>NW_028258315.1:4858750-7288125 GCF_053883595.1 Heterocephalus glaber
TTAATAAAATACAGAAATTCATGACATAGAAAAGCAAACATGCTGCAAAGAAACATAACAAAAGTTGTTTATTAGGGGAAAAACTAATAAAATGGAAAAATCATTGGCAAAATCAGCAAACAAGAAAGAAAAAATGCAAAAGTTACTATGAAGAAAAGGGGCATTATGAAAAATGTTTTACAAATAAATTTTAAAGTATGAATAAAATCAGAAAATTTCTAGAAAGCATAACCTACCAAAACTAACACAAGATGCAATAGAAAATATGAATTGTAAGACATGCATGTATTAAAGAAATTAAATAAAGCATTAACAAATTAAATATAGGAGCTAATAAAAGGTATAATAAAACAGATCCAATCTGGACTTATTCTAGCAATATGTTTGATTTAATATCTAAAAATTTAGTCAGTGTAATTCTCCACACTAAGAAATTCATTTAATCATCAGAATAGATGCATAAAATATATCTGATAAAATTCAATACTCATTAATCATAAGGAAAACAATTTCAGAGTAAGATTGAAAGGGAACTTAAACTGATAACGTAGCTTAGGAAAGAAAACAAAACCACAAGAACAACCCTTGCCCCTAATAGTGAAATTTTGAAAACTTTTCTCTCAAATCAAGAACAAAACAAAGATGCTGACTCACTTCTATCTGCCACCATATCAGAGGTAGTTGAGAGTACAATAAGGCAAGAAAAATAAACAAAAGCTGTCAGAATTACAAATAGTGAGAAATAAAATTGTTATTACTTACAGATAACATGATTGTATACAAAGAAAATAACCCACAGAAAATTTATTAGCATTAACAAATGAATTCATCAAGGTGATTGGTACAAAGGCATACAAAGCATTTCTATACTTCAGCAACAAATAAAGTGTAACTAAAATTTAAATAATACAATTAAAACTAAATATACTTAGGAATAAGTCTGAGATATGCAAGACCAGTATGCAGGAAACTAAAAAGTGTATTTGAGAAATTAAAAATGTGAATAAATGGAGGGATATGCCATGTCTATGAACTGAAACACAGTACTATAAATATACCAATTTCTCTCAAACTACTTTATAGATTCAATGCATATTCAATAAAAATTTCAGCGAGTATTCTTTGTGGAAATTGGCAAGTTAGGTTGAAACATTATTTGCAAATGCAAAGGACTAATAACTAACCATCTAACAAAGAAGCAATGCTGCAGAAACTATGTTATCAGCTGCTGAGACTTATGAGAAAGCTGTAATCAGGAAAATATTGCGATACTACTAGTGTGTAAAAATAGATAAACCAATAGGACATAAAGAGAATTCAAGTGGGCTTGGTGGTGCACGGCTGTAATCCCACCAGTTGGGAGGCTGAGGCAGGAGGATCGCCGAGTTCGAGGCCAGCCTGGGCTACAAAGGGAGACCCTGCCTCAAAAAACAAACAAACAAAAAAGAGCATCCAAAGCCAATGCTGCAGGAAACTCTGCCTGTGACATACTTGACCCATGACAAAGCTGTAGTTGCGTGGCTTTGTAGATGATGGGGTTTTAAATGTTACCAGGCCAATCGAGTGTCCACGTAGAAAGTATAGATGTTGATTCCTACCTTGCACCATACACAAAACTGATTCCAAGAGAATTTATACTTAAACACGAGATTTAAAATACCAAAGTTTCTATTATATAATATATTTTAAAAATCCTTCCATGGCAGATTCCTTACTGAAATAGAAAAAAGCACTAACCGTAAAGAAAAGTCAGACCGTGTAAAAATTAAGATCTTGTCTCCTTCAAAAGACATCACTAAGGTAAGCCACAGAGTGGATGAATGGATGGATAGACAGATAACCTATGTAACTAAATAAAGTCTAATCTACAAACTAAGGAAGTGTCAGAAGATGACAAATGAAGATAAAATCAAATTTTTATTTATTTTATTGCTAGCTAATAGCCATGTGTTCAAAATAATCAAAGCAAGAGTGCATGGGATGATGCCAGCCATAGGCAAGTGCAATGATGCAGCAGTGCTCTGAGGGAGGAAGGGCAGAAGCTGGGAGTGCTCTGTACTTGCTCCGCTCATGAAGCCAGGTGGCACGCTGTCACCTGAAAGTGGACTGAAGTCAGTTACAAATGTACAGTGCGAACTTTAGCGCAATCACTGAAGAAAATTTTAAAGAAGTATAATAGGTGTGCTAAGAGAGGGTAGAGAAAGGTATCGTATAAAATGGTCACTTAAAACTGAAGGAGGCAGAAGAACAAGGAGATATGAAGATGAAATGAAGAAAAAGCTGAATGAGTAGAAACGTTACAAATGTGGTAGATATTAATCCGACTACATAATCATTTAAAATATAAATACATCAATTAAAAGACAAAGACTGTCATAGTAGATGAAAAATAAAACCTAACTATATGTTGTCTACAAGAACCTCACTTTAAATATAAACTCACTAATAGATTACAATTAAAAAGATAGAAAAAGATACACCACGATAGCCCTCATCAGATAGATACATAGCATTGCTATGTTAACTTCAAACACAACAAATTATAAATTATGGAAGATTATCAAATGAAAAACACCCTCAGATAGTAATAAAAAGGTCACTTCTCCAAAAATACACAGCTATAAACAGCACAGTATCAACAGTGAGACAAAACTGATAAAACTGCAAAGAGAAATAGACACACGTACACCACTATAGCTGGAGAGTTAAACACCCCTCTGTCAGTAACTGACAGACACGGCAGATAGAAATTTAGCAAGAATGTAGTTAACTGAATATCACCACCAAGCAACAAGATCTAATTGACACTTACAGGACACTTCAGGATACACATTCTTTTTAATTTCACACAGAGCATTTACTATGCAGGTCACATTCTGAGCCACAAGTCCCATTTTAATAAATTTAAAAGAACAGAAATTATACAAAGTATTCTTTTAGATCACAATGGAATTAAAATAGAAATCAATACCAGAAAGATAGCTAGAAAAGACTATGTTATTTGGATATCATACCACACATTTATAAATAACTCATGGGTCAAAGGAGATGTCTCCAGAGAAATTTAAATATATTTCTAATTAAATGAAAATGAAAATAACAATTCAACATTTGTGAGATGCCATGAGTGAAATCAGAGTTTAAAAGGAAATTTATAGCATTGAGTGAATATATTATAAAAGAAAAAATACCTAAAATCAATAATCTAAGCTTTCACCTAAAGAAACTAGAGGAAAGAACAATATAAGGCCAAGACAAATAGAAGAAAGATGTAATCAAACATAGAGCAGAAATCAATGAAATTGAAAGTAGAAAATGAAGACAGAAGCTAGCTGAGCCAAAATCGGATACTTTGAAAGGATCAGTACAATTTATAAACCTCTGACCAGCCTAATCAAGGAAAAAAAAAAAAAAAAGGAAAGAGAAGACACAATTTGTTCAACTCTCACGAAAGAGGGATTATCTCCATCGATTGCACAAACGTAAAAAGGAATACAAGAATACTATAATTCTCTGCCAACAAATTTAGTAACTTAGAAGAAATGGACAATTTTCTTGAATGACACAATCTACCGAACTCACACATAGAGAAATATATAATCTGAATATGTCTATATTTATTAAGGAAATTGAATGAACAATTATTATTACTTTTGAAAGGAGAGAGAGAGAGAGAGAGAGAGAGAGAGAGAGAGAGAGAGAGATCCAGATAGTTTTAATGGGAAATTTGACAAACATTAAAGGAAGATCCATAATCTATTCCAGAAGATAGAAACAAAGAAGTCAACATCACTTTAGTGACAAACCATTAGTGAAGGATATTACAAGAAAGGAAAACTACAGACCAGTATCTCTCATGAACACAGATACAAAAATCTTTGACAATATACTAACAAATTGTATCCAACAATATATATGGAAAGATTATATACCACAACCAAATAGGACTTATTCCAGGCATACAAGGCTGGTTCAACATTTGAAAGTCAAATTATGCAATTCATCATATTGGCAGGCCAAGGGAAAAGATATTATTGTATCAGTAGAGGCAGAAAATTCAGTTGACAAAATCCAACATCTATTTGTGTTACAAATTCTCAGGAATCTAGGAATACAGAAGACTTTCTCGACTTGATTAAGACCAGCTACAAAATATATACAGCTAACATCATATTTAATGGTGAGGAATTAGATGCTTTCTCCTTAAAATCAGAAATCAGGGAAGGGTGTTCCCCCTGCAATGGCTCTTATTTAACATTGTACTGGCTAATGCATACAGTGAGAAAAGGTGAAGAAAAACTCAGAAAAAATAAAACTGTCTTTGTTCCAAATGACATGAATGTTAATGTAGTAAGTTCCAGGGCTGGGGATTTAGCTCAGGAGCATCATGCCTGCCTCACAAGCCCAAGGTCCTGAGTTTGATCCCTGGTATTGAAAAAATATATATAGCAAATTCGAAAGAATTGATAAAAACTATGAAACCAATATATGATGACAGCAAGGTTGCAGGGTATAAAGTTAATTCACAAAAATCAGTTGTCTTTCTATATACTACAATGAGCAAGTGGAAGCTGACATTTAAAACACAATACCATTTACCTTACAAAAATAAGGTTTTAGGCATAAATCTAATAAAATATTTAGAAGATCCATATGAGGAAAACTATAAATCTCTGGTGAAAGTAACTAAAGGAGAGCTAAATAAATGGAGAAATGTTTTATGTTCACGGATAAGAAGACTCAGTGTTATTAAGATGTCATATTGTCCACTTTTTCTATAAAAACAACCCAATCCCAATCAAAATTTCAGAAGTTATTGTGTGGATATTGAAAATTATGATCACAAAGTTCATATGGAAAGGTAAAAGATCCAAAATAACCAACACAATTTTGAAGAAAGCCAGAGAACTAACACTACTCAACTGTACACTTAGTATGAAGCTATAATAATTGAGAGCATGATGTAAAAATAATAGACAAATTGATCATAGAAACAGGCTCTCACAAATAGAACCATCTGGCCTTTGACAAAGGAGCAGAGCAATGCAATGAAGGCACAGTCCTTGTAGTGATAATGCTGAGATAATTGGACATCTGCACGTTTAATGAGTGGTATCAGAGATTGTCCTGAGAGCAGTTTCAGAAGGGGGAGGGGAGTAAGCACTGGATGCCAGAAGTCGTTTTGCTTAGAATGGATGGGCTTGGAGAAGAGGCATCTGGGAATGGCATGTGACTGGAAAGAGGAAGAAACTAGGAATGGGAGTCTAGGGTCCCAGAAGAAAAGATCTGCTCCCACCCTAACAAGTGGTCCTTGTACCCTGTCTTCCGAAGGCATCTTTCATGGCTCCATTAATTCTGCGAGGCAGCTCCCTGCAGAACTCTTCTTGGTAACCTGAATTCAGTACTTGGGTGAAGAGATAAGGGTCAGCACAGCACCGCAACTGTGGAAGCCTGGCATCACCAAGCTCCCAGCTCATGCTGAGGAGCCTTCCTGGAGCCCCACCCCACTCCCCTCCCCTGGAATGTCACCCTGCCCCTCTTTGCCTGGGCTCTGCCCACTGCTTCACATCTTGGTGCCATTGTGGATTTTTTGGGTTTTGGATTAATTAATCTCACACATGTGCCCTTTGCTTCCAAGAAGTATTTCCCACACCTGGCATTAACGGAGCATAAAGTCCAGACAAAAAAGGCAACACGAATGATGTCTATTTATCCACCCACAAGACTGCCTCCCCCTCCAGAAACAGCAGGCTGACAGAGATACCGCCTGCTGTCATTCTGATGCCTTCAGCCCCAGGGTCATGAATAGTAAAATATGCAAATTGGCCACTCTTCTCCTTTCATTGGTCAATAATCTATTACCAAATAAAATCTTACCTGGAGCCTTCCTATCAACCTCTAGTGAGCAAAGAGGGCCTCTAAACCTTAATTAAACAGACATTGTTCTGGGTGGTATCTCTCCAGGCACGCCTGTCCTTTGAAATTCAGATCTCTTACATGAACTGCATGTTGGCACAACCCCCCACTGCAGCTTTGCTAGCCCAGCTTTCTGAGAATAAATGATGTGTTTGTCAAGGCTGCAGAAGGCTAGTAGAAAGTCCATTTTCCATTTAGCTCTTCTACCACGAAGACTCTTACGGCACCAAAAATTGACTCCAATCCATTATTGGCATTTATAGATCATAGGACCAAAACAAAGTTGTTAGTTTTTCCTCTTCTAAAAAAAAATAAAATAAAATAAAATCCCCAGAAGCCCTTAGCTGATGTGACACATGAGAAAAGGCTGGGAGCACGGGAGGTTTAAAGTTAGTGATCGCTTTCATCATTCTCTGAGTTTTTCCCAGCAGCTTTTGAAGTATGATGAACTAAGTTTTCTCAAAAGGGTAAATGCTTCTCAGAGGGGTCACCTTTATATCTTAACTGTTGAAGCTTTGTAGTCCCGGAACGAATGCACATTTCCACAGTTCTGGGTCTCAGGACTGAAGTTGGGCCTCGGGCAATTTGGCATCAGGAGGACTCAAAGCTTGGGGACATTGTTAACATCACAGTGGCCTCATTTTTGCAGTCTCCAAATGAGGCCAAGTTATCCTGGTAAGGTTTGTGTTCCTAACATATGGCCAGCCCCAAAAGACATTAGAATAAAATGATGTTTTGTTATGTCAAACTCTTAGACTCAGGTGACTGCCTCCCCTGGGCTGGGTTGCACACCTGAGGGGTGGGAAGTCTGGCCTCCAGGGGGTTTCCGTCCTTGTGTGCCTGAAATCCTGTGACTTGAAGAGCAAGTTCCGTGGGAAGAGGGTTCTCTCGAGCAGGTGAGGACCTCATGGGGCCAAGGGGAGGCTGTTTGCGGAAGAGTGAGGCTTGGGCAATCTGCACATTTCCTAATGGGACCAGAGGCGCTCACGGTGCAGAGAGGAGCGGGAGTAGGGACGATAAAAGACGTGGGCTGGACCTGGTGTGGTGTGTCCCTTTGTCGAAGAGGCAGTTTTCTCAAATTGTACCTGCAATGAACTGCCTGTCTTGCAAACAATAGGAGCCCATGAAATAAGAGCTGTGTTAGAAAATCCAGGGCAAGGGGCGCTGTTGAACAGCTGAGGTGTTTGCCTCAGTGGTGCTGGCGAGATGGGTGTGGAGGGACACAAGTCCAGGCCGCCCAGCACGAAACTGCAAAGAGGCCAAGTGTGACATTCCTAGTCACCAGCCTCCTCTTTCACCGTCTTTCCTCTCTTAGGGCTCCCTGGCTTCCTTTAAGATCTTCTTAAAGATCTTTTCCCTCCCTCTGTGGTTGTCAATGGTCTGCTAGGATGTTTGATGATAGAACAGTGTTGATAGCACAGTGTCTCAAGGTGCCCCGTCCTTGAGCTTGGAGGGACTGCTCCCCGCTCACAGTTAGCCAATTCCTAGAAATGGTAAAACATTCACTCATGAGCTCTACTTGCAAATCAACCAACCCAGCATCCACACTTGCAGTCACCTTATTTTAGGGGTCTGTGTTGGGCACCGAAACCCTAGGGCTTCATATACACAATAGTAGGTGAGTTCTCCGCTACTGAGCGACATTTCCGGCCCCAACCACTTCCTGTGTTTGGCTCTCACACCCCAGGCCCCTAGCCACCTCCCTTAGTCATCCCAAGACCAAGCACCACACAGCTGGTGACAGCCCAGCAACCCAGAGCCCAGGAAATTATCCATACTGGTCCGTCCTAAACCTGCTCACCCTGCTTCACCTGTTCCTCCCCACAGAAAACACAACAGAGGCTGTGGTCACAATCCCTCGCTCTCCAGGCCTCTGGATGTCCCTGGTGTGTCCCTGCGTGGTGTGACATGCCTCCCCCACCCCTACCAATAACCATGAGTAATAATCTATCTTTTCAATGGCCATCATCCCTCGATCTGTCAACCTTACTATACCTGATCAATTACAAAACTACATTTTCACACTCTCCCTCCTACAAGGAAGGAAGTGGGCATTCCTGAAGACACTAAGCCTTAGGCTGATCCTCACGGCATCTGGCGTGGAGGTATGGGAAGGGTTGTGCCCCACCCACACCCCGAACAGAATGGAACTGCGTCAACTACCCAGATCAGAAGCACAACTTCCCCTCTCTCGGTAATTTCCCTGGTGATTTTTCCCTCTGTCCCCAGAAGGGCAGCAACTGAGTGGACATGGTGGGAGCACAGTATTTAGGAGAGCTTGTGCCATGGTCAGTCTGCCAAGGGCCAGGGTCCCATCCGTTCACTAACTGGCTAACAGGACAGTGTCCTTAAGTCTACCTATGTCATTGTTTTCTCTACTGTAAAGATATTATGCCCCTCATTTCATGGAAGGAATAAAAGAGATTAG
This sequence comes from Heterocephalus glaber, assembly GCF_053883595.1. NCBI lineage: Eukaryota > Metazoa > Chordata > Mammalia > Rodentia > Bathyergidae > Heterocephalus > Heterocephalus glaber. The sequence goes on from NW_028258315.1 coordinate 4,867,095, forward strand.
TAATATATGAATGAGGTGTGACCCAGAAATGCAATGAATGTTTAAGTTTCACAAAATCACAGTAAAAGATACATTGTTGTTAATCCCCCTCCAAATACTCCCCTTTGCTTCAAATATGCTCATCCTATTGCTCTTGTCACTTTTTAAAGCAATTCTTTTTTTTTTTTTGTACGAGGAATCGAACTCGGGTCCTTGCACTTGCGAGGCAGGCGCCAAACCACTGAGCTAAATCCCCAGCCCAATTTAAAGTAATTCTTGAAGTGCTTTTTCTTGAGTGTCTGTAGCTGTATGGTTGTAGTGCCTAGAGTCCTGAATCCACTCAAAACTTTATCTTTCATGGTCATTTTAACTTTGGGGAAGAGCCTGAAGTCACTAGATGCCAGCTTCTGTGCGTAAGGTGGATGAGGACACAGTGTATGCTTTTATTTGGCAGACACTGCCATACCACAACTGATGTGTAACACAGAGCACTGTCACAATGAAGGATGAAACTGTTTGCCCATTTCTCCGGCCATGTTCTACGCACATCATTTCCTAAATGCTCTAATAAGCCCTTGTAATATTCAGGGTTCACTGTAGTGTTCCTGGGTACAAACACAGCTTGCACAATTTCATCAAGATCAAAACTACGACCAACATCACCTTGACGTTCCATCTTGATGTGATTTTCGTTGCACCAGGAGAACTGGATGATTTCCACTGAGAACTCTGAACCTTGAACTCAGGATCATACCATAGATCAGGCTCCATGTTCCATGATGACATTTCTTAAAAAGCTGGAATTTGAAGCTGCATAACCATGCAACTCCATTAAATTATGTTGCTCATGGTCTGTAGTTTATGGCACACTTTAAAGTGTGCCTCCTGTCAATCATATCTCACAGCTGGCTGGCTGCGCTGCACAAATTGAAACTTGTCACACACTGTTCCTAAGGTTCCATGTGTGCCACTTCCTCTTGGATGGCACTGCACAGCAGGATTCATAGTATTTTCTGAGCACACCACACATGGCTGCCAGAACTAGGTGCAACCCACAGAAGCCCCTAATGAATAGAGTGGTGGATGAAGTGCACACTGGCCACATCTCACTGGTCCCCTGCTGTAAGTGTTATTACCACCAGAAAGCCCTTTGACTTTATAGACTGAGGAAATAGAAACTCTAGTATCACATTCAGACATATTAAACTATGCTGGCGCAGTTTGAGGATACAGAGGCACCTGACACAGCCCTTTGAACTGAAGATAATTCCACTCTCTGCTTGCTCGTCCTCTGATTGCCTTGTGTTCTCAGCAGCAGTACTTTTCAAAGCATGGCCTTGGACCAGCTACACCAGTACCACTGTAGACATGGCTAGAAATACAAATTCTTAGGCTCCACCTACTAAACTAGAAACCTCGTATTTGTGGTCCAGTAATCCATATTTTAACAAGCCCTAAAGATGGGCTCACCTTGCTATGGGCTGAATATTTGTATCTCGTCAAAATTCCTATGTTTAAATTCTAAGTACCAATGTGGTGGCATTAGTTAGTGGGACTTTGGGAGGCTCTGCCTTCATGAAGGGATTAGTGCCTTTATCAAATGAGGCTCAACAGAGCTTCTTTGTCTCTTCCACCACACAAAGACCCCTCAACAAGACAGTTTCCACAAGTCATGTACCAGGCCCCCACCAGACACCAAACCTTGGACAGTCTATCCTCCTTAACTGTGAGAAAAAAATTTGTTTGAGCCACCCAGTCTCTGTGTTTTTCTTATAGCAACCAGAACACACTAAGCAAGTGCTCAGAACTGAGAACGACTACTCTGTCAGATTGGAGCCCCTCTGAACTGCTGGATCAGAAGCTGGTTAGGGACTAGGGCAGTGGTGGCAAACCTAGGGCACACATGTGCAGTAGGCTGTTTGTATCAATGAAAGCTCTGAAAGGTTCGCCATCACTGCATTAGGGCAACTTCCCTGAGGAAGTTGGAATCAGGCTTCTAATAAATAGAGCTTGGGAAAAATAAAGAGAATAGGGCCACATGAAAAACTTGTTGTATGTTGGCCCATACAGTTAATATCCTCTCTATAGATGATGAAAAACTTTCCTTCCAACACTTCTTTAGCTTGTCCATTCTTTAGCAACTTCTCCATCTGCTGCAGCATGACCAGCCCCTTCCATTCACTATATAAAAGTTAGGGGACAGAGTTTGATTCAGATGGGGGGCATTCCAAGCATTCCATTTCAGAGCTGCTTCAAAGGATAACGCTGATAATAACGCACCTCCTCAAAGCCAGCAGGAGAGTCTGTCCATCTCAGAGCTGCTAACAGAAACATCCATGAACTGGGTGGCAGCTGAACAGACATCTGTTTCTTACATTTTTGGAGGTTCAGAGCTGAAGGTGAGATGCCAGCAGGGTCAGCTTCAGGGTTGTGCACAGCTGACACCTCATGGTATCTTCATCTGATGAAAAGAGCATGCAAGTGCTCTTTTATAAGGACACCAAGCCCACTTATGAAAGTTGTGTTCTCATGAGCTCATCAACCTCCCAAAACTCCTCTATCACACACGCATTGGAGATTAGAATTCAATACATGAATTTAAGGAGGATACAAATATTATATCTATAATAGTTCCCATTCCTCAGAAGGTGGAAGGAGATATTTCATGAATAAAATTTGAATTGCTTTTCAGTGCACTGTATTGTAAGGTAAAGCACACAAAACGCACACAAATTGCAGGAAAGAAAGCTTTTTCAAATGCAAATGAAGAGACTCCTCCTGTCTATACAGGTAAATGATGACCCGTGGAAGATAGCCAGGAGAATTTAGCTCTGGGAGTTGAGGAAAGCTGTATTTAGAAAACATTTCTGGAAAAAACACCACATTTGTTCACTTCATTAAGACGTTCACCCTTGGGCCCTCTGTTTCCTTTCTTTTGAACCCTTGCATCCCCTTCCTGCCCTAATCCAGGCCTGGTCCATCCATTTCAGCCATTTTTGCCCATATCTTCTACCCTAGCTTTCCTCAAACTTGAACCCTAAACCAGTTAAGCCAAAGTGTCTGTGTTGGAAACAAAGCATCAGGCTATTTTTAAGGTTCCCTAGATGATTCCACTGTGTAGTCAAATTGGAGTACTAGGGCTCCCTTTTGTCTTTCACTTCTGCCACAAATACCCACTCTGCACTGCTCTGAGTGTCTGCATTCTCTTCACCTGTCCATAGCAGCAGAGCCCAGTGGGGGCCAATTACACTGTCACATATCTTGTGTTCACCTTCTCCAGCTTCCCCTGGGTCTGTGAACTTCAGTGTGCAAATGGCCAGCAGCTCATCCCATGTTTGGCTTTGCTGAAATCTTTCCATCTTCTCTAAAGCCTGTGCCTTCTACTCTTTATTCAGGGAGCTCCCCAACTCCTGGTACTAAACTTGTGGATTTATTGCTTTGGTCTTTCTGTCTCCTTTCCTTTACAATGAAAAGCACCTTCCTATGACTGCTCAGTACTAGCCCACTTCCTAGATTTTGGATTCTCTTCCCAGCCTACCACATCTGCTTTGATGACTCTCCAATTCCTTGATGTTCGGCCCTTCCTCTGGATGGACTTTCCCAGCAGCACTGAAACATGCTCAACTTTCTATCATCCAGGCAATTTTTAAATGTCCCCCATATTTTCCCCATCAAACTCTTCAGCGGCACCTTGTAGCACTTATAATAGAATATCTGCCTATAAAAAACACAGACTCTTCGGCTTTGGATGCAATTATTAATTTTATGTGTCAATTTAACTGGGTGACAGGATGGATAGATATTTGGTTAAATATTTTCTGGATATGTCTGTGAGGAAACTTCCAGAAAAAGTTAGCATTGGAATCAGTAGACTGAATAAAGCCCATGGCCCACCCCAGAATAGGTGGGTCTGTATAGAGCAAAAAGTTAGAGCAAGAGAATCAATCTCTCTCTCTCTCTCTCTCTCTCTCTCTCTCTCTGATTACTTGAGCTAGGACATTATACTTCTGCCCCTGGCTTACAATGTATGTGATTGCTTCTCCTGCTTCTTGGACCTTTGGAATCAAACTAGAATTTACACATTGATTTTTCTGTATCTCTATCTTGCAGAAGACAGATTATGGGACTTCTCAGCCTCCATAAGTAGGTGAGCCAATTATGTGTTTTATTTTCTAATGTGCTCTTTCTAATACGGTCTGTTTCTCTGGAGAACCACATTGACACACTGAACAAGCCAAGGACACATTTCTTCATCTCAGACACCTTACATGGCAGGCTCTTTCCTAAGGTGCAGGGACATGAGAGGCTCTGCTATGTGGGTAATTCTATCCCCAGATCACCAACCTCCTAGCCACTGTTAGCCCCTTCTCAGGGACTCACAGAAGCATCCCTCCTCATCCCTCCTCCTCTCTTTACTCTCTACCCATCCTAGGAAGATGTATCTAGTCTGAGGAGGAGCCATTCTGGATGAGTCTAACTTGCTTGGGGATGTAGTCTTCCAAATGGATCAAGAGCCTTAAGGTTTTGAAACGCAAAAGGGAAGAATATTACTCTTGGTTTGTGCATTATACTATTTAATCCCTTCTCCAAAGTAAATAAAGTAAAAATTCGTAGCTAGCTGATGGGGAGAAGGAAATATAGGGAAGAAAAGAAACATTAACTAGTACAGTAATACCTCAGTTCATGAACGCTTCTGTTTGTGAGCAATTTGGTTCACAAACAGAAACATTTGGCAAAGGTTTGCTTGTACTTGCAAACTCCACATTGGGTGACAGACATGAACATGGACATCTTCCCCAGAATTGTGAATGAATTATGTTTGTGAACTGAGGTACCACTGCATTTCAAAATGTTTTCCTCACCTCACTGGTGATAATGTAGCCATAACTCAGTCTTACTATATCTTAAGCAAAACTAACCAATGGAAACTCTGGTCAAAGGCATAGTGTGGTGATATTTTTGGGAATGACAGTGACTGCTGGAGCAGCACATGTGTGTCCTGTAGCCTCCCTAATGATGGTGATACAGACAAACTGTTCACAAATTTGATTCTGCTGGTTGAGCCAGCATCTGATCTCCCTTTCTTCTATAGTGATAGCATTTTTAGCTGATCACATGTCCACCCAGAGCAAAGACTACATTTTCCATCCTCTCTTGCAGCTGTGTGAGTTCTACAAATACAGAATCTGCCAAAAATGTACACACACTCCAGGAAAAGAAAAATAGTATGATTTTTTTCAACAAATGGTGTTGCCCTCATAGGGGGGTCCCTAGAGGATGTCAAATATTGCCAAAAACCCACTGCACTGCTGGTTCTTAGAGAAGAAATGGAAAATACATGTGCAGCAATCTCAATGACCAAGGTTACTCAAGCAGCAGTTTGCCGTACTAATAATAAATGTCTGGAAGCCAATGACCATCGCTTTGAGCAGCTCTTCTATTGTAGATGCCAAAGGTTACTTGTATAAATCTCATGAAGTCTCAATAAATTTAATGTTAAAATATTCATAGGAGGTTTTCTTTTCCCAAAGTGTGTATATTTTTTTTTGGCAGACTTCTGTGGAAGTTTGTAGGATTCTTTCTTCATCTCTTTTCCAATTTCTACTTTCTTACTGGCTGAAATATGCCTGTGATAGTTGGAGCTAAAGCAGTATTTTTGAATGTTATGGTGTGTATTAGTCAATGCTTACTAGAGTCAGATGTAGAAGAGTGCAAGACATCTGTCTGTACACCGGAGACCAAAAGGAGCCAGTTGAGGGTTTGGAGCCCATGACAATGTCTGATGCAAGTCTGTATCAGGAGGCCAAAGGATCTGCAATGAGAGACTGAAGGATCTGAGCCAGAAAGGCCGAAGGGCCAGTGCCGGAAGCTGAAAGGTCTGTGCCAGAAGGCTGAGGGATCTGCACTGCAAGCTGAGAAACAACATCCAAGATGAAGATGAGGTTTGAAACTCCCTGGAGGAAAGTAAGCTGCCAAAGCTCCTACAAAGAAAAACTGCTGAAATTTTTCCAAAGAAAAGCAGCCACAACAAAGCTCTTCTAAGGAAGATCAGCTGAAATCTTTCCTTCCCATTCTCCTTTTACACCATTCTAACAGCAAGCCTCAAATGGGTCTTCCAAGCCCATAACTATGCTGACTCAGTTCAGCTGGGCATTCTCATTCAAGTTGACAGTCAATTAGCTACCACATAGTGGAAGCCACATATTGATGATAATTAAGAATTAGAAGAGAAGAAAAATGGGTCCTTGGTAATATTAGAGCAGCCATACCAACTTTGACCTACCTACATCCACTTGAAAGGGGAAATAAATGTAACATATATCATTCTATTAATTTGGATTTTCTGTCCTTTATAGCAAAATATATTCTTAATTTGGTACCAGGAGTGGGATTCTATAGGTAATTTATTGAAAGCTATGTAGCAGAAGGCAATAAAGATTCAATATTACAGATTAGAACACTGAGGACTCTTATTTCAATTGCAAAAGTTAACAAAACCATCATCTGTGAGCAATGATATATTAATGCACATTGGAGCCAGAGACAAAAGAAAATAAATCACAAATACTGATCCTATCTTCATCTAAAATTTGGATACAGTGGTACTTTAGTTCATAAACTCAATTATCGCCATGATTCTGATCACAAACCAAACTACATGAAAATCAAATCAACATAAGGTCAACACTGATCCTAACCTTCAAATTTAATTCTGTTCTTGACACTCAATTTGCAACCATAATCATTGAAGATTCAAGTTCATGAACCAAGGAACCACTGTATTTTTTGTATTAAATTATAATTAAATTATAATTTTTCTATCAAGTTTTATTTTTAAAAATATGTTAAAATATTATTTATCTTGATACCTGAGCTGTGTGTATGTGTGTATTCCCTTAAGTTTTGCACTGAAAAGAGTGCTTCACTTATAGAGGTTACACTACATACCATCCATGAACACATGCCAAGGAGAGACTTAGAATATTTATGTGTGCTGGCAATCTCTTATGCTTTTAACAAAGTCCTACAAGACAGAAGTTAATTCCTATGTGATTCCAACTATAACTATCTTATCTATAGGCAGAGATGAAGAGATGACTTTGTAGTATTATCCATGATCCCCAATCTAAATTCACCGAGTTAATCACTTAGATTTTCTGAGATGGAAAATTATCAACTGCTTCTGCAGCCCAAAGTGATGCTATTATAAGCACTGACTTCAAAGTGACAGACTATTGCCACAAGTATTTTTAATGCAACTCCCTTTAGGTCATCTCTGCCAGACAACAGGAGATTCCCCTGAAGCAAAGTCAAATTGAGGATTTTGTATTCCCACTTAAGCCTATGTATCCAATGACGTCAAAGGAGCCACCACTGAGCAGAAAGAGGGATAGATGGCAAAATGCAGAAAGTGTTAATTCAGTCTTTAGGTTAGAAAAACTTTCTCTAAACAGATATGCAATTGTGATTGTTTCCACAAGAAACCAACTGAAAGCAGATAGACAGAAATCTTAAACTCTTGAGGAAATCAAGTCACTAAATTCCAAATCAGGCTGAAAATACCCTGATTTTTTCAGTTCATGAGCAGCAAGTCCTTCAACCTGGCCCAGCCAGAAGTATATGCAATCCTATGAAAGAGTACATTCTTCATTGTTCCCTGTGACACAATAAAAGATATATATATGTATATATATATGTATATATATATATATATTTAGTCTTTGCCTCACTTTCTTACCACAGAACTCCTAATCACTCAGAATTTCCTGGGTTATAGGACCATTGTTTGTTCTAATAAGGTGACTTTTGGTTGGCCCTAGAAAGAAGGATGATCACCAGGAAGACCAAGCCCTGGTTAGAAGGTTGAAACTTTCAGCCTCACCTTCATTCTCCAAGAAAGGGAGAGGAATTGGATTGAGTAAATAATCAATCATGCCTGTGTGCTATGTGCTCCATAAAAATCCCTGAACTATGGAGCTTGGAGAGCATCTTGGTTGTTAATTGCATGGAGGTGCTGGGTAGGTGGTACACATGGAGGCGGATGGAAATTGCATGCCCTTTCCTATATACCTTGCCTGACATATTTCTTCTTTTACCTTTGTCAGCCATATGCTTTATTAGATGGTAAGGGTTAAGCATACCAGTGTTCTCTGAGTTCTTGAGCTGGCCTAGTAAATTAACCAGACTGTAGACAGCATGGTGCAAACCCAGATTTATAGCCAATTGCTCAAAAGTAAAAGCGACAAACTAAAGACTTTTAATTGTCATCTATGTTAGGGGACAGTCTCCTGGAACCGAGCTCTTAATCTGTGGGGTGTGTGCTAGTTCTAGTTAGTGTCAGAATTAAATTAAATTGTAGGACACCCAGCCAGTGTTCACAGAGAATTGGAGAATTGCTAGGTGGGCCAAACTAACCTTATACATGTTGGTGATCAAAAGTGCTCTGTGCTGTGAACATGAAGACATGTTAGTATAATTTATTTCACACACTTTGAAAGTTCCATAATATTTTCAAGAGTTAGAGAAAGTTCTCCCAGAACAGTTGAATATCAGTTGTTTTTCCTCCAAAACGGAACTAACAATAACCACACAGTATTAATTGTTGAATCAAAGGAAAAAATGTGAATGGAAATGTTCAGAAAATTTCAAGGCTTGGTAAAAACATTAAGATTTTATGCAACATGGGTTCACAAGTTCATGGCTGACTCAAAGTCAAAAGATTTTTTTAATAAATGGAATTCAGCTCCTACAAGGTAAACTTAGAAATAACTATAAAAAATCACACTAAAAACTTTTGGCTAATAGACTCACTATTTTGCTATTTGATGAACTTAGTAAAACTGTGGAGTTTATTGGTATTGGGTCTCCGTTAAACAAAAACAATCTGGGAACAGATGCAGAAAAGATAAATAAATATGTGGGCCTGGTAGAGAAGATGAAACAAATGTGAAATTAAAGGACATCTAAACAAAGCCAATAATCATCTCTGGGACCATGATGACTCCACATATGCTAATTAAGTGTCCCAAGATGCATCAGATCCATTAACTATCATGGGTCAATTCAGATGGCACCAATTCTGGACACCTGCCAGCCTAATTGGATATTTTTGTTTCTTTGAGAGATAATTACAATGTGCTTATCATGTATTATATACACACAAAGACTAAGTTCATCTGAAAATATAGTAATAAGTATCCTGGGACTCATTGAGCTTAGAGAATATTTTCCTCTATAAATAAAAGGCACATTCAGGTACAGAAATGGCATCCCTGTATGCTACAAAAAAAAAAATTGAAGGCATGTAGAGATGAAACGTAGCAAAGCTGATTACTTCAGGACACACTTTTGTCCAGTACTTAGCAAGACGGTGAACAGTAGTTTTACTCTTTTTTTGTCTATTCAGGTATGGCATGAAGTCAATCTCCTAGGTGACAAAGTCACCATACACTGGCAATGCCTCAGGGAGATGGGAAGGTAAGTGTTCAAGAAAAGTAAAACGAGAGCCTGTAGAAATCACATGCCAGAGGTGGTCCACTCTGCTCTGTTCTCTTTGAAGTGAATCCATCTATTTGGTTATTAAGGGTATGTCCTGTGTGCTTACCACAGCATGACTAGGGCAGGTGGAATCTGACTTTAACTCTCTTGGGTAGTTATGATTTGAAAGTGCTCCCCCAGAAGTTCATGTGTTGGAAACAATCCCCACATTCATATATTAAAGGTACAGTTGTCCATTAGTGTCTGTGGATGATTGACCTCCTGTGTGATGGCAAAATCTATGGATGTTCAAGTCCTTTATTACAAAATGCCATAATATTTGCATATAATCTGTGCACATTTTCCTTTATACTCTAAATTACTTTTAGATTACTTATAATTTTTTTTTGTACCGGGAATTGAACTCAGGACCTTGTGCTTGCAAGGCAGGCACTGGAACCAGTAAGCTAAATCCCTGGAACTTATAATGTAAGTGCTATGTAAACAATTGTTCTACTGTATTGTATGGGGAGTAATGAGAAGAAAAAGATCTGTAGATGTTCATTATAGACACAATATTTTTAATCCATGGTTGGTTGAACCCTCAGCTATGAAGCTGATTGTTTTCGGAGATGGGACCTTCACATTGTAATTAGAGTTAGATGAGGTTGCAAGGGGGGGCCTCACTTTGCTAGAAAAGGAAAAGAGATCTGAACAAGCATATTTGTATTCTCGCCATGCGATGTCTTCTGCCATTAGGAAAACAGTGAGAAATCTCTCATCAGAAACCAACTCTGTAGTCTTCCCAGCCTCCAGTACTGTGAGAAACAAATTTCTCTTTTTTCCCACAAATTACCCAATCTCAGGTATTCTAAGTTTTGAAATTAGGAAGTATGAGATCTGCAACTTTATATTTCTTTTTCAAGATTGTCTTGGTTATTTGAGGTTCTGTGAGGTTTCATATGTATTTTAGAATGGATGTTTCTATTTCTGCAAAATAGGAAAAGGTTGTTGGGATTTTATTATGGATTGCATTAAATCTGTACATCGTTTTAGGTAGTAGTGATATCTTAACAATACTAGCTGTCCTAATACATAAACGTGAGATATCTTCCCATGTATTGATGTCTTATTTGATTTGCTTCATTAACATTTTGTAGTTTTCAGCATATGGCTTTTGCCTCTTTGGTTACATTTTCTCTCAATTATTCTATTCTTTTGAAACTATTATAAATTTAATGGTCTGTTTTATTTTCATATTGTTTACTGTTACTGTGAAGAAACAACTGATTTTTGTATGTTAATTTTGTATTCTGCAACTTTGCTGAATTCATTTATTTGTTCAACAGTTTTTGTGACTGTGAGATCTCTAGGTTTTCCACATAGAAGATGATATTAACTGCAAACAGATTATTATACTCGTTCTTTTCCAATTTGGCTGCTTTTATTTTTCTTGCCTAGTTGTTCTAGCTAAGACTTCTACTACTACATTAAATACAAGTGGTGAAAGTAGATAACGTTTTTTCATGTCTTAATTTCCCAAAGAGTCTTACTGCCAGTTTCTTCTTGGTGTTTAGATATTCTATTTCTATTCTTCTCATAATCTCCTCCCCAAGCATCTTCAGGTGTATAGCATCTCATGGTTTCTCATGCTGCAGCACCTACCCCCAACTTTCATGGCCTTTTTAAACCAAAGATCCAAGTTCTCTTCTGATTTCTGCATTCTTCTCAGTGAAAGAGAAATAAAGTATCTTATTTGGAAGAGGAGAGAATAGGTGCAAAATACTTGGTATCAAGTCTTTCTATCCATGAACACTGTACAGCTCCCGATTTATTTCACCCTGTTTTCTTATTTGCATTAAGATTTTTAAAGTTTTCTCTACAAAATGCCTATAGACCTTTTGTTGTAGTTTTTCCCTAGGTAATTTGCCTTTAATTATTATTGCAAATATACCATTTTGGAAATACTCTTTCTAGTTATTAATAATTTATACATGCATTTGATTTTCGTATATTGCTCTATATGCTAGCTACCTTATTAAAGGCTTATTAGTTCTAATAATTTTTCTGTAAATACTTTTGAGTTTTCTATGTATATAAATAATAATGTTCCTTATTTCCAATCTTTATATCTTCTATTTCTTTTCACTTAATTTTGCTAGTTTGGCCTCTATACAATATACAATAGACCATTCTACGATGTAGAATAGAAAAAGTGATCCACTAAAGTTTTGATTTTAACATTTACAATTTTTCATTTCTATAAGTTCTATCTATTTCACATTAGAGTCTGTATGGTAATTTTGTCTTGTTTTCTTTCCTTTTTATGTTCATCTTTTATTGGGTTTAATTATTTCACTTAATATTTAATTATTTAATCCATTTAATATTTAATTATTCCATTTTATTCTCTCTTCCAAAATACAGAAAATCTAGAGTTTGTCACTTGCTCTGCCTTGTAGTGACTTCCTTTCTTGTATGTTGGTAGTTTTAGTTATTATTATTATTTTAATTATTATTATGGCTTCCTACTAAGTTGAACTTATCTGTGCAGATATGGACAGTCTAAACTGGTACTACTTTACTCCAGAGGTGGTCAAGAAACCTAACCTTGTTCTAGGTATCTCATTTTACCATGAACTTAACATTTACTACGTTGATCACAGCTGCTGGTATTTTCATTTATCAGCCAACTCTAACTTTTAAATTTGCATATCATTCATTTTCTGATTTCAGATCACTATTTTATTTGCTTACTGACTTTTTAAAATTAAAATTTTTACTTTGAGAAAATTGTATGTTCATATGGAGTTGTAAGAAATAATACAGATACATCCCACATGCTCTTTACCTAGTTTCTCCTAACAGCAATGCTTCACAAAACTACAGAGCACTATCATAACTAGGATATTGGGTCAATATGGTCAGATACGTAATATTTCTATCACCACAAAGATCTCTCACATTGCCCTTTTATACCCACACCCACTTTCCAAACATCCATGTTCCCTCCTTCACCTGTTCTCCATTTCTATAACTTTGTCATGTCAAGAATTTTATATAAATGAAAAATGCTCCAGATAACCTTTGGAGGTTGATAATTTTCATTAAACATAATTCTCTGGAGATCCATCTAAATTGTTCGATCTATCAATAATTCATTCTTTTCTAGTATTCCATGATATGGATGTACCACAGTTTAACTTTTCACACATTTAAAGATATCTAGATGACTTCTAGTTTGGGGCTATTACAAACAAAGTTGCTATAAACATTCATGTACAGATTTTTCCATGAATATATTTTTCTTTCTCTGAGATAAATGTTTAGGAATACAATTTTTGGGTCACATGGTAATTACATGATTAGTTTGGGAATTTTTTAAAAGCTATTGAAATATTTTCTCCAAATTGTCTGTACCGTTTTCATTCCCAACAGCAATATGTGAGTGATGAAATTCCTTGTCATTATCAACAGTATTTCATGTTGTCCCTAGAGTATTTTTATTTTAGCCCTTCTGATAGGTGTGTATTTATATCTTTATTGTGGTTTTAATTTGCATCTCCCTAATAACTAATGATGTTAAACATCTTTTTTGTGTATTTTTGCCATCCTTGCATCCTCTTCAGTGAGATGTGTCTTCGAGTCTTTTGAGCATTCTCTACTTGGATTATGTGGATTTTAGCAGTCATGTTTCTGACAGTTCTTTATATTCCAGATTCTGATCCTTTTCAAGCGTATTATTTGCAAATACTCTTTCCTGATATATAACATGCTTTTTATCCTCCTAATAGGCTATTTTGCAGAGTAAAAATTTTTAATTTTTTGAAGTACAGCTTTATTTTCCTCTGTGAATCATGCTATTGGTGTGAAGTCTCAAAATTCTTTGCCTAGTCCTACGAGCTTTTCTTCCTATACTTTTTATAAAATTTTCAGTCTTATGTTTCACATTTAGGTCCTTGATTCATATTGAGTTAATTTTTTCATAACACATGAAATTTTGTTTAGTTTCTTGAAAGCTTCTGACTTTCTTGCAAGTCTATCAATGAGTGAAAAAGCATTTGGAAAGAGGAAATTTATCCAAAATCTAGCTATATTATAAGAGAAAATTCATAATATTCCTTTAAGGCCTGGAAAACTTAGCTCATTGGTAGAGCACTTGCCTAGCATATCTGAGACCCTGGGTTCAATCCCCTCCTAGAACCACAAAAGAAAAAAAAAAGGAATAAAAAAGAAAAAGAAAGAGGGCAGAATACATTTTTAGAATATCTAATTCACCATAGCCTGTATTAATTTTAATTCCTAAAATAAGCAATTTAAGCTGTATTACTGTGTAAAATCCAGACAAATATTGTTGCTCCTGCTCAGTTTGTACAGCACATGTAGCCTGCCAGGTCCTCAATTTCAAGGAATAGAAAATCTGATCACAGTTACTTAAGACCAAGGATTATTTTCTTCTTGTAACAAGAAGTCTGGAGGTGGGCAGTCATGGGAAATTGTTGATTGCCTAAGGGATGTATCAAAAACTCAGACCCTTTCTGTCTTCTAGCTCTACCATCTTTCCCGGGTAGCTTTTGTCTCCAAGATTTCAAGAGTGTTGTTCTTGTATTGCAGATCTGTGTCTCTATTAATAGATATCTCAGCTGCACTGCAGACAGGAATAAGGGCAAAGGGGAAGAATATGATGATGCATAAGATGCAATTACATGCTTCAAGCAGCTTTCTTTTTCAGTGAATATCCTCAATTATTTGCCACATTTTATTTTCCTTCTCACTGGAATTAAAAGCCTATGTATTTGAGGGTATGTGCTGCAGGTTACACATGAGGAAACCTAGATTGTCTCCTTTTTAAAGAGTCATTAAAAATATCCCAGCCATGCCCTGCTGTGAAAAATCACTGGCCACTGCTGTCATAATGTCAATTTGTCATTGTTAGTAAGATAATATTAGTTTTATAATTCTTAATGTACCATAAAAGCTGCACATCAACTTTCCTACCAGCAAAAACATATTAGTAGTAGGAGAATGTTAGCATTAGTATAGCATCACAATTTGGTAATATGGTTGACATATGATATGTTTTAGTTTCTTTGAGAAAGTTATGTATTCTGTCTTTACTACAAGGCTGCCACCTTTCTGAGGTCTCTGGAGGTGGCATTTTCCTTATACTGGTGACTCCACAAAGATACTAATGCACCTTCCAAATAGTTTGGCTATGATCAGAAATTACAAGAAGGTTGTTGGACATTTCTCTCTCTGAGGAAGACAGAAGACTACAAATATACTTTCTGGCAAGGCATCCTGAATTGTATGCTGTGCATGTGTGTAAATACAAATGTGAAATATAAATAGCTGCACATGCATATTCATACATGTGATGAGTGTAAATCATAGCCCACATTGCCAAATATGCAAAAACTAGTTTTATTTAGTTTATCAGTTTAATTTCCATTAGGTTACTAAGCAAAACAAAAAATAGAGTTTTATTTAATTTATCAAACAGTTTAACTTCCATTTGGCAGCCTCAGGCTTTGTGAGCATCTGCCTTCACCAAGATGACCAGGTTTCTAAATGGTTTCAGAATCCTATACATTGGCAAATCATGAGGAGTTACAAGAAAATCCCTTTCTTGACCATCTGTCCACACAAGTTGCCATGGAGAATGGCCCCATCCCAGCATAGCTCCTTCAGGTCCAGATGCTGCCTAACTTTCCTGAGTCATGCTTTGGAGCTTCAGTCTCATCAATTTGCCCATCAGCCTAGATGCCCCTCAAAGTCTCCTTCTTTGTAGTCTTGTCACCTCCCAGCACCATCTTTCTCCTCTGTTTTTTCTCTTTTATTCTCTGGGTAAATATTTCTCTTGCCTACAGATGGGAAAATTCTGTGGTCACCTTGGTTTTCAGAAAGGTATTTCTGTCTGTGCCCCAGCCCTCTCATCTGCCTTGGGAATAGACTTCCAGAAACTAAAATGAAAAAAAAATTGAGTGACATCAGCAAGACAGGTGACTAGAAGCTCCTGGCATGCTTCCCTCCACCACAACAAAGGACCAAAACAAAGGAAAAAACAATAGCAATTGCAGTGGAGTGTTTGAGGTGGAGCTTTAAGTGCCGTGCATGGAGATACACAACAGCCTTACAAAGAAGAGAATTCACCACTTAGCATCTGCATTCTGTCCCTTAGAGTCAGCCCTGAACAAAAAGAGGTTCACTAAGTAAGGAAAAGGTAAGCAGGAAGGAAAAGGTAACCTGGAAGTTGCCCTTTTACCACAGTCATCTGAGATATTTGCTACTGGAAAACCCTGAGGCCTTCATGTGCCTTGACCCCAGTTTAAGGAGGTGCCAGGTTACCACACTGTTCTATTGCCCCAGAGGAAGAGTCCAGACCATTCTGTACTTCCCCTATCCAGGTTCTTGCTGCAATGAAGCCATTTGAGAACCTACCCACTCTGGGTCCAGTGAGCAGCTGGACAGCTTCCCTCAGTAACTCTAAGGACCCAGAGCTGTGAATCATCCAGGCAGCTGCACCCAACCTCCCACAGCTCTGGGAAGCATCTAGGAGGTTCACCCTAAGTGGCTTGGTCTATAGAGACCCCCAGAAAACAGTTGGGTGACCTCATCTACCCTCCTGTTGTCTCAGAAACACTCAAGCAGCCCTGCTCACCCACCCATAGCCTCAGAACATGGCCAGACAGCCTGCCCTCTGTAGCTTGGTCCATAGAGTCCCAGGCAAGCTGGCAAGTAGCTCCACATCTCCTATGGCTTCAAAAAGCACTGGAGCAGATTGTTTTTGGAAGTTTGACCAATTGAGGACCCAAGAAGAAAATGACCGTCCCCACATCCTTCAGCCTGGGGAAGCAGCTGGAAAGATTCTCCTAAGCAAGTCACTTCCCAAGAAGGCCTGCCAAGTCATCTATGCAGAACTCAGACACTGACAAGTACCCTACCTTGGCCCACTGTTGTGACCTGACCCTTGTGCAGTTCTCAGACAGAAAAGGTCACCCTACCTAGATATCAAGCATGCTGTACCACCTCTACCTGGACCTACCTGGACACAACCCAGGGAAAAGAGTGGTTGTTCCAGACCTGCAACTAGGTATACCACACCAAGAGCTTACAACAAACCCACACCACCTGGAAAAGCTGCACTCTAGCTGGTCATCACCAACCCTGAAGCCTGGGACCCTGAGACAACTGTAGACATTACCCACATTGATCATAGCTGAAGAAATTACATGAACACCACAGTAAAACACCCAGCCTGAAACAAAGCCAGTGCATCATATCCAATCAACACCCTAAGACACATCAGAAAGTCTTACTACAAAAGCTACCTCAAAAGCTTAGTAGACACAACTGACCCACCAGATGTACAAATACCAATGCCAGGATAAGAATCATGAAAAATGAGGTAACATGATAGAGGAATACAATGACCATCTTGCAACAGATCTGAAACTAAAGGAATCCAGTGAAAGGCCTGACAATTCAAAGGAATGATTTTAAGAAAACCTCATGAGAGGCAAGAAAATGTAGATACATGATTCAATGAAATTAAGAAGACTGTTCATGATAGGAGTAAGAAATTCAGCAAAGATATGGAAATCATTAAAAAATCAATAAATTAAATTTCAAATATAGTTGAAAATCTCAACAGCAGAATTGATTAGGTAGAAGAAAGGATTTCTGAACTTAAAGATAGGCTTAAGAAAAAAACCAAAATAACCCAGTCAGATAACAAAAGAAAAAAATTTAAAGAATGAAGAAATCTTTTGAGACTCATGAGACATTATTAAGTGAGAAAACATGTGCATTATGGGTGTTGCAGAAAAAGAAGACCACAAAAACTCATGGAAAATCTGTTAAACACAGACTGTCTATGCAGAAACCTTACAGGACAGGAAGAAGTCCTACAGAAAAAAATATTATAAACCACAGATACTGTACCCAGCAAAGTCATTTTTCAAAAATAAATATGAGATAAAGACTTTCCAAGACAAGCAATGATGGAGGGAATTCATCACTATCAAACCAGCCCTACAAGAAACATTTAAGGACTCCTATACTAAAAACAAAATGATAACTACTATAAACAAATGTGGAAAATTCAACAGTAAACCAAATACATAAAAGAGTAAGTGAACAAAATCAAACTCTATCAATATAAAAAACCACCAAGCCAAAAAGATGAACTACAAAAGAGGAAGAAAGGTCAAAGATATACAAAAGAACACCAAAAAAGTTAGAAGAACCAGCAGCTTCAGTGTAAGTGGTTTAAATCTCTCCAATGGGCCGGGGATTTAGCTCAGTGTTTTCGCCACTTGCTGTGCAAGCACAAGGACCTGAGTTCGATCCCCGGTACCAAAAAAAAAAAAAAAAAGATATAGATTTTCCACATGAATTTTAAGAAGACTAGAGTCAATAATATTCTGCCCACAAGAAACTCACCTCATTGATAAAAATACATACAAATTGAGAGTGAAGAGATGGAAAAAAGGTAAAGCGGCCAAGTGGAAATCAAAGGTGAATAGGAGTAGCTATAGATAAGAAAGACTTGAAATAAAAAAGCTGTTTATGAAGAGTGAACAGAGGTCACTATATAATGATGAAAGGATCAACACAATAAGAGGACATAACAATTATAAATATTGTATATATGTAACTAACACTGAAGTACCCAAGTGTATAAAGAAACCATTAGCAAATCTAAAAGGAGAGAGAGGGACAGGCTTTAATACAATAACATCTAAAGACTTGAATATGCCATTTTCATCAATAGAGAGATCAGCCAGACCAAAAACATCAACAAAGAAACATCAGAGTGAAATTCAACTACAGACCAAATGAACCTGATTTATAGAACATTTTATCAAACAGCGCAGAACACAAATTCTTCTTATTATCACACAAAACACTATCCAGGACAGACTATATATTGGACCACCAAACAATTCTCAACAAATTAAAAAAGTGAAATCATACCATGTCTTCTCTAACAGTAATAGGATAAAGCTAGAATTCAACAAGAGGAACTTTAGAAATTGTACCAATACATAAAAGTTGAAAAATGTTCTCTGGAACAATCATTGGGTAAATGGAGAAAACAATAGGGAAATTAAAAAATTTTGTGAAAAAAATGAAAATGAAAAGATAATATACCAAAAGCTATGATGCAGAAAAGCAATACTAAAATGGAAATTTATATAACAAGTGACTACATTTAAAAAAAATAGATTTCAAACAAACAACCTACCAGTACAACACAAAGAACTAGAAAAGCAAGAACAGATAACTCAAAATTAATGGAAAGAAAGAAATAACAAAGATCAGAGCAGAAGCAAATAAAATAGAGACTACAAAATGCAGAAGATCAATGAAATTGAGTTCTTTAATAAAAAATTGACAATCTTTTAGCTAACCTAAAGGAAAAAGACCTAAATTTTAAAAATCAGAGATTAAAAGGGAGATATTGTAATTGATAACACAGAAATCCAAAGGATCATTAAGGACTATAATGAATAACTATATACCAGTAAACTGGAAAATCTAGATGAAATGGATAAATTTATGGACACATATAACTTTCCAAAACTGAACTATGAGGGTATAGAAAACCTAAACAGACTAATCAAAAGTAGTAATATTGAATCAATAACTAAAAGTCTCCTGACAAAGAAAAGTCAGGTGCCAGAAGGCTTCACTATTGAATTTTACTAAACTTTTAAGGAAGAAATAATGCCAGCTCTTCTAAAATTATTCAAAAGTATATAAAGGCAAGCAATTCTTTCAAAGTCATTCGTAAAGGACAGCATCACCTTGGTCCTAAAATAAGCGAGGATACAACAAAACCACAGATCAATATCCCTGATGAACACAGATGCAGAAATTCTCGATAAAAATATTGTGCAACATGATCAAGTGGTATTTATCCCAGGGATTTAAGGATGGTTCAACATACACAAATAGGTAAACATAGCATATTACGTCAGCAGAATGAAGGATGAAAACTGTATGATCATCTCAAGAGATACAGAAAAAGAATTCAAAATAATGTCACATCCCTTCATGATAAAAGAAGAAAAACAAAAGTTAGGCATAGAAGGAATCTCAACAATGTAATGGCTATGTATGACACACAGCCTAAATTATAAGGAATGGGGAAAAACTGAAATCATTTCCTCTAAGATCAAGAACAAGACAAAGATGTCCAGTTTCACTGCTCTTACTAAACACAGTATTGGAAATCTTAGCCAGACGAGTATGATATGATAAATAAAGGGTGCAAAATAGGAAAGGAAGAATTCAAATTATCTGTTTGAAGGTGGCATGATTTTCTATGTAGAAAAGGCTAAAGACTACATCAAAAATCTGTTAGAATTGACAAATGAATTCAGTAATTCAACAATGCAGGATACATCAACATACAACAACTAAGTACCTTTTTATACACCAATAAAAATCAAGAAAGCAATCCCATTCATGATAGCTATAATAATTCCTAGTAATACATTAACCAAGAAAGTGAATGATCTCTACAATGAAAATTACAAAGCACTGATGAAAGAAATTAAGAGGGCCCAAAAACATTAAAAGATGTCACATGTTTATGGATTAGAAGGGTTAATATTATCAAAATGTCCATATTTCTCAAAATGATCTATAGATTCAATGCAATTCCTATCAAAATACCAATGGCATTCTTCACAAAATCAGAAAAACACTCCAAAAATTTGTACATAGCCACAAAATACTCTGAGTAGCCAAAATGATTCTCAGCAAAAAGAACAAAGCTGAGATTATTACAATACCTGACTTCAAAACATACTACAAAGTGGTAGTAACCAAAGCAGCATGCTACTGGCATAAAAACAAACACATAGACTAATGGAATAGAATGGCAAGCCCAGAAACAAATCTATGTATTTAAAGTACATAAATGAACTGATTTTTAACAAAAGCAAAAAGAACATACATTGGAGAAAGGAAAGTTTCTTCAATAAATGGTACTGGGAAACCTAGACATCCAGTTGCAGAAGAAAGAAATTAGACCCTTATATCTCACCATAGATTTAAAAAAAAATCAACTCAAACTGTATCAAAGACTTAAGTGTGAGACCCAAAACTATCAAACTACTAGAAGAAAATATAGAGGAATACTTATACTTCAGGACATTAATGTGGGCAAAGATATTGTGGATTTGACCCCAAAAGCATAGGTAACAAAAGTAAATATTAGCAAATAGGATTTCTTCAAACTGAAAGGCTTCTGTACAGCAGTGGAAACAATCAAAAGAGTGAAAGGGTACCAACAGAATGGGAGAAAGTACTTTCAAACTATTCATATGATAAGGGATTAATTTCCCCCAAAAAGAGAACTCGACTCAACATCTTTTTTGTCATTGTTGTCATCATTCAGTTAAAAGTAGGTGAATACCTGAATAGGCATTTCTCAAAAGAAATATACACATGACCCACAAGAATATAAAAAAGTGCTCAATGTCACTAATCAATAAGAAAATGCAAATCCAAACTATGATGAGATATTATCTCACCCTAATTAGAATGGCTGCTATCAAAAAGATTTTTAAAAGAAACAGAGAAAGAGGAACTTTCATACATGGTTGATGGGAATGTAAATTAGAAGAGCCATTATGGGAAACAATATGGAGTTCCTCCGAAAACTAGAAATAGAGCTACCATATGAGCCAGCAATCACACTGCAGAATTTATATCTAAAGAAATTGAATTTAGCATATTAAAGAGACATCTGCAACCCTGTGCACAATGCCAATAATTCACAATAGTAAGATATGAAATCAACTTAGGTGTCCATTGATAAATGAATGGATAAAGAAAATACAGGTATTTATTCACAATAGAATACTATTCAGCCATAAAAAGAATTACATCCTATCCTTTGCAGCAAAATGGATGAAGCTAGATGACATTATGTTAGGAGAAATAACCCACATACAGAAAAACAAGTACTGCATGTTCTCACTTAGTGTAGAAGCTAAAACCTAATCTCAAAGAAGTAGAGAATAGAATAGTAGTTACCAGAGCCTGGGAAAGATTGGGGGAATGATGGACAGTGATAGTTGGTGGGTACAGATGGATAGGAGGAGTAATTTCTGATATTCTACAGCATGGTGGCATTAACTGTAGTTGATGACAATTTATTGTTTCAAAATAGCTAGTTCAGAAGATTTGGAATATTCAAAATAGAAAGAAATTATATATTTCCAAGGTGATAACTATGCCAATTACCCTGATATGATCATTATACATCACATATTTGTATTACAGTACATTTAACCCTGTAAATATAGTCAATTTATTATGTCAATTAAAATAGAAATATTAAACAAATTAAAGTATTGAGTTATTTATGTTTTAGATTCTTACATATCTATCCTCCCAGGCAACAAACCAAGGGTCAATGTGCCAAATTATTTAATTGAAAACGGTGGAGGGAAAAGATTAAAGATTAATATCTCAAAAATATTCTCCTGACATATACCCTATATGGTTATATAAGGGGAGAGAGAGAGAGAGAGAGAGAGAGAGAGAGAGAGCAAAATATCTCAGTCAAAATTAACATTTACTGTCAGAAGAAAATTTTGTAAATTACAGGCTTTGTTTCTGTTAATGTCTTTGACTTTTACCTTGTCTTCATAAATAGAAAAATTAAGATATACTAAAGAAATATAAAATTTTGCTTCTTGTCCCCAAATAGTCTTAATTGAATTGAGATTTAGGGTACATAATGATACATACAAAAACAGGAAATTACAACAATTTAACATACAAGAGAGTGCATGTGGATGTAATTCAAACAGCATATGGTAATGTTGAGCAGGGAGACTCGTAATAATTAACATTGGTAAACTGCTTCCCATTTTACTTGCATGTATAATTTAATTTGATATTCACAATAGCTCTGGAAAGTATGGTGTGATTATTATCTCCATTTTACAGATGAGAAAAATGTAATACCAGAATTAAGTAATTTTTCCAAATTTACACAATTAGTCAATGGGAATTACAGTGGAGGTGGTTCCTGCAAAAAAGCTGTCCAAATTACAGAGTCCAAAATGAAGATGAAAGAGGATATATATAAGTGTACTACACAGAGATGTACTTTGCATTATTGAATTTTTGTGTAAAGCTCAAGATTAGTAAATTGCATTGCATAACATTGTGGCTCTAAGTCCAATTTAATCAGAATCTCTAGGGTGAGTCCCAGGGACTGGTATTTTTGAAAGCTCTCAGGTGATTCCCAATTGGCAGCCAGGTTTGGGAAGCACTGGCTTTTGTTGCTACTGTTGCTTCATAAGGAAAGAAAAGGTGTATTGTGTGGCAGAGGAAGAGAAAAGAAACTCTATAGGAGCAAGGAGGAGATGCAGGTTGAAGAGTATAAGTATTCCGAGCTAAGGAAAAATTTACTTACATAAAACACGTTCTGTTTAGCATTTTGTTTTAAAATCGTTTAAAAAAGCCAGGTGTGGAGGTGCATGCCTGTGGATCGCTGTGAGTTTGAGGCCAGCCTGGGCTACATAGTAAGTTTAAGGCCAGCCTGAACTAATAGCGAGACTCTGTCTCAAAAAAAAAAAAATTTTTACAGAAAGCTATGGAAGGCTTTATCCCTCACACATTAATGATGAGACATTCTGCTTAATTTAAAATTTTTTTTATAAAGAGTTTTATTATAGGAAGTGCAATTTAATGTTTTTGTATATGTAAAAATAGTAATTATATTTAATTCATAAACTATAACAGTATCATGAGCATAGTTTTTATTTTTGATGCATTAAAAATGACCTAACCTAAAAATAAAGAAAAAATAACTTTGTTAAGTCATAAAGCATCACTAGTGTAGGACATGGTGAGAGATCAGTCATTTTATTTTTTATTAATAATTCCAGATATAACTGAATTATAATGACTTTATTCCAACTATTTACTATTTCAAAACATCTTCCAGTCCCTTGGGGTCTCTGTTCCCCTAAAAATATAAAAGTTCAATTTTTGAGATGACCAGAACAATATGGTATTTATTTTCCATAAAATTTATGAACTAGAACCAAATAAAAGTGATTCTGACAGTTTCTTAACCAAAATATGAAATAGACCTTTGATTATCAGCAGCACTAGGTGTTATGATTCATCAATCTCCCAAGCAGTTGAGCAGAATGATGCTCATCTCAGCACTGCATACAGATTGCATTTCTGAATAGAGATTAATTTCCTCATATTCTTACCATACCTAGTAATACTGGACTTTTCAATTTTTGCCAATTTGATGAAGTACAAGTACACATGAGGACAATAAAACGTGAATGAGAGTATGAGGTAAATTTTCCATTATTAGGAGGATAGATAAAGAAATTATGGCTTGATAGAATATCATATGACATTAGACTCATATGACATCTCCCAGCTCCAATAAATCAAAATACTGGGCCTAATATTGAGCCACAAAGCAAGTTGCAAAAAAGGGTATACATACAGCATGATTCCATTTTTGAAAAAATTGAAAACACTATTTATGAAGCAATGTATGTGTAGTACATATACAGAATTATGCCAAAAAAAATACATACTAACTTCTGCTGGTTTTCCAGGGTATTGGGCAGAGGGAAAATTATGAGGTTGGGAATTCAGCTGTTCTTGAAATATCTTGTTCCTTCCTTCATATGACAAAGGCATATGAAGCAAACATAGAAATGCTGATATATTTAAATCTAAATGATGGACATTTGCATATTGTTTAGATGATTTTCCATATTTCTATACCTATTTAAAACATTTATAAAGTTTTTTAATTGTTCAGAAAATGATGAGCATATTTTGATAGAGAGAATAAGCAAAAAGTGTTTTTGTTAAAAGTAGCCTTTGAAATTGTAGAGATGCAAATAAACAGCACAAGGTCTTTCTCCAATTCAGCTCTTAATGCACTGATAAATTAAAAAAAATAAAGCTCCAATCATGGAGAAGTTAGAGGAAAAAAAGAAAGTAAATATGAACATATCAACATGAAGTAATCTAATAAAATAGTGCTGAATTTTAAAATAAAGAATAATGGTAAAATATAGAAGGAGAATATACACATCACCATATCACTTACTAAAGTTAAAAATATAAACAAAAGAAACTTTCACAACCAGATATGTTGGACTAACAGGTATGAGATTTTCTGTCTCACTGCAACAACGAAAAATAGGGCTAAATACATAAAACTCTGGGCACAAACAACATACTGCTATGGTCCTTTAAAGAAGAGAAATAAAAGTCACAACCTTGCAATCAAAAAAGGCCTAAACATATCCCCTAGGTCAAGAAGTGAGGAGAAGGACAATCTCTCTGAATTGAAGAGATACTGATCAGAGTTCAGAGATCAGGAGGTAGCTACTAAAGGTGAGGTAGAATACCACAAATGAGAGATCTGGGTAGAAAAATCTGCATACAAAACCACTGAGTCCACAGAAGGTGAACCCTGGAAGGCCAGGCAAATAATTGCTAGGAGGTAAAAGCTTGATAATTTCTGGAGCTCACAAAGGAGCAGGAAACATTGGTATTTCAAGAATCCATGGAACAGTAATCTCAGGTACACAGGGAATTTAATGTAGACCCTGGAAGAGGTGATAGAGGGACTTTTCTACCCCTAGAATAAAGGTTACCACAGACTTGCCCTAATAAAATTCAGTAACAGTCTTTTAAAAGATCAAGCTTATTTGCAAGTAACAACCTGACATGACAAAGTTCAATACTATTCAAAGGAAGACGACAAAATCTAGCTGTCTAATAGATCATTGATCAGCATCTAATAAAAAATTACTAGACAGTGTGAAGAAGTAGGAAATGAGACTCATGACATAGAGGAGAAAAATCAGTCAACAGAAACAGAATAAAAAATGACATCAATCATAGAATTAGAAAAGACTTTAAAACATCTGTTATAAATATGCTCAAGGATTTTTTAAAAAATCACTAGGTAGGCTTAGACATTGCAAAAGAAAAGATTGATGCACTTAAAGAAATAGCAGTAGAAATTATTGAGTATAAAATAGATTAAAAAGATCAAATAAATTAAGAAAGCCTCAGATACTTATGAAGCAACAGCAAGTTGATTAACATATGTGTAACTAGATCCTAAAAAGAGGGAGAAAAAAAGTATTTGAAAGGCTGGGGATTTAGCTCAGTGGTTCTGCCTCCTGCCTCGCAAGTGCAAGGTCCTGAGTTCCATCCCCAGTGCCAAAAAAAAGTGTTAAGGTTCAATGGCTGAATATTTCCCAACATTAATGAAAATGATAAATTTATAGATCTAAGATACTCAATAATCCCAAGCAAGAATATATTCAAAAATGTGTTATATAGATTGTGACTTTAGCATCAGCCAGTGCTCAATGCCTGATGTGAGTCATGACCTGGTGAGCTGTGTATGCCCCACTTGAGCAGGTGGGAAGAAATGGAAACCATGCCCTGGCTGAGTTCAAAGTCTGGGGGACAATATTGAGAGCTTGTAGCAGAATTCACAAAGAGAAGATCAAGAATTTTAAAACTGGAACAACATCAAGTTGAAGACTAGAGGGTCCAAAATATAGCATTATGTATGAGGGAAGATTAAATCATTGGGAGGTTCAGCTGAACTTCCTGAATAGCAGATGAATTTGTTCCTTTCTAATTGGGTTGGGCACAATATTTGGTCACAAACATCCTAAAGGTCTTCATGACTTCTCAGAGAAAGAGGACTGAACAGTATTCTTTGTGACTTATGTTCATGATTCCTTTTGAATTCAATAAGTCAATGGAGTCTTCTTTCTATCCACTGAAAAGGTAGTATTAGTACTATAGCACTTCTTCACAATTCAACTTTGCCATGTCTGCTCTTTTGGAACTTCTGAGAACTGTTTCACCAATTAACAAACCACTTCTGTCTGGAAAAGTCCCTAAGAATGTTTATGCCTGAGGGTTCTTAGAAAGGGAGAAAAGTATGTTCCTTGCATGTAGGACAGATTGCATTTCTCTTGGAAAGGGAGAAAAGTATGTTCCTTGCATGTAGGACAGTTCCTCCTCAAATAGAGAAGAGGCTAGACCTGTATTCAGAGGTGATAAGCAGCTAATCTTTGGAGAGCCACAAGAAAAATGCCAGGAAGTTAACCTTTACCAAGAGTCTGTATGTTAGAATTTAAAAATGACAAGCTTACTTTTTTCATAACATTTTCCTGATTTCAAAAAACTTCATTTCTCTACAAAATATGTGGAACAACAAAAAATAAAAGAAAAATGATCTATAATATCATTTCATAAAGATAATTACTGTAAACACTTTGGTTTCTATTTTCAAAGGTTAATTTTGGAAAATAAACCAATGTATAATAAAAGTGAGATTGCAGTATACAGGAATTTTGCAAACAAATCTTCAGTCATGAAAATTTTTCTCACTAATTCAGTAAAATTTATTTTCTCCCACAAAATTGAGATAAAGCATCATATAGTTTTTAGCCCTATTTTTCTTAATAATATAGTATACATATTTTCCCATGTGATACAAAGATAATTATAAGATAATTTTGCCTCTGTTTTTACAATGATTATATCTAATTTTTTTATTACATTGACTAATTACAATAATAAGCACCTTCATCTTGATCACAGCTTTAATAAAAATGACTCAAGATTTCAGATAAATATGGCTGCCAGTGTACGGTACATAATTCTTATCATGTTGGTTTTCCTTTAATTTCTAGTTTGTGAAAAGATTTGCAGATGATGGCCTGGGTCTTCGAGAACAAGAAAGAAAACATCAGACTTACAAACTTACGGGCATAGAGGTCATGAGATAGCCAAGGGGAAGCACAAAGGGTGAGAAACACAGAATTTTAGGAATAAGGAGCTTTTAAAATGCCCTCGTTGACCTCTGTCAGCAGTGTGTTCAGTTTCTGAATCTTTCCATGCCGTTTAACATTGAGCCTTTGTGCTGTGAGATCCCGAGGAGGCGGAAGGGAAAGAGAGCTCAAGAGAGCAAGGAAGCAAGAGAGGACGGAACTTACTTGCATGGCAAATGCACTCTTGTGACAGTGACGTGAATCCATTCATTAAATCTCTAAGGTGCCTGTCTTTGAGGAAAAAAGTGTCAGGAGTAATAAATCCCCAGCTGTATGGTTCCCCTGGGTCCAAATTAAAGACCCAAGAAATCATCCTCCAGGGTTCACCGGGCACAATGGGCTCAGTGAAGAGCTGGAAGACCCATCTGATGCCACAAGTGGATACTGAACCCATTTTTTGTTTTTCAGGTAACTTGAAAGAAAGGTTGAATCACACCAGTGACTGGGAGCAACTGGGAACAGCAATAGTAGAAGATCTCATATCTCTTAGAGACACCAACAGCAAACAAGGAACCTGTATGAGGCAACCAGCTCACAAAACCAAGGTCCAACAATGGGAATTAGTCAAGAGTAAGATCACATGCATATACAGAAGACCTGTATGTCAGGACTTCCACAGTATAGGTGTTCGTGTGCTTGTTTATTTTATCTTTTACATTAAAGAAGCTCAAAAGCAAGCAATTCATGGCTAAAACTGGTTCTGTGACATCAGTGGAGACCCCGAATACTTCTAGCTTTCTGCTCCCTGCCCATGGTACACATCCTTGGCTACTGGTGGCTGCTGCAGCTGCA
The DNA here is from genome assembly GCF_053883595.1 of Heterocephalus glaber. Classification (NCBI taxonomy): domain Eukaryota; kingdom Metazoa; phylum Chordata; class Mammalia; order Rodentia; family Bathyergidae; genus Heterocephalus; species Heterocephalus glaber. Next base: position 4,895,228 of record NW_028258315.1, read on the forward strand.
GTCTATGGTCCAGGGTACAAGAAGGAAGAGTTGAGGGCAGACTCCATGACTTCTTCTTAAACCTCATTAGTCAGCTCTATCCACAATGAAAGCTGGGAAATGTAGTTTTTGGTGAATACATTGTTGCCTTCCATAAATTCACATCCAGAAGAAAGAGGAAATGTGTGTTAGGTAGTTTGTTACTGCCATTGCCTAAACCTATAGCTACCTTCTGTAGACGCATTAGTCCAGACCGAGTGACTGTTCGTTTGCATTGTTTAGGTTCTGGGAGGCAGTCCAGACCTCTCCTTCACCACACACGGCCACCATCAAAGTCAGCATCACTACCCCACAGTCCTGGCCCAGGATTGGCAGTAGCAAGAAGTCCAAAGACACCGAGGTCAGCTCTGTGCTATGAGATGCCTCCTCATCCCTTGCCACCTGGATCTGCCTGGTCTTGCAAAGCCAAGTAGCTTCATCCTGGGACTCTGCAGCTGGTTCTCTCAGAGTCCAGAGCAGTATACATATTGTTGCTAATGCCTCGGAGGCAGAACGCTGACAATATTCTCATTTTCTCTTGTGTGCCCCTTACTAAAGACATCCTGCCTGCTATCTTTGTCCATTCCTGCTGCTATCACAAAATATTTTAAACTAAAACTAAATAATTTCATAATAGTTAAATTCTAGAGGCTGGGAAATCCAAGGTCAAGGCACCAACAGATTTGTTGTCTGATTTCTGCTTCACAGATAGTGCTTCTTGCTATGTCCTCACATGATAGGAAAAAAAAAAAGGTGAACTCACTCCCTCCAGACCAGTAAGGGTCCCAATCCTAACCATGAGGGCAGATCGCTCATGCCTAATCTCCACCTGCTACCACGATTGAACTGGAGATTAAATTTCAACATGAATTTTGAAGCAGCATAAATATTCAAATCACAGCAACCTCCAACACAATGATTAAACACCAGGCACTGGGTAGGTGTGGAGTCAACAGAGACGAGGAACATTTCTCTTCTTGAGAATTCAGAGACCAGTAGAGACAGACAGGTGAATAAATTCTAGTCTGATGTGGTGCATGCCCCAGTGGAGGTAAGAAAGGAGCCCAGGAACACTGGGACAGTCATTAACTGCATCCTGATGGATCCCAAGCTCTAGAAAAAATGAGAATGCGCAGACACTTGGGCACTTGATAAAACTACACTGTCCTAGGTTCTGTGGCCGGGATTCTAATATTATACATTCAAACTCCTCATCCACCAAATCAGCATCTCCAGGTTTATCTTAGGAAACTGCTTTCTTTTTTCCACAAAAATGCCAGGTGATGCTGCCACAGAAGTGGATCCTATTTAGATTGATTGTGCTCTGAGACAGAGGGTAGCCAGGAACATACTGCAGAAGGAAGACTTGGGCCATAGTCTGTGAGGAAATAGTGAGGTGTTCCCGACGCGGGAGTTGGCAGGGTCTGGATTGACTGGGAAGAGTAACTCATGGGGATGGCCACAGAGGGGGTGGCCAGACATTCCTGGACCTTCATATGGCAAAGCTTGGACCACTTCCTTTCTGGAGGACACGGCTACAAGTTGGGGTGAAGAAGCCTGACCTGCGAGTTTCCCAGTGAAAGGCTGTTTTAAAAGAACCAAGGTGCACTTTAGTCCATCTGGGCTGACCACAAATCCACCGTATCTCATTAGCCACCCTCCCACTTCTGTCTTGCTTTCTAGTGGTTCATTATTCAGCTTCTAACAGGTCCTCTGTCCTGCCGTGCCTGCGGCCGAGGGAGGAGTAGAGCCATCCTCTCTACAGAGCATTCTCTCCCCACCTGGGTCAGCCGCTGCACTCCCCTGTCACCACTGTGCTGGTGACTAAGCAGTGTTCCTCCAGGGGGGGGGGTGCGCATGCACACTTACCTGAGGGACCTGAAGACTTTCCGAATGAAGCTCAGGTGGGAAGAGTCACGAGGGTATGGATATCCATGGGTAGGATTAATCTGCTTGAAAATGAACCCACATTCACAATAGACCTTTTCTTTATTTATGAAGGAAAGGTATCTCTTTTCTATACTTCCATCCCAAGCTGGCTTTGGTGCTTGGCCACAGGAGAAAGCAGAAAATAATGGGATAAATTAAAATTGATGATGAATAAGGGTCCTTGAGCTCACAAGCCTTCCTGCCCTCCTGTCTCACACATATTTCTTCAAGAGAGAAGCACATCACGCCCCAGAAGGGCTCATAAATCAGAATATCCAAAGTGACACAAGGGTGTGGTGCTAATCCTTTTAAATATAGCTGGAATTTTTGCAGAACAATTGGATTTTTGAAAATATAATAAATCAAACACACAAAATTTCTACCTGATAGCTTTCAGATATGTCAGGTTTTAATCTATGAAGTAATGAAAACCTATTTTATCAAATAAGATCATGAAATAAGCACTCCAGTCACAGGCAATTCTCATTTTATTTTACTGTATAAATAAGAGCATTTAACATTTCCTATCTCCTATTGGTCATTTAAACTTGGGATGAAAAAATTTCAGGTGTCAATTTAAAGATGTGTGGCTATCACAGCGATTTTCGGAAGTCCTTTATGATGCTCATAAGCAAGCGTTTGAGGGCCCTGGGGTAGGACCCTCTGCGTGAAGGGTCACAGCAGGCTCATCGATGCGTTGCTTAACAATGAGGCTCTGTGCAGCTTTAAGCAATCTCATCAGTGTGCAAACATCACCGCGCGCACTCACACAGACCCAGGAGGTGTAGGCAGTCACTCCAGACGGCCTGTCCTTGTAATCACGACGCATGGGCCTGCCGAGTACCACCCAGCAGAGTGATCTGTTTTGTTTCTGCTTTCTTCAGTGCTGAGGACGAAACCTCAGACTTCACATGCCAGACCGGGGCTCTACTGCTGAGCTACATCTCCTCCCTTTTTACATTTTTCTCTTTTTTATACTTTGAGGTAAGTTCTCACTCAGTTGCCTAGCTGGCCTTGAACTTGCAATGTTCCTACCTCAGCCTCCTGAGCAGCTGGGATTACAGAGCCATCAGACTGTTTTATAGAAAATTTATTTATACATAGGAGGGCATTATGAAATGACAATAAAAAGTATAGTATGGTAAATACATAAACCAGTAATATAGTTGTTATTATCATTATCCAATATAACGTGCTGTACAGAATCCTATGTGCTCTTCTTTTATATGATTGGCAGTGCAGCAGGATTTTTCCTACCAGCATCGCTATGAACACATGAGCAATGAATTGTGCTACAATGTCACCATGGTTATGATGTTACCTGGTGACAGGAATCTTTTAGCTGCATTGTAATTTTGCAGGCCCACTTTCATCTGTGCACTCCATCGCTGACTAGAATATTATGTGGCTGGCACATGACTGTTTAACCAACGGATGTTAAGTTCCTGTCTGTGCCAGGCACTGTGGGCCTTCCTTAACATAAGCGCATCTCTCTGTGCCTAACAAAATCTTCAGCCTCCCTACGGTGGGGTCCTGCTCACAAAGGGCTCCACCGTCGGCTTCCTACCATGAGAAATGAACCAGCGTTGTTCTTGTATGGGAAGTTGTGCCCAGAGGGCACTATTCCAATCTCATAGTGTTGCCCTTGTGTTTCCTGATGTCCGGTGCATGGAAAAACAGCAACACAAGATAGGCTCTCTGTAGAGCCAGTGGGATCTTGGAACGCAGAGCATCCGGAGTAGACCATGTGTCTCCCAAAGGCTGGGCACAGCTTGGGGAAGTAAAGTTTACAGACAATGGACTCAAGTGTGTGCTCACTCATGTCACCCCAAGAGGACCCAGAGAGCCACAAAATGGGGGTTTATACATGAGTCAGGCTGCAGATCCATGTGGGGCGTCACCCATGAAGCCACTGCAGAGGAAGCCCGAGCTGGGATGACAGATGAGGTGTGGGTGATTGGAGAGGAGCCAGGGAGTTGCCTGATCACTGTCCATCAGTCCGACGCCTCTCGGACAGCTGGTCTGTGCTCAGGTCTGCTGAGGGATCGGAGAACTTGAGAGAGTGGACACAATTTGATAAGAAAGACTCGATGCAGACACAGGAAGAATTGGGGTCACATTGTATAAGGTAGTATTGTTGAGGCCTATGGCCGCGTGCAGTGAGCACCTAGGAATTCAGAAGAGGGGGGACTCCTGGTGGATCAGATGGGTCAGAGGTCAAGGGTCAGGGGACACCTTGTGCAGACAAAGAGCTGAGCCAGGGCCGGTCAAGGTAAGCAGGAAGTAAATGGAAAGGGGAGAGGAGAGGGTACCCCAGGCTGAGGGAGCAGAAGCATAGGGCATAGAGACGACTGTCACATGTTGACATAACAGAGGGTGGGTGTGGGGTGCTGACGGCAGGGCCAACCTGGATGCCAGGAGGAGTTACTGCTCCTCCTGAATACTTGCTTTCCAGGTACTGCAGAGGCGCCGCAAGGAGACAGCTCAGGCCTGGCCCTCAAGGAGCTGCAGATTGGCAAGACATTGCATAAGAACTGGCACTATAGGAGGCTGGGAAGAGCAGGTGCAGAACATCATGAAACATGTGGCTGAATCCTGCCCTGTTCTGGGGAACAGGAATTGTCTAGGACCTCAGGGGAGACTGATGGGGTGAGGAGAGGATTGGGAAATTCAGATTATATCAGACAGGGGATGATCTCACAGACTGAGAGGAAGCAATTGTGTATTCCCAGTGTGCTCACATGATGTAGCATGAAATCATCCCATGTAGGGAAATGATTGGTTACTGCCCTGGAAGAGCCATGTAATGGCAGATTGCAGAATAGACTTGGATCAAGAAGAAGTGGAAACAAAAGAAGCAGATGAGGAGATGCTGAAAGACTTTAGGAGGGACATTACATGTCCTATAAGATTGGGCTCAGGTCCAAGGGGGAGGACAAACACACCCATGCAGCTGGTTTCTTAAAAATGATTTGTACCATAGCTGCACAGCTTAATCTAGTTGTCACTACTGACACAACATTATCATTTTTAAAAGTATAAGTGCATTTTCCATATATTCATTTCAAGCTATGACTGGCTTCTCTTTCTGTTCTTTTTGCTTTCTTAAAAGATGTTTGATAGTCTTAAGCCAGGTATGGTAGCACAGCTATAGCCCCAGCTACTTGGAAGGCTGAGGCAGTAAAATCCCTTGAGCCCAGGAATTAGAGGTCAGCCTGGACAATATAATAAGACCCCATCCTGAGAAAAATGAAATAACCCTGTGTATGAGTATTGCATAAAGTACTTACAGTGAACTCTGAAACTACACCCACAGCCATTAGGATCTACCTCCTCAGGGAAGCAAGATCTAACAGCACAGAGCAGAAACAAAGGAACAAGTTCAGCCCCTAAACTGCTCAGTCATCAGACAACAACTGCAGGCCATTTGGTTGGTTATTTCCTTGGGTCAGGCCTTTGGAAAAGGCATGTGTTTTTTTCAGGTAGCTGTTTGCAGGGCTCTGGGTTACAGGGAACATCTGGGATGTGTGATAAGTCGTCTTCAGCAAAACAAAGTGCAGCTCTAGTAAGACCCCGGGTACCACGGCAGGAGCACCAGTCAGCTCAGTGCCAGCTGGCTGCTCCAGGCAGAGCCTCAGCCCATTCATGGGATCGGGTGGCAGCCACCTTGTGCTCAGAAGGACCCGTTCCTGGATGGCTTGGAAACAGTCTGTCCCTGTTAGCTCAGCTGGTCTGCAGCTGGTGCCAGGAGGACTGAGCTTGCACGTTTGGTGCAGGAATGGGTCAATTAGCTCTGCATAGAGGAAAACTTTGTTCCTCCTCGCTGGCTGCATCCCCAGCCTGGCTGGCAGGTGTGGAATGGGAGCCAAATGACAATACTGGTTTTCTTCCTGTGAGATCATCCGCTCAGCACTGTGTGCTGGGAATGTCCTCCTCACCCACAAAGGACGTTTTAGCGTCTTTTTGAGCACTCATCTGTAATATCTTCAGTGTTGTACCTGGGAGGCCCCCTGCCCAAGCAAAACTTCCCCTGGAGGAAGGCAGCAAGACTCACTGGCTTGATCAAAGTCTTGGACCCCAAAGGAGCCAAGATTTGCTTCCCAGCCCAAAGGGAGATAATCAGTATTTGATGTGAAAAAAAGTATTTGAAGGCCAAGGAGAGCTGGTGTGAGTCATTTGAACCAGAGGCTCAAGAAACTCAAGTGCCATGCAGGCCCAACCCCTCCCTTGGGCACAGAAGCAAACAGAAAGAGGTTCCACAAAAGAGTCTTGGACAGAAGATGTTCCAAAGCAAATGCTTATTAGTAACTTCTCAGATGCTCATGGCTAACAAAGCAGCATTCTCTTTCACTTACCCCAAACTTAGATTTGACCACTGACCAGGGACTCATTGTTGTAGAGCAGTGCTCTTTGCCTTTATAGAAATGCAAAATGTGTGCGCTGCATGTGGCCCTGATAGTTAACTTCCAAATGGCTCTCTAACTATGGGAAAAAGAGGACATTAAATTATTTCAGAGCCAGGTAGTCTGGCTTTGTCTTTGTTTCAGCTAAGAATGAGACACAGCCAATTCTGAGTTCTCCCCTGGCGTGAGGGATGTGGATTGTCACGCACATTATATGCCTGCACCTAAGCCATGAGCTCTTTCTCCTGAAAGATCTCTGAGTTGCTGCAATTCAAGGTACACCTCCAAATGCCGTCAGGCTACGGTTTTAATCGTTTTGCTAAGATGGTGTCGGCCATAATGAAGACCTGTTTTTCCTTGTTTTACTGGTGCCTATAATTCCTTCAGTGACATTTCCCATTCTGTCTCTAAAACTGATGTTCAGCCTTGATGTACCTCACAAAAATGCATCTTTCTGGACTCAAACCTGAGAGCGTGGGAGAATGGTAGGAAGCACAAAGAGGCATATAACACATGAAATCAGGAATATTTTTTTAAAAACCTAGTCCATGGAAATCATTTGCATGCCATTGTCATTACTGAAATACTTTCCAGACTAAAACATCTATATTAAAGCATGAGCAAATTATTTATAATTATAGTTGTAATTATTTATAACTAATATATCTAAAGGTTAATATTCTTAATGCATTTGGAAGAGCATTTAGCTGGGCTCGTGCTCCCCAACTTTTGACCTACAAAAATGTTAATTGCACATAGTTCAACTGAATACTAAGATTTAGTAGCTAAATGACCCCAGGTGATTATTTAAAAATTTAAGGAGCTTAAAACATAGAAAAATGTGTAACTTCACTAAGAGGCAAAATAATCCATTTTCAGCCATTGTAAATAGCAAGGCTGTTTACAGAGTTTGACTGTCTGGGTCCCATTGTAGAGAATAAGCAGCCTCCTACAGTGCTCAAGGAATAGGAACAACCATTTCGGAAAGCAAATTGACAATAATGTAACAAAAATGATTGAATATTTGAATGTGCCATTCTTAGTTCTAGTAATTCCAGTTCTGTGAATTTATTCTCAGAAAATAGAGTGGAGGGGAATGTTCTGTCCAAAGATGTGTATTGCAATATTCATAACTGTAAGAATTGGTGGGAAAGTCCAGGTTCAACAGTAGAGAAATTGTCATGATTAGAATCATGGAAAGTAGAATCAAACCAACTTGTATGGTTTGATAATAATTCAATAATGGCTGTTTAATAATTCTATGATGTTAGATAAACGATGAAAACTTTGAACCTTAATTTTCTTATCAGTTATATGATAAGACCAATTCCTACTTCATTGTACTGTTATTAGGATAACATGGAAAAATGTATGTGAGCTGCTTGGAACAATGCCTAGAAAAAAAGAAAACATAAGCTTCTCTACTGAATGAATGTTCAGTAACATGGAAAACATCTATAATGCTGCGAGAAAATCTAAATAGATCTAGATTACGTATAATTATATAGGCATTATGTTCTAGACCCTACAATGTGCATAGAAAAAGAAGACAAGGGTGAATTGAATGTAAGTCAAAATTTAACCGAGACTATCATTAGAATTAGAGAAAGTTTTCCTTTGAGTTTTCAACTTCTATGTCATTTTCAACTTTGATATAATGAGCATACATTATTTTTACCATTGAAAAAAGATAGATAATATTTTCTAAAATATGCCATCAGCCTCTGCTATGTGGCCTCCACCCTAAACAGGCAACTGTTTGTTATCTGTGGCTCCCAGGCAAGGAAGGTGGGCCACTGGGGTAGGGTAGAGAGAGGATCCGCAAGAGCTGGAGACCCTGGCTTCTGGATCATGGGACCCCATGTGCTGATATCCAGTGGTCGCCACTGTGGGCCATGCTGTAATGGGGAGGGGATGAAATGAGTCAAGGCCTCGCCATGGGGCCCATATAGAAAGGTCTCCTTGCACCCTCTGAGGATGGCGCACCACACTTGGTTCTGCCCTGAGTTCTCCGCTGTGCCTTTGGCCCCCTCTCTGATGGTGTTTGGGTGGAGTTCTTTGGCCAAAATAGCCTGTCAGTTTGACTTCTTGTTAGGGGTTGAGTTATGTCCTCTTGAAACTTTGCACACTGAATTCCTAACCCCAGAGACCTTATACAAGGTTACAGCAGATGTAATTAGTTAAGAGGATGATGTTGGGTTGAACCCTAATCCAACAGGACTGATGTCTTTGTAAAAGAGGACATTAGAACACAGAAACATGCCAAATATGTGCTCCTTATCTACACAGTGAGGACACCATGTGAAGACTAGAGTTAGGCTGCCCTAAGCTGAGGAGACAGCAGGAGCTGAGAGGCCCACAAAAGATATTTTGCGGTGCCTCTGCAGGGACCTCAGCCTCACCCACAGTGATTTTAGACTTCAATCTTCCATAATGTGAGACAACAGGTTTCTGTTATTAAATACATTAAGTCTGTGGTACTTTGTTACGGCAGCTCCAGCTAACAAAACACCTCTTCTCTTTCCTCTAAATCATTTTTGCCACCTTCCTTTCCAATGACAAAACACAAACAGTTTCCTTTAAAAATGAAGATGTTCTGTCACACTCCGTGGGTAGGACAGGGCACAGCGTCCTCCCCAGGGGCACTGGCTACTCAGGGACTCAGTGAGCCATTCACAGTCCAACAACATTTGCCTTCTGGTGAGAATGTACAGTTATCAGGCAATTTCATCACTGTGCAAACATCACAGAAACATGGAGGGTGTAGGTCACTCACTCAGTGTGACCTCTTGATGCAATCACAAAACACAATAAACACAAGATGGATGAGGCTGCTGCCAACATAACACAGCAGACTTTTCCAGTAAACTTTTTAAAGTAAGAGGACACTCTAAACTAATGATAAAAGCATAGTATAGAAAATACACAAGCCAATAACAGTCATTTCCTCATCACTATTGAGCGTGATGTATGTGCATAACTGGACATGCTGTGCTTTTATGTGACTGGCAGTGCAGTAGATTTGTTTCAACCTGCAGCATCACAAACGTGTAGTCATACTTTGCATTATGATGTCACAGCAGCTATACAACTTTAGCAACATGACTTATTCAGCTCTATTTAATCTCAGGGGACTGTCCTGGTATATGCGGAGCATTGTTAATGGAAATACTGTGCAGTGAATGATTGTCTTCTCTCACATGCAGGGAGGTCATATGTAAACTCACACCTGTTGCTCAGATTCCTGTTTCTAAGAATCTGCAGTGCCTCCACTGAGTATTTATCCCATCACCACCAAAACAATAATAGAAGCAAACTCTAGTGTGATGTCGGTAAGAACAGAATCCAAGGTACTATACAAGCTAAATTATAAGTTTCCCTGAGTGCAGATGAAGCCCCGAGTATGGCTTAACAATTTGGAAAGTCACTTCTCAATCACAGAAAAGTCCAAATTGATAGGGGACCTTGCTCACAAGTTTTACTTTTATTATGGACTGAAGTTTCTCATTCCCTCAGAAGTTATACTTTGGAGCCCTAACCCACTCGGTGATGGTGTTGGAGATGGGCCTGCTGGGAGTGAAGATTAAATGAGGTCATAAGGGCAGAGCTTTTCTATCTCACCCCCATTTCCAAGATGGCTTCCTGTCTCATTGGCATCCCACCCAGCAGAAAGGAAGAAAGTACAGGTGACCTTACTCCCTCCCGCTGAGGGGGCAGACAGAACTGCCCCTGCTCTGCCATTGGCTGAACCCAGTCACATGACTGTGTTCAACACAAAGAGAGCTGAAGAATAGAATCTCTTTTTCTGGGCAGCCAGTCCTAGGCTTGAAACTCTATTTCTAAGGAAGAAGGGAACAATGACTATTAGGGAATAACCTATTGTGTTTCCCTTAGCAATCAAATAGATTTTTATGTTACAACCTTTCTGGTAAGGCAGGAACACTTGAGAAGTGAGCCAATACAACATCTCCCCTGGATAATACACTGTCCAGACGTTGTTTTAGATCATCTTTCATTACCATAACAAAATACCTAAGATGGGGTGACTAATAAAGAAAAGAGGTTTGTTTAGGTGAATAGTTCTAGTCCAAGGTCAAGAGCCTGCATCTAGTGACATCCTTCTTATTGGCAGTGTCCCACTCTGTCAAAAGACAGCACACATTTGTGTTCTGTCCCTCTCTCCCTCTCTCTGTCTCTCTCTCTCTGCCTCTTCTTATAATGTCACCCATATTTAATCATGGGGTCCTCCCGAAGACATTATCTAATCTTAATCACCTCCCAGAGGCCTTGCCTCTGAACACCATAGATGGATTATGTTTCTGCCTCTTTATACATCACAATGAGCATTAAATTTCAAAATGTGAACCTTAGAGAATATACTCAAACTGCATACAAATCACAGCAAAAGAAGAACCTTGATCTCATGGGAGGAAAAAGATTGTCTTGGGAGGAATGAACTGCTACATTGTATTAATCAGCTGTTCCTTGCTCTAACAAAATGCCTGGGAAAACAATTTAAAGAAAGATTTAGCTGGGTGTGGGGGCACACATCTGTAATCCCAGCACTTAGGAGGTTGAGGCAGGAAGACTGCTGTGATTTCAAGGTCACCCTTCACTACAAAGTGAGACCCCATGTCTGAAAAAAAATAAAATAAAAAAGAAAGAAAGATTTATTTTGGCTTATGGTTTCAGGGGTTTTAGTCCATAGTTGTCTGGCCCAAATGCTTTCAGAACTGTGGCAAGGCAGAAATATGCCTGAAGGGTGTTGTGGAGGAAAACCACTCACTTCATGGCAGGCAGAAATCAGAGCAAGAACAAGAAAGCACAGAAGAGGCTGGGACAAAATATATCCTTCAAAGCTATGTCCCTAGTGAGCTCATCCAGTTAGGCTCTACCTCCCAATAAGCCCACTGAGCTATGATGGATTAATCCATTGAGATTAGAACCCTCATGATTCAATCAGTTCCCCAAAGCCTGTCACCTAGCAACCAAGCCTTCAATGCTATAAGCTTTTAGGGGACATTTTGGATCACAGCCATAATATACATCTAAAGTCATCAAACAAAATCCAGTGGAGGATTGGGCCCAGGGACCCCACTGGTTACCAAAATTCACAAATGCTCTACTCCCTTACATAAAATTGAACAGTCTTTGCATACAACCTACACACATCCTCTTGTACTATAAATCATCTCTAGATGACTTTATAATAGCTAATACATACAGCATAAATGTTGTACAAATCATTATTCTACCATATTAGTTTGTTGTTGTCTTGGGGTTTTGTTCTCTCTCTCTCTTTTAGTACATGTTTGCTATACGTAATGAACACATTCATCTTGGGGAGTTAGTACATGTACATATTCCACCTTAATCCTATTTACTTCCCCTGTTCTACTGTGTTGTTTAGGGAACAGTGACAAGAAAACAGTCTATAATGCTTAGTGTAGCTGTAATTTTTAAAATTTTCTATCTGTGGTTGGCTGAATCCAAGGATGCAGAGCCCAAAGATACAACATATTTTCTTCTTTCTCCTATGTCTGCAACAAATAATATTTCTCTCTCCTACTTTCCAGTTTCCTCTCAGCTAACAAAGTGGCTTTGGGCCATGTTGACCCCCTTTCTTCCGATTGAGGTGGCCGGAACTGATCACCTTACACAAGAAGTAAGCTAACATTTACTGTGTTCTGAGCACTGTTTGGACCACCGAGTTAAGCCTCGGAAGGATTGAAAGTAGATGTTGATGTTTTGTGTCTTACAGAAATTTATTTATTTATTTAATTTTAATTTTAATTTTCTCATTAAGTTTATTGGTACATTTTAGGTATAAATACAGTTGCATTCATCATTGGGATCTTGTACCTTTACATGATGTATCTTGGGTCTTATTTTTTCCCCTTCCCCTGCCCACCCTTCCCTATTTAAAAAGACTTTGTTTTCATTTTTTTCCTTTTCTCATGTTTTTTCTTTTCCCTTCTTTCCTTTCCCCTACCCCACCCATTTCCCCTGCACCTTTAGACCTTTTCTTCCTGTTACACAATATCAATTATACATTTTCAAAATTACAATATCAAGATCTAGGAGACATTACCACAGATTTTACAGAATTTAAAAGGATATAGAAAGCATATTACAAAAATCTGTTTTGAAATAAATTTGACAACTTCTAAGAAGTACTTTGGAAGACAAATTAATGAAACTGACTCTGGAGGAAATATAAAATTTGAATAGCACCTATTAAAGAAAGTATATTCCTAGCTTGAAAACCAACCTGTATGATAACAGCAGGCTCATAAACATTTTAACTGATAAAATACATCAAACATTTAAAGCAGAAAAAAAAATTAATTAACACTTCTTCCCTCTTTTTAGGAAATCAACATTGTGCTAATACTAAAACTGGATAAAAATAATAGAAAAAAGTATGAACATAGATAGAAACTTGTTTAACAAAACAAACTATTAGAAGTCAGATCTGGCAGGATGTAGAAAGTGGTTTTGTTATAGGGATGGCAGTGTTGGTTCAGCATTGGAAGATCCACCCCCAAAAGTCATCATTTTAACAGAGGAAAGGAAAAAGTCATATGATCCTGTCACTAGTTGGAGAAAAAGTATTGGACTAACTTCTACAGCTGTTCATGGTAAAAGCTATCAGGAGACTAGAAGTAGAACAGAACCTTCTCAACAGATTAAAGACATGTACTCCATACTTCCAGCGAGAATGCCTTATATGAATGGAGAAGATACAATGCTTTCTCCTTAAGGTGGGGAACAAGGGCAGATATGCTTACGCTTTATCTGTCCATTAAACTTTGAAACCTAGGCCCCATCAAACTAGTCTGGCAATAAAATGACACAATTAGGATAGGATTGACAAGGTAGAAGCAAAATCTTTATATGTAGATGAAATGATCATCTACAGAGAAAATACTAAGAAATCTCTAGGAGTCCCTAGAACTTGTATTTGAATTTAGCAGGATTAGAAAATACAAGGTATATATAAAAATTCAGGTCTGTGTGTACTTGCTATAAATGAAGAATTGGATATTGAAATTTAAAAGTTATGTAGGAGTACAAAGGACCTAGAAAAGTTAAAAAAAAAAAAACAAAAACAGTGTTGGAAGATGTTTAGTACCTAATTTTTAAGACTTCTTCTAAAGCTACAGTAATCAAGGCAGTGTTGGTGTAAGGAAAGACATATAGATCACTGGAATAAAACAGAGAATCTAGAAATAGAATCACACATATATGGTCCACTGAGTTTTGAAAGATTATTTAACACTAGCATTTTATAGAATATAAACTCAATTCAAGAGCCGAGGAAGAGGTAGTGTTTTCATCAAACGGCACTAGAATACCTAGTATCTGTATATAAAAAATTAACCTCAACCCTTTATTTCCATACATGAAAATAACTTGAAGGGATCTATGAACCTAAATAAGAAAGCCTAAAAGTATAAAACTTTAAGAAGAAATTATAAGGGAAAATATTTATGAATTCAGGGTAGGCAAGAACTACCTAGGATACAAAAGACATGATGTATAAAAGAAAAAAATTGATAAATGAGATTCCATCAAAATTTAGAACTTTAAATGACATCATTAAAATGAAAAGTAGTCCTTAAACAGACCATATTTACAATGCATATAACCTATGAGCAGAATATATAAAGAATTCTTAGAGCTCATTAATAGACAACCCAATTAAAAAGTAGACATAAGAAGATGATAAATAGCCAGTACAGCACAAGGAAAGGTGTGCAACTCTAGAATCAGGAAAATACTAATCAGTGCAATAACAAGATTGAATTATACACTCATTAGGGAGATGAAGTTAAAAGTTTTAAAAGCCTTGTCACAACTTTTTCTTTTTGTTGGATTCTCCCGCTTTGCATTTAATTTGTCATGCCCAATGGATTCATTCTGCTGGGGTTCCTGGGGTTGTGATCCTCATTGTCTTTTCCTAGGGTATTGTCTAAAATTTTTTGGAGTGCCGGTTTGGTATTCGTGAAGTTCCTGAGGTGCTCTTTATCATGAAAGTATCTGATTTCTCCATCAATTTTGAAAGACAGTTTTGCAGGGTACATCAATCTGGGTTGGAAGCTGTTATCCTTTAGGGCTTGAAATACATCCCTCCAAGCTCTTCTTGTCTTGAGGGTTTGCATTGAGAAGTCTGCTGTGATTCTGATGGGCTTTCCTTTGTATGTGATTTGTTTCTTTTCTCTCACTGCTTGTAGAATTTTGTTCTTCTGTTGGATTTCTGGAATCCTAACTATTATATGCCTATGTATAGATTTTTTTTGATCAAGGTTATTTGGAGTCCTATATGCCTCACTTATTTGTATGTCAAGTTCTTTTCCCCTCCTTGGGAGGTTTTTTGCCATCACTTCTGTGAACAGTTGTTTTATGTCATCTGTACTCTCTCCTCTTTCTTCATTGAGTCCAATCAGTCTTATGTTATTCTTCTTTGCATCATCTAGCAGCTGCTGGATTGATTTCTCATGTTCCTTTACAATTTTAAAGCAATTTTTCTTTTCCTGGTCACTAATTGCAATCTTTTCTTCTATATCTGAAATTCTATCCTCACATTGGTGCATTCTAACTTTCGATGGAGTTTTTAATCTCCTGGAAATCTGTTTGTATCTGTTTTATGGATTCCATTTGTTGCCTATGTTGGGATTCCATCATGTTCCTCAGATGCTCTATTTTTTTAATCTGTGTCCTCTCTAGATTTATTAATCATGTCTTGCACCATGAGCACAATCTTTGCTGTTATCTGAGTAATTATTTCTGATTTCATTTTTCCCAGATCCTCTTTCGTTGCCAGTTCAGAGAGACTGGGTGGTTGAGTATCAGATTGTTCCATCTTGTTTCCCTTTGGGGTTGCTGTAAGTGATCCAGAAGTCTGTTTTTGAGGCTTGTTTATGTGACTTCTCATTTCCATGGGGGGCAAGGTGCTTCTGGCACCCACACCACTCACCTTCTCTGCCCTAGAAGCTTGGGATGATGGTGGGGGAGCTTCCTTCCAGGTGCTGGGACCAGCTCAGCTTCTCTACCCTAGGACTTACAGAAATTTAATGTCATAAGGAAAGTTCCAGAATAGAAGCCAAGAAGGAAGTTCTACTTTTGGTTCTGCTGTTTTCCACCTGAACTTCTCAGAACCATGGTTTCCTTGCCTATAAAGGGAGGAATTTACTTACAAACCTTCAGGTCCTTTCTCAGTGCTATAAAAGATAGCTTCTAAGCATCCCCAAGGTGAGCAACATGAACTCAGTTCCCTGAGGTATGGGAAACTATGAGGTTTTAGTTTTACTTTTATTTAAAGTGATCAAAGAAATACAGGTAAACTTAGAGTATCCAAAAATTGGATGGAAAACCTTTGTGCATGGGGGACCATAAATAAGGTGATGTTCATGTGAAAAAAACACAAAGTACAAATCCCAAAGAGCAATGAACAGCCTGCCCTTTAGCTTGGAGCCATGAGTCCAATGGCAAAGGCTCTGGCCCAGATTTATCCTGTGGAATGGAGGCCATGTCTTCCTGACAGTCCCACTGATGGCCAGAAGTGATCCTCCAACCCCCATGTATCTCAGCTCCTTGTGGGCTGATCTCAGGGTCAGGGCTGAGTAAGAAAGTGACCTGTACACCTGTAGTATGAAGATGAGCAAAAGGAAGAGTTTAAGTGAAGAACATTGGAGGGGAAGCCCTCCTAGCAAATCACTGGTGATGCAGAGATAAGAGTTCATTCACCTCTACCTTTGTGGATGTCAAGGTATTTGTTTTGTTTCTTTGGATTGGTTTTTTGCAGTGCTGAGATTGGAACCTAGGATCTCACTCACGCTAAGAAAGTACTCCACCACTGAGCTACACCTCCAACCCTGTGAGTGCCAATATTCTAGTTCAGTATCAATCCCTAAACACTTGAATTTAAACTGCATGAAACACACATGATTCATCCACACAATATTTAATTAATAACTGAATTTAAAAGTATTTGGGGGAGAACAAGTTGTGTTATATTTTCAAGTCAGTAGATTAGAGATTTTGATTACCCATTCATAAATATCTACCTCATCTAAATATCCACTACCATAACTTTTCCTCTGCTTAATTTTCATTTCCATAGTATTGTTTTAATCTTGTGTATGTACAAATAAAAATGCCCATCAATATCAAATAAAAAGTACCTTTTAGGCTTCTTAAATATTTCAATTACTGTTTTCTCTGAAGGACTCTGAAGTCCTTCCTGGTTTGGTTTTTAAATTTCAATCTGTGACTCTGTCAATGATTTGCTATTACACAGCTTTCCTCTTCATCTACACAGTTGTATAATAGCGACTCAATAAATATTTGATGAATGAAGGAATCCATATCAATGGTTCTTGATATGTGGAGTAAGGGTCCCTCTGGGAATGTGGTGACATTGATGGATTCTGTCCTCTAGTAACTGAACACATGCACAATTTTGCATGACAGCTTCAGGGGATCCATACAGCCAGTCCTCTGACCTCAGGTTCTTTAAACCCCAGATATCACATTAAAGTGTCACAGCTTTCTAAAGCACTAAAATGTATTTGTTACAGTGCCTGGAAGAAGAAAAGGTAGTCTTCAATATTAAATTTATGACCTGATAATTCAAAACATTCTCCCTCTCTGCTGGCCCTGGAGGTGCTGTCTGTAATGAAGAAAGACTGGGAATTAGTACCCAAAGCACTACTCCATAAAATTAGTTTAGAATAAACTGCCCGAAGGAAGGACATCTCTTTGAATTACAAAGTGTAAATAAGCTCAGACTTTGTAGGTATCTTCCCAGACTTTAAAAGTGCACAGCAATTCTCTGTGGATCTTGTTAGAATATAGATTCTAACTCCATGGGACTGAAAGGTGGCCTGAGGCCTGCATTTCTCACATGCTTCTGGGGATGTCATCATAGCTGATCTAGTCACGAATCACAGTTTGAGGCAAGTCTTAGAGCATCCTTTGAGCGCCCCAAGAACACCCTTCTTGCAAAATTCATCATCCTTCACACCAGTTTTCAAAAGCACATTTTGTATCATTGTCTCTTGATCACATAAAGTCAGGTGCTAAAATATGTCCCCTCAAAGTAACAAGAATTAACAAACCTTTGAACTATCCACAGCATCTTTGAGTATCCTCTTGTTATAGATGAAAAAATGGAAAATCTAAAGGGTTAAATAGGTTCAAACTCCAACAGGGCAAAGGCAGGTCTTCCACCCAATAACCGCTCTCTGCCTCAGATTGAATGCCAGGTGGTGCCACCCATGAATGAATGGGCAGGGTTCCTCCCACAGCTTAGCTCTCTGTCCCAGTGGACTCTCTTAGTGAAGCAATTCTAGTCCTGGACAACTTCCATGGCTTCAAGAGTCTCAGTGTTATGTAAATGAGTCCTTTAATGGCCCTAGACAAATAGATTTGGACATTTATTTGTTTGTTTTCTCCCAAATTGGAGATATTTGAGTTGTTTTGACTGATCTTGCTTTAGGGAAAATGCTGAAAAGTAGGTCGTGTTCTTTCCCTAAATAGAGTCATAGCAGATGGGTCCCATGCAAACTCTGGTATTAATCTTGTAAACCTAAAACCTGGGCTTCCTGAGAATAGTAGTAATAGCGTGGTCTCTCTCAGGATTTCTCAACCTCGGCACTACTGACATTTTGGGCAGAATAATTTTTAGTTCTGAGAGAGGCTGTCTTGTGTACTGTAGGATATTTAGCAAGATCCCTGTCCTGTACCCACGAGATGAGGAGTATGCAAACACACACACACACACACACACACACACACACACACACACACACACAGAGTGTTGGCAATTATGTTTCCAAACATTGCCAATGTCCCCTGAAGAGCAAGCACACACTCCCCCAATGGACAAGCGCTGGGCTGGTCTACATTGATGCTCAGACCTTTGTGTGTTGTAAAGTTGAGAAGCACAGGATTCTAGAAGCAAAGCCACTTCCTGTAGATTTACCACCACAAACAGACCAGCTGTGAGTCACTGCTTCCCAAAACACTTGCTCCTTTTTGCCACACCCACTTAGGGAACCTCAAAGTGACTTCAACAGGGAAGAGAAAAAATGAGGCTAGCTGTTAGAACTTGATGGTTAGGGCATTAATTAACACGCAAATTGCTATAGGGTGTTTCCAGCTATTCTACAGGAGAGCATTATTGGGAAGCAGGGACAGGAGAGTGTTGGATTGGGAGGGGAGATATAGAGGCCACACCTTTTTCAAGTGGAAGAGCAATTTGTCACAGCAGAGATAACACAGCCAAGGGCTTGGGCTGCCATTGCCTCTGGAAGAACACAGGGGAGCCACCCGAATGAGATGAAACAGGCAAAATACACCAGAGTCCAGCCTCCCAGAATTTCCCATTGATCCCTCTGAATCCAGCCCAGTTCCATCTGGCCCAGCATTCCCACTCTTTTCTAGTCTTACACATCCTTCCTCCCATCCTTGAACACACACACACACACTCACATACACACACACACACACACATCCATGTATAGAAAATCCAGAAAGTATAAAGAAGGGGCCGCTTTCCCAAACCCTCCCATTGTACAGAAAAGCTCAACCCTAGAGAGGCACTCTTCCAGGGACTAAACCCCCAGAATCCTATACAACTAAACCACTGTGCACCAAACATCCCTGAATGCCAGAGACCCTGGTGTCCTCGGGAGTCACTGCTATGCACAAAGTACAAGTGTTTACCACAAAAGGAATCCAGTCAGCCAGACACCAAGGTTAAACCCAAACCCACAAAGACACGAAGATCAATACATTTCAAATCACTTTATTGAGCTTGGTACTACAGGTAGCTTTCATGCCAGCCTAGGATGGTCTACTCAGCCACCAACTCTCCAGATAAAAGAAATTCCCCTTTCATTTTCTCATCAATCACAGACCCTCCTCACCCTCCCATCCCTCTTCACCTCTCCACCAGCTCATCTCCACTTCTTTCTCATTCCCTTCTTCCCACTATGAGCTTCTGTCCCCCAAAGTGTCATGAAATGTATTTATGGCCCAACGAGTCCTTGTGCCTGGACAGTCATTACAGGAACCTGGATAACTTGGAACAAACATCATCATCTATTTCCACAAAGCCTGAAGCCAAGAACACTTAGGAGTATCTTGCTTTCTTGAATAAACGCCTGTGAAAAAAATGTGCTCAAATAAAAACTAACTTGATTTTCCACATAACCTGTTCAGGTTGTGGATGCTTTTCATTTCCTATTGATTTTTTCATTGGCATCTGGCCCCTTCACTCTAAGTATCTGTGCCCCCATAGCTACAAGAGAATCATGAGCTCTGAACAAGCACTTAAATGGGATGGGGTAAATTCATCAACATCATTTGTAGTAGCTAAAAACTGAAAGCAACCAAAGTGCAAATGGAAAAAAAGTAAATCGAACTGCAGTATATTACAGGATGGAGTGCTGAAAGCCCTGTTCTTATTCATTTTTTCCAAGAACATGTAATCTAAAGGTAAATTTTAAACAAGAATGCTAAACAATGGTCCCTTTATCTAAAGAGACATAAAGCAGAATGATAATGATGTTTGTCTTTTGGAGGAGGAGTGATATTATGAGTACATTTTAATTTCCCTTTTTGTATATTGCTGTAGATTCTGAATTTTACCCTATGAACTTATATTGCTTTTGCATCAAAAAAGAAAAAGGATTTTTATATTCCATCTGATAGGAATACTATGATGGGCAGAATTTCATGATGACCCCAAAATTGCTGTTCCCCAGGTGGACATGCCCTATGTAATCTACTTCCCTTGAACATGGGTGATTGTAAACATGATAGAGGTCACTCTAGTGATCAGGTTGTTATATGGCAAAGGTGAAGAGATTTTGCAGATATAATGAAGTCTCTACTCAGTTAGCTTTCAATTAGTCAAAAGAGAGTTTATCCTCGTGGGGCTAAACTAATCAGATGAGCCTTTTAGAAGCTGGTCCAGAGGAAACAAACCCTCTCCTTCTACCAGCCTTGAAGAAGCAAGCTGCCATCCATCATACAGCTCAAGGAATTGAGCTCTGCCAACTACCTGTGCTTAGAAGAGATCCCTGAGGCTTTGATGAGATTCCAGCCCCAGCTATCACTTTGGTTGTTGTCTTAATTACTTTTCTCATTGTTGAGACAAAGTGTCTGACACCCAAAGTTAAAGGAGAAGATGTTCATTGGCTCACAGTTTGTAGAGGTTTCAGTCCATAGTTGGCTAGCTCCAAGGTAGGGTGGTATGGCAGAGGGGCATTGTAGAGGAGAAACAGTTCATGGTGGGCAGAAGGCAGCAAAGGAGCAAAGTAGTGAAGACGTAGCAAGCAGCAAGCAACAAGCAGCAACAGAAGATCT
Organism: Heterocephalus glaber; assembly: GCF_053883595.1. Taxonomy (NCBI): domain Eukaryota; kingdom Metazoa; phylum Chordata; class Mammalia; order Rodentia; family Bathyergidae; genus Heterocephalus; species Heterocephalus glaber. Next base: position 4,915,957 of record NW_028258315.1, read on the forward strand.
CTTTCTGTCCCTTACATTCTATCCAGGCTACCCTCCCTTGGAGCACATAGCACTAACATCCAGGTGGGGCACTCTTAGTTCTAGGATCACACCATGAATCAATCTCAGCATCACATCTTTAATCCCAGCATTACACACTCTAGATACATCCCTCTCAGAAAAGTCCCACCTGTGACCATGAGAGGCTTTGGGGGGACGTCTAGATACAAGCCATAACAGTTGTAACTTGGGGATATGCAGAGGACCCACTTAAGCACACCTAGACTCTTGGTCCATGGAAGTGGTAAGATAGTACATGTGTATTGTTTTAAGTCACTGTGTCTTTCTTTTATACAGGAATAGCAAATTAATAGATATATTAATTAAAAGTCCAAAGTAAATCAAGTACCCCGCCAGTCCCAAGAACTATTGGCTGGGAACATCCCAGAAGACTGAGTCTTGCCAAGAGCTCCAGGAGTAACCTCAGATGGGAGCTGGAATGGAACAGCCCACCTCCTCCTAACCTTCCTGATCACCTACACCCCACCCTCTCCTTTCCCTCTCTATTAAAAGTGCTCTTGCTAAATTACCAAAGATTTTCAAGTTCCCAGCCTGGGATGAAGCTCACCATCTCCTTCCCCTGTCCTGGCACCTGGGCCTCTCAACCTTATTGGTGGAAATAAAAGTCACACATTGGTGGTCATCCTAAATGGACATTCACCACTGCTCTGAACTCTCAACACTCTAATATCTGAGGTTTCAATTTCCACAGTTTCAGTTACCCATGACCAAGTGCAGTCTGAAAATATTAAATTGAAAATGCCAGAAATAAGTCACAAGTTCCACACTGCACATTCCACTGAGCAATGTGATAAAATCTTAAGCCATATCACTTGTCAGGGTTTGGATGAAGAATATCTCCCAAGAGCCTCATGTACTCAGAGGTGGGGCTTTGTTTGGATTATGGAGCCTACAACTGACTTGCTGTTAGGACACGGGGCCTGGCTAGAGGTGGGACACTGGGGTTGTGATCCAAAAGGGTTTATCTCCCTCCTGGTTCCTCTCTTCACTTTCTGCTCCTTGACCACCATGATGTGAGCAGTTTTCCTCTGCCCAGGCCCTTCCACCATACCTCTGACCATGCAAGGACTGAAACTCCTGACATGTGAGCCAAAATAAACCTCTGTCAGGCCTTTTGCCTTAGAGGTGAGAGGATGACTAAGACCCCACTCCATTCTGCCCAGTATGCTAATCACCCCATTGTCCAAGGTATCCATGCTGTATATACCACCCACCTGTTAGTCACTCTGCAACCATCCCAATTATGAAATCCTGTGTTGAGATACCACGATGCTTATGTTCGAGTAACCCTGATTGTAATAGAGGTCTCAAAGAGCAAGACTACTGATACTGGCAATTTGCATATGCCAATGCTTCCTTTAAGTGAAAACTGAAAGTCCTCAACTTTTTCATGGGTAGGTTTGTATAAGAAAAAAACAGCATACAGAGGGCTTGGTCTGATTCCTCATTTGTGGCATCCACTGTAGTCTTGGAACATAGCCCTGCTGGTAAGGGGAAATTGCTATAACTGTATTTTCCATCTCTCCCCAGTGATGATCTCATACCTACTTTAAACTCCTCAGGTCTCCCACCTCTTTTCCCCACCCACCCCCTGCACAGCCCCTCACTTTCAGCTCATGTCTGCTTAATTGTACTTAATTAAGAAAATGAGATCTACCAGCACAGAATGCTCCTGTTTTTCCATAACTAATTTCCAAAGCTTCTCATGCCTGTCCTGTTGTTGTTCACTTATCTTACTAAAATGGAGATGGAATCTTCTCCAGTCAATGGCCAGTCCCTCCTATGGTGCAGGGCTTCATCTGCATAAACTTTTCTCCCCTAGTGATGATTCATTCCTTCTATTTCTCCTTGTCTCTCTCTCTCTTCCTGCCCCTTTCCCTCTCCCTGTCTCTGTCCTTTCTTCTTCCAACAGTCTCCCCGTCTTGGTTGCTGGGGCATTCTTAGCAGCATATGCTCTGGTTTGCATGAGCTCCCTAAAAATTCGAAAGTTGGAAACTTAATCCCCCAAACCATATGTTGATAGCATTTGGATGAGAAGATTCGGGGAGAGAATTTAGGGTTAGATGAGGTCATGAGGATAGGGCTCCCATGATGTCATTAGTGGCCACATAAGAAGAGGAAGAGAGAATCAAACAGTGCATTGGATCTGCCTCACCATAGGGTGCCCTCTGCCAGGTTGTGATGAAGCAGGGAAGCCCTTGCCAGTTGGTAGCACCATGCTATTGGACTTCCTAGCCTCTAGAACCATGAACCACATAACCAAGTAAACTTCTATTCCTTAAAAATTACTTAGTCCCAGGTACTTTGTTATAGTCCTAGAAAACATAGGAAGAGTACATCAGCCTCCTTTGGTACCACCCACCTTAGAAGATCATCTCTCTATTCCACATTCAACTGCCTTTCAACCAACACTTTATCCCCTCTTTCCTCTTCATAGCCTGACTTCTTGAAATAATTTTTTATACTTTTCAGCATCTTTTCATTCCTTATCTCACTTTGTTCTGATATCTGTCCCTACTCACTCTGAAAATGCTTGTGCCTCAAAGTGCCAACAACTTTCAGCCCTCCACGGACCCTTCTCCTGCACCTTCCACTACTCTTCCCCCCTCTCCCACCTCCACTCTGACTTTCCTTCTTGATGCCCTCTTCTTCCTGACTTCTCTTTCTCAGTTTTGCATGCAGATGGCTCCTCCCCTTTCAGACTCAGGGCTCTGTCCATGGCAGGCTCCTTCTCTCCCATAAAAGCACTCTCCTCCTGTACCTGTAAGTGACAGCCCAAGTCTACCTGTGGTTCAGCCCTTGCTTCTGAGAAGCGCCACACCTCTGACACTTGTAACCAAGATACCCACCTCTAAACTGCACCTCATGTATTTGTCCCTCTGTAGCTTCCCATGGACACAGTACTGGGGCACACCACCATCAGGTCACCCCTGAGACATGTTTTCAACCTTCTAGATACAGTACAGAGACTGGCAAACTCTTGTTCACTAGAACAATCTTAGAAATGTTTCAAAATTCCAGGCCAATGAAATCAGAATCCACAGGGGTAGGGATGTCCAGACACCAGTGCTATTTTACATCCCCCAAGGAGTTCCAACCCACAGCCAAGCTGGAGAACCCAGGTTCCAACTGGGCACCCAAGTGTACCCCTCCTGTCTATTCTTCCCCTGAGAGCCAAAGGGATGATTTTAAATGGAACTCTCAGGCCCCTCTGGGGCTTCTGACTTCATGGGAGGACCAATTGCAAACCCACACAGTGGCCCACTTTAGCACTATTTTATTGCTTCTCCTTCGCTCACAACACTCCACACTTTCTCCTTTCCAATCATCTAACAACCTACCTTCCCTTAGAGCCTTCAAACATGCTCCTTCCCCTGTCTGGGAATCTCCCAGGGAACACAAGCTTGCTCATTCTGTATCTCCTCAGGGAACCTTTCCAGGCCTCTCACCTTCCCCCCCTTCCACTGTTACTCTCCCCTACAGCCTTGGGGTCTTTACCTAAGTAGCATGGATCCATTCACAACCAAGCATGTTTGCTTCCGTATTTATTATTTCCTCTATTTTGTGAGCTCCATGAGGGTGGAGACCACATATGCTTTGTCACCAGTGTATCCTTGGCCCAGAGTAGGAATATTCAACAAAAGCTACGTGCCAAGTGAACAGCTGAATTAGTGAAGGAGCAATAGCAGGAAATCCACGCACATTTATTGGACCCAGGGTGAAATGAATCTCGGATCTGTAATGAACCTTGTCATCCACAAGAGATTCACCCAGAGGTCTCCATAAACACTGTCATTCATTTCAGTCTAAAGTGTAATTTCCTCAATTCCCTAGTCTGCAAAACAGCTGATTCACAGGGTTTTTATGAGCCTGAAATCAAGGTTGGTGTTGAATGTGTTCTATGATATAGTGCACATGTATCAGTGAAGGGTGTGTCCTCCCACTCTGCTTCCTCATCTGATTCCTCAGCAAGGTCACAGGTGAGTACACACTAAGTCTTGCTCACTCAAATTGCCAAGGATTTACCATACTTGACTCCTAAACTTTACAGTCTCTGCACCTTTGCCCTCATTATTTTCTCCACTAGGAATGCTTTTCTCCATTGTTAGCCAGTGTCTTAGTCTGCTACAACAAATACTGTAGACTGAGTGGCTTAACAACATCCATTTATTTCTTGCAGTTCAGAAAGCTGGGAAATCTAAGAGCAAGGTCTTGGCCAGATAAGTTCCTGGTGAAGGTTATCTTCCTGACTTGTTGTCTTCTCTATGTGTCCTTGAATGGTGGATGCAGAGAGTCTCATACTTTTCCTTTCTTTATAAAGCTATTAATGTCATCTTGAAGGTCCCACCTCATGACTTCATCAAACTCTACTTACTTCCCAATGGCCCCATCTCCAAAGAGCATATGGCATATGTCTGCTTAGGGTCCCATCTCCAATATATATATATATATAAATTTCATAAACTCTGCAGTCATCATCTGCCACTTTGTCTGTCTCTCTCCTTGAGCTAGGAACCCCAGGACACCCAGGACTAAATGGTTGTGGAAGTTGTCAGACTGAAAATGGTATCATTTTCAACCCCTAATGAGAATAATAAATAAGCAAATCTCATGCATGTGTGTGATAACAAGAACCAACATAAAAGACTCTTCCAGACCACAAGCTTCCACAAAAGCCACTGCAACCTTACAGAAAAAGTACTTCTACAAGGGTATCTGTGCATCAACTGCCAGTTTCATCATGGATGGATGCCACCCTTTGTTTCGATCTTTGTGGTCAAGAATTATTCCAAAATAATTTATGTAATCTTCTTCATTTTATCTTTAAGAAGTCCCCCTGCCTCAACCTCCTTGAATGCACACATAATTTACTAGGGCACATACATTCCCAGTGGAATGATATTCCCAAATAAATCCAATATCATTGGAGAATCTTACTCCATTATTTAGGTTTTGAATCTATGTTCAGTTCTTAGTGATCTCTGACATTTTAGGGTAGAGAGTGACTAGTAGATATGCGTAAATAAGAATTTCTGTTGCAATTACAAAGAGGAATGGAGCAAATTAGAAAATAAAGAATGAAAGTGAGACAGAGCTCCAGTCCTGGAATTCACACAGAAGGAATCAAGAGGCAGAAAGGAGGCTATCAGGGCTTGTATCTAGATATCCACATAAAGCCTCATGCACTTGTAGGTGGGGCTTTTGGAAGTAACTGGATCATGAGTGTGTGATAACTGGTCCTTTGACTGGCTTTGCATAGTTCTCAGTGCGAGTGACGGATTTACTGAAGAGGGAAAACCCACCCTGGTTGTAGGTGGCACCAATCAATAGGCTGCAGCCTGGATGGAATAAAAAGGGAAAGAAGGAAGTTATGCTGCCTCCTGCCTATCCTTCTATGGACTGTTTCTCTTCTGCTCTGCCCCTCTGCCCTACTGCCCTGCCTTGGAGACAGCTGATTTTGGACTGAAACCTCTACAAACTGAACTAAAATAAACCCTTCCTCCCTTAACTTCTGAGTGTCAGGTGTTATGTCCCAGCAACAAGAAAGTAACTAAGACAGAAGCAGATCACACCCTACTCCATAGCCAGAACAGACGCAGTGCTAAGTATTGGTCTCTTTCTAGTGTCTTAAGTGTCCACCTACAATCTGTGAGAGAGTCAACTCTATTCCTCTGTCTGTCCATTTCCTCATTTTTAAAATAGGTATAAGAAAAGCTTTCAACTCCTAGTGTTGTTTAGGACCTTAAACAAAATAGTGCACATCGAATGCCTGGCATATCACATGCCTTTGATACTACACAAATGTCCTTCTCATCACTGAGGATATCATGACTACTCTTCAGCTTACTAAGAATTAGTGAATAAAGCAAATACATGCATACACCAGGACATATTTAATTAGATTTTTGAAATGGCATTTTTCCATGCTTGAAAAGAAATTCTTTTTACTATGATTTTAAAACATACCCTGAAAAATTCTTGCCAGGAAAGAAAAAGTTTTAAATCCACAATAAAATTCAAATATTAGGAAAAGAGCAAAGAAGAAAACTAATATTGAGAGGTGCTTCTCTCACCAGTTGCCCTTCCCTGGTATACAGAGTGGAGATAATGGAGTTATTCCTCTGCCCTGCCACTCCCCCTGCTCTCTGTCTAGGAAAGGCTGCACCCAGGGTGGCTGTGGTTTCAATAAATGCTGTATTAAGCCTCCTCAGCAGCCTTGGTGGCCCAGATGGTGTCTCATGCTGGGAACCCACTCCTTCTAATGTGTGATTTCTTCCCTTAAAATGACTGTTAGTGTCAGAGTGATTGACAACATTATGGTTCTTGCAATAGGAAACCCCTCATTTTTGCTGGCCTGGACAGCAGTTAGACACCCCAAGAAGAGCCTGGCCTCTCCTTTTTGTCACTCTCGGGTGGCAGTGAAATATCACCTCTCTGAGATGGAGGGGTGGTATTTAACACCTGCTGGGTGACAAGCTTCTCCAAATGGCTGTGGGCCAGTGAACAAAGCCTCTGAATCCCTGGGTTGCAGCACTTCCGGCTCATGGGCTCCGGAAATGATTGCAGTCTTCCAGGGACCAGTAATGGGGACAAAGGTGAAGAAAGGCATATGGTGAAGCCCGACTTTTTTCTCATTTCACAGAGACACCCCAGACCAGTCTGATTTTCCTGCCACTGACCCACAGTTATAGGCACAGCCCCATGGAAGGGCAGAGAGGAGACTTCCTGGGGCCACTGGTCAGGGGAACCTAAAAGTATCTGGCCTTTCCAACTGCAATGGTAACTAAAGCTCCTGCAGCTGAAGTCCCACAGGGCACTAAAGCCCAAGGCTAATTATCCAGGCAGAAGTCTAGAGCCACACAGCCTGAGAGCAAAGGCCTGGGACTCCTCACATGGGCAGCTTGAACTCAGATCTCCCTCCAGGAGGTTCTGTGTGCCCCCGTTATTCATCTCTGCAGTGGGATGAACTAGAACTTCCTTCATTGTCTGTGAGGCTAAAACTGTGTGGATGAAATGAATGCATTACACAAAGTACTTGGAACTTCCTTATGGCCTGGTGAATGGTTTGCAGCATTCATGGCCCTTGGTCACGGTCATGGTCCACTCTGGCTGCCATCATAAAATACCCCAGACCAAGCAGCCTGACACCCAAGGTCAAGGTGCTAGCAGGTTTGATTTCTGGCAAGGCCTCTCTTTCTTGCAGATACCACAGCTGATTTATGCAGTTCACATGGCATCAACAGAGGGTGAGCTCTGCTGACTTTTCCTCTTTTTTTTACATTCAATTTGCTGCTCTCATTGTACATATGTAGGTAAGCAGCATGTTGTTTTGAAATATGTTTTCATAGTACAGACAAACAAATTAGCATGTCCATCTCCTCATATAATTACAGTGCCTCTTCTTTTTCTTTTAACTATCCCCCTCCATTCTTTTTAAATGTAAGAGCACCTGAGATCTACCTCTCTTGGCAAATTCCCAGTATATAATAGTCCTAACTACAGTTCTGAGGCTCTACATTAGATCTTGGAATTATTTATCCAAAGTTCGTACCCTTTGACCTATATCTCCCTGTCCCGCCCCCCCACACACACACACCCTCATTATCAGGGCTCCGCTCTCTATTTCTACGTATTCAGCATTTTTAGGTGCCATGTACTCTATAATTTGGATCTTAAATGTCCCCAAGAGGTCCTCGGTCCCCAACTTGGAGGGACCAACCTCACAGGGAGGTGATAGAACCTTCAGCAGGTGGGAGTAATGGGAGGTCTTTGGGGTATTAAGGACATGTCCTTGAAAAAGATTCTGGGACTCCAGCCTCTTTTTTTGTGTGTCCTGACCATGAGGTGAGCAGTTTTGCTTTGTCATATGCTCCCACCATCCTATGTTGTTTCACCTCAGGCCCCAAAACCACAAGGATAATTAATCATACTCCGAAACCTCTAAAACTGTGAGCCAAAATAAACTTGTTTTCTGTATCATTTGGCTATCTCAAGTATTTGTTAGAGCATCACAAAGCTAATACAACGTGTAAGATCATACATATTTTTCTTTCTGTATCTAGTGTAATTCATTTATCCTAATGTCCTCCAAGTTCATCCACATTGTCACAGGTGAAGGATTTCTTCCTCTTCTAAGTTGAATAGTACTCTGTCTATATTACACAATTTCTTTATTCATTCACTGATGGATAGCTAGGTTGATCCATACCTTGGCTATTGTTAGTAGTGCAGTACAGATATCTCAACGAGATACTGATTTTATTTCCTTAGGGTATATGCTCAAAGGAAGGACTTCAGGATAATATAGTAATCCCATTGTTTGAGGATCTTCCACACAGTCTTCCATAATGGTTGTGCTAATTTACATCCTTGCCAACAGTGTGCCACGCTGGGTTCCCTTCTCCTCATCCCCACCAGGATTTGTTACTTCCCGGCTGATTTACAATAGCCATTCTAACAGGATATCCCACCGTGTTTTTATTTGCATTTCCCTGATGATTAGCGATGTTGAGCACTTTGTCACATACCTGTTGCCCACTTTTGTGTCTTCTTTGGGGATATGTTTGGTCACCCCCTTTTTCTCACTGTTTCTTATTTGTTTTTTTCCTTTGCTATTGAGTTGTATATTTCAGATGTTAACTGCTTATCCTATGTGTGGTTTTCAAATATTGACCCCCAATTCATAGACTATCTTTCCATTTCAGTGTTTCCTTTGCCATGCAGAAGCTTATTCTAAATTTGATATAATTCCACTAGTTTCCTTTTGCTTTTGTTGCCTAAACTTTACTTTTTAAAATTAAGTTTATTGGTACATTTTAGATATACATAATGATCACATTCATCACAGGGAATTTGTACCTATACATGATATATCTTGCCTCTTCTTTTTTTCCCATTCCTCTCCTCTCCATTAACCCTTCTTCCTGTCCTTATTTTAAAAAGCTTTGTTTCCATTTTTACTCCTTTTCTCATTTTTTTTCTTTTCTCTTTCTTCCTTTCTCCCTCCCCCCTCCTTTGTTCCTCTTCTCATTTTAACATTTTCTTCCCATTTCCCAATATGTATTATACATCTTGGTCCTTATTTACACTTTCAATTTCTCACACCACAGAAACAATGTGATATTTACATGTGTGTCCTATTTATTTCACTTAAGACTGTGGCCTCAAGGTGCATTCATTTACCTAGAAATGTGGCTGAGTAGTACTGGTACACATAAAAAAGAACCATGTCTTCTTTATCCATTCATCTGTCAATGGGCATTTGGGCTGTTTCCAAGATTTAGCTATTACAAACTGGGCCTCTATTAACATGGGTGTGCGTATATTACTGTAGTGTGATGCTTTTAATTCTTTTGGGAAGATACCAAGAAGGGAAATAGCTGGGTCAAATGGAATCTCTAGTTTTAGCTTTTTGAAGAATCTCCACACTGATTTCCACAGTGGTTACAGCAATCTACACTCCCCCCAACAGTGGAGAAGGGTTCCTTTTACCCCACAGCCTGATCAACATTTTTTATTGGTTGATTTCTTAATAATAGTCATTCTTTCTGGAGTGAGATGGAATGTCAGCATTGTTTTAATTTGCATCTCTCAAATGACCAGTGATGCTGAACATTTTTTTGTATATTTATTTCTTATTTCTACTTCTTTGTCTAAGAAGTGTTTATTAATTTCGGATGCCCATTTTTAAATTGGGTCTTTAAATTTGGGGGTTCTTATTTTTGAGTTCTTTATATATTCTAGACATTAGTTCTTTAAGGAACATCTGGGTTGTCTCTTAGCTCTGTTATTGGTTTCTTTTGGTGAACAAAAACTTTTTAATAAGATGAGACCCCAGTTGTTGATTCTTTGTGATGATTCCTGTGTAATCGGGACATTGTTCATAAAGTCTTTGCCTACACCAGTGTCTTCAAGAGTTCTACCTGTTCTATCTTTCAGCAGATTTAGGGTTTCTGTTTTAATATTTAGATCTTCGATTAATTTTGACTTTAGTTTAGTGCATGGTGAGAGACATGGGTCTAGTTTTAGTCTTTGGCATATAGAAAGCCAGTTTTTCCAGAACCATTTATTGAAGAAGCTATCTTTATTTCAGGGAAGGTATTTGGCCCCTTTCTCAAAGATAAGGCGTTTGGAGTTGTTCCTGCATCTTCTAATCTGTTCCATTGTTCCTTGAGTCTGCTTTTTGGCCAGTATCATTCTGTTTTTATCACAGCAGCTTTGTAGTATAACTGCAGGTCAGGGTTGTGATGCTCCCACCTTGCCTCTGTTGCCCAGAATCGTTTTTCTATTCTAGGTCTCTTTTGGTTCCAAATGAATTGTAGGATTGTTTTCTCTAATTCTGTGAGATATGCTATCGGTATTTTATTGGGATTGCATTAAATCTGTATAATAATTTTGGGAGTGTTGCCATTTTCACTATATTGGTTCTTCCTACCCAAGAGCAAGGGTATCTTTCCATTTTCTGATATCCTCTTCAATCTCCTTTTTCACAGTACTGTAGTTTTCAGTGTAAGGATCATTTATTTCCTTTGTTAGATTGATTTCTAAGTATTTCTTTTTTGATGCTATTGTGAAAGGTATGGTTTCCTTAATTTCTCTCTTTGTGAATTTGTTATCTGTGTAAAGGAATGCTATTGATTTTTGAGTGGTGACTTTTTATCCAGCTACAGGACTAAATTTGGTTATTAAATCTAGACGTCTTTTCATGGAGTTTTGGGGGTCTTCTATGTAGAGCATTATGTCACCCCCAAATAATGATAACTTAACTTCTTCCTTTCCTATCTTTATTCCTTTTATTTCTTTCTCTTTCTAAATGCTCTGGCTAGTGTTTCCAGAACTATATTGAATAAGAATGGTGACAGTGAACATCCTTGTCTTTGTTCTGATTTTTGAGTGAAAGCTTTCAATTTTGACCACTTAGTATGATGTTGGCTGTTTATTGCTTTTATCACACTGAGATAAAAATTATCTATTACAATTTTCTGTAGTGTTTTTATCATGGACGGATGTTAGACTTTGTCACCATGCTTTTTCTGTGTCTATCGAAATGATCATGTGATTTTTGTCCTTGGCTCTGTTAACATGGCATATTACATTTATTGATTTGTGTATGTTGAACCATCCCTGTATCCCTAGGATGAATCCTACTTGATCATGGTGTATAATCTTCTTGATGATTTGCTGCATTCTGTTTGCCAGTATCTTATTGAGGATTTTTGCATCTATGTTCATTAGGGAGACTGGCCTACAGTTGTCTTTTTCGGTTGGATCCTTCTCTGGTTTTGGTATCAGGGTAACACCTGCTTCCAGGAATGACTTTGGGAGTATTGCTTCCTTTTGAATTTCATTAAAGAGTTTGAGGAATGGTGGCATTAGATCTTCTCTAAATTTCTTATAGAATTCAGCAGGGAATCCATCGGGGCCTGGGCTTTTGTTTGTTGGTAGGTTTTTAATTACATCTTCAATTTCATTGACTGGTACTGGGTTACTTAGAATCTTTGTATCTTCTTGCTTCAGCTTTGGTAATTCATATGTATCTAGGAATCTGACCAGTTCCTCTATGTTTTCCATCTTATTAGAACACAGGTTCAAAGTACATATTGATGATCTTCTGGATTTCTGCAGGATCTGTTGTGGTCTTACCCTTTTCAATCCTAATTGCATGAATTAGAGTCTTTTCTTTCCTTTTTTTTTATAAGATTGGCTAAGGGATTGTCAATTTTATTTAATCTTTCAAAGAACCTACTCTTCAATTCATTGATTCTTTGTATTGTTTTCTTAGTCTCAATTGTATTAATCTGTGCTCTAATCTTTATATTTTCCTCCCTCCTGCAAGCTTTGGGCTTGATTTGTTCTTTTTTCTAGAAATTTGAGGTTCAACATTAGATTATCTGAACACACTCTTTTTCCTGCTATGGGACTCTACCACTGTAAACTTCCTTTGTAGGACTGCTTTCATTGCATCCTATAAGTTCTGATATTTTGTATCGGTATCATTTAATTGTAGAAACTAATTTCTTCTTAATTTCATTGGTCTTTCAGGAGGGTGTTATTTATTTATTATTTATTTATTTATTTTAATATCGACTACTAGAAGGAAATAAGAAGAAGAATGTAAAATATAGCAAGAAAGTTAAAATACCTGCCTTTAAAAGTAAAAAAAATAATTGAATTGAGTCACCTAGTTGTCACCTGATGCTGAACAACTGAAAACAATGGATGCAGAAGCAGAAACATCCCTTAGAGACCTATGGGGTGGGGGGGCTCTGGCTCCTTACCAGGCTCCAGCATCTAAAGGACATGTTCCTGGGCTGCTTGGAGTGGGAGGGAGTTTGCTGCCCAGGGTATTGGGGCCACGGAGACACATTTTCTGAGTCTAGTATTCACAAGACCCCACATGAGATCCATGGCACAGGACAGCACACTGGGTCTCGTCATAGCAGGCCTGTGCGGTGGTCTGTAGTATAATTCCCACATTATAGATAAGAACACAGAGGCACCAAGGGCAAACTCCTGCTCAAGGTCAACCACAGATAGTTTCTAATGCCCTCAATTGCTTGGGGCAGCAATTAGGAGAGTATACTGCCCATGAATCCTCTTTCTCCTTCTCATCTAGAAATAATCCCCAACTATGCCCAGAAATGTCTCTGGATCCATACACTGTGCATGGGGGAAGAGAAGCTCTGATCTCCTCCAGCGCCTTTCTGCTCCTACCTCCCCTAGTTCATCAAGGCCCGAGGGGAAGGCCTGAGCCCAGCACAGCCCAACCTCAGTCATGGACTTGCTGTATGGTCAGGGGCCAGCTCTTTCCATCTCTGACCCCCTATTTGCTGATAGCTTTTGGACTGACTAGCTCTAGAACCCAGGCCTATAGCAAGATCAAAGTTTCATCCCTCCGAACTCCTCTCTGGGCCCTCATGCCTGAGGTCCGTAGGCCCTGTCCGCTCACCTCTCACCATGTGAGAGCTGGACAGAATCCTTGCTTCTGCTTGGTGGTGTGTGACTGTCAGCGCAGTGTGTCAGAGTAGCCAGCCAGAGCCTCGTTAATGAGGCAACCTCAGGAGGCTTCTGGAGAGGGAAGTTGGAATTTATCCAGGAGGCGTGGCCCTCCTCAGCCAGCACTGACACCAAGGAGACACATAATCACCTGTAATTGCCTTGCTTGGCACCTAAGGAGGGTGTTATTTAATTTCCATGTCTTTATGTAGGTTTTTGTGGTTTCTTTTGTCATTGGTTTCCAATTTCAATGTACTATGGTCTAATAATATGCATGGGATAATTTCAATTCCTTTGCATTTACTTAAGCATATTCTATGACAGTATGTGGTCTATTTTGGAGAACAACCTATGTGCAGCTGAGAGAATGTATATTCTGATGTTGTAGGGCGGAACACTCTGTAGACATCTACTAAGTCCATTTGTTCAAAAGTTTGGTTCTATTCTGATATTTCTTTGTGATTTTTTTTTTTTTTGGCTAGTTGATCTGTCCATTTGTGACATTGGGGTATTGTGATTCCCCATTACAATTATGTTAGTGCTTATTTGATTTTTCATGTCTTAATATTTTTATATAGTTGGGTATGTCAGTATTTGATGCACATATATTTATGATTATTATCTTTTTCTCTTGAACTTCTCCCTTAACAAGTATGTAGTGATTTTCTTCTCTCTTGATTAGTCTTGGCTTGAAGTTCATTTTCTCTCCAAATAGAAAAGCTACCCTTGTTTTTCTGGGTTTCTGTCTCATGAAGTATTGTTTTTCATCCTTTGACTTTCAGTTTATGAATTTCCTTTTGAGTTAAATGTGTTTCCTATATGCAGCATATTGTTGGATCTTGTTTCTTGATCTATTCTGCCAGTCTGTTTCTTTTGATTGGTGAATTGAGACCATTCATATTGATGGTTATAGCTAATATGTATTGGCTTATCCTTGTTATATATTTTTCCTGTTGCTGGTTCTCTGTCTTTCTCCTCTGTTTAATTGCTTGCTCTGCCTGGTGGCTTCTTTCTGTTGGTATTCTTGGAATTGTAGTCTTCATTATCTCTTTCTAAAATATCCTTTAGAACACTCTGGAGAGCTGGTTTGGTATTCATAAATTTCTTCAGTTGTTCTTTGTCATGGAAGTATCCTATGTCTCCACTAATTTTGAAAGATAGTTTTACAGGGTACATCAATTTTGTTGGAAGTTGTTCTTTTTCAGGACTTGAAATATTTCACTCCAAGCTCTCCTTGATTTAAAGGCTTGTGTTGGGAGGTCTGCTGTGATTCTGACAGGCTTTCTTTTGCAAGTAATTTGTTTCTTCTCTCTAACAGCTTTTAATATTCTGTTCTTGTGCTGAATTTATGGAATTTTGATTACTATATGCCTTATGTAGATTTATTTTGGTCATGACTAGTCGGAGTTCTATATGCTTCATTTATCTGTATGTCAAATTCTTTTTCCATGCTCGGAAAGGTTTCTGCCATTACTTCTGTGAACAGGTTTGCACTGTCTCTTGCTTTTTCATTGACTTTGATCAATCTTCTGTTGTTCTTTGCATCATCTTGCAGTTGTTGGGCTGATTTTTTAACTATCTCTTGCTATTTTAAGAAATCTTTATTTTTGTGATCACTAACATCAATCCTGTCTTCTATATCTGATATTCTGTCCTTACCTTTGTTCATTCAGCTGCATATACTTTTCAATGGAATTTTTAATCTCTTAGATATCTGTTTGAATCTTTCATAGATTCCATTTCTTTCCTATGCTGGGCATTCATAGTTTCCATTATTTTCTTAAAATCCTCTATCTTTATTTTAATCTGTGTCTACTATTGATTCACTAAACAAGTCCTTGATTATGGTTGTCATCTTTTTTTTATCCTGAGAAATTATTTCTGATCTGATTTTCTCTATAGCCTCATTGATCTCTTTTTTTACTTCTTTTTTTTCCATTTAGTTTACTGGCACATTTTAGGTATACAATACAGTTACATTCATCATTGGGATCTTATACCTTTACATGATATATCTTGGTTCTTATTTTTTTCCCCATTCCCCTGCCCTCCCTCCACCCTCTCCATCCTTCCCTATTTACAAAGACTTTGTTTCCATGTTCTTCCTTTTCTCATATTTTTTTCTTTTCCCTTCCTTCCATTCCCCTACCCCTCCCACTTCCCCTACTCCTTTAGACATTTTCTTCCTATTTCACAATATCAATTGTACATTTTGATTCTTAGTTACACTTTTAATTTTTCACACCAGAGAAACTATTCCATATTTACACATGTGTGTCCTATTTATTTCACTTAAGAGTATAGCTTCAATGTGCATCCACTTAGCTACAAATGTCTCCAGTTTCTCATTCTTTATGGCTGAGCAGTATTCCATTTTATAAAAAAAAAAAAAAAAAAAAACAACACTGCTTCTTTATCAAGTCTCCAGTTGATGGGCAATTGGGCTGTTTCCAAGTTTTAGCTATTACAAACTGCTGCTATAAACATGGGTGAGCATATATCACTGTAGTATGATTCTTTTAATTCTTTGGGGAAGATACCCAATAGAGGAATAGCTGGGTCAAATGGGACTTCCAGTCCCAGTTGTTTGAGGTATCTCCATATTGATTTCCACAGTGGTTGCACCAGTCTGCACTCCCACCAACAATGAAGAAGGATTCGTTTCTCCCCACAACCCTGCAAGCATTTGTAATTGGTTGATTTCATGATAGCAGCCATTCTTTCTGGGGTGAGGTGGATTCTCAGCATTGTTTTCATCTGCATCTCTCGAATGACCAGTGATGTTGAACATTTTTTCATATGTTTATTTGCTGCTTTTACTTCTTTGTCTGAGAAATGTCTGTTCATTTCAGTTGCCCATTTTTGAATTGTGTTTTAATATTTGGGAGGGTCTGATTTTTTTTGTTCTTTGTATATTCTAGATAGTAAGCCTTTGTCTGAGGAACAGCTGGTAAAATTTTGTTCCCACATTGTAGGTTGTCTCTTAGCTCTGTTGGTGGTTTCTCTTGCAGTGCAGAAGCTTTTTAATAAGATGAGATCCCAGTTGTTGATTCATTGTGATAGTTCCTGTGCTATCAAGGATTTGTTCATAAAGTCCTTTCCTATGCCAATGTCTTCAAGAGTTCTACCTAACTTATCTTCCAGCAAGTTTAGTGTTTCTGTTTTAATATTTAGATCTTTAATCTACTTTGATTTTAGTTAAGTGCATGGTGAAAGACAGGGGTCTAGTCTTAATTTTTGGCAAGTTAAAATCCAGTTTTCCCAACACCATTTATTAAAGAGGCTATCTTTCCTCTCGGGAGGATGATTGGCTCCTTTGTCAAAGATGAGGTAGCTGAGTATGTCTGGAGTTGTTTCTCCATCTTCTAATCTATTCCACTGATCCTCAGGTCTGTTTCTTTGCCAGTACCATGCTGTTTTTATCACAATGGCTTTGTAGTACCATTTCAAGTTGGGAACTGTGATACCCCCAGCAATGACCCTGTTGCCGATTTGCTATTCTAGGTCTTTCTGGTTCCAGATGAACCTTCGAATTGCTTTCTCTAGTTCTGTGAAATATGCTATTGGGATTTCATTCAGGATTGCATTGAATCTGTACAGCGCTTTTGGAAGTATAGCCATTTTCACTATATTGGTTCTTCCTACCCAGGAACAGGGGGATGTCTCTCCATTTTCTTATATCTTCTTTGATCTTTTTTTTTCAGAATGCTGTACTTCTCAATGTAGAGGTCTTTTTCTTTCTTCCTTAGACTGATTCCTAGATATTTCATTTTTAGGGGTGCTATTGTGAAAGGGACTGTTTCCCTAATATCTCTCTCAGTGAGTCTGTTATTTGTGTATGAGAAGGCTATTGATTTTTGAGTGTTGACCTTGTATCCAGCTACTCTACTGAATCTGTCAATTAAGTCTAGAAGTCTTCTGGTGGAGGTTTTAGGGTCTTCAATGTAGAGTATCATGTCATCTTCAAATAATGACTATTTAACTTCTTCTTTTCCTATCTTTATTCCTTTTATTTCTTTCTCTTGTCTAATTGCTGTGGTTAATGTTTCCAAAACTATATTGAACAGGAGTGGTGATAGTGGACATCCTTGTCTTGTTCCTGATTTTAGTGTGAAGGTTTTCAGTCTTTGACCATTTAGTATGATGTTGGCTGTTGGTATTTCATAGATAGCCTTTATCAAGTTGAGATAAAGACCACCTATTCCAATTTTCTGCAGGGTTTTTAATCATGAATGGGTGTTGAATTTTGTTGAATGCTTTTTCTGCATCTATTGAGATGATTGACTTTGTTAATATAGTATATTACATTTATTGACTTATGTATGTTGAACCATCCTTGAATCCCTGGGATAAATCCGACTTGGTCAGGGTGTACAATCTTCTTGATGACCCTTTGTATTCTGTTTGCCAGCATCTTGTTAAGTATTTCTGCATCTATGTTCATTAGGCAGATTGACCTGTAGTTCTCTTTTTTGGTTGGGTCTTTACCTGGTTTTAGAATCAAAGTAATACTTGCTTCCAGTAATGAATTTGGAAGTATTTCTTCCCTTTCAATTTCATTGAAAAGTTTAAAGAGTAGTGGCAATAATTCTTCTCTAAATGTCTTGTAGAATTCATCAGTGAAGCTATCAGACCCTGGGCTTTTTTTTGCTGGTAAATTTTTAACTCCTTTTTCAACTTCACTGATCATAATTGGGATGTTTAGAATTTTTATATCTTCTTTGTTCTACTTTGGTAATTCATATGTATCTAGAAATCTACCCATTTCTTCTGTGTGTTCCATTTTATTAGAGTACAGGTCCTCAAAGTAAGTATTGATGATCCTCTGGATTTCTGCTGGATCTGTTGTGACTTCACCTTTTTCATTCCTAATTGCATGGATTTGAGCCTTTTCTTTCCTTTTTTTGATAAGGTTGGATAAGGGTTTATTGATTTTATTTACCAACTCTTCGATTTGTCTATTTTTTGTATCATTCTCTTAGTCTCCATTACATTGATTTCTGCTCTGATCTTTATAATTTCCTCCCTTGTATGAGCTTTGGGTTTGTCTTGCTCTTCTTTTTCTAGAAGCTTAAGATTCAGCATTAAATTGTTTATTTGAGCCCATTCTGTTTTCCTAGTGTGGGCATTCACTGCTATGAATTTCCCTCATAGTACTGCTTTCATTATGTCCCATAGATTCCTGTATGTTGTATTGGCATTGTCATTTATTTGTAAAAACTGTCTAATTTCTTCTTTAATTTCCTCTGTGACCCATTAGTTGTTCAGGAGAGTGTTATTCAATTTCCATGTGTTTGTGAAGTTTTTGCGGTTTCTTACGCTATTAATCTCCAGTTTAATTGCCCATGGTCTGATAATATACACAGGATAACTTCAGTTCCTTTGCATTTACTTAAACATGTGCTATGAGCTAGTATGTAGTCTATTTTGGAGAATGACCCATGTGCAGCTGGAAGAATGTATATTCTGATTTTGTGGAGTGGAACACTCTGTAAACATCTATTAAGTCCATTTGTTCAAAAGCTTGGTTCTGTTCTTGTATATCATTGTTGATTTTTTTCTCAATGATCTATTTGTGACAGTGGGGTATTGAGGTCCCCCACTACAATTGTATTAGTGCTTATTTGGATTTTCATGTCCTCTAATATTTGTTTTGTATAGTTGGTGGCATTACTATTTGGTGCATATATATTTATAATTGTTATCTGTTCCTCTTGGATTGTTCTCTTTATAAGTATGTACTGTCCTTCTTTGTCTCTCTTAATTAGTTTTGGTTTAATATTTACTTTGTCTGCAAATAAGATACCTACCCCTGTTTTTTTCCAGGTTCTGTCGCATGGAGAACTGTTTTCCATCCTTTTACTTTCAGTCTATGAGTTTCTTTTTGAACTAGATGCATTTCTTGTATACAGCATAATGTTGAGTTTTGCTTCTTAATCCATTCTGCCAGTCTATTTCTTTTAATTGGTGAATTGAGGCCATTAGCATTGATGGTTATAACTGATATGTATTGACTTATCATTGTCATGACATTTTCCTGTTGTTGGTTCTTTTTTATTTTTTTCCCTCTCCTTTTAATTTCTTGCCTTGTCCAATGAATTTGCTCTGTTGGGCCTCATGGAGTTGTGAGCTTTGTTATCTTTTTCTAGGATATTGTTTAGAATTGTTTGGAGTGCTGGTTTGGTACTCATGAAGTTTCTCAGGTGTTCTTTGTCATGGAAGTATCTTCTTTCTCCATTAATTTTGAAAGATAGTTTTGCAGGATAGGATCGAGGTTGTTTTCTTTTAGGGCTTTAAATACCTCACTCCAGGCTCTCCTTGACTTGAGGGTTTGTGTTGAAAATTCTGCTGTGATTCTGATGGGCTTTCCTTTGCATGTGATTTGTTTCTTTTCTCTAACTGCCTTGTAGTATTTTGTTCTTCTGGTGGGTTTCCGGGATCTTGATTATTATGTGTCTAGGTGTAGACTTTTTTTTGATCATAGCTAGTTGGAGTCCTATATGTCTCACTTATGTGTTTGTCAAATTCTTTTGCTCTGTTTGGGAAGTTTTCTGTCATTAATTCTGTGAACAGGTTTTTTTTTATGTCATTTGTACTTTCTCCTGCTTTTTATGGACTCCTATCGGTCTTATATTATTCTTCTTTGTGCCATCTAGGAGCTGTTGGATTGATTTCTCACAGTCCCTTACTATTTTTAAGAGATCTCTCTTTTCTTGGTCACTGACCACCATCCTATCTTCTATATCTGATATTCTATCTTCAGGTTGGCTCAGTTTGCTGTGTATGCTTTCAATAGAGTTTTTAATCTCCTGGATATCTGTTCAAATCTGTTTCATGGATTCCATTTCTTTCCTATGTTGGGCATTCGTGGCTTCCTTTTCTTTCCTATGAGGGCATTCATAGCTTCCATCATGGTTCTGAGCTCAACTATTTTTTTATCTGTTTCTGTTCTTGAGTCTCTAATCATGTCTTTCATTCTGCTCACCATTTCTGTAGATATCTGGGAGATTATTTCTGCTTTGAATTTTTCTAGTGCCTCATTCATCTGTTTTGTTACTTCCTGTGCTATCAGTTCAGGGTATCCAGGTGGTTGGTTATGGGACTTTCCCATCTCATTTCCCCCAGGATTTACCCTTGGTGGGGTGGAAGACTGAGTTTGTGCCTTGCTTAAAGGTCTTCTCATTTTTGTTTTTGGTACTGTCCTTGGTTTAATTCCTGGGTTGATACTTCAATATTGCTCATTGTAAGTATTTTTATTGCTTGTATTTAGAACCCTTATGGAATGATTACTTCTCAGAAGTGTCTTCCAGATATAGCTGGTCTTTAGGTTTTGAGTCTCTAATGACTGTGAGGCTATCTCATTTTCATTATACCAGGAAGGACAACTGATTAGATCAATCACAACAGCTTAGCCCAAGTGATACAATTAGCAACACAATAGCATCAAGCACAGCTTAGAAAATGACAATTCATAGTAGTTATTAATCTATCACCTTTAACTGTGTGAATTAAATCAAAATCGAGGACCAGCCCAACACATGTTTATAGTAAATAAACTCTTCAATATATCAACTTTACCCTTCGGGATGGGGACTTAGAAGTTGTTGGGGAAGGAGGGATAGATAGGTAAAAGGATAGGGAAAGGTTAGCAGTGAGGCCAGAGGACACAGGAAGATCACACGAACTCTAGGAAACTGTTGAAGACAAGAAGAAAAGACAGAACGAAAGAACAAATACGAGAACAGAACAACCTAACAGCAATAGGGAGGCTAGAAACTATTTACTTTCTTTTAAAACTAGTGACAATCTAGAGAAGGAAAAAGAGAAGAAAAGAAAAAGAAAGAAGAAATCTGAATTAGGGCCAGAACAGGAACAAAAAGGGAGATGAGAACAATGTGTGACAGTGGGAGAATGAGAGAATGAGAGAGAGGGAGAAAAGAGAAAAAGAAAAAAAATTTGAAAAGAGTAGAAAAAAATTAAAAATTAGAAATAAGAGAGAAAAAAAAATAAATTTTGAAAATAACAAAATATAAAAATGAAGGGCCTCCTTCAGAGTATGCCTCTGCTGTCACAATAGACAACATGGGCAACAGTGTGGAGATATAAGTCAATGAGTCTCAGCAAGCCAGTCTCAGATCCATGATATTCAGGCAGATTTCTGCTGCAAGTCTCAAGTTGAGCTCCCTGTCCTCCTGCAGGGTTGAACTCTGCAAGGTTCTACTGCAGGTTCCAGCTGCCCTTCCCCTGAAGATAGTCCAGGTTCCAATGGGAGGTCATGATCCCTCCAACTTACCAAGTGCAGTGGTCTGGTGTCCCTTTATTGCAGAGATTCCCCTCACTTTTCCAGTGGGCTTCAATTTTCATCAAGGAGCCTGAGAGAGACCCTCTTTCTGTTGTTCACTTCTGCTCTATCTTCTGGAGCTCAGGACAATGGCCATTATAACTCCCTGTGCCTCTGTAGTGTGGAACTAGGTAATGGCACAGCCAGGAGGCCAGAGGCAAGGGGAGAAGGGTGCTGCAGGCAGCTGGTCACTGGGAGGTGAGGCGTGGGCAGGACAGAGCCCCAATCCATTTGGCTAAGGGCCTCACCTTCTGCTCACTGGTCACCTGGAGCTTTTGTTTTACTTCTGTTACTACCATTTCAGAAAATTTCAAGTGAGTGGCTTCTGATTTCCTCTATCTCATTGTACCCTTGATTTGTCCTGGGTGAGCTGGAGGTCTGGGGTTGCATTTTGCTTCCGTGTGTTGTCATTTTCTATTTTTTAATTTTAATTTGTTTTCTCTGTTGATGCTTGTAAATTGATTGTGGTAGGTAGCTTTATCACTAGTATCAAGGCTTCCCTAGGAAATGTCTAGTCCTCAGAGATGTCTTTAGGTATAGCTGACTTTTGGCCTTTGTGTCTGTCTCAAGAGCCTACCTTCCCAATTTCTTAAGGGTGAGAAGTTGTTACCTATTTGGCTCAGCACCCAGTCCTTTGGTACTAGACTATGGTGATGAATATGACACCCAGACAATCACAGTGTTATCATACATGGGAGAACAACTGATGACAACAGGTATGATACCCTAGCTAAAATAGTACAATTAGCAATAACAATAGCATCAAGCACAGCTAGAAACTGACAAGCTATGGTAACTATTAATTTGGTACCTTTAATGATAGTAGCAAAATCTACAGTTATGTAACAAAAGCCAACATAAACCAGGAACTTGTATGGAATGAGTGTCCCTTTAGTGGAGTGATTTTACCCTGTGTGTGTGTTTGTGGGGGGACTTAAGAAGGATAAGGGGAAAATAGAGATAAATGAAGAGAAATATGATAGAAGCAAGGCTGAAGGACTAGGGCTGATCACCCAAGCTTTGGGAAACTGGAGGAGAAGACAAGAGGGAAAGAATGAAGGCAAAAGCAAAAGAATAATGAAGTGAACCAGAAAGACTAAAGACAACGTTCACTCACACGAAAATATCAAAAAATCAAGAGAGATAGTTGAGGAAAGAGAGAAACAAGGTGAACATAACAAAATATACAATAAAAGTAAAACACTTGAACAACCAAAAAAAAAAAAAAGGCAGAAAAAGGAAAACAAAATAAGAAAATTGCTCTGGTGCCCACAGTTCTGTGGTAGTGTCCAAGTCAGAGCCCAGATCCGTGCTGGGTGACTCCGCCAAGTCTGCAGGGGATTGGTGCTGGGTGCAGGGCTGACCTTGGCCTCCGGATGTGGGGGCTGGGGCCAGAATCTTCAGCTAGCAACTTCCTAGATGTCCCTCGGTGGCCTGCCCCTGTCTCCTTACCCTGTTTGTCCCTGCATCCTCTCCCAGTTGCCGTGGCATCCTCAGAGACAGCCCGAGGCTGCTCCTAGTCCCCGTGAACAGCTGGCCCCTCCTGGTCCTTGCACAGCCTCCTCTGTTCCACCCGGCTCGCACTCCTCTCTCCTCTCTCGCGCCACTGGGAGCAGGGCAGGGGCTATGCCAACTTCCCATTCGTTGTCCCACTGCAGCCCAATACTGCTTAAGTCCTGCATGCCTGTCCTCTCTCACTCTGCTGAGAGCAGGGCAGGAGGAGCGGTGCTGTTCCACTCACTGCCTACGCTGCCCCATTGAAGCCTTTCTCCTTGTTGTCCTAGAGGTTCCAGTTAGCTGCTAAGGCCTGGTGCCCCACTGGGGAGGGAGCAACTTCCTGCTCGCTCACCCCTGTGTGAGCTGGTGAAATTTGCTGCCAGGCTGCAGTGTCCTCTGTTTGGAGGAAAGCAAAAGAAGCAAGGGCCCTCATATCCCAGATCTATCCTATGTGGCTTGAGTTTGCCATGCTACTGCAGTCTGTCAGTTTGGGGGGAAACGTCCAGAATGATGGTTCCTGCTCCTGTCCTGCAGGCAGCCCTGTGGGCTGCTTTCCTGATTTATAAAGTCCTATGCTTGTGCCTTGTTCGTTCTACAAGTCTCTTATTTCAGGTTGATTTTGGCATCAGGATGTACATCCCTGCATTTCTTCCAATTACCTGCATTTTCAGTTGATTTTCTCTCAGTAAATCCAACTCCTGATTTTCTGAATTGTGGCTCTTCCTTTATTCAACCATATAGAATCCACCTCCTTAACTTTCTGTATTATATCAAAAATAATCATTGACAAGGAGACTTCCCCTATGTTTTCTTTTAGGAGTCTTATAATTTCAGGTCTCGGGCTGGGAATTTAGCTCAATGGTTCCAGCGCCTGCTGCACAAGCGCAAGGTCCCGAATTCAATCCCTGGCACCAAAAAAAAAAAAAAAAAAAAAAAATTCAGGTCTCATTTTGTCCTTAATCTATTTTGAGTTGATTTGGGGTGTAGTATAAGATGAGGGCCCAGTTCTGTTCTTTTGCAAATCCAGTTTTCCTATCAGCAGGCATTGAAGAGAATGTCCCTTCCCTGTTGTATATTCTCCACACTTCCTCTTCTCGTGAGGGTACCAGCCCTGTCAGACTAGGCCTTCAGCCTCACAACTTCATGAACCCTTCATTGCTTCCCAGGAGCTCATTTCCAAATGCCATCACTTCAAGGGTTGCAGCTTCTACCTGAATTTGGGGGCATACAGCCTTCAGCACATAGCAAGTGTGCTGCACTTCCCCCTGATTGGGGGCTGATGTGCCCCAGAGGGGTGGCCCCTTAGGTGTGCAGCAGGCACAATCTAATGGGCACTCTCGTGTTACTCAACTGCAAGACGTGTTCTCTTGCCCTGAGGAGTTCCTCTGGCTCTGTTTCCAGGTCTCTGCCTTGAAGTCTCTCTCTCCTGTCTGTTTCCTATGATTTCTTTTCGTTGCCTCATCCCTGCATTCTCCTTCTCTGCTGAGCCCATCTACAAGGACAGTATGCTCAGCATGTCATCAGATGTAGCTTCTCCTCAGATGCTGCCTCTTGGGTGAGCCCTTTTGCCCTCCACTCTGCAGCCTCGGGAGAACTGTGTGTCTCCATGCTGCGTCACCACTGGCTTGGTTGGAGACTCTGACAGCCAGAGAGCTGAGACTTTCAGGAAACAGGACACCGGATGGGTCTGATACTGATCAACAGGAAGTGAGATAGGAAATGGCATGAGTTTTGTTTTAGGTCTGTAATGTGAAGAAATAAAGGCAGCTAGAGGAAGACATGAGGAAATTTGATGGCCTAATAAAAATAGGGGGTTTAAAATAAAGCAGACTCTCACAGGCTGTCTGCCCTGAGTAGTCCTGAAGTGTTCAGAGACTTGAATCCCTCCTGGCAGGAAGGCAAGATATATTGCCATTTATTGATGAGCATTTCAGATGCAGTGGAGGCAATGGTACTTTTTCCCCTGGAGCCAGGCTCCTATTTTATGGGCGCTCAGCAAGAGGCCAGGAGAGGCTCCCTCAAGCCAGGGCCTTGCACTTTCCTGTCCCTGCTTGACTTGAGCCTTGGTGAATTCGTGTGTCCAGAGCACACTGGGAAATGCCTGGAATCTGCTTGGAATTTGCTCGGATACTCCTCAGTCCACTGCAAAGAACCCAACCTACTTCACAAGGAAGCAGGCAACAGGTCGGAAGTCAACCAGAAAGTCCTGGAGACACAGCACACACCCATGTGCACACACACTACAGCACGGTGAGTGAACCGAGCTGGGTTCTCTGTGTCCATGGCGGTTTTGGCACTGAATGTCTCCTCTCCTGATGCTGCCTGTCCACTCCTGTGCAAGCCAGCTGCTGAACCGCAGCTGTACTTCTCATTTCAAGGGTTTTCCCTCCGGATGAGAGGAGCACTGTGTCCTTTATTCCCATGCTGACAAAAACTGAGGAGGCTGCTTTTTGATTCCTTTCCTCTTCTTGTTTTTCAGGCAATTATTGCTCATATGCTTCTCCTGTTTTCTTAGCATAACAAGCTAATAATAATAATAATAATAATAATAAGCTAATAGGATGTGGAGAGTCAGGAAACGGCAGAGAGGATAAACAACATCTTATTCTTAATACATGAGCACCGGCACTTCATTCTCTGTCCTCCGAATACCACTTATAGGATTCTTCCTGGAGACCGGACAATGGTTTCTGAGTTAAGGACTCTGCAAGGATGATCCTCAGAAGAGAAAATATATTTAAGCTCCAAAAAAGAAAGAAGAGGAGGAGGAAAGAGGAGGAAGAGAAAGTAGTTGCCTTGCAGGAGAAGCTCTGATCAAGAGTGCAGGTGCTCAGAGAATCAAAGAAAGGTACAATTAAGAAGTGAGGCTCTTCATTCATGACTTTTTGCATTCATCCATCACATGGTTACTGAGGAAGGTCCACTTCTGTGACAAGCACTGGCACATGTTTATCCTCTTGTTTGCTCAGAGCATTTCAGCCCAGGAGTGTCCACAACCACTGGCCACTTTCCAGGGGTCCGAGGACCAGCCAGCTGTGGCTCTCCCTTCCCTTTCATCTGCACTAGCTGTAAAAGCCATGGCTTTGGGCAGCAAGAGCTGCTCAGCTGTCCTCTTCTCCCACTCAGAGCAGGATTCCAGGGTACCAGCAAAAGCCCTGATCCAGGTACCCCTGAGGGTCCAGCTGGAGCCTTCGTGGGTGCTGATCACCTGCACTGAAGTGCCGAGTGTGTCTGTAAGGTTGGTGGTGAACTTCCGAGGAGGAAGAGGGGGACTCTGGGTGCCCCATCAACAGGGCAGGTGAGGCACGGCATCTGGCATGGTGGGCACCATCCCTGCCACTGGGAGTCTTCCCTTGTGCCTCTCCCTGTGAACTTGTCTTCTTACTGCTGGCCCCTAGGACCTAAGCTGTAAGGAAAAGGGTTATAATCAGGAGATGGTTTTTAAAAATCAACTTTTAATTCAACTGCGTATAAGAAATGAAAGCCCTGCAGACAGTGCCATGCAGTGCCTACCGCACACAGGCCTGAGGGTCTGGACCAGCCAGAGCCAGATTGAAGAGGTGGGGACACCATGCACAGGCCTCCATGGGGAGGGAGATCATCGCTGGACAAAGCCAGGGAATCCTGGGGAACAGCACACACTGGAGCCAGCTGAGAGCGCTGCTCTGCTGGGAACCCCGGGACGCCCCTGGTGCTGGAGAGGTAGCAGGGACCCGAGCTCTACACACTGGGAGGACACCATGCACTTTCCATGTGACAGCAGGTGGAGAGTTGCATTTGCAGGAGGCTGTGGGGTGCACACAGTTTGCTCCCAAGTCTTGCTCATCCTGCCCTGGTCTGCAGGGTCTAGGTCAGCACACTGGGCTCTGGGCTTGATGGAAATGAAGATGACCTAGTTCTTCATGCAGAGGAGACAGCTGCTGGGGTGCCCCAGGGCCATGCTGAAAAGGCTACTCCAAAGGACTGGAGAGTGAGAAAATGAGGAGGACATGAAGGGCAGAGGAGGAGGGACTCCCACAGATGACCTCCTTACATCTGCACACTGATTGGAGGTCTGTGGCCAGTCTGGGGACCTCTGCAGGGATTCAGCAGCCCCCAGCACCTCACACTTCCCGTGCTCCCCTCCCTCTATAGCATGTACCCCTCTCTCTCCCTCCCTCCCCCCTCTCCCTGTGCCTCCTGGAGAAAAAGAGGTTTATTTTAAGCAATTGACTCACATGGCTGTGGGGGCTGGCAAGTGTGGGATCCATGGGGTGGGCTGGCAGATTGGAAAATTCAGCAAAGCTGATCCTGCAGCCTTCAGTCCTGAGGCAGTCTGGAAGCAGAATTTCTCCCTTCTGGAGGAACTGTGGTCTTTTTCTCCTAACCCTTCCACTGATTGGATGAGGCCCACTCACATTATGGAGGGCCATCTGTTTTCCTGACTACTGATTTAAATGTTAATCATGTTCAGCAAATACCTTCACAGCAACATCTGGACTGGTGCTGGACCAAGCATCTGTGTATGCAGCTCTACTGTTCTAACATTCCTGCAGAATGACCGGTTTGAGGGATTCCCTGGGATTCTGACCCTTCTGAGGAAGAAACCAGCAGAGCATGCTGGGTCACATGGAAGTCTTTAACTAAACTTGATGAATGGACTGATGAACCAATGATACTTTAAGCAGTAGGTGCTGTGGGCAAAGCTACACAAAGTCCCAGTGGGAGGGCACACTACACTACACACACACACACACACACACACAAAGGAGAGATGCCTCTCACTCACCTGAGGTAACATCTACTCATTCATTTCCTTTTCCAGGAACTTCGGGGAAGGATTGAAAACCCAGAAATGCCTTTCTCACAATAGAGCTCTGCTTTCTCTTCCATCTGTTCTCTCTACCTGTCTGATGCCAGTGTTAAATGACACAATAATATCTGCAATTTCAACTCCCCAGTATGCCACACATATCATAGCAATGAGGGATGATTTAGACATTTAGTTCAACGGAACAAACATGTCCTGGGCAGCTGCTGTGTCAGCTGGTGAATGAAGCAGTGTGCAGGATACAGGAATAAACTGAAATCTCTGCCACCAAGGCAACTCCCTTGCACTACTCAACAGATCATTTTAGAATGTGCCAGACCCTATCATCCATGAAGTCACTTCTCAAGTCCTTGAAGGGCTTCCCAGACCAGCCGGAAAAGCCAAAATCCTCAGAGTGACCACAACCAAGCCCTGCCCAAGACCTCCCGACCTCCCTGACCTGCCCTCTTTGCCTGCCCCTGGCTCACTCTGCTCGCACCACAGTAGCCTTCTGTGCACATCCAACACAGGCAGCACCCTGATCATGGGCTCACTACCCGCCATGCCGGTGGGGCATTGCCCTCCCCAAGAGCACACACCCAGGAAGTGACGGATCCCACATATTCTCTTTAACGCATTTCTTCCACATCTTCAAAGCATGGCTAAGAAGTCAACATCATGGTTTATTCCTCAAGTGCAAATGGTGCTTTCAAAAAGTTCACATAGCTTTGGCTTCTTCAGTAGCTCTGCACTACTCCTAGGATATTGCTTTATTAATTTATTCTGCAGATCCCTTGCATTGATGACCTTTTGTTGTGTGTCAGATTACCAGAGTCAGCAGCTCCGAATGATACCGCCCAGTCTCTGACCCAAAGTCATGGCCTGTCCAGCTCTGTCCAGGTCAGTCCAGGTCCCCTGTGTCAGGCTCTCACAGACTGTAGTCAAGGTGAAGGTCAGCCTGTGTTCTCATCTGGAGGCCCAAGAAGCTGCTTCCAAGCCCACTCGGTCATTGGGAGAACTCCTTTCCTTTTGGTTGTAGAATGGAGAGCTTCAGATTTCATGCTGGCAGCCAGTGCAAGGCTGCTTTCAGTTCCCTGCCCAGTGGCCCTGCCCATGGGCAGCTTGTGTCCTCAAAGCCAGTCAAAGCAAGAGAGCAGATCTACCAAGGATCCTCGTATGACATCACGCAGTTGAGTGGTCACCACATTGGCCATATCCTGTCAGTTAGAAGCAAACCATGGGCCCCCCATACACTCGAGGGGAGAGGACCATACAGAGGCACAAACACCAGCCGGTGGGAATCCTGGCAGTCACCTGAGAGTCTTTCTGCAACGCCCCTTTTGCATCTAGCTCACCCTATCCTAAATTAGCACTAAGTCCAAATTCACGGAGAAGAGAGAGCGCCAAAGTGTGAGGAACTCTATTTTATTTACTGTAGCCAGAGCCTGAAGCTTCTCAGAGTTTTTCCACAAAGCTTAGAGAATCTTGATTTGCAAAAGCACTCAGCTGGTGATAGCCCTGAGGAAGACCTGGGTTTTCTGTGTCTCCCCAAGGGACGCATGGGCAGGAGGGTGGGAGCCAGCGTGTAACCAAGAAGCAATTCTGGAGACCAAGTAAGCCCTCTCTGCCACTCCCAGAAGCATTGCCATTGCTATCTGGGGTCATTATCTCCCTGTGACTAGGGAGAGGTGGCTGCTCACCTGGGGAACCCGGGCACCAACAAGTCAGAGTCAAGGCCAGATGAGGTTTCAAACTCCAGCCCAGCTCTTTCCTCTGCCTTGGCTGAAAAGCAGGAAGCCCAGAACCACAGAAGCACGCTGGTGATGGGCACCCTTCTATACGAAGACCCACCGAGGATAAAAGGAAAATGCACCTCAAGGCAGCTACTGCCTACAGTTTCCTACACTGGACCTGGGAGCTTTGAAAGGCCCCTCTCTCCCCCCTGACAAATGCCTTACCACTGTGCAAATGAAATGAAGGGCTGAGGAGAAAGCACTCAGGCTGGCATTCTTTAAATACTCTTGTCTTGCACCAGCAACGGTTTTACAGCCTTGCTAAAAGGCGAGCCTTCTGCAAACTTAATTGCTAGGCAGGAGTTTTTCTTCTCCTTTACAGTGAATTGTGAATTGAAAAAAAAAAAAAGACAACACCCTGAGCTTTAACTTTAAAGGGGTGGCCCTGGGGGTGGCGGCAACACTGCCGGCTTTGAGGTTCTGTCTGACTCTGTGGCTGTCAAAAGTGAGCAGGTTTGCCACCCACCTGGCAGAACCATGTCGCCCTTTTGGTCCTTTTGAGGAAAACCAAAGGCCACGGGACAGATGGGTTCCCAGGGGCGCACACTTGGGACCTCAGCTCTCAGCCCACTCCACACATGTGGGCAAGAGCGGAGGAATCTCGGTGGTTTTTGGTTTTTTGTTTTATCAAGGGAGGAGCCCAGGAAGACATGGGTGGCATGAACTTGCAGCTCCCCATTCAGAATCTGTGCTCTGTCTCCACATCCTGCCCTTTGAATGTCCTTGGCGAGGTGCTTATCTCCGCTTTCCTCATCTGTGGAATGGGAATAGTGACGATTCCTTTCCATCTGATAATAACCATGAGTACATCTACAACCTGTAGGTCATTTTATAAATAGAAGGTGATATTTCTACTGCTAGCTTTGAGTTTTTCTCTCATTTCCGCCATTCCACCTTGTTTCCCCCACTGTCTGTAAGGATTTGGGCAGGGGGCACTCACAAGTGAAGCCTTTATAACATCTGGAAAGCCAGACCCCACCTCACCAGCACGCAGCTCCAGGAATAGCCTTGCATGTCTTGCAGGGCCTGGGTTTCCTCTTTCCCACCAGTCCTTTCTGGGATCAGGACCTGGCAGTAATTGCAGAGACTGGAGTTTTGAAGGGAGGGCAGGCGGTCTCAGGGAGGAGAGAGCCTGTGTAGAATGCTGCCCTTCCCAGCCCCTCTTCCCTCCCTCACAACCTGCCCCTGGAACCCTGTGCCAGGCCAGAAAGATGACAACTTCCTGTGTGGTGAAAACCAGAATACCGTGTTCGTCTGCTAGGGCCATGTGTAGATCAGCTTTCCACTACTGTAACAAAACACCTGAGCTAATCAACTTATCAAGAAAGAAAAGGTTTATTTTAGCTCAGTGTTGCAGATTCCAATCCCTAGTCAGTGCACTGCATCGCATTGCACATGTGGCAAGCAGCCCATCAGGGCAGGAGTGGGTAGCAGAGCAAAACCATTCACCTCACAGCCAGGAAGCAAACGAGAACAAGAGGGAGTCAGAGCCCCACAGTCCTCTTCAAGAACGCTCCCCTAATAACCTGAAGGCATCACCTGGGTGCCCCCTCTAAAGGGCCCAGCACTTCTCGACTGCACCCTGTGTGTGCCCTCCATGCCGTAGGCCTTTGGCAGATACACAAGACCCAGACTGAGAAGGCCGCTGTGACTTGCTCGCCCTTCTGGAGGGTGGGCGTCTAAGGTCAAGGTTGGCAAGGCTGGTTCTCCTGAAGCCTCTCCGCTGGCATACAGACAGCCGTCTTCTCCTTGGGTCTTTACGTCACGTTCCCTCTGTGTGTGTCTGCATCCTAATCGCCCCTTAGAAGGACATGAGTCATCTCGGATTAGGGTCCACCCAAATAACCTCTCTAAAGACCCTATCTCCAAATATAGTCACATGGCCGGCATGGTGCCCCCCTTTCTATAGAAGATACATTCTACACCCCTAATGATGCCCCAAACCACAGTTTATACTAAATCTTGTATATACTATGCCTTCCCTATATATACTCAAACATTAATTTATAAATTAGGCATAGTAAGGGATTCTCAACAATGACTACTAATAAAAGAATAAGTACAACAATATACTGTAATGGAAGTTATGTGAATATGGTCTTTATTTTTCCTCCCTCCCTCTCTCTCTCTCTCTCTCTCTCCCTCTCTCCCCCTCTCCTTCTCTCCCAAAATATGAGGTGGTGATAAGAGATGATACAACACTAGAGACAAAGTGAGGTGAATTCCCAAGCTTTATCACGGACAATGCTTACAATTTGGAGTTTGAGGTATGACAGGAAAACTACATGAATTCCTTTCTCCTTCTCCACAGTTTTACAGATTGTGATTATTGATCTTAATAACTGCAATGCACAATTGTTTTCTTTCCTTATGGAGTTGTGAACATTCATTTTTTCACTTAAATGAAGTAATTTGCAGCTTCTTTTTGGAATCACTAAATTGCCAGCACTCTTGCACTTTGGGGCTGTCAGTGTTTAAATTAAGGACTGCTTGAACACAAGCATGTGATCCCACAAGTCAATCTGTTAACCAAGATGGATACTAAGTGAACGATGAGTGGGTAGTACATACAGTGTGGATCCACTGGACGAAGGGATGATTCAGGTCATGGATGGAAGGGAGCAAGACAGCCTGAAATTTCATCACATTACTCAGAATGACACACAATTCAAAACTTGTGAATTGTTTACTTTGGGAATATTCCACTTAATATTTTCAGACCATGTTTAGTTGTAACTGAAACCACGGACAGAGGTTACTGCCCTGGGGGTTTAAGACTTCAATACATACATTTCAGGGGGGAAAAACAATTCAATTGATAACAACAAAAAAAAAAAACGGATGGCATGATGACATGATGGAGACATTGTTAGATGGGAAGGAGGGTAATAATATATGATTATTTTACTTTCCTCATTTTCAAAAAAGTTGAAG
Source organism: Heterocephalus glaber (assembly GCF_053883595.1). NCBI lineage: Eukaryota > Metazoa > Chordata > Mammalia > Rodentia > Bathyergidae > Heterocephalus > Heterocephalus glaber. The sequence goes on from NW_028258315.1 coordinate 4,948,367, forward strand.
AAGAAATAAATTAGGTCACATACGTTAACATTCAATAAATGATTGGTGAATGAGAATTAGAACTCTGGAAAATCTCCCAGATTCTGTTGTTGATGAACAGGTTTCCTTTTTCTGTCTTCTTTCTACCATTATGACCCCAGGGAAGGGAGACAGACATGGTTTAGCAACCAAATAAAATAATATTTCATGCTGCTTTTTGAAGATTGTGACATCTGTGGTTGAGATCTTTATCTTTGCAGTGAAGAAACTAAGGCCAGAGGCTCCTCTCATCCCAGAGTCATGGCCTGGGAGTGGGGCAGAGGGCAGTGAGGCTAACGAGAGAAGCAGAAAAGGAGGAGAAATCCATGCCTGCTGGTCATGGGAAGCTGGCGAGATGCATACACATCCTGGCGAGCGGAGGCTGCTCCAGGGCTGTAGGGCCAGCCTAAGTCTCCCCTGCAGGGACCCAGCTGGACAGAGGGAAGTGGAGAGGGAGCCACGAGGAAGGCAGGGTGACAAGGAGGCGGGTCCTTGAAGTGCAGAGGAGGAAGCCAAAGGATCTTGTATGTGGGCACCTTGCAGGGATGTACTGAGGAGGTAGACTTGTTGAAAGTCACAGCTGACCTCAGGAAACACGCCCATGTCTCCCTCAGTGTGTTCATCTGGTCCAGGAGACAAAATGGGTGAAGTAAAAGACACAGTTCCTCATGACTGTGCCATGAAGACAGCTTTATGACAGCCATTTCAGGGGCAGAGAGTGACTTCTGCAAATAGCGTGATTTATAGGGTTTAGACTTCTTTCTTTCCTTTGATTTTCCTCAGTGTCCTAAATAGAAAATACTTCTCCTTAAGAGGCTAATTCTAACTAAGAAGAAGAGGAAATTGTCTTTATTTCCATGAAGGGTGGACTGTGAAGAGGGTAGAAATCCCTCTTTGGTGACTCCCTGAGACAGGTTCTGGACCCTCTAATCAGCTCCTAAGCTAAGAGAACCAGGATGCCAAATGCCAGAGTCCAGAAAGGGACTGGAACCTGAGCGTTTCTGAGAATAAACTTATACTGGCAGACAGTGATGGGAAAGCTGAGTGATACCCTGACAAATGCACCAAGTGCAAAACTCAGGAGCGGTTTTCTCCTTGGCTTAAAAAGAAGATACTCAGAGTGATTTGTGGAAATTCTTCTTTGCTGTATCATTCCGGAAAATGAGATACCATGTGACTTGATCCTCATTCACTCTTTTATCTGAATCTCTGCTATGAGTCCCTCTTATGGCAGAGAGGACTATTTATTCAGGAACGAAACTATGGGATTGTTAGAGATGCTTTTCAAATGTCAGTTAAAAGCGGTTATATGAGAAATAGTGCCAAAGGGCCCACAGTGAGAGAACAAGAAAACACACTGGCTATTGTATCTCAGCCTTTCCTCAACTTCCCTAAAAAAATAGAGAACAAACAGAAAGCCATGTTAAAGTTTTGAAATATCAAATCCTAAATTAAATGTTTCAGATTTGATGTCCAATTTTCTATGACGTATGAGGGTTGGCCTAACATAACTGATGAAAACCTTTTTACATAAAATCTCCTGGTATTTTTATCTTCTACTAACTAAATATCTCTCTAGGGAACTCACACTTAGACTAGAACATATGATACATAAATTAAACCCTGTGTTCATAAGCCTCTTCATGGTATCTGTTGTCCCTCAATTGGTCAGAAACAAATATGTATCATTTAAAAAAAAAAAGACTACTTGCACTCAGTTTCAAAGTTCTTTGGGGAGTTCTTTCTGAAATTGCTACTAATAGAAAAGGGTGGTCTTAGTCTGCTTTGTGTTGCTATAACAGAATATCACAGGCTGATAGAAAAAACAGGTTTATTCCTTACATGGCTGGAGGCTCAGGAGCCCAAGACTGAGGGCCTGCATATGGTGAGAACTTTTTTTGCTGTCATCCCAGAGTGGAAGGTGGTAGGGCGAGAGACAAGGGAGGGGGGAGGAAGAAAAGAGGAAGGAGGATGGGAAAGGAGAGAGAAAAGAGAGATCTGAACCTGTGTTTATAATAAGCTCACTGTCCTGATAATGAAGCCAGTCCTCTAGCAACACTAATTCATGTGTCGAATAGAACCGTTTATCCATGACAAATCACCTTTTAACAGTTACACTGATGATTCCGTTTCCAACACATGAACTCGGAACACATTGAAACCCACAGCAGGAGTGATGGCGGGAATCTGAGGCTAGTTTAACCTAATGGACCTAGAGCTGGTCTTATTTCTGGCCCCCCAATCTTTATGATCTTGAGCAAATGAGGCCTCGAGTCCATAGTATCCAAAAGGATAGCATTCTGCTGCATGTGACAGAAAACCAACCCCAGTGGCTTATCTAAAAAGGGTTTGAGTTTCTAAAAACGTAACAACTTGGCTGAGGCTGAAACCCCAGGATAATGTCAGCACACCAGCTCCTGTCTACTTCCCTCTCTGCCATCCTCAGCTGGTGACTTTCATCCTCACGCACGTTCTCTTTCAGTGGTAAGACGGCTGTTCCATCTCCAGACTCACAAAAACGAACAGGGAAGAGAAGAAAATCACCTCCCCCAGAAACTCTGAGATTACAGCCACACATCTCTCAGGCCACCACTGGGTCATCTGGCCAGCCCTAGAGACAAGGGGACAGGGAAGACAGCTATTTCCCAGACACATGACAGCCTTAAATAAAGTGAAAGTTCTGCTGCTAGGGAAGGACAGTAGAATATAAGTCAGCAGACAGCAATGTATGCTATGTGCCCCGTATGAAATAAGGCTTCTTCCAGCTCCCATTCTGCTAGTCATTCATTCTTCCACTCAACAAATACACATTGGGGGCTGAGGTATAAAGCTCAGCATTAGAGTGCACACTTTGTGTGTGTAAAGCTCTGAGTTCAGTCCCCAGCACCTAAACAAAACCAAATACATGTTGTGTGCCTACTCTCTTGAGGCAGACTTCTAGGTGTGGGGATGGAGTATTGATTATGAGTGCAAATGGTAGAACAAGAAACATTGACTGGCAATCCTGGGCCACCCTGGGCAAACAGATCTGACACAAAACAAAGCCTTCACTTTCTCTTTCAATGACAAGGAAAGCCCAGCAAGAGAACACGATGGGTAAAGGCTGTCTCAAGAGTCTAAATCTAACCTGAATTGTGGATTCAACTTGTTAGTTTCCCCTGGATGGCTCCACTGGTTCAGGATTTTAGAATATCTAGCTCTTCTCTGGACCATGAGCAAGATGAGCTCACCATGGAAGGGAGAAACCGCATGATTCCAGAACCTGTGGGGACGAAGGGGTAGCCTGCCCCTCCTATGTCTGCAGAAAGTCCTAGAGGCAAGTGACCATCAGGGTACCACTCAAGGTGGTCCATTTCCATATCAGCTTTTAAGTAGCAACTCAGCTGAGAACCTGGAACTTTCCTATAGTGCTGCTGCCAGGGTAAATTGATATGAGCCCTTGGAAGGCAGTTGGGAAATACACGGGAAGAGCATCCTCGCCTTCGTGCACACTGATCCAGGGCTCTGATTTTACTTCTGAGAACCAAGCCTAGAAGAAGTATTCCAACTGCAGAAAACCTTTACACACTAAGATGTTCACTGTGGTGTTAGTATAATAACACATCCAGCTAGCAATCTGAACATTCATCAGTTGGAGAATATATATGTGAATGATGCCACATACACTTGATAAAATGTTCTACAACCACTACCTGTGATACTATAAAGACTAGCGCATCAAGGAAAATACTTATGAGAATGTTTAAGTGAAAATGCAAGACACCAACTTACATGTAAACTATCATTACAAGTTTTAAATATACACCCAAGAAGGACGCTCTTTAACATGGCAATGGTGGTAAGTGACCATGTGATTACGGGAGGTCAGATTTTAAGCAACTTTCTTTGCTTAGTCTTCAGATTTTTATTCATGTTTACGTGACATGAATAGAAAAATGAATTCGTAATTTGAAAAAGTAAAGGGTAATTAAGTGCTTTCTGAGCTATTTTGCCTTCTCTAGTGTAGTATGTAAATTCTAGCAAAAAATACCATTATAGTGAGTCGATCTTTTCACTAATATGGTTGACAAGAAAGACAGTAAAAGTAGGAGATAGAAACAGAAAAGTAACACCTATTCTGAATCTTACCAAACTTAGCACGACTCAATTTTAACCTATTTTTAATAATTTAATAGAATTTAAGAAAGCTCTTTCGTCTATACTTAGATTGCGAAGTTTAAAAAAAAAGTTTCCCTGAGTCAAGCACAGTATTATGGCAACAATCCAGATCTGCAGGCCAGAAGATTCGTTGATTTCCCTTGAATCATTTGGGCAAGCCAAGCAAAAGATTTCCTCTTAGCCCAGCTATAATTGCATTTTACAATGCAGAGCAGGTATTACCTGCTTTTCCATTTTCTCCTTCCATCAAAATTGCCTAAGCAGGGCTAGCCAGGACACTTGCAAGCGAAGTTGTTATTTCCACATTTTACCAACTTGTCCCAACCTGCGCAAGAATCACACTGGAGAAAGGAGACTTCTTGCACGACCTGAGGATGTAAATGAGTTCAGCCTCAAACTGGGGTCTGGCCCTGAATGCCTGAGGTCTCCCTTCAAGTCTGCTCCTGGCTTGGGGTGCAGTGATGGCTCCTGGGTGTTCTCAGCAAGCTGCTCTGAGGAAGACAGATCTTTGGTTATTTCTCCTAGTGTCTCCGGACACCCACCTGCTTTAGAGCTCTGCACTTAAACTCCTGTTATTAGGGATACAAGAAAGATTCCATTCATCACCCCCACCACCACTTCAGAGATGATTAATCAAAGGTCTTGGGAGGTTAAGTAACATCCCCAAGGCTAAGGCCACATGGACCACAGATAAGAGCTGTTGGCAAAGAGGCAGAACAGAAGTTAGAATCTTTGAAACCCCAAGCAAGGTATTTTTGTGGGGAAGCTTTTGAAGCAACAGATTTAAAGCCTGGCTTGCCACTGAGTTGTTTGTTTTGCTTGGATGGGATGTAAGGAAAGCCTGCGATTGTCATTGTTCTTTTTGCATAACTTAGAGAAAACTGAGAGGTCCAGAATTTGCCCAGGCCCTTGGCAAATTGAATAAGAGGGAACAGGAACAGCTGCTCTCTGAGAATCCTATGCCAACCTGGAAGTTCTGAAGCCCAGGAAGCCAGAACTCAGCAACTCCTCTCCAAAAGGACAATGGGAGAGAGGTAAGCAATGAGTCTCTGACTTGCAGGAGACAGTGTGTTCTTGTCCAATCAACCATCCATATACTGATAACTAGCCTAGTGCTCCTGTCGTCCTGGCACAGGGAAAGGTCATTCATTCTCTCAAGTCAGAGATGCACAGGAGCTGAGATACAGTGAGAGAACCATCACTGGTGAGTTCCCTCCACAATCCCTCTCTTCTTGCTTGGAAGTGATGATCACAGGGTACAAACTCTCGGCCATGCAAGATCTGCAAGTTCTGGGGATTTAAGGTACAACATAGGGCATGTGATTAATAATTCTTTACTGCATACTTAAAAAGTTGCTAAAAGGATAGATTTTACCGTAAGTCCTCTTACCTCAAAAGGAGCAAACACACACAGAGAGGAGAGAGAGGAAACTTTTGAAGGTGGCGAATAAGTTTATGGCATTGTGATGATGATTCCACTTAACTCCAAACACATCAAGTTGTATCTACGGAATTTCTACAGCATCTGTGTGTCAATCACAACTTAGTAAGTGACGCAGAACAAAACAAAAGATAATCACAAAGGGCCACATATTGAATGATCCCCATTTATACAAAATATGCAGATAGACAACAGCGGAGACATAAAGTAGACAGGTGTTTGCCGAGAGCTTGAGATGGGAAGGGGTTGACGGGATGGTGGCTAAAGGGTGCAGGGATTCCTTCTGGGGTTATAAAAATGTTCTAAAGTTGACTGTGGTGACAGTTGCACCGCCTGTGACTATACTAATGCTACTGAGTAGCTCTGAATGACTGGACATTTTACTTTAAATGAGAGAATTCTGCATTACATAAATTATGTCTCGATAAAGCTGTGTTAACAAAATAAAACCAACCACTTCTAAATGCCTCATTTGGAAACATTTTCAAGCCCATGATAATGCTTCAGTGTCACTACCTTTCCGAATGGAAGTGGCATTAGCCACTATATTGAGCAGGCTTTCTGCCAAGAACATTGAGCTGGCTTCAGGAGTCAAGTTCACTGTCAGAGGACAAACATCTGCAACATTAGGAACAGTTGAAAAAATATGGCTCTGAGAGGGAAACGCTACTTCTGATAGGATCAGTCAGAGATGCGCTGCTTTTATTTGTGTGTCTCATGTCTCATATTCAACGGAAAGGATATAGGATAGAGTGATTGTTACATTTTAACTTTTCATAGCAAAATATCTCTGCTTGGTCATTTGCTAGTTTTGTGACCTTGAACTAGTTCTTAATGTGCCCTGGCAACCTCAGTTTTCGTCCATTTTATGAAATGGATATTATTGACTATTTCAAAAGGGCTGTTGGGAGGATCAGAAAAACTACTGTGTACAAAGCCTAGCACAGGATGAGCCCTCAACGAAATACTGGCTATTGTTACTCTTCTAAAATTATGAGGACAAGGACCTTCATGTCCTTGGAATATCCAGCTCAGTGTCTAGACTCTCACATATTTAATGACTAGAGAAATCATTTTGCAATTTTGTGGAACAATTTCTCCCCAGAAGGTTACCTATGGGCACAACCAATCAGCTAATTAGATTTTATTTTTCAGGCCAAAGCAAGCTGCAGGACCATTGTTCCTGAACCTGTTAAGAGAAGGTTTGTTCTGTACAGTTCAGAACTTACAGTCGTTTCTTCTGAAAACAAAAAGAAAACTAATTTTTTTTCTAGCAGCAGAAAGAACACTCAGAGACAGCCCACCAACTCTTTGGGCTCATTTTGATCTCATAATATACATTGAAAGGGAAAACAAGAACAAAACCCTTCATATGTTCCATTGGTATGAACCCCAACAATTTTAAAGAATCGAGCAGGAGAAAAATTGTTGTCTCGTTTGTCCAGCAGTCCTCACGGGGCTAATAATTTGGAAACAAGAATCACAGAGCTCCCATGTCTTTCAGTGCCCAGCACCAGCATATCACCTGGCACCTAGAAAGTCCTCGAAGCATCGGTAAAAAGCTTATTGCTATAATGACAACGCCTAAGAAAACCAATGTGTAGCATTGTGTTAGCTTACCCCTTCTTCCTCTTCCACAAAGCACTCTACACCCAGTGCTGGGGCCCCAGCCACCGCCAGCATCACTTCCACAGGTCCAACAAGAGAGAGCGAGTAGAATTCTCCCCTTATGTCTTCAAAACCAGCCACTCAGCACGCCTGTCCTTGAGACAGAGCAGTTTCTCATCCCAAGTATGTCACTGGACCTTCAAAAAAGACAGTCTGCTTTGTGGAGCCATGGAAAGGACCCGGCCTAAAACAGAAGTTGATGTTACCATCCTGAAACTCGGGTTTCTCTGGTTGTTGATTATTTTTTCTGTACCATCAAAAAGGCAGATGATTGACATCCTATGGTTACATGGTAAGACACATCCACACAGCTTCAACTGTACACCAACCTAAATGAAAAACAGTCAGACAGAGGGATTCTCCAAAGAACACGGTCACTGTCTCAGAATCACAGAGCATTGCAATGTGAGAATGCATTCTGTAGTGAACGAAGGGCATATTCAAAGAGGATGAGGAATTTGAAAAGACAAAAATGAGGAGGGTTACACCAGATAGTTTTAGAAAATAATTTTTAGCCACACCGATTCATAACGACAATAGTGTCCATCTCAGGTTGATCGAACAGTTACCGGAGAGATGTCTGTGTAGAAGTACTTCCTGCACACTTGAGTTTCTGGCAGAGTCTCTTGGATAATGACTGTTATGTAATCCCATATGAGGACCCTTCCTTTTAATCTACCTGGTTCATTTACTTTTTTGGGGTAGAGTTCATACAAGTGACTGCATTCTGATTCTGCAACTTTCACTTTTCCTTTACAAGTTAATTTGTGAAGCATCTATTTTCCTGTCACTTAACAAATCTTTAAAAGCCATACAGTAGAACCCTCTGTGATTTTGGCCCTACAGGTAGTCGGCAGGGCAAAATCCCCATACGGTGGCTGGCATTGTCTCTGAGGACAGTGTCAGCCAACACAGGGCTTTTTACAATGTTTTATTTGCCAGTACAGCTTTCCAAATTCTAAACTGTCTTATTGAAGTATGATTGACACAAAAAATCTGTAACTATTTAGTGTATACAACTTGCATTTGGAGAGATGTGCACACCCATGAAACCATCTTCACAAGCAATATCAATGCCATGTGTTTGTCCATCACCTCCAAACATTTCCTCCTGCTCCTTTTGAGTTTTTTGTTTGTTTTCTTTTCATGGTTGGAACACATAAGATATGGAAATTTTTAAGTACACAATATGGTAATATTTGTTATAGGCTTTATATTGTACAGTAGATCTCCAGAAACTGTTTTGCATAACTGGAACTGGAACTTCTTAAAATTTTTTTTCATTAAGTTTATTGGTACATTTTAGGTATAAAATACAGTTACATTCATCATTGGGATCTTGTACATTTACATGGGTCTCTTGGTTCTTATTTTTTTCCCCTTCCCCTACCCTCCCTTCACCCCCTCCACCCTTCCCTATTTGCAAAGACTTTGTTTCCATTTTTTTAATTTTCTCATATTTTTTTCTTTTCACCTTCTTTCCTTTCCCCTACCCCTCCCACTTCCCCTGCTCCTTTAGACCTTTTCTTCCTATTACACAATACCAATTATACATTTTTTAAATTACAATATCAAGATCTAGGAGACATTACCACAGATTTTACAGAATTTTAAAGGATTTAGAAAGCATATTACAAAAATTTTTTTTGAAATAAATTTTTACAACTTCTAAGAAGTACCTTGGAAGACAAATTAATGAAACTGACTCTGGAGGAAATATAAAATTTGAATAGCACCTATTAAAGAAAGTATATTCCTAGCTTGAAAACCAACCTGTATGACAACAGCAGGCTCATAAACATTTTAACTGATAAAATATATCAAACAATTAAAGCAGAAAAAAATAATAAATGAACACTTCTTCCCTCATTTTAGGAAATCAACATTGTGCTAATACTAAAACTGGATAAAGATAATAGAAAAAAGTATGAACATAGATAGAACCTTGTTTAACAAAACAAACTATTAGAAGTCAGATCTGGCAGGATGTAGAAAGTGGTTTTGTTATAGGGATGGCAGTGTTGGTTCAGCATTGGAAGATCCACCCCCAAAAGTCATCATTTTAACAGAGGAAAGGAAAAAGTCATATGATCCTGTCACTAGTTGGAGAAAAAGTATTGGACTAAATTCCACAGCTGTTCATGGTTAAAAGCTATCAGGAGACTAGAAGTAGAACAGAACCTTCTCAAGAGATTAAAGACATGTACTCCATACTTCCAGTGAGAATGCCTTATATGAATGGAGAAGATACAATGCTTTCTCCTTAAGGTGGGGAACAAGGGCAGATATGCTTATGCTTTATCTGTCCATTAAACTTTGAAACCTAGGCCCAACCAAACTATTCTGGCAATAAAATGACACAACTAGGATAGGATTGGCAAGGTAGAAGCAAAATCTTTATATGTAGATGAAATGATCATCTACAGAGAAAATACTAAGAAATCTCTGGGAGTCCCTAGAACTTGTATTTGAATTTAGCAGGATTAGAAAACACAAGGTATATATAAAAATTCAGGTCTGTGTGTACTTGCTATAAATGAAGAATTGGATATTGAAATTTAAAAGTTATGTAGGAGTACAAAGGATTTGGAAAGTTAGAAAAAAAAACAAAAACAAAAAACAAAAACAGTGTTGGAAGACGTTTAGTACCTAATTTTAAGACTTCTTCTAAAGCTAAAGTAATCAAGGCAGTGTTGGTGTGAGGAAAGACATATAGATCATTGGAATAAAACAGAGAATCTAGAAATAGAACCACACATATATGGCCCACTGAGTTTTGAAGGATTATTTAACATTAGCATTTTATAGAATATAAACTCAATTCAAGAGCTGAGGAAGAGCTAGTGTTTTCAGCAAATGGCACTAGAACACCTGGTATCCATATATAAAAAATTAACCTCAACCCTTTATTTCCATACATGAAAATAACTTGAAGGGATCTATGAACCTAAATAAGAAAGCCTAAAACTATAAAACTTTAAGAAGAAATTATAAGGGAAAATGTTTATGAATTCAGGGTAGCCAAGAACTACCTAGGATACAAAAGACATGATGTATAAAAGAAAAAAATTGATAAATGAGATTCCATCAAAATTTAGAACTTTAAATGACATCATTAAAATGAAAAGTAGTCCTTAAACAGACCATATTTACAATGCATATAACCTATGAGCAGAATATATAAAGAATTCTTAGAGCTCATTAATAGACAACCCAATTAAAAAGTAGACATAAGAAGATGATAAATAGCCAGTACAGCACAAGGAATGGTGTGCAACTCTAGAATCAGGAAAATACTAATCAGTGCAATAACAAGATTGAATTATACACTCATTAGGGAGATGAAGTTAAAAGTTTTAAAAGCCTTGTCACAACTTTTTCTTTTTGTTGGATTCTCCCGCTTTGCATTTAATTTGTCATGCCCAATCGATTCATTCTGCTGGGGTTCCTGGGGTTGTGATCCTCATTGTCTTTTCCTAGGGTATTGTCTAAAATTTTTTGGAGTGCCGGTTTGGTATTCATGAAGTTCCTGAGGTGCTCTTTATCATGAAAGTATCTGATTTCTCCATCAATTTTGAAAGATAGTTTTGCAGGGTACATCAATCTGGGTTGGAGGCTGTTTTCCTTTAGGGCTTGAAATACATCCCTCCAAGCTCTTCTTGTCTTGAGGGTTTGCATTGAGAAGTCTGCTGTGATTCTGATGGGCTTTCCTTTGTATGTGATTTGTTTCTTTTCTCTCACTGCTTGTAGAATTTTGTTCTTCTGTTGGATTTCTGGGATCCTAACTATTATATGCCTAGGTGTAGATTTTTTTTGATCAAGGCTATTTGGAGTCCTATATGCCTCACTAATCTGAATGTCAAGTTCTTTTCCCCTCCTTGGGAAGTTTTTTGCCATCACTTCTGTGAACAGTTGTTTTATGTCATCTGCACTCTCTCCTCTTTCTTCAGTGACTCCAATCAATCTTATGTTATTCTTCTTTGCATTGTCTAGCAGCTGCTGGATTTATTTCTCGTGTTCCCTTACAATTTTAAAGCAATTTTTCTTTTCCTGGTCACTAATTGCAATCTTTTCTTCTATATCTGAAATTCTGTCCTCACATTGGTTCATTCTGCTGTGCAGACTTTCAGTGGAGTTTTTAACTTCCTGGAAATCTGTTTGCATCTGTTTTATGGATTCCATTTGTTTCCTATGTTGGGATTCCATCATGTTCCTCAGATCCTCTATTTTTTTATCTGTGTCCTCTCTAGATTTATTAATCATGTCTTGCACCATGAGCACAATCTTTGCTGTTATCTGAGTAATTATTTCTGATTTCATTTTTTCCAGATCCTCTTTTGTTGCCAGTTCAGAGTGTCCAGGTAGTTGATTATCAGATTGTTCCATCTCATTTCACTTAGGGGTTGCTGTAGGTGATCCAGAAGTCTGTTTTTGAGGCTTGTTTACATGTCTTCTCATTTCCTTGGGTGGGGGGTGCTTCTGGCACCCAAGCAGCTCGGCTTCTCTGCCCTAGAAGCATGGGATGGTGGCAGGGGAGCTTCCTTTCAGGTCAGAACTTCTTAAACTTTAAGCAACATTTCCCCAATTCCCCCTCTCTTCAGCTCCTAGAAACTGCTATTCCAGTCTCTGAGTTTATATATTTGATTATTTTAGACCCTATATATAAGTGAGACCATGTGGTATATTTGTCTTTCTGTACCTGGCTTATTTCACTCACAATAGTGTTCCCCAGGCCCAACCACATTGTCCCAAATGGCAGGCTATTCCTCTTTCTATGCTGAATAACACTTGATTGTATGTAAATAGCACATTTTATTTATCCATTCACCCATCAGTCAACATTTAAATTGCTCTAGTATCTTGGCTATTGTGAATAATGATCCAGTGAACATGAGAGCTGTCTCTTCAAGACAGTAAGTTTTATTCCTCTGGATCTACACTCAGAGTAGGGATTTCTGGCTCATATGGTTCTATTTTCCAATTTTTATTATGGAAAAATACACAAAACATAAAATTTATCATCTGAAGCATTTTAAGTATACAGTTAAGTGACATGAAATATATTGACATTATTGTGTAAATACGACCGCCATTCATCTCCAGAACTTTACACCTTGCAAAACTGGAACTGTATTCATTAAATCATTTCTCTTTCTCTCCACACCAGCAGCCATCACTCTACTTCTGTCTCTTATGTAGATAGAGTCATACACAATTATCCTTCTGTGACTGGCATATTTCACCTAGAACGTCTTCATGGGTCATCCATGTTGGTTACATTAGATAGAACTTTCTTCCTTTTTGTGGATCCTCATTCTTGAATGGCAGCAATCAGTGGGGTTTAAGCCATTGCCTGAGAATGAACTCTCCAGTCCCTACCAAATTTTGCTCTTCTCCCACCTACATATTTCACCTGTGGATACTACCTGCTGTACTCTCAAAGGAATATAAATTGCTGCCCTTGCTCTATGTAAATCCTGCTTGGGATTTTACTTTGATTCAGTTTTCTAGCCCAGCTGTGCACATGAGCAAGACTTGCTGTACAGTGTGGTGCTGTTTGCAGGCTCTGTGGAACCTGACCAGAAAGGTGTGATGCACCTGGCATCATACCTGGACTCCACCACATGCACCCCCTAGCCCCTCTCTCATCCAGTGCACTCAGGAAGCTCAGGACTCCCAGCAGGGACATACTGAGCAATCGGTCAGCACTGGTACCTTCAGAGACCCTCAAGACATCCTACGAAGGAAAGTAACCCATCTTCCTTTGCCAGTTTTGGTCCTCAGGGTTCAGAGTGGTACTGGTGAATAGCACTCATGATTTTAACTACACCATCTCTTTAAGTTGGGTTCTGTTTAATCCCCAACAAGTAAGAAAAGCCCTCCAGCAGAAAAAGTTGTGAAGAGCTTCCTTGGTAGCATATCTCAACACTTAACAACTCTCTATATCAATTTTTTTCATATCCAGTAACTTTGGAGACAGTTTAAAAGCATCTCATCTTAACTGGTCCTTCACACAAACATGGAAGAACTGCTCATCACCTTTTACAAAATATCCCCTAGTGGACAAAATACTACTATTAAATCATCATTCAGACCTCTCCTATAACCAGTGAATCTTGTTTCTCAAGTTGTTATCACTGTCAACACTCTCACTTGAAAATTTGTCAAGCTCTCTGCGTATTTCTGGATTCATCTAACTCAAAAACCTAAATGCAAGATTCTAGCAGGGTTCTGAGCAGTGCTAAATCTAATGAAGATTATTTCAGTTTTTAATTGTATAACCTAGAGAAACTAGAACCAGAAAGAGAAGGTGTGAAGCACCTGGCATCGTATGTGGACTCTACCACACACATCCCATAGTCCCGGTAATCTATTTTCATACTTGATTTTCACACCAGAGTATTATATTACTGATTCATGATCAACTCAGGGTACACATGATTTTCAGATATTTCTTGGCCATATATGCATCTACCCTACCATTGCTCATCATAGATTTGAAAGGCTGGTTTTTCCCTGTGCACACACAGAGCCCTTGAGCATTAGCTTTGCATGACTATAATGAAATACATGAGGAAATTAATTTATAAAGAGAAAAGCTTATTTGGGCTCATGGTTTGGAGATTTCAGTTCAAGATTGAGTGGCCCTGTTGGCTTAGGCCTCTGATGACAGTAGCACATCATGACCAGAGTGCATGGTGGAACAAATCACTCAACTCAGGGAACAGGAAGTGGGAAACAGTGAAGATAAACCAGGGTTCCAGTCCCCTTCAAGGGATATCCCCACTGACCTAAGGACCTCTCTGAGGCCCCACTTTCTAAAGGTCCATAGCACCTTCTAGTAGCACAGCCTGGGAACCAAGCCTTTGGGGCACACCCACCCCAACCATGGCAATCTGTCCCTTCTGAACCTTACCTTTGTTGCTTTCTCACCACATCTCTATGTCACTATTACACCTTGTATCCAGACAGCCCCATGTTAGTTACTTTTCTCTGATTGCTGAGACAAAATACCCAACACCCAAAGCTAAAAGGGGAAAGCCTGCAGAAGACAGCAAAAGCAGCAAGGGACCTTAAAAGCATCTTTCTGCCCCTTTTATCTTATTCAGACTACTTAGGGTGGGTAGCACTCACACCTTAATCCTAGTGTCCTCAGGCCTAACCTCACCATGAATCAATCACATACTCTAGAATCAGCCACCTCCAAAATAGCTCCACCTCATTCACATGAGGCTTTGGGGGGGCATCTAAACATAAATCATAACACCTCCTACCCCAAGCCTCATGGGCTCACAGGTGAGGCTCTTCAGAAGTGGCTGGATCTAGGTTGTGTGTGAATGTATTACAGGTACTTGAATATGGATTAAGAATATGAAAACTAGATTAATCCACTGACTGGTTTAGCATAGTTCTGAGTGTGGATAATGGGAAGGCCCTCCTTGAGTGTGGGTGGCACCATCCAAAAAGCTTGTAGCCTGGCTGGGATAAAAGGGAAAAAGAGGCTTGCTGTTGCTACTTCACTGCCCTGCCATGGACTGTTTCTCCTCTATGATACTCCATGTCACCCTGCCTTAGAGCCAGCAGACTATGGACTGAAACCTCTACAAACTGTGAGCTAAAATGAACCTTTCCTTCTTTAACTTTGGGTGTTGAGTGTTTTGTCCCAGAAATGAGAAAGAAACTATGACAGTCACCAAGACCATTCTAAATTTGCAACCCATGGCCAGATACTGAGTCCTATAGTCCCCACCTGAGGTTGATATAGATGTGGTGCCTGGAGATGAGAGAGAGCAAGAAAGTCACATGAGGACATTGTGAGAAGATGGCCATCTAAAAGCCGAGAAAAGGGCCATCAGCAGAACCTGACCATGCTGACATCCTGATCTTGAAATTCCAATCTCCAGAACTGTAAGAAAGAAAACAAAGTCCTGCTATTTAAACCACCCAATCTGTGATTTTTTTTCTGCAGCAGCTCAAGCCAACTAATATAATTCCCATCTTAAATAATAATCTTGTACACCACAAATGCCCATCAACAGTGAGTAGATAAACAAAATGCAGCACATCCTTGCAACAGAATGCCATTCAGCTAGAAAAAGGAAAAATATCAATGGTTGGTACCATACGAATGAACTCCATACCAATGAAAGGAACCCAACACACGGGACAAAGTATTGTGTGGTTTCCTTAGTAACATTCCCATGGAAGGCAAATCTGAAGAGATAAAAAAGTAGATTAGTGTCTGCCTGAGGCTGGGGGTGGGAACTGGATTAACAGTAAATGGTACAAAGGATTCTACTGGGTGACGGAAGTGTTCTAAAACTGGTTTATGGTGATGGTTGCACAATGTACTGCACATTAGTAAATCAACAAATTTCACAGTGAAAGGGGTAGAATTTTTGGCTTGTCAAGTTTATCTCAATCAAGGTGTTTAAAATAAAGTTATTAAATTAAAAACAAGTTTTATAAAAGTATTTTAAAATCTCCATATCCTTTCTTATCTTCAACTACCAACCCATTTCTCAGCTCCCATCTACAGCAAAACTCCCCAGAGCTGTCATTATGTCTATTTCAATATTTCACTATGTACGTTTCCTTATGTTCATTTTCACAGCTTGTTCTCTGCCCACTCCAAACAGGCTTTTGCCTTCTAACTGTAGTCTCATCAAATCGTAAAATCTTTTTTTTTTTTGGTACCAGGGATTGAACTCTGGACCTTGGGCTTGCAAAGCAGGCGACGGAACCACTGAGCTAAATCCCCGACCCGTAAAATCTTTGATAATGCCAAATCTGCCAGGCAGTTTCCAGGCCTCGCCATCTTTTCTGCAGTACATCACCTCACCCTGCATAGGCCGCACACCTACGTCTATCTACTGACGTCTACGTGGTCTTCTGCCTTCCTGGCTCTCACTCCTTCCTCCGTACTACAAACAATAAGGAGCTAGAAGCCCGACACTGGTCCTACTCCTTCCCGTGACTCTGAATACCATCCACACACTGCAGACCCCTATTTGTTTCTCCATCCCACTCCCCGCTTTGCCCGAGCTGCCACTGTGTCATTTCTGCTCTGATGCAGTAGTCTCCTAAGTGCTCTCCCCTATGCGGTTCCCCTGAAGCACAGCCATGCTCCTGAGGTGTCAGAGAAGCACCCAGCTGTCCCTGTAGGGTCTGCCAGCCCCCATGAAGGAGATGGTACTTCCCAGAGGAGGAAGAGTGACTCTGTCCCAAGGAGCCAGTTAGCTGTAGACAACAAGGACAAATGGGTGTGCAATGGTGAGAGATCACAGAGGGCAAGGAGAGATCAATGTGACCGAGAGGAGAGACCCCAAAGAAGGACAGATGCAGTTTTTCTTATAACTAAGGTGGGAGCTAGGATTTGCAGGATCCTCCAAGTGGCTCAAATGGCAGAGGCAGCCTGTCAAAACAGAGTTGGGGGGGGAGGGAGGGAGAGAGGGAGGGAGGGAGGTGGTAAGAGCAGTGGACAGATACTGCCATATCCCACAGCCCCTGGTGCTCAGCCCTTCCACGGACCCACAGAGACAGCTACGATCTATTTATGTACCACATAAGAGAGTCTGATCTATTTATGTACAGCATACAATACAGTCATGTACCAATGCTTAACTTCATCTAGATCAGCAAGAGAGAAGTGACCGACGTGTACACAGTGACAGGAGGGGGACTGCAGGCACCACGTGACCGGCCTGTGACTCTGATGTCATCCACTGGCCCCTCACAGCCAGGGAACATGTCCCGGACAGCGCCAGGAGGCCCTCCTCTTGAGGCCTGTCTATGCCTTGGACAGGAGCTTGCCCCTGGCCACACCTGTTACCTGAAGCTGTGTTCCCTCAGGCCCCTGGGAAGAGCTCTTTGCCTACTAGGAAGACCTGGCTTCTGTCCTAAGCTTTTCAGGGTCACAGTGCCCAGAACCCCCACCCAGGACACAGGAGCTGTGGCTGGGTTGTAGCCGAGGGCATGAGGACAGCAGGGCCACAGAGCTCCAGAAGGTCAGGGTGTCCCCAGGGTGCCTCAGGACTCCTCTTCTGGTCCCTGGGGATGGAAGGGTGTGACCCAGTGCCCCCCTCCTATGCACACAGTCTGCAGAGCCCAGACTACTCGTCCCAACAACAGGAGCTTCTGTGGTCGCCAACTCTGCAAGTCCATAGCAGCGGCAGTGGCTACAGAAGTGGTAACAGGTCCCATGGCATGTGTCCTGGGCACAGAGCACCCAGGCTGTAGGCCAGGGCCAGGCAAAAGGGCAAGGATGGGAGCGGCCACCTAGGCCCCAGCAGTGGTGGCTTGGTCCAGGGCAGCAGGGGCAGCCAGCAGGCCAGCAGGTCCCTGAGGGGCTCCACCACCCATCCTGTGCCTTGTGTCTGCTCCCCAAGCCTTGGCCCATCCTGGCCTCAGGCAGGGGACAAGAACAAGGGAGCTGGAATCCAGAAAGAGCTTAAACCCACAGGGCAGAAGGGGTACCCATCACCCCAAAGCCACCCTCCTGCTGCTTCTCAGCCATCTGTGTGCCTGGAACGAAGAAAGGAAGCCCAGAGGAGACCGGGTCACAGATGCCACCAGGGGCCAAAGAGCCCAGGAGCCTTCCATGTCAGGGGGAGCCACTGTGCCTGCCCAAGTCCTGCAGGCAGTGCACAGCCCACCTGCAGAGCCAGCATGTCCTTGAGGAGTTCAAGGCCTCGGGGCTGCCAGTGGTCCCAGCCCCCACGCAGAGGAGGCTGCCTCGAGGTGCCCTGGGGACAGCACAGGGTGGCAGGATGCCGCCCAGACCCAGAGCTGCAGCCTTGGAATCCCGCCAAGCCGGAGTCAGGGCAGGAAGCTGCTGGGCCGTGCTTGGGGCCAGTTCCTGGACAGGCAACCCTGGATTCCGTGTCCTACAGCCCAGCAGAGGCCACAGGGTAGTTCTGTAAGGTCCTATCCTATGGCCCTCAGAGTCCCCCACCTCTGGTCCAGCGGCCCCCTCAACCTGCACCCCGGAGAACACCATGTCCCAGCTCAGGCACCTCAGAAATGCAGGTTGGAAGTGCCCCTTCTGCTCTGCTCCCCAGGGCCCTGAGCACAGATAGACATTCAGCCAGGGACACACACTAACCAAGACACAATCCAGGCCCCTGGGGATGCTCTGAGGAGGAGGAGGAGGAGGAGGAGGAGGAGGAGGAAGAGGAGGAGGAGGTGGCGGCCCACTTTGCTGGCAGAGTGGCAAAGTCTGTGCAGACCTCGTGACTGGGGGTCTGGGTGGAGAGACGCTCACACCGGCTCCAGCAGATGCAGGCGCGTGGGAGAAGCACACAGCAAAGGCCTCGATGCCTGCACAACCTGGGAGCAGCCAGCTGCCCCTGAGCAGAAGGGACAGAGCGAGGGACGTGCAGAGGATGAGGACAGCAGCAGCGCAAAGGAGCCAGGCTGCCCCTCGGCTGTGCTGTGTGACAGAGCCAGGGGCAGGGGAAACATCAGGGCAGCTCAGAAGCATGACCAGCAGCATCTTCGGAGGACACAGGCTTGGGGTAAGAGAGTCAGGGCCTGATGGACCCAGGGCTCCAGGGCAGCTGAGGAGACAGAAGCAGGCTCACAGCTGCGCAAAGCCATGCTCGGCTCTGATCCTGAAGCCAGGTGCTGTTGCACAGGCATTTAGAGCCCTGTCTTTTCCCAATTTAATGCATCTGAGGTCAGGATGCTCTTTAAATCACAGCCAGCCAACTGGCAGTTGAGATGTAGTTGCACTGCCTTAGAAATATCTTAAACAATTTCTTTCACTTACGGCTTTCTTTTTCTTGAATGCACAAAGAGGAATTTAGGACAAAAATCTCTTCCTACCCATCTAAAAGATCACTTTCAATAAGCATAAAAATTTCCAGGTGACAAGAAAAGTGTGTAAGTCAGATTGAATCATTTTCTTCCCCAGAACCTCTTGTTATTCCCGTCATTCTTAGTCTGGAATCAAAGTTCTTACCAAAGCTCTCAAGGCCTTCAGCATCAGCTCCCTGTCCCTGTGCCATGCTGGTGGAGCTTCAGCCCTGGCCACCTTACTGTGTCCCCACTCTGCCCTACTGCAGGGCCTTTGTACTTGCTGTTCCCTTGGCTGGAATGCCCTCCCCTGCCTGTCCCAGGACCCACTCCCTTTCTTTCCTTTACACCGATGCTCAGTGAGCCGTTCTCTCGATGTTGATGCCGACTTCTCCAGTGGAGACAAACTCCAGGAAGGGGAGCAGGCTCATTTCAGTGGAAAAATCTTGTGACCTGCTTATCAAGGACTCAAGTTGATTTTCAAAATTAATTTCTTAACCAAACTCAGTGTCACCCAAAAGAAAGAATCTGATCATCCCGAGTTCCCATGTGTCACAGCTGGAGTTTGCAGCATCAGTGTGGTGGATTCATGCCAAAAAATATTTTACCTGAGTGTGACCATGAGGAAACCAGGAGAAGAGTCCAGATGACGGGGCATCTTACCAAACAGTTGGCCTGAACTTGTCAAAACAATTGTCATGAAGGAAAATGCAGAGACATGATAGCGAGATGCACTGAATAAGATGAGGCGGAAATGGGGGAGTTTACCAAGGAACAATTAGGAAAAGCTGAGTGTGGGCAGGAAGGTGGAGTTCACTGAATTAGTGAATTTCTCAGTGAGATAGTAGCGCTGTGAACTCACTGGAGAACGTGTTCTTGATGTTCACGAACAGACGTATGTAGACAGAGCATTGTCTGCCATCTACGACTTTCCAGTGCTTCAAAAAAATTTATATATATATATATATACACACACACACACATATACATGTATATATGGTCAGAGCACACAGGGCAGAATGTTAATTACTGTAACTGGCTAAAAAGATTTTCATTGCTTATTGTATTATTCTTTCAAAATCTACCTATGTTTGATATTTCAAAATAAAAAAGTTAAAAATCACTTTCTTTTATGTTGCAAACAGAATATCACACCTTAAAGCTTATTAAAGCAAAAGAATACTCTAGCTTTTTCCAGTGCTTTAAATATAACATAATTTGAAGAACAACATTGAAAGTAGGCGCAACAACTACACAAAATTTTACCACTGAAATTGACTGAAAAATATACTGAGGAGTAAAGGTTAATATATATGGGACTTTAATATATACAGTGTCAGAATCAAAATCCTATAGGATAACTCCCATGGAAATGTTGAAAATTATTTCCGGCAATAGTCAGTCGGGTACATTTATAAAATTTTGTAGCTCAAGGGCCTATTTAATTTTGTCATAAATGGAATCAGTCAGACAAAATACTGAACATCAAAACTTACTTTAAAACTACCTCAGGTCTGTAACATCACAAGAAAGATTGTAAAATTTGGCAACTATTTCTACAGAGAGAAAAACACTGAAACAAATAAACATAGAAAATCTCCCTCAGAAAATGGTTTCCCTGCCACTGAGATATGTAACTTTTATAACAAAGTATTTAAATCAAAAGTTTCTGACGGTCACGATTTAAAACTTGAGCTATTATTTTGTGTTCAATAATTTGATTTCCGTAATTCATGTGGAATGACTGTAATCCCTGACAACATTGCTTGCTGTCTGAAGTGATGAATATGCTAATTACCCTGATTTGATCATTAAACAATGTATACATGTATAAAAACATCGCATTGGGGGCCGGGGATTTAATTTAGCTCAGTGGTTTCACCGCCTGCTGTGCAAGCACAAGGACCCGAGTTTGATCCCTGGTACCAAAAAAAAAAAAAAATCACATTGTAGCCCATAAATAAGTACAATTATTATGTGCCAATTTAAAATGACATAAAACTGAAATATTGTTTGTATGTTTTGATTCCATAAATCAATTAAAACAACCAAGTGTATTTGATAATGTTAGATGTGCAAACATCCAAATTAAATTTGAAATCAACTTTTAAATTTGAGACAAACCAAATTTGTCAAATTCATCAGTTCTTTTTTATTTAATCAGTGTGTAACTAGTGTCTGAATATTGGGATGAAAGTTGATTATTTCAAGACTGATACTCTGTACATTAAATAGAGTAGAAATCATGTTGAGTATCTCTCCATTTGCATAAAAATCCCCGGCAAATGTCAGGTTCTGCCAAGGTCAAACTCATCACATGCACGAACTGATGCCTGACCACATATAAAGGTTGCAGTGGTCTAAGAAGGGGCTTGGTGTGAGACCCCTGTCCAGAAGGGACACTACTCTGAATATGGACCGGCTGTGGCAGCCAGATCCTGTCTCCTAGAGCCTGAGTATAAGATAAACAGAGCCAACTGCCACAGCGTAAAAGCAGAAACCGAACAGAGAGCTGCTTGTTTGCAAAAAGAATGAAGTCACTACAGTAACGACAACACTTGCTGCCAAGGGAGCAGCAGACTTAGTCACCACAGGTGCTCATGGGTCCCAGAGGTGCCTGAGCATCAGTGAGCCACAGCCTAGGGCTCCATGAGCCACGGCAGCTCCATGGCCTGCAGGGGCATTGGAAGACATGAGGAGATCAAAGTCAAACGGAATCCAGTCCCAGAGGACTGTACAAGAAATACAGGGAAGGGGCCAGGGATTTAGCGCCTGCTGTGCAAGCGCAAGGACCCGAGGTCGATCTCTGGTACCAAAAAAAAAAAAGAAAGAAAGAAACACAGGGGAAGCACCGGGCATCGTCACCCGTGCCAAGTATGGTGCGCCTTCTCCAACCTCCAAACACTCGTGAACTATGCTCTGAATGCGTGAATACCACAGACAAGCCAAGTGCCACCGGGCTGCCTAGAAGGGATGGCAATGGCTCCGGGCCAGAGAAAGAAGGAAGCAGGGATGGAGACCCAATCCAGACAGAACGGGCTCTCTGGGTTGGCCTTCAAAACCACCTTGAGGCTAAGTCAAGTACAGAAAGACAAATACCATATGTTGTCACTCATACATGGGAGAAAATAAAGTTGGCAGCATAGAAGCAGAGAGTAGAATAGCAGCTACCAGAGCATGGGAGGAATGAGAGGAAGGGGCGGGAGAAGTTAGTTAAAGGGAACAGCGGCGCAGTTGATGGTTGGTGTATACACTCCCTATCATAGAACTTGTATATTATATGCTACAGCTGACCACAGTTAATTGTGAATTTCAAAGGAGCTCACTGAAAGGATTTTAAATATTCTAAGCACAAAGAAATGGCAAGTGTTTAAGGCACTGGATATGCCACTTACCCTGATCTGCATGTATGTGTTAAAATATCACACTGTACCCCATACATATACACAACTGTTATGTCAGTTAAAAATAAAAATAGTTATATTTTCTATAATGTATGTTTTATATGGGATTTACCAGGACGAGAGAGAGAGAAAGAGAGAGAGCGAAACAATGGTATTAGGGCAGCGCCGTAGCAGTCATGGTGACTCATGACTGTTCTCACATCCTGATCCTGTCACTTACTAGCTATAGGATTTGGAGCAAGCGATGTATCCTCTCTGACTCTCAGTTTCCCAAGTGTAAAATGGGAATGACAATTGAACCTACTTACAGAACAATTACGAGGATTACATAAGTTTAAAATGTAATGTTCTTGGATCAAAACTTCCCCTGCCGCTATCGTTTGCATCTGGAAAGTTCCCCAAAGGCTCATGTGTCCTCCATTTTCACTGTTGGAGGTGGTGGAACCGTTAAGAGGTAAAGCTTAGTGGGAGGACTTAGGTTGCTGGAAATGCCCTCAAAATTCCTTGCTTTCTTCCTCTCTCTCTTTTTCATTTCCGGGTTACTAGGTGAGTGCCTCTGCTCATCACACACTGCTCGCCATGATGTGCTGCCTTGCCTCATGCCCGAAAGCAACAGGGCCAACCAGCCATGGACTGAAACCTCTAACACCGTGAGGCTACATAACGTTTTGCATTTATGTTGATTATCCCAGGTATTTGTTTTCCTATTGGAAGCCTGACTAACATATCCACTACTAAACTCAACTGTGTTGGCAGCTACCATGACTACTCGTAATAGCAGAGCAATCTCCCGCTCTTTTCCCTCACTCCTGTCCACACCTGCTCCACCTGGGGACACCTCCTTCTCGGTGCTCGGTGCTCAGTGTTTGTTGGCTTGGCTGTCCCAGCTGCCCTCATGCCCAGCTCTGCAGCCCACTCACCTGTTGCTCTCCCAGACTTCCTGCTGGCCACGGCGCTTGTCCACATTCAACATCCTCAAGCCAGGTGTCCTCTCATCTTTGTGGCTCAAGGAGGAGCTTGGAACAGGCACTCTTCATGGTGACACAGGTTCAACTCCCAACTCAATCCTTGATGACACAATGTACATTAAACCTTCTGGAGCTTAGTTTATTTTTTATCAGTGAGAGTTTCAAAGGGTACCTCATACTGCTACTGAACCAGGCCCATTTTTCCACTGCATAGTATGCCAATCCACTACTTTTGTAAAAGAAAAAAAATTCAGCAAGTGGAGATAGGAGAACAAGTATGAAATTTGCCTCCCGCAAGGATGATGTTTAGAAATATTTATGGTATGAAAAAGCAGGATGGCAGGGCGTGGTGGGGCATGCCAGTGATCTCAGCACTGGGGAGGCTAAGGCAAGAAGATCACTGTGACTCTGAGGACAGCCTAAACTACATAGCGAGACCCTGTCTCAAAAAAAAAAAAATCAAACACACTAAAAAGGCAGGGTGATTTATAGCATGGAGAAAGATGATCGGAAGTGAGTAGAAGCAAAGCCATCAGTGGTCTCTGCATGCATGAAAAATCTTAGTGGCTCAGAGGACATGGTGGCATTGGCATGCTCTGAGGGCAGAGCTTCACCCTTTGACGTCAAAGAGGTCACCACTGGACACTTACACGAGCCCAGGAGGAGAGTCAGTTGTTCCCACTGCACTGAGGTAAACAAAGCTGCCCCAAAGGTCTTGGAAAGGAACCAAGGCCACCAGTACCATCACAACCCACACATCAGCTGTGTCACCTCAGCAAAGCCAATGGAGACCAACAGTACATCACTCCACTTCGTGGCTCCTAAAATCAGTGATGCTTAAAGTCAACCAAAATCACTTATCTAAACACAAGTGAAGCTGGAGGGTTTATTCAGGTTTTCCCTCGACTTCAATAGGTCTATTGTTAAGGCTTAAATACAAATAAATAAATAAATAACTATGCTGAGTTTTTAACCCAATGCCTGACATATGTAAATGCTCAATGTTAGCATAAACAAATCCCAAAAGAGTTGTGTACTTTTTCATCTTTCTGGAACAAGAATCATAATCTTTATCCAGTTATCAGTAGGATCTATTTCTTCCTGTTTGATATTTTCCCAGACAGAAGGAAACTCCTAAGACTACAAAATATAAGCAACACTCCTCTTTTAGTACTTTGATAAGTGTACAGAGTCTTTGTAATAAATAAAGACTAGCAGAGAAGCCCCCTGTGGGTTCTGTCTTCCTGTATGTGATCAGACACAGAGGGGACCTTGGGAGACAGGGACCTGATGGTGGGAAAAACTGCAATGAGATGAAGAGGGGCTCCCGGGTTTCCTTTCTTCCTTCCCCACACCCTCACCCCCCGGTTGCCAGGGCCCCCAATTTGATCCATCTTTCTAGCTCAGCTAAATTTATTTCCAGAAAAGTTTCTGAGAAATTCATTGGCCCTAAGACTGGGATGAAAAAGAACACAAGATTCCCAGGAATATTTGCATTGAAGCAGATGGGCAAAGCTAAGATCAAAGGGCTTGAGGTCTAATTAGGAAATTACAGGCCCAGGGAATGCTAGGAAGGAAAAAAAAAAAAGTGTTGTATAACTGGGAGATGATCACAGCACCACTGTCATTATAGCACGTGTGGCCTTTCCCAGGTGGAGCGGCCGGTGGCGGGCTCGAACCAGACAGAAAGGGAAATAGGTTTCCTGCTGTTCTAGAAACACAAAAATCAGGCCCTCAGAGCCTTGGAAAACAATGAGATTAGGTACATACGAGCTGATATGGAAAGAGATAATCAGTGAAAAAAGCAAGTTACAGGCCGATACATACATATGTATATAATACAACGTATGTATACCACGTTCCAGAAAAGTACACGTGAAGCAAATAGGTAGCAATGGCTATCTCCAAAGAGGAAGCCTTGGCGAATTGGAAGTCTGGAGTGGAAAAAAGACTTATTTCTGTTTTCTCACTTTAATTTTATACCGTGATGTTTTTATCATATGTATATATCATTTTCACAATTTAAAGAATAAGTATGAAAGAATTTAGTAGACTATGAAACCTTTTGATAAAACCAATGGCATGAGATATTGTTTTTAAAAAGCGAATGAGAGACCATAGTTAGCAAGAAAACAGAATATGCCAGGCGCTATAGCACATGCCTGGAATCCCAGGAGTCAGAAGGCTGAGGTAGGAGGATTATAAGTTTGAGACTAGCCTAGGCCAAATAGCAAGACTGTTAAAAAAGAAAGACAGAAAAGAAAAAAGAGTGCCATGAATCAAAACCACAGCCAAAATATTTCCCTAGGTTTCAGAATTCAGGCTCAATTCTGTGATGTAAAGCAGGCGTCCCCAACTCCCAGCCATGGACCAGCAGCCACACAGGAGGTGAGCCGCTGGTATCCATGGAAGCTTCATCTGTCTACAGCCGCTCCTCATCCCTGAGCTCTACCTCCTGTCAGATCAGCTACCATTAGGTTCTCATGGGAACAGGAACCCTACTGTGGACTGCCCTCCTGAAGGGTCAGGGTTTCGGGCACCTCGTGAGAATCCAAGGTAATCATAACAGAAATAAGTTGTGCAAAGTAAAAGTAGAAATAAAGTACACAACAAATATAATGCACTCAAATTATCCTGAAACCCCCCCCCCCCCAGTGTGTGAAAACAAAATGTCTTCCACGGAACCAGTCTTCAGTGCCAAAATGTTGCAGACCACGGATATAAAGAGTTACTAAAGATGACTGAAGAGCCAGGACAGCTGAGAGGACAGATCCCCAGTGCCTGAGTCAGCTTTCTTCATGAAGTAGGTTTTCATTTTATTTTTATTTTTTTTATTTTTTTCTAAATAAAAAAAATACTATTCAATATTATTCCAAGTACTAAAGGTGAAATAAAGTTATAAAAGTAGAAATAATGATTCTGACATAGAAAACAGTTCAGAAAAATCCCAGTTTCTTATCAAAATGAAAATTCCTAAATTCCAATTCCAGCAAGTATCATAAACTAGTTTTAAAATTCCAATGTGGGGCACAATTCAGAAAGCTCAGCTGCAAAAGTTCTTCTACACATCTTCTCCTCCAGCCTGCGTTGTTTCTCAGGATCTTCTTCATTCATGATTCGCTCCTTCTCTGCTCTTTTCTTCTCCTCACAACGAGATTGTGCAGCTTCCTGTCTCTGCACATGTGTCAGTTTCAAGAAGTTCTCTTCTGCACGAGTAGCGCACGGTCCTTATCTGCTTTGTTTGCCTTCTCTGTTGAGTCGGAACTTTTTGGCTTTGTCAATAGAATAAATCACCATGTTCATCAGGGGTAGCAAAGCTTCCATATTCTTTGGATAAGTGTTACCTGAGCCAGGCACATTAAATGTAAACAATAATGTCCACTTAGTGTCAGGTAGCTTTAAAGGCTGACCTTCCTTTTGCATAATTTTTGGACCAGAGAACTGGTCTGAAAAATGAACAAATTCAATCTTGTCAGAATAGTGTGTAAGAAAGTGAACCATGTTTGTATCCATCATTCCCTCTGTGACTTCTCCCATCTCTGACAGGATGGCCAAAGAGTCTGGCAACCCATATTTTGCTCCAGACTTAGGTTTATCACTACAAAATTCACTCAGATCTTGCATCTCCTTCTGCAGTGGCACCAAAGCCTTTCATGTGCCCACAGCAAATACATATGTATCCATGTCTTCATCATTCATGGTTACTTTTATTTGCACTTGATCGCTCACTGGTCTCATCATCTGAGCCAGGACATTCAGTAAGTCTTATCTCTTGAGGAATCTCAGCTGGATAAGCATGCCCTCACAGCACACTCGACCAGAACACCACAGGTTATAGATGTGCTCATTCTCTTGGTTCAATTTTCCTGTGCTTGTGGCTTCTTTGTTAGTTCCATCATCCCCTACTAAAGTAAAGTTGTTCTCCAAAAGCTCTCTATGAGTGTTAAACCAAGCCTGAGCAAAGCGACTATTTTTATTCTTCCCAATGATATAGTTCATGATATAAGCAAGCAGACCAGTCACCATCAAAATTTCCAGATAATAACTCTCCCAACTGTTCTGGAGGTGTGCAGGAGCATCAACAGTTGTTATTGGGTCCTTATTTTTACTAGACGAAGTATCTGGTTTGTCTTCATAACCTTCAAATTCTTCATCATCATATGGCTCACTCTCAGTATCTCCTTCCTGGGTATCTGCATCTTCAAAATCTCCTTCTTGGTTTTCATCCTGCCCTTCCAACTCCACAGTGGTCTCATCTTCATCATCTTCAGTCGTTATCAACCACTGAGGAGATTCAGTAACAGATTCTTCCACGACATCTTCAAATTCAGCAAAGTCATTATCATCATATTCTATGTCATCCTCATCTTCAAAGTCATCAAGCCTGGCTTCAGAGACACTTCCAAACACCAAAAGAACAATACAGAAAGCATGGAAGGCTTTCATTTCACCTTTATTCTCTTGGGAGTTCTGGGCAGCTCCCAGTCACTGCCACTTTTTCCAGTCCCAGATCCGCTTTCTATTGGGCCTTTTACACTTTTCACCCAGCAGCAGCTTCCTGTCGGTGCCTAGTAGGTTTTCATTTTAGAAAACCATCTCTACTACATTTCCATCCCTGCCTACTTTTGAACAGGAGACAGCATTTCAGGGAGTTGGGTTCTTCATTACTGAAGTTCACACCTCTATTGTGGCCTCTCACCCCCACCACTGGCTCCGTTCCTTGTAAGTAGGGTTCCCCTTGCTGTCTGGGATGAAGTACTCAGATGGCCAACAGTCCAGAGACGGGCTGGGTTAGGGTGGATGTGGTGTCCTTGCAGGATTGCTCAACGCCATTATGGGGACCACTCCGAGAAGTTCTGCTCCATTCCTTATGCTTTTGCTTTGGGGGTTTGGAGATCATCACTATTGGTGGAGAAAAACAAAACAAAAGCCTCACAAGCCTTAGAAATTACAAAATTTCCCAGTGGAACATTCTATTAAGAGGAGGGGGCACTTCTGTCTCCATCCCCAGCCACCACCAGCAATCCCCAGAGGGGCTGCAGAAGTGAGAGAAAGCTCTCCTGAGAAATTCCCTGGAAACATCCCACTTTGCCAAATGCTACGCAACTGAAATTAAACAGAAAACTTTGGCTTTGCAAACACACTATTAAGAACAACAAAAAAATGCATATCCTCTAGGTGTCATTGAAGTCTTTTTTTTTTTTTTTTTTGTACCAGGGATCGAACTCCGGACCTTGCTTTTGCAAGGCAGGCACCAGAACCACTGAGCTAAATCCCCGGCAAATTTTCATAGTCTCAATAATTTTTTTTTTTTTTGGCACCAGGTATCGAACTCTGATCCTTGTGCTCTTGAGACAGGCAGCGTAACCACTGAGCTAAATCCCCAGCCCCCATTGGAGCCTTTAAAGGCATTGGTGAACTCAAAAGGCAACTGAATAAGTAAAAAGGAAATTTTACAAACATTCGAAGTCAGAAGAAAGATCTGTGAAATCAGACAATAAGTCTCACACTACCGCCAGCTTCCTGGTGAATTTCTGTAAGTATGTTGGCCCAATCTTGCCAATGATGTTTGGGACAGTACTGGTCCAAATTAGTCAGAGTCTATGCACTGGGCATAGTGGGACATCTCTATCCTTAAGTTATCTTTTAAGGGACAGGCATAGAAACACACTGCAACATTTAGAATAATGTCTTGTAGTGAACAAGATCAAAGTGAAAGCTTTTTTAAAAATTCACATCTATAAACAGTTTCCAATATATTCCGGGCACAACGTTTAATGCTTTAAATGTATGGTCATAACTCTCACACCATTTCTATGAGGTGGTTGCTGCTTCTGTGCCTGGTTCATGATGATGGAGCAGAAGTTTAGAAAGAAGAGGTAATTACCATGTCCAGAGCCCGACTCTTAACCACCAGGTTAGTTTCCTCTGCGGTGTTAATCAGACATATTCAAGGGTCAGAGGAGTGGATTCCCCAAGCCCCATGTACATTGAGAATGCATCCTGTGCTCAATCAACATCAAAAATTCTAAAATTTTCTTCAACCCATCCAACATCGCTACCTGCAACTGGGCCAAAACTTGGTGCTATATCTGAGTTTTGGGGGGTTACTTTGTAAAAACAGTCCTCACCCACCAAACATCCTGGCCAGGGAGAGAGGGGGAGAAGTTACTCTGTCTTATTGAACACTGGATTATTTAACATAAGGAGGTCATATAAAACTTTATTTTTCCTTGATGTATAAGTTATGTTGCTTATACAAGAAAAATAAAGCCAAATCAAAATGTTTCCCTCATATAATAAATGTGCTTTGAAAGTGACTTATAAGCATAAAAATACTCATACATTAAATGTGCTGAGAGAGGACAGCTTTCATTGGAGTGTTGGTCAGTAATATAGAATAACGGTTCCTGGCACAACACAAAAGATAAATGTTAGAAGCACTCTAAGCTGAAGAAGCCAGACTCAAAAGGCTACATGCTGTATGATCCCATTTAAACGACATTCTGAAAAAGAAAAAAACTATAGAGACAAAAAATAGATTGTCAGAGCAGAGGTGAAAGGAATCCTTCGCTAACACGTAGGGCAGGGTGCTTGATGGAACTTCTTATAGCTTGATCGCGGAGATGGTTACACAATAGAACACATTTGTCAAAATTCACAGATGTGTAGAATTAAAAAGTACATTTTACTGAATGTAGATTGCACCGTAATTTTTCAAATTTAAAGAAACAAAATGGAAACATATTCTGCATGAACATTAATGCAAAAAGTCTCAATAATAGTTATTTCAAGGATAATTACATAACCATTCAAACTTGCTATTTGTATGTTGTATAGTTCTATGGAGTCCTGTGTTTAAACAGGAGATTCAGAATAAATGATGATACTGTGACTGTAAAACAAAGACACAGAACTTATTATTTAACTTTTGTCATTCTGTGAGATCAGTTGGAAATTATGATCAGTGTTTAATTTTTAAAACAGTGAAAAATAGTGAGAACTGTGAGATTTTTGTGTTTGTCAAATGTAGATTTTTAGTTAACATATAATATATCCTAGAATATTGTGTTAAGATCTTTAAAGTATAATTTTATTCTTCTTTAAAGCTATAAATTGTTTTCAAAATGAATAGATTTTAAAAATACATTATAGCCGTGGTACAATATAGTAGTTCCTTAAATTATACTTCTTCCAGGCTTTTAGCTTAATTAAAAGTAATTTATTAGTTTCAGGACATATTTAAAGAATTTCTACAACTACCTGCTTATCTTCATGTGAAAGAAATTTTGGAAATTAAAGTTAACAAAAGTCTTCAATTAATTATGAGTAGAGATAGATTGAAAAATCCAGCTACATACTCTCAAATATAACTATACCACAATCAATTTTGACAGTCATTGCCAAATTTGTAGAAGTCAAGCTTCAAAACAGAAGCAGTGAGGGGGAAATCATCTTTTCAGTAAATGGTGCTAAGTCAACTGTGTATCCACATACAACGAGGAAGAAACTCTCTCCTCTGCTGTATTTAAAATCAACTTCAGGGCCGGGGATTTATCTCAGTGGTTTTGCCGCCTGCTGAGCAAGCGCAAGGACCTGATTTCGATCCCTGGTACCAAAAAAAAAAGCAAAAAAACAAAAAAAAATCAACTTCAGGTGGACAGAGACCTAAATGTGATAAATAAAATAATACAGATTTTAGAAGACTACATAAAAGAATATCTTGGTGCCTCTGGGTTAGAAACCCCTAGTGAAAAGAAAAAGAATGATTCATTTGTCTTCATTACATTTAAATCTGTTCCTCTAAGGATAGCTTTAGGTGAATGAAAAGGGCAACCACAGAGAACTTAAAACTAATGGAAAACTTCCTATACCCTGATAAAATCCAGTGTCAGCAACGGAATAGCACAAAAGGATTCCACAACATTTCTGGTAGGAGTATAATTGATAAAAGTATGTTGAAAAAGAGTTTAGAGTTATATAGTAAAGATGAAAATAAAACATTCTATGAGGTAGAACTTCAGACTATGCAGATTAAAGTGATCAACACACCCTCTCGCCCAGGAAACAAGCATAAAGGTGAACAAATTATTTAAAATAATAATTTCATGGCACTAGAAATTTACTAATGGTATTTACCAAATGGAATGCTATTAGTCACAGAAAGTTCTGAAACTTTGGGAGATGGCTAGTAGGACTCTGAAGACTATTTCTAGTCAGTGCCTCTGTCCACCTGGCCAGCCACATAGTTTAATCAGGCAATGAAAAAACTAGCTTTCCTGCCACTTGTTGACGGGTTTATAACATGCATAGATTATTTATGGAAAACACTGTCTACCTATTAGGTCAATGAGAGAGAGAGAGAGAGAGAGTCAGGTGACCATAACTTTGATATATACCCTAGACAAGC
Organism: Heterocephalus glaber; assembly: GCF_053883595.1. NCBI lineage: Eukaryota > Metazoa > Chordata > Mammalia > Rodentia > Bathyergidae > Heterocephalus > Heterocephalus glaber. Next base: position 4,980,230 of record NW_028258315.1, read on the forward strand.
CAATTTAAAGTTTGTTTGGGCTCACAGTTTCAGGGATTTCAGTCCATGGTTAGTCAGCTTCATTGTTTTGGGGCCCTTAGCAAGACACAGCATCATCGTGCATGGCAGAGTAAGGTTGCTCACCTCATGGGGCCTGGGAAGCAAAGAGAGGGTCAAGGACTCAACATCCCCTTCAAGAACATGTTCCCGATAACCTAATTTCCTTCCAATCGACCCCGCCTCCTAAAGGTTCCACCATCTCTCAATAGCACCCATTAGCTGTAGACCAATCCTTCAACACATGAACCTTTTTAAGATTCAAACAACACACACACACACACACACACACACACACACACAGTGATGGAGAGAAAAGGAAAAGAAATTGATTTATATTGAAGTAAAGTTGCTCTGTTATATTGGAATTAAGTACAATGGTACCTCGGTTCACAAACTTAATTCTTTCCACAATTATAGTCACAAACCAAATTGGATGAGAACCGAATCAAATTCAATGGTTAGATTCAATGTTGAACTTATGGGGAAATTCGATTTGGTTCTCATCCAATTCGGTTTGTGACCAGAATAGTGGAAAGAATTAAGGTTGTGAACTGAGGCACCATGGTAAATATTAATCTGAGTAGGATAGTAGCAAGTAAGATGTACACTGCAGTCATGCAAGTAAGCACTAAGAAAATAGTTCATAGAAATAGTAAAAAGTCAACAGAGGAGACATAAATAAGAATGAAGAACGTTAAAAAAATCTTCTCCATAAAAAAACAAAAAACAACTAAAAAAAAAACAAAATGAAAAAACTGGCAATAAATATCAATATCAACTTTTCATAGCTCAGGAAATCAAAGACTTGAAACATCTGGGATCATTTATTCAACCAAAATAACTAAATCTCAGTAAAGAATGGCAAGCTTTCTGACATTTCAGCTCGCCTTAGTGCCGGCCTCCTCTCGTCAGCCTTGAATATCAACATTCCAAATCACAATGAATTAAGCACTCAGTGGAAGGGTTGGAACTCTTTCAAGATCCCATTTCCAGAAAACTGGCATTATTGGGCTTGTCTGGTAGTTTCCTGGAAGGCCCCAGTGGCAAGGTTTGTCTTATTCAATACTACTTAGATCTTGCCTAGTGGAAACAGCCTTTCTTTGGGGGTCATTTGTTGAAAAACAAAAATCGGTGTAATTATTTAGCATTGTAGTTACCTAATAAGGGTTGGGACAAATAAATTAATACAAACTTTAAGAAGAAAAGTTGGATAGTAAATTGCCTACAGGGATATTTGAAAATCTCCAGGAAATTCCTGGTAATCTAGAAGGTCATGCACTGGTACAGGCTTGTTCATGGTCATAGTTGTGTGTGTGTGCTCAGCAAAGACATGAGAAGGCCCTAATATCTCACTTCCGATTGATGCTGAGGCTCTACACAGCAGTACGTGAAAGCAACAGCAGAGTCACAAATTGTGTGGATTAGCACTGAGTTCCTCCACAAAAAGAAGTAATGGGAGATAATGGGGGAACTTATTGGTTTGGGGAATTTCAGAAGATCTCTTCCCAATCATTAGCTGACCACTAAGACGGCCAAGCAGATATGTCTGTGGCCACACACCACAAAGAACCCAGTATTTACTGAATTAATTCAAAGGAGTTACTTAACAAACAAACAGAAACATCAAATATTGTGAAATGGAGGAGAGTCTGATTTCCAGAGTTGCTAAATTATGTGATTTTAAATGTCCAGTTTTCAAAAGAAATATGAGGAAATAAGAAAGTATATTTTGTTCATAGGATAGGAGCAGGGAATAGAAACTGTTTTTGAGAAGGCACAGATATTGGACTGAATAGATAGACTTTAAATTAGCTATTATAAATATATTCAAAGAACTAAAGGAAATCATGTCCAAAGAACTAAGGGAACATAGAAAACAGTACCTCACAAATAAAGAAAACTAATGAAGTGATATAAATTATTAAAAATAACTAAGTAAAAATTCTACAGCTAATAAGAATAATGGCTGAAATGAAGAATTCTCTAGAGGAACTTGACGACAGATTTGAGAAGACAAAAGAGAGAACTAAAGAACTGTGAACCAAAAGAAACCTTTCTTCCTTTGTTTTGTGGGTACTGAGTATGGTGTCTCAGCGATGAAAAAATAACTAAGACAGATTTTGAAGAACTTGAAGATTGGTCATTTGAGATTATCTACTCCAAGAAACAAAAAGAAAACAGAATGAAGAATAATGAACAGAAAGTGTTGGACACCATCAAGTATAACAATATACATTCAATGGGAATCTAAAGATAGTACACAAAGAAAGAAAAAACATCAGAAAGGTATTTGAAGAAATAATGACCCAAACATCCCAAATTCAATAGACAGTATTAACCAACACATCCAAGAAAGCTCAACATATAAAAAGTAAGGTAAATCCAAAGAGATCCACATCTAGACCTGCCATAACCAAATTTCTGAAATAGAAGAAAATAATCTTAAAAACAGCAAAAGTTGACCTACCATGTTCAAAGGGTCCTTTGTAAGGTTAGCATCTGATTTCTCATGAGAAGCCATGAAGGCTAGAAATCAGTGAGATGATAAACTCAAAATGTTGAAGAAAAAATACTACCAAGCAAAAATTTTATGTCTAGAAAAACTGCCCCTCAAAATGAAGAAGAAATTAAAAGACATTGCTCGATTACCAGCACAGAATTCATTACAACTGACTTACCCAACAAGGGATTTGTCCTTCATGCTGAAATGAAATGATACTAGATAGTAATTTGAATCCACTACAGAAACATTGATAAAGGTAACTACCCAAGAAAGTACGAAGGCAAGGATAAAAGCATCTTTTGTCTGCAACTCTTTCCCTCTCTCATCTTACATAAAAGAAACAGTATAATCAAATAATTGTATGTTTGCATTGATACAGCATACAATGTGTAAATAAGTAGTTGTAGTTGATAACACAAACGGGAGGAAATGGAGCTCTATACAAGCAAAGTTTTTTACATTACTAGACTTAATTTCATATTAATCTAAAATACATTATTATAAATTGAATAAGGGGGCTGTGGATTTAGCTCAGTGGTGCCGCCGCCTACTTCGCAAGCCCAAGGTCCCAAGTTCAATACCCGGTACCAAAAAGAATCAAAAAATTTTTAAAAAATTAATTGAATTAAGGCAACAAAATTAACAAATCTTTAATTAGGCTGACAAAGAAAAAGACTTAATTACTAAAATCAGGGATGATGATGTTAGTAATCCACTCGAGAATTATTTTATAATTCAAAACAGGGAACATTAAAACTGAGCTTATCAGAAATAACAATAATTTAAGAACCTAATATAAACCATTGTAAATTATATGACACAGATGAAATGGGAAAATTCCCAGAAAGACACTAACTTTTAAAACTGACTGTTAGAGCTTATATCTATATGTGTCTCCACAGCCTCATTGTGCTCATAGACGGGGCTTTTCGGAGGTGATCTGACCACAGAGATGTAATACTCATCAGTGGATTTGTCTAGAAGAATGTGATCTCTGCCTCCCTACTGCTTTGTTCTCTCTGCTTCCTGCCACCATGCCATGAACTGTTTCTCCTCTGCCAGGCCGTCCTTCCTTGGAGCCAGCCTCTACAAACTGTGAGCCCAAATAAATCTTCCCTCCCTTATTTTGTGGGTACTAGGTATGGTGTCTCAGTGATTAAAAACAAAAAAGAGTAACTAAGACAGATGGTGGTACCAGAGAATTGCGGTTGTTACTATGACTGCCTGACTATGTAGTTCTGAAGCCTTTGGAATTGGATTTTGGGAGGAGTTTGGAAATGCCAGCTGAAGAAACACCCCTGGTGTGGCCGGGGATGTAGCTCAGTGGTGCAGCTACCTGCCTTGCGACTGCAAGGTACTGAGTTGGATCCCCAGGAAAGAAAGAAAGAAAGAAAGAAAGAAAGAAAGAAAGAAAGAAAGAAAGAAAGAAAGAAAGAAAGAAAGAAAGAAAGAAAGAAAGAAAGAAAGAAAGAAAGAAAGAAAGAAAAAGAAAAGAAAGGACCCCTGGAATACTGAAAGCCAAACTTGACAGGAGATTCTGGTCAGAGCTGAGAAGATCAGAATGCTGATAAAAATGCAGCTGATCAAGAGGTTTCAGTTGGGAACAAAGGCTGCATTGGTAGTTGGGCTCCAAGCAGAAAATTTGTCTACATTTTCTCCTGTCCTGAAACATTGCTGGCATGGCTCGAGTTGGGGGCTTTTAGCTAGATCTACCTTGAGAATCAAGAGCAAAAGGCGCAGCTGAGTGATTTAAAAGGTTTTGTGTATTGAGTTTGGCCAAAAAGGAAGTTCCTATAAATTGGGACCTACAAAGATGGAGCAGAGAACTTGGTTACTGAAAAGAGTAGCATTAAAAAGAAACTGAGTACTTTGGAACAGGACAAAACAGTCAGTTACCATGGTTTGAATGTGATCCATCCTCCTAAACCTATGCAGTTTAATCCCCAAAGTTTTAGCTAATGATATTAGGGTAATGGAAATTTCATCTGTTAAATTTATAGTGTTTAGAGGTAGGAACTTTAGGAAGTAATTAGATTAGAGGATCATTAGGGTGGAATCCCCATGAATGTATGTTTATGGTTTTTTGTTTTGGGGGGGGGGGGTGGTACCGGGGATCGAACTAGGGTCCTTGTGCTTGCAAGGCAGGCGCTGGAACCAGTGAGCTAAATTCCCGGCCCTGCTTATGGTTTTATAAGGAAAGGAACAAAGATACACACAGTGAGTTACAGACACATACAGACTCCTTCTGTCATGCAAAGTGCCCCAGGGGCCCTCTCACCAGAATTTGCATCATGCTGTTTAGATATTCTATCTTAAGAATCATGAGCCGAAACAAATCTCATTTCTTTATAAAGTAACCTGCCTCAGGTATTCCAAAAAAAGATGATTATTGTCAGGCCAATGTGGTATGAATGTAGGGACAGAGATGCAGAAATAAATCCTCACATTTACGATCAATTGATTCTTTTACAAAGTTTTCAATGTAATTCAGTGGGGAGAGTATTTTTTTTAACAAATATTCCCTGATAATTAGATTTCCATCACACACACACACACACACACACACACACACACACACACATAAATTTCAAATGACACACATAAATTAATTCAAAATGTGTCATAGACAAAAATATAAATTCTAAAACTAAAGCTTCTAGGAGAAAATATAGCAGGAAATCTCTGTGATCTTGGATCAGCCAAAGACTTTTTAGATGATACCAAAAGCACCATCTATAAATAAAAACTTGATACACTTAAATTTATCAAAATTTAAAACTGTGGCTCTGGCAGGTCTGTGGATGCTGTACCAAGGTCACGAGTCATGTGGAACACACTGAATCAGCCCGCGTCCCAGCAGCAATCCACTGGACAGCCCCCCACTCCTCTGTACAGCCACCTGATTCCACACTACAAAGATGCAGAGGACACCAGACCACCAGACCACTGTACTGGGTAAGTTGGAGTCATCTTCACCTCCCATCAGGACTGGGACTAACTTCAGGGGAAGGGCAACTGGAACCTGCAATACAACTCTGCAGAGTTCAACCCTACAGGAGGACAGGGAGCTCAACTTGGGACTTGCAGCCAGAAATCTGCCTGAATCTCATGGGTCTGTGACTGGCTTGCTGAGACTCATTGACTTACATCTGCACCCTGCTACCCCCGTTGTCTATTGTGACAGCAGAGACATACCCTGAAAGAGGCCCTACATCTTCATTGTTATTTTTTTATTCCCCAAATTAGTATTATTAGTTTGTCTTTTTTCTTTTCTTTTCCTTTGCTCCTCTTATCTTAAATTTTTTTCCTACTCTTTGCAAATATTTGTTTTTCTCTCCTTTTTTTAATTTCCTTTTCTTCTTTCTTTTCTCTTTCCTTTCTCTCTCTCTTACACTCACTTGCTTGCTCTCCCACATTGTTCATCTTCCCTTTTTGTCCCTGTTTTGGTCCTCATTTGGAGTTCTTTATTTTCCTATTATTCTCTTTTTCCTTCTCACCTGTGTCCTCTGGCCACACTGCTAACCTTCCCCTATCCTTCTTTCCATCTGTCACTCCCTCCCCAACCCCTTCTAACTCCCCATCCCAAAGGGTAAAGTTGTTATATTGAAGAGTTTATTCACTAGGTGTTGGGTTAGTCCTCGATCTTGATTTAATTCACACAGCTAAAGGTGACAGATTAATAACTACCATGAAATGTCATTTTTGAAGATGTACTTGATGCAATGGTGTTGCTGATTGTATCACTTGGGCTAAGGTGTTGGTATTGATCTAGTCAATGAACCTTCCTAGTATAAGGAAAATGAGATAGCCTTAGAGTCATTAGAGACTCAAAACTTAAAGACCAGCTATATCTGGAAGACACCTCTCAGAAGCAGTCCTTCCATAATGGTTCTAATTACAAGCAACAAAGATACCTACAATGAGCAATTTCAAATTATCAACCCAGGAGTTAAACCAAGGACAGTACCAAAAACAAAACTGAGAAGACATTTAAGCAAGGCACAAACTCAGACTTCCACCCCACCAAGCGTAAATCCTGGGGGAAATGAGATGGGAAAGTCCCATAACCAACCACCTGGATACCCTGAACTGATAGCACAGGAAGTAACAAAACAGATGAATGAGGCTCTAGAAAAATTCAAAGCAGAAATAATCTCCCAGATATCTGCAGAGATGGTGAGCAGCGTGAAAGACATGATTAGAGGATCTAGAACAGAAACTGATAAAAAAAAAAAATAGATGAGCTCAGAAACATGCTGGAAGCCATGAATACCCAGCATAAGAAAGAAATGGAAACTATGATCGCCCAACATAAGGAAGAAATGGAATCCATGAAACAGATTCAAACAGATATTCAGGAGATCAAAAACTCCATTGACAGTATGCACAGCACATTAAGGGAATCTGAAGATAGAATATCAGATATAGAAGACAGGATTGTGATTAGAGACCATGAAAATAGAGATTTCTTAAAAATAGTAAGGGACCATGAGAAATCAATCCAACAACTGCTAGACAATGCAAGGAAGAATAAGATAAGACTGAAAAAACAGGAGAAAGCACAATTGACATAAAAAAAACTTCACAGAGGTAATAGTGGAAAACTCCCCAGACAGAGGTAGAGAATTGGACATACAGATAAATGAAGCATATAGAGCTCCAACTAGCCATGATCAAAAAAAATCTACATCTAGACATATAATAGTCAAGATCCCAGAAACCCAACAGAAAAACAAAATCCTACAAGCAGTTAGAGAAAAGAAACAAATCACCTACAAAGGTAAGCCCATCAGAATCACAGCACACTTCTCAATACAAACCCTCAAATCAAGGAGAGCCTGGAGTGAAGTATTTCAAGCCCTAAAAGAAAATAACTTCCAACCTAGACTGTTGTATCCTGCAAAATTATCTTTCAAAATCGATGGGGAAATTAGATACTTCCATGACAAAGAACACCTGAGAAATTTCATGAACACCAAACCAGCACTACAAGCAATTCTAAACAATATCCTAGAAAAAAGCAATGAAGGCCACAACTCCATGAGGCCCAACAGAGGGAAGCCACCAGGCAAGGTAAGACACTAAAGTGAAAGGGGGAAAAAATAAGAAATAAAAGAGCCAACAAAAGTAAAACATCATGACAAGGATAAATCAAAATCTATCAATTATAACCCTCAATGTTAATGGCCTCAATTCACCAATCAAAAGAAATAGACTGGCAGAATGGATTAAAAAGGAAAATGCAACAATATGCTGTATACAAGAAACACACCTAACTCAAAAAGAAACTCAGACTGAAAGTAAAAGGATGGAAAACAGTTCTCCATGCCACAGGAACCCAGAAGAAAGCAGGGGTAGCTATCTTATTTGCAGAAAAAGTAGATTTCAAACCAAAACTAATTAAGAGAGACAAAGATGATCACTACATCCTTGTGAAGGGAACAATCCAAGAGGAAGAGATGACAATCCTAAATATATATGCACCAAATACAAATGCCCCCAACTATACAAAACAAATATTAATAGAGATGAAAAACCAAATAAACACTAACACAATTGTAGTGGGGGACCTCCATACCCCACTATCACAAATAGACAGATCATCTAGACAAAAAGTTAACAAGGAAATTCTAGAACTGAACCAAGCTATTGAACAAATGGACTTAATAGATGTTTACAGAGTTTTCCACCCCACAAAATCAGAATACACATTCTTTTTGGCTGCACACGGGTCATTCTCCAGAATAGACCACATGCTAGCTCATAGGACATGTCTAAGTAAATGTAAAAGAATTCAAGTTATCCCCTGTATATTATCAGACCATAGTGCAATAAAATTGGAGATCAATAACATAAGAAACTGCAAAACCCCAACGAACACATGGAAACTGAATAACACCCTCTTGAACAACCAATGGGCCACAGAAGTAATTAAAGAAGAAATTAAACAGTTTCTACAAGTAAATGAAAATGCCAGTACAACATATAGGAAACTATGGGACACAATGAAAGCAGTTCTACATGGGAAATTCATAGCAGTGAATGCCCATATTAGGAAAACAGAGAAAACTCAGATAAATAACCTAATGCAGAACCTCAACCTCCTAGAAGAAGAAGAGCAAAATGAATCCAAAGCTCATACAAGAGAGGAAATTATAAAGATCAAGGCAGAAATGGATGCAATGGAGACTAAGAGAACAATACAAAAAAATCAATGAATCAAAGAGTTGGTTTTTTGAAAGAATAAATAAAATTGATAAACTTTTAGCCAACCTTATCAGAAAAAGGGACGAAAAGGCACAAATACATGCAATTAAGAATGAAAAAGGTGAAGTCACAACAGATCCAACAGAAGTCCAGGGGATCATCAATAACCTCTACTCCAATAAAATGAAAAACACTGAAGAAATGGGCAGATTCCTAGATACATACGAATTGCCAAAGTTAAATGAAGAAGATATAGAAATTCTAAACACCCCAATAACAATGAGTGAAATTGAAAATGTAATAAAATATTTACCAACAAAGAAAAGCCCAGGTCCAGATGGCTTCACTGCTGAATTTTACAAGACATTTAAAGAAGAACTAATGCCATTACTCTTTAAACTCATCAAAGAAATTGAAAGGGAAGCAATACTTCCAAATTCATTCCTGGAAGCAAGTGTTACTTTAATTCCAAAACCAGGGAAAGACCCAACCCAAAAAGAGAACTACAGGCCAATCTCCCTAATGAACATAGATGCAAAAATCCTCAACAAGATACTGGCAAACAGAATACAGAGGGTCATCAAGAAGATCATACACCCTGACCAAGTTGGATTTATCCCAGGGATGCAAGGATGATTCAACATTCATAAATCAATAAATGTAATACACCATATTAACAGAGTCAAGGACAAAAGCCATATGATCATCTCAATAGATGCAGAAAAATCATTTGACAAAATCCAGCACCCATTCATGATAAAAACCCTACAGAAAATTGGAATAGAAGGTTTTTATCTTAACCTGATTAAGGCTATCTATGAAAAACCAACAGCCAACATCATACTAAATGGTCAAAAACTGAAAACCTTCACACTAAAATCAGGAACAAGGCAAAGATGCCCACTATCACCACTCCTGTTCAATATAGTTCTGGAAACATTAGCCACAGCAATTAGAAAAGAGAAAGAAATAAAAGGAATAAAGATAGGAAAAGAAAAACTGTCATTTTTTGCTGATGATATTATACTTTACACAGAAGACCCAAAAAACTCTTCCAGAAGACTTCTAGACTTAATTGACAAGTTCAGTAGAGTAGCTGGATACAAGGTCAACACTCAAAAAACAATAGCCTTCTTGTACACAAATAACAGACTCCCTGAGAGAGAAATTAGGGAAACAATTCCTTTTACAATAGCATCCAAAAAACTGAAATATCTAGGAATCAATCTAACAAAGGAAGCAAAAGACCTCTACACTGAAAACTACAGCACTCTGAAAAAAGAGATCAAAGAGGATACAAGAAAATGGAAAGACATCCCTTGCTCCTGGGTAGGAAGAACAAATATAGTGAAAATGGCCATACTTCCAAAACTACTATATAGATTCAATGCAATGCTAATTGAAATTCCAACAGTATACTTCACAGAACTAGAGAAAACAATCCAAAAATTCATTTGGAACCAGAAGAGATCTAGAATAGCTAAAGCAATTCTAAGCAACAGAGACATGGCTGGGGGTATCACAATCCCCAACTTGAAACTATACTACAAAGCTACTGTGATAAAATCAGCATGGTACTGGCAAAGGAACAGACCTGAGCATCAGTGGAATAGATTGGAAGGTTCAAAAACAACTCCAGACATGCTCAGCCACCTCATCTTTGACAAAAGAGCCAACCACCATCATTAGAGGAAAGATAGCCTATTTAATAAATGGTGTTGGAAAAACTGGATTTCAACCTGCCACAGATTAAAACTAGACCAATACCTATCACCATGCACTAAACTAAGATTGAAGTGGATTAAAGATATAAATATTAAGACAGAAACACTAAACTTGCTGGAAGGTAAGTTAGATAAAACTCTTGAAGACATTGGCATAGGAAAAGACTTCATGAACAAAACCTCAGCAGCACAGGAACTAGCAGAAAGAATCAACAACTGGGATCTCATCTTATGAAAAAGCTTCTGCACTGCAAAAGAAATCACCAACAGAGCTAACAGACAACCTACAATATGGGAAAAAAAATTTAGCAGCTGTACCTCAGACAAAGGACTACTATCTAGAATATATAAAGAACCAAAAAGAATCAGACCCCCCCAAATTCAGAGACCCAATTCAAAAATGGGCATCTGAAATGAACAGACATTTCTCAGACAAAGAAGTAAAAGCAGCAAATAAACATATGAAAAAATGTTCAACATCACTCGTCATTCGAGAGATGCAGATGAAAACAACACTGAGCTTCCACCTCACCCCAGAAAGAATGGCTGCTATCAAGAAATCAACAAATAACAAATGCTGGCGCGGCTGTGGGGAGAAAGGAACCCTTCTCCATTGTTAGTGGGAGTGCAGACTGGTGCAACCACTGTGGAAATCAGTATGGAGATACCTCAAAGAACTAGGACTAGAGCTTCCATTTGACCCAGCTATTCCCCTGCTGGGTATCTTCCCAAAAGAATTAAAAGAAACATACTACAGTGATATATGCTCACCCATGTTCATAGCAGCACAGTTTGTAATAGCTAAAGCTTGGAAGCAGCCCAAGTGCCCATCAACTGGAAACTGGATAAAGAAAATGTGGTTTTTTGAATAAAATGGAGTACTACTCAGCCATAAAGAACTAAAAACTAAAAACTAGAGTCATTCATAGCTAAATGGATGCATATCGAGGGCATACTCTTAAGTGAAATAAATAGGACACACATGTGTAAATACTGAATAGTTTCTCTAGTATGAGAAACTGAAAGTGTAAACAAGGTTTAACATGATTAAAATGAATAATTGATAATTTGAAATAGGAAAAAAGGTCCAAAGACGAAGGAGTGAAGGGAAGGGAAGGGGAAAGGAAAAACTATGAGAAAAAAAAAATGGAAATGAAATCTATGTAAATAGGGAAGGGCAGAGGGGGTGAAGGGCACACAGGTAATGGGGAAAAAAATAAGAACCAAGATACTTCATGTACAGGTACAAGCACCCAATGATAAATGTAAACGAATTGTATACCTAAAATGTACCAATAAAAGAACTAAAAAATGAAAAAATAAATAAAAATAAAACTGTGGCTCTTCACAAAACACAATGAAAAGAGAAACTATAGTCTGAATGAAAATGTTTACAAATCATATCTAACAAAGGGCTTGAATCTAAAATTTATAACATTTGATTCAAAAGTAAAAAGATAAAATAACTAGATTTTTTTTTTTCTGGTACTGGGGATGGAACTCAGGACCTTGGACTTGTGAGGCAGGCGCGGCACCACTGAGCGAAATCCCTGGCCTATAACACCTAGATTTTTAAAAGGGCAGAAGATCTGAGAAGCACCTCACCAAAGAAGTTGACAAATGAGCATTTGGGTGATGTTCAACATTACTGATTGTTATGGCTTAGATCTAAAGTGCTCCCCAAAGTTTGCAAATGATTGGATTGTGTGTTGGGGTTAGCGCTACACTTGTCAGCGGGTTCATCTATTGATTAGTTCAGCAGCTGAACATGCTATTAAGAGGAAGGGCCGGGTTGAAGGCAAGTCACCAAGGACTTGGCCTGGAAGGCACCTTCTTGTCCCCGCCCCTTCTCTCCCTATCTGCTTTCTGGTCGCCATGGGTTGACCAGCTGTCCTCCTCTGGGTCTTCCCGCTGTGCCATTTCCACCTTGGTGTCAGCCGATGTTGGACTGAACCTCCTGGAAATCAGGGAGTCAAATTAACCTCTTCTCCTTTAAATTGCAGGGATCAGATATGGAGTCGCAGCAGTGGGGAAGTAGCTAACACACTAATGATTACAGAAATGCAGTTTAAAATCTCAGATATCATTATGCTGCTATTAGAAAAACTGAAATAAAAATCCTGGCAATACCAAATGCTGTGGGAGTATAAAACAACCAGACCTCTCCCAGAATGTTGGTGGGGAAACAAAATGGTAAGCCTCTTTGGAAAATAGTTTGGGAGTGTATTATAAAGATCAATTTACATTTATCACATATTCCAGCAATCTCACTGTTAGGTATTTACTCTCGAGAAATGAAAACATAGGTTCACAAAAAATCTGTATGCATTTTTCACAGTAGCTTTATTTATAACCATCAAAAATTGGAAACAACTTGGCTGGGGATTTAGCCCAGTGGTTCCACCACCTGCCTCGCAAGCACAAGGTCCCAAGTTCAATCCCTGGTACCGAAAAAAAAAAAAATTGGAAACAACTAACACATTTTTCTATCAAAGAATGAGTGAAAAAGGTGTAAAAAAATTGATTGCGTGGAACACTACCCAAAAACAAAAAGGAAGCAACTACTGATAACACAACAAAATAGATAGTAAATGCAATTTACTAAAAGAAAGAAGCAGGAACCAAAGAGTCATGAGTCGTATTACTCCATGCTGCGGTTTGGATATATGTACTGTGTTCCCCAAAGGTTCGTGAGTTAAGAGCTTGGTCCACAGGTGTCACTATTAGGAGATACTGAGGTCCTTAGGTTCTTATTCTCTCTCTCTCTCTCTTCCACCGTCCCTCCCTCCTTCTTTTCTTCCTTCCTTCCTTCCTGGCTTGATATGAACACTTGCTGTGATGTGCTGTCTTCACCAGAGACCCAAACCAATAGGGCCACCTGATATTGGATTTGAACCCTAGAACCGGAGCCAAAACAAACCTATCTTTAATTCATAAGGGCTTTATGTCAAGTATTTCACTGTAGGAACACAAAAGTGACTAACACACTCCATTCATATGACTGTTTGGATAGTGCAAAACTATATGGAGAGAAAATAAATCAAAAGTTCCAGAGGCTTAATAGGGGAATAGGACTACAAAAGGGGCCAACCGAATGGAACTTCATGAACAGCAGAACGATTCTAAATCATGATGTGGGGGTAGATACATGGCTGTATCCATTCATCAAAACCCGTGAAACTCTATACCATGGTGAATTTTACTCTATGCAAATTTAAAAGATATCAACTATAGTATGGAGAAAACGCAAAACAGAATACAAATTGTAATATGAATTTAATTATGTTACAAATAAATCAAATAACCACACTGAAGGGAGAAGGGAGAAAAGAACCAGAGTTACCTTGGGAAAGAGCATTTATTTAAGTATATGCTCTAAGGGTAAAGACAAAAGAACTGTAAAAATAGCAATGCTGTTGCTGCTTTATATGCATACTATATTTGAAGAAATAAGTAAACACATTTTCATTAAGGACAGCCAGGTCTCTCACTATCGGTAAAAGATGTTATAAATAAGCAAAGAGGAATTAGAATAAACCCTGGGATGTGACTGGGGTCAGGAATATCAATTGAATTTAGAGTTTTTAAATAAATATGGATAAATATGTATGAATAATTACACACACATACTACTTCCAAGGTTTGTCCCTGATATGGCTCAGATCAAAAATTGTCCCCCAGAAGGCTCATGTGTTCAGAAGTGGGACTTTTGAAAGGTGATTACATCATGGAGGGCTCATCTCGTCAATGGGTGAATCCACTGAGTTAAGAGCCAAGTGTGCTGTTAGGAAATGAAGCTTGGTTGGCAAAGTAGGTCACCAGGGTATATCCTGGCCCCAGCCTTTCCCTGTCTCCCGGCTCTCCCTCTGCTCTCTGCTTCCCAGGTGCCATCCATTGAGCAGCGTTCTTCCACCATGACGTTTCTGACTTGGTGCCAGCTGACCATGGACTGAAACCTCTGAATCTGTGAGCCAAAATAATTTCTCCTTTTTAACTTGTGGATGTCGAGCGCCATGGAAAACAGACCAACAGAGTCTCATTAAAAGCACATCAAAGTAATGGTACTCTGAGAGCAGTGAGCACTGTTAGTGTCTGATCTTGGTTTCCAAATATCAATCTCCAATAAAAAGGAACCAGGGCTTCCTGTGAAAAGTGGTTGAGTCCTGGACAGGAGTGGGAAAGACACAAGAGAAGCCTGAAGCATCTCATGGTGTCAGAAAGTAAGCAAGTGTCAGAAGGGAGAAGGCAAATTGAAAGGACATGGGAAACAGTTCCTAATATCCACAACTGGAAAAAAAGGAAGCAATAAAATAAATAAGGATGCTTTTGGATTATAATCCACAGATTAAAATACGTACCCATGAAGTCGTATTGATATAAATAAATAACTGCATAAACAAATCACTAGGGAAGATGTTCTTTGCAGAAGAATTTATAATGTAGAAGGAAGGAGGGGAACACAAAATCGACACTAGAACACGACAGTTAAAATTATCACAGGCCATCTACCAATGGATGCTAAGGTTAGTGGGTAAAGGCTAGGAGAAAAAGGATATGCGCAGGGTCACAAAACATCGTCCCTAAGATGTCTATTACTTGCTATAGGGAAAAGAGTAATTTTGTAGTTGAGAAATTCATCACACACAACCTTCACCTTTGTTCCCTGCTACTTACCACATTCTAACACACTAGCTGACACATTCACTGCACGTGCTGTTTATTGCCTCAACTCTCCCTGAGATAATGTCATGTCCACAGGGGCAGAAATCATGGCCCCCCTCTTCCACTACATACTGAATACTTAACACTTAGTACTTAATACTCCCCAATACTTAGAACAGTGCTTGGCACGTAGTAAGGGCTTGACAAACACTGCTGAAATGAATGACTGTGAGACTGAGTCAAGTAACCGGAGTGCAGTCGTGTCGGTTCCTAGTGAGGAGCATTGGTGTTGACAGTTACCTGAGATGGTTGGGACCCTTTGAGCAGAGGGCTGTGACTCTAGCACTCTAGCCAGAGATACCTGCACTCGCGCAGGGCTGCTGCTGACTCAGGAAGGGCCTCTGTGTGTGTTAGAAAGAAAGCACCTCCCTCCCAGCAGATGCACCCTGCACCAACACAAGGATTTGGCAGTTGATGTGTGGTCGAGATTTTGTTTCTACTCAGCCCCTCAGCCAGGTGACTCTGTATAGTGCACAACCTGCCCAGTTGTGCATAATGGACCTGCATCCACACATGGACTTTCAGGATGAGCCCTCTACACTCCGCCACAGCTGTGCCTGGGACATCCTGTCTAAGCATCCTGCTCCCGGATGTGGAACCCCTCTGGGCCATTTGAACTTGGAAAAAAACTTTAAGTCATAGTCATGTTCCACTTAAAAGAATTTTAATGGCACACCTATGGAATGCTGGGACTGTCTGCTGAGTCCACCCAGATTAAAAGGCTGCAAAATGGAGGCCTTTGATGACTTGCTAGCTGGAATTCTAAAGCAGATGAAAGTTAAGGCAAATCTACTGCAGAAAATGACTTGGACTTTTAAAACATTTGATCCATAGCTGTTCTTTCTGAAAGTAATTATATAGCAGGGCCAGAAGCTTTTTGTAATCTAAGAACTCACTCCCTAATTTATCTGCTGCACAAGCTCCTCTCTTGGCATGTTTGATGGAGCACAGCTATACTTACATGGAACCCAACATGCGAATGATGAAAGGGACTTATGAGTCATGTTGCTTTGCCTCTGGTTAAATTTGCCACAAGGGCACTGGGCAGATGCTCCATGGGGACGGAGTGGTCAAGAGCTTGCCAGATCCTGGAAAGAGGAGGGAATAGAGGGGCAGAGCATAGGAATTCTGGGAGCCCCTAAAATGATGCCCTGACTCAACTCCCCAAAACAACCAGCGTCAAAAATGGACAAAGGGTTGGAATACACATTTATCCCAAAAAGGTATGCAAATGCCGACACACATGTGAAGAGATACTCAGCATCTCTACTCAGTTGGGAAATGCAAACCAAACCCTCAGTGAGATACCACCTCATATCCATTGGGAAGGCTATCAAAAAGCAGAATAACCAATACTGGCAAGAATACTGAGAAGCTGGAATTCTGAGCTGTTTGTGGCAATGTAAAATGGTCCGGCCACTGTGGAAAATGCTATGATGGGTCCCCAGGAAATTAAAAATGGAATTCCCATGCAATCCACCAAGTCCACTTGTGGGCCTATGTTATTGTTAGCTCTAGAGTGTCCCCAAAGGCTCCTGTGCGTGGAAGTTGACTGGATCAAGGAGCACTGTATCATCAGTGGATTCATCCTGGAGGAGTTTACAGATGAAGGCCCTGTGGGAGGTGGGGCCTGATTGGAGGTGTCACTCGGGGCGTGGCCTGGAAGGGCGCATTCTTGTCTGTGGCTCTCTCCTTCCCGGCTGCCAGGAGATGAGCAACTGTCCTCCCCCAGACTCTTCCACTGGGCTGTTTCTGCCATGGAGCCAGGCTTTGGGCTCAATCTATGGGAAACCATGAGCCACATAAACCTCTCCTCTTTAAGTCAGAAGTATCTGGCATTTTGATCCAGGGATGAGAAAGTGATAGTGCCTATCCAGAAGAATTGAAAGCAGGGTCTTGAAGAAACATTTGTACACCCAAGTTTGTAACATTATTGCCAATAGCTAAAATATGGAAGAAACTCATGTGCCCCTCCACAGATGAATACATAAACAAAATGTGATCTCCAATTTCTCATTTTTTATGGCTGAGTAGTACTCCATTTTATTTTTTTTAACCCCACATTTTCTTTATCCAGTCTCCAGTTGATGGGCAATTGGGCTGCTTCCAAGTTTTAGCTATTACAAATTGTGCTGCTATGAACATGGGTGCACATATATCACTGTAGATGCATTTTGAGGCAATACTCCTCAGTGAAATAAATAGGACACTCGTGTAAATATCAAATAGTTTCTCTAGCGTGAGAAAGTGAAAGTGTAAATAAGGACTAAAAGGTATAATAGATAATGTGAAATAGGAAGAAAAGGGGCAAAGGGGAGGGGGAAGTGGGAGGGGTAGGGGGAAAGGAAAGAAGGGAATGGAATTAATATGAGAAAATGAAAAAATGGAAACAAAGTCTTTGTAAATAGGGAGGAATGGAAAGTTGAAGGGAGGGCAAGGGAATGGGGAAAAATAAGAACCAAGAGAGATTATGTAAAGCTGCAAATTTCCAATGATAAATGTCATTATATTGTATACCTAAAATGTACCAATAAAATTAATTTTTAAAAATGTGATCTATCCATGCAATGAACATTAACCTTAAAAAAGAAAGAAAATTCAGACAGGCTGCAACATGGATGAACTTTAGGGCATTATGCTAGGTGAAATAAATCAGTTGCAAAAGGACAAATATTTTAGTACATGTGCTGCCGAAGCATGCGCAACAAAAGGACAAATATTCACAACAAGGTATCTAGGGTGGTCAAATTCACTGAGACAGAAAGTAGAACGGGGGTTACTGGGGTTTGCGGGGCCCCGGAAATGGGGGCAAACGCAGGCTACCCGTCACGGGCTTGGACCAAGGATCCAGGACGAGAAGTGTGGCAGGAACGCTCTCTATGCCAGGCCCTGCCAACCATTGCAAGCGTGTAGCCTGTGCAAGTGGTAGCAGGCAGAGCTCCTTCACCACCCCAGAATGTCTTCCCAAGCCAGAAAGCACCCTAAAGGCCACTGCAAGGGGCAGCCCTGACTCAGTTTACCTCGCCACTCGGATCCCTGCCTCCCCCTGTGGAGGTCCCAGCAAGGAATGTTCTCATTCACTTGCTGAAGGGAGGCAGGAGTCAGTTATTTCGCCCGGCTACACCCACGAAAATAACCTCAGAAGCTGGCTGACATTTCCTTCTTTTTTCAGGATTTGGGGACAAAGTCCCAGCCACCCACTCCCAAGAAGCTGCTGAGAATTCTTTAACTGTAAAGGGGTGAGAGGAGCAGGGCTTATGGCTCACTCAAGCCCCTTCCCCCCGCCCCAGTTGAACAGTACCCCTGGGCAGGAAGCCACATCCCCAGATCATCCCTCCCTTCTTCCTGCTGAGGTGCACACTTCACACTATGTTGGCAAACTGCTGCTTCTCCAGGTCCCTTTCCCATCTCACTCCTGGGAGGTGGCTGTCACTACTGCTCATGCACCCTTCTCCTCCTCCGGGTCTTCCTCTCTTGGAATTGGCAGGAGGTGGAGATTTCTGGCTCTAAAATGGTGATCACCCATCTTGAGACGCCACCAGCCCAGGATTTCTTTCTCTATCAATCCTGGGCCTGTTCTGGACACAAGCTTGTCCTTTATCTGTCTCCCGATGACATCACTGATTGTCCTGGGCAGCTGAGCTCTCTCCCTTCCCTCACAATGCCACAGCTGGGTCTTGGCAATTGAGAATAGAACAGAGCCACATCCTGCAGCATGAAATCAGTGGGGTAGAAAATAGGTAGGAAAAGTGGCCCCTGCAGAAAAAGGGAAGGCCCTGGTCAGTTGAATCTTTATTGAGCCACGTTCATCGCTCAAAGCTCAGTGCATGGCAAGGGAGGGTGATCTCAAGATCAGAAAGTGTTTACCGTTCTGCACACGAAGCCACCATCTGTCACCTCTCATCCACTCCCAACTCATGGGTGTTAACTACAAATGAGTGGTGGGTGACAAAGAGAATTCTCTCAACAGGAAGTAGCGGTTGAGTCTACTAGTCACTGGTCACGTGGCTGGGCTGTGGGGCTGTAAATGGAGTTGATAGTGCTTGTGTTTAACCTCCACATGCATAACCCCCTAGGTGAGCAAGAGGGCATGGATCCCCTCTTTCTTAGTGGACCTCACTCATATGAATGGCCAACACACATTGGTAAAACTTGGAAGAGTTTAAAGAGTTTTTGGGTTGACTAATAAAGCCATGAATTTCATAATCTAGGCAGTGAGACAGGTACCACACCAGCAGCCCAAAGAGGAAATTAAAGCACCCAGTGAGGGCCTCAGAAGCACCATGACTCAAGAAATGGCAGAGGAACTGAGCCTGTGGTTCACAGAAGACCAACGTGAGGAGAAGCAAGGGACAGGAGGTCAGTCTCTTGAGAAGGTGCCGGAAGCACTGCAAGCGGAGAAACAGTTGAGTGATTACTTCTTCAATATGATGCCTCTGTGGAACAAAGAATGCTCCATCTCCCTGTTATGGTTTGAATTTAAAATGTGCCCCCATGTTTCATGTGTTTGGAAGGTGATCAGTCCACCAAGGAGCTGTTGTTCACAGCTGAGAGGGCTAAGGAGCTGGGGCCAGCTGGGAGGAGGTCCCTGGGGCCTGGCCCAGCAGGGTATGTTCTTGTTCCTGGCTCCTTCCTTCTCCCCCTGCTTCCTGTGTGCAGCTCTCCCTGCACCGTGCCCCACTGCAATATCTCCCTGTAGAAAGGCTTCTAAATTCTTGCTCTCACTTCCTGTGCTCACGTTGTTCCAGATCTGTGCCAGTTTGCTGACGGACACTGATCTTCACACCACTGCCTGAATAAGAAACTTCTCTAGGGCCCAGGAATAAATATAAAATTCCTGCTTTCGGGGAGCTTATAAGCTTTCCATGAAACTAATGCACATGGAAATGTCTTTGCTGTGAAACTGACAATCATAAAATCTGCGTATTCCAAAATGGATCAATAAATAATGCAAATTAGGAGTTTAAGAAAGACAGCAATTTGGATAAACTGGAAGATTAAGAAAGGAAGAAAGAGAGAGATGGAGAATGGGTAGATAAGCTCTGCTATATATAAAAGATGCAATGTTATGCATTCCTTAAAATTTAGCAAATTTTTTGATAATAGTATAAAATTATTTTAGATACTAAAATTAATAAATTACTATATATTCAATGTGATCCTAAATGTTTATTAAAATCCAACAAAGTAACCTATACATATAAAAAAAGAGAGAGAGAGAAAACTAGTACGGACGGGTGGAGAAAAAGAGAGCTTTGTGCTGCGGAAAGGCCTGGAATGGGATCGTAAATGCTGTCTCAGATGAAGCGATTTCCATCTTACCAAACATGGCAAGTGTATAAGGTGATACATGGGTTAATTCCTCCAATTTAGTCATTTCACAATCTGTACATATTTCAAAATGAGTTTTAATGATAAATATGTACCATCTTTTGTCAATTTAAAAAATTTTTAATGACATCAAAACCTTGCCCTCAGAAAAGGTCAGAACACTTCCAGAGAAATGGAAGTAGTCTAGGAAGCAAGGCAAAGCAGTCTGAAATCTCCGTGAATTTAAGGAGCAGGAAGCAGATTTATTTGGCAGGAAAAGGAAAGCTAGTTTCAAAACGTAATGGGAAAGCAAGAAGAAAGGACAGGACAAGAGCAGAATGGAGAGACACTGAACGTCAGAAATAGAGTGTGGAGGCTTCATCCTGTACCTTGGAAACACAAGAGAACCGGAAAGAAATAGAGGCAGCATTTCACGATGACATGCTCAATAAGCACTGTGAGGCACGAGGGACTGTGCTTGATGCCAGGAGCTATGTGGGGTGCCCTAGAGCCAGGGAGTCAACGGTGGAGGCTGCAGCCCAAGGGTAAGGTATGATCCTCCGCTGAACCAGGACAGCATCAATAAAAGGGAAGTGGGTGGGCTGGGGATTTAGCTCAGTGGCACCACTCCTGCCTCCAAAGCACAAGGTCCTGAGTTCGATCCCCATACCAGAGGAGAAAAATAAAATAAAATAAAAAATGAAGGAGAAATAGAATACATCTGAGAAGTGATTCCAAGAATAAAAGGGACAGGGTACTCCATGACCATCTATATTTCAGATGAGAGACACCTTCTTCCACACCACCCCTACACGATGGGCCAAACTCTCCAACAATCCTTCAAGAATCACCTCAACTGCCATCCCTTCTGCCAAACCTTCCATGAATGGATTACTGATGTTCCACACACACACCTCTTACCCAACTCTGAACCTCTACTACCACAATGAATGGATAAAAAACAGAGCAAGGAGTTACCAATGGCCGTGAGGGTCTCAAGGAGAGATAACTTGGAAAATGGTAGCATGTGGGGCCATTTCTGCATAAGGTTCCTGTGAACCTCTTTCTCAGAATTACGCTGGCAGAACAGCACCTTGGACCCTTGTACTTAGGAGATGCTCATTGCCACTCTAGTAAAGCGCTTATTGATATTAGGCTCAAAGCAAATAATAGCCATGCACACTTACATGTGCACTTCACCTCTGTCTCCACATCGAATAATTTTGTTGCCCTCCACCTAGTGTGACTCTAGACCATTTCACACTTGACATCATTGGGAGTTCTAGGAAACATAGTGGCAAATGCAGTAGCTAAACAGTTTTTCTGTCACGGCGCTTTAGTGTGAACATGGTCTGCATGTGTCCCCCAAAGGTTCAGGTACTGGAAGCTTGGTCTTCCCAAGCTTGGTCCTTGAGACAAGGTCAAAACGGTGGAACCCTGAAGAAGAGAGTAATTGGATCATGGGGCTTTGACCTCAGAAGAGATTAATGTCAATCTTGCCAGGTGAGCTAGCCCAATGGCAGTGGGCTGTTATGAGCAAGCCAAGTACTTCCTCTGAATCTTTCTGGCTTCCTGTTTCACCATATCTCTTCCACACATACCCCTGCCATTGCAATGTCACCCTCCATGAGAGACTATCACGACAGCCAAGCAGAAGCCAGCACCATGCTCTTGTACTTCCAGAACATGACTTAAATAAATCTCTGTTCTCTATAAAGCAGTCAGCCTCAGGTATTCTGTAACAGTAGCATAAAATGGGCTAGCACATGTGATAATTCCCCACCTTCTTGGTTAGAAGCAGTCAGGAAGGAACTGCAGGGCCATCATCAACTTGCAATGTTTCCCTTAAGAAGTACGTTCAGTCATAGATCGAGTCTGGGCATCTGGATACTGTAGGTACTAAGAGGGAGATGACAACTAAACCCATAAGTCATGACAAGACCATGGCTAAGGGGTGGATTTTTTTGTAGATTATACTTTTTTGTTGCTTCATAAAAAGTTAATGTAAAAAAACAAGCATTATATATATGTGCACATAAAACAACCCTGATTCCAGAAAATGTGTGTGTGTGTGTCTGTGTGTGTATATAAACACGTATAGGTGCATGGATAGGAATATGTATAAAACTCTTTTTATTAAATCTCAAGGTGATACTGATTTGGCTTTTAAGCACTGAGCTCTAACAAATTAAATTTAAATATTAAAGTCTTATATTAGCATGTAGTTTTATATTACCATAAAGGAAAATTTTTGTTTTGTCCAAACAGTAGTGGATGGAGGGAAGAAAGGACAGAGACGGCTTCTCTGTTTCGCAGAGCATTGCCTCGGGTCCTGCAAGCTGGGAGGTAGGAGGATTTCTTCCCTGGTATAGAAGGGATCTCAGATTCCAAAGGGGGCAGAGCTGGGAGCCAAAGGGGACATGCAGTTCGGAAGTCAAGAATGGAGTTCAAATAAGTCAGCCCAACCAAAACGGACAGGAGCCAGAATGGACACCAAGGAGCACAGTCTCGGTCCCAAGAAAGGGCAAGAACTGGTCTGGAGCAGCCCTCTGCCCCAGCTATGGTAAGGCGTGGTGAAGGGCAGCATGGCACAGCACAGACAGTGTGGCCTGCCACCGTGTGACCTGCAGTGTCTGGGGTGCTGTGGCACCGTGTGACATGGCCTGGCTTGCGGCTCGGCACGGTGAGCCAATAGGCAAGAGATTCAGCAACAGAAGGCACAGTGCATTATCAAAGGGGAGGTGGCCGGGGCCTGGACAGGAAGGGGCAACAGAAGAGCTCATCAGAAACACCCTGCAGGCAGCTGGAGAGAGGTGCAGAAAGAGCAGCCCAGGGCAAAGAAGGTTGGAGACACAGACTCAAGTCTTCCTCCCTAGGGCCAAGTGACACCGTGACAGCAGGATGGCCACGTGTCGACACTGCACTCAAGGACCTGGGCCAGGAGTTCTACACATGTCCTCCAAACCCTGCTCCAACAACTCTGGATGATAGCATCCAAGAAAGCGAGGCTCAGAGAGGTGCAGTGCTTTGCCCCAGGTCCCACAGCAGACCAGCGATGGAGGCTTTTGTGAACCCGGCTTTACTTCCTTCCAGACTTAGCCTCACACACCCATTACTTCTGCGTCAGACGTCTCTGTCAGAGCTTGCTGAGCGCACTGCAGAAATACAGCATTGCATGGAAGAAGGAAGACAGTGCATGACCTTTAGGTGAGACATTAAAACTTCTTCTGAGGCAGAGACGGGGTAGGAATGTGTGTCGTCCAATACCAAAGCCGTGGCCTGATTTTTAAAATCCAATTGTACCTTATTCTTTATCTGGGAGAGAGACAGGTTTTTAGTGTTCAAGGAGCAGTGGGATAGGGAGAGATGAGCAAGGGAAAATCCTTGAGCAATGTCCCCATTCAAGGGAAGAAGCCAATACAGGGATCACCAAGGGTTGCTGGAGGCCAAGTGGAGGTGGGTGATGATTAACAGGCAGCCCAGTCTGTTTCTGACTCAGTTTGGCAGAGACAAGTGGCAGAAATTGTCCGCTGGGTACAGCCTGACCAGACACCCACCCTTAGCAACAGCCAGCAGCTCTCAAGACAGTGAGTTATGCCCCCCCAGAGTCGTATGTCCCAACTATTCCTCCCCGCATTCTGCATTGGAGCTAGGACCTTTAAATGGAGTGTTCAGCTATTCTTTTTTTTATTTTTATTTTTCTGGGTCCTTTGTACTCCTACATAACTTTTAAATTTCAATATCCAGTTCTTCATTTATAACAAGTATACACAGGCCTGAATTTTTATGTATACCTTGTGTTTTCTAATCCTGCTAAATTCAAGTACAAGTTCTAGGGACTCCTAGAGATTTCTTAGTATTTTCTCTGTAGATGATCACTTCATCTACATATAAAGATTTTGCTTCTACCTTGCCAATCCTATCCTAGTTGTGTCACTTTATTGCCAGACTATTTTGGTGGGGCCTAGGTTTCAAAGTTTAATGGACAGATAAAGAGTAAGCATATCTGCCCTTGTTCCCCACCTTAAGGAGAAAGCATTGTATCTTCTCCATTCATATAAGGCATTCTCGCTGGAAGTATGGAGTACATGTCTTTAATCTGTTGAGAAGGTTCTGTTCTACTTCTAGTCTCCTGATAGCTTTTACCATGAACAGCTGTAGAATTTAGTCCAATACTTTTTCTCCAACTAATGACAGGATCATATGGTTTTCTCCTTTCCTCTGTTAAAGGAGGATCTTCCAATGCTGAACCAACACTGCCATCCCTATAATAAAACCACTTTCTACATCCTGCCAGATCTGACTTCCAATAGTTTGTTTTGTTAAACCAATTTTTATCTATGTTCATACTTTTTCTTCTATTATCTGTATCCAGTTTTAGGATTAGCACAATGTTGAATTCCTAAAATGAGGGGAGAAGTGTTCCTTCTTTTTTCTGCTTTAATTGTTTGATATAATTTATCAGTTAAAATGTATATGAGCCTGCTGTTGTCATATAGGTAGATTTTCAAGCTAGGAATATACTTTCTTTAATAGGCGCAATTCAAATTTTATATTTCCCCCAGAGTCAGTTTCATTAACTTGTCTTCCAAGGTACTTCTTAGAAGTTGTCAAATTTATTTCAAAACAGATTTGTGTAATATGTTTTCTATATCCTTTTAAATTCTGTAAAATCTGTGGTAATGTCTCTTAGATCTTGATATTGTAATTTTTAAAATGTATAATTGATATTGTGTAATAGGAAGTAAGGTTTAAAGGAGCAGGGGAAGTGGGAGGGGTAGGGGAAAGGAAAGAAGGAAAAGAAAAAATATGAGAAAATTAAAAAAATGGAAACAAAGTCTTTGCAAATAGGGAAGGGTGGAGGGGGTGAGGGGAGGGCAGGGGAAGGGGAAAAAAAATAAGAACCAAGAGACTCATGTAATGGTACAAGATCCCAATGATGTATTTAACTGTATTTTATACCTAAAATGTACCAATAAACTTAATGGGGGGGGGGGAGTGATAGCTATAATACAAACTGGAAAAAAAAATTAAAAAATAAACTGGAGAGTTCAAAGTGAATCCTGATTTGATATGACCAGGGCCCTTCTAAGGCACACAGAGGGAACCATGCGGAAGCGCAGGGAAGAGACAGCCATATGCGAGCGGAAGCACACCCATTCCTGCATCCGAGCCTTCAGCCTCCACAGCTGTGAGAAAATAGAGCTCTGGCCTGTAAGCAGCCAGGAGGAGGTAATTTGCGAATGGCAGCAGTATCAAGCAAATGCAGGGTTTTTAGGCAAAGGAATTCACTGCCGCGATTGAACCTAGACATCTAGGATGCAGTTGGCCAAGGAGTGAAGCATAATTCTTCACGTAGCAACTGCAATTTCTACATCACGTCGATCCGAGACTTCAGTTCTTCCTCACCGGAAAGAGGCCCCGGCTGGAGTAAACATCGCTAAGTCTGGCTCGGCAACCTGGATCCTTCCCTTCTGTCTCATCCTCTGGGAACTGGGGCTTCCAGTGCCGCTTGCAGGGATCCCCACTTCATGGCCCGCCATTCTTCCTAGCTCCCTCTTTCAGGGCAGCGCGTCCATCAGCGACTTGGCCTCTGGTTAAGGCGAGGCTCATCTGACACTGAAATGCACACTTTTTTACTTTTGCCTCCTTCCAGCCCTTCCCTACTCTCTGATCCAGCAGTGGTGGCTCATTAGCTGGAGAAGGGCTTCTCCCTCTATTCATGCTTCCGGCTCTTCACTCTGAATCAGTCCTGTGACTTTGAAGCAGGAGGGAGGAGAAATCTACAACCCTGACATCTAGGGGAAAGAGGAACTTCCTGTTTAGATCCTGTCCCGACCACCAAACAACTTGCTACTGTCCTCAGGCTTCCTGGGCTGCATGATCCCTCTCCTGTCGTAGGGTCATACAGCACCTCCCGCACATGCCCTAATTTAACTGTTTTATATCTGTTCTATGCGAGAGCTCGGCCAATCCTTCCTTGCAAGTCATTTTGGAATCAAAATATCTGCCCCAGGAGAATTCCATGAATGCGGGCAGCATCACAGAACAGGGTGAGGCCCAGAGCCTCCTGGTCACCCTGCTTGGGACACAAACTGTACCTGCAGCTGGAATATCTTCACCTCTGCCCACCAGGAGCCTACACCTCATTAAGGGAGATCAGTTAGATCCGCAGATTAAAAGTAGCAGAAAGAATATATCAGAAAGATAGCAAATGCACTACAGAAGGCAGGATGAAGTCAATGATTAGAGATGACAGCTACAAAGGTTTAACAATCAGTAACTACATGTGATATGCTAAAGCATCACATGACAAGGATAGAGCAAGATCACATTATTCTTTTGGACTCAGTGTTTGCTAGAGAGAGCACTGAAAGAAAGTAAGTAGTAAATAAGAGCCAGGGCCCCGGGGCCCAGGAACTCAGTGCTTGGCCAGGCCTGGAGCGGCTGCGGGCTTAGGTGGTTTCCTGTTAGGGCACAGAGCCTGCGCTGCCTCCATCTGCACCGGAGGCTGAGAAGTCTGGAGAGGGAAAGCCTTAGCTATTCCAGATGATTTCCCTGAGGCCCCAGAGCATGTAAATCCAACACCCAGTTGGCAGGCGGGCTAATTCCTCCGCAAACAGACAGGCCACCTGCCAGGACAGGCTGAGCTCGCAGGAGCTAACCAAGGAGAAGAGAAAATCTGCTAACGAGGCCCTTTCTAAACAGAAACTGTCTAGAGAAGGGGAAAGGACTGGGAGTCCCTTGGGAAGAAGGAAACCCAGGGTCCCGGGAAGTAAATGGAGAGAATGGAGCAGGAGGGAGCAGGAAGCAGGAGCAGGAAGGGACATCCTCTCATCAGCCGATACTCTCCACGTGCTGGTTTGGAGTCCCACTGCTGCCTGTGTTCACCCCACCTCTGCACCCTGGGCCAAAGTCCACCCCAAAGCCATGGGCCCCATGAGCCAGGGATGCCAGGAGGCCCTGCCTGTCTGCCCAGCCGGTTAGGGTGGCCATAGCTGTCACACCAAGCAGAGGCCAGCAGGCCCAGCACTGAGGTCAGATGGCTGGGAGGATGCAGGCAGGCAGGGTTTCGGGGTAGGACTCAGAAAGGAGCCTCAACCGTGAGCAGGAGACCATGGGCATGGCTGATTTCCGGGGAGCAGGGAGGGGACCATGCTGCAGGGACTCCCTGAGGGCAGGAAAGGGGGCTGGGAAGCCTCTCATGCTAAGCCTCCACACTCAACTTGGTGCATCCAGAGGCAGCTGGCATGTGAAGCGCCGCCCGAGTCTCCCTGTGCAGAAGGGCTCTCTGCCCCGCTGTGGGGACTGGGTCCCCTTCAGCTAGAGGCTCCCACAGACTGAGATGAGTGGGTGCAAAGGCTCAGCTGCCTCAGCCCTCCACAGGACAACTCCACGGCTTTCAGGGGACTGAGTTCCAGTTTGGCTTCTCCCTCTGCCTAATGCTGCTCCCTCTGGGATCCTGGTAAGGAAGAACCCAGCGTCTAACTCGGAAGGGCTCCACTGGGACCACTACATCCAGCTTGAGGGTCCTGCTTCCCAAGGCCTCCTCAGACGGAAAGTGTTGGCGATGTGCTGCAGCTGATCAACAGGAGCTGGCAGAGTCCATCGTGTACATCTCTTCCTGTTCGGAGATGCAGATTGGTAGCCCAAAGTCATCCAGTGCTGGGAGTGTGTGCATCATGGAAATGGCCAAACACAACGAATCAGCACTTTCTCCTTTTTCCTGGACAGAAAAGCACTTACCAGCACACCACTGCTACTGGCTAAAGGACTAACCCATTCATGGAAGGAAACCCACTTCACTCCATAGCAGACAGTGCAGAGAGAATAGAAAATAAAGGAACATGCAGGATAAAACTGCAATGAATTTTTCCAAGAGCAGACATTCTGAAGGGGCTCTTGGATTTGTTTCTACAGAAGACAGAGCTGAGGGGCAGCAGCAGGGTATGGAGATCCCAAGCCTGGCAGCATATGGTATTCCCCACCTCCTAGAGGAAGTGTGTTCAGATTCCTGGCAGCTGGAGAAGACTCTCCCTAAGACTTTTGTGCACCCCAAAGATAGCTTGTAGCACTGTATTCTTCACAGCATACAAGGCAGCACAACCACACTAACCTCCACCATCTTGCTGAGTTATCACCTGGCTTCTCCATCCTGCTAATAAAATGAGCACACTCTCTCCTTGCCCCCTTCCACGACCCCACAATTGCTAGTCTGTACAGCTACTCCGAATATTTCCTGTGTGCCTCCAAAGGTAAGCTCTTCAACTTGATGTCTCAATTTTAAATATTGCTAACCCATAATCCAAGAGAAGAACTGTAGAAAGTGCCCAAAGCAATTTTTACAAAGGAGAACCTTTTCAACCTTGTTTAGTGAGGAATGCACATTTATCTGACAAATAGGTGCTCAGTGACCACTGCAAGGCATTTTGCTGGCTGTCACAGCCTCTGAAGGGTGATGAGAGTCTTACCCCATGAAGAGGTCTAACTGACTGGATCCAGATACACAGAGGACAGTGAACCTCTGAGCCCTGGCAAAGGGACAGAATATATTTGCAGAACTTCACGTAAGTGCGGACTGGAATTTCCCATTAGGCTAGTACATTTGCCTCTAAAAGAATGGTTCACAGGGAAGCAATTCACCCACTTCCTAATGGCATCAGGTATGGCTCGTATTGGAAATATCACGGACACTGTTTAAATGACTGAGTGAGCCGAGCTCCATGTTCAGATAACCAGGGTGATTAATTCTGCTTTAGGCTGTGTGGAAAGAATAAACACTTAAAAGATCACCACAGACCATAACGTGAGCTGAGAGGAGCCCATTGACAGAGAGGACCTACATGTCAAAGCAAAGCAGGAAGCTTGCCAAGGAGGCAATCAAAACTAGAAAGAAGCTGTTCCTGCTCGCTCAGCCAGACAGCAGGAGGGTGGCAGAGGTAGAGAGGGAGTTTTTCTGTTTCCAATTATTTTTCCTTGATAACCAGAGGGATAAGGAATCTAAACCTCCTTGAAAGTGAGAAGGGACAAGTTATAAATTGAAAGCCTTCCATAATGACATACTTAAACTCTTTCATGAAAATCCCAAAGTAAGGCTCTTTGCTTTAGAATACATATTTTTTTTTCTTTGCAATCCTAGGGCTTTAACCCAGGGCCTTCACACTGAGCTACATTCTGGGCTCTTTTTAATTTTTTTAAATCTCATTTTGAGATGGGGTCTTGCTAAGTGGCTAAGTTGCCAAGCTGAGCTCCCACTTGTGATCCTTCTGCCTCAGCCTCCTAGAGGGCTGGGATCACAGGCTTGTACCATCATACCCAGTTAGGGTTGATCACTTACAAGGAAAAAACTGACATGGAGTTAAAAGAAAATAACATTTATTTGGGAAACAAAGAATTGTAATTTGGGTACAATGCGTCCGGGCATCTGAGTAGTGTCCCATAAGGGAAGCACAAAAGAGATTTTCTACAGGGCTTTCCACGGCCATCATTTTCAGAGGCGATTCGTTGGCTGAGCAGAGATCCTGTTCTGATAGGTCGGGTAATTAAGATACTCTCAGCTAAGAGTTGTTGAAGGCTGGTGGACAGCGACTTAATGGATCATTCTGTGCAGGAACATTTTGTGGTGTAACCCTTAGCAGGTGTGGCGCAGTTCCCCATCCGCTGTTGCCCCACTCCAAAGCTAGAGTCTTAGTCCTCACAACCTCGCTTTCTGTCACAGAACCTGAGCACCCAGGAGAGAACTATTCCTTCATCCTTGGGTGGCAGACTTGAGGAAAGCAAAGCAGTTGTGATGGGAGAAAAGTGAATGTTTCATCCATAGTAATGACGATCATATAAAGCTCCAAATGCTGGCCATATTTTCTTAACAGACTCTGACCTTTTCTGAAGAGTATCCTCTTAGACAAAAGGCAAGAAGCCTTTCTGAGCTTGAGAATTCTCCCCAGGCCCCAGGGAGAGGTGTGTGTGGTTCCCTGTCCTGCAGGCCCTGACAGGCACGTTCACCTGCCAGCCATATCTGGGTCCTGCCCCATGGAGGAAGCCTTTCCACCCAGTAGGAGTGTAGCAATCCTGAGACTCAAACCCAAATGTAGAAAAACTTTCGTCCCAGCCAAGTTCTTCTTGAATGCTATAATACTCGAGGAATCTAAGGAGAACCATATGTCAAAAAAAACCAAAAAAACAAAACTACATTCCCACAGAAAAAGGAAGTGGGTCAATTTGGAAGTAAAGTGTAAGTGCAAGTAGGTACAGAAGCCCAGCCTGGAGAAAAAGCATTGTGATGCTCACCAGACTAAAGCCACCCAGCTCCTTCCCGGGGCAGGCCATGCTCTGCAACCAAGACCTCTTACTGTCCCAGCATCCCTCCAGCCTCAGAGCATGCCATTGTCATGGACAGCCCAAGTGCAATGGCTGCATGGCATCAGAGACCTCAGAGAGAACAAGAAAAATTGTAGCAGTAAATCAAGTTCAGTCAGGCACCGTGTAATAATGTTCCTGTCAATATGACAGTGGGAAGGTTACACTGGAGCTGAAAAATTGGTATTGCCTAGTATCATATCTGTATTTAGATGTGATTAAATATAAAATAGCACTGTGTTACAGTTGCCTACAGTCCTGAGCACAGGAACTGGCTGTGCAGGTTGATCACCGAGAAGCAGCAGACGGTTGTCTCACATAACCTCTGTGTGCAGCAGGCTAGACCATCAGGGTTTGTGGAAGTACACTGTGTGATGTTTGCACAACAAACTTGCCCAGGGATGCATTTCTCAGAGAGTATCCCCATCATTAACCGAGGCATGAGTGTATTTGATCTGCCCAGAGGAAAGCAGGGTCCTGAGAGCAGTGAATCCAGGAGTTTCTGGAGTCCCCCGGCATGGAAATCCAGCCACTGTGTGTGCTGAGATCCACGCACAAGTCAGTTCAGGATGGTGGCTTGAGGGGAGGTGGGAGCTGGAAGAGTCAGAGCTCATTCTGCTGGAAGCATGTGTTCCCTCCAAGCCACTGTCCTGAGACCACATTGCCAGGGGTGGTTCTTATTCTAGAGATTTAGACAAAAAGCGAGAGGGTAGGTAACAGAAGGAAAATACTTGGGTGAAATAATAAATACAAGGTCAGAATTTTAGAGATGAGTTTGGAAGGTTAGAGATAAAACTCTTTGAAGGGACTAAACTTTTTAAATAGTGTTATTATTTTAAAAGTCAGAGTTCAGAATAACAAGGTAATACACACTTAAGAGGGAAGGTTAAATGTTAATGAGATTCAAAAGTTAAAAACATAAAAGCTAAAAACCATTGAGAAAATGTTTTCAGTGTAAAAGTAGATGTTATTGAAGATAAGTAGACATTATTGAGATATCTGGAAAATGTTCTTCAAATGTAATAAAAGCAAAACATTTGAAAATTAGGTAGTAGAGGGTGGAAAGGGAAATTACAAGAGGAATTGTTTATGCATAAATCAAGATTATAAAACAAGCTACCACTTTAACAGGGTAGCAAGCTAATTGGTACATGTACAAACCTGGAAGCATTTCTTTGGTAATATCTGTGGTGATTTCCTCTTTAACCTAAAAACTATTTTAGGATTTGGCTTTATAGTTTGCAACTATCTGGGCTTATCTTTTGTCATATAATCTCATTAGTTGTGGATTTCTAATTTAAGTGCATTGTCATGATATGAAGATATTATTAATAGGGTCAGTTTTTATAAATATTGAAAGTGTGCTTGAAAATACTGCATGATTTCTCTTTTTGGTAGAGATATAAGCTTTTTAATTGTGCTGTTGCAATCTTGCGCATCCTTATGTTTTGCCAACTTAATCATTTAATTTCTTTACATATTTTCTTATCATTGGTTTTGTTTTATAAATATTGAGAAAATGTTAAGAACATACAGATATATGATTCTACTTGTAGGACTATTCTGTTCTTACTATGAATGTTTCTCTTCATTCCTAACAATAAACATTCCCCTAAAATTGTCTGGTATTCAACTTGCTACGTGGTTTTATTTTATTAGTGTTTGTCTGATATAACGTTTCCTATTTAATTTTGGTCTATATGATGTCATTTATTCTTAAGTATGCCTCTTGTAAATGATACAAACCTGAGTTCTATTTTAAACATCAAATCTGGATACCTATGTCTTTTCAAAGCCAAAAGGCCTTTAGCTGGTAACTTTTATCGTAATTACTGATCTTTCTGGACGTACACTTCCATCATTGTACTCCTGAGGTTTTGGTTTATCGTGGTTTTTATTTTGTTTGTTTATTTTGCTTCTTCTTTTCTCCTCTACTAACTTCTCAAGTTGTGATGATGTTTTCTTTATTCCTCAATTCCTTTGCTACATTGGAAGGATACATTGTGTCCTGTTCTTTAACTTTATTCCTCAATTTTTAACAATCATAATTAACAATAAATAATTTCAACCTTCCAAGAGAGCCCG
This sequence comes from Heterocephalus glaber, assembly GCF_053883595.1. Classification (NCBI taxonomy): domain Eukaryota; kingdom Metazoa; phylum Chordata; class Mammalia; order Rodentia; family Bathyergidae; genus Heterocephalus; species Heterocephalus glaber. The sequence continues at coordinate 5,013,176 of NW_028258315.1, forward strand.
TCTGGGGATCAAGACTTTCATCCAGAGGCCTTGGGGGAAATTTGAGAACCAGGTTATAACACCCTCCACTGCGGGGGCCTCAGCCAGACCAGTGGCTAAAAGAAGTCTGTGTGGATCCCCTAGAAACGCCCGTTTCTTCCCGCATGCCCATAGGCCTTCTACGTAGGCATCCCACCAGCACCACCAATGTGGAAGTTCCAGACCAACTCCCCCGGCCCTCACATGGGCCTCGCTTTCCTTGGTTCCTCCTCAGTCCTCAGCAGCAGCGTCCACACCACAGGAGGCTCAGCGTCCTCGTAGATCCAGCCTTCCCTCGCTCCCTAACACACCTCTTCCCTCCAGCGTTTGCCAGTCTTCATACCCATCCTCAGAGTTCCATCCCCTCTCCTACTTCCCGCCTTCATTCTGGATTTCTCCAAGAGTCCTGAAGACTACTTTCCTATCTGGTTTCGGGGTCTCTAACTCCACCCTCTCACCACCACCACGCCCCCGCCCCCCCCCCCGCTGTCCAGGGCAGCACTGTATCACACAGCTGATTACCTCTCCCATCTTGTAACCTTTCCGTAGCTCTAGGAGCAGAACCCAAGCCCACCACCCTCCTCACTTTTCAGCTGTGTCCTCTGCCTGGAACACCCTTCTCCAGCCCACTATTGATTTACCTGATAGGAACCTGCTCCGTTTTCAACATGCAAATCCAAGGTCATCACATTTATAAAAATTTTGTGGCTGGTGGCAGGGGAGGTTGGCCCAATTGCAGCCTTACAGACTTTAATCACACACTTTATTTGTGCCTAAGACCACACCCTGAGCTCTTGAAGGATCTGAATGTTTGTATCCCAGCGCCTGAATGGCACCTGCCACATGACTGCTCTAAGGGTCTGATAAAGGAAGGTTCATTAAAGGCCTCAGCTGAGAGTCAGGGTGGAGATCACAGTGCTCAGGCCGGGAGGTAGAGGGGACACAGAGGAGTCACTAGCAACATTCTTTTTACATTCTTTAATTCTTCAGGTTATGAAGCCCTAAGCAAAAAAACACAAGATTAATATACTTAAAAGGAGAAGATTAATATTTCCTATCATAGAAACAAAATATATTACCTGGATAAAACCTACTTCCAAAAAAAGACAAAGTGAGAAAATATATTTGGAATTCATATCACAAAATCATATTCTAATTTTCCCAATATACAAAGAGTTCTTACAAATCAGTAAGAAAAAGACTATCCATGCACTGAGAGGTGTTCAGAGGAGAGAAATAGGCTTTAACAGAAAAATGAAAATGATTTTCAACCGTATGAAAAGATGTTCAACTTCAGTTATGATTAAAGAAACGCACATCAAGATCGCAGCGAGTGCCGATTTTTAGTTTGGCAAAATTTCTTAGATCAAACAATTCCCAGCGTTGGGTGTATCCCACACCAGGTGGCCCAGGGGTCCAGGAGCCTACATTCATAAACAACTTGGTGACTGTGGAAATTTGTACAGCGTTTCCACAGAGAAAGTTGTCAATGTCTTTAACATTTTACATTCATGTAGCTCTAATGCAAATAGTGATGCAGAGCAGGGAAGGGGGAGGGCAGCTGGGACGGGAGAGCTGGGGTGTGATTTCAGAAGATATTTATTCTGCCATGACTTAAGCCCTGGGCTCTACTCCAGAATCCTTGTTTGAATAATTTGCTGTGCAGGGCGGCTGTTGACGTTACTGGCTCTTCTCTCAGCAGTCAGACAGCCGTGTTCCTTGGCCCAGCGTGAGGAACTGGGCATCCCATCATTAGGGAGCTGATACAAGGGCTCTGCCTCCGCTCTCACGTGGTTGCTGAAATGGGCTGGGGGTGTGTGTGTGTGTGTGTGTGTGTGTTTCCAGGAATGGGAATGTGTGTGCGTGGCTCTTTCCATGTGCAGTCATTGCTAATACAATGCTTGTTCTCCCTCTTTCCTAGGAGAACTTTGTTGTTTTTTTTCTTTTTATGCATCTGTGTCTCCTGTAACAGACCATGTACTTCAAGTTAAGATAACCCCACTCCATCTATGGAGGCAGCTTTTAATGTCTGGTGTAAATAAAGGTTTGCAAGGGCTGGATCAGCTATGACTATAAACTGATAAGATAAAAAGGAAGGCAGGGTGTCAGAGCCCAACTGAGGTAAGGACGGCGACCGTGGGGAAGGACTACAAGAAAACTATCACATAGCGGGGATTAATCACAGAACAAATACGATAGGAATAAAGGCAGGCAGGTTCTTCACTACTGGAATAAGAAATGCAATTGTGGGAAATGGAGGTGAGAACACTGGTGTGATCTTGTGGATGTCAATCTATAAACGAATACAGATGCAAATGCAGGACTCAATAGCAGGATGTATTCCCATCTACCAAGACAGTCTGTGACACCCCAGGAGCAGTGAGAACACTTAGCATCTAAGTGCTGCCTGCTCTCTCCATTAAATGAGCTCGAGCTCATGAGAAATGGCTGATCTCAGGATTTGAGCAGGGAAAGAGCAAAAGGAGCATGAAGCAATCTTACTCTGCCAGAATGTGACAATGTACCCAAAGACTTAGAGGACATTCCAAAAGGACCCAAAGGCCAGCTTGAAGGAGTCCCTCCTAGCCAATCAGGAATCATCTGAGCATAAAAATAAATAATCATAGCTACAGATCATAGTCTATTGAATAAAATAGGAATTTGGGAATCCATATTAATATGGATGTAAATATATTTAAAAACTGATGAGATAGTGTATATTTACAGTGTCTCAAAATATCTCCCTACAAAATGCGGTTAGACCTCTGTATCCTTGGGTTTTATATCCACGGATTCAACAACGTTGGATCAAAAATATTCAAAACCAGTCACTGTGCATTGCACACGTAGTCCCAGAACTCGGGAGGCTGAGGTAGGAGGATCTCTTGAGCCAGGCGTTCAAGGGCAGCCTGGGTAACATAGTGAGAGCTCATCTGAAAAAAAAATTTTTAAAGAAATAATTGCTGCTGTGTTGGACACATACTGACTTTTTCTCATCATTATCTCCTAAATAATAGAAGAACTATTTACATAGCATTTACGTTATATTAGGTATCATGAGTAATCTAAAGACGGTGCAAAGTGTGCAGAGGGTATATGTAGGTCACAGGCAAATACTAAGCCACTCTATAGAAAGAAGTTGAGCATCTCTGAGCGACCCTGGAACCACACTCTCCTGGGCTCCAGGGAGCCACTGTACCTATTAACCACAACGGAAAAATACAGGGTCTCTACAGTGGAGAAGCCTGGCAGGTACCACTGCAGGCAAATGATCAAAATCAACAACTCCAATCACGACAAAATCAAAATCATGCCCCAAGTCATCGGCTCAATGAGAAAATGAGACAACAGCGTCACTTCTGGCAGTCCTGCCAAAAAGGCAAACCTGAGTGCCACGGCGAGGAAACATCAGATAAACCCACACGAGGAAGGTTCGACAAGATCATCTTTGCAATATGAGGTCATGAAAGACAGGGGCCCCGCACAGAATGATTTTGGACAAGAGGCAAAACTTGAATGGAATCTGTGGATTTTAACGTTGGTTTTGGAGGAGAATGTCTTTGTTTAGAGGGAAGATACACCCAATCATTCTGATGATTTCAGGCTGGCTAGTTACTCTCCCACAGTTTATATAAATTTTTCTTGAAGTTTTTCTCTAAATGTAAGATCTTTTCCAAGGAAATAGAAAGAAATACTATGAAAAATAAATTTTTTTCTTAAAATACAAGGATACTATTCCTGAAAACTTCTGGGATCGTTTTTCTTTCTTCTCTTGAAGAAATCCTGGAAGAAACTTCTCTTTCTCCTCTGGAAAATGCCAGGCATTGGGGTGAGACCCAGAAGCGTGTGGTCCTCTGCCCGCAAGGCCGAGAGGCGAGCATCACTGTGCCAGTCCTCGGCCTAGGCTTCCTCCAGACCTCTCGTCACAGCAGGCAGTAAAGCCCTTGTTGCTTATGCCAGTCTTGTAGGGCTTTCAGTAATGGGCTGCAAAAAAAAAAGGATCCTGGCTTACAGGTAGTCACTGAAGACAGGATGCCAAGGTCCTGTGACAGTGGATTTCACCCCCATTGTGGTGGACGTCATCTACTTACGAAGTACGCCATAAGTGGAAAGCTCGCAAGGGGATAAACAAAGTGTGTCCTCGGCTACTGAGGTGGGTGAGGGCTAAATCATGTCACACAGAGCCCCATCACAGTGGCCGTCAGGCTCCAGTGAAGACTGGGGCAGGGGGGGGAGAATCTGCTGCGTTTCTCACAGCTGCTTTCTCCGCAGGCGGGAACCAGGGCTGGGGGAAGCAAGCTCGCGGCTGAGTTGAACTTGCTCCAAGAGAATGTTCACAAGTCTGCAGAAATGTCCCCAGCCCTTCCCTTTCTGCTTAAAACCTTATTACAGCTCTTTAAACATCTGTTAACATTGGTTTTCTGATTAAATCTCACTGCTGTCTCCTCAAAACACTGGAATCATTCTCCAATACCTAAGAGACCATGTTTTAATCTGGGTTTATAAAACCCTCCCTGGCAGCCAAGGCCACTTTCACATCCATCCCTCTCTCTCAGCGACCCACTTCTCCGGGAACACTGTCCACTTGGGACCACGTCCCCCTGCTGGGGAAGCGAGCTGCAAACACGGAAGGAAGAAGAATTAGACTGGACCCTGAAGCAACTGAAGACAGTGGGATGAAATTACAGACCGGAATACATACAGAGGAGAGTATGGAAGTAAATACAAATGCAGTGCAGACCCAGTGTCCCCTCGGAATTCGCAGGGCACTGGCTCTCAGACCCCACACAGGTACCCCAATCCATGGATGCTGAAGTCTTTTATATAAAATGGCACAGTATTTGCATAGAACCCAAGCACACCCTCCCGTATGCTTCAAATCATCTCTGGATCACTTATAATACCCAACACGCTGTAGATGCTATGTAAACAGTTTTATATTTTATTGTTTATTTAGGGAATAATGGCAAGAAAAAGGCCTGTACATATTCAGTTCAGACACAATTTATTCTGAATATTTTAGATCCACGGCTGATTGAGTCTGTGGATGTGGAACCCATGGAGGCCTGCTTGTAGACACCAGGACATCTTCCCTGGCCACGGAGAGGAAGCACAATACTCTAATATCCATGAGAACACTTAGCTGCTAAAGATACAAACTTTTACATCTTCATGCCTATTCCACCCAGTCCAAAAGTTTCCTGCATACAAACTGCCAAAATTCGATTGCAGTGAAATTATGAAATGTAAGGCCCCAAATGCACATCATCAGCTGTGACTTATCTCTGCCTGTCCATGGAGCCTGGCTCAGGCCATCCCTGTTACATCAGCTCCCCTGGAATGTGCAGGCAGAATTAACATCTCCTACCTCCAGACACCCCTAAAACTCTCACACACCTTTACCTAGCATCAGCCCATCCTTCTTTGTGCTGGTGGTAGTTGTCCACAGCCACCTCTCCCTATCATAGCGTAAATTTCTGCGAGGGACTCTTTGTTTCTCTCGTCCTCCTATCCCCTGGCACAGGGCTGGGTATATATGTGGTGCTCAATAAGGGCATTCTGAATCAGAGGGAGTCTTTCCCGACAAAACTGGCTAGAGCTAACTGGGCTACAAAAAGAGCGGATTCCTGCCCTCGGCCTCATTAGCACTGGTTGCCGCCCAGGAAAGCCAGTCACTCACAGGGAATTCAGGACAAAACCACCAGAGCCTTTTGTTCCAGCCCTATTTCTGCAGAAGCATATTTCCTGGTGCTGAATAGGAAGCAGTCCTCAGAGAGGTGACTCCCTTCTTGCCAGGTCTTTCTCAGAAATGCCTGACTTCATGCCTTGCTTCTGCCGCAGAATGAGCCTCGCTCCACTGTGCACCTGGAGGAGGTGGAAGCATGAAATGAATGTTTGAATTTTGATGACAGCTTCCTTGGAGTCTGGCTGGGCTGGGCCAGCTCCCTGGCAGGTGATGAAATGACCACACTCTGGGTCCCAAGGAAGGCCGTGGCACTCCAAATGTGCTGCGTCGAGGGATGCTCCTCCCCAGGAAGAAAGCCATTGTGAGCCAAAACGAAAATCCCAGTGTTCTAGGCCCACAGGGTTTTCATCATTAAGTCCTGACTGCAGTGAGCTGCACAGAGCTGCTTTGCCTCCCAAGGTTCTGGATGGGAGAGGAAATGGCACATTTTCCCATCCAAGACCCGTCTGACCTCCATGAAGGGCTGCACTCATTCCCTACGGCTGCTGGAACACATTTCCCCAAATCCAATGGCTTAAAACAACATCTATGTGTTATCTCACAGTGCTGGAGCACTGGGCCCTCTTTTTAGGGTGGGACTGAGCTCCCAGCAGGGCCACGGTGCTTATGGGAGATTCTAGAGAAGGCACGTGGGCCCTACTTACATCTCAGAACCTACGAGGACACATCAACTCCTTCTACCAACTAGAATCTTAATGATTTCGCCTTCAACTGCAACTCTCTGACCCCATTCTGTGAAGGTTCACTGCTTTTCAAGGCTCTGTGGTCAGAATGGGACAACGTGGGTAATCTCCTCACATCTTCAAAGCCCCCTTCTCCGTGAAAGGTAGCACAAGCCCAGGATCCAGGTCTTAGGGCATGAACACCTCTGAGGAGCCACACTGGGGCTATGCCAAGACCTCACATTTACAGATCACAAGATCAGGACTCCACCTGGCATGAATATAATTGGGCTTTTTCTTGGGAGAGTACAGCTGGTCTTTGATTTGCAATTTGCAGGAAAAAATTCAAATTCCCAAATATAGAAAATCCAGGCCTGTGAGCATGTTTCCGAGACACATTACAAATCATCCTTAGTCTGTAGCATTGCACCCACAGCCAGTCCCTGGGATCCAAGACCACAGAAAGCTGAGGTATGGAGTCCCACAGTTCCCTCAGGGTCAGTATTAGACACACAGCTAGATCAGACATTGGCTATTAAAAGAGATTAAAAAAGGAGAATACATGCAGTGAGTAGGTTCCTATGTCAAAGTAGTTCAACAATGGAATCAACTACATAGAGAAGAATAATTAAGCCCAATGGTTGCCCTGATTGGGGATTGAATCAGATTCGTGGAGGTCTGGGGCACGGTGAACATTTTAGGGAGAAGGCAAGGGAAGGACTTACTGGTCTTATTCCAAGCACTGGTGATGTAAATTGTACAAGTTACAACCTTTCCCTTGAGGATGGTGTAGTCTAGTAGGCAGTGACAGGTAGATGCTCCTTGACTTACCAAGGGGTTGGATCTGACAAACCCACCATAAGTTGAAAATATCCTAAGTCAAAAATGCATTTCACAGACTTAACCTGCAGAACACTGTAGCTTAGCAACACAGTACATTGTGGAGTATCCGTTGTGTCCCTTGTGATCTCCTGGCTCCCCGCTGCTGCCCAGCATCTCGAGAGAGGCCCATTCTGCACACCATTAGACCCAGATGCAAAGTTGGAAGTATGATTTCTGCCAGATGTGTATCGCTTTCACACCATCATAGGGTTGAAAAAGAAATAGCATTAGTCAGACCGTTGTGGATCAGAGACCATCTGTAGTCTACCAGGTGTGAAGAGCTAAGCCAGGTGAGCAGTGGGGCTGTGTGACACACAGGAAGAACAAGAAAGGCTTCTAGATGGAGTAGTTCCTCAGAACAGTCCCTGGAGGGGTCAGATAGTGGAGATGTAGTCTTCAGCAAAGACGTAGCAGGACCTAGAATGGAGAGATAACCTGGCCTTTCAGTTCATCGGGCAGTTTAGATAAGGATGGGGTGCACATCAGCCTCCCACTCAAACCTCACTATCCAGGGTTTATTCCTTTTTCACTTCTAGCACTGGAACCATACATTTAAGACAGTGTTACTGCAATGAAAATATATGAAAAACTCCTCTATTCTGGCTGGAAATTTCTTCCCTCCCCCTCCCCATGGGATAATATTAGAATCCAGACTAAACTATGAGCCCAACATTTTCTTCCATCACCAAAAGAGTTGTGGCCAAAACAGGTTCCTCCAACCCCTTCTATTTGTAGAGATTTTGGCTCACCTTGGGCCTCCTGGTGGCTGCAGGTGTGATCATGGCTCTTACTATGCTGAGGTTCACAGTTACTATTTTAAAATGATTTTCACACTATCTGGTCACATGCCTGTTTCTCACACATGACTTTCTGCCTTATTTTCTCCACTGAGTCCTTGTGTATCAGCCGTCTTTTCTCTGCCTGATTTTTCCAGCCCTGGTCATTGCTCACTTGAACTGTCAGGACACCCACTCTACTTAACATCCATGTCCCAAACCATAAGGCTACGCATGTATCGCACCAAATCAGGAACACTAATTGGCTGAAACTTTATGAGACCGGAATACTAAGATAAACTAGAATACCTGGGGGTTGACCATTCAGTTCAGAGTAAAGTTCATTCTTTTTATTCTTTTTTTTTTTTTGGACCGGAGATTGAACTCGGGTCCTTGCGCTTGCGAGGCAGGTGGCAGAACCACTGAGCTAAATCCCCGGCCCATAAAGTTCATTCTTGAAAATAAATGTTTTCTAACATTGTGTACTCTGTTCTTTGTCTGTTTTCTAATGTAGAGCCAAGGGACTCCTCTTTGGCTGGTAAGTATCATGCTCTGCTTTCTCTAAATAACAGTCGACCATCCCCTAATAAATGCAGCGAATGCCTTTCTCTGAACTTTCAGCCTGCTTGGAATTATCTACAGCTTGCATCCATTCACACTGCTAATAGCACAGGTGACCACAGGCAAACAGGAGTGGTGAAGTGGTCCCCCCAGCAGCACCAACTCCAACAGATCTCCCTACTCCCACTGCTTCTCCTGCCTGGATATACCCCAAGTACAGAAGTACTAGAAATCTTGTAGATGCCACAACTAAGTCTTTGAGTTGATCACGGTTTTTCCTGAGAAACAGAAGCAACAAGACATGTATAGAGAGAGATTTACTTAGGAAACTGGCACAGTTACGGAGCATGGCATCCAAGATGTGCAGGGCCTACAAGCTAAAGACCAGGAGAGCTGGTGCTGCAATTCAAGTCCGAAGGGCATTTGCCCCCAGAATTCCCACTTGCTTGAGGGAGATTGTTCTTTTGTTCTACACAGGCCTTCAACTGATTGGATAAGGCCCACTCACATTATGGACAGCAATTGCTTTACTCAAAGTCCATGGATTTAAATGTTAATCTCACCCAAAACATAGTCACAGAAGCACCCAGAATAATGCCTGGCTACATATCTAGGCATACAAAGTTAAGACCTTCTCCTTTTGCTGCTTTGACAAAGGCCCCAGGACCAGACGGCTTTCTTCACCTCTTAGTGGTTGAACCTCCCAGCCTGCTGGAAGGGAGAACCCAGCCTCCCCAGGCCACACTGCAGACAGGAGGGCAGATAGGCCCACTTTTTCTGCAAGTTTTGGCTACAAGTCATACCCAGAAACAAACAAGGTATAATAAAAGCCATAAATGTGGAGGTGCCAGGGTTAAAATTCTGACCCTGTTGAGTTCCTCCCATCCTTTCTGATAAGGCTTTCTGAGGCAGTATCTGTCAATTCCAGGTTTCTTTTGTCTATCTGTCCTTGGCGGTGGATCTCACCTAACCACGAGTCTCTGAACGCCTCAGAGCCATTGCAGAGCCCTTCATCTGAAGAGGACTGTGTGTTTCTGAGGAGCCTTTTAACTTCCCCTCTGGCCTCATTCTTGCAAGAATGTCCCCTTGGGACACATTCTCTCTGGAGGCTGGTCCCTAGTGAGGAATTTGTGACATTTTTAGAACACTGTGTTTAACCATTTCAAAGAGCTGAAGCAGTCAAGATATTTGACCAGGCAAAAACTAAATCTTACTAATCTTTTCTGCTCCTCTATCCTTCACTCTAGAGCAGCAAAGTTAGGAATTCCATGTTTGCTAAAACCAGAATGCAGAGCCCAGTGTGTCCAGGGTCCGCTCTGCCATGGCCCAGCTCTTCTCCCTCCCAGACCCAGTGTCCGCCAGGTCCCCTACCCCTGTCCCTCCTTGGCCCACCTGCCACCACCTTTCTACAGCCAAGTCAGGCAGGAAGGACTGCAGGTCCCTGCGACTTCTCTCCTCGTCTTCATTATTTGGAATCTTTTATGACTTTATTATTATTCTGGGAGTAGAGAGAAGTGTGTAGAATCCTAGGAACCCCAGAAGCCACTAGAAGAAGCCGCAGGAAGAAAATGTTGGCAGGGTGCATGTTTAGTTCACCTCCTGACTGTGCCTTCTTTTCCACCATCTCATAGGTGAGCCCAGAGCTTTGCCCTCTGACACCTCCACGACTCCATTACCTCCCATGGGCCTCCATCCAGCCTGCTGTCAGCCCATCTTGCACATGGCCCTCTGGTTACGCTTTCCTAAAGCAGCCACTTCGGAGAGATCGTTCCCCACTGAAATGACCCAGTGGGCCCCTACTTCCTACCCAAGACCTCCCACAATCTGACCATAGCCTTCCTTTTGCATTGAATCTGCTCACCCTCTCGTGCATCACTCATATAATACACATCTGCAGTCAGGCCTCTTCCTCCACAGAGCCTGCATCCACAGATGCAGCCAACAACCAATCAAAACTATTCTTCTAAAAAATTGCAGGACTTGGGGTATAGCTTAGCATTAGAGCAAGCACTACCACTAGCATGTAGACTCTTCTAACATGTACAGGCCCCAGGTTCCATGCCCAGAACTACACAAACTGCATCTGTACTGAACATGTACAGACTTTTTTGAATGTCATTATTCCTTAAACATCATGGTATAACAAGTATTTCCATAATGTTTACATTGCATTATGTATTATAAGTTGTCTAACGATGATTTAAAGTATAGCAGAAGAGGTATGTAGGTTCTGGGCAAATTCTCCAGGAGTTTATAGAAAAGATTTGGGCATTGTGGATTTTGGTATCCACAAGGGGTGCTGGAACCAATCCTGAGCAGATACTGAGGATGACTACATCAAGCATCCACCACTTCCGGGCCCTGGCAATGCAGGTGAAGGTGAGGTGGGTCAAACACAGTCTCTGCTGTCGAGAGCTCAGACTTCAGTGACATGTGATGAGGGTGACCAGAAGAAGGACAGGGCCCAGGCATCCCTTGGATCTGTGGGCCAAGTCCTCTCTTCCCACTTGGCCAGTTTCCTTACTCACCATTTAAAATGCCACACATTCCTTCCTCTGAAGATTTTATCAACATCTCTGTCCTATGATTCTGCCCTCTGCTGTCCAAGTCTATCTGATCAGGTCACGCTCACTATCTCTGTTGAGTTTTTGTGACCCATGATGCCTAAAAGAACCCATATTTCCACGAATCCATAATGAACACTCGTAAGGAACACAAAGCAGGCTTCCAAGCAGCGCCTTCTCTGCCCTGAAAACTCTGCATTCTGCTTTTGAGTTGCCTGGGGGTGGGGAAGAGACCGCAAACCCCTCCCCAGCCCTCAGGGCCACAGGTACCACATGCAGACTTGCTTCAAGGCCACCCTGAAAATGACCATCGTTACTGTAGTGCAAGGTTGGCAATGCTGAAGGATCTTGCCCCCAGTTACGTGGGCTGTGTGGCTGCCTACAGCAAGTGACCCAGCTCTGTCCCTCGTGCCCTCCCGGCTTGCCAGGCCACTATTGCGTCCTGTCAGCCCTCGGGTCAGGAGCTGCTTCCCTGTCATGGAGGACACACTAGCATGCCAACTCCCTCTCTAGCCTTGCTGGCTTTCTAGAGGAGGGACCACTTCAAGTCAGCTCTCCTCTCAGCTCGGGGCCACAGGTAATAAGCAGTGACGCCTGAAAGCATGGAGCCCGAGGACCCCAGCACAGGCTCCCTGAGCCCGCAGGTCACTGTCTGTGTTCCCGCTGTTATTTGTCGTCCTTTGTTGCACAGGTGGTTGGGGTGTGGTAGAAGCTGGCTAGACAGATGCAGGGAGCCCAGAGGATGATGGGAGTGGCACAGCAGCTATGTGCTGGGGGGAGTCAGGAAACTGTGACTCCAATTCCAGGTCTGGGTCTGCAACAAATACTCAGAGCTGTCGCTTACTGCAGCCATGTGTGGGGTGCTGAGCTAAATTCTTTACATGTGTTGTTGCGTTGAATCCTCTGGCACTGGAGTGTACCATGAGATAAGGGAGTAGCTCTTCCATTGACCAAAAACCATTGCATTCGGTGTCAGGGATAAGTCAGATGTCCACACACTCAAGTAAATGGTGATGAAAAGGCAAGTCCCCAAAGGTGACACCTGTGCAGGAGAGACAGGACTCTAAGCCACAACACAGGAACTCTGTCTCTTGTCCTCCTAAAAAGGGCCACACACAGGACTGCTACTGTCACACTTTCTTCCCCACTCTAGCATTCTACCAGGCCCTGGAGGGTGTGCTGGTTTCACTCCATGTCTACCCCACCACATGCACACACATGTATGTATACACAGCACACGCACATACACATGCACACACCTGTGCACACACACTCATCCCTCAGAACTGCAGAGCAGGAGTTTGGGGGAAGCACTAGAGATTATCCAATAGGTAATAATCAAACACTCTTCCATATTAGTATCTCTCAATGTCATCAATCGATTCATAAAAACAAAGATGGAGACTGAGCTGCCCTGTCATTTCTAAAGTTGCTTCTCTCTGCCCTTCTAGCCCAAATGGCATGTGCTTCCTGATAACACTTTGTCATCAGCATTTCCCATTCATCAGTCTGAAAGAATACTAGCCCACCCGTGGAGGCCAACTCACACCACGGGCCGAGGGAAGGTGCCCACCACAAGCTCCCATCGAGCTCCCAATGCCTTTGGAGTCAGGACTTTAGAGCACATGACTGTGTCTTACATGACTTCTTTCTGGAGAAGAACTCTGCACATCTTTAGGAGGAGAGATAGTGAACACTATCAGAGGGCCCGAAGATCTCCTTTATCTCCAGGAGACAGAGGCTTCCCTCTGCTTTTATGGCAGTAGGAGCCTCTCCTAAGATCAGCTCAAGGCATCTTTAGTGATCTACATTTCAACTAGTCTTCTGGGACATTCTCTCACCCTCATTCCTCCTTGTTTTTTGTCTCTCTCAGGACAGGGCAGCAGTTAAAAGCTAGAGCCCTGGGGCTGGTGTGGTGGATTAACTAGTGGTCAACTTGTAACACCCAGCTGAACTGGTCTGGGCATGGAAGACCCACCTGAGGACTGTTGCCCATCGCAATAAACAGAGAACTGGAAGGGAAGATCGTGGTCTGTTGATTTTCTTGGAGAAGCTTGCTGTGCACTTGGCTATTCTCAGCAGAGGAGGAGCTCGGGGCCTCGCTGTCGCTGGGAATGGCTGCTGTTCTCATCAAGGAAGCTCTGATCTTCACCGTGAGCATCACTTCCTGGCTCCAACATGGATCCCTCAGCCTGTGGCACAAATCCTTCATCCCACCGGCCTAGGTTTTCTGGCTCCCACCACTGGCCTTTGGGCCTTCCAGGTGCAGATCCTCAATACAGACAAGCATGAGACCTTGCCGTGGGCTCTAGGCCTCTGGCTGGATTCATGGAGGACTTTGCCTTGGACTCGAAGCCTTCAGCTGGACTTGTGTGGGACATTGCTGGTTTCCAGGCCCTCAGCTGGCCTCTAGTGTGTGGTTAATCTCTTACACTCCTTTGCATTTGACTTTTTGGGTAATTATCATAAAATAATCCTATAAATTATGTGTCCTGTATTAATGGATTCTCTTGCCAAAACCCTGACTACAATAGCTGGTATGCCTGGACTCCAAGCTTTGGTACAAACTAGCTCTGGGACCTGACCCACTCCAGGAATCTGTTTCCTGTCCAGTAAATATGATAATACCTGGCCAAGTCGGAGGCAGATTAAATGAAATGACACTTGCAAAATACTGAGCAGAGTGACTGACACACACTCAGAGCACCATGGTGACTACTTCTGCTTCTTTCTCATGCAGAATCATAGGCCTGCAAGTTCACAGTAGTCTCCCACTACCTTTTACAAGTTTTAGCTTCACTGAGCAATGAAGACAAATGACGTAGCAGATCCTGTCCAACAACAAGTGAACATCCTGGAGCCATTTAAAACCAGAAATCACAGTTTTCTCCACAGAAAAATAGGAAACACACAGTCCTGAAGGAGAAGCAAAGATGACGGGACCCTGGCTGTGAGAATCATAGGGCTGAGCAGACGGAGCCAAAAGCCAAGTGATGTCTTCATCTACGAGCTGACAACATTCTGTGTGATGCTTTTAATCTGGTTCAGGACAGCTTCTTGTACATCTTTGTCTCCTCTGTTCTCTCCCTGGTGAGCTGATTTCTCTCTGGGGCTAATTCACATCCAGAGGTCCCTTCCAGCCCATGGTCTTGTAAATCACTGCTCCAACCACAACCTCTTTCCTGGTCCCTGGTCCCAAACTTCTGGCCAGCTGTGCCATGTTTCCACCTGGATGGCCCACGAACACCTCACGCAGCCGGGGGAGACAGCTCACCGCCCATCCACTCACACGTTTCCATTCATGTCACCTTCGTGACCTGTCCTTGGGTCCTGAAAACCTAGGTCATCCTTGTCCCCATCTGCAACCTTCAGTCTGCTCTGCAGCTGTTTTTTCTTACTTTAGCACAAGTTGACCTGCACTTTTCATTTGCTCTACCAGCCCCATGTGCCTAGTCCTTCTCACCTCTGCCTAAACCTCTCAGACCAGCCTCTGATTTATTCCTCTGGCTCCAGCCAATCATTTGTCCAATCCACCTGTAAACTGCCACAAGACTCACTTTCAACACAGACACACCTCTGTTTCCTCCTCGCCTAAGAAACAAAGTAGACAGCTCCTGGCCCTAGCAGGTGAGACCTCCTCAATTCCTCCTATTTCTCTCTCTCTCTCTCTCTCTCCCCGCCCCCCTTCACAGTCAGATCAGCCTCACCTCATTCTGCAAACATCTCCCCTCTGCACCTCTGCAGCCCCCTTGCTCAAATCCAACCTCATCCTCAATCCCTGTTTATTCTTCAAGCATAGCTCAGATTCTTTCCCTTCCAAGAAGTCTTTCTGCATTTCCTTGTCCAAAATAATCCTGCCTTGGTCAGGATTATTACAGTGACAAATACCTGAGAGAAATCAACCTGTAAGGAGGAAAGATCTATTTCTAACTCACAGTTTTAGAGGTCCGTGGTCACTTGACCTTGTTGCTTTGAGCCATGGTGGCAGTAAATCATGGCGGGAGACCTCGGCGGAGGAGGGCTGGTCACCTCATGGTGGCCTGGAAGCAAAGAGAGAGGAAAAGGAGAACCCAGAGTCCCACAGTCCCTTCCAGGGCACACCCCAATGACCTAATTTCCTTCTGCTGGGCCCACCTCTTAAACATTCCACCACCTCCCAGTAGCCCCAAGTTCTGGCAACCAACCCTTCAAAGCATAGGCCTTTGAGGGACATTCCACATCAAAACTAAAACACATCCCTTCAAAGGTCTCACTCTTCTGAGTCCGCATAGCTCTTTGGGCTCCCTGGGGTTACTTGCAAGAATTTGATTCACTTAAGATACAATGACACAAACGAAATGAAGGTGCTGTCCTTGGGTGATGGGGAGAGGAGTGATGGATAGTAAGAAGCTCCTCTCTCGTCCGTCAGACCCATAGGTCAACAGCTCCGATACAGCTGAGCTAAGCCAGAGCTGGGAGGATGTGTCCTTAGAGCAGGTGCAGGTGAGGAATTCCCCACAGTTGGAGACCTGAGTTTGAGTCCCAGCTCCACCACCTGCTCCCTTAGAGAACACAAGCATGTCATCTGTTTTCTCTATCCAGTCATCTGTTGATGGGCATATAGGCTGTTTCTAAGATTTAGCTATTAGGAATTGTACTTCTATAAATACGGGTATGCGTGGATCACTGAAATATGTTGTCTTTAACTCTTTCGGGAAGATACCTAGAAGGGAAATAGCTGGCTGAAATGAAATTTCTAGTTTCAGTTTTTTGAAGAATCTCCACACTGATTTCCTAGTTTACATTCCCACCTATGATTTAGAAATGTTCCCTTTTCCCCATAACCTTGCCAGAATATTTTATTATTTGATTTCTTTATGATGGCTATTTTTTCTGGGGTAAGATGGAATCTCAGTGTTGTTTTAATTTCAATTTCCCTGATGGCCAGGAATGTTGAGCGTTTTTTCGTGTACTTATCGGCCATTTGTACTTCTGTGAAATGTCTATTCATTTTGCTTACCCCTTTTCAATTGGGTCTTTTATTTTGGGGGTCTAATTTTTTTGAGTTCTTTATATATTCTAGATGAGTCCTCTGTCTGAGGAGTGCCTAGCCATTTTTAGATATTTTTTATTTTGAGGCAACATCTTACTAAGCTGCCCAAGCTGACCTCAGATTTGTCATCCTGGTGGAGCTGGGATTACAGGTGTCCACCACCACATCTGGCTCTACTATATTTATTTTACAGGTGAGAAAGAAACAGATGTTTATTTGCACACAGTGGAGTACTATTCTGCTGCAAAGAAAGATAAAGTTGAGTCATTTATAGGAAAATGGATGCACCTTGAGAGGATAATGTTAAGTGAAGTAAATCAGACACACAACCTTAAATATTGCATGGTTTCTCTTATATGAGAAACCCAAAATGTAAACAAAGAGCAAAATGAAGGATAGATAATAGAAAGTAGGGAGATAGGTCTTTCTCAAAGGGGGAGGATTCAAGAGATGGAGAGAGGTGGGAGAAAGGGATGATAAAAGGAATAAAGATATGTTCTGTCCTTGGACCAACTCCACACAAGGAATGTAATCATTATGTACTGGTACTGCAAACATGGGCTAATAAAAAATTTTGAAATGGCTGGGGATGTAACTCAGTGGTAGAGCACTGCTGGTGTCAACTCCAGTACTTCAAAAGATAAAAGCAAGCACAGTAGTACTTTGTACCTATCGTTGTAAAGATGGCATAAGATCATGTGTATAGAATGCTTAGCTCAACATCTGGCACAGAGCAAATACTCACTATGTGATCTCTGGGACACATGACACTTCCTGTGCCCAACTTCTTCATTGGAAACAATAACAATGTGGTGACCCGCGTCTGGGGATTTAGCTCAGTGGTGCCGCCGCCTGCCTCGCAAGCGCAAGGTCCCGGGTTCAATGCCCGGTGCCAAAAAAACCAAAACACAAAACAATAGTGATGACCTCACAAGGTTGTT
The DNA here is from genome assembly GCF_053883595.1 of Heterocephalus glaber. Lineage (NCBI taxonomy): Eukaryota > Metazoa > Chordata > Mammalia > Rodentia > Bathyergidae > Heterocephalus > Heterocephalus glaber. The sequence continues at coordinate 5,030,358 of NW_028258315.1, forward strand.
GTGTAGATTAAACTGAGTGTGAAGCACTCAGAACAGTGCCTGGCACACAGAGATGTGAGATACACGGACTGCTTGATGGTGCTCGTGCTGCGAATGGTGATGTTGCTGCTGCTGATCGAGACAAGGCCACGTAGAAGAAGCCAGCGGCCTCAAGTGGAAATTTTCATGTCCGTAACTCTTTCCTTGCAAGATTGCAAATTTGAGAGTGGATAATATAATCACAATATATTAACTCTCTAAGTGTGACTAGCATAGTACCTGGTGTTCTTCAACAAGGGTCAGCAAACTTTTTCTATAAAGGGCCACATGGCAAATATTTAAGTTTTCAGGCCATAGGTCTCTGTTACAGCTACTCAGTTCTGCCATCGTAGTGCAGAAGCAGCCACTGATGATGTGTAAATGAGTGGGCAATGCTGTGCTCCAATAAAACTTTGTTTACAAAAACAGGCGGCAGACCTGATTAGGTCTGTGGGTTGGGTGTTAGTCAACCTTGGGTCTGTACGCAATCACCAAGTGAGAAACTGAGTAACTGAATAAACAAATGGATCAATGGGTTAGAAAGAGGGAAACAGCACTTTCCGTTCCTAGGGGGCTTTACTGGGGGTCCCTAGGACTCAAGCAAAGAAGTGGATGAGTCTCTACCCATCCATTCTGTTCTGAAAAGACCTAGGCTGGAAGACGCAGGGAGAGTAGGGATTCTACACGACCAGCCCAGAGAACCCCAGGGCTGGGTGGCTGTCAAGGAGGGTGAGGGACCCAGGGTCCAGCTGCTCAGTGAAGGCCCCAAGCGGATAACATCAGTGAAGCGGGGGAGCTTGTGGGAAACGGGGACACTCAGACCTGGCCCAGGGCTGCCTCCTTGCCTTCACAGGAAAGTGGCACATGCGATTCCCTTTATCCTGCGTTAACTCTCGGCCTGGCAGAGTGGGAAGGGACCTGGTGGGCCCTCTCTGTCTGTTTCACTGTCAGAGACAGCTAGGGAGCAGCCCTGCGGTTTGGGGTGCTGACCAAATTCTCCAGCTCTCCAGCGCCCTGGTTCAGGTTGCGGAAGCGCTGAAATCAGTCTTTGAGACTCGACTAGCTCCTGGTGGGCGGATGAGGAATACGGAGGGGTATGGAAGCCCTCAGCCCCACCCAGCTCCACCCAGCTGATGGCCACCTCGCTCTCCCACAAGGCGCACAGCGGCCCCTCCCCTCCCACAGTCCCTGTGCTGAGCCCTTGGGTCTCACGCCAGGGTTTTTATTCCGTCGCCGGAAGCTCAGGTTTCTATGGGATATGCCCAATTCTAGGAAAATATTTTGCAAATAGAAGCAGGCTATTTGGATATTTGGTGAGATTACTATTTCCATTTTTTGTGTGCTTTATATATTGTGATAAGAGTATTTCTGAGTCCAATTCTTCTCTCTGCCTTTATTCAAATTACACTTTAAAATGCCTAGGAAATACTCTCTCCCCAGTACAAAGACTGTGTCAGAGAAAGGACTCAATTGGACCATCACCCAGGAGAGGAAAATGCATTAGATTTGTCATATTGTGGTTTAGGAAATAAACAATGGAAAAGGGAATTGTTATTATAACTCCTCAGAACCTCTATTCCTAGCCTTAATGTATCGCTATTTCATTTTTCTTCTTGTTTTCTCAGACATCCCTCGTGTCACCCGCCCCAGCGCTGCGTGACCGTGTTGCCGGTTGAGCCCATACTCCATGCCTGCCCAAGCCCACCCCGTGGTGCCCAGGGGCTCGGGCAGCAAGGAAGCCCCTCATGGACACACTCACATACTTCTCTCTCCATTCTGAGTGCGAATCATCCCACTGACAGCGACACCCATTTGCAGGAAGGCCGTACCCAGAGGGCTCCATGGATAATCAGAAAGTGAGCTCTGACCTTCGGGGAGGGCAGCCCCCAACCCTGTGACCCCCCCGGTAGGCATCCTGGGGGACGTCCCAGTTTCATTTTACCAGCTTTTAAACTGTATATTGAAAACCATGCTGAAGTCTACTCACCAAACCAGACCCAGAGAGAAGGACTCCGAGACTGAATAAAGATACATTTAGATGTTTTGAATTAAAGTATAAAGGAATCATTATTAGTATTTCCTCGCTTTAATTAATTTTTAAAGTTAATTATACAATGATTGTTTGCATTTCTGTAAGAGGGCTGCAGGCCAGCACAAATCATGCTTTATTACCGTTCTTTTGTATACCAAATTGAAAACATTAGCACATATAAAAATTAAAATGCTTGCTTTTTAATGTGGTAAAATATAAATAACATAAAATATGCTATTTTAACCATTTTAAATGTATATTTCAATGGCATCAAATGTATTTATATTATTGTCCAAACATCATCACTATTTGTTTCTATGTTCCCAAACTGAAACTCTGTATTTATGAAGTAATTTATTAAGTATTATTAAGCAATAACTCCCCATTACCCTCTCTCAGCCCCTCTCAACTACCTTTCCATTTTCCACCTCTAGGAATCAACTGTGTGTGGCTTATTGCATTTAGCATAATATTTCAGGACTTACCAATGTTGTAGCATGTATCAGGATTTCCTTCCTTTCCAAGACCGAATACCTATCCCATGGTACACATATACTCATATACTTCATTTTATTCATCCATTCCTCTGTTAATGGACATATGGGTTACTTCTAACTTTTGGCTGTGAATAAACTGCTATTAACATGGATGTGCAGCTATTTGTTTGACTCCTTCTTTTCTATTCCTTGACGTATATACCCAGAAATGGAACTGCTGAGTTATATGATAATTCTGTCTAATTTTTTGAGGAATTCCATACCCCAGTATTTGCTTTTCATTTGAAGCTACTATAGCTTCCAAAAATTTATAAATCTACTCCCCAGGCTCCAGACATCTATGCCAAATGGTCTCTTGATATTGTCTTAGAAACTAGTCATGGATTAGAAAGAAATATGAGGCCAGGCTGGAAGGAGTCTTGGCAGTCATTTGAGCCAACCTCGTTGTAAGAACGAAAATGTGGTGGCCCAGGGGAGAATTGTGGACTGGCCTTCTCCACACAATGTGCTAGGGAAAGAATCAGATCTCGGCCTGAACTGTGGCCAGAGCCACATCCCCTGGCTCACAGAAGACTCATCTGAAGATCCTGGCAATCACAAGGGACATGTGACTTCAAAGAAGAGAGGGCTTTGGGCCAGCTGGATGTGAAGGGAAGGCCTTGCCCCCTTGCACAAAGCTGGGTGCTGGGCCTGGTGAATACCTAAGTCCCTGTTGTCCAGCCCACTGCAACTGCATGCTAGCTTGCCTGGTGCCAGCCAGCCAGTCCTCCCAGAGGAGGGTGGGCCCAGCTGCCCTTTGCCTTGTTTTTCTTCAGAGTCTCCCATGGCACCTGCTCTACCCGTTTGTACTATTCTTCATGAATGTCCCCTCCTCCTGCTGAGCCTGGACACACATAGTATCTTATAGAAAGTTTGCTGTTTCTTTATCCCTGTGTCTCTTATGTGGCCCCTGGCAAAATACAAAATAAATTGTCTTTCATTTCTAATTTAATATTCTCCCCTTCCCATGTTGGCTGTCTTCTGCAGATTCTCAAGACTCTGAGGTTATCCTTGGGTTGCCAGGGGCTCCTCACTGCAGCTTCCAAGCTCAGCATGACTTCCAAGGCCAGTGCCTGTGTCTTCAAACTTGCCCTTTGAAACTGACATGCCAGCAGCCTTCCTCACTCTCAGAAAGCCGCCATCTTGGAAAGCAGACATTTTTCCTAGTAACAGTAATTAAACTATCTCCCATGTTATCAAACAGGCTTTACTGTCCAAATACCAATTTCTTGTCCATTATCTCAAATGATCCTATTCAATCATGTAGAAATATGTTGAGAAAAAACAAAACTCTTCATTTCATAAACGAGAACACTAAGACACAAGCAAGTTGGGTAGAGAGCCCAAAGGTAACTCTCCAGGCCTCAGAGCTCTTTGAGGATTTATCTGGAAGCTCTGGGTAATGTCAGATGGGGCATGTCTATGGGGCAACCTCAGACAACACAGACATGGATGAATCCTCATTAGCTATAAACACTTCAACACAGCACTCTCAGAAATGTAATAGTTGGGCAAAGGAGTGGCTCTCCAAAGCTGGGAGCACTGGGGATTTGGGAAGACTAGGGGGACCTTTCTGTAAGGCCTTTGTAATCCCTAGGAAGTCAGTCACTGCTTATGCAGGGAAAGAGGCTAATACCCTTGAAATGATTTAGATCTAAAATGCCCCTGGAATCTGATATGTGTGCAAGGTGATTAGACCGTGGAGGCTCTATATTCATCCGTGTACTCAGCCATGGATGAGCTCATAGCTGAGTGTGCTGACAGGATGTGGGCGTGGCTGGAAGAGGATCACTGGTGGTGTGACCTGGAAGGGTGTATTCTTGTCCCTGTTCCTCCCTTTCTTCTCTGCTCCTTGGCTGCCATGAATTCTGCACCTTTTCCTCCACTGTGCCCCTGTGCCATCCTGTTTCTGCCTTGGAGCCAGCCAACCATGGACTGAAACCGTGAGCCAGAATAAACCTCTCCTCCTTTAAGTCGTGAGGGTCAGGTACTTTGTCCTAGTGACTAAAACAACCCTGTTGGGGAAGCTCTTGGGTCCTGAGCAGGGCGCGTTTCAGTTGCTTGTCTCTTCCTAACAGCATGATTGAGGGCCCAGGACTGTGGCTGCAGAGCAGGGCCCCAGGACATGCATGCTCCTGCAGGGCTCTCGGTTCCTTCTTCAGTGCAGTCCCCATTCCCCCCGAGAATGTGCAAAGCAGGGGACCACAGCTGTGGGATGACAGAAGCCACACCTCCTCTCCCAACCCAGGAAATCAAATGGCTGCCTAATGCAGCAGAACACAAAGGTGGAGACGTCCAGTCTGAACTGCGGGACTGGGCACAACCCCAGTTCTCAGCCTGAACCATCTGCTCATCCCCAAGCACTGCCCACTCCAGGGAGGAAGTGTGCGTGACTTCTGTTTAAACCATGACTTTGTGGCTCCTTAGCTGCACGCAACACTGCTGAGCCTCAGCTTTCTTGACTGAAGATGAGGACATCACCACACTGAGGGATGTCTTACTGGAGGACGGGGCTGGAGCAACATGCCTGGAGGGAGATGCATGGGGGTCTTCAAGAGACACTTACTGAAGGTGGTTAAAGGGCCTGTAGTCTGCCTGAGTTCAAGCAAAGGACCTTCCAGGTGTGACCACAACTCACTGGATTTTTCTAATTAACCTCCAGGCAGTGATGTTTCTACCCCAAGGGACACATGAGAGTTATCTAGGGTCTCTAAAACACAGCTTGCCCCAGAGATGCTATTGCCATTATTGGTGGTACCTAAGCATCAGGTGGGATGATCCCTGGGTGATCCCAGTGTGCAGCCAGTGGTGAGGTCCCCTGCCCTGTGGGACCTGCTTACAGCTGGGATGCTGTTAAGGACAGAGAGGTGGAGCTCAGACCACGCTCAGGAGCTGGGGTGGGGGAGGGGGGCCAGAGGGGTGTCAGGATGAGGATGTGGGGTGACATGGAGAGGAAGGGAATGTAGACCCTCCACGGGTCACACTGCCCAGAGACACCTCAGTCGTGATGATTTCTCCCAAGACTCCGGGCCGAAACATGACTCTGCTTGTTGGTAAAGCTGAGCTATTTAGCCCAGGTGACTGACCCATCCCCTTTTGCCCAGAACTCCCTAGTTTTCTCAGGGAGAGTCCCATCTTCTGAGAACCCCTCTGTCCAGGAATACACTCCTTGCATGAAGAGATTACATTCAACTAATTGATGCATTTGAACATACACAAAAATAGAATATATTTTCTAGTAAATTACTCAGATAATCATAGGCATAGAGTTTCCAAATTACCCTCAAGTTATAACTGCTCAATGCTGTGGCCTGTTTATAAAGAATGCAGTGACAATATTGTAAGATCACTATACAAGATACCTCACTGTGCCTATGTGCATTCTATTGTTATAACTGCAGGACTCAAATATGATGGTGGTCCCATAAGATTATATTTTCTAGGGGCCGGGGATTTAGCTCAGTGGTTTCACTGCCTATTGCACAAGCGCAAGGACCCGAGTTTGATCCCTGGTACCAAAAAAAAAATTATATTTTCTAGTGACCTCATAGGCATCTTAGGTCATGTAAGTATACTCTAGGATGTTGAAACAACAAAACTGTCTAACAACACCTAGCTCAGTACATATCCCTGTCATTAAGTGACACATGACTCTACGTTTGGCTGATTTATTGCTTTTATATATATATATGTATAATTTTTTTGGTATCAGGAATCGAACTCAGGACCTGACACTTGCCAGCAGGTGCAGCACCATTGAGCTACATCCCCAGCCCTTATTGATCATATTTTAATTGTAGAAATTAAAAGGTTCTGCCAGCTTGCATCTCTTAAATCCTTCCAGGGGAAGTTTCATGGGTTGGGCCACAGGGTCTTTGGTGGGGACAGAAGTTCTTTCCTTTTCTGGACCATTCATAGATTTGACGACCTGGTGGAGCCCAGAGCCTCCTCAGAATTCTTCTCTCAAGCATATAAAAGAAAACACAAAGTTACAAAGGAAACCAATGATGTTGAAATACAGACGTGGAAATATTTGTGCTATAATATTATATATGTTTCCTTATTAACTGTTAAACAAAAAATCTAGTGGCAAGTCAGTAACCACTGTGATTTTGAAATGGTGTTGAGTATAAATGATACCCCAAGGTATCTGCAGCAGCGAAGTGAGAGATGAAAATATCAGTGATTTCTATCAGTGACACGGTCACGGGTTCTCCTGATATTACAGTGGTTTGTTGCCTATGCTCATAAATGAAGGAAGTGTTTAATTTAAATGAAAGATTAGTTAGCACAAATAAAAACAGATTTTTTTCTCAGGCAAGCCCATGACCTTCTGATATTAGATCAAGAACCCTGACATAAGAGCTTTATAGTACAGGTCGAGCAGCCTTAGTGCAAATATCTGAAATCCAAAATGCTTCAAAGTCTGAACTCTTTTGAGCGCCAACATGCTGCCACAAGGGGAGGGTGCCTCGTTGATCTCAGGTGACACACCAGCCAGAACACGGCCCACTAAAAACATAGTATAAAGTGCCCTTCAGGCTATGTGGACGAGGTATATATGAAACCTAGATGAATTTTGTGTTTATACCTGGGTCTCTTCCCCAAGATATCTCATTATGTATATGAGACTATTCCAATTTTTTTTTAAACCAGGGATTTGAAATACTTCTGGTCTCAAGCATTTTGTATAAGAGATACTCAGCCTGTGCCTGATTAGTGAATGCTAATTACATTTTAAGTGTCTAGGACAACATTGCCCGAAATGTCTTCATTGGAGGACTAGTTTCAGTAAATATTAATAGTTGACTGTTGTGGGATGAATTAAGTCACCCCCAAGTGTACGGTGAAATCCTAATCCCTGGTGTCCCTGTGATTATAACCACATAAGGAAAGAGGATCATTGCATGTAGATGGCAAGTTCAGATGAGGTCATATTGGATTAGGATGGGGCCCTAATCAATATGATTAGCATCCCTAGAAGAAGAGATGCCGAAACGCATGGAGATCATGCAACAAGAGAGGTAGAGATTGAAATGATGCTTCCATGGGCCATGGAACCCCAGGGATTTCTCACTAACCCAGAAGCTAAGTAAAAAGCACAGAGCAGGTTTACCTCCCAGAACCTTCAAAGAAAACACCCTTCTATAGCACCTTGATTTCAGACTTTCAGCCTCTGAAACCATGAAAAAATAAATATCGTTGTTTTAAGCCAACTAATTTGTGACACTTTGTCATGGCAGCACTGGGAGACTAATACAGCACCCCATGCCAGGGCGTGGGGAGGATTTGAAGTAAAAAAGCTCGGGACCCCTTAAGCATTAAGTTTCCCTGTGTGTGATGTGCGAAGAACCCTAGAATAGTAGTCCCTGACTTTTCAGCACTGGGAATGGGTTTCATTGAAGGCATTATTCCATGGACTGCAGGAAAGAGGGAAATGGTTTCAGAATGATTCAAGCACACTGCAAGGCTGTAAATACTGATAAAGCTCCGCTCGCTCATATCCTGCTGTGGGGTTGAGGACCCCCACCCGAAATCATCTGAGATCCTGAAAATGACTCATAGTAAACTCCTAGTTTAACAAAGGGTCCCCCCAAGTTTGTTTACTCAAAAAACACCTTATTTGTGGCACAGCTAAGTAAGGATGTCCAGCGGAGCATGAGACGTCTCCAGAGTAGGAAAACCGGGAATCAAATATAGAAAGAAACTGAAAGCCTTTGAGGAAAGTGTGGGGAGATGGGACATGGAGATCCAGGAGCAGCCCAGAAGTGTGGCATGCTAGAACAGAGAGCAGCTCATTTCCGCCACTCACTTTTGCACAGAAGGAACCTAGGCCAAACTTAAAGAGCGTGTCCCCCAAAGTGCAGGCAGAGCTCTGTTGCTTGCTTAACTGAAAGAATAACTTACTATTGAATGCTGAATTCCTTCAGTTGCAATCTATTCATTTCCTTGGGAATAAAACCATCCCATAGTTCTATAAATCTACACAATTTACAAGCTGGGTTCCACTTTGTAACAATTGAACTGAATTTCTACTCTGGCAGAGGGCTGTTTTAAATTATGCATGGCCCACCAGGGGAGGAATCTGAGACCAGTCCATGCCCAGGGCAGTGACAGCCCCTCATGACTTCCTCCAGGAATCCAGCAGCGTGGTGCTCCCTGCCTGCCTGGCTAGGCAGCCAGGCAGGCAGTGAGCACTTAGAAGGTGACAGTCGAGGTGGGAGGGTGTCTCTAGGAAGATGCTGGGCTCTGGGTGCTTCTGGAGCAGAGACTGATTATGCACAGTGTCTCGGGTCAGAGTGTCTGGACCCAGAGCCTGGCACTGGAGTCCCAAGCCATGGTACAGTGTGTTAGCTTTGCACCCCTGTGACAAAATACCTGAGAATGTCAGCTTAAAGGAAGAAAGCTGTATGTTGGCTCATGGTTTCAGAGGGCTCCATCTATGGTCATTCGGCTCCACTGCTTCTGGGCCCCTCGTGGGGCAGAAGGTCATGGCAAGGAGCATGTGGCATGGCAAAGGTGGACAGGAGGCATAGAGAGCAGGAGGAAATCCTGGGACACAGTGTACCCTTCAGAGTCACATCCACAGTGACCTACTTCCTCCAACTGGGCTCAGCTCCCCAGCATTTCTATCACCTCTCAGTAGCTCTATCAGCTGGACACCATGTTTTCAACTAATGAGCTTTGGGGAACATCTAAGATCCAAACTATAAACACTGTGGAGGGAACACAACTCTTGCAAGAATTTACAAGGGAGGAAGAAAAGCAGGAGAGGGCAGGGGATGGATCTGCCCTGAGACCCTCACTTCTGGCCCCGATGTCTTTCCATTTTAACCTATAGCTATGTGGGTGCTAAATTTCCATTTTTAAGCCACTGAGTTGGTGCGCTTTAGAATCAGATCACCCAGGCTCTGGAGAGAAGACTGTGGAATATTTAGAAATTTCCCAAGCCCATTGTGGTACAAAATTGACAACAATGGGAGAATTTTGGCACCATGGTAATCAGCAAAGTCCACAGCGCAAGGTTGGGTTGTTTTTTGGTTTTTGTTTTGCTTTAATTTTCATCTTGCCCCCGCCTCCCAGGGCTGGCTTCTCACTTCTCCACTGTGCCCCCAACTTCACTGACAATTTTGCTTCCCTCCCACATGCTCTGCAAAATTCTCACAGAAACTGTGGACAGCTGCCCCTTCACATCTTTGTCACGTTAGCCAGTAGGTCTGCAATCTTTCTAGGGAAAAAGGGCTCTTCATCTTTGCTCTTTGGTGAGCTCTTTGCACCTGGAGCGCAAAGTGGAAATGCAGCTCTCAGGCCAGAAAAGGGGCCGCTGAGAAACACCTCGGGAACCTCATCTGCAGCACCAGAGCCTCACCATTTAACATCATCTCAGGCCCCATATCAAGTGGATCACAAAGGTGACTTATAACCAGAAAACACAAAAAGCACTGTCCTCGTTTTTGTGCCATCAATGGGAAACACGAGGCCCTGTCATCTTTCAGTGGTGGCTGCGGTGCTGCACCAGGCAGCTCCCCTGGGAGCCTGCCCATCCTGGTGAGTGCATCCTGACTTCAGTCCAGATGGACCCCGGGCAAGGCGAGGAAGTTACCAGCCTCTGCTGGATGGAGAGAATGAACGACTTTCATGAATGTTTCTTTCACCACTTGACTCGCCTCCTCCCTCCTGCATTCTTGACACCGGGCCAAGACACCCTCCCGAGTTCCTAATGATCCCCTCGTAACAGCCTTGGAAATTTCCCACTGACCAGAACACATACAAACGTGGGCCGGATGAACCGAACTGAATACTGATCAAATTCCTTTTCCAGGCAAAGCATGCAGTCACCAGGAACAGGTTAGACCTGTTGAAAATTCTTGCAAACTGGTCATTTGTGAGTCATAGGTACACAGCTCTGAGTGTGGGCTGGGCTTGGGCTTAATTGCAAGGTTTGGCCGGCTGCCTGTATAATTGGCTCGATTTGGTTATGAAGGCCACTTGAGCCATGATCCGAGGTCACTGGCTGACTCAGACTGTTAAGGGTCAGCGAAATTGAAAGCAAAGCAATCAGCCAAATTAACCACCGAAAGGACCAATTGGAGACAACATGGAAAATAGAATCTATATAAATTTGAGGAGAACACTTAGGAAACTGTTGATATTTGAATATTTTAAACGTTTATTGAAATGGCAATTTTATATAGTTCAGCCTAATAGTATGTCCCTTTCATTTTCAGGTGATCACGAGTCTATATCTCAGGGTTGCTTGGGCTGAGGATGGGGAGAACACCGCCCATCAGTAGAAGAAAGAAATGCATAATCTCTCGTGTCTCTTCCTACATTTCTGGTGTGTTCTTCTCAAGTATAGTTTAGTGGAAAGAGCTCTGGTTTAAGACTCAGGAGACCTATATTTTAGCCCCAATTGACTCGCTATATGGCCTTAGATACTCATTTCTCCTCGAAGTCTCATTCTTTTCTACTGAAGCAATATCATAAACATTCCTGTGGTGCCAAAGCGAGCTGATGGATGTGAGCATGACTTTTTAAAGTGAAAATAACTACACAGCTAATTTATAAAGGCTACACCCATTACACGTACCAACCCCTATTGATATGTGAGTGTGTGCGCTCCCTCAGGAGAGAATAAATTTTGAAAGCAATTGTAACTGACTACTCCTTTGTTCCAGTGTCATTTCTGATAGCAAACAATGCCAAAACAGTAACAAATTGCCAATGAATCTCCCATTAGTCATCAGAGTATAAAAGGTTTGATAAATAGCGAGAAAACACATCAGCTGTTTGGAGTGGGAAATCCGTGTTATTGACGGCAGCAAATTACATTTCTTTGAAAAAGATGGTGTCATGGCTCTTAGCGATTATTTGCCTTGTTGCTGCAACATAAGAAAACCCCCAGGAGCTTTTAAAGGCTGCGACTGTGACATGAACAGGCTGCTGTTCCAGCTCAGGGCCCCTCTCCTTCCATCATTTGTGTGATGTGGCTGGGCAGCTGCCTAGGTGTGGACCCTGCCTGCCAAAAGCAGTCTGCCAGGCCTGACCGGAGGGAGCACAGCGTCCCGGGACTCTGCAGAAATACAAAGACAAAGGCGCGAGGCAGGGAGGCTGGTCTCAGAGTGCGGGCACACGGAGGTGGCGGGTTCCTCCTGTGCCTCTGCCCTGTCCTCCTCCTTGCTGCCGTGGCAGCTGCCTCCTGCTCTTCCTTCCTCTCGGGCGACAGCCCGGGCAGATGCCTCCCTCCCGCTCTGCTGCCAGCCCCACTCCGCTGGCAGCTGTTGCCGTAGCCCCGGGAGAGTAGCGTGACCCTGGCACCGGAGTGAGCAGGACACATCTGCAGAGCGTCCCCTGCGCCTGGCTTCGTGCCTGTGGGCTCTGCGCCCTGCTCTCCAGGAGGTGGCCAGCTGGTGCCACTTAACTCGGCCTCTCCTGCACCAGGAGGGAGCGCGCTCTGATTCTTCACCTCTGAGACGCCGGGCTCGCTGTGAACAATATGGTGTTTTCCAGATACCTACTGGTCTTTAAACTTTCCAGGCTGAGGGAATATTTTTAAATTTCCACTGATGACCTTTCCAAAGTTTAAATGGGTTACCCCTCAGATATTAAGAGGAAATATTAGTGACCAAGAGCACCAATTCTGCAAGGACATAATGATAATGAAATAAGCCAGTCACAAAATGACATACAGCAGTGTCATGATTCCGCTAAGTCCAAGTCATAGCACTTACAAATAGTTACGCTGGTAAACTGTATCTTATGCATACATTACCACAAGTGAAACATTTAAGAAAGTTTTTAAAAGAATACCAAACCTAAAAGTAATAAATTAAGGGAGGTACATATATCAGGATAGTGGGGCATACATAAGAAAATACCCTTCAAATAGAAATATCTGTGATCACTCAAAACAATTTCTCCTGCTTTTACTAGTTAGAGATTGTCATTTCGAAAGCAGCTATTCCTTGTTGGGTTTATAAAACAATTATAAAAACACAAAGCCCCAAAGGAGGTAAGTAGTAATATTATCGAACAATATTTGGGTAAAAAAATAAATTGGTCTCTCGTGGTCGCTTCTTCTCATCAAACAAGGTTTTTTCTTTTCTTTTTTTGTTTGTTTGGTTTTTGGGTTTTGGGTTTTGGGTTTGGTTTTTTTTTTGGTACTGGGGATCAAACTCGAGACCTTTTGCTTTTGAGGCAGGTGCTGGAACCACTGAGCTAAATCCCTGGCCCCAAACAAGGTTTTGATTTTAGAAATGGGACCTGAAGCAGAAGCTCAATCCCAATGGTTGTTCCATTTGTAACAGGATTTTCCTCTGCATTCGTGGAAAGCTTAAAGATTAACCTGGTTTCCCATCTAGCTGTGCCTCCCTCAGAATAGAATTATAGTTCTCCTCAGGGCTGGGCCAAGTCCTTTCATCTCCCTGTTGACCAAAATGGAAACCAGGATCATGAGAATTCCTCAGAGTGGGTGTTGAAAGGAATTTCCCCTGCTCTGCTAGCATCTTAAGGAGTAGCCCTCGTCCACAGGTGAATAATCACAATTCCATGAGACCGAACAACAGCACCTCCTTTATTTTTTTTCCACATGGAAGGAAATCCACTAAAGAAAACTGACATGAACACCAGTCCACAACTCAGTGTTCCAAAGAGATGTTCTTTGATGTTCTGAGCTCTTGGAAGCTGCTCTAAAAACAAATCCCTTCAGAGGTTTGCAGGACTTCCTTGTTTGGGTCCACACTCTAGGAACTAAACCAAAAAGAATTCACACAGGCGGCAGGCCTATCTTGTTTGTGCCCTATCCTCCTCACACCGATGGTTCCTCACAGAACTCATCCCTCCCCAGCACCCATCTCCAGGTCACGAGTGAAGTTTGGCACTCTTGCTGAACAGCCAGTATGTAAAAGGTTGCCTGCGGTAGGCAGGAGGCTGCCTTACTATCCAGGCAGTCTTACTGGAGTAGGCCTTTCTCCGCCTTGTTTCTGCTCTTCTCCCTTCTGCTGGCCTCCTGGATTTCCAGGTTCCTCACCTCTAGCCAACCCCCACTCCACCCCCGTTCTGTGCTCTGTTTCCACCATGCCTGGCCTTGGGATCCTTGTCTCTACCTTGCCTTGGAGCTTCTTCAGACACCACCCTCTCCAAGCCTCTTTGAGGCCCAGGAGGTGCCCCTGGCCTAGACCCTCATTCTGTGAGCTAACTTTGCAAAGATGTCCACTGTTCATGGACTCCTGCTGCAGAAAGACTGACAGAATTAAGAGACAAGAGACAGGACAGAAAAAAGCATGAGAAAGAGAAGGAAACTAGGATAATGTTTCCCCAAAAAATTCATAGTTAGAACTTAACTGTGTACAAACGCAGCAGCAATGGTCAACAGAATCCCAAAGAATGGGCACTCACAGCCAGCTACAACCTATAGTCAATATTCACCCTCTGTGTTCTCAAAAATGCTGTGAATTTCTCTTGTCTTGCCCTTTAGTTCACAATCATGAGTTTAAAGGACCTTCTTGTCATGTGTCCCAGTGCCTGACACTGACCGTGGAGACAGCTGTCAAACATTTGTTGAATGAGTGAGCACATTCAGAGGCCCACAGTGGAGCTGTAGCCCTGGGGAGAGCCTGTTGGTCATTCAGGTGGCCTCACAGCACGGCTATGAGACAAAGAGAGAAAGCGGCTGTGATCACTCATAGGGCCGCAATGCGTGGGTTTTCTCTGGAAAAGTCACGGCTCAGGACTCCAGTGGCCAGTTCTCTCTGTTAGGGCAAAGCTGCAGAATCCCAGTTTCCTACACAATGAGGTACATGGCACTAGCAGGCCTGTGTGGCTGCCTTTCCAGTAAAAACAAGTGCTGGCTACCTCCTCCCCTCTCACCCACTCCTTCTTCTGGGACAGCAATCAGTTACATCGGTGTCTGGCATTTTCTTGCAGGTCATGCGTACATTGTGCTAAATAAAGTGGATTATTTATAAAGTGAGGTTATTCTCCAAGTGCAGAAGCAGATTCCCTAGTACTTGTGCTGCATGTAATTAATGAAGTGCTCTTGGACCAAACTCTTCAGGGGAATGAGATCATCAAATGCCAGACTGGGCCATCCAGAGCCAAAGTAGATGGTCTTTACCCAGTGTCAGATAAAGAACCACAATGCTCGAAGGCCCTCAGCGTTAGGAAAATACTGGAATACAGGTTGGGGTAGTAAGAAATATGAAGTCAAGGTAGCATTTCTAAATTTCCCTTTTCTTTTGATCACAACCACTTATTTTATGTATTTATTTATTTTTGGTACCGGGGATCGAACTTGGGACCTTGCGCTTGTGAGGCAGGCAGCAGAACCACTGAGCTACATCCCCAGCCCACTACCACTTATTTTAAGAAAATGTTCTGTGCAACCAGTTTGGCATCTTTTAAGCAGCATTTCCTATCATCCGTGTGAGCAATCACTTAAATGGGACTGGGTATTTGCAAAGCACCCTTGGGGGAAGAGGGCTGAGCACGAGGCACTATCACTCAGATGCTGCCAGAGGAATAAAATGCTTCTTGTTTTCAGATGTTGCTAACAAAATGAGAGAGGAAGGACAAAGCCTAGGAAATGTAGCTTTGATCACCTCTTGACAATATTGTGGGAACATGGAGAACTCATCAACCTTTCATAAAGGACTTCTCACGCAATGAGTGCTTGGATTAACCTGTTGGTGACTTCTAGAAACATTTTCAACAGCCTTGTAAATTGATCAGCACTGCAAAACGTGTGGCCTTGTCATCTGAGTCCACATCCTCCCATATAGTCTATAGACTCATCACTTAAGTTGGGCAACTAGTGCGTCAACACTATTGTGACACAAAAATCCATTTTAAACTCCACAGAGTGTTGTCCAACTGTGAGTCACAAAGGATGACCCCACTGGATTTGGGGATGGCCTTGCTTCTGCCTTCCTAGCATGTAGCTGGATGCCTGGCAAGTAGTATCGCAACAGAGTCCTGCCTAGAGTCGAGACAAAGGCCTGTTGCTTCTGCTTTGAAGTCTTGGTGTGGTCTGGAAGCTCCTCTACTTTCCTACCAACCACTCCAACAATGGCTGAAACAACTTTTCTCACTTTTCATGTAGCTGCTCCTAAAATTCTGCTGCTGGGTGTCCATGCTGGGTGAAATACCTGCTGGACAGATATCACCTCCAGCACTATTCCCTCACTCTGGCCTGTCGATGGGGTCTCCTCCCACTAAGAGGTGCCTTTTTATTCAAGACTCATCTAGTTACCAAAGCACTGAAAGAGGCAGGCTCTTCTTTCACCGTGGATCCTGGGCACTGAGCTGACCTCAGCCAGGCTGGAGAGTCTAGGAAGCCCACATTGGACCAATCAGCCACCTCATAACCCCATCACCTGTATAGTTGGTCAGCTCTACCCCTACTCTGCCTAAGCATCCCCAGAAAACCTCTTCCTCCAAAGACCAGATCCTATTCCTTACCTTGGTATTGGAGAACCCAGACCCAGAGCCCACACTGAAATGCTGGCTCTGGCCTGGTGTGATTTTGAACAGCTAAATGCACCTGTCTGACCCGCATAGCACCATGCAGCATTAAGAGACACTTCCTAAAGGCACTTGCCACTGTGCCTCTTCCATTATGGCCACAATGGCCATCTGCTGTCTGTTCTCAGGTCGCTCTGGGCCCTTTTTCTTGCTTTCTCTTCTCGGATTTCTTTGCTCAGTGGTTTCCTAGTATGGATCAGCAAACAACACTGAGGATGGGAAGTGGCCACTTTCATCGGGCAGCATCTTGGACAGTGGCCCCTCCCTCCACAGTCCCAGCTTCCCACCAGTAGGCATGGTCTGGTTCTTGGTTCTGGCCAGTCCCTCACCTTCTGGGCTCTGGGTAATACTGGCGTCTCTAACCCTGCAGCTGGTGGAGGCCTCCTGCTTTATTAATTTGCCTCACCATCCCTTCTGTGGCTCTCATCTCTTCCCATGTAACCAATTCCCTGTATTGAATTATTTCCGTTGAAAACATCTTGAAGGACTTCTGTCTCCTAATGGAACCATGAGAGATGGGGTGAATCCTGCTCATGACAAACCTCCCAGCTCCTAAGAGCACTTTACACCAGAATCCCTCACACACATCTAAGTCCCCTCTCCCATAAGAAACTGCCCCCTCCACAGCTGACTGGTTCCCTCCACCAACAACACACCACCCCGGTGCCTTCACTGGCTGGTGAAGCCTTAAACATTTTCCACCAGGAGAAAATAGTACACTTGGCTGGATAAATTAATCCGCCAAGGCTGGGGATGCAGCAAATGAGTAGCTAAGGCATTAAGCTTCAGAAAGGAAAGCAAACAATTTCATGCACTTACTGTGGGAAAGCACTCATTGGGCCATGCATCATGACAACCAGGACTTCTGGCTGGGAAATGGTCGGGATGGAGAATTGAACACAGTGCCAGCTGGCACTGTTTCTGGCTGAACACAGAAGTTTGACATCTTCTGTCTCCAAGAGCCTTGGATTTTGTAAATTCTTTCATGTCCAAGCCTTATTCCATTTGACTATGTGTTTTTCATTGAGACAAAGGGAAGCTGACCATGGCACCTTGAGCAATGTCGCGGGGGTTTCCAGGCATTGGACAACAAAAATACATTCCTGCCTAATCAGTCAGCAGACTGTTCAGAGGAGTCTGGTGTGTCTCCATGCCCATGTTCCCTTGTCTAAGATCCTGGTGCCAACCTCACAGTTGCTTCGATACAACAATTCAGTATGCCTTCCTTAATATCTGCAAGGCTCCATAACTGATCCAGGCACATTGTTACTCCACGTGCCTCACCCTTAGAAATATCCTTTTTGATCAAAGAAAGAAACAATTACCTGATAAAATCCTGCTAGCTGGTAGCCTATGGCACAAGCTTCACATCTTTGACATAAAGAGTCTCCAACTTACCTCTCACCAGCTGTCTTCAAAGAGGCAGATGGTGGTAGATGGAAAGCTGCCTGGCCACTGGGGAGCAGGAAACTGAGGTCTTTCCTTCCTTACTCCTGGTTTGACTGGGACAGAGGCTAAGCCAAGGATATCTTGGCATCATTAATGAGAGAATATCATTAAGTGACACTCAGAGGGAAGCCTCAGAAATTCATCACACTGAGGGGTGGTCTGTTTTTAAGAGAATCTACTACAGGCCACAGTACATGCATGACATTGACCCCTCAGGCCCATGGTGACGGCGGGTTCTGCACTGCAGTTCTTCGTTCGTTCCATTGCTTCAAGGAAAGGCCCTACAGATGCCAACCCTCATGGACTAAACTCTAATTCTATGTCATCTCTTCTTGAGTCATCATTTTCTCAAAATAGAGTCTTTAAATGATTAGTCTAGAGATAAAGCAGTCCAGGGGGTTTGCATCCAGGAAGCTTTAAACCCTAACAAAGTCTGGAACAGTCTCATAAAGCCTCCGTAACAAACTACCACAAATGGGGTGGCTTACAGAAATTTATTCCCCACATGCTGAAGCTTGAAAGTCTGAGATCAAGGTGCCAGGAGGGTGAGGAATGGGGAATCTCTTCCGTGACGCCCTCCTAGCTGTGTGCTTTGCTGATGCTTCACTCTTATCTCTGCCTCCATCTTCACATGGCGTGCTCCTTGAGTGCAAGTTGTGTCCAAATCTTCTCCTTACAAGGACATCATCATATTGGACTAGGGCCCACCCTCCTCAGTATGACTTCATCTTAACTAATTCCATTTACAGTTATCCTATTTCCAAATAAGGTCACATTCGGTATTAGGGGTTAGGACATCACAATACAGTTAACTGTTCGACTCTCCAAGATGCATGTCCTTATCTCAGGCAAAATATATTCTTCCCATCCCCAAATCCCCAAAAGTTTCAACCCATTCCAACATCAATTCTAAGTCCAAACTCTCGTCCAAATATTCTCTACATTAGATATGATGAGACTTAGGATATGACTCATCCTTGGGCAAAATTCCTCTCCATCTATGAACCTGTGATACTACACAAGCTATCCGCTTCCAGAATAGGAATGTCTGTCCTATGTCTGTCTCACTGTGGAATCTTTTCCCATTTCAACATGGATAATTTTGATGGAAAGGGGGTCCTGGGTCCCAATCAAATCTGAATCCTAACAGAGTAAACTTGGTTTAATGTTAGAACTTGATAATAATTCTCACCAGCTTCATGCTCTGTGGTTGATCTCCATATAGGAAAGGCCCTGTCCTTCAATTAATGCTTGAGGAATGGTCCTAAAAGGGCACCTTACTAGACCTCATGTGTTTGGTTTTGCAAATATAGATCCACAGTCCATTGATTCTGCTCTCAACAACCGAGGCCTGGATGTGTGGCTAGTGCTCAGTGGAAGCACACCTGGGCTTTAGATGCTTCTGGTCCATCATCGACTGATGTCACACTCTGTTAGCCCTGTCAGGGAGATCGGCAACAATTGAGACTTTTCACAGTGCTTTATCGATCCAGACCTGGCCAAGCTGTAGAAACCCAACATAGACCCAATACTTTCGACATTCTTTCAGAAAACTGTTTCAATTTCGATTCCAGAGTCAGAGCGGGAAACACTGCCCTTCTGAAGAGCAGATGGCTGTTCGGATGGTGTGAAGCAGAGCTGTGTTCCGCTTCTTAAATCCATATTCAAAGACTTTGGGTCCTCTTTTGGATGGGATGAATGGACTTCCTCTTGTCAAAACAAATAGAAAGGAAATGCATCACTTTCAACAATATGGACGAACCTGGAGGACATTGCACTGAGTGAAATAAGCTAGACATATACTGCACGATCTCACTCATATGTGGGAGCTAAAAGAGTCAAACTCCTAGCAGCAGAAAGCAGAGAGATAAGTGATATTGGCCAAAGGGTACAAATTTTCAGTTCAGTTCCAGAGATCCACTACACCCTATGCTGACGACAGTTAATAATTATGTATTCATGTTTAAAATTCTAAAGCAAGTATGTTTTAAATATCCTCACTACAAAAATGTATGAAGTGACAGATGTGTGAGTTCTTTTGGTTTAATCATTTCACAAAGTACCACAAGGACAACACAGAGCTATTATGGATTTCACTCTAGATTACCACAATAAAGCAAATGTCACAATAAAGTGAGTCATTTTTTGGTTTCCCAGTGCATATGAAAGTTACGTTGGTACTATACTGTAGTTTATTAAGTGCACAACAGCATTGTGTCTAAAATGCATATGGCTTAATTTTAAAATGTTATTGCTAAGAAAAGTCACACAACTTTAAATATTACATGGTTTCTCTTATGTGGGACACCTAAAGTATAAATAAATGAAAGAGCAGAATGAAAGGCAGATAATAGGAAACAGGGAGATAGAGTTTTGCAAATGGGAAGGGACCAAGGAATGCAGGGGGAGGAGAAGGGAACATAAAAATAAGTAAGATGTGTCAAGTAGATGTACTAACTCCCCACAGTGAATGTAATCATATGTATCACCAACAGGCACTGATACAAAACAATTATACAATAAAAGGATTTTTTAGAGTACAAGCACCCAATGATAAATGTAAATGCATTGTATACCAATAAAATAATTTTTTTAAAAAACAATTTTAAAGGAATATAGGAAAATGTTAAAAATCATCTGCGCCTTCATCAAATCCCGATCTTTGCTGAAAGGTCTTACCTTGGAGTGGCATCTTACTTTGATCTTGATGTCTGCTCTCTGATCCGGGTGGTGACTGCTGAAGCAGAGTGTGGTTGTAGCAATTTCTTAAGATAACAGTGACGTTTGCCACATCAATTGACTCTTACATTCACAAAAGATTTCTCTGTAATGTACGATGCTATTTGACAGCGTTTTGTCCACAGTAGAACTTCTTTCAAAATTGGAGTCAATGCTCTCCAGCCCCACTGCTGCTTCATCAACTAAGTTTATTTAATATCCTAAATCCTTTGCTGTATCTTCGACAATATTCATGGCATCCTTGCCACAAGTAGATTCCACCTCAACAGACCATTTCCTTTGCTCATCCATTAGAAGCTACTCCTCACACATTAAAGGTTTATCATGAGATTGCAGAATGAAGTAACATCTTCAGGCCCCACTTCTAATTCTAGTTCTCTTGCTATTCACATCTGCAGTTACTTCCTCCCTGATAAGGTCCTGAATCCCTTGAAGTCATCCATGAAGGTTGGAGCCAACTTCCTCCAAACCCCCATTAATGTTGATACCTTGACTTCCTTCCTTGAATCATGAATGCTCTTAATGACATCTCCAATGGTGAATCCTTTCCAGGTTCTCTTCACTCAAATCCATCAAGGGAATTACCACCTATGCCATAGTCTTATGAAATGTATTTATTAAATAATAACGCTGGAGCCAGGTGTGGTGGTGCACACCCATAATCCTAGCACTCAGAAGGCTGAGACAGGAGGATCGCCATGAGTTTGAGGCCAGTATGGGCCACATACTGAGTTCAAGGCAAGCCTGTACTGCATAGTGAGACCCTGTCTCAAAAAAAAAAAGCAAAAAAAAAAAAAGACTGCAAAGTCAAAATCACTCCTTGATCTGTGGGTTTGAAAATGGATGTCACGTTAGTAGATATGAAAACATTAATCTTGTACACCTTCATCAGAGCTGTTGGGTGACCAGGCTCACTGTCACTGGGCAGTAACATTTGAAAGGAATCTTTCTTTTGGAGCAGTAGATCTCACGAGTGGGCACAAAATATTCATTAAATCATGGGTAGACAAATGTGCCTCTCTTGTTCCAGTCATAGAGCACCAGCAGAGTAGATACAGCAAAATTCTTAAGGGCCCTAGGCTTTTCAGTGTCAAATGAATGTCAGTTTCAATTTCAGTCACCAGCTACTTTAGCCCCTAACAAAAGGGTCAGCCAGTCCTTTGAGGCCTTGAAGCCAGGCATTGACTTCTCTCAGGCGAGGGAAGCCCTACAATGCATCAATATAAAGTTATTTCATCCACACTGAAAATCTGTGTGGCTCCCTTCACCAATGTTCTTAGCTCTTCTGGATAATGCTCTATAGCCTCTGCATCAGCACTTGCTTCAGCTCACATGGTTATGTTAGGGAAGCTGAGTCTTCCCTAAGCCTTTTGATCCAATCTCTCCATCTGCAGACTTTTCCTCTAAAGCTTCCCTGCCCCTCTCCGCCTCTGAGTTTTGCTCGTGATTGGACTTTGACTCATTTGATCTTTGATCAAGACCACTAAGACTTCGTCCAAGTCAGCACCAGAGGCTGCTTCACGTGCTTATCATTTGTATGTTCACAGGAATATCATTTTTTATTTTCTTCAAGAAATTTTCCTTCTTTTCACAATTTGGCTCCCTGATTGTCACAAGAGGCTTAGCTTCCATGTCTTCCTCAAAGCTTAATTACTTCTCTATTTGGTTTAGGGTATGAAGAGATGTGGCACTTTCTTTCCACTTAAACACTTAAAGGTCATTGTAGGGTTATTAACTGACCTCATTTCAATATTGTTATATCTTGGCGGGCAAAGGGGGCCCAAGACAGGGAGAGAGCAGGAAATGATGGGTCTGCGGAGAGGTAAGGACAGACACAACACATCGATTGGGTTCTCTGTCTCCCGTGGGCACACCCGCAGCACCCACAACAATCACAGCAATAACATCAAAGACCCTGGCCACGGATCACTATGACAGATGTAACGACAATGAAAACATTTAAAATAGTGTGACAAAATGCAATACAGGACAAGAATTGAGCAAAACATCACATAAATACATAGAACATTTGTCAATTTAAAATAAAACTTTTTAAACAAAGCAAGAAAATAAAGTAAAATAAAACAGAATTATGGTTTATAAGGAAGAAAAAAGAAGCATCGTGTTTTACACTGATGAACCGCCCAAATAAACATGATCCAGAAGCAGCCACATGGACCAAGCCTGTACCACCCCAGGGAGAGGTAAATATTCATTATTTGAGCAGGATTTTCTAGTACAGGGTTTCTCAAGGTCTGGCCCACAAGACACCTGCAGTCAAATCAACCAAACCGTGAGAGATGCACATTCTTGGGTCATGTCCTGGACCTGTTGAGGAAAGCTCTCTGGAGGTGGTGCCCCTTTCGAAGCAGGTCTCTGGTCTGTGGTTCACAAAGGTGACTCCGTTTAAGACCACAGCCTCTTCGGAGGACGGCCTTCGAGGCCTAAGACCGGTGCTGTCTTCGTGGACTATGGGAACTGGGGGAAATGACTTAATTTCTCTGAGCCTCAGTGTTTTAAACTGAAAGTTGGGATGACAAGCTGAACATCCCTACTCGAAAAATCCAAAATCAAAAGATTTTCTGAGAGCTATCAAGAGGAAAATTCCTCACTTGACCTTAAGTGACAGGTCACAGTCAAACAAGAGGTGCAGTAAAAATATTGTATAAAATTATCTTCAAGCTATTCATGTTTAGACTTGGGTCCCATTTAGATCTCTCTCTCTCTCTCTCTCCAAATATTTCAAAGTTTGAAAAATAATAAGAAATCTGAAATACTTCTGGCCCCAACTACAACTGATAAAGGACACTTGACCTGTAATATCTACCACAGAGTCCTTGAGACAGCTAATGAGAGAATGCATTTGAAAAAAACTTTAAAAATAGATACTAAGAGCATTTGGGCTGCATCAGACATAGTTTTGTAGAATCTACTTCGTGGGGTTGCTCTCAACAAAGGAGGTAGATTCGCAAAGCTCTTTGGCTTCGGAAGGTTGATGTTTAGTAGAACCCGGCTTGGAAAGTTGTTCAGAAAAAGTCAGACAAAGTCCTTGGCACAATGCGTGACACACAAGAAGCCAATGAGTATTCATCATGAGTCTCCTGACTCGGTGAAGTGAGGGTACAGTGTGTAGGGGCATTCAAGGCAAGTGGGACGGGGGAACTGGGACAAGACTAGAGTTGGCCTGAAGTCCTAGGCTAGGACATGGGGCTTCATCTTAAGCATAGTGGGCCTCTGCTGACATTGTCTGCACGTGGGAATGACAAAGATTACTACAGCAAGCAGTTGAAAAGAAAGATCACGTGTCGGAAAACTCAGAGACAGAAAAATTAGGCTGGAGACAAACCAGATGAAAAGGTACCCAGAGGCGGAATGAACTAGGCACAGTGTTTACCCAGCTGTAGTGTCAGCTACTCAGAAAACTGAGACAAGAGGATTGCTTGAGCCCGGGAGTTTGAGGCCAGCCTGGTCAACATAGCAAGACTCTGTCTCAAAAGGAAAAAGTTGAAAGACACAAGAGTCGGCCCAGCCACGGCAAGCTTGTAAGGCCCCTGTGTGCGAATCAGAAAAAGCTGCTCCATTCAAATGTTGAATCCCACGCTGGGGTCCCTGGCTGGGCAGCAGAGCAGAGATAAGAGCTCAGCCCACTTCCCCACTGGCCAGGGCCATAGGGTAGTGACCAACAAGTACAGCCACGGACTTCCAGGTGTCTTTCATGCCAATGTGGAAGCCATTTGCTCGTATCACCCTGAGACCCCTTCTGCCCTTTCCCTCACCATGTCATCAAATTGCCTGGAATTCTGATCTTTGGTTGCAGCACTCAGCCACCTCATCATCTTCTGTTAGAAGACACTTGGCTGAGAATGTCATATTGGAGAAAGGTCCCAGATTAAAATAAGGCTCCAACGTTTTCTGTGGCCGGATATTGTGCTCTAGGCAAATATGTGTGACCTAACTCCTTCTCAAGGGGTATGACAGTATGGAGACACTTCCTCAGCTATGATGGAGTAGACAGTGAGTCGAGGAGCACTGTGTCTCCCCCATTGTAAGTAATCACCAGTTACGTGATGCACAAGGAAACACGCCTGGCATAAAGTCTTCACTACTTGCTGGTGTGACAGGAGTCGGGAATTCATTAAGTATGGGAACAGGACCACTCCTCAAAGTCTTCAAAGCTAACAGTCTAGCAGGGGAGTCAGACAGTGAGCAAATACATACATAATTCCGAAAATGCAAAGCACAGACTTTCTGCAGAATGAGTAGCTAAATAATTGTGAAAGAGACTACTGTTTATAGAGCTGGGGGTGTAGCTCAGTAATGGAGTGCTTGCTTAGCATCCACAAATCCCTGGATTCAATCCCCAGCACTGAGGGAAGAAGGCAGGATGGAAGGAAGGAAGGAAGGAAGGGAGGAAGGAAGGGAGGAAGGAAGGAAGGAAGGAAGGATGGGAGGAAGGAAGGAAGGATGGGAGGAAGGAAGGAAGGCAGGATGGAAGGAAAGGAGGAAGGAAGGGAGGGAGGAATGGAGGGGGAAGAGGAGGTAATAGAGAGGGAGGGAGGGTCTGTACGGCCCACAAGGCTAAAGATAGTCATGAACTGACTTTTTCCAGGTGAAATTGACCAGTGCCGTGTGTAGAGGGTCAGTTTTCTTTAGGAAAGTTAGCAGCTAGTCTACTCTTCTCCATGCCTTCTAAGGAGACACTGTCAGAAGAAACTTTAGCAGAGGAATGAGAATTGGCAAGATCAATTTTTTTATATTATTGAACTTTATGTACAAATCATTTGATTTCAAAAAAACATTTAATGTAAAAACAAACATTCTTTTAAACTGAATTTTTTTACACCTACTGTACCATTCAAATGCTTTACCATCTTACATGATTTCTTCAAAATCTGTTATTAAGAAAAATCTGTTATATAGAAAAGCATTTCTTAATAAATAGAAACAAAGGGATTCTTTTCAGCTTTTATTATAAGATGACATAAAATGTTTACTCGACAGAAGTAATTTCATTACTGTTTGGGGGAGGAAATCACCAACTTTTGTGCAAACAATGTTAGCCTTCTTTTAAGTATTAAGAGCATAACTGCTTAAGAAATTACATAAGCAATAATCCTAAACCTACATCTCCCCTAAAATAATCTAATTGTTGGACATATGTGCACAGCTTTAGCAAATTAAAGTCCAAGAGAAATGTTCAAAATCTACTACTCAGAGACAAAATGAGAGTTCAGTAGAACTTGTCATTTGTCGAGCTTACCACTCAAGAAGTCTGTAATGAACGCTGCAGCTTCCCTCTTTCCTGTACTTTTTTAACATGAAATCAATGACCAAGAACTTAATACTGGATGACAAATCACATCCACACTGATAGTCAAATAGCCTCACCATTAAACACTTCCTAAACACCAATCAAATCAATATTTACTTTTACAAATTTCTGAAGACATCATTAGAAAGCTTATCTATCCCTTCACTAAACAAAATAGGGAGTTGCATCTCATGGTGGTGGAATGAAATTTAAAGATTAAAAATACCTATATTTACAGCAGCATTGATCCTTTATAAATAAAGTATATGAAACTGCAATATCTCTAAAGGATAATAAAAAATTGAGGTGACATCACTTAACCACAGTGCTTGATGTTAGAATAAAAACCTATTGGTGCTTATTAATGTGCCGGTAGTGAAACTGCTTTCTGTTGGAGAAAATCCAACAGTAAATATGTCCACAAAACACATAACACAGGGAAAAATTGCTCAAAACAATTCAAGTCATCTCAAGATCAATTCTTTTTAAATGAAGCTATAGGAACAAAATATGGTATCCATACAGTGGAATATTATTTAGCCTTAAAAAGGAAAGGAATTGTGACATGTGCTACACTATGGATGAAACTTGAAGACATTATGGTCAGTGAAGTAAACCATTCACAAAAGGACAAATACTCTGATTCTACATACATGAAGGAGCTAGAATAGTCAAGCTCAGTCAGAATACAAGGCAGGGATTACCTGGAGCTAGGGGAAGACAGTTAGTGAGTTGTGTAATGAGAATAGTCTAAATTTTCAAATGAAAAAGATGTGTTGATCTGTTTCACACCAATTTAATTTTATCATGATTAAAAATACTTTTTACCCAAGCCAGTGCCAGTTACCTGTAGTCCCACCTACTCGGAGGGCTGAGACAGGAGGATCACTTGAGCCTAGGAGGTTGAGGCCAGTCTGGGATTCATATTTTAAAAATATATGTTGTAATTAATTTTTAACATCTGAAATGTACAGAGGCTCGTGGCTTCCTACAGAACATCAGGCTGAGTTTGAAATGTTTTGGTGTTTCTGGATACTTTCTCATAAAAATTAGATGGAGAAATAGTGACCAGCTCTCTTCAACCCTGCCAGAGGTGGCCCAGCAGTTAGGAAGTTGCCTGGGCAGCGATGATGCTTGTGAGCAAACAAGCCCTTGGTCTGACAAGTGATGCCTGCTCCCGCGGCTGCGCTGCCACCAAAGATACCATTCAGCTTCGCCACCGCTCACTGCTGCCTCCTTCTTCTCCTGGTTTTCTCTCTGCTCATAGTTTTTTGTGCTTCTGCTCTGTCCTGAGTTTCCATCTTCTGCTTTAACCGAGTCTTGATTTTCTTTCATTGTTCACCTTCCCCAAATTCAGTCATTAAGTGTAGAAATTCCTTGAGGCTGCATTCCAGACCCCTGCTCCTATCTCTCCCACCAGACAACCCACAATCCTGGCTCTCATCATTTGTGCATTCTAAAAATTCCTAAATTCGTATTTCCTCACCAGGCTTTTCCTCGAGCTGTACATTCACGTATCCAAACGCCTTCTTGACATCTCCCCGTGGATATTGTGTGAGTTGCAGTATACAGAGACCCCAAAGTGGGGTGCCTTGGGAGAGGCAGAGGCATAGCCCTTTCCCAGTCACCATCCAGCAGCCTGCAGGCTCGGGCTGAGGGAGAGGCGCCGCCATTTTCACCGCCAGCTTCCAAGGTGGGATCCAGGCCGGTCACGCTCATTCCCACCTGCATCCTGCCAGCAGGAAGGGGCAACCGCAGGGAGGCATAAGTCGCTTCCTCCTTGGGACAGGGCCGGGAAGTCGCATGCATCAGCTCCTCTCACACAGCACGGCCATAAGCTGACGTCACCGACACACACAGACAAGGAGCTGGAAAGTGGCAGCTCTGGCTGACCAGCTCTGGGCCCAGGTGAATTCAGGAGGATTTCTTGAAACAAAAAAGAGGAGTATGGCTGCTAGTAGCTGCTTCAGACATCTCCATGGCACTTGAGCTTGTCACATCTAAACTCAAAGCCATGATCTCCCCTCCCAAGCCTGCCCTCTCCGGGGGTTTCATGCTCGTGGCTGGGGTCACCATGCACCCTTCGGTTGCTCCTCGGAAACCTCAGAGTTCTCTCCCCTTCACTCCTAGATCAGCTCATCATTAGGCCCTGCTAATTCTTAATTCTGAAGCTGCTTCTCTCCCCTTCTTGGGCCATCTGAGCACACGAGCATCCCTCATCCCTCAGCTGGATCGGCTTCTTCACCCTGCCCTTCTCGCTGTGCCTCCGCTCATTACTGATGCTCCTCCCAGGTGGTCTTTCCCAGTGCCAGTTCGTGCTCCCCTCCCCCTTACGACCACCCATCAGCACCCAGGGCTTTTTACAAGACCTGCAAACCCCTGCGTATCTGGCCTCATGCTCTGTGCAGCCCCATCCACGCCCCACGGCCCTTCTGCTGCTCTCGGCCCACATCCAGCCTCTTGCCATTCTCCTGCTGCAGCCTCCTTCTAGCACCACCCCCTCCAGCAGGCATCCTGCTCCCTATGCCCACTCTCTCGGACTTCCAGCCTTCAGAACAGCAAGAAAGAAATGGCTGTGGTTGACAAGCCACCTCGCTCCCAGTACTTTGCAATAGCAGCCTGAAGAGACTAAACACCATTATATTCCCCTGTGTTTAGCAAAATGCCTTGCAAACAGGAAGTTCTAAAAAGGTAGTGGATGAATGAATGCAAAATTCAGAACACTTGGAAATGAATGAGTCTGGATTACTTAAGATGAATTGGAGCATTCTGATGAAGAAATTCAGCGTTGCTGATAATCTCATGCATGTAATTTGGTGAGAGCAGGTCTATGTGGAGTTGCTTCTATGTACCTAGCCTTGCCACAGCACTAAGGATTAGGAGGGGGCAGAAGGGACATCTGACATGGCCTGTGTTCCCAAACAGTATTTAGCAGCAATTATCATACACCATGTGCTAAAGAAGAAAGAAGAAAACAAATGTTCACAACACAGTAATGCTTGCTCCACCATCAAAAAAAGCACATGACATAAAACCTAGATTAATCTGACACAAATTTCAGTTAAGTTCAGATGCAAGAGAGACCAATATAGACCAGAAGAATCTGGTAAGTCTTTGTGAACAGGCTCACACCTGAACTAGACCTTGAGGGACAAGAGGGGTGAGATTTCAGGAGAAGGTCCTCTGGGCAGGAGGCAACTGATCACATTTGTGGGGGGAATGGACAGGATGCCTGCCTGCTGGGGCAGAGCGAGCGTTAGGCTGGGAACCAGGTGATGGAGGACCCAGAGGTACATTTGTGCTTTGTCTGGAAGACAGCAGGAAATGCTAATGGTTGGGGAGGAAAGTTGTTGAAGAGAAAGAGTCTTGGATTGGTGTACAAAACAGGCTGGAGGTTTTCACCTGGGAACTCTGCCATGACCCATCACTCACCAGGGAGCTGGCCGGGCTGTTCAGCCCTTCTGCAGAGGGCAAGGGTCACACCAGGGGCCACCTGGGAGCCTCTCAGGGGGCTGGGGCTAGAGGGGCCGTGCTGTCTGCCACTGGACTTGGAGACAGGAGAAAGGACCCTTTCTATACAGCTGTCCCGCTTCCAAGTACTGGACCTGTGGCAGTCCACCCTGAGCCCCAGGACATAAAGCTTTCTGGGCACACAGTCAGTGGATGGAGAGCCCCCCACACCAGTGAAAGGATTTTATTTCGTAAGTGAAAGCTAATCCAACACACAAAACCTTCTAAACTCGGGTGCTTTCTTCTTCTCCTCTTGGGATGCATGGCGTTTCATTAGGATTGTTACGGATGAACAATTCTAGAAGCTGCCAGATTCTCTAGTGGGCCAGAGCATGTTTTATGAAAAACTTGCCCTCATGAGCCAGCCAGTCCTCCCGCTCCAACATGCACACAGATTCATAGGGATTTGGGGTTGCAGAAGCAAAATGAAAGTACCAAGTATAAATGATGGAAACTTTGTTCCATTATTAATGAATAGAACTTTTTCCCAGGCAGATTGGAATGACGTTGATCTGGCAGTGATGTCATGTGGCAATGCCCTGATAGTTTTTTATTTCTGAAAGAAAACAATATCTACATTTAAGCAACTGTACTATTGGATATGGTTCTTGATTTTCATAACTTTGTTGATACATTTTCATTTTCACGTGAAAGCAAATCAAAATTGTCAGAAATTTATGTAAAGTCCAAAAGTGAAAATTTTATCTCCTAATGACTCTTAATTTCTTAAATTCCCTGTGGAGATTTGCTTTCAAAGAGTGCTAGGTCTTGGAGATTAGTTCAAAAAGTTTCACAGTGTTCCTTAAAGACAACAAAAATTTCCTAATAATAAAATAAGCAATACACAAAGAACTCTGTTAAGACATTGACAAGAAAATTGAATTTTCAAAAAGAACACCCCACAGAGAATTTAGCAAAGAATATGACCAGGCTATTTATTAAAGACACAATCCAAGTATCCTCATAGAAAAAGAAAAAATAAAAGACAGTCAACACTTCTAGAGGCAAGAGACGTGCAGATTAACACAACAGAATATATGGCAAAAAGCTATACTAACCAGGCCGTCGAGGTGTGCAGAGCGAGTGAGTGTCCCCAGGTGGTGTCACACAGCATCTGTCCTTTCGGGTTAACACTCAGAATGCCCACGCCTCCTTCACCACCGACGCAATCTTTGAGAATCTTCCGCTTCGGAAACGAAAACCGTAGTGTACAAGAACACACATATTGCGACAGTTTGGATGTAGTTGGTTCCCCAAGGGTGTGTGTGTGGAAAGTTGGGTGCCCAGTGTGGAGGCTTTGAGAGATGGAGGAACTCTTAGCAAAGGAGGCTCTGAGGAAGGTGCACCATAATTCGGTCGTTTGGGGAGCTGCCCTCAGAAGCAGGCAATGCTGATCTGAAAGTGAGCTCGTCCTGGTGAGAACGCGCTGTCACAGAAGAGCAGGCTGCCTCTGCTCCACTTTGCAGATTCCTTTCTCGCTCTGGGCTCGTGCCCCACGTCCTGATCCCGCCCACCATATTGTGACGCTCCCGGGAGGCCCTCATCAGAGACTGAGTCGGTGGAGCCACCCTGTCTTGGACTTTCAGCTTCCAAATCCTTGAGCTGAATCAACATTTCTTTATAGTGTACCCAGACTCAGGTTTTTGCTGTAGCAACAGGAAACAGACCAAGACATGTACAAATATGCTTGTAATGGGCCTGTTTGTAAAAAAGAGGGCAGGGCGTTCTAAATGCCTGCGGAGAACGTATCCACGCTATGAACTATTATGCAACAATAAAAAAGAACGGTCTATATATACCCCCACCTGTTGAGCCAGAGCGACATCTGTGAACATTATGAAGGGAAAAAACCACAGGAACATGTATATCTTGCTCTGGTTTTAGATTTAATTCAGTTATAACGGCAGACTATGAAATACATTGATGATGGATTACCATTCAATGAGTTTTAACAAATATACACACCTGCTCACCACAACCACAGCATGGAACACTTCCATCATCCAAATATGCTCACTTGTGCTCCTCTGTAGCCAACCCTCCTACCTGTGCCAGGCAGCTGGATGCCCATCAATTAATTTTGCCCTTTTTAGAATCCAGTGTAAACAAAATCATGAAGTATATTCCTATTTTGTCTGGCTTCTTTTGCTGGCACATTTTGAGAGACATTCCTATTGTTGCTTGTATCTGTAATTTACTCATTTCTATTTCTGAGGATTATTGTACTGTACAAATATGCCACAATCACCTATTCCAGTTTTTATCTATACAAAAGGTGATATCAACATTTATGTGCAAGTCTTTGCACAAATATGTCTTTCATTTTTCTTGGGTAACTAAGAGAAATTCCTGGACTACATGGTTAAATGTGTTGAACCTCAAGAGGAAATGCCTAAACAGTTCTCCCCAGCAGTGAGTGAGATTCCCAGTTGCCCTTCAACTTTGCCAACACTTGGTATTGTGAATCTTTTACATTTTAACCATCTAATCAGGTATATAATGATATCTCATTGTGGCCTTATACAATAGTAATCATAAGTATCTATTCCTATGTTTGTAATTGGCATACTTTGTGTGTATTTTGTGAACTGCCAAAGACTTTTGCTTATTTTTTTAATTTAGATTTTTCTTACTGTTGAATTATAACCATTCTTCACATATTCCTGACACAGGTACAAAATGTTTTCTTCAATCAGTGGTCTGGGTTTCCATTACCTTAGGGGTATTTTTAACTTTGATAATAAATTTCAACTTTCCAATTGTTTATGACTGATACTTTTTGTAACCTAAAAAAATCATTGCCTACATGAAAGTAGTGAAAATTTCCTCAAATGTTTACTTTTAAAAGTTCAAAGTTTTACATTTAGTAAAAAGTGACCAATTTATATAATCTGAAGAGAAACCAGAGTGTGAAAAGTTTTATATTTAGGTATATAGTCTATTTCATTTTAATTTTTTCATCAAGTGGGCAGTTTGTTTGCATTATTCTTATTATCATTATTATTGTCATTACAAAGGGTAGAAGTTCATTTTTCCCACTTGATATCTAGTGTTCCAGATCCATTTCTGGAAAAGAACTTTCCCTTTTCTCATTGGACTACAAGTACTGTATGACTTGCTTTTAAAAAATATAATATTCATGTATAAACTTAGATGAAAATATGAAAAGATACACATCAAACTGTTGACACTGATTATCTTTAAGTAGAATTGGAAGAAAAGAGGAAATAAATTTTTCCTTATACACCTGTTTAGGAATTACTGTCTAAATTTCAAAAGAATAGTAAAACATTACCACCTGAAATGAAAATACTAGAGGAATGAAAGGGTTTCTGCCAAGGAGATGGGACTCAAGCTCATGCTGAGGGGAGAAAGCCCCGGGCACAATCAGGTGTAAACTGTTCACAAATGGACCCAAGTGACGCAGAGATCTCCAACTGTTTGCATTTAAATGGTGCTGCTCAAGCAGTCAAGCAGGCTGGAGATAGTTCCCTTAATTATTTTCAGCACTCTTCCCAAGTCTTGTTTACACTATTAATTTATTTCACAAACCCTTTCTTAGCAAATAATACCAACAGACCCAATGGGACTTAGCAAGAATAAATGGAATCTAAATTAAAGTAAGCTGTTTGCATTGATTTTTATTCCTGCTTTTTCAGATAAGGCAACAGAGAGTCATCAGGTATATGAGAGTATATTGATGAATACAGGATAGCTGGAGAACTAACTACACCTGATTTTCTTGGGGGAAAAAAAGCATGAAAACAGCCCATTTGTAGGGAAACGAATTTAGGAACCTCAGAAGAAATTAGTCAGTGAAAAATCATTGATTAGTAAGAGTTTAGTATGTTCCACACACTCTGCTGAGGTGGATGTCGTGTATTACTTCATTTAACTGTCACGAACTCCTTCCCCCAGGGTCTTTTTACAATTCCTGCTTACATCTAAGGGAACCAACATGTACAGAGGTGAACGAACTTACCTGCAATCACTCAGCTAGTAAATGAAAGAGTGGAAACTGGAAATCAAGTTTGTCTTAAAAGCTAATGCTCTTGGTTATGTAAAGAAAAAATTAGATTAATACTCTACATATTAGCTATCAATTATTGAGCTAATACCATATGTTAAGACAGCAGGAAAATGTAAATTAAAACTACATTGATGGGGTCAGGGATTTAGCTCAGTGGTTCCACCGCCTGCCTCGCAAGCGCAAGGACCCGAGTTCGATCCCCGGTACAAAAAAAAAGAAAAGAAAAGATAAACAAAACTACATTGAGATCCCATCTGTCACCCTCATCAGAATGGCTATCAAAGATGCAGAGAACAGTAAAAGCTGATAAGGAGGAGAGGAAGAGGAACCTTCTATGCTGCTGATGGGGAATATAAATTAGTACAACCACTTTCGAAATCAGTATGGAGCATAGCACTACCATTTGATCCAGCTATTCCACTCAGTATATTCCTGAACGAATTTAAATCAGCACATTATAGAAACACCTGCACACTCATGTTTGTTGAAGTGCAATTCACAATAGCTAAGCTATGGAAACAATCTAGATGCCCATCAATGATGAATGGATAAAGAAAATATGGTGTATATTCACCTGAAATATTATTCAGCCATAAAAGAGAATAATAACACATCATTTGCAGGAAAATGGAGACCGTTATATTAACTGAAATAAAATGTCACGTTTCCTCTCATATGAGAAATCTAAAGGAAGAGAGAGAGAGAGATGGGGCATGAAAGGAGAAAGGAGGTTATTAGACAGGGGGTGGGGGAGAGGACAGGAGAGGGGATGGGAAGCAATTAAAGTATGTTATACGCATGTGCAAGCACACCAGAATGAAGCTCAGTAGTATGCATAACTAATATGCACTGCAGAAATGGCTGTATGCTAAGAACTGTGCGAGGGTTCATGACGTGAACTCGCCTGAGCTCCTTGATTAGCTCTGAAGAAGACATCGTAAGAGACATAAAAACATAGAAAACAGACGGCTGTAAATCACTCATTTGATTAGGTTACATGATTTTGGGTCATGTTTATCTTAGCCATTATTTTAATAAAGCATTTGGCCATAAACCAACATTTGATTTCAGGACAGAGTACGAGTTTGTTTAGCACCCATTCCACAAGTGATGAGGTGAATGATCAGGACCAAAAGCACTGACCGCGCTATGCCTCAGCTTCCTCATCTGCAAAAAGCGTACAACCCCTTCCACTCCCTCTCAGAGGTACCATAAAAATCAAGTGAGGTGGCCGGGGATTTAGCTCCGATCCCTGGTACCAAAAAAACAAATACAAAAAAACCAAGTGAGGGCCCAGCATATAGTTCAGTGGCAGAGCACTTGCTGACCGTACACGAGGCCCTAGGTTTGATCCCCAGCATTGCAAAAAGGAAAAGAAAATCAAGCGAGATGAATGTTAGCAAAAGCATGTTAAACATTTCTTAGAAATATATGTGCAGGCCTAAGGCCAAAGATGACTTAACCACACAGCGGTATTTACGTGAATTTGATCACTCAGATGCTATAAACACCATGTAAAAAAGTAGGCATTAATAATTAAAACAGCTTGGGGCTGGCATATGAACACACAGATGGAGCAATGGAGAGACTAGAAATAGACCACCCACATATGGGAATTTGTGTATGATAAAGTGGAATTTAAATCACTGGGGAAGGAGATATTTTAGTAGATATGTCAGAACAACTGGGCAGCCAAATGGAAAAATAATAAGGCGGATGCCTACTTTATCACTTACCTAACATAATTCACAGATGTTTCAAAGAGTTAAACATAAAAATAATCAAACTATAAATTCCTAGGAGATAATGGAGGAGAATTTATTTGCTCATTTATTTTAGAAATGAATACCTTGCTAAACAAGACATCAAGATACAAAAGCCTTAACCAAAAAGATTTCTAAATTTGACTATATAATAATTAAAAATTCCTGCAAGGACTGTAGAGTGATATTTATAGATAGATGATGGATAGATGGATAGATAAAGTACAGATATGTGTGTCTTTTTTTATCTATATATGATATACATAATGTTCAATAATCAAATTTGGATAGTTAGTATGTCCACCACCTTGAATTTTTATTATTCCTTTGTCATGTATCCTATAAATATGTACAATTATTACATATCAATTAAAAATAAATAAATGGACCTACTCAATGTAATTGGTTATATCCACTTAGCTCTATAAAAGAATCCAATTTCTTTCTGTCTTTATAGTCCCGTTAGCAGATGGCCTATAATATGTATCGCATTCGGGTTTAATGCTACTCAATAATGAAACTCTTTTCTTTCACTTCAAAAGGAAATTCCTGCAAGGAAAAAAAGTCACATAGTAAAAAGCAAATGACACACTGTGAGAGAATATGACAACATATATAACAGACAAGGGGCTAAATCTCTGAATAATTAATTAGCAAATATTTAATGAGCAACTATTATGTGCAGGCACCACACCAAGCATTTGAAGATTCAAAACAATTAAAAGCCCTACCTCATACAGCTCATATTGTGCTGAGGAACATAAAGGGATCTAACGTGCTTGTAGAAAAAGTACAATTAAAAAATGTGCAAAGAACATCCATAGTTCACAAAGCTGAAATATAAACAGCATTTAAATGTGTGAAAAAGTTCTCACTCCTTCAAAACAAATAAAATGCAAGTTAAATTTCAGCAACCTATAATTTACATTCATCAAATTTTCTAAAATCAAAAAAAGTGATAATATACCAGGTTGGCAAAGGTATAGAGAAACAAATATTCTCTTCCAGCTTGGATAAGAGTATCAATTGATTCGATGTCTTTGAAATACAATTTGTCAATATCTATCACAATTACAAATACTTATACTCTTTAGCCCAACAAGTCTGCTTCTGAGAATTTATGCTACAGACGTATTCATGCTACAGGGGATAATAAAAAATATATATAATGTGTGTTTAAAGTTTTTTAAATTACTACAGTAAAAGACAGACTGTCATTAATCCCCCTCTCTCCAAGCACGCTTATCCCATCATTCTCGATACTTTCTGAAGCAGTTCTGGGAGTCCTCTTTTATGAGTGTCTTTATGAGGTATGATTTTTTTTTTTTTTTAGGGCAGTGAATTCTGCTGCTGAATGCCATCCGATGGGAAGGCAGGTTCAGAAAAACACCACAGCGAGTCCTTATCCACCTTATTCACTGGATCTCACACTGCAACTTCCGGCTCTTCTGCAAAGCCAAATTGACCGCAAAAGGGAAAAGTTTGAATCCATTCAGAACATGTAGTCACAACAGCACAACTAAAGACACAAAAGAGCGTATTCAAAGCAAAAGGGTGTATTTTAAGAGGAATTAATAACAATGTGTCTTTTATTGTAATAATTTTTAAAAATTTATTTAACACCCACTGTATTTTTTATCATACCATGTATAGAGGATGTTCATAAAAATGTTTGCCATAGCAAAGACCACAAAAGGATATGTATTCATCAGTAAAAGAGGGGTTAAATAAATACATAGCATAGCTAAAATGATACAAGTTGATAAAAAGACTATAGTTGCTGCAAAAAATGAGGCAGGTTCATATGTACAAAACATTCTTCAAGATGTATTAAGTAAACAAAAACAAAGTCCTCCACAGTGATATACAGGGCTGCTCTGGTAGGTAGTTAACAAGTTAAAAATGTTGTAAGTATGTGTGTACAAGAGATACTATAAATTTGACTAATATAAAAGCTGTATCATACAAAATTCGCCAATAATAAAAATATGCATTACTCTTCATTCCACCCACTCTAAATTCCACCCATACCATCAATGTGACTCATTACTACGTTTAAAAATTCACTGTCAAGATTTTAATAATTCTGTCATCCACAAATATATCACGAAATCGGATTATGAATAAGCTTGATAAGTAGTTGACCAGCAAAGAAGTCACTTGTGTCCTGACAAATATGGTTCAAACACGAACGCTGGTTGATAGCTCATTCTTTTGAAGGAGGAAAATGAAAGTGAAACCACAAATGTGTACGTGGCGACTTCGCTTGTTTATCAACGACAGGAGCAGCTTCTTTCCCGAGACGCTCATTTTTGAGTACAGGAAGCATATTTCCTCCAATCTGTGAGTTCTCCACAAGGCGACGAAATCAGACACACTTCAAAGTTAATCAGAGCAATTACGTTTTCTTCACCATTTTCTCAAATCTGGACCAAGGCTCAGCCAACTACGGCCCGCTAGCCCAATCTAGCCTGCTCTCTGGTTTTGCAAATGAAATGCAGAACATAGCCACATCCATCCATACATGTGACATCTGTTTGTGCCACTTCCACGACAGACACGGGGCCCACGAAGCATACGACATGTGCTGACCAGCCTTCTCGGAGAAAAGCTCACACACTCCTGCTCTGGACAACACAAAGCAGGCTCGGATTCACAGCGCTTGCTGATTTCTGAAGTGTTAATTAACACTCCCACGGCGATGAGTCTGAAGCCACCAATGTGCCCCCTCTGACCAGAGTTGGGAAGAGTGGAACTACCGTAATGGAATGTAACAGATGTAATAAATATATATGTAAATATATATGTAAATATGTGTGTATATATATAATGTAATGTATATCTCAGAAATGTAACAACCTCAAGAACATGGGTAATGGCAAGACGCAGGAAAACAATTAGGAAGCCGTAAGTTTTGACTATTTGTTTTTAATATAATTTACTTAATGCTCATAATATTTAATTTTTAGTAATGGCTCGCAACTAACTCATGAAGCTTTGAAAATTTCATGGTTGGCTCCTGCAAGCTGATTCAGGGGCTCCAGCCATTGGGGTTACGCCTCCCTGTCCAACACGAGGGACACATGTCCAGGTGGTCTGGCTGTGCCGATCTGCCTCTGCTTGTGTATGCTCAGGGGGATCTGGGAAGAGGCAAGAAACTAGAAACACTTGTGGCTTAGACAACAGGCAATCGCAAGTCTGAGAGTTGAATTGGAACAAAGGTTTATTTCTTACTGTTTGTTCTTTTTCATGGAATAGGAATTTGTATGTATTTTTCTTTATCTCATGCTTGTATCACCCTTCCAACGCCCATCAGTCTTTTGCAATCCAGCTGTTAAATCCAGTTTTCCTGCGGCTCCCTCTGGGCCTGCTTGTCTCAGCAGTGCTGGGGAGCAGCCTGGCCTGTCTCCAGCGGGGCACATCTCCCGAGGCTGCGGTTCACCAGGGCGAGGAGCCCCACAGGCTGGGCACCACGCTGGTGAATCAGCAGCCCTCCCAGCTGGAAACACTGGCCCCAGAGCAGCCCTGAGAGCAGCCCGTGGCCTCGGCTCGCCTTCTCTTTCTTCTTTGGTCTCTGCTTGTTCATCTTTCCTGGAAAAATTAAGTAAGCTTTTCCCTTTAACCAGTTTCTCTGGTATTTTCAAGGGCAAACCCTACAGCCTCCTGCCAGCTACTTCCCACATGCCAAGCCTTCCTGGCTATATTTACCCCTGTGCTCCTCTGTCCCGGGCTGTGGCCACACTCTCGGGATCCGCCAGCCAGGCAGCTGCCGTGGGTGGAGGCCACTTCCCCAGGAGGCACCTAGAAGAAGGCTTGGCCTCCGCTGGGGAAATGCCACTTCATCCAACTCGGCCTGTGCACACCGGGGGCCCCAGTCCCTATACTCAGAGTTCTGCCCACCTGCAGCTGTCCTCTGGTGCTTGTCCCTGGCTCCTTGTGTTCTTCAAGCTTCTGTCCTTACTTGGTCCTCACGTATGATCGATCTCCCCTCTCCCGGAACGGTGCTGATCTCAGAGCACCACTGGCTCCCCATGCCCAGCCCTGTCCAGGTGCCCAGACTCTGCCATGACCCCCACTTTCCCTCCAACCTGCTCAGTCCTGGCTCCTCTCTTCCCCTCTCGAATCCACAATCAGAGTGCCCTGCAGCCTCACCAGCCTCAAAAACACTGACCCACTTGCAGGTCCCTAAAGCCAAAGACACACCCACGTGCTTGGGTGAGGAGCGTTTCCTTGGTGAGTGTCTGGTGCTCACCCATCAGGATCTAGCAGCCCCTTTCCAGCCCCAAGTTGCAGGCCGGAAGACGTGAGAGCCTGTGTCAGCTAAAGTTCCCTGAAGCCAGGGATTTATGACAATGCACTCCCAGGAAACACTGGAGGGAGAATGGAAAGCAGGGCAGCGACAAGAGAAGCCAAGCAAAGACCCATGCTCAGCCTCCCACTTTTCTGCTGCCGCATAGCAAACCAT
The DNA here is from genome assembly GCF_053883595.1 of Heterocephalus glaber. Lineage (NCBI taxonomy): Eukaryota > Metazoa > Chordata > Mammalia > Rodentia > Bathyergidae > Heterocephalus > Heterocephalus glaber. Next base: position 5,069,732 of record NW_028258315.1, read on the forward strand.
CCTAGCTTAGTGGCATAAACCAACCGCCAGTTTTATTTTGCCTCCAGATTTTGTGGATCAGAAAGTGGTTCAGGGCCACAGGGACAGCTTGTTTCTGTTCTGTTGTGTCTGGGCCTCACCTAGAAAGACACAAAGATAGGGAGGCTCTAGGCTGGGAGCTGGAACCATCTGGAGGCTTCTTCACATGTTTGCCTTTGAGCGAGGATGAGCAGGAGCTCACTGCCGACCAGTGGGCTTTCCGCGTGGCGTGGACGTCTCATATCATAATTGTTGAGTTCTGACAACAAGCATTCCAAGAAGCAGCGTCTGGGAACAAGAGTTCCCAGAAGCCAAGGCCAAAGGCGCAAGACTTTTTTCTGACCTGTTTTCAGACGTCAGTCGTGAAGTTCTCTTGATGATTCCCTGCATTCTGTTGGTTCCAAACAATCACTCAGATCAGTCCAGATTCAGGGGGAGGGGAACTGGCACCACATCCTGACAGGCATATGGCCATATCGTACTGCAGAGGAGCATGTAAAAAGGAGGCACTGTTTGGCCATCTTTGAAAATACAATCAGCAACATAAACAAAATCACACGGAAGGTGCCTGTGGTCCAATGCCACATGGGCGCCCTGGAAGGTGGAGGTCCTGCCACAGAGCTGTTCCAGCTAGGTGCAAAGGAGCAGGACTGTTGACATCCATACACCCATCCGCTACTGCCCACAGGCTGCCCCAGGGAGGATGCAAATTTCCAGACACTCTGCCTCCATGAGACTACAAGCACAGCTGGCTCTGGCACATGGGGCAGCCCTGTGAGAGAGACACAGGTGCTGGCCGTTGAGATTGAAAGCCATGTGGGGCAGGTATGTGTGAACCTGGAAAGGGATCCCAGGTGATAGGAGCAAACATCACCAGTAAGGTCTGCTGCCCAGGGAATAGAGATTTGAACCAATCCCACATCGTGGCCCAGTACTCATTTGCTCATTATTTTCTGGGACACAAGGTTGAGTCTGGGCATATCCGAGCCATCCAGAAGCTCAGTCTGGTCATAAACATTGAAGTTCTCATTGCCATCTGTTACCATGGGGCTGGGATCTCCATCTGTGCCTGCCACTTAGGAGGCCATGTAGAGTGGTGGTTATGCCCAGGTACTGTAGAGGTGAACAAATATCAGTCCCCATGACAACTGTATAAGCTCTTTTGCAAAAAAAAGGGGGATAATAGGAGTATTTGTTTTGCAGGTTGGTGGTGAAAGCTGAATGAAGTTATGTATGAGAACCGTTGGTACAGTGCCTCTGGCACGTGGCAAGGGTTAGAGATGTTAGCAATGCTCATAGTTGCCTCTTGGTAAAGGCACAAGGGAAGGAAATATCCACCTCCCTGGGGGTGGATGGAGGGACACACTACCGGAACATCACAGAAGGCCTGACCCTTGGGCTGAACTTTGATCCTCAGGGTTCTTCAGGTGCTTGACCCAGGGCACTGGTATGGCAAAGGGGAGGTCATGCAGCTGGACAGGCAGCAGCTGGTCCACAGCACACTGGACACAGTGCAGGCCAGCAACACTCTGACTCTGGCCAACCCCGCTCCTCAAACGTTGCTACCTGCTCTCTGCACTCTCATGCATTTCTTAGCTGCCATGAAGATTAGCTTCTATTATGAAGAGTCCTTTTATTTATCTGGTCATGCTCTTTTAAATTAAAACAGCTCCCATATACGTAAAATGCATAAATGTGTATAATACAGTTTTATTTTTAAAAAAATAACTAAGTCAAGGCTCATGTGCTTGCTACCCAAATTTAAGATTAATAAAACATCACCAGTACCTGTGAGGCATCTAGGTTCCCCTGGATAACTGCATCCCATTCCCTCCCTCCTCCAAGCAAATAGCCTTATCCTGAAGTTTATGTTTATCATCCCCTTGCTTTTACACCGTGGTCCATTGTATTAGTCACCCATTGCTGTGTAACAAGTTGTCCCAAATGCTTAACAGCTTAAAATAATAACCATTTATTATTTCTCAGGCTCTGGAGTCAGAAACTTGAGAACAGCCCCTCTGAGTGACTCTGGAGCCAGGTTCCTCCTGAGGCTGCAGTCAAGACTTGGGCAGAGACCGAAGATACCTAAAGGCTCAATGGGGGTGGGAGATGTGTCCCCAAGATGGGGCATGCACACGGTCATTGGCAGAGGCCTCAGTCCCTTGCTGGCTGCTGGCAAGAGGCATGGGGTTCTTGAGACAGTCTTCTCTGTTGGGCCACTTGAGTGTCCTCAGAACATGGCTCTTGGTTTCCCTAGATCACGTGATCCATGGGAGAGCAAGGGGAAGCCACACCGTGCCTCATTACCCAGTCTTAGACGTTACACCTCAGTGACACTTAGATGTCACACTGTCCATTAGAAGTTAGTCATTACATCTGGTCCACATCAAGGAGAGGAGAATTAAGTGCCATTTTCTAAAAGGAGTTAGGAATGTAAGGACTTGTTGACTATGTGTGTGGATTCCCAAACTATGTATTTGTTCAATCTCTTCCTACATGAAATCGCATTATAAATGGTCTGTGACTTGCAATTTCACCTGACATTATGCTTTAGACATCCATTCGTGTGGGCACATTGTATTGACTTGCTCTGGCTGCCATAACAAAGTAACACAAACCGAATAGTTTTATTTATGTGGAAGATTGGAATTTTGTCATTTTTTGCCTGAAATTCATATGTGCTACCTAGAAAAATTCAAGGAACAAGAATTTGAAGAGAAAAACTTTTATTATGTTCCATTGTTTGTGGCATTTCAAAAATGGAACACTAGGCATATATGCGTTAAAGAACAGAAATTTATTTTCTCACAATTCTGAAAGCTAGAAGTCCCAGATTAAGGAGGCAGCTGGCTTGGTTTCTTCTGCAGCCTCTCTCCTTGCATGATCTTCCTTCTGGGCCGGGGGTGTAGCTCAGTGGGACAGCGCCTGCCTGGCAAGTGCAAGGTCCTGAGTTCAATCCCCAATACCAGAAAACCTTCTATGATGTGGTGTTCCTTCTGTATGCGACTGTGTCAAATCTCCCCTTCTCAGTCAGATTGGACAAATGGCCCATCCTAAAGTCACTTTAATTAATCATCTCTGTATTGTACCTATCTCAAGTCCCATTCTGAGGTTTTGGGGACTAGGACCTCAAGATTTAGTCCTGGGAAGTAAACCCAGGGCCTTCATGGTGAGCTACATCCCCCATTCTTTTTTAATTTCTTATTTTGAGACAAGGTCTCACTAAATTACTAAATCGCTCAGGCTGGGCATGAAATTGTGATCCTCATGCCTTAGTACTGGAATTACAGATGTGTACCACCAAGATACGAATTTTGAAAGAACATAACTAAACTTCTAACACACATATAATTGCAATCTGTCCATTTCACTGCTTTGTAGTGCCTCATTATGTGAATAGACAAAATATTCTATTTGACTAACAATAGATATAGAGGATATTTCCAATTTTTGTTATTATAAATAATACTGCCACATGCTTCCCAGCATCCTTGAACATCCAGGAGATATATATATATATATATATATACATATACATATATATACATATACATATATATCCATATATATATCTTCATGTTTACTGATTGCCAATCTTTTTACAAAGTGGTGCTTTAATTTATACTCTCATCAGCAGCATATCAGAGTTCTCACTGCTCTACATTCTTACCAGTACTTAGCATTGCCGGGCTTTTTAATTTTGCTAATCTCGTGGGTACAAAACAGATTATCAACAAGAAAGAGAATCTTTTCCTCTGTTGATGAAGTTCTTCTATTTCCTCTGGCTATTTCTCCATCAATTGTTCCCTTTTGTCTTATTGATTTGTCAAAGTTCTTCATATACTGGTATTGCAAATATTTCCCACGAGTTGTGACTTGTCTTTTTACTTTATCTTGCCAAAGTGTGCGTGTGTGCCTGTGTGTGCATGTGCGTGTCACAGTGCTAGGGATCGAATCCTGCTAGGCAAGCATTCTACCACTGAGCTATACTCCCAGCCCTGGTTTAAGGATTTTTGTGAGATTCCTACTCCTCTGGTTGGTGTTGTTCATGAGTGCTGCTCTCTTCTGGTTCTGCGTGCTGTCCCCAGCCAATCAATCAAATGAATGGACTTCTAGCTGTGGGTGCGCTCGGTCCTAAGTCTGTGTCTTCTAAGCACCTCTGTAAATAACCTTCAAGTTCACTGAACTCCCACGCTTGCACCCTCAGGAGAAACCAGCTCGATCCCTGCCCCTCCGCCACAGCCAGGTACCTCTGCTCTCTGGTCCCAGCTAAAGGGACTTCTTCTCACTGTGTTCCCAAGGTGCTTAATAATGGCTCCATTGGGCCACTGAGCCCACAGGGTTGTAATTATCTTTTTACTTGGCTGTCTCCCCCACCAGACTGAGAATCATCCCGGCGTTGCACCTAGTGACACATCTATACAAAGGTGGCAGTCAACAAATCCTTGTTGAATAAATGAATAGGGTTTCATGGGTTCAAAATTATGCTCATTTTTAAACCTAGCACATGAATGCGAAGATCATCTGTGTTAGTAAAACATACACGTAAGTTCTACACAATGATCAGAATAAAGTTCAAATAACCTGTGAACCCTGATACCCAAAATAAATGTATTATAAACATGCAAAACAATAGCTAAGATTCATTAGTCGCCTCCATTCAGCCAAAATGCAAATCTTATGGAGGGAAAATCCAGATGAGTTTCCCAGGGCCCCTGAGGACTCTAACATGAACCCCATCCCTTTCTGACCTGGACCTACATGCTACATTCCCTCTAGGGAGAAACAAGGACTAGAAGAGCTGCCTCACCAGGTCGCACCTGGAAGGCAGAGGCTCTCACACACGCAAGAAGAAACTGGACAGTTGAGAGGGATGATGAGGCTCCTGGCAGGGATTCAACGGTGTGCTTTCCTGAAGCCATTTGTTTAGCATCGCTACAGCACAGTGAAAGTCAGAAATGTCAGCTTCACACCGAAAGAACAAATAAATGGGCAAGTAAAAGGGTTGGTTGGCAGTGGAGATGTTTAAAAAACGAGCTGAACTTTTCCTCTGGCTTCATTTTCTGGTCAAAATGTTGCAAGTTAAACAGATTTACTATTTTATTTTCCTTTCCTCTGAGATGAAGTTTTTCAAGCAACTTCCTCTTAAATGGATGTCAGTCAATGGCTTTTGAGTTCCTCTGATGCAAGTTCTCTCAGCCTCAGCACTATCATCATTTTGGCCAGATAATTCTGGAGGGGACTCTTCTGTGTGCTGTGGAATCCTTAGCAGCATCTCTGGTCTCTATCAAGTAGATGCCATGGCAACTCCCCTCCCCAAGTTATGACAACCACTAACATTGCTGGACATTATCTCTGGGCCCTAGGATCTCCAGAGTGCTTTGGATTTCCTACCACTTTAGCTTTCATCTCAAATAATTAATTAATTAATTAATTCTTTTTAGTCCCTTCTCAGAGGTACGAGGAAAAAATAATAAACAGGCGGCCCACGCCCAGTTATACTGAACGTTTGGAAATGACTTTCTTTGCATAAGCCCAATCAGGGTTTATACTTAACCTGGCCACAACCCCACTCAAAAGTGGGTAGAGAAATTCACAGTCTTGAGCTACGTGTTCAAGGACGTCTACAAGCTGGGTTTGGAAACCGGAGATAATCGTGCTAAGCAGACAGAGCGTGGACAAAGGGATTCATTCACCAATGACATCATCCGCAAAGGTAGGGGGCCGAGAGGGAAAGGAGTGTGCTGGGGCAGAACCGTTGTCTCCGTGACTGGAGAAGAGGGCCTGTCGGGGTCTCATCTCTCAGGGGAAGCGTTCCCTGGTCTCACCAGCCTGTGGGATTAGGCTTCCTCTGAACTCCTCACCACCTACTCTCCTGCTATGCTGTTAACTTACACTCCTTTGCATTGTTAATGACTTTTTCCCCTATGAGTATATCATCCCAATTCCATGGCAAATTCTTAAAGGCCAGTGGCAGGATCTAGTGCAAAAAGTTTACACAGAACAGGGGTTTGAAGAGAATAAATGACACAATTGATCCCTTGGCAAACAGAGAGAGGGGAGCCCAAATTAAATAGTTGGGTTATGATCAACCTCTGGAATGAAAAAGCCTGGTTGAACTCAGTTGTAAGTCGCTTCCGCTGATTAACAACAGAGGAAATAATAATAGAGGTGTTTCGGCCTTACTCAAAATTTAATTTAAAAACCACTCCATCAGTAGGACAAATTGAACTTAATCCAGTGGTGTTGGAAGATTTTTCACACTAAATGCGTTTGCGAAAGTTCCTTTTTCTACCTAGAGGACAGGAACAAACAAATGCCTATGGCTGATCACAGATGCGTTGCTGTATGAATCCAGACCCTGGGCCAGACGGAAGCCAGCTTTCCTTTCCTGGGCCCAGTCAGTCATTGTGTGAACTGTGCATCTGTCTGGACCTGCTATTTTGTAATCTTGCAGCAACCTTTGCAATTGCCTCATTTTTATGCCATGAACAGGCTGCTGTTAAGCAAGAAAACCTGGTTGTAAACGCAGCATTCAAGAATGTGGGCCAAGTTCATCTTCACTAACATCCGACCATATTGTTAACAAAAACACAATGATCTCTGCCTGTTGACGAACTGTGAGAAAGGGATGTATGTAAACCCAACTCTGTGGGAGAAAGTGGGAAAGCCAGGAGGTAAGACAAGCTCCACCTGCATTCCACACCCTCCATGGATGCGCCATCCCAGCCCCTCCCTCTGAACTCATTCCGACCCTCTCCAGATAATCTCGGTATCTTTGGGTTTTGCTCCACTTGGACCCAACTCTCCACAACTATGCAGCCTCAAGACACTGGAGAAAGAGTAGTCTCCCTTTAGAACACATTAGCGCTCTTCTAAAGTAAATAAATTACCATTGTTTATGTTGTCAAGCAATTAACTAGTGAGAACTAAGTAGGAGAAAGCGTGATAGAATAAAGCAGTGTTTTAAGGAAAATTTTGTTGGAAACTTTAGCTGCATAATTATAGTCACTCATTCATTTGTTTGTATGTCAAAAGCAGACTTTGGAGACTTTACAATAAGTGAGGTAAAGTAAAATATTAAAAGAAGGTAAATAAAAGAACAAAAGATAATCCATAAAAATGGGTCCAAAATGGGGAAAAGAAGCTATCTGTGAACACAAATCTTAGCCCCTTGATGCCACATGATCACCACAAACAGGAAAAGCAACAGGGAGACACAGTAAGCGTCCTTAACCTTGGCTGTGCCTCAGATTCACAGAGAGAGGAAGTATTTTTAAAATACAGTTATCCAACCCTACCAGAACATATGAATCAGAATCCCTAGGCGTTAGGCCCAGACATCTGTCTAATAAAAGGAAACAAGAAATCATCAAGAGAAGACAACCTTTTTCTTAGCTCTGAGAGGAATTTATGACATATGGTTTCTATAAAGGCCACTAGACAATGAAATACATCGTACTCAGTAGAGCTAAGGAACACCTTTGGAGATGTCCGTCACATGGCTGTTTTTCATACTGACCTTCAGTAAAGGTTGAAGGCCTAGGACCACTGAGCAGCCTGAGAAAGAACCCTCAGCACTTTGCTCCACTCACCTAGATGCACATAGGGGACAAGCACATGGCATGTGCTTAGGGCTTCTCTTCCTAGGACTGCAGTGTTCAAATGAGTAAAGCCATGCACAAAGCCAGTGCCCAGTAAATGTTAGCAGTTGTGACTCTCATTGCTCTCAAAGTTCGCGCACCCACTAGACTTTGGCAGGAGGCAAACACTTAGAATTTTAGCTGACAATAAAACAAGCCCTGCTTCCACTGTGGTTCCCACATAGCACCACTACTGGCCAGCTTGACAGGCCTTCCATCACTGTTGCTCACAACCGCCTAGGAGCAGACACTGCTGTACTCACTTTACAGGTGGAAGAACCAAGCAGGGTGCGGTAGATGTTGTCAGTGGTACATGGCAGCCCTCCCTGTTGCCTGACTCCAAATCATGTGGCCTTCACTACCAGGATTTACAGCTCTGCCAAAAGGTAAGGACTCTCAGCTGGTTGATAGGGGTCTCATACACTCCACTCAAAAGTAGGCATCCAACTTACGATTTTGCTGCAAAAATCAAATCTTGACCCAGTTAGTGTGGCTCTTATCAAAAAGACAGAAAATAACAAATATTAATGATGGAGAGAAAGGGTCACATCCACGGTGCTCATGAAATTGCAAACTAGTGTATCCATTAGGGAAAGCAGTGTCTACATTTCTCCAAAAAAAAAAATCTAAAAGTAGAACTACCAGATGATCCAGCAATTCTGCCGCCGGGTATACATCCAAAGGAAATGAAACCAGCATGTCAAAGAGACATCTGCCCTTGCGTGTTTTTTGTAAGATGATAACAAAATACAAAACATGGAATCAACCTATGTGTCCATCTGTAGACAAGTTAATAAGGAAAATGTGGCACACCGTGGAATACTATTCAGCCTTTAAAAAGAATGAAATTTGTCACTTGTGACAACATGACTGGAACTGGAGGACATTATTTTACATGAAATAATTCAGGCACAGAAAGATAAATACCACACGTTCTCATTTATATGTGGACCCTAAAAAGTCCACCTCCTTATTTACACTTTCAGTTTCTCACGCTAAAGAAACTATTCAGTATTTACACATGTGTGTCCTATTTATTTCACTTAAGAGGATCACCTAAAAGGTATAATAGATAATGTGAAATAGGAAGAAAAGGGGCAAAGGGGAAGGAGAAGTGGGAGGGGTAGGGGGAAGAAAGAAGGGAATGGAATTAATATGAGAAAAAGAAAAAATGGGAGCAAAGTCTTTGTAGATAGGAAGAGGTGGAGGGGTTGAAGGGAGGGCAGAGGAATGGGGAAAAAATAAGAACCAAGAGAGATGATGTAAAGGTGCAAATTTCCAATGATGAATGTCATTATATGGTATACCTAAAATGTACCAATAAAATTATTTTTTTTAAAGTCCATCTCAGAAGTAGAGAGTAGAAAGTAAAACAGAGGGTGGAAGAGAGGGGTGATAGAGGAAGTTGGATAACAGGTACCAAGCTACATAAATAAGAGAAGTAAGTTCTAGTGTTTATACCGTGGTAGGGTGACTACAGATGACAACGATTTATTTATTGTATACTTCAAAATAACTAGAAGAATGAGGTTTGAAGTTTCCCAATACAAAGAAATGATAAATGTTTGAGGATGTGGAAATTTAAATACCCTGATCTTACCATTACAGAGTATGTACACGTGTTGTACAAGCGCCCTGCACCCTATAAATATGAAGAATTTATTTTCACTAGTGTATTACTACTTTAATTGTAAAAAGAATTTTTCACTCATTCTCTGATGTAACTCAAAATGGTTTTATAAATAACATACAGAAATGATGCAGGAATAGTATAAGGAGGTCCTATGCACCACACCATCCCACACACACAATTTAAAGGAAATAATCTTAAAAAATAAAATCCTTTGAAATTTTGCAATTGTCCCCATAATATTCTTCATAGTAAAAGGTTCTACTCCCGGTTAACAGGCACGTGTAGCTGCACATAGTTCATTTCCTGAAATCCAAACACTTTCTTCTTTGATGTTACCGTTTCAATCTAAGATGTCTCCCCAAAGACCCATGTGTTTAGAGGTGGAATTTTTGGGGGGTGATCACAAGGACTCTGATTTCATCAGTAGATTAATCCATTAATAGATTCATAATTTGGTTGCATTATTGGGAGTAATAGAAACTTAAGAGATCAGTCTAGATGAAGAGATTAGAGCATGGTGCCCTAACTTTGGGGACAGTATCTTGGCCCCAGGCCATTCCTCTCTGGCTCTTTCCCTAGCTCTCTACTTCCTGGCTGCCGTGAAGTAAGCAGCTCTCCATTGCCACTGCTCTACCATGATGTTCCTGCCTTGCCACAAACATGAAAGCAACAATTACCCATGGACTGAAACCTCTGGAACTATAAGCCAAAATAAAGCTTCCCTCCTTTAAGTGGTTTTTTCTCAGGTATTTAGTTACAGCACCAGAAAGCTGGCTAACACAATGAGCTTCATATTTTTCAAGGTTCCTTGACAGTTGTCACAGCATGTCCTTCAACTCGTGTATGGCGCTTCCTTACGCAGGGTATACATATTTGGAAGAAATATGTACATGCAGCTGTGTCCTTCTCACTGTGCCCCACAAGGTGACACACAATGTCGATTTGTCCCATCAAATTGATGCTCCCTTTGACAACTTGCAGAAGGTGGTATCTGCTAGACTTCTCCCCTGGCAAATCAATCTTGTCCCTTTGGGTTCAGTACATAATTTAATGGGGAGATACATTGAGCCTTTATGAATATCCTATTTCTGAACAAAATTTTGCCATTTGTTACAGAAGCACTGGTATGTTTAAATAAATTACTATAATGGTTGTGAGTGGCAATTTTCAAATTCTACTACATTTGTTACTCTTTTCCTGAACTTTGGCATTTCCTCCCATTTATCTGTATTTATATGAACTTGGATTCCTGTTTAGGCAGTGGTATATAATTTATTACAGTAATTATTTTGATGCTTGAACTGTCCCAGGTTTTGCCGTTGTATCCTGTCATTGTTAGTTTTCCTAAATTTTATTTTTATAATTATTTCCTTTAAATTTATTTTAACTAATATGTAAAAAATTAAATGTCAGCATACAAAAATCAACACCCCAAAATCAGTAGTATTCCTGTGTACTAACAATGCACCCACCGAAAAATAAATTAGGAAAGCAATTCCATTCACAATAGCTCCAAAAAAATTAAATAGCTAAGAATCAACCTAACCAAGAAAGTGAAAGACCTCTATAATGAAAACTACAGCACTCTGAAGAGAAAAATTGAAAAGGACTTGAGAAAATGGAAAGACATCCCCTGTTCTTACATAGGCAGAAATATTATTGTTAAAATGACCATACTATACAAAGCAATTTGTAGATTTAATGCAATAGCTAATAAAATACCAACAATATTCTTCAAAGAACTAGGGAAAAAATCCTAAAGTTTATATCGAACCAGAAGAGGTCCAGAATACCCAAGCAATCCCGGGCAGAAAAAGCAAAGCAGAAGGTCACAATTTCAGATTTTAAGTTACACTACAAGAAACATAGTAAAAAAACCAGCATGGAACTGGCACAAGAATGGACATGTAGAGCAATGGAACAAACGGAAGACACAGAAACAACCCCAAGCACCTTCAGCCATCTGACTTTTGACAAAAGGGTCAAAGACATACACTGGGGAAAAGAGAGCCTCTTTACCAAACAGTATGGGGAAACTGGTTATCCATGTGCAGAAAACTGAGACTAGATCTGTATCATTCGCCATGTACTACAATCAAATCAAAATGGATCAAAGGCCTAGATATAAAAACAGAAACTATGGGGCCAGGGATTTAACCTCAGTGGTGCCACCGCCTGCCTCGCAAGCACAAGGTCCTGAGTTCAATTCCCAGTACCAAAAAAACAAACAAACCAAAAAAACTAAGAAACTGCTCAAAAATGACACCAGGGAAACACTGGAAGCTGTAGACACAGGCAAGGACATCATGAACAGAATTCCAATAACACAGAAAATAATACCAAGAAGCAACAGATGAAATTATATCAAATTAAAAAGCTTTTGCACAGCAAAGAAACAATCAACAGAGTGAAAAGTCAACCCACAGAATGGTTAAAAAAAAAAATTACCAGCTGTGCTTCTGATAGCAGACTAATATTTAGAATATATAAATAACTCAAAAAATAGCCCTCCAACAAACAAAAGACCAACCAAACAAGGCACAAATGAACTGAACAGACACTTCTCAAAAGAAAAAGTACAAATGTCCAATAAGTACAAGAAAAAAAAAGTTCATCTTTAGCCATTAGGAAAATGCAACTCTGAGATCCTGGCCTTTTTCCAGAGCTAAGCTGTTGTGAATTACACTGCTCTGAAGAGGGGCACACATGTATCACTGCAGTGTGATGCCTTTAACTCTTTCGGGAATCTACCGGGAGAGGCAGAGCTGGGTGAAATGGAATTTCTACTTTTAGTTTTGTGAGGAATCTCCACACTGATTCCCATAGCGGTTGTGCTAGTTTACATTCTCACGGATAGTCTGCAAAATTTCTATTTTTCCCATATCCTTGCCTTATCATTTGTGTGGGTGGGTGGGTGTGTGGGTGTGTGTTCTTGACAATAGGCAGTCTTCCTGGAGTGAGGCAATCTCATTGTGGGTCTGAGTTGCATTGTCCTGATGATTAATGATATTGAGTATTTTTTCTCTTATACTTGTTAGCCATTTTTATCTCTTCTTTTGTGAAATACCTATTTAGGTCTATTGTTCTTTTTTTTTTTGCTGCTTGCTGAGGCTACTGACTTTCTGGAGTTCCCTACATATTCTGGATATTAACGCCTTGTCAGAAACATACTTTGCTAATATAGTGGTACCTTCATTCACGAACTTCATTTGTTCCACGATCCTGGGGAAGACAGCTGTGTTCGTTTTGTATGGGGAAGATGGTCCTGGCTGTGTTTGTCACCCAATGTGGAGTTTGGGGACGAAAGCAAAACATTGCTAAATGTTCTGTTCATGAACTGAATTGTTTATGAACAGAAGCATTTGTGAACCAAGGTATTACCATATCTTCTCCCATTCTGTGTGTTGTATCTCCACTCTGTTATTTCCTTTGCTGAACCCATTTTCCATTTGATTTAGTCCCATATGCCTATTCTTTGTTTTAGTTTCCTTTGGGAATTTTATTTTTTAAAAAAATTATTGCCCATCCCAATGTCCTGAAACATTTTACTTATGTTTTCTTCTAGTAGGTCCATATTTTCAGGTCTCACATTTAAGTCTTTAACCCACTTTGAATTTATTTTTGTTACTGATGAGAGGCAGAGGTATAGTTTCATTATTCTGTGTGTAGATATCCAATTTTCCCAGCACCATTTATTGAAACAACTGTCCTTTCTGAACTACCATGTGTTCTTACTACCTTTGTCCAAAACCAGTTGGCTTAGATGTATGTATGTGTTTACTTCTAGGTTCTTTATTCTGTTCCATTGGTCAATGTGTATATTTTTATGGCAATACCATGCTTTTTTGATTATTATACTTTTGTAGTATATTTTGACATTGGGTAGTAGTATGCTTCTTGCTTTGTGGTTTTTGCTCAAGATGGCTCTGACTGTTCTGGGTTTCTTGTAATTAAAAATGTTAGGATTTTTTTTCTAGTCCTATGGATAATGTCATTGATATTTTGAATAGGAATCACATTGCATCTGGGATCTTTTGGGTGATATTAAATTATAACAACAATAACATTTTAAATCCATGATCATGGATTTCTGTGTGTGTGTGTGTGTGTGTGTGTGTGTGTGTGTGTATAAACATCATCTCCGATTTCCTTCATCAATGTTTTATAGTTTTCACTATAAAGATTTTTCACTTCTTTGGTTAAATTTATTTCTAATTTTCTTATTTTGTTTTTTTTTTGTATGACTATTGTAAATGAAATGGCTTTCATGATTAGAGTTCATATAATTCACTTTGGTGTACAAAATAAAGAAAAAACTGCTGACTTTTGAATGTTGATTTTGTATCCTACAAATTTGCTGAATTCATTTACCAGTTCTAACAGATTTTTGGAGATGCCTTTGGGGTTTTCCACATAGAAGATTATGTCATCTGCCAACAGCAACAATTTGACTTCCTCTTTTCCAATGTGGGTGCCCTTTATTTCCTTCTCTTGCCTAGTTGCTCTGGCTATGATTTCCAGTAAAATGTTGAGTAAAGTGTGGTGAAAGTGGACATCCTTATCCTCTTCCAACTCTTAAGGAAAAGCTGTCAGTTTTCTCTATTCAGTATCATACTGGTGCTGGATTTTTCATATATGCCCTTTATTTTAAAATTAAAGCTAAACCTGGTGGTGCATGCCTGTAATCCCAGCACTCAGGAGGCTGAGGCAGAAGGATTACCATGAGTTCGAGCAGCCTGGACTACAAAGTGAGTTCAAAGCCAGCCTGAACTACATAGTGAGACCCTGTCTCAAAAAAGAAAAAGATTTTAAAGTTAAACCCTGAGCCACATCCTGTCTCATCACAGAGTCTGCCCACAGGGTCTGCCCTACCTAAGAGTCGATGTTCAAAGCAACTCTGAACAAAGCCAAGTGGCCCGCACCTGCAGGGTGCAAGGTGTTTTGACCTTGGCCTGGAAGACCTTGGGAAGAGTATTTGGCCCCCTCCACATCAGAAAGTCTGGCTCACACCTCAGAACCCGAGCCATCGATAAATCTCAGGGCCCGTGACATGCTTGTCTGTCCTTTTGTCCACCCCGTGGAAAGGGGAGTCTTCGCAGGGTCACTACTTCTACGGTTTCATATTCCAGTGGGTATTAAGGTTGAGAAGAAAAAGAAAGTATGTGTCAAGGTAAAACTGGGGTCCAACAATGCGTCAGTAAGGTCAACGTGGAGGTGACACGGGTGACAGCTTTGTCACCCAAGCAGCAACCAGCAAATGAGCACTGTGAGATGAGAGCCAAGCTGCAGCCCTCGGACAGGTTCTGTGTGGTTAATGCACACTAGGAAGTGAGGATCTGGAGCCTGGGTGGCTTTTATTTACACACAAATATCAGTCGTGCCAGAGGGAGCATCTCCTTGGTAGATACAGATGCCACTTCCCAGCACACAGACATCCTGAAGACCTTCATAAGATGAGCTCTGAAAGCGTTTGCAACTCCGGACCCTCCGGCAGCTGCTGGACAGCAAACTCCTGAGCCGTCGGTGGAGAGGGGCCAGGCTGCTTGCCGCTCTCCCCACCCCCTCTAGCTCCGGGAAGTCAGGGAGAGCCAAGAAGACAGGGACAAAGGCAAAACACGGAGACGGGGACTTGAGGAAGGGAGCCTGGCTAGAGTGGAGCAGAAAGGGAGAGGAAGGTTTGATTCAGTGCAGAGTGGTTTTAGAAAGGTCCTTGGAAATGACTCAGAAGCAAAACTCAGCTGCCGTCTTGGGCTGGGAGATAACAGCTAGAGTCCCTTTGCAATCCCTGTGCATAAGTGTGCTTAATGAAAGCAGCTTTCACAGCTACAGCACCTGGCCAGGGCCTAGGTCCCGGCTGGGAAGACTGGCCATGAAGTCACTTCTGTAAAGTGAAGAGATTTCTGTAACCTCGTGATGCTGTGACCCGCAGGCTCATAGCCCCAGGAATACGCCTCCCCTATGGAAATCAGATGCAAATCCCACAGTGCAACTGGCGCACAGGTGTTTACAGACGTGGAGCTGAAATCCTGTCCACTCGGGAAGGTCTCACTGCGCTTGGCAAGAAATCATCACTGGCAGCTGCTCCAGAGCAGGGCATGGCAAACTTTTCTTTATAAGGCTATGATCTCGGTAAGGTTCATCTTTCTTATAATTATTTTTCATCTTATTTCTTTTTTCAGATAATAAAAATATCAGATCCTTTTTAAAAACAAAACACTAAGGGGCAGGGGATTTAGCTCAGTGGTTCTGGCGCCTGCCTGGAAAGCATAAGGTCCCGAGTTTGATCCCTGGTACCAAAAACAAAAAAAACCAAAACATTAAAAACAATGAATAAAATACATCAATGCCTTTCCCATGGTGATCAGTGTCAACTGTGAAATACCCATTTATCCACATTTTTCTCTGCATAATACTATCTTGGAAAAGCAAGATGTCTACATATGTTGTCCAATTCTTAGTGATTCACTCTACTAGAAAGATAACCTTCCAAGGTAAATTAATTTTTAAAGTAATTTCAGTTTAGCTTTAGTGTCCCAATGTGAACTCATCATTTTTTTTAAACTAAGTGTTTCATTAGAAACTCACTATCACTTTGATAGCAGGTCAACATTGCTATTTTCTTGTACAAACGGGGGGGGGAAGCAAACATAAATTATAATCTCACATTTATTGATATAGCTAACAGAAGTGGTTGTAATACTAGGCAATTATTAAGTTCATACTAACTTCCAAGTATGTACTGTCATAAACACTTTACATGTGTTAACTCTTTAGGAGAACACTATGAAGAAAATATTAACATCCTGTTTCAGGTATAGACAAAGAGGCTGAGGTAAATGAGTTAATGCTCCCAAAGTCATATAGAAGCAATTGTAGCATAGTCTATATTTAATTCAAATTATCCAAAGCAAAGTTGGTATATGTTCCATTCTGTTACCCATCATTCACGTAATCTGGTTATAGTTATGAAAATATGCAGATAAATAAGTCAACATGTTTAAAAATTGTTTTGTGATTTGACAAAGTATGTTATGGAGTTATTAGTGGAAGTAAAGAGCTAGAAGGCACACCCTACCCTAGCCATGTACCACTAACGTGACTTTGACAGCATGTTTTAACAGAAATGCAGCTACAAAGTGAAGACACTATCTATAAAAATACTGGGCTTGCAGGTCTAAAGTGATGATGATATAAGCAATGTATGTGAAAATTCTCCTTGCAAACTATAGCTATCTATATGTTAAAGACATATTTATGTAGTGATCATAATGTTACCAGAACGCTGGGATCATGTCCCATGGTGACAAAGAATAAAATTGTGGATGGAGAAGGTATGGAGCAAACAAATTTATTTAAAGGATATAAAGGCAAAAACATGAAAGATTTAAAGGCAAGGAAGTAAAGCTCCCACTGGCCAGGAGGGGTTCTAAGTAGGAGTCCCAAGGGCTCTTTGTGTAGGGGTTTTTAAAGAATTTAGAGGGGAGCTCAGGCCATTGTATAAACAATATAATCGCTACCCTATAGCAGACTACATATTTATTAGGGTCCAATCGATGCAATGATCACATAGTGCCCATGCAGGGCCCATCCATGACCCATGGGCTGCCTGATCATGCTCTCTGGAAGTCCCAGACAGCCAAGGAACACCTAGAGGATGTTTTGGTAAGATCTCTGGAGGGTTATGACTCAGCCGACTCCGTTTGGGGGTTCTCAGCTTCACTTGGGGGCTGCTGTCCTAATGCCTAATAGAATCTTAACTCTGGTCTCACTAATTCCTGTTACAATAAGTTTGGGGAAAAAATGAGCTTTATAATTTCATTTTATAATAATTCCACCAGAATAAGAACAAATTCCAAAGTTTTTTTAACTACACAAAAATAAAAATCACCTTTTAGCAATATTCAGTCAAGGGCACCATCCCTTAGACAAGTCTGCACCTTCCTTGGCTCTGCACCTTTCTGAATTCATTGCCTGTTTCCCCCTTTACCCAGGGCACCATCTAAAGGGCAGTAGCTTCTCTGACCTTGTTTCCCAGCTGTGCCTCTTCTTGTTCTGATAGTGATGTATTAAATTACTTGTTATTTTATCAATGTAATACACACATGATTTTTAAAATTAAAATCATCAGCACAAAATAATTCATAATGAAAAATAGCTGTCTCCCTCTAACTCCCCAGTTTCACATCTTGAACACCCTTATTTTTAACTCCTTTAGCTTTTCCAATATTTACTCTTATTTCAATATTTGTTAATGCTGCAATTTGTTCAATAATGATTTTAGTGAGCTATTGACTTCCTATTATGAAGATAAGGATACAGTTTTCACAGACACAGCAAACACTAATCATAAAAGAAAATAGCAATACATGGAATTTTATCAAAATTAATGCCACTGTCTTTCTGAAGATGATGGTAAGAAAATAAGGCAACCCATGATCTGGGAGAAAATATTTGCAATATGTACATCTGAAGAAAAAAATAGAGTCAGACTATATAAAGAATTCTTACAATTCAATAATTAAACATAAGCAATCCAATTTTCATGGGGGTAAGATAGAAAGAGAAACTACAAAAAAAATTGTTTGCAAAAGTTGAAAAGTTCATAAAAAGGCTGGGGATTTAGCTCAGTGGTTTCACCACCTGCCGTGCAAGCACAAGGACCCAAGTTCAATCCCCAGTACCAAAAAAAAAAAAAAAGCGCATTAAAAGATATTCAGCAAATTATTCATCACAGAAATGTAAATTAAAGATACAACATGACATCACACGCGCTGGCTCCATCTGCTGCTGAGTTCGAGTTTGCGTCTCAAGGGCTCCTGTGCTGGAAGCTTGGGCCTCAGTGTGGGGGTCTGGAGCTGCTGGAAGCTTTACAAGGCGGAGCCAATTGGGCGAGGGAACATTGCCTTTGGAAAGGAGTGGATGACTTCTCTCTAGAGCTGGTTGTTATAAAAAGAAGCCACCTCGTGCCCTTGGCACCTTTTGCCTGTGGCCGCTTCCCTTTCCACCTCTCTGCCATATTATGTCCCGCCAGAAGGCCCTCACGAGGACATTACTGCCATGCTATTTGGACTTTGCCAAAACCAGAATCATGAGCCAAATAAACCTCTTTTCTTTATTCATTACCCAGTATCGGGCATCTTGTTATAGCAACACAAAATGAACTTAATACACTGACTACAATTTTAAAAAGTGATAAGACCAAGTGCTGGCGAAAAACTAGAACTCTATATTTTGGATGGTGCAATTATTTTGGAGAACATTTGGCAGTTTCTTATAACATTAGACAGTTACTATATGATCTAGCAAGTCTACTCCTATACATTTACCCAAAGGAAATTCAAACATATGTTCACATAAAGTCATACTCTCAAACATTCATTCATACCAGCTCTATCCTTAATTCCTCCAAATCAGAAACAACTTACCTGTATTTCTTTCAACAGGTTAATAAATGAACAAGCTATGATACAGTCATGCAGTAAAATTCTACAAAGCAACAAACAAGGAATGAATCACAGATACATGCATCAACATGGATGAACCTCAAAAACATTATGGTGAATCAAAGAAGCCAGACACAAAAGACTATCTATTACATGATTCCATGCACACGAAGTCTAGGAAAAGCAAAACTACAGCGGCAGAAAGCACACCAGTAGTTTCCAGGGTCCAGGAAGTGAAGGAAGAGATAACTAAACCTCTTGGAAAGGAGGTCATGAAACATTTTCAGATAGTTGTAGGGCTCTGTATCACACAACTACAGTGGTTGTTTCAAAACCAGGGATTTTCAGCTTGGCACTATCGGCATCCTGGGCAGGCTAGTTCTTGGTTGTGGGAGACGATTCTGTGCATGGTAGGATGTTTAGCAGCAGCTCAGGCCTCAATTCCAAGGGCACATCCACCTACACCCCCATTGTGATGGCCAAAATATCTCCAGATTTTGCTGAATGTTTCCTCTGGGTTCTTAATCAGCTCTGGTTGAGAACCACTGGTCTAAAACCATCAAAGAGTAGACTTGTACTATAGAAATTAGTGAATTTATTGTTTGTAAATTATACCCCAATGAAACTGATTTTAAAAATATAAGAAGCAATTTGGGACAACATTCTTTACATCCACAAGATATGAGTTCACATGTACCTATTTTGCAGTAGTGTGATCACTTTAGAGGGCTATATTTACTGAAATTGTTTTTCTGCAGATTCTTAGAAATATTATTCTATTATTGACTAATATGAGGCATTGCTTTTGAAAAATCTGATAAAATCTTTGTGGCCTTTTTTATGCCTTTGATAGTTTTACCCACATTTTTCACTGTTAGGTTCTTCTAGGAATATTTGAGCTGGAAAATTTGTGTCTTTCAGTTCTAGGAAATTTTCATGTATTATTTATTTTAAAATTCCTTCCATTTTCTCTATTCTCTTCCTAGAACTCAAGATGTTAAACCTCCTAAACACGCCCTCTGATTTGTTCATTTTATCTCACACTTGTCCGTCTTTTTTGTTTTCTTGTTCTACTTTTTACTTTTCTGTATCTCCCAAGTCTTTCTGAAACTTTTGTTTCAACTTCCATATTTTTAAATTCAATGCATTCTTTCTTATTCTTAGATCATTCCTTTTAGTCAAGGATATTATTGTAATTCAATTTCTTTTTTCTTCTGGAGAGACAGAGAATATGACAGTTTCAGTGTCTCATGGTAAGACCTGTGCTTGGATGTGTGGTGACTCTTAGCTAGTGATCCACATTTCACTAACTAATATGAAGGTCTTAAGATTGACTGGCCATCCCAGAAGCAGGGGTAGAACGTATAGAACTGGTCAGTTTTAGGAAATGGTCATGCAGGAAGCTGGCTTTTCTGCAAGTGTCTTCTCTGGGGCCTTACAGTTCCTCCAAGGATGGATTTTGCACCCCCTAGGGCAAGAAGGACAATCCCTGACTTGGGGTGTTCAAAGTAGTGGGTCAGGGAGCAGGCTGGTTGGGTCTCACCATCGATTCTTCAGACATTCACTTATACCTCTTCTCTTAGACTCAGATCTCATCCTTTCCTTCCACTGTGTATTAGTCATTTTTCTCTTGTTGCTGAGACAAAATACCCGCAAGCAAAAGTTGGAAGGGAAGGGCTTTATTTGGCTCATGGTTTGTAGAGGTTTCAGTCCATAATGAGCCAGCTCCAAGGCAGGGATGGCAAACAGGCATGGCAGGGCAGAAACAGCATGGCCCACACAGGGCAGCAAAGGCAACAAGGGGAGTTGCCAGCATCTTTCTGCCCCTTTTATCTTATTCAGACTACCAGGATTAGGACGGTGCAAACTAGTCACTCACATGTAGTGGTTTAGTAATCACTCACCCTTAACCCCAGCACCACACATTCCAGATTCGACTACCTCTGAAAAAGAAAGTCCCACGTCATCGGTATGAGGCTTTGGGGGGACATCTAAACACAAACCCTAACACACTGTGTCCTGCGTCCCCAAGTCTGAAACCTATCAAATTCAGATTTTGAGGAAAATCATTCTCCCCACTGAAAGACAGAGGGCTAAGCTGTCACCTGGATGAGTGTGCTGAGGACAGACACCACCGAAAGGAGCAGGCTGTCAAACTCCATCAGCTTTGTTCCTACATCAAAGGAGCACAAATCCGGACCAGGTTAGGATGTGCTGGATCGAGGATGGCTGTGGCCGGGGATGTAGCTTAGTGGTGCCACCGCCTGCCTCGCAAGCACAAGGTCCTGAGTTCGGTTCCCGATACCAAAAAAAAAAAAAAAAAAGAATGGATGGCTGTGCTTAGGGAAAAGTCATGAACTGGAATAGAATGCAGTTTTTCAGGCTAAAAGTTGGGGAGAGGACAGTCAGGCAAGTCAGGGAAACCAAAGGGGCTATAGCTCAAAGTTGCAGACAGATCTTGAAAAGGCCAATTTGACCGGAATGAAGGATGGCAGCAGAAGAAAAGGGGCAGTCCACACGAAGATACCTACGGGGTTTACTCCAGGGGCTAAAAATCTCCAGCGCAGGCTCTTTTCTCAAAGGTAAACCAGGAACTGAAAAGAAATGCACCAAGACGGGGAGGAAACCCAGGAGCGAACAAGATGGTCTCATGGACGTGCGTCTGGGGGAGGAGGCAGCTTTGGCCTGGTGCAAAACAGCTATAGAGGGATAAAGCGAGAAAGAAACCATCGGGGTTCTGCGCCTGCCCCCAAGCCTCTGGCCCTGCAGAAGTTCATGGCAAATGAGGAGATGAAAAACTACTGGCAAAGGCTGAACACCCTCGCAGTTTCCTCCTCATCTCATCCCTCCTCCTCCCACTCCCTAGGGCCGGGGAATTACATTCTAACAGCATCTCCCATTTCTGCGCCTCTCTGGAGAGCTAGTGTCAAGCCCTGACTTCAGGAGATGTTTTTCAGAGTGGGGAGCTCAGCTCAGCACCGGAGGGCTAGCCATGCCCTCCTCCCAGAGCTCCCCGTGGCCACGCCCTCCTCCCTGTGGCCACGCCCTCCTCCTGTGGCCACGCCCTCCTCCCTATGACCTCACACCACAAGGTCTTCCTTGACCTCCTAGTGTATCTCTGTATATATTATCTATATATGTATATTATATATTATAATGTTATATATTATGTTAATTATATATTTATATATTATACAACTATATATAGATATACATCATATAGATTATACATTATACCCTATAATGTATTATATTAATTATATATTTGTATATTATATAATATATATCTATAAATGTATATCTATATACAAAGATATTAATAAATACGAGTATAGTAATCCCGGGAGTCGGTACACATGCACATTGCATATTTATCCTTTTTATTTTCCCTTCTCCTTCCTGCCCTGTCTACCCCCACCCCAAAGCGCTTCCCTTGTTTTCAGTCTGTCTCCCTTTCCTATAATCTTTAATTTGGTCTTTAAATTATTTATACTTTGGGTTTCTCATATAAGAGAAACCGTGTGATACGAACCCTTTGTGTCTGGCTTACTTCACTTAGCACTGGGTGCATCCATTTTTCCACAAATGACTCAAATTTATCCTGCTTTATGGATAAGTAGTACTCGACTGTGTACAAATGCATTTTCTTTACCCATTCCTCTTAATGGGATTCTAGGCTGTTTCCAATTTAGCTATTAAGAGCTGTGCTGCTGTAAACATGGAATGCATGTATCGCTTTATGCACACAGCATTTTCATATGACACCTTTAACCCTCTCAGGAGGATATCCAGAACAGGAATAGCTGGGTCAAATGGAATTTCTATTTTTAGTTTTTAAGGAATCTCCATACCGACTTCCATGGCGGATGTACAACTTCACATTCCCGCCACCAGTGTAGAAGGGTTCCTTTGTCCCCACAGCCTTGCCAGCTTGTGTGGATTGTCAAGTTCTTGATGATCGCCATCTTTCTGGAGGAAGAGGAACCTCGGTGCTGTGATTTGCATTTCTCTCATGGCGGAGATGCTGAGTGTGTTTCCCTGGCCCTACTGACCATCTGCACTTCTTTGAACCCTGAGGAGAGCCAGGGTCCTCCGGAAAACAAGCTTGGAGGCCAAATCAACAATGCAATTGAGGAGCACAACTTCTTCAAACACCTGCAAGGGTACGAGAGTTCCTTGTTGCCAAAGTTCCTGTCATATTGACAGGGATCTCAGTTCCCATTTTTTGAAAAGCAAGGAAAGACAAAGAAACAAAATTTGAGACAAAGAAAGTCAAAATGAGTCCAAATAGATCATTAAAATAAATACATTCAGATGAAACCACTTAAGTGAATAACACATTGAATTTAAATCCACGTATGTGTTATTTACAAGAGGCATCCAGTAAACATAATGTCACGCACAGGTGGGAAACCAAGGGGTGGAGAGTGGAAAGTTAGGCAAATGCAAACCAGAAGACTCTGGGTGCCATGTTAGTATCATTCCAACTGGAAAGGTGGGTCCCTGAGGCCTGGAACCTGCGGAGCAGGAAGGGGTCGCTGGGGAGAGTAACAGGAGGTATTAGAGGAGAACAGATACGGAGGCAAGCGAGGAAAAATCCCCACTGCCATGGAATTTGCATGCCAGAGTGGGTGTGGGAGGGACACACCCCAGATAAGGAAAATATAAACTGTATTAGACAGCCATAACCGCTATAGAGAAAAATAAAACAGGAAGGACAAATAGGAAGTGGGTTTCACCACTCCATACAGAAGAGACAGGGTACAACTCACATCTGAGGAAGACCTAGTCAGCTGAGTAGGGCAAGAACAGCACGGGAAGAGGAATCAGGAGGTGCAAAGGCCCTGGGGTGGGAGTGTGTCTGTTGTGCTCATGGAGTAAGGTGGGAGGCAGTGTGGCTGGGGCAGGGCAGATGGGGGAGTAGAAAAGGAGGGGCTAGACCTTGACCTGGACTCAGAAGACAGCACAGGAACACTGTGGCCTGGCGACATGTTCTCAGGTTCACGAGGCTCTAGTCCCGATGTCTATGTGAGGAGCCCCAGAGACTGCACGATGCAGACCAGCATGATGAGGGAGATGCAGAACTGTGCATTTAGAAAGAAAGGGACCAGATCTACCTGGTTACTGTCATAGACCACAGCACCACCGAGAGGCTGGCCATGCAGGGATGATCAGACTAAACTATGGTTGGAAAACTGGAGGCACAGAGAGGGTAAGTGTGTGGTCTGGGGACACACAGCTGGTAAGTGGCAAAGACGGGGCGAAATCCAGGTCTTCCTAGCTCGGGTCCAGGGCTCCACCCACTCTGCTTCCTGCTGCCTGTTTTCTTCTTATGAGATCATTATTCTTTCTCCCCGCTCCCCCTCCCCTGCCCTCCCCCTGTCTCCTTCTGTTTTTTAGCTTCCTTTTGTAGTTTGTTTTCACAAGCCACTTATTTTGGGGCTGCCTCTCTGCACAGGCCACACTGCCCCCCACAGCTACGCTTCCACTGACAGCAAGACAGCTTTTCTCCTGGCTTCTCTCTCCACTCTTCGAACAGACTTCAGTTCAGGACACCGTCCTTGGCAAATGGGGGAGAAGCAAGCTCGTCCAGGACACCCCAGCCTCTCATTCCAGCCCCACGTAAACCCTGGCGCGGACTCAGTGACCCTCGGGGTCTGTTGGTCAGTCCCTGTCCTTGGCAGGGCCAGGCTGAGGGCCTCGATGACCCGGCCTGGAGCTCTGGGTCGCGCTGTGCCTGAGGAAGTCAGTCCGGGAAGAACAGGCTGTGCCCGGCTTTATAAATAGCCCTGCCTGCGAGGGACACTCTCCCAGGACACGCGGGCCAGCTGCCTTCTGGCGGTCTTTTCCCCCGCGGTGGGCACCGGTGCCAACCCCGTGAGGACGGGCAGCCCGGCTCCGGGCGCGGCCCACCTGTGCCAGGAGGGCGGGTGGGGAAGCAGCCAGCGCTCCCCGGAAGCCACAGGAGGGGAGCTGAGCCCACGAACAGCAGCAGGCCTGTTCTCTCGTCCTCCCATGTCCAGCAGCTCCGGCTCAGCGTCTGCGTCCCCAGCAGGGCACATCTTCTCCCCACCCCACACCCAGTCCCTTTCTTAACAAGGGAGAAGGGCTGAGACTTCAGCCAGAAACAAACAAATTAACAAAAACACCCCAGATCACTCGTGTTTGTGCTTTTATGCCACTGTTCATCGTAGACTCAGGCTTCCGGTGCCCGCGATTTCAGCGGCCACTGAGACTCAATGCCCAACACCCGCAACTTAAAAGAGAAAAGGGTTATTGGGGCTCACATTTCAGTCCGTAACCAGCTGGTTCCAAGGCAGGAAGGCACAGCAGAGGGGCAGGAGGGGAGAGCTGCTCAGGGTGTGGCAGACAGGAGGCAGCGCCAGAAGGGAGGAGCCAGAGAGGGGGATAAACCCGCCCGGCCACGCCCCCAGGGCCCACCTCTTCTGACCTGGGCCCACCCTCTAACATCTCCAACATCGCATCTAGCTGTGGCCTCATCTTCCCAGAGGCCCCGACTATGAGCACACGAGGCTTTGGGAGGACATCCAGGTGTAACCACCACACCCTTCCAGGTCATCTGTGTCCAGCCCTGGGGATGCCCAATCTTGCTCCCTCCCGACTTGGCCAGGCCTGGACCAAGTGCTCTTATTATGAGCAGGTCACCCCCATCGTAGTTACTTTTCTCATTGCTGGGATGAAACACCCAACACCCACAAGTTACAGAAGAGGTTTATTTTAGCTCACAGTTTGTAGAGGCTTCAGTCCATAGTCGTCTGGCTCCAAGACAGGGCGGCAGGGCAGAGGGCATCGCAGAGGAGAATCTTCACGGCAGGGCAGGGAGGAAGCTGTGAGCCCCCCTTCTGACCCTTTATATCTCACCCAGGCTGCAAGCCCATTGGTTGGTGCCACTCCCTCCCAGGGTGGGCCTCCCCTCTTCAGTACCCCATCATCCACACCCAGAACTAGGCTAACCCAGTCCAAGGACTAATCCAGTATCACACACCCATGATGCAGTTGCTCCCAAAGCCCCTATGACGGGATAAGGCTTTTGGGGGACAGCTAGACATAAGCCATGACACCCCCTCCCTTGGCAGCCCGGCCCATGGGGCACAGCCCTCCCTGCTATGAGGTCCCCAACTGTCGCTGTGTCCCCCTCCGCAGTCCTCACCTGGGCCTTCACCAGGAGCCCATGGGGTCTCAGAAGCTCTCCACACCCATGGAGGTGGGCACAGGGTACCAGGAGAGGACCAGGAGCAGCCCAGGCTCCCCAGGACCAACCACACCGTTTCCCTCAACCTTTCTCAGGTGTCTGAGCTCCAAGCTTTGCACGGACCATCTGCATCCACCCGGCACTGAGCACGCTGTCTTCCAAGCCCAGGGTGGGGGCTGGAATCTCTGTCCCACAGTGGAGCTCAGGAAGCTCAGTGGACCCAGGCAGTGTGAGCGGAGAGCCGGCGCTCTGGGCTCTGTGAGGTGGCACATGAGGCAGCTGGCCCAGCTAGGAGACGGCTGGAAGCAGCAGCAGCTAGGCTGGATGGAGGCTTGGGGAGGAAACACTCCGGATCCTCACTGGGCTGGGCCCTGCGCCAGGCTCTCTGGGGCCCTGGAGGTGCAGGACCAGCCGGCAGGCGACAGGGCTGTTTCCACGAGCACGCAGCCATCCTCTAACCATACTCGCTGGTGGAGCAGCTCTCGGAGGTGGGCTGCGAGCTCAAGGCCAGGAGAGGAGCCCACAGCTCAGGCACCCACATGGAACCCACTGGCCTGCTCCTCCCCAGAGCCCAGCTCCGGGCGGCCTGGCCCTCTGCCATAACCATCTGCACTGCGGTTCCACCGCATTGTTCTCATTTGCTCCTTCTCACTTCGACTGAGGTGAATCCCAGTAAATCTCAGGCCTGAACTGACGTCTTCCTCGTATTAACGCCTCATAATGGGGACTCAGACATGCACGCGGTAAGCACTCAAAGCCAGTCATCCCCGGATGAATTGTTGACAAAATAAGTCACAGACAGTTTCCAGGCTGTCGGCCTGAGACCTGTAAACAGGCTTCTAGTTGTTAAACGAACCATCACAGACAGCAAATAAAACCATTCATCTTCAAATAATCTCAGGACACAGGAGTGCCTTCCTCTGTACTCAGATTGAAATGGTCACCTATGAGCGTAAAATGCCAAGCATGAAACATCGTGTTTCTGCTTCATTTGATTTTTGTACTTTTTCTGTTTGGCTGAGAAACATTTAGGATGTGACAAACAGGGCTGGGAAAACCAGCGCCCTGAGAAACGTCTCCGGCTTGTCCCTATACTTTGTGCATTACTTAGGTGATAACAGTAACAAAACACTAAGTGATTCCAGACCAACAGTATTCGTCGAGTTTCTCCTGCGTCTCCAGGATCCCCTTCCAAGCGCCCCTGAAGAGGGCCAATATCCAGCATTCCTTCCCCTTGACACCCTTGAGGTACACTAAGACCTCAGGCTGCACATCCTGACTTGGGAGGGTAGAGCCTGTGGTTAGCATAATTGCACCATGAACCAAGATAACTATTATTTAGCCCTACCCGGAATGAGTTTGCAGTCTACATCTGCAGAAGGACCTGGGAATTTGTGTAACTGCTGTAACTATCACAGAAGCAGGAGGCAAAGACTGACGGGGTCTGGGGCCGGCAAATCAACCGGGAGAAAGGGTCTGGGGAAGACGTGGCGTGGCCTGGGTTGGCATACAACGTGAGCGCGCGTCCAAGAAGTTGGCCGGGGCTGGGAGAAGGAATATTCTTGAATAAGAGGATTCCCAATGATTTGCTCCCATGCCTTGCACAGGGTCAAACTGCTCCGCACAAAGGACTCAGGAAAAGTAGGCACCATCCCGGGTTGCAAGATCTCGAATGCTGTGTCAGCCGGAGACTGGTTGTTTTACCTCTTGTGACTCAGCTAGACGGCACTCCAGCTTCTCCTGCACCCGAGGCCACTTGATGCAACGCTGGCCAACAGGATGCAGCATGAGTGATGTCCTGGACGCCACTTCCAGGCCTTGCCTGAGTCCCACCTTCCTGGCCACAGCTGGGCCCCCTCCAGGGGCTGCTGCCAGACGCACAGCCTGTCTGCTGGCTTGGGTGCCAACACCAACGGCAAATTCTGAGCCACAGGGAGGAGATGGTGGAAGCTCTGCGGACCTCATCCTCAACTGGCTGTGCGAGTTAGAACACACCTCCTCCCACCCACCTCTGCTTCCCAAGGGGCCTTTCCAGAGTGAGGAACACGTACGATTCTAGGCCACAGAGACCTCGGGTGTGCTGCATGACCTCCAAAGCCAGCTTCTCTCCACTACCGCAGCCGGCTGGGGGACTGCACGCCCTTCCTGAGGCCTCCAAGGGCTGTGCTGTCCGAAGAGGAGCCTGGTGACATTGCGCAAGCCAGTGTGGGAGCAGGAAAAAGCAGCGGCGGAATTCATGTTGAGAAACTGCTGGAGGGCTGTGACAGAT
The DNA here is from genome assembly GCF_053883595.1 of Heterocephalus glaber. Classification (NCBI taxonomy): domain Eukaryota; kingdom Metazoa; phylum Chordata; class Mammalia; order Rodentia; family Bathyergidae; genus Heterocephalus; species Heterocephalus glaber. Next base: position 5,097,951 of record NW_028258315.1, read on the forward strand.
GAATGAGATGGGAGGAAAGGAAGTGACTGGAGGACAGGAGAGGATGACGCCTCTCACCGTCCACTTCCTCTTGCTACTCCGCTTTTAGTTCTTGTTGTTGATTCCCAAAGATCCCCGCTGACGTCCTCACCCATAACCGAGGGAGGTCCTCCTTCCTTGCCTCATCATCCTGTGGCCTCTGACCCTGAAGCACTACCCCCTTTCTGGGGACTCTCCACTTGGAACTACCTCCCCTTCTTCCTACCCTTTGAATTCCTCCTCGATCTCTCTCTCTCTCTCTCCCCCCCCTCCCCTCTTTTCCCATCTCTATTACATCACCCTGCAGGTTCCGTATCTGAGCCTGCTCTCCTTTCTCTATGCCTGGGATCCCTGGGTCTCCTGCACTGTCTGGCTACTCCCTTCTTCCTCTGACCGCAGAGCTGCTTTCTCAGCCCTGACTTCTCTGAGCTCCAGATCCAAATGGGTGTTTTACCTGGACAGCCCACACAGATATCCCATGGCCACTTCCATCACATCCTGTCCAACACAGAAGTCATTCACTATCCCTGCCTCTCATACTCAACAGCCATCAGTCAGTGCTGTTTCCTCTCTGTGTTGGGTTGTCTCAGACCATTGGTTTGGCTGCAAACTCTCTATGAAGCGCTCTGCAGAATGCCTTCTTAAAATCGAGGTACGGCATTCCCTTTAGAAGGTCTAAGAGCTCCACTCTGGATCCCCAGCACCACTTGAAAATCACTCTAACACTCATTCAATTTTACAGCATGTCATCCCACTGTCATGATTCCTAAGAATGCACGTGTCCCCCAAAATGCATGGAAACATGCCTTCTCCACTACCATGATTCCACAGGCTCAGGATCAAGCTTATTCAAGTGCTGTTGGCTCTTTCTTACTGTCTCCTCACTTCTCTCGGGTTCCAATTCCCTGTTAGTCACATTTATTTTCGCCTTTCCAATCTGAAGAAGATTCTGGTTCAGGAAGAAAAGCCAAGGCTAAAGTGCACTGTTTTGCTTTTCCTGGAGCATCAGATGGTATCATGCCACTTCCTCCAGGTTGTAGGCTCATCCCTGCCTCATCCTTCCTGCTCAGAATATAGCTTTCAAGCCCTTTGAGTCCTCATGCTATTCTTTACAAGATTTACTACAACCCAAGTTCTACCTGAATTAGTCGGGACTCTTGTGGATGAAAGTGGCCTAAATCCCACCTAAAGAGGAACTGTGCCAGGTCATAAGACCAAACCACAAGAAAGGTAGGCAGGGGTGGAAATGGCCTTCCAGGCGAGCACGCTGGGCATGCAGACCCCATCAAGGCTCTGCTTTCAGTTTCTCCAGTGTCTAGATAGCATCCAGCCAAATCAGCTTCTCTGGGGTGGACTCACGACTGCTCTTTAAATTTTGGGTGCCAGGTATTTTGTCTCAGCAACAGAAAGGCAATCAACATACTGCGTTATGTATTTTTTATGTGGCCCAAGACGATTCCTCTTCACTCAGTGTGGGCCAGGCAAGCCAAAGGGGAGGACACAACTGATTTAAGAATGCAGATGAGTGTGCATAGGTTGTAAACAAATATTGCACCATTTTATATAAGAACAACCACAGATTTTGGTGTACACAGGGGTCTTGGAGCCAGTCCCTCATGGATACCAAGAGACCACTGTTATTCATTCCCTGGGATGAAGGATGGACACCTTCTAAAAATGTCATTAACCCCATTGAATTTCTAATGGGCAGCAGGTTCTCATGGGCTGACAGTGCCTGACTCAAAGCTCATATGTTGATGTCCCCACACACAAGACCTCAGAATGTGGCCATCGCTGGAGATTGGGTCTTTGGAGAGGTAATCAGGATAAAATGAAGTCCTTTGAGTGGGCCCTAATCAATAGGACTGGTGTCTTTCTAGGACAAGCTTAGAGCACACAGAGGAGGAATATGTGAGGAGGGAGGAGGCAGCCATCTGTAAGTCAAGGGGAGAAACCAGCCCTGGCCACACCACAATCGCAAGCTTCAGCCTTTGGAACTGTGAGGAAATAAAGGTCTGTTGTTTGAGCTGCTTGGGCTGTGATATTTGCTACACAGCATTAGCACACTGATACCAAGGTGTGGGAAGCAAACTTCCAGTTGAGAGGCTCCGTCAGCATTCCCAAGTGCTTTCCCTCCATTCTTCCTTTCTTTTCCCAATGGCTGAGGTAAGCATAAATCTGTCTCCCTTAATGAGAAAGGCTGCAATTTTCCCTCCTGCAAATCACCCCGGGAATAGACGTGGGGTCTTCACTTATACTTTCAAGCATGTGCTAGAAAACAGGATGTACATACAAGGGATATTTAAGCTTCTCTCTGTGCAGAATATTTGTAATTCAGAACTGAGATTGGCCTATTCCCAAGAAAGTGAATAAAGTTTTAAAAATCAGTCAAGAACTCACCAGAGCTCATACATGAGTTCTGGGTGTTCACTACATGTAAAACAAATTGAGAAGCAAAAATAGACATGAAGTTCAGACACATGAATACGACTGGAGTATGGAGTAGGCAGTAGCTGCCCACCAGACTGAGACCACCCCTCTCTGGACATAGCTGTCCCTTCAAATCCATGGGGATTGGCCTAAAACCCCTCTCCGCTACTCTGATCTGAAGATGCTTTCGTGCCTTGTGTAAATGGCATACGATTTGCATATGACCTATGCAACTCCTCCTAACACTTTAAATCACCTCTAGTTAACTTCGAGCATCTAATAAAAGGCCTGCAGGCCACTGTATTCACATGAATTCAGCATGGTTACCATGGCAAATTCAAATTTTCCTTTCTGAAACACTGTGACATTTTTCCCCAATATTTTTGAGCCACCATCAGATGAAGTCAGTGATGTGGATGGAACCCGTGGATATGGAAGGCCAGTTGTATAGGGATATACATGCTTCCAATGTAGAATAGAGTTTGGAAAATTCATATTGTTTTAGTGAGATTGCCCCAGCTGGTCCCTGGGAGCTATCAGCAGGGAAGTCTCCTGGATGTTTGAGACTGAGACATAGAATCCTTATACTTGTCCCTCAAAGAGGAGATGAGACCATGACTGCCAGCCAAGCAAGGTCAGCACGGTCATGGTTCCTCAGTAGAGCAAGGTGCTTATTTAACATGATGGTTGATTTTTCTTTTTCTTTTTCAAGAAAACCCTAATAAGTAATGAAGTAGGCACACAAGCCAGGCTGAAAACAAGGAGACAAGAACGTCACCAGAGCTGGCCCAGAGGACAAGCTTGGGACGTGATTCTCACACACTGAAGCTCATCGGGCACCTTTCCAACCTTCCCATTTTGCAGAAGGCAGACAGAGGTCCTGGGACTTTAGGAGACTCAGGATGTTAGGAGACTCAGTTTAGTTTGTACTACTTTTTTTTTTTTTTTGGTATTGGGGATGGAATTCAGATCCTTGCGCTTGCAAGGCAGAAACAGAACCACTGAGCTAAATCCCCAGCCCAGTTCGCACCGCTATTAAAAGAAGGACTTGCTCCAACCCAGACTCAAGCTTTTCCACTCTGCCTTACACATCCAGTCCTGTTTCTCTTGCCTTCTGGAACCCATCTTATCATGCTTCAGTCAAAACACTTTCTGTCCACCTATGCCTGCCTTCCCACACCTTCCTCCTGCCCAGGATCCCCTTCCACCCTCTTGCAGCTCCCATGTGCTGAGCCACTCATGCTCAGCCAACTTTCAGCCCTAGGCATCGTCACAGCTTCCTGCTTTCGAGCCAAACTGCTCACTGACAGCTCCTAGAGTCTCCACTCTGCTGCATCACCAAGCACTTCAGGTCCAGACCCAGCCTCTACCTGTGGAGTGGACACCTCCACAGCTGTGTGCCCAGCCACTGCAGCTGGTGCTTCACCCTTTGCAAGTGAGGCACTGGCACATGACAGAAAGAGGCAAAACCTCAGAGTCCAAAGGTCTGGTTCAGGTCATGGTGCCATCACACTCCAGCTGTGAGCTCTTGGGCAGATCTTCTTACACGATGAAGTCTCCAATGTTGCATAAAGGACATGATAATCACCCTTGCTGTCAGAGCAAGAGGCCCTTCAGAGGCAGTTGGACTGGATTCTAATCCCTGCCCCATCTCTTATGAGCTGTACAACTTCACCAAGCTCCTTAACTTCTTTGACTTTCAATCTTCTTCCCCCAGAATCCAGAGGGCCACTGCACTTCCCTTTGGATGCTCTGTGTAACGGACCCAGGGCCAGTTTATTTTTAAAATATCAGTTGCTCTCCAGTATTCCGCATTGTATCACACAGGTCTCTTGTGGGTGCACATGGGAAAACGCCAAGTGACCATGACGAAAGGATGTTTGGTGCCCACACCATTACCAAGTCCAGAGGTACCTACGGCTTCAGGCTTGGTTTTTCTTAGAAAAAGAAAGCTTGCCTCGAATGGGAGGAGGTGGGAGGGCTGGAGACTGTTCACCGGAAATCCAGCCCTACGCTTGGCTCTGTAGTAGTTAAATTCATTAAACACAGGATGGGCTTCTGTCTAAATTTGCATCCAAACAGCTCAGTTTCAGTGCAAGAATATGAAACAGGGCAAAGGGTCCCGGCGTGTGGCATTTAGGTGCAGTGCAAAGGACATGCGCCACCTGGCATTTGCATGCTTTCATTCGCACTTGCTTCCCAGGTCCACCTGTCGGGAAGGCTATCAGAGCCCTCTCCTTCCTGCACACACCTACACATGTGTACTCACTCGCACACACGTCTGTCAGGGGCTGTCTTCGTTCCTTTCTCATCACTGAGGCACAGTGACTGACACCCACAGCTTGAGGAAGGAGAGGTTTATTTTGGCTCCAACTCAGTCCATAGTTGGCTCGTGCCAAAGCAGGACTGCATGGTGCAGGAGAGCTGCTCACCACAGGGCAGCCAGGAGCAGAGAGAGACCGAGGAGGAACGAAGAGGGAGGGTGAGTCCCTTGCAGGCCACGCCCACTGTGACCCACTCTTCCTACCAGACCCCGCCTCCCAATAGCAACCCAGCTATAGGCCCCATAACCCAATCCCTTTCCGAAAGCCCCACCCACGTGTGCATGAGGCTGTCTGGGGACATGTGGATATAAACCACAACAGCGGCTCTTCGTGAGGAACCACAGGTCCTGGACATGGGAATTCAGACCCGGGAAGAATGGAGGAACAGGCTGAGGGGAGCCATGGGGTTGGCAGCGAGAGCAACTGGCCACCTCAACACCAGAAGGAAAAGTCACTCAGCTCCAGGGATAGGGTCCCTCCAGACCCCTTGGCAAGTCCATTTATTTCCAGCACAACTGGAACATGCATTTCAATTTCTGGGAAGATTGATCCTCTCTATCTTATGCTCAAACCCCTTACTCACCCCAGCCCCAGCTGGGCTATGGGCAATAAACCAGGGCGGCATGGGTTCCCTTTGTCAGTGGGTTCATCCCTAGGCACTGTGGCTCTTTCCAAGCGAAGCGTTTTGTAACCTTCAATTACTTTTGCCTATCCAGAGTCATATGTGGCTGGAGTGGAGGCAGACCCAGGCCTGTGGGTGCGACAGCAGATGGCTAGTGGAGGCCTAGAGACCGGGACAGAAGACAGTGCGACACGGGGAAGGAGCAGTGCTGTTTAGTCCAGTTCTGTCTCCTCCTCAGGCTGCAGGCCGCCCGAGCCCCGGTTTCTTTATTTAGAAAATGGGAAATCATGTCCAGCGCGCATGCTCTTCTAAGGATTAGAATAAGTGTGTAGGGAGCATCTTCGGCCATGATGGGCACCAAAATGACACTCAAACCGCCAGTGCTTTAGAGACTGGATTCATAGGTTATTTTCCGAGGAAGAGCTGGCACAGGTGATTCTGTCTGTCCATCTCGGCTCCCTCGGCTGCCCACTCCTACCATGGCTCCAAGCCAGCCCCACTTCCAGTGGAAACAGCAGCACTGATAATAAGAGCACTGCTTCAGAAGCATGAGGCAGGCTGACATGCACTCACTCACTAAATCCTTGCTGCACTCTGGGATAGTATTATTATTATTCCTGCTTTGAGAGATGGAAATTGATGTCTGGAAGGGCTGAGTCATTTGCCCACTATCACACAGCTAAAATGAGGTGAGCCTGCATGAGAACTCATCTGCAGCAGAGCCATAGGGCATCCCGGAGGAGATGGTGGCTTTGTTTCCTGATGGCAGAATTTGCACCCAGCACTGGGTGCTCTCTGACTGCTCTCCTGACAGCCGCAGAGCACCCTGAGCTCAGCATCTGACGTTTCTCTGGGATGAAACAAAAACACACTCTGCCCTGACATGATCACACTCTAAAGCAGCCCAGAGATGCCATGTCTGTGTTGCGGGAGAAATCTCCATGGATCTGTAGCCCGCTGAGCAATCTGTCTTCATGTCTTCTCCCAGATTTACTTCTAAGCAAACAACTAATAGGAAAGTGTAAGGGTGGGCAGTCAAGTTACTCAAATAAGTCACCGTGGGAGGAGGCAAAGGTTTCCGAGGGAGGAAAAAAGGAGAGGAGCTAGAAAAAAGAAAATCCGCCGGTGGAAGATGGAAAAAGTGTCTGACTGATGGAAACGTGGGGGAAGAAATGAAAAATATTCAGTATGAGCAGATTCCACCTGTGGTTCCCTGGGTTCTTGGGGGTTTTTGGGTTTTTTTTTTTACCTTTTCTTGTGCCAAAAGGTAGTTTTCTCTTTTACAAACCACACCCCTCCCAGCTCAAAGTCTTCCTAAGGAGAGATTTTGTAACTTCAGCTTTGCCAAAGGATATAAAACACTCTGTCCACCCACCCTTCTTGTTTGTGTCCCTGTGCTGGGCTGAAGCTGGGGTATTAAAATGCACCAGTGTGAAAAGCATGTTATTAATCCCACGAGCTCAGGAGCTTTGAAATCAAGCTCTTCGTCCCCAAAAGTTGGGTGATGAGACCATTGCATGGAAGGTACAAGATCTGCATTTTCTTAGCAATGAACTTGGAACTCGGTGCCTAGGTTGTATTTAATAGACTCATATTAGCAAAAGGGGATGCACCTCCCCCAACAAGCCCCCACCCCATCTCCTTCAACCTTATTTATAACAAATCATCAATGCAGTTCTCCCAGGCATGTCATTTTACATGCAGAAACCACCTGTGGGCCCTCAAGGCAACCCAAAAGCAGCAGTCATTTGAATCTCGCAGTTTGAGTGACTTTTCCCTCCTGCTGTAAACTAGGTGTCGCCATGTTTTCCCTCTCACAGTGGGAATCGCTCCAGTTGACCCGATGCCAACAGGAAGCCTTTACACTCCACAGCACAGAAATGTCCCCTAGAAGCTGGGGGAAAGAGCTCAGAGGCTCAGCCCTTGACCATGAGCCCACTCGTGAGATTTTAACAACGAAAATGCCAGGGGAGGTTTTCTATTGGTCTCCTTTGAGGTTTGCACCATAGGAATCCGGCAAGAAAGAATGGAGAGAGGAAGTAGAAGTGAGGAAGAAGAAAGAGAAAAACAAGAAGGAAGGAAAGGAAGGGGTGGCAGAGAGGGGGTCCACGACTCAGCCACGGCGGCCACGTCCTCACTGTGAGTCCATGGCTCTCACAGCAGCCGCCTGAGGTCACCTGATCTCCTGGCACTGATGACCAGCTGTGCACAGTGACCTCACAGCCCTCGGGCTGGTGCGCATGGGTTTGACCCCTAGTTTGGTGCCCAACCCCCATGCACAGGGATGGGCTGGGAGGAATCTGGCCCTTCTCAACAGCCCTGGAGTGAGAGACAGCCCTGAGCCTCCCATAGCCCCCAGGCCTCCCTCAGCTTTCTCTCCAAGCACCTCCCAAACCAGAAATGCACCGGCATCCAACACGAGGTCCACCTCACCGAAGGCTTCCAGGAGGGGCCTGTGGCCACCATGTGTACTCTTCAGTCACTTGCAGGTCCTTGGCTGAGGCCTCCCATCGCCAGCACTGCCTGCCTGGACCTTTATGCATCTCTGTGAGTTTTTCAAAAGGCGATTTGCAAATTGTGTTAGCCCAGATCGCCCCAAAAGCAGTTGCCAGGACGGAGGTAAACAGATGAGGATTTAAATGAGGAAATGCTCTTATCAAAGGAAACAAGAAGGAGACCAGGGAAGGCTGGGAGCCATCAGAATGTGGTCCAAGTTTGGCCCAGAGGGAAAGGAGGTTGGATAGAAGCCTAGTGCTCCATGCAGTCTAAGGGATCTTAGACCAGAGGGGAGGCCTTGGCCCAAGTTGGCTGACCAGGGAATCCCAGGTCTCCTCGACCCAGACACGGAGTCTCCTACATTGCTTGGTCAGTGGCAGAAGAAGCCCTGGAGAGGACTTAGTGCCAAACCCAGCAAAGGACTCAACCCAGCCACAGCTGGGGCCCTGGAAGTCACGCTCCCCAGTGCCAAAGATCCGAAGGGCCCACTACTGCGCTGAGGGGTGAAGTCATCATCCTGGGGGACTCTGTCCAGCACCTGCTCATCTGTCTGAAAGGCAGTGAATGTCAGGCTCAGTCCCCAGCACACAGGTCACGGCCCTCAGCCTTAGCATCCGCCGCAAGGGTGCAGGAGAAGATGTCGAAACAGGCGTGGGTCTGCTGCGGGGATAAATAAAGGCGCCCACACACTCCGGAATGTGCTTAGGTCCAGCAGTGTTCTCCAGAGGACAGCCCTGTTTGTCTACACCACACCTGGCCCCACGACTCAGGTCAAATGCAGAAGATAAACACTTCCTGAAAAAGAGAGGTACCCAGCAAGGTCCCCGTCCCCAAAGGGCAAGACATCAAAAGCTGACCTCATTTGTTCCCCTCCTGCTTCCTGCGGTTTCAGTTTCCCAAGGTCAACCGCAGTCCAGAAATATTAACGGTAAGTTCCAGAGCCAAACAATTCCTATCCTGTGCCCCTCTGTCCCGCATGGAGTGGGGGCCACCTCCACCCAGTGTGTCCACGCTGCAGGCGCCTGTCACCCAGCAGGCTCTCAGCGACCACCTCGGCTATCAGATGGACTGTGGGTATGTCACAGTGCTTGTGCTCAGTGAACCCTTTTTACTTCATAATGGCCTCGAAGTGCAAGAGTACTGACCCGGGCAACTTTTTTGTGGTATATCCACTGTTGTAATTGTTCTGTTTTTCATTCGTTGTTGTCCATCTCCTATTTCCCTAACTTATGAATTCAGCTTTATCACAGGTGTGCGGAACAGGGGGAAAGCGCAGTGTACAGAAGCTTCAGCACTGCCTGGGCTTTCTGGTGTCCACCACGGTCTCAGACAGAGGGACTGACATGCCCGTGTCTCCAGCTCATCCATGTGAACCTGCGCTTCCAACAGTCCTTACACTGGGACGAGGTGAGAGAGGTCCCCAGGGTTCAAAATTCAAGCAGGCACCCTTCTCAGGGGTGGTGTGAGCACATGGAGGGGCTTCCCCAGGCCGCCTCACAGCACTAAAGTCTACCTGCCCTGCATGGGCTATCCAAGACCTACCTCCTCCATGGGACCCGCCCTGAGGACCCAGCCATGCCGTGCACACCCCTCCCAGGCCCTGGGCCCTCTGTCTACAGCAGTCATGACTTTCCCCCACTGCACCCATGCGTTGCGTGTTAGGCATGGACACTGCTGGTCTCTCCCACCAGACTGCCAGCACCTCCCAGAGCTGTCGCCCGTCTCCCTGTGTCTGCGCATCTCAGCGGTAGCTCTGGAGTCACAGAAGTGGCTCTGAATGGCTGCTTCTTTGCACCTCTGGCACATTGCCAACATAGTCCCCGAGGCCCCAGATGCTGAATCCCCACTGCACTAATGGTTTAAATTACAGGAGGCCCATGCTCTGAACACAGCACGATCAAAGGACGCTGCAGAGGGGCGGTGAAGTGCGCTGTGCCCTTCCACACTCTCTGCACCAAAGGAATCACAGCTGGCAATGCTGTCCTCGTGTGTGCCCCTCCGGGAAATCGCCAGCAGGGTCAGTGGCCATCAAAGGCTTTTTGCTTAAATGTGCTGCACTTCCAGAGGCTGCCATCTGGATCCGCAGCTGTGGTAAATGTGCTGCTTAATTCTGTAGGGCGAGGTACGATTAGAATTAATTTCTCTTTGTCTTGAAGGCTCTGTAAAGTCAGGCATGAGTCCACGAAGGTGTGGGAATCAAGAAAAACAATTCCAGTACTTTGGAAGTGCTGACTCCAGGACATTCCATGGGAATGACTTTGCGTACACACTAACGTGTCAGAAAAACAGAACTCTCCTAAATTCTATCAGTTCTGAGAAAAGGAGTAAATTCTGCCATTCGCTGACATGCAGGGAGTCAGCTGCAAGTCCTGAGGCTCTGTGGCCACTGCTCTGATTCACAGGGGAACGGAGGAGCAGCCTGAGGCCTTCAGCTTCCCTTCTCAGCTCCTTTGGGGTTCACGTGTCCCCAAAGCCATAGGTCTCAAGATTTCTTCTGAAGGAAAAGAGAAGGGGACCCAGAGATGGAAGGGGAGGGAGCAGATGTAAAAGGAAGTGATATGTGTATATGGCCATGTAGCAACTTTCCACAGGAGAGGGAACATTATGTACTGCAAACATGCATCAATAAAAACGAAAGATTTCTTCTGCAACAAAATCAGAGAGCTGTACAGAAGCGGGTTCCTGGGTTCCCTCCATGAGCCTGCCAGGGCCCTGGGCTCTGCATGTTCACCCAGCTGCCGGAAGGCTCTGGTTTAGGCAGTGCAAAGGCAGGCTTCAAGAAGCACCAAGGTGACAACCTAAGGGTGGGCGAGGGGGCTGATCAGACCCCATCCCAAGTGTCCCTAAGAGCTGGAACCAGTGAGTGAGGCAGAGCTGCTCACCCTAAGAGACAGTGGATGCCATCAGGCAGGGTGAAACACAGGATGCCTCCCCTGTCCCTCAGTGGAGCTGGCCCCAGGACACCAGCATGACCACCACCAGCCCTGCGAGCCAGCCACTCCGTGTAATGCAAAGCAAAGGCTCTGGGTTCGAATCCTGACTCTGCATCTTATGATCCAGCTGACCTGGGCAAGTTTCTCAGTCGCACTAGGCTTTATTTTTGAGATGAGATCGGTAGCGCAGTGGATTCGGCTCTCCCAACCAAGTTGTTAGGAGGATAAAATGAGATGGCCGTGTTGATTGCCGAGCACAGGTCTGGGCACACAGTTAGGACCAATTAATGGTAGCTGTCATTTCACTAAAATTATTATTATCTCTGCCAGCTATTTTTGCCACATAGAAAACTATACCAAAGCATCAACAGCACTGATGTTGCTCCAGCCTGATTTGACTGCAGCGGACACTGGCTGGAGTGGCTGCAAAGCTGTGGGCTGCAGGGCCGTGGGCTGCAAAGTGGCCTCTCCCGTGGCAGGGGGCTGGCGCTGGCTGTCGGCTGGTACTGTAGTCAGGGTTGTGACAGGAGCACTCACCTGAACCTGACTGTGGTGGCTGGAGAAGGAGCAAGCGGGGAGAGGCAGAGCAGCAGAGACAGAGACAGGGAGATGCAGAAGGTCACAGAGAGAGCTTTCAGAAGCCATGCAGCGCCATTTCTGCCACATCCTCTTGTGCCAAATGTGTCCCTAGAGCTGGCCTGTATTCAAGGGACTGGTTTAGGGCCCACCTTTAGCTGGAGAAGGGCCGGAGGGTTTGTGGAAATGTCACCCAGTGTGGGTCGGCTCCTCTCCAAGCTTCCCTGGCTCTGTGGGGTGACACAGGCGAGTCCTCCCGCCGTCTCTTCAGAGATGCTTAGCTCAGCCCCGAGGCCAGCGAGCTCCCCTACTGACAGCTGGGAGCACAAGCCCAGGGCTTCGCTTCCAGGAGCATGGTTCCCTTCTCCTGCCGGTGTCCCTCCTGGCTCACCTGTCCCAGGACACTGTCTGCTCCTCACCTGGGTAAGTGGGCCCAAAGCTGAGGTCACTGTGGAGTGACAGACACAGCTGCAGGGAATGGGGGCTCCCTAGTGCAGCACCCAGCAGTTAGAAGCTGATCAGGGGCTGACATGTGGCCTCATGAGGCCAGGAAGTCAGGGAGCAGACTCAGTGGCAGAGGCAGCCACACCCACTGTAGACTCAGGGAGACTCCACATGGGCCAGAAGGCTCAAGGGTCTCAGGACACTGCTAGGACAAGCCCCGACAAGAGCATGGGTCCTGAAGGGTGGGGAGAAGAGGTGCCTCTAGTTATTTACATGCACGAATACACAGCTCCCTCACTCTGAAAAGTGTGGTGGGCTCTGTTGGGCAAAAGCATTCATCTCTGTTTCACCAGCAGAGGTGAGGGGAGGTCACCAAGAAGTGAACACTTCCCTGAGACAGGCCAGGGCCGAGGGGGGCAGGCATGCTCAGACTTCTTTCCAACAGTTCTGGGCACCCAACAACAGGACCTGTTCTAGCTGCAATTCTAACGAAAGGGCCACTGAGCCCGGTTCAGTTGTGCACGGCTGGAGTTTCAGCTACTCAGGAGGCTGAAGCAAGAGGGTCACTTGAGCCCAGAAGCTCAGGACTGGCCTGGCAACCTCATGAGAACTTATCTCTAAAAATAATAATAATAACAATAATAATAAGTGTTAATTGTAAGTAAAAAAATAAAGAAATAACTGTTTAAACCCCTCGCCCTGCTGCTAAGTTTTCACACCTTTAGTAAATTTAGTTTCGAGCACATGTTTGCTTCCCTAGGTATAAAACTCTTAACTCTTCTGCTTATAGATATTTAAGAAATCTCTAGCCATTTTTATAAAATTCTTTATTCCAGAGGGGTAAGTTCAGAAGGAAGCATTGTTTGGAGATAAACATAAAACATTTTGAAATCAAATGCCAGTACTTACACCCTTAGTCATTTGACTTTGGACAAACTCGTTAACCTCCGTGCTGTTGCTTTTCCACCCACATACACCAAGCACAAGAGCAGCTCCACCCTGGGCTGTAATGCCAATGCGAGGAGACTGCACAATCTTAGTCAATACATGTTTATTGATTTACTGAGGGCCAGGCACTGTTTTAGGTATCAGTGCTTCAGCCATAACCAAGGTCAGACAAGAATCTTGCTCTCTTGAAGCTTTTATTCTGGCGGGAAAACCAAATATCAACAGAAAGAGAAAGATCAGGACAAATTCTTTTTGGATACATTTTTACATGACCATGCACTAAAGAGGGTCTGAGTGACTCTAGGGCGGGCTTTTCAAGGACGTGGTAATCCAGCCCGGGCCGAGAGAGAGGAAAATGGTCATGCCAGGTCATGGAGAACAGCACATTAGGCAGAGGCAACAGCAAAGCCCAAGGCCTGAGGGTGGCGTGGGTTTGATGGGTTTGGGAATCAGAAGATGAAGGGGGAAGGGGCTTCAGCATGGTCGGTGAGGTAGGCAGGGACCAAAAAGGTCTGGTAGGGCTTCAGAAGCTTGGGTTCATCCTGCCGGTCACCTGAGGCTATCAGACTGAGGTCAGCATTTCACAGTGATCCCCGCTCCACTCCACAGAGAGCTGAGTGGAAAGCAGCAAGGACAGAAGCCATGGGGCTGGCAGGAGACTGGTGAGAGAGGACAGTGGCTTGCATCAAGTGGGAGTAGTGCATGGCTTCGGAATCCACTTTCAACATAAATTTGCCAGGACTTGCTGAGAACTGGAAGGAGTGAAAGGAGAAAAGAGGATGAGGAATGATTCCTGTGTTTGAAGCCCAGAGAGGAGAGGGTTGGTGAGGCCACTTACTGAGCAGAAAAGACTCAGCGAGAGCAGCTATGAGGAGGCAGAGCAATGAGCGCTGCTCCACAAACACCAACAGGAAGTGTTGAGCAGGCAGGTGGAGTCACAGTCTGGGGCCCAGGGGAAATCAGGCCCACTTGTGCCTTCAGCATGCAAATGATAGTGAATGATGTAGAGGAAAACAGAGAAGAAAGGAGAGTTCAGAGTGCAGCCTTAGAATATTCCAACGCTTGGAAGTGAGATGTGAGTGAGAGATACTGAGCAAGAGCAGCTGGCGAGGCAGCAGGAAAACCAGAGGGATGGATGGATGGGATGGGATTGGAAAAAAAAAAGAATAGGATGGGATGGGAAAAGATGGGATGGATGGGATGGGAGCTCAGAGAAATGCTTCTAAAAGGAAGACGTGGGCAACGTACAGCAGGTCCAAATATAATTGAAAAACACAGTAAAAAGAGGAGGGCAGAGGGACTGTGGGACTTGGTAGGTTGAGGATCTTTCATTAACCTTTCATTAACCTTGGTGGGAACAGTTTCAGGGATGCCATAGCCTGACAGAAGAGGACTCGAGAGAAGACAGAGGGAAAGCAGACAAGACGACCTAACATTGTCTTTCTAGGAAGGAGAGCAGAGAAAGGAAGTTGTAGCTACACAACCACAGAGATCAAAGAGGAGTCAGGCACAGTTCAGTGTGGCTTAGGGAGAAGACAGTGGGAAGGCAGAAATGGGGTGCTGGACCAAAAGGCCATCTTTGTAAAAGTTCTCGTTCTGTTAATAAATCATGTACAGGTGCATTTATTTATTCTGTTTCTTTTCACTTAGGGATTTTTTGGCTTTGAAGCTCTCCATTTCTGCAATAGCAGTTACAGATAATTACACTTCTGGAATACAGAGAATACCTAATCCTCCAATGGTGGCAAATGCTCTAGGGATGGGCTTAATTGGGAATATGAGATCCTTAGACATGTAAATTCTCACAGCCTTCAAATCATTCATGTTGAGTGTTCTCTGAACAGCAGATAACGCGCAGTCACTCCCGTTTATGACCTCAGCTCCCTGCAAGCTGAATTGCTCACAGTTTCCCAAAGGTCACACTGTTGTGTCTCGGCCCTGTCGCCAGCCCTGCCTGTCCTGGCTTCCCTGTGTGTCCCCCCGTGGAGCACCCTGGCATCACGATCCCCTCGACCCCTCCCTCCCTCAGGTCTTCGCTCGCGTCTCTGGATTTCTTCTTTGTTTCCTTTTTGCAAAGATAATGTGGGGCTGGCAAGGGTGTTATGAACCAAGGATTACAATTAAGCCAATTCTGTGAAACTGTGGTCTGTTATTTTTTAAATGATAGAAATAATGTATATGTTTGCAGAAAATACAAGCCATGAAGAATAGAAGAGAGAGAGAGAGAGAAGTTAAACTAAGACCACACCCTCAGAAACAACCACCATTAAAATTCCATGCCATGTCCCCAGATTCTCTGCAAACCTGTGCAGGAAAGACCTATCTAGAACCATGGAACTCCTCCTAACATTTTCTGTATTTTGGTTTGTGTCCTTGGTACTATCCACCATCATAGGCGCTCCGGAGGAGACAAAGGAGTCTGTCAAACTACTGAGTGACAGCATATGTGGCTGCAAAGCAGCAAGGATAAAGCAGTTCTCTGATATGACTTACAGATGAAGAAATAGTGACTCACAAAGAGATGAGCTCGGCTGCTCAGAAGAAAACTTGGGGAGGATCAGAAGGTTCACGGTCTTTACTCTAAAACAGATCCAAATAAAAGTGGCATTTCAGGTCAGCACGGAAAACATGTTTTAAATAAATATTGCTTAGATAACTGGCAAATCAGGAAAAAAGATCAAAAGTACAGTCTTATTTCATGCCTTATAAAATCATATAAGACCCACAAGGCCATGTAGGTAAACATGATCTTGGGGTAGAACCAAAATAACAAAAATACAGATATAAAACAAAAGATCCATTGATTGACAGCACAAAATGAAAAAGAACCTTGCAAAATTGAAAGGCAAGTGGGAAAATATCCTTGAAGTATTAAATCAATTGCCTTAATATATAGTGCACTCAAGAATCAATAAGATAAAAGCACTAATTGAAAACGAGCAAAGGAAATGAAAAAAGTAATTCATAAAAAGAGAAATGCAAATTGACAATTCACATAAGATTTTAGAGGATGAAACATTATAGGACTTTAAGTCACAAGGATTTAAGAAAGACAAATTAAAAGATTACCTTTTTGTCTGCAAAGGTGGCAAAAGTTTATCGGTGTTAATGATAATATTTTTTAAATAAGTATTCTCCACTGCTATTAGAATTGTGTCTGGGAACAACTGTTCCATGGGTGCATTTGGCAATAAAGCTCTGAGGCACTTATAAGGTAAACATGAGTCTGCTCATCATTTCCAAACTAAGAATTTATCAGACAGAAGCATTTAGAGTTATAAGCTAGCAGGTTAATTCTGATGATCTTTGGTGATCATTTTCTTGGTTTGGATTTCTTTCTGTCCTTTGCCCTTTTTGTTGTTTTCTAAGCATTCTGAATTGAACTTACATGTTTCAATTAGAAATTTAAAAGTAAAAGAGGACTTTCAGGGAAATATGGCAGACTGAACATTAACATGTATCTCCACCTCCTTCAAGTCAAACAAAAGTAACAGTAAGAAGATTCTTAAAGGTAGACCTACCAGGATGAAGAGAATGGGAAAATTATGTTTGGAAACTGGAAAGTGGAGAAGGAGAAGTAACTGACTTAGTAAGCTGAACCAACAGCAGGAAAAGCCAGGATACAACCTGATTCCCACTGCAGGCCTTCCAAAGGCTCAGGAGTTGGCTGCTGTCTTCCTCCGGAACTATGGAGGAGGCCTGGTAGAAAGTCTCTCTAAATGCACTGAGACGCCACCAGCTCCCCTTCCCAGCCCCCAGGGCAGAAGCAGGGAGGGTTTGTCCCACTGGAGAGGCAAAACTAAGCATCTCGCGAGGGCCCCCTGCCAGAAGTGAGGGCAGCCCGCTGTCTAGGAGAGAAGGACTAAAGAGAAGCGGACAAGCGGACATGTTGGGCGCCTGGGAGCCCCATCTTCCACCCTCTCTTCACTTCCAGAAGGCCAGCGGGCAAAAGTTCTCCTCTTGGGAAACCAAGGAGCCCAAGAGAAAGTAATCATCAGAGGTTTCTTAATCAAACCACCCAGCCAAATCACCTCACAGTTCATTCCTGTCAGTAAACCCCTCTAGTGGTCCACAATTACCACCTCCACACTGGAGGCTTCAAACAGAGTTTTGGTGCACCTCGCTTACATCATGAGCAGAGTAGCAAGAATCTCCAAATAACCGAAGGAAGAATTGACTTTATTTTATTGATTCTAAGATGCAATTGTTTGACCTCTCACAATCCAGATATAACTTACAAATTGATGATATTGTAGTCACCATCAGCCAAGAGACAGCCATGAAA
The DNA here is from genome assembly GCF_053883595.1 of Heterocephalus glaber. NCBI lineage: Eukaryota > Metazoa > Chordata > Mammalia > Rodentia > Bathyergidae > Heterocephalus > Heterocephalus glaber. Next base: position 5,115,027 of record NW_028258315.1, read on the forward strand.
GAGTTGTGCAAAACAACTTCAAGGACACGTTCTTGTCACATCAATAAAACATAAGCATCAAAGAGTCTTAGAGTCCACAAAACGTGGTAATATGAAAGCTAGAGACCAATGCAAACTGGGAAAAGCAAGAGAGAAAGGAGAAAGCATCACCCCAAAACATTGTTAATACCCTTAGAGAGAGAGAATGGAAAATAAAGTATTCATTTTTTTTAAAGAAATCTTTGAAAAAGAAACATTCAATAAATACTGTAAGGTATCCCTCATTTGAGTAAGGCAAAATACAAACAAAGGGAATAATGAAAGATAGGTAGAAGGAGACAAGGCAATGGCTGTCTTGCAAATGGGAAGAGACCAAGGGATGAGGGTAAATAAGTAGGATAAAGATATGCCGCATACAAGAACCAAACAACCTCAATAAATATAAACATAATATGCCATACACATGTGCTAAGATGAATAATGTCAGCAAGAATAAAAATGAGGGAAGAGGAAATAAAGAAGGAGGGTGGTTGTGGGGAAGGAAAAGAAAGGGAATTTAAATAAAAGAAGAAACAAGTTGTATTATGTACATATACCCAGTCCCAAAGATGATTGCAAACTGCATGTACCGAAACATATATTAATAAAGAAAAATTTTAGGGCCGGGGATTTAGCTCAGTGGTTTCATCACCTGCTGTGCAAGCGCAAGGACCCGAGTTTGATCCCTGGCACCAAAAAAAGAAAAAGAAAAATTTTAAAGGAACATTCAAATAATTCTGGAAAAGCTGAGGATGTAGCTCAGTGGAATAGCACCTGCCTATCAAGGGTGAGGCCCTGAGTTCAATTCCTGGTACCAATGAATAAATAAATAAATAAATAAATCTTAAAAATTAAAATAAAGTAGCTTACAATAGAATATTAAGCTTAGAAAGTTTACCAGAGAAAACAAAGAGACAAGGACATAGAAAATACAGAGAAAATGTAAGACAGAAAATATAATACAGAGAATGGTCCAGGAGTTCCAAATTGAGAGAAAAAGAAGTCATCAGCAAACTGACTCAAGAAAAAAAAAAAAAACACTCATCATCAAAAGGCATGAGTTTCTAGATTAAAAGAAGCACATTAAGTCCCAGGAGAGGAGGCACATGGAGCCATAAGAAAGCACATCCATGTGATATTTCAGAACTCTAGAGACCCAAACAAGATGATGCAAACTTCAAAAGAGAAAGAGAGAGAAAGCCACAGGTTTCATATAACACAGCAGGATACATGAAATAAAATCTCATTTCTGAAGTAAAATGTTTTGAAACCTAGAATTTTATACTCAGCTAAATTATCACTGAAATGATAAGCTAGAACAAAGACCTTTGCAGAACTGCAAAGAAAAAAGTGAAGTACAAGCTTCAATATTGCATGGTTTTTCTTACATGAGAAACCCAAAATATAAATAAAGAACAACATAAAAGATAGCTGATAGGAAACAGGGAGGCAAATCTTTTGCAAATGGGAAGGAGACCAACAGATGGAGGGAGAAGAGAGGAAGGGGATGGAAAAAGAATGAAGATGTGCTGTGTACACGCACCAACTCCCCGTGATGAATGTAGTCATTATGCACTGCAAACACGTATAAAAAATTTAATTTTTAAAATAAAATTAGAGTATCTTGAACGAAAAGAGAAAAGATGAAATAATTCTCTGTAAAGATGGGTGAAGATGGAATAACAGCTGTTCTTTGTTGTAAAGAGGATCCACTTCAGTTTGTAACTGATCCAAATAAGATTTGTTTTTCAAGAAAAAATGGAATCAAACACATGCACAGATATGGCCAAGTAGAAGAATTGTCTTTGAATTACGACAAGTATCTAATACACTAAGCAAAAGGAATGAGAAGGCAATTATAAACTCTATGTAGAACAAAATGGTATAACAGAAAGGAAAAGGAATCATTTCTGTACTGCATGAGTCAACATCCATGATCAAAATAGGCTCTGAAAAATGAGTTCACCAAACAAAATTTAACTGTCCTGGGAGAATGGAGATGAATTGCACTCTGAGCAACAAGGGGATAAAAGTGAATACAATCCTTGCGAATATTCCACTAAACACTGTTCGATCCACTTTTCAATCAAAAATTTGTGAAAATATTATGTTTTTTATCAATTTATGTGTTTCACAAATATAGAAGTGAACATTAAAAGAATCAGATGAAATTTGTACATGTCTATCCTATCCTAATTGTGTCATTTTGGGCAGGGGATTTAGCTCAGTGGTTTCATCGCCTGCTGTGCAAGCGCAAGGACCCAAATTCAATCCTCGGTACCAAAAAAAAAAAAACCCAATTGTGTCATTTTATTGCCAGACTATTTTGGTGGGCCTAGGTTTCAAAGTTTAATGGACAGATAAAGAGTAAGCATATCTGCCCTTGTTCCCCACCTTAAGGAGAAAGCATCGTATCTTCTCCATTCATGTAAGGCATTCTCACTAGAAGTATGGAGTACATGTCTTTAATCTGTTGAGAAGGTTCTGTTCTACTTCTCATCTCCTGAGAGCTTTTATCATGAACAGCTGTAGAAGTTAGTCCAATACTTTTTCTCCAACTACTGACAGGATCATATGACTTTTTCCTTTCCTCTGTTAAAATGATGACTTTTGGGGGTGGATCTTCCAATGCTGAACCAACACTGCCATCCCTATAACAAAACCACTTTCTACATCCTGCCAGATCTGACTTCTAATAGTTTGTTTTGTTAAACAAATTTCTATCTATGTTCATACTTTTTGCTTCTATTATCTTTATCCAGTTTTAGGATTAGCACAATGTTGATCTCCTAAAATGAGGGGAGAAGTGTTCCTTCTTTTTTCTGCTTTAATTGTTTGATACAATTTATCAGTTAAAATGTATATGAGCCTGTTGTTGTCCTATAGGTAGGTTTTCAAGCTAGGAATGTACTTTCTTTAATAGGTCCTATTCAAATTTTATATTTTCTCCAGAGTTAGTTTCATTAATTTGTCTTCCAAGGTACTTCTTAGAAGTTGTCAAATTTATTTCAAAAAAGATTCTTGTAATATGCTTTTTATATCCTTTTAATTTCTGTAAAATCTGTGGTAATGTCTCCTAGATCTTGATATTGTAATTTTTAAAATGTATAATTGATATTGTGTAATAGGAAGAAAAGGTCTAAAGGAGCAGGGGAAGTGGGAGGGGTAAGGGAAAGGAAAGAAGGGAAAAGAAAAATTATGAGAAAAGGAAAAAATGGAAACAACGTCTTTGCAAATAGGGAAGGGGGGAGGGGGTGACGGCAGGGCAGGGGAAGGGGAAAAAATAAGAACCAAGATACATCATGTACAGGTACAAGATCCCAATGATGAATGCAACTGTATTTTATACCTAAAATGCACCAATAAACTTAATGGGAAAAACAAATTTGTACATGGCTGGTTCTGGAGAATGGGTCAGGGTGCTACTTTTTTTTAATCAGCAAAGGAGCATGATTTTAACACTCTATACATATATAGCTTTATACGTATGGATAGCTCTAATAACAATAAAAGTCAAATTATTTTTAAAAGGAACAAAGAATGAATGAGCATGGGCTTTGGAGGGAGATGTGGGTTTGACTCCAAGTATGCTCTCCCTAGCTGTGTGGCCAGGGCCACTCACTGTCCAGGCCTCAGTTTCCTCATCTGTAAAAGAGGAACTGAAATGGCTTAGTGTACAGGGCTGTCATGAGGATCCAGTGAGAAAACATGTTTGGAGAGGCTGGCACGTATTGGAGATGCATCCCCACCCCTTCACCCCTTCAATTAGCTTTGATTCTTACCTTCAAAGAGTTTGGGATTGGAGCTGGGTGTGGTGGCTCACACCTGTCATCCCAGCACTCGGGAGGCTGAGGCAGGAGGATTGCCATGAGTTCAAGGCCAGCCTGGGCTACATGGTGAGTTTGAAGAGACCCTGAATCTCACAGCAAGACCCTGTCTCAAAAACAGAAAGAAGGAAGGCAGGAAGCAAGCAAGCAGAGAGAGAGAGAGAGAGAGAGAGAGAAAGGAAAAAAAGAAATGTTTTCTAGAACAACAACAAAAGTGATGTGAGTTGCCAGATATTCCCAAGCCTTGAGGAAAATGGAGTAAAATTCATGCAGACACACACACTCATGCACACACAACCCATGAAATGTTAGAATGTCAAATGTAAAGCTTACAGAAATGAAGAATAAGTTGTCTGTAAAGATATCAGAATCATATTGGCAATAGATTTCTTATCAGCAACATTCCACACCATAAGGCAACAGTGTTGCCCTTGAGTTTTGGGGGAAATTTATCTTACACATAATATTTTGTATTTTCCTGAATTATCAATCACGAATAAAAATAAAATAGAGGAGGTAAGGGTGTAGGTCAGTGAGGGAGCAGTGGCCCAGCATGCCCAAGACCCTGGGTTCCATTCCCAGAACTGCAGAGGGAGGAGGAAGAGGAGGGAGAGGAGGAGGAGGAGGAGGAAGGGGAGGAGAAGACTGCACAGCTAGACACTGAAGTGTGAATAAGGGTTTTGATCTTTACCATACAGCCATCTTCTCTGAAACATGACTCAAGGATGTACGAGAGGAAAACAAGAAAGGAATGCAAGAAAGCCACAGACACAGTAAATTAACTTTTTAATTTATAAAAACGACCTCATAGGAATGATGCAAGAGATATTTTTAAATGGGATCAAAGATATAAATGAAAAGCCAAAGTTTTCCTTCTTCTCCCAGGAGAGAATAAAGACACCTAAGTGATGACAAGAGTAAGCCTAAAAAAGCAATAGGTCCAAATTAGAACCTAGAAAAAAAAATTTTTGGCTTTTTGAGACAGGGTGTCTCTATGTGGTTGGCCTTGAACTCACTGTGTAGCACAGGCTGGGCAGGAAATTGCAGTGATCCTCCTGCCTCAGCCTCCTAAGTGCTGGGATTACAGGCATCTGCCACCATACCCAGCTAGAACCTAGGAAAAATTTTAAATTCAACATGCTCTAGAATAAGTGAATTCATAAAGAAAGTAGAATCCCTGCCAGGATTGATAACATTTAAAAGATGGATCAAATTAATCACACAAGAGATATCTAAAGTATTAACAAAGGTAATCACAGAGAGCTGTCCACACCCAAGGATCCACATTCATGAATTCAACCAACCTGAATCGAAAATACTCAGTAAAAAAAAGAAATTCCTTTAACAACAAAATATAGCTGTTCACATAGCACTTATGCTGTATTAATAATCTAAAGGTGGTTTAAATTATATAAGATGATGCATATAAAGTTTATGTAAATATCATACCATTTCATATAAGGACTTGGAGTACTACGGATCTGGATGCCGTGGGAGTCCTGAAATCGATTCCTCCCTTGGATGCCAAGGGATGACAATAGTCAGGATATGCTGTCCCTCTTCCCTTTTCCTCTAAAGAACCTTTGCTTCTGACTTTTGAGAGCTACCTCTCCCTCAAGTAGCCAGGTTTATTAACTCCGGATCTCATTTCCTCCTTTGCATATGCAATCGGGTCACATGGTCTTCACTGAACGAATATCTATGTAATCTTACAAACTCTGGGTATTGGCTTTTAGTGTTTAGAATCAACTTATAGGCAAAGCACAAAGGACAGATATGGTTACAGAACAGAACATGTGTTATGAAACTAGACACTGACATGGACCAGTAGAGATGGCAAAGGCTACGAGAGAAACGGGCAAGAGAAACGATGTCTTCATCTCACGCGGTACCAAAGGGCAACTCGATAGGTCAAAATAGAAAAGTGCAAGGGCATTGTTTAAAGCTACCATGGTAACCAAGAGAAGAATGAAAAATAAAATATGACAAGCAAAATATAAAGAGGAAGAAAAGAAAGAAAAAATCATCATTGTCATTGTGGGGAAACAATAGATACTGTCTAAAAACTTACAAACCAAGGGATAGATGTAAAATCAAATCATTTAGAATTATAGCAGTAACTACCAGAAGGACTACGAAGAGAAAATTTTAAAATTATATCTCTAAGGAGAAAAACAGTATGAAGTAGCAAGAGAAGGAAACTTAGACTTTTTATTTGTATCTTTCATACAGTTTAAAAATCTCTCATGGGGCCAGGGATTTAGCTCAGTGGTTCTGGTGCCTGCCTCGCAAGCACAAGGACCCAAGTTCAATCCCTGGTACAAAAAAAAAAAAATCTCATACCATTATTGTGAGAAAGTTTTCTTTTCTCTTTCTTTTTCTTATTTTTTTCTTCTTCTTTTTTCAATCTAATTTTTGAGACAGACGTAACTCAGGCTGGCCTTGAAATTGTAGCAATCCTCCTGTCTCTGCTTCCCCAGTACGGGGATTACAGGCGTGCTCCACCATGCCCAGCTTGAGAAGGTAGTGTTTTCATAAATTAAAATATACTTACAAAAATGTATATGCAATTTAAAATTAAGATCTAAAAGCCCTAGACAGAATTAAATACCTTCTTGACTAAAGTCACCATTGACAAGATGGTCTGTAATGTCTACAGACCTGACATCCTCTGATTCAGTGACCTGGAATTGACTTAAGAAACTGCTAAGAGGGGCAACCCACTTTCCGGTCCCCCTTCTGTCTCTCTCAGAAGCTTTCTTTCTCTCAATAAATTTTTCCTACTCTTAAAAAGAAAAAAGAAACTGCTAATATGGGCTGGGGATTTAGCTCAATGGTTCAGCCAGCTGCCTCGCAAGCGCAAGGTCCCAAGTTCTATCCGCGGTACCAAAAAAAAGAAACTGCTAACGTCTCTTTCACCAGTGCACTGTGCATGCTTCTGACCCCAACCTCATAAGTAGAGAAACTCTCCACCAGCCTATCCGCTGTCTTCATCTAATTCACATTATCAAGAGGACAATCAGCTTTGGAAACAGTCCCTGGGACAGTAACTTCCATACGGCAGGCTCTGGCAGAGATTATCTTTCTTATAGGATTTATACTGTACTTTCAGATAAAGCATCACACTCACATGAATGCAATAGCAGTTTGAGACAGAGACAATGCGCATACGACATCAATTCAACTGATGAGGAAACTGTTCCAGAGTCAGAAATTACCATCCCAAGAGCTCCCAGCCACAAACTGATAAACATCAGACCTTAACCATGTTTCTGGGCCAAAGTACTGGGCTGCTTCCCACTGAACGGCTGCCTCTGACATCTTTACAAAGCCAATGGGAGCATTTCACTTTTATGCTCTGTACCATGCAGAGTAGCTGTCTATCATCCCTCTCTCTTCCCCCTTTTCCTCCACCTTCAAATAAATAATCTTTTCTTTAAAAAGCCAATGACTCAAAGTCATGCTAATGGCCACAGGTATATAAAAAGTGTACAACATCGCTAGTTATTAGGAAAATTAAAATCAAAGCCATAACGTCAGATCTCTTGGCTGCTATCAAAAAGATCAAAGGCACCAAGCATTGGCAGGAGTGTAGGGAAAAGGGAGCCCTTGCACACTGCTGGTGGGAATGTAAATCATAGTGGCCATCATGAAAAAGAGTTTGGAGGTGCCTTGAAGAGTTCAGCATAGGATGGCTACATAGCTCAACAATACCACTTCTGCGTATGTAGCCACAGAAAATAAAATCAGGATCTCAAAGAAAGTATTTGCACTCCCATGTTCACTGCAGCATTATTCACAAGGGCCAAAGTATAGAATCAACCCAAATTCCATCAGCAGAAGAATGGATAAGGAAAACATGGGGTGTATAAGCAGAATTAACTAAGAAGAAGGAAATCCTGCCATTTATGACAACATGGATGAAACTAGTAGACATCATGCTAAGTGGAATAGCCCAAATACAGAAAGACAAATACTGCATGACCTTGTGAATGGAATCTAAATTCATGCAAGCAAAAGGAAGGGAGTTTTCCAGGAGTCTGAGGATGGAAGGAAACAGGAAAGTGTTGGTCACAGGGTACAAAGTTTCAGCTGTGGAGGATGAGTAAATTCTGGCAGCCTGAACACTGGTTAAAAGGGCAGCTTTTTTTGGCAGTCTAGGGGTGGAGCCTAGGGTCTCTAGGCAAAAGTGCTCAACTACGCTTCAACCCCAGCCTTGCAAAGGGGTAGATCTTAAGCGTTTGCATCACCGAGGAGAAGAAGAGGAGAAGGAGAAGGAGGAAAAGAAGAAGGAAGAGGAGAAAGGAAAGGAGAAGATGGAGAAGGAGAAGAATACAAGGAAGAGGAAAAGAAAACTATAGAGAATAGAAAAAAGTAACACCCTTCAGACTCATTTTATGAGCAATTTGCAAGCTCAGTATAAAAAACTTAAACTTAGTATAAAAAACTGAAGAATAATATTGGGGAGGAAAGTAAAAGTCACTCTCATTCATGGGCATAGATGCAAAAAAAATCCTGAAAAAAATATTGACAATGTGAATCTGGCAATTTAACAAAATGAAAAACATCATGACCAAGTTGCGTTTATTCCAAGAATGAAAGGTTAGGAAGGCATTAGAATATACATTAGTATACTTTAATTAGTAAGAGAAAAAAATTCACTGTGACCCAAACTGATGTGAAAAAGCATTTGATAAAATTCAAAGCAGCATTCATGAGACCAAAAAAAAAATCATTTACAAACTAGAAAGACAAAGGAATGTTTGTTATATGATAAAGAGTATCTTCAAACTAACAAGAGCAAAAAAAAAATTTTTCAATTGTGAATATGAACACATGTTCTTGAAAAGCAGGCATAATAAGGTTACACACTCTCCTCACCTCAGCACTGTATTGCAGTCTCACTGGTGCACTCAGGCAAGGATTTAAAAAGCATACAAATTCAGAAAAAAATAGATGAAATATTCAATATTTGCAGATAGTGTGTTCAACACAGAAAACTTCCAATTATCTATAGATTATAAGAATTAATAAAAGAGCATAGACATAAATTAATGTATGACTCAGCTACATTTCTGTATACCAGGAAAACAAGGAAGTTAAGAAATGCAGTTTTTAAAAGTATCATTTACAGCTGGGCTCTGTGGCCCACATCTATGAAATAGAGGCTGAAGGAACTCCTGAGCCCAGGAGTTCAAGGCCAGCCTGGGCAACGTAGTCAGACCTCATCTCAAAAAACAAAATCATTCACAAAAGCAACAGTGTAAACCACCTATGAATAAGACTAACAAATGATGTGCAGGACTTTTGGGGAGAAACTTACACAACTTTGGTAAAAGATAATAAGACCTAATAAACAGAATGACATAATTTTTCTGTAGATAAGAATACTGAATACCTTAAAGATATCAATTCAATTTTTACCTGAATTGTTCCACAGACTCAATTCAATTCTAATAAAATCTTAGTCAGGCATTTTGTAGGATTTGACAAATTAATTCTAAAGAAAGCCAATGGCCAAAATGCTGAAACAATTAAACATTTTCAGCCAGAACTGACATAGCATCAGCAACTAACTATGTAGTTTTAGTATAAGGATGAAAGATAAACCAAAAAAACAAAAAATGGACCCCAGAAATGGACCCACATTTAAATGAAAACATGATACATGATAGAGCTGGCATTGCAGATCAGAAAGGTTATCCCTACAGAAAAACAAACTGAAAATGGATTCTTGTTCCCCACCACTTACAAAAACTAATTGTAAGTAGATCAGGAAATAAAATAATAAAATCAAAACTTTAAGGGGCCGGGAATTTAGCTCAGTGGCACCACACCTGCCTCTTAAGTGCAAAGTCCTGAGTTCAATCCCCAGTACCAAAAAAAAAACAAACAAAAACTTGAAGACATTCTATTGATCTATAGGTAGGGAAAGATTTTTCAATCAGGTCAAGCAAGAAAAATATAAATACAAAGAAAAAGTGTATTAAAGTTGGCTAATATTAAAGGACTTTTGTTTAGCACAAACACCATCAGGAAAGGGAAAAGATAAACTTCAACCTGAAAAGGTATTTGTAACATAAAACTAACAAAGAATAATTACGGAAAATGATCCCAGAATCTCAAAGAATAAGAAAGAAAAAGAAGAAGAAATATACCAAAGACATAAGGAGGCATATCTGTGAAAAGAAAACATGAATAGCCATTACACATACGAAGACATACTCAATCTCATTTTTTTTTGGTACCAGGGATCGAACTTGGGACCTTGTACTTTCGAGGCAGGCGCTGGAACCACTGAGCTAAATCCCTGGCCCTCAACCTCATTATTAATCATGGAACTACAAATTAAAATGATAATAAAATAGCTTTTCAAAAACAGAAACACAACAAAATCAAGCATTGGCAAGGATGTAGAACCACAAATACTCTCATACATTGCTGCCAGGAGTATAGATTGCTTCAACCACATTAGAAAGAAATTTGGCATTATTTCATGTGGCCAATGCTAGAAGCTAGTTTGCTCGACTTCTATTTCAACTTCCTTCTAGTGTGCATCCTTTATTTCAAAGGGCAGAAAACTAAACATTACATTTCCTAAACACCCATGTAGCAAGGGTTCCAATATGATTACAGATTGACCCATCCAATGTTCTCAGTGAGCCTTGGACTGGGTTCATGGGAAAGAGAGCCAGAGCTGAGGCTATTCATCTTATGGGTGGGGATTGTATGATGGCTTCCCAGTTTAGCTGAAGTGGCTCCCTAATTGTACCTAAGGGTGTGTGGCTTTGGGAACAGAATTGAGCTGGCAACTTTCCATTTCAAAACACAACATCCCCTTGAAGGGATGAGTGGTGGCTTCCTTGGTGGCCCAATCCCTTGGTGTGGCTTTGGGAGTCATTTATAGAAGTTCAGTCTAGAGTCTGTCTCTTCAACCCTCCCAATAATTCTGTAAGTGATCAATATCCTATAATAAATCCCTTTCTCTTTAACTATGTAGGGTGCATTCTATTCTTTGTAACTGTATCTTGAGTCATTTACCAACAGAGATATGTTCATTCTGAGAAAGGTGTCCTTAAACAGTTTCATCATTGTGTAAATATCAAAGAGCATTCTTAAACTAAAACAGCTACAATATTATTAGGCAACATAATTTCATGGGTCCACCATCATATATGAGCTCTGTCATTGACCAAAGGTCATAATGCCGCATAGGTTTGTATATAAGTTTAAAACGAATACATTATTTGGAGATACATGGGTATGCAATGAAACTGCAAAGAAAATACAGGAAGCAGTCAACAGGGAATTCAGGATAATCATTTCCTCTTGTGGGAAGAGATGCAGGTGTTATCAGAAAGGGATGCATGGAAGATTTCAAGGGTTTCCAAAGCAGGGGATATGGGCTAGTATAGTATTTATTCAACTTTACATTTCTGTTAGATAAATCTTTGGTATACTGTTCATAATGTAATTGATAACTAAATGTTCAAAATAAAAGAATGAGAAGGCAAGAAGAAAATGAAAGTATTAACATAACCAACCACAGAATTCAATTCTGTCCTAAAGATTTACCAGCACAAAAATGAAATTATAGAAGTGTAAGGTTATTATTGCAGCACCATTTGAAACAGCAAGAGATTAGAATACAAACAGGTCTAAGTTGGGAACATAATGAAGTAAGATGCAGCCGTAAAACATATGAAGGATTTCTGTGTGTCTTGGATGATCATCAGTATGTGTTCAGTAACAAATTTTATGAGGAATAAGTGAGTACAACAGAGAGGAAATATATAGTATAATGCTAATAATTTATTATAATATCTATACACACATATGAATGGCTTTTATTTGTAAAATGAATCATTAAAAGAATAAGCTAGAGTGTTGTATGAAAGGAGAGGTTAGTACTTCCCTTGACGAGGAGGGAAGAGGCCCTCAGACCTGACAACACACATAGGGTGAAGGCATGTCACCTACCTTGTGGCATCTAGCCACTGTTTTTGAGGTATCTAAAGAAAATTAAAGTCACAATGGCCAGATTTACATACTTCCCTAAGGAATAAATGGAAATTTGAGATTTCCCATATAAATAGACAGTTATCTCACTAGGGGTGGGCCATCCTCTCCCACCCACTAAGACTAACACTAAGACTCTAGATGATTGCCCGAGGTTAATGATGTCATCCATTTGCCCTTGCTACTACTGGATCAATATTGGCTAAGCAGCTATCTTTATAATCTTATTGGTTGATTATAATTTGATCCACATTGTAACCACCTCATGACTCTGCTCTATAAAACTTTCTCAGATAAGCAGGTTCATTGGCAACCCACTTTCAGGTCCCCTCTTGTCTTTCAGGAGCTATCTCTCTCAATAAATTTTCCTACTCTTAAAAAAAAAAAGAATAGAGCTGGTCCCAGCACCTGGAAGGAAGCTCCCTGCCTCCATCCCAGGCTCCTGGGGCAGAGAAGCTCAGCTGGTCCCAGCACCGGGAAGGAAGCGCCCCCCTGCCCTCGTCATCCCAAGCTCCTAGGGCAGAGAAGCTGAGCCGGTCCCAGAACCCAGAAAGAAGGTCCCCCGCTGCCATCCCAAGCTCCTAGGGCAGAGAAGGTGAGCCACATGGGCGCCAGAAGCACCCTCCCCACTGTGGAAATGAGAAGACACATAAACAAGCCTCAAAAATAGACTTCTGGATCACCTACAGCAACCCCAAAGGGAAATGAGATGGAACAATCTGATAATCAACCACCTGGACTCTCTGAACTGGCAACCAAAGAGGATCTGGGAAAAATGAAATCATAAATAATTACTCAGAAAACAGCAAAGATTTTGCTCATGGTGCAAGACATGATTCATAAATCTAGAGAGGACACAGATTAAAAAAATAGAGGATCTGAGGAACATGGTGGAATCTCAACATAGGAAGCAAATGGAATCCATAAAACAGATACAAACAGATTTCCAAGAGATTAAAAACTCCATCGAAAGTCTGCACAGCAGAATGAGCCAATGTGAGGACAGAATTTCAGATATAGAAGATAAGATTGCAATTAGTGACAAGGAAAAGAAAAATTGCTTTAAAATTGTAAGAGAACACAAGAAATCAATCCAGCAGCTGCTAGATGATGCAAAGAAGAATAACATAAGATTGATTGGAGTCAATGAAGAAAGAGGAGAGAGTACAGATGACCTAAAACAACTGTTCACAGAAGTGATGGCAGAAAACTTCCCAAGGAGGGGAAAAGAACTTGATATTCAGATTAGTGAGGCATATAGGTCTCCAGCTAGCCTTAATCAAAAAAAATCTACACATAGGCGTATAATAGTTAGGATTCCAGAAATCTAACAGAAGAACAAAATTCTACAAGCAGTGAGAGAAAATAAACAAATCACATACAAAGGAAAGCCCATCAGAATCACAGAAGACTTCTCAATGCAAACCCTCAAGACAAGAAGAGCTTGGAGGGATGTATTTCAAGCCCTAAAGGAAAACAGCCTCCAACCCAGATTGATGTACCCTGCAAAACTATCTTTCAAAATTGATGGAGAAATCATATACTTTTATGATAAAGAGCACCTCAGGAACTTCATGAATATCAAACCGGCACTCCAAAAAATTTTAGACAATACCCTAGGAAAAGACAATGAGGATCACAACCCCAGGAACCCCAGCAGAATGAATCCATTGGGCATGACAAATTAAACGCAAAGCGGGAGAATCCAACAAAAAGAAAAAGTCATGACAAGGCTTTTAAAACTTATAACTTCATCTCCCTAATGAGTGTATAATTCAATCTTGTTATTGTACTGATTAGTATTTTTCTGATTCTAGAGTTGCACACCATTCCTTGTGCTGTACTGGCTATTTATCATCTTCTTATGTCTACTTTTTAATTGGGTTGTCTATTAATGAGCTCTAAGAATTCTTTATATATTCTGCTCATAGGTTATATGCATTGTAAATATGGTCTGTTTAAGGACTACTTTTCATTTTAATGATGTCACTTAAAGTTCTAAATTTTGATGGAATCTCATTTATCAATTTTTTTCTTTTATACATCATGTCTTTTGTATCCTAGGTAGTTCTTGCCTACCCTGAATTCATAAATATTTTCCCTTATAATTTCTTCTTAAAGTTTTATACTTTTAGGCTTTCTTATTTAGGTTCATAGATCCCTTCAAGTTATTTTCATGTATGGAAATAAAGGGTTGAGGTTAATTTTTTATATACAGATACCAGGTGTTCTAGTGCCATTTGCTGAAAACACTAGCTCTTCCTTGGCTCTTGAATTGAGTTTATATTCTATAAAATGCTAATGTTAAATAATCTTTCAAAGCTCAGTGGACCATATACGTGTGGTTCTATTTCTAGATTCTCTGTTTTATTCCAATGATCTATATGTCTTTCCTTACACCAACACTGCCTTGATTACTGTAGCTTTAGAAGAAGTCTTAAAATTAGGTACTAAACATCTTCCAACACTGTTTTTGGTTTTGTTTTTGTTTTTAACTTTTCTAAGTCCTTTGTACTCCTACATAACTTTTAAATTTCAATATCCAATTCTTCATTTATAGCAAGTATACACAGACCTGAATTTTTATATATACCTTGTGTTTTCTAATCCTGCTAAATCCAAGTACAAGTTCTAGGGACTCCCAGAGATTTCTTAGTATTTTCTCTGTAGATGATCATTTCATCTACATAAAAAGATTTTGCTTCTGCCGTGCCAATCCTATCCTAGTTGTGTCATTTTATTGCCAGACTATTTTGGTGGGCCTAGGTTTCAAAGTTTAATGGACAGATAAAGAGTAAGCATATCTGCCCTTGTTCCCCACCTTAAAGAGAAAGCATCGTATCTTCTCCATTCATGTAAGGCGTTCTCACTAGAAGTATGGAGTACATGTCTTTAATCTGTTGAGAAGGTTCTGTTCTACTTCTCATCTCCTGAGAGCTTTTACCATGAACAGCTGTAGAATTTAGTCCAATACTTTTTCTCCAACTACTGACAGGATCATATGGCTTTTTCCTTTCCTCTGTTAAAATGATGACTTTTGGGGGTGGATCTTCCAATGCTGAACCAACACTGCCATCCCTATAACAAAACCACTTTCTGCATCCTGCCAGATCTGACTTCTAATAGTTTGTTTTGTTAAACAAATTTCTATCTATGTTCATACTTTTTGCTTCTATTATCTTTATCTAGTTTTAGAATTAGCACAATGTTGAGTTCCTAAAATGAGGGGAGAAGTGTTCCTTCTTTTTTCTGCTTTAATCGTTTGATACAATTTATCAGTTAAAATGTTTATGAGCCTGCTGTTGTCATATAGGTAGGTTTTCAAGCTAGGAATATACTTTCTTTAATAGGTGCTATTCAAATTTTATATTTCCTCCAGAATTAGTTTCATTAATTTGTCTTCCAAGGTACTTCTTAGAAGTTGTCAAATTTATTTCCAAATAGATTTTTGTAATATGATTTCTATATCCTTTTAAATTCTGTAAAATCTGTGGTAATGTCTCCTAGATCTTAATATTGTAATTTAAAAAATGTATAACCGATATTGTGTAACAGAAAGAAAAGGTCTAAAAGAGCAAGGGTATTGGGAGGGGTAGGGGAAGGGAAAAAAGGGAAAGGAAAAAATATGAGAAGAGGAAAAAAATGGAAACAAGGTCTTTGCAAATAGGGAAGGGTGGAGGGGGCGAAGGGAGGGCAAGGGAAGGGGAAAAAAATAAGAACCAAGAGACTCATGTAATGATACAAGATCCCAATGATGAATGTAACTGTATTTTATACATAAAATGTACCAGTAAAGTTAATGGGGAAAAAAAAGAATAAATTAGAAGCTGATAAAAATGATTATCCATAGAGGATGAGCAGAATTGAACAGAAGAAATTGAAAATAAGTTTCTCTAAGTATATATTTTCACAGTTTTAACTTTTGAAACATATGATTATTTTATATATATTCAAGTAATCTAAATCCTAAAGAAAAAAATAAAGCAATCTCTGTCATTGAAAATAACTAAAATTTTTTTAAAACTAGTCATATTGGAAACAACCACACAAAGGAATTACTTTAAGGGACTTGAAGCCAGTACTTTGACTATATATGATGACATCCTTTTTTGAAATCTTACATTTCATTCAGTGACTATTGTAATTAAAAATACTGCAAAACTATTTGAAACTATGCATACATATACTATAGGATAATACAAATAACTAATTATGTTAAGGCTATTGGAAACTGAAATAACAGTATAAAGAGAAAAAAGAGATAGGGATAAAGTCAAAGAATTTAGAACAATTCAATGCTAAATTGTTGCATTTTGAAATACATCTTTAAATATATATTCCCTCAATTTCCCAATGAAAAGTGCTGAAATTTTGCCATATGAAAACCTAGAAGCTATGAGCACCCACAAAAATCCAGGTTTTGGTAACTAAATACCATTTTTTTCACTACAAGGAACAAGAGCTCCATGAAGAAATGGCTAATGCAGGCTTGGATGAAGAAACACAGAAGATGAATCTGAGTCATCTTGTGGCAGAAACTAAGAAAATGTTTAAAAATTAACAAGAACATATCAAAAGACTCAGAAGCTGGGTTTAAAAAGCACCTACTAGATAAATTTGGGACAATTTTAGTTTAAAAAGTATGAAGATTGTAATTGAGTAAAACATACTGAATATGTTTATTAAATCCATGAGTTCTCTAGTGACATACTCAATGGGAGCGACTATCACTCACCTTCTGGTTCTGAAAATTGCTATTAAAAGGAAAGAAGTAATGATTTGCCCTATATTTACAGGTAAATGCTGGCTGAATAATATAGGAACAGTAAAAGCAGGAAATCACCACTTTTTATTTGATCATGGAATAACCGATCTTACCAAGGATAAGCCATGGATGTTAAAAACCTTAAATAAAAGTTGATTATGGTCTGGAGAAAGTAGGCAAGAAAAGGGGAGACATTAATCAACAGGTACAAAGTTCCAGTTAGATGGGAGGAAGAAGTTCTGGTGCTTTCTTGCATAACACAGTGATAAAAGTTGCCAATAATAATCTATTTTATTATAAAAATAGCTAAAAGAGCCAAAATAGCTAAAAGAGAAGGTTTATGAAATGTTCTCATCATAAAGAAATAAAATATTTGAGGTGATGTGTATGTATATTTGCCTTACCTGATCATTCCACAATGTATACCTGTATTGAAACATCATACTGTACCCTAAAATGTATAAAATTATTTGTAAATTTAAAATAAAATAAAAGCTTAATGTATTAATTTAAAAAAAAAAACTTGGCCATGGTAAACTGGATTTTCACGTGGTAGGCAAGAATCATACCACAGATTACTCTATGGTCCCAAGGGAAAAGTATAGCTCCCCACCTTAAACAAATGACTAAACACAGCTTCACCAAGAGCAGACACCCAGTCAACACGTCTCCCATGTGACATGATATGAAGGGCCCAGTATCCTGTGACGTTTTTTATGCAACAGATTCAATTTCAGTCTAACCAAGCCTTTAGTTCTTTGTAACATCCAGATGGAGAAAATACAGAGGACAGAGGAACAAGCCAAGTGATACTATTAGAAGCCATCAGATAAATCCAGTATGTGGGACATTCTTAAGAGAAGCGGTCAGATATCTTCAATAATCAATATGCTTGGAAGAAAGGAAAGGGAAGGAATGATTGTTCCAGAAAATGATGAATGCTTTTGATTGGATCTTGTTTTGGACAAATCAGATACAAGGAGTGACTGAAAAATACTATGAATATTTAAGACATTTAAAAAACTTATTACACATTGCCAAGAACAATGGAATAAGAGTTTCAAAGCAAGGGGGAGTATTTTGTGAAGGATTAATGGCAATATGTCTTTTACTGAAATAATTTTTTTTTTTAGTACTGGAGTTCAAACCCAGGACCTTGCACTTATGAGGCAGGCAGCAGAACCACTGAGCTAAATCCTCAGCCTGAAATAAATTTTTAACTTAAGTATTTATTGTATTTTTATCACCCCTTGTTGATCAAATGTTTATGGCAATTTCTGTCAAATAAAAACATTCTAGTGTGTCCTCAATCACCTTATTGACCATATCTGGCACTGTATGACTTCTGGTTCTTCCCCAAAGTCAAAATAACCATGAAAGGGAAACGTTTTGAATGATTCAAAATGTTCAAGGCATTTACAACAGTGCAACTAAAGACACTCATGAGAAAAGACTTCCAGAAATGCTCCAGAAAGTGGTTAGAAAGTTAAGTGTGTTTGAGGCAAGTTGTAACATAGTTTTACATTTTAAATATTCAGTGTATTTTTATGGCACCTTAAAAATAAAACATGTAGGCAATAGAAGAAACAAATACTCGGGAATTATTATTGCTCGAGTTGGGTGTGACATTGTTGTGAAGTTATTTAGGACAATGTCATTTTTTGAAATGTACACTGAAATATTTAGAGGTGAAGTTTCTTGATAGATGTAATTTAACTTTCAAATGGTTTTAAAAAGATAGTATATATGTATGTATATACCAGTGGCTCTCAGTATCCTTGGGTTCAACCAAGTAGATTCAACCAAGTATGGATTGAAAATATTCCTCCAAAAGTTGCAGACTTTTTTGTCATTATTCCTCAAACAACACAGTATAACAACTATTTACATAACACTGACACTGTATTAGGTATTAGAAGTAATACAGAAATACATATACTCGTCATTTAATGACCAAGTTCCATTCCTGAGACTAGATCTTTAAATGAACTGGTTGCTAAAGGAGGAATTGTATACAGTATGTACAATATTCAGAACAAAGAAATGGTCGAAGGAAACCCAACCTGGTGACTTTGGTTTTATTTACATAACTTTCACATGCAGTAATTTAATGTATAACAGACTGTACTGTTCAGTGCAATCAGCAAAAATTGCAGCACAATATTGCATAAACAAGATGTTCTGTACCAAAAAGAAAAAAGACATTGAGGTTCTACACACAAGATGTACATAAAAAAGAAAAAAAGACAAGTCCGAGTGGCAGGTCAGTAGGTTCGACCAGCAGGCCTAAGTCGTTAAATCCAGTCATCAGTCATTGAACAGGTAGGTGGTTAAACGAGGAATATCTGTGCTGATTTAAAGTATAAGGCAGAATGAGTATAGTTTCTATGCAACTGTGATGTTGTTTCATATGAGACTTAAATTATGGATTTCAGTATTTCAGGGCATCCTGAAACCACCCTCAGATCCAAGGAACAACTCTGTGTGTGTGTGTGTGTGTGTGTGTGTGTTTGTGTGTGTGTGTGTAAAATGTTTACATATGATCCAAATATGGCAAAATGTTAAAAGTTGTTAAATTTATGTGGGCTGATTATGCTATCCTTTCTAATTTTCTATTATTATTTGAAAAGTTAAATTTAAAATAAAGAATGAAAAAATTATGAAAGTGCTATCAACATTTTTTGATTCTACAGATGTGTACTGACACAAACACAAAATTTTGAAGAAAAAAAATGGAATTTGTCCTAAAAAGAAAGTTTCCTGTATAGATTGCATGCATTCAATAAAGAAATCAAGAAAAAGGGCCAGATTATTAATATTAGATGATATTGACTTTCAAACAGACCAATTTCATGTTCCTATTACAGAATCATTTCCTTCCAAATCAATTGTTTGAAGCCATAGTAGATTGTTTGCAACAACCAATAAGATTTCCATCTTCCTGGAGACCTTTCCACTCTTGGTAACAAAAGAGACAGGACTGTAGAGATACCTATTTAAAAATTCAAAAGCAAATCCCTCATTTTGAATCTCCACAATGGCAGGTTCTGAAACTCAATTACATGTAAAGGACTAAAAGACTGGAGAATCTCTTCTTCAAAGCCCCCCAAAAAAGCACTTAAATCTCGCTCTTTTTTTTTGGTACCAGGGATCGAACTCAGGACCTTGCGCTTGAGAGGCAGGCACCGGAACCACTGAGCTAAATCCCTGGCCCTTAAATCTCACTTTTGAAGGACCACAACTTTCAGAATTAAAATAGTCAGGTATCTGGATTGGGTAATTGGATTCCTTAAAAGATAATGTTGGCTTCATAACACAAGAGTGAGAATGTAGTCAGTGGCTTTTCAAATCAAAACGATCTCTATGAAGAGCCAAAAGGGAAAGGAGACCTCTCACTTCCCACTCAGTTCCTTGGCGCATGGAAACTAGTCTTCCATCCATCCAAAACACGGCACCCCCATAAAAAATCACAAGATAATTCTGAACCCCAAAGCCATTCCTTATCCTGGTCTCACTCCTTGTTCTCTTCAGCAAGTACACAGAATAGCATTAACCCTGTTGACCACTCGCCGCTTCCTCCTTCTTCCCTTCCCTTCCTGGACAGGGAAACTGCACTGAGCTATTTTTCTTCCTTTTGGGGCAAATCTCCCATTTCCTTCTCTGTTTTCCTCGGGCACTAGACATAAGCATTTCATAAGACTCACTCTCTTCTTCCTTAAACAGCTCATATCCTTTCATAGCTTCAACCCTTTCCTTTCTACAGATGACTCTCTATATAGTCAGCTTTCCCATTGTTGGACACAATACCCAAACCCCACAATTTAAAGGAATGGCTTCACCTGGCTTACTTTTAAAAGGATTCAGTCCATGGTCAATTGGCTCCAAGGTAGAAAGATCTTGGTGGAAGGGCATAGTGGCGAAAAGCTCCTTCGGCATGGCAGCTGGGAAGCAGAGGAGGGGAATGGTGCCAAAGAGGAAGGGGTAAGGGGCCAGACATGACCCACCCAGACATAGCTAGAAGTGTGCTCTCCCAATCCTTAGGCTGGATCCCAAAGCCAATCAAATGGACACTCTACCCTAAGCAGGCCACACTCTCCAACTTACATCAGCCTTGCCCTCAATTCATCCTTAAGACCCAGACTCAATGTCCAATGACCAGCTGGAAACCTGAACATCATTATCCACAGGTGTTTAGACTTGGGAAGCAATTTGACCCCGACAACCCACTTCTGCACTTCCAGCTCTTCTGTTCCTTCGTATGTGATATATAGAGGGAACACAGCACATCTTATTATCGTTGGGTGTCACATCCTCTCAGCACTGCTGGACTCAACACAAAGTCTCCATCCCTTACGCGCCTCTTTGTGCTTTACTTTAGTGTTTTACTGGTTCTTAACACAAGGGGCAGAGCTGAGAATGTAGGTCAGGGGCACCACGCCTGCCTGGCAAGAGTGAGGCCCTGAGTTTGATTCCCAGTACAAAAAAACAAACAAACAAGGGGCTTTCTGTAAACACAGAGTTCAGATCCCCATGCCCAGGTTTGGAAGCCACGGCTCTATATGTAACATTTTCCAGATGAAATCAGGCCAAGGGCTTGCTTGTCCTGTAAAACTGGGCTATGATTTGGTGTGATGCCCCTTGCTTCTCAAAAAAAGCTACAAGAAGCAGTGTGATTAAAAAAGTGCTGCTGTACTTGCTGCAGAGGTGTGGCTGAGCTTCTGGACATTATTACATCACAAGGGGGCCGTTTGTGAGGCAGAGTTCCAGCCTGATGGGCAAACAACCAGGGCTGAAGCAGCCCGAAGGCCCAGTGGAAGGAAACTTACCCTGAATCTAGTGATTTGCTCATTACTAAGAGCACTCCCTTGAAGGTGATAGGTTTTTGTTTGTTTGTTTGTTTTGGTACCAGGGATTGAACTCGGGTCCTTGTGCTTTGAAGGCAGATGGCGGAACCACTGAGCTAAATCCCCGCCCCAAAGGTGATAGGTTTTGAAGGAAGTTCTGAAGAGACTCATCTCGGGACTAGGCAGGTAGGCATGGAAGGGAGGAAGTGGGAGGGCAAATGGAACCCATTGAGAACCCCAAGCTGCCCTCAACCAAAAGTTCCAACCACACATGCTTCATTTATGGAACTGCCATTTTTTTTTAAAAGAAGATCCCATTTGAACAAGTGGTTCTGAAACTTTAGAAGAATTTTTAAATTCTATGAGAGGCAGAGGTCTGGCTTAGCGTGAGTGTTTGCTTAGTATGCATGAGGCCCTGGGTTCAATCCTCCATGCTGGAAGAAAAAAAATTAATTCTAGGGAACAGAGAGTGGTGAAGTAGATTGGGAACAGACTGCAGAAGGCCCTAAATTCTAAAGAATTTCATCTTAGACCAATAAAAAGCCGGCAATAGATTTTGTGAGAAGAATAAGACAGTGAAAGCAATATTTAAGAGAGAATAACTTGGTCACAGTGTTCAGGATGGACAACAGAGTTGAGAGATGAAATGTAGACACCAACTGCCAAGTATTTTATATAATAAGAGTTTTAGTTTGAATTTTTTTTGAAGGGGAAAATGCATCGCTTCTCAGCCTTTTGGCTAAGATCAAGTGTAAAGGGGAAAATGCAAAAGACATCCAAAAGGAGAAAATTCTAGATTTTGTGATTAATTAGATTTAGGAGTAGAAAAAAAGGAAAAATCCAAAATTATGTCCAGATTTTAGATCAAATGCCTGGAACAATGATTCTACCATGTACACCAGGATAGGGATGCTTGAAGAGCAGGTAAGACATCTCTTTTTTGGCCAATGGAGTTGAATTGACAGCAGGACACAATGGTCACCACCTACAAGTGAATGATGATTCATAAAATTGTATATCCAACTCTGATCACTTGTCCAAACATGGATTCATATATCCAATCAGCTACCTGACATGTCCACTAAGATGTCTCAGAGTCGTCTCAAACACTGGGTATTCCAAAGGGAACCCCTGTCTTCTCCTCTTTGACCATGCATGATAGTACTGTGGAAGCTGAAGCAGGAGGGTCATAAATTCAAGCCAGCCTGGACACCTTAGTGATTTAGTGAGACTGTCTCAAATTAAAAATTAAACCAGGGCTGGGAATGTAGCTCAACACAAAGGCTCTGGTTTCAATCCCTAGTACAAAAGAAAAAAGCATATCCTCTTCAAGTCTCCCCAACACAGTACGTGGCACCCTCATCCATTCAGAACTCCCAGAATGTCTGAAGCCTAGGAACCAATCCTAATAATCCCTGCCACTGATTCACACTATCGTTTCTATGCCATCAGCAAGTCTGGTTCTCTAAACTCGCTGCCTTTGGTTCATTTTCATCCCTGGTCCATCAAATCACCAAGTTCCCATCATCTCTCACCTGAACTACTCCCCAAAGTATTCTGATCCCTCTCTAACCTTGTCTTTACACAGCAGCCACATGATATTTTCACAATGAAAATCTAATTTATTATATGTCTCTGCTGTAAAAGGGTTTCCACTCTGATGATTTTAGAATAAAGATGAAGTCATGGTGGCTACACGGCCTCAGTCCTTTCCTTACCTGTCTCTCTAGCCTCATCAAATACAATGCTAGCTGGGCCTTGAGTTGTTCCACACTCTGTCCTTTGCCCTGTGGCACAATACTCTACATGTACCCTGCTGCCTCCAACCTCTGACCTGGCCACCCTTCCCCTAGTTGACTTCTACTTTCCCTTCCAACACAAGAGCAAGAATCTCTTCCATGGGAACCCTCTCTGACATCATTGCCTAGTTCAAGTCCCTCATCATGACTTTCATGGAACCATGTACCTCAGTTCAAGAAAAATAAGCCTACTGAGAACAAAACAAGATATCAAAGCCTCCTACCTGCCTGTCAGCCAAGGATATTTTGTTCCTTCTTTCAAGTTATGACAGCAGATATCCTCTTGCAATAACAGTGTAGGCGGCCAGCATTAAGTCCTCTGAAGGAATGTGTGTTTGTCCCAAGAAGTCCAGCACCCAAGAAAGATAAGTAACAATTCTGTTCAGGCCCCACCTGGTAAACACTCCTTACACCACCAGTCATGCTAATTGATGGCTTCACCGATTTCTGTTCGTTCCTACACTGCCTAGCAGTTCTAATTATAAATTAGAAGAATCAGAACTTGAGGCTGGAGATTTGTACTAAGAATGAGATCTAGACTAATGAGTGGTTATGGGTCCCAGGCCAGCAGATCCTAAAGGAGATGAAAGCCATGAACTATCCCACCAGCCACCCTCAATAAAGAACACTGGTAATCATGAGTTCTGTACCTCAGTCAACTGGAAAGCCCTGGCATTTCCCAAATTGCTGCTACCAGCATCATCAGTATATCAGCCAGGAGACAAAGATGAAAGAGGCCACAGAGAGCCTTCCAGCCCCACATAGAGCTCTAATTAGGCCATTTTCCTGCTCAGAAGTCTGCCCTGGCTCCCACTGCCTGTACTAATCAGAACCGTCAGAGTCACCTGGGATTCTTCTCACATATGCAGGTTGTGGTCCCACCCCGATGATTCTCATGAGTAAAATGGAAAGAAAACAAATACTCCTTCAGTATATAATATATATCCTTCAGTATATAACACTCAGAGGAGCCAAGC
Organism: Heterocephalus glaber; assembly: GCF_053883595.1. Taxonomy (NCBI): domain Eukaryota; kingdom Metazoa; phylum Chordata; class Mammalia; order Rodentia; family Bathyergidae; genus Heterocephalus; species Heterocephalus glaber. Next base: position 5,139,276 of record NW_028258315.1, read on the forward strand.
ATTCCACCTACAATACTTTATTTGACCCTTTCCACATACTTTCAGAGGTCTATCTCTATTCTCATCACCATCACACATGAGGATATGAGACCCTGAGACTCAAACTATGTGTCCAAGATCACATAGTGAGCAAACAATGGAACTGTTAATTTGGTCCCAAGATTGTTGTGTTTTTTATGTAGGCTTGGGATGTAGCTCAAAGTCAGAGCACTTGCCTAGTATATGCAAGGCCCTCGGTTTGACCTCTACACTGGAAAAACAACCCTGTATTGTACCCTATAAGCTCTGGACATCTAAATTCTTCAGCTGAGCATTCAAGACCTAAAAAAAAATCAAACTTCTAAAATGGGTACATTCTATAGTATACAAACCATACCTTAATTAAAAGTAGGCTGACTCTTGAAACACTGGTCATATTTGGGTTTTTCAACAGTTGTCACCCTACAGAATGGAAGACTGGATCCAACTATGGTGGCTCATTTGTGTCGAATCTTTCCTGCTCTTGGTGTATCTAAAGCTATCCATCTGCCCATAAGTACTGCTCCAATGGTGTTACACAAATTCTAATGTGCAATCTTTCATTTCATTCTTAATAGTTATTTTTTAAGTTGAGTGTTATTTAATGCTATGTAGTTTTAAAGACATAGGATTTCACTGTAGCCCTCTTTTAAAAAACATTAATTCCATGATGTCGTTACAGTTGGAAAGCATTGTCTAAATGGGATTGATTCTTCCTTTGAGGCCTTCCTTTATGGCCTAATACATGGCCTATTATTGTAATGTTTCTAGGTATGTTCAAAAAAGAATGGTTTGTGTTTATGGATATGTTTTGGTTTTTTTTTTTGGTACCGCGGATCGAACTCAGGTCCTTGTGCTTGCGCAGCAGGCAGCGAAACCACTGAGCTAAATCCCCAGCCCTATGGATATGTTTTTATTGTATTTTATTTCTATTTGATCCACAGCTCTTAGAGATGCATGTTATAACATTTCCAACTATAATTGTTAATTTGCATGTTTTCCCTATTTATTTTATTTGATACAGTTCAAGATTGTATTATGATGATTATTTATTATATTTATGATGATTATTATGATGTATTATTTAAACATTTTAAAACTATGAAATATAATATACATGAACACAGAGGAGGTGAGCCACTCCCAGTGCCCAGGAGGAGGCTTCCAGGGCTGCCATACCACCGCCCCCAGTACAGATGAGGTGAGCCACGTGGGCACCAGCAGCACACACCACACTACCACCACAACCACCACCACCCCCCCATCGAAATGAGAAGACATGTAAACAAGTCTCAAAACCAGACTTCCAGATCACTTAAAGCAACCCCAAAGGGAAACAAGATGGAACACTCTGATACGCAACCACCTGGACTCACTGAACTGGCAACAAAAGAGGATCTGGAAAAAATAAAATCAGAAATAATTTGTCAGATAATAGCAGACATTGTGTCCATAGTGCAAGACATGATTAATAAATCTAGAGAGGAGACAGATAAAAAAAATAGAGGAGCTAAGGAACATGATGGAATCCCAACATAGGAAACAAATGGAATCCATAAAATAGATACAAACAGATTTCCAGGAGATTAAAAACTCCACTGAAAGCTTACACAGCAGAATGAGCCAATGTGAGGACAGAATTTCAGATATAGAAGATAAGATTGCAATTAGTGACAAGGAAAAGAAAAATTTTTTTTAAATTGTAAGGGACCACGAGAAATCAATCCAGCACCTGCTAAACGATCCAAAGAAGAATAACACAAGACTGATCAGAGTCAATGAAGAAACAGGAGAGAGTGCAGATGACATAAAAAAAACTGTTCACAGAAGTGATGGCAGAAAACTTCCCAAGCAGGGGAAAAGAACTTGACATACAGATAAATGAGGCATATACGACTCCAATTACCCCTGATCAAAAAAAATCTACACATAGGCGTATAATAGTTAGGATTCCAGAAACCCAACAGAAGAACAAAGTTCTACAAGCAGAGAAAAAAACAAGTCACATACAAAGGAAAGCCCATCAGAACCTCAGCAGACTTCTCAATGAAAACCCTCAAGGCAAGAAGAGCTTGGAGTGACGTATTTCAAGCCCTAAAGGAAAACAGCCTCCAACCCAGACTGATGCACCCTGCAAAACTATCTTTCAAAATTGATGGTGAAATAAGATACTTTCACGACAAAGAGCACTTTAGGAACTTCATGAATACCAAACCAGCACTCCAAAAAATTTTAGACAATATCCTAGGAAAAGACAATGAGGATCACAACCCCAGGAAGCTCAGCAGAATGAATACATCGGGCATGACAAGAAATTAAACACAAAGGGGGAGAATCCAACAAAAAGAAAAAGTCATGACAATGATAAGTCAATACATATCAGTTATAACCATCAATGTTAATGGTCTCAATTCACCAATCAAAAGAAATAGACTGGCAGAATGGGTCAAGAAGCAAAATCCAACAATAGGCTGCATACAAGAAATACACTTAATTCAAAAAGAAACTCAGACTGAAAGTTAAAGGGTGGAAAACAATACTCCATGCGACAGGAACCCGAAAAAAAAAGCAGAAGTAGCTATCCTCTTTGCAGATCAAGTGGATTTCAAACAAAAATCTGAAACACTTCTGGTCCCAAGAATTTCACATAAGGGATAGTCAACTTGTATGTACAAATCTATTGTGAACATGTGTTTTCATTCCTCTTAAGTAAAAACTTAAGAACAGAACTGTTGGTTCTTAACAGTAATACAAGAAATTTCTATATTGATTTCCAAAATGGTTTTATCATTTTGCATTCACATTAGCAGTATTAGAAAGTTCTAACTGGTTCACACCTAAGCTGACATTTGTTCTTTTAAAACTTTTAACTTAATCTCGCTAGTGAGTGTGTAATATGATCTTGTTATTGTACTGATTAGCATTTTTCTGATTCTAGTGTTGCACACCTTTCCTTGTGCTGTACTGGCTATTTATTATCTTCTTGTGTCTATTTTTTAATTGGGTTGTCTATTAATGAGCTATAAGAGTTCTTTATTGTGGTCATAGGTTATATGTATTATAAATATGGTCTGTTTAAAGACTACTTTTCATTTTCTTAACGATGGCATTTAAAGTTCTAAATTTTGACGGAACCTCATTATCGATTTTTTCCTTTTATACATCATGTTTTTTGTATCCCAGGAAATTCTTGCCTACCCTAAATTCATGAACATTTTCCCTTATAATTTCTTCTTAAAGTTTTATAGTTTTAGTCTTTCATATTTAGGTTTATAGATCCTTTCAAGTTGTTTTTATGTATGGAAATAAAGTGTTGAGGTTTATTTTTTACATACGGATACCAGGTGTTCTAGTACCATTTGGTGAAAACACTATCTTTTCCTCTGCTCTTGAGTTTATGTTCTATAAAATGTTAATGTTAAATAATCTTTCAAAACTCAGTGGACATATATGTGTGGTTCTATTTCTTGATTCTCTGTTTTATTCCATTAATCTACACGTCTTTCCTTTTGCCAACACTGCCTTGATTACTGTAGTTTTAGAGAAAGTCTTAAAATTAGGTAATAAATGTCTTCCAACACTGTTTTTTTTTCTTTTTCTTTTCATTTCTTTTTTCTTCTTCGTACTTTTCTACGTCCTTTGTACTCCTTACATAGCTTTTAAATTTCACTATCCAATTCTTCATTTATAGCAAGTAAACATAGACCTGAATTTTTATATATATCTTGTGTTTTCTAATCCTGCTAAATTCAAATACAAGTTCTAGGGGTTCCTAGAGACTTCTTAGTGATTTCTCTGTGGATGATCATTTCATCTACATATAAAGATTTTACTTCTACCTTGTCAATCCTATGCTAATTGTTATGACAGGACCATATGGCTTTTTCCTTTCCTCTGTTAAAATGATGACTTTTGGGGGTGGATCTTCCAATGCTGAACCAACACTGCCATTCCTATAATAAAATCAATTTCTACATGCTGCCAGATCTGACTTCTAATAGTTTGTTTTGTTAAACAAATTTTTATCTATGTTCATTTTCGATTTTATCTATGTTCTTTTTCTTCTATTATCTTTATCCAGTTTTAGGATTAACACAATGTTGATTTCCTAAAATGAGGGGAGAAGTGTTCCTTCTTTTTTCTGCTTTAAATGTTTGATATAATTCATCAGTGAAAATGTATATGAGCCTGTTGTTGTCATATAGGTAGGTTTTCAAGCTAGGAATATACTTTCTTTAATAGGTGCTATTCAAATTTTGTATTTCCTCCAGAGTCGGTTTCATTAATTTGTCTTCCAAGGTACTCCTTAGAAGTTGTCAAATTTATTTCAAAAAAGATTTTTATAATATGCTTTCTATATCCTTTTAAATTCTGTAAAATCTGTGGTAATGTCCTCTAAATTTTGATATTATAATGTAAAATGCATAATTGATATTGTATAATAGGAAGAAAAGGTCTAAAGGAGTAGAGGAAGTGGGAGGGGTAGGGGAAAGGAAAGAAGGGAAAAGAAAAAATATGAGAAAAGAAAAAGAAATGGAAAAAAAGTCTTTGCAAATAGGGAAGGGTGGAAGGGGTGAAGGGAGGGCAGTGGAAGGGAGAAAAAATAAGAACCAAGATACTCATGTAAAGGTACAAGATCCCAATGATGAATGTAACTGTATTTTATACCTAAAATGTACCAATAAACTTAATGTAGAAAAATAAAATAAACTACTTGTGGAAAAAAAAGAAATATAATATACATGCAGAAATTGTATAAAGCTTATCTGTAAGTCTAAATAAATATTTATAAAGTAAACATGCATATAACCAGCATTAATGTCAAGAAATAAAGTATTGTCAAATTTTTAAACAGCATTTTTAAAAATCCAACTTCAGCCCAACTGTCAAGGCTTGTTTGTCGCAGTCCACCTTCTCCCCCAGGCCTTACACACACCCCATTTTCTTAGGGGCAGGTGTTCACTGCCCCATATTGATTCTGCCATTCATTGCTTGGCCATCTCCAGTCCTCACCTTAACACTTTAAGACTCATACACGAGGCCTCTTACCTCAGCTACACTGCTGAGAAACTTACCCAAATTGCAACTAAATGGTAGTTTTAGGGAGCCTTCCTTCATTCTCTCCTCTGCAACAAGTCTCTGACTTTCTCTGTTTGTACTTAACATTTAAAGACAGTATTGCCCTTAGGCCAGTTCCTCTGCTTTCCCCATACTGTACTCTCTTTCTTTATCTACTAGATAAAGGCTCCTGGGAGGCAGGACCAGGGATTTACCCTCTGCACTTCGTACAGCTGCTGATTAGGTGTAAGGCATATGTAACTACTCGACCAATAGTAAACCAAAATTAAAGAGAAATGAATAGAATCCTGCTATGTTTCATCTGTCAAGATACCTGACTGTTTTTCTCATTCTTTTCCTTTTTGCCTTTAAAATGTCTCTGGGTTTATTTCATCTCCATTTTAGTTGCTACAATTTTATTCCAGGCCCTTCTCACACCCAAGTAGCTACAGAAAGAGATAGGGGGAGGAAGGAAGGCAGGAAGAAAAGAAAGAAGAGAGAAAGAAGTGGGAGAATAGTAGTGTGCTCAGACCCCTCCCCAGACCAAATAAATCAGAATATCTTGGGAAAGGGTCAAGGCATCGATAACTTTTCAGAGTGTCACCACTGCCTATCAGGTCCTTTTTAATTTGATCAATCTTACCGCTAAACTTTAACCCAAAAACCAGTGAGTCTTTTAAAAACACAAGTTTCAGTGCATGTGGTACTCCTAACTCTTCTCAGCCAGCGACTCCGGATGATTTACGTAGGAGACACTCAGAACAAGATGCATAAACAAAGGGGAAAAGAAGGAACTGAATGTCAGGCTTTCACGGCCTTGCGGAATGGTCCCATGCAACACATTCACTGCTTCTTCCCATGGGCTCCTCCTGGCTCCACCTGTGCGCTGCGTTCCTGTCTTTATTCTCCGTCCTCACACCTGCGGTTTCTTTTCCCTCTCCCTCGGCCACATCCTAACCACCCTTTAAGGCCCTTCCCATGGTTTACCTCCTCTACAAAGACCCCCAGTCCTCTGCTCTCATCCTAAGTCCTAGTCTGAAGTAGCCATGATGATGTAAGATTGTATTACATACTGAAATTGGCTAACAGAGTAGATTTCACGTGTTCCCACTGCAGACCCCAAAGAAGGCCAGGATGACAGGAGAGATACAGTAATTTATTTAACTAGTGATTATTTCATTGTACATATGAACATCAAAATTTCTGGTTGTCCACCTTAAATATATGCAATAACAGAAAAAGGAATAAGCCAGTCAACGTGACATCCCACAAAACCGACTCAACACCAATACTGGTCTGTGCACATCCTTTTCTCCCCAAGGACACGAAATCCTTGGGAGCTGAAGATTCCATATCTCTTGCCAGCAGCTCGGCCCCCAGCCCAGGTGGAAGGGAGACGAGTGCGAATGAGTACTTTCTTTAGAAGGGGCCCTGTAACCCAACCCTCTCCTGCTACGAATGAGGAAACAGGAAGGCTCCAACACCTGGAGAGAAGGCGCTGAGCGGCTGATCCCATCGCGCACGGATGCTTGATCGTGGCCGTCTCCCTTCCCCCTCCTCTCCTAGATTCCACCTCAGGAGGGGCAGAGGGCCTGTCCTCTCAGCGCAGGCCTCCGGAGCTCTGGTTCCCAGTGACAGCTCACTCACCCGCTGCATTTGGAAACAGAGCCCTGCAGACTTCACAGACCACAGCACCTGGGGAAATTCAGACCCTGGAATCGTCCTCTGAAAATCTTTCCCCGAAGAGTCATCCGTGGTGCAGGTCTGTGGGGAGCCTTTCTAGTCTTGCCCCTGACTTACACACTAAAGACCGAGTTTCCTAGAGGACAGGCCACCAGTGCTGCATAAAAGAAAAAAAACTCAGACCCCACTGCTGCCAACTGGGGGAGAAACAAGTTCTGTCAGCCAGTCTGAAGCCGCCAAAGGTCCTCCTGGAGAGACTATGTCTGTCCTCCTCACCGGAACAGCTCCAAACAGCAGCAGCCCCAGGGATTCGGCCAGGACCCTGTGCAGCAAGAGGATTAGAATCCTGCACTCCAGCAGTAATGGCTCTGTTGTCCCAAGCCCCTGGCAGGCAGTGAAGGGAGTTCCATTCCCAGGAGATGGGGAGATGCCAGGAATTGCCCCTGAAATTCTTGCTGGGGGAGACTACAGGCCAGGGCACCAGTAAAGGTGAGGGCCATTAGGGGAAGAGAGGGTGAGTCACGCAGGTGGCTGCTAGCTCTCTTTGCAGCTGGTGGCCCGGGGCAGCCAGGCAGGAACAACCTCCTTCCCCAGCACAGCTGAGGGCACTTGCGGCCAGGACAGCTGCCAATGGAGGGTTCTCGCAGGCCGTGTCCTGCCACTGGATCCTCCCTCTCTCTCACACACCCACTCACACCTGGAACTGCTCTTCTGGCCTCCAATGGGACAAAGACTTACAGAGTTAGAGCCTGCAGATTTTACAGCCGGAAGTGGCTTCCACATGAGAAACTGGATGAAAGAGCACAGAAAGTCACGCACCACCCATTTGCTATAGCGATCCAAGCCATGAGAACGAGGGGGCGAGGGATCTTCTCCCTGGCTCTGCCCTTTGCCAAGCACTACATGACCTTGGGTGCTGGGAGTGTGGTTCATCATTCCCACATCAATCAAATGAAGGGGACCAACCAATGGCAAAGACCTGGACAGCTTCTGGAGCTCGCGCCTTATAATTAGGAAGCTGGGGAGAAGATCGCACAGCCAGTCAAGGGCTGAGCACCTTGACAAGGAAGCTGCTCCCGCCAGTGGCCCTTCTCTGCCCATACTCCTTACCCTGCTATTCCCAGCCCAACTTTCACAAGGAGCAGCCAGAGGAGGAGCGTCTGGCTCTGAGGCCAGAGGGAAGGCTGTCCTCCAAGTCGGTGGGCTGCATGGGTAACTTCCAGATGCCAGGAAAGGTCCTCTGGGCACCTAACCAGGGCTCCCCACAGAACCTACAGTGAGTGAGAGTCCACCTGTCAAGGGATTAAAGCAACTTGACTTTCTATGCATTATATGAACTTCAAACAATTAAATAGATATTCTACTATTAATTTAAAAATTGAGTACAAATTAAAAACTCTACATGAAATTCTCTTTTTTTCTGGCTTAGAGTAATACTTGGTAAAACATATACCCCGGCATTGGAGCATTCGCACACAACTCCTGTGCATAACAGTAGCAGTTTACATCCACTGAGATCACACCACGTGCCAGGTTTGTGTATGCACCATTTCGCGTCATGCCTGCCACAGCCTGTGAGGTGTGTGTAGCTGTGACCAGCACCTTCCAGATCCAGGCACTGAAGGCTGGAGACAGAGCCATGTGTCTGGGCTCCCAAGAGAGAGGTGGAGCCAGCACTTAGACCCACACTGGACAGACTTCACGGTCCTCATCCCTGACCCCTCACCGGACTACATCTCTCTGAACATTCACACCTGATGTCATTAGTCTCTAATGCTGCTTTTGGAATTGGGTTTTGACAGTGTAAGGAGAGAACCTCAGAGTGTCTGGGTTCAAGTCCCAGCTCCACTACTGGCTACATGACTTTGGAAAACCTAACCTCTATGAGCTATGATGCCTCCTCTTTTAAGTAAGAATTATTATAGGAGGCTGCTCGCAGTATTGTTGTGAACATTACATTTAAAAAATCCCCGTACAGTACTCAGTGCAATGTCTGGTGTTATAATAAGCTCTCAACAAATTGTGGTTCAGGACACCAAAGATCAACATGGCCCTTTTTGGCAACATTGCTGCTGCTCAGCCCCAGGTGGAGGGGTCATCTTCCCTGCTGCCAGGTTGTCAGCTTTCAGCTGCCCTGAACACTCCCTGCAGTTTCCGGGAAATGTACATCTGACCCCCGATTAGACTACGACTCATAAGACCAGCTGTCATTTCCATGGGCCACGGTGCAGGATGCATGGACAAGCCGGGGGAGCCAACCCTTTCCAGTCACCTCACAAATCCCTGGACAAACCTCAGGTGCTGACTACTAGAGAATTCATACACTGCCTGGTTTAGAGAGACTTGAGCTGCCAGTCACCTGTGTGGACAACAGCGATCTAGATGCACCATCTAAATTGGGGTTCCGCTTACCTCTGTATGATACAAGTTAAAGTAATGTTAAAGGCAAGTGACGTTTTCACCTGCGTGTCTTGGAAACCAAAGAAAATAATCTTAGCTGTTTTTAATCCGTCTAAAACAAATCCCAAAAGGCAAAGACTCTCCAACATCATCTCTGATGCCAAACCACCCATTGTCCTGAAGGCACCTCGTGCTGTTCATGCCTCTGTGCCTGGGCTCCATTCCCCAGGAATGCTCGATTTCCCTAACTCCATCTAAACACCTCGTGACTTCTTCTCTCTCCTTTCCTGAAGATGCTTATGTGTTTACCTCCCTGGACTGTAGACCTCATGAGGACAGGAGCACCTCCTTGCCATGTTCCAGTCCATCGGAGAAGGTAAAGACAGGACCTGAGATGGACCTTAAGGTGTGACACAGGCACCTTCTCATGGCTTTGAATTCTGGTCTTCCAACCCTCATGAAGAATATCAGACCACTCGGCTTCCTCACTCTCACATTAATGCATCATTATGAATTGCAAGTAACCAAGATATTGGCATATACTGAAGTGAAGAAAAGCAAGTTCGACAACATTAAACATTGTTTTTATTCTTTGTCCTTTTAAACGTGTTGTTACTTTGGACACGGTGCTTAATGACATTTATGGCTGCCTCTGCAGAGCACAAAAGCCGCATGGCTCTCAAATTCAATATGCACTTGAGGAAAGTAGTTAAATGACACGAGCTGGTGTTTCTCCATTCACTGCAGTTAATTCCTCTTACTGCGGTTGTAATTGCAGGTGGTGATCACAGACGAAGAGACCTCAGAAGAGTCTTATCGGATTCCAGGCAGGACTGAGGCCAGCATGGGGTAAACGCAAGAGTAAGAACTGGGAATAGGAAGACCCCTACCCGGAAGCCATTCTTGAAGAGAAACCATGGTAAGACCATTCGGCTCATATGCATTGACTCTGACGCGGTAGGGCAGCATTTTAGAGGGCTCCTCCCTTTACTTAAAAGTAGTTCTTTTTCTTGGTGTGTGTTCACACCAGCGTTCTGGTATTTGACGGCCACGGCACTGTGGTCTTCTGACAACAGCCTCTCCCTGGCACCCTCTCCTCGCCTTCCATTTGCTCACCACCGTCTCCCATCCGGCTTCTCTAAATGAATCTTTTCTAGCCAGAGCTTCTGTGTTGGCACATCCGTACTTTTGCCTCTCCTGTTGCTTTCTTTAACTATCACAGCAGTCAGAAGGCTGAGACAGGAGGATCACCGTGAGTTCAAGGCCCGCCCAGGCTACATAGTGAGTTCAAGGCCAGCTTGAATTACAGAGTGAGACCCTGTTTCAAAAAAAACAAAAATGACTTTTAATGACCTAAAAAATAGTTGGCTGGATTCCACTCTCCACTTCCTCCGAGCCAAGTGACAGCCCGTCCTTCCCTGTGTTTACCAGCACCTCAGAAGGCAACACCAGTGCTTTTGCCTTGTCTTCGTGGTGGGATGCTTGGACTCTTGGCAGGGCGGGATGGAGCGTGGAAGTGATTTTCTGCATTGCTAACAAGTAGCAAGCTAATCGGGATGTCAGGGGGCTACCACCCTGGAGGCATTCTCATTCACTCATGCTTCCTGTCTGATGTTTCCCTCAGAAGGGCACAGGGTAGGCGCTCCGGGACAAAGAGGGCAGAAGATCAAGTGAGGGCACAATTATATCCCACCAAGGCAGAGCCAGCGCCGGTGCAGGTCCGTTCTGGGAGGCTGAGTTTGAAGTCAATGGGGGCCTCAAGTGCCAGTCAAGCAGGCTTCAGGGGGCGGGGAGAGAAATCGGGAAGAGGAGGATGAGTCGGGGATAAGGGGCCCGAGGTGGCATCTGAGAGGGGTCGTCCTCAGTGCCTGGCTCCTGTTTCCGACCTGGGTGCTTTCGCTGCATGGCTCCCCAGCAGGAGCTGCTGGGCTTTTAATTTCTAGGCAAAGAATTCCTGCCGCAGCCTCGACCCAGGGTCCACAGGCAGGGGTTTCTGCTTAGGCAAAGCTGCATGCCAGTCTTTAAAAGGAATGGGATTCTTTTATTTTCACTGTTTCTCTCATTTTTAAGCTAATACTTGTAGAAGGTTTTTTTTTTTAATCTTAAAAGTATAAAAAAGGTTTTTAAAAATCCTGTGTTCACTAGCCAGAGGCCACCTAGTTTATGCCCCAAGCTTTTCTGTGTAATTAATGGAAACTAATATTCACATATTGCTCCTGTTTTCTACTTGTATATTTTTTAAAATAAAAATTAGGCGATGTTATAGGTAACTTTGGGTATTATTTTCTTTCTCGCCACATGACAGATCATGGTCTTTGACATCTACATCTATGTCCTCATTTTGGACTCCTGCATGCTGCTCCAACCTTTACTGATACTGAGGTTATCTCCATTTTTACATACTTGTAGACTTTTCTATGATTAGCATACTTCTGTGTGTATCCTTGTGCATGTAATCTGGAGTTTTCCCTTAACACAAATGTGTAGAAATAGGATTACAGGGTCAGCAAAGTGTTTAACCCCATTAGTACGCATTGTCCTTAGATGAAATTTACCTTCAAGTGCTTTAACTTTTAGCCTCCTGGCCTCCTTCCCTGTGAGTTCTTCTCGCCTATCCTCTACTCCCTCTTCTGATTCAAGCCCCTACCGTGACCCCAACTCTTTCAAGGCCTGAGTTATCAGCTAATCACCTCAATCATTAGGATATCCACTTGTACAGCTTTTGACATTGTGGCTCGTTTTTATGAAGACAAAAATGGCTTCTAGAGCCAAAGGAATGAAGCTGCAATGCAGGCAAGCAGGAGCTGTTTCAGGGTGACTCTGGCCTGATGCACTGAGTTAGCATCGGGAGCGGCATTGCGAAGAGCAGATGCTCCATCCATCCACACTGGGAGATGGCGTGGATCTTTTATGAGCACAGACTCTTCATGTAAACAGTCTCCAGAATTTCCATTTCCAAGATCTCTCGACACTTTCCCCCAAAGTACCTTCTATGGCCTCTACAGAGAAAGTTGTTTCGCTATCAAAGTCAGACCAAACTCTCCCCACTGTGTTCAACAAAATGTGTTCACAGTTGCTTGGCCTCTCGATTTCTTTCTGCCATCCATTTCCATGGTTATTATCACTTAGGATGAAGACCCGGTAATTACTAAGTCCATTCTTCTTCAACTCTGCTGCTTTGTTAGCCATGAACATCACAAGCTAAGCTTGCAAAGTAAACATCTGTCTTTCTAACCATGGTAGCTAAAGAGAGCTTACTGTGGGACTTGGAGGTCTTATTCCACATCCTCACGTTTCTCCAAAGGAAAGAAATTTATAACTTATAAACACTGAGTCGAATTCTTACAAATTTCATAAGGCAGCAAAACAAAATGGGAATATCGTCTTGAAAATTTGGTCTAAGCATATCCATATAATTATTTTTTAAAATACAACCAAAATGAATGTATACTGATGATTTCTTTCCAATAATTTGATGTTCTTATAGGTTGTCAACTTGTTAGAAATTTCATTTTCCATTATCTCCTTACATACTGTAAGCATTCAATAAATGTCTGCTAAAATGAACTAAATTTAATATACTTAGGTCAGTATCTTTGATACATGTTCATGGTATCTAATAATTATAAGGTAATATTAACAGCAGCCATTCCCATGAATAGCACTTTCTTTGTCTGTGGAGAATGTAAACATACCAAAGGGAACTATCCTGAGGGGCTTGAGGTGGAGTGTTAATTCCTAACTTAGCCACAGCCAACACTGTTAATTTGTTTTAAATAACTTCTCCAACTCTGAGGAGGCAGCAGTGATTTGGGGAGCAGAAGTAGATCAAGAAAACTGATATTAAATGGCAGGAGTAAAGGGGTACATATTTGAAATTCTGGCTTCCTGGAGTAAATAGTCAAAAGCTTTCCTAGTGGAAAATAATATCTTGAATTGAAAAGCACTCAGATCATAGCAGATTTTAATCCAATTAAACTTCCTCTTCCCAGGCGGCCTATTTACTGAAGCAGTATGATAGCTGTTAATATTGTCATTTAATAAATGTATTTCTAGTGGAAAAAATAAAACATGCTATATATTCCAACTATTACCCCAATGTACATGAAGATTTCTTCTCAAAGTATTAGCTCAGATGGAGATTGCTACTTTTCCTTTCCAATTGATCTGCCTCTTAGAAATTAAAATAGAACAATAACACCATGCACAGTGGTACAGGGCTGTAATAGCAGCACTCTGGGAGGCTGAAGCAGGAGGATCACAAATTCAGGCCCAAACTGGCCAACTTAGCAATTTATTAAGACCCTGTCTCAAAATAAAAATAAGTAAATAAATTAAAAGGGCTGGGAATGTAGTGCAAGAGTCAGTGAGAGGTCTTGCATTCAATCCCCAGCACTACAATCAATCAATCAATTAATTAAAATACACTAATTAATGAAATTAGTAACACAATTCTATGCTCTTCATGACAAGCAAATATCTTCTGTTCTCAGGATCACAGTATGCAGGAAGGACATGGACATGAGAAACTATCAGATAAGATGCCTAAAAACGTATCTTTAAATTCGGAGTCATATTCAGATAGCCCCATTTTTTTTACTGTGAGGCACTGTATCACTCTCTTCATTCAAAACTTCCTAGTAAGCTCTCACTCGTTACACTTTGCTGTCTTCTGCATTCTTTGGGTGACTTCCCCAGAGAGCAAAGAGATTTAGACACAAAGCAACAATGCACTTTACAGCAATTTCCCTTAGGAAAAGAATCTGACACACATTTATCAATAGTGGGAAATATTCTGTTATTGTTCAATAAAACAACTTTGGATTAAACGTGATCATAAAAATATTTTGAAAGATAAGATAATGTTCCTCAAAAACCAATCTTAAATTTTTTTTTTTTTTTTTTGGTACCGGGGATTGAACTCAGGTCCTTACACTTGTGCAGCAGACGAAACCACTGAGCTAAATCCCCAGCCAAATTTTTTTTTTAAAAGAGCACACGCTGCAGTAGCCAAGCCATCCCAATGTACCTAGGATTGTCTCTGTTTTACCATGAGATGTCCAAAGTCCTGGGAACCCTGCCACACAGACCCCAACTGAGACAGGAAATGGTGTTAGCATCAGGAGTCTTTGAATGAAAATGTCAGGACAGTAAGAGCATTCCACTGAATTGAGGCAAGCAGAATCGACTGAATGAGAAGCTGTGTATTTAAAGTATTAGGTGGAACAGGAATCAGCCAGGGTCCAGGCAGGAGACTAATGGCAAGGTCAGGCTCGGTAATACAGGAGAGGCTATTCACAGAGGCAAGGGCAGAGTTCGGAAGCCAAGGCGATGTAGAGGAGTATCCTGGGAAGCCATGTGCACCTGAGGGGTGGCAGCTGCCAACCTGGCTTCATCACAGGGAGCGAGCAGACTCCACTCTGAGGATCCACATCTGTGCTCTCCCTGGCCAAATCCAACCAGAAGGCAGGGGAGGGGACCAGCCATGGAGCTGTCAGCTTCCCAAGCCAGAGCACAGGGTGGGGAATGACCTGCAGGTGGCCAGATAAGACCTATACCTGACATGGGAACAATTCAAAAGAAAGGGAAAACATGAGTCTTTGGAGTGATGAGACTGTGGGTAACATTGTTGCTTTCTTCTTCACCAAGTGTTTCCAACACACATGTGTGGGGCAAAAGAGTGGCTCTGGTCATTTCACCATGGTGTTCGACACTGAGTATGCTTTGCTTAGTGGGTGGAGCTGCCTTGCTGGTATTGCCTGTGTTTGGAACTTCACACTTCTCATAATCCAGTCTATGATTGTGCTCATCTTTTTCAGCTCATATAAATCTTGTAGTTAACTAAAGCCTAGCCTCTGGTCTTAGCAATTCAAAATCCAAGAAAAGGTTGAAGGTATTATTTTAGGCACATACTTACACAACTCACTAGAAGCAAAACCTGAGTGTTTGGGTCTAAATAGTCCTTGCAAAAGTAAACAGAGATCAATTTATTACTTCTTTGTGCCTCCTGACCTCATCTGCCTTTAGGTAAGTTTGAATTAACAAATCTAGTGTTGAAAGGAGATATTTGTATGTTTTAGTCTATTTTTTTGTGTTAATAACACAATGCCACAGACTGAGCAAAGTATAAAGAAAAGAGATTTATTTGGGCTCAATGCTTGGTCCAAGGTCAAGGAGTCACATCTGTTTAGCAGCCTTCTTGCTGGCAGAATCCTGAGGGGGTGCAGGGCATCAAGTGGTGAGACACAGGGAGCAGGCAAGACCTACCCCAACTGGTTTTTATAACAGACCCACTCTCAAGATAACCAGTTAACCTATTAGGCTATTAATCTCTTAATCATATGTATGGATTCACCCATAAGGTTTGGATCTAGAATGGTCCCCATGTGTTAAAATCTTGGTCCCTCACCTTCATGCTATTGGCCAGTGGTGGAAATTTGAAGAGGTGGAAGGGACTGGAGATGCAACTCAGTGGTAGAGCACTTTCCTAGCATACACAAGGCCTGGGGTTCAATCCCCAAGACCACCAAAAAAAGAAAAACTAGAGGTGGGCCTAACTTAGGGTTTAGGTTATTGTGTGCATACTGTGTGCATGTCCTCAGAGGGAACTGTGGGACCCTGCCTTCTCTTGGTCCTCTTCCACATCCCAGCCACGCCCCACACACGTTCTACCATGGCCTACCAGTCATGGACTAAAACTTCAAAAGCTATGAGCCTAAACCAACCTTTTCTCTTCATAAATTGATTACCTCAGGCATTTGCTATAGTATAGTGGACCCTCAAACTATGACCAGCCTGACATCTGAACAATTTAGGTTATGACCAGAATTTTAGTTTTAACTTACAGTCTTGAGTTATGACCCAAATGCTGGCCGCTTGTCCTTCCAGTGGTCTCAGATACAGATTTAACTCTTAAAGAATTCTGGAGGGAACATCACAACATCCTTTCCTGTGTGGGGTTAACAGACAAATCCTGGCCCACTGTCTCTAAGGACACTGAGATCTGCCTGTATGCAGGAGAGAGATTTTGAAGGCTGTGTAGAGGAGCCTGAGCCTTCAGTTGACCAACTTGAGTTACAACCAGCCCTCACAAATGAATTGAGTTCATAAATCAAGGGTCCACTATAACCAGAAGCTAATTCAAGGACAGAGACCTTATCACCTCTTAAAGATCTCACCTGGCCCCACCTCCTGTCTCATAATGGGAAATAAATTTCAGTATGTGATTCTGAGGGGACAGACCATATTCACACCATAACATTATATGAATATGAAATTATCTTCAGCCATCCTAATTGTCTGCATTACTTTCACTATTGAACCTTTGAGTCCCACATTCATTCCTTCCCCCTTAAAATTTCAACACATCCCACACACTGAGATGCTGACACTGTTGGATTTATCTGCAGGCCTCTGCCCAGGGTTTCTACTCTGAAGGAACCGCTCTTTCTGAAAATGAGTATCTCCATGCTTCTCTAAAATGTGCCCATTCTTGTCAAAGCCAGAAACAAATGAGCAAATTGCCAAGCAGGAGTTTACCATATTTATGTTTTCTCTGCTACTTCCAACTCTCTAAGTAGCAAGTATACAGAGGAACCATTACAGGAAATCATTCATGTGATACCCAACCATGGTCCCCTGATATCCCCTCTACCACCAGGAGTGCAATGTTTAGAGGCTAAAATTCTAATAAATGTCTCATAAAATCAGATTTCACTCTGATCGCACTGAGCCACAGCTAATAGCTCCTAAAAAGACCACACTTTCATGTGAAGGGTGCTTGTTATCTTCAGGAAGATTTTGAAGGAGTTACTCTGAGACTCCTTTCCTTTCTTTGTGAAATAAGGAAAATTAGGGTCACTCATTGGCTGTTCTAAG
Organism: Heterocephalus glaber; assembly: GCF_053883595.1. Lineage (NCBI taxonomy): Eukaryota > Metazoa > Chordata > Mammalia > Rodentia > Bathyergidae > Heterocephalus > Heterocephalus glaber. The sequence goes on from NW_028258315.1 coordinate 5,156,313, forward strand.
GGTTCCTATAATTTCCCAAAAATACATGACACTCAATGGGCACCAAAGTCACATCTCTTATCATCACACACCAATTCAACCTAGTATGTAAACACATCGTTTCAGTAAATTTTTGTTGAATAACTTTACATTTTGGTAACTTAAGAAATGCATCTTCCATAAAATGTCAGGGGGCTCATCTCCACCTCCTGGAGCAGAGCAGCCATCAGTAAATGTATAGGATGGAGTGAGACAAATAACAGCATTCTGTTGAGGAAAGGTGTCCAGAGAAGCACAAATTTCCTTTGTGTCAACCTATTTGAGGTGTAATCAATCCATTTTGTCCAGGCAACATGCATTTAGGGAAGGGAGAAAGGGAGAGATCTTACATACTTTTGGAGAGGAAGCTAAAGCTCTTCCTAGATGCCATAAATAGGGCCTCTTGTCCACTCAAGTAGATAGCAATGCTCAGCCCTTGATAGTCTTGAGCTCATCTCTTGCCAGGAGAATGAATCAGTACCAACAATGAGGGAAGCTGCAAGTCTTCCCTCTGTGTACAATTCTAACCCAATAGTATTTGCTTTTTTTCAAAGCCTAGAGTTCCTCTCTTTGTCTCCTTTCCATCTTGACCCCCTCTTCCTCCACCAAAGACATTAAAATTTCTCAGTACCTCCACTGGACACTGTGATTAACATCTGCCCTGAGTAGACATAAACCCTTTCTTGAATTTTCACTGACAAGCTGCTTCCAGCTGCCTCCAGGCCGGGACACCCACAATAAAATACAGTGTTTGCTGAGGATTCCAGCTGCCACCCAGGGGCCCCACGTACTCAATGAATGGCATTTAGCAAAGCTAGTGCTGAAACGGTGACAAATGGTATGTTGACTTTTTCCTGTGTCTGTGGTTTTAGGACCTGTCGGTCTCAGCATTGCTGGCTCTTTCTTCCGCATTACCAACCTTTTCCACATTTAAAGCCTGTGACTGCTCCCCCTCCGGCCTTCTGTCAGAAAGTTGAGTGCCGCTAACAGTACCCATCTGTTGGTTCGATGGACGGTCACACCTGAAACTACTGGCAGAGACTGATTTTATAGTGAATCCATGCTTCAGAATTGATGTTCATGTTTATTTAAAAAGCTCTTTCTTCCACTAATCAAACAGTTTTTCTCTAGTAGACTGCTATCACTCCACTCACATGGAATGACAGGACTGTTACTTCTTTTATCTTGGGTCACACCCAGTGAAATTGGGCTTGTTTGCTTTTGATTAGCCACAGACATCTGAGCCAAACGTCCCTGGCTGGCTTTGCTCCCAGTTGGACTTTGCCTCAGGCTCAGTCTCTGGGGCCACTACCTTGTCATCTCTACAATCCCAGGAGCCCTTCCCTGGCCTGGCTCTCAAGGGTGTGTCTCACTAGCCTGGGCTTCCAGATCTTCACTTTCTTTTCCTTGCTCCACCTTCCTCTTCCATCCCTCTTGGTTCTAGAACATTCCCAGTTATTTCCTCCTCAAAGTCCTGCATTCAGACTATTGGCTGAACTAAAATACAGATGAGATGGAGAGAGCTGGGCACTGAGAAGCCCATTATTTAAACTGTTCAAAGACACCAAAAAGGACCCTCTACTCCTGGTGAGGAATCTCGGACTTCTGCTTATCAAAGGGACAGAAAATCAATTTCGCTGCAGGCTTGTTGAGAAATTCCACAAAGACTACCGACAGAAGGCTCTGGTTGTGAGGTAGCCTCCTATTTTCAGCTGTGAAGACACCTGAGAGCATTTCTCCTTGAAGCATTTCTCCTTTGAGGAGATGCCACGGATTCTGGGTCCTTCCTGTACACTTCTCCGTATCTTGCCCACACCAAGACTCCAGATCTGACAGCCAAGGGAAATAGAAACATGGTTATGCTGCAATCCCAAGTACGCGTGGGGTACACTCTATAGGCAACTGAAATATCTCACAGTTTCACACCTCTCCATGAATTCAATACGAATGCACTCATGCACAGCCTTCACCTTGTTCTCAGGTCTACTTCCTAAGCCCAGGCCCAGAGGCACGGCCTCCACACTCTTCCTCCCCCTGTCTCCATCTCCCAGGATCCAGTCCATTCAAAGTAAGCTGCCAGATGTCTGCTGAGAGCCCACTGCTAGTCGGGCCCAGCAGTGGGCTGGAACCCACCCCTGCCAAGCCTCACCTCTGTAGAATCTCTGCATCTACACCTGGAATTGCCCTGAGCAGATGCCCTGGTGCTGCTCATACTGGACCAAAGGCCCGAAGGAGGCCTTGCTGACTGCTTTTGCTCAGCCCTGCTTCAAGACTTGCGAGTGCCAGAATCTGCGCATCACACTGGAGGCACAAAACCCACATCCGTATTTCTAGACCCTTTACCTGCCCAGACCTCTGGGACATCCAAAGCCCAGACAGGCTAGGGTTCTCACCAGGTTATTGACTGTTGCAGAGGAGGAAGGATTTGTCACACCTCAACAAGACCATGTGCCAATTTCCTCAGGAAATTAGAAATCTATCATTAAAAATATTTTTAAATGACCCAATTGCAGTTAGGATTAAAGAGATGGTAACACAGATAACCTGACACATCCCAAAGATTCCAGAGCTCTTCTGTTCCGAAAGTAGCCGGCGATTTTCTTTTAGTAAATACATTTTTCGAGTGATACCGATTGAGCTATTACCGGAACTAGTGTCTCCAGCCACTGGTAGTCTGGAACATGAAAAAGGTGTGCTCAGGGAGCCGCGGTGAAACTGGCCCAAGATGATAAGCATCACTGCAGGTCAACTGGACAATGGATCACATGACTTAGTTCAGCGTTTTTCTAAGGTTCTACAGCTAGGTGACATCACTGACCTGCCCTCAAGTGAGGGAAGAAATTCTTCACACCAAATGTCTTCTCACTCAGCAAGTCTATTTTAAAGTATTGCTCAGGAGCTAAGGCGGATTCAGCCTGAGGTAAAAAGGAAAAAGTCAGGGAATACACGGACCGTCTATTCCTAGAGGCGCTCCCTGAATGGTAGTCAAATCAGCCAGCATGAATGCACAGTGTCTGTTCTGGGCTGGAGACAGGGGTTCAAAAAACGGGGTTCAAAGTCCAGACAGAGCTGTAAATCCAATACCCTCATCCAAGACAGTCAGCTGGGTTGTGTAGAGGAAAGAGCTCCACGGAGCCAGAAGATTCCAGGAAGGACCGAAATCTTTTCTATCTTCCTTCTGTGGTACTTGAGGTTGAACCTAGGGCCTTTCCACTGAGCTACATCACCATCCCCTCTGTTGGTGGTGGCGTTGTTATTGTTGCTGCTAATTTTGAGTCAAGGTCTGACAAAGTCACTAAGTTGCCGGGGCTTTGGGTTTGGACTTAGGATCCTCCACCCTCCGTCTCCCAGAGTGCTGGGATGACAGACGCATCAGCAGAGATGGCACCAGAAAGGAAGTCCGATACCAGGTCACACGGGACTTCGAATGCCATGCTAGGAATGCCCTCAGTCCCACCTGCTCCCATCGTCCTCTGTGGACACTGCATCGTTGTCCCTCTTAATACCTCACTCCATTGGGCAAACATGCCAGGTCTGCTCCCCTCCAAAACAAATGTTCAATGTGGCTCTATGAAGGGATGAGATCACAAGTCGTGTTATCTTCCTCTCCCTGTGTTTCTAACATGAGGGTTTGGGCGAGGATGGCTGTGGTCTTCTCCTCACGGTGCCCAGTGTTGCGCATGCTATCTGGCTGTACAGGGAACACTGCCTTGCTGGCATCACCTGTATTTAGAGCTTTACACTTCCAATAATCTAGTCTAGGGTTGTAATTTGTCTTTTTCAAAGCCACTTAACACTTTCTGCTTGTATAAATCTTGTAGTTAACTAAAGTCTCCAGCTCTTTTTCATGTGAAGTGTTCACATAAATCAGGAATCTCCCATTCAATTCTCATCTTTGTGAGTAGTTAAGATATAAATCCTTCCTGCTGACATTAGGGTATCAGCCTACCCAAGTTACCAGTAGCCTTCCAAACGGGGCCGTCATGATGTAATTCACATGGTAAGAGTCCAGGCGCTGGGCCGGGCACCCCCAGCTTCCTCTCCCAACCACCCTTCCACATGCCCATCCTACACCCCCTTCCATGTGCATCCATAGATCAACAAAGCATTCCTTGGACTACTACTTCCTACAAAAATTAATATGTCGAGAATTCAAGGTAGTGGTAACCTGGATGGGGTAGGAAGGTGGTGCAATAGTCATTTTCTTGGGGCCGGGGATTTAGCTCAGTGGTTTCACCGCCTGCTGCGCAAGCGCAAGGACCCGAGTTCGATCCCCGGTACCAAAAAAAAAAAAGTCATTTTCTTCATCACTGGGACAAAACACCTGACACCCACAACTTGAAGTAGGAGAGGTTCATTTTGACTCACGGTTTGTGGAAGTTTCAGTCCATAGGCGGCTGGTGCTGCTCAGGGCATGGCAGCAAGAAAGCAGAGTGAAGGGAGGGGTTGGGGAGCGAGATAAGCCCTTCCGGGTCATGCCCTAGTCACCGCCTCTTCCGGCCAGACCCCACCTCCTAACAGCAAGTCCGCTGTTAGCTCCACAATCCAATTCCCTTCCAAAAGCCCCACTCTGGAGCACATGAGGCTTTAGGGGGACCTAGAGATAGAAATAACAAAAGGAAAATGTTTTAATCCTTTGAGGTATCCAATTCAAAGCGACTGCTTTATTTTATGTTCTTTCATATGTCTAAACTGTTACATGATAAAAATGTTGATACCTGACAATTTTAAAGTACAGTAATATGTAGGGATGATTGAAGGGGGGAAGAAAATTATTAAGATCCATTGAATTTCAAGAAAAAAAAGAAAGGCAACAAAAAATGACCAGGGAAAAAACACTGAATAAGGAAAATGTAAGGAGAGGAAAGAAAGAATTCAGATGAAGAAGGGAAATGAAAGAAAAAGAAGACAGGAAAGAGACACCAGCTTGGGAGCCAGCCAAAACTAGCAGGGTTGGAGGAGGATTTAGCCAGGTGGGAATGGAGGGGGGTCTGGGCACAGATGGGGCCAATGAGGATGGACAGGCTCTGGAAACCATGCTGCAAGGGCTGGAGAGACAACAAACCCAACCCACCCTCTGGCTATAGCCCTCAGCCAGCAAAGGGAGTCAGTGTCCCACTGCAGTCTAGCTGGCACATGGCCCACAGCCAGGAGGTGCTGACACTGCCGTCCTCTAATGAGGTCAGCCGGGCCTTGCGTCCCAGCTGGGTGCAGAGCCCCAGGCTCCAGAGGTCTCTAGGTGACTCAGTGTGCTGTCCCCCTCCCTCCCCTAGGGCCTGAGCAGTAGCCTGTCTGACCAGGAGCCAGCAGAGCCCTGCAAGCCTCAAGAGGAACGCCGCGCTCCTACCACGGACACCTGCCAGGTAGGTGCAGTGACATCCTGGTCACGGCGACGATCTGGCTTCAGGGGAGAGGCAAGGCTGCCCACCCCACACCACATGGCAAAATCAACTCCCAGGGGATGAGGAGATCTGTGGGTTTTAAAAAGATAAGACCATAAAAGTATGAGTGACTCAGATAAGTGAAAAAAATGAATTACACTAAAAACAACTGAAGCAGTAATATGCACTGATAACCGGTGTGGCGAGCACACGGACAGAGGTGAAAATCATGAAGTGGCTTCATCATTTCTTCACTCCCATCACCCAGTCTCCAAATTTCCGGTCCCTTCATGACTAATTGGGCTGAGCAGATGGCTCTTCAGTGACTCTATTTTAAAGTCAGTTGCATTCTGGTCACTGAGATTGCACTTCAGGTGTTTAACCCATTTTCCACTCAGAAAGAATGAAACAGTGCAGTTTACTGCCAGCGTTCTTTCAATTCCCAGGGACGGGGAATGACTGTGTTTTGTAAATGGGAACACCACTGCTAAAAACAGAATGCTACCAATAGAATGGTGTCTTGTGTGTCCGACGACTACCAGTGTGCTAGAGAGTGATGCGGAACAGTAATAAAAGCGAGGTATTTGGGGCAAGCTTGGAGGTAGGTCAGGGCTGTAATCCCCGAGTTCCCTCGGGGTAAACGCAGCAGTCAGAAGTGGTGCCAGGAGCATTCTGGGGCAAACTGGACATGGGTTAAATTTGGTAGCTTAAGTCAAATACTAATTTTATGTCATTCAAAGGCTTTTCCCTCCCCCTATCCCAGGCTGGACCTGTGACTGGTGGAACTGTCCTGGAGAGGAAGGCTTTTTGGATTTTTTTTTTTTTCATTTTACTGCTTTTCTCTTCCTCCCTTTGCCACCCCTGAGGTTGGGGTTTGACAGGAGGGGAAGGGAAAGGCACAGTCTCACAGTTGGGTCCCCTCTCTGGGAAGGCCTCATCTCTTGGGGTCTCATCATCGCAGTATTTCCGGGGTGCTGTGGTTCGGCTCACAGGCCCACTCCCAGGCTCCTCCCACTGTGCTCCTCAGAGCTTGGGGTGCAGGAGAGGTGACTGCTCCCCAGCAGCCCCTCTGCTGCACCCACCTGGCCCATGAACACTCTGACCCCCGGGACACTCCAGAGGGGCGGTGGGCGCTGCGCCTGCTCCCTGCACTGCTGGGTGGGCTATGCCAGCCACACTCGGCAGTGCAGATACTCCAGAGGAAAAGCAGGAGTACGTTTTCATGTTCACACAGGCTGCTAAACTCGAGGAGTGCGGGGGTCCCAGACCCACCTCTCCCAGGAGCTTTCTCACTGCTGTAGCAGCAGCTAAGGCCCTGCATCCAGCAAGAGAGACAGGCCACAGGCTCCTGTCCCCAGCAAGCAGCCGGTTTGTATTGCAGTGTTCCTCGCTGTCAGTGGGGCTGCGACTTCCCCGTACACCGTGCCAAGTCATAAGGGGAAAGTGCCTCTACCACATGTACCTGGCAGACTCCCTGGTTCGGCAGCATGTTGCGAGGGTCACCTGCCTCCCCTCCCAATCCCAGGGCTGACTCGGAGCTGTGGACTCTGCCACTGTCCAACATCCAGAGAAGGATCGGAACCCACGTTGCCAGCCTGAGAAACAGTTTCTACCAGATGCACATCACTCTCACACCGTCCAAAAGTCAGAAACGTCTCAGTCAGACCATGGAAGGTGGGGACCATCTGTAGTGGCCAGGGGAGGCCCCCACCCCACCCACTCCCCCTAGACCTTTCCTGAGCTTGCATCCTTTGGATGCTCAGTGAACTCTAGGGAGCCCTTCTCAGAATAATGTTCATATGTTTATAAAATAAAATACACAGGATTACCAAGACACTCATATTACTGATATGCAGTTATCAAAATCATTTTCAAATTTGAACTCTAAGAATGATGCTTTTTTTAACCACTTCATCAAGATTTGATCGGCACAAGCTGTACATATTCAATATATACCCTTCTGCATTTGGCGATAATTGCACACCTATGAAATCATCACCATAATCTGTGCCATGATTATGTCCATCGCCTTCCAAAGTTTCCTTCTGTACTGTTTGTTTATCCATTCAATCATTTGTTTATGTAGTAAGTGAACACTCATCAGAAGAGCAAGCCTCTTAGCAAATGTTTAAGTATGCAATAGAGCAGTGTTAACCATAGACACTACACCGGGCAGCAGACCTCTAGGATTTATTCAACTTGCATAAACGACTCTGTACTCTTACACCCATATCTCCTGGTTTTCATTCCCCTAGCACTGGGCATCCACCCATTTCACTCTGCTTCTGTTGTATTTGACTATTTTAGGTTCCTTGTGTTAGTGCTATCACATAGTATTTGTTCCTCTATACCTGGCTTACTTCAATTTAAATGCTGCTTTAGTCACAGACTGTGTAACCCGACCTAGCAGTAATTCCTAAGTAAGGATGGATATCAGTGATATCTTAAGACATCTGCAACAACTGCATGTCACGTGAAAACACACGTGGTTTCTACTGGTGACAAATGTACAACTGTGGCCGATACTTCTGTAGTTCGTTGGCTGTGTCCACAGCTGAAGGAAATGCCAAATTTCAACTAGAGGATAGTGAAAATATGCATGAACCCCTTTCCCATCCTTGTCTGTGGACCCTCTGAATTCCATCTACAAGCCCTGGACATAGATGAGGGAAGGAGCCCTGCCCTGGGGTAGGCAACCCTAACCTAACCCCAGACCAGGCCACCTGCCCTTGGGGATCCTCCCATATCCTTGTGGCCTCTGCTGATATGTAGGTCAGTGTGGGTGGAGGGCAGGTGGCTTGCAGGGCCGGTTTGGTGGCCTGTTGGTGAGGGTTGAGGGTCACCTAGCAACTCCTTTAGGAGTGGACAGAAGTTAAGAGAGGGGAGGTCTAGTAATTGTCCAGTTGCTGTAAGGTCTATTTATGCCCCATGTGTTCATGAGAATGTCCCAGAATTGACACCCCAGAAACTGTCAACAGTGATTATTAACTCTGGGGAATAGAAACAGGGGTTGCAGGGAGGAAAGGGAAATAGCTTTTCATGTTAAACTCTTGTCTCTTGGGAAAAAATTAATAATGAACATATCTTCTTTAAATGATGAAAAACAAGCTTTACAGAGACCATTAAGTTTTTCTAAAGGAAACTAGTGTGACTTTAACTGATTAGAGGCAAGTAAGGGCTTTCTAAGCATAAAATTAGTGAAGAATTGATGGAGGGATATTGACAGATTTGATTACCCAAAAAGATAAGTCGAAACACAATAATGTCACAGAAAAAACTAAAAGACAAATAACAAACTTGAAGTAATGTTTCCAACAAAAATATCAGAAAAAGAGAGTGAATGGTCATATTGTGACTCAAATTCATAAATCAGTAAGAAAAATAGTAAAATGCTACAAACAGCTGGTTTGGACTTTTCAATTTTCTTATTTCTGCCCTAATTCCAAGATGCCTATCTCACAGGAAAAAGTGAGCAACATAAGAGAAAAACAGGGGAAGCCAAATACATGGATCACATCACAGGAATCAGCACTGTCTGAGGGCGTGTCCAGTCCACCTCTGTCCCCAGGTCAGCCTGAGGTTTCTCACTGCCACAGGTGCTGGGAGCCTCATCTGGCCTGGAGCAGCTCCAGGAATGTGGACCAGAACTTCTACACCGAAATGAAAATGATTTGCTCCGGAAATAAAATACTGTGCACATTTGCTCTTAGCTTTTCGGAACAGCATTGCACCATATGGAAAGGAGCTTTGGGCTTTGGGACCACAAAAACTTGGGTCCAGGTCCTGCCTCTTCTCCCCTTTACTACGGATGCAACTCAGGCAAGTCCCGTGTCTAATCCCATCAACCTGCCAAACAGGAACAACCTCCGCCTCACAGCCTGAAGGGAAGGCTGGGAGATAAAACATGAGATCTTCCTTCACACCATGGACACAAAAAAGACTCCAGGACAGCTTTTTAAAAATTAAGTAAGGCATTAAAATGTTTAGAAATATAGGGTAATATGTTTATGACTTTTAAATACTAAAGGATTTCTCAAAGAAGGCCCAAAAAGGACATATAATAGAAGAAAATATATGGAAATTGGACTACATCAAAGTCAAAAGCTTCAACATAATACCAGATGTCTTAGAAAAGGCAGAGACAACCCAGATATTTGTAATATAAAAACAAAGCCAGGATACAAATCAATATTTAAAAATCAATAGCTTTTCTATAAACCAATACTGAATTAGCTGAGAAATCATAAAAATATTCCATTTACAAAAGCTTTAAAAAATACCTAAGGAAAAAAATACCTAGCAAAGGAAGTGAAAGACTTCTATCATGAAAATTACACAACACTGAAGAAAGAAATGAAAGACATTTATGGATCATTAGAATTAATATTTTTTAAATGGCCATATAACCAAAAGTGATCTGTAGATTCAGTGCAATCCCCATCAAAATTCCAATGACAATCTTTACAGAACTATAAAAAATAATCTTAAATTCATATGGATACACACAAGATCCCCAAGAGCCAAAGCAATCCTAGGCAAAAAGAGCAAGACCAAGGGCCTTACAATACCAGGTTTCAAATTATACTACAAAACCAGCATGGCACATGGCACCAGCACAAAAATAGACACAGGGACCAACGGAATAGAACAGAAGACATAGAAACAAACCCAAGCTACAGCCATCTGACCCTTGACAAAGGAGCCAAAAGTATATGTTGTAGAAAAGGCAACGTCTTTAACAAATGGTAATGGGAAAACTGGATATTAATATGTAGAACACTGAAACCAGACTCCTATATCTCACCCTGCACAAAAGTCAATTCAAAATTGATCAAAGACACAGAGATAAAACCTGAAACTTTAGCAGGGCCTGGTGTTGCATATCTGTAATACCAGAACTCTGACAGGCTGAGGCAGGAGGATCATAAGTTTGAACCTAGGCTGGGCAATTTGGTGACTCACAAGAGCCTCTCAAAATAAAAAATAAAAAGGGGTGAGGTTGCAGCTCAGTGAGAAGACCTTGGTTTCAATCCCCAGGACTACAAAACAAAAATTGCAACTGCTGGAGGAAACGTAGGAGAATTTGAAGTCTAGGCACAGGGAAAGACTTCCTGAACAGGACTCCAATCACACAGGAAATACAGCATGAATCAGCAAACTCGACTACCTCACATTTAAAATGTTTCTGCACAGCAGAAAAAAAACACACAAAAAAACCATGAAAGTAAAGAGACAGCGTACAGAATGGCAGAAAATCTGCCAGCTACTCTTCTGAGAGATGATTAATAGCTAGGATATATAAAGAACTCAAAGCTAAAAAAATCAAAGAGCCCAATCAACAAATGGGCAAATGAATCGAACAGGGAACATCTCAAAGGAAGCAATACAAATGCCCACTGAGTATATGAAAAACTGTTCAATGTCTTTAGCTGCTAGGGCAGTGGTGGCAGACCTATGGCACATGTGCCACAGTGGGCTGCTTATTTCATTGAAAGCCCTAAAAGGTTTGCCATCACTGCTTCAGGGAAATAAAAATTAAAACTACATTGCAGTTCCATCTCATCCCAGTCAGAATAGCGATCAACTAGAATGAAAAAAATAATTATACTGGTGAGAATGGCAAGGTGGCAGGGAGAAATCCTTCTACACTGTTGGTGGGAATATAAATTAGCACTGCCTGAAAATTCCTCAAAAAACTGAAAATAGAACTACCATATGACCCACTCCTTGGTAGACCTGAAGGAATTAAAGTCAGCATACTACAGGGATACCCACATATCCATGTTTATTGTGGCATGAGTCACAATAACCAAAATATAGAACTAGCCTAGGTGCCCATCAACGATGAAAGGAAAGGAAAATGTGGTATGTATACACAGTGGAGTAATATTCAGCCATAAGAAAAATAATATTATGCCATTTGTAATAAAATGGATGGAACTGAAGATGATCATATTAAGAGGACTAAGCCAGACTCAGAAAGACAAGTATAACTTTTTTCCCCAATGTGTTGAATCTGAAACAGATGACATGGAAGTAGAAGAGAGACTCTTATTAGGCAAGAAGAAGAGAATAAAGGAGAAGGGGAAGGGAGATGGTGGGAGGGTAATGGGGGATGGATGGGATAAAAATATGCATACGTGAAAATAACATATTGAAACTTGATATTTTGTAAAATTAACGGGCACTAATAAAAATGTCTTTAAAAATAAAACAAAGCATTTGTATCTAGAACATGCTAAAACTCTTTTAACTAAACTTTTTAAAGAAAATCCAATAGAAAAATGAGCAAATGATGTGTACAAGAATCCACAAAAAATCACTATGGTCAGTAAGTCTAGGGAAAGATGCACAATTTTATCATAAATATGGAAGCACAAATAAATCCCAATTTCACTTCCATAAAATTTTTTTTTTAACTTTCAAATTCTGACAGTGTCAGGGAGGATTGTGAGGACTGGGATGTGTATGCACTACTGGTGGGACTATAAATTAATTCAACCCCTTAGGGGAACAGATTGGCAATTATTCAGGAAAGGTAAGAGTGGGCATAACCTCTGCTCTGACAATTCTTCTGAAGAAACACTTGCATATGTGTGAGGAGAGATAGATAACAATGTTTACCGTAGTGTTGCTTTGCAGCAAAAACTAACTGAAACCAGTTCAAATGTCTCTCTGTAGGAAGATAAGTAATTAAACTCCTTTACACTCATGCAATGGAATACTATACACATCTTAAGGCAAATTAACCAGATTTATATTGAGCAAGGAAAAGGAATTGCAAAAACACAATTTTGAGTTGTATATAATACGATACCCAAAGCAAAACTAAATATTATTGACACTTGCACATTTATACAGTGTTTGGATCTTAAATGTCCCCCCAAAGGCCTAAGTGCTAGCAGCCTGATCACTAACCTGTGGCATTATTGGGATCCTTTAGGGGGTGGGGCCTAGTTGGAGGAAGTGAGGTCATCAGGGGCGTGCCCTTGAGGAGATATGGAATCATGGGACCTTCCTGTCTCTCTCTTCACTTGCCAGCCACCATGAGGTGAACAGTTTTCTCTGCCACACACTCCAGCCATGTAGTACTATGTCAAGGCCCAAAACAACAGGACCAAGCAACCATAAACTGAAGCCTCTGAAACCATGAGCCAAAATAAACTTTTCCTCTTTTCAAGTTGATTATCTCAGGTATTTTGTCACAGTGATGGAAAGCTGACTGATACAATACTTGTAATACTGAAGTATGAAAACACAGTGTGGATACACACTAATTTCTGAAGGGAAGGAAACATGGACTATTACTTACTTTTTTATACTTTTAAAAAGCTTCTCCAAAAAGAAGTATGAAATACTAAAAAGCATGTGTGACCTTTATTAGCTACTGATTAAATCTCAGCTGTTTTTGAAGTTATCCACCAAGTATAAGCAAGTAAAATGTACTTATTCCTGTGTCCCAGTTATAATAAGATGGTCACTTCTCCCCACCCAGCTAACAGCAGACTATGTTGTAGACCAACATGAAGTTAATGTTGAGCTTTGTGTTAAGCCAGTGGTACTCAATTGGGGGCAACAATCACCTTCAGGGGACACTTGGCAATATCTAGAGACATGTTGATTGTCACAACTATGACAGAGAATATGCTACTAGAATACAAAGGACTCCGAAGTTCCATCTAGCTATTAAATCTCGCAAACTCCAGAATCTCTTATTGAAAAACCAAAAAATAAGTCATTCACATTTACATGCCACACAATTGCTAGAGTAGGAGCAGAAGAACCACAGTAAGATTCACACCAAGCTAGGCATGGCAGTGTGTACCTGGAGTTCCACCAACTCAACAGGCTGACAGGAAGATCACTTGATCCCATGAGTTCAATGCCCCCCCAGGCAACATAACAAGATCTTGTCTCTTTAAAAAACAAACAAAGAACACAACTTCATACTAGAAGAGGGAAGAAAGAAAAACAGTGCAGGGATCGGTCCATTACAATATTAAATCCTGCTGGACAGGAATGGCGAAGACTCCCTGTGCTGGAAGAGGAGCACATGCCTTGATTGGCCCCTCTGGCAGCTACTGCCTTGGAGAAACTCTCGTGTCCATTGTTGCCCTTGCCTGCTGGCTTTGCCCTCGGGGAGGTTCTTCCTTACAAAGGAAAATGGCCAAACCATAAGCTCAGAAAATAGGATCGTTTTTGACATTGTATGGTTTCCACAGCCACCTTCTTGCTCTTGCAGGTAGGTTCCCAAGGAACCTGAATGGGAACCCGAAGAGCTGAATAATCAGAAGGTTTTGCAGGGCAAGCTTAAGGTTTCTGTCCAAATATACTAAGTTTCCATCCATTCTATTTGACTCCAGAAAGTTCCAAGTCTGAGTTACTACAGCCTAATATCATGTGCAGAAATACTCTTTAAGCCTGAAGGCTCTGATTTTTGTTTACAGCTCTTTATGCCCTGTACATCCTTTCCCTCTCAAATTAATACTTGTGGCCTTGGGACTGTTTGAAACACAGAGAGAAAATGTTGGGAGGGATGACAACATCCTCAACCTGAGCTCTGTGGCCGGGCTTGTTTCCATACTCTAGAAGCAACTTCCAGGGAAGATGTTTGGAAGGGCCTTGGGGCCCTGACTGCAGTCACTTCTTACTACTGCTTCCATCTTGAGTAGGGAAGTAGTTGAGTTTTTCACCCCTGCAAGACTTCCAGTTCCTAGGTTTAGCCTTGGTTGAGCTCACAGGCAGAGACTTCCCCTTACAAACCTGTGTTTCCTTCTATCTCGGCTGGCCACTGGGATAGCTCTAGCTCTGGGTTATATCTCTATCATGGCACTAAGCTAAAAGCTACAAGAAGCAATCAAAACGAAGGAAAATTTTACATTTCTTACCTCTAGCCCTGCCTGCACCCTCAGTTTGCATGTTGCTTGCTTTATGTGATGTAGCAAGTGACCATTTGATTAAATGCTCTGCTGCAGCGTAGCAAGTCACTAACTTTCTGACCAAGGATATCCCTCCATTCTATCACTGTTCCAAGTCTGACACAATTGAATTTTATCATAGAATAATATACATCTATACAGTATGAGGTAGATATAATCTAACTCCCAGGTATTAAATTGATATCGGATAAGCTTTAGCTGCTTAAAACAAGAAAATACAAAATAATAGTGGTTTAAACATAGAACGAGGTGCCAACCCCCACAGATAATAACTTATGAAATGTAATATGGCAAATGCATTGTGTTATATTTCTATAAAGTATAATAAATACCAGAGATAACCAAATTATACAGAGAAAAGTTATATTTTGGCTCACAGTTTCGGAGATTATAGTCCATGGTTGGCTGGCCCATGGCTTTTGGGCCTATGGCAAGGCAGCATGCTGTGGCAGGAGTTTATAGGTGTGTTGCTTGTGGCCAGGACATGAAAAAGAGGGGAAGAGTCCAGGGTCCCTCTGTCCCTTCCCAGAGTAAACCTCCACTGACCTAAGACCCTCACTAGGACCTGCCTTTTAAAGTTTCCACCAATCACACCAAATAGGGACCAAGTTGCTAACACAAGGTCCTAAGGAGAACATCTACAATCTGAACTATAGCACACATGTTTGCTTATTATGACAGTTCCTACCAATAACTTACACCTGAGGGTTTTGAGCTTAGCTAAAACACCCAAGACTAAGAATGACAACAGCTCCTTTTCTAAGTTGGCTCGTGAACCTTTTCTCAAGTTGGAACAGAATGTAAGATGCTGCATCCCATAAGGAGAGATCCAAAGATCTCATCAATGTCAACCGGCTCCTGAATGAGAGGCTCAGCAGAAGCTGCCAAGAGAGGGAGGGGGCTCCATCACTGCTGAGCAGGACAGCTGTCAGGTGGGACCCTGAGGAAGGGTCTTCGGGGAAGTCCACCAGCTG
This sequence comes from Heterocephalus glaber, assembly GCF_053883595.1. Taxonomy (NCBI): domain Eukaryota; kingdom Metazoa; phylum Chordata; class Mammalia; order Rodentia; family Bathyergidae; genus Heterocephalus; species Heterocephalus glaber. The sequence goes on from NW_028258315.1 coordinate 5,171,625, forward strand.
AGGGCCATCAGGTGAGAATCCGGCTGTAAGAAAGTTAAATTCGGAGTGACACCTGTTGAAATCAAAGAAAACTCTAATGTCCTACTCCAAAAATCATTATTATCCACGTTTTTAAACACCAGATGCCAGGCAATGTACTAAATTCCTTTTTTTCTTTTTTCTGCATGTTTGCAATACATAATAGTGATACTGCTTGAGGGAATTAGTACATGTATGTAACATATCTTGATCATTTTTTATCCTTTTACCACATCCTTTCATGTATTCTCCTTCCCCTGACCCCCTTCCTCATCTCCAAAAGTCTGCTGCTCATCTCCTATCATCTATCTTCTCATTTACTTATTTATCTTTTAAGTCTGTCATATGAGAAACCATGTGATATTTAACTTTCTCTTCCTGATTTATCTCACTTAACATTATAGTCTCAAGATCCACCTATTTTCCAGCAAATGAGATGATCTCATTTTTTTTATGGCTAATGTTCCTTTGTGTGAATCCACCACATTTTCTTTACCCATTCACCTGCTGATAAATTTTTATATACTTTAATCTCCACAGCTTTATGAGGTAGATACTGCTATGATCACTATTTTACAGATAAGGAAACTGAGGATTAGGTTAAGTAATTCACCTAAAATCATAATGAACTGTGGAACCAGGACTCGAATGCAGTTTTCTTGGAGACCAAAGCCAATCCCCTAACCATGGCAGCACATCATTCAAATGGTAGATTTGGAAGGCAGCTATGCTAACCACTACACCACCAACGCCTCTTCAAATGGGAGATTTGGGGTTTTGTTTCTTCTTCAGATTCCTAATCATGTTAATTATTCAGCACAAGACAATTACCCAGAATCTGCATAATCAGTCGGGTTTTAGAACGAGGAAAGTCACTTCAGCTGCACATTCATGACTGGTATTTTCAAGACACATGCTATGGTCTTTATGAGCAGAAAGGAGGGGAAAAGGAAAACAATAGCATTTGGGAAAACAGACCAAGTACAGTCTGAAGACTTTCCATCCTTTTCTCAGAAAATCTCCTTTGCTTCCCTCCCTTTCTTCTTCTTTTATTAAATACTGAGTGTCCACTCTGTGTCCAGCACTATGACAGCAAATGTCACGAAGCCCAACTCTACACTCACAGAACAGGGTACCGAGTGCTGCTGAGGGTTAGCACAGGGGCTGTGCACATGCACAAGAGCTATGTTGCACCCAGTCTGTTGGGAAATGGAGTGAAAAAGGCTTCCTGAGAGCACCCAAGCTGAGACCAGAAGGATAAAAAGAAGCTGGCCAAGCCCAGACAGGCCAGGAGGCAACCCTGGCAGAGGAGCACCGTGTGCAGAAGCCCAGAGCAAGACAAAGCATATGTTCAGGAACTGCTGAGTTTAACTAGAATTTGGGAGCCACTGGCAGGGAGGTGACAAGAATAGTCCTGAAGGTCAAATCACGAAGGTCTGTGTGTACCACATGAACCCAAATAGATGCAACAAAAACAGATATGTGGATCAATGGAACACAATTGAGGGTGCAGAAACTGTTCCTGACACATTCAGCTATTTGATCTTTGACAAAGGGGCCAGAAGCATATGTTGGAGGAAAGATGGCCTATTCAACAAGTGGTGATGGGGAAACTGGTTATCTGTGTGCAGAAGACTGAAACTGGACCCTTATCTCTCACCGTGTACTAAGTGAAAATCAAAATGGATCAAGCATCTAAACATTAAAACAGAAACATTAAACCTACTGGAAGATAAAAAAGGTAAAAGACTTGAAGACATAGGTGTAGGAAAGGATTTTCTAAACAGAAGCTCAGTTGCACATGAAATAACAGCAAAGATTAACAAATGGGATTATATTAGACTAAAAAGCTTCTGTACTCCAAAAGAATCAGTCAGTAGAGTGAAGAGATAGCCTACAGAATGGGAAAAAATTTGCCAGCTACTCCTCAGACAGAAGACTAATATCTAGAATATACAAAGAACTCAAAAAAATTAAACCACCAAAAATTAAAGATCTAGTGAAGAAATGGGCAAAAGAAATGAACAGACTCTTCACAGAGGAAGAAATACAAAGGGTCAACAAATAAATGAAAACATGCTTAACATCTCTGGCCATTAGAGAAATGCAAATTAAAACAACACTAAGATTCCATCTTACTCCAGAAAGAATGACAACTATTAAGAAATCAAACAAGAACAAATGCTGGCTGTGGTGAAAAAGGAACCCTCCTTCCTTATTGGTTGGAATGTAAACTAGTACAACCATTATGAAAATCAGTATGGAGATTTCTCAAAGAATTGAAATTAGAAATTCTGTATGACTCAGCTATCTCCCTGCTAAGTATCTGCTCAAAGAGCTTAAATCAGGCAGGGGATTTAGCTCAGCGGCACCACACCTGCCTTGCAAGCACAAGGTCCTGAGTTCAATCCCCAATACCAAAAAAAAAAGAGCTGAAGTCATCATACTACAGCAATACATGCATACCAGTGCTTATAGCAACACAACTCAAAATAGCTAAATCCTGGAAACAGCCTGTATACCCATCAACAAAGGACTGGACTAAAGAAAATGTGGTACCTATATATAATAGAATACTACTCAGCCATAAAGAATGACACATTTGAGGCATTTGTAGGAAAATGGATGCACGTGGAAAATATAATGCTGAATGAAATAAACCAAACACACACACTTAAATACTGTATGGTATCTCTCATTTGAGTGAGCCAAAGTACAAACAGAATAATAAAGGATGGACAGGGGATTTAGCTCAGTGGTTCCGGCACCTGCCTTGCAAGCGCAAGGTCCCAAGTTCGGTCCCCGGTACCAAAAAATAAAATAAAGGATGGACAGAAAGGGGCATGGCGATGAGTCTCTTGCAATAGGGAAGTGGTCCAAGGGAACGAGTGCGAGGGATGAAGAGTAAATAAGAAAGATGTGCCATGTGCAGAGATTTAATAACCTCAGTTAATGTGAGCATTAGATGCCATAACGTGAGCTAAGATTAATGATACCAACAGGAACAAAAACGGGATAGGATGGAGGAACTGGGGGAGGAGGGCGGGTGGGGAGAGGGAAAGAGGGGGCGTTAAAAAAAGAAACAAGCCAGGTAACGTGCACATATATACAAGAAGACTGTAAACTGCATGAATTGCAAACACATACTAATAAAATTTTCAAACATAAATGATTTTTAAAGCACAATAAAAAATGAAATAAAAAACAAGTAGACCTTATCCAAAGGAGAACGGAAGGGGAAATACAAGAGGGCCCATCAGACTGGGCTTGGGAAAATTCATCCACGCAGCAGGGTGGCAGAGAACGCTTTGCAGTCCAGAGATGCTGGTGGCCGGAAGTTCAACCACAGGCGGGGCGGAAGTGGAAGGGCCGCCGCGCGATCTCCCGAGAAGGTGGAGTGCGTGTCACAAGGGAGTGAGGAAGAGGCAGCAAGGCCGGGACCCGGGCTCCTGACCTGGACCATTAGGTGGTGAGAGGCACCAGAAGCAGGGTCAGAGAAGAGCAGATGCTGTTCGGGTGCGCCTCAAACTGAGGTCACGAGTCAGAGTTCGCGGTAGGGACCTGGCCCAGTGGAGCAGGGGCCGAGTGGGTGGCAGGCAGAGTAATCGGAGCCCGGGGATGAGAGGACCCAGGTTCGGCTGGCCTCCTCCCGGCACCGGCACCGGCACCCGGCTGCACACACCGCCCCTCTTCCCTCCCGGTCCACTCCTTGGGCTCGTTTTCTGCCCCACCGCATCCCAGATTAGTCCTGAGTCTCTTTCTCTCCAGCACCCTCTCCTAGCTACTCTGGTAAATAATTTAATGCTGAAAATTCACAGGCATTAGTGGATTATTTCCTAAAATATTTCTGAATGTTAATGGAAAGTGATCGATGGAATTTGAATGCAATGGAAAACTTAGAAATTAGCCCGGCCGTGAGTAGTGGTGCCCACCTGTAATGTAATCCCAGCACTTGGGAGGCGGAGGCACGATGATCGCAGACAGTCCAAGGCCAAACAGGGCTACATAGCGAATTCAAGGCTAGCATGAACTACATGGTGAGGCACTGCCTTAAAAAATAAATCAACCCGCCTGCCTCACAAGTGCAAGGTCCCGAGTTCAATCCCCAGTACCAAAAAAATTCAAAACAAAAAAGAGATCTGTGAATTTTACTATTTTTTAATTTATTTTGGCTACGTGGTTATTATTGAGGTGAACTAGTCTTCAAGTCCCTACATAACCCACACATATGTGGTTTTCAAAAATCAAGTGTTTGGTGCTTGCTTTGAAAGCATAGGTATGAACTCCCTTTCCAAGGCCTAACCCTTTTATCTTAGGGAGAACCAGCAGTGACACTAAGTGCATTTATTTATTTATCTGTAGTAATGGACGAGTCGTATTTTGGCCGCTTTAATGAGAGAGATAAACAAAACAGAGTCGGAACACACGTGTCTGTTGCTCACCAGGGTGAAGTTCCCCAAGTGAGAGCCACCTGGCAGTGGGTGGCAGGGAAGAAACTGCTTTGGAAGTTAAATGCCAACGCCCTAATGAGGCTTGCCCATAGGAATCAGGAGGGGCAGTGTTCCCATGGCAGGACTGTGCTTGTCACACTGTGCTGCGATTCTTTTGTTTACAGCTATGTCTTTGGTCCTATGCTTAAGTTCCAACATGAGACCTATCATAACTTAACCATCTCCCTCTCTGCCTTAACACCGTACTGTGTATAGCAGGTGTTCAATACCTGTTGATCAAATGAATGAATGATTAACTCCGCAGAGAGAGATGCCTTTCACAGCACGTATCAGAGAGATTCTGGACCCACTAAGTCACCCAGGCATACTTTTCAGGAGACACAAGATTCCTACCACTCTGTCTTCTACCTGGGAAAAAGCAAAGGAATGCTTATTAATAACAGACCATGTGGCAAATGCCTAATTGGCTTCTGGTGGGGGGAATTCTGAGGAAACAAAACTGGAAACTGGTACTAATAGGGCTAGCAGTGAAATGGGAGGGGGCATAACCGAGCACTGTGGCATCAAGAGATGCCAGGGAAGAGACAAAAACCACAGGGGTGAACTGACAAAGGACAGGGAACCAGGAAAGGAGGACAAGTACCTGGACTGAAGGACTGAATGGGAAAGACAGGAAAAATTAATTCTAATTTTAAAAAGTAAAGATAGAAAAATTTGGCAAACTGAAAGTGAAAAAGAAAGAGGAAAATTTTTTTTTAAAAAAAGGAATGTACAGAAAACCAAGAAGTCTTTTGGCTTACAATTCCTCATCCTTAAAGGCTTCTATAATCTTTTCCCTCTGCTATTCAACATTTTCTTAAATTTCTTCTTTTCCTAGAAGTCTTTTAACAGCCTAAAAGAAAACATTGTGTGTGTGTGTGTGTGTGTGTGTGTGTGTGTGTGTGGCTAGAGATGGAACCCGGCCCCTCCTATAATAGAAATGTAAAAGTAGAAGGAACTTCAGCAGTCATCATACTCTTTCATTTAACACGTGATAAATCGAGGGCCAGAGGATGGCAGTTACTTCCCTGTAGACACATTATCAGATCTTTTGGAACCTGATGCCAAAATCACACTGCCTATATTTCTAGTACCATGTTCATGTCAACAGATACTTGTTTCCTGCTCCCACTTCTCCAAACATTTGACTGTCACTGAAACTGAAAAAAACAAGTCATTTTTAAGTAAAACTATAAACATTTCTATGTGAAAGAATAAGCAATAGGCCTGGGAGGAACGGAGGCTGTTTTTTTCAGTATTGCTGTACTTCCAAGATCTAGCCCAAGGTCAGGCACAAAGTGGTCTTCAGTAGAGTTTTGTTGGATGAGTGGGTAGCGGGTGGATGGATGCATGGATGGATGGGTAGACAGATGGATAGGTGGATGGATAAATGGGTGGGTAGATGGATGAATGGATGGATAATTAGGTCGATGCGTGGGTGGGTGGATGTGCTCTATATTGCCATCATTATCCAGCTATTTATCAAATGGACTTATAATGTTTTCTGGCTCTAGGAGGTATCTGAATTCAACTTGCATGTGCATATGGGCAAAGATCCCAGATTGTTTTAAAGAGTGCTCAGTCAGTATTGATCTAATAAATAAATGAGACCATGGCATTCTCAAGTAAGTTATAATCTTGTTGGAAACATAAGTCGGGGGCAAGTAGAAGTGATTAACAATACAGGAAAATTGGCCTCTGAGTAGGGGCTCCATGGAGGTTAATTGACTAATTGTCAGCTTGAATGGGAACGCCCACCGGAATGGAGTCAGCGTGGTTCTGGGCATGGAAGACCCGCAGAAGGAGGCTTGTTGTGGGAATGGTGTAAAAGGAGAATGGGAGGGAAGATTCCAGCTGATCTTCCTTGGAGGAGCTTCACTGTGGCTGCGTTTCTTTGGAGAAATGTTGGCAGTTTTCCTTCACAAGAGCTTTGGCTGTTTTCTCCTTGGAGGAAGCTTCAATCCTCATCTTCATCTTGGACGTCATCTCCTGGGTTCCAATGTAGAGCCCTCAGCCCTCTGGCTCAGACCCTTCAGCCTTTTGGCATAGACACTGCAGCTTCCAGCACTGGCCCTTGGGCCTTTCTGGTGCAGATCCTTCGGTCTCCTGGTGCAGACTTGCACGAGATGTTGCCGTCAGCTCCAGGCCCTGACTGGAGCCTTCGGGTCTCCAGTGTGCAGACAGACGTTTTGCACTCTTCTACATCTGACTCTAGTAATCATTGGCTAATACAGGCTCTATCATTTCTTTTCTAAACGGTGTCCCTTTTGAGAGTGAAAGGGGACTTATTAATACAAGACGATAGGAGCCAACTGGACCATATGGTCAAGGTAGATAAAGCGAGTTCAAATGAAAGGGTTAAAATTTCCATTTGTTTGGGGAGCCCATGGGCCTTTCTACATGCTGTGTCCATGACCTGGAACATTTTCTTCTCATTCCTAATTACTATCCAGTCTTCTTAAGATTAATGAATACGATGTATTAAAATGAGTATAACAACTATGCATAGATGTTAAGGGCCAGAAAAGAATTGAAGGGATTTCTATAAATGCTGTAAGTTTGTAGACATGAGTTTATCACTTAAAAAAAAAAACAGACATACTTTTCTAGAGTTCTTAATTCCAGATATTTGGCCTGGGCAAATGTTCTTTTTAAATTTTTCATTTTATTATTACATGATTATATTCATTGTAGGGAGTTGATATACGTACATTACACAATTTAATTCTTTTTACACTCTCTTCTTCCCTCCCTCCATATATTGATCCCTTTTGCAAAAGATCTATTTCCTATTATATAGTTTTTATTTTGCTCTTTAGTTTATTTATATTTTGGATGCAATAGTTAAGCTTGTGTGCCTGATTTATTTCACTTAACATTATGGTCTCAAGATGCATCCATTTTCCTACAAATGACTCAAATTTATCATTCTTTTTAACAGAATAGTACTCCATTGTGTATAAGTATCACATTTACTGTATCCGTTCATGATGGACATGTAGGCCACTTCCCAGATTTAGCAGGTATGAACTGTGCTGCTGTAAACATGGGTATGCATGGATCACTTTAATATGATGTAGTTAACTCTTTGGGGGAGATATCTAGAAAGGGAATATCTGAGTCAAATTTTAGTTTTCTGAGGAATCTCCATACTGATTTCCATGGTGGTTGTACTACATTATCCTCCCACCAATAATATAGAAGGGTTCTTTTTTCCCTGCAGCCTCAGCAGCATTGGTTATTATTTGATTTCTTGATGGTAGCCATTTTTTCTGAAGTAATATAGAATTTCAGTGTTACATTTCTCTAATGGTCAGAGATATGGAACATTTTTTCATGTGTTTGTTTGTTGGCCTTTGGTATTTCTTCTTGACAAAATTCTTTTTAATGGTCTAATGAGTGTAGCTCAGAATTTTTTTAATGATAGAAATGTTGCTAAGAAGAGTAGCTTGATATACAATGTGTCCCACAGATGAACAATGCCACCATCGCCTACCATCTGTCTGTTGAAGTACACATTCTCAGGTCCCATCCCAGACCTAGGGAGTGGCTATTGGCCTGTAAATGAGGCCCTCCAGTGATTTGTAGGCACATCAAAGTTTGAGAAGTATTGGTTTTTACCACATTAATTCTTTCAAAAGAGTAGAATTTATTAAACATTCAAACACACTTTTTCTACCTTGCTCCTGTTCTCCTTTATAACATGTATTCAAATATGAAAAGAAAAATAAATCAAAAGTATTCAGAATGCACTTCCTTTTGCTTTTAATCCATTTAAGTGTCTAGAACTTTAATGATGATAATGAGGAGGACCTGGAGTTACAGAGCGTGGGCACGCACACCCTATTCCCACAGAGGCGTTCTCTCTCCAGGGGTAAAGGTGGGAAACAAACTCAAATCCACAGGACAAACTACTCCAATCTGCACCAGACCAGCTTTTAACTTTATCCAACCAGTTTTGCTTTTAAAACTCTCAAGGGGAGGGGAGGGTCATGACAGAAGGAAAAACCATACTTGGGAATGCAAAGTATTCCAGGAAATCTTCTCTTTCCTTCATTGTAAATATTTAACAAAAGGCTTTATCTTGAAAGAATAAAGTCAAAGAAATATTAACATGCAATGGGGTTGCCTTGTTCATCTTGCCTGTTCCTGTTTTCCCAGCTCTGGGCCCAGCATGAACTTGGTAACCCTGGGCAAAGCCATAGCTGCATGCCAGCCTACACTGCATCTCTATTTTTGCTGGCTTCTCCACTCTCCAACATGTGTTGCTGCACATGTGACCCAGTGAATCAATCCCCTGTAGAATGAAACAGTAATGACCTTGGGGCAATTAGCACAGGGACGGCAGAGCTTCTTGGCAGGCTCTTCCTGTGTTAATATTCTCCAAGAGACTCCTGGTGGGTGCTCTTGAGAATTCCATTACTGCCATCACCGAGGAGGGTGGGAATAGCAGGGATAGAGATCAGGCCCTTCCCCTTCCTTCCCAGGATAAATGTTGTGAAGGGCAATGAGGGGCCTGCTAGTGCCTTTAAATAAAGGTCTTTTATGGCTCTTTAAAGCTGTAAGTCATTCAGTCACAGTCTCTTTTGCCTGCTGGCATGACAACTTTAAAAATTTACATTTCTGAACTTGTACTTTAACAGGCTTTCATCATCACTTCAGGGAAGATTTAAGTAGGAGAAATCTGGATGCTATTGACTAAGTGCCCTCCTGGGGATCTCCTAACACAACCCGCTGCCCTGCCTCCTAGGATTTCACATTCCAAAAAGGATAGGGGAACCCAACCCGTTACTCTGAAAGGCTGGATGGACAAGGTATTTCAGAGTGAAAATTATGGATCCTAGCTCCCCCAAAAGGTTTTAGAGCCCACTCCTCCTTTTTTTGGCCATTGTCTATAAAATGAGGATTTTTACCTGTCATACTTCATAATGTGGCAATGGGAGCCTGCATTTAAAAATTCTCTCAGGTTGGGGATAGAGCTCCGAGGTACAGTACATGCTTAGCACTGGTGAAGCCCTGGGTTCAATACCAAGCACCACCACACACACCCCAAAACCTGGTTCATGCCTACAAACTAAAATAATACATATATCCTTAATTATCTCTCTTTTATCTTACACTGAGAAAATGGGCTCAAAGGAATCTTATGGTGACTAGACAAGAGCTCCCTGAGAGTACTCACCCACATACACGTTAGCGTTCCATTACTGTAGCCAAATACCTCAGCTAATCACCTTCTGAAGAGGAAAGGTTTATTTTAACCCACAATGGTCAGTGGTTCTGTTGCTTTGGGGCCTGTGGTAAAGCAGGCACATCATGGCAGGAATGAAAGCACAACAAAGAAAGCCGCTCACCTCGCGGTGGCCCAGAAGTGAAAGAAAGGAAGAGGCTGGGATCCCAGTATCCCCTTCCAGGCCCCGCCCCCAGTGACCTCACTTCCACCTGCTAGGCCCCACTTTCTGAAAGTTCCACCCACTTCCCATAGCACCATGGGTTGGGAACCAGTCCTTCAAAATATGGACCTCTGGGGCCGGGGATTTAGCTCAGTGGTTCCACCGCCTGCCTCGCAAGAGCAAGGAGGCAAGTTCGATCCCCGGTACCAAAAAAAAACCATGGACCTCTGAGAAACACTTACCCAAACCATATCAGTAATTTTCCTTAGAAAACCTTGTCCTTTTCCCTTGGGCCATCAGTAAGCAAAGTGCACACCCACCCTGACAACACAGAATACCTGCACACTATGCTCTCGCTAGAAAATACTATTCTGAACTCCTGCTCTCCAATCCCTTAGCAAAATACTAATTTTTTTTTTAACCTGGCAGTTATTTAATTTGGTTCTTAGTAAGAAATTCAGAACACCAATTTGTGAGGGTACATTCCATTTGTCAGAGCAAAAAGGGATCGGATGTAGACCCGGAGCTGAGGAACAGTTTTGAGTTTTGGTAAAATCTGCGAGTCCACCACTCTCTGATCCACCTTGCGCTGCTCTGAAATCTGGTGTATCTCTCTCTCGGTGTCAAGGATCTCACCCTCCTGGTGTCTGGGCCTCCGCAGCTTCTTCTTTTTGAAGTAAGCAGGAGTGAGGTGTTTGGGGATTTTCACATTGCTGATATCGATTTTGGTGGAGGTGGCAATGACAAGCTTCTGGTGTGTTCTACACAGAGGAACTCGATTGAGGTTAAGAGGCCCAGTCACAAGTAGCAAGCCACTGGCCAGCTGCTTCAGGAAAACCACCCTCTAGCCTCGGTGGCGCCCACTGAGGATGATCAAGTTGGTGCCAGGAGTGTCGCTGGCTCGAAGTTTACTCACGTGCTGACTGAAGGATTTTTTGCTGTGGCTCAACAGCTTTCGGGGCACATCTTCAGCAGGGTAGTACCGAGGCATTTTGCGAAGCTTAACCACCCGGGTACCGCCATTTTTGTCACCACCAACTGGTTTTGTGACAGTAGCAAGAACCTTCTCCTTCTTTTTCTTCTCAACCTTGGATTTAGCAGCCGAGTACTTCCTCTTGTACAAAGCCTTTCTGGAATACGTAGCAGATTGGGAGTATCTACCAATTCCTCTAACCAGGACAGGGTTTCGGCTGCAGTGGGGCTGCCCCTTCTTGGATTTTTTAGCCTTCTTCACATTCTTTTTAACTGTGCCAGTGGCATCAGCCTTCTTGGCTTCAGGTTTCTCGTCTTTAGTACTGGGCTTCTCAGCTTTTTCGCCTGCCATCTTGCAAGATGGGAAAGAGTCAAAATACTAATTTTTGAGAAACAATATTTGTGGAAACGTACACAAATTCTCCATTCTGCTGGATATCTTAAAATTTACCTTTGGATCAAATCTGATCATCAGAGCTCTGTGTATTTAGATCACAGGCATTTGCCTCCTTGTAGAACTGATTTGACTGAATGGTGCTTACATGAAGGGATGCTATTGCACTCAAGTCCAAGAAATGCATTCTTGTGTTTAACCCAAGGATGTGCTGATTGCCTCCTCTGATAGAGTGACAGATTCCTCTTTATAAATATCTACAGGAGAAATTTCCCTGGGGTTGTAGCTTCAGGAGAACTTTGGTTTTGCTAAAAATAATTTTTATCTTATGACAAAAAATCTCAATAATCTCATTAACTGGGTTATTAGCTTTCCATTATTATAACAAAATACCTGGAGTAATCCACATAAGAGAAAAAATTTATTTTGATTTGTGGTTTCACAGAGTTCACTCCATGGTCTGTTGTCAGAAAGAATATCAGGGTGGAGAGTGTGTGGTGGAGAAAGTTGCTCACCTTATGGCAGTTGCCAGGAAGTGAAGCAGAAAGAGGCGAGGGCTGGGGTCCCAGTATTGCTTTCAAAGTCACGTCACCAGTGACCAGAAGATCTCCCACTGGGCCGCACTTCTTAAAGTCTCGCCACCTCCCACAGTACCAACCTAAGGACCTTTCACATCTGGGCCTCTGAGGGACTCTTCCGATCTGAAGTACAGCACTGAAGCATTTCCCTTTCTGCTCTGGCCACTAGGAAATGTAGAGCTAAATTTATTTAGCAAATGGATTGTATTGCTCTATGATAATCTTATCCTTGGCTTTAATTTTCTTACTCCTTTTTCCCTTTGACAGTTTATTTTATCTTTTTGATTGCCTGTATTTTGTAAGCCATCATGTTTCAGAAAATCAGTTGGTGCCTGGTGTGGTAGCTCATCTTCATTCTCCCAGGACTTAGGAGACTGATGCGGGAGGATGACAAGTTCAAGACCAGCCTGGACTACAGTGAGACACTGTCTCATAAGCAAACAACAATAATAATTATGAAATAAATTGTGGAAAGTTCATAAATTTTAGTTGAATTGAGTTCCTAACATCATTTCCCAGTGAAGCTTTGATTCAAAGTTTTTAAGCAAGACGCAGGTATAGCTCAATGGTACAGCACTTGCCTCGAATGTAGGAGGCTATGGGTTCCATGCCCAGCGTGGGAAAAAAGAGGTCTTTAATCCAAGTACTTTTAACTCCTGGGTCTTGGCAAAGGTGCTCAGCTATGACTTTTCAGAGGCATACTTAAGTTATGAACATAAACTAATCACATTTCCAAGTCCATAAAGTTGATAAATTTTCATTTTAGAAAATCTAATTTAGCTCCATTAAGATTTCTTAAACTTTCAGCTCAATGTTGAAGAATAAAGAACTTGATTGACATTTAATTCTTAGACTCAGTAACTTGCACTGAAGTAAAATCTCAATCAGTTGTCTTGGATCAGTTAGATCTTGTGACAATTTTCACAAGGAATAGTTGAAGCTTTCTCTTTGGTTTCTGAGCAAACAAATAAAGAATTTAAATTGTAAGAAGAAATAATTGAATATTAAAGAGTGATTTCCCGACAACTTGTATTCACATTTGCATATTAAAATGCTATTACATTATCCTCATAATCTAATGTGGATCTGCTTGGTACTTTAATGCACTACTTATAAACACTGTTAAATCAATATTTGATTAGTTTTCAGGAGAGTCTATCTTTCAAGGTGATAAATACACACTCTTGGAAAATATCCTATAGATTAAATCATTTGCTAAGGTCTTTAAAAAGTTGTTTCAAATCAAAACTACTCTGGAATGTGATGCCTGGAACAGGCCTTACCTGTGATGATTTGTAATGTCTGCTGCTTCTTTCTTGAAATCACATCTCTATTGAGTTTTCTAATATCACATTCTCTTTCTTCCTGTTCCCTCTCTGATAATGCTTTCATCTTGTTAATGATTTGCTGCTGCTCCTCTCGTTCTCTAACTGTGGGCATTCCCCAGCTTCAGCATTCAGGCTGGCAGCTTCTCTCTCACGCTTGCTTTTTTTGCAGTACTGGGCATTGAATCCAGGCCCTCCCATCCGTAACTAATCCTCTTAAAGCATCAATTATCACCCTTAAGAGATGACGCTCCTGTCCTGAATATTCTCATCTCAGATTACGTACTGGACACTTCCACTACCACCTCAACTACATCGTGTCAGCTATCAATAATCACTGGTAAATTTGTTCAAGTGGTACCTAAGACTTAGCAATAACAAGATAAATCTCCTTTATTGATTGTATACTGCCTGCTACATCAGGTGATTTAAAAAGAAAATCTCTTTTAAGACTCTGAGCCATCCTAGAGAAATGGGTTTTATCACCTTTACCTATTATGAAATTGGGAATAAGAGAGGTTAAAAATAATAATGTGGAAAAATAAAACTTACCTTGGTCTCACAGCAGCTTGAAATAATAAAATTTGAACTTTTCTGTCAAATTAAGCTGCCTCTCAAAACTTATATCTAAAATTAAATTCTTTTTTTACATTGTATATAACAATCTTTTACTTCTTAGGTCTCTATTTCTATCTGCGGTGCCATAATTCTCCTAATATAGAAGTTTGAAACTTTAGATATTTCTTTGGCTCTTCCCTCTTCTTTATTACTCTTTATATCAAATCCATCAGTAAGTCCTGTAGTATTGCTTCCTCCTAATTTTCCTTTCTTACTTCCCTTGCTTCGCACACTATTAACGCCTCCCATGAACTGCTGTCCTCTTCTGCCTTTAGCTCTTGTGCACACCCTTCTTCCCTAGGGAATAGTGAGGGACCATGCAAGGGCAGCCATTTCCCAGTAGTTTAGCTGATCAGAGACTCCGACGGCAGCATCTAAGGTCCTGAGCCTGACCATCGAGGCTCTGCAGCCACACATGCATTTCACTCCAGTCTCCGGCTCTCTCTGCATTGCCTGGGGTGGGGATTTTTGCCCACATCGTCTTTCTTCTCTTGAAACATTCTTCTCTCTGTCTTTCCCTGAAAATGACCAACTCAAGTTCCTGAGTTGGTTCTTCCATCTCCACCTTCCTCGAAAGTTCACCTGCTTTGTTTACTACTTGCATAACTTTCCACAGCACAATTACATGTTGTCTTGTGGTATAATTAAATTTGTATATGGGGACATATTTTGCCTCCTGATCAATTTTTAAGTTCTTGCAGTGCAAGGATGATCGCTTTCCAACATCTTCTATATCCCTCAGGCATTTGAAATGAGCTATCATGTAATTCACTCTACAAACAATATAGTATTCAAAGAAAGAAAATTACTTTCGTAGGGCAATAGGGTATCATTGATGGCTTTAGAGTTAAGAATATCTGGGGCTGGGATTTAGCTCAGTGGTTCCACTGCCTGCCTCACAAGCACAAGGACCCAAGTTCAATCCCTGGTACCAAAAAAAAAAAGAATTAAGAATATCTGATTCAAGTCTGATCCCCTATGTGAATTCAGTGCTTTCAGGTTCTTCCATAATACAAGGTTACTTGTGTCATGGCCTATTGCAATGTTCATTGCACCTTGAGAACCATCCAGCCAATCTCTGGCTCCTACATACACTAAAAAACAAACTACAATGGTTGTTTGATAACTGAAGACCATCACTGTCAGTTGAGGTCCTATATGAGTGTGGATCATTGATATCTGTATCTGTAACTGATATGGTATCTGTAACTGATATGAATAAATGTACACCATGGTATCCGTAACTGATATGAATAAATGTACAGAATATATGCTCATAGTATTAAGTAACTTTGTTGGCTTTTTTATATTGAAATATATAATTTTAATATTGAAATAGTTCTCCTTGAAAGCAATGATTTCCAAAAGTCTGCAAGAAAATAAGAAAAACTATTCTAATGGTGAAACTAAATAATAAAACTTACAGAATTATTCTGTATTTTGCAATTATCTCCTATGTTTGATATGGTTGAAAATCCTTTTGTTTATGAAACAATAGTGACAATAAATCATAGGGGACAGTGGTTGTAGTTTCTATTGTTGCTCTAATGTTTTCCCTTAAAAAGCAGAAAGTAGGCGGGGGATTTAGCTCAGTGGTTTCGCCGCCTACTGCGCAAGCGGGAGGACCCAAGTTCAATCCCCGGCCCTGGTACCAAAAAAAAAGGCAGAAAGTTGTCAAACTGATGATGATTTGCACAATGGTTTTGACAATGTTACACGTGCATGTTACCCCAACTGCTTGGGACTCCTAATCTAACTCAAGCTCTTTGCTTTGAAGTTGAGAATTGTTTGATTTACAGAAGTTAAATGGCTGGTTCAGGGTCACCTAGCTCATACTGCAGACCTGATGTGATAATTCAACTCTATTAAGTCTCTGTGCATCATTCTTTAAGTGAATGACTGTCTTTTCTACAAAAGGAAAGAAGAATCTACTTTCCATATGACAGCTGAAGAAAAGGCATTATATAAATTTTATTCAATCATAACAATTTTACTAAAATACTCCCAGAGAATGGCTTTGTCACTAAATGGAAGAAATCGATGGTAGGTGAAATAACATCAGAGATTTTTTTATAGTTTTTCTGAAGTTTTCACTTCTAAAGTTTTAATTTTATTTTTTCCATTTATTTTCAAAGAAAATTTACTTTTATTAAAAGTATCTTTGTATAGACAAAAACTCTGGAAAACACAGAACTACAAAAAGAAATAAAAATGATCTATGTACAGAGAAATAATTGGTGATATTTTAGGATATTTCTGCTAGATATTTTTTGTTTCTATTTTTACATAGTTGAAATTATACTGATATGCCTTTACATTTCCTAATTCTTTATTTTACTTCTGTGTCTTATTTTTTTTTAATGTAATATTTACACATTCTAAAGCTCAGAAAGAACAAACAAGTATAAAGGGACTCCTTCTGATACTCTTCAGTCACCTCATTTTCTTTCCTAATGAAAATGAGTATGTCTTCTTCTTAAAATTTTTCTTATGTGTTTTCTTCCATACATATTTTACACACTGTGGTCAAACTCTTTAGATTAATATTAAAACATATATATTTCTCCATCTCATTTAAAATCTCATAAACATCTGCTTTAAGGGCTACTAGTTTACTGTATAGATATACCATAATTTATTTAGTTGTGCTTATCTATAAGACATTTAAAATGCTTTCAATTTTTTATTTTTAGCAACTCTTCAGATCCTAGCCCTTAAACGGAAAGAGCTTATTGATCTTTTACTTTTGAAACTTTAGGACCAATAACTAAAAATAACTTTTCCACAAATCACTTTTCTTGGACAAATTATCCCTGTTTTACTTTACCCCAATTATCGAAAGCAAGTCTATTGTTTCTTCTGCTGACGGTAGACAGTCAACCTGGGGGTCGGAATAGCTTTTCCCCCACTGAACCGACCTCAGCTGGATAGCCAATCTTCTTGTACTCAAGAAAGAATATGCTCTCACTTAGGGTCCCATGAACATTGGTGGTAGAAATGCAGTACTGACCGGCTGGTGTTTGACCTCATCATCATGGAGGACTGGTGCTTGACCTCATCATCATGGCGGACTCTTGTGTCCTGTGTTGTCTAAATCCCCTTTGGGGGCCTTCTTGCTAAAGCAGAGCAGCGGCGATGCATCCAAACACAAGCAAGGACAAAGAGAGAGAACAGCATAGCAATACAAAAAAAGAAAGAAATGATGATCCAAGTAGAAAACATACCCAAGAATAAATGAACGTTTATGCTGCTTTCAGAGGACTATGCAGTTGACAGGCTCAGCAGTAAATGCTGAAAGCATCAGTTCTTTTTAGATTGGTCAGAAAAAAGTTTGCCTCACTTAGAGGAATATTCGTGGATTTGGCAAGGAACAGAGAAAGGACAGGAAGCTTCAGCAAAGCAAAGGAGAGGCTATTTCTGGCCTAGAGGAAGGTATATGTAAAAGTAAGCTATTCCGAGTGAGAAATCTGGACCTAAACTAGGAGAAAATTAGCATAAAGGGACAGAAGAAGCTTGACAAGAAAGGAAAATTCTCGGTTGAAAGATCTGTAGTAAAGGGGTGAAAATATGGGCTTCATGTAGATGGAAACTTGACTTTCAGAAAAACAGACGAATCAGTAAGGCTTTGCCCCACACTTTTTTCTGGCGTTCTCTCCCAAACAGCCCATCTCCCAGCTCCATCCCACCCCAAACTAAAGTCTGTTGGCAATGCTCCATTCCTTGATGTGGAAATATTAACATGTTCACAATTTATTAAATGTTATGCAACTGTAGACCCAACCTACCCTTCTGATTTCATTTCCAACTATGTTATCATACTGGTCTAAGACTCTCTTTCATAGAAATGTTCAAAGTAGCTGTGGCAAAACTAATGTTTGCTCCCAACCATTTTATACACTTCCTAAAAACTCTTTCCACAACATGACGGCTAATTTAAGACAAGCTCTGAGGGGCAGATGAAGACCCAGATTGAGCGCTCCCCAGTTACAGTTAAGATAAATCCACCTTTAAATAGATCTTCTCAAAGCTGTGTCTCAAATTCAATGCAGGAATGTTAAGCACCGTGGGTGGGTCTGCTGCAGAAATACTTTTTGGTGCAAGTGCTCTTCCCCACGAAGCTGACTGTGAAGACTTACATGATGCTAGCTGAGGTCCCAGGGACCTTCCGCTCTAGCCAGCAATCTAGGCAGTGCTTGCATTGTATCTGTGGCTCTGGTCCCATTCTTCAGTCGTTGTTCTCAACTCACTTCCTTGCTGTAAAATGAGGATAACAATGCTCACTTTACAGAACTGTTGTAAAAGGTAAATCCAGTTTCTGGTAATGGCAGACTAAATAAGTCAGAGTAACTTTTCTGCTGAGTATGATCAGAAAAGTAGGGAGAAAACCATATTTAAAAAATCTAGTTCAAGGCACTGGAAGGCTAATAAGATACTGAGCAAACTCAGCCAAAAGAAGGAAGCTTGGGTGCCCACGGGGTTGAGCTGGGTGCAAAGCTAAAGGGTGGAGAGACCAGGAGTTTGAGCTGCAGTTCTAAAAGCCACAGAGGTGGAAGGCTGTCAGTGTAAAACTCTGAAGGACCTCAGGGAAGAGGATAATTCAGACGTAAGCATCCCAAGAGACTACAGCTCAGCTTTGAATAGTCCCCACCCACAAACTTGCTTTTAGGTGACCTGTGTTTGAGCAGGTAGGCAGCTGGTAAAAGTGAACATAAATCTGCTTTGGAGGACAGTAACAGCATCTCAGACCCCAAACATTTCTACAGTTTCACACATACAATATCTGACACACAATAAAAAGAAATCTGATACATAGGAGTAAAACAATATGAACTGGAATCAGTAGTAATATCAGACAACAGTAACAGATTCACAAAGCCTACAGATAACAGAGTTTGGGACACCAACTTCAAAATAACCGTATTAGTAAGGTCAAGGGATGGAAAAACAAACAAGATTGAGAATTTCAACCAAGAACAGCAATAGAAAGTAAATAGATACTCTGGATTAGAGAACACAATAAACAAAAAATTTAAGAGCAGATAAGATGCAATGAAAAAGAGAATTAGTAAATTAAAAGATCAGAAGGAAGTTCCCAGAGTGCAGTAGAACGTAAGAATAGAAAAATCAGAAAAAATAGTAAAGCACATGGAACTACCATGCAAAGTTCTAATACACATTCACTAGAAGCCCAGGAGGGAAGAGGAGACTAGGGTGGCCTTAATATTAAGAGATAATTTTCCAAACTGGTAAAAAAAAAAAATTAATCTGTAGATTCACTAAGTCCTTCAAGCAGTTCGAGTAGTCCTTCAAGTAGTTCTTCAAGCAGCAGGAAAATGATTCCAAAACGGAAGTTGGGGTACAGTAAAAAATGAAGGGCAGCCAGGGATGTGGCTCAGTGGTGCCTTACCTACCTGGTAAGCACAAGGTCCTAAGTTTGATTTCTGGAACTGGGGAGAGAAAAGAAAAGAAAAAGGAAAAAAAAAATGAAGGGCAATAAAAATGACAAAATATGTAGGTAATCTAAGTAATACTGACTGTATAAACCAATAACTATAATGACTTTGGCATTTAAAATAGAGAACTAAAATACAAAACAAAAATGAGGACCGAACATTGAATAAGAGGTGCTAGAGACAGGGACAATAGGACATGAAAAAGATGGTGTCGACGTTTAATTTTCTTGCATTATCCAGGATGAGGCTGCAACTATTGTTATTATACTTAACCATACTTACTTATTATACTTAGTTGAGAAAAAAGGAAAAAGAACATATGGCTTTTAAGGTAATCATGAGAAAAAAATTTAAGTAATTACTTTAAATGTAAATAAACTAAATTCCCCAATGCAAAGACAAAAGATTCTCAAAATTGGTTAAAAATTAAATTGCTAACCGTAAGACACATATAAAATATGGGGATCCAGAAAGTTTAAAAATACAAATCTGGAGAAAAATGTTAATTATCACATTCAAAAAAAAAATCAAAAGAAATTGGTTGTAGGTATCTTAATATAAAACAAAGTAGACTTAATGTAAAAAACATTATTAGTGTCTATATAATGACAAAATACTTGCTTTACCAGGTAAATACAATAATTTTAAACTTATAACTATGTGTCAAGTAACATAGTTTAAAAATACATAAAGCAGGAGCTGGGGATTTAGCTCAGTGGCACCACACCTGCCTCTCAAGCGGAAAGTCCTGAGTTCGATCCCTGGTACCAAAAAAAACATAAAGCAAAAACAATCTGAACTAAAACAGACATAATTACAATTATAATAGATTTTTAACATACTTGTTCATAACTTGTGCATAACACCTGAGCGTATTTGTGACATATATAAAATTTTAATAATATCAAGGGACTGAAATTCTAAAGATTATGGTTTTTGACCACAATGTCATTGCGATAGAAATTTTTAAAGTTTTAAAAAACTAGAAAATTGCTATAATTTAAAATTAAGAGGCAGGGCATGGTAGTGTATACCTGAAATGCTGGCAATCAGGAGGATTGTCAAGAGTTCAAGGCCAGCCTGGGCTACATAGTGAGTTCAAGACCAGCCTGAAGTACATAGCAAGACCCTGTATCAAAAACCTAAATAAATAAATGAATAAATAAGATTAAGAAATATACTTTTAATAATCCATGACAGAAAAAGAAGCCACAATGGAAATTAGAATATATTTTGAAGTAAATGATAATAAAAATACAAAATACTATGACTTGTTTATAAGTTTAAGTGCATGCATTTGAAAAAAACCGAAGATTAATAAACAAAATCATCTTAAGAAATTAGAAAGGGCCGGGGATTTAGATCAGTGGTTTTGCTGCTTGCTGCACAAACGCAAGGACCTGAGTTCAATCCCCAGTACCCCCAAAAAAAAAAAGAAAAAGAAAAAAAGAAATTAGAAAAAGAATAAAACTCAAAGAATAAAAACAATTAATAATAGTAGAAGCATAATGAGATAGAAAAAAATCTCAATGTAGATCATCAAAAAAGCCAAGAGTTGGTATTTTCAAAAGACAAATTTATATATCCCTAGTGAGATTGATAACGAAAAAAGAGAGAAATCATGCATGTATTCAAATAACAAAAATGGACATTACTACAGATCCTACAAATATTAAAATTTTATGAAAAATTTGAAATTTTAGATGAAATGGACAAGTTGACACAAGAAGAAATAGAAACCCTGAGTGTTCTCAGCTTAAAGAATTTGAGTCTTTAATGTAAAACCTTCCAACAAGAACTCAGTACTGCAGAAAAAAAGAAAAAAGGATGCTCCAATACTAGAAGGTTTTACAAGAAACACATACAGATAGTATAAGAATAAACAGTGGCATTCATACACAAACTAAAATTTGGAAAAGAGGACACATGATAATTACATGATAATTTCTTTTATGGGTTCTCAATCTTCCTTATGAACATAGATTCAAAATCCTAAGTGTGAGAAAACCAGGAAGGAGGGAGAAAGGAAGGAAGGGACAAGAAAAAAGTGAAAATAGAAGGAAAAAATGGAAACAAAGCATTTGTTCATAGGGAGGGGAGGGAGCTTGAGGGGGAAGGGGATAGAATAAAATTTACTTTAAAATAATGAGGAAATTAAGCTCAGCACTTTATAAAAAGGAAAAGGCATCAAAATCTTATTTGACATAACCTAGAAAAAAGTGTTTGGTTTAAGGTTTTAAATAAAGCCATATAAGCCAACACATTTACAAAATGAAGGAATAAAATCATATGCTAATTTTAGTAGATGTCAAAAACTGATATCCATTTATAAGTTAATAAAAATATCTTTTAGAAAACTAGGATTAGAAAGAAACTCTCTTGCTCTTGATTAAAGATGCCTACAAGATTTCACCAGCAAATAGCGAAATAATTGCAATAAAAAATTAGACAAAACATCCATTATCATTTTTATTTAATGTTATATTGAAGGTCCTAAATGCACTATCAATAAATTTATGGGCATGCTGAGTATGTTCACATCATTAGCAAACCAAGATCACCAAAAATTTATCTTGAAATGATTTAATAAAAAAAATCAAATTCAATACAATAGTACAATAATTCCCTAATTGTTCTGTCCCAATCACCTGTCCTTCAAAGACAAGGTTTAAAAAAATATAGATCTGATTAGAAAGTAAGGAAGTTCTCAAAATATACACCCCATAATGACAGGTGTGAGTCAAAGAAGCCAACGGAAAGGGCTGCCTATCTCCAGAACTGGGACAATCTGAATGAGATAAAGAGTATGGATTATAGTCCGAAGTATAAATTAAATATCCATGAGTCCTACGCTGATATAAATGATTAACAAATGAATAAGTAGGGGAGAAGAGACAATCTCCTATGCAGAAGAATCCCAAATACTTTCGCAGATGTTCTGCTCTCGAGGTGGTGCCTAGGTTCTCACTGTGGGATGCTTATAGGGGCTCCCTTTCAAAGAGGACAGTGTGGAAAGGTGAGAAGGGGGTGTGAGGGTCACTAACTTACAGTGGAGAAATCTCACACGCTGTACTAGAGCCAGATAGTCAAGAGCAACGTCAACAGCGGTAAGAATGCTGACGTGCTGAGAGTGGTACTTCACCTCCGCGGTCTTCCTCCCCCAAACACAAAACTCCAGACTGCAACTACAGGCATTCTGCCTACAGTCTTCTAAATAACTGACTAATACTCTCCAAAACTGTCAAGGTCATCCAATAGAAAGTCTCAAAAATTGCTACAGCCAAGATTAGCCTAAGGAGGTCGGAAGACTAAACATAATGTGTGTCCTGGGTGGACACTGGTACAGAAAAAGAAAATCAGGTAAAAACTAAGGGGGTCTGAAAAAGCATAAACTCTAGTTTAATAATAATGTATCAGGCTGGGGCCATAGCTCAGGGGTGGACCATGTGTTTAGTATGCATGTGGCCCTGGTTCCATGCTGCACACACGTGAACACACACACACATATACACACACAGATAAAAATTATGTATCCGTATCGGTCATTTATTGTGACAAATTTGTAAAGCATACGGGAACTGTCTGTAAATCTCAAAGTTAAAATAAGATAAAGTTTATGAAAAAACATCAACAACTAAATATGCCCTAAATACTGAGTACAATGTGCTATGGTTCCTAATCTCATGAGCTATTGAAAAGTCTGCCAAGCATTGGGCTGGATATGGGGATACTACTGCTCCTAGGCTGGGGATAGGTGCGCAGGCCTCTCTTGTACCCTAAGTATCATTTGTATATTGGGGATTGGCACCTGCTCTCTTGCACGCTAGGCAAGCACTCTACCACAGAGCTATAACCCCAACCTCCGTTGTATTTATTCTTTATGTCTGTTTGAATGTCAAGTATTTCAGTTTCTCAGGATGTTAACTGTAAAGCAATTGTACAGAAGTAAAAATGTCAATTTTTCCTGTGTGTCTACTTAAATGTTTTGGTTTTGGTTTTTGAGACAGGGTCTCACTGTGTAGTTCTGGCTGGTCTTGAACTCACTATGTTGCCCAGGCTGACCTTGAACTCCTGGGGATCCTCCTGCCTCAGCCTCATGAGTGCTGGGATTACAAGCGTGTGCCACAATGGCCAGTTTAAATGTTTTTTGAGACATCAAACTATTTGAAAATAAGT
This sequence comes from Heterocephalus glaber, assembly GCF_053883595.1. Lineage (NCBI taxonomy): Eukaryota > Metazoa > Chordata > Mammalia > Rodentia > Bathyergidae > Heterocephalus > Heterocephalus glaber. The sequence continues at coordinate 5,195,042 of NW_028258315.1, forward strand.
ATTCAGCGTTCCTGTTTTACTGGTTCCCAGGGTGTCCCATGTGCCCGTAGGATGCCTGGCACAAGTCCTTGAGGAGAAAGCAGAACCAGCTCATCCCTGGGTGGTCCAGACTCACTGCTTCCAACCGTTTTCCTGACTGGTAATTAAGGGCGTCTCTTCCCTGACAATGTAATGTCTATCTATCCGGATAGATTGTTAGCTGTCTGGGAGCAGGATTAGCAAGAGGCCTGGTGCAGAACCAGTGGGCAGTAAATATTCACTGAATGAAAGCATGACTATAACTTCATGAGGAGAGGTGATGTACGACCGTAATCACAGAATTCTGGGAGGCTGAGGCAGGAGGACAGGAAGTTAAATGCCAGCCTTGGCAACTTAGTGACTTAGGGAACTCCTGTCTCAAAAGACTTTAAAAAGGGCTGGGGATGTAGCTCAATGTGAAGGTCCTAAATTCAATCTCCAGTGTGAAGAAAGAAAGAAAAGAAAGGAAGGGAGGAAGGAGGAAGGAAAGGGAGGACAGAGAAAGGAAAGAAAAGCCACTCAGGCCTTTGAGTTACCTGTACCTGAGCATGAATTTTAGCTTTCCCACTTTGTGTGAATGGAATCAGTAATAGTGCCTATTCCAAAGGCTGCTCTGTGGATGAATGTGCTTGCTTAGGGTTCTTTGTAAATGATGATAATTGTATTAGGTGCATGTTGAATTAAAGAGCTTAATATTTGTAAAGTGTTTATCTAGAACAGTTCCTGGCACAGGGTGAGTGCTTCTTATTTGTGTTTTTCTGATGTTGCTATTGACCAAATTAAATTTCATTCATTTTGTTCAGTCTGTTAGGGATATTACTTGGAAATTCTACATTCTTCAGAAAGAAAAGACCTAAAATATATACTATAAATTCTCATTAGCTCAAAATACATCATTCTGCGATATGTGATAATTCAGAAAGGAACCTGGTCTGAACACCTTTGTAGTATTTATGGGGAAATGATGTGTGCTACAAAAAGATATCATTACAGGGCCAGGGATTTAGCTCAGTGGTGCCGCTGCCTGCCTTGTAAGCGCAAGGACCCAAGTTTGATTCCCGGTACCAAAAAAAAAAAAGATATCATTACATTATTTAAGGAAACCATTTCAAAGCACTTCAACAATGTCATAATATCATTCATGTAGCATTAACAATCCCAAGCTTACAGGGATTTGTCTGACACCTGTCTTTCCAACATTGGCTTTAAATTTTTTAACCTAGCTCAAAATGTAAGACACTAATTTTGCATCATGACCAAGTACACAGTAATATGTGTATATGAATCTATATTTATGCATATATGTGCATGTACTGTATAAATGTGTGTATGTATAATGGAAACAAACTTTACTACATAGCAGTTACCCTTAGTGAAGTGATGAATGCTTTTTCCATTCATTGCATTCTATCCATTCAATTCTGTCTCATTCAAAAAATGCTAGTCAAGCTCTACTAAAAAGATTTAATGAGGGTTGGGGATTTAGCTCACTAGTTCTGCCGCCTGCCCTGCAAGTGCAAGGACCCGAGTTTGATCCCTGGTACCAAAAAAAAAATTTAATGACCGACTATAATGGTTTGAAGCCAGTAGCTTGATAAAAATATACATACATACGTATATATATAAAATATATTCGTGAACTCAGGGCCTTTGTACTGAGCTATACCCCCAGCCCTTTTTTATTTTTTGTAATTTTGAGACAGGATCTTGCTAATTTGCCCTGGCTGGGCTCAAACTCATGATCATCCTGTCTCAGCCTCCTAGAGTGCAGGACTACTGGTGGGCACCATTGCACCGGGCATACTTCTCCTATATCAGTACAAATATCTATTGCTGTGAACCAGCGTAGTCTCAAATGTTAGCCTGCATTGGGACCCCCTGAAGACCTGTTAAATAGGTTGCTGGGCTGCAGCGGGTGAGTGGGTGAGAACTGGCACTTCCCTCCGAGAACTTCCGAGGTGGGGCCCTTGCTACTGGGCTGCAGGCCTCAGAAGACCCACTGCAGACCCAAGAAGCTCTGCTCTGGTCACACTAGGGACTGAAAACAAAGGGAGCCCCATTGCGTGTTTTCATACACCTGTCTGGCTCCAGCTTTACTTTCAAATTCATTCACTCTTTGCCTTAGATTCAACACTCACCTACCTGGATCCTGAGCGAATTCTGGTTTTCCCCGATTTTGGTAGGCCTGTATTGCTATATTCCCTACCAGTCAAACTGTCCACATTCATCTTCTCAGTTGTGGGTCTCTCTCTCTCTCTCTCTCTCTCTATCTCACCAGAGGTTGATGAATTTACTAGGATAGCTTCACTTGTTTGATAAACATAATTAATCATCACAATAATTCAAAGGAAAGTTACCTTTGCTGGTTTTTTGAGAATTCACAATGAATTCGTTACTTCTCTGATATAAAGTTGATCGAAAGGTAGCGGTAGTGTCTTGTAGCTCTTTGCTCTTTATGATTTCTGGTCTCTTCTCTCTCCAGAAGTTGGGGAAATGTACACAGTTATTAATAAGAAAACTACCTTGCTCTTGATCAGTTATTCCAGTTAAAAGAAGGGACAAAAATACACATTACAGGGCCGGGGATTTAGCTCAGTGGTGCCATGCCTGCCTGGCAAGCGCAAGGTCCTGAGTTTGATCGCTGGTACCAGAAAAAAAAATACATATTACAAAGATCTTTTGGATAGAATCACCATCAGCTAAATAAAAAAAGAACTGCAGGTAGATCCAGCTGGGTGTGGAGGAGCATGCCTGTAATCCTAGCAACCTCCTCCCTAGGGCAGGAGGCTGTGGAGTTCACATCCAGCCTGGTCTACATAGTGAGTGTAAGCCCACCTGACATAAACTGCCAGACACAGAGAAATAGAAAGAGATACATAGAAAAAGTTACATTGAGATGACAAAGAAAATGGCCCTTAGCTGTAAATTTCTCGGTTTTGAGCAGTGGTAGTACCTCTGCCTAAGAAGACATTGATGAAATCAAATGTTAAGAAGTCTCAGATTTGCCATCCATAGGGCAAAGAGTTAAATAAATGGTGGTATGTGGCCAGAAAGCAGCAGTGCGGCAGCTGGCCACCGGCTTTGACACGAAAGAAATGATACCCAAGGACCAGGACAGAGAGAGGCAGGGAGAGGCTGCCAGCTGAAATGGGGAAATTGACTATTTGACCAGGGAAGGAAACAGCGGCTGAAACCAGAAATCAGATGTTATTGGTTGGCCAGAAAAGGGCACTGGTATCCAGTTTAAACTCTTGGGGAAGGAAAAACTGGTTGGCTTCAAGTTCAAAGAAGGCCCTCGGATCTGAATTCATCTTATGACTGGTGCTCTGACTCTCTCTTGTGTCTTAGGTTGGATTCGTTCTTACTTTCCTTTGAGTAGATGACTGGGTGAGGGAATTCCAGCAAGTTTTATGAAGTGGGGATCCCATAAGAAGAACAGGATTTAATTTCCTTTTTAGCTTCAGTGTATTTAAACAAACATTGATCTTTTCTTCATCAAAACCACAATTAAATTTTGAGTTTTGGAGCAGGTAGCCAAGATGCTTAGGAGGGTAGGAAGTGCTGAAAGAGGACTCAAGATCAGCAGCTTTTCCCAGACACCCAAATTTAAAATGCTGTTGGCTTGGAGAGTAGTGGTTACTGATTTTTGGCTCCTTTCGTTTTGAAAGCCCCATCCCCCATCCCTCTCCGGCTCCTGGGATTCAAATGTAGATGAAATGCAGATTATTGAGAGAAAGGAAGAGTGACTGGTTTGGCTGTTGAGTGGGAAAGGGGAAGACCTCAAATTTAAGATTGTAGGCACTGCTCTCCTGAAATAGAAAATGGCTGTGATTCCTCATTGGAAGCATGTTACCTTGAGTAGTACTGGTGGTTGATTATCCGTGATTTGGGACCATCCGGAAAAGGAGTAAAATGGATTACATGGTCAGGTAAGAGCTGAAATTTACTGCCAGTAGATGTGTATTGTGATTGTGTGTGTCCGTGTCTCTTGTTGGCCATTTCTATAATCTTCTGAGGTTCATGTACCTTTCTAGTACACAGTATTTATTGTACAGGATGTATTTCTGGTACAGCCTTCCTGATGCGTTTAGGGGATGCGATTTCACTTTTATTCTCAATCCACGAGAAAGTACTTTTGCAGAGCACCCACACGTGTGGTCATGGTAACTACAGCAAAGTGGACAGCTGAGAACTTGGCCAGCTACTTGGACACTGGTTAGCTTCCAGCTGGGTCCTCTGCGGGGCGGAGAGAGGCGGTTGGGGCTGTTTAGATCTGCCTGCCGAGCTTTAGCACAGTCTACCAGGGTTACACTTGGAACATGGACGGCTAACCATTGCCGCATAAATAACCCAACTGAAGATGAAAGGTTTAACGTAAACTCTTTTCTTCCCCCTGGTATTGCCTGGGGATTGAACCGGGGCCTTCACACTGAGCTACATCCCTAGCCCCTTTGATTTCGAGACAGGGTCTCAGTAAGTCGCTAAGCTCCCCACGTTGGGCTCTGAATTTTCGGTCCCCCTGGCTCCCCTTCCCAGAGTGCTGATATTACAAGCGTGGGCCACCGCGCCTGGCGTGAGATTGACTTTTTTGCTTACCTGTGTAAGGTTGCACTCTCCGGGCTGCTCGCCCCTTCTTTCGGATAACTAACTCAGTGTCTGAGTTTGGGCGTTGCCGATGTCCTTCACTGCTCCTTTCTCCTCCCTCTTGGGCAACAGTGGCAGCATTAGAGGCTCTTTAGAGATAAATACATTACAGCACCATTAAGCGTGGCGATCCACCTTGTGAATGCTTAAGCTGTTTTTGAAAGTGGCAGTCTACGCTGAGGGCAGTGGGCAGAAGCCATGCTTTTGCTCGGTCTATCACTGTATCTAGGTTTGTATGGGAGATGTATTTGTTCACTGTATACCGATGGCCCCTTTTATCCTTATTTTTTAATTCTCTGCGTGACTTTAAAAAAAATCATGACCTTCACGTATTTGACCACCTCGTGTTCGTGTGCGCTAACTGCTGTGAGACTTCTGTCTGTAAAGTCCTCGTCTTCGCCTTCAGGGAGCTTACAATTTCTGTGGGTGAATTGGCAGTCTGGAGATAGCTAGCACATGTAGCAAATAGTGCAGATGCTCGGGAGGAAGAGGACAGAATCCGCTGCGCCGTCCGAGGGTCCCGGCTGGAGGCTGATGGGAAGACTGATTCGATTCTTGTACCGGAATCTGATAATGTAGGTAACGGGATTCTCGTGGACGCTGAGATGCGAATTCACTGGGCCACAACTTCCTTGGCTTGAGAATGCAGCCAGGACAGCAGGTCTGAGGGCAGGTCTGGTCGAGGGGGCCAACCAGAGATGGGGTTGGGAGGAACGTTAACTTCGCGAACTGGGAGCGCAGCTGGAGGTGACGTCGGGGCCGGGGACTGCGGGCCCGGAAGGGCTTTGCAGGCGGAGGGAACGGCAGGTCGAGGTGCCCGCCGGAGGGGCGGGATGGGGCGCCCTGGGACTCGGGGCCTGGGCTGCGCGGGTTCCGGGGCGTGGGGCGGGCGGGAAACTCCCCGAGGTCCGCACAGACCGGTCGGGTTTTAGAAAGGAAACCCGGGAGGAGCTGGGCTCGGAGCTGTGGGATGGGATTGAGGAACGCGGTGGCCCTCGAGGAGGCGTGGGGGCCGTGGGGGCCACGCGGGCCGGAGGGCGCCTCGCTCTGCCCAGCACGGGGACGTCCTGACCCGGCGGGCAGCCCGCGCCATCTCGCGTGGGGAGCGGAAGGAGCCCCGCGGCCGACAGCCTCGACCCTGGGAGCCCGGACCCCGAAGTCCCGGCTCCGGACCCCCGGGAGGAAGCCGCCGCCCGGGAGGCGCTCGGGCCGGGCTCCGGGTCTTGGTGGCGGCCGCGGGGAGGTGGCGCGGGGCGGGGGCTCCGCCTGGGGTTCTCCTGCCGCGGGGAGCGGTCGGCCGCCGTCGGGGCTGGGGTCCGTACGCCTGCCGGCCGGCCCGCACACCCCCAGCCCATCTCGGGCCCTTCCCCTCGGCCACCGCCCTCGCCCGCCGGACCCCCCGAGGTCCAGGACCCGCCCTCCCCGGCCGCGAGAGCCCCGGCCCCGGCAGCCCGGGGGGCGGCGCCACGACTAAGCCGACCCCGGCGGGCGGAGGAACTTCGGGGAGCCAGAGCCCCGCCCCTCCCCGCCCACACTCCCCGCCCCGCCGCGCCCGCGGCCCCGCCCACCGGCTCGGCTCCTCCCCTTCCTGCCGGCTCGCTCCCTGCCGCCCGCGCGCCCGGCCCGCAGCGCAGCCACGGCTCCCCGCGCCGCCCCACCCCGCCCCGCCCGGCCCCGCCCCGCCCCTCCCGCGAGGGCGGCCCGAAAACCTGGAGCGCGGGCGGGAGCGCGGCTCGGCCGGCCGGGCGGCCGCACTGGGCATGCTCAGTCGCCAGGGCAGGTTTCTCGGTCGCAAGTAGGAAGCTTTCTGCACTCGGCCGGAGAGGGAGCCGCCGATCCCGCCCCAGCCCGCCCGGCCCCCGCGGCGGGGCGCGATGAGCCGGCGCTCGAGCCCCAGCCGGCCCGCCGGGCAGTGAGCGCGGGCGCCCGGGGCGCGTGGCGCAGCTGCTCCTGCGCACAACCCCGCCGCGCCGGCCGAGTCGCGGCGGAGCGCGAGAGGCGCCCGGGTGCACCGCGCCCGCGCCCGGCGCGAGCAGGAAGCGCAGGCCACGCAGGACCAACTGAAACAAAGTGCGGCCCCGCGCGCGCCCGCCGCCGCCATGGCCTCCGAGGAGCTGTACGAGGTACTCCCCTCCCCCCGCCGCCGCCCCGACGGCGCCGCCCCTCCCCCGCGCGCCCGCAGCCCGGGTGGGCGCTCCACGCGAGACCCGCTGGCCGAGCGCTGCCGCCTCCGCCGCGCCCTGTGGGCGTCGCGGGGCGAGGGCGCCTTCCTGTCCCCTCCGCCCGGCGGGGCTCGCCTTGGGGAGGGTGGGGGCCGCGCGGCCGTCCCTGCGCTCGCCGCCCGCCCGGCGATGCGAATTAGCGCCGGGACGGCCCGGCGGGGACCGCGTGCTGTAAGTGGGGAGCAGCGGCCGGGCCGGGAGTGCGAAGGTAACGCCGCTGCCCGCCGCCGCAGCCTCGCGCGTCTTCGGGAGGGTGCGATCCTGACCCCGCGTTGTGGGCCGTGGCTTTGCCAGCTCCGACTCGGAGTTTGGGAGTTAGCAGTCTGCATCTTCCGCACGTTTTCTCTGGCTCGGTGCAACTTCTGGACGTCTCTCGGAGTAGACTTGGGAGTGCGGTCGTGTGGAAGACTTTCCGCTCTTTGGAATGAAAGAGTCTTGTGGTTCGCGTCTATTTACAAATACACGTTTCTGAGAGATTCGGAACTTCTCGTTGCCCTATAGACGCACTTTAGGGTACGATTAGGGACTTGGGCAGGCGTCTGTCACCCTAGAGCCCCTCACCCCAGTGATCCTGGGAGGTGTCAGCGCCTTGTGTATTGCTGCTGTGGGCCTGCAGTAGCGCCTTGTTGACAACAGCAGCACCACTCCCTCTAGCAACTTTGTTTCTTTGGGGTTGCCTTTGAAAAGCAAGTGATTGCAGAAGTTCCCGGGAGGAGCCGAAGGTTCTTGCCTCTAACATTGCATGTGGTCGGTGCGCTTACTTAGCTGGCGCTGAAAATGTTACGTTTCTGTCAAGCATTCTACACGTTAGCGGTGCCCTGCTGGACTCAAGATCTTGTCTTAGGTCATTTGGGGATGTAAAAGACAAAATCTCCCTCATTCCCCAAATTTCCCACCCACAAAGCAAAGTGTTTTCTGTGGGGAAGGCCCAGGAGTGGCGGCTGGGGCGCTGGAGGTCTTCCCCGCCTCCTCGAGCAGCGGGGAGGTACAGAGTATGAGGTGGCAGGGATTTCACTTTTACCTTAGATCGCTTTTCCGCAGTTTAGTCTTGAGTGTTCACACTTAGATTTGTTTTTGTGATGATAGGTACATAATCAGTTCCATTAGTGTTTGGATGAGAGTAGCACCTTATACATAAGTTGTATCCTGTATGTGTTAAAATGAACCTAAGGACACATTTGCCACTGGTGCGTTATGAAGTAAATGTGGTATTTTTTTCTGTTTACCCTGTATCTTGAGGTTGTTCTATTCTTTATTTTCCTGGCAGAAATTTTAAGTATCATTTCATACTAAGTTCGTGTTCATTCAGCATGTTTATTGAGTGCTAGCCATCAGGAGAGATAGAGTATTCGTGCCCTGAAGGAACATTTGTTGGGAAGAAATAAGTACGTCCCAAGGAAATGATAGTGCTGTACAATTGAACTTTTGATTCTGAGTTTTATTTTAGTTAGCTTTGGTTAAAAGGTAATGAAAACTGTAATTGAGGTAGTGAATTTAAGTATGCATAGTACGTATGTAGTGGTCAGTGTCTTTCAGACGAAGTTTCCTGCTGCTCTTAGTCAACACTATTAAGATTAAAAGTTGACTTTAGGAACTTTTGCATTTTGACTGAAAGCCTGGTTTTGGAGTCAGGCAACTAGTTATTGACATGAGCTCAGTTTTCTCATCTGTGACCTTGGGATCAGTGCTTTCCTCCTAGAGGTGTGATGTTTACAAGAGAAAACACGGAAAGCATTCCTTGCAGTTCTGATAGCAAATACTTAGTGATGATAATTATTGTATTGAAACTCATCGACAGTGCCTCTCAGAGGCATCTTTTTGTTTCTATAGATGTGGAGTTGTGTTGTTTTGATCAAGGCAGCCTTATTTGTAGGGTAACAATGCTATGAAGCTATAAATGGACACTACAGGGTGACAACCTGGAAATCTCTAGTACTTGAGTTTCCAGGGAAAGGGACATACTCTTTTTTTCCTCATTCCCCTCCCCTCCCTTCAATCCCTCTGCCGTTCCTTCTTTACAAGAGCTTTGTTTCAATTTTTTCTTCTGTTCTTTTTTTTTCTTGTCCCTTGTTTCTACCCCCCACCCCACCCTGGGTTTCCTTTCTCATTGGAACATTCACTTACCATTTCCCAGTATCTGTTACATATTCTGGTCCTTATTTGCACTTTTGGTTTCTCACACCAGAGAAACAACGTGATATTTAAACGTGTGTGTCTGATTTATTTCACTTAGGAGTATGGTCTCAAGCTTATCTCTATTATTATATTGTATTATCACATAGTCATTTCAAGCTTATCTATTATATTATACTTTATTTTAAAAATCTTCTTTACTCATTTGCCAGTTGATGGGCATTTGGGCTGTTTCCAATATTTGGCAAACTGTGCCACTATAAACGTGAGTGTGCATATATTGCTGTGGTATGATGCTTTTAATTCTTTCGGGAAGATACCAAGAAGGGGAATAGCTGGGTCAAATGGAAACTCTAGCTTTAGTTTTTTGCAAAATCTCTACACTGATTTCCACAGTGGTTGCACCAGTCTACACTCCCAGCAATAATGGAGCAGGGTTCCTTTTTCCCAAACCCCTCCAGCATTTGTTATTGGTTGATTTCTTGACAGCAGCCATTCTTTCTGGAGTGAGGTGGACTCTCAGCATTGTTTTAATTTGCATCTCTCAAATGACCAGTGATGTTGAACATTTTTTCATGTATTTACTTGCTGTTTCTGCTCTTTCATCTGAGAAATGTCAGTTTATTTAAGACGCCCGTGTTTGGATTGAGTCTAAATTTGGAGGGTCTGATTTTTTTTTGAGTTCTTTATATATTCTAAATATTAGTCCCTTGTCTGAGGAACAGCTGGCAAAATTTTTTTCCCACAGAAAGTTTGTCTCTTCATTCTTTTTTTTTTCCGTACCAGGGATCGAACTCGGGTCTTTGTGCGCTTGCGCGGCATGCGGTGAAACCTCTGAGCTAAATCCCCTGAGCTAAATCCTCAGCTGGCTCTTCATTCTTTTGGTGGTTTCTTGTGGTTTCTTTTGCTGTGCAAAAGCTTTTTAATAAAATGAGATTCCAGTTGTTGATTCTTTGTGATATTTCCTGTGTGATTGGGTTTTTGTTCAAAAAATTTTCCCCAAGGCCGGGGATTTAGCTCAGTGGTTCTGCCGCCTGTCTCAAAAGTGCAAGGGTCCAAGTTCAATACCCCATACAAAAAAAAAAAGTTTTCCCCAATTTTTTCAAGAGTTCTACCTATTCTATCTTCCACCAGATTTAATGTTTCTGTTTTAATACTTAGACCTTTGGTTCATTTTGGTTTTAGTTTACTGCATGGTGAAAGATATGAGTCTAGTTTTAATCTTTAGCATGTGGAAAGCCAGTTTTTTCAGCACCATGTATTAAAGGTGCTGGTTTTCTTCCAGTGGAGGTATTTGGCTCCTTTGTCAAAGATAAGGTGGCTGAGTTATGTTTGGAGTTGTTTCTACATCTTCTAATCTGTTCCAGTGATCCTTGGGGGTTTTTTGTTTGTTTTTGCCAGTATCATGCTGTTTTTATCACAATAGCTTTGTATTATAATTTCAGGTCAGGGATTATGATACCTCCTGCCTTGCCTTTTGCTATTGTTTTTGCTTTTGCTGTTCTAGATCTCTTCTGGTTCCAAATGAATTTTAAGAATGTTTTCTGTAATTCTGTGAGATATGCTATTGGTATTTTGATCAAGATTGCATTAAATCTGTATAACAATTTTGGAAGTATAGCCATTTTCACTATATTGGTTCTTCCTACCCAAGAACAAGGGATATCTTTCCATTTTCTGATAGCCTCCTTGATCTCCCTCAGAGTACTGTAGTTTTCAATGTAAAGGTATTTTATTTCCTTCATTAAATTAATTCCTAGGTATTTCAGGTTTTTGGATGCTATTGTGAAAGCTGTTGTTTCCCTAATTTCTCTCTCTGTAAGTTTGTTATTTGTGTACAAGAATGCTAGTGATTTTTGAGTGTTGACTTGGTATCCAGCTGTGACTGAATTTGGTTATTAAATCTAAGTCTTTTGGTGGTTTTTGGGCTCTTCTATGTAGAGCATCATGTCATCTGCAAATAATAATTTAACTTCTTCCTTTCCTATCCTTATTCCTTTTATTTCTTTCTCTTGTCAAATTGTTCTGGCTAGTGTTTCGAGAACTATACTGAACAAGAGTGGTGGCAGTGGACATTCTTGTCTTGTTCCTTATTTTAGTGTGAAAGTTTTCAGTTTTTGTCCATCCATTTAGTATGATGTTGACTGTTGGTTTGTTGTAGATGGCTTTTATCAGATTGAGATAAAAACCAACTATACCCATTTTCTGTAGGGTTTTTATCATGAATGGGTGTTGGATTTTGTCAAATGCTTTTTCTGCATCTGTTGAGAGGATCATGTAGTTTTTGTCCTTGGCTCTGTTAATATGGTGTATTACATTTACTGATTTGCATATGTTGAACCATCCCTGCATCACTAGGATGAATCCTACTTGGTCATGGTGTGTGATCTTCTTGATGATTTGATTGCTGCATTCTGTTTGCCAGTATCTCATTGAGGATTTCTGCGTTTACGTTCATTAGGGAGACTGGCCTGCAGTTTTTGTTTTGGTTGGATCCTTCTTTGGTTTTAGTATCAGGGTAATGCTTGCTTCCTTCCAGGAATGAATTTGGGAGTACAGCTTCCCTTTAAGTTTCATTAAAGAGTTTGAGAAGTAGTGGCATTAGGTCTTCACTAAATTTCTTGTGGAATTCAGCAGTAAATTTTACAAAGCAAGGCCTGGGCTTTTCTTTGTTGGTAGGTTTTTAATTACATCTTCAATTTCATTGACTGATACTGGTTTATTTAGAATTGTTACATCTTCTTGATTCACCTTTGGTAATTCATATGTATCTAGGAATCTGTCCATTCTGTGTTTTCCATTTTATTATAGCACAGGTTTTTGAAGTAGGTATTGATGATCTTCTGGATTTCTGTGGATCTTTTCATCCCTAATTGCATGAATTTGAGGGTTTTTTTTTTAATAAGATTGTCTGGGGGTTGTCAATTTTATTAATCTTTCAAAGAACCAAATCTTCTGTCATTGATTCTTTGAATTGTTTTCTTGGTCTCCATTGCATTAATTTCTGCTCTTATATTTATAATTTCCTCCCTTATATGAACTTTGGGCTTGACTTGCCCTTTTTCTGGAAGCTTGAGGTTCAACATTAGGTTGTTTATTTGAGCTCTTAATATTTAGCTGATGTGGGAATTACTGCTATAAATTTCCCTCATAAGACTGCCTTCATTTCATCTCATAAGTTCCAGTATGTTGTACTGGCGTTATTGTTTGATTGTAGAAACTGATTTCTTCTTTAATTTCATCTGTGACTCATTGGTTGTTCATTGGTTGTTCCATGTGTTTATGAAGTTCTTGTAGTTTCTTTTCCCAATGATTTCTAATTTCATTTCACTATAGTCTGATAATATGCATGGAATAATTTCAGGTTTTTTACATTTACTTAAGCATGTTCTGTGAGCTAGTATGTGGTCTAGTTTGGAGAATGTCCCATGTACAGCTGAGGATGTGTATTCTGATGTTGTGGAGTGGAACACTTTAGACATCTACTAAGTCCATTTGTTCAAAAGTGTGGTTTAGTTCTGATATTTATTTGTGTTTTATTTGTGTGTGTGTCTAGTTGATCTATTTGTGACAGTGCAGTATTGAGGTCCTCCATTACAATTGTATTAGTGCTTATTTGATTTTTTATGTTCGTTAATGTTTGTTTTATATAGTTGGGTGTGCTGGTGTTTGATACATATATATTTATGATTGTTATCTCTTTCTATTGAATTGTCCCTTTACAAAGATGTAATGACCTTCTTTGTCTCTCTTAATAACTCTTGGCTTAAAATCCATTTTGTTGGCAAATAGAATAGCTACCCCTGCTTTTTTTTTTCCAGGTTCCTATCACATGGAGTATTATTTTCCATCCTTTCACTTTAAGAATTTGTTTTTTAATTAAATGTGTTTCTTCTATGCAGCATATTGTTGGATCTTCTTTTTTTTGTACCAGGGATTGAACTCTGGACCTAGCACTTGTGAGGCAGGCATGGTGCCACTGAGCTAAATCCCCGGCCCTGGATCTTCTTGATCCATTGTGTCATTCTGTCTCTTATGATTGGTGAATTGAGACCATTTACATTGATGACTATAACTGGTATGTATTGACTTATCCATGTCATGTTATTTTCCTTTTGGTCACCCCAACCCCATTTAATTACTTGCCTTGCCTGGTGGATTCATGGAGTTGTAGTCCTCGTTATCTATTTTTAGAATGTCCTTGGGAACATTTTGGAATGTCCTTCAGAACATTTTGAAGTGCTTGTTTGGTGGTCATGAATTTCTTCAGGTGTTCTGTTCTTTGCCATGGAAGTATATTATTTTTCCATCAATTTTGAAAGATAGTTTTGCAGGGTACATCAATCTGCACTGGAGGTTGTTTTCTTTCAGGGCTTGAATTACTTTAAGATCTCTTTGACTTGAGGTTTTATGTTGAGAAGTTTGCTATGATTCTGATGGGCTTTCCTTTATAGGTGATTTGTCTCTTTTCTCTAACAGTTTTTAATATTCAGTTCTTGTGTTGAATTTCTGGAATCATGACTATGATATACCTTAGTGTACTTTTTTTTTATCATGACTAATTGGAGTTCTGTATGCCTCAGTTATATATGTCAAATTCTTTCTCCATGCTTAGGAAGTTTTCTGCCATTACTTCTGTTAACAGGTTTTTTTACGTTGTTTGCGCTATCTACTGTTTTTTCATTGACTGATCAACCTTATGTTGTTCTCCTTTGCTATTTTCAAGAAATCTTTATTTTCATGATTGCTAAACTGCAATCTTGTCTTCTACATTTGATATTCTGACCTCACATGGGCTCATTGTGCTGCATATACTTTCAATCAAATTTTTAATCTCCTGGATATCTATTTGAATCTGTTTCATGGATTCCATTTCTTTCCTGTGTTGGGGTTTCATGGTTTCCATCATTTTCTTAAGCTCCTCTATTTTTTTGTTAATCTGTATCTCCTCTAGAGTCACCAACCATATCTTTTATAATAGTTACCATCTCTAGATATCTGAAAGATAATTTCTGATTTGATTTTTTTCTACAGCCTCATTCATCTCCTTTGTTACTTCCTCTGTGGGTGGGTTTTTTATTGTTTCGCTCACTGCTCCCTGGGTTTGCCTTTGGTGAGCTGGAAGTCTGGGGTTGCATCTTGCTAGTCTTCTCATTTCTTTTTTTTCGTTTAATTCCTGGGTTGATGGTTATCAATTGCTTATGGCAGGTAGCTGTATTGCTAGTGTTTAGAACCCTTAAGAAATGACTACTTCTCAGAGATGTCTTCCAGGTGTAGCTGCCTTTTGCGTTCATATCTATTGAAGTATGGAAAAATGTAATGTATTGAATTATGGAGTGGTTAAATAGAGCTAGTTAAATGCATTATCTCAGTTATTTTTTGTGATGAGAACATAATATCCATCCTTCATACTTCTTAGCAATACCAATATATCATCAACTATAGTTCCCCTTGCTATACAATAGATCTCTTGAACTTACTCTTGTATAAATGTAATTGTGTATCCTCTGACCAGTATTTCCCCAACTTTCCCAGTAGCCACTATTCCAGTCTCAACTTGAAAGATCCACTATTTTAGATTCCACATAGGAGTGAGTTCATGAGGTGATTGTCCTTCTGTCCCTGGCTTATTTTACTTAACATAATGATCTCCAGGTCCATGTATGATCTCAGAGATGACAGGTTTTCATTCACATTTTATGGCTGAATAGTACACTACTGTGTATGTATACTATATTTTCTTTATCCGTTTATCCATCAAGAGACTCCGGCTGAGTCCATACCTTGACTATTGTGAATAATGTTGCAGTAAACAAGGGTGTGCAGGTGTCTCGTCCCATACTGACTTTTTATCTTTTGGATACATACCTAGTAGTAGGAATGCTGGATCATATGGAAGTTCTATTTTTTAATTTGTAAGGAACCTCCCTACAATTTGCCACAACAGTTGTATTACTATGCATTCCCATTTAACCATGTCCAAGGTTTCCATTTTCTCCACATCCATTCTGTAGATTGTTGTTTTTTTTTCCTTTCTGTTGTTTCCTTCACTATCCAGAAACTTCTAAATTTGATACAGTACCATTTGTTTATTTTTGCTTTTGTTTCTGTGCTTTTGAGATCATATAAAAATAGCAACAACAACAGCAAAAAAGGACTCATTATGCAGAACAACGTCTTAGAGCTTCCCTCCTATGTTTTCGTGGTTTCACAGTTTTGGGTTTTACATTCCAGTCTTTAATCTGCTTGAGTTGTTGTTTGTTTGTTTTTTTTAGATGATGAGAATAAGGATCTAATTTTGTTCTTCTGCATGTGGATATCCAGTTTTCCTAGTTAATTTATTGATGTGATTGTCCTTTCCCCATTGTGTGTTCTTGGCACCTTGGTTGAAAATTGGTAGGCTGTAAAGGTTTGGTTTGTTTCTAGGCTTTCTATTTTGTTCCATTTGTTCGTGTCTGTTTTTATGCCAGTACCATCCACTCTTGGTAACTATAACTTTGTAGTATAATCAGAAGTTAGGTAGTGTGATACCTTTTCTGTTCTTTCTACTCAGGACTGCTTTGACTACTTAGGATTTTCTGGAGTTTCCATATAAATTTTAGAATCATTTTTTTTTTCTTTCTGTGAACAGGAATATTGTTGGCTTTGATGAGGATTACACTGAATATTTAGATCACTTTGCATAGTGGGAACATTTTAGCTATCCTGTTGCTTATAGTCTATGTACATAGGGTACCTTTCCGTTTCTTCATGTCTTCAGTTTCTTTCGTCAATGTTTTATACTTTTACTTGTAGAGATCTTTCACTTCTTGGTTTATTCCTATTTTATTGTAGCTATTATAAATGAGTTTTTTCCTTTCTTTTCAAATAGTTTGCTGTTATTGTATAGAAGAAACACTACTGATTTTTCTATGTTGATTTTTATCCTGAAACTTTATTAAATGTATTAGTTCTAATAGTTTTTTGGTGGAATTTGGGATTTTCTGTATATAAAACCATGTTGTCTGCAAACAAGGGCAGTTCAATTTCCTTTTCAGTTTAGATGCCTTTTATTTCTTTCTCTTGCATAATTCCTCTGGCTAGGCCTTTCAGTACATGTTGAGTAGAAGTGAGAAGTGGGCAACCTTGTCTTGTTCCAGTTCTCATCAAAAGAAATCTCAGTTTTTACCCATTGAGTGTTATGATTTTGTCATATATGGCCTTTGCTGTGTTCAGGCACATTCCCTCTATGCCTGATTTGTTCGTGGGTTTCATCATGAAGGAATGTTGAATTCTGTCCTGTGCATTTTCTGCATCCATTGCAATGATCATCTAGTTTTTGTTCTTCGTTGTGTTACCATGTCATGTTCATTGATGTGTATATTTTGAACCATCCTTGCATCCTTGCATCTTACTTGATCATGGTTGATGGTTTTGATATGGTTTTAATATGGTGCTGAATTTGGTTTGCTCGTATTTTGTTGAGGATTTTTATATCTGTTTATCTGGATGTTAGCCAGTATTTTTTTTTTGGTACTGGGGATCGAACTTGGGTCCTTGCACTTGCGCAGCAGGCAGTGAAACCACTGAGCTAAATCCCCGGCCCAGCCAGTATTCTTTTTTATCATGTTCTCATCTGGTTTTGGTATCAAGTTAGTGTGAGTTTGGAAGTATTGCCTATTCTACTTTCTGGAAGGGCTGGAGGAGGTGGTGTTGGATGTAAATATTTGGCAGAATTCACCTGTGAAGCCATCAGGTCATAGACTTTGCTTTGGTGGAAGACCTCTTATTAGTGATTTAATCTATGATTTTATTGGTCTGTTCAGATTTCCTATTCATAAGTCAATTTTGATAGGTTTTGGTTGTTTTGTTTTTTGCTTTTGTTTTTTGAGACAGGGTTTCAGTATGTAGTCCAGGTGGGCCTTGAGCTTGCAGCAGTCCTCCTGCCTCAGCCTCCTGAGTGCTGTGATTACAGGTGTGTGTCACCAAGCCTGACAATCTGGGGGTTTTTGGTACCAGGGATTGAACTCAGGACCTTGTGCTTGCAAGGCAGGCGGTGGCACCACTGAGCTACATCCCCGGCCCTAGGCCTGACAATCTTGATAGTTTTAGGAGTCCAGGATTTCTTCTAGGTTGTCTAGTTTGTTGGACCATAATTGTTAGTCCTTTATGATCTTTGTATTTCTCTGCTGTTGTAATGTCTTTTATTTAAAATCATGTCTGATTTTATTTTGTCTTAATTTAGCTAAAAATTGATTTATTTGGTTTATCTTTTTTAAAAGCTAAGTCTTTGTTTCAGTGATTTCTTGTATTTTTCTAGATCCTCTTCATTTGTTTTTGCTCTGGTCTTTAGGGTTTCCTTCCTTCTACTAATGTTGGGTGTAGGTCTTTCTTTTCTGGTTTCTTGAGGTGCAGAGTTGGGCATTTAAGGTTTTTTTTTAGTATGCATTCCCTCCTAGAACTGGTTTTGCTAAATCTCATAGGTTTTGGTATGTTGCAATCTCAATTTTATTTGTTTCAAATTTTTTAAATTTCCTTTTAATTTCTTCAGTGGCCCACTGGTTGTTCAGGAACATATTAAATTCGTGAATTTCCAGATGTACTTCCTGTTACTGATTGCTACTTATATACCATTGTATTCAGAAAAGATACTAGGTATGATTTCAGTCATTTGTTAAGACATATTTTGAGGCCCACTGTATAATGTGTCCTGAAGAATGTTCTGTGTACAGTCGAAGAATATGTATGTGTGTGTATATATACACACAAACATATGAATTCTGTTGATGTCGGATGGCATGTTCCTTGTGTATGTCTGTTAGGTCCATTTGATCTGCGTAGTTTAGGTCCAGTGCTTCCTTCTTGATGTTCTGTGTGTTGCTGCAAGAAGGGTGGTAAAGTCCTCTGCTGTTACAGTGCTAAAGTCTGTCCTTTCAGGTCTACTAATGTTTGTTCTATGTATTTAGTGTTCTGACTCATGGTACATGTACATATACAAACATATATAATATTTACAGTTCTTACGTCCTCTTGCTGAACTGACCCTTTTGCTGTTCTATAATTTTTTTTACAGTTTTTGTTTTAAAGTCTTATCTGATAGAAGCGTAGTGACTCCTGTTGTTTTGTAGTGAGTATGTTTTCCATCCCTTCAATTTTTGCTCTGTGTGTGTCCTTCAGTGAAGTGAGTCTCTTGTGGGCTGCATGTACAGCAGGTCCTTGACCTGGGATGGTTTGACTTAAGATTTTCTGTCTTTACAGTGGTACTAGCGGTACACTTGCAGCAGGAACTGTACTTGAGGTTTTGGATTTGGGTCTTTCCCAGGCCACTGATGTGTGGTGTGATTCACTTTTGCAGGGCTCCTGTGGCTGTGGGAAGAGTTGGAACTTTTGTATTACACTCCTTGGTTTCAGACACCCAGGGCACAAGTGCAGTTGGGCAGAGGTGGGGATCTGCAAGAGAGAAGAGGAGCTCAGGGTGGGCCACACTGGTCCTTTCTGCAGGCTTCTGAGCCTGAACTAATAGTAAGACCCTGTCTGAAAAAACAAAAAAATAAAGCCTAAGCATCATTTTGTGGTCATTATTTTCTGCAGTTCAAATTACTTTAATGGAAGAGCAAATGACTCTCCATTCCTGACCTTACTGGAAGATTCCTCCTCCTCCAAACGCTATGCCCTGTGCTGATCCATGTACATTTCAGTTCCTCGTCTGCTTTACATGGCTTCAACTCTAGGATGGAGAAAACTACTAACTTAACTATTTCCCACATAAGCGCATTCTCTTTGTCTTGTTAAGCCGAGCAGGAGAGTGGTTCAGCTCTCTAGAGGCTCTGGGACAGGCCTGTTGCATTGGAGGAAAGTTGGTGCGGGTATATGCAAGCATTTTTCTAGGAAGGAGGATCAATAGCTTTCATGCACTTCTCAAAGGAATCTAGGATCCAAAGCAAATACTGAATTGGTCTTTAAGGTTTTTATTTTTATTAGAACACGTTTGCAGTACGTAGTGATCACACTCATCATGGGGAGTTGATACTGGACATGGCACATCTTAATTATTTTATCACCCCCTCTTCTTCCTCCTCCTTCCATTCTCAGTCCCCTTCTCATTTGCAAAATATCTATTTTCCTGTATCTTACTGTGTACCTTTTATTTTGCTCTTTATTTATACTTCGGGTCTCCTATAAGAGAAACCATGGGATAGTTATGCTTGTGTGCCTGATGTATTTCATTTAACATTATGGTCTTAAGGTGCATCCATTTTTCTACAAGACTCAACATTTATCCTTTGTTATAGCAGAGTAGTACTCCATTGTCTTCATTCATCTGTTACTGGACATACAGGGCACTTCTAAGATTTAGCTCTATAAATTGTACTGCTATAAATACAGATTTGCATGTATCACTGTAATATAACATCTTTTTTTCTCTTTTGGAAGATCCCTACAAGGGTAATAACTAATAACTGGGTTGAATGGAATTTCTATTTTTAACTCTTTGAGGAATCTCTGTGATTTCCATAGTGGTTGTACTAGTTTACATTCCCACCAACAGTGTAGAAACCCCACATACACGGTCTCTCCAGCATTTGTTATTATTTGATTTCCTGATGATGGTCATTCTTTCTGGAGTAAAATGGAATCTCGGTGTTGTTTTAATTTGCATTTCTCTAGTGGCTAGAGATGTTGAACATTTTTTCATGTAGTGTTTGTACTTTTTCTGAGAAGTGTCTATTCACTTCAGTTGCCCATTTTTGATTTGGGCTTTTATTGAGGGGATGTAATTTTTTTTTAAGTTCTTTATATGTTCTAGACATTAGTCCTCTGTTTGAGAAGTAGTTGACAGAAATTTTTTCCCATTCTGTAAGTTGTTTCCTTTGCTGTACAAAAGCTTTTTAAATTTGATATAATCCCATTTGTTGATTCTTGATGTTATTTCTTGTGCAGCTGGGGTTCTGTTCAGGAAATCTTTGCCTGTGCCTGTATCTTTAAGAGTTTTACCTGTGTTATCTTCCAGCAGATTAAGTGTTTCTGTTTGAATATTAGGTCATTGATCCCTTTGATTTTATTTTGGTGCATGGTGATAGGGATCTAGATTCAATCTTCAGCCTATGGATAGCCAGTTTTCTCAGCACACTGTTTATTAAGGAGGTTGTCTTCATTCCATTGTATGTTTTTTGCCCCTTTGTCAAAAATCAGATAGCTGAATATGCTTGGGGTTGTTTCTGCATCTTCTATTCTGTTCCACTGATCCACAAGGCTGTGTTTGTGCCAGTACCATGCTGTTTTTATCACTGTAGATTTGTAATATAACTTGAAATCCAGGATTGCTTTTGCTGCTCTGGGTCTCTTCTGGTTTCATACAAATTTTAGGAATGTTTTCTCTACAGAGTGTGATTGGTATTTTGATTGGAACTGCCTCCAGTCTATATATCAGTTTTGAAAGTATGGCCATTTTGACAATACTGGTTTTGCCTAGTCAGGAACAGGCTGTATCTTTCCATTTTCTGATGTCCTTCTAGATCTCTTTTTTCATAGTGCTTTAGCTTTTATTACAGAGGCTTTCAGTTTGTTAGGTTGATTCTTAGATATTTACTTATTCTGGAAGCTATTTGTGAATGGTATTTTGTAATTTCTTTTCTTGGTGGGTTCATTATTGGTGCACACAAATGCTATTGATTTTTGTATGTTTTGTATCCTGCTACTTTGCTAAATTTGTTTATTCTAGGAGTCTTTTGGTGGAATATTTTGGGTCTGCTATTTATTTGTTTATTTGTTTATTTATTTATTATTTTTTGGTATCAGGGATCGAACTCAGGACCTTGCGCTTGCAGGGCAAGCGTGGCACCACTGAGCTACATTCCCAGCCCCTGGGTCTGCTTCTTAAAGGGTCATGTTGTGTGTGAATGAGAAAAGTTTGGCTTCTTCCCAGACCCTTGAACTACAACTTGCATTCAGGGCTAGGGAAGTAGCTCAACGGTTGAGCATTATTTAGCATGTACGAGGCCCTGGGTTCCATCCCTAGTGCGGGGGAGAAAAAGACTTGGCTTTCACTGCTCTTCAACTATTCTATTATTTTATCAGACTCACTACTGCTTGACCCACAGTCTGCAGTAAAACCTCATTAAAATGTCACTGACTGGGTGTGGAAGTTATTTTGCTATTTCCAGTCTTTTAAGCGATTATTTTAAAAATTACACATACATGAAATCTAAGTTCAGTACCACTTTTGACAATACAAGGACTTTAAAGTTCTTTTACCCTAAGCTATCCCTGAACTTATATAGTGTTTTTCAGTGTTTTATTATGTCACAAAATAGGATGTTATTAGTTCATATGGATAATATTAGTTTAGGTTTATTTGTATCTTCACCAGTTTCTTTGATCACCAGTCTTGTACTGTAGTACTTCTTTTTAGGATTGTTTATTCCTTTAAGTACGTACATCCATTTGAGATTTCTTTAGTTAAGGACTATGGACAGAAAAAGTCTCTAGTTTTTAGATTATTTATTTGGAAATGTTTTTATTTTGCCCTCCCAATTTTGAATGATAGGATTGTCTCTTATGTAAAAGCAGTTAATTTGTTACTTTATTTTGGCATTTTGAAGACACTACCCCATTTTCTGGCTTCCTGATTATTCTTGAGGACTTGTCTATCGATGCAGTTACATTACAGGCAATCTCTCTTTTGTGGGTTTTTTTTAAAATTCTTTTATTGGTCCATTTTAGGTATACAATACGTTTACATTCATCATTGGGTGTTTGTATCTGTACCTGATGTATCTTGGTTCCTATTTATTTCTGCATTCCCTGTGCGCCCTCCACCCCCTCCAGCCTTCCCTATTTACAGAGACTTTGTGTACATTTTTTTCTTTTCTCATAATTTTTCCTTTCCCTTTCCCCTTCCCCTCCCACTTCCCCTACCCCTTTGGACCTTTTCTTCCTATTTCAAATTATCAGTTATCCGTTTAAATCCTTATTTACACTTTCAGTTTCTGACACTAGAGAAACTATTCGGTATTTACACGTGTCCTATTTATTTCACTTAAGAGTATGGCCTCGATATGCATCCATTTAGCTGTAAATGACTCTAGTTTCTTGTTCTTTATGGCTGAGTAGTACTCCATTTTATTAAAAAAAACCCTGTCTGTGGTTGTTTTTGAGGTCATCTCTTGGACTTTGATGTTCTGGAGTTTTATGCGGTGATATTTTGCAGTAACGTTATTTATTTTCACAAAGACATTTGGTATATGTCGTGCTTCTTTTGTGGATTTGTGCTCCATTGGGTCTAAAACACTCTTGGCCATTGTCTGTAAGTACTGTTTCATCGGGAATCCCAAGTAGGTGGGAATCGGACCTTCTCATTCTGTCTTCTTTGTCTCTTACTTTCCCATTTCCATGTCTTTGTTTTTCATTTTTTAGTTTATTCTCTTTTCTAGGCATATATGAAAGTTATCCGTTTTATTTTCTTTTTGTGAGATATGGTCTAGATATTTCCTTGACTCTAGCTCAAGTTCACATGAACTGTGTGTAATCTGCTAGATTTACCCAATTTACCTGATGATTTTGAACATGCAAATATAGCATGAACTAGATAGACTTCCTGGGGACTTTTTAGGAAAATAGGTAAAGTAGTTACAGAACAGTTGGTTCTGAAGCAATGCATTCACCTTTATTCTTCCTGTTTTGCTACATAAGCATGCTCCTCTTAACTTTTCATTACCTGAAGTTGTGTGTCAGTCACCTTTCCATCTCTGTGACAAAATACCTGGCACAAATCAACTTTAAGGAGAGCTTCTTCACGGTTTCCAAGGCTTCCATCCGTCCATGGCCAGCTTCATTGCTGTGGGTCTGGCGAGGCAGAACATCAAGGCAGAAGAGTGCAGTGGGGAAAGCTGCTCACTCCTGGCAGCCAGGGAGTGGAGAAAAGGCCGAAGAAGGGGCCTGCGGCCACACGGACCTTCAGAGGCAACCTGCTCCCGGCAGCCGGGCCCCGCCTGACAGCGCACCCAGCCACAGACTTGCCAGTGGGTTGATCCGCAGGTGAGAGGGGCGTGCGCACCATCCAGGCAGCTCTCCGCCCCACCTTGGAACCTGGCCACGCTGGGATCAGACCCTCGTGTACGAGGAGTCTCTTTTTCAAGCCAGGACACAGGATGTGAATTTGGCTTGCCTCGTGCGTGCCTGCATCCTTTTCCCATACCCATGAGTTGCCGATTCTCCAGGAAGTGGCAGGTTGCAGCTTGCCAGCCGGGGTGTCCTCTTTTAGAACCTGAGCAGAACTCTCCACAGCAGGGCTCTTCCCACCCGGGTTCTGTGGCATCAGTGCATCTTTTTACATTATAACGATCAATTTCACTTGCTCACACCTTACGCTCTCCAGCTGTGATGTCTCGTGTATTTGCCCTGGAAAGGTTGGCTCCTTGTGTGCCTTTCAGTGTACCTTAGGACCTAATCTGAGGACATGAATGTGGTAAACGGTCAATAATTGCTGGCTTTTAGTTAAGATGTAAGTATTGTTACAGTGATAGAGTTATACCTTACACATGAGAATTATATACTTAGGGATCTTGTTTGAGAAAACCCTACAAAGTGTTTTGGAGACAAACTAGAGTTCTAAATTGAATACAAATAACTTAAGGAAGGAAATTGTGTTTCTAGAAGGAAAACTTGAAATATTAGTATTGAATGAATTTTATATTTAAGAAACATAAATGGACTTTAGCTCATATTGGTGAAAAGTGTGTGTGTGTGTGTGTGTGTGTAGGGGAAGACATCTATCAGTAGCGCTAAGTAGTTGGAGAAGTTAGTGTCAGTGTATTAGGAGGTGCCTCTGCATCCAATTCCACTTATAATAGGCTCTTCTCTGTGTGGTATCTAGCATTTGTTTGATAAAACCCCACTATGTTGACTGCAGATCATGAATATCCTTGGGTTAAAATGTACCCATTTTTCACTAGTAGTTTTCTATTTGGGATTTCAGGGCCACACATAGTTGCACCCACAAGTATTTCTTATTTTAGCGTGTAACTAGTCTGAAGAACTCAGGTATTGAGCATACATGAGAATAGAACAAGAAAGAATCTTAGTTTGTTGAGCAGATTTTCTACCCTTCTGCACGTCGGTCAGGTCTCGTGTCCCCTGCAGACTGTTTGCCTTCATCTGAGGCATCATCTGCCAGGATTTACGATATTAGAAGAATGTGTTTGGTGAGGGACAGCTCTGCCAAGGGGGCAAACTTGAATTAGTAAGTTTGCTTATGAAGCCAGCTGGAGGTGAGCTGGTGAAGACACCTCTCTTGCTACCTGCAGATTCTTGGAGTTTGTTTTGTGCTTTGGAGACAGGGTCTGCTACATAGTTCAGGTAAGTCTTGAACTCACGATGTAGCCCAGGCTGGGCTCAAACTTGCAGTCTTCCTGCCTCAGCCTCCCGAGTGCTGGGATTACAAGTGGGCACCACTGTGCCTGGCCTCTAGCTCTTTATCTGTGCCACCCAGCGAGAAGTTCCGTGCTTGTGTTGTAGCTCAGGTACCTGAGCTCTCCACCAACACAGACCAGCCAGATCCTTTGCCTGCCTGTTTCCCTCTTAGGCTTTCGATTAAAGCAAAAGTTCATGATTCTTCTGTTACTGCCTGCCTCTGAGGACGGAAAGAGGGGCGTGTGTGCACGCAGGGAGCTCACTGGACTGTGATTTGTTGTGCTCTTGGAGTATGCTATCCCTTTCACAGTGGGATATTTCCCAGGATGCCCAGGGGAGACCTGACACCATGGCGTACCAGCCTTCTGTGTAGTTGTTTCCCCTCTGCACATTGCTATGGCTTGGATTTGCAGATCCCTTAAAGGCTCAGTCGCCATCATAGCAGCGCTGGAGTTGGTGGAACCTTTCCAAGATGGAGCTTACTGGGAGGTGTGCGCGTTACTCGGGCGTGTGCACCGGGATGGAGACTGGGGCCAGGTCTCCTCCTCTGTCTTATTTACTTCTCTGCCATGAGTTGGACAGTTGGTGTTACCTTCCACTCCCCATCTTGAGGGGCCACCAAGGGCCTGAAGCAAGGAAGCCAACCCTGACTGAAGCTCCCAGACCTGTGAGCTACAGTAAACCTGTCCTCTTTTAGGTTGTTTATCTCTGGGATTGTGTTTCACCAAGGGAAAGCTGACTGGCTGATGGTACCTATTGGGGCGTCCCGAGGCTAAATTCTGTGGTAGTGGAGGGATGTAGGTGAACTTTTAATTTAAAAGTGTCTTCAATAGGGAGTGGGTCTCTCCCATTGGAAAAAAAAAAGTACTCAGAAATCTTGGTGCAAATAAAGACATCCGTGTACCCTGAAGGTGGAGGGAGTCCTGTGCTCTCGAGGCCGAAGCAGAGACTGGAATGGTCTGCTGCGTCCCCGAGCCTTCCCCTCCACGGTGACGGTGAGAGGTGTGGGAACTAGCGGTGGGACGGAAGCTCCCACCCTGTCTGGGCCTCATCGCTGCAGTTCACTGTTTAGACCTAGGAGCTTCCCCTCAGTGTGGCCTGCGTTTACCTATGTTTCTCCGCAAGCATCTGCCTGTCCAGCAGCTGGCCCCTTCCTGCCCCACGTGTTAGGGTGTAGCTGACGTTATCCTCTCTGGCTTCCTGGGCCAAGGGTTGGGGTGTTGCGCCTCCGCCACTGCACCCGCTAGATCAGCCTTGTAGGGGTCTGTCCCTGTCCCTTGGTGATGTGGTGCGAGCCAGGCTTCTTTGCCCTGCAGCAGGCCTGGGAGGTCTCAAGATGCACTTCCAGCCTGCTGCTTCTGTCCAGCAGGGGCGGAGCAGCCTCAGCCAGAAGCTCCTGCTTTTCACAGACATCGTCTGTCCCATGGCATCCTCAGGAAAGCAGAGTCTCATTTCCGCTAGCCCTGGGTCCTGGCACACCTTCCCCTGCAGGCATCTCCCCCAGGCCTGTGCCCTGAGGACAGGCTCTGCGGAGCGAGGGCTCCCTTGGCCTGAGAGGGCCAGCATGCATTAGACCTCTCAGGAGAAATCGTTGCAGGATTGGCAACTGCACCAGGAGTTATTCTGGAATTCCTTGCTTTGGTTTGCTGTAGCTCTCTGCCATCGATAAGTTTGCGTAGGGAATTAACGCCAAGGGAGCTGGCCATGCCCAGGCCCTGGAGTAGCGAGGGCCTGCCGGTCCTGACCCTCAGCACCATAGGGCACCTGCTGATCACTGATACGGGGCAGGGCTGGTGTGAAAGAGCTGCCTGCCGAGCACAGCTTTCTTAGACGGTCCTGTAGCGAAGCGACAGACGGCCCTTCCCAACGCAGTGTTCCACCGAGGCATTTTGGCTGTGCCTCACCCTGGTCTGAGCTGAGACAAGGTGCTGTCTCTCCGCCTCTCCTGAGCCCTCCTCCCACCTGCCGCCTGAGCTCCATCCTGTGGTGTGGAGGTGAACTGAGTTTTCGGTTCTTCACGGATAATAAAATCCTTCCGTCTTTCTAAGCAAATCAACTTTCAGACTAAATTTTCTTATAGTAATCTGCACTTTCCCAAAGGGCCTTTGTCTGTAAGGGAAAATAGGTTTCCCATTCCTGCTGAAGGTCATGGTTTAGGATAAATTGTCCATCAGGCATTCGCTTATTATTTGTAGGCATCGATAACGATACAGAAAAAGCAGAGATACAGGAGACTTTCCCCTTGTTCCTGGTTTTGGGTCTGTATTAGCGGAATGCTCCTTGCTTTTCCAGTGGCAGTGTGAGATTGAACCCGGGCCTTTGCATTGAGCTGTATCTCCAGCCCCTTCTTAAATTTTTATTTTTAAATTTTAGAGTAACTTACCCAGGCTGGGCTTAAAACCTGTGATCCTGCGTCAGCCACCCAGAGTGCTTTGCTTACAGGCATGTGACCCCATGTTTGGCCTGTGTTTATTAAAGATGGTATTTGTAAGGCTTCTTAAAGAAAACTTATAAAAAGTATAATACTAATTTTTTTTTTTGAGACAGGGCCTCACTGTTACCCAGGCTGGTCTTGAAGTCTGGGCACAAGGGATCCTCTTGCCTCTGCCTTCTGAATAGCTGGGATTGCAGGCATTCAGCTTGCAATGAAAATCTTTTAAATGGGAAGACAACTTAAAACTTTTTGAAATTCTTTTAATGAATTTTTAATGAGCAGTAAAAATCGTGTGGTATCAGTGGCCCAGTGACCACTGGGTGTTGTAGAAAAACTTGTCTGGAGTCCAGGAGGTGCTGCCCTGTGGCTTAGGGTTCGCTTTGGTGTTGGAGAGACACAGCCCTAAGGAAGTGAACAGCCCAGTTTTCTTGATGGGAGACTAGAGGTAGGAGGAGTTCTTAAACTCTTTGTAGTGTGACAGATGATGGGGTTTCCATTATAGAAGACAAACAAGGTTTCAGTGACTGTCCTAATCCGCCTTCTCCTCCGAAGCCCTGGCCGGTATTTGATAGGTATTTGAGGTCATCAACCAAAAGCTGAGGGTTGAGCAGGGCTGAGCGGACCTGACTGAAGTGATGACACTCCCTGGGGTCACTTGTGAAAGTAGAATAAGAAGGCTCAACTCGTTACCTGTAGTTTCAGAGGCTGCCAGGAGCCTTTGGAGTGAACAAAAATGAGTGCGGCGGGATAGGGTCGAGAGTTAACCAGCTCCACAGGAGGTGAAACAGAATTTGCAGGAAGAGTGAACTTAATGCTCATCTTGGATAGCACCTCATCAAAGATTTCACATTAAACAGATGCCCCTAAGGAAGCAGGAAACATTGATGAAAACAGTGAAGACCAGAGATTGGATTTGTCCAAACAGGTTAACTGAAAAAAAAATTTTTTTTTTTTTATCTGATGAAAATCAGCAAGTGCTCACCTTGGAAGAGAGTTGGAAATTTTCTGCAAAGATGATGAACACAGTGATTTGACGTGTATTGTGAGCTTTGTTGTTTTGAAGAAATAGAAAAAATATGTTTGTAGAATATGGTAAGGAGCAGTTATCCAGTACAAACAGTAAAAGGCTTGTGCACATCAGCAAGCATTAGCATTCCTAAGGATCTAGAAAGCACCACTGTCATCAGCCGCATTGTTCCTTCTATAAATGGTTCTGTGAGTCAAATAGATTTCAGGATGTGGAAATCAGGAAGCTCAGAGCCAAAGAAATGTAGAGAGAACAAACCTGTGGTGCTTCATTGTATGATTGAGAAACCACTTTGATTTAAAACAAAAATTTGTAGCTCTGAATTACTTTATTCCAAAACCCAGGTCTCTCTTAGTGAAGATGGGGTGCCATGGGGATGTGGTCTATGGTGGTAGTCTGTACACTTGAAAAGATTACACATTTTTCAGTTTTAGGTAGAGTTTCATAAATATCAACCAAATAAAGATTGATATTGTCAGCTGGGGATTTAGCTCAGTGGTTTTGCCCCCTGCTGAGCAAGCGCAAGGACCCAAGTTCGATCCCCGGTACCAAAAAGAAAAAAAAAAAAAAGATTGATATTGTCACTGCTCACCTGTGTGCTGTTGTCTAGTTTTATCAGTTACAGAAAAGTGTTTTAGAATTTCCAACTGTGCCTATTTGTGTCTCCTTTTATTTCTGTTTCACATATTTTGAAGCTTCGCCATTATATGGATTTGTATTTTTAATATTGATTTTAATATTGATGCATCTTACCCATTGTCTTTTAAAAACACTATGAAGTGTCCTTTGTTTCTAGTTTCTCTTTGAGTTCTGTATCAGTATGTCCATCCCAGCGTTGGTGTATCTTCACCGGCCTGTTACTTTCAGTTTATTTCTGTTGTTATATGTGAAATGCTGCTACAGCATAGTTGGCTCTTGCTTTAAAAAAAAAAAAAAAAGAAAAGTTCAGCCTGAGAATCTGCTTGTGCTGAAACTGTTTACCATTTATTTTAAAGTAATTATCGTTATGGTTGCATTTAAGTCCGTTACTTTGTGCTTTTCTCAGGAAAGGAATTTTATTTGCTTTTGTTCCTCTCTTTTGTGTTAATGAGAAATTTGTATTCCATTTTAATTCTTTTGAGTTTCTAACTGTACCCCTGCTTTTTGGGCTATGTAGCTGATCAAGGGTTTACAGCACTCAACTTAATGTTGTCTCTGTGCTTAGTATTAATACTGAGTCAGCATCGAATCTCTGAACGAAACTAAGAATTTCAATAGTTTATCTTCACTGCCTTCTCTTACCCTTAGTATTGGCATTTGGAAGTGTAGTGCTGTAGATTTCGCTTTAAGCTGCCGTCTTTGTAGAAACTGGAGAAATTGCATAGCATACACATCCATATAATTGCCATTTCCAGCTCTCCATTTCTTCCTCTAGACCCAAGTTGTCATCTAGCAGAATTTCCATTTGCACTGGAGAACTTTGTTTTGATGTTGTTGTTTGTTGTGGTGCAGATCTGCCAATAACAAATACTTTTAATTTAATGG
Source organism: Heterocephalus glaber (assembly GCF_053883595.1). Classification (NCBI taxonomy): domain Eukaryota; kingdom Metazoa; phylum Chordata; class Mammalia; order Rodentia; family Bathyergidae; genus Heterocephalus; species Heterocephalus glaber. Next base: position 5,224,434 of record NW_028258315.1, read on the forward strand.
GAAATACCCATATTTTACTTTAACTTTTAAAGGCTAGTTTTTCCAGATGTCCTAGGACTGGTTGAGAAGTTTTTCCTCAGTAGTGGTCCCAGTGTCCTTGTATGTCCATAGTTTGTAGTGAGAAGTCTGTGTTTATTCTTGTCCCTGCTTTTCTATTACATGACATTTTTCTTTGCCTGCTTACAAGATTGTCTTTGAAATCTTTGCTTTCAGCAGTCCAACTAAGGTGTATCTAGTAGTAGTTTTATTTGTGCTATTCTCTTTGAGGTTCATTGACCTTTGACATATTTTTCAGATGTGTTACATCTTCAGATTTTTTTCCTCCTTTCTCTCTTCGAGATTCCAATTAGTGTACTGCTTCCTGTTATCACACAGGTCTTTGAATTCTACTCATTTTTAAAGTATGGTTTTTTTTGTTGCTGTTCTTCTTCAGATTATTCAGGTTGATTGCAGATAGCAGAAGAAAGCACCAAGGTTTGTCCTTAGCCAACCTACTTGAGTTCAGATCTAGAATTTTCATTTTTCTATGTTGAGTGTGCCATATTTGTTTCCTCATGGATACCATATTTTCCTTTGATTCCTTGAGCATGTTTGTAACCTGCTTAGAAATCCCTTAAGTCCAATATCCAGGCTCACTTGGAGTTTGTTTTTATGTTTATCGACTCTTTGTTTGCATGAGTTATATTTTCTCATTTTTTGTTATCTAGTTAAAACCTGGGCCTGTGACTGAGCTCTTCTGTGTTCTCAGGATGATGGGGTTTGATATAGCAAACAGTTAAGGTGCTTGGGTACAACCACAGACTTTGTCTCCCCATAGTTGGAAGCTGGTTGTGACCCTGCTGTGTTCTTAGGTCTTTCCACTGCCCTATGGGTCTCTCCTGTGTCTCAGAATTGGGGAATTACCTAAGGATTTGGTAGAGATGGACTCACACCTTCTAGTTTGCTTTCACCTGAGAATTCCCCCTGCCATGGAGCTGTTCTGCCAACTTCGAGCTCTGTGCTCCTCACGCCCAAGCATCTGCCACCCTAGCTGGGCACGGCATTATATTCACAGATTTGCCTCCATGTTCTCGTTCAAGATTTCTTTCTGGTCCCCAGCTTCCTTTTCACCACATTGCCTGTGGTTTCCTCAGCACACATGTAGTTAAGCTATCAGCTGGGGCTTCAGCATTTTAGCCTCAGCATTTGGGTGTTACTCCTACAGTTCTGTCGTGGTCGGAATGCTTGAGATGCTCAGCTCCTGCAGTGCAGGGTGAGCTCTGCTGTCCGGGCCTTTCGCTGGTAAGACAGGAACTGGTTTTCACAGCCGTGGTGGCGGTGGGGTTGGGCAGTCAGTGCTTTTCGTCAGAAGGCCACAAACTCCCCATTCTCCCCGCTTCTGGCTGTAGTTTGGGTAGTTTCAACTCTCCCTGCCTTTGCCAACAGTCTCTAGACGGCTTTCACAGTTCAGTTGTCTTGCACGCTGTCCGTGGGCATCCAGAGCCCCTTTGCCTCCCCTGCCTTTGCAGAAAGGTGGCACGTTCGGCGTGTCTGCAGCCATGGGGGTGTACTTCCCCTGTTATAAGCGTGTCCTTCTGTTGTGCATCCATTGCTTTCAGGGTCATTGACCTGGTCTCTGATTTTGCTGTCGAGATGATTTTGTGTGATAAAGCCATCTCCTCCTGGACCTGCAGTTGGTCTTTGTACCTTTCTCCAGGGAGCCACAGCTCCAGAGCGCCCTCTCCTGGGCTCTCAGGGTTTAGAAGCGTCCTGGCGCGGAGTGAGCGCGGCTCCGCCCTCTCGCTTTTCTCTCCTGCTCCCTGCGCTCCTCTCCCTCCCTGCTCCTCTGTGTGCTGCCCCCAGGGCTTCCCTTGGCAGAGGCGCCCGGCTGGTCTCAGGAGCTCCGAGGCTTCAGCCTGCCGCAGACCCGGCACACCTGACCACATGAAGATAGATGTGCAGGGCTTTGGGGCGGAGCTGCGGGCCGACTTTTTGTTCCCGGCGTGGACACCCTGTTGCCCCCTTCCCACTGCGCGGATGCGGTACACCTGGGTCTCCCGCTCCTGCCGCTTTGCCCCTGCTCGGTGTTATTTTGAGCCTGGGGGTACTTAGCTTTCTGCTAGCTGCTGATCCGAAGTCTTTTGCTTTTATTAAGGGTCACGGAGCCTGAGCTGCCCCCGCTGTCCCCAGCGCCCCACGTTTCCTGCTGCCTTGAGGTGAAGCAGGTTTCGTTGTGTGTCGAAGGCTGGAGTGTCCGCATTCTCTCCCCACACTGCCTGAGGAGCAGATTTCTGAGCATCTCTGTCCGGGTCAGCCTCTTATCTCCGTTGGCAGCCGGGACCTCGCCTGCGCAGGTCTTGATGTGACCTCCTGGCTGCCTGCCTGCGCCTGCAGCGCTGTGTGCCGACCCGGTCGCCGGCAGCCTGTGTCCCCGAAGCGATCTGGCTCCAGACTTGGCTTAGCTTTCTTGACTTTTCTTTCTAATTTTGTCTTTATGTTCTCAAAGAGATCCATTCCTTCTTTCCAGTTTGTTAGTGGTGACTTTTACAGTATTTAAGAGGCATTTTACCCAACTCTGTGTGTGCATTTATGTCTCAAGAGTGTCTTGTCCACCACATTGGGGGAAATGAAAATTTTATTTCGTCTTCTTGGAACTTGGCCTTTTTTTTCTGTGACTTCTCTGTCCCAAGGCTCAGTGTTTTCTTTTCAATCTTAAACCTTTTTTGACTTTTGAAACACCTTTGTTTTCTGTTCATGTCACAACAGTGTTATCTTCTTAAACTGGTACAAGGGCCATCGTTCTTGTGAAGCCTGGGCTTTTCCCTGGCTCAGTCACCTCTGCCAGCTCTGCACCCGGTGCTGGGACTGAGCCCAAGGGGAGCGGTCACCGGGGCCACTCGGCACAGGGCTGCCTGGGATCAGAACCCATGGGTCCCCCATCACCGGGAGGCAGGTGCCAGTCACCCCCCCACAGCCTTCAGCTTGTGGACTCTGGACCGAAGGTCAGATCTCCGGCCCCTTCACCTGGCCAGGGCCCCCTCACTCACCCCTGCTTCATACACAACAGACAGAGCAGCCCTCCCTGCTTCCGGGCTGGGGCACTTTCTCTCATCCTTGACAAACATACATATACTGTTTTTGAAAAACCAAACCAAACCAAACGCTGGGCTTGGTGGCATATGCTTTATAACACCAGTACCCGGGATGCCAAGGCGGGAGAGCAGCAGGTTCACGGCCAGCCTGCACTACATAGTGAGACTCTGCCTGCAAGAGTGTGTGTGTGTGTGTGTGTGTGTGTGTGTGTGTTCCTGTGTGTGTGTGATGGTCTAATGCGCCCTGTGAGACACGTTATCTGTGCCGTGCCCAGTGCTAGAAACTCCAGCGCTAGTCCACTGAGAAAGATATCTTTCAGTGAGAGTAACCTGCAAGAGTAATTAGATGTAGCATCTGGGCCTTCATAGCTTATCGCTTAAACAAAAACACAAAATTAGCAAATTATGTGCAACTCTTGGCCCATTTAGCCTGTATCTGTATCCCATTTCCTTACGCTCAATTCTGTATCCAGGTTAAATTGTTTGATTAGGGTAAAAGTAAGAGGGAGAAATTGTTCACGGTAGCCCGTAGTTTGTAGTGACTTTTATTAGAATAAAAGTTTGGGTCACAGTTTTAAACTAGACCAAAATAAACGTACATATGCCACCCTAGAATAGAAGGGACTTTTATTTTTATTTTCTGTTTTTTTGAGACTGGATCTCACTATATGATGCAGGCTAGCCTTGAACTTGCCGTGTAGCCCAGGCTGGGATTAAACCCCTGTCCTCCTGCCTCAGCCTCCTTAGGGCTGGGCCTACAGGCATGAACTAGAAGACTTTTAAATAGTAATAATATGTAATCCAATGTTGTTCTCAGGACACTAGAAACTCGTCATATGCTAATCAGTTGAGTTAGGTTTTTTTGTCTAAACTTACGGATAATTTTTGCTTTGCCATTAGCAGCTTTTAGAACTGAACATAAACTCGTGTTAGTCCAGATAGTCCTTTGGTACTAAGGATAATATTCTGTTCTCGTTTTTAAAAACGAGATATGGTTGGTTAAAAGAGAAAAAGACGCTAAGCCTTGTGCAGGAGTCAGGGCTGCGCTGGTAATCTGGGGAGATCTTGCTGTGTAGTGAGAGGTGACCCGCCAGCCACCAGTGGTCCCGGAGGCCGCCGTCGGTCTGAGGGCGCAGATGTGAGCTCCGGGACTGCTTCTGCCGCGCTGGGCTGGGGGCGTCCTCTGTTGGTGGGCGCGGGATCCTCGCACCCCGCTGCGGGCTCTCCGAGCGAAACACCTCAGCTTTTCACGCTGCGTAGGGGTTGTTTTAAGACTGGTGGGAAAGCGGGCGTGGAGCCGCGTCCCACCTCCTGGACGGTCCGAACCCGGGCACCGCGGGCGTCGCTCGGGCACCCGTCCTCCCTCCCTCCTCGGTCCCTGTGCTCGCGCGGCCCGGCGTTTTCGGACTTACCCTGTAGAACGCCCCCAAGTTGAAGCTGAGTGCATTTCTGGGAGGCCGTCCCAGAAGTGGCGCTGCCCATGTCCTGCCGCGTCAGTTCGCCGGCACCACACAGCCTACCCACGAGGTCCGGCGCCCGCTTCTCAGGACAGCCGTAGTCTCGGGATGCGGACCGGAGTTTCAGCATGGGCATTTCAGGGTCGGGGCGCGAGTGTACAGTGAGGATCCCGTGAATAATAAAGATACCGTTTTTCACTTTGTAATCAAGGTGTCTGGGAGGAGATAACTTTGACATAACTCACCTGCTGCTGCTCTGCAAACTTCTGCCCTCACCTTAGTGTGCCATCGGTGGATCTTGCCCACGATAATTTGTTACTTTTTTGTTATATAGATTGTTCAAGTTTCCATCGTTGGTGGCACCTTCAGTTTGGCTCCTGTGCCTCGTAGCCCCCCAACATTTCATTTGCTACCACAGGGTACTGAGGGCTTCTCTTGTGCCTTTCTTCCTTGCTGGTCTGGGGAGTCGGCCACTTCTCCAGGCGCCTGGTTTCCCTGGAGGACGGCGCAGAGAGCACCAGATGCGGCCGGATGTGCTTGTCCTGCGGCGTCGTCCGTCTCCCCTCCTGTGAGACAGAGCATGGACACCCACGCGTGACGCCTGTATGCGCCCATGTAGGCTGCATCTCTTTGCACGGTCCTGCCTGTATGTGTATTCCAAAACCCAGCGTTCGTATTGGTAAGTTTCGTTTCCAATCGAACACCGATAATCTTCTAACTTTCCTAATGTAACTTCTTTCTCCAACAATGAGAAACCCGGCTCCTGTGATCTACAGTGCACTTACTCAATTTGGGTTAAAGTAGTTTGCTCACCCATCTCCCTGTGAGAAACAGCTTTATTAACCACATCAGGTGTCAGTGGATACTGTGGGCCAAATCCAGTCCACTTCCTGTTTTTGTGAATAAAGTTTTATTGGGACGCACGTGCCCACCTGTTTGTGTATTTTCAGTGTTTGTGTATTTTCAGTGGCTGCTGCTTCAGGACAGTGGTCCAGTAGAGTAGTTGCCACAGAGACTGGATGTCCTGCAAAGCTGAACATGTTTCCTGTCTGGCCCTGTATAGAAAAATCGTGCTGACTCCTGAACTCTGAGAACACAGATTTTGTGTTTAGTTCTTTTTATCTTTGGCCTAGTCAGAATACTGTTTTCCACAGTTGCTTTTTCTTTCCGCATCCGCCAGTGTGGTTATTTTATTCATTTGTCATAGTTAGGTTTGTTCCTTCCTGCTTGTGCTCCGTTTTCGTTTCCCCCACAACACACAGTGGTTGGTTGTAATTACGCATGTTTGGGTGTGTGGAACATCACTGCGGCTCTGAGAGCAGGCACTGGGAAGATGTGTCCAGAAGTGTAGAAATGTCACTGTTTCCCCATTCCCGGTCTGAGAAGCTCCACCCCTCTTCCACCCACCCCTTGGGAGTGACCAGGCTTTAGATCTGGTTTGTCTTTCAGGTGCAACTCTGCTGTGTGGTGCTGGAAATGGAACACAAGGCTTCGTGCCTGCTAGGCGAGCTCTGTACTTCTGAGCTCTCTCTGCATCCCTGCATGAGTCTTGTGCATGTCAGCAGGTACCCGGGTGGTTTCTTGGTGAACAATCTTGCTTACAGGAAGAGTCACCCATGGGTCCTCTCATACTTAGCCACCTGTCTTGGAAATCACTCCAGATCAGCTCTTAGTGAGCATCCTTGTTTGTTTTGTTTTTTGGGAGGGGGCATGGGTGATTGAACTCGGGACCTTGCGCTTGCAAGGCAGGCGGCTGAACCACTGAGCTAAATCCCTGGCCCCTACATCCTTGTTTTTAAAACTAGCTGAGTGGAACGCCATCGTGTGAATGCTCCATAGTTTATTCAGCTCCTCTCCTCAGAATGGCATTTAAAATGCTTCTAGTAGTTTACAATTACGAACAGTGCTGCAGTGAATTATATATGTGTAGTTTTATACATGGTGGGGTGAGCCTTTAGAACATGTTCCTAGAAGTGGGGCTGCTGGATCAGAAGGGAAATGCAGATGTCGCTGTTCGCTATTGCCAGCTCCTCCAGCAGAGTGGACCCGACTTGCATTTTCCTGAGTGCATGGGCGCCCGAGTGCCTTCGCCTCGCCAGCAGTGTGGTCACACTGTTCTCTAATTCCATAGGCGAGGACGTTTATCTGTGATTTCCCTAGTAATGAGTAGAAACAATTTTTTATGTTCGGTAAGTTACATATTTTTGGTATTTTTAAATTTCAGGTGTGATTTGTCTTTTTTGTATTTTCCCCTTTACTGTCAGATCGCGGTCCTGTGCTCTTGAGGTTTTGGTGTCTGGTGCAGCCGTCCGCACTGTGGCCTCATGTGGAGCACAGGACTCCCTGGCTCTCTGGGCCTCTGCAGTGAGGCTGATCTCACTCGTGAGTGGGGCCCGTGGCCGCGCCCCATCTCCTCCGGCCAGCGTGTTGAGACTCAGCGTCAGTGTTGGGGTTTGGTGGACACAGACACACTGACTGCAGCGGGCTGCTCTTGAACGTGCCTCCTCCTGGTGCTGCCGGCCAAGGGAGGCCCCCTCCGGGTTCTGGCTGCCTTGGGCCAGCCGGACACTCAGCGATTGGCAGCATAGAGGGGACCCTGTTGCCTAGTTTAGAAGGATTTCCTTCAGATGGATGAATGAGCAAGAATATGAGGTGGGTCAAACGGCGGGCTGGGTAAATTCCCTGAATTCTGTTGTCTAGATAGTATTTCAGCTAGAAATAGCAGTTAGTTTTGATAAACTTGCTGGACTTAAGGCAATTTTACATAAAGACAGACCACTTGGTTTAAAAGTGGTTTTCTGCAGTACAATGAGCAGTCAGCACCATTCATCGATCACTTTCTCAGCTCCTGTTCTCTTCTGGCCCAGTTAGTGGTTCTTGTTTGAAGTGAAGAGCTGGCCAGCATTGATTGACCCTGGTGTATTTGTCCTTAGGACAATCCTAGAATTCAGTACTGTATGCCGAGAAGAGTTCTGTCTGGGTTTTTAAAAACTAGCTTTTTTAATAATTTTTTTTGTTTTGGTACCGGGGATCGAACTCCAGTCCTTGCTCTTGCGGGGCAGGCGGTGGCAGCACTGAGCTAAATCCCCGGCCCCCAAAATTAGCTTTTAATTATGTAAGTACTCGATTACATTATTCTTGTAACATAAATTCAGGCATTATCGATAAACTCAAGCCTAGGCCTCTCCTCACCCCTGCCGGCGTGACTGTCACTGCGGCTCCCTGGAGCCCCCAGGGCAGCACACCTTTGCTGACTGGCGGCCCTGGGGTGCTGACTGGAAGCCACTGTCGCAGCAGTGGTTAGAGCAGGGCAGACTCAGGCGCCATCCAGACGTGGACGCAGCCTGCCTGTTAGCCAGACCTCAGCAGTCGAGGCACACACTTCTGTGCTCGTGCCTGAGGAAACAGCTGGCAGGAAGACACAAACGTTCCAGGCAAGATCTTGCCCAGCTGCGTCCAGAGCCTCGGTGTCGATTTGACTGTTTCTGTGATCAATGACGTGTCTTTCAGTTTTTAGAACGTTGCTTTAAGTACTGTGGCTTTATGACGTTTTCATTTCAGGTTGTCCAAATCCCCCTTTACTGTAATTCTTCGGAATTACTGACTTTTTAAGGAGTTTCGCATTCTTCTATGGGAAATGTTAGCTTACCTAACTGTTGTGTTCTGCGTACAATTCTAGTGGAGTTTTCATGGCAGAAGAATTGCGTTGAATTTCTAGATTAATTTGAGCAGAGAAGTTTGACTGTTGAGCCTTCTACTACTCATTGAGGATGGTATTTCTACTTCAACTCTAAGTCCTTTAGTAAAGCTTTGTATTTGAATGTGTTTATATGTATATTTTACATATTTTTGGTTTAATCTGTTTTCTGTTAGCTATAGTATTCTGAGGTAATTTTTCTAGCTGATATGAATGTGATTGGAAACCATACTAGGGACTGAACCCAGGGACTTCACGCTGAGCTATATCTCCAGCTTTTTTTATTTTTTGTTTTGTTTTATTTTAATTTTTATTCTGAGATGGGGGTCTCCCTGAGTTATCTAAGCTGGCTCACGCTTGAATCCTCTTGCCTCAGCCTCCCAGAATGCTAGGATTATTACAGGCATGTAGGTTGGGTTTTTTTTTTAGGACTTTTACTTTGAATTTTAAAGTAGTGAAGGAGCTATTGTTTACATTGTAAGAAGATGAAACTATTAAAATCCCTGAGAAATTAATACAACCATATTAACTCTTTCATGTGGTCAATATTGTTTTAAACACTTTGCAGCTACTGTTACAGAGCAGTTACGCCTTCATTTCTCAGCGAGCAGACATTAGGCTGGTTACATAATGCAGTGGGGGGACAGCAGCAAGGCAACAGCTGTGTGTTTTAGTGGAGATCGTGTATAGGGTAAATCGAGGCAGACGCGGCCTCACCCCCTCCGTGCATGCACCCCTCCCGCCATGTCGGCTGTGTGTGCTTCCTGGTTTAACACATCATCAGTGTTTTCCTCACACCATTAAAACACTTTTATAAATGTCACTAGTGAGTATTTTCTATCCTACCAGTAGTGTTTCTAAGTCTATTTAAACCTATGGGCTTTTTTGTAGTTTTAAAAAATACTTACACATACAAAAGAGTGTCACATATGAGTTGTGGAGTTTAATTCTATAGGGGACGGGCAGCCTCCGCCAGAGCCTTTGGTGCTCACGGGTTGAGCTGTGTGGGGTTCCCAGTGGGTATTTAATTGCAGTGCGGCTAAAGTAGCACTGTGACCTGCTGGGACCACGCTCTCCTTTTTAAGAGAGGATTAGAAAAATACAGTGAAATTACTGGGTCAGAAGCCGTGGACATTGTAAGCGTTGTAGGAGTCTCTTATTACAGGAGCACTGGAGCGGGCCAGGCATGCGTCCCTTCCAGCGCTGGGAGTGATTACACTGAAAACGGAACTCTCAACTCGCCTGATAGGAAAGAGTTATCTTTGTATTTGTATTTTTTTTGAAATTTTTGTTAACCCTTTTCTAGTTAAAAATAATTTCATATTAACTCTTCGTGTTAAGGCCTTTTTATGACAAATATATTTCTCAATTTATTTTCTTTATATTCTGCACTTTTTATTTAGCTGAGTTTTGCTGCTTAAAATGAGCCAGGGGCCAGGGATGTAGCTCAGTGGTGCCGTGCCTGCCCCCACGTGCAAAGTCCTGAGTTTGATTCCCAGTACAATAAACAAACAAACAAAATAGCCAGGTCTACTGGTCTTACTATTTATAATCTGAACTTAGTCTCTTCCCAAGGATAAAATTAGAATTTTTTTAAAGCTTTTTAATTTGCAGTTTGCCCAGGTGGAATTTATTTTGCCAATTTTTGGTCTGAATCTCATAACCAGCCAGTATTTCCTTCCTTATTTCTGCCTCATCCTGCCCAGGTAAACTTTGAGTACTGGCATCAGTTTTGAACTGGTCTGCTAAATCACGATTAGATCAATTTACCTGCGTAGTCCCATTTCTTGGGACAAAACATTCCCTTGAAGAAAGGTTTTGTTTTTTTTTTTTGTACCAGGGATTGAACTCGGGACCTTGCACTTGAAAGGCAGGTGCTGGAACCACTGAGCTAAATCCCTGGCCCTGAAGAAAGTTTTTAAGAGTGTCTTTTTCATAATAAGAATGTTCATAGGTGATTCTTGTTCTGCCAGCTACTGCTAAAATTACATCCTCTCAGCCTTGATGTCCTTGAGTAAGGTAGTAGCTATTAACATTCAAGCTGGAAAACACACCCAGAAAGGAAGCAAGTAGTAAGAATGTTACCGACACTAGAGAGATGCTTTATTCCTGGGAAGGGGAGGGAATTGGAAGCCTGTGGAGAAAGGGTTGGTACTGCTCTGTGCACGTGACTCCACCTGCAGCCTCCAGGCAGTGGGGCTGTCATGTCACAGGTGCCCTGTCTGGCGTCTGTCTAAGCGTAGAGATGTGTTCAGTAGACCGTGAGCCGTAATTGAATTGTCTTCCATGTGCAAATGGACTTTTCTCTTTTTCGTGCCCTGTGTGTTGTGTTGTGTTGTGTTGTGTTTTTGACAGTACTCGGGAGTGAACCCAAGCCCTTTTCACTGAGCAGCATCCCCAGCTGTTTTTCTTCTGAGACAGGATCTCACCAAGTCACTAAGTTGTCCATACTGGGCTCAGATTTGTGATCCTCCTGCCTCAGCCTCTCGTATCGCTGGGATTACAGCTGTGTGCCATCACACTCAGCTGGTGCCATTTTCTTCCCCTGCGCATCCTGTGCTTATCCTGCTTTGTGGAGTGGCTTTTACCACCAGATTAGCTTTCTTCCTTGCTCTCCTTCAGGAAGAAAGCACAGTTGTATTCTGTTATAAATGCTAAGTAATAAAGTCTAAAAGTTAAGCCAGTTCCTACCACCCTCCTAGCATTTAAATGATAAATTTTAAAATGTGGCCTTAGGAGTCCATCCTCAGAACCACCAAAAACAAAACACAAAACAAGAAACCACAATAACAGAAGTGTTTGCTGGGCCCCGCCCCTACCCCAAGTACCTGCTGAGAGTCAACACAGGTGCCGAGTAAGTGCCACGCTGTCGCGTGCAGTTCTGTGACTGGAAACTTCCCTGAGCCTGGGACATGAGTGTTGGAGTTGCAGACTGCCTGTAAATCTGAATCTGTTCACCTCAGTGACTAGGGCACAGCTGGCTCTCTGCATCATGGCCCGCATGTGAGTGAAACTGTTAAAACACTTGTGTCCGTACTAGAGTATGTCCAGACATTTTTGCCATTATTCCCTAAACAATCCAGCATTTCACTTGTTGACATAGCATTTGCACAGTGTTAAGTACTCTGAGGGACCTGCAAGTGGTTTAAAGTGCACAGGAAGAGGTGCAGATACTGCCATTTTATAGACGGGACTTTGGTGCCTGAGGGGTCCTGGAGCCAGCCGGTCCCTTACAGATAGCAAGGGACCGCTGTAGAACTTGGCTCTTGTGGTCTCTTCTGTTCTGTTTTTTGAGACAGAGTTTTGCTGTGCAGTTCAGGCTGGCCTTGAGCTCACTGTGTAGTCCAGCCTTGCCTTGAACTCTTCCTGCCCCAGCCTCCTGAGTGCTGGGATTACAGGTATATGTCACTTGTGTTTGGCACTTGGTTTTTTTGGTTTTTTAACGTGTGGGTCAGCATTTTTTTTTTTATCACCAGGGACATACTTTGATTATATGTGTGCCTTGGATTTAATGTTTTATAAGTGGCACTGAAATTTGAGGTATTCCTAGTGGGCTAACAGGAGAGCTTCCCACTCGTGTATGTCGGTCACTCCCAGCTTTGATGCTGTTCAGTGCGCAGCCTGGGAAGTGGCAGTCTCCTCGTGGCCCGCTGCCTGCCAGGGCTGAGGAGGGCTCTACCCAGACTTGTCAGGCTCACTGAGCCGCAGCCCAGCCGACCTGCCGTCGCCTGCACCATGGCCCTCAGGTAGTGGGGCTTCTGCACCTGTGCGCGCGCACGCGTGTGTGTGTGTGTGTGTGTGTGTGTGTGTGTGTGTGTGTGTGATTGATACTTCACCTCAGGAGCGAGCAGTCGTGACTCTGTTTCCTCCTTGGTCTGGGCTCAGTTCTCTTTTTTCCTCATCGTCCATCCGCGAGCAGGTGATCGTGGCAGTGGTTTCCAGGGTGGGGTGGGTGCACTTTGTGCCTGGAGACACTGTTCTTGGAAGCATTGCCAGAGGGTGTGCTCCTGCCACCCCGTGGGTGGAGGCCAGGGACACTGCCGAGTGCCCTGCAGTGCACAAGCCCACGTCACAGGGACTTAGCTGGCTTCGAACACCGATAGTGCTGAAACTAAGGAACCCTGGTGCAAGTGATGGGTGGGAGGTCTGGGGTGACTTTAGCAGGACCAAGGGCTTTAAGGAAGACCGACTAGGCAGAGAGATGGAGAAGGGGGCAGTCTCGGTGGTGGGGAGGCATCGGGGACTCGTCCCTGTCCCTGCCCGCTCCTGTGTTCTCCCTGGTGATTGGCCCTCAGGCTCACGCAGAGCACCATAGGCAGCCGTGGAGAGGTCTAGATCTTCCCTCCAGGGCGCAGACACTCCTGACAGATCCATAAGGAGTTCTGCGGTAAGTAGGTGTACCATTTGTCTGTTGTTTTGGGGTCCTGAATAGACTATGACTTGAAAGTGATGATTAACAGTAGCCAGTTTGCTCTTTGAAGGTCCAAACGAAAGACATTAAAAATAAACCTTTACTTGTGGTGGACCATAGAGCCCAGCTTTCTTTTCTTACCTCTTCTAAGCACTGTGATTTCATTGTGCATAGTACACATTAGACCCAGGTATTAATTCAGTTAGCAATTTGAGGTTCTAAGCTCAGTGTCTCATGGCAAAGAAAGATCAGTTTCCCCACAGTTGGATTCCGGTACCTTCTCTTTCTGGCAGCATCGAGCTTTTCAGGGTCCTTCTGTTTAGCTCCTGGATCTTGGGCTGGTGTCCCCTGTGAGCAAGGTAGAGGACTCTGACACTGACCACAGTCGACAGGCCTCCCACTCCTATGCGTTCTGCTATCCTGCCTTATGTTGTTTTGAAGAGGCTGGGTAGGCATTGAGACCTTGAGGAGCTACAGGAAGGGAAACAGGATCAAATTAAACAAACTCCCTGATGAGCATGTTGAGAAGTGAGTAGAAATGACACCCACAGGATGACTTAGATGCCTTAACTGCAGGTGGAAACTGCCCTTCGGAACCAAAAAGTATAGCCGAAAGCACTGAATATCGGAAAGCCTTTAATATACTGAAAATGCCGGAATAATGTAACATTTTGAAATCTAAAAACATCTACAAGCCTTGCCTCACATCCAGAACCTGTAATCCAGAGTCAGAACTGTTTTACATCTCAGTTCTGGGTGCACACTGAGTATTCAGTATTCAAAGCAGTCAAACCGCTTTTGTATTTTCTAGCCTTTATATTAATCTTACTAATGATGGAATACAGTCTCATTTCACCTTATCACTATTAGTCACTATCTTACCTTTTCATTTTAGTGGTTCTAATGTGTTTATGACAAGAGACAGTCCACACATGTGAAGAAGAAACCAGAGGGGAGGTGGTTATCGTTACCGTGGGGTAGTCGCTGTGTGACAGCGCTTCTTGGGTTTCTACACAGTGTTTGTTTTGTTAAGTTGTGAAAGGGGCCTCACTAAGTCACTAAATTGCCGTACCTGGGTTCGAACTTGTGGCCTTCCTGCCACAGCTCCCCAGAGTGCTGGGCTTTTCAGGCCGTGCCCAACTCCATGTACTCTTAAGGGACATCATGCCAAAATTTTTTGAAGAAGCATTATGGGGGTGTGTAACGCCCACTTTTTTTTTTTTTTTTTTTTTGGTACTGGGGATCGAACTAAGGACCTTGCAGTTGTGAGGCAGGTGGCGGAACCCCTGAGTAAATCCCTGGGCCTCGTCCGCTTTTTTTAAAGAAGTCTTTCTATTGATGAAATATTTTAACTTCATGAGTTTTATGGTATTAAACAGGAAAATAAAATATCAATAAAATATTAAATTTTAATATGTAATGAGTGTGTAGAATAAACATCAACATTTTCAACATCGAGATCTAAAAAACAGCAGCAGAAAAAATTTCTTATGTGAACTACAATGAAAATACAAGCAAAACTACAACAAAGTAGTCTTTGCTTCCATTCTCACGCCTAAGGCAGTCTTCACACATGACAGCAGCATGTTCCGTGCACATGTATCGCTTACACTGACAGCACGTGTGCTTTGTTTTCCTGTCTTCTTTGGTAGGACGCACTTGACATCTTGCTGCTCTTCCGGTTTTATCACGAGGTTCTTGTGATGTTCACTGGTCTGCTCCAGAATTTCTTTGCAAAGGTCTTTGAGCAGATGCATACTGTTCTTCCTCTGTTGTGATTGATTATTTATCAATTCCAGTTCTAGTCCTCTAAGACAATTTCTCCATGATTATTTTGTGCTCTTCATTTTCTTTGTAAACTGTGAAACTATGCCTGACATGTTTAAGATCTAGTAAAACACAACTTTGGCCAGTGGTTTGTGTTTTGAGTGACATCATAGTTGCTGCATATCTCATCAACAACATCTGCTCCGCCTTTTGTTTTGTTGTGAAATGTGACCATTTCTGACTTCATTTGAGGATTCACTATCAATTTTTTTTTTCTTTTGGTTTGGTTTTTTGAGACAAGGTCTCCCTACGTAGTCCAGGCTGCCCTTGAACTCACTGTGTAGCACCAGCTGACCTTGAACCCACAGGATCCTGCCTTAGCCCTCTGCCCCAAGTGCTGGGATTACAGGCATGCACCACTGTGCCTGGCTTCATTAACAATCTGTGTGTGTGTGTGTGTGTGTGTGTGTGTGTGTGTGGTGTGTGGTACTGGGGTTGAACTCAGGACCTTGTGCTTGTGAGGCAGGCGTGGAACCACTGAGCTAAATCCCCATCCCTTCCTTCATTAACAATCTTGTCATGGTGTAATGCTCACAGTATCAGTATTACTTTTGTTTTTCTTCACCATATAGGAGGCTGTTATGTTTTTATGAAATCCAAAGGTTGTACTATACATTTTTCTATTGTGAACTTGCATCATTTTTTCAGGAATCTTGACTCTGTTCTTGCAAATAATTCCTGTGCTAGTCAACTGGTGTTCTTTTGGTTTTTTTAGTTTTGTTTTTTAGCAAATATAACATCAATGGGTAACTTGTGAACCAATTGTTGAATGTGACATTTGGGTTACTTTTTTGAAATAGGTGCAGCAAATCTGTTCACATCATACAGTTTATTGCTATAGGAATGAAGACCTGGTAGCCAGGTTCCAGGATAAATTTCTAAATTCAAGGTATAAAATGTCTTTACATCTACAAGGGCATATATTTTATACCATATTTGGCATATATTGCTGAAACCTTCAACAACCACAAAATGATGCAAGTTTTTTGTCAGTTGTCATGTATTCAGATATTGTATAAGTTGCTTGACAGTTTGAAACAAAGCTTTCAAAAAATGAACAAATAGCAGCCAAATTGTTAGGGTTTTTTATCTTTTTTCTTTCTTGGCAGGTCTTTTTGTTGTCAAAGCTAGGGAATTTTGAAAGAAACCAAATCTCTGAGTTCTTTTTTTTTTTTTGTACTGGGGATCAAACTTGGGACCTTGTTCTTGCAAGGCAGGCGGTGGCACCACTAAGCTAAATCCCCGGCCTTCTTTGAGTTCATTATTGTTCTAAAAATCTCAACCATATCTGTCACTTCTTCATAAATCCTTTAGATTCTGACAATTAGAATGATAAAGTCCTGATCTGAAGGCTTTTAGTTCAGATAGTGAAATATCATGATAAATATACTTTTGAGTATTATTATTATTGATGCATATAGAATGTTTTACTTGTATTTCATTATTAGTGTATTTCAAAACATCTTATAACATATTGTCCATTACAAACAGTTTCTAACATTGAATTGCAGTATTGGCATTCTGTCCAATAGGTTTCATCCCTGGCCAGAACCTACTAACATCATCTGATTAATTTCTAACTTAGCATTCAAGTACACATGACCATTTTTGTAGCATTTAGACTAGTCAAATATTTATTTACATTACTGTTTTCTTCCTCATCTGAATAAAAGTCTTTATTCTGTACTTCTCTATCTTGCTAAACTTCTTTGGCTTACATGATCCATCTCATCATCAGTAGGTGAATCACTTGATGACTCACTTTCAACCTCCTCACAAAATTGTAAAAGTGGATTTTCATACAATATTGTACTGAAATGGGTGATTTCTACAAGAAAAAAATTTTTTAATGTAATAAAAAATTATGAACACAAAATAATAGCACGTGACGTGGATAAAACTCACCCATTTATGTAGGGAACAGGGAAAGGAGACATTACTAGAACCTCTGCAGTAAGTCCTAGTCTCCCGAGAGCCAGTAGCACAAGATGAATTACAGGAAAGGTAGAAAAATGAGACTTTGAGAAGAAGCTGAGCTTTGGGTCTGATCAGTGCTGCTCTGGGCAGCCAAGAGGAAAGCCCCCAGCTTACTGGGAGAAACAGACTTAACAAATGAGTTGCAGAGTGTTCAGTACATCGGGATAAACAAGGTGTAACAAATGACTTGCAGAGAGTTCAGTACATTGGCATAAACAAAGTGTAACAATCCAAGAACAATGAGGAACTGAGTAGATGAAGATTTTGTTCCTCCCAGGATGTCTTCAGCTTGTGTAATCTTGTCCTGGAGCATCACAGCATCACCTGGTCATTGAGGTCTCAGTTGTGACGGAGAGCCAAAATGGAATTATGTCTCAAAAATGCCATAGCTGGCCTGTAGGCAGGGGAACTAGGCCTAATCAAATGGTTTTTCCCTAAAATTATGTAGCATTGCTCCCAACACGTTTACACTTTGACACACATGCACACTCCTTGGCATTTGTTGTACCAAGTGGGGGAACCCAAAGATTGTTTCCTGTATTCCCCCAGTGCAGCTACTGAGATGCAGAGCCAGCTACCATTATGCTAAAGTACATATTTTCATTAGAAAAATATGGTTAGGGTGTATTTTACCCACCGTGATGCCCCAAGTGAAGTTTGTAGTTTAGAACAATTGAAAGTATACCCTTCTGGGATTATATGGATTAAAATTTGCATCTGTGTTGTCCGTTAGGTAATCCCAACCATGTCATTATTTGGCTCAATTTCAATTAAACCATAAGCAAACTTTGAATTGTTTTTTGCTATTATCGCAGTGTTGTGTTTGCCACCCACACTGTTGACATTTCCTTTTTTTTTTTTTTAAAGACGTTCTCTTTGTCCTTAGTCATTTAGGAGTATCACTCAGTTGAAATAAAAATACAAATGTTAACTTGGAGAAAATGTGTTAGTATTTATTGATTAATAATTTTGTAGCTCTCTTAAATTAACTCACTTATATACAGTTGGAAAGTGCCAAAGATAACTGTGTGTGTCAGCTTTCCCACCACCAAGATAAAATGACTGATATATACAGCTTAAAGGAGGAAATGTATTTGTCTAATGACTGTGGTTGGCTGGTTCTATTGCTCTATGTCTGAATGTTTTATTCTTTATTGAAAGTAGTGAGTGAGGTCTCCAACTATTATATCTATCTCTCCCTTTAGTTTTGTCAGTGTTTGCATCATGTAGTTTGGAGCCCTGTTATTTGGCACACATATGTTTACAATTGCTATGTCTTCTTGATGAATTGACTTTGGTGTCAATGCACTTTAACTCCTGTAACGGTTTTGACTTAAAAGATTTTTAAGTGTCTGATATAGTAACAGCCAATCCAACTCTTGGTTACTATTCACATGCAGTATCTTTTTCCATAATTTCACTTTCAGTATTTTTGTGGTTTTGAATCTAAAATGAGTCTCTTGTAGACAACATATATTTAGATTATGTTTTTATATCCATTTTGCCAATCTTTTATCAGAAAAGCTTAATTTACATTTAAAATAATTACTGATAAAAATAAGTAAAATAATTACTGATAAGGAAGGACTTGTTTTGTTTTACTGTTTGTTTTCTGTTTTACGCATCTCTTGTCCCTCATTTCCTCAATTACTGCCTTATATGAATAGTTGATTTTTGTTTGTAGTGAGTTGTTTTAATTTCCTTCCTATTTCCTTGTATATATTTTAGATATATTCTTTGCGGCTATGCTAGAGATTGCATTTAACATTTTAAGTTCATAACTGTGTAATTTGAATTGGTACATACAAACATCTGTCCCATTTATGTTGTCAGAAATTTATCCGTATATCTTTATCTTTAAAATCATATGTGAAATATAAAATGGATTTACAACTCCAAAATAAGTAATACTGACATAACACTGATTTTTATATTTGCTCATGTGGTTAGCATTACCAGAGAACTTTTTCAGTTGTTGCCTAACATGCTTTTTGTTTTTCTTCCCCTTTGATACAGGGTCGCACTATATAGTTCAGGCTGGCCTTGAACTCAGCTGGCCTCAAACTTCTCATGATCTTTCTGTCTCAGCCTCCCAAGTGCTGGGATTGTAGGGATGTGCCATCATGCCCATCTTTGCATGCTTCCCTTGAAGGACTGCCTTTAGCATTTCTTGCAGAGCAAGTCTAGTAGTAATGAACAACTTCACCTTTTATTTATCTGCAGATACCTTTTTTTGAAGATCATTTTGTTGAATATAGAGATCGTAATTGTCATTGCTTTCTAACTAGACCTCTTGGTTTCTGATGAGAAGTAAGGTGTTAATCTAATTAAAGGCTCTGTGTATATACTGTGTACAGATGAATCACTGCTCTCAGCATTCTTGTGAAAATAGCTTCCAATAGTAATGTATTTCAGTGTAAGTCTCTGACTTTCCTGCTTTGAAATACTTGATCTTCTTGGGTTTATAAATCCATGTCTTTTCTTAACTTTGGGATATTTTGGGCATTATTTCTTCAGATAATCTTTCTACCCCTATCTCTTTTCATCCTGGGTCTACTATAATTGTTGGTTAGCATCATCATATACCACTAATCTTTTGGGCTCTTTTCTTTATTTAACTTTATTGTATTTCTTTCTACACAATCAAGATGTGATAATTTTAAGTTTGTTGGTATTTGTTTGGCTTGTTGTTGAACCCCTCTAGTGAACTTTTAATTTCAATAATTGTACTTTTCAGCTCAAGTATTTCCTTGGTTCCTTTATATAATTTCTATTTCTTGATTTTGCTCCTAGATAACTTTTCAGATTTCCTTTAGTTCTATTTCCTTTAGCTTTTTGGAGCATATTTAAGAGAGTCGATTTGAATTCTTTTGTCAAGTCAGTCAAATGTTCAGGCTTCCTTGTGGCTGATTTTTGTTAGTTTATTTTTTTCCCTTTTAATAGGCCGTACTTTCTTATTTTCCTTTATGACTTGTGAAGTTGTTAAAAACTAAGCATTTGAATGTTACAATATCTTAATAGTAAGCATCTAGTTTTATCCCTTTCTCATGTTTTTACAAGGGTTTAAAAAGTTGTTGAAAGCTGCAGTAGTCTATTGAGTGATATTTCTATGACACTTTTTGCAAAGACTGTATTCCCTATTGTTGCATGTGGTCACTAAAGTCTCTGTTCCTTCGTTTGTGTTTTGCTAGTGTTTGCACAGAGCTTTTCTTGTATACCTGGAGCTAAATGAAACAAACCAGAACCCTCTCCTGATCTTTGCATATTGACTCTGAGATAGGGCCTCTCTTCCATACTTTGCCAGCCTTGTGCTGAACCTGGGCTGAAAGCCAACTCCTGGTACTTTGCTTTCTCCCCTCCCTCCTTGATCCTGAATGATTCTGAATGTCCTGATTTTGCACAGATTCTCTTCTAGAGTTTCCATATGTAGGTCCTGTGGAGTCCATTGTATGTCCCAACTGTGTGATTTTTGTTCGTTTTGTTTTGTTTTTTGAGACAAGGTTTCACTGTGTGGTTCAGATTGGCCTTGAACTCACTATGTAACCTACGCTGGTCTCGAACTCCCAGCAGTCCTCCTGCCTCAGCCTCCCGAGTGCTGGGATTACAGGCATGGGCCACCTTGCCTGGCAGCCATGTGATCTTTTATCCCAGGTGTCTGGGTGCTCACCTTGCAGTGTTTCTGAACAGTGTCCCCACTTTTCTAAGCTTAGGGCATCAGTGTGTCGTGTGCAGTGGGCCCCAGTTGGTAGAACACAGCTACACAGTAATTTGTGCACAAGGTCTTCTGCTGTCTTCTGAACCAGAAGGCCGGAACCCCAGCTGGGAAAGCAGGCAGCTGGGCTGGGAAGAGGGTGCAGAAAGGGAAAGTAAAAAGTACACCACAGAGCTTTCTTGCTGTTTTGAAGCTGCCACATCCTTGATTTACTTCTGTGCTCTAAACCCTTGACTTGATTCCACAGTTGTGATAAACTTGGTTCTAACAGTCACTGCTGCTGCTTACTATTTCTGTGGGGCGTGAGACCGGAGAGCTTCCCACTCCACCGAGTTCCTGGTCTTGTCTACTTCTGAGTGGTTGCAGGCAGAGGTCAGCAAGGTTGTTCAGTGTTGAAAGTGTGCAGAAGCCCCTTCCACTCGGCTCCGGTCGGCCAGAGGAGGCTCAGCACCCCTCCAGCCCATCAGCCCTTGGCCCTAGCTATGGGCATCTGATACGCACTGTCAGTTCATCCTGTGCCCCCGTCACCAGGAGGATGCTCGCCGCGCTCCCTATGATTCAGACGGACTGTAGATGGTACCGATGATTCTGCTGCTGAGCCCCTGCTGTATGCCAGACCGGGCTGCCCTGTAGTGCACCGTGACAGCCATCTTCCCTGGTGGGCAGCCATAACTGGTGAATGCCTTGAACTCGGTCTCTTTCTAGTCAATGCTTTTTCATCTGGGAACTTCAAAGTCATTTATTCATGAGGCTTAGATTTCCGTATCAGACACAAGTGCTACCCATGACTGTAACATAGAAACAGGTTCTCCAGAACCCAGAGTGGGTTTTAGTCGTTTTACACTGTGCTTTCAGTCCTGGCCCCCTAGAGGAGTTGAGTTTTAAGCCAGTGTGATAATTGCCCATCTGCTTTGCTTTATCCCACACCGCTCCATATTTTATTTTGTCCCTCAGGGCCCCCGTGGAATGGCCTTCTGCTCCCTTTCCAGAACTTCCACCTGTCCTTGCGTGTCCACCAGGGAGCAGGGCGCTCACTGTCTGGCTTTCTCCCGTTTCTGCAGTAAGTGCTTTGTCCTGCTGCGGTCCTTTAAGAAACTGCTCATTAAAATATACTCTTTTTGTATGTATGTCACCATACCACAGGGAAAAAATAAGTCACACACAAACATTATGCAAAAGAGAAGGTAGCAAAGAAGTCTGTGCAGTGGACTCGGGCTTGGTGCGCTGGCCCTCAGCGTGGCTCAGCGGAAGATGCTGCCACCGAATGCGGAGGAAAAGGGACGAGCAGCAGTGCAGGAGCTCACCCTCTCCTGCGCCTGCCCTCTCGCCAGCGACAGCCCTGGGCACAGCGAGAGCTGGAGAGAGGGAAGCTCAGTGGGACAGAGCCGGGATTTGTCCCCCCGGGCGCCCCAGGAGGGGCAGCAGGTGTGGTGTAGGCTGTAGGCGTGTGTCTGTCGGAGGGAGGAGCGCAGGACAGGCTCGGTGTCTGTCTCCTTCCCGTTCCCGTGTGCATCGGTGCCTCCCACTGTGCCTCGTGTGTAGCAAGCGCCTCTCACCAAGGGAGCGAGGGTCCACATGAGGTCGAGCGGCCGTGTTGGAGGCCTGGGCCTGAGTGAGTGGTGCCCCGTGTTTGGAGCATCGAGAGCCAGTTGGTTTTGTTTTCCTGATTTGCCTCAGCGCCTATTCATAGAGCATTAGGACTGTCAACGGCCCCACGTCTGATGCTCTGACTCAGGAGTTTTCAGCTTTGAGATGGTACAAAAGCAGTACACGTGAAGCAGAAACCACACTTAGAATTTTTTTTATGTATTAAGTTTATTAGTACGTTTTAGGTACACATTCTGATCAGATTCATCTTTGGGAATTCGTACCTGTACCTGTTGTACCTTGGTTCTTGTTTTTTTACATTCCCTTTCCCTCCCTTCCACCCCTCCACCCCTCCCTGTTTACAAAAGCTTTGTTTCCGTTTTTCCTTCTCTCATACTTTTTCTTTCCTTTCTCTCCATTCCCCTGCCCCCCCTTCCCCTTCCCCTTTGCCCCTTTTCTTCCTGTTTCACATTATCTGTTCTACATTTTGGTCCTCATTTACACTTTTATTTTCCCACAGTGGAGAAATAATTCAGTATTTACACGTGTGTCCTCTTTCTTTCACTGAAGAGTATAGCTTCAGTGTTCATCCATTTAGCTATAAATGTCTCTAGTTTATCATTCTTTGTGGCTGAGTAGTGGTCCATTAAAAAAAACTGCATCTTCTTTATCCAGTCACCAGTTGATGGGCATTTGGGCTGTTTCCAAGATTTAACTATTACAAACTGTGCCTCTGTTAACATGAGTGCGCATATACATATATCACTGTGGCATGATACTTTTAATTCTTTGGGGAAGATTCCCCAGCAGGGGAATAGCTGGGTCACATGGGACCTCTAGCCCTAGTTCTTTGAGGTATCTGCATACTGATTTCCACAGTGGTTGCACCAGTCTGCACTCCCACTAACAGTGGAGAAGGGTTCCTTCCTCCCCACAGCCCCGCCAGCATTTGTTATTTGTTGATTTCTTGATAGCAGCCATTCTTTCTGGACACACTTGGAATTTGGAATTTTGATCTTTTCCTGGCCGCGTGATCCATCCTCTAGTCAGCTGTGTCACCACAAGGGAAATAGCCACGATTGTACACACGCAATATCCAGCGCTTCATGAGAGAAGAGGCCCTTGGTGACTTTGCACAGCTGTAGGCTGCTGTCAGTGAGGCCGAGCCAAAGTGTCTCATGCGTTAGAGTATTCAGTTCATTTTCTGCTTACTTGGGCTTCTGTGGGACGTAGCTCTATACAGGTGGAGGAAGGTCTCAGCCTGACCATGCTCAGGCTCCCCTCAGCTTGCCTTAGGATTCCAGGACGAGAAACCCAGTGTAAATTGAAAATACAAGTCAGAAATGCATTTACTACCACAGTTAATCCATTGTGAAGTAGAAAAGTCGTAAGCTGAACCATCGTAAGTCAAGAACTAATTCACGTGACGGCAGGTGTGAGCAGAAGTGGACTGAAAGTTGCCCATTGATCTGAAACACCCGTCGGCCAGTGTGGGCTTCACTGTAGTGATGGACATATAAAGGAGGTCTGTTGAAACCTTTCACAACTAATCTGAACTCCTGTGTTACAATAAATACATCGATCGTCTGACCATTACCA
This sequence comes from Heterocephalus glaber, assembly GCF_053883595.1. Classification (NCBI taxonomy): domain Eukaryota; kingdom Metazoa; phylum Chordata; class Mammalia; order Rodentia; family Bathyergidae; genus Heterocephalus; species Heterocephalus glaber. The sequence goes on from NW_028258315.1 coordinate 5,247,772, forward strand.
AAAGTGATAATTACAGTAAGTGCATTTTCACATATTATTATTGTGCGCATTGCACGCAGTGTTACTAATGTTTTTTCTTGAATATGGTTTTGTTCCCAAAATTCTCCTAAAATTGGTTCAAAGTTGATTTCAAGTTATTATGAGATTGTTGACATTTTGAAATGAATTTCAGAATTTTTGTATATTTTTAACTTTAAATACCCATCTTTTCAGTTTGTCACTTGATTTTTATGGGAATTAATTTCACTATGTTTATTTGTAAGCTTTGATTTCAATAATTATAGTTTGCCAAATGCTTTAGAAGTTGACTTTTCAGCAACAAAAATTCTGTTTGCAAAGTTTTGATAAATTTCCAGCTATTTTTTCTCTCCGCTACTGGGAATTGAACTTTGGTCCTTCACACTGAGCCACATCTCTAGCTCTTTATTTTTTTGACAGGGTCTCACTAAGTTGCCTAGGCTGGACTTAAGCTTGGAGTCCTCCTGCCTCCGCCTTCCAGGGTGCTGGGATTACAGGCTTGTGTCACCTTGCCCACCTTTCAGCTAATGTTGAACAAAATGCAGTTCAATTTTCAAGGGATCACCGAAAAAGGATTCAAATCATTTCATAATTCTTGGATTGGTTTTCTACATAGTCTTGACTGCTTAACAGGTGAGAAGCAAAAAGAATATACACGCTACGCTGGGGCACTTTAAACATTGGCTTAATTTGTTTTTCGTTAATGTGCCTATAGGAAAATATATCTGCATTAAACATCACAAAAGCAAATAATGTTCTGCACTGAAAGTGAGAAGTAGCTTTGTAGTTGAGCCCTTGCCAAATGTGCGTGGGGCCCTGGGTTCAATTCCCAGCACCTCCCACAAAGCAGAAACCCGAAAGTGCTACATTGAAAGTGCTACACTATTATTGTGAAAATTTACTTTTTACAATAGTAGTAGGTTTAACATTCTGAGGCAGGATTCAGCAGATGTGTTTTATGTAAAGGGCCAGACAGTAGATGTTTTATTTTTTGAGGACCAAACACTTTTGTCATAACTGCTCACAGTTCTGCTGTGGCATCTGAAAGTAGCCTTAGGTGATGTGCAAAGGATGAGAATGACTGTGCAAATGAAGCTCCTTCGTGGACACTGAGCTGTGAATTTTATATAATTTCATGACCACAAGTTATTATTCCTCTTGTAGTCTTGTTCCAGCCTCTGAGAACTGTACACACCATCCTTACCCCGTACGCCTTGTCAGAACAGGGGAGGGGATTTGGCCCACAGATTATAGTTTGCTGACCCTTATGAATTGGATAGAAAAAGTGAAAGTAAAGTCATGATGGCTTATGATTTTTCTTTGAAAACTGGAACCATGTAACTACCTGTAAAGTCCTTCCACAGCTGGAGGGGCACATGATTACTGTGTCACGTTTTCTGTGCATAGGAAAACATTTAGGGGAGAAGATGGCATAATTAATCAGAACAGCCCTTTGATCTAACTGGAAGGTCATGCCACAGGTTTTTGAATGTAAACTCTAGCTGCCTGCCAGTTGTCTTCAGGCACTGTCTTCTCAGGGAACAGCCTGCGGCAGGTACTGATACCTGTTCAGAGTTGTTCTGGCTCTCATGGGTCACTGATGGGACTGTGCCCCATGGCCATTGTGGACAGGTGTGTACATTACGCATTCCTCATTAACTCTCTTGAGCAGTAGCAATTCAGAGTTTATTCATTAATCGTGCTTTCTAATTTCTTAGTTCATTGCTACTACAAAGGCTTATTGACAAATAAAAGTAATCAAAACAAAATATAGATAGTGGAGGTTTCCACCATTCACTGAATGACAGAGCTGTAAGTCTTGTCTCCTTTGATTGTTTGCCACATGTCACGGCTGTGTCTAAGGTGTCCCCCTAAAGCGTCATGCAGTCATGGGTGGGGCTTTTCAGAGGTGAATGATCTACCATGTGATGCTGTGGTAAGGATGTGTGATCACTAAAGCAAGGCACTGATTGGCCTGGCATAGTTCTGGGTGTGGATAGTGCGAAGGCCACCCTAGTGTGGGTGGCACCACCCAAAGAGTGGGTAGCCTGGATGGATACCAAGGAGCAGAAAGAAAGCCTGCTGCTGCTTCTTCACTACTTTGCTCCTTTGCTGCCCTCTGGCCCTCTCCCCCCGTGTTTGTCCTCCGCCATGCCGCCCTGCCTTAGAGCCAGCAGGCTGTGGACTGAAACCTCTACAAACTGAGCCAAAGTAAACCTTTCCTCCTCTACCTTTGGGTGTTGAGTATTTTGTCTCAGCAACGAGAAAAGTATCTGAGACGCCTCGTGCTGCCCACTGAGGATCTGTGACACTGGCATCCTGTGGCCCATCACTGTGCTTGCGGAGCTGTGAGCTACCCTGAACCTGGGTAAGGGCCAGAAAACAGGCAGTTTTGGTGAGGCGAGAACTCTGTATGTCTTGAACACTACTAGACTGGGTTTTGACAGAAGCAGCGTATATAAGGGGCGCATATGAAACCCATCCTGGCTTTTTCTAATGCAGTGTTGACTCATAATTAAAAATGGAAAAATACAAAGGCCAAACCAGTTTGGATATTGACGCAGCAGGTGGACGCCAAGACTGTTCTTGGCCCACCAGGACATGTGGTTGTCCTGTTTAAATCCATGAAACTAAGCTTTGCCGGAGTGTGGACGCTCTTCTCTCTCTCGTCCCAGTTTGGTCAGCCCATAGCCTCCTTTCAGGTTCCTGGAACCCTTGGCTTCAGTCAGCTCACTGGCCCCGTGCTTACTCCACAGTGCGACGCAGTCACTGCTGTCCCCGACTTCAAGCCCAGCACACTACCAGCCGACCCCAGCTGGGCTGTGCTCTGCCGTCAGGGTGTGTGAGCGCGGCTGCAGATTTCTGGCTCCTTCCCAGAGGCTGGGCTCCATAAGTCACGGGAAAGTGCTGGCGCTCCAGAAATGAAGGCCCTGCCTATCACTCCGTTGCCCACTGCTCCTCTGTGGGTCTCTAGTGTCCCGTTTGGTGGATCTGTCTTTCCCCACATTTTCCCATCAGCGAAAAGGGCTGTTCCCATGTATCCTTGTGCAGAAATTATTGTGCAGAATTTCTAATGACATGTCTAAACTGAGCATTTTGTGATAGTGGCATCTAGGTCTCAGATCATTTCTGGTTTTGTGTGTATTTCTTGTTTCATTCCTTGTTTTGATTTTGCTTTTGCGTTACTGGGGCCTTCGTACTGAGCTACATCCCCAACCCCTTTTTAATTTTGAGACAAAGTCTTGCTGAGTTGCCTGGTTTAGGGTCAAACTCAGTCTTCCTGCCTCAGCCTCCAAGATGGCTCAGATGACGGGCACATGCTGGTTTAAACTCAACGGTGACTTACTCAGAGCTACTCGCACACAGTTTGAGGTAGCGGTCTCCCTGGTGTTGCCCTTGTCATGAGCTGAGAGCCCACTGAGTTACAACGGGACCACGTGGCCCCTTCTCTCAGCCACTGTGCATCTCACGTTCTGCTTCTGAAACTCGTTTCCTCCAGGATCAGCCAGTGTGGTGATTTTCAATTTCATATTTAAAAAATTCTGCTTCAGAGCAGATGCAGTACAACCCCCCTAAACATTAGCGGCTTTTGCTGTATTTTAAAATAAAATAGGAACTGTGTCGCTCTCCGGCAAGGAGACAGCTCAGTAAATGAAGGCTGGGAGATGCCAGGAGCCTCCAGCTCTCCAGAGTGGAGTTGGGACCTATTTTCGGGGTCTGCAGGTCGGGTGGCTGTAAGCCTGGTGCCTGCTGAAGCTTTCCTGGGTGTCCCAGCAGGCGGGACCGGCCCGGGTGCTGAAGAACTGATTCGGAGCAGTTGAGTGCCCCAAGGTGAAACTGGAAACAACTGTTCCTTGCTTATAAATAGTGATATTTAATAAGATCTAACCATAGTTTCCTCTTATTCTATGAAAAGTGTAAGCACTGTACGGGGGGTTCCATCCCAAGCTCGAGAACAATGCCTAGTACACAGTATCTCCAGGGCATGGTGGCATGCGTCTGTAATTCCATCTACTTGGAAGGCTGAGGCAGGAGGAGTGCAAGTTTGAGGCCAACTTGGGCAATTTAGCAAGAGCTTGTCTCAAAACAAAACAAGAACGTGGAATGTAGCACAGTGGTAGAGCACTTGCCTAGCATGCCTGAGGGCCTGGTTCAGTCCCAGTGCTGGGCAGCAGTAGTTCTGACAGTTTGCCGAATGGATGAATGAACAAACAGCGCACCAAGTTGATCAGTGACCTCAAGTTTCTTCAGTGGCAAATTTTTATAGAAATTGGAGAGTTTTGTGAAGGCTTTTTAAAAAGCAGTCGCAATTACCTTTGATGTCTTCTCCCAGATAAACAGATTGAAATCAGAGTTTGTATGCCTCCTATGGCAGTATTGAAAGTGTTCATTTTCACTTTTCTTTTTGGGGAGTTTTTTTTATTAGTCCATGCTTGCAGCCCCTAATGATCACATTTGTGGTGAGGACTTTGTACTACATGCACAGAACACATCTTCATTCTCTTTTCATCCCCTTCCTGTCTCTCCCACCTTGCTCCTTCCAGCTTTTCTCAAAAATGTTCTCTTTTTGACACGTGCATGAGCGAGCAGGCGCAGGAGAACAGCGCCCGGCTTCTGTGAGGATGTCAGCAGGAAAAGGGCTTAGCCCCATCTTTCTTTTTCTTTTTTTTATCAGGGATTGAACTCAGCTCCTACCTTTCTTTTTATTTACTTATTTACTTACTTATTTGTTTGTTTGTTTGTTTTTGGTACCAGGGACCAAGCTCGGGTCCTTGTGCTTGCGCAGCAGGCGGCGAAACCACTGCGCTGAATCCCCAGCCCCCTACCTTTCTTTTAAATGCCCAAAGCCAAGGAGTATAAATTGTGGAATTGTAAATTCTAGTAGTGTTGAAGTTAAAAATATAGTATGAAAAGCCAATTACAAACCAAAAAATAGTGACTTTCAGCAAAACGAGTCTATAGAAGCATACATTAATGATGATATGCCAAGAGCAAGTGTTTTTTTGCTTTTTGGGGGTTTTTTTGATACCAGGGATTGAACTCAGGACCTTGCACTTGCGAGGCAGGTGCAGTGCCACTGAGCTAAAAATTCCCGGCCCGAGCAAGTGCTTTTTGAGGTTAACAGAATTACAAACAGGAAGCTACAGGCACTGTGATCAGTATGAGGATCATGATATTTATGTAGCATGTTCTTTTCAAAGGTTCTTAATGATCTCGTATGTTCTGTGTGGTATGTTACTAATTTGGGGAGATTATTTAAATAAATGTCCTTGTTTTCTTTCTCTGGTGCCTTTGTACATAAAGTCCACTCACTGTTCAAAGAACACTGTCCATGTAATTATATTTTATATTTAATGTAAAACTTCCCTTCAAATTGTAAAATTGGTCAAGCCAGAAAAAAAGGTCCCTCTATAAGTGTAAGCGTGTTAGATAATTCTTACTTGTTTTGTACCTGTTTTTGTTGTAGGGTCTCACTATGTAGCCCAGGCTGGCCTCACACTTGTGCTCCTCCTGCCTCAGCCTCCTGAGTGCTGGGGTTACAACTATGTGTCACCATGTGCACCTATTATGTGCCAGGCACTTCAAAGCTGAAGAGACACAGCAGCAGGAAACAACAGATGAACTCTGCCCTCGTCAGCTCATGTAGAGCTCAGAGAAGTGGAGCCAATAAGTGGGAGACACAGTGACACGGTGCACAGTGTTGGTCCCTGGGACAGCACAGGCGGAGAGGGGGCAGAGGAGGCCAGGGCCCACTCCGCCACTAAACAGGGTCTGTTGGGGGCCAGAGATGCAGCTCAGTGGCGCCACACCTGCCTCATAAGCATAGCACAAGGTCCTGAGTTCGATCCCAGGTACAGCAAAAAAAAAAATTGTGGAAGAGGGTCTGCTGGCAGGGTGACATCGGTCGGTCCCTTCACTGGAGTCTGGTGTCTGCTCCTGAATAAACCAGTGAAAGCAGCACACACTCTGTGTCCTTCATAGGGCTGTGTGGGGAAGACGTATCATCAGTAGAAAGGCATTACAAGTGCACACAGGGAAAGTGCTAGCCTTACCCAGTCTCTGCTTGTGGAGTCATTACAGTAATGACCCAAGTCAGTGCCGGTTTTGCAACTTATTCCTTAACTCAGCAAATACTTGGATATCTGCACGCTGGGCACTAGGGGTACAACAAGGCTTAGGCCAGAATCTGCTTCACTCTAGCTGGTCAGTAGTTTTGGGGACCTAATGGTTTATGCCTCTCATGTTGCTATACAGTGCATTACGTTTTATTAAAAAGTTCTGTTTGAGGCACAAGCACAAGGACCCGAGTTTGATCCCCGGTACCAAAACAAACGAAAAACAAAAAAAAAACCCAAAAAGTTCCATTTGGTGAGCTTTCATCAGTTAACTGCAAAAGTTAATATTTTAGTAAAGTTCAAATATAAACAAAACAACAAAAACAGGTACAAATAGATAAGAATTATCTAACATGCTCAAAACTCAGTGTGTTTGGCTTTCCCGTTACTATCAGGTCCACTTAACTAGTGATTTTCTCTTGTCCCCTGAGCGTCTGAATTTTAGACGCATCCACGGAGTCCCCTCTGAGAATTGCAGTCCAGTGCTAGATTTCATCACGGTGCTCAGAGGACACTGAGGGCAGGAGACTCGTGCTGAGCCCACACCATCCTGTTGTCCCCTGTGCAGTCCACGCCCGAGCACCGCGGAAACCCTAACTGAGGCATGCAGAAATTCACGCAATAATATAAAAGTTTTCCGTCTTGGGGGCCGCATTCCTGGCTCTCCAGGGCCGTGGGTTGGACGTGGCCTGATGCACAGCTTCTGGAAGCCACACGCTGGAATTTCAGGTAATGAAGGCTGGCTGATGAACGAGATAAATCCTTCTCCTCTTGGGAGAGCGGTGACAGAAAAGAAATAACTTGGGCTCTTAATAAAATTTTGTAAAAGTTGATATACTACTTAAAAAAATGTGTCATTTGTCTTATTAACCAACGCAGGTTTCTTAATGTCTGTTTATGTGTGTTACCTGGCTTGATTGAGACAGGGTCTTTCTGTATAGCTCAGGCGGGCCTCAAACTCACTGTGATCCCAGGCCAGCCTCAGACCTGGAGCACTTTCCTGCCTTGACCTCCTGAGGACTTGGCTTACAGGCGCGGACCACAGCACCCAGCCAGCATCCTTAATTGATCAAGCAGGAAATCCATGAATACCACTCATTTAATTAAATAAAAATGATTTCCATTCATGCCGGGGTAGGGGAAGGTGTCAAGGCAGTTAGCTGAGACCTAAACCCAAAGTCTGGTTAGTTAGGAGGATGAGGATTTGGGATTTAAACATAAGGCCCTGCAGGTTTGGGGCAGCCAGCACTGTCCCGAGCTAACTCATTCGGAGTTCCAGCATTCAGTTTTGTGGCAGTAACAGTAACTGGGTCAGCACGGCGGCCCTCTCTCGGACGGGGTGGTGTAGTTCCTTTCAAGCCCCACCACAAGTCCCTGAGCTCAGGCGCTCATTCTGTAACCTTGGGCACTTTCCCATCGCTTTCTCATCTGTGACATGGGTGATACCAGGTAACGAGAATCCGATGGCTTGGTCTGTGTTGAAGATTTAACCCAGTGCTGGCACAGAGGCTGACCGGTGTGAGCTGTCACTGAGCCGGAGTACGGCAAGGCGTTCCTTGGAGATGTGAGCCCTGGGTCGCCTTGATGAGTCGGCCAGGGCGCCCAGCAGGTTAGGGCTGGCCCTTTCTCACTCTCCGTGGCAGGTGCCATTTCTCCCCTCCTGTCTTGAGGGTGCAGAGGCCGGGGTCTGCAGGTTGTCTGTGGTTAAGGGTGTCCCTGGAGGGAGAAACAGAAAGGTGCAAGGAGTTTTCAGATGGGCACTGGGACAGAGGCGCTGGAACCAACCCTGTTGAGCTCTTTGCACTGCATGGCCTCCCTCTGCCACGGGAGGGGCAGAGTCTCAGAGGTGCTGAGTGTGTGTTTCTCGGTGGCCGCCAGGCAATGCGTGTGCCTGTCACCCTTCGCGTTTAGGTGACTCGCAGCCACAGTGCGGGAGTGCTCTGCAGTGGGTGCTGAAACTCGCAGGCCACTGCCGAAGGGAGGTCACTGTCAGGCAAACCTTGTGCACTTGGGCTTAAGGAGGCGGTGTGGATCGTAACCCGTTTTCCACACCAGCCCTCTATTTTACATTGACCTTTTGCCATGGCTGGGGCAGTTTCCTGTGTGTCTCACCCTCTGGATGCATCTGCTTGTTCCCTGTAATGTATTTCTCCACCCCCGGACTCCTGTACTTTGGGAGTTTGGGGTTTAAAGCCTTGGTGGGACTCAAGTGGAAACTTCTGTGCTGCCTCGGTGCCCTCCGCTGTGAAGAGTGGGACCCTCCGCTGTGAAGAGTGGGACCCTCTGGGCTCTCTAGAAAACCTCGGCGATGCTTTGCGCCGGGCAGACGCCGTTGCCCATTAGTGTTGCGGCGCATGCGCTCAGCGCGCCGCGTGCCGGGAGGCAGGGTCTTGCTGTGTTGCCCAGGCTGGCGGGCAGGGAGCTGAGACTGCAGGGAGCTGAGACTGCAGGGACCTTCCGCCCCGCCCAGCTCTCCCACGTCTCCAGAGGGCATTGCAATACCCCGACTTTGTAGAGTTGTCATTCCGTCTACATTTCAGAGGGAGAATTACTTTGTAAGGAATAACCCGTTTTCAAAGTTTAGATTTGTTATAAAAGTTATCTTTATTGATGGTAAAGATTTAAAATCTTTTGTGTCTGTATCCTTGTGTGCATAGGCTTTTTATTCAGTGGTGCAAAGACAGACATTTTTGGGGGGTTACCATTTGGGGTCCTTCTTCATGGGTTCCCTTGTCCTTCTGACATCGCCCATGTCCCCTCATTGGGGTTTGCGTCTGCGCTGAGGCATTGAAGGGCAGCCCAGGCCTTAGTTTCCGCGCGGGCAGCCATGGATGACCATCACTGAGCACGCGCAGATGGCAGTGCTGGGTTCTACTTCCCTCCTGTGTACCACAGTCCGTCCTCACGATACCCCTGTGAGGGTGGTTCCTTATCTTCCCCCCATGACAGTAGGGGTGCCAAAACTCAGAGAGCAGAGAGTTATGTAGCTTTTCCACATCTAGGCAGATAAATAGTAGAGCCCACTTCTGAGTCCAAGCATTCAGCTCCCAGACTCCAGAACCGCTGTTGCTGGTCCCAGCCAGTTCCTGCAGACCTGTCCCGGGGTCCTCCTCCTCCTCTAGCTTTTAGTACCAAGGATCCTGCTTAAAGTAGCTCCTGACCCTGCTGAGGTGCTGCCTCCTCCTCTAGATGATTGCTCTGGGCTCCGCCTCCCTTTCCTGTTTCTTTTCAAGGCCGCCACTACTTCTGCATCCAGGATGACCTGACCTCTTGGGTGGCACCCTGGCCGCAGGCACACAGCAGCTGGGGGGGTGGGGGTCAGGCCCAGCTCGCTTGCTCCAGTGCCTTCACACACTTTGTTGCTCTTTCTTCTGGGACCTCCTGCTCTTTAAGACCCAGCACAGAAGGGCTTCTCCTGGGAATGTGTTTTCCGGATTGTCTCTGCAGAGACCCTGGCAGCACGCACATCTTGGACGTGTGTCCCTAAGGCTTTAGTCCCTGTGCACACACGCAGAGCTGTGTGTGTGCTCGAATTCTGGCCCTGGCTCTAGCCATAGCTTTGGGTGTGTGCTAGGAAAGCAAGTCAGTTCCTAGGTTTTCCTTGTGGGGAAGCCAGGGAAATCATCCTCTCCTGAAAGTTACTTGTGGACTCCTTTTCTCCAAAAGTTGACTTCAAGATACAGGTAAAAATATAATGCATTACAGATACTGTGTACAACACTCAGTGCATAAAACAAAAAGTTCACAGAACACCGACCGTGCTGTGTGCAGAATGCTGTCTGCTCTTATTTGTCTTCTGAAAGGCCATTGATTAGAACGACTCTGCTGAACACTGCTGAACACTGCTGACCTGGTGCCTACAGGTGGACAAATGGAAAGCTTTAACGTGCAGAAGGCCAAGACTTAGAGCCCTGCTACCAAGGCCAGGTTCAGTGTTGGAAGGTCTCGTGTTCAGACCTTGTTCTTATGCTCGGTGTCTGTTTGTTGCTCAGAAGGACAGGTTGGGTCTGGTCGTGGCCATATGTCACCTCTTGGACTGTCAGGAAAAGTTACAGTTTCATTTCGGGCATATTAACATACTGATATGTTCATATAGTGTTGGGCTCTCAACTGTGCTGCATGGTGCCTCTTCTGTGATCACAGCACAGGTGTGTAAAGAGCCTCAGGGTAGACAAAACACAGAGGGAGAAGGCAGCAAACAAGACGATAAATGTGAACATGGATTTCTCTCAGTGCTAAGGGAAAAAAGTGGAGAAGGGCTATGGAGTGTAGGGATGAAGTTACAAATGTCAGACAGTACAGCTGAGGCCTCATGGAGAAAGTGGCTTTTGAGTGAAGGAAGACCTGCAGCAAGTGAGGAGCTGGCATAACACAGTTGACGAAAGGACTTCACAGGCAGAGGCAGTGGACACGTGCAGGGGCTGAGGCCCAGAGGGCACTTTGGACGGGACTGGATGGGCCTTGGGGAAAGAGGGACCCTGTAGGAGGTGTCTGAGGTGTGGTGTGACCTCACACGCATGTTCACGGGACCCTGAAGGGTGTCTGGCGGAAGCAGGGAGAATAGCTGTGATGCTGGTGCAGCGGTGTGAGCCAGCGGGACTTGGCCTAGTTCAGCATGGTGACCGCAGGGACAGAAAGAAGAGCTTTGATTCCTGAAAGACCAGACCTGGGGCAGGAGAAAGAAGACAGCCAAGGGTGACACCATGTGGAACGCAGTGGGTTACAGGTGAAGTAGTTTCTGGGTGCAGGAGCACCCGGAGCCCAGCTTGGGGCAGGTGGGAATTAGAGATGCACTTTTGGGGCTCCTGGGGATTGAACGCAGGGCTTTCTCTCTGAGCTAGAGTCCCAGCCCTCTTTTGTTTTTTATTTTGAGACTTAATCTTGGTAAGTTGCCCAACCTGAGTTTGGACCTGGGATCCTCTTGCCTCAGCTTCCCAGAGTACTGGGATTACAGGCATGCATCTCACACCCAGCTGAGATGTTCTTTGTATCTGATTAGCAAAACCAAGAAGGGGTTAGGAGCCTTCATTTATGATTTTCACACAGCTCCTCAGTTCGGAAGAGAAACCTCAGGAGCCGTGTTCTGTGCATGGCGGTGCTGTGTTGTCATGTTGCTGTGTTGGCTCAGTCCTCAAAATCTTTCCCAGCCCAAGGAGGTTTGCTGAGTGGCGTGGGTTCACATGGGGCTCAGCAGGACAGTTGGTGGCCTTCTCCAGTTAGAGGAGTGCGGTTCGTTTCCTTGTGGTGAGGAACACCCCACACAGAGCTTACCGTGCCACCATCTTGGTGCTGTCACTGTTCACCACTGAACACTCCAGATTCTGCCATTCTTCCCCAAAGTGCTTGAATTATGCAGGTTTACACGGACATTTTTTTATTTCTGCATGCACTAGATTAAATCTGTGCTTGTAACGCTGTCCTAAACACTGCCACGTGGCGGCCTTCCTGTGTGGGCTGAACTTGCTGAGAACTGGGAGAGAAGTGTGGTGGGTCCTTGTGAGGCCTCGCCTTCTCCCTTGACTTGCCTCAAAGCCGAAGATTGCTCTGGCTTCTTGGTGATGGAAGTCCCTCAGAAAGGGGCAGGTTGATTTGGAACCAGAAGAGACCTAGAATAGCAAAAGAAATTCTAGGCAACAGAGATACGGCTGGGGGTATCACAATCCCCAACTTGAAACTATACTACAAAGCTACTGTGATAAGAACAGCATGGTACTGGCAAAGAAACAGACCTGAGAATCAGTGGAATAGATTAGAAGAAGCAGAAACAACTCCAGACATACTCAGCCACCTCATCTTCGATAAAGGAGCCAAACACCCTCACTGGAGGAAAGATAGCCTATTTAATAAATGGTGTTGGAAAAACTGGATTTCAACCTGCCAAAGATTAAAACTATACCCATATCTATCACCACGTACTAAACTAAGGTCTCAGTAGATTAAAGATCTAAATATTAAGACAAACATTAAATTTGCTGGAAGATAAGTTAGGTAGAACTCTTGAAGACATTGGCATAGGAAAAGACTATGAACAAAACCTCAGTAGCACAGGAACTAGCAGAAAGAATCAACAACTGGGATCTCATCTTATTAAAAAGCTTCTGCACTGCAAGAGAAACCACCAACACAGCTAAGAGACAACCTACAATGTGGGAAAAAATTTTCAGCACCTGTACCTTAGACAAAGGACTACTATCTAGAATACATAAAGAACTGAAAAAAATCAGACCTCCCAAATTCAAAGACCCAATTCAAAAATGGACATCTGAAATGAACAGACATTTCTCAGACAAAGAAGTAAATGCAGCAAATAAATATATGAAAAAATGTTCAGCATCACTGGTTATTTGAGAGATGCAGTTGAAAACAACATTGAAATTCCACCTTTCCCCAGAAAGAATGGCTGTTAATAAAGAATTCATTCAATAACAAATGCTGGCGGGGATGTGGGGAGAAAGGAACCCTTCTCCACTGTTGGTGGGAGTGTAGACTGGTGCAACCACTGTGGAAATCAGTATGGAGATAACTCAAAGAACTAGGCTTAGAGGTCCCATTCGACCCAGCCATCCCCCTGCTGGGTATCTTCCCAAAAGAATTAAAAGAATCATACCACAGTGATATATGCTCACCCATGTTTATAGTGGCACAGTTTGTAATAGCTAAAGCTTGGAAACAGCCCAAGTGCCCATCAACTGGAGACTGGATAAAGCAGATGTGGGTTTTGTATAAAATGGAGTACTACTCAGCCATAAAGAACAAGAAACTAGAGATGTTTATAGCTAAATGGATGCATATTGAGGCCATCCTCTTAAGTGAAATAAATAGGACACACATGTGTAAATACCGAATAGTTTCTCTAGTGTGAGAAAATGAAAGTGTAAATAAGGATTAAAATGATTAAAACGAATAATTGATAATTTGAAATTCGAAAAAAAGGTTCAAAGGAGTAGGGCTGGCAGGAGGGGAAGGGGAGAGATCAGAGTTACAGGCTGGAACCTGGAAAGAATCCATATATAGATTGTGTTTAAAACTATAGGAAGAGATATAGATAGAGACTAGGCTGGAGCTCATCAGTGGCTTGGGAAGGAAGAGTCACTGAGATCAAAGGAGAGGAGGGTGTGTTTCCAGAAGAAGCACATACAACTATGTACAGTACACAGTGTGATAAATGACTGTTACTGTTTTAGGTACTTACCATAACATGCTGTGCTTTTCATCCTTTAGAGCATAGTACTACTTATATAAAAGAGTTTATTGTAAAACTGTGGTGCTATGCCAGTGGTAGCCTCAGGTATCTTGTGTTTAACTGCATATTCAGATAATATCAAGGGGCCATCACAGATGATTGACGTATACCTTTTCAGTTTGCACTTAGAAGATGGCACTCTGTGCGGTACTTTGCGATACACAGATGAAATTGCCTAGTAACATATTTCTCAGATTATATTTCCATCACGTGTCACATGACTGTATTGAAATTTAAATTAAAAAAATTTGGCCTATGTGGAGCCTACTAGCTAATTAGAATTTTTTTCCAGACCACTATTTGTTCAATATTAGTTTTGAAAATCTATCTAAAACAAATCACATCCTCTGATGTCTTGTTAATGCTTGAGATGTTTTTTTTTTAATTATATGGAAAAATGTTTAAGTACTTTTCAGTTTTGCTTTGGTTGAGTTCTACTATATTTGAATATTATTATACTATTTTTTCCCTTGCATTGTTTTTTTTGAATAATTTTAATTTTTGTATATGTGTGTATTTGATAATAAAGTTATTCATTTAAAAAAAAAAAGAATGGGGCAAGTTGCTTAGAACATCGCTGCCTTTTGATTGATGCAGATTCTTTCCAGACACTTCCTGCTCAGTAAGTAAACCCCAGGAGTAACTTGGGGCCTTCACAGTTTCACCAGTTTGTTGATCCCTTTCGTCTTTCAGTAAATTCTTATTGGACTCAAGACTTTTCTTCCTTGCCATTTGCTTCTCAGAAGGTCCTGTCAAGTTAAAAGTGGTCCCTTCACCTAACTTCACAGGGAGTTACTGATGGCCCTGCTTCACCTTGAACTATGCATTCCTGAGGAAATAAAGCCAGCTTGGCACATCCTTATTTCTCATGGGGCCTGCCTAGATGCACAGTCACCTCCTTGCTGAAATATGTGAGTTAGAAAGGCAGGTTATGCCGGATCTGATTGTGTCTGTTCAAACTAAAGATGTTTCCACCTCTCAAGTCAGCTTGTCCCATTTCTGATCCTTATATATTGCACTAGCTCGAGGCTCTTTGCTTCCTTTACTTATTTTCCTTGCCCTTCAAAATTGTGCTTATTTCGATTAGGGGCCTCAGTTGTCCACTCTCTTTCATCTCCTTTTATTTCAAAGTATGCTTCTTATTTTACCAAACACATCAGCTACTTTTCACAGTAGCCCACCAAGGTATGGATAAATTGAGCTTCTCTAATCCAGAATCTGAAATGCTGAAGAGTTTGAACCCTGACATGATGTTCTTAAAATTTTAGATTTTGGGGGGATTTCAAGTTGCAGGCTTTCAAATTAGGGATGCTCAGCCAGTCAAGTGTATGCAAATATTCTGAAATCCAGAGAACTCAGAAGCATGCATTCCTTCCGGTCCCCAAGCATTTTGGATAAGGGATGTCCGGCCCCGGTCACTGTCACCCTTCTGCGCAAGAAGAGCAGACTGCAGCCTGGCCAGCCTGCCTGAGTCCCTGCCCTTATCCATCCACATCGTACATACTTCTCTGCGGCTTGCCTCCTGTTTTTGTTTGCTTTAATTCGAGGACATGATAGAAATCTTTCTCACATCTTTGTACAGATCAAACTTTAGGGCCACCAGCATGAAGCTGGAGAGTGGAGACTTTGGAATTACGTCTCCTAGGTTTGAGTCCTGGCTCTTCCGGTGCCGCTCCCTTGATGTCACTTAACCTCTTTGTGCCCCCATTCCTCCTCTATAGAAAGGGAGCACAGACACCATTTAGCTGGGAGGGTTTTGCAAGAATTAAATCAGTTAATACATATAAAGAGCTCAAAACAGTGGATGCCAAATAAGCACTCACTGACATTAATTACCTGTGTTAAATGTCAGGTACCTCGTCCTTTGTTCATTCTGCGCTTACTCAGGACCGATTCTTTTGCTAGAACACTTCGAGAGTACTGCTGGAGTCAGTCAGGTGCTCATACTTTACCGATTCATCATATTCTCAGTAACATTTCCTGTTTGGCAACTGGCAGTTCTCTTACTAAGCTCTTTGAAATGACTCCTATCCAGTGATGTCTTAGTGAGTCACATAATAGGTGTGCTGTGTAGAACAAACCTTGGACTATAGAGGCAGGGAAATTGCGTTTCAAGGATGAGCCCCGTCCTGTGAGGTGTGTGCTTATTTATTACCCTCCTACCCCCACGCGCCCCCTGTACTACTTACCATGGATCCCTTGCTTCTCACTCTCGCCTGTCACAAGTCTGCCACGCTTGGATGCGTTGCTTAATTTGGGACACTGGGTTTAACCTCCCCAGGCAGAGTCCCCCTTTGCTTTACAGGTGAGAATGGCCAGGATCATGTTCCTGCCACCACCCTAGTAAGCCTGTGCTGATCTCCAAGTTTCACCAAACTCATTTGGGTGAGCTTAACAGAAGGAAGGTGACCTCCTTTCTGTGGCTGATATATAGAAAAGCAGTTGTACTGTGATTTGTCTTTGGATCATTTTGATCGGTGCTAACTTTGCACACTTTCACCTTAGGGACTCTGCCTTATTTATGAGGAAATTTTGTCTTTCGGATGCCCTTTATTTACACACTGCTTTAAGAAGTTCAAGTTGGGTGTTTGGTGAACCAAGGGTTCTCTGTCTTCACGCACCACCTCCTCTGTCTGTGCCTTGGGCTGCCCACAGGTACAGCCTTGTGAGTGGCACCGCCAGAGCTTGGCTGCTGGGGAGACTTACAGAAGAAACACACTATGTAAGGATCGTCAGAATGAGTTTATACTTCCTGGCTTTTCTTCTACACTGTGACTTCAGTGTTTCATTGCATGTGCGTAATGCACGCACTCATTACCACCCCTTCTTGCCAGCCAGTCTCCTCCTCAGCCCCTTTCCATCCCCCAGCAGCTGCCATGTTGGAGCTTGTGCCTGGAGATGGTGTTAGCGAGTGGTGCCAGCAATCGAGTAGTATAGCCAGTGACACTCCTTCATTAGCAGCAGGGTGTAGGTGGGGTTGGCTGTGGGTAAAGTTAACTCAGGCCCAGGTGGCAGGCAGGGAGGATATGGCCCAGGACTCGCTGTTGAAGGCTGGTGTGTTAACTGTCTGTCCTGTCCCCTTGTTGTAACCATCTGAATGGCTTTGTCCACATTAGAGCTCTACTTCCCTGTATCTGATTCCTGGGTGGGCCATTAAATCCTGCCAACCTTTTCACAAGGAGGAGGTGGAAGAGACTTGTAGGAGAGAAAACGGAAACTTGCCTCTTACGATGAACAATGTAGCCCAGCGTGGTAGCACGTGCTTGTAGTCCCAGCTGCTCAGGAAACTGAGGCAGGAGGATTGCAAGTTCAAGGCAAGGCTGGACAACTTAGTGACCCTATCTCAAAATAAAAACTAAAAAGATCAGGCAGTGTGGCTCGGTGGTAGAGCATTTGCCCAGCATGCACAAGGGCCTGGGCTCAGTCCCCAGCATGGCAAAAAACAAACCAGCCCCATAATGTGATAACTAAGGATATATTTTTATTAGTAAAGTTATCACTGTATTTTGCAGTTATGTGCAGGTATTTGAATTTGATAGGGTTGCTCTTCAGAGACAGTAGTTAGCAAAGATTTGCTTCTTGGCGACCCCTGGAGGATACCCTGTGAGCGCAACTTCCTGGCCTCTACTGCTCTGTATCTTTCACAGGGCCTGGTGCAGAGACCCCCTGCATCTTATTTATCCCTGTGCAGTTTTAGTGCTCCACTCAATAAACCCTGAGTACTTTGGTTACAAGAGACTTGAGTCTGGTCAAGTGATAAAGACCTCGACCACCTCCTTAAAGCCCAGCATCCCACAGCGCCCATTCCCTGTTAAATCTCAACAGCCACCCACGTAAACACATAGTCCTGCTCTTAAGTCAGAATGGCCTCCCTCTCCTCCTCCCAGTCCCGCTTTTCAGGAACCAGAAACAAAAATGACTGTCCTTGTGCTGAGAGCCTTTTCTTGAGTTACTGTGCAGCATCTGGTTGTATTGTTCTGTCAGTTCCTGTAAACAAACAAAATGTTCTAGGAAGAAAAGCTGGAGTCCCCTTAGTCATGCCTGCTCCCCTGATACAGTCTCTCATCGGTAGGTTTGAACTCCCAAAGAAGGGTGGAAGTGTTACTGTTTCACCAGAAATGTTTTTGTTCTTTTTCCAGGGGGAGAGATGAGGTTTTGCGGATTTGGTCTAAGCGTCTAAAGGCTTTAAGCTCTGGCAAGGAGCCACTTCCACCTGGTGCTGCTATACCCTCACAACTTTCTTTCCTTGAAGAAGAAAACCATTTCTTCCATGAGCTGTATAAATTTGAAACCCATACTAAACAATGAATTTGTACTATCTATTAAAACAATATTCTTTGCAGCTAACCTATGAAAGAGCTGTAAACATGACCTGATACACAAAGATCTCAAAACTTCTGGACCTTTGGAGCAGTTCACTTGAATGCCTGCAATAGAAATTGGTTAGTGTGAGCTAAATTTACAGAATTTCTGCATAAAGTGCATGAGTGGATTTAGGTGTTATACTTAAGAATATAGGCATAAATTTGCCTAAATAAAGCAGGAGCAAGAATTCAGTGTATTAAAAAAGGATCATGACCAAAATTATGCAAGAAAATTTAATGTACATTATCATAAGATCATCTCAATAGGCTGAAGGCTTTGTTAAAATTTACCACCCTTAATTAAAAACTCTTAGAGAATTAGTAATAGAACCTATTCTATCTGATAAAAGATGTCTACTCCAACTTTAAATATGTTAAATGCCGCATCTAAAAGGAAACCAAGAAACACAACTATCTTTACATGCAGATATGATCGTTAATAAGAGATGGACACAAAATAATAAACAGATAAAATCAGCTGTTTGTGTCAGAGAACCAGTTCAGATATGTAAATAAGGAAGATTAAAACCAACAAAATTAAACCACAAAATTAAAGCCACATATCTACAAGTCAAACACAATATGCAATCTTTATGAAAAGAATTACGTTATTGAAGGAAATTAAAGTGAACCAGATAAATGGAGAAGCATCCCATGTTCACGGATGGGGAGACTTGCCGTCGTGAGGCCCACCACCACTGCTCTCAAAGTTAGGAATTCAGAGTAATTTCTGTAAAAATCCCCAAATGAGGGGTTTCTGTTTTGCTTGTTGTTTTTCCTACCCCTCCCCACCCATGCTCCACTTTGGTTGCTGTTCTGTGACACAAGATAATCTTACACTTTGTTGGGAAGGAAATTGGGCCTAGAGTAGCCAAGATGGAATGACTGACTCTGCTGCGTCCTTGTTTACCCTCCTCTTCACTGTTTCCATTGTTTGCCCCTGTCTTGCTGTTCTCAATCTTGTCCTTTCAGCCTCAGGACTTCCTGTCGCATTAATTTCTTCAGGTAGCTCTGCTGGCAATGTATTTGGGAGTATCTTTATTTTGCCTTCATTTTTGAAGGACGGTTTTGCTAAATACAGAATTCTTGGTTTTTCTTCTGTGCTTTGAAGATGTCAGAATACCTGCTTTCTGACCTCTGTTGTTGCTGATATAAAGTCAGCTGTTAATTGTATTATTCTATACATGATGAATTTTCATTTTTCCTTGCTGGTTTTAAGATTTTCTCTTCATTTTAATCTATATCTGGAATCTTCCTGTGCTCATATTAGACTTTGCAGAGTTTCTTAAATCTTCATCATATTAGGATATTTTAGCGATAGTTTCCTGTAATATTTCTTTTGATCCTTCTCTCTCGCCCTTTCCTGGTGCTCTCCTTACTTGTGTTTCTGTATTCTTGATGTATTCTTCACATTCTGAGGCTTTTTTTTTGTACCGGGGATCGAACTCAGGACCTTGAGCTTGCACAGCAGGCAGCGGAACCACTGAGCTAAATCCCCAGCCCCACAATCTGAGGCTTTGTTTCTCTTAAATTTTCTTGTCTCTCTGTCTTCAGTATGGGTAAATTCTGCTGATCTCTCAAAATTTCACTGATTATGTCTTGTGCCATTTCAGATCTTTTTAGTCAATCTAGGAAATGTTTTTGTTTTTATTATATTTTTCAACTATAATTTTTTGATAGCTTCTTTGTTTCCATTTCCTATTTGAGTTATTGTCCTCATGCTTTCCTTTAGTTTTTTAAAACATTTTTGTTTAACCTTTTAACATATTTATTATTACTGGTTTGAATTTTTTTTCTGGAAAACCCAAGTTCTGGGCAAACTTAGAGACAGTCTCCACTGAGTGATTTTATTGAACATGGCTCACACTTTTCCTGGTTTTATTGTTGTTTTTGTTTGTGTATTGTATTAGTTGGTGCTCACAAGAGCTTGCAGGGCTGGGGCAAAGTTCCTCCAAAGCCTGCACATGCTCAGAATCAGATTCAATGCAGGACACAGAAATTTACAACACTGGCCTAGAATGGCCACCCACAGAGTCGGAGGGGGAAGAGTGCAAAAGATGTGTCCACAGGCTAGAGATCTGAAGGATCCAGCCGAAGGCCTGGAGCCTCGGCAGTGTCCCTTACGAGTCACTTGAGGGGGCTGAAGGATCCGAGATGGAAGGGGCAGCACCAGAAGCTGAAGAATCTGTGCCCAAAGAGAGGAAATGATGCCCAAGGCGAAGGTGAAGACTGGAGCTCCTCTAAAGAGAACAGCTGAGGCTCCTCCGAGGAGCATCAGCCACTCCAAAGCTCTTCCAAGGAAGATCGGCCTAAGTCCTTCCCTCCTGTTCTCCTTTTATACCATTCTGAGAACAGTCCTCCTTAAAGTGGGTCTTCCTCGCCCAGAACCATGCTGACTCCATTGAGCTGCCCAGCTCAGTGTTCCCCACTCGAGTCAACAATTAATTAACCACCACATGTGTTTTCAGGATTTTAATTGTTTTTCCTGATCATTTTCTGGGTTGAGTGCTTTAAGTCACTTACCTGGCTGTGGTCGAAGGAATCCTGTCACCCCTACATTGTATGCCACTGATTTCCCTGCTCGGCTTCCCACCCCATCCCAGTTCTAAGCTTTACACGTAGCCTGACTTTCTGGGGATCGCATTTGCATCTGTAGTTCATTTGGTCAGAGGCTGTGTGCACACACCTGCAGCCCACAGGCGTCCGCCCTTGCTGTTGGAGTTGGTTGGGTTGGGAATGCATTCGAAGTTCTGGCAGCTTCCAAGGCAGCCCCCGCTTTACTCTGCGGGTCTCCCAAGTGTCCGCCATGTGCACACATAGGCTCCCAGGCACTGGGGCGTGCGCAGTGTTCACGATGTTCATCAAGTGCCTCAGTGGTTGCCTCGCTTCAGGGCCTCCCTTTGAATTTCCTCCTGCTCTTCCAGTCAGTGGCTGCCGATTTCTGCTGTTCTTGCCTGCAGTGTAGCTGTTTGCCATGAATATATGCTCCTCAATCTGTCATTTGCCTTTTTTGGCGTACTAAACCCTGAAATGATTGTCTTTGATACTCTTGTTGAGTTTTATAGTTTTTTCCCCCAGTAGAAATGATTTATAACCTTTTACTCCTCTGTAGCTGAAGTCTCGCTTGGCTTTCAGGGACCTCCCTCCCCACTGTCTTCACTATATTCCCTGGTGGATCGCCTTCTTCTGCCCTCATACATACTCTCAGCCCTCACACTCCTGTTTGTCTTTACCCCTTCATAGTCCTCCACTGATCTCATAGATTTAATAATGGTTAGTGCCGACATACACCAATTTTTAGACCAGATTTTGGATGTGAGTCAAAAGGCCTATTCTCCATCTCCTCTTAGCTTTCTTAAAGCTGAGCTCTTACAGCTGATCACATCCCAGTAGATGTCAGCACCATCTTTGCAGTTGCTGAGGTTTATAGCAAATATCTCGATCAGTTTTTAATCTTCATCTCTCATATTTTGCATGCAGTGTGTTAAGTCCTGTCAGCATTGTTTTCCAGAGGGACACAAGCAATAGGGTAGGGATGGATGGGAGGGGACTACTTAGGGGTTGGGGTTGGGGCTCATATGATTATGATTGGAGGCTGAGAAGTCACAACAGTTTGTGTTGTCCGTTCCAGCTCTAGATGAAGGTCTTCCTCTGGTTGCCATGTTCCTCACTGCCTCTTGGTAACCTCTCCGCCACTTTCCTGTCCTCTTCCTGTTCGTTTTCTCTTAACAGTTGTATGGACTGTTTTTAATGTATTACACTCATTTCACCTTACTGCTCTCATTTGAATTATGGGCTAATGGGGAGATACATTGTTTCTGTTTTGTGTTACACTCAGCAAAAGCAAGAGGCTTGATGTGTTGTAAGGTCTCAATAAACACTGAGGGAATGAAGGTAAGCAAATCCGTCTGATGGGGGGCTCCAACTAGATTGTTGGGAACCCCCAGCTGGCAGATCTCCACCCACGTTCGTCAGACTTGGAGTCTATGGATCCTGACTAGCCCTCCCACAGTTCTCTCTAGCCTGTAGTAGTTTTGTGTCAAACCTGTATTCGGAGTTATCCCTTCCACACTATAACAATCTCCCCTAGATAGACTTGGGAGAACATAATACTTTCTCACAAAATCCGCTCTGCACCTCTGGTCTAGCTCACATTGGTTTCTGATATCCATACCACAGCTGAAGAAAGTAAATTCCCATTGTTTCTGCGCTGACCCCAAGCAGTCTTCACTGGTCGTGGCATTTGGGTTGTTAGGACCTCCTTTGTGATGTCAGGAAATACTACAGCTTCCACAACGTCTGAGACCCCGTGCAAAAGGTTTCAGTTTCTGGCCAAAGCAGTTGTTTGTATTCTGGTTCCTAAAGGCTTTGTGTGTCCTGGTCAGAGTACATGTGTGTAAGTGTGTCCACATGTGATCTGAGTAGTCCTTTGTGAGCTGCAGAACAGCCTTATTACATTACACACGGCAGTGTGTTGTCTCCTCTGCTCGATGTAGTCATTCCTGTTAGCAGAGCCTTGGGAGCTTCTCAACGCAGACGCACCCACTCCGTGAATCAGATTATAATTTAGGAGAATGATTTCTCAGCAAATTGCATCAGTGAAACCTGTCACCAGTGTTACCTTCAGCAAGAACTACCACGTGCCTGGTATATTCTTTTCTTACTTTAGTTGTGGTATGTCTTGGACTTTTGGTTTGGGATTGTTTGTAGAACATGAGGTTTCAAAGTGAATACTTTGGCAAGGGTTTTAAACTTTAAAGTATGTGGAGGCTTGCTTATTCCACAGAGTGTGCTGTATTATGAAAATAGAACTAGATAGAAAGTTCTCAACCTCAGAAATCCCAGCTTATTTTTGTCCCTCAACAGTTTCATCTTTGTCTTTATACATTTAATAAAAGCCAGACTGTAAAGCATAGTAGCATCATTCAGATTCCAAACAGGAATTTCTTTATGATTTCTTCAAGCTTTCTATTTAGCATTTTTGGTTTGTGTTGCCAGTGAGAAATAACAAATGCTTTATTCTGTTTTTAGCTATCTGAAGAATAAGAGAGTTGTTAGGAAATAAGTTGTATCATTATTTTTCAGTGGTAGCAGCTGTGTGGGAGAAGTTCTGATCCACCCTATTTATACAATACACACATATAGATTTGATTTAGTTTATAATCTGTCAAGTATAAAAGAAGCAAGTGGTATTATTTGTACCAGATACCACTCTACACTTATTCAGACCAAAACACTGGAAGTATGACTTAATGGTAAATTTTTTCAGTGACTTAATGCTTTTAAGAATTCTAACCCATTTTTATTTGTGTATCACCTGTAAAAAGAAAAAAAAGGTGGTGGATAATATGATAGGTGTTGGAACTTTCAGCAAAAGGGAGCTCTCTGATCTTTTATGCTTACAGGATTCTTGATCTCCTGCTAGGGATGGTAAGGGACCTGTCTCTTCATATCCATTCTGAGACACATTGCACTGCTGTGGTGTCCAGTGCGCTCATGGGATGGGAGAGGTAGGACAGTGATGATACTGCCCTGTGTGTTTTTCATTGGGCAGATGGAAATTCACATCTGCTAATAAACTCATAGCATTGTTGTTCTCAAAGTAAACTTACACTAACATACTGGAAAACATGGTTATTGAAAATCCTATACCTTAATTCTACCAACCTGTTTTAAAAACACATTGCTGGATCTTTCTGTCACTGTTAAAGAAATGAAGAAATGAATGTAGTCTACCCCCAGTTGGACACAGGCGAGTAGGAGCTTTCTGTAGGGAGCAGTCGTGCCTGGATTTCACCTCCTCTCGTCCATTGCTCCCCCTGCCCTGCCATCACCCCGTCTGTGTACACACTTGTGTCTTTTGAGCATCCACTTGGTTATTTCCTTGGGGTTATTCTTGAGCCAGTTTCACATATGAGAGCAAGATTGTTTCAGAGTCTTGTGGTGCACATTGTTAAGTTTCCCTCCATTCATTTCTCCGGCTCACACAGCCTCGGCATGAAGGATGCAGTTTCTTTGCACCCTCCTGAGCCTTCTGGAGAGAGAATGTGTCTCACTTGGGCGAGGTTAAATATTATTCTTGTGTTTACTAGGGGTTTATTTTCTTTTCTAAATTGCTTACTCAGAATTTGGCCTTACAGATGTGAAAGAGCTTTTCGTGAAGGAACAGTTAGCTGCTTTTTCACAGCTTGGGTGTGCACACGTGTGTAGCTTTTCTGTATCACGTTGGCAAAGCCTTCCTCACCCTCGGTGCAGCGGGAACTCCTGTGCTGTGAGGAGCTCAGGGTCTTGCCAGCCCAGCAGTGGGTACAGATACCATGGGCCAGGAGCGTTTGTCCTGCCGAGATTGAGTCAAGACCAAGCGCTGGCCGGGTGGTTTTCTGCTGAGCTTGTTCCGTGAGGTATGGTGGACATGCAGTAATGCATGCATCTTAAGTGAGCATTAGACGCATGGACATGATCCACCTGGGTCGCTACCATCCATCGATGGAGATGCAGCACATTGTCACCACCTCAGAAAGTCTTCTGCTCTTTCCCCTCCTCCCTGCCCCCTGCCATGGACAACAGGTATTCAGTTTTCCTTTCCAGCGTGTGTTGTTTTGCCTTTTCTAAGACTTCATACAACCGCAGTCATGCAATTCTACCCTTCTTTTTTTTGGTCTTGTTTTGTTTTGTTTGCTGAGCACAGTGGGTTTCAGATGCATGCACCTTATTGCACACATCTGTAGTAAGTACTGTAGTCCTTTCACCAGCCCGCACCTTCTAGGTTCCCCACAGCAACACTGGTGAGCGTCCGAGCCATAGCACGTTGTATGCACGCACCTCAGTGTGTGTGCACACATGTTCCTGTGGGAGGCTGCCTGGTACAGTTTGTGGCTTTAGCAACATTCTTGTTCAGGTCTCCTAGTGGATTTGTGCTCTTATTTCTCCTGGGTAAAATTCCTCACAGTGGACTTGTGGGCGTTTTCCGGAGTACTTGTGCCAGTTTTCACCCTGACACACAGTGTATGAGGGTTCCAGTCAACTCACATCCTTAGCAGTATCTCCCTTTGTCTTTCTAATTTTATGTCAGGTTTTTTTTTTTTTTTTGGTACCAGGGATCGAACTTGGGTCCTTGTGCAGGCAGCGAAACCACTGAGCTAAATCCCCGGCCCCTGTCTTTCTAATTTTAGACATTATAGTAAGCCTCAGATTGAGGTATGGGGAGACCTGAAGAACTTTGTTCTTTCAGGATTGTTTTGGCTATTGTAGGCTCTTTACCTTGCTATCTAAACTTCCGAGTTCAGTTGTTAAATCCCATGAAAAAGCCTTTGGGCATTTGTGAGTGGGTTGTGTTGTGTCCGAATATCAATTTGGGGAAAATAGACAACTAAATTTTAGAGCCTGCCAGTTTATAAACTTGGTGTGTTTCTCAGTTTAGATATTCAATTTCTCTGAGCCATGTTCTATCACTTGTGCAAATGTCATGATTGTTTTTTGTTAAATTTATTCCTAATGTTTTGCTGTGTGACTGTTTTATAAAGGAAAAATTTCAATTTCATTTTCTGATTGTTTGCTGCCGCTATATAAAAATTCACTTGATTTTTTAAAACTTTGGACATGCTATTGTGTGACTACTAAATTCACTTTTTTTCTAATTGTTTATAAATTCTTTTGTTGTTTTCTAAGTTTAAAAAAAATAAGAATGAATGTTGATTTTTCTCTCAACACTCTTTAATTGCAAAAACTTTGAAGCACTCAGCTAGGTTGAATGTTGCAGTGAAAATTTGTACTCCCCACACAGAGTCTTATGTTACTATTCATCCAGCTCTTCCTCCACCAGTCCATCTTATTAACACATTTAAGAATGTGAAAATATTGATATACTTACCCTAAAAATTTTATTTAGCATGCATGTCATTATCTAGGATTCCACATTAAAATTGTCCAACAATGCAATGTACAGATCTTAAAAACTGTAATCAGTTGCTGAGCTTAACAAATGTATATCCCTGTGTAACCCAGAAGCCTGTTTAGATAGAAAGCTAAGAGTCACCCCAAAAAGTTCACTTGGGTCCCTGTCCGTCAAATCTTTATACACTTTTTTCATTTGTTGTTTTACTTTTTTATCTCATTTGTCTCTTTACTTGCTTGCTTGTTTAAAAATTTTCCTTTAAATGGAATCGTGCAGTACATACCATAGTTTATCCAGTTGCCTGTTGTTGGAAACTTGGGCTATTTCTGGTTTGAGAGCATTATAAACAGAGCTCCTGTAAATACGTGTTTGTAAAGTGTTTTCATTCCTTTTGGGTAATTAGAATTGCTGGGTCATACATGAGGTAAGGTTTGTTTAGTTTTATAAAATGCTGTCAGACCTTTTGCCTAGGTGGTATAACATTGTAAAATACTGCCAGTGGGGTATGAATGCCTCAGTTGCTCAGCATTATGTATCTTTCCTTTTGGCCATTCTTGTGTGTGCAGCAGGAGTTCGTTGTACTTGTAATGTATAGTTTTTTGGGGGTTTTTGTACAGGGGATTGAACTCGGGTCCTTCCGCTTGCAAGGCAGACGACGTAACCACTGAGCTAAATCCCCGGCTCTGTAATGTGTAGTTTTAAGTGATGTTTATCACTTAATTTTTTTTTAATTAACAGCACACATTACTTTTTAATGTGCTTACTGGCCATTCATGTATCTTTTGAAAACTATATGTTCACTTTTTTATTTTTGTCCAGTTTTTATTTTTATCTTGTCATTATGGAATTCTAGAAATTATAAGCCGTAGGCACCAGGTGCTATTGAGATAGGATGACTGTATCTGGCATGTGTGAAGGATAGGAAATTTGGCAGGCCAGAGGTGAGGTGCTGTATGGCCTCATGTGTGTGTCCCTGTATCATCTCTTCAGTATCCACATAAAATCTTGCTGGGATTATTGGGAGAATGTTGTGTCTATAGATACATTTGGGAAAATCTAACTCTTAAAAAATATTTGTTCTTTTAATACATGAACATGAATATCTATTCATTTAGGTTTTTAATTTCTCTTGTTTTTATTGCATCTGTTAAAATATATGGCTTTCCTCTTTCATTTTCATCACATGACAGCTAGTACTCATTGATTTTATTTTATTCTAATGTTAAACTAACCTTACATTTCTGGAATTAGCCGCATTTGATTACGTTTTACTTTTTTATGGCCTTTGGTTCTATTTACTAATATTTTAACATAGGTTTTTTACACATATATTCACGAAGGCTATCAATCCATAATTTATTGTTTTTATTGAATTCTTTTTTAGGGTCACAGTGGCCTCTAACTGGGCCTAAAGATAAACTTGAGTTGTTTGTAGGAAAATGGATGAACCTTGGGACCCTAATGTCAAGTGAAATGTATCAGACACACAGGCTTAAGGAATGGAGGGAAGGGAGGGGAAGGGGATTTTAAAACAGTAATTGGGATGTTAGGTACATGAACCGATTCTCCACAAGGAATGTAAACATTATGTACTACGCACATGTACTGATTAGAAAAATAAATTACAAAAACACACAAACATTAACAGTGTAACTCAATTTTTTCTTATTTTATATCTGCATACCTGTGATGAGTATTATATGAAACATCTCCCCAAAAGTGTCATTAGATTGAAAGCTTGGTTGCCAGCTTCTGGGCTTCCAGGAATTGATTGGGTCACAAAGACTGTAACTTCATCAGATCAGTGAGATTGTCATTTGATGGCGTTTGGGAGGTGGCAGAAACGGGAGGCTGGGCCAGGTGAAGGCAGTGGGTGGTGGGACCTGACCTTTGGGACTCTCTGGTCCCTGGCCCCTCTCTCCCTCCCTCAGCTTCTGGCCGCCATGACACTTCCGCCATGACCTTCTGCCTCAGCTCGGGCCCGCAGCAGAGGAGCCAGCCAGCCCTGGACGGAGACCTCTGAAACGGAGCTAAAATAAACCTTTCTTCCTTTGAGTTGACTTTCTTGGGTATTTTGTCCCAGTAACAAAAACCTGACACTGAAAAACCTTACAGTACTGCGCTTGGAATTCTGTATTAAACACTGCGGTCTGAAGTTCCACAGAACATTTTGCTTCAAGGGAAGTCATTTCCTTTAGTATTTCCCAGAATAGAAATCTGTAGGGACAGTTTTCCATAGGTCTCATCTGTACACATTTGCCCTCTAGCAGAGCACTGGCTGTTTTTCTTCTAGACTTATTTTTTCAAAGATGTTTATTTAAAAAAAAAAAAAAAGAAAAACAAAAACAGTGTCTTCTGCCAGAGGTTGGGGCAGGCATGCTCACCACCCACCCTGAAAGACTGGGCTTTCTGAACTCAGGGCCCTCTCCAGAACAGCCTCCTGCGAGCACAGGTGTTGCCTGGCCCTCTGTCATCCTGTAGGACCCTGGGCTCTGCAAATTGGAATGAGAAAATGCTGGTACTCGGGCTACCGCAGCTGCTCCTGGTTTGTTTTTATCTTTGGTTCCAGAGTCTCTTGCTTTCTGCCAGCAACTACAAAGCAGCAGGTGCACTTGTCAGCTTGCACGTAAGGTGAAATTGCAGACCCGTCACAGTTCTTGGCAGTTTGGGTTATGAGGATGGGAAGCTGACAAGGACATAGTTTCTCACATAAGAGGACGGGGGCCTCGTGGATTAGCCTTTGAAATATTAGGAAAATCCATGGGCCCAGTACCCAACATATTTACCAGATTGTCAGCCCGGCAGTGGAAGAATCAGGGGGATGACTGCAGACTCCCTCCCAGGAGGAAGCTTTTTAAACACACTGCCCAAACAACACCCTGGTATGGCCAGCTCTTCTCTGGCAGGAGGATGTCCTCACCCATCTGGTGGGCAGAGAGCCCCAACCTTTCCAAACAGCTATAGGAGGGACTTCACAACCTCGCAGGCCAGAAAGCAGGCACATTATTAGGACTGAGTCCAGCTCTCTTGGGACGCGAGGGGTGGCCCTGGTTCAGGCAGGATGGTAACAGCTGGCCTGCCTCCCACCAGCTCAGCACTGCCAACCTCAGTTCCTTGGGGAGATGACAATAAAAGGCTCTGTGTCGTTGGCAGATTCTGGCTGCTATCGGGAGGTTATCCCAACAGACCCACACCTGTGGGGAAGCAGAGAGGAGGCCTTAGCTGGCACAGTGGTGGGGCGCTTACTGCCGCAGTGGGGTTTCCAGCGCTGATGAAGGTGACCCCAGCGGAGAAGGAGAGGCCCAACTCCAACAAATGAGGTGTCCATGCCCCTGCTTGGGAGATTCTCCCAGGCTCTTGCCTGCAAACGGTGAACACCTAAGAGGCGTTTCCAAGACCATGGGACAGTGAATGCCCACTGCAAAGGCAGATGCCCTTCAGAGCAGCTGCTGAGCACATCAGACCCAGATCAGCCGAAGTGTGCCAACCCTGTGGCCCCCACTGGAAAATAGCATGTCTGAGACTGCTCAGGCCAGGTGTCCCCAGCACCGAAGCAGATGGTGTCAGCAACGACCGTGCTGCTCGAGAAGAGGCTTCGCGCTGGAGTGAAGTTTAGCTGAGCAGCCCCTGTGCCACTCACACAGGAAGGCCGCTGTGCCTGTGTCCTGGGGTGATGCCACACTCGCCCCCTGTGCCCTAGCTGTCCACCTCCGCTCCCCCTCCTGCATCATGCAGAGATGCTTAGGGGCCAGGAGTGCCCCTGTCCCTACAGGAGACTGCGGCCCATGCTCACCTGCCTGCCCAGGCATCTAAGGAACTTCAGATTTGGGGGGAGCTGCACTTGGCTGCCTTGGGCACAGCCATCCAGGCCACCAGTCTTCCCACTCTTGTGCAAGTGGGTGGCCCTGAATCCACTCATGGGGCTTGGCCAGGCTTTGTCCAGCAAGGAAAGCCGGTAACATTTAGCGTCTTGGGTGGGGCCCACTGGGTCACCTCAAGGTGCTGGTGTTACTGTACACCAAAGAACTGACATGGTACGAGCTTTCAATTTCCCGTCCCGTAAGTGTCCTGGAGGATCCTCTCGACTGGAAAGAGCTTCGTGTGGAGTGTCGTACTTCTGTGGGGGTACGAGAGCACCCCTCCATTTACCCATCGTGGGAAGTCGGTGCCGGGCCAGGCCCTGACCCTCCGACATCCAAAGTGTCACTCTAAACGACATCCTCGTGCTAGGCACATGAGAAGCCTTGATCTCAAAAGCCACTTGTCACATGAAGTGGGAAGGTGTGCAGTGCTCATTCCTGTGGGCACTCAACAATATCTGCTGTCTCTCTGGCCTCTATGTGAAATAGGAGGCTTGGGCCTTAGGACGGGGAGTGTGGGCACGTGCCTCACTGGGCATTCTGCTCAGCCCTTTCTGTAGGCTGAGTTGAAACGCAGCACCCTTCGAGGGGTGCCCAGCCTGACAGTTGTGTGGAAGCTGCTCAGCACTGGCCAGCTTGGCTGCAAGTTCACTCCTTTCGAAAGCAGCTATTATCAGCTGACTATTGCCTTGCTACTGTGCCCTTGTGGAATCCAAATGTCTGTCACGTGGAAGTCTTGTGCCTCTCAAGCATGGAGTTCCCACTTTACGGTGATCAGTGGGGGTCAGTGACTCAGGTGGGAAGCTTCAATTGCCGAGTGGAAATGCCATGTTGAAGATCTAGGTGGCCTGGTCCCAGTAACATCCTGGCTGGGGGCTGTCTTTATGCCCCCTTCCCTCACCCCAAACAAAGCTGTTGGGTCCCTGGGCCCCTCATCCCCAGAGGTCCCTACGGTGCTCAGGTCTGATGAACTGCTGGTTTGGTTGACCTGGAAACCCATGGGGTTCACCCAGCTGCTCTGCTTATGAGGCGGAATGCAAAGCAATTCTTACAGCTCCCTTCTGTGAGTCTTAGTTATATTTCTGCTCTGTCTTGGGTGGCTTGCTGTCTTTTGCTGTGCCACTGGGAAAACTACAGACAGGAGGATAAAGGTACCCCTGTTTCTGGCTGCCACATTGTTAGGGTAGCTCATGGGGATGCCCCTCTGCTGAGACCAGCAGGACCCAGGCTGCCCATGGAGCTGGTGCCTCTGACCCATACTGAGAAGGCAGCTCCTGCGACTCCACACAGGAAGAAGCCCTTCCAGTGTCCTCCTCGCCTGTCTCACGGCCAGCCCTGGGCGTCCCGGTGTGGGCAACAGGACAGCTAGGACTGACTGCCTTCAGGCAGGCTCTCCAAAATCAGGACGAGACTCACTGAGCCATGGACTGCGACCTCCATAACCAGCTGGACAGCTGCGCCGCAGGCACTGTCAGCCTGTGCTGTGTGTGCAGGGCCCACAGGGGGAGCCCCAGTGCTTGCAAACAGCTTCCAGGACCATGGTTTGTCAGTCAGTGAGATTGCATTTCTTGGGTGAAGGCCAGGCACATGCACCCTGGGGATCACGAAGACCCCAGGTGTCTCAGGAGGCACTACCCAGAGACCTCGTGGAGCCCTCCTACAACTGGCGGTCTCCAAAACGAGGCTCCCCTTGAGGTGAGTGTTCAGGGCCACCCAGAGGGACCCTTGACCTCTGCGTGCTGGCCGAGGGCAGGGTGGGGCCTTCTGTGATCCGTGGGAAGGCCCTGGAAGCTACCCAGGTCAGTCCTGACTCCGGCCAGGCTCTGGGGGGACAGAAATGCCCTGGGTTTCTCCCTCGGGCCAGCAGAGTTGATGCAGTTGCTGTGTGTGCTGTTACACCTGCAGTAATTGCCCCAGCCAGGAGAAAATGTCAGTGCAGGCCCTTAGAGACAGAGCCTCTGTCCCTCTGAGTGTACCCTGCTGTGAGGTGAGGGTGTGTTTTGTGGGCTGAGTCCAGAGTGCTGGCAAGTACAACTCAGGCCTGATGCACAGAGTCCTGTCGTGCAGGTACCTTTAATTAAATGTGAGACAGGTTGAGTGGATTGTCCAGCCTCCATTGGTCAGATTGATGAGAGCTGCTAATAGTGTGAGTACTTGGGGAAATTTGCTAGAAGCCAAGACGGTGTGGAAACGGTGTTGTTGGGAGACAGTTCTCCAGGGACCTCATGAATTCCTGCGTCTTTGGAGAAGAGACCTAGACTGCTTTTGTCCTGGCGTGGACTGTACTTTCAGTAGCAGTAGTATAGCACACAGCTGCTTTCGACTGTGGGGTGGCTTTGCCCATGTTTTACATGATGCCGATGACACAGGCATGCCAACACCCCATTTTTAATTAAGGTGTTGGTTGCCTGAGCTCAGGGTTCCTGTCCTGTGGTCCAGCCGGGTGAGGGAGCAGTCTCTTCCGGGTCCTCTTCCTACCCTTCAGGGCCCGGGGCCCAGGTACTGGTGCAGATCAATTGTGATACTGGACAGTGCTGGTGCTGCAGTCAAGTGCTTTTCTCTGATGAGTCTCTTGTCTTCTGCCAACAGCCATGGAAATACCAAAATCTAACTGAGTAGATAATAAAATCTCAGATCCTTTCATTTTTTTGATGTATTCATTGCAAAAAAAAATTGTTTTAGCTCCCATCCATCGG
This sequence comes from Heterocephalus glaber, assembly GCF_053883595.1. Lineage (NCBI taxonomy): Eukaryota > Metazoa > Chordata > Mammalia > Rodentia > Bathyergidae > Heterocephalus > Heterocephalus glaber. Next base: position 5,279,963 of record NW_028258315.1, read on the forward strand.
AAAATGTCTTTTTTTCTGCCTTCACGCTTTTTTTTTTTTTTTTAGATTAAGTCACATACCAATCATTTCACCCAGATTTTACATTTCAGTGTCTGTTATTGTATCCTGTATAAGGTTCTTTCTTTCGTTCTTCCATTTTCCCGGTACCCGGGGATCAGGCTCAGGACCTTGTGGTTGTCAGGCAGGCATGGTGCCACTGAGCTGCATCCCCAACCCATAGAGAGATTTATACTCACCACCACAGTCAATTTTAGAATGTCATCACCTTGAAAGGAAACCCCGTATCTACTAGCTGTTATTCCCAATTCATGCCGTTTATTACTTCCCCCTTCCTAGCCCTAAGCATCCATTAAAAGAGAGGTTACCTTTTCTCCAATGTATGTTTCTGGCTTCTTTGTCAAGAATCAGATAGCGGCATTTCCATGGGCTTGTTTCTGTGTCTTCTCTTCCATTTGTCTGTGTGTTTTTGTTATTATGGCTTTGTCGTATAATTTGACATTGAATATTGTGGTGCTGCATTGGATATTGTGGGTCTTTATGCTTCCTTATGAATATTAGGATTGTTTTTGTGGTTCTGTGAAGATTGTCTTTGGAGTTTTGATTGGGATTGAGTCCCTTTTGATAATACGGGCATTTTAGCCATATTAATTCTTTCAATCTGAACATGGGAAGTCTTTGCATCTTCTAGCATTTTCAATTTATTTCTTCAGCGTTCTTTCAGTGTTTTGTGCTATTTTCATTGTAGAGGTCTTTCACCTCCTTGCTTAGGTTTATTTCCTAGATTTTTTTTTTTTTTAGGCTACTGTGAATGGAAGTGTTTTCTTGATTTTTTTTCTCAGCTAGTTCATTATTGTTATATGGAATTGGATATGGATATTGATTTTTTAAATGTTGGTTTTATAACTCAGAAACTTTTGGTTTTATTGCTTTTTTAGTGTTGCTTTTCTATTTCATTAAATTTGACTCAATTTTTATTTCTATCCTTCTGTTTGGGGTGTAGGTGGGCGTTTCAAGTGTGTGTGTGTTCATACTCGCAGGGTTTTAAGGCGGATGGTTAGGTTGTTGATTTGTGATGTTGGTGCTATAGGCACCTACCTATCCCTGTGAATTTGCCACTCAGTGCTTTGGCTATGTCCCATTATATGTGTGATCTTGTCTTTTTATCTGAAGTTATTTTCTACTTTATCCTGTGATTCTCAACTCTTTTTGGCCCATACTTTTATAGTACAGGTTGGTTAATTTCCATATATTTTGAATTACCCGGATGTGTTATTAATTTTCATTTCCACCCTATTGTACTGGAGTTAGTACTTCCTATGATTTCAGTCATTTCAAGTTTACTGAGGAGTGTGCCGTGTACACTGAAGACTTCTGCAGCCATTGCGTGGACTGTAGTAGTTTGTGTATAGAGCTGCTTAGGTCTTTTGTCTCTTCTTAATCTGTTTATCCTGTCCATTATCCCACATTGGGACTGAATTCTCTGCCTGGCACTGAGTTGTCACTTTCCCCTTCACCTGTGTCAGTTTGGGCTTCGTATATTTTGTTGCTCTGTTTTCAGGTACATACATACTTGTAACAGTACATGTTACATTTCTGTGCTGTAGGTCTAGCAGTATATACATTGGTTTATAAAATTGCTATTTAAATCAGTTAATAGAAGAATGAAAAAAGTACACATTTTCGCTATTTTGGAATTATGTTATATCCTGGTCCTCATTTTCCCTGCAGATTCAAATTTCCCTGTGTTTTACCAGCTCCCAGCCTGAAGAACTTCCTCTAGTACTTCTTGCAGTACAGGTCTGCTAGTAACAAAATCTCTGGTACTTTATCCAGGCAGTACATTTTTTACAGTTGGCAAATTTACATCAACCTAAAATCCAAAGCTTACTGTAAATCTGTGAGTCTAACATGACCATTATGGTATCATACAGAGTAGTTTCTCTGCTCTGAAAAGTCATCTGCACTTTTAGCCCTCCCTTCCCACTCCGTGAGTAACGGCTTTTTAAAAAATTAACGCTGTGGATACATCACCCCCTGCTTCCGGTCCTTCTGAAGATAGGTCAGTGCTGACCTTACAAGCTGCTTGTACACAAGGAATTCTTTTCTTGCTGTTTTCAGATACTTTCTGTGCCTTTACTTCCAGTATTTTAACTATCCTGAGTCTGTTTATAGGTGGCTTTCCATTCATCCTACATGGTTTTTTCCTAGCCCTACAGGCTGTCTTTAAATAAGCAAGATGCTTGCAGCCATTTTCTTCCCCAAAATTTTTGTTCCTTTTTCTTTGTCCCTTCTTTCCATTATATATATCTTAGTGTTCCTGCACAAATCCCATATTTCTCTGCAGCTCTTTTCATTTTCTTCATTTTTCTATCCACCTAGTAGGACTCCAGCTTACGTTGGTTCTCTGGTAAAGTAGGTGTCCTGTGGCTGCCCTTGTTGCTATTAACTCCTATTTTAAAGAGTACCTTAGGCTTAAACTTCCCCACAGTCTGGCTCAGGGGGCTGGTTCTCCTACTAAGGATGACCTATCCCTGGGCAAAACTTGTGACCCTCTGTGTGTGCTGAGCAGAGCAACAACTTCTGGTCTTCTCAGCTCTCTGCCACCAATACAAAACCTGCTCCCTACATGGGAATCAAAGCCTGCTGCTCCTGGATTAGAGCAGTCCCGAGACCGCTCCATCATCAGGGACTCGGCCACTTGAGCTGCAAGGAGAGGAGGGAAATGCTGGGGGACACAGGTAGCCTTGACTGTAGCAGCAGGAGGGGTCTGTGTTTCCCGCTGCACCTGAGCGGTGCTGCTGCCACTCTGAGCGCGGTGGGGAAGGAAGGAGGTGGGCCATGGAGCAGATAGCACAAGCGCTCCCTGTTCGTACTGTGGGCTGCTGTCCTTCGTGTACTCCGTGTCCTTAGCACAGTTTGCAGGACTGAGATTTTGCTGAGGATGTTCCCAGTGTTGCTAGTGTGCGTGGGAGCGAGGCACGGAACTTCCTCTGCCCCCACCCAGGAGTGGACTTGCGCCGTTGCTTCTGAAGCCTTCGTTCTGCAGACAGAGCTCTGAGCTGCCAGTTGTGCTCTCCAGGCTTCGAAGAACGCTGCTCTCCCCCCACTTCAGTGACCGTGTGCTTGACATCCTCCGCTGCACCCTGAGGTGGTCTTCCCGAGCACTGTTGTGGTCTTGGGGTCTGTGATGTTCGGTGTGCTTTAAGCTGAACACCGTTTTGCTTCTGAGTCTGGAGCTTGGGTCCATAGCCATGAGGCTAGGCTGTGTGCACTGGTGCAGCCTTAGGCAGAGCCTGGCAGTGTTGCCCTGGAGACGGCATGTCACCCACGTGGCCACAGCCTGTTGCTGGAGGAGTAACGTGTGTCCTGGTGGCCCACAGGTGCCTCCCAGCTCCTTTCCTTTTCGTCATTTTCATGGGTCCTTCCACTGCAGCAGCCAGGAGTGAGACCACTCGCAGGGTCCTCTCAGTGAATCAGCAAACCCGAGAGTGGTCGAGGGGGTCTCGGGGGCCCCTGGCCTTCCAGCCATTGATTTTTAGCAGCCTGGTGTCATTCAGGAGCATGCCCAGGACCTGAGGCTGATACCTGGGTTTGTGGGCTCACCCTCCTTAGTACATCCTACCTGGTATGTCGTACCTAAATTTCTGTCCACTCCAGACCTTGTCTTCTGACCCCTGAAGGTTGCAAGATGATGCTTTCTGCCCAAGCCCTGGGCCGCAGGCAGGGGAGTGCACCCTCAGACCAGGAGCTGGTGTGGTTCCTTCTTGGGTCCTGTCCCCTCTGGGTTCCCTCCAGCGCCTTGCGGCAGTTGTGGTTGAATAACCCCTCCCTCTCTGGCACTGGAACCATCTATCCTTTTTGTGTGTGACTTAGCATCCACTCCCCGGTCCCATCCCATACCAGTGGGGCCATCTTCTTTGGGCTCCACAGGAAGTGACACTGAAGGAGAAGATACTGGCTCTATCTTCCAGAAACAGTTGTTGGAGCTGCCTGGGAAGAATGGGTGTCCTGGGGAATCGGGTGTCTATTTTTATCCTACAGATACTTCTCAACTTATAATGGGATTCCCTCCAGTGAACCCGTCCTAAGTTGAAATAAAAATGCCTTCACACACACTGTGCAGAGCAACACTGCCCACTGCCGCGAAGAGGAGCTGTTTGCCGCGTGATCACAGGGCTCATCCTGGGGCCTGTGCCTTGCACCTCCCTGGCATCCCAGGAGAGGGTTGCACTGCATCATCCGTCCGTAGCCTAGAAGAAGATCAGAGTTCAAAATCTGAAGTAGTTTCTGCTGAATCTGTATCACTTTCTTACCACAATTAAGCCTCAGTCATGTCGGAGTCCTTAGCATAAACACCATTCTTAAAATTTAAGGCAGCTTTTCTTGTTCATAGTAGTTAAGGTACAAAGACTTTCCATTTTTTCATTTTCTCATAGTAATTCCATTCCCTACTTTCCTTTCCCCTACCCCTCCCACTTCCCCTTCCCCTTTGCCCCTTTTCTTCCTATTTCACATTATCTAGTGTACCTTTTAGTCCTTATTTACACTTTCAGTTTCTCACACTAGATAAACTATTCGGTATTTACACATATGTGTCCTATTTATTTCACTTAAGAGTATTGCCTCAGTGTGCATCCATTTAGCTATAAATGTCTCTAATCTCTCATTTTTTATGGTTGAGTAGTACTCCATTTTATTTAAAACCCACATTTTCTTTATCCAGTCTCCAGTTGATGGGCAATTGGGCTGCTTCCAAGTTTGAGCTGTTACAGACTGTGCTGCTATGAACATGGGTGCACATATATCACTGTGGTATGATTCTTTTAATACTTTGGGGAAGATCCCCAGCAGGGGAATAGCTGGGTCAAATGGGACTTCCAGTCCTAGTTCTTTGAGGAATCTCCATACTGATTTCCACAGTGGTTGTACCAGTCTACACTTCCACCAGCAGTGGAGCAGTGTTCCTCTTTCCCCACAGCCCCGCCAGCATTTGTTATTGGTTGATTTCATGAGAGCAGCCATTCTTTCTGGGGTAAGGTGGAATCTCAGCATTGTTTTCATTTGCATCTCTTGAATGACCAGTGATGCTGAACATTTTTTCATATGTTTATTTGCTATTTCTACTTCTTTGTCTGAGAAATGTCTGTTCATTTCTGATGCCCATTTTTGAATTGGGTCTTTAAATTTGGGAGGTCTGATTTTTTGAAGTTCTTTATAGATTCCAGGTCTTTATAAATTCTAGGTAGTAGACCTTTTCCTGAGGAACAGCAGGTGAAAATTTTTTCCCACGTTGTGGATTGTCTCTTCACACTCTTGGTGGTTTTTCTTGCTGTGCATAAGCTTTTTAATAAGAAAAGATCCCACTTGTTGATAGTTTGTGCTAGTTTACAGGCAACTGAGGTTTTGTTCATGAAATCATTTCCTATACCAGTGTCTTGAGGAGTTTTACCTAACCTCTGTTCCAGCCAGTTCAGCGTTTCTGTTTTAATATTTAGATCTTTAATCCATTTCGATTTTAATTTAGTGCATGGTGAGAGATACAGGTCTAGTTTTAGTCTTTGGCAAGCTGAAACCCAATTTTTCCAGCACCATTTTGTTGTTGTTGTTTGCATGTTTTTTGTTTTGTTTTTGTTTATTTGGGTTTTTTAAATTATTCTTTTATTGGTACATTTTAGGTATACAGTTCATTTACATTTATCATTGGGTGCTTGTACCTGTACATGATGTATCTTGGTTCGTATTTTTTCCCCATTACCTGTGCGCCCTTCACCCCTCCACCCTTCCCTATTTACATAGACTTTGTTTCCATTTTTTTTCCTTTTCTCATAATTTTTCCTTTCCCTTCTTCCCTTTCCCCTTCCCGTCCCGCTACCCGTACACCTTTGGACCTTTTTCTATTTCAAATTGTCAGTTATTCATTTTAATCCTTATTTACACTTTCAGTTTCTCACACTAGAGAAACTTCGGTATTTACACATGTGTGTCCTATTTATTTCACTTAAGAGTATGGCTTCAGTATGCATCCACTTAGCTACAAATATCTCCAGTTTCTCATTCTTTATGGCTGAGTAGTACTCCATTTTATTAAAAAACCACATCTTCTTTATCCAGTTTCCAGTTGATGAGCAGTTGGGCTGTTTCCAAGCTTTAGCTATTACAAACTGTCCAGCACCATTTATTAAAGAGTCTATCTTGGGCCGGGGATTTAGCTCAGTGGTTTCGCTGCCTGCTGGGCAAGCGCAAGGACCCGAGTTTGATCCTTGGTACCAAAAAAAAAGAGGCTATCTTTCCTCCAGTGAGGATGTTTGGTTCCTTTGTCAACGATGAGATGGCTGAGTGTGTCTGGAGTTGTTTCTGCATCTTCTAATCTGTTCCACTGGTCTTCAGGTCTGTTTTTTTGCCAGTGCTATCCTGTTTTTATCACAGTAGCTTTGTACTATAGTTTCAAGTTGGATGTTGTGATACCCCCTGCCATGTCTCTGTTGCTTAGGATTGCTGTTGCTATTCTGCATCTCTTCTTGTTCCAAATGAATTTTTGAATTGTTTTCTCAAGGTCCATGAAGTATGCTGCTGAATTTTCAATTGGGATTGCTTTGAATCTATATAGCAGTTTTGGAAGTATGGCCATTTTCACTATATTGATCCTTCCTACCCAGGAGCAGGGGATGTCTTTCCATTTTCTGATGTCATCTTCAATCTCTCTTTTCAGAGTGGTATAGTTTTCAGAGAAGAGGTCTTTGATTTCTTTCGTTAGGTTGATTCCTAGGTATTTCAAGTTTTTTGGATGCTATTGTGAAAGGAATTGTTTGCCCTATTTCTGTCTCAGTGAGTCTGTTGTTTGTGTAGAGGAAAGCTATTGATTTTTGTGTGTTGACCTTGCATCCAGCTACTTTACTGAATTTGGTTATTAAGTCTAAAAGACTTTTGGTGGAGTTCTTGGGGTCTTCTATATAGAGTGTCATGTCATCTGTAAATAATGACAGTTTGACTTCTTTGTTTCCTATCTTTATTCCTTTCATTTCTTTCTCTTGTTTAATTGCTGTGACTAATGTTTCCAAGACTGTGTTGAACAGGAGTGGTGATAGTGGACATCCTTGTCTTGTTCCTGATTTTAGTGTGAAGGGTTTCAATTTTTGACCATTTAGTATCATATTGGCTGTTGGTTTTTCATAGATGGCTTTTATCAGATTGAGGTAGAGACTGTCTATTCCAATTTTTTGTAGGGTTTTTATCATAAATGCATGTTGGATTTTGTCAAATGCTTTTTCTGCATCTATTGAGATGATCATATTGTTTTTGTCCTTGGCTCTACTGGTATAGTGTATTACATTGATTGATTTCCATATTTTGAACCATCCCTGCATCCCTGGGATGAATCCCACTTGGTCAGCGTGTGTGATCTTCTTGATGATCTTCTGACTTTGGTCTTTTTCTTGTAAACCAGCGTATTTTCATGCCTTGTGTTGGTTTATATTTTAAATGCAACAGTAGAGTCAGCCTTTCTTCCTTCTCTTCCTGGCTTTAACTGTGTGGGTTTCTTCTGTGGTATTCTGCTCATGTGTGCATGAGTCTTTTCTCTGTACTCTTCTTGTCTCTGCAGCCCTGAGTACATGTCAACACATTACTGGCCCTGGGACTGCCAGGGTGTGGTCCAAAGCAGGTGAAGCGGGCAGGTGGGGACAGGTGTTTGGAAGGGTCCTGTGGACTAATTTCATTGTTCTGCAAACTGTTGGAGGGCAAACCAGATTTTACTTTTTCCACATTTTGATTTTCTGGATTGAGTTTTAGAAGGAAATCCTAACCAAAAAAAGAACTTCTGGTGGCTCACTATTTAGACAGCTAAAGATGTTAGGATTTGGGTTTTCTGCTTCTGTTTTCACACCACGTGTGATTGTGGATAACAGTACTGCAAAACAGTATCTGGGTGAGTTGAGAGAGATTCGCACACCTTTCTTCATAGTGTTGGCTTTTAAATTCTTGGTAGAGCTTCTCTGCAGGTTTATGCTTTACATTTTCCCACAAAGGCTTTATGTTGTGTGAAATACTTTCCATTGAAATTCTGTAACTCGAGATAGACTTGCAAGTACCTTGAGAAAGAATTCATGATAGAGGGTAGAAGCAGTGTTTTGTTTTTTGGCTTTTGGGTTTTTTTGGTACTGGGGATCGAACTCGGGACCTTGCACTTGCAAGACAGGCGGCAAAACCACTGTGTTAAATCCCAGGCCCCATAAAAGCAGTTTTATGAGCTAGAAATACTCAGAGAAAGGGACTGAAAGATTTATTTATGAGCTTGTCATGTAATTCTCCTTCACCACAGAGTACTCAGGAAATAATTTTAGGTTTGGCATTCCAATACCAATTCATTGAATCCAAGTGACGCCTTTTTATTGGGAGATTAATTTATTTCAGCTGCTTTTAGTGGGGGGAGGACATCTGTCCTTCAGTGGGGACGAGGGACACCTCATGTCCCCAGTTGTCTGAGGTTAGCTTCTGGTACCTCAGGTCTCCTCAGCGGCTGTGGCGTCTCAGTACCGTGGAGGCCCGCCTGCCCCTGAACATCTTACTGTTCCGTCACAGTTTCAGCTCAGGTTAGCTGACCTCGGCCGCTGGCTGGCTCTAAGAGTGCTGTTTACCATTTAGAACCATGAACGTGGCTCTTCTTAGTTTTTCTTTTCTATTACATGTCTGTGTGGTGTTTACAAGCCTTGCGTGGGGTTGATACGTGTACAGAACACCCCTTAATTCTTTTCTCATCGCTGCCCTCTGCCCCTCCCACCGAGTCTTGATCCCCCCTCTCTCTCTGAGAAAGACCCATCTCCCGACTTCTTATTATCTGTCCCCCCTTTGGGGTGTATTATTTTCTGACACGTAGAAATTACACAATACAGATTGCAGTGTCCTTCAGCAGTTTTCATTTAATGCCACCTCATCCACGGAAGTATTATCTGTGCTTGTGTCCTGTGCACACAGCACACACCCCAGGCCGTGTGTGTGCTCAGTGGCTGGGCTTTCAGTGGTGTGAGAGAAGGCAGTGGCAGGCAGAAGGCGCCGGAGAATGAGTGTCTCAGGCCTGCGGCCGGCAGCCTCCCAGCCCGTCCCACGTGAGGTGCTGTCCCGCCTCAGTTTGCACAGAGCGGCAGGACCCGGGGAGGGGCGGGGAACGCGAGGTTCCTGGGAGCTGTGGCCTCGGGGAGAAACCCAGGGGTGCATGGTTAAGATGAGAAGGAAGAAAACCCACTCATCCCGGTGCTCCTCGGCCAGTTTAACTTTAAGGAAATGGACAGAAAGAGGTTACCCTGGCTTGGTGTGTGTGCTTCTGGAACGGAAATTAATTTAGGGGGAACAAAAAAGCATTAAACACAGTTTTCCCCTAAGAGAGAATCTCTTTATCCCATGCATTTAAAACTTTTAAACTGTTGCCATGAAATTGATTTACATGAAATTTTCTAGAAATACATCTTTTACTTAAATTGAAATGCTTGTACCTTTATTCATAATGATTCAGAAGTGAAGAAGCAGGGCCTAAAACCACTTAAAAAGCTCTCGTTCTCTTATAGACTGTAGACTCGCTTTCCCTGATCTGACATTAATTTTTGACTCAGGAGATCGGTTAGGAGTGAAATCTCCCTCTTGATGAAACAGGGTCTTTTTGTTCTTAATCCTTTCTGCATGGAAGCAATAATGTGTGCTTAATTTTAGGCTGTTCTATAGTTAAGGGTTTTAATTCTCTGAGCCTCAAATAGATATGTTGGAGAATTTGTCTTGTGTTTTGAACAAGGTAACTTACAGTTGTATTCAATCCACCCGTGTTAATTTTAGAATATTAGAGAACTAGGTACACTGTTATGCCTTCCAACCTAACCTGAACCTTTGCCCAAATCTGCTGAGGTTTTGATGGTTGGTGGCTGTAGAGCATGGCAGCCATACTGAGAGAGATGCCTCCGAGACACACTCACACGCTGCCACCGGGGAAGCAGGCTGGCGGATTTTACACTGACTGCAGATGTAGCGACAGATCCGTGTATTTCTGCAATAATGTATGTGGGCCTTGTGTCAAATATTTTTTCTTCATGTGAACTGTAAAAGATCTCATTTATACATAGAATGTTAAAGTAGTAGAATGCTGGGCGTGGCGGCACACGTCTGTGACCCCAGCACTTGGGAGACTGAGGCAGGAGGATTGCTGAGTTCGAAGCCAGCCTGGGCTACATAGTGAGTTCAGGGCCAGCCTGAACTACAAAGGGAGACCCTGCCTCAAAAAAAAAAACTTAAAAAGGTAGTAGAATGTGTCACTTTACTAAATGCTTATAAGGCACGGCTGCATCAGTCCTCATGTTCAGAGGTTAGCAGCATCTTCCTTTAAAGATATTAGTATAAAATTAAAACCAAGATTGGAAGGCAAATCGCCTGGCCATCCTGGACCACTTTATCATGATTAACGGCCTCTTTAGTTTTAACTCAGTGCCTCAGAGTAATACAGTCCCCGCCGGGAATTTCCTCGGTGAGCCAGTTCCTGGTACACAGTCCTCAGTCCTTCCTTGGGTGTCACCTGCTGCTGATCACCCAGGGATGAGCTGGCACATGGCAAGGGAATGGCCCAGCCCCGGGTGTTCTGTTGCCGTTTTATTTTCAGGTGACTGAGGAAGGGAAAGAAAAGTCATTGTCATGGTCTGCGGTGCCTCTTCCTATTTTGATGTTTGCTTTTTAAACTTTACCTTCCTTAAATAATAAGGTTGCTGGGGTTTGTTGCTATTGGACAACTATTTATTTTCTCTCTTTCTGTACACAGGTTGAAAGGATTGTTGACAAAAGGAAAAACAAAAAAGGGAAGACCGAGTACCTGGTGCGGTGGAAAGGCTATGACAGCGAGGATGACACGTGGGAGCCCGAGCAGCACCTGGTCAACTGTGAGGAGTACATCCACGACTTCAACCGGCGCCACAGCGAGCGGCAGAGGGAGAGCGCGCTCCCGAGGGCCAGCAGGGCCTCTCCCAGCAACGCCCGGAAGCAGATTTCCAGGTCCACCAGCAGCGGCTTCTCCAAGTCCGCCCCGAAGGCACCAGTGATGGGCAGGGACCCTGAGTCCAGGAGCAGCGCCCTGCTCGCAGCCAGCCAGAAGCTCAGGAGAAGCACGGCATCCGCCCTGCCCAGCCGGAAGAGCATGGACCTTGCAAAGTCGGGGATCAAGATCCTCGTGCCCAAGAGCCCCACTAAGAGCAGGACCGCTGTGGACGGCTTTCCGAGTGAGGGCCCTGGGAAGCTGGACTCCGTCGAGCAGGGTCCCGAGGACTCGGGGGCACCAGAAGTGGCGGCAGAGAAGCCCGTGGGAGCTCTGTTGGGCCCTGGGGCGGAGCGGGCCAGGATGGGAAGCAGGCCCCGGATACACCCACTGGTGCCTCAGGCGCCGGGCCCCGTGACTGCAGCCATGGCCACAGGCTTGGCCGTCAACGGAAAAGGTGAGTGTTCAGGCCGCTCCTAGGAGGTCTGCCTCATGCTCAGAGTCTGGGGGATTCGCACAGGGGTCTGCTGCACCCTGGGAGAGCGTGCCAGTTTCTTTCCTTGAAGCCTCAGGCGGCGTTTGGCTCCGTGTGCTGTCCACAGCTGGTCATCACGTTCACCTGCACCAGACAGCGTCCACTCCCAACAGGTGACAGTCTAGGGTTTGGCCGCAAGTCGGTTTCTGCCTCTCTTAGACAGCGTCTCGCATGAAGAGCCCACCTGCAGCTCTCAGTGTGGCCAGTGTAGATGCAGAACCCGTTCTCCTTGTCTGCACCTCCGTGTGAATAGCCAGGGAAATGTCTTTCCGAGAGGACATCACTTGCCTAGCGGAGCTTCTGGGCCCCAGTCTGCTGTGCCGCGCTTGCTCCGCCTTTCAGAGTGGGAGGCCACGCAGCACTGTGTCCCTCACTGCAGGGCCCCGCTTGCCGTTGTACTGCACCCACTGTCTGCAGACAGCACACCTGGGAGTCCTCTGCTGCTCGCCTATGCCACCTGGCTGGCCACCTGTGTGGACCGAATTCTGTTACCTGTTCCCTCATCCAAGCCTCACTGGTCCTGCCTCCCTTTAGGCCTTGGGGATGTCTGACCTGCCATAGCTCTCTTGGTAGGGTATGTGTGTGAGTGTCTGTGTGTAGCTGGAGATCGAACTCGAGGCCTTAAACATGCTCAGCAGGTCTTCCACCACTAGCTACACCCCTGCCCCTGCCTGTCCAGTAGCTCTCTCTCTGCTTCTGCCTTTTCACAGCTCCGAACCATTTTGCCAACATCTCCTGAGCCCCACGCCACTACCTTAGGGACCAGGTGTGCCAGCCCTCACCTGTTCTCCACATTGGCACCAGGGCAGCTGCTGCCTCATGAGCTGTGCTTCACCATCTGGTTCAGTGGCCCCTCATCCTGGGCCCCTTTTTCCTCCTTGCCGTGGTGTTTGTTGGGGTCTAACGTCTTGACCCCAGCTCAGTGGAATAATACAAGACAGTGAGCTGGTGTGTTGAGGGAGCTGCTGTCCTGTACAGTGAAATGTTCACCCAGGGCATCGTTTGGACAGCCTGGCTATATGGCGACATCAGGTGTTTACCTTGGGCTAGGTCCTTGCACAGCAGCGGAGCTGGGCATAAACTGAACTCTACAGTTTCCCTTTGGACCAGAAACACCTGTGCTGCTGGAGATTTTCACATACAGACTTGACCCAAATCCTGCTACTCTTCCTGCTTCAGCTTGTCCTCATCTGAGACCTATAGACTTGTTCCCAAGTGTGCTTCCCTTGTCCACCTGCTTTTGGAGGTAGTGCTAGTAGATTGAGTTCTCCTTTTTTTAAAACATGTTACTGTGGCTTGAACCCAAGGCCTAATGAATGCTAGGCAGGTGCTGTACCATGGTGCTACTTCCCCAGCCATATAGTTCTCTCCTACTTTGTCGTGCAGGAATGGTCACAGAAAGTTCAGGGGTGGAGGAGACTTTGTAAGTCACCTAATGGCACATCTGGGCCTGCTGCCTCTGCTACACAAGGGACATCTGCGTCTTTGTTGATGACACAGGGCCAGGCACTGTGCTGGGCCCTGGGTACTAACTGACATCTCCTGGGCCAACCCAAACCTCTGCCTGGTTTTGTATGGCCTGCAAGCAAAGAGTGGTTCTCACATTTTCTAATGACAAGAGAAGATCATTAGGAATGTATACTAACCCATGGAAATACAAGCCATTGCAGCCTGTGTGTCCTGCATGCAGTTGGATTGGAGCATGGCTGCATATGCTCTTGTGCGTGCAGTCCCTGGCTGCCGCCTGCTCCAGAGGCAGCAGAATCGTCACAGTGGAGACTGTGACTCCAAGCTGGCCTTCCCTGCTGTAGGACAGGAGATCTGTGGGCCCCCTTTCAGGGTCCACAGAAGTTCTGTATGTGCATTCTTATGGGAGGAACCCATGGTTTTCAAAACTGACTCAACAAGGCTGAGAACCCTGTCCTTGCTATGAACCAGAAGTCTGGCCTTGATTGGTCACCACTTCCAGCCCCACTTCCTCCTCCTCCTTCCTGTGCCTCCAGATCAGCTGCACCCCATGTAAGTTTGCACATTTGCTTCCACATTTGTCTTCACAAAAGACTATACTCCTTCGCCTTTCCTGTGTGAGGAGGGTAGATCGCTCCTGGCTGGTGGTTGGGGAAATGAATCACTCAGGACCAGGGTGTGTGCCAAGCATGTGCGAGGCCCTGGGTCAGTCCCCACCACAGCATGCATGCAGAAATAGATAAGTAAGGTTCTGGTTACGTTTTAAATAAACTTCTGTAAGAGTGGCTTTATTAAACCAAAAGGGACCTGTAGGCATAGAACCTTAAATTGCTTCACCCAGGCTGTGAGGGAGAGGCTGGTAGGGGAGTGGCTCTGCATCCAGGGCCTCTCGAGATGCTTCCTCCAGGCCCCTGCCATCCCCTTTGCCTCTCACTCCCTCCTCTCTGGCTGTTGGGCATCGAGAGCCCTGCGTCCTGTGTGCAGCCGAGAACATAATCTCCACTCGAAGGAAAATAGCAGCCACTCAGGAATATTTTTAGGACCGTGGTGAGTAGCAGCCCTTGTAGCCCATATTGGTATCAGGCTTGCAGATCAACACGGGAAATAGGGCACCTCCTCCTCCAAGGTGTCCCATTGGACTGTTCTTTCTGGGGGGAAGGAAGGAGATGGCGTCTCTGACAGGATCGGCCATCCTGCAGACTTGAGGATTGGCCAGGAGGTGCTGTTGTTGCTTCCTCCGGTCGATTGCAAGGTCCAGGAAGGACATCTGTCCAGAACGTGCCCGCTGCACAGTGGGTCCTGCACCCACCTGACGGGTTGTGGGTGCTCTCCGAAGATGAGGATCATCCCCGAAGTTGTGGTGCCTATTGCTGGCCTGAGCCAGCAGGAAAGGGAGCAAGAGGGGAGAAGTGGGAGCCGGGAGCAGACAGTCCAGAAAGCCACGTGTTGTCTTTCCTGAACGAGGAGCAGAGATGATACTGAATTTCCAGTACAGTGTTGGCCCACACTCGTTAATTTTTGAAGCAGTTGTTTGTTTTTACTTTCTAGATTAATTTTAGAGCTGCATAAGGAAACTGATTTGTTTTTCTAAAACTAATTGAAGCAGATACTTGTGGCATCGTTGGGAAATGAACCACCTTCTATTCCAAACATTCATCCTGTATTCCAGGGACATATTTGCCACCAAAAACAACAAATTTGAATTACTGAGACATGTTAACATACGCATAATGGCTTTTATAGAACAATGGTGCATGTGTTCAGTTTTTAACTGAAAGTTTTGAAGGATGACTAGCTTCACTCAGAGATGAGAGAAATTCACAAATGTCACTGATGCATATTATTTCTGCTCTTCTTTATCAGTAAACGAATGGTGATTTTTTTACTGGTGATTTCTTGTTCTCTTAATTGCTTAATGAATTCTACAAAAAAGAAATTGCTTTTAAAAACTGGATTATCATGACTCTGTTCTTCATGAACTCAAATACGTAATTGGTCATCATGCCAGAAGTAGGAAATTTGAAAAAATGCTGTTAACAAACTTAAAGAGGAGGAAGTAGGTGTGACCTCACCAGTGTGGTCATGTGGACTTGGCTGGTAGGTGTTGCAGTCAAAGCCAACATAGTAGGAAGGTGAGTGAAATCTGATAGCACATCTTCCATCCCAAGGGCATTTCGTCTGGCTCAGGACAGCGTGGCTGCTTCCACGGGTGATTTCTTCTCAACAAGAGTAGGAACAGAGGCCTGGGCTCGCTCTTCTCTGTGGTGAGCAGGAACATAACTGGGATGCCAACAGCTCCCTCTAGAAAGAGGCCCCCTAGCTCCACAGGGCCATGCAGCATTTAGGCTCCGAAGTGAACCCCAGGAAGGCTAAGAAGTCCAGAGCCCAGTACCCCCAGCCACACTGTGCAGCAGGGCCACAAAGGGAATGTCCACTTGAAAGGAGGGACACGTGAGCCATGTAGGGAAAGGGTATGTGAGAGGGTTTGATCTAAAAGCTCTCCATTTGAAACCAGCAACGCAGGAGGCATCGTGTGTGTAGCAGGCCGTGCTAGGCCTCCTGCACAGGTTACCTCACATCCCGCACACCAGGGACACAGCTGCTCACACAAAGAAAGGGCACAGGGGCTGAAGTCCCAGCCAGAGGGAAGTGGGCCTTTGAGGTGGGCAGTGCCCAGCCTTCTCTCCCTCTCATTCCAGAGTGGTTCATGGGCGCCCGCAGTGGAACGTGCGACCCTCAGTGGCAGATGGGCTCCTCCACTCTCTTGGAGGCTGCACTGCTCCTCAGATGTGGTGTGCTTGAGAATTCAGTGCTGTGTCCTAGCTAGGCACTCGCCTCTTGCAAAAGCCGCAAGAGTGAATCTGCTACTGTAAGAAGCGGGTTATCCTGAGCAACTTTGAAAACATCAAGCCATAACCATTTTAAAACTTAGAAATGTGCGATTATTTGCCGATCATTGGTGTCTAACCAGGCCCCTTTACAAAAGTGTCCTGGTGTTTGCCACTTGCTGGAGGAGCCAAGGCCTTGAGTGTGGACTGCTGGCGGGAGGGCTGTGTGTAAAGCATACTCACAATGCGTCATTTACTGCTTCCCGTTTGAGTTGCTTTAAGGTCCAGTGAGTGCTTAGCTGTTTGTATGTCTGTGTCCATAGTCCCAGGTTTTGGTTTGTATTCCCAACACCTGATTTGACAGCTTATTTAGCCTAGAGCCTTTCCAAAGAATTCAAAGTACTTTTGGGCCAGGGATGTTGCTCAGTGTCACGGAGCCTGCCTGATAAGCACAAGGTCCTGAGTTCGATCCTCAGTACTCAAAAAAAAAAAACTTCAAAATAGTTTTCATTAAAAGACAAGCTTCCTGCTGGGGATTTAGCTCAGTGGTGCTGCCACCTGCCTTGTAAGTACAGGGTCCCAAGTTTGATCCCCTGTACAAAAAAAAAAAGGATAAGCTTCCCCTGTATAATTACATCCTGTTTGGTGTAAAAATGAGTTAGATGTAACCAGCCTAAGAAGAATGGGGGGCCATTTCCCTACCCTTCCAGGATCTGGCATGGGGGCCTACGAATTAAACTGACAAAGACAGATTAAACAGAAGGAAAAGGCACTTCCATTTAATAAATGTTTTTAATTTTATATGCAGGGTCAGGGGGCACAGAAAGAAACTCCTAAAGAAGTAGTTAGATTTAAGACCGTATATACCATTTTAACAAAGGACAGTGAACTGTGGAGATGTCCCTAGACAAAGGAGAAGAGGGTTTGGACTTCTAGAGGTCTTAAATTTTAGAAAAGTCAATATATGTGCAAACTAATGGAAGATGTGTGCAGTTTTAGTAAGGTTTTTTTATGCAAGTGTCTCTGCTGCATCTCTCCAGGGATTAGGTTTATTTTCCTGGTTCTGAAGCAGGGACACCTTCGTAAATGGAAATGAGTTCCCTGCTTGTGGCAGCAAGGGGTGGGTGGGGGGCAGAGAGTTCCTCCATCTATTGCGTCCTAACTGCCTTCAACTCAAATAATCCTTACTCTAAGTGTCAGGTTTTTGTTCTGATCCCACTCAGAAGTTTTGGAAATAAACCCAGCCAGCTCCTCCAGCACACGTAGATGCCTGGCCTGGCTGCTGACCACCCTATTCTCTGGAGGTATGCAGGCTTCTCCGGGTGTGAATCCTTCCTCCACTCTTGAGTGTTCTACCCTGTTTTCCAAGGAAGTCAGAACTCGGGACACTGTGATCCAGTACAACTCAGAGACCCATTCCCAGCCTAGAGCTCCTGGGCACTCGATGTGACTGTTTAGTTTTCTCCTGTTATTTCATCTTTCTTTTGTGTTTTTTTCTTACAGCAGAGGTTGTCAGAAAATGGTCCCCAGACCAGCAGTGCTTGGGATCTGGTAGAAATGCAGCTGTTCAGGCCCCACTCCTACTTCCAGCATGGGAACCTCAGGTTGAATCCCAGCAACTTAACACTTCCCAAGACTTGCCGTCCCGTGTTGTTTAACTATAAAATTTTGTTTTTATGGAGCAAAGGGAGAAATAGCTCCTGATAATTCTGTTCACAGTCTATTTTAGATCTCTGTCGTTATGTGTGGACTTCGTGTGTCTTCCTTTCTCCCGCTGGATGCTAAGATCCAGCTCAAGGCTTCCAGGTGCTATATCGCCGAGCACACCCCGAGTCCAAGCTTAGCGAATCTGGAGTTCAGAATATATGTAGCTTTTGTCATTTGCTATCAATACAGATTTTAACAAAAATTATAATTAAAACACCTAATTTTGCCCATCCCCCCAAAAAACCCCTCCTCTTTCTGCTCTCTAGAAATCACCACCCTTGGTGGGCATGATGACACATGCCTGTAATTCCACCACTCAGGAGGCTGAGGCAGGAGGCTACCTGGGCTACATAGTGAACTCAAGGCCAGCCTGAACTACAAAGGGAGACCCTGTCTCAAAAAAAAAAAATCACCACCCTTAACAGTTTTTTCTTTGAGGAATTATATAAATATGTACGACATGCACATCTTCTAACTGTAACCATGGATCTTACTTGTCATATGGCTCTACATTTTCCAGTTTTGTCTGGCTTTCTATTAGGTGTGTGCGTCTTCCCCCCACACACACACTTTTTGGCTCATTGTGGATGCTGCTTCATATCCTCCCGAGTGCTCTACTTCATTCTTCCGGAAGTGTGTGTTGGAGTGTCATGCAGTGTATGTGATGGCCTCGGTGCTCAGCAGGGCCGCTCTGGGTTTGGGCCTGGACGCCTGGCTGCCTGCCTGGCATCCCCACTCCTTGCCCTTGCCCTAAGGTGCTGGCGGTGGCATCGGGCACTGTACTAACCCAGAGTCCCTTATCCCAGAACCCACACACCCACCCCGGGGGCCTGAAGCCAGAGCGCCATTCGTTAGGTGAGAGCCTCAGCACAGACATTGCCAGTGCCCCGTAAATAAACGCATCTCACTGATGTTGGAGCTGCAGCACTGTTGACGCACGTCTTGTTTTATACAGAGGTAATTCACCGGCACCACAAGTTTTCACGCAAGTGATTTAGACATACTGGAAGCACAATGTGAAAGCTCATCATTGCCTCCCTTCCTGTGAGTGCCACCTGCCCCAGAGAGAAGCAGCAGTTGTGGCGTGTCATGCAGACCTTTTTCTGTGTGTTGGAACTCTTTGTTAGGCGGTCAGACTACACCATTTGTCCTGGCATTTCATTTTTCATTTAACACCACGCTCTTTCTGTCTTAAGATTCAAGTCATTTCTTCCTTACAAACTTCACGTAAATATGATTTCTTATTAATGGATACATAGCGAGACCAACCCAGACGCCTGTACACTCTTCACCCAGATTCTCCAGCTGTTGCAGTTAGCCTCATTCCCTGTCTCTCTTCACTCCCCCTCTGCCCATGAGTGTATTTACGCACAGGGATGTATGTATGTGTTTATATTTTCCCCAAAACCATTCGAGAGTTGGCAACTTGCTGTTGTAAACAGTAGCAAAATGTAAGAGCCGTAATTGATTAAGAATTTGATAAGTGTTGCCAGATTGCTCTCTAAAAAGCTGTAAAGATTGTGATTTCCCATTTACCTGTTGTTAACATTTTAATCCACTCTTCAGAATCTGCCAGAGAAGGTAGAGAATGACATCTCATTGTTTTGATTGTGGTATAGGATAGGGCTGAGGATTTAGCTCAGTGGTTCTGCCACCTGCTCTGCAAGCGCTAGGACCCCAGTTCAATCCCTGGTACCAAAAAAAAAAAAAAAAAATTCATTGATTGTAGTATAGGAGAACTTTTCAGATTAATTGGGAGTTTGCATTTATTTCTGTTACTTCACTGTCTATCCCTTGCCTGTTTTTCCATTGAGTGGCTTACCTTTGTCATAAGTGTGAAGATTTTAGAGTGTGCATGTCCTTGCCAAGGGACTGCACATCTTATTTGCACACTCGAGCTGCCATGAGCGGGCTTTGGAAGGGCTCAACTGACCTGCAATCCTCTTGACCCTGATTCGTGGGCTGACACCTCCAGGGCAGGGCCGGGCAGGGCTAAGTGTCTAGAAAACCTCCAGCTAGTTTGCTTTGATGTTACGGTTCCTGCTCAGTCCTGAATGTGCCAAAGGGTATTGCTTTAATTCTGAGTTTCATGAACTATAATTTAAAAGTAATTTGGATTCCTCAGATCAGATGTCAAAAAAGAAATACTTGTAACTGCAATTTCTGCTTCTTTGAACTTTAATAGAAGAAAAAAAAGTCATATTTTTCCGGTTAAATTCCCTTTTTCTCTAATATTATCTCTCGTTGCTTTGACATTCGCTCTCATACTAGAGAGAGCCGACCAAGCTACAAACCCCGTGCATCTTCTCTGTTCTCATTTTGTCTCTGTCTTCTGCAGCGGCACAAGGCTTCTGGAAGATTCCTCCAGAGACCTCCAGTCCCCTACAGGTGAAGGTGACTATATACACAGGCAGAACATGCAGTTCTGTCGCCTTTGTTCTGTCTTAAGTTCCTCCAGCATTCTTCCTCCTCATTCAGAGAGCCCTTGATTTATAGATAAGACTGGTTATGAAAGAGGAGATGATTTGATAAAACCCAGCAGAGTTGTTGAGAAAACAGGGTCCCCGTTAGAACTTTCTTCTGGCTTCTCTCCTTCTGCTGCGCCAGAGGGTGGTAACAGGTGACTTTATAAGGAATTACTCCTGCTAAGTCGTATCTTAGTGAAGGCCTTGTCTGTCCAGATGGGTGTAACTGAACTCACACTGGGTCAGACGGTGACATGTTGGCTCCTGTGACCGAGATCCAGGACCTGGAAAGCTGCCGAGGCCCGGCCTGCTCCATCTCGGGGCTCCTTTGCTTCCTCAGCAGACGCTGCCCACGAGGAGGCCAAGTGCTGTCAGAACGCCTGGGCTGGCACCCTGGCCTCTCAGTGCCTGGGGAAGGGAAAGATGCTTCTCTTCCTGGAAGTCCAAGGGGGAGATCAGCTTCCTCTAAACTCTCCAGTCTGGAAGGATTGGGTCACATGAGGGGATCCAGGGCTGACCACAGTAGCCATGGAAGTGGGGACTGGATGCCCCTGACCAGCAGAGGCCAGCAGTGCAGACACAGCTGCAGCTGCCAAAGTACAGCTAACAGTACCGCTTTCCAGCCTGACAGGATGAGTACCCTGAGCATTTAACAGCACCATCAAGTAATGTCCCATGTCAGCTTTTGGGGGTCCCTTCAGTCGGAGCCTGGTCCCTCAGTGTAGCTGAGCACTGACTGCTTCTCCCCAGGAGCTTGGGCTCAGTGTTGTCACTTTCTCAGTCTTTCACTTGCTATTTTTGACTCTGTGGCAGCGGTTCTTCCTCCTCTTGTAGTCTTGCCTTTAGGAGACGGGCTCCACTACCTCTGTCCCCTTCCTGATGTGATGTTACCTTTTACAAGGCAGTCACATTAATTCCAAGTGAAGAACAGCTGTTTTAAAAGTTCACCAGAATTATCTGAAAGAAGATGCTAGAGATAAAGTTCCCCAGGGCTCCTTTGCTTTGAGTGGAGAAGCCCTAACCGATGTGGCTCGGACACCTGGATTGGGGGATGAGAGCCTATTTCCTAGAGAATCTCTGAAAAAAATAAAGCTGTGGGCATCGTTCTGGGAAATGTGGTGTAAAAGAAGTGGCTGCTGTAGGCAGAAGGTGTGTGCAACTGAAGAGAGCGCCAGACAAGTCCAGGGTTGCGCAAAGTATGATTTTACCAGGTCTTAAACTGTGATCCCGTGGGGGACAGAAGCATGCTTCAGGGTGGCAGCAAGACCAGTGGGTCCCCACTGTTTGCATCAGAGGAAGGAGATGCTGCTTTTTTTGTTGTTTTTTTGGTACCAGGGATCAAACTCAGGACCTTGTGCTTTCGAGGCAGGTGCCGGAACCACTGAGCTAAATCCCTGGTGGAAGGAGCTTCTGCACTAGTGAGGACAAAAGTTTCTGTGCCACACCGGACTGTGCTTGGTTTTTTATGTGCAGTGCATATTGGAGACTTTGGGCTGTCCTGGTGCTCACACCGCCAGTTCCTAAGGCTCCACCCACCACTCTCCTGCTTTGCTTATGCAGAGTGGGGGACAGGCAGGGGCTTCTCAGGGGCCATCCTGGCAGCTAGGACCTGAGATGGCTGTGGTCAGGTGAAGGTGGATCCCAGCAGGAAAGATTCGGACCAGATGCATAGATTCCTTAACCTCCAGATGGTGGAACTGGAACTGTGAAGGCATCGCAGCAAACATTTAACCGTCTGTAGAATCCCAGCATTGCACTGTGATAGTCCGAGTGTGTACGCAGTAGGTGCCTGACACTTGTGTGCGCAGGAATGGGTTGGAGGAATTGCTGTCCACTTTCACTTGCACTGGCATCTGAGGTTTGAAGAGTGAAGGGTGATTTGCCTGGGTAGGCGGGGGAAGTTACCAGAGCACTGAGAGGCGGGAAGGCTCTGTGCTGCAGGCAGAGGTGGAGTGAAGTGTTCCTTGGGCTGAAAACACTGAGGAAGACATCTGTAAGCGGGTGGTAATGTCGGCTGCGTTGTGTGACCTGCTTGCTAGTGTTGGAGAAGGCCCCTCACCCTCCAGAGTTTATGGTCCTGAAAGGAGCTTCCAGCAGCAGAGCTGGGCCAGCGCCTCAGGCTCATGGCCCCTGGGGAAGGAAATCAGCTCCATGACCCACGTTTCCTCCTCGTCACCCCCACCCACAATCCTACTGCAGTGTCTGCGGCTCGGTCTTCACCCCACGCCCTGATGCCCAGCCTCCTGCGAGACGATGCCCCCACTCCCTGGCCTCCCCAAACCCCACGCTGCTCCAGGCCTTCTCTCTGCGGCCTGCATCCAGGCCCCAGCTCCTCTTCGCTGCTGCGGCCGGCCTGTCCTCCTTGGAGATTCCCCAGAGAGGTAGGAGCACAGCCTTCATCCCGCCCAGCTGCACCTAAAGGTCCTAGAGGACCCACACTCGCTCCTCCCAGTGCAGCCAGGCTGTTATCCCCTAGGGCAGACAGCCCGGGGCTGAAGGGTGGGGAGCCTGCCAGAGCACTGCGTGCTCCCACAGCTACTCTCAGGACCGCCCCAGCCCTGTCCATGGCTGCCCTTCTCCCCAAAGGTGACTGCTCTGTTTCACAACGAGGAACAGGCTTTATGTTGCAGACCCCCTGTCCTGTACCCTCTCCTCGCCAGCCCTGATTCCTCAGCCCCTTCAAGGTTCTGCTTTCTGTAGACGTCTCACTGGCGCCTGATTTCAACTGTGACAGCTCCCGCCCTCTGCTCAGCAGGGTCCTAGCCCACCTTGCTCTGCAGGTGCCGAGGCCAGGGCCTCCAGCAGCCCACCCTGCAGCCATATTTTACTATCTCTGTGGCTTCAGGCTGTCCACTCTGGCTCTCCCGCTCTCCCTTCCCCCCTCCCCTCCCCCACCATGGCATCGGGGATTGAACCCAGGCTCACAGACGCTAGGTGTGTGCTCCACCACTGAACTACGTCACGGGCCCAGTTATCTATCTGTTTCTCTGAGTTTGGCTACTCCTGGGTGCCTCACACAAGTGCAGTTGTCACTTTTTCCTTTGGTCACTGGCTTACTTCATCAGCTTTGCATCTTCTTGGTTCATCCGTGCTGATTGCCTGACAGGGTCTCCTTCCTTGTGAAGTCTGAATAACGCTCCACTGTGGATAGACAACATTTTCTTTATCCGTTCACCACTCTTGGTCACTGGATTGCTTCTGCCTTCCAGCTGTTGTGAATATCGCTGCTGTGAACATGGGTGGACAGCGGCTCCTGTGAGCCCATTGTCAGTTTTTTGGGTAAATAATACCCAGGATGGGATCCCCAGGTCGCATGCAAACTGTTCTGGCGGCACCTCACTGTTTTCCACAGCAGCCGTACCATTCCTGCTGAAGGTGCACCAGTTTCTGCACATCCTCTCTGGCACTGGTTTCCCCTCTGTGTTTCCACAGCAGTGTTGTCTCTGTTCCCCTTGGGCCTCCACTGCTGCGTGAGCTGTCCTCCCTCCCTTCCCTCCCTCTCCTTCAGGGACAGGACTTGCCTTGCCATGACACCGTATGCACAGGTGGCTGTTGGCTGCATGGCTGAGGGCTGTCCCCGTGGGATTTTGGCTGCCCCGAGGCCCCCCCCACCCCCCGCCCTAACCACTTGGGGACCTCTTCCAGACCAGACGATGTCAGCAGGCGTGTGCTCCTGTCCCCGTGTCCCCACTGCATCTGCACGCATCTTTCTAAGTGTCGTTAATGTGTTCCTCTTCACTGGGAACTTCCTCAGAGTAAAAACCAAGAAGTTTCATCTGGTTTTCCCATTTCCGGCCACATGATCAGTGGTCACTTATGTATGTGGAGTAGATGAAAGCACTTTCTCCTTTCATGGTTCATTTTAACATAGCTTTTCATATTGACCTGGTTTTGAAGATTAACACTGTATTATGTGGCCAAAATCTAGTTAAAAGATCGATTCAACTCCAGCAAACAATGGGACCGTGCGGAACACACCGAGACTGCCGGGCGCACACAGCTGCGTGCCAGCCCGGGTGCCATGGGCAGAGGCCTCTCTGCACCCTCACAGTCTCTGAGCCTCGGGGAGCCCTGGGCTCACCCTCCCCGTGTCCGGGGCCTCTGAGCCTGGAATCGCAGGGCTGGATTTGTTTGACATGACTTAAGCACAGTGTGGGTTCCGTCGGATTATCATTAGCGACTTCGCAGTTCCAGGGACAGATTTTCTTCTGGTTTTAAGGCATTTGTTTGAACCTTGCTTTTAGCTTCTTATTGGTTACATTCTCGGCCACCTGCCCAGGGTGGCTTCTGGAAGGACCGTTGTGTCCGGAGTGTGTGCTGAGTGCCAGGCTTGGTACACAACCCTTACCTCCTGCTCCGGCCTGCTGGACCCAAGTGCAGAGGGAGCCGCGCTTCTGACAGTAGGGTTGCATTGGGAAGGCTTTGCCAGGCCACTGTGCAGTGCGGAGGGTAGAAGAAAGTAGTTCCCTCGTGTAGCAAGCCCCAGGTCCCCGACTGGATTTTGTGTAACTGCCTCTCCCTCTAGGACTGTGCATGGGGTCCACGGAGGCATTCAGAGTAAGTAGTAGTAAGAAAACATTTTAAACTTGCCTCCAAAGTATTTATCTGTCACTGCAGATCATTTTCCAAGCCCAACATTTGCTCTTTGAGGTGAGTGGGTTTGTTACCCATCCTTCCATTCACCAGGCGTCCTCCCCGCCCTGCTTTAGAATTAGGTTTATCTGTAACATTGCTCTACCCCTGCCCACTGTCTTATATGTGAATCAGTTGTGCTTAAACAATTCTTTGATAGGAATATAGTAGTTCTCACCTGCACCTTGAAGTAACCCTTCCGCCCAGTTACCTCAACCATGGTGGCCTCTGGTTTCTCCTTGCTTGTGTGTGCGTGGCGAGGGGAGGGACAGCTGCAGATGTGCAGGACCACGATGTCCAGTTAGCGTGCGTGTGTCCTGTACCCCTCAGCCCAGGCCTCATGCTGAGGATCATCACACATGAGTCCCTGCACCGTCACTGGGACGTTTCATCACTAGCAGACCCGGTCTGTGTCCTCAGCCGACCTCTAGATGAGCAGCCCACCCTCACAACCGGCTGAAGAAGGTGACCCCTGCCCTGGATGCCCGGTGTCCCTGTCCCAGCATCCTCCCACCGAATCACCGTCGGATGAGCAGATACGAAACCCAGCAGCACGGGGATGGTGTTGTGTGGCAGTCTCGCTGGAGCGGGTGGCCGTGATCAGCCTGTCCACTGAAATGGGCTTGCCTGTGCTCTTCCATCTTCTCCAGACCCCCGCCCGGTAAGAGTACCAAATGCACTCAGAAGTCCTTGGTGACCTCAAGGGCTGTAGCCATTGTCTTCGACCGATCCAGGGGCCCACACGTCGGGGTGATGGCTTGTGGGTGCCAGCCTCTTCTCTCTTGAGATGAACCTGTGTTAAATTGCTTACAGATTTTTAAAACTGTATTCTGTTGAGAGGACATTCAGAACCTCTTCTGAGGTGGCACATGTAGTACTGGAGGGGGTGTCCAGAAGCAGTCTGTGGGAAAGCTAAACCGCTGTAATGAACAGGGAGTCATCGTAAGATGTGTTTTTGACAATTACACCCACAGAGCCCTTGGGTCTGGTCTGCGCTGGAGTTGAAGGGCACCTTCTGTGTTCAGAAGCCTCTCGCTTCCCCAGTGCTGGCTTCAAAAGTGTTGGGCACCTCAGGATTCTGATCTTCTATCTGTGCTGCGATTGCGGTATGGCTTGAGTGTGTCACCTGCTGATTCGTGTCCTCACTGTGGTTGTGTTGAGATGTGGGGCCGGTGAGGGTGATCAGCCTGATGCTGTGGAACCCCAGTGAGCCCCTTCCCTCTTCTCTCTCAATTGCTCTCACTTTCCATCTGACCACGGGAGCACTCCTGTGCTCCTGCCATGCTACCAGCTACTATGAGGTCCTCAGCGCATGAGCTTGAAGCATCAAAACTGTGAGCTAATGGGCCGGGGATTTAGCTCAGTGATTCTGCCACCTGCCTTGCAAGCAGAAGAACCCGAGTTTGATCCCCGGTGCCAAAACAACAAAAAACTAAAAACAAAACAAAAAAAAATGTTGTGAAAAAAACCCCAAAAAACTGTGAGCTAAGTAAACCTTTTTTCTCTATCGAGTTACCCAGCCTCGGGTATTTTGTTATAGTGACAGAAAATGAACAGTTACACTACATTTTCACAGGACAGTTTCTGCTGTTCACTAATCACTGCAAAAATTCCTTATGTCTCTATAGCATTTGGAGCCTTGAAAGAAAATGCAAGATGTGATTGAAATAGAGTGTGTTTAAATAATTTGCTGCAGTAGAAAACATTGCCATTAATCCCAAAAAAATATTCCCTCTCATTTTAAACACTTTTTCCCAGTATTCTTGTCACTCTGTGAAGCAGTTTTGGGCATCTTCTTTCATGGGTGTCTTTAGCTACGCTGGTATAGCTGCCTCAATGTCCTGAATCTACTTAAAATGTTTACCTTTTGGAGCTGGGGATTTAGCTCAGTGGTGCCGCACCTGCCTCACAAGCACAAGGTTCTGAGTTCAATCCCCAGTACTGCAAAAAAAAAAAAAGTTTACCTTTCATGGTCATTTTGACTTGGGGAAGAGCCAGAAGTTCCACAGTGTCAGATGGTGAATAAGGTGGATGAGGCTGTAGCATAATGTTTTTATGAGCTGCCTTCTGTGGGATGGCACTTGGCAGCTGCATTCACTGTGTTTTTTGTCACATCTCTCAAAGACACTCATGAAAAAAACTTCCAGAACTGCTTCGGACAGTGGCAAGAATGGTGGGATAAGTGTGTTGGAGGCTCAGAAGAGTACTCTGAGGGGATTAATGGCGATGTATCATTTACTGTATTAAATTGATTTAAACATTCACCATATTTTTTATCACCCCTGCAACTTATTCCTAATAAAATCTTAAAATCAAATAGTGAGACAGCGTGGTCTGTGAGGAGTGGGGTCTGCAATTTTAATTAAATACCATGTTGGTAATGGGGGAGTGCTTTGAATTTTATCCGGTAAGAGAAGCTGCCTGTGCTATGGATGGGTGCTGTCACTTGCACTGGAAGAAACACACATTGTTACCTGAAGCTCTTGAACTAGATGGAGATTATTCTTGTCTTGCCGGCATTTTAAATCACGTACCCCATATTAACGTTGTAATTGCAGTGTTTTCTTCTTCGGATGACCCTTTCAGCAAAGCTTGGTGGTATCTCCCATGCTTGGCATGGCCTCTGAGGGTTAGGTGACATTTGGCTTCATAGGAACACTATGACAGAATAATGTGCACAATATCAGTATGGCCCGGAAGACCACGCTGTCTACTGACCGTGTTGCTGGCATTCCGATCTCACTGTCTTGGCATGCTTTCCACAACATGGCATGGTCGCCTCTTTGTGTCTGTCTTGTGACCATACACATGTCCAGGCTGCAGGGACAGGGACAGGGCCACTCGCTCCAGACCAGCTCGGAGCATGGGGACGTCTCACAGAGTGTAACTCTGAGTATGGTGTTTCCCTTTACAGACTTCAGAGCGAAAGTAGAAAATACATTGTTCTGTTTCCTGTCTTAAATTTGATTTTAGCTTTTCAGGAAGACTTTGTTTGATAGGACAGATGTTCTAAAATCATGGCAAGCTATCTGTATACACTGTTAACTGAAATTGCCACCACCTTGTAACAACAAACCAAAAGTAGTGTGAAACAGCCTCAAGCTGAGTTTTGTTGTAGTTTGGCTCTGTTTTATGTAGGGGCAAGGGGTTGCCGTGGTGAATTTTCTATTCGCAGAGTACTCCGCACGCCATTTTCTGGTAATGTGTTCTCCACGAGTGGTCAAACCAATTTTCCCCCATTTTCTTAGCCATTTGGAAGGATTACATAGCATACAGTCTAATTTGTGTGTCTTTCTTGATTGTATAGTCTGTCCAGCGTGCACTTTCCCGTCCTGAGAGTTGGACACATTGCTGTTTAACAGGTTCACGTTAGAAACTGCAGCTGCTCTGACGTGAGGCCCGCTGCGAGCCAGGTGATGGCCGGCACAGGTTGTCACCAAAACGTCCAGCCACAGAGCTCCTGCCGCAGGTTCAACATGCGCTTCCTTCACATATGCAGGAATTGAAACAGAGATTGTGTTGGCATTCAGCTGTCAGAGCTGTTCAGTAGTCAAGATTGATCTCAAAAGTCAATTTTACAGCTGCTCTAATTCTTCATGTGTATTTATGAAGACTTGGCAAGTGTGGCCTCAGATTCTAGGTTTGTGATACCGCAGTCAGCTTTCCATCTCGGTTTCAAGGAGCTTTCATCTACACCTGTGAATGACACGTCAGGGGTGGGGTGCAGCTCGCGGGAGAGTGCTTGCTTACCACGCAGGAGCCCCTGGGTCCCTGCCCAGGACGACCTCAGAAGATAAGAAAATAAAGACCTGCGAGGTTCCGTGCCCTCTGTCGCTGTGCAGCAGCGGCCCGGCCTTGCGCCGTGGGTGAACCTTGGCGGCAGCCTGACTTGCTGACCGGAAGGAGCCTGGCAGGGCAGGCTGTGCCCACTCTGAGACTCATCGCGGTGGCATGTTCGTGGACTCTGGTTTGAGGAACACTGATGGGGAATGTGATTTAGAAATTTGCTTAGGCAGATACCTCAGTTTCAGCCTAACTTGCCTGGCCTTGAAGCTTTGCAGATTAAGCTGTAGGACTCTGCTGTAGGACAGCTTTGCACAACATCAGGCCTCTTAGCCCATCGCCAATGGAAATGGCAGCCCTTGGAGCTGTGGGCCAGCAGGGCTTCCTGCTGGGCTCTCCAAGGCTCCAGGGTCTGTTTCCTTTAGCCTAAGACCTTCTCGTGGTAATACCCAGTTTACTGCCATCTGCCCTGTTTTTCCTCGCCTCTGTCTATCCCGTATGCTCAGGACATCCGGCAACCCCTGCCGAACAGGCCTCGCTCTGAGTCATCTACATGGAGGTGCTCTGTGCCTCTTGTACTGCAATGCCTGCTAGTGAGCTCGCCTTTCACCGCACATGGTAGCACCCAGATCTGTTGAGATGCTGCGTTCTTGGCTAGATTCTGGTTACGTAGCTTATGCGCAAACGATTCTATGCTTAGACTGGACGTGGGGTTTTAAAGTCCCCATGGCCATGGAGGGGGCGGCGGTGCTGAGTGTACATGAGTGGGTGGTTAGGGCTGTGAGCCGATGCCCTCTGCGTTTCAGCTATGAACATTCATCTTCCATGAGAATGAGTCTTTTAAGGAACCCAGCCAGAAAGGAACCTCCCAGAACGGGAGGGGAAATAAGTACTTAGAAGGAGAGAAGATACACGAGCATTACGTGATTACTTAGGTCTCTAACTTTTTAAAGTAACCCATCTGATCATGAGCATTGTAAACGCTGATTAATTACCCTGGATGGGTGGGGTGGCCCTGGGCTTCCCGTTTCCATCGGGGAACTCCAGCCAGGAGCAGGAGCAGGAGGCTCTTCTTTTCTCCCATGATTTTGCTAGCCAACCTGTCACCTGCCCATGCCCTCCTCTGATCTCTTGCCATCATCACCACCTACCTCAAGCAGTTAGTGTCAATTTTTATTACCTTTTTCCAATCCATTCTTCGGCTTACGACTGGACGATACTGTACAGCTGCAAGTCATAGATCACTGTCTTGCTCATGGCTCTTTCTTGCTTTCTGCTGTCTGGAGGTAAAATACAGGCTTCTTACCATGACCTACAGAACCCTTTGGGACTGGCCCTGCATGCTTACTCTGCGTCCAGTGAACTAGGTTCCGCCATTCTCTGGAATTGGCCAGTTTCTCTCCTTCCTTAGAGTTTTGCACTTTTTTTTTTTTAACCTGACTCTTTATCCTTCTAGTCTCAGCCCAGTTGGCACTTTCTGGAAGAAGCTTTCCCTGATCTCTCCTCCCTCAGCCCTTGTCATGCTATCTAAACTAGGCTGCCTCTGTCCTGCGACTGTGTGGCATCTGCCAGACTTCTAGTTGCGTCATTGCCAGTCTGGGGTGGGTGGGTTGGTTGGTTGATTGACTGGTTGATTTTTGTTGTTTTGTGATTAAACCCAGGATCTTCCATTGAGCTGCATCCCAGCCTCCTGTAGTGGTAGAATTACAGCCGAGTGCCACCAAGCCTGGCTGCATATTGGTTTATTCATCTCATCTGCAGGAGGTTAGGCACCATTGTATTTATTCAGCCCTGTGTAGTCAGCATGGAAAACATTGCCCGTCAGTAGTTACCTGCTCAGGTTCTGATTTCCTTCTTTCTCGTCCTGCCAGGTTAAGTTCTTGAGGGCAGACTCCGTTGTTTTATCTGTGCTCCTAGCCAGAAGTACTCAGGAGTGAGTGAGGGAGCGAGCAAGCAAAGCTCTGTGTGTAATGAGCATTCACCTTTGTGCCTTCTGCTTTCTTCCTTCTATTTAGTAAGCATACTGCACACTGTGTGCCAAGTGTCCCGAGGTCCACCTGGTGACACACAAGTGACCGTATAACTGCTTTGCTGTCCATGAAGCAATGTATAAATACCTCTGAGCGACTTCAGAGAAAGGGTTCCAAAGGTGGAGCAGAGAACAGGTGCAGTCGAGCTGTACAGAAACACTGAGAGGGAGTGGAGTCTCCGAGGGCCTGGAAGGATTTGCTGGTGTTAGCGGCAGTGTTGGGGCGAGTCAGTTTGGGTACAAGTCAGGAGGAGGGGATGGTTTGTTCACCTCTAGACCTTGCTCGATAGGACTTCAGACAATTTACAGTTTGGAAGGACAAGCTTTCAGTTTTGTTTTCCAAGTAAAGACTTCAAGATAAATAAAAACAAAAACATACTGAAGCCAAGGGAGTGAGTGATCTGTCTGGAAGACGTGAGGCCTGACTTTGGAGACTGCGGTGGGCAGCAAATCCGGCTTCAGGCTCTGACCCTCAGAATGAGCTCCCAGGCTGGAGCCCAGAGCCCGGCAGTAGGGACAGAGAGGCCGTTGAATTATGAGACAGCGGGGTTGGGTGGTGATCAGAGAAAGGCAGTGTCTGGAGAGGTTTTAGTGTGGTTTTGAGGAGCTGCATGGAGCCACCTCTGACAGTGGGGCTGTCCTCACCCCTGGGGAGAAAGTGGTGTTGACCCACACAGGCTTCCTACTCCCCCGGGCCCTCCAGGCCAGTATGGTCCCAGCCATCTGTGGGGCACCTGCAGGTGGAGAAGGAGAGGTGATAATGAGAGGCCAAACAGCAGGGGAGGGCAGAGGGGTCCTGTTGAAGAGGAAGCGTTGCCATGGCCTTCCCTCTGCTGGTCCCTGCGAAGCTCCCAAGGCCCTGGCCAGGGGTGGAGCAGCTCGGATGAACAGTTCATCCTGGTAGGTGGGCCTGGAAGGCCACAGTCATCCTGGTTACACAAGCCTTGGAGGAGGCGACTGCATGTAAGAACCACAGGAAAAGGAAGCACACCAGATTTTGGCCACCATTAAAAACACCGAACATAGCTACACTGCCAAAACCCTGGCCGTGTTGGTGTTCGGAAGCCTAGTTGGGGGGCGGGGCTTGTCTTTCTCACCTTCAGACTCGTAAGGCTCATGCCTGGCTCCGATTACTGCAGAGAATTACAAGTTGGCTGCAGGGGCAGCGAGCGTGGCCAGCGGGGGTGTATATAGCATGCAGGAAGCCTGTGTTCATCCCCAGCACCACAAAAACAAGTGTTTACACTCTGCTGTTGTATGAATGACAAATTGGTCTCTTTGAAGTATTCCCTTTGAGCCTTATATTGGTTTTTGGAGACTATAATAGAGGTGATAGAGTTCTTTTCAAATTGACACAGCCTAAGCTTGGGAGAAGAGACCCAGGAGGAGAGCCTGTGAGGTGTGTGGGAGCAGAGAGCAGATGTTTGGTGACCACTTGGCTTTTTTGGGCTTTGAGTTGATGGCATGTAGGAAAGTTGAGTTGGTAGCATTTTTAAAATGATGTGCTCTTAATATAAAAGTATCTTACATAAAATTTACGCCTTAAATGAGCTCTTCAAACTTCACAATGCATGGTCTAGATGTCTTAAAATTGTTGATTCTAGAAATTTATCATCAGAGGTCTCCCGCAGTGGGCTTTAGAGGCACCTTGGTGAGTCGTTTTGATGTGGGCCAGATTTTTAAGATGCACTCCGTAAGAATCAGTTTCTGATCAGTGCAAAGGAGCTGTTTTTAGATCCAGTAGACACTTTGGTTTTTTTAAGGAAATGTGTTTGCCTCTTCAAAGATGGCGTGCCTGTTAACATGAGAGATGGGCTCTGCTAGCTTGCTCTGTCCTGCACCTCTTCAGAGCATATCAGAAAAGGTAGAATATTACAAGATGATCGAGCGTGCAGGGTGTGAAGACTGAAGGCAGGTGTGCTCTGGGAGGACAGCAGATAGAAGATGGAGAGCAGTGCTGGCTGCTTGAGTTCAGCTTCCCCTCCCAGCGCACTGTCCTGGGCTTGGGCGGGCAGAGGCAGCAGAGCACGCTGGCTTTGGAATTGCCTGTGTGATTCCTGGGTTTTTTGTTTGTTTGTTTCAAGTTTGTGGAAAATAAGCAAATTCAACATTCAGTCTGTTATCACATGATCAAAGGCAAAATTATATGGTTTTCAAGACAAATTTTTTTCTCCTGCAGTTACCATTGTTCTCATTTGTTTCTAATCGTATTCAGCCTGAAATTTCAAACACAATAAAGAAGGCTATAACTCAGGGGAGCCTGGGCTGTTTGAAAAAAAAGGGTAAGAAATAGCAGAGGAGCAAGTAGGGAGGGTTCAGAAGACCAGAAATACGACCTCACCCTGCCCTGAGATGGGCATGTGTGGAGTCCACACGGCATAGTCAGAACACGCATGACCGAGTCACCCACTGCTTTGGGGACCACTCATCCCTCAGTAACCTCACGAGGAAAATTGTGTGTCACTGACATCCGGGACACTTTGATCGCCATGCAGACACACGTACACAAACCTCGACAGTCCAGGTCAGCCTTGCTGAGAGGCCTCCTCATCCAGACAGTGGCAGCCACAAGGTGTAGACAGCTGCGGCCAGCATGGCACAGCTCACTGTTCTCTGTTCACCTTGTTAGGAGTGAAACAGTATGCTCCAAAACAATAAAAACTGTGGTATTGTAAATGCAAACACTAAGTCATTTCTGTGATCGTTACCAAGCATTTTGCCCCGTGCGTGACACACAGTTCTGTACTTTTCCGCGGCTGGCAGCATAGGAAGTCTGCACGCACCGGCATCACCACAGACACGTGATGCAGCATCTGGTGCAGCTGCTGGGTGCCTCTGTGGTGTGAGCTCCTGCTCTTGTGACCTGGTACGCTCCCTTCTGTGTGTGGACCCGGTCTTGCATTCCTGAGACAAACCGACTCAGTCAGGGTGCATATTCTCCTTTATGTGCCAGTGGATTCAGTTGTCTAATAGTGTTCTGTTGGGGATCTGGGGTCTGTCTTCATAAGGAATGTTGGTCTGTGGTTTTCTTTTGAAGTCTTTGTCTGGTTTTGGCATCCAGGTAATACTGGCTTCAGGGAATTAGTACAAATGTTTCTTCCTCTTCTGTTTCTTGTAAGAGTTTGTTGTGAAGGACTGGTGTTAGCTGTTTAAACTAAAATTCACCCGCAAAGTGATCTTTGTGGAGAGTTTTTTGATTGCTGATTTATACTCTTCACCAATGATAGATTTGGTCACAATTTCCATTTCATCTAGAGTCAGTTTTGGTAGTTTGTATCTTGCTAGGAATAGTTAGGTTATTTTAATTTGTCGATATTGAGTTGTTCCTCATATTTCCTTATAGACCTTTTATTTCTGTAAAGTTGGTAGTAATATCCCTTCTTTTAGTCCTGTTTCAGTATTTCTCCCTTGATTAATCAAGCTAATGATTTGTTGATTTTCTTTTTCAAAGAACCAATGGAGTTGTTTTGGTTTCTGGTGTTTTTCTGCCCTCTAGTTTATTAATGTATTTTATTATCTTTATTTCTGTTCTGCTTGCTGCCTAGTTCTCTTTCATTTATTTGTTTGTTTGTTTATTTGCTTTTTGTACTGGCATCAAACCTAGGACCTTGCTCTTGCAAGGCAGGCGGTGGCACCACTGAGCTACATCCCCGGCCCTGCTCTTTTATTTCTAATTTCTCAGGGTGGAAGCTTAAGGTAGTGGCTGTAGTTTTGTTTTGTTTTGTTTTGTTTTTTGGTACCGGCAGAACCACTGAGCCACATTCCTGGCGGCTGTAGATCTTTTAAAATGCAAGTTATAGAGCCAGGTATTTAGCTCAGTGATGCTGCTGCCTCCCAAGCAAAAGGTCCTGAGTTCAATCCCTAGTACCAAAAAAAAAAAAATGTAACAGTTCTTAAAATGCAGGTTACTCTCAAATTTCCTCTTGTTACTGATTTCTAGTTTCATGTCCCTGTGTTCAGAGCTCATGCTTTACATGATTTAAGTCCTTTAAATGTGGTCAGACTTGTTTTATGGCCTTATTCCTTCCTGGAGATCCTGCCTTGTGTACTGGACAAGGTGTGTTGTGCTGTTGGGGAGGATGGCTCTGTAAATGTTAGGTCTCACTGGCTTATAATGCTAGTCAAGTCTTTACTATAATCATTATCCCCAGCCCTTTTATTGTTGTGTTTTGAGACAGGATCTCACTAAGTCGCCCAGGCTGGCCTTGAATTTATGATCCTCCTGCCTTGGCTAGGATAATAGGCTTGCACTGCTATGCACAGCAGTTATCCAATATTTTTATGTTCCAATTTCATTTATCATTTTTCCTGTAGGTCTACCATATTTATAAACATCTGGGAGTTTGTTGTTTTTTTGGTAACTGGTTGGATTTTTTTTGAAAGCAAAACCTTTATTGGTACATTTTAGACGTACATAATAACATTCATCTTAGGGAATTTGTACCTGTACATGATCCATCTTGCTTTCTTTTTCCCACCCCCCCCTTGACCCCTCTTCTCCTTATTTACGAAAGGTTCGTTTCCATTTTTTCCTTCCAGTCTCTTTTTTATCCTTGGCCCTTCTTTCCTCCCCCCACCCCTTCCCCATCTCATTTGCACATTTTTTTCCCATTTCCCATTTGGAAATCTTACATTAAGACTTCAGTTGTGAACTACAGTGATCTTTATATAATCAGGACAGTGTATCCAAATCTTTTGTGCCCATTGACATTAGAGAACTCTTACTGCCTTTTAAAAATTTTTTGGAAGATGTTGCTTCACTTTCTGGATTGTATTGTTTCTGACAAGGAGTCGACACTCGAGCATTGTTCCTTTCTGTGCAGTGTCTTTTCATCTGGTTCCCAGCTAGACCATCTTTGGTTTTCAGAGATTTGCAGATGATCTGTTTAGGAGTAGGTATTTATTTTTAAATTCTGCTAGAATTTCTGCTGGAGTTTTCTTAGTTTTCTTGGCTCTTCTGCTCTGTTTTTGTGAGAGTTTTATTTTGTTTTTTAGTCTCTCGACTCTGTTGACCTATCATCATGTTCATTGAACTTTTCCTTGCTGCTGTGGACTCTACTGATGCCTGTTGAAGGAATGCTCCATTTCTCAGTGTCATGCTATTTTAGTTTTAGCCTTATTAACGTGACTCATTCTTGTAAGAATTCTTCTATTCATGCAAGTCATCCACTTTTTCCAGAAGATCCTTCAGCATCTGTCATAGTTAAGGTTCCTTATGATAATACTGTTACAGTCAACTGAGCTGTGGTTCTGTTGATTGTTTCTTGGCAGTGGATGGTATTTTCTCCTGCTCTTTTGTATGTCATAATTTTTGTTTGAATGCTAGTCATCTTGTATAAAGCAGAAGAGATTGAGATTCATAATATTTATGTGTAGAAATGGGCATGGCTTTCCTCAGGCAGCCAGTGGATGGGGCTGATCAATCTGGTCAGCTTGAGCTGCATGTAGATTTTGTTTGTGAGTACCTTCAGTGCACCATGAGCTGCAGAGTCCTGTAAAGATGCTCTGTGTTTAGGGTGGAGGCTGGGGTTGTAGGAAAGTTTTTCTGATATGCTGTCCACTTGTAGCCATGCCTACATGCCGGGATCACAGAAGACTTCTCTTTCCATGGTCCTGTCCTCCATGGAGCCCTCCCTGGAGTGACTTGTTGATTTTTACTCAGTTCTTGTTAGACTGGGGTAGGGGTTCAGTGGAAATGGGAGCAGTGTGGCTGTGTTCCTCTGGTCCCATCTTCCTTTCCATCTCCAGCTTGCTGTGTCTCTTGGAGCTTTCTCAGGCTTTCCCCCCTGCCCCAGGCCTAGAAGGGCTGTCTTTTTCCTGTCTTCTCTTTCCCTTGGCATGAATGAGTCAACAGGGTCTGCTGCCATTTCCCTTGGGGGCCTGAGAGGAAGGAGCAGATCCAGGAGCTGGGGAGCATCCCTCCCGCTGCTGCGTGGCCATCCTGCTCCCGCCACACCTGCATCTCCAGAGGGCGGGCCTGGTCTGATCTGCCTCACCCCAGGTCTTCCTCGCCAGTGAGATCCTTGACGGTTAGGGCAGCCCAGACCGGCCTGTGGCAGATCTTCGGGGTTTCATCCCTGGTGCTGTCACCGTGGAGAGGCTGCCGCCCCAGCTTTCGTTTGCGAGGGCTCCTCCTATCTGTGGATTGCAGGCTCTGAGTCTCTGGCAGCCCCACTCTGGTGAGTCCAAGGACAGTTGTCTTTTGTAGTTCCAGCTCTTTGACCAACTTTTTAGCTGTGAACAGCCTCTTCCTTCAGAGCAGTAGACTGTTTTCCTCAGTGGACCTTCATTTGATAAACTTGTATACTTCTTTTACTATTGGAATGGTTAACTTGATTGCTTCACAGTTTGAGTGTGCAGAAATTAATTTTATTTTTGTTTTTTGTTGGTTGTTTGTTTTGGTACCGGAGATCAAACTCAAGACTTTGCACTTGTGAGGCAGGCATAGCGCCACTGAGCTAAATCCCCAGCCCATAAGTGTGCAGAAATTAATTTTAAATCCTCTTAAAAACATAGCTGCAAACAGGTTTGAAGTGGCCACTATTGGTTACAAACTTTGTATACTTCTACCATTCCCTCAGGAAATACTACTTCATGTTGTTGTTGTTTTTAACTTCGAAAGTATCTTTCTGTAAAATGTGTGTTCCTGTAAGTTTCCTTTAGGTAGTCACGAGGTTAAAAAAGAATACAGTCTTCACTGAAAAAACCAGAAGACTGAGTGAAAGTCACAGATGGTAGGGACAGTTCCTGAAAGGTTCATTGTGAGTTCAGCGATGACCTCGTCCCCAGGCTCTGAAGAGGAATTGGAAGGCCAGCAGAGTGCCTCGAGGGCGATAGGATGGATTGGGCAGCTTCTGTTCCCGGGACCACCCTTCCTGCCGTGACCGTTTCCTTGCCGGGCCTACGGGTTCCGGGCGAGCAGCTGAGCTCTGA
The DNA here is from genome assembly GCF_053883595.1 of Heterocephalus glaber. NCBI lineage: Eukaryota > Metazoa > Chordata > Mammalia > Rodentia > Bathyergidae > Heterocephalus > Heterocephalus glaber. The sequence continues at coordinate 5,317,341 of NW_028258315.1, forward strand.
GGACAGAGGACAGAGGCAGCTCTCTGCCTGTCACAGCTGGTTTCGTACTGCAGTGAGATCACATCTTCTCAAGTTCTTGTGGTGCTTTCTGATTTAGAGGGCAGACGGAAGAAGTTAGTAACTGCCCTGTGGTGTTTTCTGCGGTTTGAATACTTAAGACATTGATAGAAATGGTGGCGCTTGGATTTTCATTCTTGACAGCTGCTGTGGACCCTGCATTTGGAAGGGTGAATTAACATCACTGTGGCTGCAAACCAACACCTTGCCCTGGCCTTGCTTAGGCCACCTCATACTGCCAGAGGAGGTGATTGTAGTTTTGCCTCCTGGGAGGGGTCTTTGTGCTAGAAATGGGAAATTAGCCCGGCACGTGTTAGCCCAGAGGATGCCAGACAAAAGAAAGATAGGTGGTGAGTTGATTTTCTTTGGCGTAGAAGTTTGATTATAACTACTGTATGTGTAACCAAGATAGTGTGTTCCTTTAACAGTTAGGATCTGAAATGAGTGGCCATGCAGGTGGTAATAAAGTAGGGCAATTAGACTGCCATTTGTTAGGTACCTCACTAGCGCAATAGCTGTAAAACCTGGCTGATTCTAAAAGTCAAGATAAACATTACAAAGAAAAGTGTCAAAAGAATTCAGACCCATGTCGAGTAAAATGCAATCACTGTTACGGGAAGAAAAAAGCTTTGCAGATGCGATCTATAATAAGACACAAACACCACACCGCCGCCTCCCCCACTGGAGAGTTACGCCATGTAGACAGCACCCTTACTGTTTTTCTTCTTTGCGTAGTGTTGGAGCTCCAACCCGGGCCTTGTACATGCTGCTTGGGCACTCTATCCCTGAGCTCTAGCCCTTGTAATTGTTGTATTTTCATTCGTCTTTTTCTTGTTAATCCTTTTTTATTCTCCATGATAAAGGAGAGGATGAATTTGATGATTTTCTGTTCCTTTCTTGGTACTTGAGTGTGACATTATAAAATAACCATGCAATTGTTTCTCTCCAGTGTTTGACCTGTTGGCAAACTATTTTAATGATGAGGGAGTATAATAAACTAAATTTAAAATATCACCTATCCTGTTGGATTTTCTTTAGGAACTTGCTTAGAATGGTAAGGTTTATATTGCCTAAGTCATTTTTAATTTTTTTTAGTTTGTCAGAAGTAAAAACAAAATGTAATATTTGCATCTGTAATTGAAGCCTAGTCTCACAAATAAAGTTTTCCATTAACTTTTTTAAAGGATACTGTTGCCTTTTAAGGATTTTCGTTTCCTGGATGTTCTTAACTTTGATTCTAAAATGTTGGTTATAGCCCATAGCTTTGTAACTGCTTTATTGCTTATGTGTTTTGAAGAACTAAGATGGGCATTTAGATTTCCTTTGGGCTATGAAAGGGCCCGCTGCCTTTCTAGATTTAGGAGTCCAAATCCCCTTAGGGATTAGTGCTCTCTGAAGAGCTCAGTGTAACTCAGAATGAAGATTAAAACTGACAGGAGGTTCTTGCACACATGATAATCTACAGCATACTGACCTTTATACAAGCCTTTAAAACATGAACAAGGACACTTGGTCCTCTCTGGTTGTACCCCAAACTTGGCGTAGTTCGGGGTGATAGTGCCAATTGGAGTGCTTTTGCTCTGGAAGAGCAGAAATCTTCTAGTTTTTATTTTTCTGCTGTCAAAAAGTCAGAGTGGGCACATATGGGAGCCACTGTGAAGTGGCAGGAAGGGGTGACCTCAGACCACACGAACAGCATAATACCTGGCATGGATGGAGAGGCTCTTAGCAGTGTGTGCCAGTGTGAGGTCCTATATTCCTGTCCACCCAGTTGGGGTTGTGCATTTACACCTTCCTCCAGACACTTGCACATAAACACATGTGAAATTTGCAATATTCTCATATTGTTCCTAGGTATAGGTATATCCGTTGTGTTGTAACACAACATTGTAGTAGCACTGACAGCATATTGTCTTTCTTGAAGATGGCTGAGAACGAGCATATTAAAGCCAACCTTAAACCCAAAGATCCCTGTGGGAACTTATGTAATTGATGGAGTTGGAGCAGAAGGACATTTATATTTACTGGTAAAACATTTGTGTAACATGTTGTGAGGAAAGAGGATATTAATGTTTAAAGCTTACCTTTACTTCCATGTTCATAAAAAATTTCCCTTAATGAATTCATTTTGCAGATTATGCAGTGAGTAAAATTGGTAAAATTGTACGTTTTTGTATAGTTAAATAGGTGAGAATAGCAATATTTTGAAATGTTAAAGTATAAAGATAGGTTGTTAATGCTGTAGACACTGTATTCCTTGGTCCCTAACTTGAAATAATGACCATGAATATCTGAGATAAGTCAGAAACAGGTTTTGAACTCTTTGCAGTTGAGACTCATACATGTTGAACTAGCTGGCTCTAGATGAAACGGTCCTAAACTCAAAATACAATCCAAGGAACACCAGTAAGTTTTACTTAACGAAAAGTAATATTGCAGAAACTTTCAGCTGGATTTTGAATGCTGTAGTATGGTATGTTTTCAAGTGGTTTCCTGGTTGTGTGAGTCGTATAGGTACAGTATCAGGATTTACAGAATTCCGAGAATTACTCACCTCTGCAAGAGCCGTTGTTAGCATTTTCACAGTTTGCGTTAAAATAAACTCAGAGGAGAGCACTGTTGATGGCCAGCATCCGGCCACCCACCCCTGTTCACGCCTGGTTTCAGAAGTGGGTAATGCAGGAGTGCAAGCTTGGACTCAAGAGCTTGGTTATCAGATTTTGCAGACTTAGCACAGCTTTCGGGTGTGCCCTGGATATAATTAAGTGACTTAATTAATTCAGCATGTGTGATGTCACATAAGTAGTAGCCCCTGTGCTGTGTTCATTGGTCCATATTTTAATCTTAAATAACAGCGATATAATATTGTCCTGTTGTATGTACAGCTTAACCATTTCCTTACCATTTGACACTTGAGTTTAGAGCTCTTTATGACTTTCACTTCAAAAATAAGGCTGAGAACCTTTTGTATGCAAAAACAAGTCCTTGGGCAGTTTTAATTTTTAGGAGTGGTGGGCCGAGGATGTAGCTCAGTGGTTCCGCCGCCTGCCTTGCAAGCGCAAGGACCCAAGTTCGATCCCCGGTACCAAAAGAAAAGTGACACAGTTTTTAGGAGTGGACTTCTAAGGGTGAAACTGAAAGCAGAGATTGCTTGGTACCGCTTACACGGCTGCTTTCTAGAAATGTGCCGTTCATGAATGGCCCTTTCCCAGCCCTGACTTCCTAGTCATGTTTTCCTAATTGAAAGATAGAAATGCTTATTTCTTTTTTTACATGTGACTTCCACTCTTCATGTTTTGGTGTTTTGTTCCATTGAAGACTTTTTAAAAAGCAAATCAGCTTTCTAATTTTTTCATTCCTATTTATTGAATGGTCCATGCTAGCACATACTGGTTTGTAATGCCTGTGTTTTAATCTAAGAGCTTTTCCTAGACTATCTTGTTTTCTTCTGTACCGGAACCTGTTTGTTCTTTGTGTGGACCTCCCTAACTAAGTCAGGAAGGTATATTACACTCATTTTTTTCAGTAAGTTTCTCAGTTTGTCTTCCTGGTAAATCCCAACCTAGCACAGAGGCTCTCTGATGAAGCGTAACCATAACACCCAGAACTTTTGTTTTTCTTTTTTCTTTTTAAACCGGGAATCAAACTCAGGACCTTGCGCTTGGGAGACAGGCGTGGTGCCACTGAGCTACATCCCCGCCCCAGCCCCCAAAGTTCTAGGGGCCTCTTGGACAGGAAGGCTCCTCATCTGAGGATGCGTCCCAAGGATAACTGACATGGAAGCCAGAAGTTCCAAGCCGATCACTGGCGGAACATCATGTCAACTGCCAAGCACCCTGCTACAAGACGTTCTCTGTCTCCACGGCGCTCCTCCCTGTACATGGAGGGCGCCTCTGCAGGGCCTGAGCCTCCCACTCTCTGCAGCTGCAGGGCGCCCGGCTTCAGGCCGCAGGAGAACAGAAGACCCCGGGCGTCCTATAGGATGGGGGTGTTTTCTCAAGAGCGTGCTGTGGAAAGATCTCACCTGCCATCGCTTCCAGGTCAAGAGGACTTGATGCTTTTCAAACCTTGCTGTAAGAAAGTGCCCAGGGTTCCTGTGGTACTACCAGTTTCACTAGTGTGACAGTTTGTGGGGCCGTCGGACCATAATGGGAATGTGAGGGTGAAGTACACCTGTAGACATTAAATATTTCGCCATTAAAAAAAAACATCCTAACCAAGGGTTTTGTTTGTAAGTCTGTCTGAATTTTTCTTCCTTCCTTTTTTTTTTTTTTTTTGGCTTATATTCCTTAGTAAAATTTGATGTTCTGTGTATTTCTTAAAGGTTCGGTTTATTCCTAATTTTAGTTTCTATTGCAGGTGAATTTTTAATTCCTATTTTGTAAATACTTCCTTGAATGTAGAAAAGTTACTGTTTAGTGTCTCTTAGTGATTCTTAACCTTGCAAAGATAGTCATGATTTCTTAAAATGCCCTTGGGAGTAAACTTTCAGCTGTAAGTAAGATATGATTGTGATGCATGATTAATAAGTGCAATGTTCTGGGTCACCTTTGCCAAGTTCTGACTTTAGTCATTTTTACAAATCAAATTGAGTCAATTTCATTCATTTGCTCTGAAGCTCCATCTAACAGTCAGCTGCTCCTTAACTGCCTAGCCTGAGAATGGTTTCAAGAAGTTGCTGTAGGTGGGATCTTGAGTATCCCTCAAAGGCTCACGTGTTAAAGGCTTGGTCCGCAGCTTGAGGTCTTTAAAAGCTGGTGGAACCTCATGGCCTACTGGGATGTCTAGGTCCTTGGGGGCATGTCTCAGAGGATCATGGGAAGCTGTTCTCTTCCCATCTTTTTGCCTCTGGGCCATGAGGTCAGCAGGTTGGCCCAGCACTTGCTCCACCATGATGTGCTGCCCCAAGTAATGGGTCAGTTGGCCATGGACTGAAACTGCTGTAATGGTGAACCAAACTGTCCTTTCTCCCTCACTGTCTCGGGTACTACAGGAATAGAAAGCTGACTGACAGAGGCAGTTCTTTGATAATGTCACTTTTTAACCTTTCTTGGTTGTTTTCTTTTCTTTTTTGGTTTCCCTGCAACAGAGTTAAATCTTGAGAATTCTTAGGTAGTATTTAATTCTTAAAGTAGTTCCAATAGTAGTCATTTTTATGATATTTTAATATATTTTCATAGTGTTTAAAAAAGGATTTTTCTTCATTTTTGTTAGGTTGATATGAAAGTAGGGGAGAGATAACTGCTTACTATGCAGTCTGTTTAGGTTCCATTTTACCCACATTTTGCAGTCTGGTGTTCTTCATGCCCTTTTCTATATCCAAGCAGAGGTCTCATGCTATTTCCCCCTGCCTAAAGAAGAAATTCTCTCTCAGCTTTTATCTGGAAATATTTTTATTTCTCCTCTTTCTGGGGCCAGGACAGAGATGTTGGGGATCGAACCAAGGGCTTCATACATGCTAAACATGTGCTTTCCAACAGCTACACCTCCCATACCCCTCCTGTGCTTTTGAAGGGCATCTGTGTTCTTTATATGTATTTATAGGTTTACCTTTTTTTCCTTGTACATCATGCACTTGAAAGATGCCATGCCCTTTTCTTCTGACTTACCTGTTCTACCAGTAACACCCTTTTGTTTTTTCCTTGAAGGTTTTTGGCAAATTATGATGTCCTTTAGTTTGAGGGAGGGTCCCCTGTTTGGTCTTTAAGCTTCTTGAATCTGTAGGCTTCCTGGCTTTCATCAAAGAGAGAAAACTTTCATCCATTATTTCTGCAAATATTCTATACACAGACTGATTACACAGATGCTAAACTACTTGGCAAGTCTACTCACTGTTTCTCCTGTCTCTTTCCTGTCCATACAGCATTTTGAGTAAAGTCTGTTGTCATGTCTTCGAGTTACTTGATCTTCTCTTTTGTAGTATCTAATCTGTTAAATATATTCAACATTTTTTTTCTAATCTTTCATTTTCACATTATGTTGATGTTGTCTTTGGAACCCTGGAGGCTCTTCTTCTCTTTTTTAAAAGCTGAGCATATTTAAGGATTCCTGCTCTGTTTGTGACTTAGAATCTGAAAAATCCCAAAAGACACTATAAAGTGATATTTTGGGCAGTGATACAATGACTCCTGGTGCTTGTATACATAAACATTAGATGACAACATGTTTTACAGTGAACAGTGCTTTTCCCCACCTTTTTCAAAAGACTAAATATAAGAAAACCTAATCTCTGGAAGCAGAGATTTTTCGTGATATGGTCCTGTTTGCCATTAATAAACGAGATCCCATCAACAAAATTCAGCCTCTCTGGGAGCTGCCTGTTTCTCTGGGCTTTGTGACCAGATAGTAGCCTTGTCACCAGGATTTGTCGGACGTCCAGGCAAGCAATTTCTCTCTACTTTTACTTGGTAATGATAGCTGATTTTAAAAAAAACTTCTAATCTTAATTCATTACTATGAAAGTGTGATTTCTTCCTTAGAACATATCTCAGAAATACAGGTGTAAACCGGATCTCCTGGTGCATGCATGTAATCCCAGCACTGGGGAAGCCAGGACAGGAGGATTACCATGAATTTGAGGCCAACCTGGGCTACATAGTGAGACCCTGTCTCAGAAAACAAAACAAGAAAAGTGTGAGTGTGATATGAGACAAACGTTAGAGAACGCCACCTAGAGTTGGAGCCAAATGCATCTCAGCTGTGTATGTCCCAGGCAGAGCTGCCTGGACTGGAGCGGTGTGATGGAAACACTTGCGCAGCTCCTGCCTTCCAGGGAGAGTACTAGAGGCTGTGACTGATTGCGGCTGCCTGCCCCGGGTGCAGGTGATCTGGTGGGCAGCTGGAGCACCTTGGACTTAGACTTGTCATGCCTGATCTCTATTCCAGCCTTTTTTGGGGGGGTACCGGGGATCGAGCTCGGGGTCTTGTGCTTGTGAGTCAGGCAGTGGAGCCACTGAGCTAACTCCCCGGCCCCCAGCCTTATCTTTACACAGTGAGGTTACTTATAACGGTTTTGAAAATGGCCTTTTCTGTTAATTTCATCACCTTTCATGTTAAGTCATTTAATCTTGGTCTGATTTTCCTGCTCCTTTGCCTGTCAGTTCAATTTGATTGCTGAACATTACAATTCAGTTTGCGATTCTGCATTGTGTTATATGCTTTTTTAAAGTGTGGGGTTTGTTCTGCCAGGACAGCGTAACTTTGTGTCAATTTGGTCCTTTCAAGGCTTGCTTTTAAGCTTTGTCAGTGTAATTCTAAGTATCCTCTATTCCAGACTGGAATTAGTTTCACTGCTGACTTTGCTCCGGATCTGGGGTCTCCATTGAATGTTCGTGTATTCCGTGAGGTCTTTCCTCTCTGGCTGGTGAGGACCCCTGCCTGGGTGGACTGTGGGAATTATTTAGTTTGTAGGTCTCCAGTAACTGCTCTTCCCTCAAACGCTGTTTGTGTGAGAATTGTAGACCTTTCCCTGTACGTGCCTGCACTGGTGTCAGCAAGGACTCGAGGGGATCTCGAGACACTCCTGGAACCTTCTCTGTAGCTCCCTCGCTTCCCTCGTCCTGCCCCACACATGGTAGCCTGCTGGGTCCGCACACTGTGTCCTACTTGAGCATTTTTGCCAGACTGGGCCAAGTTCCCCTCTGGACCCCTCCATGGGGCAGCCGAGGGTGTCCTGGCCGCCTTCACCCATGCCTTTCTCTCTGGGAATGAGCCCTCCCTGCTGACTGGGGTCGGAGACAGTTACTCCATGTATGTCGTTCTGTTTCCTGGTTGTCAGTGGAGGTGAGGAAGTCCAGATGCGGTTCTTGCTAAGGTTGGGAACAGATGCCAGGAGTCCTTTCTAGAGAGCCTTTGTGAAGCTGTGATGTTGAACAGATTAATCATCTGTGTCTGAGGACGCCTCTTTTGCCTTGAACATGTTAAGCAAAAACCCGTTATTAGAAGAGACACTAAAATAGGTTTCTTTCCTAACCAAATCACAGGAAAGCATTGGTAGGCTCTGCATCCCAACCCCTAAGGAACTGTCAGTTCCAGCGACAACTTCAGAACCTCTGTTTCCCCAAGAATTGCTGGTCCCGGAGGCACCCTGCACTCACAGTTTCTCGCGGAGGATGTTTCTCCCTGAATCTCCGGGTTCACCTTTGGTTTAGTCATAGCAGTCGGTTCTGCTCTGAAGTGTTGAGGTTGGCTTGACATAATCAGCTAGCCGAGTGGTGTCTGGCGGGTCGCAAAAGTTCTCGTCTCTCAGTCAAGCATCTGCACTGTAGGGGCTTCATTTGTTGCTCAGTAACTATTTTACACGCATTGTGAGCACTGGGGATGCACAAGTGAGCGAGAGAAACAGGGACCCTGCTCTGGGGTGTCGGCACTGGTGGCCTGTGGTTCTAAGCTCGGTTCTGTCGTGAGCACTGCTGCTCCTAAACACCTGAAGGGAAACAGGAGCTCTGGGAGCCGCGTGGGGTTGAGGCACTGAGGCCCTAGAGGATCAGACTCAGCAGGGACCTCAGTGATACAGGAAGCCAACATACTTCTTACACAAGAGGCCAAAAACCCAGTTCAGTAGTCTTGGGGAGCCCAAGCTGAAACTGATCCATTTCTAAATTGCAGAAGCACGGAGAGCTTCAAAGGCACTGTTTTCTCAAAGACTGTGTGGGGCTTTTTCTGAAGCTCACAGGGAATGGCCACGTGGGCATGATAGGCTGGAAATCCTGCTTCCGCAGAAGGAAAAGTTCTCAGAGAGTTTGAGGAGTCTGTAGCTTTTAAACAGAGAAATAAAAAATGCTATGAAAAGAAAGACAAGTTCAGGGTAGCAGAGGCTGACCCTGAGGCGGCCTGGAGTTGTCCTAGAGGATGCAGCCGCCAGGGGTCAGCACCTGCCTCGGTCAGCTCAGGCTGCTGTCACAGACACCATCGTCCGGGTGGCTTCTAGACAGCAGAGATCGGTTCCCTCAGTTCTGTAAACAGGGAAGCCCAAGGCAAGGAGCTGGCAGGTGGTATCTAGTGCGTGCTTCCTGGCTCTCCTGTCTGTGATGCCCTTCAGAGGCGAGGGTCCCGTTTGTGAGGCTCCAGTTCCCTGTATCACCACCGTGGAGGTGAGGACTTCAGCACATGAATGATACCGACCTTTCTGCACTTCGATACAGCATCAGTTAAAAGTCCGATTCGGGCTAAGTGACTCCTGGAGACCCAGCGCCCTGCAGGTGGGACATGCCTGCTGAGAAGGCCCAAGTCCCCATCCGGCCTGTGACCACGAGTCCATCCCTGTAGTGGATCCCTCCACACGGCTTCCCTGCTGCCTCAGTTACTCCTGACCCAGGAAAGTCCTCATGTCAGCATCACCTAGGAATTGTGTTTTGGGGTTCTATTAAACCCTTTTTGGGGCCGGGGATGTAGCCCAGTGGCACCATGCCTGCCTTGCAAGTGCAGGGTCCTGTGTTCAATCCCTGGCACCTAAGAAAACACTGTTTTAACCATTTCTTGATTGAATGAACATTTATGGCTTTTATTTAACATTTGTGCCTTTCATTGTCCTGTAGTCCGGCTCCTGTGCCTGACGCTCTCGGAAGACCACAGGCCCAGTGTAGGGAAGACCTCTGACCTGCCCTCCCTCAGCACAGGCCCTCTGCACATGCCCACGTTGTCCTTGCCAGGACAGGCCCCTCCTCCCACACCTGCTCTTCCTCAGTCCAGCTGTCACCCGACACCAGCCTGCCTTTGTGTCCCCACCCCAAGCCCTGCAGCATCTTACCCAGATGAAGGAGTCCCTCCCCTGCTGCCTCAACTCGTCAGCCCCCGTGGATGTTTCTCTCTCCTGCCGGAGGGCTCAGGGGCTCAGCGTCACCCAGGCCTGTTTCTCTGGACTCAGAAGTTGCCTGGCTGTGTTGACTCGAGCTCTGATCGCAGTAGGTGAAGGAATGGTGGACAAGGCCACAGCGAGTATAGACTGGATGAGGCAGCACTGTGCATGAGAATAGAGGACCATGCTGAGGAGAAGAGCAGATTACTGGGCTTCTGGGGAGAAAAGACTGGAAAAGTTTGAAACAGAAAGGCGAAGGACTGGTGGAAGAAAAGATGAAGGTTAAAGAAAGAGAAAAGGACTTTCCCAAGTTGCTCAGGATCCACTCCATCCTGATGATGATGCCGTACCAAATGCTTGGCGTTCAGTCGGCAATACTTCGGGTTACAAACCTTCGAGACCTTACCGGTAGAACTGCCAGCGTTGGAATGATGGGCTAACGCCTACCCATTGCTGTACTGTTTGTAATACTCTTAAAAATCATTGAACATTATTCCAGTGTGGGTTGGGAAAATGAATTCTAGGACATCCATACTGTGGGCTGCTGCATGGCCTTAGAAAAGAATAAAGTGGGCCGGGGATTTAGCTCAGTGGCACCACACCTGCCTCATAAGCACAAGGTCCTAAGTTCGATCCCCAGTACCAAAAGAAAAAAGAATAAACTGTCCCGATGGAGAGCAAATTCCCAAGGTGCTCTGCTAGAAACGTGTGTACAAGACACAACGTCATGTCTCGTGCGCTGCCACTGTGTTTTTTGAAAGAGTAGAAAGGAGAGAGATGTTGGAGGGGGGTTGGTTTTTTGTTTGTTTGTTGTATATAGATCAAGACTCTGTAGGAGAATGCTGAGAAACCAGCCCCAGGGGCTGTCCGTGGAGGACAGGGTCCTGGGTAAATGGAGGTGTCTTTCATCACATATCTCTTTATATCCTTGGATTCTTAAAACATGGCATTGTGTTACTACTCTTGAACTTCTTAAAGGATCGTTTTTTTTTTTTAATTCCAAAGATTAAAATAGATAATGCCATTTCTCTACCAACGGAATGAAGGCCAAGTTGTCTTACCAGGGAAATACTTGGCTTTGTTAAAATGTCTATTTATAGGTCTTCTCTGATGATTTTGGCTTATTTTCTTTCACTCTGAAAGATTCCTGATTTATAATTTCTCTTTTTTTTGGTACAGGGATGGAACTTGGGTCCTTGTGCTTGCGAGGCAGGCGGCGGAACCACTGAGCTACATCCCCAGCCCTGATTTATTATTTCTTATGATTTTTGTTTGAGAAAACTTTTACCATTACTAATTTTATTAGTAAAGCCTGAAGTGATTTTCACATTTCTTTCCTTCTCTTTTCCATTCAGAAGCTCTGTACATTTATTACCATGTTAGCTAATATTTAGGCAGTTTAGATCGCTGGGAAGATAATTATTTGTCTTCCTACATGAAGTCTTCCTCTGGCCCATCTTGGTAGCTCTAGTATAAAGTGTCAAGCCCCTCACTTTCATGATAATAAAAGATTAAGTTAGAAGATGGAGGTTTGCTTCAGTGTTAGAACACTTACCTACTGTGTATGAAGCCCCAGTTCCTTCCCCAGCATCAAAAACGAAAGAGGAAAGTCATCCTTGTTGATGTTGAAGAGCTCTGTGACACATGAGGGAACATTTTATGTGGCCAGTCGAGACGAGGGAGAGCTGTCTGGAGCTATTCAAATGGTTGTTTGGTAAACAACCATTGCAGTGGACTGGCCTACAAGTAGCCGGTGCCGGGGAAGAGCGCTGGCCATCCACACCGTTCTCCAGGGTGGTGCCTGAAGTGGCAACCACCTCGCTCCTCTCAGCCTGCAGAGCAGGTCGATGGCTGCATTCGTGTGTGTGTGTGTGTGTGTGTGTGTGTGTGTGTGTGTGTGTGTGTGTGTGCACGTGCACGCAGGTCCCTCTGGCGTTCACAAAAGGGAATCTGGCAAACGTCCTTCACTCTGATAGTATTTTCTTGAGTTAGCTTCCCTTTTCCTTTCAACTTCTCAAACCTAAAGTAGTTACTTTCCACGAGACCCATTCTTTTCCAGTTCCATTCTTCAGAAGTCTCAAGTTCTGTAGCTTCCTTTCAGTAAGTACCTCTCCATCTTTGTTTTTTAGGCCAGATCAGCAAGATTGTGACTTCCTTCGTAGGCACTGAAGGAAAATGATTACTTTAAAGGTAGACTTTCTGAAAGTTCTGGTTTTTAACCTTCTTGAGGCCTCCCTTAGGTCCTGGGTTTGTGGTGTGCATTCTGCTCTGAATCAGAGATGTCTGGGCAGTGGCCTCATGTAGGACATCACACAGCACTGTGATTTCACACTCTTGGCAGGTACGTCTCCGTTCATGGATGCGCTCACAGCCAATGGAACAACCAACATACAGACGTCTGTTACAGGAGTGACAGCCGGGAAAAGGAAATTTATTGACGACAGAAGAGACCAGCCTTTTGACAAGCGGTTGCGTTTCAGTGTGAGGCAAACAGAGAGTGCCTACAGATACAGAGATATTGTCGTCAGGAAGCAGGATGGCTTCACCCACATCTTGTTGTCCACAAAATCATCAGAGAATAACTCACTAAATCCAGAGGTGAGAGACGTTCCTTGGGCCGATTTGTGCTTCCTGCTTCTCCACACCCGTTTTCCCCAGCCTGCTTGGCAGAGTTGGTGCTTTCCTCTGTGCGCTCTCTAACCCTTCCAGGGTTAACTGTTCCTGAGGCCCACCGGAAGGTAGGGGGCAGAGGTGACCTCAGACTTGCGGCTGCAGTGACAGGCAGTAGGCGTGTGCTGATGTCCACTCCATCTCCTGGGTGTGGGCTCTGTCCTTGTCACCTTCCAGGTCAGGAGCTCTTCATCCATAAGGCATGGGGCCCAGGGAGCCTGTGGCCTCCCTAAAGTCACATGGCAAGCGTGTGCATGCACACTTTACTTTAGCCTTCATCCCCTCTTGATAGGTTCTTTGTTCAAACAAGAGTAAAATGCCCTGGGTCCCAGCCCCTTCCGAGATTGTGTCTTCACCCAGTGACGGCATTGTAGCAGGACACACAGTGGCAGAGAGGTCCAGTCGTGTTGAGTAGTCAGGAAGGCAGCTTCCAGAGACCCGGGGAGTCGAGTGCTTGAGTCTCAGACTCGGCTCTGCAGCGTCTCTGGAAGCAGGAGTGTTTGGATCTGCCCCATACTGCAGCATTTCCCAGCTCGAGGGTCGCTTGTTTTCTGCTTATGAGCATCTTGGGCAGGATGATTCCAGACAAGAAAACCAAACCACAGAAAGCCCGTGTTTGGCCAGGGTCACATAACAAACCAGTTTAGGGCCGGGCCTCGGTACATTTTTAGACTGCAGGGTCCCTTTGCTGGTTATTTTTTAATGCTTTCTAGGGACCATTTTAACTGATTCTGTGCCCTTCTAAAATAACCTTCCCATGCCAATATGCTTGACTTCAATGCACTTGTGCACCAAACTATTTAGGTCTGCATCCCAAGCGTGGTAGGATGGTTTAAAAGGGGAGCGGGATGGCCAAAATAAACCAAACTGAACGCCTTTCTTTGAACTGGTTGAATGTGCCACCTGCTGTCCAAACTGCAGAAATACCCAGTAGAGATGATGTGTAACTTGCCTAGTTTCTGCTGAGAACTGCACTGGCTGAAGGCCGTGGTGACTTGGATTCCTGTGTCTCTCTAATTATTTATAATTCTGTATGTGGCTGTATTTGTACGCCATCCCAGTACCCCAACTCGAACATTAAGTCGTGGTGGATGGAACGAGCCCCCTTGGGCTGGACGTGTTTCCTGCAGCCCTTGGTCGCCCCGTGTAGAGTGCTTGTAAGAGTCTGTGCCCAGAATGTTGTTGACCGCTTGAACCTGTGGTGACTTTCAGGTCATGAAAGAAGTCCAGAGTGCTCTGAACACGGCCGCGGCCGATGACAGCAAGCTGGTGCTGCTCAGCGCAGTCGGCAGCGTCTTCTGCTGCGGTCTCGACTTTATTTATTTCATACGGCGTCTCACAGATGACCGGAAAAGAGAAAGCACTAAAATGGCCGAGGCGATCAGGTATGCAGCAACACTGTGTGTGAACGTTGGCTTGGGTGTTTGTTTTTAGTGTACGGATCCGAGAACGAAAGCCCAGACAAGCCTTGAGAAGAAAATGTGCATCTTCCTCTGAGACACACTGGTAGCAAAATTAATTAGAACATCTGTCTTTTCTTGGGGCCTGCCATCAATTGCCACTTGCCTTGGGCAAAGCACCAGCTTCGAGGCCGGCTGAGGCCAGCAAGTGTGCAGGAAGGGCTGGTGATCAGAACGCAGCGTGGCCAGTCTCAGGCACAGGGAGGCCTCTTGATCTGCGCTGCAAGTGGGTTCTGTCCTCACCCTAAAGAAAAACGCACTCTCTTCCAAATACTAACTTCACTTGCTTAACTCTGAAATCAGTTGCCTAGGCTTGGTGACAATTCATGAGACCACATGGAGAGATCTTTCTTTTTAGTACAGGCAGGGCACATTTTTCTTCAGGCTCCTCCTAAGTGCCAACCACACAGAAAACTAGACAACAGAGGCTGAAAAGTGAAGTTCCCTTTCTCTTCCACCACTCACTTGTATGTCTTCCTAATCCTGTTTCTAAAGACTTGTTCTTAAGGGTTTTTTACTTTTTAAATGACATAAAAATTACTTATACGGGAGCCAGGCGTGGTGCACACATCTACAATCCCAGCACTCAGGAGACAGAGCTCAAGGCCAACACGGACTACAATAGTGAGTTTAAGGCCAGCCTAATCTACAAAGCAAGATCTTGTCTCAGAAACCCCAGCCACCCCCCAAATTGCTTATACTTACAGTGCACAACCTGATGTTTTGAAGCATGCATACATTGTGGAATGGCTATCTCAAGCTAATTAACACATGTACCATCTCAGTGTTTTTGAGGGAGGTGTGAACATGTGAAATTCAGTCTTAGCATTTTTCAACTATCAGTATATTACTACTGACAGCCACCATGATGTGCAGTAGCCTCTTGATCTAAGCATTTTCACATACATATTTCCTATACACAGATAATACAGATTTATTTATAGTTCTATGAAATAAGTGGAATTATCCCATGTTCCTTTGCAGCTTGCATTTTTCATCCAGCAGTGTGACTTTGACATACTTTATACCCTCACTGTTAGATTTTCCACCACCGTAGTAAGAGTTCCCAAAGCCTTCCCCACAACCACCCAGTTCTGCTGCCAGCACATCCCCTCATTCATCTTGCTGATCACTGTACATGAAAACACCTATCTAATATTTCAGAGGTGAATTTTCTGTACAGTGAATGAAACCAGTCATCAACCAGTAAGATTTGTACTTCCCCACTCACCTTTCAAAAGCACATATCCTTGATGACCCCTAAGAATCTTTTGTGTTTACCTTTTTAATTCATCAAGGATAAAAAGCTAGAGTTGCGGGCTTGCAAAATGGCAGTAAAATGGGATGGCTCTGCTCTAAGACTCCAGATCCTCACAGAGTTGGAGTTGAGGTGTGGACAGCTCGCAGGCTCTGTCAGCTGAGGTCTGAGCACTGCCCTCCTGCCACTGGGCTTCCTGGTCCCCTCAACTGCTGTCAAGGTGCACAGCAGGGCTGGGTTGCTGGATTCTGCTGCCGCCGTTGTGAGTCTGAGGTATGGCAGGGCCACTTTCCTGGAGAGATGACCGCCCATCGGCGGAATCCTGGATCCCCACACTTGGGAGTTACTTGGCCTTTTGTAATATATTAATCACTTTCAAAATTAATATATATATACACTTGTATCTAGGAGGTTGTTCCCTAATGTTTCTGAGCATTGCCATTTTTAATGATAGTTATTTTATAGAAATAGTTTGATTTGGGGGCGGGGCGTACCGGGGATCGAACTCAGGACCTTGTGTTTGTGAGGCAGGTGCAGTACCACTGAGCTAAATCCCTGGCCTTGTAGTTTGAAATTTTATACTCTGACCTTCTTAAGTATTTTGGCCTCCTAAATAATCTCAGACTTGTGGTCTGGTAGTCGATGGCACCATCTTCTTCATCAACTTGGAATTAAGCTGCTGCACTTAAGCTAATTAAACAGGGTCCATCATTTTTGGACAGTAGAATCTGGCACCCACTTGTAGGTGTTCCTCACTCTTAACCCACCTGTTTGGGACAAACTATGTGACGTAAGGTACAATTTTTTTTTTTTTTCCGTACCGGGGATCGAACTCGGGTCCTTGCACTTGCACAGCAGGCAGCGAAACTGCCGAGCTAAATACCCGGCCCCCACGTAAGGTACATTTTAAAAGTACAAACCATTATGCCTGCCGTGGTAACTACATTTTCTACTCGCTCACACCAGACTCACACATGATATGGTGCTTTTCATAGCTCTGCTGTAGGGAGGAGCCGAGCCGACAGCCAGTGAGAGCCTCCTCTGTTTGCTCCCTTCTCCTGAGCTCTGCTTATAGGTCTCATTGGTGCCCAGCCTGCTCCTCCTGCAGTGTTGGATCCCCTTCCCGTGGCCAAGGCTCGAGGCTGACTCATGGTGTCGAGATCAGTGAGACAGAAAAGATAAATCCAGGCTGATTAAATGGAGACCTCCTTCCTTGAGCTGTAGATAGCTTTAAATGTTGATTCCTGTCACTCCCCGCCCCATGTCTGCCAACCCTCCCACCCCTGCTCTGTTCCCCTTGCTCTCCACAAGAAGCTGAACTGGTTCTCGGAAAGAGCCTGCTTGTTTCTTCTTTAAAAGACTATATTTTTGTCAATGTGAATTTTTCTAAATATACTCTGGCAGAATCAGAAAAATAATTAGTTACACCAGATTCACTTAACTTTTCTCTTGCTCATTTGCATTTAAATTAATTTTTACATGGATAAGATTGGCTTATACACAAAAGCTCTTACTATGTACATTTTTTTTTTCCTGTGGCATCTTATCTCCAATTTCTTAAAGCTTTGAGGCAGAGGACCTCATTGTAGCAAGTTTCCAGAAGAAAACTGAGAAAGAGGAAGATTGGATTAAACATCAGTTGTCAGGTATCCAGGGCAGCCAGTTCCCGTGATCAGAATTTGGTGATAACCAGTTTGCAGATTAATTGTAATGAAGTATCCAGCACGTGAGTGATTGAAACAGAATTCTGGGCATCGATGTACCATGAGGCTTTGCAAGTCTAGGGAACCCTGGCTGCTGCCCTGGCTGCAGGTCAGAGCGGGGGCTCCTCTCCCCGAAGTGAGGCGCCTTCTCCCATGAAGGAGGGAGGTGAGGGAAGGGGGTTCTGGGTGAGCAGATCCCTGATTAGAGGATTTGGAGAGGAAATAAAGCCGGCACGTAAACTGCCACTAGAACTTGCCATGGCCCACATTCACTTTTTCTTGTCCAGACATTGAAAGTGAATCGAAGCTGGGAAGAGGCAGCAACGTAGCCGTTAAAACTGGGTCTGTGAGCCCCTGCCCCAAAATTAAAAAGGGCCGGGGATGTAGCTCAGTGCACAGGCTCTGGATCCAGTCCCCGGTACCGAGGGAAAAAAAGTAGATCCTTGTTGCCTCTTTTCTCCAGACAATTCCTAGACTCTTTTCTTACGTTATTATCTAACTTTTTTCTGCCTATGAATTAGTAAATGTTCTTCCCAAGAAGAATTCTGCTTAGTTATAAATCTTCTTAAACTAATTACGTGACAAGGACATCCCTTTCCTTCCCTGCCAGAGCAGCACAGTCTTTGTTTCAGTTAACAGATAACTCAAAAGAAACGTGTGAATTCAGTACTGCATCTCACACACACATGTTCATGAGTTTGATTTTAAGTTGTAAATACACCCAGCGGAAGCAGTGGCCAGTCCCTCCCTCCTTCTCCAAGTACTGTGGCTTGATTTGTAGCTCAAAGTGCTAATTAATAAATTTTTGAGGCCTTAAGAAATCAGAGCCAGGCAGGGAATTTCTAGGATTTTTGTTGTTGTTGTTTAAATAAGCAGTTTTCTGTGTGAGCCACATTTTCTCTGCCATTTCAGTGCTTTCCCATCAGAAAGTGCCTCTCTCTGGAAGAGGAGACGGGAGATCTTCACTTCTGGGTGTGCTGGCGAAGTCTCCCTCCCTCCCAGGAAGAGGCACATGTCCAATCAAAGTTATCGTCCCAGGCAGAATTAAAATTTCTCCAGCCTAAGTGAAAATTCTCATCTTGTTTTATACGAACGATGTGGGAAGAGACCAGTATTGCATGAAGTAGTAGATTCCAGTTACTGTTTGTCTGCATAGCCATTTTATTCCACTAGTTCTGATCCTTCTTTCCGTGCTGATTTCCCATGCGCGCACACACATGCCCCTGCGTGGCTTCCATGTCAGCTCTGGAGGAGCCACTCCTGGCACCTGGGAGAGACAAACTTGGGGAGCATCCTCTCCACCTCCTGCAGAAGGCATCAGAAGCAGCACTGAAAACAGCTTTTCACCCCTGTCATCAACCCCAGACTGTCCCAGGCAGCACCCTGAAGTCCTTCGCTGGCTCCTCCAGGCCAATTTCCTGAGCCCCAGAGGCTCGGTAAACCCCAGTGTGATTTTCTAGCAGTGCCTTGGCTGCTGTCCTTTAAGAAGCCTCCCTGCGACTCAGGTGAATGAGCTCATCCTTGGTCACTGCAAAGGCCCTGTAAACCTCGAGGCGCCTGGAGCCCCTCACTGACTGCACCCTGGGGCTGAATTCTGCCCCTTCTCTCCCTTGCCCTCCACACAACCCACTCACCTCGCCATCCTGCCCCTTCAAGAAACTCCATGGCCCAACCTGCTGGGGTCTCGGGGTGAGGGGCGCTGCCTGAGGTGCCACGTCATGACTTTCAGAGATCTAAGCAAATCACCGGCTTCTAAGTTGCTGCATTGTGGAAACTGGGGGGCTATTTTCGCGTGCTCATGATGGGCTCGGGTTTAGAATCCAGCCCAGCACAAAGCACTGTTTATTCTGTAGTTCTGTGACAGAACTCAGAAGGCCTAGAAGGGATCAGCCTTTGTTTGCTCCATCCGTGTTTACCCTTTTTCCCATCGTGTTCCGTCCTAACAAGAAACCCGCTCTGAGCACACAGTCAGCCTCCAAGCAGGGAGCACCCTGAGTTGGAACTCTGCAGACCTACAGACCGCCTTGGCTGGGTGTGGCTGCCTGCCCCTCCCTGCCTTGCTCGCCCCTCTGAGCTCCTGCCTTGTGGGAGGCACCAGCTCACAGTGGGTGTGCACTGGAGGGCAGGCGGGGCCCTGTGCTTGCTGATCTTGTTGGCCAGTCTCGCCGTATACTAGTCCCCCAGGTCACCGGGTCAGACTCAGGAAACAGCTGTTATTTCCACCTAACAGTGAGCTGTCTGCAGTCCCATACCAAAGCCAGACCCCAGCCGCTGCTGTCACAGCAGGCCCGGCCAGGTGTCCTCTAGGATGGCCCCTTGACTGGTCACGCGAAGCCCATAGTGTTATGGGTTTATGGGGAGGGTTAAGGAGCAAGGTGCATTGGTCAGAGAACCCAAGAGCCAACTGCAAACTAAAGAGCAGTCCCAGCTGCTGCTGTCAGCCCACCACCTTCACTGCAACGCTGTGTGGTGCCCAGCCTACCTGAAGCCTTCTCACCACGCAGCAAATAAGTCCACAGCCTGCAACTTCTGGGGGAAGGTCTCAAACAAATCTCAGCTCTTCATGATTTCCAGGGTTTATTCTTGGTAAATTGAGTTCCATAGTAGATTTTTTTTTTTATCTGCTCAAATATACAATGTTTTGAGTAATTTCCCATTTATTTTTCATTTTAGAAACTTCGTGAATACTTTCATTCAGTTTAAGAAGCCTATTATTGTAGCAGTAAATGGCCCAGCCATTGGACTAGGAGCATCCATATTGCCTCTTTGTGATGTGGTTTGGGCTAATGAAAAGGCTTGGTTTCAAACACCCTATGCTACCTTCGGACAGAGTCCAGATGGCTGCTCTACCGTTATGTTTCCCAAGATTATGGGAGGAGCATCTGTGAGTACCTTTTTAAAAATCATTGTAGAAAACATCCTGAAGAAATCTGATTTGGATATTGTTTTTCTCCGTATATACAATATGTCATGTGAGAACTCTCCTTCTAGTACACTTGTAATTTGCTCTGGTTCGTGGAACATTGTGATACTGTTTCGCATCTTCCCCTAAGGAGTCCCAAGAAGCTTTGCATGATTACCACCCATAGCCACTGTCAGTAATGCCCAGTTTGTGACCCAAACAGTGAAGTTTGCAGTAGAAAAGCTCTTTACCTAATAACCTAAAAGCTGTACATGAGGAGTAAATGAGTAAAGTTGCAAAGATGAGAGGAAGTTTTTCCATATGATGTTGTGGTTTTGATTCGTTGAC
Source organism: Heterocephalus glaber (assembly GCF_053883595.1). Taxonomy (NCBI): domain Eukaryota; kingdom Metazoa; phylum Chordata; class Mammalia; order Rodentia; family Bathyergidae; genus Heterocephalus; species Heterocephalus glaber. Next base: position 5,337,535 of record NW_028258315.1, read on the forward strand.
TGTTTCAATGAGTCCACCTGTGATAATACTTGGCGTTTCTGTTGTAGCTCGTAATTCACAAGTGATTCCTGGCACTTCCTTCCATAGACCCTGAGGTAGGGCAAAAGGTGCGTCCCCTTGGGCTCTTGGTGGCAGACACCGAGGCACGTTGGGCACAGGGCAGAATTCTTGGGTGGTTGGCACCCGTGGAAGGGGCAGAGAGGAAACAGGACTGGGCAGAGAAGCATTGGCCGTGGTGCAGGAGGGCAGCGCCTGGCCACTCCCACTCCCCGAGAGCTCCAGAGCACCTTCGTGGTGTGCGGGGTGCCTGAGGACAGGTGGCTCTGCAGCTGGGGAGGGCCCTGAAGCAGCTGGTGGCCTTGTGCCCACAGCACCACCTGCAGCGGGCAGCAAGAGCCCACAGTGGGGCCTGTGGTACAGCTCTGGGTCAGGGCCCTCCCGGCGGAAACTCGGGATCCGTTAGGCAGGAACCCTCTCGTTTCGGGCAGGACCCGCCTGAGAGTGTTACAGTGAGTGGCAAGGACAAGGGTGCTTGTGTCCCCTCCCTGCTCGCGGTGGAGAAGGCGGCAGGCACCGGCTCACGACGGAGCCGTCGACCACAGTGCACCCTGGCCTGACGCGCTCGGCCACGGCAGCCGCCACTCTCTGGAGCTCCCTGGAGGGCTGCCTCACTCTGGGTGGTCCCAGCCCGTCTCAGGCAGACCCAGCCGCCTGTGGGACTCTGCCTCTCAGATGGGGTCGCAGCGTGGGCCTGAATGCAGCCCTAGTGAAGGAAGGGCGCAGCTGTGCAAGGCCAGCGCTTCGGCATGGTGTCCGTGTCCCTTTCTGGCTTTGAGCAGGTGTTCGGCAGCAGCTTGACCTGGGAGAGCCGGGGGAGGCCAGGAGGACTGTCTTTGGAACACGAGTCAACTTTCCATAATTTTCAGCGTACCCCAAAGATTTTAAAAAGAAGAAGGAGAAGGAGAAGGAGAAAATTCTGTCAATGAAGTCAGAGAAGGGGAGGAGGAAGATAGAAGAAGCAGCAGCCCCACTGCCACACCTGATCAGAGCTGCTGCTTCCCAGCTGGAAGGGCCGACCCCGCAGCCCGCACTCTGCTGCTCAGCTGGCCACTCTGCTGCTGGATTCTTTTTCGTCTCAGGAGACCAGTGTGTCGTCCTGTGAAATCCCAGGGGCTCAGGCCTATGCCTGCTTGGGCCAGAATGGCTGCCGTTGCACACTGGACAGGGAAGCCCAAGAGGCCCCTGCTTCCTGCTGTGCGGGCTGCTCTCCTTCCTGTTGGAGACCCGACCTTGAAGCAAGGTGTGCAGTGCACTGTGCACAGCTGTGCATCCTCCAGGAGCGCCCATGCTCCCTTGGCCACAGCTGTTGCAGGTGCGGCCGTGACTTGGCCGCAGGCCCCAAGGTGCAAGGAGAGTCTTCTGGTCGACCCGGTACTCTGGCCCTGGGATCCTCAGAGGCTGGTGGGGCAGGACTTGGGGGCAGGACCCGCAGACCTGGAGGAAGGGTCCGTTCCCAGTGCAGTCACTGTGCCGACAGGGCAGTATCCTCAGGATGCTGTGGCCCAGTGGCTTAGCATTGACGTCTCCCGCTGGCAGGCTGGACTTTCGGGCACTGACAGCTGATTCACCTTCCCAAGCCTGGGTCCAGCAGTGGAGCTCCACATCGCACACCACGGCCACCTAGTTCATGCATCCGCCTCAGCCAGCAGCCCAGCTGGCTCGTGTTGTCATGCAGGGCCCCTTCCATGGTGGATGCCCCCACAGACAGGAACTTGATACAGCCCTCTGCCCTTTCCTGTGGCTCCACCGCCTGCGGGCCTCACAGCCCTCCCGTGGTCAGTGTTACTCCGACCTGGACCTGCCGCTCCTGCTGCCCTGGGCGATGGCTGGGTATGTCCCCTGTCAGGGTTTTCCTTGCCTCTGCGCCAGGGAGGCTTCAGTGCAGTCCCTGCCCCCCGTCGGGTGTACTCGCCCACTCAGCAGCTGACCATGCCAGTCACAGGTGTGGGTGAGCGGCCGCCTGTGCTCCCCCTGGAGTGTGCATCTGGTCCCAGCTGTGCCTCGGCCGCCGGCCCCCAAACCCTATGGCTTGGCTATGGTTTCTGTTGTGTGGTCATCGCATCCTGTGCTCACACCTGGGTCTCTGGAGCGCTCGCTCCGCTGCAGCAAGCTCTCCTTCCTGAGGGTGGCACAGCCTCCCAGGACCCCAGGGGCTGCCCTGGGTCCCCTGTCTGGCCCTGGCCGTCAGCCCCCGTGGCATCTTGTGCCCCCCTCCAGTCACCCCCAACACTCCTGCCTTCCAGCTCCACCAGCCTGCGCCCCACCTTCCCCACGCTGCCTGGGGCCGGGACTTGCCAGGGGCCTGATCAGAATCTCCCAGGTGAATCACCTCTCCCGTACAAACTCGCCATCGGGCCTGGCCTGGGTCCCACCAGTCTTCCCACAGCCTCATCAGCACCTGCTGCCCGTCCTGCAGTCCCTTTGGGGAAGGAGGCGATGCAGGACAGGAAATGGGACAGGTGTTCAGAGGCAGTTTTGGAGAGAGAAGTACATGCTATCTCCCTGCAAGGGAGTGGTGTCTGTTCGGTAGGGACCTGTGGGCATTTTCTCGGGCACACATGACCAGAGGAGGCTGAGGGCCTCCACCCAGAAAGCCCCGTGACAAGTTTGGGGCCCCTCCTGCAGCTGCAGGGGCAGGTAGGGGATTAGCTTTGTCTGGAGGTCGGCCGCCCCAGGTAGCTTCTCTGGTAGCCGAGGTGGATTTTGGCAAGTTAGCTTTGACGAATTGGTATCACCGTCGGTGGAAGTGTAGGGAGGAAACAGGGTTGGGCAGAGGTGAAGCTGAGCAGCTGCAACAAAGCCTGTGCACCCCAGAGCTGCAGCGCCCACAGGTGTCTGCACTGCACCTGGCTGTTGGGTGCAGTAGCCCCCATCTTCGGAGAGGCCACCGGAGGGGCAGCTCTGGGTCCCCGCTGTCACGCTCCCGGCAGCTGGGCAGCAAGGGTGTCCTGGCTGGGGCGTCTGTCCAGCCCGGGCAATGCTCATGCCCTCCAGAGAGATGTGGGGCCGCATCTGCCTGTCTTACCCATACCACCATGCGGCACCCCAGACACTGTCCAACTCCAGGTAGAGTCAGGACCAGCAGGTTCCTCAAGTGCATCGTGAGTTACTGCCCCAAGTGGGTTGCTTCCTAACACTGCTGCTGACTGGCAGTGAAGAAGCCTTGTCAGCGTGATGTGTGAGGCTCACTCCAAGTCATTTCTCGGGTTTGCCCTCTGCCTGCGTTTGGGTCCAGGCAGACGCATGGAGGCACTGGGCGGCAGGGGAGGGGCAGACCTGGGGAACATGACAGGAACTTGAACTTCAGCACCTTCCGGGCACAGGCACTGGGAAGTGGAGCCTGTGGGCCTGGGCTGCTCCGTGGTGGGGTCTTAGAGCTCACTGTTTTCAGGCAGATTCCTAACTGGCTTGAAGCCGTCACAGAACGAACACCTGCTGCTCAGTCAGTCGTGTTCCCCGTGGACAAGTCCTGGGTCATTTGTGGCAATGTCTGGAGACATTTTTGGTTGTCACAGGTGAGGAGACACTGGTCAGTAGGGGCTGGGGTGCTGTTCACCATCCCCAACACACTTGCCCTCTGCCCCAGAACTGCCCGGGAAGGAGCCAGAGCTCACACTTCGTGCACTGTAAATCCAGTGTGCGGTGTGCGTAGTGTTTGACTAAACAGACACTCTGGGCAGAAAGCAAGTGCAGTGCGTACGAGGGGCTGCGGCAGCTCTTGTCAGTCACTCCCTTTCATGAGCCATAGCTGTCTTTGCACTTCGTGCAGCCTGAGGCAAGCCCAGGATGGGTTTGCTTGTGCCCACCTTCCTGTACAAGGCTCTGCCCGGAGAGCAAGTGAAAGGGATCAAGGGCAAAAGAACTCGCAGACAGCAGGAGTGCAGAGCCCCCTTCTCAGGGTGCGGAGAGGTCTGCTGCAGGGAGAGGGCTTGGCAGGAAGCACAGGTGTGGCATGTCATTAGCCCCAGAGTCGCCTTCCAGGGTGCCCTCCTTGTCCCCAAGAGACATTCATAGGTGCCTGCTGTCACGGTCCCCCACCCTGCCTGCAGGCTTGCGAAGTGGTTTGGGTGCTGTCATGGACGCCTCAGCTGGGGGGCGCCCAAAGGATGGCCCAGGTGACAGCGCTGGAGCCCTCCGTTGCTCACCAAGGGTGCACCCCTGGAGCCTGAAGACAGCCCCAGGCGTGAGGCGGGCCCTCAGCTGCCCTCCTCACCAGGCCTCTGCCTTTCCCTGTCATCTTTATGGCCGCCAGGAAGAGCCCTCTGCCTCCCTCCCTCTGGCCACATCAGCTGTCCTTGTGGCTTGTCTGCATTTAGTCCTCCCTGCAAGTCTGCAGCGTGGGTGGAGTGTAAATCCTCTCGTCTAAACTCCTGAGAAGGGGCTGGGGTGGGCTCATTCAAATTGAGCCCATTCCTGCTCATCTGACCCAGGGAATATTTTTCTCAGGGAGTTATTTCATTGGATTTGGATTTTGTTTTTGTTTTGATGAACTGTCATTTTTTTTTTTTTTTCGGTACTGGGGATCGAACTCGGGTTCTTGCGCTTGCAAGGCAGGCGGCGGAACCACTGAGCTAAATCCCTGGCCCTTGATGACTGTCATTTAAACTGAGTCGGTGCCTGTTTCCAAGGAAGGGTTAGCAGCCTCAAGTTGGTCCTGTCATTTGTACTCAGTGAACTCAGACACGTCCTTCATGTCCTGCACGCCTGACATCTAGAATAGGAGAGGGGGCCGGAGGGCAAGGCTGGGAGAGTGGGCGCCACCCAGTGGGGCTGAGGAGGGTGCAGGCATCTGGGAGGGACGAGCCCACCCCAGAACCAGGCAGAGGCCCAGCAGGGAGCAGTGGGGGCTTCCAGATGCCCTCCAGGGAAAGGAAAGGACGTGCAGGGAAGTGGCAGCGCAGCAGGACAGCGGGTCTGCAAGGGCGGCGAGGAAGATGTCTTCCAGCGCTTGCCCCTCCCTGCGCACTGGGCTGGGCGTGGCTGCTGGCACCTGCTGCCACAGCTCAGGCTTAGGCTCTGGCTCGATTGACTTGAGATCAGGCCTCGTGCTTGACTGCCGGGCTGAGCTGTGGCCCCGTCTTCTCTGTCTCTTGAGAACGAGACACCTGGGGGAGTAAACAGCCATTGCCCTGGTACGTGGCCTTGGCGCCCCACCCCGCCCTGCCGTCCTCCATCGGTGTCAGGCACAGCCAAGTGGTCCATCCATCATTTATTCATGGACCGTGCTCTCTCGGGAAGGGCTGGTGACATAGCCAGGGGCGAGAGAACAGGACATGCCAGACTCTCTATCCCGACGCTGGCCGCGACTGAGCTCCCCAGCAGCCCATGCGGTGACCGCTCTCGCCACCCCTGCCTCTGCTGGAGGCCGCGTCAGCCCTGCGGTGCGCCCTGTGTGTGTGGCCTTCGCAGGCAGACCTCTTGGCGGCTGGAGGGCCTTTTCGGGGTCACTTCACCTCTGGAAAAGGGAGCCACCCACGGCTCTTCCCCTGAGCCTCAGAAGCTTACGGCCAGGTCTTCGGGAAGGTTGGCCCTGTGAGAGAATCCAGACAGGAGCCTGGCCTGTTGGGCTGCGTGCTCTCCCCTCACACCCCACCGCCGTGACTGCGCCTGGCGCTGGTGGTGTGAGATCCATGTAGATTGTGCTGAGAACTGAAAGGTGCGTCGAATCCAGGACAGAGGTTAGGTCCGTTTTGCATACACACACACACACACACACACACACACACTAACTTTCTTAAAAAACAAAAACGTGTCACTTTCTCCAGTGAGTCAAGTGTGACTCTCAGACCCTCTTCGCCCGCAGTAGTTTGGGGCACACTCAGGTCCTGGTCAGTTTCTCCTTTTAGTTCCAGATGATAGCGTGGCCTCCAGGATGTCAGCAGCAGCCTTGTGTCAGCACAGAACATTGTCTCTGTGTCAGGAACAGTCCCCGGCCCCGGGACAGAGGGCATAGTAGTCCTTCCCTGGCTGGCTCAAGTGCCTGCCGTTGTCTGCAGCCCACGCTCCCGGGGTTGTGTTGCTATTCAGTGAGCCCGCGCACAGGAGAGGCTGACATGATTTAGGAGGAAAGGAAATTACACCAGTGACTTTCCAGATTAACCACGGATCTTTTCTCATTTAGATTTTTTAAGTCCGTGTGATTCTGTATTACACGTTAGGTAAGCCTATTTTCTCGGAAGTCACTGGGAAACTAGATTGCTCTCCCGTCTGCTCAGTTGATTGTGCCTTGCACGCACTTTATTCTTAGCAGCCCCTGGGCGTGTGGCGGAGCCCAGTATTCTCACACTTGTGCCCTTGTGCATTTCTGAGGGATGAGTTTTGGGACGGGTCCTCCCTGCCTGCTTCCCCTCCCGTTTCACATCACATCCGATCGCCTCTTCTTCCTTGCAGGCAAATGAGATGTTGCTCAGCGGGCGGAAGCTGACAGCACAGGAGGCGTGCGGCAAGGGCCTGGTGTCCCAGGTGTTCTGGCCGGGGACCTTCACCCAGGAAGTCATGGTTCGCATCAAGGAGCTCGCCTCGTGTAATCCCGTTGTACGTCTCTTGCGCATTACTTTACATCTGTATATATATCTGGCCTTTTCCTCCATCGAGTTCATAAATTAGACAGTAAAGCATTTCCTAGCTCCTGCACATTAGCTCTCAGCAGAGCTGCCTTTCTGCACAGCGCTGACAAAAGCCGCTGTTAGTGGCATCGCGCCAGGCTGCTCACCTGGTCCTCCTTAGAACACGGCCGGGATTGAAGGGCTAGACTTCAGCAAGAAGTCTCAAAACATAATCGTTCAGGAGCGTCTACAAGCACCAACATCCATGTCATTCTTCAGTCTTTGCAAAACCCTCTCGTAATCATGTTTAGGTTCTCCCAACACACAGTGGGCCAGAGGTCTTTGCTTAATAAAAAGGCTGAGTGATGTTCAGTCTTCTCACAAAGTTGCATTTAGCAAATAACAGGATGAAATGTTATCTCGTGCTAACTGACACGATCTCACATCTAAACTGTCCCAGATATTTGAATGGCCTTAGAATTAAATTCCGTTTAATAAATCTACTCAGTGGGCATACTCAGGGTTTGTATTGTGCATTGGTGGAGTGAACTCCAGTTCAGGGCCCCACACCAGCCCTCAGCAGAAGTGCCTGGCCCAGCGCTGCCCCAGGGCTGGGTGGGGGCCAGCGTGCAGCCACCCAGCTGTCTGGAAAGAGTTGAAGCACTCTCTTGAAGTTGAGAGTTTGCCCATCATTTAGTGAAATAGTCCTCCCTCCGTCTCCATGGGGTGCTGGGTCTGGAGAAAACAATACATAGGGATACCAAAGTCCACAGGTATTCGATCCCTTCAGCAAAGTGCTGCAGGACTTGTGTCCTGGGCATCTTCTATGCACCGTACAGGGTCTGTAGATGACCTGTGATGCAGTGTGAATGCTGTCAATAGTGGTTACACTGTATTTTTAGGGAATAAAGATGGGAGGTGGGGAGTCTGCCCATGTTCAGCACAGGCATAGTTGGTTATGCATTTCCCCCAGATTTTTACATCCAAGGTTGATTGAATCCGTAGGTGTGGGACCCACAGGTACAAGCGGTCAGCTGTTCCTTAAATACACATCAGACCTGACAGCAAGGTCCACTGAGCACAGTACGGAGGAAGGAGTGGCCAGGCTTGGCCGCCGCAGTGCACGGGAGGCGCAGGGAGGCGAGCTCGCTAACCCCCGCTTGTCGTCCGCCAGGTGCTGGAGGAGTCCAAGGCACTTGTGCGATGTAACATGAAGCTGGAGCTGGAGCAGGCCAACGAGAGGGAGTGCGAGGTGCTGAAGAAGATCTGGGGCTCAGCGCAGGGTATGGACTCCATGTTGAAGTACTTGCAGAGGAAAATCGACGAGTTCTGATCGGTGGCCACGCGTTGGGGACACTAGAGCTGGCCTGAGCGGGACGTCGGCGGCTGCAGTTGCCATGGTCCATCCTCACGGTCTGAAACACGCTCACCCGTAGCTCATCCTTGGAAGCAGGACTGGAGACATCCGAGCTACTTCCGAGGAGCTTTTCAGTCCTCTACCTTTAAAATAAATAACTACAAAGCTCTTTTGTCCAAACATCATTATTTTATACTTATCCACACACAAGTGTAAAAGCGGAGTGGTGAGCACTAGACTGCTCTCGGAAACTCGCTCTTTGTTTCCTTTGGCTGGTACTGTATAAAAGAGAATTGTGTTTTGTTCTTTGGGTGACAGGAAAGTCTGGAGTGTTTGTTTTCCTCATTTTTCCCTCCTAAAAGCCAGCCTCACCTTCTGTGCCCCGCATAGAGATACAAAGATCTGGGATGTTTCCTTTGCCTCCAAGGAGCCAGGCACAGATACTTCCGAGATGCAGAATTCTAAATTAGAAGCAAAACTCACCTTCTAGGAAAAGTGTTTCCTGGGACGGACTTAGGCACTTAGGGTTCATTCCAAAGCACCCTTGGGTTCCCCCTTCTTTCCTGGTATGTCCACTTCTTACCCAGTTAACATGAGGAAACCACTGTCTCTAGAAGAAAGCCTGTTTTGCAGTATTAGTGAGTCGCTCACTAGGTTAAAAATGAATATCTAAGTTACAAGGTAGTCCTAGTGGGCTTTAAGTAGTTTTTCTGACCTTTTTGGAAAATAACTCCATTAAGTGCTTCTTGTTGCTGGGTGAGAAATACTACTTTATATACAGTTTTGGTTTTCTATCTGCAGATATGATTGATGTATTACACCAAATAAAAGTATTTTTATGTTCATAAAGTGTAATTTTTAGGTTCACTTAGAATATATTTTATTTAATAAGTTAAAATTCTTCTGGCACACTATTAAATACAGAAAGTCCTTTCCAAACAAAAAGAACTACCTTTAGTCGACACTTAAACTGCTCTCGGTCCTCACTCTTCCTGCACGCCACGTGCTATGCACGGCACGGGGCTGAGAGCACCCGGTGGGATAGGGCGCCCCCTGCAGGAGGGGGGCTGATTCCCGACTGCAGAAGCCTGTGAGTGGCTGGGATTCTGGGTTTGCAATCATATTGAATGTATGAAGAATGACATAAAATCAAAACCTTATTTTTGTACAGTTTTGAAATTTTTACCTAGAACTGACCGACTCCCCGGCCACACGGAGAGCTGTATAGTGTGTAAATCTGCCTTTACCTTGGATCGATTGGTACAGTATTTTTGCATCTGTGGGACCTACTTTTTCGTTCAGTAGTTTGAACTATATATAAACTGTACAATCTGTAAAGTTTTTATAGAATAAATATTCAGCTGTGAAAACTGGTTAAATAAACTAATATTTCTTAACACATTGGGACTGTTTCTCTGATTCTTCACCTGAGAGATTTCTCGTGGCATGTTTTGCCTTTTATGTGAAATACACAGCTCCCCCTACTACCTTTGTGCAGAGCAAGGGGACAGACCGAAGCGTGGGACCACCCGCTAGTCCAGTTGGAGCCCGCCAGGCCACCTGGACCTTCCCTCTCAAAGAAGATGTTCTTGCAACACAGTTCTACCCGCTGGCTACCTGGATCTCACATCACAGAGATACTTCTTTGACTTGCTCCTTTGAGTTTAAAGGGATTTACAGGGTTGTAACTTCCTCTGTGCTCAGACCTACAGCATATTTTCATTCTTGTCCTACAGATGAAGGATTATTAAACACTTGGCCCAGAGTCACACAGGTCAGAGTAGGGCCAGCTAGGATTCTAATCCTGGTAAATGGCAAAGCCCACGTTCCAGCGCCTACACCTGGTGTGTGTTTTCTGAAATGGATGATAAGAGGCTAATGCAGCAAGTTCTCAGACCAACCCGGACTTTGTGTGATCCAGCCCATGTTGGACACACCCCTTTCTCTAAACCAGATCTTTCAACTTCTGAATGGAGAATCAGGTGCAACTAGAAGAGCATTGGCAGTATGAGAAATTCCTAATATTCATGCCACAGTGGATGAGGGCAAAAGTAAGAAAAAGCAATCTTTCATGTTGGCGGAGGTCTAAATTGATGATAAAGGTAGACTTAGCAAGTCCCATTTGTAAGGAATTTTTTTTTTTTTGGAGACTTCCTCATTATGTAGTCCAAGCTGGCAATCCTCCTGCCTCAGCCTCCCAAGTGCTGGGATTATAGATGTGCACCACTCTGCCCAGTTTGAGGAATGAGTTCTCGCAGGAAATAGGAAAATAAAGTGCAATGCAATTAAATTTATCTGGTTATCTAAAACAGTGAAACATTGGAAATGGCACATCTGTCCATCAGTAGACTTGATTAATCAAAAATGATCCCCAGTTTAAAATGGCTTGACATGATTTTTTTACTTGACAGTGGGGTGGAAATAATGCATTCAGTAGAAACTGTACTTCAAACTCAATGGCTTCGCTGAGCTAACACCACGTGGTCCCATCCTCATGCTGGGCCATGGCCTGAGCGGCACCTCCCAGCCCCCCAGTCCCATGGAGACAGCACCACCCTGCAGTATGTTGTGCTGAGGGCTGGATTCGAAGTAGTTAGGTGTGCTCACTGCATCCTTGACCTGTGAGATTTTCAACTTCACCACAGCATTTTCAGCCAGAACTCCATCATAAATTAAGGCATACCTGCATGTGACTACCACCAGGCCATATAGGGGTACTAAAAAAATATTTATAAAACCCTAGGGCCGGGGATTTAGCTCAGTGGGTCTGCCGCCTGCCTTGCAAGCAGAAGGTCCCGAGTTCGATCCCTGGTACCAAAAAAAAAAAAAAAATCCTAGGTGAAGAGGGCATGTTATGAAACATCTTACGTCATAGATGCCATTTTACATTTTTAAAAGCTTAAAACAACACCCAGAAGAAAGACATTCGTCAGGTTGTCAGATGCTTCCCAGCTCCTGGGTTTCAAGGCCACACAGCCCCTGAAAATCAGACTGGTAGCCTGTTGCTGCTGTGTGCTGGATCGAAAAAGGATGGAGTTGCAGTAGCCCTCAGCGCAGTGCTGGAGGATGATGACAATGCACGGATTGGAAAGGTGTTCATGCTGGAGTTCAAGAAGAATGCAGAGCTGGCCATCCACCCCTTAAGTTCTCTTGGGCCATAGGGAACCCTCGGGAGCCGAAAGACACACATGCTGCCGTGGGCAACAACACTGGCTGCATCATCCCAAGCCACACCCTCGCCACACTAACCATCAACCTGGTCCACACGATCTGGCACTAACCTGCCCTACCACATCGAGTGCGCCAAGGCCTGTGTTCACACAGAGACACGGGCATAGAAACAGATGTGGATACAGACATAGATACAGACATAGCCATAGACATGGACATCGCCACAGATAGACAAAAATAGCCCTAGTTATAGACATAGGCATAGACACAAAGAAACAGATACAGACACACAGGATCTCAGACCAAACTTCCACTTAACAGTCTACTCTCTGCATTTAGTTAACCCCTCTCTACAGGAACAAACACAAATGACTTTATCCCCGAGCAGTGGAGCTCTGTGCAACCCATACAAAGAAGCAACGATGAAGGAGAAGGAGGAAGAGAGAACATCGCTTCCTTAAACGAAAAGTACAATCGGTCTCATTTTTCAGATGAGAAAACTGAGACTCAGATTATGTAGTTTTTCTAAGGACATCTTGTAAGGCTTGAGCAGGGATTTGACAGCAGCCGATTCACACACAAGATGAGGACTCGCTCCTTCATTGACCAGTGGGCTCCATGCACCCTAGGGTCCTGGTACCGTGAGAGGGGTGAGGGGAGCAATGAGCCTGGGCTTTCTTCTCTGACATCAAGTCAATGTGACATTGCTTGCTTTGTGGATTTTAGCAGTAATTGAAGGTGTGTTGCGTGCGGGTTATTTTAGGTATCCCTGCTGTGCAAATTTTCCCTGTGAAGCATGGCATCCGATAAAATTCGATACATTTTTAAATAAATCCTTTCTTATAGAAACTCTAGATGCTCGCTGTCTGAAACTTGGGCATAAAATGCAGGTGGAAGATGTCCCATTCCGCTCCATTCAAGGCTGGTGTGTGGCTGTTGTCATCCAAAAAGCCCCTCGGTGATCTGGTGGTGAGGGATGGTCACATCGCATACACAGAAAACACACCGCACTTCTGGCATCGTCATCACTTGTCATCTCTAGTGGGTGGGACTGCGAGAAACTTACTTTCCAAATGAGCAGCTCTAGTGTTTTCATTTAAGCCACTGGGGAAATGCTTCTTGTCCCTACCTCAAGAAATGTAACCCAGCTTCCCAAATGGGCCCTTGCCACAGCTCTGGAAGTCTTAAGCCCCAGGGACAGGAAATTCGGCCTTGTCTTAGCACTTTTCCGATGCGTTGTTTGTACAGTGATGATGGTGTCACTGTACTGGGAGCGTCCCTCCCCCCGCCCCCTGTTGCCTTGTTTTATTTCCTTGTCACATACAGGGTGGAATTCTAGCTCATCCGTTGGTATTTGGGGCTCTCCTCTGTACCTGGCATGATGCCAAGTGAGTGAGTCATGGTACAATTTTCCCAATGCTTTATTTGCAGATAGGAGAGATAAGCTAGGAATTTTTGTTTTGTTTTGGTTTTTGGTTTTTAGCACCAGGGATGGAACTTGGGTCCTTGAGCTTGCGAGGCAGGCAGCGGACCCGCTGAGCTAAATCCCTGGCCCATGTAGGAATTTTTGATACCGAAAGAAAATCCCTTTCCCTTATCCCCTGGGCCGCTGTGATCCTGTTCACCAGCCCTCTCTCAGTCTGGAGAGTGTGCTTCTTTTCTGTCTTCAATAAATGTACACTTTTGCTGCCCTTTCTGTGTCTTGTCCAATTCTTTGTTAGAGAGACCAAGAACCCGGAAAGAAGTTCCACAGGACCCTCCATCCGATAACAGAACCACTAAGGGATTTTAAAAACAGGCTTCTGAAGTAAAATCAGCAACACTTGGTGTTTGATGGGCTAGGGCAGAAAGGGTAATGACCTCCAGGTGTGTGGTTTGCAAAAGCGGAACCAATACTTTGGGAAACAGAGCACACGGAGGAAAATCACGGTGGCACAGGAGGACTCTGCATTTTGTCCGGGCCTGGCCAGGCTGCGGATGCTGGGGCACAGTATGTGGCAAAGTCAACACACCCGTGTGGGGCTCGGGCTCAGCTAGGTGCAAAACCCATGAGTGTGTAGGTGGAACTGAGGCAGGAAGATAGAGTGTGGCTAAAATTGGTTGGGAAAGGAAGTGTGGGAGACTTCTCAAAAGAACTAGTATCTAGGTCTCTCATCTCTAGAACTAATATCTAGAGATGACAGAAAGACTGAACCCTTACCCATGCTAGACAAACGCTCTAGCACTGAGCTACCCTAGCCTGTGACCTGTATTCGATACGACTGAACTACGCACTAAAAATGGTTTAAATTGTAAATTTTGTGTCACATGCCTTACAATTTTAGTAAACAAATTATTTTAAAGAAGATTTTCCATAGAGTTGGTTGATGTTTGTGTTTGAATTGGAAACAAAATGTAATGTTCTTGATCAGCGCAATGTTGTTTTTAAAACCCTCAGGAGGAGCTTTGTGTGGAGTAGTTTACAAAGTACAAGTAACTTGACCTTTCCAACGCATGAAAATAAGAATTAAGGAGTTTGTACATCAGCAAGACAATCTTTTCAACCAACAATTCCATTCAACTAGCACTTATTGGGCATCTCCATGGGAGGGAGGAAGATTTGTTTGCATTACTACTTTGCATTTGTTCCTGCTTTGCTTTCTCAGAAATGCTATCTTGTGTCCGAGGCAGATAGATTCATGTCAGAGCCCAAGCCTTGCCCTGAAGAAGTTGGAAATGCTCCGTCTTGCCCTCCTGTCGGCCCCCACATGTCTTGGTGTCCTTCCATGTGAAAGACTCAACCCATTCCTTTTTTTTTTTTGCTTTGCTTCTTTCTAGACAAGGTCTCACTATGCAGTTCAGGCTGACCTTGAACTTACGATATGTCCCAGGCTGGCCTTGAACTCCCGGTGATCCTGCTGCCTCAGCCTCCCAAGTGCTGGACTACAGGCATGCGCCACCACGGCCGCCAACTCAAGCCATTTCTGTGTTTGCCTCAGTGGTCAAAGTGCCTTGGAGAATGCTGGAGGGTGGGTGGTGCTGAAGGTTGTGAGTCCAGAAAATTCTGAATGAAAACAGCACTGGCAGAACAGAATGGCTTTACCAACTGCGGCTGGTAATTCTCTGGCTGTCTAGGGTTTGGGCAGGGGCACCAGAAGGTCTGACGAGAGCAGTGGAAAGGAAGAGCAGGAACGGGGCGGGCGAGAAGAGAGTGACCGGACTATGGAGCCCAGTGGCTGAGCCTGGCTCTGCTGGTGCCCCTGCTCCTAGCCGAAGGCCCCGCTTGGCTGTGACGGAGGGAGCTCGGCCCCAAGGCCAGCGTACAGCAGCGCTCGGCACAGTTCCGCGTCCAGCTGAACTTGACCATGTGTTATCCTGGGCTGGGGAAACCCGAGCCTGACTCTCAGAGCCCAGTTACTGCTTTTGGCTCCAGTGGCCCAGGAGCCAAGACCACTTTTCAGACACAACAGAAATGTCTGTGTTGCCTCTCAAATGGGCCGGCAGACTGTTGTGGAGCCAGGTCTTTGATGGAATGAGTTGGGATACAAACCAAATATTTAAATGGATATTTTCCCTCCTTGGCAGGCCTTTTTCAGCCTACCCAAGGGCTTGTTTTTATATAAGATTTGGCTTCTTTAAAAGTGGGGTTTTTTCTTGAATTTGCCTGGGGCAGGCAGTGGGTGAATTTGGAAGTTCCAAGGCTAATGTCAGGCCCTAGCGAAGGTCACCACAGCTACCCCTCTGGGCCAAAAGTGCAGTTGTTAGAAAACCCATTCATTCGTCTGCTGGCTTCACGTGGTTATGTGTTACTTAGCCACCAGGTCTTGGGTTTATGCCAAGCAGCAACCCACTGTCTGCTATCCTTCAGAGAGAAAGAATAAGGCAGATTTGTTTAGTTCTGTCTCTTTTTAAACTTCCTGGGATAAATGAAAGCAGGGGCTGTTTAGGAACACCCTAAAGTGCTGTGAAATACTCATCTTGGTGGAAATAGGCATCTTGCTTCCTTTTGGAAAACGTCATTTTGTGAAAGGAATGTTTACCCGTACATTTATCTGAGATTTTTCTAGATATTTTGAAGGTCCCCTTCCTCCCTCCACTGTACATCGAGAGACTTGGCCTGGACCCATCCCCATCCCCATCCCTGGCTGGCCAATGCTCCCATGGGGCAGGCAGTGGCAGCCAAAAGAACCCTTTCAGGACTGGCAGGAGTCGGAAACCCCACCCCGTGGGACTTCAAGGAATCCCATGGCCAACAGATCCCTCCACCACTTGGAAAACCCCAGAGGGACATTTTCCTTCGGGATGCCCCACATCAGGTGGCCCAGCAGTGGATCCCAGCCCTCCAGTCTCTGCGTAACTTTCATCTGGACATCGGTCCTGGGCATTCCTTTCTCCTCCCGTCTTCTGCCCGCCCTTGTGCAGACTGCAGGACTTGTGTCTTCCTATGGCTGCGCTTTCTCTTCGTCATTTATTAGCAGGAACACACATCTCCACATCCCCTTCTCTTACACAACCATGTGGACACACACGTGTGCACAGTGTGCCTGCAAGTTAGCCCCCAGGCTGAGGACCAGCCCGCTGTGCTCACTGTACAGGCTTTCATCCAGGCACAACCACACCCATGTCGCACACTGATTCAGACCAGAGCCTGGCCCAGTGTCCAGGGACCAGTGGGCTTCACAGGGTCCCTGGGGGAAGGAAATGAGTAAACAGTGCAGTGCATAGCGATGCCTGGCACACCATGCACCATGAGCTTGTGCCGTAGGAATTCCTCGGAATTCCATCCTTAGACATCCACACAAACTTACAGAAAAGTCCAAGAAGACCCTCAGCATCCCACAGCTGAACTTTCCCAGGCCAGGAGAACTCGGGGGTCAGCAGCTTCTCCCTGGGAGGTCTGAGGCTCTCCAGTCAGGCAGGCGCTGCTCCCTCTCTCTCTGTGGCATCTGGGGAGGCCCAGCAGGCTCAGTGTCCAGCTGACCCCTCAGGAAACCCACAGCTGTCGGGTCTGGGCACAGGTTTTGAAGTTACATCCTGGCCTTTTGACTGAGAGCAAACGTGCTGCCCAGAAAACAATTCCCCTGTACTCTAACAGTAGACAGAGAGGAAATGTCTACTAAAGGCAGAAGTCCTAAGTGCTCAGGGGACAGGTAGTGACATCAACCCCAAAATTCATGATTTCATCAATGGAACCCAGATTTAGGGAAAAAGACAATGAACCTCTATCACAAAAGGGATTTTTGTGGGGGGAAAACACTTTATGAGGCCAGTATTACTCTGATACCAAAGAAAATGAGAAAATTAAAGCCAGTATCCCTGATGAACATAAATGCAAAAATCCTCAACAAAATACTAGAAAATGAAATTCAAGAGCATGTTAAAGAGATCATTCACCTGGCCGGAGATTTAGCTCAGTGGTTCTGGTGCCCGCCTCACAAGTGCGAGGACCTGAATTCGAACCCCGTACCAAAAAAAAAAAAAAAAGATCATTCACCATGATAAAGGAGAATTTATTCCTGGAATGCAAGGAAAGCTCAACATATGCAAATCAGTGAAGTGGTGCAAACAGAATGGACAAAAACCATAGTAGTATAATACATGCAGAAAAAGGCATCTGACCAAATTGAACACCCTTTTATGATAAAAACTCTCAACGTATTAGGATAGAAGGAAAGCCTCAGCACAACAAAAGTCAGTATTACAAACCCATAGCTAATATTATACTTAACGATGAAAATTTGAAAGCTTTTCCTCCAAGATCAAGAACAAAACAAGGATGCCCATTTTCACCATTTTTATTCAGTGCAGCACTGGAAGTCCTATCCAGAGCAATTAAGTGAGAGAAAGAAATACAAGGCATCCAAATCAGAAAGGAAGAAGTTAAATTGTTCCTGTTTAGGGCAACATACTTTCCCATCTCCCTTCTGTCTCTCTTAGACAGAAGCTATCTTTTTTTCAATAAATTTTTTCTACTCTTAAAAAAATTTTTTTCCTGTTTGTAGACAACATGGTCTCATATATGATCTTATATAGAGAAAACCTTTAAGAACATAAAAACCATTAGAACCAATAAACAATTTTGTTAAAGTTGAAGGATATAAAATCAACATACAAAAGTCAGTTGCATTCCTATCTACTTACAATGAACTATCCAAAAATAAATCATGAAAACAATCCCATAGTTACCCCAGAAATGCTTAGGAATAAATTTAACCACAGAAAAGAACTCTCCAGTGAAAACTGTAAATCAATGATGAAAGAAATTGAAGAAGACACAAATAAATGGAAAAACATTCCATATTTATGGACTGGAAGAATCAATATTGTTAAAATTTTCATATTATCCAAAATTATAATTCCTATCCAGTGACATTTTCCCACAGAAATAGACAAAACAATTGAATGGAATCACAAAAGACATAAGTGGTAAAGCAATTCTGAGCAAAAAGAACCCAGCCAGAGGCACTGCACTATTTGACTTTGAAATCTACTGTCCAGCCACAGTAATTAAAGCCAGGATGATATCGGCATAAAAACAGACACATAGACCAAGTGCAACAGGACAGTCTGAAAGCAAGTCCGTGCATTTGCCATTTGTTATATTTTTCACAATGATATGAAAAAACAGAAAGATTCTTCAATAAGTGGTTCTGGGAAAACTGAATATCCATGTGCAGAAGGAGATTAGACCCTCACTTCATACCATATGCAACACTCAACTCAAAGTGGATTATAGACTTACACAATTGAGCTGAATCTGTAAAACTCCTGGAAAAAAACGGGGGGAAAGCCCCATGACATTGATCCTGGTGATAAGTTTTTGTTTATGACCTCGAAAGTATGGGCAACAAAAATAAAAAACTAGAATTATATCCAACTTCAGGCTTCTGCACAGCAAAGGCAACAATGAACAGAGTGAGAGACATCTAATATTTGCAAACTGTAGTTGGATAAGTGGTTAATATATAAAATATAAAAGAAACTCAATTCAATAATCAATAATAATAACAACAACCTGATTTTAAAATGGGCAAAGAACCTGAGTAGACATTTCTCAAAACATACAAATGGACAACAGATATGTGGGAAAATGCCCACCGTCACTAGTCATCAAGGAAATGCAAATTAAAACCATGACGAGATATCACCTCACACCCATTAAAACGGCTGTGATTTTAAAAGAAGAAAGAACACATGTTGGTGAGGATGTGGAGAAAAGGGAACCCTTGAGCACTATTCGTGGGGCTGTAAGTTAGTACCTACATTATGGAAAACCGAGTGGAGGTTCTCCAAAGACTAGAAATAGAGCTACCATGTGATCTAGCAATCCTGTTTCTGGGTGTATTTATCTAAAGGGAATGAACCAGGGATTTAGCTCAGTGGTGTCGCACCTGGCTCACAAGCTCAAGGTCCTGAGTTCGAGCCCTGGTACCAGGAAGAAAAATAATAAAAGGCTTGACCCATCCTTCTTACTGGGCATGGTGGTGCACGCCTATAATCCCAGCACTTGGGAGGTAGAGGCAGGAGGGTCACCATGAGTTCGAGGCCAGCCTGAACTACATAGTAAGACCCTGTCTCAAAACAAACAAAAAAAAACACAAAGGAAATGCAGTCAGCATGTTGAAGAGATGTCTGCACTCCCATGCTTGCTGTAGCATTTATTCACAATCACCCAGGTATGGCATGTTCATCAAGGAAGGAATGGATAAAGAAAATGTGGGCCGCGTGTGGTGGCTCATGCCTATAATCCCAGCACTCTGAGAAGCTGAGGCAGGAGGATTGTAAGTTTGAGAACAGCTTAGGCAACCTATCAAGACCCCGTCTCAAGACAAAAAATAGAAAAGGGCTAGGATACAGCTCAGTGCAAAGGCCCTGTGTTTAATCCAAAGTATCATGGGAGCTGCAGATGTGATACACATATCTCATAGAGGAATTGTGCATTCCGGTTCAGCCATTAAAAAGAAGGAAATTCTGTCATTTGTGACGACATGGATGAACCTGCAGGACATGTGTTGAGTGGAAGAATCCACCCCAGTGACTTTTACTAACTCACAGCCTCTCATGTACGTATTCTTTTCATTCCTTCCTAATAAAACATTGCGTTCCAAAATCTGGGAGTTATAAGGATTCGCAAGGTAGATGTGCGTGCAATGGAAAGCGTGTATCTCTTGGAAAAGGAAGGGAATTCTGACACAGGCTGTAACGTGGATGAGCCTTGAAGACACCGCTTATTGAAAGAAGCCAGTCAGACAAGGCAAACAGTGTAGGATGCCACTTACACAATCAGCAGTGAACACTCAAAGCAGAATGGAGATTCCCACTGGCTGGGGACAAGGGGAAATGGGGAGATACTGTGTAGTGAGAGCAGGCTTTTTGTCTGGGGTATTGAATAAATTCTGGCAATGGATAGTGGTAGTAGCTGCAAACAGTATGGTTATACATAACATCACTGAACTGTACAAGAAAAAAGGTAAAATGGTAAATGTTATTATGTATACTATTTTACCTTGATTTTTGGATAGGGGAAGTGATACTGCAGAGAGGGGAAGGATGCAGCCTGTCTTAGAGACTTCCTCATTGCTGAGACAAAATACCCGACACCCAGAGTTAAAGGAGGAAAGGTTTATTTAGCTGACAGTTTGTAGAGGTTTCAGTTCCAAGTGAGCTTGGTCGAAGGCAGGGTGGCAGGGCAGAGAGGGTTGTCACAGAGGAGAAACAGTTCATGACAGACAGAAGACAGAAAAATCAAGCAAACAATAGCAGCTTCTCTCTGCCCCTTTTATGTTGTATTTAGGCTGCTCGTTTAGGGCAGTGCCAAACCAATCAGTAGACTAATTTAGTACTCACACACCCTTAATCCCAGCATCACACACTCTAGATCCAGCCACCCCTGAAAAAGCCACCTATGACCACCTGAGTCTTTGGGGCACATCTAGACACAAGTCACAATGCAGCCGGTGAACTCCATACAGCGTGGAAACTGCTACAGCAGGGAGGCTGCAGGGTGTGCAGTGCCCAGACCCCCGGGAGAGAGATACCGCCTGCTGTTTAAATGCCCAGCTACAGGGGCTGAGGGTGGGACTCAGTAGCAGAATACTTGCCTTGCACATGTGAGGCGCTGGGTTATACAGTCCCAGCACTGCACACCAAACATCTCCAGCTTTGGAATCAAGCTTGATTAGTCGTTTTGGCTTGACTGCTTACTTAGCCAGTGGGCTTGGGGAGGTCACCTCATCTCTCCAGCCTTATCTATAAAGTGTGAACCACATCTGCTCAGGGGTCTTCTGTGGACTTTAATGGATAGAATGTGCAGACAAGATGCAGATGCTCAGAAATGTCAGCTACTATTATAAAATCAAATATATCGACTGAACTTTTATTCTGAGAACTTTAAAATGGACTCAAAATGGAATAGGGGCAAAGTTTACCAGTTGAGGAAAAGAGACAAGTTTTAGGAGTGCAGAAGGCATTCTGTGCTCTGCAGTTTCCCACAGGGACAAAGACAGAGAGGGCCTTTGGGAGCCTGACACAAACACGCCAAATTCTGACTGGCTGACATTCTTGGGCCTCTGCATCCTATCTGGGCCTCTCACGCGGATGACTGTCAGGCAGCCTGGCCTAGGAGCTTTCCAGAGCTACTGCCTGTGGCTGCCAGTTGTTATCTGAAATGAGAGCCAGATGGGAGCTCTTCTCAAATGAAAGGGCCCCAACTTTCCTCATTAGCCGAGGGGAACAAAGAATGTCTACAGGAATATACTTTTTTTTTGTCTGCCTGATTTCTCCTCACGAAGAGCTCACAGTGCCAACAGAGCGATGGCCCAGACTTCCAGCCCTTACATCCATCACCACCAGCATTCAGGAGACTGTGAGTCCTTTCCAAGAGTCTCCCTCCCTAAACTAAGGACGGTCACTCTATAGAGGGAATGCGTGAACTGCTTACTATCCTTCAACAGGGCACAGGTTGTTAATTAAGCAGAGTTGTTTCTAGACAGCAGAGCTTTCTCTGGAGAAAAGGTTTGCATTCACCATTAGAGGAAGATGGTGCCTCAGAAGCTCTGGCCAGAGAGCTGGTGTCCTGCTGGCAGTGTCTTCCCAAAATGGTACTGGGGCCAGGGGTGGGAGAGGCAGGAGCAGCTCCAAGAACAGAAAGTTCCAGGTGCTGCTCCTCCCCAGGAGAACCAAGACTCCATCCCTCCTAGCACATCCATTCAGCTCCTCAGTCATGACCACTCTGCATCACCCTGAGGACGCAGTTAATGAGCGTGGGTCATCAGCTGTCCTTACCACCCCACAGTAACTGTATCAAGTAGAAACCAAATGCTCAATAAACATTACAGCAGACTCAAGTGACTCATGAGGGAGCTTCGTGGTGAAACAGGCCATGCGCCAGCAGGACGGGGAGAGCCCCTGCCTCGGGAGGCAGGAAAACAGTGCAGTGTTTCTCTGATTGTGAGACTGGCCTCCAGCTGTTTCCAGAAATGAGCCACACTGGCTTCCTGCTATCTGGCGTAACTGGAACTCTTCATTACAGTGACGCAGAGTGACTGCACTCGAGGAGAAACCTGTCCCCCTCCTCTGGAGTCTGCAGAATATGCCTGCGGTGGTCCCTTGGGCCGCTACATCTGGCACGTTCTGCAGAGAGAATCCGAGAGCAATCTCAACGCCTTAAAGGGGGAGCTTCTAGTGCGGCTTTTGTGGGTCGCTGCCTTACCTGCCCCTTGTTCCAAACCTAAGAAAACTGCCCTGGTGATTTTATTCCCCCAGAAACCCCTCGACACTTGTTCCTGAAGTTCTTCAACTTTAGCTACCTATTTATGTAAGTGTCTCAACTCAGTCTTTTAAAACTCTCGTATTAGGGGTTGAGGATTTAGCTCAGTGATTCCGTCACCTGCCCCAAGTGCCCCTGCCACAAGCGCAAGGACCTGAGTTCGATCCCTAACAAAACAAAACAAAACAAAACAAAACAAAAACAGAACGAAACTCTTGTATTAGGCTTTTAATTTAAAACAGAAAATAGTTTAACATAGTATCAACTAGCAGTTATGCCTTGAAAAAAATCAGTGGGAGCTGAGATTATTCAAGAGAATTAACAGCAATAGGTCATATTTCCAAATGTCAATGACACCGCCTAAGTTAAACTCCTTATTGTACCTCGTCAGCTCGGTGGGTGTGCACATTTGTGGATCACAGGAAAAATACGCTGAAATGCAAACAGCCTGCTTCTTGCTCAGGCTGGGGTTCCAGCAAGCCGAAGGATACGTCCAGCAGAGCAGCTGGAGGCTCTGTCAGCTTTCACTGATGCGTCTCCCCAAGCCAGTGACACACAATCATGCCTCTCGGACAGAGACATACCCTGAGAAAGGTGTCATTAGGCGATGTCATCGTTGTGGATGGTTTAGCCACCTGCACCCCAAGGCTGGCTGGTACGTACCATATGTGATTCAGCTACTCCTTCAGGGCCGGGACAAACAGGCCCATGAGATCAGAGGACAGACAAGAGTGTGATATGGCCAGGAGCCGCAGTAAACACAAGATGTGGGTGGCCACTCTGGCACCACACAGCCAACTGTTTTACAGGTGACTTCTTTTTATAAGTAGGAGTACACTGTAAAATAATGATGAAAGTACAGTATAGCCATGGAGAGGCCTGCATGCTCACATTTATCCCAGTGCAACTTGCAGTAGCTGAGCTATGGAAGAGGAATGGATGAAGAAGCACAGACGGAGTATTACTCAGGTATAAAAATGAACAAAACCATGTCACTTGCAGGAAAATGAGTGGACCTGGAGGACCATCATGTTAAGTGAAATAATCCAGACTCAGGATGTCAAATATTGCATGTTTTCTGTCATATGTGGAATCCAAATAAATTAAAAAATAAAAAAGCTTATATGAAAGTAGAAGTGAGATAACAAGAGAAGAGGAAGGGTTCGGGGAGGCAGTAGGGTGGGAAGGGAGGTGAAAATGATCCAAATATGCTGTGATGCCAGAAAGAAAGGAAATGCTCAACAACCCACACATGCACACTCACACACAGCAAGGATGGCGTGTGTTAAAGGGGCACAGGAACCAAATGAAGGAATGCTCAGTGGTCCGAGGGAGAACAGTTAAGCAACAAAAACAAAGAAACCAGGGCCGGGGATGTAGCTCAGTGGTTCCGCCGCCTGCCTCACAAGTGCAAGGTCCTCAGTTCGATCCCCGGTACCCAAAAAAAATCAAAAACAAAGAAAGTAGTACTGGATCATGACTGAAAATATTGTTTAAATTAAATCCAAGAGTCCATAGTAAGATAAATAAATGACTGAGCAAATTAATGAGCAGAGAAGAAGAGGTAAATCTCCTCTGCCAGATTCCAAAGAAGTCAGGTACCTATTCCACCCTGAGGTGGGGCACCCAGCTCCCGAGTGACTTCCTTGCAGAGAGTCAAGTGAGGGAGGGGAGAAGAGCAGCCTCAAAGTGGGAGCACCTGGTAAACACTACTTCCTCCCGTTGACCAAGGACAGCACTGACAGTCCTGTAAGTCATACTGAGGTTCTGTACCCTCGAAGAAATGCAGTGAGGTAGCATTTTGTCTTCCCCAAACCCGTAACTATGGTCTGACTGTAAGGAAAACAGTTCCAGCAGAGGGGCAGGCTGCCGTCCACCTGTCAGTGCTCTTCGAAGCTCTCACAGTCATGGAAAGCAAGGGAAGTCTGAGAAACTGTCACAGCCAAGAGGGACCTGGGGAGCCAGGAGAACAAAAGGTCACTTTGTGTCCTGGATGGAACCCTGGAAAGAAGGGGGACATCAGGGGAAAAGAAAGCTTGAATAAGGTCTATAATAATGTACCAATATTGGTTCCTTAATTGTAACAAAGATACCCATACTAAGATCTTAGTAACAGGATAAATTTTCTCTGTGTGTGTGTGTGTGTGTGTGTGTGTGTGTGTGTGTGTGTGTGTGGTAGGAAGCACAGAGGAATTCTGTAGTAGCTGCTCATTTTTTCTGTAAATATAAAAATGTCCTTAAGAATTAGAAAAAAGAAAACTCAAAACAACACAAAGGATGGAACAGTAAAAAAGAAAAGACCAGGGCAGAGAGGAGGCTGCAGATGGCCACAGCCACTTCCCTTCACAATGCCGAGCTTCCCGACCACGAACATGGTGTATCTTCCTAGTTATTTAGCTCTTTATCAGAGCAGCGTTTTGCAGTTTTCCTTGCGTAGGTCCTTCCCGTTTTGGGGGTCAGATTTTTGGGTCAGAGTACTTATATTTTTATGCTATTGCAAATGTTGATGTAATTTCAATTGCATGTCCTTTCTTTTCTCTTAGTATATGTTTGGGGTACATAATAATCACATCCATTTGGGGGAACTGGTACATGTAAATATCATTTTACTCCCTCTTCTCCCCATCCTTTCCTCTCCTTCCTCACCTGATCGCTGAGTCTAGAGCCTCCAATTTGATGTTGAACAGAAGTGTTAAGAGCAGACTTCTCTGATTTGTTAGGGCAAAACATTCGGTCTTTCCCAATTGATGATGTTAGCTGAAGGGTTTTTGTCGATGCCCTTCATCCATTTATTCCTAATTTGCGTAAAAGAAATGGATGTTGGATCTTTGTCAAATGCTTTCTCTGTGTTGAGATGATTATATAATTATGCTTGTTTAGTTTGTTTATATGATGAATTACACTAATTTTTGAATGTTAAATCAAGCCTGTACTCCTTGGATAAATCCCATCTGATCATGATGTATTACTTCTTTCTTACATTGCAGGACTCAAATTGCTAGACTTTTGCTTGGAATTTTTACCCTACATTCATGAGAAATATTGATCTGTAGTTTTTTTCCCTGATAAATCTTGCTAGAGATTTTACTTATCCATTCATTTAGTTTTTCCAAAGAATCTGCTTTTGGATCCACAGTTTTGGGTTTTTTTCTTTTTAAAATTTCAGAGTTCTATTTTGATAAAGAAGTTTGGGGTCCAGGGATTTAGCTCAGTGGTGTCATGCCTGCCTGGCAAGCACAAGGTCCTGAGTTCAATTCCTAGTGCTGGAAAAAGAAATTTGAATCCATAGATTTTTCTTTAGTTTTTCTTTTTAATTCATTTGACTCCCATTTTGATTTTTTTTTTTTTTCTTGTACTTGCTTTGGGTTTTAAAAAAATTTTTCTTTTTTTTGGTACCGGGGATCAAACTTGGGTCCTTCCACTTGTGAGGCAGGCAGCAGAACCACTGAGCTAAATCCCTGGCCCTTAAAAAAGTTTCTTACAGGAGACTGAGGTGGCTGATTTGAGACCTTTCTTCTTTTTTCAATGTAGATATTTTAATGCCATAAATTTCCCTTAAAGTTCTGATTTAGAGGCAATTCAAAACTTCTATATTATTTTCAAATTTCTCTTTAGACTTCTTTTACCTATGGATCCTTGAGTTAGTTTCCATATATTTGGGAGATTTTCAAGGATTTGTTGATTTCTAATTTAATTCTGTGGCCAGAAAGCATACATTCTATGCTGATTGCTTCTGAATCTGAGACTTTTTGAAGGGCCATAATAGCTCTATCTCTACAGTCCATGTTCACTTAAGAAAAAAATGTGTATTCTGCTGCCATAGCATAAAATATTCTACAAATATCAATCAGGTCAAGTTGGTTGAGCATGTTGTCTACTGTACTGATTTTCTGCCTTGTTACCTACCAATTATTGAGATGAGTACCAAACTGTTATGCTTTTGCTTCATTTTTTTCACTTCTATTAAGTTTTGCTTGATGTATTGGGAAGCTTATTAGGTGCTCAAATTCGAGAATTACGTTTTGTTATTTAATTTATCCAAATGATATAGCCTTCCTTAATCCCTAGCACTACTCTTTACTCTGATACCCATTTTGATACTAAGCCACTGCAGGTTTCATTTAAGTGTTATCATGGTATATCTCTTTCCCATCTTTATACTTTTTTTGAGACAGGATCTCACTTTGTAGTTCAGGGTGGCCCTGAACTGTGTAGCCCAGGCTAGCCTTGAACTCACGGCAATCCTCCTGCTTCTGCCTCCCAAGCCCATCCTTATACTTTTAATCTACTCATACCTTTATATTTAAAGCACACTTCTTGTGGGCAGAATGTAGTCATCTTTTTATGCTCAATCCAAGTTGACATTTTCTGCCTTTTAATTGGGCTTACATTTAATGTGATGAGGTTGAGTTTCTCATCTTGCTATTTGTTTTCTACTCATCCCATCAATTTATTGCCTTTTACATCTTTTTCTGTCTTCTTTGGTATTAATCAAGTGTTTTCTATTATTTCATTTTACCTTTTTATTGAAGAGCTAAGATTTTTTGGTTTGTCATTTTAGTGGTTGCTTTTTTATGCTACACCTCTTTACCTTTTCACACACTACAAATGCTTCATATTACAAGAATCCTACAATTGTATGCTCCGTTTTTAAAAGATATTATGGTCAGCCACTTTATTTTTCCATATATTTTAAATCATACTCTATTATTCTTAAACAACTGTCTTTAAAAGGTTTATATATTGCGCATGTACCCTTCTTGTAACAATTTTCAGTGCTCTATTCTTGCTGCACTTCCCTTCTGCCTCGAGGACCTCCATTCTCTTTTCTTGCAGTGCAGGCCAACAGGAGCTATCCTTTAGGTTTTGCAAGTCTGAAAACATCTATTTTTTCACATCTAGGATTTTCTTTGCAGTGGTGTTTAGTCAGCTGTTAAACCACTCAGTTGAACTTTCAACTTAATTATATTTTTCATTACTAGCCTTCTATTGGCAATTTTCTCAAGTTGGCTATTTTTATAATCATGCTCTTTAATCCTTATTTAAAAGCTTTATATTGCATGTGATCACTTTAAGTCTTTTCTTTTTTTTCCGGTACCAAGGCTCCAACTGGGGTCCTTGCACTTGCGAGGCAGGCAGCGGAACCAGAGCTACATCCCTGACCCACTTTAAGTCTTTTAAAGCTAGTGTCTGTTCATTTTAACTGCTGCCTATTTTTGTGTTTGTGATCTTCTTTCCAGTACCAGGGACTGCACTCAGGACCTTGCACTTGCGAGGTGGGTGTGGGCACCATCAAGCTACATCAGCAGTCTGTGATTTTTGACTATGAACTTATATTCCTTGAAACTATCTTTCAGTTCCTCCCATGGTGTTTTCAGCCAGTCCTTATCAGCCAAAATTCTTTCAACTTGTTCTTTAACAATGAAGAGTAGACATCTATCCTTCCCCTTTCCAAAGGTGACAGAGAACACATGATTAGGAACCAGGCTGGCCTGCCAGCGAATCTCAGACTGACTAGCAGTATGACCTTGCTAGCTTACCTACTCAGTGCCTCAGTTTTCCCATACCATTTACAACAGGGACTGGCCTGGTAAGGATGATCTGAGGATTTTTTATTACTTGAAAAAGATGTAATGAGTAACAGCACACACTTTGCCCAGTGATCCAACACTCCCTGGTCCCTGCCAACCCAGCCTGCTCTATCTACTGTGTGGAAGCCCACATCTGTGTCTGCACCAACGTAGAGAAATCTATGCCCCCTCACTGGATGACCAGCCCGTGGCGGCCCTTCAGAAGAGCGCTGGTGAAAGCTGGTCTGAGAAGCGTCATCATTATACAGGCCTGAGTGAACACACAACCCTTCACAATTAAGAAATCTGAAAACAAGCATAAGCATAAACAGATGTGATTTTAAATTTTGTATTTTTTAGGGTGGACAGTCATCATTTGCTCCAACAGCCATCTGAAGCCAATAGTCCAGGTTATTAAAAATCACAAAGGTGTATAAGTGTTCTCCTCCTTTCTGAAAACCATGTTCACTTTCTCTCCATGAAACGGGGCTGTCTGCAAAACCCTGCACCGACAATGTAACCCACGGAGCTAACTTCGGCTCATCAAAGTAGTGGCTGAAAAAGAAAAACAATTCTTAACAAACAGGCAGGTGAGGGAAGTCCATATTAAAAAAAAATTACTCAACATAAGTGGTATTTGTCATGTAGTAATGAGGTTTAAACTTTTGCTTTAATTTATAAAAATTAGGAGACACAAATTCCTGATGTTCTATCATAAATTCCAGAAAGACTGTCTAAAATACAGCACAGAAACAAACATCAGTGGTGTCCATTCTTATTCTGGAAGGCCATTTAAAAGAACCAAAACCAAAAATACTCCACAAAGTGTGTAAGAACAGTTTTCCTCTTGTTAACAGTGCTACTCTCAGTCTGCTCACTCAAACAATGCAGAATACTTCCATCAGAATTTTTTAAAGCTGGTCCTTTTAATTGAGAAAATCAAAGTGTGAAATTAATAAATATGAAAAAGGATGTTAGGTTTAAAAAGGAAAACCCTGCAGACTTAAATCATAGATACTTCACAAGAAGACTGAGACGGCATGCTTATTAAATAGGATTATGGCCAATTTAGTCTTTTCAACAGGGGACTTGACTGCTTACATATTAGACACAATCTACACATTTGGTTTATATAGTACCTCCCCAGATTAAAAACTCTGTAATATTCTATACAATACTTGGTATTTTAGTAATGCCCCATGATTCAGAGAATTTCACTGCTGGAACATATCTTAGATATGATTTGGATTCAGAGATGATCAACTCTTTTCCACTCCATTTCAGAATTAAAGATTTTACAATTCTTGTAAGAGATCCTAATTTGTCCTACAGAATATTACTGTGTTTTTAAATATTACAATTCTGCACCCCAAATGGCCCAGGGGAACAGAACCAGAAAAATGGGCGGTTTGTGTTCAAGAAGCAATAAACGAAGCTCTGCTTTATCTTTTCATAAGGACAAGTACTTGGCAACAGCACGTTCCTACCA
Organism: Heterocephalus glaber; assembly: GCF_053883595.1. Lineage (NCBI taxonomy): Eukaryota > Metazoa > Chordata > Mammalia > Rodentia > Bathyergidae > Heterocephalus > Heterocephalus glaber. The sequence continues at coordinate 5,366,474 of NW_028258315.1, forward strand.
GTGCGGATAATTACACCATTTCTGACATCATTACCACACTCCGGCCTAGCAAGGAGAAAAGGGGAAAACGGCACTGTGGGCCGGGCAGCCACGAGTAAAAGACAAAGGGTTCTCACCACAGCTGTTCCAGCAGAACACAGATCTTCTCCGCAACTATGAAACCAGTGACTGTGCACAAATAAGCTTTTTCCACCACTGTGCTTGGCTGAGGACAGCAGTAGGTTGATATGAAATTATTGGGTTCATTATTTCTGTTGCAAAGAGAAAAAAGAAAACATTTATACCCATGACATAATCACATCCAGAGTATTAAGTCCTGTGGAAACAAGCAGCACTCAGAGCCCTACACAATCCAGAGACCCAGATACCCACGGGTCTACACCACAGAAGACGGCACCCAGCCAGTCAAAGAGCTCTGGAGCGCTGCAGGACGCCTCCGCCTCTCCTCGGAGCTCGCCACTCTGCAGCACTGGGCACTGCAGATCTCTCAATGTGCTCACTGCTACTTTGGGCTGCTGCTCTTGAATCTGGTATTTGGAGAAGTATGACATCATCACTGATTCTTCTGTACCTTGAAACACACCACATAAGACCATGTGAAAGATGTAAGCAAGTTCAGCGAATCCACCAAGCCACCCCAATCCCTTTTGAGAGTTAGGGGGAAGCATGCAGGATTAAGTAAAAGGGAAGCTATGCTAAGCTGGATTCAAACTAAAATCATTTAAAGTTCCTTTCAGCTCCCAGTGCCAGAGTTCTGTAAACTTTCGTTCTCCTTCACACGTTTCTTGGAAATGTACAATACTTTCAGATTGGGCCCATATCAGTTTTATTTGCTCTACGGAAATTTCATCCTAACATATAAAACCCAAAGTAACAGTAATGGATGCTTCAGAGGAATAAACATGTTTGCAAATCTCTACAGAGGAAACCAAGAGGAATGGAATGCTGACAGAATCCCACTCAAGCTTGCCTTTGGAAACTCAGTAAAATCAAGTGTCTTTTCAGAGATGTCTGTGTAGCTTGACAGCCTTGGAAGGCAGAAACAGGCTCCCTCCTGAGCCTCCAGAGCACAGGCCGGGCTTGCTTACTGTTCAGTATAACAAATAAATGTCTCCCTCCCTGTCCCAGCAGAGGTGAGCAAGCTCACTGCCCATTATAAAAGGTTTGAGTTCCTAAGCTCTGGGTTCCTCACCTGTGATAGAACCTACTGCATGTGTCAGCATCACTGGACCAACTCTGTGTACTCTCTGGGTGCTGCAACATGGTGAACTGGTGCAAATGCTCATTCTCCATGTGTTGGCTAATTTTAGATGTCGATGTGACTGGATCAAGGGATAACTACACAGGGTAAAGCACTATTTCTGGGGCCTCCATGAGGATACTTCCAGAGAAGACTGGCATATGAGTCAGTGAACCAAGGGGGGAAGATCCACTCTCAATGCAGGAGGGCACCATCCAACTGGCGGTGGGCCTGGATGGATTAAAAAGGCAGAGGAAAGGCTAATTCACACTGTCAAGCTGGGACAGCCAGCTTCTCTTGCTCTTGGATGTCAAAATTCCAGGTTCTCTGGCCTTGGGACTATGACTTGTACCACTGGCCCCCAGGTTCTTAGGCCTTTGTGCCTGGGTCATTGGCTTGCTGGTCCTGAGGCTTTCAGAGAGGGACTGACATTCCTTGTCCTCCAGCTTGCAGATGCCTTACCATGGGACTCCACAACAGCAGGGAGCATTCCCCCTATTAAGTTTCCTCCCTCCCATCCATCCTCCCATCCATCCATCTATTGGTTCTGTCTCTCTGAAGAACCCTAACACTCTGCCTGCTATTTCTGTGAGGAATTAAGTCCTTTGTCTCTGACCCAGGAGTTCTGTTTTCCTCCAGCATCTCAGGCTGTTGCAAGCTACTCTGTTAACCTCAAGTGGGAAAAAAATCTTGGACTTTTTATAGTTCCTGAAAAACTCTGAAAGTAATAATTAAGAGTCTCAGGAACGGAAAGCTATCCAGAACCCACTGCATAGACAGTCCTCATATACGACTTCAAGTGGCTGAAACTTCAGTAAATCTCTTTGCTATCTCTTGTATCTACTCTAGGCAGGAGAGGCACCAAAGTATTACAGACTCATGGAAGCAACCTGGACACCCAGCAGCCAGAGAGTGAGCAAGACATTTGACCTACATGTTCCCTATCCTCAAAGGAAGCTAGTATGTCATCATAATTCCTAATGATTTCATTCATTGTAATTGTGAAACTGGCCAAAGACACTTCTAAAAGGATCAGTGTATTCAACTATGAGTGGAGTAACATACTTCATGAACATCAAAACATGAACTAAAGTTAGTGTACTAATCAATTAAATTCACAACAAAATTAATCTGACATTTAATGTTATGGCTAAGTTATTACCTCACAATAATGAACAAGCACATAATATATAATGGGAGTTAATTAAAATAGTCCAGCCAAAGATGTCTGCTGTAAGCTGGCAGAAGGAAGAGGGGAAACAGATAAGTTAGCTGCTTGGAAGCCAATCTGAAGATCTCTGCATTTGCTGTAACCCAAGAAGACTGAGTTGACGGCTTACGGGCCTAGGTTATCCTGCACTACGGTTCTCATCACATCAGAAGGGCTAACACAGTTGCCTTAATAATTCATCTAGCTATACAGCAGCCCTTTGCCATAGAGACAAATCACCATTTGATCTTCCATTACTCCTCCTTAACAATTAGATTTCAAAATCACTGTATCATTACACAATTTATTCTTCATACCTGTCTGATGCCAAGCCAAAAGAAAATCAAATTTCAATGGCTTCTTTTCTTTCAAGGACCAAGATATTCTTTCATACTTCTTAGAATCCATGATAAAGGATAAATCCATCAAATCAATGGAAACAACTTTAAAAAATGGAAAAAGGAATGTATGTTTCATTCAAATATATACAGCTTGCACTGTGAAGAAAATGTTAGGTTAAAAAAGTCAGAATTTCTGGAAATTTTAATAGGAATTACTTTGTTCTTTTTGCTCTTTGTATGGTTTACCAAATCAAAAATATCCCTTCAGTGGGTATTTCTAGCATTAAAAACTATTTCTAGTACTAACAAATGTTTTAAATTCATATCTTTCCTAGGTCAAAGACCAAGGGCAATTTGGGTCTGGTGGCACACGCCTTTAACTCTAGCTACTGAGAAGCCGACACAGAAGGATCACAAGTTCAAGGCCAGCCGACAAAACTTAAAGACTGTTTTAAAATAAAAAATAAAAAGGGCTGGGGATGTAATTCAGTGGTAAAGCCCCTGGGTTTGATCTCCAGTACCATAGACAGATAAACAGACAGATAAATTTTTAAATTTTTTTTTTTTTTGGTACTGGGGATTGAACTCGGGACCTTGCGCTTGCGAGGCAGGCACTGGAACCACTGAGCTGAATCCCCAGGCCTATTTTTTAATTTTTTAAAAAGACCAAGGGCACAAGCCCTCAGGAGTTCTCCTCTAATCTACTCTGGGATGTGGAAGCCTAAACTATTGATGTCCACAGCAGATACAGCAGCCAGAACCACACTGTTTCGCTCATAAGCAAATTTCTACTGCTCATCATAAAGACTCAGGGAAATTAAAGGAAACTGTTTCTTAAAAACAAGTTGTAGACTGCTCCTTGGGATTCATTACTTGGAATTTTTTACCCCAAACATGTATCTAAGGGACTAATTCACTCATCTTTATATAATGCCACCTGGGGTAAAGAGAAAAAACAGAGTTAACAACATCATCTGATCCTTTCTGAAGCTCAACCAATAACTCTTTGAGTCAGAAGTACAAAAAAGACCCATATTTTTCTGAACAAAGAGATCAGAGGTAATTCAAACATTTAAATGTAATTGCTGCCAGGGGTGTAGCTCAGTGGCACCACACCTGCCTGGCAAGCACAAGGTCCTGAGTTTGATCCCTGGTACGAAAAAAAAAGAAATTAATTGCTAAACAAAGATTACTGGACTGAAGACTCTAATGGAGATACATGTTACTTACTAAATTTCATAATTTTCCTTCCAGAATACTGAGATGGACGACCTTGAAGTCCAGTTTCTTCATAAGTGTCTTTATCCAGTGATAAAATTAATTTCCCTACAATTAATCAAATAATTTCCATTTAATTTCCATTAAAGAGAAGCTAAAAACATGACTTATATTGTCTAAGAATGGAAGGCAACCAAAGAATTAAGACATTATTTGTAATAAACTGCATGAGGACCTTATTAATACATGCATATTATTTATACATATATACATACAAAGACAGTATAAATAGTGAAACTAAAAATGATCTAAATTCCTATGAAAGAAATAGTTATACAAATATGGTATATTTCAAGTATCTTTAGGACATTAACAATTGTAAGTTAGAAGTATTTGCACTGTATTATGGTTTAGATCGATGACCTCCAAAACTCTAATGTACTCAGCAGCAGGGCTTTTAGAAGGTGACTGTATCACAGGGGAGCTACAGCTGAATGTGATGTTAAGAGGTGGGGTCTGGTGGGAAGAGACAGGTCACTGGAGCTGTGACCAGGAAGGGTTTCCTCCCTCCCCAGCTCCTCTGCTTCCTGGTTGCCATGACTTCAGCAGTTTGCCTCCACCTGGCTCTTCCACCTTGGCTTGGAGCCAGCTAACCATGGACCGTAACTCTGAGCTAAAATACAGCTCTTTTCCTTTATTCTCTCTTTTTTTTTTTTTGGTACCAGGGATTGAACTCGGGACCTTGCACTTGTGAGGCAGGCGTTGGAACCACCGAGCTAAATCCTCGGCCTGCTTTTCCTTTAATTTGTGGGTGTTGGGTATTGTGCCTCAGTGACAAGAAACTGACTAAGATACACTGATAGAAAACATGTCTATGATATGTAGCCTGGGAAAAAAGGAAGTTAAGAAACTAGGTAAGATAAAATTTATGTTGTCTTACTTATAAAACGAGCATGTATTTATAAATTCAAAGGAAATATAAAGAATATACATCAGACCGTTAATAGTTCTTCCTAGAACACAACTGAGTTTGCAGGGATGAAGGACTTTTACTTAATATAGATCTATATGATGTGACTGTTTTTTATAGTATGCATTTCTTTTATATTTGAAAATTAAGAAAAAAATCAACATTACCATTTGGTAGCAGAGCAACAGTATTATCTTCATCAATATTTGTATTGTATGTCAGTGCATAGCATGAACCTATAAGAGACAGTTAAGAGGAGAAATTCAGACAAAGAAAAAAATTACACTTGCAATATGTTAGTGGATTATTTTCACATGACAACCAAACTTTCAAGCAGGTAAGTATCTACCAAGGCTCTAGCTCACTCAATAAACCTAACACATGCCATGGTTAAGCTGCAGCACATACAAGGCCGTGTAGTTCCCTCTTCTACTAAAGGTTTACTATCACCAGGCAGAAAATGGACTCAGGATGGAATGTCTACCTGTGGGGATGCTGGCAGAAAGGCACAAACTAGAATACTACGTAAGTGTATATACCTTATGCCAGAGGTGTAGGTTAATATTCACAAGTGACTCAACTAGGTTCATATTCAAGTTATTCAATTTTTCCTCATTTGTTAAATGGAGATCACAGGCCTGTTACACAGTTGTTGCAAGGGTTAAATCTGGTAAGCTATTTAAAAGTGCCTGCTACAAAATGTGTCTGTGCCATTGCCAAAAGAATATCAGACTTCAAATGATGACCAGAATGTTCATGAAAACAAAGGCGAGATGTTTAGTCTCATACGCAGCCCTAGGAGCCTCAGAATGAGAGGTGCAACAAGGAAGAATTCTCCCCAGGTCTACGGAGAGGACAAATGTGGGGCTACAACAAGGAAAGTCTGAGGCCACACACAGTGACTTATGTATGAGGTGAGGGTGGAAACCCTAAGGACACTTTGAAATGTAATTTCCAACAACAGCTCCTAGGAAACAACTGGAACAAACCAATCAATACAGCAGACACAGCTGGGAATGTGGCAAGCAGAGGAGGGCCAGCACCACAAACTCTAGGATGATGACACTAAACCAAAAGGAGTATCTGGCCCTGTGACCAGCAGCTGTGGCTGCATCAGGAAACCAAGCTTCCGACTGTGGGGAAGGCTGACAGCAGTGTCTGCAGCGACACCAATAGCAGTGTATCGGGACACAGACTGCAAGACTCTTCTCGCTAGTGATCCTGCCTTAAGATGATGGATGCCCTTACGTTAGAATGTCCCCAGCCAGGACTTGGGGACCGCAGAATTCTCAGGGATGGGTGAGTGGTGCATGGATCTGCCCACAGAGACTATCCCCACTGGCCCTGTTTAAAACAAGAGAAATACCCTCGCATCATGCTGTGGTCTCCCTATACTTCCTCACCCTGCCTTATTCACAGGCACTGTGTGGTTTTTCTTACCTTTCTTCACAAAGGTGTTGATGAATTCGTGTGTAATTAATTCATAAAGAGGTAAGTTCTTCACAAAGTAATAGGGTCCTGTTTCCATGACCAGGTTTTTCAGTTCTTTCGATAGTATCCCACATTCAGGAATTAGGAAAGAAACCTATTGGGATGTTTAATGAAAACAGAGTCTTATTTTACCGGAGAGTAGCCCAGGTTTTTAGGAGTGAAGTATCATGAAAGTTGCTCACTACTGCATCACAGGATTCACTGGAACATGCAACACAGGCAACAAATCTCTTAAACTATCAATCTCCAGTGAAGAAAATTCACAATTCAAGTTTTCCATTTTTGCATTCAAACATATAGTATAGGGAAAAGACTGCACAGAAACGTTGAAACGGACTTGCTTGCATTTTATCTTTAACAAAGGGCAATATATTTTATGTCCTGTCCCTTTTACTACTTTAATTGCAAGAACGTCTCTGGGCGCATAAGGAATTTAGGGACATCCAATGACGGGGCTACTTGGAAGCAGAAGAGTTTCAAGTTTCCGTTTTCTAGACAGGAAATGTAGCAGGTCAGACCAGAGGAGTTAAGACATACAGCCCTAAATGCTGTGATAAGCTTTCCAACTAAAGCAGAGATGTTAAAATTCAACAGGATTCAAATGTTCTTCAGCGTCCCCGCACTGAAAATCCCTCTCCCAACACCGATCTTTCCGGGGAGTTCAGGTCCCCTCTTAAAAGTCTGAGAAGTCAATCAGACGATCAATTTAAAGTGAAAAATGCGTAGTCAAATCTGTATCGCCCTAAGGTTGGATTTATTTGGAGTTAAGTCAGATATAGAACCTGCTCCCATGAGCGGTTCAGGAAAGCACGCAGCCGGGTTGCACGCTGCTCTGGAAAGGGGCACAGGTATGCAGTGGGCGAGGGAGTCCGGCGGAGGGGGAGTCACGGGACCCGCCCCGATTTAGGGCGAAGGACAGCTGCACGAGGCAGTGGTCACTCCCGCCCCACGTTTCCTCACGCTTCCCCACGCTCCACAGACCTTCCCGCGTGGAGCCGGGAAGACCCGAGGTCAGCAGGCAGTCCTTCAACTCAGAACTGGGCTCCGCCCCGCGCCCGACGCACGCTGGGAGCTGTAGTCCAGTAGCCCTAAGAGCTACACGCGCAGAGCGGCGACGACACTACATTTCCCAGCATGCTCAGCGAGGGCTCGCCCCTCCGCGCGCCTGGAGGTCAGCCGCCAGAAGCCAAGACTGGCGCTGCTTCAAACCTCTCGCCCGGGGGGACCGAGTGCGGCCTGACTCACCTTGTAATTGTGATAGTGCGTCTCCACGAGATGCCGGTGGCGTGACTTGTCGTGGCCGAAGTTGGATTTCTCACAGACTAGTAAGTGCCGGGGCGTCTCTCGCAGACCACGCAGCGTGGCCATGCCTGCGGTGACTCCGGGTGTTCCGCCTCTCCCCTAGCTCGGCGCGCTCCGCCCCTTCTCGCCCCGCCCCTTCTATGCGCCCCCCCGCGGGCCCGCCCCTCTGCCCCGCCCCTCCTCCTGGGGCATGCGCAGGGCGGCTGCCCGCGCTCTACTTGGGGCGGGAGACTAGTCACGCTTGCTGGAATCTCACACCGAACCACCTAGTTGGATGGCGTTTGCCGTGCCTTCGCTGTTTGTAGTGTCAATGCTCGGCCCGGAAGACCTGGCACTGGACTTCGTCCCCTCCATCGCGGAGCTGCGTGCATCCCCACGCAGGACTCCTGGGACCTGGAGCTGAGCAACGGGTCCCCGGGCAGAACCTCCGGGACCGTCCCCTGCCGCTGTCCGAACGGAGAGGGCGCCGCGGTGGGGAGGCCCTGTGCGCCAGGCAGCAGAGCCGCGCTGCTTTTCTGATTCCCGGCACAGACTGGTTCCCAGGACCTTGGCATCCTACCGTGGACCTCTTGGCGGTGATCAGTATCAGCCCAAAGGAACTAAGGTTCTTGCTGGGCTTTCCCAAGAGGCTAAGGAAACGTGTGTACGAAGGAAATGGCCCATTTCTACGTTTCTGCTCTACAGTGGGGTTCTTTTGAAACCACTTTCAATGTTCCTTTAAAAAATATCCCTTTGGAACCACTTTTACTAATTGTTGCCTTTGAGGGTTACAGTGGTAAATCTCTTAAGTCATTTTTCACTTAGTTTTTCTGTTGAACTGCAAGTACTACATTGCTACATTCTTCTTAAACTGGAGAATTCGTAGCCCCGAATCTGTACGGGAGGGTTCAAAACACACCAGAATCCTAGTGGTACATCTCATTGTGGAGCACCAGTTTTACTATAGGATTTGGGAGAAAAAGTTAAGTAATTTACAAGGTAATAATTAAAAATTTAAAGCTAAGACGGGGCTGGAAGGTATCTGCATTAGTAACTGTTAAGGAGACCCTATTTCAAATTATTTTAAACAGTAAAATACATGGTATACCAAGTGAACGGAAAAACTACTAGTTTCCAAAGTCACAATATGGCACCTAGGTGTAAGGTGCAGATACGTTAGGGTGGAAAATGCTTAAACCCTGCTTCTTGGTCGCCTCACATTTAATGTGCTGGCTGCCTGACTGCACCTTCCTAACAGCCAGTTTCAGCCACCTTCCCCTCTTTCTGGTCTGCTGTCAAAAACAGTATCCCAGCCTTCCTGGTTTCCTCCGTGCCCCCCACTGGAGAGAGGTGCCCTCCCTTTCTCTGCTTAGCATCCAGACTGACTCATGAACACGTGAAGCACATGTAGAATGCTCCCTGCTCCCATGTAAACCCCGCCACTGGCTTCTCATTACAATAGAATAAAACCTTCAACAACTGACCCCCACCTGCCTCTTCAGCTGATAGGTATAAAATTTTCTATCAAAACCTGAAAGCAATATGAATTGACAGATATTAGATAATAGAATCTAGCACATAGGGCATGGAAGGAAAAAACTGGAAAAAAAAGATGGGCGATTTTAAAAAAGTAGGATAGAGGTTGGGTGGGGATAGAGACAGGGTGGGTCCTGGGTACCAAAATACAGCGGAAGGAGGGGAAGTAGTTCTGATGCTCTATAGCACAGTAAGGCACCTATGGTCTATAACAATTCTACATTTAAAAATAACTATGGAGGAGAAGATTTGAAAGGTTCCTGCTATGGCTTGTATCTAGATATCCCCCCAAAGCCTCGTGCATCCATAGGTAGGGAGTTTTGAACACAGCTGGATTAGGGTGTGTGAATGTTGATTAACTGAATGTGTGATACTGAGATTAAGGGGTAAATAATGGAAGCCCCACTCTGGGTATGAATGGCACCAATCAGTAGGCTTACACCCTGGATGAAATATAAAGGGAGAGAGGGAAGGCAGGCTTGCTCCTGCTGCTGCTGCTGCTGTTGCTTGCTGCTTTCTGCCTGCCACACCATGAAATGTTTCTCCTCTTTGATTCCCTTCTGCCATGCCACCCTGCCAGGTGACTATGGCCCAAAACCCCTGCCAACTGTCATCTAAAATAAATCTTTCCTCCTTTAACTTTGGGTGTCAGATATTTTGGCTCAGCAACAAGAAACATAACTAAGACACTAACTCATAGAAATGATAATAGATATTTAAGGAGATGAAAGTGCCAATTTCTGATTTGGTCATTTCATGTTATATACATATACAGAATTATAATACTGTATGCCGTGAGTACAAATATTGTATATCAATTGAAAATAAAATTTTTAAAAGCACACAAAGCAATGAAAACATAATTGGCCTGTGTGGATATGTCCAAAAGGAGGTAGTAACAAAGTGAAGTTTTTGAAAAACTAAGGTAACAGACTTGCAAAAAGATAGAAATACCTTTAATCATATCCTGAAAACAAAAAATTTGTACTTAGTAAACGTAAAGGGGTAAAAATTTCATATATCACATTTCTGGGCCATAATGCAACAAAATCAGAAACAGAATTTAAAAATAGTTATCTTGAGTTTGGCCTTGCAGTCAGATGCGGGTGGCTGTGCCCTGCTCCGTCCGACTTGCTCCACCCACTTGACCAGACCACCATACTTGGTAAGTTGGAGGGATCATCACCTCCCATTTGAACCTGGACTGTTTTTCAGGGGAAAGACAGCTAGAAGCTGTAGGAGAACCTTGCGGAGTTCAACCCTGCAGGAGAACAGGGAGCTCAATTTGGGACTTGCAGCCAGAAGTCTGTCTGAATCTCACGGGTCTGTGACTGGCTTGGTGAGACTCATTGACTTATAACTGACAGTACCAAAAACAAAAATGAGAAGACATTTAAGCAAGTCACAAACTCAGATTTCCACCCCACAAAAGACAATTTCTGGGGAAAACGAGGTGGAAAAGTCTGATAACCACCTGGACACCCTGAACTGATAGCACAGGAAGTAACAAAACAGATGAATGAGGCTCTAGAAAAATTGAAAGCAGAAATAATCTCCCAGATAACTACAGAGATGGTGAGCAGAGTGAAAGACATAATTAGAGGCTCTAGAACACAAACAGATAAAAAAAAAAAATAGAAGAGCTCAGAACCATGCTGGAAGGCATGAATGTCCAGCATAAGAAAGAAATAGAAACCATGATCGCCCAACATAAGAAAGAAATGGAATCCATGAAACAGATTCAAACATATATTCAGGAGATTAAAAACTCCATTGAAAGCATGAATAGGAGATTAAGGGAATCTGAAGATAGAATATCAGATATAGAAGACAGGACTCCAGTTAAGGACCATGAAAACAGAGATTTGTTAAAAATAGTAACGGACCACGAGAAATCAATCCAGCAGCTGCTAGATGGTGCAAGGAAGAAAAACATAAGACTGATGGGAGTCCACAAAAAAACAGGAGAAAATACAATTGACATTAAAAAAAAGTGTTCACAGAAGTAATAGTAGGAAATTTCCCAGACAGAGGGGGAGAAGTGGACATACAGATAAGTGAGGCATATAGAACTCCAACTAGCCATGATCAAAAAAAAATATCTACCCCTAGACACATAATAATCAAGATCCCAGAAACCCAACAGAAGAACAAAATCCTATAGGAAGTTAGAGAAAGGAAACAAATCACCTATAAAGGAAAGCCCATCAGAATCACGGCAGATTTTTCAACACAAACCCTCAAGTCAAGGAGAGCCTGGAGTCAAGTATTTCAACCCCTAAAAGAAAATAACTTCCAACCTAGACTGTTGTATCCTGCAAAATTATCTCTCAGAATCAATGGGGAAATTAGATACTTTCACGACAAAGAACACCTGAGAAAGTTCATGAACACCAAACGAGCACTCTAAACAATCCTAAGGAATATCCTAGAAAAAGACAAGGAATCGGCATCTGAAATGAACAGACATTTCTCAAAGAAGTAAAAGCAGCAAACAAATATGTGAAAAAATGTTCAACATCAATGGTCATTCGAGAGATGCAGATGAAAACAGCACTGAGATTCCACCTCACCCCAGAAAGAATGGCTGCTATTAAGAAATCAACCAATAACAAATGCTGGCGGGGTTGTGGGGAGAAAGGAACCCTTCTCCATTGTTGGTGGGAGTGCAGAATGGTGCAAGCACTGTGGAAATCAGTATGGAGATACCTCAAAGAATTAGACTTAGGGGTCCCATTTGACCCAGCTATCCCCCTGCTAGGTATCTTCCCAAAACAATTAAAAGAATCATACCATAGTGATATATGTGCACCCATGTTTATAGCGGCACAGTTCGTAATAGCGAAAGCTTGGAAACAGCCCAAGTGCCCATCAACTGAAAACTGGATAAAGAAGATGTGGGTTTTTAATAAAATGGAGTACTACTCAGCCATAAAGAACGAGAAACTAGAGACATTTGTAGTTAAATGGATGCATATTGAGGTCATCCTCTTAAGTGAAATAAATGGGACATGTATGTGTAAATACTGAATAGTTTCTCTAGTGTGAGAAACTGAAAGTGTAAATAAGGATTAAAAAGAACGATTCATAATTTGAAATAGGAAAAGGCCCAAAGGTGTAGGGGTGGTGGGAGGGGTGGGGGACAGGGAAGAAGGGAAAGAAAAAATTATGAGAAAAAAAATGGAAGTGCAGTTTATGTGGTTGGGGAAGGATGGAGGGGGTGAAGGGCGTACAGGCAATGGGGAAAACAATGGGAACCAAGATACATCATGTACAGGTACGAGCACCCAATGATAAATGTAAATGTATTGTATACCTAAAATGTACCAATAAAAGAAAATAAAACACACACACAAAAAAGAAAAAGACAAGGAAGATCACAACTCCAAGAGGTCCAAAAGAGGGAAGCCACCAGGCAAGGTAAGAAACTAAAGGGAAATAGAAGAAAAGAAAAAAAGAGCCACCAATAGTAAAACATCATGACAAGGATGAGTCAATATCTATCATTTATAACTATCAGTGTTCTTTTTTTTTTTGGTACCAGGGATTGAACTTGGGATCTTGAGCTTACAAGGCAGGCACTGGAACCACTGAGCTAAATCCCCAGCCCCATAACTATCAGTGTTAATGGTCTCAATTCACCAATCAAAAGAGACTGACAGAATGGATTAAGAAGCAAACTCCAACAATATGCTGTATACAAGAAACACACCTAACTCAAAAAGAAATACATAGACTGAAAGTAAAACGATGGAAAACAGTTCTCCACACCACAGAAACCCAGAAAAAAGCAAGGGTAGCAATTTTATTTGCAGACAAAGTAGATTTCAAACCAAACCTTAAGAGAGACAAAGATAGTCACTACATTCTTGTGAAGGGAACAGTCCAAGAGGAAGAGATAACAATCATAAATATATATGCACCAAATACAAATGCCCCCAACTATACAAAACAAATAATAATGGATATGAAAAACCAAATAAGCTCTAATACAATTGTAGTGGGGGATCTCAATACTCCATTATCACAATTAGACAGATCATCTAGACAAAAAATTAATGAAATTCTAGAACTGAACCAAGCTATTGAACAAATGGACTTAATGTTTACAGAGTGTTCCACCCCACAAAATCAGAATACACATTCTTTTCAGGTGCACATGGGTCATTCTTGAAAATAGACTGCATGCTACCTAGCTCATAGGACATGTCTAAGTAAATGTAAAAGAATTGAAGTTACCCCCTATATATTATTAGACCATAGTGCAATAAAATTGGAGATCAATAACATAAGAAACTCCAAAACTCCTACAAATACATGGAAATTAAATAACACCCTCCTGAACAACCAATGGGTCACATAGGAAATTAAAGAAGAAATTAGACCGTTTCTACAAGTAAATGATAATGCCAGTACAACATACAGGAATCTATGGGACACAATGAAAACAGTTCTACGTGGGAAATCCATAGCAGCCAATGCCCATATTAGGAAAACAGTGAGAACTCAAATAAATAACCTAATGCAGAGCCTTAAGCTCCTAGAAAAAGAAGAGCATAGCAAACCCAAAGCTCGTACAGAGTGGAAATTATAAAGATCAGAGCAGAAATCAATGCAATGGGGACTAAGAGAACGATACAAAAAAATGAATGAATCAAAGAGTTGGGGTTTTTTTTGTATTAAATTCTTTTATTGGTACATTGTAGGTATACAACACAATTACATTTCTCAGTGGGAATTGTACCTTTACATAATGCATCTTGGTTCTTATTTTTTCCCCATTCCTAGCCCTCCCTTCATGCCCTCCACCCTTCCCTATTTACAAAGACTTTATTTCCAGTTTTTCCATTTCTCATCATTTTTCCTTTCCCTTCTTTCCTTTCCCCTGCCCCTCCCACTACCCCTACCCCTTTGGACCTTTTCTTCCTATTTTACATTATCGATTATTCATTCTAATCATTGGTACATTTTAGGTATACAATATAATGACATTCATCATTGGAAATTTGCACCTTTACATCTTCTCTCTTGGTTCTTATTTTTCACCCTTGCCCAGCCCTCCCTTCAACCCCTCCAGTCCTCCCTATTTACAAAGATTTTGTTCCTTTCCATTTTCTCATATTAATCCCATTCCCTTCTGTACTTTCCCCTAGCCCTCCCACTTCCTTCCCCTTTGCCCCTTTTCTTCCTATTTCACATGACCTATTATACATTTAGTCCTTATTTACACTTTCAGTTTCTCACACCAGAGAAACTATTCGGTATTTACACATGTGTGTCCTATTTATTTCAAAAGAGTTGGGTTTTTGAAAGAATAAATAAAATTGATAAATCTTTAGCCAACCTTATCAAAAAAAGGAAAGAAAAGGCTCAAATCCATACAATCAAGAATGAAAAAGGTGAAGTCACAACAGATCCAGCAGAAATCCAAAGCATCATCAATACCTACTTCAAGAAGCTGTACTCTAATAAAATGGAAAACACAGAAAAAATGGACAGGTTCCTAGATACATATGAATTACCAAAGTTAGATGAAGAAGATATAGAAATTCTAAACACCCCAATTACAATAAGTGAAAATGAAAATAATAAAAAATTTACCAACAAGGAAAAGCCCAGGTCCTGATGGCTTCACTGCTGAATTCTGCAAGACATTTAAAGAAGAACTATTGCCATTACTCTTTAAACTCATCAAGGAAATTGAAAGGGAAGCAAAGCTTCCAAACTCATTCCTGGAAGCAATTATTACTTTGATTCCAAAACCAGGGAAAGACACAACCCAAAAGGAGAACTACAGGCCAATCTCCCTAATGAATACTGATGCAAAATTTTCAACAAGATACTGGCAAACAGAACACAAAGGGTCATCAAGAAGATCAAACACCCTGACCAAGTCAGATTTATCCTAGGGATGCAAGGATGGTTCAACATTCGTAAATCAATAAATGTAATACACTATATTAACAGAGTCAAGGACAAAAACCATATGATCATCTCAATAGATGCAGAAAAGACATTCGACAAAATCCATTTATGATAAAAACCCTACAGAAAATTGGAATAGAAGGTCTTTATCTTAACTTGATTAAGGCTATCTATGAAAAACCAACAGCCAACATCACATTAAATGGTCAAAAACTGGAAACTTTCATGCTAAAATCAGGAACAAGACAAGGATGCCCACTATCACCACTCTTGTTTAATATTGTTCTCAAAACATTAGCCACAGCAGTTAGAAAAGAGAAAGAAATAAAAGGAATAAAAATAGGAAAGGAAGAAGAACTGTCATTATTTGCTGATGATATGATACTTTACATAGAAGACCCAAAATACCCTGCCAAAAGACTTCTAGACTTAATTGACAGATTGAGTAGAGTAGCGGGATATAAGGTCAACACTCAAAAAAAATAGCCTTTTTATATACAAATAATAGACTCACTGAGAGAGAAATTAGAGAAACAATTCCTTTTACAATAGCATGCAAAAAAATGAAATATCTAGGAGTCAATCTAACAAAGGAAGCAAAAGACCTCTACACTGAAAACTATAGCACTTTGAAAAAGGAGTAGAAGGATATAAGAAAATGGAAAGACATCCCTTGTTCCGGGATAGGAAGAACCAATATAGTGAAAATGGCCATACTTCCAAACTATTATATAGGTTTAATGCAATGCCAATTGAAATTCCAACAATGTATTTCACAGAACTAGAGAAAACAATCCAAAAATTCATTTGGAACCAGAAGAGACCTAGAATTGCAAAAGAAAATTTAGGCAACAGAGATATGGCAGGGTATTACAGTCCCCAAGTTGAAACTATACTACAAAGCTACTGAGATAAAAACAGCATGGTACTGGCAAAGAAACAGACCCAAGAATCAGTGGAATAGATTAGAAGATGCAGAAACAACTACACATATGCTCAGCCACCTCATCTTTGACAAAGGAGTCAACCATCCTCATTGGAGGAAAGATAGCCTATTTAATAAATAGTGTTGGAAAAACGATTTCAACCTGCCAAGGATTAAAACTACACCCATACCTATCACCATGCACTAAACTAAGATCTAAGTGGATTCACGATTTAAATATTAAGACAGAAACACTAAATTTGCTGGAAGATATGTTAGGTAGATCTCTTGAAGACATTGGTATAGGTAAAGACTTTATAAACAAAACCTCAGTGGCACAGGAACTTGCACAAAGAATCAACAACTGGGATCTTATTGAAAAGCTTCTGCACCACAAGAGAAACCACCAACAGAGCTAAGAGACAACCTACAATGTGGGAAAAAATTTTCAGCACCTGTACCTTAGACAAAGGACTACTATCTAGAATATATAAAGAACTGAAAAAAATCAGACCCCCCAAATTCAAAAACCCAATTTAAAAATGGGCGTCTGAAATGAACAGACATTTCTCAGACAAAGAAGTAAAAGCAGCAAATAAATATGTGAAAAAAATGTTCATCATCACTGGTCATTTGGGAGATGCAGATGAAAACAACACTGAGATTCCACCTCACCCCAGAAAAAATGGCTGCTATCAAGAAATCATCCAATAACAAATGCTGGTGGGGGTGTGGGGAGAAAGGAACCCTGCTCCACTGCTGGTGGGAGTGCAAACTGGTGCGACCACTGTGGAAATCAGTATGGAGATACCTCAAAGAACTAGGACTAGAGGTCCCAATTGACCCTGCTATTCCACTGCTGGGGATCTTCCCCAAAGAATTAAAAGAATCATACCACAGCGATATATGTGCACCCATGTTTATAGCAGCACAGTTTGTAATAGCTAAAGCTTGGGAACAGCCCAAGTGCCCATCAATTGGAAACTGGATAAAGAAGATGTGGTTTTGTTTATAAAATGGAGTACTACT
Source organism: Heterocephalus glaber (assembly GCF_053883595.1). NCBI lineage: Eukaryota > Metazoa > Chordata > Mammalia > Rodentia > Bathyergidae > Heterocephalus > Heterocephalus glaber. Next base: position 5,383,640 of record NW_028258315.1, read on the forward strand.
CAGTCATAAAGAGACATTTATAGCTAAATGGATGCATATTGAGGCCATCCTCTTAAGTGAAATAAATAGGACACACGTGTAAATACCGAATAGTTTCTCTAGTGTGAGAAACTGAGAGTGTAATTAAGGATACACACGGATGAAATGGCCTAATAACATATTTCTCGGATTGTGTTTCCATCGCGTGTCTTATGACTGAGTGTATCAAAATTTAAATTAGGGAGAAGGGCCAGGGATTTAGCTCAGTGGTTTCGCTGCCTGCTGCACAAATGGAAGGACCTGAGTCCCTGGTAACCCCCCAAAAAAATTAAATTAGAGAGAAGCTTGGCTTATGTGGAGTCACTAACTAACTGGAGTTTTTTTCCAGACCACTATTTGTTCAGTGCTGGTTTGGGGGATCTTTCTGAAACAAATCACATCCTCTGGTGTCTTGTTGGTGCTTGAGATGGTTTTTTAAGTTATATGGAAAAAATTTTAAGTGCTTTTCAGTTTTGTTTTGGTTGAGTTCTACTATATTTGAATATTATTGTAGTTTTTTTCCCCTTGCATTGTTCTTTGAATGGTTTTAATTTTTGTGTGTGTTTGATAATAAAGTTATTTTAAAAAGTTATCTCTTAAAATGTTAAATACCCTTTTATATGATTATGCATGTTACAAGGTGCAGATCCAAAACAGTTATGGTGCCTGTGAATATGCGTAGTTAAAAATACGTCATGTCCAGAGATGTAGGGTGATTATGAAAGGGAACAGTTCTCCTAGAGTGTGACCAGGTTATGTTCATTGGAACTCTGGCACTGCCCTGCAGTCACTAAGATCATCTTAATACATTAGGAGCAGCAGTGCAGGGAGTGTAAGTGCTGGACACATCAGTACTAAGTCAGAGCACTTCCTCCTGCTGAGCCTGAACTTGACCGCATAGCTCTTTCAGCAGAACTTTCCAGGTGGCTAGAAATAAGCTAGTGTTACAGCTCACCAACCAACACTGCCTTCAGACAGCAGTGTGGAGCTGGCGCCAACAGCTGCAATAGCAACACTGCTGTGGTCAGAATGTTTTGTATCCCCCAGCCCCCACTTATATGTTGAAACCGAATCACCAGTGTGATTATGTGGCCACTAGGAGGTGCTGCATGGGATGAGTGTCTACAAAAGGAGCTCGCAGTGCTGCCTGGCCCCTGCCACCATACCATGTGAGGACACAGGGAGAGGGCACCATCCATGAGCGAGGAGCCCCTCACTGACCCCAACCTTGGGCTTCCTCGTCCCCAGAACTGCGATAGGGAAATCTGTTGTATGATCCATCTGCCTGTGGAATTCTGTTAGGACAACTGAAACGGATGATTCCCCCCATGTGCGGACTCGGGAGCCCAAAAGTTTCTCTTGTGAGAGCTCAGAGCTGATGGCTTTGGTTCATACTCCTAGGCTGGCCTCCTGGCTGGTGTCAAATCGGAGATGTACACAAACTGAACACAGCAGCTATGCAGGATGAGTCACTACCTGGAAATGTGCAAGTGAAGCCAGGTTTCAGGGGCAGAGCACAAGACAGTTTGATTATAGCTCTATCACACCATTCAGGAACAAATTTGGAAGACAATTTGGAAATAGCTGAAACTTTTTCTAAAGCTCTTACAATTTGTGGATACATAAAAACGTACTTATAAATAAATTGGTACATAAAAAATTTAAATATTATTCTATTCTTAGCTACACAGAAACATCAAATACTGTGGACCCTTCCACATGAACTTGATCAATTCCCAAGGGCTTGCTGTAACGCAAGTTGATTGTAAGTCAATACAGCTGAGATCTGGATGTCTCCCTGGGTACATGCTATAGATAACAAGAGGCAGATGAATCTTCCATTAACCTAATTAACCCAAGTTGTCTGTATGCCAGGCCAGTTGTAACTTGAGGGTCCACTGTATCTAGAATGAGATGTTCATGAGAGCCCTCTCTGAAGTATGGTTTAGTATCTTCAGTGTAAAGGTTACTTAGTAAACAACAGAACTGAATAACTAAACGTGGAAGTCTCAAAGAAATACAGTGTTGAGAGCTGGGTGTGTGGTAGTGAATGTCTATAATCCCAGCACTCAAGAGGCTGAGGCAGGAAGATTGTATAAGTTTGAGGCCAGATCTTGTTAGAAAGAAAGAGGGAGAGAGGGAGGGAAGGAAGGAAGGAAAATACAGGAGCACTACTCTGCCACAGGGAAGGATAAACTTGAGTCATTTGTAGGAAATGGATGCACCTTGAGACCGTAATATTAAGTGAAATAAATCAGACACACAAGTGCAAGTATCACATGATTTCTCCTAATTGAGAAACCCGAAATATAAACAAAGAGCAAAATAAAGATAGACAATAGAAAACAGGTAGATATTTTGCAAACGGAGCGAGGTGAGGGAGGGGATGGAAAGAGCATTGAGAGGTGTTGTGCGGGGCAGCTCCTCGTGATGGATGTGCGCATTGAGTACTGCAAACGCCTACTAATACAAATGGAAGAAATACAGTGTTGAATAAAACTGCAAGTCGTAGAAAGATATATATATGTATTTATCATATACATTTAAAAACTTACCAAGGTAGGCAATGTATTATTTAGACACATACATATATAATAAAACTATACTGAAAGTCAAAGGAAGTTTTTAAAACTTCAGATGTATGATTCTCCTGGGCGACAGTAGTATATCCACAGACACGTGCAACCTACCATGTCCATCTTGGAGCATTTTCACCGTCCCCAAAAGAAGACGCGCTGTACTGTTGAGCTACCCCCTCCCTAAACTCCCAAGAATCTACTTTCTTTTCCCTTCTTTGAGGTACTGGGGGTGGGAACCCCTCACAGGCTAAGCAAGAGCTCTAACACCTTTCTGGAGATTCCATATCAAAGTGGGGTAGGGGACGAGACCTCGGCCACGTGGCTGGGCAGTTGGCCACCCCCTGCCCGCTGCAGGGACTTGCTAACCACGGGCACCGAGCGGCCGCCCTCGAGCCTGCCACCTGATGGCAATCTCTGACTCGAGAACAAGCCGAGCCCTGGCCTGAGCCAGTCTTCCCACACCTGAGCCCAATCCAGCAGGCGCTAAGGAGGAAGGCCTGGAGCCAACATCAGGAAGAACCTATAAATACGCCCCAGCCCGCCTGCAGGCCCCTGCTGCCGTCTTGTTTCTGGAGAGAGTCAGTCTGCTCTTTTTCCTTCAAAGCACCCTTTCTCCTTGAGCGCTTTTGTGCTTTTTCCTTTGATCTTCCTTTTTTTGCTCTAAGTATCTTTCATATTCGCCACTGCAAGTCGTAGAAAGATTCACATTTTCTTTAAATCCCTATGTTGTGTGCTGGTGCTTGAGGAAACAAACAGAAGGCAGGGAGGGAGACAAAGTCCTCCGGAGGCCCTGCAGCACCTTCCCGTGTCCCAGGCTCTCTGGGTGTGATGCCCGCTGACTCTAGGCTCAGTGTGGCTGACTTTCTCAAGCTAGGCCGCTGAGCCGTGGGGTGGGTTTTTGGTTCCCCGGGAATGGGAGTGGGGCGGGGAGTGGGAGAAGTGGGATGAAGAGGGAAAGAAAGGGAGGGGTTGGAGCAGCGAAAGTACGCACGCTGGGGGAGGAGGAGGAAACGGAGCAGCCGGTCACACCTTCCAGAGCTCCCGGGTCCTGGCCCGGGCTCCCCTGGTAGCCAGAGCTGGGGCTCAGGCAAGGAGTCGGGCACAGGTGGTATCGGTATGTTCCGAGAAGTCCACAGCACAAAAGACGGAGCTTTAGGGGGAAGCTGCGTTTCTCTTTCCTGCTTTTGGGAAAGGTTCGGTTAATCAACAGCCGTGGCGTCGAGTGCCTGCCACGTGCAGACGCCGCGAGGCACGAAGCTGCGGTGCCACCCTGTCCCGGCCTCTGGGGCACTCAGCACCCCCCGGGGACGGCGTTGGTTATTTTCCATCTCCTATGCTTCCTAGAAGTGTATTCTGCACTGAACGGGCAGACCAGCTATCGCTGATGAACATTTGAAGAAATGAAGCTACTTACATTGAGATTTTTTTAAACAAAAATGCAGATTTGAATAGTTAACATTTTAGTTTCGCAAATGAGAAAGTTTTGGAGATTAGGGTCAAAAAATGCGAATGTCCTTAAACTCCTGAACTGTACACTTAAAAAGTGGCTAAGGTGGTGGGTGAGTTTTAGGTTACAGTATATGCATCTTACTAGAGTGAAAAAATTTAAGTGGAATACTAGAAATATAGGACGACTGTGGCTTTTGAAACGTTAAAACAAGGTGGAAAACTAATTTTCCAATATTAGTGTTCTTATTGATGTCGGTAAGAGGTGTTTTTTGTTTTTATATCTTGTAGCAAAGTAGAGGCGTTCTATTTTACCCATTAACGTGAGTGCTGGGGACTTAGCTCAGTGGTTCCACCGCCTGCCTCGCAAGCACAAAGTCCCGAGTTCGATCCCTGGTACCAAAAAAGTATTAAAATGACCCACAGGCTGGGGGTGCAGCTCAGTGACAGCGCAGGCCTAGCAAGCACAGGGGCCTGGGGTCCATCTCCAGTACCATAAAAACGAGTTACTACAAACCTAGGGACTATAGAGAGCATAGGGGAAGGCGTGAAATACACGTAAGTGGCAAATGTCTTACGATGGCCTTGCATTTTAAACTACTTGATTGATACGTGAAAAATTTTTGACTGCTACACTTGTTAAAATATGGATTTCATAAGGACTGATATGTACAGTGGATGTTGGGAAGTGAGAAGGGAGTAAGGGATGAGAAAAATGAAAATGGAAAAAATAGAAACTTGTACATAGGGAGAGGAGGGGGCTGGGGGATGGGGTAAGATAAAATTTATTTTTAAAAATTTCAAAAATTTCAGTTCTTTTCTCAAATTTAGCCATGTTCCAGAGTAACTGTCAAAGCAATTTCATATCCAAGCTGGGCCCCTCTCCTTCAGGGTGCTTTTAACCAGAAAAGAAAAAGCAGGCAGTTGCCGGAGTGAGCTGACCTTGGCCCTCAAGGCTGCTCTCGCTGCTCTTACTCATTTGCTGTGCCTGGGAAGCTTTGCTCCCTTCAGAACATCTTAGCGCCTGTCAGCTCTGAATGCAGCAAATGCAGTTCATTGCAACCCGAGCGACACCCAGTATTGTCCGTGTGACAGTGGTCGACCTGCCGTAGACTAAGTGTACCAGGAAATAACTGAACTGTTGAGATTATGCCGCTCTTAATAATGAGCAAACCCACATGGGTATAAGGTACAATCTGACTCCAGGCTCAGCTCATCGCATGCTTGCTCTCAGCTGTGTCCTGTAATTGGTGTTTCTGATGTTAGGAACTAAAAATACTGATACCCCAGGGAAAGAAAATCCTGTGGTCCAAGAGCTTCACACTTAACTTAGCTTTTCCCCTGATTACAGGGAAGAGCATCTTGAAACTGCAGACCTGCAGCCAATCCTTGAGAAGCTCGCTAAATCGTACATGTCTTTGATGGCGCTGGGCTTGGTGCTTGTTGGCTATTAGGTGTTTGTAGAGTAATTTTAATAGGACATCCTCATAGCTATTTTAAAAGTTACCCTATCTGCTCATTGATTTCTCAAATTAATGTACATATTCTACAGTGTTTTTAAAAGATATTCTGTTTATAGATGGAATTTTTCATATTAAATGATCAAGTTTTTAAAAGTAAGTCTTACGGAAAAGGACAGTGTCTTTTCATTGATTCTGCCACCCTGGTGCAAAATGTCAAGTCCTGGCATGATATAAAAATGAACGTATGGTATTTCATGTTGAACTTTAAACTTAGCGGTGTTTGTCCCCCAAAGGCTCATATGCTTAAAGGCCTGGTTGCCAGCCAGTGGTGCTGTTGAGAGGTGGTGGAAACTAGGAGGGGCGAGGTGGGAGAAAGTGATGTCACTGGGGAGGACACATGCCCCCTCCCCTCTACTTCCCAGCAGCCTTCCAGTACACACTCCCACTTCACCCCAGGCCCCAGACAGCAGGTATTACCCAGTACACTTAGTCTATATCAGCTGGACTGTTGTAACGCTGTGGCAAACATCACATGTCACTGGGGTTGGAACGGAACTGCTGAAACCATGGACTGAAACCTCTGAAGGTGTGAGCCAAAATAAGCCTTTCTTCCTTTCAGGTTGCTTATTTCTGGTATTAGAGAAGGCAAGTTGGTTAACAGTTGTTATATCAGGCTTAAACTCTTCACTACCAGTTATTCACGAACAGAAACAATACAATGGCAGGGTTTTTTACTACATGATTGCAGTGCATAATTATATGCATCACGGAGTTCATACCTGTATGTAACACATCTTAATTTTTACTTCCCCTTCCCCTTTCTGTCCTCCCTCTTCCCTAAAATAACAGGTTGTAAATTTCAGATTTTCAAAACTCCTCGCCTCTTTTTGAGGAGGCAGCCTGAGCTTTGAAAAAGGTGGGAGTCCACCCCAGCAAAGTGTAAATGAAGTCATGAGCTACACCTGTAACTTCGAATTTTTCTAGTAGCCATGCTGAAAACAGCTGAAATTGATTTGGGTTAAACTTATTACAAAGTATTTTAAGGCATAATCAGTGAAATATTAACATCTTTCAGGGGTGCTAAATCTTTGAAACTGACTGTATTTGTTTCCAGTACATCTCAGCCACTGTGTTGTATGTGCCCAGTAGCCACATCAGCCAAGGGGCTGCCACGCTGAAAGAGTTCTGAGCTGCAACTCCCTTGGCTCGAAGTGAGGGGCCTGACCACCCTGCCCCAGCCCCCGTCCCTGCCAGAGGCAAGGGAACATTGCTTGCTACCAGCATCTCTGCTCCGCCCATAAGAGAAGATGCAAGCCTCCCTGAGAAACTGAGCAGGAGGCTGTGAGGGGGGGAAGTCTCCAAGGGTGGACCACGGCCTTCCACCTGCTATGCTTGTGTGGTGGCTCTGGTTTGGGTCTGGACGTCCCCCCAAAACCTCATGCAGTCACAGGTGGCTTTTTCACAGGTGGCTGAATCTAGGGGGTGTGATTATTAAATCGGAACAGTGACTGGCTGGGCACCACTCTAATCCCAGTAGTCTGGGTAAGATGAAAGGGGTAGAAGCTGTTAAGGTTCTTTTGTTGCTTTTGTGACCATGTGAGTGCCATGAACTGTTCTCCCCTGCAACGTCCCTCTGAATGTGCCACTCTGCCTTGGAGCCAGCTGATTATGGACCGAAGCTTTCCACTTTGACTTTGGGTGTCAGTTTTTTGTCTCAGCAATGAGAAGACAGAGGTCCATTCCCAAAGATGAGGCAGGGAGTACAGGACAGTAGGACCCTACCAGGCAGGAACGTCGCTTTGGATCAGCCTTAACATCCAGTTTTTAGGTTTGGAGAGAATAAATTAAAAGCTACTTTTTATTTTGCTATTTGGCTTTGGGCCCTTCATGGTCAGGGTGTGTTTCTGTTCCTCCCATGGTGTTGGGATATGGTTTGAGCACCACTCACAAGCATGCTTGTATATGTGCATTACTTAACCGATAAACTTTAAATGATTAGAAAAGAAAACCAGTACCTGTAGGGTATGTTTGCCAGGTAACTCGTAATCAGTATGTCATCAGATCCCAGGGTCCTTTCTGCAATGGGTGTTAGGAGCATTATGTAGTAGCTACTACAGTATAACAAATCATCCCCAAATTTACTTCATATTTTGGTTGGGCTCAGCTGGGGCCATTCATGTCTTATCTCTGGGCTCCTTTGCATGTGTGTGTGTCTCTGGCCAGCGTTGGTTGCCTAGGTGGCTCTGCTTCTGAAGGTGAGCTGGCTGTCAAATGGGATGCCTTGATTCTCCTCACTGGGATTTCTCATGCTCTAGGAGCCTAGGATGGGTTTGTTGTCGCAAATGGCAAGGTTCTGGGAGACACAAGCTTTCAAGACCATTTGACACACTCATCTCCACTGCATTCTCTTGGCCAAAGCAAAATAAGTCCTGCCCAGATTCCGTTTGGGGGAAAACAGATTCTACTTGTTGATAGGAGCAGCTGTCAAATCCATTCCAAAGAGCATGGATCAGAAAGGATGAGGAATTGCTATTCCGGCAGTCAATATCGTCATGCCTTTTCCTGTAGATGAGGCTTCTGTTACTGTTCCCAGTCACATCTGAAGCCCCACAGCTACTTAAGTGTGTGGGGGCTCAGTAGTGTCACCTCTCCCTGACCCCAGTGCTCTCCACCCCCATTAGAGCACACTACACATGCCCAGTCCTTTTAGCTTTTGGAGCATGACACATCTGGAGTTGAGCAGGATTTTTATAAGGTTCATGTCCATCTAGTACATATCCCTGTGAGAAAATAGTCTTGGAAGAACTTGGAATAATTTAGGGAAATGGCTGAGTTTAGGAATCAAGGCCCTAGCAATATATTTTCCATTTCTAATCATAGGGAAAATTTGAAAACATGTATAATGCACTCCATATGTTTGTAAATTCTTTTCATCCTTTCTTGGTATTTGTAGGCTATTTGTGTTTTTTCAACACAAACTAAATCACACTGCCTGAAACAACCTCTTACTCTGAAAGCAAGTGACATGAAAATAGAACTGCTGAGAAGACATTTCCTCCTGCTGCAATTTCGCCAAACAGCTGAGTACGACTGGGAAGAATCCTTAGATTTTAACCAGGCACAGCTATTTCCTAGGATCCCAAATTGAAATGCTGCGGTGGGGCAATTCCCCATAGCACACAGGGAAGCCACGTACTGCTGATACATCTGAGCCCTGACTGCGTGTTAGAATCACCTGAATGCCTTTAAAATTCCCCAGACCTCGAGCTGCAACAGACCAATTAGAATCCCTGGAATGGGACCTGGGCATCAGTATTTTTTAAAGCTTTCCAAATGATTACAGTGTGCAGCCAGTGCCAAAAGCCACAGCTTTAAACCAACATTTCTTGGTGGACTAGTTGCAAATGATTTTGCAAACATGAATGTTTGCTGTTGAGTTTTGTAGCCTTTTGGTCTCTGCAGCACCTGTGACTCTCCGCGCACACCACCTCTGCTGCTCACTTTTGTTCCTGATTTCCAGTGTCACAAGCACTGTGAAGGCTGAGTGCTGAGCAGTGTGCTCAGCTCCCTGGACTTGTGGACCCTCATTGTCAGGGGGGAGCTTTGCTGGGGGAAACTACATCACATCACAAAACCCCAAATCGAGGCCACTTTCCAAAATCCAGCAAGAAAGTTTAAAACCAAAGTTAGAACCAAAACATGATGTGAGGGCCGGGGATTTTAAGCTCAGTGGTTTGGCACCTTCGTTGGATGGGCAAGGTCCCGAGTTCGATCCCCGCTACAAAAAAAACCCCAAAATAGATACTGTGGAATATTAAAACAGATCTGATGATTCCATGAATGAATGTTTCCCATTATAAAATAGTGCTATTCTGAGATAAGATTTTTGTGCAACCATGTAGTAATTAACTTTTTTGATATATAACATGCTATATGGTTTAGATCTAAAATTCTCTGCCAGATTCTCAGTGTTCAGAGGTGGGTCTTATAGAATGTCTGAGTTCATCCATTCCTGAATGAATAGCTGAGTGCAGGTAGGAGATCTTGAAGGGTGATGTTCTTGTGCTTGCTCCTCTCTTCTCTCCTGCTTGCTGACTGCCATGGGATTGAGCAACTGTCCTCTTTTAGTATATGTGCCGCCGACATCAGCACTGAGCAACTGTCCTTTGCCATGCTCTTCCCACCATGGCACTTCTGCCTTGGAGCCAGCCCAACCATGGACTGAACCCACTGAAAACCAATCCATGTCAATGCAATTAGAAATGAAAAAGACAAAATCACAATGGGACAGTACTAAAAATCCAGGAGATTACTAGTAATTTAAAAACATGTTCTCTAATAAATTGGAGAATCTAGAAATGGGACAGATTCCTACATACATGAATTACCAAAACTAAAATGTAAAAAGCCTGAAGAGTTAAAAACAGGCAAAAACTGCTGCTGTAATAACCTAAGAAAGGCCAGGACCCAGTGGATTTACCAGTGAGTTTTATAAGAACTTTGGGGAAGATCTAATGCTAAGTCCTCAAACCCTTTAATGAAATTGAAAGAGTACTGCCAAACTCATTCCTGGAAGTCAGCATTTCTAAAGCCAGACAAGGACCACGGGGGAAAAACGTACAGGCCAATCTCTTCAATGAACACATAGACACAAAGTCTCCAAGATACTAACAGATTGCAAAAAACACATTAAAATGATCATATATCATGACCAAGTGACTTCATCTCAGGGATGCAGGGATGGTCCAACATACACAAATCAACTACCATAACATCGCAAACAGAAGCAAGGAAAAAATCACATACTCAGATCAGTGCAGCAGAGGTGTTTGACAAAATTCAATATTTATATTAACCCTAAAGATATAGAAGGACCCTATCTAAACCTGATAGAAATCATTTCACAAACCTACTGCCAACATATTAAATGGGAAAAAGCTAAAAGCTTTCCCTCTAAAATCAGAAACAAGACAAGGATGTCCACTATCGCCGCTCCTGATCCAATATAGTGCTCAAAACAATTAGAGCAATTAGGCAAGAGGAAAAAAAGGAGAGGAAGTCAATTACCGTTACTTGCAGATGACATGATTCTTTACATAGACCCAAAAATTCCACCAAAAGGCTCCTAGAATTAATAATGAAATTCAGTGTATATCAGGATACAAAATCACACAAAAATCAATACCAAGAATACATTCTTTTCAGCTACACATGGTTTGTACTCCAAAATGGACCACATACTTGCTCATAGAACATATTTAATTGCAAAGGAATTGAAGTTATCCCCTGTATATTAGATCATAGTGTGATGAAATTGGTCAATAGCAAAAGAAACTGCAAGAATTTCATAAACACATGGAAATTGAACACACTTCTGAATAACCAATGGGTCAGAGGAAATTAAAGAAACAAGACAGTCTCTACAATTAAATGACAATGGCAGTACAACATATCGGAATCTATGGGACACAATAAAAGCAGTCTTACGAGGGAAATTCATAGCAGTGAATACTCACATTAGGAAAACAGAGCAAGCTCAAATAACCTAATGCTGTGAACCTCAATCTTCTAGGAAAAAAGCAGGAAAAACCCAAAGCGTCATACAAGGGAGGAAATTATAAAGATCAGAGCAGAAATCAGTGCAATGGAGACTAAGAGAATCATAGAACAAAAAATCAGTGAAGCCAAGAGTTGGTTCTTCAAAAAGAATAAAATTGAAAAACCCTTAGCCAACCTTATCAAAAAAGGAAAGAAATGACCCAAATCCATGCAATTAGGACTGAAAAGTGTGAAATTACAATGGACCCAGTGGAAAGCCAGAGGATCATCAATACCTACTTTGAGAAGCTGTACACCGATGAGATGGAAAACACAGAAGAAATGGACAGATTCCTAGATACGTATGAATTACCAAAGTTGGACGAAGATCTAAAAATTCTAAACAACCCAATATCAATGAAATTGAAAATGTAATTAAAAACTTACCAACGAAGAGCCCAGGTCCTGATGGCTTCACTGCTGAATTCTACAAGACATTTACAGAAAAGCTATTGCCACTACTGTTTAAATTCTTCAATGAAATTGAAAGGGAAGCAATACTCCTGAATTCATTTCTGGAAGCAAGTATCACTTTGTTCCCAAAAGCAAAGACCCAACCAAAAGAGAGAACTATAGGCCAATCTTACCAATGCACATACATGTAAAAATCCTCAATACGGTACTGGCAAATAGAATGCAGAAGATCATCAAGAAGATCATGTACCCTGACCAAGTGGAATTCATTTTAGGAATGCCAGGGATGCACGTCAATCAAGGGTAATACACTAATATCAATAGAGCCAAGGACAAAAACCATATGATCATCTCAATAGATGCAGAAAAAGCATTTGACAAAATCCAACACCCGTTCATGATAAAAACCCTACAGAAAACTGGAATAGAATGTCTTTATCTTAACCTGATAAAGCCATCTGAGAAACCAACATCATACTAAATGGTCAAAAACTGAAATCCTTCACACTAGAATCGGGAACAAGACAAGGATGTCCACTTATCACCACTCCTGTTCAATATAGTTTGGGAAACAGCCACAGCAATTAGACAAGAGAAATAAAAGTACTAGATAAGGAAACAAGTTAAATTTTCATTATTTGCAGATGACGTGATACTCTATATGGAAGACCCCAAGAACTCCACCAAAAGTCTTCTAGATTTAAATTCAGTAGAGTATCTGGATACAAGTTCACACAAAAATCAGTAGCTTCCCTGTACATGAACAGAGGAACTGGATAAATAACTCCTTTCACAATAGCATCCAAAATATGAAATACCTAGGAATCAGCCTAATGAAAGAAATCAAAGACCTCTACTCTGAAAACTATAGCACTCTGAAAAAAGAGATTGAAGATATCAGAAAATGGAAAGACATCCCTTGCTCCTGGGTAGGAAGAATCAACATAGTGAAAAATGGCCATACTTCCAAAACTGCTATATATAGATTCAATGCAATCCCAATTGAAATTCCAGAAGCATACTTCACAGATCTTGAGAAAACAATCCAAAAATTCAAAAACAATCCAAAAATTCATTTGGAACAAGAAACCTAGAATAGCAAAAGCAATTCTAGGCAACAAAGACAAGGTACTACAAAGCCACTGTGATTAAAAACAGCGTGGTTACTGGCAAAGAAACAGACCTGACGACCAGTGGAACAGATTAGAAGATGCAGAAACAACTCCAGACACACTCAGCCACCCCTTTGTCAAAGGAGCCAAACACCCTCACTGGAGGAAAGATAGCCTCTTTAATAAACGGTGCTGGAAAAATTGGGCTTCAACTTGCCAAAGATTCAGCCTATACCTTTATTTCTCGCCATGCACTAAACTAAAATCAAAATGGATTAAAGATCTAAATATGAAAACAAACACTAAACTTGCTGTAAGCAAGGTTAGGGTAGAACTCTTGACATTGGTGTAGGAAAAAATGTCATGAACAAAACCTCAGCACGGAATCAAGAGAGGGATTTCTTATTAAAAAGCTGCACAGCAAAAGAAACCCGAATGAACAGACAATCCAAAATGTGGGAAAAATTTAGCTGTTCCTCAAAGGTCTATTTAGAACTTTAAAAAAATCAAACCTCCCAAATTTAAAGACCCAGTCCATAAATGGGCATCTGAAATGAACAAACATTTCTCAAAGAAGTAGAAATAGCAAATATATGGAAAAAAAAATGTTCAACATCCCTGGTCATTTGAGAGATGCAAATGAAAACACCTGAGATTCTGCCTCACCCCAGAAAGAATGGCTGCTATCAAATCAACCAGTAACAAATGCTGGCAGGGCTGTTGGGAAAGATAAACCCTTTTCCATTGTTGGTGGGAGTGTAAACTGGTGCAGCCACTGTGGAAATCAGTACAGAGATACCTCAAAAAACTAGGATTGACCCATTTGACCCAGCTATTCCTTGCTGGGTATCTTCCCCAAAGAATTAAAAGAATCATACCACAGCAATATTTGTCCACCCATGTTTATAGTGGCAGAGTTTGTAATACCTAAAACTTGGAAACAGCACAATTGCTCATCAACTGGAAACTGAATAAATTTTTTTATAGAATCGAGTACTAAGCCATAAAGGACACTAGAGACATAACTAAATGAATGCACATTGAAGCGATACTCAAGTGAAATAGGACACACGTGTAAACACTGAATAGTTTCTGTGAGAAACTGAAAGTGTAAATAAGGATCAAACTGTATGATGTGAAATAGGAAGAAAAGGGGCGAAGGAGAAGTATAAGGGGTGGGGGAAAGGAAAGAAGTCTTTGTAAATAGGGAAAGGTGGAGGGATTTTGAAGGGAGGCCAGGGGAATGGGGAAAAAATAACCAAGGTATATTATGTAAAGGTACAAATTCCCTATAATGAATGTGCCAGCAAATTGTTATACCTAAACTGTACCAATAAAATTAATGAAAAAAATCAACATTCTTCAGTAAACTAATTGTGACAGAAACTGGGAAAATACCATTTACAACAGCATCAAGCAAAACTGAACACTTGGGAATTAACCTAACCAAAGAAGTGAAAGACCTCTGAAATAGTACAGTATTCTGAAAAAGGATCAAAGTACCACATCAGAAAATGGAAAGAGATCCCCTGTTCCCGTACAGGCAAAACCAATGTTGAAGTGGCCATAGTACCAAAACTGATATACAGATTTAACACAATCTTAAAATACCAACACTTTTTTCACAGAACTAGAAAAAAGCAGTCCTGATATCCCATATGCAACAAGAGAAGACCTAGACTAACAGAAGGAATCCCGGGGAATAAGAGCGAAGTGGGAGCATCACAATCCCGGATTTCAAGTTAGAGGATGCAGGTGTACAACCCAAGGCAAGTTTAGCCATCTGCTCTTTCACGAAGAGCCCAAAAACATTCACTGGAGGAAAAGAGCCTCTTTAATGTTGCTGGGGAAACTGCCAACCACATGCAGAAGATTGAATCTAGACCCACATCTCTCACCATATACTAATCTAAAATCAGAAATAGAAATGTTAAAAACAAGTCTGCTGAAAGATAAAATAGGTAAACCTCTCGGACAGGCATATAGGCAAGAACTTTCTGAACAGAACCCTAATTGCACAAAAAATAAAGTCAACAATCAACAAACGAGATCATATCAAATTTTAAAAAGCTTCTGCACAGCAAAGGAAACAGAGTGAAGAGACAGCCTCTACAGCATGGGAAAAATATTTCACCAGCTGCACCTGAGACAGGATTAATATGCAGACCAGTGATGGGGGGAACCTTTTCCAGCTTTCAATGATACAGCCTGCTATGGCACGTGCTATAGGTTCACCACTGATCTTGAATAGATCTCAGAATGAGAAGTACAAATGGCCAACAAAATACATGAAATACTTCACATCACTGCCCTTCAGAGAAATGGAAAGTGAAACAACCCTGAGATTCCATCTTTCTCCAGAAAGAATGGCTACACGGCTGGCGGGAGTGTAAGCCAGTTGTAACTACTATGGAAACTATGGAAGTTCCTTTAAAAACTAAAACTAGAAATTCCATTAAACAGAAACAAAATTTAAAGGATACATTCAGTTATCAGAATTTTAAGATGACCTTCAAAGAGTAGCATGCATTTCAAGCGCTTTTCTATCATTTCCCGAAGGCTGCTGCCAGTCAGCTGTACACAGGGCGCTCAGCATTTCCCTTCAGTGATCCCAATGGACCCTGTAAAAGGATCGGCGCAAGGCAAATGGCAGTGAGGTCTCGCTGCCTCTTCCCCATATTTTCTCATAAGTGAGGCGGAGTGAGCTCTGTTCACTCCAGAATAAAAGCAAGAAAGACAATCCTCAGAGCTGTGTGGTTACAGGGGTCATGCACTGCAAACCCTAAAGGCAACCCTACAACATGCCCTTCCCTCTCTGACCTCTTTATTAGCCAGCAACTGTGTATATTTATCACTAAACTGAATGGGGAATAGTGTGCTAACATTAGCACAGTGTCTATACAATGGAAGGTAGTAAATGCTACTTTGTTTTCCTTTTTTGTGGGGCGTGAGGGTGAGAGTTAACTCAGCTGTTACAAAGCCACAGTTCTCGAAGTGGCTGGGTATCGCTCTAGCATAAGGATTTAGGGGTAAAGAGCAGTTATTTCCAGCTGCCTGGTCCAAGCTGATCTACAATAACATGACTATTACTTTATTAATCTGTTCACTATTTCACGAGTGTAATGCCCATAACGCCAGGTTGGGTTACCAGTGTAGTTAGCTGCACTAATTAGTTGAACCTCATAGACGAGTACTTGGAGTTTTCACAAGGTGACATGTAAGTTAATGTGCAGTGTCTACAAATTCCAAATGCTGCCTCTTGCAAATCTACAACATAACTTTGTGCTTTCCAAATGACCATCTGGAGACACTTGCACGAGGAGACACCGCGAGTCCGACAGCACCAGCCCTGGTGTTCGCTGGGCACTCGAGGCCCCAGGTGGACCCCGGGCTGCAGGCCCAAGCTCTAGAGGGAAGGAGGGCCGAGGCTGGCCTTCCTGGGACCCGGAAGCTTCCGTGAATGCGGTGGGAGGCAAACGAAGGAGTCCCGGGCCTGCCTGGTCCCTGTGCCTGCTGGTGCTAGGCGGGGTGACAGAGCCCACCCTGAGGGCCGCCCGGGGTCACACAGCGCACCCCTGGGGGGCTGCGTCCGGAGTGGCCGCGGGGGCCGTGGCTAGACGGGAACGATTCGCTGGAGGATGAGACGCGTCCTCCGCCCCCGACCCGTGTGGTCACCGGACCCCGAGCGGAAGTGGCGTCCTTGCAGTCACTCGCGGACCGACAGAGAACTGAACGATGCGGCCCGGAACAGCCCGGCCGCTCTCCTGCGCGGTTTGTCCCGCTGTTAGGATGAGTCAGCGGGCGGGCAGCGTCCCAAGCTGTGGGGGCCCACGGCCAGCAGCCCGGCGGGGCACCGCCCTGGGCGCCCCGGCCAACGGCCTGCGGGAGGCGCTGTCCCAGAGCCTCTCCCGTGCGGGGAATTTTGAGTTTTCTTGTCCCAAGCTGATGCTGAAAAAAGTATGCTTTCATATTTCTTCTACTATCAAGTGGTGTTTAAAGTTTTTTCATGTTTTCATTAGATGTCTGTTTTTTTAAACTACTCATCTTTTGACATTTTACTAAGATGTTTTCTTACCAATCTGTTCATAATATATATCTGCAAATGTTTGGCCATTTGTATTTCATCTTTCCTTATGGTGTTTAATAATTAAGAGCAATCATTAGAATTTATCAAAAAGCACAAAGCATGACTTCCTTAACAAGTGAACCATGTTTTCCCAGGGCGAACTCGGTAAGCACACTGCACAGTGCTCGCTGATACCTGTGAGGAGCCTGCTGCCGAGCTTAGGAAGAGCCTGTGCCCACAGGAAGCACCGGAGACGCTGGGCTCCCGCTCTGCAGGGGCTGAGGGGTCACTGGATCGCGCAGCACGGAGGCTGCCCGCGGCTGAAGGGTCCCGCACGGGGGCGCCCAGGCAGGCTCAGCAGCGGAGGCCAGGCCTTCCCTTTGCACCGCGGCCCGAAGGGACAGGGCGGGGCGGCACCGTGCTGGGTGCGCTCAGCGTGGAGAAGATGAACCCTGCGGCGCCCCCAGTTCCTCGTCTGCGCCCGCACGCGGGGAACAGATCTGCCCCAAGGCCTCGGGCCGCGGTGTGCAGCACGCCCTCCCCGCCCGATGGAGGAGGAGGAAAGAGACTTGAGAAGCTTCCACCAGGGCTGGCGTTTACACTGGGGTGAGAACCGAAAGGGGGCTGCCGTGCTGTGGATCTGTGCAGGAGCCCAGCAAGGCTAAACACTGCTTTTCTACCAAAAGGACTGGACTGAAACAAGGAACATTTCAAAGTGAAAGTCTTTTTTGATAAATGCTCACATTTCTTAGATCTGCCAACTGCGAGGGCCGCAGGAAGTACAAGGAAGCAGCTGTGTGCCGGCGCTTGCGAACAAACTCCTTCCTGCAGCCAGGGTAGTGTGTGCCCGGGTGATGGTCTCTGCAGGGCAGTCCCTCTGTGTGACGGTCTCGGGAGGCAGGGAGGTGACAAAGGCGGTGGGCGACAGGAACCTCAGGGCGCGCCTTCGGAAGGAGGCTGCGGCTCAAGGCTGTTGGTCAGGTGGGAGAAGCCAGGAAAAGGCCCAAGTCCGTGGTTCATGGGTTCATGGGTTCATGTTATCAAATTGAGGCTAAACCGGACTTCCCCGACGCTGCTGTACGCAAGCCGTGTCTGGAGTTCCAGGACGCGCACTTTTCACATATTGGTAAATGGAAATTGATTTCATCAAAACGGCTTAACTGAGCCTCCCCTGCCACGTTCAGAAAGCGTGCAGGGAGTTTGAATAAAAACTGAGAAACCGGAAGGGCCATGGCTGAGAGGCGAGGGGATTCATGTTTCACACTGTAGCGGGAATCCGTGAGAGCCGAGGACCGCAACCCCCAGATAGCCAGGAAGCCCAAAACGGAGGCTGCTGAGTCACAACCCTCCAGGGGTCTTACAGCAAACCTGCCAAGTCTCCCCGGCTGCCCGGGAGCTCTGAGAGCATGACTGCAGGCCATGGGCTCCTGCAGGGGCCCCACATGGGCGCTAGGTGAGCACTGCACAGGCTGGACCTTAAAAGAGTAGTCGACTCCTCTAGGGTAGAGGTTGTATTGCCTACACAGTGGCCCAAGCTCCCTTCTAAGCCCCTCAAAAACCCCTAGCTAAAGAACCCTTGTGGCTACCCTACTCTGCACCCCCAGTAAAGCTAGCCAGGAGCTTTAGTTTCTTCCCTTTATATCTTTTAAGTAAATTTGTACCCTTACCCCTTCTGTCTGCACTTCCATTTTTCGTCACCGTTGGACACAATCCCTGCGTTCTGCATACCTCATAGTAGAGGAGAACTGTAACAAATGCTTTGGTACAAAGTCGGTCTCTTCCCTGCAGTTACCTCTAAGGAAGGAGAAAAAAATTCCCAGGCCATTTCAGCAGGTAAAATGCATCTTCTGAGGAATGTCACACCGTGCCGAGGGGCTGTCCCCGGGAACCAGCCAGGGCTCTGAGAAGTCCGGGAGACCCAGCCTCCTGCTCCTCTTCCCCCGGCCCAGCAGTGACGAGTCCTCCCCAGAGCACCGGTCATCTGCTCCGTCCTCTCGGGTGGCCGGCAGGAGACCCTGGGTGGCGGCCGCTTTCTGCCCTGGAAATCTGTATCTAACAAACCCAGGATGAACGTCTCCGAGACTCAAGCGCAGCCTGGACTGTGTGGTGGGGAGAGACGCTCGTGCAAGGCGAGCAGCAGGAGGTCTCCAGGCTTCTCTAAATCTCGCGAGGAAACAGCCCATCTGCCTGAGGCCCGTGGCGCGCTCTGCTGTGTCGTGGGGGGGGGGGGGGCATGAAACGGGGTGCACGCAGCACTGGCCTCGGGCTCTAGAGCTGTCTTCACTTTGAATGGCCCCGTGGGCTTTAAATTTATAAAACACGATAAACTCTCGAGAGGGGAAATTTCACATAAAACCTAGACTTTTCATATTACAAACTATATGCCCCATTCTATTCTTACTTTTTATGCAGTCACTAATGATATACCAGTATTTTGAAATTTTAGCTGGAATATAGCTCTCTGCTTCAAAATGAAACAAACCTGGAACCAGAATTTAAGCTGATGAAAGTAATGGTCCATCAGCTGGAAGCACTGGAATCTGCCTGTAGTCCGGTTTGTCGGGAGGCTGAGACAGGAGCAGCCCTTGAGCCTTAGGAGTTCAAGGCCAGCCTGGGCAACATGGAATTGGGGGAGGGTTGTCAATCAGCCCAGGGCTTTTTGCTCAGTTCGGATGGAAATCGTGAATTGAGAAAAGTAGCTTGGCTAGCAGCCCTGATGTCACCAGATGACACCAGGTAGTGCTAAGTGACAACAGTGGATAATAGTTGGCAACTGTATTTCATGAGATTTTTTTCAAGTTTTTTTTTTCCCCCCCTATGCCTAATAATGCTACCTCCGTTCAGGTACATGTCTTTTGATGTACCTGTGCTCTCCTAGAATATGCTCATCTTTAGAGCTGGAGTACAATGAAAGCACAATATTCTCCCAGCTGGAAGTAAAGAGTTCTCACTGCTCCATATCCTTGCCAACACTTGAAATTGTCAGTCTTTAACTCTGGCGATTCAGGAGGGTAGTATCTTATTGTGAGCTGAATCTGGATTTACATGCTTAAGATGCCATTTGGGTACCTTTTGCAAATCAAGAGTTCAGGTTCTAGACTCACTTTTTATTAGATTTTCAGTCTCTTACTGATCTATAGGACTACTTTACATATTTTGGATGAGACTCTTGTGCCAGTTATGTGTGTTATATATATCTACTCTGACTGGCCTCTTCACTTTAATGGTTTCTTTTGATAAATTGAACTAATTTAAATTAAGAATTTATTAGTATCTTCCTTTGTAGTTGCTGCTTTTTGCCATCTGCTTAAATCTTTCCCTACTCAAGGTCATAAATATCACTTATAAAAGTATTTAACATTCCTATTTAAAGCTACATTCTTAAATTGTTTTTGTGGCTAGTATAAGGTATGCTTCAATGTATCGAAATATGACACAATCCTATTAATATTTACTTAAAAGCACTGAAAATGTCTTCAAATAAAAAATTGCCAATTTAAAATTTCTTTCACATGGCTACCACAATGACCTAGTGCCATTTACTTTTAAATGTTGTTTGCTCCTTTTTCTGTGCTGGGCGTTGAATCCAGGGCTTTCATACTGAGCTACACCTCCAGTCCTTATTATTATTATTTTTTTTTTACTTTGAGACAGATCTGAAGTCATTAATTTTCCCAGGCTAGGCTTGAACTTGCAGTCCTTTGGGAAGGTGAGGTGTAAGAGTGCTGAGATTCCAGGGTTGTGCCACCGTGCCTGGCTCTACCCGTATACTTAACATTACGTTCTTTGCCAGAGAGCACACGCCCACACAGGAGGCTCCAGACTGGGACTCTGATCTTTTCCACTGGTCTGTCTGCTGTTCCGGGCTCAGTAGTACTGCCTTAATTCCGTCACTTTAGGGTGAGCCTCTATATTCAAAGTATAGCTTCTCTTATTATTTTGTTCTTTAACAACGTCTTGGCTTTTCTTGGCCTTTCCTATCTCTCATAAATTTAGAATCATATATTGTCAATTTCTTTTTGAAACCCTGAGGGGACTTTTACTCAGTTGGATGTATTTTAGTATTAGTTTTCAATTGGCTTTTATTTATCTTCCCAGCCTGTTTGATTTCTATTTTGATAAGGCATTATAATAGTTTTATTATGGATGACAATAGCAGGATTGCTAACTATCAGAAAGCAGGGACAGTATTTTATATACTTTTAAAATGTTAAACATGTCCTGCAAAATGGATCTTTCAGATAAGGTTTGTAACTAGTAATTGCAACAGATATGTTAGCATGACCATGCCATCAAGATTTGGGGGATCAATCTGGTGTTTTATGGGAACATCCATGTCCCGGGAGAAACAGATGGAACTTTGTCTCTGCAGAAACAATACTGGCAGCCTTTTCAAATTGCAATGAGCCCAGATTTCTTAAAAATATTTTTGAATGTTTTAGATGACAATCTCTAAAACTGAGACAAGCGATAAGCATTTTTTGTTGTTGGTACAGGGGGTTGAACTCGGAACCTTGCACTTTTGCAAGGCAGGCGCTGGAACCACTGAGCTAAATCCACGGCCCATATTCTACATTTTAAATGTTGTATTTTGGATGACAGTCTTTAAAACTGAGATAAGCATATCCTAAATCTCCTAGATGACCTTTTAAAAAATAACCAAGCCATGTAATTTCTATGCCCAGAATTGCAATAAGCCAGTGATGCATAAATGTCTCTGTTTCCAAAGCAGATGCCACTGATTCCTCAGGTCCCTGTGGGCCTTGCATCACCTGGCAAACGTGAAACAGCTGGCTGAGGGCTTTCCATGGTCTCGTGTGATAGGTCGGAAAGTACGGAGTCGCCCACTCACGTCTGATAATTAACGTTATTATTACTTGAAACCCGTGGATTACCACACTAAAGTAAAGATGCCTTCATAAAAATCTATACTAATATCGCAAATTTATTAGTATAAAAAAATTCAATTTCATCTTATGAGTGTGCTACCTTAGTTCAACAACCAGTCTCCAACGTGAGAGGCAGCTGCCTGGCACCGCCTTTCTGTGTGTCTAGACCACTGGCCACGGAGGTGGCGTCTCGTGGAACCTGACTGCTGGCTCATCATCCGGAGCGACAGAGGCGCCGAAGCCTGTTCCTCCGGCGAAGCCGCCCCGCACCCAACATGAAGGGCCTGTGCTCGGCCTGTGCTCGGCCTGTGCTCGGCCTGTGCTCGGCCTGTGCTCGGCCTGTGCTCGGCCTGTGCTCGGCCTGTGCTCAGCCGCTCTGGGAGCGGAGGGGAATCTGCTGCAGCAGGGGGCGCCTTTCCTTGTCCAGAGGCTGACGGGCCGGATGGACACGGCCAAGGCTGCCGCCAGCCTTCTGCGATGGAAACCCATGGCCCTGGATTTGTGAGAACTGTAAGGCCACCTGATGGTTATGATGTCAACTGCTAGTTCTTCGTCAGATTTGTCCTTTTTAGTCGGGGAAAGTGAAGAGGAGGAAAAGGAAGCAATCCTCATCGGTATCAAGAGCATTATTAAAAATAGCATCAGGGCGCTGTCCGGGTGCACAGCTGGCTGTAAATTGGAGTTCAGTTACCATCCTCAGCGTTCAAACTGCTAGTTGGCTGTGTAAGCTCTCTCTCAGACTTAAGTAGCAAAATCGGTGTAGGACCTTCAGGCTTGCTTTTGACTGTCTACTCCTACAAGTACAAATGGTCAATAAACACATGAAAAGTTTTAACAGTGCGGGCTATTAGAGAAATGCAAATTAAAACGACACTGAGATTCCATCTTATCCCAGAAAGAATGGCCATCATAACAAATTAGCAGAGCCAGGGATTTAACTCGGTGCTTCCATCACCTGCCTCGAAAGGGTAAGGTCCTGTGTTCGATTCCTGGTACCAAAAAAACCCCCAAAATAACAAATGTCGAGAGACTGTGGAGAAAAAAAAACTTTATTTTGATGGGAATGTAAACTAGTACAACCACTATGTAAATCAGTATGGAGATTCTTCAAATTCAAAAAGCTAAAAATAGAAATTCATTCAAGCCAGCTATTCACCTGGTGGGTTATCTTCTAGAAAGAGTTAAGATATATTACAGTGATAATGTACACCCATGTTTTCATGGCAGTACAACTAATAGCTAAATTTTGGAAACATCCTATGTTCATCAACATTTGGATAAAAAAATGGTATTTACACAAAATTGAGCCCTATTGAGCCATAAATATAAACTTAAGTTATTTGTAGGAAATAGAGGCACCTAGAGACCATAATAAATCAGATACACAAGTTTAAATATTGCAAGATTTCTCTTACATGAGAAACATATAAACAAATTATAAAGAGCAAAATGAAAGATAATAGGAAGTAGAAGATAGATTTTTCTCAATTAGGAAAGGGCTCAAATGGGAAGAGATGGAGGGAGAGGGAAAGATGCAAAGGGAATTAAGATGTGATTACCTGTACCAGTGCCACACAATATCATCGTGTACTGCAAACATGCTCTAATACAAATTTTAAAATTTTTTAATAGGGAAAAAAAGAGTATATGCTATTTAAGTTCCACAAGAGCAAGGGGTACATCTGCCATAGTCTGGATCTAGAATGTTTTCTGTAGACCCCTTTGTAAAAGGCTGAGTCCCCTGATTGGTGCTGCTAGGGCCTTTGAGGGGAGGCTTTGGAAGTTTCCCTCATTGCCCTGGACCCAGGGACATCAGGTCCCCAGCTCCTCCAGCCACCATGAGGTGAGCAGCTTCCTCCACCGTATGCTGCTGGCACGCTGCACTGAGCTGCCACAGCCCACAGCAACAGGCCGCGTGGCCGTGGACCAACACCTCTGAAACCAGGACGCTGATGAACACACGATCTCTTCACTGCTAGGGTTCTAGGGCTTAAGCACACCTGGTTCTCAATATCAATTAGCAAACACTATACTTGCTTTACACCTCTAAGATAAAAATAACAGCTTCTAATGAATATTAACTCCTTGTAGGCTCTGACAGTTTCCTTTTCAGTGTTCGTTTATGCCAGAGAACACCGAGCTATATCCACAGCCCTTTTGATTTTATTTTGAAACATTCTCACTAAGTTGCCCAGGATTGCCCTTGTACTTTGAATCCTCCTGCCTCAGCCTCCTTTGTAGCTGAAATTACAGACATGAGCCACTGTACCCAGCCACACAGTATTTTACATTAAAGAAAACAAACTTTAAAAAATAGTTATATAGATCCACTTATTCAGTGTTACCCTCTTCCAAGAGCCTCATGTGCTCATAGGTGGGGTTCTGGAAGAGGAATAGAGCATGGAGGTGCTGTTAGCTGGCTTGCTGTTAGAGGGTGGGGTCTGGTCAGCAGAGGCAGTCGCTGGGTGTGTGGCCTAGAAGGGTTTATGCCCCTCCCCAGCTCCTCCCTTCCCTCTCTGCTTCCTGGTAACCTGAGATGACCAGCTGTCCCCCACCAGACCCTTCTACCGTGCCCTTCCTGCCTTGGAACCAGCCAACCATGGACCGAATCCTCTAAAACCTGTGAGCCAAACTAAACCTTTCCTCCTTTAAATTGTGGGTGTTGGATATTGTGGCTAAGACAGAGTTCTAGCAATATCAGACAATCTTAAATTTTGACCATGAGTGTAAATAAGCACTTTTAGGAAGAATACTTGCCTAGCATGTGTGACTTCCTGACTTGATCTCCGGCACTGAAAAACAAAACACAGGCAAAATGCAGTGTCTGTGTGCTGTTTGTCTTTTGTCCCACAGACCAGGTGGGTCTGCTAATCCAAGCTTAGCAGGCTTAGCCCAAATGTGTGGAACAGATAAAAGAAGCAAAGTAGTGAGACAAATCTTCCTGATCCTGGGAGACACTACACTTAAAGACAGAGCATCGTGGTCTTTGGCACCTCCTAGGCAAGATCCACCTGACTTCTCAGGCACTAGTTTTTGCTCGTTGCTTTAGAGGAGCTTCCAACGATGTGGTTTGACCCTATCACAAGGTTCTTTAGGGTGGACAATGTCCTCTCAGCATCCTGGCCCAGGGATGAGGTGTTGCCCCAGGGAAGCTCATTTATAGGCGGGCAGGAGACTGTGTGTCATGGCTTGTCTGGATGTCACCCCAAAGCCTCATGCAGTCATAGGTGGGGAGTTTGGAAGGTGGCTGAATTAAAGGGTGTGTGATACTGGAATTAAGGGTGTCCCACCCTGGTTGTGGCTGGCATCAATCAATAGGCTTATAGCCTGGATGGAATATAAAGGAAGAGAGGGGAAAGCTATTACTGCTGCTGGTGTTGCTTGCTGCCTGCTGCCTTCTGCCTACCCTGCCATGGACTGTTTCTCTACTCTGTGATACCCCTCAGCTATGCTACCCTGCCTTGGAGACAACTATGAACTAGAACCTCTCCAAAGGGAACTAAATAAACCTTTCCTCCCTTGTTGGCTATTTGTCTTAGCAACAAGAAGTGTAAGGCACAGTGTGAAATTCTCTGCTCAGTGGGAAGGAGAGTAACAATCTGGAGAAAGGGGACCATTTCCTTGTGGGGATCTGAATCTGTGGTCTACCTTGGTCATTTTCTTCATCACTGGGACACAGTACCCAGCTTCCACAACTTAAAGGAGCAGAGGTTTTATTTGGCTCGAGTTTTAGAGGATACGTTCCATGGTCTTCTGGCTCCAAGTCAGGAAGGGATCTGATCAGGAAGCTGGGAGGGAGATACAGTAAACCTTTCCAGTGACCTGCCACCTCTTAGCAGACTCCACCTGCTAACAGTGCATTCAGCTCTTCTGTGAATGGATCCACTGCTGAATATGGCCCCCCATGATCCAGTCACCTTCCACATCCCAGCCTCCAGACACATGAGCCTGATGGGGGACATTGTAGAACTAAAGGATAACCCCTGTAGAGACCAACAGCACTTAGTGTAGTCCACACAGAAGCCTGAGACAGAGTAGTGGTAGAGGTAATGAGTGAGGACAGCCACATCCCAGCGGAGACAGGCGAGGCTGGGTCTCTCCAGCAGGCCCAGCTCTGTGAGCAGCATGTGGTGGTTCAGAGGAGGCAGAGGTTGCTGAATCCCAGAGTTGCTGTTAGAGAGCAGACCCTGTGCTGTCTGAGTGACAGCCTGTTGAGCCTCCTGTTCTTTCCCTCCCACCACCTTAGCTGACCCAGAAGAGCCCCATTAACATGTGTGTAAATTAAGTCGTCTCTGGCTCTAACATCTCATAATTATGAGCCCAGAAAACTGATTAATTCAGACCACTTCCTCAAAATTTCTAATTATTTCATTTAGACTCCACTGACGTTTTACTCAGCAAAATTTTATTACGGGTGGCTCACATTAAAAAGGGGAATCAGAAGTATCTCAAATATTTAACAAAATGTTAATTTAATAACTATTTTATCTATTAAGTTTATGAACCAGGGGGCCGGGGATTTAACTCAGTGGTGCTGCACCTGCCTCACAAGCACGAGGATCTGAGTTTGATCCCTGGTACCACAAAAAAAAAGTTTATGGACCAAGGAAATTCAATGAGATAAAATGAATAAATAGTGTTAAACGTTCTGATTTTTTTTCAACAAATGTTTACTGATCTTTTCTATGGACCAGGCTTTGTGCTAAGTACCAGAACATAGCCCCGCAAGCATAGTTCTGTATGATAGTTCTTATGTTGTACTTTATTTTTTCCTGAATTATCTTAGTGATAGCTTGTCTTTTTTTTTTTTTGCCACCCCATCAAATACGTCTACGCGTGGGCTGGCCATTTAGCTCACCAAAAAAGTCTTACATGTACACATCTATACAAACACAAATATGTACATCTGTTTGAAGGTAAATATAAAGAAATAGAATAGGTGTAGGGAACAAGGAAAGGGGGGGACGTTACTAGAACCTCTGCAGTAAGTCCTAGTCTTCTGCGAGCCATGATGGCACAAGACAAATTAACTTATTATACAGGAAAGATAGAAAAAATGACTAAGAAGAAGCTAAGCTTTGGGCCTGATCAGTGCTGCTCTGGGTGGCAAAGAGGAAAGCCCTTGAATCTGCCACACCTTTTCTCAGTACATTGTCCTGAGTCCTGTGTTCCATTTGTTTCTGGCAGAGTTCAGAACATCAGGAGAAACAAATGTAACAGGTGACTGGGGGCAGGGGCAGCAGGAAATCCCGGATCAAGGAGGATCTATGCAGATGAAGATTTTGTTCCTCCCAGGATGTCTTTGACTGGTGTAATCTTGTCCTGGAGCATCACAGCATCACCAGATCATTGAGGTCGTAGCTGTGACCAGAGGCCAGAATGGAGTTATGTCTGAACATGCCATAGCTGGCCCCGTAGGCAGGAGAACTAGGGCCTAATCAAATGATTTTTTCCCCAAAATTATGTAGAATTATTCCCGACAAATAGGTACACAGGTAAGTGGGAGGAAGGGGAGGGGTCTTTCCCTGTAGCAGCTCTGAGACTGAGGGAGGCAGACAAACATCTGAATGGCAGGGCCCGGGGATTTAGCTCAGTGGCACTGTGCCTGCCTCAAGCACAAGGTCCTGAGTTCGATCCCCGGTACTGCAAAAAACAAACTCCAAATAGCTGAATGACTACACTGCCATGATAAACACTGAGCCAGAGGTTGTGCACAGCATGTTAGCAAGCAGAGGAGACTCTCAGCCAACCCAGGGTGGGGTCCAGAGAAACTTCCCAGGTGTGACTGGCTGGGGTCTGAAGGATGACCTAGTGCGTCGATGGAACAGAGAGGGCTGCCCAGGGAAAGTGTCTCTGGGCAACTACAGTGTCCTGTGGGACCAGAACCCACCCACTGGGAACAGCAGGAAGCACTGTTGATGCTTAGCATGCACCACAGGTGTGTGTTCTATCACCTTGCCTCAACTCTTGTACCAGTGAACATGGAACTATTTCTCCTAGGAAAAATATAGGATTATGTTCCTATTTGTAGTACATAGGTTTATTTGCAAAACTTGCTAGTCTCAAAGTGTAAAAGCAACTCTTTCACATAACCCGTTACATGTAGAACACATGGCAGGTGTTTCTAAAGTCTTCTACAGCCGCCTGCTCTGCAGAGCTTGCCTTGCTTGTAGGTTTAATATTTTTCATATTGTATCACTTTGGCCACCCAAGCCAGCCAGTACAAAGAGAAAGGGGTCCTGACCATAAATCTATAGCTTTCAGCCTCACAATACTGCCCCTGCACTTCCTGTTAGACATCATCTCATGGATCCCCAAGTTTAGTCAGCTTTCCATCTTTTCCATAGTTTCGTGGACAGTAGATGTTACTTCAGCACTTTCTGTACACAGGTGAATTTCCTCTTTTTCCAGATACTGATTTGTTAACATCAAACTCACCAGCCTTGAGTCTTGTGCCTGGAAGAAGCTGGTCTAAACACACGTCTTCTGTAGACACAGGGATGCGAGACAGAACTTCAGCACTACATATGGGGACCATTTTCAACATCAGAGTCAGCAGAAAAAAGAAAGATACTGAAAACACGGCAGTAAGTAGGTCAGGAAAAAGGATACTTGTTTAAAGAATGAGACTTGGAATAAGAAGGCAAACTGCTATACAACCTCATCTGGGAATGCATGTGTGGGTGCCTCAAAATTCTTCCCCTTTGTTCTGGTTCCCGTCATGCTCACAGGCAGGGTTTCATGGGGCCAGGTTAGAGGATGGTCACACGGGGGCATGGCCTGGTCAGGCGCCTCTCTCCTGGGTTCCTTCCTTCCCTCCGGTCTTCCCCTGCTGGTTCCTAGCTGCCATGACGTGAGCAGCCGCCCTCCACCAGCCCCTTCTCCCACCATGCCTAAATACACAAAAACAGACCTCTCCTCCCTTAAGCTATGGGTACCAGGTGTGGTGTCCCTCTGATAAAGTGACTGCGACACTCCTGCCTGGCGCCTGCCTGTGACTGAAAGTACTGAGCACTGACTCGTGGGCACCCTCGTGTGTTAGTGGGACCTCAGACAAGGCAGGCGCATGTTCGCTGCTGTAAGGGCAGCTCTGTGCTGCGCTGCATGGAGGAAGTGCGGCTTGCAGAGGTGGGGGAGGAGCGAGCTGGGGTCCTGGCAGCAGGGTGGGCTTGAGCAGTGAGAGGGCACAGAGGACAGCTGAGGCCCAGGCACCACAGTGGGTCCAAGTGCCAGGCCGGGGGCTGGGGACCGGGGACCTGGGCCCTGTGTCCGACTCCTCCACTGAGTGGCCTTAGACGCGTTCCTCACCTCCTCTTTAAAGGCTGGTCTCTAACACCCCAATCCCACATAATGGGAATGGCGCGCAGTTGTGTTGGAGGAGTGGGGGGTGTCTTTCACCTAAGTTGGGGAAGGAGGCAGAGACGCCACGGGTGGGAAGGGAGGGTGCAGCCCTGGGTCTGGCTGTGCAGCGGGCACTGAGGCCTGTGGTCTGGGCCTGGGCATCAGGAGCCAGGGGGGTGGCCGCCCAGGCCCTGGACAAGGTAGTCCTGGGATTTAGCGGCCTGGGGATCAGAAGAAGGCAGCAGGAGGAAGGCGGCGGGGGGGGCGGGCCTGCAACCCAGGGGGACCCGGGAGACTTCCCCCTGGACAGGAGCTGTGCCACTGCCAAGCAGGGTCCTCTAATTCCTGCTGAGTAACAGAATTCAAAGTTGTTCCACTCTGACGGGTTCCTCCCAAGCTGACGAGATTGTGCTGCTGTATCCCAGCCCTCCTTCCCCTTCCCCAGCACGAAGTCCCAAGTCGGCAGGCTGTGGCACTCACGTCCGGGCCCCAAGTGCCAACCTCGACTCCTCCTCCTGGCACCCCTGTTTCTGTCCCCCTTCTCTAGAAGTTCTAGAACCTGCTGCAGCCCAGACCACCTCATCCTGGTTCCCACCATCTCTTCGTTTTGGGTTGTTTAATGGAGATACAATCCTCACTGTTGGAAGGGTGCAGTCAGTGGTTTGTCTTGTCACAAGCTTGTGCAGTGATATTGCTACCCTGTTCCAGAACATTCCATCCCAAAAGGAAGCCCCGCATTCACCAACGAGACCCCCCACTTCTGCCCGTCCCCCGAAACCACTGACTTTCTGCCGCAACTGAGTTCTCTGTTCTGAGTGTTTGCTATAAACAGAATCGTACAATGTGTGCTCTCATACTTAGCTTCTTTCGTTCAGCATATTTGAGTTTCACTGGTGTTACTGTCTGTCAGCTCTTTTATGGCTGAATAATAGTCTATTATGAGTTTGCCACTTTATGCATTTGTCTCCTAATGGACATTTAGACCATTTTCACTTTGGGGCTATTACAAACAGTACAACACTGAATAGTCTTGTCTTAATCTCTTTGGGCTTTTATAACAAAATTCCACAAACAGCAATTTATTTCTCACAGTTCTGGAGGAATTTATTTCTCTCTTGGAATCTGGAAATCCAAGATCAAGGCGGTAGCAGATCTGGCGGCTGGTGAGGCCCATTTCCTGTTCACAGTGGCACCTCCTTGCCGGGCTGTCCTGGTGACGCACACAGATCCCGTGCATGAGGGACCCGCCCTTCTGCGTAATCACCTCGCAAGTTTCCCACTGTGGAATACTGTGCATCACCCTGAGGTTTCAATGCATGAATTTAGGTGGCGCCTCCAACATCCAGTCTGTAGCAATTCCTGTCCAGATGCTGTGTTGGACCTATGGCTTCAGATTGCTGAATAAACACCTCCATTTCCCCTGCTTCCAGGCCAACTCTAACCTGATTCTACACTTGCACGTTTGAAACACATGTAAATTTTTTTTTTTGTAGTGCTGTGTTCAAACCTGGGCCCCATGCATGCTAGTTAAATGCTCTCCCACTGAGCTACACACCCAGCCCTTAAACACGAGCACCTTTTAACTGTGTAAATCACACCGTGCTGAGCCTAAATTTAAAAGCTTTCAATAACTTCCACTGCATTGAGGGGGAGTGCAAAAGCCTAGGTGACCAACGGGCCCTGCCTTGCTCTTCAGCCACGTCTTCGGGGGGCTCCCCAGGTTTGCTTGGAGGCAAGGTGCTGCTGGCCGGCACTGCAGTGTGACACGGGCCATTGGAGGGGACCCCTGCTGTGCTGTCCCCAGCCACCCACCCCAGCCACTTAACACAGAGGAACAGGGTGGCAGGGTCTCCATTCTCTCCCTGCAAACCGAGTCACAGGATCCTAGGCTGTTAGGACTGACGGGGCCTTGGGGGACCCCTACCCCGGCCCGGTGACTTTGTGGTGTGCTCTGTGGCACCAGCAGACCTGGAGAGGGGGAGGACAGAGCAGTGGGCAGAGGCTGGGTGTGTCTCCCTTGCTCCATTTGAATGGACTTTATCAGCAGAAGGAAAAGAGCCACAGGAGCTAGGCGCTGAGTTCATTGGGCCGTGTCCATTTATAGAAGGAAAACCGAGGCTGAAGCCAGCACACCTCCCCGTTTTAGCCCTGAGTTGGGCTTGCTCTCCCTGTGGCGCCGGGCAGGGTGGGATCTGCTGGCTGAGAGGCATCAAGGGGACAGGCGGGCAAATGTTAGGGAAAAGCTCAAACCCTCAACCGCAGGTGAAAAGCCAGAGGGGTCGGGCGTGGTTTGGTGCAAACCTGTAATCCAGCTCTGTCCCGGCCCGCGGGTAAGTCAACGGAGACCCTAGAGGGGGAGCGAGGATGAGAGGGGACAGGGGACACGAGAGATGGAGACAAGACAGGTTTCTGATCAAGTCTCGTTTATTGCAGAAGCTGTTACAACATATATACCGTAGGGCTAGAGGGGAGGAGCAAGAGGAGGGTACTGGGGCTACTTCCTTGTTGCCGGGTAGATTTGCAGCAGGCCCGGATATGTCCGTAAAAGGCACTCAAGAGTTCTAGCGGGGGGGCAAGGCCCCCCACAGGTCCTCCCTTTAAAATTATAATTTTAGAAAGGCGTCAGGAGAGCCAAGCCTGCGGGGGCTGAGCCTGTCTTGGGTCAGAGCAACATACGTGTCTGCACCGTGCACCTTACCCGTCATCGGTTAACCAGAGAATCAAGGCTCTGGCACCTGTCTTAGGCGGCACACGAGGGCTCTCTCATTGCATGGCACGCTTGCTCAGTTGCCCGTCATTGGCTTGCCAGCCCACTCACCAGGTGGGGCGAGAACACTTCGCCACGGCAAGGACCTAATCGATGGTCCGACATTCGTCCTGGTCAGCCATTGCCAATCTATTATAGTAGACCTGTATGGGCGCTGTTTTTATTGCCTCTATCTGGGCTCTAAGAAAGGCCATGATTTTGTTATAAAGTACGGGCCCTAAAGAAATGAGCAAGAGTAGACCCAATAAGGGTCCCAGCAAAGGGAGGAGATAAGGGAGGAAACCATTGAGGCCAGTCCAGAGGGGATTTTGAGTGAATTTTTGTCGTCATCTATTGAAATCTTCCTGAAGTTCGTGAATTTTTCCCCTGACGATCCCAGATTTGTTGGCATAAAAACAGCAATGTTCATTTAAGGCTAGACTGTGAATAAGAGAGTTAAGCTACCCTGATTAAGCTTTTGAAGATAACCAATGTGGACATGCTACAATAACATATTCAGAACTTAACCAATATGAACGTTTTGTAACAACATATTTAGTGCTTAAATATCAAGGACAACCAATACAATCAATTTATAACATATTTAGATAATATTCATTGTGATATGTCTCCCATAAGATTATATAATATAAAATTTACTAGGGGGTCCCTTTAATGAATTAAGACCAGAATAATCATTTTCTGGGTGGCCACTTCTATATTCATCAAAGGGAGTTCCCATCTATAATCGTTTTGACAAACAATTAAGAATATATATCTTTTTATTTTATAACTGTTAATTGTAATTTGATTGTTGCGTGTGGGTAACAATGCACGTCACTTTCATAAAATAAATTTCAGTGGTACTTTGATCAATTAACAACCTGGGAAGAAAAGCATGTCTTTAGTTTAATAATATTATCTATAAGTCAATTTAACAATAGGCGAATATCCTTTGAAGAGGAAGGAACATATTGAGCTCAACTGTACAAACACAAACAACAGACAATAGACAAACATATAAGACAGTGTGTAAAATTAGGGTGCACCCAAATATAACTAGCCAAATTGAATTATACTATACTCTTGATGATTATTAGATTGTAATTGTAGGTGCCATTGTTAACTGGTTAAGATTGGACAACGTCAGGTCATCGGCATCATCAGCACACCTATCAACTTGTTTTACTAGGCGTTCTGGGAGCCACCTGGCTGACTTCATTTCCTTGGAGTAAATACACACCGATCCTCAGCCCCAGATAAGTACAGGATCCGGCCCGTGCCATGAGTGGTCCAGGGGGTCTTTCCACATCACCGAGGCAAATTGTCGTTGCGTCTCTGGTTGCCAGAAACGATTGGCTGCAGATAAACCTTTGGCATCCAAATTTAAGAAGTTAAGAATAAATAGTGCATGTGATATCAGATTTCTAGGAGACCCCTTAGTAGGATACCATTCCCCCTTTTTTATTTTGTCTAAAGTAATTTTAAGTGTGAGATTAGCCCTTTCTATAATGCCTTGTCCCTGTGGATTATATGGGATTCCCGTTATATGTGTTATTGTAAATTGTTTGTAAAATTTGGAGAAGCCAGAGCTGATATAGCCAGGACCATTATCTGTTTTAATTTGTTGTGGGCAGCCAAGCACTGAGAAGGCAGTGAGGAGATGAGCAATGACGTGTTTAGTAGCTTCCCCAGATTGCAGGGTGGCAAATATGAATCCACTATATGTATTAATGTTGACATGTATATATTTAAGATTTCCAAATTTAGGGTAATGTGTGATGTCCATTTGCCATAGGGCATTTGGAATCAAGCCACGAGGATTAACTCCCAGATGAGGTGTAGGAAGGTGCAGAGTGCACGTAGGGCAGGCCTTAACAATTTGTCTAGCTTGTTCTCTAGTAAGCTTATACATAAGGCGAAGCGTGTGAGCATTAAGATGATGGAATTGGTGTGCCTTCTGTGCTTGGTCAATCGGACTGGGGGCATCAGTATTTATTGAATAGGCAAAAGCCTGAGGTCTTGTGGCTAGGTCTGCTAAGCGGTTGCCCTCTGCAAGTGGGCCGGGTAGGTTAGAGTGGGCGCGAAGGTGCCCAATGAAAAAGGATTTGGATCGTTTTCTGATTAGATCTTGTAATTGGAGGAAAAGACCACCAGTCTGAGAGGCAAGTTTGATCAGTCCACATGTTTCTAATAAGGGAACAGATTGGGCAATGTAAGCACTGTCAGTAAAGAGATTAAAAGCTCGGGCAGGAAATGCGGTAAAGACCGCTATGACTGCCTGGAGCTCGGTTAACTGGGCCGAAGAGTGGGCGGTTTGGAACTGGACAATGTTATCATCCCACACATAGGCAGCCATTCCAGTGGAAGAACCGTCTGTAAAAACGGGTAGAGCCTCTGGCAGAGGAAAGCAA
Organism: Heterocephalus glaber; assembly: GCF_053883595.1. Taxonomy (NCBI): domain Eukaryota; kingdom Metazoa; phylum Chordata; class Mammalia; order Rodentia; family Bathyergidae; genus Heterocephalus; species Heterocephalus glaber. The sequence goes on from NW_028258315.1 coordinate 5,417,726, forward strand.
GAAGTGATCTTCGGGAAAATGAAGTCATGTCTGTTGGCAAAGTCAATAAGTTTGCTGGGAGGATAGTGGTTGTCCAATAACCCTGAATAAGAAGCAAGAGCAATTGGGCAGGAATCGGTGGTTTGTATAAGCCAATCGACCTGGTCCTTAGGGTAGGGTTGGATAATGACATCAGGTTCTTTTCCAAAGTACATCTTTCCATGGTCTCTGCCCAAGATAACTAGGTCTGCAACTGCAACATAATAGGGGTAAAAGACCCGCTTAGGGGAAACTGGGAGATGAACCCACAAAAGGGGAGCGGTTTGCCAAAAGACAGCAGTGGGAGAGAGGGAGGTTTTGCAGATGATATACTGTAAAGGAGAGTTATAATCCATAAAAGTAATTGTTTGATTTTGAATGGCTTGTTCCACTGTACTGATGGCTTTGCGCCCCTCGGCAGTGAGCTGTCGAGGTGAAGTAGGGTGGTTATCACCTTGTAGGGTATCATAGAGAGGCTTCAGGTCATGTTTAGTGAGCTTTAAATAGGGCATAAGCCAATTAATGTCTCCTAGCAATTTTTGGAAGTCATTTAAAGTCTTAAGACCGTCCAGCCGCAAGGTAAGCTTTTGGGAGGAAATGTGACGTCCCTTCATCTGAAATCCAAGGTAGTTATAAGGGTCTTTTAGTTGAACCTTATGAGGGGCAATCTGGAGGCCATGAGATTCAAGTGCCCGTCGAAGGTCAGCATAACAAGCTAAAACCTCACTTCCTAATTGCCCCGCTACAAGGATATCATCCATGTAATGGATAATATACATTTGAGGCCAATTGTCTCGGGTGGATTGGAGTGCCGCGGCTACAAATGACTGGCACAGGGTGGGACTATTGGCCATGCCTTGGGGCAGAACCAGCCACTGAAAGCGCTGCATTGGGGTACAGAAATTGGTCGCTGGAAGGCTAAATGCGAAGCGTTTTTGATCAGCAGGATGTAAGGGGATGGTGAAAAAGCAATCCTTTAAATCAATAATAATCTTGTAATACCCAAGGGGAATGGCTACCGGCGAAGGGAGACCAGGTTGTAAAGCTCCCATGAGTACCATGGTTTTATTAACTGCTCTAAGATCTTGTAAGAGTCTCCATTTTTCCGACTGTTTTTTAATGACAAAAATGGGAGTATTCCAAGGGGAGTGGCTAGGAATAATATGGCCAGCATGAAGCTGTTCCTGCACCAACTGTTGAGCTGCTGACAATTTCTCCTTAGAGAGGGGCCACTGATCGACCCACACTGGATCATCTGAGAGCCAGGTAATCTTTTCAGCATGGGCCGCAGGAGTGTCAATGGCCCCTATGGAAAATGGCCTAGCCCTGCCCGAGGGGGCCGAGGGACAGGCTCAATGGGGTGAGTAAGGTTTGTAGGGTGTTTCCCCAGTCCCGTTCCTGGAATGTACCCATTTTTAAACATCTGCATAGTGACAATTTCATTGGGGCTGGAAATAATTATCCCCATTTGTGATAGTAAGTCTCTTCCCCATAGATTAATAGGTAACCCTGAAATGATATAAGGTTGAATGGTGCCCTGATTACCATCTTGGTCTCTCCAGGTCAGATCTTTGGCACTTTGTTTAGGATTTTCACTCTGACCTATACCCCCGAGATGGGTGAGGGTGTCTTTTAATGGCCATGCCTGAGGCCAATCCTCTCCCTTTATGATAGTTACATCGGCACCAGTGTCAACCAGCCCAGAAAATTGTCTCCCATCTAACCACAAGGTCACGAGAGGCTTTTGTGCTGAAAGTATCTCTGACCAGTAAACATCAGATGAGCCGAATCCCTGGCTGCCTCGGGCGTTGTTTAGAGCCTTATTAGAGGTAGAGAGAAGGGGAAGGAGTAGCAATTGAGCAAATCTTTGGCCTGATTGAATGGTATTAATAACTTTGGGAGAAGAAACCATAACTTTAATTTCCCCAGAGTAGTCATTATCTATCACTCCTGGGTAAACCAACAGCCCATTTATGGTACTACTGCTTCGGCCTATTACGAGGCCAAAAGTCTCTCTAGGTAAGGGTCCAAAGACTCCTGTGGCGAGGGCCTGGACTCCCATTTCTGGGGTCAATACTGTGTGGGTGGTGGCACTGAGGTCCAATCCGGCACTTCCTTTTGTGGCTCTGATGAGGTCTGAAATGGATTGCTGTTTATTGGAGCAAAATTGAGCGCCCCGTAAATTTGTTTGGAGTTGGGGGCCTGGGGCTGGCCCCCTTTCCCGTTTCCCGAATTCGAATCCTTAAGAGGGGGAAGGGGTCGGCCCTGGGCATCAGTTTTGGATCGGCACTCACTCGCCCAATGCCTCCCCCGATTACATCGGGGGCAGGGCCCGGGGGGCGGAGCATTGGGGCCCTGCATTTTAGTGGTCGGGCATTCTCTAGCAAAATGGCCGGTGGCCCCACACCGGAAACACTTATTGCCGACGTGGCGTTGCAAAAATTGTTTGACTGTGAAGCCTTGCATGGCGGCCGCCATGGCAAGGCCCTGTTGGTAGGCGGCCCCAATCTCAGAACAAAGGCGAATGTAGCCAGAAAGGTCAGTTTTCTTTTTATAGGGGCGGATAGCGGCCTGACAGGCGGCATTGGCGTTCTCAAAAGCAAGCTGTTTAACAAAATCTGTCCCTGTCTCCGCGCTCCCAAAAATCCGGCCTGCCGCCGTGAGAAGGCGGTGGACAAAGTCCGCAAATGGCTCGTCTGGGCCCTGCCGAATGTTAGTGAGGGAGGCACTCACGTCTCCTTTGGAGGGGAGCTTTTTCCAGGCCCTAGTGGCGGCGGTCTGAATCTGGGCATATAACCCCGCATCAAATTGTATTTGTTGGTCGTTGGCGGCGTAGGCCCCCTCCCCAAGGAGCATGTCAAGCACCCATCCATTCCCCGCCTGAGCATTGCGCCTAGCAGTTTCTCGGCAATTTTTAACATATTTAGATTTCCATAATAAATAATCACCTCCTGTAAGGGTGGCGCGGGCCAGAGTCTGCCAATCAATTGGGGTGAGCCAATTTTCTGCCACCGATTCTAAAATAGCCATGGTGTAAGGTGCAGTGGCCCCATATTGAGCTGCAGCCGTTTTAAATTTTTTAATGACCTTAAAATCAAAACCACTGTGGTGTCTTCACGCCTGTCTCTGTGCGTCAGTAGTTTTAGTTACGGGAAAGGCTTCCGCATTTTTAAGTTTCAGGGATACTCCCGACCCGGATGGCACCCTAGGGGCCGCCCCTCTAACGGGGGGTCGTGGCTTAAGTTTGTCTTCTCTACGGACATTTTTATGGGCTTTGCCTGTTCTTAAGCCTTCAAGCTGGGTAATAAGTTCTTGGTGTTCCTTTTCTAACCTTATCTGTTCTTTTAGAAATTCTATTTTGTCCCGGAGTTCCTTTTGGGGATCAACAACAGGACATGCCAGAGTGGGAGTGTCGGGGCCTGAAGAGATATAAGGAGGGGGATATCCGGAGTCGCCCCACAATGCTCCCCCCGCGGGCTCCTCCGACCCGGAGCCCTCTTGGGGCGGATCTGGGGGCGGAGGCGGGCCACGATAGGCTTGAAGGGAGGGATATAGGGGCGGAACCTTCCGCGAGGGTGGGGCTGTCCTAGAGGCGGTGGCGGAAAGCAAGGAAGCAGGGGTTCGGCGAGGCCCTGCCCTACAGGGCTTGGCAGGGTTCGTGGCCGTTTGGGGTTGGTCCGAAGGGACGTCATGTCCGTCGGGGGCGGGATCGTCGTCACTGTCAAAGGACATCAAGTCCTCTTCTTTGTCTGACAAAGAAGTCGTGGTCTCAACGGGCCTGGGCCCCGGCGCCATATTGGCCCGGGAGACTGCGTCAGAATCACTGGCGGGTGTCAGCCCCTTACCATCTCGGAGAGCTACCTCCCCAGCCTGTATAGCCTGCGCCACCAGTGGATCCCTCGCTTTATGAGAAATAATATCATTAATCAAATTCCAATATGAGAACGCCGCAATAGGGACCTTCCCGGGTCCGCAAGTGGCATAATAATCCTGGAGAGCTTCCCCCACCTTTTTCCATCTCTGTTCGTCAATGGTTCCCTCAGCAGGGAACCAGGGACAGAGATCTTTAATATAATCAAAAAATCTTAACAACTGTTTGACTGTAACCTTTACCCCTCGTGCCTGTAATGTCTTCTTGAGACCTTGCACAAACAATTCGTGCTGACTAATGCCCTGTCCCATAATCGCTGCTCAACTTACCGAGGTGCAAAAAGACGGCAGGTCCACGTCAATTGCAAGCCTCTCCCGTGTCGAGTGTGCTCTTTGTTCCTCAATCTTAATCTTAGGGCCCCTGAGCAGCGTCCTTCACTGGATCCCCCGTTCTCTGGCCGCACGTTGGGCGCCACTTGTCCCGGCCCGCGGGTAAGTCAACGGAGACCCTAGAGGGGGAGCGAGGATGAGAGGGGACAGGGGACACGAGAGATGGAGACAAGACAGGTTTCTGATCAAGTCTCGTTTATTGCAGAAGCTGTTACAACATATATACCGTAGGGCTAGAGGGGAGGAGCAAGAGGAGGGTACTGGGGCTACTTCCTTGTTGCCGGGTAGATTTGCAGCAGGCCCGGATATGTCCGTAAAAGGCACTCAAGAGTTCTAGCGGGGGGGGGCAAGGCCCCCCACACAGCTCCATGAGAGGCGGAGGCAGGATCCTAAATTCAAGCCCAGCCTGGGCAACTTAGCAAGACCCAGTCTCAAAAAATGAAAAGGCCGGGGAGGAGCTCCTTGGCCGAGCAGTCGCCTGACCAGTGAGGCCCTGGGCGCCGTCCCCAGGGCACAGCATGGCCTGGAGTTAGAGGGCCAGGGGATGGAGCTCTGGTGACGGCCAGGCCCGGCAGGACGGTGCTGCTCCTTCAAGGGTCCCAAGGGGGGAGCAGGGCAGAGCCTCAGAAAAGGCCATGATGGGAAGGGGTCCCAGGAACAAGGGAAGGGGGCAGAAAAGCGAGGTGAGTGGAAGCAGGACAGGTTTGGAAGGCCAGCGCCCGAGAGCAGCTCTGGGATCAGCTGCAGTTTTTCAACCCTACTAAAGAGCTGTGTTGTGGTCGAAGGGGGAGGGTGCTGACCACGTGCTGCCCACCCGAGTCCCCGGGGCTGCACCAGGTCCTTGGGGACCCCGTCCTCGGCTTCTTTGACTTGATCTGCTGAAGGGGCTGTGAAAGCCCAACCTCCTCCAAGCTGGAGACCTGAACTGCAAGGCCTGGCTTCCGGCTAGGGAGGGCGTGGGGTGGATTCGCAGGCAGAGCTGCTGTCCCAGCAGCCACGCCCAGCTTCTTCCCAAACAGCAATCGGGGCACTTTTCCTGCTCTTCTGTAAAGGTCGGGCGGCAGTGAAAGTGTTCCTAGCTAACACCTGTAGAAGCGTGAACTTGAGATGGCGTCGGGCATATAAACAGACCCAAGGTGGCCCAGCCTTGTCATGGAGGCGCCTTGCCAGGAAATCATAGCCCGACACAGGGTAGGACTGGAGGCCGTCCAAGGGGCACATGATCTTTTTTTTTAATGTACTGGGGATCAAACTCGGGACATTGTGCTTGCAAGGCGGGCGCCGGAACCACTGAGCTAAATCCCCAGCCCCCTGGGGCACATGTTCTTAACACATTGCAGAAAGTCTGTTTTAAAAACTTTTGTTTTTGAGAACAAGGTCTTACTAAGCTGCCCAAGCTGGGCTTGAACTTGCAAACCTCCTGACCCAGGAACTGAGCTGGAGACAAAGTGAGAGAGAGGGGAGGAGGGAAGCGGTGATGGTCGCAGGACCATCTGAATGTGGTCAGTGCCACTGAGCTACACCCTGGAGATGGTCGGGAGAGTTAACTTTGTTACATATCTTTGACAATTTTCAAAAGTGTTTCTTATAAAATTTTAATGTAAAAGCCAACATCTGAATTTAATGTATGGAGTAGATCTTTAAAGACAGCTTCTAAGGCGGCACTGCATGCTCTCTGAGGAGTCTCCCACCCGCCTGTCTCCTGCGCCTCCAGACGCCTCCCGGCTGCTTCCCCTTACTAAGAGGGAGTGCACCTCCCCGCTCTGTCTCTCGCCCCCTGAAGACGGGCACAGTCTCCCTGCGATTCTGCATCGTGCAGACCGGCAGGCCAGTTCTCCTTACTCGCGCTTCCGAAATGGTGAAGCTCCCCCGCCGGGTTTTCTGCCCGAGGCGGGACAGGAGGAGACGAAAGGCCTTAAACCGGAAATGACGTCACCCTCTGGCTCCAACAGACTGGGTTCCCAGGGTCGGCTCCGAACTCAGGAAGTGGCTTTTCACTAGGGAGTGAGCTAGAAAAGCCCTCCTTCCCTTCCGGCACAGGCCCTGACCGTCCGCAGAGCCCAGCGCCCGGAGGATTCGAGTGGGGGTGGCCGGGCCTTGAATGCAGGGGCAAGGGGTGGGGAGGGCTAAGGGAGAAGAGAGCTGCGGAGTGAAAGGCATGTGGAAGTGGACTGGCGTTTGGAGGCGTGGCTTAGGTGATCCTGTGAAGGCGGACGCCTCCGGAAGAGGACTGATGTCCGCCGCACAAAGGGCCCGAGAGCTGCCAGGAAAGCGCCGTCTGGGAACCAGCGACTGCGACCTTTGCTGGCACCGGACTGTGGACGTGCAGAGCCGGAACTGAGCCTTCTGCCCTTTATAAGCCACTCGGTCTTCGGTGCTTTGCTACAGTAGCCCAGCCAGACCCACACTGAGCCCAAGAGAACCATTCCCTGCGAAATGGGTAGCAGCAGGCCTTTGGCAGAGACGGGAGAAGCAGGTTTCTCCAGAACGCTGCAGGTGAGGGTGCGGTTTAAATTTGAGAAGACCTTCAAGAAGAAAGCTGCTTGCAATAAGTGCTCGATTAAACAGTATTCATGAAGACCTTCCTCTCTGTATAACCTAGTCTTAGATCTTCTGCTACAGCAACAGAAAATGAAGTTGCAACCCTCCTGCCTCAGCCTCCCAGAGTGCTGGGATTACAGGCATGCGCCATGCACGGCTAACATTTTTCTTTAATATGACATCGAAACAGTTTTATTTTTTTTTCTTTTTTTGGTACCGGGGATCAAACTCGGGACCTTGGCGCTTGCGAGGTAGGCGGCAGAACCACTGAGCTAAATCCTTGGCACCAAAACAGTTTCTTTGAGAGTTCCACAGTGGACTCTGAAGCCTTATCAATGAACGGCCCATCCTCTGGTACAGCTGGTTTTTCTCACGTTTTGCATGGATTCTTCTCCCATGCATGATTTTGTCACGTCTTGATAGCCTGGAAAATGTGGTTCGCTGAGAAATGTAGATCTTCCAACCATTATCACATTTGGGTTGCTGGGGATTTAGCTCAGTGGTGCTGCTGCCTGCCTCGCAAGCAGAAGGTCCTGAGTTCGATCCCTGGTACCAAAAAAACCCCCACATTGCCTTCACCATTGTCAACAACAGGAAAGTCTTTAAATACTGGTGTGGTGCCTACAAGTTCAGATTTTAACTTCAGCACATTTTTTCACTTGTTTTCATAGAAGTCAGAGGCTCCTTTGGATTATTTTCAAGAAAGTGTCGACCAAATGGCCAATTTGGAATAATCATAGTTTATCTGCAGCTCCTTTAAGTGAAATTGGGGTTTCATGAAAAAAGCCAGTAAACCCACGACTCCCTATTTTGTCACACATACAAAAAAGTATTAAAAATGTAGGCTCGGGTTGAGATTTAATAAAATCAGTAATTGGTTTAGCCTAGGATAAGCGACGCTGGCATAGTTTTATCTTGCCCCCCCCCCCACTGCTTTCGCAGCACCGGTGTACATGCCCACAAGTGAGAGCGGCAGGAATGAATTGGCACTGTTAGGAGAATACTTCCCGCCTCAGGGGCTGCCCCTCCCTCGCCAAAGGGTCCCCAGGATCCCTCGGGGGGTCGGTGGATCCCACGCTAAGAACCACCACGTTCTAACTGCTAGCGCTGTACACACTTCGGCCTGAAGGGGGCACTCGGGGCCGCCTCCCCTCCCTTACTCCAACCTGAAGCCTAAGAGGCCAGTATGGAAAATGAAAGGGGGGACCCTGGCTTTGGGGTCAAACTCCCCTGCACCTGAAGATACACTCACTCCTGCTTGTTTCGTTATTTATACGACCCGTTCCTCACATCCGGTGTTAGTCCAGCCACCTCTCCCCCACTCCCCGTGGTTAGGGTTGCTTCTGCCTGGGCGGAGGTGACGGGGCCCCAGGGACCGGGCCAGCCGCCACTGCTCCCCTCGGCCACACGGGGGCGCCAGTGCGCAGAGGCCCGCACGGTGCTGCGGTCCAGGGCTGAGCCCACCGTCACGCCCGCAGCCGCGGGACTCACCGGGGTCACCGCTTTAACGCCGTCCCGCTCAGCCGGGGGTCTGCAGGCTACAGCCCGAGGGCGTCGGCCGCGCGGGTCCCCGGCAGCCCCGGCCGGGCCTCCCAGGGCTAGGCCCACGCGCCGCCCTCTTCCCCTGATTTTATTTCCCTTGATTTATCAGCGCTTTTCACAGCCCTGTGTCTCCATCCCGTTCAACCATATCAAATCGCTCGAATGCCTGCTTATTTTCCATTTTTTCTTTTCTCTCTACTTCTTGTCCTTTAGATAAAAACTTCTTGCTTCCCAGGTTTTCCCTGCCTTTAAAAACTGCTCATTGAAAAGTAGTAAAAGCAAGTAGTGGTCCAGAGTGAAAATGACGGAAAGCACGCAGTGGCTGGCAAGACCCGGTCCCCTGAGCTCCGTCTCCAGAGCCGGCGGGACCCTGGCTTTTGCGTTTCCTTTCAGAAGCTCACTGCGCCTCCTGTTGCCCGGCAGGAGCTGCCGTTCGCACAATCTGGACCTTTGATTTTCGTCTTGGCCGAGTCCTGGGGTTGTCTCAGCAGCGCAGGAGGCGCCCCCAGGCGGCCGCACCCGGACCCCCGTGAGCGAGCGTCCGGCCTCCCATCCTCAGTCTGCGCTCGGCTTTCGGGGCGTTTTCACCATACGTGCTGCAAGGGACCCGGGTTTTAAATATTCCTTATCCCAACGTCAGGGGTTTTGAACTTCTATCCTGAATTTCAGCTGGGGAAAAACCTGGCAGAAATCTGACAAATGAATCCATTTCCCCACTTTGCTCAGGGAAATTGTTCCACCCGGCCCTGCTTTGCCTCCCTGGAAAATTAGTGAAATCTGTTTGTATATGAGTCTTGATTCATCTTTTAAGATTTAAAAAGAAATGGACTATTTTTAGTGGGTTAGTGGAGTTGGGGTTTACAGAAAGTCGAGTGGAAAGGACAGAGGCCCACTTGGCTTCACCTCTACCCTCCCACACTCGTTTCTTCTGTTAGCAGCTTGTGTTAAGTGGTGCATTTGTTACAGCCGCTGGGGGAGCGGATACACCATTACCACTCGGGCAGCGTTTACACTGGGATGCACTCTCGGTACTGCACATTCTACGGCTCTGAACAAGTGTATGACGACAGGCATCCACCGTCATGGCGGCCACACAATAATCTCTCTGCCCAGAGTAACCTATTTCTCCCTCCCTCCAACTCCTTAGAGAGCCCTCCGTCGGTTGCCTTTCCCGGAGGGTCATGGAGTTGGAACCATAGTATGCAAGCTTTTCAGATTCGCTTCTTCACTTAGTAATATGCATCTCGGTGGTTTCTTCGTGTTTTTTCATGGCTCAATGGCTCATTTCTTTGCTAAGTTCAGGCTTTATTTTTTAGTTTCATCTTTGAAGCATACTGTCTGTCACTTTCTTGTCACTAGGATAATAAGATACCTGATAACCATATTAAAGGAGGAAAGGTTTATTTGGGTCTCAGTTTTAGAAATTCAAGTCCACGGTTGGCTGGCTCAAGTGCAGAGGCGGCAGGGAGAAAGGGCCGTTGTGGGGCAGACAGGTCAAGGCAGGGCGGCCCGGAAGCAGAGAGGGAGGAGCCAAGGGTGATGGGCCCTTCCGGGCCACGCCCTAGTGACTCCTCTTCCTGAGTGCGTTCAGCTTCCTTCCTAATAGCGCCCTGGTCATCCAGTTGCCTTCCAAACACGTGAGGCTTTGGGGCCCGTTAGATCTAAGCCATAGCACATACCTGTCTATATCTGGAAGAAAAAGCAATACGCATAAAATTAACTCCCTTGCTACTACTCCGCCTCCTGCAAGGTCACATCCCCCACCTACGTTTTTCTTCCCATTTCCTAAGAATTTATAGACTAAAGACCCGAGGGCATAAACTATCTCTTGTTGCATAACAATTATCTCCAACTTAATGGCATAAAGCAGTAATAACTATAGTTGCCGAAGGGTGGGAAGGTTGAATGGGCTTCCGATCGCTCCTGGGCGGATGGATGGGTGCTGGTGCTGAGTACTCTCACGGCGGCAGCTGGGACCCACAAAGCAGGACACAGTTGGCGAATCCTTGGTGTCTTTTATGACGTAGCCTTGGAGGAACACACAGTCACTTCTGTAGTCTCCAGGTTTCGCGGGACACGGGAGCAGTGTGAACATCAGGCACTGAGGATCACGGGGCAGTACTGGACACTGACAGGGAAATTCGTAGGTTTAGTTATTTCTTTGTGGAAAACTTTACATTGGAAATTGTTCTGGGCACGGGGATTGAACCCAGGGCCTTATGTGTGCTGGACAAGGAACTCTGAGCTACTTGGCAGCCACAATCATTCTAAGCTTTACTTACACATACAAAGCAAGCAGTGCTTAGACATCCCAGTTTGTAGCAAATCATGTTGAAGAATTGTAGCCATCATAATAGTGAAATTAGTAAATACCGAGATGGTATGAGTTTTTAAACTTTATGCGAACTACTTGTTAACACTTGGATATGGGAAGACTGCAGGAATCAATTCACTTTCATATATTTAAAATTTTCACAGGAACATAAATGTAGGCATTTATCACAGTGCCGGATGTGTGACAGAACACATCTGCTTGTGGAAAAATGGCTCCGTTTTATTTTTCCCTCTAGCAGGTCGATACCCGACTTGCCCACATTCTGACTCAACTGAGGCTCACACAGGAGCCCTGGGCTTCTGCTTATTTACAAACACACAGATGTCTGCCTCTTCACCCACACACCGGGAGCTCAAAGGTGAGGCTGCAGTCTGTTTTGAAATGTGAGGAACACATTAAAACACTGTCCCCAGAGCGTAGAGAGGTAAACACCGCGAAATGTTCCCATAGGTAGACTTGCCAGACAGACCTGGGCCCGGAGACTCTCCCGGATGGGATCGTAAACACCCACACCCACTCCTTACGCGCACTGTTGACTGTCCTGGCTTCACAGGGCCGCCGCTATAGACTATCGATCTGGCCGAGAACTGCAGAGAACAGCGGGATCACCCGGAGAAGACGCACGTCAGAACACCAGCCGTGTCTCCCAGGTCGCGCCGCGGGAGTCCTGTGGCTGCTGGGCTTGACCCTCTGCCTCTGGTGTCTCACACCCGGGATGATGGCAGGACATTATTTAATCACATTGGAAAGGGGATCTGGGGAAGAAGACATGAGCAGGGAAAGCTGCTCGGGCAACACTGGCCTCTTGTGTACCTACTATGCACAGGGCTTTCTGTCATCCACAACATACACCGGATCAGCTGTGTGCTCTGTGTACTTCCACTTTGTGACGTGAGCTCCCTAAGGCAGGGATCTGCGCGTATTTTACTGACGGCGCTGTTTGCAGCACCTTGAAGAGTGTCTGACAGTAGTAAGCATGCAGTAAATCGGAGCTGAATTAATGAGCATAGGTATTGTGTTAGCAGCAAGTAATTACTGTGCAGTACACGTGCTGAGCTCTGAAAAGCCGTCTCCACAGATTTGTCTGTTGTAATGTTCCCAGCAATCCCATAAAGCAGGCACTGACATTGCCCCAATTTCCAGGTGAGGAAAATGTGGCTTGGAGCTCACATGACCTGCAGAAATGGCAGTGTGGGGCGTAAGCTCAGGTATTTGGTCTGCCACGCTCTGGGAGGTGAATCAGACACAGCCCCTGCTCTGCCAGCGAATACATGCGGATTGGAGATGAGACTGGGAGACATCCCACAGCTCACAGCGCCATGGCTGCAAACCACCTGTGTTCCCCATGCCTCCCGCTGCACCTCACCTGGATACCAAAAATGCCACTGGCCACTCCAGCTCGCATGAATGGTCTTAATTGATTGCCGTGAAAATACTCTTGCAAATTTTACAAAAGCATTACTGTGTAAATACATAGGAAGGGACGAAATAATGCCTGACCTTCAGTGGTTTTACCATAAACCTGCTTCTAAGCAGAGGCGCCCATCACTGATTAGGTTGACCCAGGGAGATGCGCAAAGGAAGTAAAATTAGTAAATTGCCCTGATAACTGGGACAGAATGAGAACTGGAGGTGGGTGGAGGACATTCTAGGCAGGGAAGAAGAGCAAAAGAACCTTCAAGGCCTGTGACTTTAAACCTTTTCTCCAGGGCACTGGTTTTCGCTATGATGCTGGTGAGGGACTGGTGCTACTGATGTGTGACCACGGCGATCCGTTGTGAAGTCTTTGCTCAAAGAACTCCACAGTAAAATAGTTTAAAAAGTGCAGTTTCTTGGACTTGGGTCAGAGTTCTTAAAGCTCTTGTTGTCTCAGCTCCCATCAGCCCAGAGCCTTCTAGGAGAGATCTGTAGAAGGTGACTTCTAAGGCAGAGAGGATGGAAATGTGGTTGGGATCAGATCACACGGAAGTAAGTTTGTAAGTTTGGACCGTGTCTGGTAAGTATATGAGGTTGGCACTGAAGCAGGGGCTGGGCAAGAGCCCTCTGTCAGGCTGTCCCAGAGGACTGGCAGTCACACCAGCTGGGCTCCCACCAGCACAAGCAAGATGGAGACAGCTGGGGTCTATTGTGAATAGCTGGCTGCTTGTGATTGGCTGAGACACAGCTAATATCAAGTGAGGTTGCAGTTCACTGTGTACACACTTAAAATATGTATGGAGGCAGTTTTAGGCCAAGCCTAATTCACTTTCAGTTCCTAGTCGAGGACACAAAGTATCATCTAGTGAGAACGGGAGGCAGGAGGGTTCCCTGTCTTTCTTCAAAGAGACAACAGACCTGGTCATTTTCCTACCGTTCGTTTCTTACTGTCTCACACAGAAGAGGCCTGGGTCTGTGGATGTGGAGACTGGGGAGGCCAACGGGATCCCTCTCCCAGAAGCTGGAGGAGGCTGGGAAAGCAGCTGCCCCCTGTGGCCATGCAGAAGCAGTCAGTTGTTATGAGGCCTGGACTCCTGAGGTTTCCTACCAGTCACGGATTAAGATCATGTCACACTTGTCAAGAACTCACATTTCTACATATTTCTGATCATGATATAAGATGTCCAAAGTTGAATCAGAAAAATTAAAATATAAGTGGGATTATATTTAAAAGGGGCATAAAACCTGTATGAGAATAAAAACATCGCCGTTTGAAGCATTAACAGGAAAGTCAATTAGATTTTAGTTGTCCCTTCTAGATTTAAAGTTCAGACAACTATTTTTTTTGGTAGGTACTGGGGGTTTGAACTTGAGACCTTGTGGTTTCGAGGTAGGCACTGGAACCACTGAACTAAATCCCCGGCCCAGTTCAGATGACTGCTTAATTTCAGAAAAAGTTTGATCCTTAGGCCAGTCTGGGGAAACTCCTACATTACTCTGAGCAGCGACTGGGAAACATGGTAAATCCTTGATTAGAACGATGAATAAAGCATATTGAAAAGGAGATGCCAAAGGTAAAGGATAAAAAATATTTAAAAAACCCCAAATCTTCTCTCCTTGTACTTTTGGTTGTAGGGAGGTGATGAGGCGGCTCCTCCTAACACCACTTATGCCATCCTAGGGGCTCTGCATCGTGACCTCATTTAGCTCTAAGTGCCTCCCCAAAGCTCCACCTCCAACCACTGTTAACCTATGAAATTGGGGACTAAGTTTCCAACGTAAAGCTTTTGGGGTACACATTCAGACCATAGCAGTGAGTAATTCATTTCCCCACTGTAAGCCTCTGTCTTACTTTTTCTCTCATTGCTGAGACAAAATACCCAACACAAGTTAGGGAGGAAAGGTTTAATCTAGCTTACGGTGTGTAGAGGTTTCAGTCCATAGGCTGCTGGTTCCAAGGAGGGGTGGCATGGCAGGCATCACAGGAGAAACAGTCCATGGTGGGCAGCAGGTAGCCCACAGATCTTTTTGTCCGTTATGTCTTATCCAGGCTACTTAGGGTGGGCAGCACTCACACCCTTAATCCTAATGCCCTTCATTCTAGCATTGCACCATGAATCAATCCCAGAATCAATCCCAGAATCAATCCCAGCATGACGTACTCTAGATCCAGCCACCTCTGATAAAGCCCACCTATGACCTCTTGAGGCTTTGTGGGACATCTGGACTCGGCCTCCAAGACCCATTATTGGGTATGGAAAATAACAATCAGCCACAGGGCTCCGAGAGGATGGTGGGAAATGCCACAGTCCTGTGCTGGGTTTCTGTCCAGTCCCGGCCCTTCTGGGTTGGCTGGATGCCTTGGCTAGAGAAATCATCTGAATCTCTTCTAGCATTGCGCTCTGAGCTCTTCAAAGTCCCTCTATTCTGTTAAGATGCATTTATGTGAGAGAAAAATGATGCAGGCAAGCAGGGTCATGTTTTTTTCAAATTCATTGCAAGTTTATTCTTCGGCCCAGCTTCAGTTGTGTTGATAAAATGGGGCCTATGGAGCTACAGAACTCGATCCCCTCAAGTTATGAGGCATTTTTCTCAAATTACCATTGCCGCATTTTTAAGCCCCTGAAAAATTAATTTGACCTTAATTTAAGGTAATCTGTTTCCAAAAGCTAAAGAGATAGAGGAACTGTTTCTAAAATGATTCTGATTAAATATTTAAAATTTTTATGTGGTATAGACAAAGATTTTTCCTTTGGATTCTATGAATTATATTTATAAAAATGCCAATTAATGAGAAAAGCATAAATTTTATTTCATGTGAATATTTTTGTGTATACTCAAAGGCTTTATTATGTAAGAAATGACCCAGAGAAATAGGCTTGAGAGGTCATGTTCCATCTAAACAACAAATGCCTATTATAATGAGTAACGAAGTTGGGTGTGGTGATGCACACCTATAATCCGAGCTCTCAAGAGGCTGAGGCAGGAGGATTGCCATGAGTTGAAGGCCAGTCTGGGCTACATAGTTCAAGTCCAGCCACAAATAGTGAGATCTTGTTTTAAAAAATCAATGACAAAAACAACGAATATATACACACAAAATAAGTATTATAGCTAATTTGGGGGTTGGTCAGCCTAATCAGAGGAGCCACTAAAGTATTCCAGGTTGCACAAGCATGGCCTGTGGCCCATCTGGAACGTGGTCCCTTGGCAAGTGTCTCTGCTAGACCTGCTTATGACTTCCAAGGGAATCTGAGGTCATCACCTCTGTAATCAGACCATCGAATTGGACTGCATGGTCACCTTGCTGTGTTCTAGGAAGGGCCCAGTGCCTTCCGTTCTTAATGCAAAGCAGAAAGCTCCTTTCCAAAGACTTTACCTGCACTGTTCAAGACGTCCCAGCCCAGGTCTCTGGCCTGGCAACCAGATGATCCCAGCACTGGCCTTTGAGCCACTGCAGATAGGAAAGAGCTGCTGTCCTGGAGGGATTCCCGCTTACCTTGGGAATCGTGAAGAAAAATGCTGTGATTTCAGTTAGTAGACATGCTGAGGATAGTTCCTGTGTAGCTGGAACAAATGGTAAACTAAGAACGTACAGATGGCTGGAATAAATACTTCAGCAGAGGCACACGATGTTTGAGAGAGGACTAAACACATTTCTAGGAGCTGGAATTCATAGTTTCAGCTTCAAAGTTATTTGCGTGTTGCATCTTTTAACTGCAATGTGCTTTGACTTACAGTGGGGTTGAAGTCCCAGTGAAGCCACTGTGGGTGAAAAACATCCACAGTGGGAAATGCACTTAGTCCACCCACCCTGCACAGCCTCGTGTAGCAGCACAGTGCCGTAGGCAGGGCATGGATTGCTTCTCACACTCTTCGGAAAGATCCAAATTCAAGAAGGTGAAGCGTGGTTTCTACCAAGTGCATATCGCTTTCACACACTGTGAAGCCTAGAACTCAAACTTGGAACCATCCCTAGGTCAAGGGATCAAGCACCTGGATTCACTTTAGGGATCCTGTCTCTGGGTTTCCACCTGGGACAGAAGTTATGTGTCCCCCAGGTGTGCCAGAGCAGGTCTCTGCAACGGGTCAGAGACCAGCTGTGTCCCAGAGGCCAAGGGAGGGCATCCCGAGAGCTGTAGGGCCCAAGTGGGCTTCTTGCCATGCCTGCCTTTGAAGTCTTCCCTCAGCTTCTGAGGAACGACACTTCCTAGTCTCCTCTGACCCTTGGGGCTGCTCATTCCCCATCTCCCTTTGCCAGGTCATCTTCCTCCTGGCCTTGAAATATCAGAGTTGCCCTAAGGTCAGTCCCAAGCCCTCTCCTCTTAACCCTGAAACTACTGTAGTGAAGAAAAAGGAACCCGTCCTCTCTCTGCACTTCTGCTTATGTGATTTTAGTGACTTCCTAAGCACTGATCTTGGAGGTCAGGCAGTTGAGCTGTGTCACTGGTCTTCCACTAGCTTGCTGTGGACGACACCTCCCACTCCTGGGTGGTGATAGTAAGGGTTGCCCGGGGGACTTCTGAGGGATCTGAAGGCCTCTTTGGTTGATACCATTGACTCTTCCCTAGGGCCTGGGCGGGTGTCCAGGGGTTGAATTGTGACACCAGAGGGCCAAACACTCCATTCTTCCTTCATGCCAATGGCACCAGTGACTGAATGTGTGTCCCCCAAAGAAACATGATGTTTGCTCACACATGCGTAGGCCACTGATTGTTTCAACTCCAGTCAGCTTTCCCCATGCTCTGAGTCCTCCTGCTTCTGCATCCCATAAATAAACCTAAACCCCATCCTTGAGGCAGATTCGACACCCGGTGTCCCCCTCCCTGCTCAGCTATCTCGGGAATAAGCTCCTACTCTTCTGCAAACTGGTCATTTCAGTGACGGGCACAGTGGACACAATGTGCTTCATTCAGTAAGATACCTATTTGGCCTTTGTTGTGGTTTAAACATCAAATGTCACCTAAAGACTCACGCATTTCGGGGCTTGATCTCCAACACAGCAACGTTCAGAGGTTGGGCCTAGGGAGATGACCTTATCACGAGGGTGCTGACTCCATGAATGGATTCATCCACTGGTGAGGTCACAGATGAATGGGCTTTCAGGAGCTGGGGCCCTGTCAGAGGAAGTAGGTCACCAGCAGTGAGCCTTTGAAGGGTGTATCTTACCCCGGACCCTTCCCCTCTGGTTCTTCCCCTCTGGTTCTTCCCCTCCCCCTCTGCTTTCTGGCTCTCCTGAGGTGAGAGGCTTCCCTCCACCAGGCCCTTCCGCCATGATGTTCTCCCTCACCTCGGGCCGACAGCAATGGAACAGCCAACCCTGGACTGAAACCTCTGAAACTATGATCCCAAATAAACCTTTCTTCCTTTACATTGAATGTATCGGGTATTTTGTGACAGTGCCAGAAAACTGACTAATATAGTCTGTCCCTAGTTCTGATATAGAACTTCTAAGACTCTGGGAATCTCTGATGGGAAGTTGGTCATTTGTGCATTGCTATTTTTGTAATCAAATCTTGTTAAATAACAAAGAGCCCCCTTTGATAATACCCAAGTTTATGATAATGTGATTTTGACCAAGACCCCCAGATAGCCCCAGGATGGGCTGGTTACCAGGAAGAACCACTGAGAGAACTTTCAACCCATCTCCTGACCTCCAGGAAGAAGGGAGAGCATGCCCACGACCTCAGGGGTGGTGCTCCTTAGATTCTGTTAGGGGGTTAGGGGTGTGTCTTTGCCTGCAAGGAGAGTTGTGGCCCAAAGGGTTCCCCCAACACCAAGCCTCTTTGACATCCAATTTTACCTTTCAGCTAGTTTGTGAATTTTGTATTTAACCTCATAATCTGTCAATGCTTATTGAAATATAAAAGCAATGGTTTCTTTCCCAAATTTCGAAGAGCTCCATGCGGGGCACATAATAACCACCAAGATCTCAGCAGCAGGACCAGCCGAGAGCATTTGCAGTGGGAGAGATCTTCCGGAAAGTGGCCTGGGTGCCAGTTGCACCACAGCCTAGTTTAGGGGTCCAGGCAGGCCGATGAGAAGTCGTTCTAGGCCTTTATATTCCCTGTGTAGAGCAGGGTAATGTAATTCCTACTTTGTAGAGTTGTTCTATAAGTAAGACCGCGCGGGAAGAAGTGGATGCAGTATCCAGTAGGTGCTCAATTGGTATTAGCTATTAATAGGAACCTTACCCTCATCTTCCTTTACGCGATTCTTTTTGGGAAGTGCTTTCAAGCCCCGCCGGGGTGGGGGGCGGCGGTTTGTTGCCACTCCCCTACCCTGTGCTGACAGGCGCTCAAATTTCATCAGTGAAGTGGGTTTTGAATCAAAAAATAAAAACTTCTGGAAGTCTTGCAGTCCCCAAATACGGTGAAGTTCCCGGCGTCCGCGATCTCCTTCGGCGCAGCCCCGGGTTGGCCTCGGCCCCTTGCACGGCCCGAGCTTGCCGCGTGCCGGGCCGAGGAGGGTTCAGTGGGCCTGCAGGGCCGTCCTCCCCGCCCCGCCCCGCCCCGCCCCGCCCCGCCCCGCTCAGCCCGGCCCAGCCCAGCCCAGTGGAGCCGAGCCCAGCCGAGACGAGGGCGGGACGTGCACGCGGGCCGGGCGCGAATGGCTCCGCAGCTCTGGGCTGCGTTGGTGTCGGTCCGTACTGCAGGGTCCGCGACCTAAGCCTACCTGCGCCTCCAGGGCAGGTAGGTGGGGACCTCGGGGCTGCCAGCCGGAGCTCGGGGAGGGAAGCCCGCGGATCGGAGCCCAAGTTCGGGGAAGGCGGGTGCCGGAGGAGAGGGTGCTCCCCGCGCCTTCGGCCTCGCAGGACCCACCGCACGCCCGCACCCGGGACTCCCAGGTCTGTGACAGGCGGGGACGGGGGCGGGGGGAGCTGGCTTCGGGAGACCCCCTGCTCCGGAAGGGAGAGCCCTTGGGCCACCCTTGGGGCGGGACGATCAGGAGGGGCACAGCCGTGAGCCTCGGGAGGGCTAGGGGCAGGGAGCCCGCGACCTTCAGAGTCTCCTCGCTCGGGGACTGGTTTCCAGGTGTCCGCCCCGCGCCTCCCCGCGCCTCCCCGCGCCTCCCCGCCCCCGACCCTGACCCTGACCCTGACCCTGACCCTGACCCTGACCCTGACCCTGACCCTGACCCTGACCCTGACCCTGACCCTCCCCCGCCGGGCAGGCCCACAGGGCCCAGCCCGCGTTCTCCTCCCACTCAGTCCGAGCAGCGCAGCTAAAAGCTGACGGCTCCACGGGAACCTTGCACGTCCTGGCCGGCGGCCTCCGTCTCCCCTAGGACATGAGTTCCCCGGGGAGTGTGGAGGCGGCGCCCGCAGCCGGACAAGGCCGGGGGGAGGACGGTGCCGCGGAGTCCCGCGGGGCGCAGCTGCTGGGCTCCGGCTATGAGGAGCTTCCCGCTGCAGAGGCCCCGGGTGTGGAGGGCGGGTCCCTAGCCTCAGAGGAGGTCAGCCCCTCGGGCGCGGAGGATCTGCCGGGACCTCGCCGCCCGCGCGTCCGCTCCTTCTCGCTGCCCGCCGACCCCATTCTGCAGGCGGCACAGCTCCTGCGGCCGGGCGCGGAGGGCGGGGAGCGAGCCGGGAACTGCTGTGCCAAGTGCAAGAAGCGGGTGCAGTTCGCCGACTCTCTGGGGCTGAGCCTGGCCAGCGTGAAGCACTTCAGCGAGGCTGAGGAGCCGCGGGTGCCGCCCGCCGTGCTCTCCCGCCTGCACAGCTTCCCCATGCGAGCCGAGGACCTGGAGCAGCTCGGGGGGCTGTGGGCCTCGGGCGCGGTGCGGGCCCCCCGCCCCGCGCCGCCACCTGGGCCCCGGCTCCCGCTCCGGCCGCTCTTCCAGCTCCCGGGGCCGAGCGCCGCGGCCGAGCGCCTGCGGCGACAGCGCGTGTGCCTGGAGCAGGTGCAGTGCCCCGCGCCGACGGGCGCTGAGGTGACCGGCTCCGGGCGGGTGCTGCGCTGCCCAGGGCCCAGCGCCGTGCTGGTGCGCTACACCTTCACCGAGTGGCGCACCTTCCTGGACGTGCCCGCCGAGCTGCAGCCCGAGCCACCGCCGTCGGGGGACGCGGAGGGGGACCCGGCGGCCGAGCGCTTCCGCTTCTCGCTGTGCCTGCCCCCTGGCCTGCAGCCCCGGGAAGGCGAGGCCGGGCGTGTGCAGGACGCCGCCGCCGTCCACTTTGCTGTCTGCTACCGCTGTGCGCAGGGCGAGTTCTGGGACAACAACGCGGGCGCCAACTACACGCTGCGCTACGTGAGTTCCACGGACCCGCTCTGAGCCCGGCCGCCGCCGGGTACCATGGGAACGCTTTGCGGAGGCAGCGGAGGACACCGCCGAGGCCCCCAGCCCAGGCAGATCCTTGAGCGACGCGCGTGGGCCTGGTCCCAAGTCTTCTCCACCCTCCCAGATGGGCTCTGGACGCCCAGCCTTCCTCAGAAGGGAAGAAACCCCCAAGGCCCCGAGGAAAAAGCCTCCCAGATCCTGGGCTCTATGACCATGGATTTTGTTTTTAACTCAGACTCAGTATTTTCGCCTTTGCAACTTGACCGAGCCCGGTAGGGGAGGACAAAGCGCTCTGCCACCGCGCATGTCGGCGACGGCGTAGGAACTGGCACACCCTTTCTCCCAGAAAACTGGCCGGGGGCTGGGTCGCGCTGTCCTTTTAACTGGGACCTGGAGAATGTTTGCTCAGATGCTATTTACTCGTGCAAATTGTGGTCAACTATCCCTTTAAAAAGTAAAGGTCACTCGCACACCTGTTTGCACTGCGTCTTCGCTCTGGAGCGTTTTGGGAGGCCAGGCCGTCTGCTGATGACACAGTGCACTTTAATCGTCAACAGCAGCATTTACAAGTTTCCCTTCTTCGGTCTCCTGCGTGGTGTGGAGGGGTCCAGGTTTCCCCACTGTTGGAGAAAGTGTGCCATCCCGGCTGGGATGAGACGTTTGGTGAAGTGGGATGGCAGAGTAACACAGCACAGCTGGCCTTGGTGGTGAGCCGCAAGCAGCCTCACACATGCCCCAGCCCCCGCGCAGACCAAGCAGAGAATATCTGTGCTGGGCCTTCAACAGGTCTGGATGCCAAGCACAAGGGACTGGCTGGAAGCGTGGCTTTTTATCCCTCAAAGCCACAGCAAGGCCTGGTGACTTCGTGGCTCATGAAGGCACAGAATCAGGGCCTGAGTCTTTCTTGCCCACTGCTGGGGCCTTCGAGTGCCAGCGTGAGGTGGCCCTGCCGAGCCAGCAGCTAGGGGTCCTAGCAAGGACCTGGTTCCATCACACCTCGGTCATCCCTTCCTTGGGTAATTTACATTTTTGAAAGACATGTCCTGTTTTCTAGCACAGGGCTAGTATCATTTATTGGTTTGGAGCTGGGGGCCTTGAAGGAGGGAGGTATTCATGGTTGCCCTGATGAACAGGGTGGTCAGCGGACTAAAGACCATGAGCCACATCGGCCAGAGCCTCTCTTGGTAGGTGGGCCTAAGAATGGCTTGTAAATAGTGGAAAACACCCCAAAGAAGAATACTGCTTTGCAATGTGAGAACATTACGTGAAATTTAGATTTGGTATCCATAAATAAAATTTTACTGGAACACAGCCATGTGTATTTGTGTATTTCCTATGGTGGCTGTTGTGCTACCATGGCAGAGTTGGGTAGATGCAACAGAGACCATATGGAAAGTGAAATATTTACTGTCTGGCCCTTTATAGCACACAGGCCAACCCCTGCTTTGTATTTTTAACACTGCTGAGAATTGTAGTTAACAAGGCAGTTAACCTTTTAGTGAATTTACCACTTGAAATAAACCTCTGAGAAAAGGCAAAACTGTTTACACTACTCTCAGCAATCTTGGTTAGAATAAACACTGAGGCAAAAAGAGCAGTTATTACTGAGTAGGGAGGGAAAATCCACCTGCTGCTTTTTCACTTAGAAGATAATACCAGACACTGAAATATGGGCACAGTCTCTGCCTTTATTTGGTGTGTGTGTGCACGTGTGCGCACACATGCACGCCTGCTGGGGAGTGAGCCCAGGCCCTCCGACATGCTAAGCATGCACTCTGCTCTCAGCTACATCTCTGGCTGCCTTTGCCTTTAAGTGGAGTATCTTTAGCTCTGCAAATATTTAGTTTGAACTTTGAAGTGGAGACTTCTCTTTGAATATGGCAGTGTTACCAAAGGTTAACCATGGGGAAATTTTAAAATAATTGTCGATGGAGACCATCACAAGGTAGCCAGCTGTCATTTATAGTTGGAATAAGCACTATATAATTTATATAAACGTTAAAAAACGTATAACATGGGCCGGGGATTTAGCTCAGTGGTTTTGCCACCTGCTATGCAAGTGCAGGGACCCAAGTTCGATCCCCGGTACCAAAAAAAAAAAAAAAATAGAAAAAATGTATAACAATAAAAATAATCACTATTGCAGTATGTGTTACAAATTTAAACTTTTATAACAATAAAATAACCAGTTATTAAAGTGATGTCTTTTTTTCTCAATTATAAAAGCAATCAGAGCCGGGGATTTAGCTCAGGGGTGCTGCTGCCTGCCTCACAAGTGCAAGGTCCTGAGTTCAATCCCCGGTACCAAAACAGAACACCAATCAGTGCCTTTCATGCAATGTGCAGGTACTTTTGCATCTGGTAATAACATTCTTAAAAGTGCATTCTTGCAGCTAGATGTGCACGCCTGTAATCCCAGCTACTCGGGAGGCTGACAAGCTCAAGGCCAGGCTCGGGCAGCTAAACCCTGCCTCAAAAATTGGGAGAAAGGGCTGGGCATAGAGCAGAGGTACAGTGCTCACACAGCAAGCTCAGAGCCCTGGGTTCAATCCCCAGCACCACAGAAAAAAAAATACATTATTGCACAGTAATGCCTAGCACCTCTGTAAATATATTTTATATTTTTCTTACGTATTTGTAAGTAGTACATTTTAGCTAAAAAATAGCTATAGTCAGCATATATATAGGCTATATATGCTGATTTATATCATAATGCATTATTTTTGTTTTTTATTTAAAATTGTATTAGGGGCTAGAACTGCACCTCAGTGGTTAAGCATGTGTGTGGTGTGTGCAAAGCCCTGGGTTTGCTCTCCATTATCAGACTGAAAATTTAAATTAGGAGGCCAATATAATGTAAAAATCGAGAGTGTGTTATCTAGTACCCTTTAAAATAGACTGTTACATCTACAGTACAATAGATAAGACAGATTTTTAAAAAGTACAGTACACACAACAGATTTTCTAAATTGATTTCTAAAAATATAATTTTGAATTCAATTATTTTGCAAAGACTTGTTTCATAAGCTAATGAACATCCAACATGGTTCTAAGGCAGGAGATGCAGCTTTGCCATTGTCTAAATCTTGGAGGCTAGCTTTTCAGATTTGTTAAAATATTTTGAGCAGCCCAGTGTTTCTGCAAACACTTTATTAGCATGGTGGTAATCTCTCTCTAGGGCCTTCACACTGAGGCACTTCCCTAGCCCCTTCATATTGTTTTATTCATTCATTCTGAGACAGCATCTCACTAAGACATGAAGTTGTCCAGGCTGGACTCGGACTTGTGATTCTCCTTAGCTTCCCAGAGTGCTGGGATTAGAGGCGTGCACCACCACACCCACCTGGCAGTCTTTTAAATGATGATTTTATGACGTGCTAACTTCTCTTCATAGATTAATAACAAACTTTTCCTGTTGTTGCTGGTGATTGAACCCAGAATCCTGGGCAAATGCTCTACTGCTGAGCTATATTCACAGGCCGTAGCAAAAATTTTGAAATAATTATGAAGTAAAAATGCTTTTTGTTTTTTTAAAGTTTAAAGTTATTTCAAAGGAAAGGGAACTATCTTTTTTTTTTCCAGCAATGTTTACCTCACCTTGAGTAAGTTTAGGGTCATTCTGCTTATGTAATAAAATCTTACCTAGCTCTAGTAAATACTGAGTAGTAAATAGTAAATAAAAAGTTTTTTCCAGAGATCTAATGGTGCTGTTCTTCACTAAGGAGATTCTAGTTGCTTCCCTATGGCCGAGTGTTTCTGTGGATCGCTGCATCAGGGGTACTGGATGAGATGTGGGTTCTTCTCTCTAGGGCTTCAGAAGCAGCACCTGGCAATGTGGCAGCAGGTACAGAACAAAGCCCTGGTCTGTGAGGGAAGGTGGATGACCTATTCTTAGACCTAAGTAGGGAGCCCTTGGAGCTCGAGGGGGGCACCAGCATCTCTGGCCACCAGCAGCAAGAGCTGTGGCTGTCGGGCTTGATCTGGTCATGAAATAGTTAATGAATATGCTGCTTAATTCCCAGCTAGTTTAACAGATACAAAGAACTGAAGCCCTCGGCGGCGAGACGTGCCACTGTCCCAGACCAGATGCAGGCTGTGCTGTCTCCAAGCAGACAGAACACAGAACGAGATGTTATAGAAGAGATCACAGAAGTACAGCACTGCATCTTCCCTTCCCTTCCCTTCCGCTGCATAGGCCCCAGCCACACACATTTATGTGCCAGACCCCTCTCCCAATCTCCTATAAAAACTCCCGCCTTTTGTCTTTGGGCACATCATGATGGGCCTCTCATTGCCCTCAGTCCACCTCCACCCAGGTGGATAAAGCCTGACCAGTCTGCTCCGCCGCCTTCCCCAATTCCCAAAGCAGCTGGGAGGGAGACAGCTGTTAACCATGGACACCCCTGGAGGGCTGAGTATTTTCTCCCACTGTAGATGTGGAGGGCCTTCTATCATGGCTGTCCCTCCACTTGCTGTCCTCTTCTGGGGCCCTGACCCAGGGATGAGGGCCTCCTTGGAGCACAGTGGCTCTTGAGATGTCCACACGGTGAATTGGGGCCATCTTATTTCATCTTTGGAAGGTTTCTGCTGGGCTCTCTGGAAGCCATTTCTCAGGTTTGCGGTATTTCAGTAAGGGTTTGGTGTATTTTAGTGAGCTAAGAGTTTTCATTCCCTGATGCAGTTATGTATGGACATGCGATGTTTTGCTTTTGTGGCATCATGGAGCTGAAGGCAGTGTATTTCCTGCTCATACCTTCAGAGCTGGGTTTGTAGGTTAAAAGAGAGCACTGTGGTCCTAGTAACTTAACAAACAACAGGGACAATTTCTAAGCTGTCTGCAGTCTGGCCTCTGCCCAGCCAAGTCCCCGTGAGCCCAGGGCTATGGCTCCCAGGATAGGATGGAGAATGCGCTGCTTGAAGTCATTAGGGCCAAGGGGCTGGGAGCAGGGAGCTGGCTACCTGGGCTAACCCCAGTGACCTGGCTTTCTGCTCCTGGCCATCTTGTAGGTAAGCGGCTTGTGCCCGGAAGCTGACCCTGGTTTCTCTTCTGGACATGACAGACTCTTTACCTATGTGGCCCAGGGTGTCTTCCTGTTCTTTTCTGGACTTCCTGTAGCTGAAAGAGTGGAGGGAGGCAGCCTGAATTGACCTGCACACCCTCAAAGCGCTGGTTGTTGCAGCACTAAATACTATTACTTTAGGCTCATTCAGATTTAAACTCCTTTGTGTCTTTCCAGTAGACCTTGGATTTGCATTTCCTGGAGTTTAGTTCTTTGACCTTGACTTTATTTGAGCAGGAAAATTTTGGAAAGGAAACAGCCTCACTTCAGCCTGAATATAGATTCTGACATGGCAAAGATCAATCAGGAGGATCCTTTTTAAAGGTGACGTGAGATTTTCCCAGTGCATCTCATAGAGGAAGAGAAGCCTGTTTGTCACAAGTTGAGAGCCAGTTCCACCAGAAAGTCTACATTTATACAAACTACTCACCTGTACGTATGTCTTTCTGGTAGAGCAAAGCTATTTGAGGGGGAGGACCTGGATTTTGTATACTCCCTGACTGTGGTCATTCAGTCCAGTCACACCGGCACTGCTCTGGTCCTGTCCAGCAGACTTGTTACCTGACGTTAACAGTATCCTAATGATATAAGGCATATGATATATGGACCTCCAAATAATATAAGGGAAATACTATAACTCCGAACCTGCTAGATGTCCAATATGCCAAATTTATGTTCTCTAAAATTGAAGAATGAACTCTAGGAAGAATTTGAGAAAGAGATGGCTTCTGAGAGAGGGGCCTGGGAAGTGGTTGCCCTTCAACCCTGCTTCTCAGAGGTGTTTTATGGAGCAAAGTCACGAGGTGAGGTGGGTTCAAGTTGGGATAAAACTACAGTCAATAAGATTACAAGTATAGTTGCTTTGGCAATATTGATCCAATGGGAAATCACGAGGTGGGTATTGAGGGTGGGGCAAATAGAGTATAGATTATAACAAGTGTAGTTGCTTAGGTAATATTGATTAAATGGGGGAACTAACAGGGAAGCAGGTCACATAGCAAGCATACAGGGTCCAAAGAAGGATTTCCAGGAAGAAATGGGCTAAAGATGTTTTGACTTCCACCCAGGTGATTGATGCCTTTTAGACCGTCAATCACTGCTGTTCATCTCCAGGGGAAGTGTGAGTGCAGTTCCTCTTTTTCTTGAAGCCTGGCTTTCTGTGAATGTGCTTCCGGCCACTATTGTCTTGCGTTTTGAGGTCCCAGCCCTACCTAACTGCCTGTAATACTTGTAAGTAACTTAGCTGTCTGCAGTACTAACACAGGCTGAATGGGAAATTCACTGTGAAAATCTGAACTGAATAAGGAGAAAGGGGGGGGATTTCATAAACTCAGAATGAAACATTTAATATCCATGTTGAGAGCTTCCCGAGCACATCCTGCAGATGACTTCTGTAAGTAGCTACAGGAGTGTGCTATGGAAGCATCCACTAACGGGAAGAGGATGGTATCTAAAAAGTCTCTCAGGGAACGCTTTGCTGTGCTCTCTGAGGATATGTGGGTTTTAAAAAAAATCTCCTTCCTTATCCATGACTGTCACAAATTCCTAAGATAGTCAGCTTATAAAGAGGAAAGGTTTGCTTTGGCTCATAGTTCTGGAGGTTTCAGCCATAGCCCTGTGACAACATAGCTTATGATGGCAAGGAGTACACGGCTGAGCATGGTCTGGATGCAGGAGAGACAGAAAGAGACCAGGATCTCACAATCTCCTTCCGGGTCATGCTCCCAGTGACCTAGGGCCTCCCACTAGGGCCCACCTCTTAAAGGTTCCATCACTTCCCAGTAGTACTAAGCCAAGGACCAAGCCTTTAATGCACAGCCTTTTGGGGACATTTCTGATCCAAACTCTAGCAATGGCTTCTTGTTACAGGAAGCTGTTGAGCAGTTGAATTGGCATATTTGTGTCTTGGTAGGTGAGAAGGGCCAGTATTTCCTAGAGAGCGCTGGGCTCGTCCCTAGGTCTTACACTATTTAAAAATAAATGCTTAGAGTCCTTTAAATAGTCCAGCACATTCCTTTGTGGCCTTTCAGTCACCTTAGAAGCAGTTGTGTACAGGAGCACAGACTTCAGGCTTGTTGTTTCTGATAATGCATTTCCTGGCCAGCAAATCCAAAATCCCCCCCAGGTCACTGTTAGAGGCAGAATTGGGTTTGGTGTGTCAGCATTGTAAGTCGGCAGGTCCAGCTGAGTTTGAAGGTCCCTGGGCTATCTACATATATTTACATATTAAATGGCAGACCATGCTTAGTAAGGAAATATACAATATTTTAGGGAAAATAACCTACTACACATTTAGACAGGTCTGCGGGTCTTGCACCCCAGCGGGAGCAGCAATAAGAAGTCTGAGCTTCTGTTTGCAGGATCCTGAGTTCTCTTGGATTTTGCTGTTGGCAGAGCCCTTAAAGATGGATTTATGTGTTGCTGCAACATGCCCTGAGTGCCGGGTTTTTCTGGTGGAGGGAACAATGTCTTCAGGATGGATTGTGAAGACTTTGAGTTCTGAGCCACACATCCCTGCCCTGCCTCACACAAGCCGCCGCTCTTCAGAGTCCTGAGCAGGTGGGCTGGGACGCATGGCCTGGGCTCCCTGTCCCGCAGGCACTGGCCTGGGCATACATACTGTGCTGATGGACACCCTGAGCCCTAAGGCATAGGGTTTGCTTTTGGACAAATTTTAATTTTGAAAAAATTTAACTTGAAATTAGTTTTACAAAATAAACATTTTTGGTACTACATTATAAAAATGTATATAATTTCACAGACCTATCACCCATTAAAGGGTTCACCGGTGAAATACAGCGTCAAAAGAGAACACACCAGTGCACTGGTATGCAAAGCTGCCTTAACTCTTTTGTTGATTTACTTTTAATTGGCACGTAATTGTACATATTTATGAAGCACGTTGTTATAATTTAATTCATGTGTACAATGCATAATGATCAAGTGAGGATAAGCAGCATCTCCATCTCCTCAGACGTGGCTCATTTCTTTGGTCCATGAGCGCCTGTCTTCTAGCTCTTCATAAAGTATGTAAGAAGCTGCTGCAGATTGTTCTTCCCAGTGTGCTGTAGAACAGTCTGAGCTTTTTGACCCTCGGCTTTGACAATGTCACTTGGCTCAGAAGAGCTTAGGCAGGGAGTCTGTAATACACAGCTTTGATTTGTCAATTTATAGTGAAGTGTTTAAAAAAGGAGCCTGTGCTATCTGTGTAAACTTGCTGGAGTCACGGTTTCTATAGCAACACATCTGTTGCCTTGTAGCACAGGCGTGACCATGGCCATGCCTGGGTCACTTAAGTCTCCACTATTTGATAGAAGAGGTTGGGGACCATAAGGCGAGGGATGCCCAGTGTAACGTACAGTGTCCTCCACTGCAGTGGTCGAGGTGATGTCACTGAAGTCACCACAGCAGTGTCTCTGAAATATCCACATGACTCCTTCAGGTCTGACAGGCAGCTTAGCCTGCCCAGGTGCATGTCCGGAAGCCCTGATTTCTAGGGTGCTGCCTAGAACTGGGGACTCTGATCTGCTGGATTTGCCATCCATCGGCAAGCAACCAAGTTTCTAAGTTGCCCAGGCTGGACTTGAACTCGAAGCCCTCCTGCCTCAGCCTCTTGAAGTGCATGATTCCAGGGAGCCACTGCCACATCCTTCTTACCAGTTTATTCTTTTGGAATCACATGGAATTTTATACAGTGCCTTCTAATGTGGGAGAAAAGACCCTCATGAACCTCTGTTTCAAGATTTGTTTGAGAAATGTGCCCAGTGGAACATTAGGCTTGAGTAACAGATTTCTGTGAGTATGGGTTTTGACAGCGTTTATTTAAACTGAGAACTACTGTAGTCAAAACCCAGCCCTCATGTTTCTCCTTGATTTTTAACAGTAGTTTTGGCCTTGTTGGAAAATGTCTTTCCAATTCTGAAGATTTGCATGTTATTTTTGTACTTGCTGTTTGTGGCACGGTTATATGGCTACTTCTGTGTCGCACCTACAAATCGCTCTGATTTGATAAAGAATATGAAGCAACTTGGTACTATAGAAGCAATCACTGAGTCTGGAAACATTTTGGAGCTCACACCTGCGGAGAGGGTGTGAGATACGGTCGGCTACCCCTAGTCTGAAAGTCTGAAATGCTCTGAAGGTGGAGACATTTGAGCAGTTAGTGGGCAGAGCCCATGGGTGCTGCTAGACCTTGTGCCGTGCACAAGGCAGCTCCTCAAAATGAACAGTTACTGGGCTTAAGACCTCAGCGCTGAGGGCGAACACCATGAGCTTCATAGTGTTGTCCTTGTGCTGATTTCCTGGTTTTGACAGAGTCCTGTGCTTATGGAAGACGTTACAGAAGGGGGAGAATTGTGGGAGGGCTGCATGGGAACTCTCGACGCCCTTTCTGCAGTGTCTTGTGATTTAAAAACCATTTCAAAATAGGTCATAACAATAACTGAAATTAATCCTTACAAATTACCGTGCAGCTGAGGAGTCCGAAGCTTGCTGGTCACTGCTGGGGAGGGGTGGCCCCGTGGAGGACCAGGCCCGCAGGTGACACTAGCACAGCCCCTTACCCCAGTGAGCACGCGTTTGCACCCTGGCAAATCGGGAGCAGTGATTCCCACCCGACTGAGATTGCTGGGGGCGGGGGAGGCCATGGGGGAGGGGAGCCAGGTGCAGTTGGTCTCCGGGTCTTTCCCTTGCCCTCCGGTGGTGCTGCGTGTTGCTTTTTACTGCTTCCGTTCCAAGAGTAAACACAGCCTGACTTCTTCGGGGTGTAAGAAGCATTCACGCATTTTCCAATTTGGGGGACAGATGACAGTGGCCCCCACGTGCTGACCAAAGTTCTTGTTACCTGGGTGGAAAATGAGCCCTTTGCTTCTTGTTGGAATGATGGATTGTGTCACGCACACGCGTTTCTATGACAGCGTGCATTCGTCTGTATTGTTAGCGCCCCGCCCCGCAAGCCCATGCTGACCTGCCTGAGAGCCTTTGTGTTCCTTTACAGAAGCCTCTCAAGGATTTTCTGCCCTGTCTTGGGCAGCCATCCTGGCGCCTCCTGTTCAGCATCTGTTCTTGGCGACGCTGCCTTGGGTTCTGAAGCTGCCCTCCCCCGATCCCTCCTCCCTCCCTCCCTCCAAGCTGCTCCTTGTTGCGCTCCACTGGGGCTGATTTTCTGTCTGCCATCCTGTCCTCTGAAAACCCTTTAACTTTTGGCTCTTCTAAAGAAGGCTGCCAAGTCTGTGCACATTCTTCCGTGGCTTCCCGCAGAGGCCAGTTTGTCAGCTCGCTCCACTCCTCAGGAATCTGTTCGTTCTTGCTGCGAAGCATAGGACAGGTGCAGTGTGGCCCTGGGAAGGCGTCTCCAGTCGGGCAGGGGTGTCGTTCGGGATGCTGCCCTGTGTCTGCAGCCGCTTTCTCTGCGTGCCCCGCCCCCGCTGGCTCCCCGTGCGCAGGGATCGCCAGTTTCCTCCTAAAACTCACCCTCAGGGTCCCCAGGGTTGGCACCGTGAGGGTCTCTGGTGGGCCACGTGGTTCTGCCTGTTTCCCTTCAGTGGGCTTTGCTTGTGGAGGGCAGGTGTTTCTCTGGACGCGGGCTTCCCGCAGCCCACCTCTCCTCTCCACGTCATGGGACTATCGCGGGAAACCGTTACCTGTTGGCACAGCAGGGTAGGTGTGTGCACCGCGGCACACGTACAGCGTACAGCAGTGTTTCCTGTGGTAGTTAAAAACCAGAAATGACGCCTCCTGCAGTCACAGGCAGCATGCAGAGATGTTCACATCCCAAGGTGGGGTGGACAGGACAGAGTGAGGAGGCACAGATTTCTGACACACAGGCTTGTCAGAGCCGGGGTGGGAGAGCACTGTGTCCTAGTGCACAGGTGCGTCTCCTTCCAGGGGAGTGGCTGATGACCCCCCCAGGATGGGATGCCTCTCACCTGGACAGTTCCCTCCACCTTTACTGCTGGCTGTTGGGTGGGCAGGGAAATGCCTGTCCACTGCTCTTGGCTGTCTCTTGCCCACTCCTTCCTGCTGCCCAGTGACCTGCCGGGAGGGCGCACACCATGTCCAGGTGGGTGGTGTGACCCATCTGTCACAGGTTGTGAGTGGGTCGTGCCTTTCTTCCCTCTGCTCTTGGACCCATGGGAGCCGCAGCCTGGCACTGCATGGGCTTGGTGGGCTTGTGCTTCTCCTCGGATGCTGCTCCAACTCGACGGTGGTTTGTCCCTCTGAAATTTCACCCCATCCGGAGATACTAAGAGGTGGGGCCAGGTCCTTAACAATTTAGGCTCTGCCCTCCTGACTGAGTTCATGCAACTAATGGTTTAATGGAACTGTAAGTTACCTTGAAAATAGGTCTACTATGAAAGGTTGGCCAGGTCCCTGTGTGCCCATTTTCTCACCATGCAATGCCCTGTGCAGGCCCCAGGACTCTGCCAGCAAGAAGCCATAACCATCATTACGTGGGCCCTCAGCCTTGGGCCAGAACCATGAGCCCAAATAAGCCTCTGTTCCTTATAACTTGGTCACTGGGGGTACTGTTATTAGCCAAAAAAAGTGGACCAAGACAGATGTGACAGGTTGGCAGTATTGAAATATTTACCCCCCTCTTGAGTCTCACACTCAGCAATCAACATGAAGTAGTAAAGAGTTGTCACTTACTTGCTCTGTATCAAAGCTGCTGGAAGGACCGGGCCCTATATTTAAAAATCCTTACAGCAACCTTGGATTATGGACAAAGGAGCAGAAGTTTAGAGATGTGACTCACCTGGGATGTTGCTGCCAAGCAGAGGCAGGGGTGGAAGGTGAAGTGGGGAACTTGTAGGCCATGCGTGGCTGGGGGTGGCTCGTCCACCTGCCCGGATTTCCTCAGCAGGAGCCGCTGAGAACCAGGACGTGGGACACACACTGTTCCAGCCACTTGCCCGCGTACCTGCTCGCATTGGTGTGACCTCCCTGCGCGAATGCTTAACTTCCCCCGAGGTTTATTCAAACACAAAGATCCCCGAGTTCTCTGGAACCCAGGCCTTTCCCTTGCTCTTGTAGCCATCTAGCACTTGGTCATTTTCCTGCTGTCCCCCTGGTCTCCTGGACTGCGAGGTACGACTCAGGCAGAGACCCCTGGCTCACGCCGGCCCTCTCCAAAACACATTCGGATGTTTTTCTTTTAAGCCATATTCTTGTTGGTAGAAGTGCTAGTGAGGTTCCTCCTGGGTAAGCGTGACATATAGGTGTCCCCGCCCCCCCTTCTAGCTGGGTCAAAATCTGCATTAGTAAAGGCAGAGGCTAGAGGGAGATGGAGACAAATTTTCAGCTCAGAATAAACTGGAAACTTGCCGGCTCAGGGCACAGGCCCCAAGTCTTCTGTCGTTTAGCCCCAGGTGCAGATGCTAAGGGAGCACAGGTGCACTGAAAGCCTGCATCTGCTGAACAGAATCAAATTCCAGAAGACAAGACTACCAGGGCTGGTCCTGAGGATTTCCTGCTCTTTCTTCAGCCATGCCTTCCTTGCTTTGGATTTAGTTGGGAGTCACAGACTCTGGGAGCTAGAAAGGTTATGGTTCTTGAGATGTGTCCATCCCAGCTTCCCATAGAAGAGCAGAGGCCCAAGTTAAGGGAAGTACCAGCGCAGCCTGCCCTGTCCTGGTGAGCTTCTCCATCCTTTTCATACCTCCCAGCCTATGTGGCCAGTGTGCCCGACACTGATTTTAAAAAAAGAAATGTTTTATTTTTAGTAGTCTGAGCTACTGAGATAGATATCCTTTCTATGCTTTGGATGAGCTTCTATTTATAGAATGCCACAAGGAAGTCTAGCCTCTGCTTTTAAATATTTTAATGGCTGCTAAAACTTGACACATTAATATTGAATATATTACACGCCTGAATAAGTGGGAGTGTATTTATTTGGCCACCCTTGGCCAGACTCTTAGCTGCAGCATTATAATCCTTAATCACATATCCCACATGCGCTGTGTATGTCACAGAGGAACACAAATGAAACCCTCCTTTAAAGAATAAAGACCCATCAGAGCCTACCTATAATCCCAGCACTTGGGAGGCTGAGGCAGGAGGATCATGTGAGACCAGCCAGGGTAACATATTGAGACCCTGTCTCCAAAAATAATTATATCATCTTTGAACTGTCTTGAAGACAGGTGAAGTTACATGAAGTCACTAGGTAGCCTTAAGGGAGTTCTAGTGAAATGCTTTAACAATATGTAAATGAGACATTTGAGAAACACCCACAAAGCAAGAACTTTCTTGCCGATGTGAGACCAGATTTCTCTTTAGTCCCATTGACATTTCTAAGCTTATTACTCTGCAGAAAAATAACATAGATGGTTTCTAAGGAGCTGGGTTCCAGGGAGGCAGCTTCTCAGACACTCTGCTCCAGGGAGGTGTGTAGACACCTGGCCCTTCACATGGACCATAGACCGTGTTGTGGTCAGGACAGACGGGGCCAGCCTGTGACCAGTGGGGCACAGATGCCAGCAATGCAATTCCGGTCCTTTGGAGTCCATAATTCTTGTCACCTAATTTCAAGAAGCAAGACATCAACTGTGTTTGGTGTCGCTGCTATGGTGGTGATGGTCCCCAGGTAAAGGACAGTCAGATTCACTGCGGAGAGTTCTCCTTCTGCTCTCTTCAGTGTCTTTGGACTTGAAACTGCCCCGGGGCAAAAACAACATCCTTCCTGCTCCCTACAAGGATGTCAACACGAAAAGCAATTTTCATGAATGGCTCCCTGACGTATTAATAAGGCTGCAGAAAAATGGAAAAGTAGAGTTCTTGCTTTTGAAGAGGTGAGGCACTGTCCATACAGATTCTGGATAAACTGAGGAAAAAAAGGCTACTACATTCCTCATTGCTTTTACCAAGTTCCAGTTTTGCTCCAAATCCTTTGCTAAAAGTCAACAAATGTTAGATTAATGGCAAGGTACTCATTGTCTCAGAGTGTGTGGAAGTTATTTCTGGCTGTTATTTCTGTTCTGTTTGTTTGTAATCAGGAAAATCCTCATCAGCTTGGCCAACTTCTTCATTGATGTGGTCACATCAAATATGGTTATTCCTGTGACCAGGACATTGTGGGCACTCTGTGGCTTCCGAATCACACCCTGGGCCAGTGGCATGTTTCTAAATGCTCCTCAAACACACAACGTGGTGGTCCTGTGCAGATGGTGTCATCGGGGCTCAGGCTGGGCTCAAGGGACTTCCCGTCTTCTGCCTCTTGAGCCCTGTCTTGGCCTTCAGCAGCTGCTGTATTTATAGCATGGCCTCAGCATCTCGAATGTCCTTTAGTCTAGAAAGCAAGTAGTGATTTGCATAAAATATAGGTATCCATGGAGGATTGGATTCAGGATCCTTGTGGCCACCAAAATCTGAGGACGCTTAAGTCCCTCAGAAAATAGAATACTTGAACAAATCCAACACACATCTTCCTGTCTACTTTAACCTGCCAGTTGATTACTTATACCAACCGCTGCAGTGTAAGTGCCATGGAGGAAACTGCGATTATGCTGCTGTTCAGGGAATAATGACAAGAAAAAGTCTGTTCAGAAAAGATGTCTTTTTTTTCTGCATATTTTAAATCTGTGGTTGGTTGAATCTACTAATGTGGAACTTGCGGAGATGGAGGGCAGGCTATTTAACAACAACAACAAAGGGGTTCATTTGATGCAGAATTTATTTTTGTATTTTATATAAATGTGACTTTTATTGTATATTTTATTTTCATTCTTAGACCCATCAGGCCAACATGTAGATCAAGTAGATCAACCTTCCTTTGCCTCTAAAAAAGATTCCATGGCCCCTGTTGAATATAGAATAATTTTTCTCCACCCCCAGTCCAAGTCAATGTTACATGTAAGTTTTACCTATAGGAGGATATTTGCTACTACTGAGAGCTACAGGTAAAAATCTCTAAGGGTATTTCAGTCACAGTGATCCATGCATACTCATGTTTTTAGCAGCACAATTCATAGTAGCTAAATCTTGGAAGTAGCCTATATGCCCATCCACAGATAAATGGATAAAGAAAATGTGGAATTTACACACAATGGAGCACCACTCTGCCATAGAGAAGAATACACTCTAGTCATTTGTGGGAAAATGTGGATGTACCTGGAGACAGTAATGTTAAGTGAAATAAATCGGACACAAGCATAAATATTACATGGTTTTCCCTTATATGAGAAACCTAAATTATAAAGAACAAAATAAAAGATAGAAAACAGGCAGTAGGGAGATAGATCTTTCTCAAATGGGAATGGGATCAAGAGATAGAGGGGGAGAGGGAGAGGAGGGAAGGGAGGAAAAGAGAATGAAGATGTGCTGTGCACAGAACCAACTCCATGAGCATAATCATTATGTACTGCAAGCATATACCAATAGAGTATCTCACACTGCTTTATCCCAGTGGATATTTCACAGTATAAAATGTGAGGCTGTAACTCGGTGGCAGAGCAGTAACCTGGCAAATGTGAGGCCTTGGGTTCCACCCCTAGCACCAAAACAAATTTCCAAAAAGAATTATAAGATGGATGAACAGAACTACTTCCGGCCTCTGGAAATGTAAGATAAACTTCAGGGCCAGAGCTGTGTGGGGCTCTGGATGGAAGAGGAGCAAGGTGGAGTGTACATAAAGCAGTCTGTCCACGATGATCCTCTCAGCCCCAGAACCGAGAACAGGGGCCATCAGAGCATCACACCCATGCACCCTGGCCAGTGTCCTGAGTACTGCTGGGTGTGGGTACGTGCCTGTGATCCTAGGATTTGGAGAGGCTGAAGCAGGAGGATTTCAAGTTCAAGCCTAGCTTGAGGAACTTAATGACTTGCTGAGACCCCATCTCAAAATAAGGTAAGATTAAAAAAAAATTAAAATAAAATAGGGCTGGGGATGTTGTTTCAGTGTGAAGGCCCAGGGTTCACTCCCCAGTATTGGAGGAGAAAAACAACGGTTTCCCAGTGCTAAAGCATTATGGCTCAGTTACTGTCCACTCTGAAGGTCTAGAAAGCAGCTGTGCTTGGCTTAGGGTTTTTGCCTCAGAAGAGGCAAGCTGCTTCTGGCATCTGTCATGTGCTAGCTGCTGACACCCCTCGTGACCTCTGGGTCCATGCATGCCACAGTCCCACCTGGCCTCGTCCAGGCCTTGCAGCAGGCTGGCCGGGCAGGTGCCGTTCACTGTGTAGACATGCTGGGCACACCCCTGTCCAGAGCTCTAGAACCCTGCTGGGCCAGAGTATGGGGACCACCTAACGCTCTGCCTGGCAGACCTGCCCGAGCCAGGTGAGGACTAAGGCTCTTGGTTTTCTGCCCCAGAATTCTCCATCTCTTTCTGCAGATCCCAAGTGCATAGTTAATTTTATCTGAGTGATGAAAATTAGCTGTGCCTCAGCCAGGCTTTGGGCATGTTCAAACCCATTCATGTAGTTTAATCCACATGCAAACAGCCCACTGTCTCAGGGCTGCCGAACAAGTTCAGTTTGCTCTGCCGGGGCCTCTGGGGGGAACTTGGAGGTGCCTCCCCCAGAGCTCTTATCCTGCTCGGCTGGATACTTTGAGGGAGAGCTTCGAATGCTGGGTTTCCAAGTAGCAGCTCAAGCTGTCTAGCCCATGCACAACACAGGAGCACTGTTCTATGTGGCTGTCAACGACCACTTACGTGACACATGACCCGTGTGTAACAGTGTGCCAGGCCCATCCCCCCAGGGCTGGGTGACTCTGCCACGCGACGGGCAGCTGAAGGGAAGATCATGCCCTTCATCCTGCGTCCACCCCAGCTATCCTAACACTGCAGCTGCCGGGGTGGACTGTAAAGAGTTACAGGTCTGGGACCCACTAGGAGCTCGATCCTGATGTCAGAAGATGCACTGCCAACTAGGATGGCCACACAGTCCATCTGTTCTGAATGCACCAACAGGACACTGCAGTCTACAGGTGCCATGGGACCTGCAGGTGAGCGGGGAAGGTGTGAACTCACATGACTGGGAACTACAGTGAGGGCCACACTGTCACTGCCACTGTAGGACCTGCAATACTGACGAGCCTGTTCAAACCCTAACATGGGAATCCTGCGTCCAGTTAGCACTGCACAGCAAGGGAAACAACTCGTGACACCGTGATGGTCCAGGTCCCTTGTACATCCCCAGAAATCAAGCAAGTTCCTTCCTGTGCCTTCTCCATGTTTGGAGGGAACGTGCCTTCCAGGCAAGGGTGGGCAGATATCCTGCTACCCTGCAGCAATCAGGCACCGCCCACTCTTCCGCCCTCAGCCCCACCACCCCCTTCCCTAGAGCCCCTCTATTGCCTGTAACTCCAGGAGGCAGCTCCCAGAACTGGCTGAACGCTGAAACGCCGAGAACCTCTGGGACACGCAGCCTATCTCATCAGCTCTCCTCCTTCACGGAGCCAGGATCCACAGGCCCGGAAGCACTCAGAGGGCTGTTTGCAAACACTCCGTTCTCCAGGGGACTCTGACCAGCAGCCAGGTGGGGGTCCCAGGGCAGCTCGGAGGGCTCAGGAGTCTGGGGCTTCAGATCCTTGCAGCTCGCCCAGCGGCCCCGCTGCTCACACTGCCAGCCTGGCTGTGCAGCCACATGCCTGGCACCTTTCTTGTGGCCCCGGCCCAGGTTACATAGCACACTCTGTACCCCTTCTGGCCTGACCTTCCCGCTGCCCCCCCCAAATCTCACCTGCGGCTTGCCCTTGCCTTACCCAAGGGGTCCTCAGCTCCAGATGGGACCCTTCTCACGAGCTGCCTCCTCTGCAGGAAGTGAACACGCACTACCGCAATGGGTTTATTGGTGTGGAAAGAGGGAGACAACTGTTTATTGCCAAGGATGGAGAACCAGTCTGCATGTGCAGTGAACACATGTGGAGCAGCAACAGGGTGCGCTGGGGCCGAGAGGGGACACAGCAACACACAGTGTCCCCAAGCTGTCTCTGGCTCCGCCCTGACACCTGAACTGAAGGAGGGCAGCCGTCCTTCCACCCCAAGGCTGAAACAAGATGCAAACATGACTCAGTTTATCAGCTCCTGCAGCGCAAGCGGGCTGAGAGCCCCTGGCCCGCACAGGAAGCTGCTGCAGGAGGCCTTCATCCTTCACTGGTGCCTGGACCCAGCTCCTAAGTCCTGGGCTTCTCTTGGTTCTCAATGACCAGCTTGTCCGTTGAGTAGAGGTGGCTAATATGGACCTGAGGGAGAAGAGGAGGCAGTTAGGACCTGTGGACTCCATCAGCTGTAGGAGCAGGAGTGGTGGTAGCACTTAAATGCAAATCCTGTCCGGGGCAGGGCAGCCCCCTCGACCCTTGCACGACCCACAGCCATCCCTGCTCTGACACAGCGCAGGATGCCTGGCTGCTGGCTGGAGGCAGAGAACTCTGCACTGTATGCTACCTCCTTTCTTTAGAACTGCTTCTCCCGTCAGGGATGGCTTTCAGCAGAAAGCAAAGATGTTTTGAAAATGAGGCAGGAAAGGCATTGCATTGAGGGCAACAGAGACAATGCTCAGGGGCTGTCCCCTGAGCGGGGAGGGCAGCAGGCTCCGCACCTCCTGCTTTAGCGTCCTTCTCAGCTAAGCATCTCTGCTTCACTGTCTCAGATGGATGCTGAACCCCTAACCTGAGGCCATGGCCCCCCTGCTTTGGAACAAAGTCTTTGTCACAACTTCTCTTTAAAGGGACTTCCTGAGTAAAACTTTTAAAGGAACAAATAGAATAGTAGAGAAACGGGTGAGCTTTAGGAAATCTGTCTGGATTTCAGAGATGTTGGCTGCTCTCTTTGAACAATCTGGGGCAAGTAATTGCTCTTGAAAAGGGGAAATGTGAGAAAATTCCCAGAGGCCAGTACTGCTACCCAGAGTGGCTTAGGGACAGCCAGGCGCCCTGATGGCTGACTAGTAACTAGCAAGTTGTGGTGTCGGGTGAGAGAGCTACATTGCCTAAAAAGACAGAAGCAGTAGGGAATGACTTTGTGGGGAAATGAGTGATCATGCAGGTGTTTCTAATTGAGTGAATTCGCTATTAAGAAAAAAGTGCCGTGTTGCCAGTGGGAATAAGCACTCCAGCACAACTGCCAGCAGAAACCACAGCGAGGGCCAGCTCTGGTGTCCTGTCAAGGCTGATGCCCGTGCGGCTGGAGCGGGATGTCCAGAGGGCTGGGCTTCAGGGGACAGGGTTTTTGTTGTTTTCTATTCATTCATCTGGGTTTATAAGGGATGTAGGACAATCCTGATGAGGGACTGCTTAGGTTTCCTTTCTTGAACCTAAATTAGCCACTGGGTGAGCTGAAACCAGGCGTCCCTACAGGAGGAGAGGGGACCACAGTGGGTTATATGGCTTCCCCTCCACACAGTGTGGATTACGTACCTTTATTTTCACTTGCAAACTTCAACAGACCTATGGGCCTGCTCGCCAATGATTTTGAGAGAGGAAAGGATAAAACAGCAATGATTCTTTAAGCAGAAACCTGAGAATTCAGTTTTGGAGAGAGGTCCCCACTTAAAGGAGGTTGAGTACCAGTCACTCTGAGATGTGTGAGGAAGA
Source organism: Heterocephalus glaber (assembly GCF_053883595.1). Lineage (NCBI taxonomy): Eukaryota > Metazoa > Chordata > Mammalia > Rodentia > Bathyergidae > Heterocephalus > Heterocephalus glaber. The sequence continues at coordinate 5,457,711 of NW_028258315.1, forward strand.
ACTCGGCAGTCGTTCATCTGGGATGCAGTAAATTCTCTGTCCTGGTGAGGAGCAGGAAGTGAGAATGGAGAAGGAACTGACGTGCTGGATGGGGCTGCTTCTGTGCTAAGGGTGCCTGGCCCTCTCCAGGGTCACCTCGGCAGTGGGAGCCACGTGGCCTCTGAGCGGCCCTGTCAGCCGCATGTTCTGCTTCTCATACTGGAAGGACGGAGCCCCAGGGAGCCCCAGGGAGCCCCGGCTGTGGGTTAGGACCCCTGGGCTGCTGCCCCGGCTCTGTCACTCGCCAGCACCACACTCCATGTCCTCCCCTGGGCTCGGCACCCTCGTCTGCAGAATGCGAGGCTGGAACTCCTAGTTCTCCACTGCCCTTGGGGCTCCAGCAGTCACAGGACTCTGGAGTTGGCAGCTGGCAGGAGGCGAATGGCGTTAACTTCACTGAAAGGCTCTTTCCTAATAGTATTGTGATAGTATCTCATTGTGAACATGTAAAGAATTCAATCCTTCCTACCTGGTGAACATTTACATCGCTTCCACTTACGGCTAGGATTACCACTCATATAGAATTCTTAGCACATCTGATGTTTGCCTGATGTTCTGAAAGAATTGTTGAAGTGGAATTACTAGGGAAACAGGTGTGAATATTGGTTCCTAGTAGATGTTGCAAATTCCTTTCTGGCATGGTTTGCTCTTTTGTCCTCCGGATGCTCCCTCTGGTGGCCGACTGGAGGGCTTCCGAGGCACAGGGTCCCCGCACAGCACACGGTGGCCCTGGGGATGCTGAGGCCCCTGTGTGTGGTGGGAACAGGAATGCAGGACTGGCTTGCTGCGTCACCTGGCATGTTCCTAACAAAAGCCTTCAGCTGACAGTGGACCCGAGTTCTCTTCTCCAGGCTGAGGGACGAGACCTCTGGGGGAAGTGCTGTCCTGCAGGGCACGGCCATGGGAATGGTGCAGGGGAATCTGCAGAACGCAGGATGGAGTGGGGAGCAGCCCAGAGCCGCGCTCTAGGTGACCTGGCATCAAACAACTTACAGTGCACTCTCACTGAAGTATGAACCCGGTTAAACATTTTTTGGTATCGGGGATTGAACTTGGGGTTATCACGTTAGGTAAGTTTCTACCACAGAGTTACACCTCTTGCTCTTAAAATACTTCTCTCAGGTACTGTAATTTTACAGGTTTGGGGGAAAAAGGAAACGACACTGGCTGTTGATAACGCTATTGGTGCAAGAGGGTTTAGGGAAATGCCTTTCCGTCCAGGGCCCTTGGCCTGCGATTCCATCTTCCCCGTGGGAGGCTGCCTGCCCTCCTCCACACCCCTCAGCCTCTGCTCCACCGCCAACTTCTGTCTTTGCCTAGGCTGCTCTGCCAAGAAGCAGCTTCCTGTGCTCGCCAGGAAGGGCTCCCTGCCCTGGGAACGGTTATAGCACACAGGGGCCCTGTACTGTGACCAGCAGTGAGAGCCTGCTCAGCTCCCTGCATGACAGCCAGTGACCAAGGGAGCAGGGGAGGGAGGGGACTGTGTGCCTGGCTGTGTTCAGGGCCAGCATGGAGCAGGGGCTCAGGAAGCAGTCATGGCTGCACGATGACGCTCTGGTCAGAGTGACTGCATGTTTATGACTATCACCCAGTGACATTATAGCTGTTCTAGTGTGTGTAAGTATTTTTATCAGGCTCCTGTTGGAACTGGCCAATGACATTTCTCAGGGCAGACTTGTCCCCATGATTCAGTGATGCACAACTGTGCCTGTCAACTAAAGATACCAGTCCCTTGTACTCTGGCTCCAAGGCTCCATGCCCACTATCACCAGGACCTAGACCTGTCAGTGACTGCAGAATGCTTCAGTGGAAACACAGGAGTGAGGAGGGCGAGTTGATGAAACAATACTGCTGCAAGAATGTTCACTGACTACTAAACAAAGTTGGCTGCGCACAAGGTTTACGGCATAATCCAGGGCTATAGCGGATTGATGCAGAACAATTACAGAAGAGCGAGGGGAAGCTCAGGGAAGAAACAAGACAAAGTCCCCTCGATGAGGACTGTGGAGTAAAGCTATGAATGTTTGTGTAGCAGCTCTGGCCCACTTATTGGGCTGCAAATGCGGGCCACGCATCAGGAGGCTGTGGGGATCGAGGCTGCCGGGGAGAAGCCTGCTCAATGGAAGGGAGCTGGGCCATGAACAGCACTGACTCCCAGACCCCCGGATCCCAGATGGACCCACGTGGCCACGGCAGACCTGATCATGCTTTCAATCTTCACCTCACAGTGCGTCTGTGTGGATCAGATGACATCAGGAAGCAAATCCACCAACCGCACCAGTTAGGTCCCAGGACCCCGGTACGAAGTCTTCATGCTGGTGGGAAGATGAGGCAAGTGCCAGGCACATGGCCAGGACAGGATAAGCGTCACTGCTGTGCATGGCCTGTCAGGGTGCGTATCATGAAGCCAGGTGTGGTGGCACACACCTGTGATCCCAGCACTCTGGGAGGCTGAGTGGGAGGATCACAGTTCAAGTCCTGCCTGGGCAACTTAGTAAAACCCTGTCTCAAAGAAATAATAATGATAATAATAATAGAAAATGGCTGTGGATATAGCATGGTGCACAAGTAATGGGTTTAATCCTCAATTATACCCCCCATGCAATCCTGGGGCCTCAGACCCCGACCACAGGTTCACTCAGGCCCCTCACCCAGTAGGTGTCGACCCGTGGGTATGTCATCATTAACCCCCACTGTGATGCCAGAGACTGCTGCTGGGCTTTGAGGCCGGGCTTTCTGGGCTGGGCTTGAGCACTGACTGCAGTCGGCTCTGTCCTCGTCTCTGCCCGGGGCCCTGATCATCTACCCAGGGAGGGCCAGGCGCCTCCAGCTGGCAGAGCAGCCTGGCGAGAGGAGGTTCGCTGGCACTGAGGGTGCAGGAGAGAGGAGGGCCCCTGGCTCTGCTGGAAAAGGTGGGACGTGGACTGTTGCTGTATTCTTCCCCCGGGGGCTGGTAAAGACACCCGGGTGGGGACCGTCCTTAGCCAACCGGGGCAGCCCCAGATGCTGCTGCTGGCCTTGTGGTGGTGATACTTTCATCGTCATTCATAACAGTGACATTTAATGAGCATTTAGTATGTAGCTACTATGTACTGTTCTAAGTGCTTAAGCATTTCTTCTAGACTCAATAACTATGAAGTACTACTATCAATTTATGGGCTTGCACAGGCAAATTCTATTTTGCTTTAATGTCCATTTTTGGTCCAGCATTTGAGCGAACTGACTGGAAACAGTGAAAAAAGATAGCAGCGGCAGTCACAGCAGTAAAACGTGCACCTGGAGGGAACCCTACAAGAAATACAAGTGATCCCACAGACATCAGTAGAGATGAAAGGAAACGAGAGAGAAGCCATGTTCACGGAGAGGCCGAATCACATAAAATGTCAGCATTTGCAGGTGTTTTGCCACAAGTTACACCCCCAGCCCTCACTTTACTTTTAATAAAAGCCCAACAGAACTTTTTAAAGTACTTGACAAAATGACTTTAAAGCTTGTTTGAATGAAAAGCCAAGAATACGGGGATCGAACTCAGGACCTTGTGCTTGTGGAGCAGGTGGTGGAACCACTGAGCTAAATCCGCGGACCCCTTAAAAAGCATTTTTGAGATAAAATTACAACAGAATGCCTGTTTTGTTCCAAAGAGAGGGAAGTCGGCAGAACAGAGGAAGAGGTTTAAACACACCTTCTCACACAGGAAACACAGCGCTGTGCTCCTGGTCTAAATGGGCTGCAATAGTTAAGTCCTCTCTGGATCTTCAATATAGTGTGTTCTGCTCCCATGATATATTTGTGTTTATTTAGGAGAAAAATATTCTCCCCTAGTTAATAAGTAAACCCTGATTCTCTAAGAAGATGGCCTGTATTGATCCCGTGCCTCCGTGTGCCTTGTTTTCAGAAGCTTTTTTAAAGATCTCTCACTTTCCCATATAGCGACACTTGAATAGGGGCTTGGAGGAAAAAAGAGTGGGATGAACTCCACCCACGAGTCTTCTGGATCCCAGCTGTGGCCTCTTGTCAGTGCGCATGCTCACCGCCTGCTGACGAGGGAGGTGAGCAGTCTGCCTTCCACGGCCGGGACGGTGTTGGGGCTGGTTTTCAGCTGGCCAAAGTTCACAGCCATTCTCGCTGTTGAGGCCCCAGCACTGACAGCCACCATCAAGGGCCTGTCACTGGCAACTAAAGCTTGTTTTCCAAACAGATTAGTTGTTTTTTTTCTTTTTTTTTTTGGTACCGGGGATTGAACTCAGGACCTTGTGCTCGAAAGGCAGGCGCTGGAACCACTGAGTTAAATCCCCGGCCCTAGTTCTTAAAAATCACATTTTAAACTTCCTACTCATTTCCTAGTGAAGCAAAACGAACTAGGCATGCATGAAATGATACATATTTTTCCAATCTGTTCTGCACAGCAAGAGGTATGAAAGAAACATGGCTATAGATCACATGGTGTTCCTTTAAAAACAGCTCTTGGGCCATGTGACCTTTTCTTTGTAGAATCCAGGAGCCTTGTTTATCAAGATACTTACATATATAGGACTACTGTTTTTAATTTTGCCACCATCATTGCATGACTATTTGAAGGGAACAAGCTGGACCCTTGAAAATCCATTCACCAGTTACAAGCACCAGGTGTGAAGCTTTTGTGCCCTCCCTGAATGCACTCCAGCTCCGTTCTGCAAGTCCCTGTGGATGGGGTGGTGGAAGACCCACCATTTATCTCCTGAAGAGTGCTATTGTAAGGGGGCTGGGCTGAGCGCTTAGTATTTGCAGCTGTTATCCTCATCGTTATTTTTCTCCCAATGAGTGAATATGGTGGAGAAACCAGGGCAGTTAGGCACAGTCCTCACAGAAGGTAGCTCGGGCAACTGAGGCAGATGGAGACTGGACCTGTGTTTGCTCCTCACAGTGCTGCTGTCAGATGCTTGTGCCAAGCTCTCTTGTCAGCAGAAGCGGGGGGTGCGCTTCAGTCATCCACACAGCCTGGTCTTTACCGGCTGCTCGGCGTGGGAGACAGTTCCCAAGCAAGACTGAGGCCCTGCTCTCCCAGCATCCTCTGCACTTGACTGGGGCAGGGCAGAGCTGGTCACGTTGGGAGAATGGACACAACAGTGCCAGCCGCTGGCCAGAAGTCCCCGGAGCTGTGTGGCAATGTTGCATAACCAGGGCTCCTGAGACGACAGCACCCGAACACCAGGCGCGGTGATGCGTGTCAGCTGCTGTCATTCAGTCACCTGGCCCTCTTGGAAGCATCCAGAACCCGGGGCCCACACGTCATGTTCAGAGTAAACCTGGCGCTTCCCCGATGGTGACCACAGAGCCCAGGCAAACTGCCTGAGACAACGCCCACCAGAGGTCACGCTCCTGCCACAGGCAAAGGCCCAAGCCCGGCTGTACGCCAGCCCCTGGGCTCGGTGCTTCAGGTCACCAACGCCACCCGCTATAATTAGTGACAGGTGATGCAAACGTCAGCCCATCTTTCCTGGGAAGTGTGTCTGAGTCAGCGGGTCCGGGGTGCGTGCTTGTCCCTTGCTCCAGGAGCATCTTTTTCAAGTTCATTACTTGAGACATCACTGCTGTAAGAATCATACTTTCCAGAGCAGCAAACACAGCAGAACCCCATCAAGGCCACAGCCCAAAGAACTGACATTCAGTGCTGAAAGGTGTTGGCAGAGAAGGAAGCACAGGTCACCCTTGGATTTTGTTGTTGTATTTTAAGTTCAGGCTGGTGAAATGTGCTTACTCACCAGCCTCTGATAAATTATGTGAATGAGTTTGGTCTTCAGGAGAGAACCAGCTCCCCACGAGACAAGTGCCCTCTTCCTGTGGAGCCAGTGTTTTCCAGAAGCTTCTCTCAGTCCACACCCAGGTATTTTCCGACTGGACGGCACAGCTGGTGGAGGCTGCCCCACCTCTGCCCTCAGGGTCCGATAGTCCACTACGTGGAAGAGTCGGTGGAAAACCCCACCCCACACGTAAGAATTCACTGCACTTTCTACCACTTGCTCTCCTGCTCAGCATCTTGAGCTTCCCGCATCACAGGCACAGGCATTGCCCCGCCCCTGCCCACGAGGCACAAGGCCCTCAGGACTTTAGAACAGGCGTCAGCAGCACCCTCTCCTCTCCCAGGGCTTGGGACCCTGCAAGACAGCACCACATAGGAAATACTGGGGTCACACATGCACCAACACAGCTGATTACCTGGCCCCTCCTGCCTCTCCCTCCAGCAGCCAGGCTGAAGAGAGCCCCAAGATGGTCACCGAGAGAAAAATAACATTGTGAGACACATCGCCAGGCAGGGCCTTGGAGGGAGCCCCCGGCCTGGCACACACCTCACCCCAGCCACGAGGACACAGAGCCTTGCTCCTGGAAGCCCAAGGAAACAGCTGTCACACAAAGTGCAGAGCAGGGACACGGACACCAGCAGTGACGGAGAAGAGGAGGGCCAGAGCTTCTAGTTACACGACTCCTGCCTCCAGTGTCCTTTCTCAGATGCCCAAATCCTAGGGCACAGTGAGGCTCCTCAGAAACATCCCCTGCCCAGGGCAGGGCAAGGTTCTAATGCAGATCTACTTCCTACCCGGGGTGAACACGTGGCCTCAAAATCTCCTGGTTTCAAACACTGATCCCACTGTTCTCACCGCTTTCTGAAGCAGTTCTGGAAGTCCCCTTTCATGAGTGTCTTTAGTTGCACTGTCATGGCTGCCTATAACTGACTGAAAATGGGGAAGAGCCAGATGTCGCACGGTGTCAGATCTGGTGATCACAGTGGAGGAGGTCACACTTTTCCTTTGGACAGCAGCAGTACTCACTGTATTTTTTTTTTTTTGGTACCGGAGATCGAACTCAGGTCTTTGTGCTTTTGAGGCAGGCAGCGGAACCACTGAGCTAAATCCCCGGCCCTGTATTTTTGATCACACCTCAAAAAGACCCAGGAAGTGCAAGGACCCGAGTTTGAACTCCGGTGCCAAAAAAAGACACCCAGGAAGAAGGACTTCTAGAAGGTAGAAAGAATAAGTGCATTTGAAGCATGGGGGAGTATCTGGAGAGGAATTAATGGCAATGTCTTTTACTGTAATACATGTACAAAGTTTAAACATTGGCTATTTTGACCACATTTTGTAGAACGTGAATGAACTTTGATGACACTGCTACATGAAAGACATCAGACATACAAGGTCATGCTGTGAGTCCGCTTATATGAAGCGTCCACAGCAGGCAAATCCACAGAAATAGGATGCAGACGAGTTCGTGATAGGTGGGCGAGAATGAGGAGCTGCCCTAAGTGGGTACGGGGTTCCTTCTGGGGTGCTAAAAATGCTTTAAAATTAATCCTGGTGATGTCTCACAACTCTTGTATACTAAAACCACTGGCTGTATTTTATGGTTTGTGAATTTCAACAGAGATGCAGTACAGCATGTGCTTAGCATGCACGAGGCCCCCAGCACTTATCCAATCTGAGATGTTGTGTATGTATAAAGTATGTAGAGGAGGGCCGGGGATTTAGCTCGGTGGTCCTGCCGCCTGCCTCGCAAGCGCAAGGTCCTGAGTTTGATCCTTGGTACCAAAAAAAAAAAAAAAAAAAAGTATACACAGGGTTTCAAAGACAGGAAAAAAGAATGTAAAATACCTTAAGTTTTGGTACTGATTATGTGTTGAGGATATCAATATTTAGATATAATGGGTTAAAGATAACGTTATTAGAATTAAATTTGCCTATTTCATGTTAATTAAAAAATCTGACTACCAGGCAATTTAAAATTTGCCATCAAGTACTTTAAAATTTGCTGTCTTACACTTATAGCTCGTATTATATTTCTTTTCTTTTTTGGGGGTATAATAACTTTATCCTCTGTCAGAACACAATCCAACATGCTGTGGGAGGGAAAGGGAGGCAGCAGTCCAGTCTGGGGCTCACATACAAGGAAGGAGGGTGGGATTCAAGGGCCTCACCCTGCTGCTTGCCCCACTGGGATAGAGTCACAACCCTAACACCACATATAAATATCTTGTTATATTAAAAAAAAAAATCTCCAGGGCCTACCTGGCTCTGCTCCTGCTGTGACATCACAGATCACAAAGAGGGGGTGGTAGGAAGAGGCAGATATTGGGGGGCAGGAAATGGGACAAGTCAATGTGTAATTAGGGCCCCCAAAATATCCAGCAGAGTGGGGGGACCTGGGTGTTGTTCACTCCTGTCCCCATCCCTGATGTGCTGCCGGCCTCCCTTCTTGCTAGGGGACAGTCCCTGTCCTCAGGTCTCTGAGGTTAGCCCCTTCCACCACAGCCTCTGCCCCAGATGAGAAACTCGGGGAGCTGCAGGGTCCTCCTGTGCGGAGGACGTTCCGGGGACAGGCCAGTTGTTGGGTCGCCCTTCAGTCCCTGACCAGGCGGTAAACATGGTGCTGGGCCCCACGCTCACTGGTGGAGGCCTCGAAGATGTAGGCGGTGCACAGCAGCAGTTCCTGGCTGTCTCTGTTCGTCACCACCTGCAGGATGGTGAAGTTCTCCAGGACGCTGTTCATCATGTAGTGCTCGGGCAGCTACCGAAGCTTGTGCAGGAAATTCACCAGGCACTCGCACATGGGCGAATGCAGCAGGTGGTACTTGAACCGTCCGTCCTCTAGCTGGGCCTGCTCCATCTCCACCTTCTCCACCACCTGCTTGCCGAAGGAGCAGACTTTGGAGGAGCAGGTGAGGGTCATGTGCTCCAGACTCTCATACTGGCTGCTCACTCATAGAAGCCACCATTGCCACTGCCAGCACCTGCCTCCTCACAGCTTGGGCCCCAGGTCAGGCCAGCCCAGAACTTGACCAGGAAAAAGGGGTGGGGGGCCCTCGACCTAAAGCTCCCACAGACTGCCCTTTTTCTCGGGGGATTTGTCGTAGATCTGCCGGACGTCCTTGCTCTCCAGGCGGGGTGCGCCAGGGCTGGGACAGTGCTGGCTGATGTGGATGAACAGGTGCCTCTGCTAAGAGTCAACTGCATCTGCCGGCTCCACAAAGGCTGAGAATTCCACCTGCTGCAAACGGGCAGTGCCCAGGGCCCGACTCTGCCACGCTGGCCGTGAAGGGGCAGGGGAGAGAGGGCTCGTACCCTGGGAGGTCAGTAGATGGGGGTGTCAGTGACAAGGAGAACTGTGTCTGTGAGAACGGCTTCACATCTGGCACATTCCAGGGGGGTCCAGAGCCCCCTGACCAAAACTGGAACGGCTCAGTGGCCTGAGGACCGGCAGGACCCAGTTTGGCCTGCAAGGAAGGTGCGGAGATGAGCTGGGTGGAGGACACAGTAGCCATCGTCTGGAAAGCCTTGTCCTTGGAAACCTGGTCCACATTCAGGGCCTTCAGCTTGGACTGGATTTCTCTTGATTTCCTCTGAGCCAAAACCTGGATGTGACTAGAGACCTGTTTCCGAGTCTGGGTCTTCCCAGTTCTGAGCTTGATGTAGCGGGCAATCAGTTCATTCCGACCATACATCTTGCCTTCATCAGACAGGATGATTTTTCGGCGGCCGCAGGGCGGGTAAGATGGCCAGTGCCTCCTGGAAGCTCTGCTCCATGTCAGGGCTCCAGACGCCCTTTGCATCTGGGCCGCCATCGCCCCCGGCCCCCTTGCTGCCACCCATGCCCTCCTCACTGCCTTCCTTGCTGCCAGTCCAGCCTCTGCCATCCTCCAGGGGGACCCCAGCCTGGGGTTCCCCCATCTGGGCCTCCTGGCCTGGGCCTGGGGAGCCCTTGTATTATATTTCTAATGAATAGTGCTGACCTAACACCATCCTTTAATCTAAATTTTGATTTTTTAGAGGGTTTAAAAATGTGATGAAATATAAGTATCTTTAAACCTTTGATTTTCATTTTTGTTTTTTTGGTACCGGAGATCGAACTCACAACCTTGCGCTTGTGAGGCAGGCAGCGGAACCACTGAGCTACATCCCTGGCCCTTGATTTTCCTTTTAAAGTAAATGCACATTCACAGAAGCTGGAAAAAGCAGTACGGATTGGTCCTGTGTACCCTTCACACTGTTTCCCCAAAGGCACCGTCCTGCAGAACTATGGAAGAGGATTAACACAATCCTTTTAAACTTTTCTGTGGAACACTACTCAACCCTGGTGAGGAAGAATCTGAGGCTGTAACGGGAAATGGTGTCTCAAAACTGTTTCTCTTAAATATTGCTCCTCTTGGAACGATAACAAGTGGAAATCCAACTGTAGGTTTCTCCACAGAACCTGTCCGTGTGCGGAGCTGCAGTGACTACACCCATCCTGGGTGCGGCACCTACCGCGGCCCGCACCCCACTGCCAGTTGACGGGTGTGGGGGGCTACAGAATAAGCGCCCTGGGCCCCCGCAGATCCCACTCAGCTCCAGTGCACCGATCGCCAGGGCCGACAGGCTGAGCAGTGTCCTTGGGGGAAGTCACAGCCTCGGCAGACGGCAGGAGCCACCTTCCACTGTTCTTTGCAGGGAGAGCAACTGCACCTGAAGCTTCAGGGGCCGCTTTTAACACGCTTGCCAATCCCGAGCGAGTGGGTTTGGAGGTTACGCCTCCCTCTTCTTTTCTCTCAGGCAACCATTTTGGGACTGTGTCTGTTCTCTGCCCACAACTCCGAAGTTCTCGGATGACCTTGGCATGGAGCATGCAGGAAACGATCATGTCCACGGATCCTCCACCCTCCCGGCTGTGAGGAGAGGGAGGCCGATCTCACCTGGGGGACGGCGCCATGCTGCCCCCGAGATGGGGTGGTGGGCGTCTCTGGCACAGTTAGAGCCTCGGACGGGCTGCTCACGTAGGAACTGCTACACTGTCCCCTCCCCTCAGCCGTCACTTGGAGACGACCTCCACGTGAGTGCCTTCTCTGGGGCGGGCGTTAGGGGCAGCAGGCGACCACACCCTTGCCCACCCCCGGGACGACCCAGGGCAATCTGCCCACCTCAGGGTCCTTAACCTGGCCCGTTTGCAAAGTCCCCCCGAAAGGCCAAGTCAGAGATGAGGCACTGTGGAGAACGTGGGGCAGGGACAGGGTGGAGGGCAGTGATGCCGAAGGTCTTTCTTCTAATCTGGGTAAGTCTTGGATTATGCTTTTCTTATAGATTAGGGTTATACATGAGGATTAGGCCCCCAGCTCTAACCATACAAACGAATTAAATATTGAGAAATACTGGAGTGAAGGATTCTGGGAATATGCTCCTCTCCCACCCACCTCTGCCTCCCTGAAGCAGGGAGGGGCTTGGGCCTGGGATGAGTGTGGCTGGCAGGGACCTGGCTGGCACTGGCCTCTCTTCAGTGAGCACTGCTAGCCAGAGGGGCCGCAGAATGGGACCACTGCTTCCCACTGCTGTCCACTGCGCTCAGAGCGGGGCACCCTCCACCCTGATCACCTTTGGAACTGCAGCTCCAAGAGCCAGACCCGAGCCCAGGATGGTGGAGGGAAAACAGCGGTGTGCCTGAGGGGAATCGGGGAGCCAGGGGAAAGAACTGATCCAGCCCAGCTGCTCATAGACTCCTGCTTCTGGGGGTGGCTGACACCGCAAGAGCACTCGAAAGGAACGACCAGGAAATGCTGCAGAAGATGGCCCCGAAGGCACGGGAGAGCAGAACGGGATTTCCAAGCCGCTGAAAGAGACCAAAAGGAAGGAGCAGGTGCTGAACAAAGGCAACAAAAACAGGGAAGGAAGATAAAACAACTAAACGAGTATGCTGGAAAGAGTAAAATCAGCTCTCTCTGCTACTGAGCTGACTAATTGGGGTGGGTAACAAAACAAAAACACCTGAAACAAGTGATGCAGATTGAAAGTAGAGACGAGGTAAGGCTCACCAGGTACAGCTGGGGGAGAACAAGTCAGTTCATATCAGATGAGGCAGATCTGAAAAGCACCAACATGATGAGCACCATTTATAAAAATGATGCAGCATTCACAAACTTACCTAAATTTACACTATATAGGACTGCAGCTCAGTACAGTTTCTGTCAGTGAGCGCGCACACACTGGTGTGTGCCACCTAGCCCCGTGTGCACCGACTCTACCATCCAGGTGTGTGAGTGCACTCCAGTGTCCCGACAACAGCACAACCAACTCAGCACGGAGTTCTCTGGACACAGGACTGTAAATAAAGCCTACTGGAAGTGAAAGGTTACACCTGCATCTTCTCCAAAGCTTCTCTATAAAATATTTGCAACCAGTAACCATTACAAAAACCAATCAAGGACTTGGCCAGAAGAAAGTATTAAAAAATTAACCGGAAGAGTACAGCTCCAGAGCCTGAGTTCCATCCTCCGCATGGGGTGGGGGAGGCTCGAACCAGGAGATCATCTAGTCTCTCGTACGATGACCGATCTAGTGCTTTCCACTTCTTAGGTTATTTTTAAGATTTTTCAAATTAGCTGCCAGAGCTGTGTGTTGCTTTCTCTCTTATAGTACACCCTTACTATGTACCCATTAAAAATGACATTCTAGAGCAATATATTTTTGTGAAAAGAGCAGGAAACAAGTATAATTGAGGGCAACCGTTGTATTCCTTAGCTTCATAGCTGTATCTCTGGTTTATACCTTTATCTCATGCTACTAACCAGCCCCAGTTGATTGATTGAGATCTATCAGTGTAACCTAAAACGAGCTCCCCTGGTCACACCCGCTCCTTGAGGCTTTCAGGACATACCTACAGGAAAGGAGGACAGTGTGTCTGTACCTACCCTTAACCTCCCTGCCTCCTAGGGATTAAGTTTTCAGTCTACCTGCTTTACCTACACAGCAATACGTACTTGCGGAACTAACGTTTATGAGGCATGTGCTATGCTTAGATGTTTTACTTAGTTTCTCACAATTTTTACACCTGCCCAGTTCAATGTATATATACTTTATAAACAAATAAATGGATTCAGAGGGATTTAGTGACTTGTCTACATTTGCACCACTGGTAAATGAATTACGGAGCTGAGATATACCTTCCAGGTCTCCAGACTTAGAAATCCGTGACTCGTTTTGACTAAACACACTTCCTCTGAAAGAGTATCTGCTTGTTGTTGCTGGTCAGAATTTGCAATGGAGACCTTACCTTATTCAGAAGGCTGTTTGACCTGGGGGAGAACATCTCAGCCACTGGTGCCTTCAGAAGTGGGGGTCTGGGATAATAATCAAGTGAACCTGTGCAAGGAAATCACATGCCATCCGCTCCATGGGGAGGAGCAAGGCACTTGCCTAGTCTTTTTCAAGTTGACTCAGATTTGGCCCAAAAAGAAAGTTGGCGGAAGCAAAGGAGAACTAGAAGTCCTGTTCACATTGAACCTCTCTGCAAGTCTGCCAAAGCCACAAAGCCGGCTGCCACTGTGCCCTCACCCGTGCTCCCAGGAAGCAAGCCTCGCTACGGAAATGGCGTTTGCTTTCTAGGGCAGGCAAACCTGCCTGCTGTGATTCACTGCCGTCCTGGACAGAAGCGGTGACAAGGTGACGAGAATGTGCAGCTGTCTCCCTGAGGAATTGGCAGCAGTTCCTTTGCCTCCTAGTTTTCGTGAGAAGTGGCCAGGATAGAACTGGGGTCTGCATGTGGCAGGATGTGTGCACACACGTGTGCAGGAAGCCTGAGGGCCACTTGTCTCAGAGCCCTTTCTCGGGCTATGTTACATGGGGCACTAGTATACATTTACATGGCAGCAAGAAAGGGGGACCCTCTCACATTAAAGAAAAAATCAGGGCAGTATAAGATGATCAATCTTTTCAGGTTTTCTAACATTTCATTTTCAAAAAAGAGCACATTTTGCCTGACTCTGGAGAGCAGATTTCTGATAGAGCCTGTTGTCTGCTAGGAGCTGAAACATGGGGCTGCCTTCTACATTCAGTAAGCACGCAGACCTGCACAGAGCTGTCTCCTAGGAAGAGGCCTTGAGGGAGGTGACCCTGACCAGTCTGGCCTCTGTCAGTGACTCCAAACTTCAGCATCCCTGGGAGGGCTTTGGAACATTCTGATGCATGGGCCACACTTGGTTAAGTTATGGCTGATTTTGTCTGGGTTGTCTGGGGTGTTGCTTATAGACCAAAATTTTTAGCAACTGTGGTGTACACACATAACCACTAATCCACTTTCTATGTCTACAGTTTCCCTACTCTGGAAATTTCACAGGAATGGATCATCTAGTAAGTGGCACAAGGTTTTATGGCGTGAACATACCACTAGGGGATCTGGGCCGCTTCCCCTTCTTTGGCCACTGTAAATAATAATGCTGCTATGAGTATCTGCCTAGAAGTTTGGTTTTTGGAGACAGGGTCTCCCTATGTGGTTCAGGCTGCCCTTGAACTCATGGTGATCCTCCTGCTTCAGCCTCTTCAGTGCTGGGATTACAGGCATGCACCACCATGCCTGGCCATGAGGATTTGTTTGAACATGTTTCAATTCTTTTGGGGTGGGACTGCTGGTCATACAGTAATTGCATGTTTAACTTACTTACAAAGCAACAAGTGGTATGAGTGGGAAACAAAGATTTGAAATGCTCAGGTGAGTGCAGTGTCCGGGCAGGGCTGAGAACCAGGTTGGTTAAGATTCAGCTTTGTATAGATCATGATGAAAAAACACACATGAAATCAGCAAAATCCAAACATGAGACTGACTGCTTCAGCAAAGAAATTACAAGGAAAGAGTAGGGGTGGGGGACGGGTGGAGTCTGGATGCCTCTTGAAGGTGTTTAGGATTTAGGAGAGCCATCAGCCAGAGCCTTCCCTGACTCCACTCCAACACTCACACAGGGCTTGTGTGGAGCCAAGCCGCAGACGCCTGCTCAGCAGTGAGGCCCTCCCTGGGTGCCACCAAGAAATAAAGTGTAGAATAGCCGGGGGTGTAGCTAGGGGCACCGCGCCTGCCTGGCAAGTGCAAAGTCCTGAGTTCGATCCCTGGCATCAAAAACCCCCAAAGAAATGCTGTCCAATAAAAATAAATGTGAGCCTTAAATGCAATTTAGAAAAAATTAAAAAACAACAGAGCCATGCATACTTGGAAAAACTGCATCTGTGAGACAAACCTAAATGCTTTGATAATATTAAGGAATTATGTTATAATGGGGTGCAGTTATGGTTTAAAAAGTCAATCTTTGCAGATACAAACATAGTTTTATACGAAATTATATAAATTTCCTCAGAATAATACGAGAAGGTGCGAGAGTGCACACAGATGAAAAAAACTAACAATCATGGCCGTGAGCACTTACTTGTTAAAAGTGGGGGTGAGTGCGGTGGCCATTATACTGTTCTGTTTTTGTATTGTTCCAATCTTTTTGTAATCAAGAAAGACAAAGTCTCGGCTGCTGCCAACAAACGGGGAGACAGCGGTGCCAGTTGTGCATTTAAGAAGATGCGGCCTCCTTGTCCCTTCCTCTGAAACCAACTGCATCCCCTGGACAGGGAGCCCTGAGGGTGGCTTCCCGGGGCCCAGGTGTGGCTCTCAAAGACAAGAATTCTCTTTTAAATTTTCCTGTTGAATCTACTCAAACATTTCTAGTTCTAGAAGCTGCAGTGAACTCCATTACGCGCGCGCGCGTGTGTGTGTGTGTGTGTGTGTGTATGCGTATGCACAATGTTAAATCCACCATCTCAACCATCTTCTGGGCAGACACTTTGGTGTCATTAAGTGCAATCACGCTGTTTGCAGCCACTATCACCACCACCGTCCCCACAGCTTTGTCGTCGTCCTCCACTGAAATGCTGCCCCATTAGGCAACTGCCCACTCCCTGCTCAGCCCCGGCATCCACTGTTCAACTCTGTCTCCCTATGACTCTGGCCTAGATGTGACACTAGGTCCCCACTGTGAATTCTGAGGGGCCTAGACCTGGAAACGGAATTGGTGGATCATATGATAATTCTACCCCATACTTTTCAACCAAGCCAGGGGTCTTCTAAATGATAAATTTGCCCACAGTTTCCTGCTGCCTTCTTGAATGGGGCTAGGCTCGGGGTTGAGAAGGGAAGGTAGGATAACCCAGTAGTTAACAGCCTGGGCTTTGAAAGCTGACTCTAATGCTGTCTAGAACACTGGCTCTGAAACTGGTTTACCACTTAGCCCTGAAGGCTTAGTTTCCTCGCCTGAGGGCTAATACCAATCTTACACAAATTAGATGGTGGGTGTTTGTATAACGTACAGTATATGGCACACAGCACTCACTGAGTGGCTTCTAGCTCACAGGTTACTTCTATTGCAACAGCCCTGGGCATTGGCGGGAAAGGTGGCCCTTCCTTCCAGGTGGGCGCACAGGCTCCCACCAGCCTCTCCTAGCAGTGAGCTGACCTGCTCCAAGGAACATGCCTGGGGGCAGACCAGGCTGCTGACCCTTGCTGGCCTCAGTGTTCTGCAGGAAAAAACTGTTCTCGTTCTCGTGTCTCTTCTATCAATTTAAAATGTACAGCTCAGTGGTTTTGGTACATTCACCATTGTGCATATATCACTATCACCGATTTTAAGGCATCTTCATTACCTCAGAAGAATCACCACACTCAGTGGTTGTCACTCACTATGGTTTGAATAGGGTTTGCCTTCCCAAATGCATGCAGGAGTTTAATCTTCAGTCTTCTGCTAATGGTGATAAAAGGGCAGAAACAATCTGATGGTGATGTTTAAGGGAGGGTCATTTGAAAAGTGATTAGACTGGGTCATTAGGGTGGCAGCCCATGACCAAATCCTGGCAGCTTTATATGGAGAGGGAGAAAACCCAACAGATAAGATACAGATACACATTAGGGAGGCAGCATGGTGGGCACAGGGCTGGGTGGGAAGAGCTTCCCCAGAGCCCATGCCATGCTTCTGGACCCTGCATCTCCAGAACCCTGAGCCAAAACAGACCTTTTTTCTTTGCTTTTTAAAAAATAAAGTAGCCTGTCTCGGGTACTTAGTTACAGTAACGAAAAGCTGACTAATACAACATCCCTCAGATCTTTCCTTTTCCCTAGCCACTGCCAATCAGTAACCATTAATCTACTGACTCTGGATTTGCCTATTCTGTCCATAAAATAAAATCATACAGTACGTGGTCTGTTATGTTCTTTCAAACATTAGCATCATGTTCCCAAGGGTCATCTACCCTGTAGCATATAGTAGTACTTTCTTTTTACTGCCAAATAATGTTTCATTGTATGTATTTGTATAAAGAATACATATGAAAGTAAATAATTTTCCTCACTTAAAAATCAGCAGCCAGTTAGAATAAAGTATTAAAATTCATGATTTCCAAACTGTGACCAAAACCCTTATACAGCGCATGGCGAGAGCTGTGTATTGCATAAGGGACCCTAACATGTTCCCCTCTGAAAACCAAGGAAAGCACAGGATGTCACAGGAACCAACCCTGGTGCCAGATGTGATAAGGGGCTGACGGGTGCAAAGAGAAGAAGTAAATAAAAGCTAGGAGTTAACAGGGAGGAAGAGTTCTTTGGGATTTCAAGTACAAGTGGGTTCTAGAGATATTGAATAATAGTTAAAAGTTAGAAATGAGATTGATCATTTAGACACAGAAATTTTTTTTTTTTTTTTTGTGGTACCGGGGATCAAACTCAGGTCCTTGCGCTTGGGCAGCAGGCAGCGAAACCACTGAACTAAATCCCCGGCCTAGACACAGAAATTTTGCTCTCCAAAATCACACTAGTACTAAAGTCTTAAAGAATAGTTATTGCAGTATTCACAAAAAGATTTCAAAGTAGTTGCTATAGATAATGAGTTTAATCTTGAAAGGAGAACAATATTAATGCTCATTGAGTACTTATTATGTTTCAGGCACTTATTCTAGGTTCTTCATATATATAGTTGAATGGTTACCCTTATCAACAGTCCCAGGAAGTAAGGAGTAAAATCTCTGGTGTATGTATACCACATTTTCTTCATCTATTCATCTGCTGACAGACACCTACCTGGGTTTGTTCCAAGCCTTGGTTACTGTGATCAGTGCTGCAGTAAACATGGGGACATACGGATCTTTTTGAAATACTGACTTCATTTCTCTTAGTATGAGTGCTGAATCCTAGGTTTTTTTCTTCAGCACTGGGGATTGAAGAGGGGCACTTAACACTGAGCTACATCTGCAGCCCTTTGTAGTTATTTATTTGGTAGTTTTGAGATAGGACAGGGTCTTGCTCAGTTGCCAAAGCAGGACTCAAATTTGTGATTTCTACTTTTTTTTTTTTTCGGTACTGGAGATTGAACTCAGGACCTTGTGCTTGCGAAGCAGGCGGAGGCACCACTGAGCCAAATCCCCAGGCCTTTATTTCTACTTTTTGAGGGACCTTCGTACTGTTTCCTGTAATAGCTATCTTACTTTACATTCTTCCCATTCTCTGCAACCTTGCTAGGGTTTGTTATTTTTTCTTTTTGATACTGACCATCCTCACTGTGGTTTTGCTCTTCATATTTCCTGATGTTATTGTTGCTGAATATTTTTCATATATGTGCTGGACCTGTGTAAGTACGCAATGGAATATTAAGTGAAATAAGCCAGACACAGACAAACACTGCATGTTCCACTTCTATGTAGTGGCCAGAAAGAGCTGACCTCAGAGAGACGCTGCTGAGTGGGTGTCAAAGTACAGTTAGATAGGGATAAGCTCTAGTGCTGTAAATAGTTTGCAACTTATTAGAATCTGCGAATACAGAGAAGTTGGGGTCTGAAGGCTCTCAACACAAAGAAATGTTAACTGCTCTGATTTGATCCTTACACAAACTACAGTGGTATCCACAGCTCACGAATACTTCTGTTTGTCAACAATTTGGTTTGCCAACAGAAGCACTTGGCAAAGTTTTGTTTTTGTTCGCAAGTTCTGCATTAGGTGACAAACACGATGGTGGCCATCTTTCCAGCTCGAACATGAGTGTGGCTATTTTCCTCAGAATTATGGAAGTTTGAAACAAGGCACTGCTGTACACATGTATGAAAGTATGACACTGAACCCCATAAATATGTACAATTGTGTGCTGATCAAACATAAAAACAAAGAATCAACTCCGAAACCAGAGTTTCCATGGAGAGCAAAATCAAAGATAACAAGAAGTAGAGGAGATAGTTCTCAAAGGGAAAGGGACCAAGAGGTGGAGAGAAGAGGATGAAAGAAGGAACGCAGATGTCTTCTGTCCAGGGACCAACTCCACACGAGGAATGCAAACATTATGTACCGCAAACAGTGATACAAAATAAACTGAAAGAAAGCAACCACTCCATTGTAGCGTCAAGGAGATCAAGGCCTCGGAGGGTAAACAGCCTGTTCCAACTGACAGCAGCCAGGGACCCATGCAGCGGGCTCGGCCCCTCCTGCCAACCCAGTGTTCAGGACCTTTCAAACACCACGCTGCACTTTCACCTCATTTAATGGAGAAACAGTCAAAGTTCAAACGATCCTGTCACTGGCGATTCCAGAAACACGGCCATGTTTCCCATCTGAAACGCTGACCAACAGTGGAACACACTCCAAAGTTAGACAACAGAATACCGAGGTCTGTTCATGGCACAGGTCACACTGCATTCCTACACAATACACACTGAAGCAGGAAGCTGGGGAGTATTAGGTAAACGTAAATATTGGGCTGGTGTAAAACGTGGAGCTTTGACGCTTTTGCTATAATTGTGTCTAATATTACAGTTTTTTAAAAAATAAAGCTTAACTAAATTTTGTAAGATTTACAAAATACATTTGGAGGAAGAGGAATTTAAGCATACGCAATGCACAGATCCAAACTACTTAGGCCTTAGCATCAGAGCAACATGCAGGTTTAGACAAACTAGACAATCTAAGCACCTGACAACTCAGAAGTCTCAGTGTTGTGCCAGTGTTCAGTGTGGCTGAGGGCGGACCCCACGTTGGGAGCATGGAGTTGGGCCCTGAAAAGCCACCGTGTGCTTCGTGTTGATTTGCCCTTGTGTGTATGTGAGGCCTAACATTTCACGGTAACACTGTAACACACACACTCAAAGCCGGCCAGTGCAGCAGTTTTACATCACCTGTATTTTACCACGATTACAAAGAAAAGGTAACACAAATTGAAACCACAGTGTAGACCCGTTTCTTTTCCTTGTGCCACCGTTCACCTCCTGCACAACTCGCCTGATGGATTACCAAGCCTGTCCATGTCTTTTAAATATGCAGTCCTGCAGGGATTCACATTGCCGCTCTCCAGGGACTGGGCTGGGAGCCTCCCCGTGTGGTCACAAGTACCCCTGGATACTTGCAGTTTTTAAATGTAGATTTGAAAGATCTACATGTCCATTAGAAAGAGCATTTATGACATTGTGGAATTACAGTGCAGACAGAGGCAGCGTGGTGGTGTGACTCCCATGTTTACGTATCCTCTTATTTTTTTTTGGTACCATGGATCAAATTTGGGTCCTTGCGCTTGTGCAGCAGGTGGCAAAACCACTGAGCTAAATCCCTGGCCCTACGTATCCTCTATTAAAAGGACTGGGCCGCGGATTTAGCTCAGTGGTTCCATTGCCTGCCTTACAGGTGCAAGGTCCCAAGTTCGATCCCTGGTACCAAGGAAAAAAAAAAAAAGGACAACGTCACGCAAACAGGGAAGGACACTGCCCAGGGCAATGGACTTCAGCCTGATTTGCTTTGAACATCTGTGCCTCAGTTTTCTCATCTGTAGAACAGAGTGTGGTGATTCCCAAGGCCCTTTCTGACTACAAAAGTTTCCGCCGTTCTACAGAAAGAACATCTCCGACAGCCTTGGTAGGTGCTTATCAACACAGGGCTGCTTCTGCAGTCTCACGGGTCCACTGTAGCAAAACAATATTAGTGTGGAGAAAGGAACCTCATTATGTCAAAATATACGCTAACATTCAACATATGAGGGCTGGGGAAAGGTTTACTGGCAATTTAGAAAGTCCTTCATTTTACAGGGCAAGTAACTGAAGCTCAAAAAGGCCCAGGATTATCAAGGGAGGGATTTTAAGAGATCATCTAATTTGGGGTCCTCACGGTGGGGAGGGGAATTAGAATTCAAGGGAGGCTTTTCTCAATTTTCCAAACTTTCACCACCCCAGCCCCCACCCCCCACCCCCTTCACTACACTGGGGCACACGCATCAGTGTGTAACAAAAGGCTAATCATAGATTCCTGATGGGTTCTGTTGATGGGTGTTGGGGATGGAACCCAGGTCCTCGTGCATGCCGGGCACAAGCACTGCTCTAAGCCATACCCTCAGCCTGAGCTCAGTCTTTTTGTTTCTGGGAAGAAGAAACAGACCCCGAGAGGCTAAGACTAAAGTACAGACTGGAGGTCAGCTTCTGCACAGCTGCCACACTGGCCTAAACTGCCACCTTCGCCAACCCGTCTGGTGGCCACTGAGGGTTCATGACACGAATGAGCTGAGCATGGTAAATGGCATTTTCTGCATTCATTGTTGTGTTGTGGTGTGACTTGATCCCCCTCTGCTGAGAGAAGGGGTTCATGCTTGCCCTTGGGCCCAGGCAGGCCCTGTGACCTTTACCAACATACTGCGAGGCTATGTTCTGAAGGCAGTGTGGCTCTGCCTGGCTTTCTCTGGGGACTCTTGCTCTGGGAGCCTGGCCACCGTGTTGTGAGGAAGCCTGGGCTCTGTGGAGAGGGTGCTGGGTGCATGTTCTGGCTGAACCCTGGCCAGGTCCCTGCGGCCAGCTAGCACCAATCACCAGACAAGTAATGAATGAGATGACTACAGCCACCAACTCAAAAGGTTGAGACCTGGTCACTGTGGACAAAGCAGAGCACCCTCACCGTGCCTTGTCTGATTCTGCTCTCAGATGCAGCATGTGGCAATTAATGAAAACCATTGCTTTAATATACTAAGTTTTGGGAAGTGACTTACTGTGCAGGAGGAATGATACTGTGGTCTTTGAGTTGTCAGATTCTTGATTTTCATTTCTGCTATTCTGATTCCACAACCCTTCCATATCTGTTTTACTTTGTTCCTTTAAATCTGAAACACAATTGTCCTCTTCCCCTGACTTAGCCTTTGTATCAGGAGACCATGTTAATGTCTCCTTGGGGCTCGCAGCCATGCCCAGATTTGAGGAGCCCACTGTGCTTTTGTAACTCCGCCACCTAACTTCAGTGTTTGGATGCTTTTACCCAGAAAGAGCTCAGTCATCTCCAGTTGTGACTTCTTGTCCATGTGTCTCACTGAAGGGCACAGTGCAGGTATGGGCAGTGTCTCACATTTCTTCAGCACTGCGGAGTCCCTGACTACCCTGACTCACCCCGTGGCTGCACTGTGGATATGCTCCGTCCAGCTTCTCATGAACCTTCAAGGTGCCACGATGCTGTGTGTCCTGGTTCAGAGCTGGTGGGACCTCGAGGCAGGCTCCTCCTGTTCAGCACGGCTCCAGCGTGATGCTGATAATTCACGTGAGTGTTCCCCAGCCTGTGGCCGTATCAAAGAGGCCAAGGATGCAAAGCGAGTGGATCTTCAATTAGAGCTGAGGCTGACGCCTTGTTGGCAGGGCACTCTCACCGGGATATGATGGCTGTTTTCATGCAGGGGACCAAATGTGCCTGCTGGTTCTATGGATTAACGGAAACCTCTGGGCAAGGTTTTGGGCTCCGTGCCCATCACTGCCTGAACCCATGCCTCTTCACAGGCAGGGATACTGGTCATGTTACTTCAGAATGCCTATGTCTTCGACAGATAGGTTGAAAACAAAGACACTGAAAGGTTGAGAGTTACAGGGACAGAATCCATTATAAGACAAACCGAGTACTTGGCTCTGAGGTGCAGGCTGACAAGAAGGCCACATTCAGAGGTCCACAAAGTGCACAGAGCTAGTATAAAACCAAGGGGAAAACTGGCTTGCCATCTTTTTCTATCCTGTTTTGTCTCTTCTGCCAGAAACTGAAAGAGTGCTAAAGGTCTCCTCTCTGACCCTCAAATCACAAGGCAATTCAGCTTCAGTTGGGGCAAATTTTGTCCTATAAAAACCTGACAACCAAGGAACTACAATGAAGTCAGGGGTTATGGGGAACAAAAAACATGAATTTACCAGCGTAAAATACACATGGCCAGCAGATGGCAATAGAGGACTTTGCAAGCAATTCTGGCAGCAGAGTCTGAAAATGCTGGAGGGTAGCTCTTAACAGCTATTGTATAAGTGATTTATGTATTTGGATTCTGCTCAATGTTATATATGCATTGCTGAATAAAACATTCACAGTGTATTTTCCACCAGCAGCTGAGCTCCAATTCCAAGCTTCTGAGGCCTAATTCCCAAGGCTCAAAGGAGCCCCTGACATCAAATTGCTTTCTTCCCCAAAGAGCTGCTTCATACCCCAGAAAAGAAGTGCTTAGAGAAGGGGAGAGCTGATGTGACCCATCATCAGAATGCCATTCCGAGTGTGCGTGAGGAAAAGCAAATGGGTGGCAGCTGGTCTCAGGGCTGAGCCACTGGGAGGCTCCCCATGGTCTGACTGATGGCCCTGGTTTCCTCCTGTAGCACGGCATGCAGGCTGGGCTTGGGGACAGAGGCCTCACCCCAGCTCAGATGAGGAGAGGAATGGCTCATGTGTGAGAAATCTGTCCAGCGAAATCCTCACAAGGGATACGAAGCCACAGGGTTTTCTTCCCCCCTTTTCACAGCATCCCAGTGAGCTGTTGTCCTGGAAGCTGGTAAATCTCCTTAGCATTCCGAATCCCTGTCTGGAAGTGGGGCCGGTGTGTCTGGGAGCTGGCCTCCCCACCAGGTCCTGCAATCCCCCAGCTGAGTCTCAGCAAGGCGGAGCAGGACTCTGCTCAGGCTCTTGGTTCTCATGGTGGGATGTTTGAAGTTCCACAGGAAGAGAGTGCAGGCCACAGTTCCTAGCATAAGCTGAACGTGTGACGTGGCCAGATGGGGGGGCTCCCAGGGAAGAAGCGCTCCTCATAGAGAACACGCTGGTGAGGCAGAAAGGTGCCCCATCGTCCAGCCGGAAATGGAAGTTGGCTTCTAAAGAGCGCTGTAAGACCTGTGATAAATATCCACACCCCATTAAACGTACAACCAGAGTGTTACTGTTTGGTTGTATGAGATGAAGCATGAGGCAAGCCTTCCTGCTTTCTTGGAGTTTGTTTCTGTCTGAACAGAGAAGAAAATGGTGTCAGAAGCTGACATCTACTGGCCGTTTCCTCTGGGGCAGGTAAAGTGCATCGTATCCTGCACACTGTACCTAGTTTTCTTAGGTAAGAGCCATTATTCTTATTTTGCAGAAGAACAGGTTTATAAAGATTTGAGAGATGCTTCACCGCACATAACTAATATGCGGCAGGGCCAGGACTGAAATAGAGTGAGAACCAAGATGAAGCAGTGCCTTATTCCTAAGTCAACTTCCTTCACCGCTGAACGGTGAGGGCGATGGCTGTG
This sequence comes from Heterocephalus glaber, assembly GCF_053883595.1. Taxonomy (NCBI): domain Eukaryota; kingdom Metazoa; phylum Chordata; class Mammalia; order Rodentia; family Bathyergidae; genus Heterocephalus; species Heterocephalus glaber. Next base: position 5,482,073 of record NW_028258315.1, read on the forward strand.
GCAATTCTGACAGCCACAGACCTTCTGTTCACAATGTAGAAAAGCTTAATCTAAAGGCAGAGCAACAGGATCCTAGCCATTATAAGGAAGAAAAGAAAAATCACAGGACAGATGGTTGCCAAAGAGCAGAAACATAATTTCTTCATTCCTTATGGATGTTGATATGAAATGATATAAAACTTCAGAAGGCCACCGATGCATCTTTTTTTTGTTTTTTGGTACCAGGGATCAAACTCGGGTCCTTGCACTTGCGCAGCAGGCAATGAAACCACTGAGCTAAATCCCTGGCAACTGATGCATCTTTAATAAATACCTACTGCCTGGGGTCTCACTTAGACCCTTGGCCTTATCACCAGTGCTACAGTAACACAGGCTGTTACATCTGTAGTTCTAGACCAGGCCCATGTCCTGAGCCCCAAGCCCGCATACTCAGCCTGTGCATTATCTCCGGAGTTCACACATCCTTCCTGTTCCCATTGTTAGCACTCATGACCCCTTCCGTGAGCTGTGACGTCTACCTGGACGCTGTGCCCCAAGACGAGCTCTGTACGATTGCTTTTTCTCATTCCTGCAATTCCTCTGGCACATGCATTCTACATCCTCACTTCACTGCTTTGAATATTCTAATCTTCTGTCGCCACACATGGTGGTTACAACACCGCATCCAGCCCTGCCTGCCTCACTGGACGGCAGGCTGCTGGAGCACAGGGCATCACACCCACCACACATCACTAGCCTGAGAGCTTAGTGGAGCCGCACCATTGCCCTCCTCAGTCCTGCACAGGGGAGGCCTGTGGGTGGCAGGAACTGCATGCAACGCGGAGGGTTCCTCGTGGCTGGAGAGGCCTGTGGCAGGCACTTGTCTCCATCTTTCTCTCAGGCCATCTTCTGAGGGAGATGTTATCTTCAGTTTTCAGCAGTGAGAACTGAAGTGCCCAGAAGGTAAATACAGAAGCTTATCCAGGGTCCCAGGGCTGGGGGAGCCAGGATTCAAACTCCAGTGTGTGCTTCCCCAGTACCATGGTGACAGCTGCATACCTGCAGGGCCAGGCCCTTCACAGTGGACCCACCATGCCTGACACTGTCAGTGACCCATTCCTCAGCTGTCCCTCTTTAACCCCGGCCTCCCCAACAAAGCTCCACGTTGTTCTGCCCCCACTCTGCCCAGGGGAGGCCAGTTTCTCTGTAGCCCCTGGGCAGCCAGCTTGATGGCTCTAAGGCAACCGGGGAGGCCTTGGTCTGCCTGCCCAGTGCATGGCCTGGACGTGATCACACAAGCAACTCTGCCAGTGTGACTGTGGGGACAACAGCTGCAGCCTTTGGGGAAAGGTTTCTTGCTCTTAACAGAAGACACAAGCCTGATCTGGTCATTATACATAGTACACAGGTGCAGAAATGTCACAGTGTACCCATAAATTAGAACTATTATGTCAATTAAAAATAAATTACAAAAAAGGAAAAAAAAAAGACCTGAGTCAGGGACTCTCCTTTTTGGACAGATGGACAATGGGAAGTTAAAGCCAGGAGATTTCTGGGCCACTGAATTAACCAATGTGGGACTTGGTACAGAAAGTAATTCTGATATTCCCACACTGGGCTCTGAGAGCAGGGAGGGGACCCGGGACACCAAAGATGGTTCTTTTGGACCCAATCACAGCAAAGCAGAGGAGCACGTGAGGACACAGCACTGAGATGACAGCATCTCCCCCATCTGTCCTACGGGAGGCAGGGACTTTCCCTTGTCGGGATACTGACCCCAGTGGAAGCAGGAAGTCATGGCCACTAGGATCATCTGAGTAGATCTGTAATTTTACACTTTCAGGATGTGCCTATTAGGTGACAGGTAAGCTAAGCTTTGCTGTGATATTTGTGTCTGAGCTAAAAAAAAAAAAGTTTCCTAGCAATTTAGAAGCATATTTATGTTCTATGTAAACTCATTACCTTACCAAAACAAGGGAGCGCTGCAGATATTTTTTCTCTAACCAGGTTAATGACTGCAAACACAGCAAATGTGTGGGCATCGATGTCATAACATTTTAACCTGGATTTAGAGACAGATTGAAATACCTAATTAGGTTACCAAGAAACAGTCACTTCAGGGCTTCATCTAAAATGCTGTGGCCAGAATGCCTCCTTTGGCTGAAAATCACCATGAGGCTGATGGTGTGGGTTACTCGTGACTAGAAAACATATTGCCCCAGGTTAAGCAAAACACGCCTGGGAATTACTTAACCAAATTTTACACAGGCTCACATTGTTTTCCGCACGGATTGCTTTCAGTCTGTTTGAAGGAAGGCAGGAAGCAGGTAGAAAAGCTCTCGGTCATGTGTATTTGGGTGCTGAGAAGCCTGTCCTGTTCCCCTCGCTCCCTGTGCCCAACTCCCCTGTGCTGCTGGCCCAGGCAGGCGCTGGGAGATGAGGATCAAGGCTCGCCCTCCTGCCTCACCTCCTCTGCTCTTATCTGCCCAGAGAAGTACCAGCGTGGCATTTTGTTAAACCTAATTTTCCTGGAAGCTCCAGGTCTCATTAGTGGCTGCACTGATGAAAGATTAGTGTTCACTTTGCTTCTGTGAATTAGTTGGCAGCAGAGGCTGAGCTGAGACTCCCTGCCATGTGCAGCAGGAAAAGGACCCCTGTTGCCTGAAGCTCTGCAGCACTCAAGGTCCCCCATGGCCGTTCGGTTTCTCCCCGGGGTACCTGACCTTCCCACTCTCTCCTTTACCCACCTCTGCTCTCACCAGGCCCCAGACGCAGGTCCCCTGCTCAGAGAGGACACCCTTGTCAGGCAGCCCTACCGGCCTCCGGGAGAGCCCTCCTCACCAGCACTTGGGACGACGGCTGCTGGTGGCGTGGCCGCCTGTGTGCCTGGGGGTCCGACGTCTGCAGTGGTTGCCATCCCGCGCCCCAACATCTACTGTCCCAGCAAGAAACCCGTGGAGAAGCACAGGCCTCGGGGAGCCCCAGCTGTCAGATCCCTGCAGCTTCAGTGTGTGGGTCCGGGGAGGGGTGCCGGAGGGAGGGCGGGGCTCTGGGCTCCAGTTCTGACCTGGCTGGGCAGGCCCAAGCCTGAAATCATGCTTGAATGAGGCTTGCGTCTTCTAAAAACAAAATTCAGATGAAAAAATAAGAAAAGTCATGCAAGTTTTTTAGTGAAAGAAAAATTTTCAGATGAGTGACAGGTAATAGCCTCTGTTCAGTAAGGACACACACATTATAGCAGCAAAGAACCAACTCTCCCCAAAGAACACCAATGTTTACTCTAGAACAGAATGGCCTCTTACCTGAAGTCATTTGTCATCTATATTTACAAAAAATATATAATGAAACACATGGTAAACACACAGGGGCGCCTTGGCTCACGAACTTAGTTCGTTCTACGATCTGGAAAAGAAGGCCATGTTTGTTTTTGTGTGGGAAAGATGGCCGCTGTCGTGTTTGTCACCCAGTATACAGTTTGCAGACAAAAGCGTTCATGAACTGAGGTATATGTGTATGTGTATGCATATATACAGTCTGCAAAAAATGTACACACCAGGAAAAGAAAAACAGTATGATTTTTTTCAACAGATGGTGTTACTCTCTTATGGGGGGCCATAAAAGATGTCGTACATTGCAGAAAAACCACTACACTGCCGGGCCTTAGGGAAGAAATGGAACATGCATGTGCAGAAATCTCAGTGACCAAGGTCACCCAAGCAGCAGTTCGCTGTGCTAAAAATAAATGTCTGGAAGCCAGTGGTCACCACTTTGAGCAGCTCTTATAATTGTAGAGGCCAAAGGTAACTTGTATTGATCTCATGATGTCTCAGTATATTTAGTATTAAAATATTTATGTTTTTCTTTTCCTGATGTATAGACTTTTTTGGCGGACCCTGTATATCTAGATATCTATATATACTGTATTTGCTGTTTTGTTTTTTTGAGACAGGGTCTTGCTATGTGGCTCGGGCTGGCCTTGAACTCATTATGTAGCCTAGGCTGGGCTCAAATGTGAAATGATCCTATTTCAGCCTCCTCAGTGCTGGGATTACAGGTGTGTGCCACTACATCTAGCTTATTTTGTCATTTATAATGCACTTCCAAGCATCAAATTATATGTGGGTTTTGGATTTTTTTCAGAATCAAAGTTTTCATTTCTTAACTGCTTAGAATAGCTCCTTTAACAAAATTTCATTTTTTGGAAATGATGTTTGATATTTCTAAACTGTACTTTAACTGAAATTTCCCATTAATTGCATTTTTAGGGTGGAGAATAACACCATAGTGCAATAACTGGGTAATATTTAACCAATTTAGCTTTCTGTTGAAGGTACAGTTCTGAGTGTTCATTAATTCAAGAAACTTCTACTAATATGTGTAGTATTTTCAGGTTTTCCAAAGCAGAGGTGAAATAGGTAGCAATGTAGTGATGATCATAAAGTAAGGACCCACAGGAAGCCATGCTGCATGGGAAAAGCACACCAAGGGAAGCCCTGCAACAGCAAGGCTTCCAGGAGAGGCTCTTCCACCCAAGACTCGCGAGTATTCCGTGGCCTTGGCTCTTAATTCTTACAGGTCCTAAGGACTCAGGTATCAAGGGTGGTGCCTGGCTCGTTACCTTGGACACTAGACTGAGGCAAGGGCGACTTCAGGGTTAGCCAAGGTCAGACAGCAGGCTGTAAGGCTAGAGTCCAAATCCTCCTCAGGTGTCTACTTTTAGTCACAGCATAAACTTCTGGTCCTTACGGCAAACCTCCAGATTTGCTTCTCCAAATTACACTAAAATGCGAGGGGATCGAAATACCTTGGAATGTCTTCAGAAGGAAAAATGTAGGCTTAAAATCCTGATGGTTGTGGAGATCCAGATATCACAGGGGCTTTGTAGATCTTAAAACAATTTGGGGTGAGTGAGTGGTCAGGGCTTCAAATAAACCTGCCCCTGAGCTATGATTAGAATAAAACGAGATAGTGGAAAACCCAGAGCAATTTATATATGGCATATATAAATTTTATATATGTAAAAATCAGGTATGCAATCCCATTCAAAATCATACACACACACCCCACTCATGGACGGGCGCGCTCAAAATAGGCAAGCAGAAGCCAGTCCAAGGATATGTGAGCTCACTAGCTCATCACAGCAGTAAGTTTGTCACCATGCGAATGTCCTGTATGATCTCCTGCAAGTACATTTGTCTCTGAAAAATAATGTCAAGAAAGTCTAGGATAAATGTGGAAAAGGTATCACTGAGCATTCAGTCTTTATGTAGAGGCAGAGAAGCGGCGTCGCAGGCCTCCAGCATCCCCAGTCCACGCTGACATTCCGGATGTCACCCTAGTTCGGGCTAAGCAACTGGGGCATTAAGAGGCCGCCTGTCCCACAAACGCTCGCTGTGTGAGGCTTGTGGAAGGCAGGTGACTACTGACAGAGGACAAGGCACGCATCATTCAGAGGAACACCATCATCAATCTTCACTCAAGAGTTTTGAATGGCAAACTAATAAATGGACGGATCAGCCCTTGCTCTCTGCAATGCTTTCTTCTTCCAAAGCGACTGTCTCCTATTGTGAGACCCCATTTCCTTCTCCGTGTAACCAGGCCTGGGGACCCAAAGGCCTTGGGACCTGAAGGCCTTAAAACCTGGGTTCACAGTTGGAACAGAGGTTAGGTAAAACCCTTGAAGACATCGGTGTAGGAAAAGATTTTATGAACAAAACCTCAGCTGCCCGTGAACTAGCACAAACAATCAACAAATGGGATCTCTTCTTATTAAAAGGCTTCTGCACAGCAAGAGAAACCACCAGCAGTGTGAAGAGACAACCCACAATGTGGGAAAAAATCTTCACCTGCTCTTCCTCAGACAAAGGTTTACTATCTCAAATCTATAAAGAACTTAAAAAGATCAGACCTCCCAAATTTAAAGACCCAATCCAAAAGTGGGCATCTGAAATGAACAGACATTTCTCAGATAAAGAAGTAGAAATAGCAAATAAATACATGAAAAAATGTTCAACATCACTGGTCATTTGAGAGATGCAAATGAAAACAACGCTGAGATTCCACTTCACTCCAGAAAGAATGGCTGCTATCATGAAATCAACCAATAACAAATGCTGGCGGGGCTGTGGGGAAAGAGGAACCCTGCTCCACTGCTGGTGGGAGTGTAGACTGGTGCAACCACTGTGGAAATCAGTATGGAGATACCTCAAAGAACTAGGACTGGAAGTCCCATTTGACCCCACTATTCCACTGCTGGGGATCTTCCCTAAAGAATTAAAAGAATCATACCACAGTGATATATGTGCACCCATGTTCATAGCAACGCAGTTTGTAATAGCTAAAACTTGGAAACAGCCCAAATGCCCATCAACTGGAGACTGGATCAAGAAAATGTGGTTTTTTTAATAAAATGGAGTACTACTCAGCCATAAAAAATGAGAAATTAGAGACATTCATAGCTAAGTGGATGCACATTGAGGCAATACTCTTAAGTGAAATGAATAGGACACACGTGTAAATACTGAAGTTTCTCTGGTGTGAGAAACTGAAAGTGTAAATAAGGACTAAATGTATAATAGGTCATGTGAAATAGGAAGAAAAGAGGCAAAGGGGAAGGAAGTGGGAGGGCTAGGGGAAAGGATAGAAGGGAATGGGATTAATATGAGAAAATGGAAAAATAGGAACAAAATCTTTGTAAATAGGAATGGAGGGGTTGAAGGGAGGGCTGGGCAAGGGTGAAAAATAAGAACCAAGACAGAATATGTAAAGGTGCAAATTTCCAATGATGAATGTCATTATATTGTATATCTAAAATGTACCAATGATTAGAATGAATAATCGATAATGTAAAATAGGAAGAAAAGGTGCAAAGGGGTAGGGGTAGTGGGAGGGGCAGGGGAAAGGAAAGAAGGGAAAGGAAAAATGATGAGAAATGGAAAAAATGGAAATAAAGTCTTTGTAAATAGGGAAGGGTGGAGGGCGTGAAGGGAGGGGCTAGGAATGGGGAAAAAATAAGAACCAAGATGCATTATGTAAAGGTACAATTCCCAATGAGAAATGTAACTGTGCTGTATACCTACAACGTACCAATGAGAGAATTTAAAACAAAAAAACAAACAAAAAAAAAGACCTGGGTTCAAAGGCAGCTTTGGCATTTCCTACTTGTGTGACCTTGGTTAAGTTATTTAACATTGTGTCAGCGCCTTCATTGGTAAAATGGAGGAAACTGGGTCTGTGGCACGTCAGACCTGGAGCCCAGGAGGCCCTCGCTGTCAGCTGTTAGCATAACTGTCCTTTCTTGTGGGCTCTGTACAGAGCCACCAACCGTGCATGTGCTCTGGGAACAGCCGCCGCCAGACACGGATGAAGTCACCTCAGCTCCCAGCCTCAGGGCTCCCTCCAAGCCATGACCCCTGCATGCTCAGGCCCGGCACTTTCGAGAGTTACAGAATTACAGCTAAAGCCACATCTTCCACCCCAGATTCACTAAGGGTGGAGTCTTCACTGCCTGTCTCTCAGCTCTGTTCCTGGGCATGGGTTTGGCTTTTTTTAGGACAGACATTTATGGGCACTGTATGTCTTTATTCTCCATGTCACTTCCTCATGACTCTCCCTTTTAAACACAAGCCCCGATCGGGCCCCCAGTCAATCCCTGCTGTGCTAGGACTTTCAAGGCATGGCTAGCTGTGACTGCTACTTAGTCAGCCTTCTACCCTAATGCTCAGGGGCTTTGACCTCTGCTCGCAGCCCACCCTTTTCCGCCTGGCTCCTGCTGCCCTCTGTGTCCTCTGCCCAAGGCCCCACTGGGAATGTTCTCTCCCCAGCCCATGAATCTTCCACTCGGTTTTAGGTCCTTGCACAAATGGCTGATCCATCAAAAGGCTGTTTCTTGCCCCAAATGACACGTAATTACCGCTTGTTATAAAATTTCTGCACATTTTATCAGGAGGCAGAATAGAAAAAGCAAAGGCTTTAAAATTGGAAAGGCTTGTTTCCAAATCCTGGTGCAACTCACAGCTTCATGACTAGGGCAGATTATTTATTCTCTCAATGTTTGACTCTTTGCCTATAAAATGGGACAATAACACTCATCTTCCAGGGTTACAGTGATAATTAAATTATATGTACACAAAGTTGTCGGGTAGAGTTCCTCAGGCACACAGAGAGACTTAACAGGTTTATTTTTCCATGTCCTTCTCAACTGGTATTTTTCACTTCCCACTTTCTGGGAGAATGACTTGTGCCTTCTTCATCTCCCTGGCTGGATGGCTGGCTCCAGGAGGGCAGGATTTTTGTGGGATTTTAATGAGTGAATGAAAGGACAGTTACTATATTAATACAAACACAAACCTCTGGATCCACTAAGTATGAAAGCTTGAAAGGCTCTCAGAGAGAAATCACACAGATGGTGTGTTAGTCAGCTTTCCATCACTGTGACAAATACCCCAGAAAATCACCTGAGAGCAGGAGAGGTTTATTTTGGCTCACAGTAAGTTTTGGTGCATGGTCACTGGGCCCTGTCCCCTTGGGCCTGCGGCAGCAAAGGAAGGGGCTGAGGTTCCAGTGTCCCCTCCAAGGACACAGCCCTGTGACCTTCCTCCCAGCAGGCCACCTCCTAAGGGTCCCATCACCTCCCAACAGGGCCAGAGGCTGGGGACCAAGCGTGGAACACATGGCAAGCAAGGAGTGGCAGACAGTGACCGGGCTGCACTTCTGTTCTCCCGTAGCGCTTCCCTCAGCAGTGGGAAGTGCTGGCAGGCCCGTGGGACCAGAAGCATGCCTCGGTGAAGGTTAGCTCCATGGGACACAGGCCCCTCAGCGAGCCTCCACAGGCAGCACCGGACCTGCAATCTGACAACGCACCTGCAGGACCTCCCAGGCTCGACACACACACAGATGAGGTAAGGAAAGAGCTGGCTTTTCATAATCTGCCTTCCTTCTAGCAGGAACAAAGTCCATCCTGTTGTTGTTCTTGGTAAAAAGATGCAGTGAGACGGCATCACACACAGGGGTCCATGAAGACGTGGCGACTGCACACAGCTGCCCCTGCACTGGCTCCACCTCCCGGGGGCCTCATCCCTTGACCTCCCATGACACAGGTCCTGCCTCCTTGCTGTCCGAGAGGATGACTAGCTAATCTCATGACTGGCTCAGGTGAACAGCGAGTGGGAGCGGTTCCCAGGGGTGAGACTGTCTTTCTGCAGAAAGCTCTCCTCAGCGCCGACCCTGAGGAGGGCTGGGAGACTTCTGGCGGGTCAGAAGGGCCACACAGGCATGTGGCAGAGGGCTGTCATGATGACTGTGATGGCAGGCAGAGGAAGGCATCAAGAGCTGATAATGTCAACATCTAGTATTTTATTTATCAACAGGCCATGCGAGTGACAACTAGTGGTGTGTCCTTCACAGGCTGTGTAAGGCCTCTCCAGTTCCTTACAGGGAGTACTCACTTAACTCCGCCTCTTGGTGGTCCCACGATCGGACCTGTCCTATAAGTGAGAATTATGTTTTCAGTTCTGTTTTTCTTGATGATCCTAAATATAACAGAGACCCTAGGGCACAAGGCGGTGTGAGCCTTGTGCCTGCCCATCCTGGTGGAGGAGCTGGAGATCTTGAAGTATGGCCATGCAGTGTGACCTTTGTTGACCCGTCCAACCTCCCAAAGACTGCTTCCTTTCCTGTGAAAGAGGGATGAAGCAGCAACATGCACAGTACTTTCATCATGATGGTGACCCAAATGGGACGCTCTTATTGGAACCTCTGGTTTTCAGCGGGGTTGGGGGGTTTCATCAAAATCATTTAAGTCACAAATATATTCTGCTGTGTAGCCAGAACTAGGGGCCACAGTTGAATCATACTCAACAAGTGTAGGGAATTATTTCTAGAGCTATTCTCGAACACATGAATGAACTGAACATATATTCAGAAAGATACAAAGGCAGGTTCAAAGAAATCCAAAACAGAAAGCTTGTCCCTTTGCACCAGAACATTCCCGATAAAAGTGCTAAATAGCAGCAATAGAAGCTGAGGACACTCTCACCAGGGATAGCCAGAATCCTTTGATTTCAAATTACTGGTTCCTCCCTGTATCTAGTAAAAGTATCTGCTGAATGTTATCATAAATGCTGGGGCAACAATTTTAATCTAAGCTATAGAATAAACCAAGAGGAAAAAAAAACCCTTGCAAATTAGATATTCTCAATCTTCAAGTCACTAATTTTAATCAATATCAGTCTGGAAGTTTTAAATGACTTTCTAGCAAACCTCCCCACCCCCATCAAGTAATTATCAGAAATATTGATTTCATTCCTTATATTCAATCTTACAAGTTCATAAAATATTAGCCTATTACGTTAACATAAAAATGTAATTTAGTGGATTAAACAGCAGTGGGAATTCCATATGAGACCTGCAAATTGGGTCTATATAAGGTTGATTTTTAATACATCACTGACACTCCCTTCTCCAGCCCCCCAGCCTCAGGGTGGGTGAGGAAGGTGGTGACCGAGGAGGCTAACAGGCTAGCAAGAGAATGACACGTAGGAACTTCGATCACGAAGGACAAAGATGAAGCAGCACAAAGCAGAACTCATCTCATTTTATGGATTAAAAAAAGGGCAAATTCACAAAGGTACAGTAGCTTAGCCCAAACTATATTGTGTTGGCGGCGGCGGCGGCGACAGGGGGCACTTGTAAGAATTCAGGTTTCCTCAGGCCAGGTCTGTGACATTCTATAAATGATGCCATCCACACAGAACAGTGGGTAGAATGTGTGGATAGAGGGGAGAAGGATGAAACCTGGCTTTGTTTCCGCACAGGATTCCTTACCCTGGCTTTCCCTGGACTGATTACTGAGAAATACTGCTCAGAAACATAGGACAGGTGTTCAGGCTCCATATTTACTAGGGTAATAATTACTCGGCCACCATGATCACACGCACAGAATAGAACTTATTAATACTGGGAAATTCTGTCATTTTAAAAAATAACTCGGGTGTGTGTGTGTGTGTGTGTGTGGGCGCGCGGGCACAAGAATGCAGCAGGTAGGCAGGCAAATGCTCACAAATCTTGTAAAGAGCATACAGTTTTGTATCAGGATGCCAGGGAACCTATCAGGAAATGGCTTCAGGGGTTCTGGCATTGCTTTGTTGTACAATGCTGACCCGTTTTCTCAGCAGCAAAAGGTAATAACCACCTCTCTCAGCGACTCTGAAGGCTGAAATGATAATGAATGGGAGCACACTTGGGAAGGCACAGGCTACGAAGCAACACAAATGCTTAATTGGTATTTTATAGCTCTCAGAATTGCCCGTGTGTGATCTAAGGTGTCATACACGATCCAATTGCTGTAAACACATCAGCTGATTTCTACGGCAAAGAAAAAAGGCAGAGAGAAGCCTTGAGAAGTGTCTGGAGGCAGGCGGGACACACTCTCCGTTCTCATTTACACACAGTTCTCCACAAATCATCGTGTAGTTTATATGCTTGGTGATTTGATGGTGAACTTTTCAATGGGAGGGATCATCCATCTTCTGCAGCATCTGCCACAGCAGGAGGCAAAGGTAAAGAAAGAGGCCCTCATCATGAGACAACAGGACTCTGCTGTGAGCTCTGGAGAAGGTGACTTGCCCCAAGCACACAGGCTGAGCTCCAGACAGAAGGCAGCTTTTGAGGGCAGAGGCTCTGGTTCCTCTCTGCAGATGGAGGGGAGGTGGCCACTCCCATACGAGGCCTGAGCTTCAGGGAGAGGGCGCCTCGTCCCTGCAAGGGGTGCTGGGACCACAGGCACCTGCTAACAGTCCAGGTCTCGGCAGCGGGTGCAGGTGCTCTATCCGTGTGTACGTGTTGCCCATACAGAATGCACTGGAGCTGTCATTTGAAACCGAATGGAAGCCAGTGCACTGGTTGCAGGAAGAATAAGCTAGGGACAGAAAGCAAGATGGAGGAGCAACGGATGGAAAGGTGTGCATGGGGATGGCAGGAGCAGCTATGTCTTGAGGGACTTCAGTCTGGGTGGGTGACCTTTTGAGCCTCTCTGCTAAGCTGCTTTATGCTCTAGGTACCTACAACACAGCCCTAACCCATAAATATGCAAATTACGTCAGTCAAAAAGATTTTAATACCTAGTAAAAGAGAAAAAATCCTAACCCACACCTGTTTCATGCAACCTGAACCTGAACCTCCTATTCCCTGTCTTGAGCTAACATAAGGGATATCTGGGTCCCTTTGGGTGGGTGGGGGTCCTGAATTTCCAGAGAAAGCCTCAAACTGTCCCTAGACCTACAGGGTCTACACTACACCCCAACACAGGCCTCCTCCTAACCTCCTGCTTCAGCCCAATTCCTTTTGAAAGAAAATAAACACATACCTCCTTCAGCATTCTGAATCTTGGCTGGGGAACAAGGGTAAAGCAAGGCCAAGCCCACCTCCATGAATTTCCCCCTTAAACTCAGAAACAGGAATGAGCAACATGGTCAGAGAATTTGTGAACCTTCCAAAAGACAAAACAAAAAAACAACTAGAACAGAAAAAGACAAAAAAAAAGGAGCATTGTTCTATTTTTTTAAAATCACAGGGATTTTTGCTCATTTATAAACAGATATTGAGTGAAAGCTCTCAACAAAGAACAGTCCCCAGATCATCAAGAATGACCTAGTGCGGCAAAGATCACCATTTAATGCCTGAATTTTATCTTACTACTGATAACTTCACTTGAAATACACACATGAATAAGCACTTAGGTATCTGTACTCTGATAATTGGTTCGTTATTGCCAGGTTCAGACTGTGGTTTCTTCAATCTGTGAAGGTAGATCCACAAAAGTTAGATATTCCCAGCCAGTTAACATTATTAAATAGTCTTTGTATGAGCTTTGCAAAAAGCAACGAAATGGTGCCTGAAGCTAAAAAGAAAACTGAAATTTTGTATTTTCTACAGTATGCCTTAACTATAGACGAATCCGTGCAGGTAACTTTAAAATAGAAACAACACAGTGAAATTCCCAGAGGTGGCATTTAGAGGTGAGATTTGGTTTTCATTTCACCTGGCTTAATAATGAAAACATGAAAGACAGCTCCCAATTTCTCCAAGATCAACATATTAGTCCATTTAAAGAAATGCCACAGGAGGCTGTTCCTGCTTTTCTTCAGAAGACAGATTTCGTTTGTTCTTGCTTAAAATTAAATGTACCTCTCAGTTTCAGCAGTGCCTGAGCCACATCAGGGTAACATGAGTTGGATTTAAATGAATGCTGGAGGCAGACTGCAGTGGGAGCAGCCCAGCCTGCCAGCTGCAGCCAGCATTCGGCACCGTGGGCTCTGTGGCTGCCGCCCTGGGTGGATCGGGAAGACACTGGCCTTTGAGGGATGGCACCAAATGTCACAGCATGGCCCGCTCTGCTGCTGGGACAGAACCAGACAGGGAAACTGAACCCAACAGTAAGCAAAAGAATAGCCCCACCCCCAAAAGTGATAATGTATTTCTATGCCTGCCTATGTGTGCACACACAGGTGTATTTACGTATGCATATACTTAGGTACATGTGTGCACGGCTGTAAGAGTAATCTGTGTTTTTGTCAAGAAGCCTTAGCCAATATGAACAAAAATCCTTGGCAATGGATTCCACAGTGATGAAAGTTGCACTGAACCCACAGTGCCGGGGGCCAGCCTTAAGAACCGTATCCTTTTTCAAAGCACTTGCTGAACAGTAAGATAAGCAGGCTGCTTGGCAGGTTTGCTCCTCTGGCCTGCAGGTCTTAGGGTCATGCCTTCAAGAGGAAGTCTGCAGGGTGATTGCCAAAGTGCGTGCTATGGTGGGAGAGGGACAAATCCAGAAGGAACAAAGACTTCTAAAGACAACATGCTCATCAGAATTTAAAAAAACTAATTTTGCAAGAAGCCCTTGGCCCCTCCATCATGCAGGCAGGCTCAGAACGTGGACCTCAGGTGGGCCACATTGGGAAACTTGGAGCAGAGATCCCAAGGCATGGGGAAGTCACAGAAGGGCTCAGCTCGACAGGGCGTGACTGGCCATGTCTGGGCCAGAACTGGGCTAGCGTGGGCCAGATGGACAGTAGATGCTGGCTGTCAGGTTGTTCAGCACGCGGTCTGGGCCCATGGCACACATTCCCACTACTTGAGTGGCCTCTGAAGAAGATGCAGGTGAGTGGGAGGGGACAGGCCAGATGGATGGTGGACATCAGGAACAAAGGGGCCCGCAGAGGAGACGGTGATGGTGCGGGGACCAGGATCGGCGTGTTTCACAAACCAGGCAGGAGGGTTTCCAAGAGACACTGGTCAACACAGCGTCAAAAGCCCAGAGACCGTGTAAGATAAAGGATAGACTGGAGTTATGAGTTTTGAGTCTTCCCGACTCCATTCTCAGTTCAAGCGTTTTCTTTACAGTTCATATCTTCAGCATCTATTTCAAATCACACTTCTGCGGGGAAGCTTTACAGGACTTCCCAAGTGCAGAGTTCTCAGCACTTCCTCCGATTTCAAAAGGCAGTGATGGAAATACCTGGCATGGCCCACATCCAGCAACCGCGCCTGTCCACACATGTGCGCTGACTTGGACTCTGCTTTATTTCTGCAGATCCTCATTCCTCCTGCTCTGTGTTTGTCTCATTTGAAGCAATCATCTTCTCCCCTGAATGTCTCCCTGTCTTGTCTTCCTGACCCCTCCTCAATCATTTAAACCTCAGCTTGTGGTGGATCTTTTCAACACAGAAGCAGTTTCACAGACACCCATCCTAGCTTCCTGAGAGCTGTTTCGCAACTCATAACAGTAAACGGGCCCTTTTCAGATGTGTCTTTTTGTGTATCTGCTTTCTCCCACTGCATGCTCTGCTCCTGGAGAAGTACCAAAGGGAAGGAATGTCACAGTCCGGGGGACCTGCTGCCCAGTCCCTGGCTACAGCTTGTCTGAGCCCCGTGGGATCAGCTGAGATCGGAGGGCAGAATGCTAATGGCACAGGGGTGTGGCATTCCTGGTCCAGGGCACCCCAATGACCACTTCCCTTCCCTCTGCCTCCTCCACCCTCACCTCTGCATCAGTGGGCCCACGTACAGCTGGCCTTCTGTATCTGTGGATTCCATAGCTCTAGATTCAACCAAGTGAAAATGTTCTATAAAAAAAATCATGTCTGCACTGAACATACATAGACTTTCCCTTGGCATTATTCCCTAAATAATATAGCAAGTGTAACAACGATTCACATAGCGTTTCGACTGCATCAGGTTAGGCGTGATCTAGAGATGAGAAGTACACATCTCTATAGTATACGAGTATAAGTATACAAGGATGTGTGTAGACAGCTTCTGTGCACACACTAAGCCTCTTCACGCCTGGGACTTGAGCAGATTTTGAACAGCTTTTTTTATCTGTGGGGAGGGGAAGTCCGGGAATGATTGTATGTATGACTGTATGAAGATGCTCCAAAATGCTGTAGGGCAAATGATTTAGGTTAGAAAGATGGAATTCCAGAACAGCTGTGTTAACAATACTGAATGTTATTGTCTAACCTGTTGCAACTCTGATTTTCCTTTTCCCACCAGACAGAAGAATGATACTGATTTTGTCCCAAAATTGAGACCTTACTTTGATGATATGTAATGTCTAAAACTAGAAGCTGATAAATTATTGAACTCTCAAGATATTCCAAATTATGGTTTAATGGTATATTAATTTATATAATTCTTGTATTAAATAATGACATCCTCTGGTCGTGAGTGAAAAACTATGTTAAGAATAAACAGCAGAAAAAAGCTAGATGACGGGCAGGCAACAGGAGAGAAAGGGATCCTGGGGGTGGAGGGGAAGCAGAAAGGACTAAGGTGTGGCTTGTGTCGGTATCAACTCCCCATGATGAATATACTCACTGAGTATTGCAAACAGGTACTATATATTAAACAAAAGAATTGGAACCAGGTTAGAGGTCGTAGCTTAAAATCTTATTTCCTGTTTGCTCTTTGGCTGACAGAAATGATAGGTAAAGGAGCAGAAACATGTTAGATATGAAAAAAACCCCTAAGAGCCAAATGATAAATGAGGAGGTTTTACCTTTAGGAGTTTTCCTTTATTTGCTTTTATCTACTTTTCTATTGCATTGTCTTCTAATGGTCCTATATCACCTATCATAACCTTAGATCCTTAGATGAATATAAAACTGCCTTAGTGGTTAGCATTCAGAATAACTTATGACATCTGTTGAAGCAGTGTAGTAAAAAAAAATATACTATTTTTGTTAATAAAGAGGAAAGTAACACTTTAACCACTGAAGAAAGCAGTTACATGAAGCTGTATGAAATATATAAATATTTTAGTGATGTATTTTCATTACAATCTGTATTCAAACAGCATTTAAAATGTAAAAATCAAGACAGTGACTGCCGCCATGTTCTCACTGGAAGGGGTGTCATAGCATTGTGTTCTCCTGGTATTGACACACCTGAATTACAGTCACGGATTTTTTTCTTTTTTCCCTGTGCTGGGGACTGAACAGAGCACCTCATGCATGCTAGGCAAGTACTCTACTTCCGAGCTACATCCCTAGCCCTTTTATTTTGCTTTGTTGAGATAGGATATCACTACATTGTCCAGGCTAGCCTTGAACTTACATTCCTCCCTTCTCAGAGTCACTGAGCTTACAGCCTGTGCCACCACACCTGGCTACAGTCTTTAGTTCCTTACCAGCCTGGGAGCCGGAGGAGCAGGCAAGAAGGGAGGGAACACCCCAGGCCCTTCTGAAGAGCTCCCTGGGGAGAGAGCAGTGGGTGTCTGCTCCTTCAGTGAGGTGCTCACAGGGTTAAATTAGGGAGGCAAAACTTTCTCTTCATTGAATCCGTGAGTGTATGCCTGAAAAGACAGTTTTATCACTTCCTGTTAGTCACTCCCAGGATTTAGCATCTCTGGAGAGGAACCCTTCAGAGAACAAGGACCCCTGCTCTCCAACCATGCCAAACACTAATCAGGTGGCTGCACATGGTCCCTCTGCAGGGCAGTCCTGGTACCTGCCACACACCACAGTTCCCTGGCTTCCGTGGGCCCAGGCATCCCAAAGGAGTTTCTAAAACTCCCGGCAGTTCCTGCTGATCAGCAGGTATCACATGAGAGGCTGCCACATGAATGTCCTTCATTATGCCCTGGTGACCTGCACCAGCGAGTTTGCTGAGCTGTGGGCCACGATGAGATATCCACAGCTCAGAGGGGAGAGCGGGGTGGGAGGAGAACGCAGGAGGAAGGAGGGAGTGCAGGTGGTAGGGAGATCTGTTTGCTCACATTTCACAGTAATGGAACAGCTAAAATTTTTTTAGGGTTATAAGTATCTGTGGAACCATCTGGTGTGTCCTGCTGTTGCATCCCTTAGATTCTGTATGTTTATTTGTCTATGGCATCAAAACATCATGAGCCTAAAACAGCAATATGTAAAGGACATTGTATTTTAATGGAAACATACATAATACTGATGCTTCACAGACATACTATTTTAGGGCCTCAGTAGTTGAAAATTTCAATTATATACATACTCTTCCTACAAGTAAAAACAACAAAAAAGGAATCTTTATACATCTTTTGGATATCACCTTTGATAAAATGGTGAATCTTTTACCCATTCTTATTTTTTAAAAAATGACCTATTTTTAAAAGTTGGCTTTCAATCTTTAAAAAAATATGTTGTGAATATGAATCATTTTTCATATATTTTCTTCTATTTATCCTTCTCTCGAAAAGTGGATTTGACACCAAAATTTTAATTTTTTCCTTTTATGGTGCATAGTTTCTGTGTTCTGTTTGAGAAACCCTTGCCTATTGCAAGGTAATGACAACATTCTTTGTTTTTCTTCAAGAGTTATTTTCTTTCCCATTTAATGTATAAATGATTTCATGTACAGTATGAGGAAGGAGTCAAGAAACTTCTGCTCCAAACTGTTATCCAACTGGCTGAACTGCTGCGCCGAGTGATCATGCCTTTCTCCCTGCACGGCCTGCTGCTGTTAGGGGATTTGCAAGCAAGTACTTTTCCTTCTGCTCCTTTCTGTCCCCCTGAGCAGTGTGCCTAGCCTGGTGCCAATGGCACACTAGCTTAATCACCAGAGCTTTAGAGCAGTTTTGACATCTGGTAGTGGAATGATTCCAGCTTGCTTCTTTTTCTTTAAGAATGGCTTGGCTACATGGACCTCTGCTTTTTCATGGGAATTTTTGAATGGGGATCTCAGATTCTACGAGAGAGGATTTGCTAGTAATTTGACAGGGGTTGGTTAGATCTCTACAGTAACATGGGGAACATTAACAACTTTATATTATTGAGTATGCCAATCTGCCAAGAAGGTACATCCCTCCATCCTCAAACACATGAAAGGGGAGGTGCTCATCTCCATGGCAGAAAATCCCACATATTGGAAAGGATGTGGAAACCTCTACTACACCTTGCTGACAGGAATGCAAACTGGGCATACACTTTGTAAACCTGCTTGGCAGTATCTTCCAGAGCTGAATGTATACAAATCCTGTGACCCAGCAATCCTATTCCTACCATCACAGCTCTCTACAAGACCGGTACACGATGATCTACAGTAGGACCGATGAAAACAGCCCCCAGCTGGGAATGACCCAAATGATGGTCACGACTAGGAAGGGTAAGCAAAGCCTGGTTCATCCTCACAGTGAACAAGGGCGTGGCTCTGAGGCTGAACCTTCCCCAGCTGCATGTCCATATGGAGGAATCTCTAACTCTGGAGCGCTAGGAGCCAGGCCCCACTTACACAATGTGCAAAAGAGCTCGTACTATGAGGCTCCATTTACAGGAACAAAAGCAGGAAAGCCAGTGTGTGAGGTCATGGTCTGTGGTTGTTCTTGGGGCACAGTGGCGGCAAGGAAATGTGAGGGTTTCCTTGGGTGCTGAGGTCGCCAGCATACAGGAACACACGGAGCTGCGCTCTGATGATGGCGCACAGTTCCGTTTGTGTGTATATTTTAACAAGAGTCTCCAAAGGAGACATAATTTGGTTTTTCATTTAAAAATGGATTTACTTTTAAACAATTCCCCCTCCTTGGCTCCTCCCTTCTCCAGAGCATTTGTATAACCAATTATCTAAAGAGAATTTTTAAAGAAAGGATACTTGTAACTAAAAAAGGTCAGCAGGAGTTTTGGACACTGGAAATCAGTTTTAAAGATTTTAATGCAGTAACTTCTGAGTATTACATTTTTTATTCTAGCATGCCGCACTCTTCAGAGGCACTTAATTAGAAACATTTTCTTTTCCTACTTGGATGAGAATGGAGAAAAGTTATAAGCATTCAATGAATTTGTCTTAATTTCTCATTTAAATTATCACATATTCCTAGTACAGTGATTTATCAATAACTCTAAAATGGACACGAGTGTGCATCTGTGTTCATTTCTCAAAGAAATGTCCTTTTATGAAAAAGACAACATCTGTAAGAGTCTTCTCAGTACTGCCTTTGCAGTTCAGTTACAGCAGAATCCTTTGTTTTTCTCTAGTTTTGAGTCTATGTAAAAGTAATCAATGAATGCAATTACAGCATTCTAGGAGATTAGTTCTAGATACAATACAACCTAGTTTCCCAATGAACTTGTAACAAATGATAGCTGATTTCCTTTCAGTCTCTTTCTAGGAAATATGCTATTGTGGTTGAGCTTCATGTTTCTATAATCTACTGAATAAAAATTGGAAACAAAGGATTATGGAAAAGGCTAAAATTGTGAAGCAAAAGCAGTCTGCTGTGTTTTTTTAATAATACAATTATACAATTACGACTCAACTTTCAATAAAAATAACAAAAATCCTAACACTGGAAAATAGATTTTCATTCAAAAAATAGGAAGTGCTATGAAAGTGTTATCTGAGGAATACTTTGTGGTTATTAAGCCTGGATAATGAACTAAAAGAACTTGTCACAGTAGCCATCACTACAGAGACCCGCAGTTCTGAGTCAGTCATGAAAGAACTTTTTAAAGCCACATTAAATAGAGGTTTAAGACACAAGTTACCTAATAAGATCACATTATGATCTAAATAGTACAGAGCTCAGAGAATCCTGATAGTTGTTTTAAAAAGTCTTATATGATATTCTTGCTTGCTTATCTTTAACATTTGAGCTACAATTTTATTAATTTTTTTGGGGTACTGGGGATCGAACTCGGGCCCTTGCACTTCCAAAGCAGGCGGCATAACCACTGAGCTAAATCCCCAGCCCTAATTTTATTAATTTTTACTAGTGTTCAGATCGAGACAAAGCCAGCAGTATAGATGATCAACAGGTGGATCCTTTACTGGATCCTAGTGGGTTGTAGAGAGAAACCTGGATTGGATTTGATTTTATAGCAAGGCATAGTATCACAGCACTGATGTTCTGGTCTGGATACTGCTACTGTGATTGGGTGAACATACTTGGTTTTAGGAGATATGCATTGAAGAATTCATGGGTGTCATTTGTTTGTGTTTTTTTGTTTTTGGTACCGGGGATTGAACTTGGGTCCTTGCGCTTGCACAGCAGGCGGTGAAACCACTGAGCTAAATCCCCGACCCTAAAGTGTCATTTGTATGCATCGTATTTTCAGATGGTTCAGGAAAAACTATGCAAAGGGGGTGACAGTGAGAGAGAAGGAGGGAGGAGAGCTAACCAAGCGTGGGCAGATGTGGGAAACCAGGTATCAACCAGTGAATCATGGAAGTGCATGAGGCTTTTTATTACTTTTTTTTTTTTCCCGGTACTGGGGATTGAACTAGGGACCTTGTGCTTGCCAAGCAGGTGCAGTGCCACTGACCTACGTCCCCGGTCCTTTTTACTATATTATTTTTTCCCTTTTTTTGTATTCTTGAAATTTTTGAAGGTAAAAATTTAGAGGGGGGAAAAAACATCCCAACATGGTTTGGCTCTCTTGCTTGAACTTTAATGTTTCCCTTATAGGACAGTGCACATGCATGCACACACACACACTTTTCCTTTTTGGTGCTAAGGGTGGAATCAGGCCCTCATGAATGCTAAGCATACACTGAACTATACCCCTAGGTCCTCACTAGAGATTTCAAGCCTAGAGTAGTACAGGCCTTTTAACTCTTTACAGAATGATATCATTCTCAGTATTTTTATAACAGTCTAATGTAGACTATAAAAAAGGGAGTAAAAAATATGTGGGAACAGAAACAATGAATAACTTTATCCTTAACTAGTATGAAGGTAATGGTAACTGAAAATAAAACACTCGTTAGGAAGACCCTGTAGCTAAAGACTTCACTGGAGTCCAAGGATTAGGTTCAGCAGTTAGTGATCTATTGCTTAGTCACATTTACAAAAGGTCTGTGATTAAAATATAATTAGGTATAAAGTGCCTTTTCTTGCTCTTTCTTTTTAAACATGGCCATGTGAATACAGGATTTCATCCAGTTTCATACCACAGGATCAAAGCAGAAGGCAAAAATAAAATATATTCTTTTCTTTCAAATTAGGCATGCATAGCTGGGTATAAATCTTGAACCATCAATTCTATTTCCAGCAATCTAACCTAAACAGCCAGCTAAGTGACAGTAGTATATTCCTCACAAAGATGTTCATCAAGACATTGTTTATGGTAGGAAGTGACCTAATGAAGGTCCACAGCAGGAGACTGGCTACATAAATACTGGTTAGTGCACTTAGTAGTACCCTATATGTTCACTTTAAAATGATAATCCAGGCATATTTTTTACTGACTTGGAAGATGCTAATTTTAAATTAGGAGCTCATAAGTTATGAAAAATTAGTAGAGCTCCATCTGATGAAAAAATATACATTCATTTGCATCTGTTTGCAGAAGTAGCATGCTGGAAGGGAAGAGAGGAAAATCATGGAAAATATTATCCATGATAGGTTAGGAATAATTTTTTCTTATCCTCAAATATTACAAAGGTTATGGATTATCTGTGTAATAAAAATGGCAACATTCCCTTAAACAGGCCTTCTTGATGCCCAGAAAATCCCTCACTATCCATCAATATTATATCTCTTTCTAGTGTCTACCCTAACTCTTATAGTGAACAGGATTTGGCAAGAGAATACATTTACTCTAGAACACATAGTTTATATAATTATTTTATTTTATGATAACTACCCAAAAAGTCAAATGCAGAGGAGCGCAAGAGATTAACCACACTCTAGGGGCCGACAGAATCTAGCTGAGGGTCTGGATCCCAGCAATGCCCCACACAAGTCCAGCTAAAGGCTCTAAGTCCAAAGGAATGTCCTCCACGAGTCTAGCCAGTGGCGCAGAGCTCATGACAAGGTCTCATGCTTGTCCGTATTGAGGATCTGCACCTGGAAGGCCCAAAGGCTGGTGGTGGAAGCCAGAAAACCTACGCCGGTGGGATGAAGGATTTGTGCCACCAGGCTGAGGAATCCTCACTGGAGCCAGGAAGTGATGCTTAGGGTGAAGATCAGAGCTTCCCTGAGAAAAGAGTAGCCATTCCCAGCGATAGTGAGGCCCTGAGCTCCTCCTCTGGATGAGAACAGCCAAGTTTGCATCAGGAAAACCATCTGCAGGGAGCTTCTCCTAGAAAATCAACAGGCCACGATCTTCCTCTCCAGTTCTCTCTTTATGGTGATTGGCAACAATCCTCATGTGGATCCTCCAGCCCACACCATGCTGATTCAGTTCAGCTGGGTGTTACAAACTGAACAATAGTTACTCCACTACAACTCTCCTTTCCTGTCAAGCAAAACCCTAAAACACTGTTTCTTGAGTGTCCTCCATCCCTTCAATTTCTACACTAATGAGCATGAATCACTAAAGCTACTCTGTATCTAGTTACTTTGAAGATCTATTCCAGTTCACAGTTTATCCCTCTTGCCTGAGAAAGACACACCAGTGTCAAATAAAACGTCAATGATTGGTGGTGGGGGAGGGAGGAAGAGTGAAGGCTAAACAGAGCCAGGAGATATTTTTATAATAAGAAATCAACAAGTTTAAACTTTCCACAATCTTGATACAAGAATCAATAAGCATTTGTTATTGTTTTTGAGGTGCCTGTTAACCAACCATATAAACATTTCAAGAGTCCAGAGTGATGACAAAGCATCGCTCTCTGTGGCAACTCATGGAGCAAAATGTGTGAACGAGGCTTTTAGGCCACTGTTGTTGGGTGCTGAGCTCAAACACGGCAGATTTACACAGCATTTTAAAATTGATTTTTATTATTATTTTTAGGTGGAAAGGATAAAGGAAGAATTATGAACGGGCAGAAACCTACTCAGAGCTCATCAGTTTCCAGTACAGACCTCTGTAAATCACTACCTCCAGGGAACACAGACCATAAACCGAACAATGACACCCACACCGGCCACACAGGGACACGGACAGGCCTGCTGACTCCATGTGTTACTCTGGACACATCCCCTAGGGAAAGCACTTCTGGCTGCAAAAATGTACAGTCCAAATACCATAAGGATCCTAGGCTGTGTGCATGAGCCTTATTCATAGCCAAGAGGCCCTCTGGAGACTCAGGGGTGACAGGCCTATCTGGAAGCCATAGGTTGGCAGCTGATCTGAAAGGTTGCAAGTGGAAATATGCTGCACACCCCTGTGCTCCAAGACGCTGGGAAAGCATGCAGTGACATGGCTGCTAATGTGTGGAGGAACATCACCTCCACAGCAACAATTCCTGCAAAGCCCAGAAAAAGAAAGAGCACAGCAAAGAGGATTTGTTGGTGCGTTGGGAATACTTCTGAGGCATAGGAAGCCCTGGTTTGTCCAAGAAAGACGAGCACAGTTCCATGAACACCTCCCTCCCTTCTGCTTAGATGCTAGAGTCACTAAACTGCCCCGCTCCTACCCTGTTTTGCAATGTGAGACATCCCAAGGAAAGCCATTCTTCCCAAGGACTCAGCAGCTCCGGATTCTGACCTCTGGGACCTGCAAGGTTGAAAGCTCCCTCTGTGCGGTCAGACTGCTGTGTTGGCCCAAAGGGCTCTCCAACATTCCACAGACACTGCGCTGCAGAGGCACCAAACATGACGTTGCGGGGCAGCCTAACAAGTCTGTTGGATTCACTTGCTTCATTGCTGATTTCAGAAGGTGCTTGGCTACGTCATAAAGTAACAGAGCCCACTAGCTTTGCTACACATGACACCTCTGACGAGTGGGCTCTGTGGTTTTCAGGAATTTAGAAGGAGTCTTGAGTAGCTCAAAATGGTTGAGGCCAGTGGTCCTTCCCTTGGATCCACGAGGCTGTCATCTGGGTGACCTTTTGATGTCAGAGGGACAAAAACTCCACCCTCAGATCACGCTAATGACCCAAACATGTCTCCCGTGGACAGCCACGAAGGTGGGCTACACAGGTGCAGACTGCATTGCTGCACTTCCCCTTACTGCCAGTCTCCTTCCTCATATCTCAGAGCCATACACACCTGAGCCCTCTCCTCAGGAAGGTGGCTTTGCGGCGGGGGCTCCCACCTTGTTTGGCTTCTGTGAGAATAAACTTTCTCTTTTGTAAAATGCACTGCTTTAATGATAGGCAGGGCCTTGCTCAATGAGATGCAGAGAAAGTCATTCTCAGGCTCACAGTTAAAATCCTGTTATTTGCGTTAATTCTAAAAAGACAAGTTGACGCACTTGGGGGATTAAAATTATGCCTGTATAGTTCATAGCTGATTATTCATGGCTATATAAAAATGGACTTTTAATGATTTTATAATTCTATCCCTCTCCCATATCCCCCAAATCTACCAATATTATAAGGCAATACTGCCTCATTTCAGTGCACTCACACCATTATGTTTTACTTTTTGGTGGCACATGATAAAAACAGTAAGTTCCAAAAATGATCTGGAATCAAGCTGGACAGCAGTTTCTTCACTGTCAATAAATCCATTTTTTAATTATGGAGAAAGACATGTTTGTCTTTGGCCCTGATTACATTACAAATACCAGAAGTATTATTGCTCTAATGGGCATTATAGAAACATGACTCCCCCAGCAAATCTGATCCATTAATAACATCTCTGTAACTGCTGTCTAATGATTTCTGCAGACATGTAATAGAATATTTTATGGCTGTTTTCAGCCATCTGTCCTTCTTTCTTTTAATGCAAATTTGCCAGAGATTTAATGAAATTTCCTGTGCTTTGTGCCATTACACGTTTGTTAACACTGACATGTCAATTAGACATCTCAACACTGTCGCACATACTGTCTATGATCTATTCTCTGGGCCAAGGAAATAGAACCTTCTATTTCCAAGCTTTTCTCTTGAGCAAGCCATAGGTTCTAACCTGGGATAGCACATTCAGGGATGTTCCCAAGATGTGTAGGGCTAATAAGCTGTGCGGACTGAATCAGTTGCTAAGAACAATGAGCTCTGTTAAAGATACCATGATCTGAAGAATTAAACATAATGTGTAAAGTCACAGTGCTGGTCTTTACAATGAATCACCTACATTAATGCACTTGAAACTCAACTGAAGAGAACGGTTAATGTGCAGAGACTGATCAAAAATACATGATTTCCTATATTCAGCTTTTTTCCATTTAGAAATTTACTACTTAATACTATGTACTAATCACTTTTATAGTCAATTTTGCTCACGTTTAAATATATATGCAAGAAGTGAATGTTTGATCAGGAGGTGTATCTTAAAGTGATGCACTAGCTTTCAAAATACAACTGTGGGGCCGGTGATTTAGCTCAGTGGTTTCGCCACCTGCTGAGCAAGTGCAAGGACCAGAGTTCGATCCCCGGTACCTAAAACAAAAAACATCCCAAAAAAACAACTGTGACCAGCTTTCAGGCAGGTAAGACAGAGACTTGCTTCAGTAGGAAGCTGTCTGACAGGAAAATGCAGGTTCCTGCAGTACTGACTGCTGGGAAAGAAGCAGAGATGGGAAGTGAAACTGGAAGCTACAAACAGGGCACCTGTGACAGTCAGCATCCCTTCTGGTCCTGAGCTCAAGGGTTCCATGAGAAGAGAAGTGTGGCCCAGTACACAAACTTCAGAGATACTAGTTTGCCACTGTTGTTGGGCCTGACATGTTCCCTAGCAGGTTCTCTGGAAACACTTCCACTTCCTTTTTCTTTTCTTTGCTTCCCTCCCCTTCCTTCCTTCCTTCCTTCCTTCCTTCCTTCCTTCCTTCCTTCCTTCGGGCAAAAGAGGAATAAAGAGGTTTCAACAAGCAGCTCCCTAGGGTTAGATACTACAGTGCATTTTGTAGTTAGCACCTACATAATATTGAAAAATCATTAATTTTACCTCCACAGAGAAGAATAACTAATTTTAACCCTACAGGACATCAGACACGTTACTAAGGATAGTGTGACCTTTAAAATCAATTATCGTAGTTAAAATGGGGACTATATTCATCTCTCTTCACTCCTGGCTTCACCCAGAAGTGAGAATGAACGAAACGGGAGGGATGTACATTGACAGGCACATTTTCACAAAAGACTCAAGTTTCCAAAATGAAAATGAAGACCATTCAGTGTGTTTTGCCCTGTCTGGTGTCACTAGGACATTTCTTCTTAGAGGGATGGGACTATTTGTACACTTAATGATTTAAGGAGGACAGAAAGTAAATCTTAAATACTTAAAAAAATCTTGTCTTGCCCACTATTCACAATGTCTATTTTTTCTATAATTTTAATTTTGCCCTTACAGTTATAATTGGTAATAGGAAGGTCCCAAATTAAGGGATAAATATAAATTTATTATCTTCTTCCTCTTTTAAACAGAAGCTGTCATTCTTAAGTGTGAATTGTAACACATACTGAAGTGCTGAGACTATAAAATGTAAGCCAGCCTTTGCTTCAGAAGGAAAGCTCTCCTTCAGTTTCATGCAGCTAATCATTAAAAATCTGCTCCTTCGCCAACTGAGCTTAGAGACATCACACACATAACTGTGCACGAAAGTGCAGCCATTCAAGTGCAGATGAGGAAAGGGTGCCTTCCACTTACTCAGAACTCACGTTCTCAGAGAGGTTCTTTGCAAATATTAAAGTAAGCCACAACTAGAGGAGAAGGGGCATTCCAGATAACAGCGCACAGGTTTCTGTGGACACATCTGAGATCTGCAGACACTGCATTCCCGGTGCTCAGCATGGTGGTGCACTCCTGAAATCCCGGTTCCTTGGGGAGGAAGCAGGAGGATTAGAAATCCCAAGCCAGCCTGGACAGTTTATGGAGACCCTGTCTCAAACAATAAAAAGGGCTGGGGTATAGTTCTGTGGAACAGCACCCCAGGGTTGAATCCCCAGTCCTGGGGTGAAAAGACTGCCTTTTGCTTTGAGTTCTGGGCCTACAAGATGGGCTCAGAGTCAGTGCAGGGAAAACAGCACAAACTTAGACCTCAGGAGGGTCCAAATGTCTATGGCTGCCTCACAGTGTGCCAACATTTAGAAATCCAGTTTCACAGTAGGACATGGTGATGCATGTTGGTAATTCAGGCACTCTGCGAGGATGAGGCAGGAAGACCGAAAGTTCCAGTCCATTCTGGGCAGTTTCGCCTTAGGAAGACCTTGGGTCCGATCTCTAGTAACATAGAAAGAATCAAGTTTCCCACTAAACAGGGAGAGCCTGTTAACACAGAGCCCAGCCTCCTGTCTCCAGCTGGAACTACCAGCTGGCCCTGCCCAGTGTGCCACCGTCTGGTCTGCTTGCGTCCTTCATGTGTGCCACTTCAATCCTTCCCTTCCTGCCTACTCCATGGATCCAAGAGGTACTGGGATGCAGGTGCAGCCCCTAGGCTCCTATCCCTGATCTGGTGGGTGGGAAAGGAAAAGATTTATGAAAAACCATCTTGTGAGGATCCCAGGGCACAGGCTGTTGCAACACTTGTAAGAAGGGACTTGTGATGGCTGGTTTGGAAACCTGGCCACAGATTGTGTGCCACTGCTCCCACTGAAGACCGAGAGTGCGCGCCTGCATGCTACTTCTGCTTCTCAGCCTGCGGCCACCTAGACCAGCAGGGCTCAGCAGAAATGCTACGTGAATTCCATGGCGAAATTATAAAAGGCATCCAGCTCTGTCTTGTCCGCAGGACATTTCCCTCGGAGCTCTGACCACCACAGCTTCTCTGAGGATGCCATGACGTGGGCAAGTCGAAGCCACATGGAGAGACCACATGCAGAGGTCTGTCCAACAGTCGCGGTCAACCCTCCCCAGGCACTGGGCTCCTGTGGAGTCTCTCGGCGAGACCCAAACTCAGTCACCTGAGGCTGAGCCAGAGTGCTTATGCTGTGAGGTGACAGACTTGCCTCTGAAAACAGTTCCTGTCCTCATCATGGAAAAAAGGATACAGACGACCGATTACCGATGTCTTTCACAGTAGTTAAAAGTTCTGGGGAAGGTGAACCTCAAAATTTCCAAAGTGGGAGATGATTTTATCTCCACAGCATGGAAGCAGAGATGTTGACTGCAAAAGCTCCTGGATATTTCACCAGCTGCCTAATGGACAATTACACAGGAGCAGAGCTGCACAGAGGAACATGTTTCTCAATACCAAATAGCTTACTTTGGTAGCACTTATTCTGTTTTGGGTCGTTGGCCCTTGGAAAACATCTCAGTGGGGCCTCTAATGTGTAAATGTCATAGATGTGCATGAAACATAAAAATGGCCATATGAAGGGAAAACATGGAAAGGTGTCAGTACAGTTGTTCTACTAAGAACAGGAGAATGTCACAGGCCTCCCGGCTCTTTCTTTTGTTTGGAAGAGAATGCAGCTCTTCGCAGGTTTAACCACCACCGAAGTCACAGATGAGTTTGCAAATTTCTCAACCTTACATTTCCGTGCTCTGTAGTATCTTTTTTTTTTTTCTTCATTGCTGGGGATTAACCAGGGCCTCCTGCTAGCCAAGAGTACTATTACCAAGTGACACCCCTAACCCTTAAAATCTTAGGTCTTTCTTCAAGTGACATACTTGATGTGCTCTTAAGGATCAAAGACAGATGTTTTCCTATATGCAGTGCCAGACAGGAATAATCATGACCTCAAAGAAGGAATCCTGCATCCAAACCTTTCAGTTGCTTAGAACTAAGTCACAGGACCAGAAATCCCACCCTGGCCCTACAGGATGATCCCTTTCCAAGCGCTGACCACCCATAAGAGCATGGCTCAGCGCCACACAAGCTTTGAGGCCTACACAATGCTCCTTCGAGAGAAGGCCACCTGTTTAACTGAGTTCTAGACCCACTCTCCCCAGATGCTTGTCCAGGTTTTGCTGTTTCTGTCCTGCTGCTCTAGCCCTTTCTTGAATCATTTTAGCTACAGCTGTCACACATGTTCTATGGCACTAGGTGACTTCAGTGACAAATATACAATCCACCAAGAATCACATGCTAGCCTGGTTATTTTCTCTGAACAGTCTAAGGGGCTAACGGACAGGCAATTGCAAACAAGTCAGGCTGAATGCATTTATAGAGATGAAAAGTGGTCATGGGGGGAAGGTAGAATTTTCTCGGTACTAGGCCCCACGCATTCTTTCTCCAAGCTCTCAAGATAATACCTTTCAGGGTTGGTGTCTTTGTTTAAAACACTCAAGCCAGTCCTGGCTTGGGGCTCCCACTGCACCTACCCACCATACCCCTGCTTTGTACTATGCAGTTCACTGCTTGTGAATATGTCCGTCTTCCCCCAAGACTGCCAGCAGCTTAAGAGCAAGGACTGAAACTGTCTTTTCATCTCATCTCCCTGGGGTCTAGCAGAACACTTGGCAACTTGGCAATATTTATTGAATGAATAACTCACACATTCTTTTGCATACTGCTGATAGTTTCATCCTTTGAGGGTAGATTTTTTTTTGGAAACAGTCAAAACTTATTTCGAGTCAAGTATGAAGAAAGAGACCTTAACACTACTCAATTTTCTCTGTCTTAAACTACACCTGAAGGCCATTCTGAAAAGCAAGTTTACTGTAGTAAAGAGGCAGGTTCTCCAGGCAAACAGCCTGAAGGGTAATGCAAGGATGCAATGTGAAGGGTAAAGCATGATTTCTCATTTGGTTTTTAAAAATAACTGTTCAGGGGTTCCTAATCATAACTTTTTCAAAGCTACAGCTTCTAAGAGTAAAATGTTTTCTGCATTACTGTTTGTGGGGGAATAAAAACAGAAATAATTTATATAGGCTGTTTCTTGAATGGACATTTAAGTATACGTGGACTTCACATCCTGGCAGTTGTGACAGTGTAAAATGACTGAAAAACATTCAACCCTTCTGTCTTGGCGACCTGTTCTGCATGCTTCCCACTTCTCTACCTCTCAGCATGAAGCAGAGTCTAGAAGAGTTGGAAACACCGGGCCTTGTTCCTCCTCTGGCTCACGTTTGCCTGCGGCAGGGGTTATGGTACTGACATGACCTTTCCCCATGTGCGTGGAAGACAGGTCTATGAAGAAATGGAGTAAGAACAGTGACAAGGGACAGTGTGGACTCACTAAGAGAAGAGTAACACCAGCACCAGGTCAGAGGCAGGACATGCTGAGGACAAGCACTGCTGTCAATCAAGTGGAGCCGAGTCCAAGACCCAGGGTAATGGGCAACCCCATTCAGGGCGGAAGCTCTGCCTCCCTCTATGTCCAGCATCCTCTACTGAGTGTGCTGTCTTTAATGTACATAAATGCCAACTTTCAGATCAAAAGGACACATATGAAAAGCCGATCTATCTCAGCTTTCTCCCCTTTTATTTTGGTGGTGCTGGAATAGAGCTCAGGGCCTTGCACATGCTAAGAAGCACTCTACCACCAAGCTACAATGCCAAGCCCCCTTCTATAAAACACGGAGGTACAGTTAATACACAGTGAAGCACAGATATCATCAGCAAACCTAACGATCTTTCTATGCCTCAGAGTAATTCCCTCCTCTTATAACTCTCAAAAGGAAAACAATTAATGTACTTTGAGTAGAGAACATGTTACCACCATTCGAGTGCCTTTTGTTTACAGAATTTCAGTTTTGAAAGACTTTGTACGTAATTACTTTTTCTGACCCAGATAGAAATAGAAGAAATGATTCAAATGGGTGGTTTAAAGCATTTCTTCTGGTTGTATTTCTGTTACAAAAGGGTAAAATGAAGTGAGTTCTTTCTTTATTGATAGTTTAAACTTGCTGTTGCCGTTTCAAAGCTATATAAAACACACATTTGTACCCACACACATGTGTGCATGACCTTGTAAGAAATGAAAATGACACACCACTCATGCCCTGAGATTCTTTTCACTGTGATATAAACATACACTTGGAAGGAGAGCAAACGCCTCTCAAAAATATAGTCAGGGCTCATTATTTTTGGGGCACTGGGAATTGAACCCTGGCTCCTGCATCAATCGATCTCCAACCCGTTTTTTGTTTTCTATTTTGAGACAGGGTCTTGTTAAGTTGCTCACGCTCGGCTTGGACTTGCAATCCTCCCGCCTCAGCCTCCCACAGTGATGGAATCACAGGTGTGCACCGCCATGCCCAGCTGTGCTTTTCATTATTACAATATCCATACAGAATTTACCACTGAAGAACTTTTAAAGAACTTCATGTAATTTTCTTAAAATGTAGTCAATTATATATAACAAAATTTACCATTTAAATTGTTTTTAGGTTTACAGTTCAGTGGCACTGAGTACACTCACATTTTCCTGCTGCAATCACCGCCTCCATTTCCAGAACTTTTTCAGCATGGAAAACTGAAAGTCTCCACCTATTAAAGACCAACTCTTTGCCCCCTTCTCCCTGCATCCCCTGGCGACCATCATTCTACTGCCTGTCCCTCTGGATACGAGGAACCCTACCGTGACGGTGAACCTCTTAGAGCTTCAACAATACAAGGAGCCCACTGTGGCATGTGTGCCATGGATTCACCACCACTGACCTTGGAGCCTCATAGTAGTGGAACAGTACAGTGTTTGTCCTTTGTGCCTGGCTTTTGCCAATAGGCATAATGTTATCAAGGTTCATTCATGTTGCAGCCTATGCCAGAATTTTCTTCCTTTTTAAGGCTGAATAATATTTCATTGTACTCATCGTCACATTCTGTTTATTCATTCACTGATGGAATTTTGTAGTGCTTCTATCTTCTGGTGAATGCAAAACGTGCTGCTATGCATGTAGCTGTAAAAATCTCTATTCCCAATCCTGCTTTCAGTTCCTACGGGTACAGACCCAGAAGTGGGCCTGCCGGATCTTGGGGAGTTCTAAGCTTAATGCTGTGAGAAAAGCCTGAGTTGAGTTTTCTAATAACCTGTACTACGCTTTAGGCGCGGCTCTGCTTACCAATAATTTCCTACAGATTTTAGTCACAGGAGACGAGACGAGACGAGACGAGACGAGACTCTGGCAGAAAGAGTCCTGTCATGCCAGCCACACCCGTAGTTCCTTAGGCGGAATAAAAAAGGCCAAGTCTCAACACAGACCACCAAGTATGATTCAGCTAGATGAGCATATGTGCTCATGGGGCTAACCAAGGGCATCCGAGGACCTGGCCACCTGTGCTCCTCCGTGTACAGCAGCATCTCCCTGGGGCTGCGTGTTGAGCAGTGAAGGTGTGCACTGTGAAGGTCCCAACTCTTCCCAAACACGGGGCTGCTAGCCACTCATTTTCTTCCTGTCCTGACTCAGCACCTGGCTCTGTTTTCTGTGCACTCTGCTCTTCAGCATCTAGGCTGATCTGCTCAATACCTGGGTCTCACATGCTTGAACCCAACACGCCGCCTGCCTCTGTAACATCATCTGCCCTTAGGCAGGCTGCAGCACGGAGCTCACTACCACTCACAACTTGTCCAAACCCAAGCTCTCTATTCAACCTCCTCTCCTGCTCTGACCAGTCCGTCACCCTTGCGCATGCTCTTCCTTCGAAGGGCGACTTCTGGGTCACTGCTCCTTTCTACTGTCCTAGCCGACCAGTCCCTGCTGGGCTTCTGGCCAGCTGCTCTGCCAGCGTGGGGCTGGTGACCTGCCCTGTATTGATGGATGCTCTCGAGGAGACCCCTGCTTCAGCTGACTCTGCTGCATCACCTGACTCCTGGTGTGGGGCAGATGACACTGGAATGATGCTGAAGTCATCACTCAGCGTGAGTGTTACATCCGTGCTGCACAGCCAGCATTTCACACCCTCTGGATTGAATCCAGGGGCTCACACATGCTAGGCACACTCTCACTTAGCTGCACGCCCAGCCTTCGTACCCATTCTTATGAGAGCTTCTCACAAACTTCTTTCTCATATTTTAAGCAACATAACTCAATCTTACAACCCAGAATTTATGCAGAGCTTTGTTCTCTGGACTCTTTGATCAATTTTCATGAGAAGGAACAAAAAGCATAAAAGAGAGACTAATCTATTTGATGACATAATTACAAGTTTTTTCCCCTTCCTTTGTGGTTCTGGGGATTGAAGACAGGGACTTCACACCGAGCTATACCTGCAGGCCTATTTAAAAATTTTAAATTTTGAGGTAGGGTCTGGATAAGTTGCCCAGGCTGGGCTGAGACTTGTGATCCTCCTGCCTCAGCCTCCCAGATGCTGGGATTATGAGTATGTACCACCAAGCCTGGCTCACAATTACAAGTTAAAAAATTTATTTTCTAGCCGAAAATCCAAAGGTTAAAAGATGAAATGAGAAGAGAGGAGAAAGGAACTGTTAGTGTTTCTGACTTCTCAGATTTGTCTTCTGTATCTTTTTACCTATCCTCTCCCCTTTCCCTTCTCTGACATTCTTTAACACTGGTTTAGAAATCATGCTTTCCTTTGGGAGCTCTAGGACCACATGCTGTTAATTATTTTCCATTCTTTACTGTGCCTTCAGTGCTTTCTTCTGCATGGGCTCCTTCTTACTCCTTATACATCATAAAATCTTCACACCCTTAAAAAATGGAGAAAAAAAGAAACCCTTCCAGTTGGACCCATCTACCCATTTCCTAGATTCTCTAACACTTGCTCTTCCTTCCTGCTCCAGTTCGTCCCTGCCAAGCTGCTCTTCCCACTGCTACCTCTGGGCGCTGAGCAGAGTGTGTGCCCTGTGCCAGGGGACTGCACTACAGCTGGCCTCCCAGGGCCTTTCCCCGCTGACTTCTCTTCAGCAGCAGACACCGCGGCTTGCTGCTCTTCTTGGCCTCTTCCCTTTGCTCACTCCCTCGGGCCTCAGAGCCAATTTGCCTCTTATCAGATGGCCCAGCAGCCTCTGTGCTCCAGGCGGGCGTATTCAACGGTCTGCTGGGTGCACCTAGGAGCCGCAGCACTGGCATCTTGGCCTGTGTCCTCACGAGCCTTTTCCCTTCCTTCCTGCAGGACTTCTCTGTGCTTTATTCTGCACTGCTGCACCAGCTTCCCCTGAACTGAGCGTTAAGAACAGGCAAAGTTGCACTGAGGGAACAGGTGAGTTCTGCCTCCAGGTCCCGTTTTTGAGGACGACTGAGCCCCACAGATATGAATCACTGACACATTTCTGAAGCCCACCACATTGAGCAGGTACAATCAACAGCATTAATACTGCAGAGTAAGATTAAGCACACAGGGAGTAATTGGTTTTGTAGTGACTACTTCTGTATTCTTTTAGCTATTTCTTATGGTGTCAGACGAGTTTAAAAGAACAAGGTGTCTTAGATTGATAACTGATTTTAAACTGGTTAAGGAAATATAAATTAGCATTTAATCAATGTTTAAATGCTTACCAAAGATCCACTTCAAAAGTTTCATTTATTGGATATGTAAAATGAATAAATTGATCACTAAATTGAGAATAAACTTATCGACTGTCATAAACTCTCTGGATAATAATATATGTTAGATGTATGTCATGCATGTGTCTTTTTGTCTGAATAACAGTTTACAGACATGGCTTTAAAGAAGTGAGTCTAGGCTTAGAAAATGAGATTGAATGTGAGTTTTATAAAAGGCAGCTGTGATATACAAACCACTGCTTAGGTTCATCTTCTAATCAGTACAGAGAGTATAACAACCAGTGTCTGTGTATAATAATTAAATTACTAGTTGAATATCTCATTCTACCTGGTATTGACAGACCTTCTGTGTTTTTACTTGAAATGGATCAATTTTCAAGGAGGCTCGAGCTTCTGAGAATGAGGAATATTTTATGTTGCAGAGAGATTTTTATTGTGAAAAGATTAAATATGCACACATGCTTTATTTTTATAATCTATCATTTACTAGAAATAGTGGTAAAAAGTATAATGAAAGACTTAGACTTTAAGTGAAAGTACTTGGGATTCTTATATTACTTCATTACAAAACACTTTTCTTCCCTTTTGCCACCTTACCCCCGCCAAGGGCTTTAGCCTCTGTTTGGAGAAACAAGCAGAGATTAACCTACAGCCCATGTGCATTTACTTAGAAAGGCTTTCAGGGATTGAGTCTCTAGATGGCTAATCCAGCGCTTATGGGCAAATGGCTGCAGGAAAGAAAGAGAAAATAAAAAGTGCTATGTTGGAATTTGTGTTTTCCTATGCTGTAGAAAAGAAAAGCTCCCTGTGCCATCTACCCTGCACAGCTTTCTCCATCTGGGGCAGGGAAATAACCTTAGATCCTTAAATGTGCAGTTCTGCAGCTTGGAGAGGCATGGGTTGCTCTTTTTCACCTCAGTAAAACCAGGCTATGGGGTGGGTGTCTGGTAACACAATAAATGATAGTTATTATATTCATTCTGCTATATACTGGAGCAAGAGATGTTCTTCCAAAAAGCACTGACATGCATGCAACCCTGAAATAATTCTTTTTTTTTTTGTACCAGGGATCGAACTCAGGTCCTTGCGCTTGGAGGGCAGGTGGCAGAACCACTGAGCTAAATCCCTGGCCCTACCCCTGAAATAATTCTGAGACCCCAGTCAGTAGTGGATTTCCCGAGAGTGAGCTGCTGGCTGCATTACTCTGCGGGGCCCGTATGCGCACCTCTCCCTTGGGGCCCTCATGAGCAGCAGACCTGGTTTCTCTCTATCCCATACCCCCCTCTCCTCCTTCACACTCGTGAAATCAAGCACATGCCACATTTCTCATTTTTGGCTAAGTAGAAATAAATAAAATGGTGGGGGGGGGAGTGCAACAGTTACATGAGAAACCTTGGACTTTAAAGCTCTGCTGGAGTTGTGAAGAATAAGAACTGTTGGAGATCCACTGTACGACATGGTGACTTTTGTTACTAATAATGTACTAGGTACTTGGAAACTGTCAGAAGAGATCTCACACGTCCTTACCACAAGAGCTCGACTAAGTCATTTCACAATGTATACACATATCAAAGCGTCACATTGTACACTGTGGTGTATACAACTTATATTTGTCAATTAAAAATGAAGAAACAGCCCCAGCACTTGGGAGGCTGAGGCAGGAGGGTCAACAGTTCGAGATCAGCCTGTTGCAAACACACACACGCACAAAGAAACAAAAGCTGTATTTTTCTTATCCCTGAAAGCTTTCATGTAAGTAACTAGGGCAATGTGTACCATGTCCTTACCTTCAGATTAGCCTTCACTGAAGATGAATGATCTTTCTAGTACACATTCTCTTTCTGTTTTGTGGTGGTGAGGATTGAAGCCAGGGCCTTGTGCATGCTAGCAACGTGCTCTACCCTTGAAGATAACAGTGCGAAAAGCCCACAGTGTAGGCATTAAATGTTACAAGAAACCACAGAAACCCAAAACAGTACATGAAAGGGGAGTGGCAGTGGCAGATGTGATGGTAGGGAAAGGGACTGGCCAGTGATGAAAGCTAGGGGCACGCCTAGGCGTCACAGGACAGGGAAGAGGGCCAGTAAAGGTGGCCAGGCTGGGAGTGGCAGGAGGGGAGGCAGCAGAGAGGCACAGCTAGGAGTGCCCGGTCAGAACGTGAGACCTGGGGACAGAACAAATGGCATGAGTGCAGGCACTCATCCTCGGCAGCCACTACGCCAACTTCCTGTGCAGGAGCTGCTTCAGTGCAGCAGATGGGGTACAGTCGGGTGACAGCAGGCTGGGGCTGGGGCTTCTGCCAAGAAGTGGAGTTGTGGTGCAGATGGAGGCAAGGGACAAAGAGCTGGGTGGGGATGCACACGGAAACAAAGGAGCTAAAGTGCTGTTTCTGGATTTGGGACAAAGAAGGCAAATTTAGGAGCGGGAAGAACCAAAGAAGTGGTGTGAACAGCGTTACTGAGGAGGGAAGTGTGGTACCTGACAGGTGGAACTGGTAACCCTGGTAACAGATGGATGCTTCTTCAAGTAAAATGCAGGGGACTGGGGATTTGATGGTCTTGGCATATCTGACTAAGGTGAAGATGTCTATTCATTCAATGAGTAGTAGCTAGAAAAGAGATTGATTTTGGAGGAGGCTAAGCGAAAGAAATTCTAAATGAATCAAAACTTAAAACATTGAAAATGCTACAAAAGCACTGTAAGAGGCCCTGTGTGGTGGTGCATACCTGTACACCCAGCACACGGGAGGCA
The DNA here is from genome assembly GCF_053883595.1 of Heterocephalus glaber. Lineage (NCBI taxonomy): Eukaryota > Metazoa > Chordata > Mammalia > Rodentia > Bathyergidae > Heterocephalus > Heterocephalus glaber. Next base: position 5,519,445 of record NW_028258315.1, read on the forward strand.
GAGGCAGGAGGACTGGGGTGAGTTCGAGGCCAGCCTCAGATACATATCACTATGTATCTATGTTCAAGGCCAGGCTGAACTATATGGCAAGATCGGGTCTCCAAAAAAAAAAAAGCACTATAATAACATTTCTAAAACATGGTGTGACCTTAGAGTGAGGATTTAGCATGAGCATGACACAAAATTCAAAGGTAAACTATAATTACATAAAACTTAGTCTATAAAAATAAATGACAAGTAAAAAAGACAAAGGAGAAAAATATATTTGCAGGAAGTATCATGAAAATAAAACTAATGAATTATATAGAAAAGAAACACATATGGTTTATACATATACACAATATCCTTATCATGACCCAAACCTACAGAGATATTGTCTTAAACACAATGGATTAATAAAGATGAAAATGTGTGTTCTTTTCAGGGCTGAAGACAGAGGTGGCCAGAATGGTAAACTGTTCAGCCTACAACCATTTATCCATTCATCATTCATTAATTTTACTGGGGACTGAACTCAGTGCTTTGCACTGAACTATATATGTCCAGCACTTTTCTTTTCTTTGTTTTTTTTTCTTGTGACAGAGTCTTGGAAAGTTGCCCTGGTGGGACTCGAACTCCAACTTGCAAGCCCCTCACCCCAGCCTCTTCTCTCAGTGCTGGAATTATAGGTTTGTGCATCTTGCATGGCTACTGGTCTATATTTTTTTAATTTTAATTTTTATTTAGTTCATGTTTGCAGTACATAATGATTACATTCATCATGGGGCATGGGTTCATGTGCCTAACACATCTTCGGTCTACATCTTTAAAACCTAGTACAGTTTGGACCTAGAATGTTCCTGATTTAATGGAGTGGCTGCCAGCCTATGGTGCTACTGGGAGGTGGAACTTCTGGGAGGTGGGGTTTAGAGGAAGGAAGATAGGTCATTAGAGAGGTGCTCTTGAAGGGATACTGGGACGTGGCTCCTCTTTGCTTCTGGTTGCCATGAAGTGAGCAGTGTCCTCTGCCACTGCTCCCATGATGATAAACTGTATATAGACCCAAAGAACAGGGCCAACCAACCACAGACTGCAACTTCTCAAACCCTGAGCCAAATGAAACCTTTCTTCCTTGTTAACTGACAATCGATTGTATTTTGTCACAGTGACAGAAAGCTCGTAAACACAATGCCCATAGCATATGGCATAGTTTTCCTACCTGCAGGCCTCTATCCTTCACAAAGACACAGGTCCAGGTTGTTCACTACAGTCATAGTGACTACTGGTGACCCCAGAGTCCTCCACAGGGAACCACACAACTGGAACAGAGCAGTGGATGCATCGGAGTGCAGTGGCTGGTGAGTTATCTTGGTTCAGACCTCCCTCACCCAGGAGAGGGTGATTGGCTGGTAGCCATCTTGCAGAGGGGCCAACTGAGCTTGGAACTGAGAACAGCTGCAGGTGGACTCGATCTAGTGGCTCCTGGTGGCTTGGTGTGGGTGCCGAGTTCAAGTTGGCAGGAGACACATAGACTGTTGCAGGCTCAAGGAATCTGGTTTCAACCTCATAGCTAAAAACCAGCTTGAACTTCAGGGGAACTAAAGGGGCAGGCTGGCTGGGATTATCCACTACCCTACCCTGATGCTGCAGCTAGCTTGCTGTGATTAATCAGTTCAGCTCTGGACTCTTGTTTTCCACGCTATCAGTGACAGCAGAGACACACCTTGAATTAGATATTTTTGAGTTTTTTTTCCTGTTTTCTTCCTTTCTAGTTTTTTTGTTCTTTCTTGATTGTTTAAACACGGTTTATAGATTTTTGTTATTCTGTTCTTGTTTTTATTTTTTCCTTTTCTCTTTCCCACCTGTCTTCACCAGTTTCCTAAAGTTTGTCCTCTATCCTTGCTGCTGATCTCTTCCTCTTCTTCTATTTCTTTTTTCTTTTCAGTTTTTTTTTTTTTTTTTTTTAACCTCCTAACCCCTTTTAAATCTTTTCCCTTAAGGGTAAAATTGCCATACTAACGCCTTTTTTACTGCATACAATATTTCAAATTTGTTCTAGATTTCATTATATAACCACAAATCTAATTCATATGCTTATAGGTAGCAAATTAATAGTTACCATAGTCTGTCATTTTTTAGGCTGTATTTGATGCTATTGTTATTACTGACTGTTCTACTTTAACCATGGTAACATAATTGTGCCAATCAGTTGTTCCTTCTGGTATACCAAGGCTGAGATTGCCTAAGGGTCTTAAAAAAAAGCCTATAGGCCAGTGCCAAGGAACTGGAAGCTGGATTAAGTGTGTTTCTTGTATGCAGTGTATTGTTGGATCTTGCTTCTTGACCCATTCTGCCAGTCTATTTCTTTTTTTTTTTTTTTTGGTAGCAGGGATCGAACTCGGTTCCTTGCACTTCCAAGGCAGGCCACAGAACCACTGAGCTAAATCCCCGGCTGACAGTCTATTTCTTTTGATTGGTGAGTTGAGACCATTAAAATTGATGGTTATAACTGATACGTATTGACTTATCATTGTCATGACTTTTTCTTTTTGGTTGATCCTCCTCCTTTGCTTTTAATTTCTTGTCATGCCCAGTGGATTCATTCTGCTGGGCTTCCTCGTGTTCTGATCCTTGTTGTCTTTTCCTAGGATTTTGTCTAAAATTTTTTGGAGTGCTGGATTGGTATTCATGAAATTCCTAAGGTGCTCTTTGTCATGAAATATCTTATTTCTCCATCAATTTTGAAAGATAGTTTTGCAGGGTACATCAATCTGGGTTGGAGGTTGTTTTCCTTTAGAGTTTGAAACACATCACTCCAAGCTCTTCTTGCCTTAAAGGGTTTGCACTGAGAAGTCCGCTGTGATTCTTATGGGCTTTCCTTTGTATATGATTTGTTTCTTTTCTCTCACTGATTGTAGAATTTTGTTCTTCTGTTGGGTTTCTGGAATCCTAACTATTACATGCCTATGTGCAGGTGTTTTTTGATCAAGGCTAGTCGGAGTCCCACATGCCTCGCTTATCTGTATGTCAAATTCTTTTCACCTGCTCGAGAAGTTTTCTGCCATCATTTCTGAGAAGTTTTTTTATGTCATCTGCACTCTCTCCTGTTTCTTCATTGACTCCGATCAGTCTTATGTTATTTTTCTTTGCATCATCTAGCAGCTGCTGGATTGATTTCTTGTGGTCACTTACAATTTTAAAGCAATTTTTCTTTTCCTGGTCACTAATTGCAATCTTATCTTCTATATCTGAAATTCTGTCTTCACATTGGCTCATTCTGCTGCATAGACTTTCAATGGAGTTTTTAATCTCCTGGAAATCTGTTTGCATCTGTTTTATGGATTCAATTTGTTTCCTATGTTGGGATTCCATCATGTTCCTCAGCTCCTCTATTTTTTTTTTATCTGTATCCTCTCTAGATTAATCATGAAGAAACGCAAAGACTGAAAGTTAAAGGGTGGAAAACAATATTCTATGTGACAGGAACCCGAAAAAAAGCAGGAGTAGCTATCCTCTTTGCAGACCAAGTGGATTTCAAACCCACACTGATTAAGAGAGACAAAGAAGGACACTATATCCTTATAAAGGAACAATCCAAGAGGAAGAGATGACAATCATAAATATCTATGCACCAAACACTAGTGCACCCAACTATATAAAACAAATAGTAATGGACATGAAAAACCATATAAGCACTAATACAATAGTACTAGGGGACCTCAATACCCCATTGTCACAAATAGATAGATCAACTAGACAAAAAACAACCAATGAAATACTGGAACTCAATGAAACCCTTGAACATAAGAACTTAACAGATGTTTACAGAGTGGTTCACCCCACAAAATCAGAATACACATTCTTTTCAGCTGCACACGGGTCATTCTCCAAAATAGACCACATACTAGCTCATAGAACATATTTAGGTAAGTTCAAAGAAACTGAAGTTATCCTCTGTATATTAGCAGAACACAGTGCGAAGAAATTGGAGATGAACAGCAAAAGAAACTGCAAAAACTTTATAAACACATGGAAATGAACAACACACTTCTGAATAACCAATGGGTCACAGAGGAAATTAAGAAATCAAGACAGTGTCTTCAATTAAATGACAATGACAATACAACATATCAGAATCTATGGGACAAAACGAAAGCAGTCTTACGAGGGAAACTCATAGCAGTGAACAGTCCTATTAGGAAAATAGAGCGAGCCCAATTAAACAACCTGATGCTGAACTTCAAGCTCCTAGAAAGAGAAGAGCAGGACAAACCCAAAGCTCATACAAGGGAGGAAATTGTACAGATCAGAGCAGAAATCAATGCAATGGAACTAAGGAAACAATACAAAAAATTAATGAAGCCAAGAGTTGGTTCTTTGAAAGAATAAACAAAATTGAGAAGCCCTTAGCCTACCTTATCAGAAAAAGGAAAGAAAAGGCCTAAATCCATGCAATTAGGAATGAAAAGGGTGAAATTACAACAGACCCAGCAGAAATCCAGAGAATCATCAATACCTACTTCCAGAACCTATATGCCAATAAGATGGACAACACAGAAGAAATGGACAGATTCCTAGACACGTATGAATTACCAAAGTTGAACGAAGAAGACCTAAAAATTCTAAAGAACCTGATATCAATCAATGAAATAGAAAACATAATTAAAAACTTACCAACTAAGAAAAGCCCAGGTCCTGATGGCTTCACCACTGAATTCTATAAGACATTTAGAGAGGAACTGCTGCCACTACTGTTTAAATTCTGCAATGAAATTGAAAGGGAAGCAGTACCCCCGAAATCATTCCTGGAAGCAAGTATCACCTTGATCCCTAAAGCAGAGAAAGACCCAACCAAAGAAGAGAACTATAGGCCAATCTCACTAATGAACATAGATACAAAAATCCTTAATAAGATACTGGCAAGGAGAATGCAGAAGATCATCAAGAAGATCATATAACCAGACCAAGTGGGATTCATCCCAGGGATGCAGGGATGGTTCAACATATGCAAATCAATCAATGTAATACACTAGATCAATAGAGCCAAGGACAAGAACCATATGATCATCTCAATAATTGCAGAAAAAGCATTTGACAAAGTCTAACACGCATTTATGATAAAAACCCTACAAAAAACTGGAATAGATGGTCTCTACCTCAATCTGGTAAAAGCCATCTATGAAAAACCAACAGCCAATATCATACTAAATGGTCAAAAACTGAAATCCTTCACACTAAAATCAGGAACAAGACAAGGATGTCCACTATCACCACTCCTGTTCAATATAGTTTTGGAAACATTAGCCATGGCAATTAGACAAGAGAAAGAAATAAAAGAAATAAAGATAGGAAATGAAGAAGTCCAATTGTCATTATTTGCAGATGACATGATACTCTACATAGAAGACACCAAGAACTCCACCAAAGGTCTTCTAGACTTAATAACCAAATTCAGTAAAGTAGCTGGATTCAAGGTCACACAAAAATCAACAGCTTTTCTGTACATGAACAACAGACTCACTGAGAGAGAAATAGGGCAAACAATTCTTATCCCAATAGCACCCAAAAAACTGAAATACCTAGGAATCAACCTAACAAAAGAAATCAAAGACCTCTTCTCTGAAAACTATAGCACTTTGAAAAAAGATATTGAAGATGATATCAGAAAATGGAAAGACATCCCTTGCTCCTAGATAGGAAGAATCAACATAGTGAAAATGGCTATACTTCCAAAATTGCTATATAGATTCAATGCAATCCCAATTGAAATCCCAGCAGCATACTTCATCGACCTTGAGAAAACAATCCAAAAATTCATTTGGAACAAGAAGAGATGCAGAATAGCAAAAGCAATTCTACGTAACAGAGACATGGCAGGGGGTATCACAATCCCCAACTTGAAACTGTACTATAAAGCTACTGTTATAAAAACAGCATGGTACTCTCAAAGAAACAGATCTGAAGACCAGTGGAACAGATTAGAAGATGCAGAAACAATGCCAGACACACTCAGCCACCTCATTTTTGACAAAGGAGCCAAAAACCCTCGCTGGAGGAAAGATAGTCTCTTTAATAAATGGTGCTAGAGAAATTGGGTTTCAACTTGCCAAAGACTAAAACTAGACCTATATATCTCACCATGCACTAAACTAAAATCAAAATGGATTAAAGATCTAAATATAAAAACAGAAACGCTGAACCGGCTGGAACAGAGGTTAGGTAGAACTCTTGAAGACACTGGGGTAGGGAAAGACTTTATGAACAAAACCTCAGTTGCCTGTGAACTGGCACAAACAATCAACAAGTGGGATCTCTTTTTACAAAAAAGCTTCCGCACAGCAAGACAAAACCACCAACAGTGTGAAGAGAACCCACAATGTGGGAAAAAATCTTCACCTGCTATTCCTCAGACAAAGGTCTATTATCTCAAATCTGTAATAAACTTAAAAAAATTAGACCTCCCAAATTTAAAGACCCAATCCAAAAATGGGCATCTGAAATGAACAGCCATTTCTCACACAAAGTAGAAATAGCAAATAAACATATGAATAAATGTTCAACATCACTGGTCATTCGAGAGATGCAAATGAAAACAAGGCTGAGATTCCACCTCACTCCAGAAAGAATGGCTGCTATCATGAAATCAACCAATAACAAATGCTGGTGGGGCTGTGAGGAAAGAGGAACACTGCTCCAGTGCTGGTGGAAGTGTAGACTAGTGCAACCACTACGGAAATCAGTATGGAGATACCTCAAGGAACTAGGACTAGAAGTCCCATTTGACCCAGTTATTCCACTGCTGGGTATCTTCCCCAAAGAATTAAAAGAATCATACCACAGTGATGTATGTGCACCCATGTTCATAGCAGCACAATTTGTAATAGCTACAACTTGGAAGCACCCCAAATGCCCATCAACTGGAGACTGGATAAAGAAAATGTGTGGTTTTTAAAAAAATAAAATGGAGTACTACTCAGCCATAAAAAATGAGAAATTAGAGACATTTATAGCTAAAGGGATGCACGTTGAGGCAATACTCTTAAGTGAAATAAACAGGACACACGTGTAAATACTGAATAGTTTCTCTAGTGTGAGAAACTGAAAGTGTAAATAAGGACTAAAAGGTATAACAGATAATGTGAAATAGGAAGAAAAGGGCCAAAGGGGAAGAGGAAGTGGCAGGGGTAGGGAAAAGGAAAGAAGGGAATGGAATTAATATGAGAAAATGTAAAAATGGAAACAAAGTCTTTGTAAATAGGGAGGGATGGAGGGGTTCAAGGGAGAGCAGGGGAAAGGGGAAAAATAAGAACAAAGCGAGATTATGTAAAGATGCAAATTTCCAATGATGGATGTCATTATATTGTATACCTAAAATGTACCAATGATTAAAATGAATAATTGATAATGCAAAATAGGATGAAAAGGTCCAAAAGGGTAGGGGAAGTGGGAGGGGTCGGGGAGAGGAAAGAAGGGAAAGGAAAAATTATGAGAAATGGAAAAATGGAAACAAAGTCTTTGAAAATAGGGAAGGGTATAGGGGGTGGAGGGAGGGCAGGGAATAGGGAAAAAATAAGAACCAAGATGCATCATGTGAAGGTACAAGTTCCCAATGATAAACGTAAATGTACTGTATAACTAAAATGTACCAATAGAAGAATTTAAAAAAAAAAGGCATTCCAGGAAAACCTTGTCTTATAACACACACACACAGACACACAGACACACACCCAGTCATTTTAATGATATGAATGTCCTTTTTTTTCTTGATATGAATGTCATTAAGCCCTACCGAGGCATACATAAAAAGATCTATGGAACACTGCAATAGAAATGAAAAAAAGAGAAACCCAGTACATACTCAATATTTGGGGGGGTTGAATAAAGAAATCATGGTGAGTTATAAAACGTAATGCTGGAAGCCATTAAAAATACAGGTGAAAAGGAAATTAAATCATATGAGAAATGTTCATTATACAAAGGTAAAAAGCAGTTATAAACCCAGGGTGCAAGTTATGATTCCAAAGGGACTAGAGGCAGAAGAGAACCTGGGTCTCTTTATTCACATGATTTGTGTAAGCAGGTTGAATGGCTGTCCCAGGCAGCTTAGGGAAGTGACCTGAACACCTTCGGATGCCAGAGCGACCCAAGCATCTGAGGGCAAATAATGGAGCACCACAGCATCTGGAAAACTGTCACTCCAGGATGAGACCGAAGAATGGGTGACAGAGGAATATTTATCTCAGTCTTGGCTAATGTCATGAATGTGTTCAACTAGGAATGAGAAACAAGATAGTGAGAGATTGTACCTGACTATAATTTAGGATTTACTCTATTCGAAGGGGGCCCCATGGCGTTACACAGAAGTTAGCTAGGGAGAAGACAATGACAAAATCACCATTTCCAACCACTAATGTGAGTATTGATTCAGGTAATGTACACTAATGGGTCTGAAAGCCACCGGGTGAAAGGCTGTTGGGGACAGATTAGTACAAAGAGAAATAGGATGTTTATAATGGAAACATCTGTCAGTTCTACTCTAACAAGCAACCAAAGGTAGCATGAACAAGTAACGATACAACTTGAAATTCTGGGCCTCTTCGTGTTAACTAGGTACCACCTAAGCAATTTTTCTGCCAAGTGTTCACTCTGTGTGCAACAACAGAGGGACAATCTGATAAATTTGGACTGGGGAACATTATGGACTAAATGTCAATGCTGTGAAAGTTAAAAAAGCTGAAGGGGAACTCTTCTGTGTGAAAGAAGACTACAGAGAGATGGCTATAATGCTGCGGTTGATCCATACATGGATTAGGAAAAGAAGGAAGCAGAACAAGTCAAATACGCTAGGACCTTCATCTGCTTGACAGACTGCTTTTCTGTCACCTAGGTGTCTTTCTCCTTTGGCTTTGGTTTCGTTTGTCCCTAAGAGGTCCTGAGTTGGAGACCCAGGCCTGCAGGGTCACAGTTTGACTCCGGGGAAGTCACTTCAGCTTACAAAGTTTCCTCTTCTGAAAAACAAGAGTCCCTCCTCCTGAGACTGCCCACTGTGCTCCTGTCCAAATTTCCTTCCTCAGGTGCCTTGGCTCAGTGCACTGCTCTCAAGGGAAACATATTTGCGTTAATCTGGATGGTGACACTGAACTTTATGGGAACGTACTGTACTGCCTTCGGAAATAGCTTTCTTCTATTTCATTTCCCTTAGCCCTCACACTTCCTTCCCCTTTGCCCCTTTTCTTCCTATTTCACATGACCTATTATACATTTAGTCCTTATTTACACTTTCAGTTTCTCACACCAGAGAAACTATTCGGTATTTACACATCTGTGTGCTATTTATTTCACTTAAGAGTATTGCCTCAATGTGCATCCACTTAGCTATAAATGTCTCTAATTTCTCATTTTTTATGGCTGAGTAGTACTCCATTTTATAAAAAAACCACATTTTCTATTTCCATTAAGATGATCTAGCTCTTTAACTTAATTTTATAGGGCGACACTGACTACTTTCTTGGTTTCTTCCTGAACAGTTTCTTTCTCATAGGAAAAAAATTCCTCATAAAAGCAATTTACAACATATCAAAATATTGACAGGAATCTTAAACCCTAATGCCTGAAGTTATCTGTGGGTATGATTTATTTCAGAAGTTCCACTGTTATAACTTGGCAATTAGGAAATATTGATAAATGCCAACATATTATTGATGTCAATTAAAAAAGCACAAGATTGATGAGCTTTCCAAAATGCTCTGACACAAGCAGTTAGAAAGTAATGCCCATCAATACACATCTAGCCATTATGATGGAGAGAGAAATTAGGCTGCCAGGAAACAAAGGGTGCTTTCACATTTAAGTGAGATCATTTAAACAGAGGAGCAGGGCGTCAACAGGGCTATCTAACAGAACCCCAAGTGAAATCCTACAGAGGGACCAGAATGATCATTGGTGATTCATCGTTAAGGTAGGCAAGGAAAGTGTCTAAGAACTTAACACTGACTTAACTAATGGGTGCGTTAAGGGCTTGAGCAAGTGGTACCTGATTAAGTGAAAAGCACATGCCAACCAGAACCCAAAGAAAATGGCAGGTTTTGGGGTAACATCTTAGAATACTCTTTAATATTCACAAGCACCTTGCATTCTGTAGAAACCAAACAGATTCTTGGATCTATTTGACCTACCTAACACAACTAGAGTTCCATTCCCTATGTACAGGGCAGGGGGAGGACGTGAGTCTCGGCTCTTGAGAAAATGGAGGTATTACCATGTTCAAGATGGGGCCGTAATTCATGTGTCTTGGTGCCAGGTGGCTCTGATTTGAATGTGTTATGTTCTCGCTGGTTTGAACCGCTGGTGGTACGTGCATGACTGTCCCACCAGGTGACTTGTACCACCGAATGGGACTGTCCCAGGCTGCCTGATGTGACAGTCATGCCACGTACCATCAGTGGTTCAAGCTGCTAGGAACCTGTTAAGAATTTGGAAGAAAAATGTGTTGAAAAAGAAAGGAAGATAACAATTTGGTTTTGGTTATGGTAGGTTTCAAATGCTAGTAAAACACTCATGTACAAATACTTCCTAGACAGAGAGGCCAACATTTTCCAAAAAGATCAAAGATGATGTTTCAAAGAGGAAGCATTATAAATGACATCAGAGTTGTAAATAAGAATCAGGATCCAAAAACTCTGACTGGCTTAGGGATAAAAAGGTCTATACTTTAATATCCACTGCTGCATTTGGGTAGGGGAGAGGCTTCCTCTATGAGGCAGTAGGGAAAGCTAGGCACATGACCCTTGTCCTTGGGAAGGGCTACACACAACAGTGACAAAGTGGATTCTCACGGAGAGCTCCAGATGGAATCAATCCCTGACTAGCCCAACATTCATCTTTTATAAACACTGTCAAGTCATCAGGGGGTTAAACTGGTTCTCAATCTACAGAGTAGAGTTTAGATCACTAACAAAGAATGAGTGGCCTAAGGTTCATGTGCTTCCCACCTGCTCCCAAATTTTAATCTTCCTCACAATCCCTCAAGGGTAATTAAGTCAAAGTCTGTCCGCCTTTTAATCTTAATCTGCTTGTTTTTATATAACAGAAGCACACATTATGCCATACATTATACTACTACAATCTAGCAGGATTATTCTCAAAACTATAGATATTAGCAAGTGTTTATGAGAATGTGGCAAAATTGGAATCTTTAATGCTGCTGGTGGTGATATGAAATGGTGCAGCCATTTTGACCAAGTCTAGCAGCCCCTCAAAAATAAGTCATCACATGACTGAGCAATTGCATTCCTAAATTTATACTCAAGAAGAACGAGAACATAAGCCCAAAAACTTGTTTACAGCAGCATCATTCATGAAAGCAAAAGAGTGGGAGCTACTCAGTTGTTCATCAACTGATGAATGGCTAAATAAAATGTAGTACATCCATACAGTGCAACGTGATTTGACATTAAACAGAAATAAATGTACATGCCTGTAATTCCAGCACCCTGGGAGGCTGGGGTAAGAGGACTGCAAGTTTGAGCCCAGTTTGGGCGACTTAGTGAGACCCTATCTCAAAAATGGCAGTGAGGGAGAATGAGGATGTAGCTCCATGTGAAAAGCCCTGGGTTCAATCCTCCATATCATTAAAAAAAAAAAAAAAAGGAATGCAGTACTGACACATGCTACATGGATGAACCTTGAAAACACTTTGGTAAGTAAAAGAAAACAGGCACAAACAAATTCCATTTACATACAATGTCCAAAACAGGTAAATCCATAGATAGAGAGAAAGCTGGTTAAGACTAGCAGGGAGTGGATTTATGGACTTATGGATGGCAGGGGGAGAAATGGTAAGTCACTACTATGAATATGGAACTTCCTTTTTTTTTTTTTTTGGTACCGGGGATCGAACTCGGATCCTTGCGCTTGCGAGGCAGGTGTCGGAACCACTGAGCTAAATCCCCGGCCCTGGAATTTCCTTTTTTAAAGATAGTACTGGGGATTGAACCCAGAACCTTCACACTGAGCTTCATACTCAGCCCTTTTCTATATATATATATTTTGTTGTTGTGGTTGCTGTGAAACAGAGTTTTGCTAAGTTGTTAAACTTTCCAGGCCAGGCTGGAACTAGCTATCTTCCTGCCTCGGTCTCCCAGAATGCTGGGATTACCATGCCTGGCTTGGTTTCCTTTTAGGGTAGTGAAAACAGTCTGAAACTGATTGTGGTAGTAGACTCTACGTCTATACTGACTATACACTTTAAATGTGTCAGTTTTTTGGTATGTGAATTTTATTCCAATAGAGCTGTTATTAAGAAATGTTCTAGTTAGTTGTGAAACACATATTCTTCTGGAATAAAATGCAGTATTGTTCTCCCATCCCCGGACCGACGCTGTCACAGAGATTTCATCAATGCACTAGACGCTGAGTGGTCCTGGGGTCGCAGAGAATCAGGTGAGAGACTTGTCAGGCTGTTTCACACTGGGCTGGCCCACCTCAAGCTAAGCCCTGACCTTAGTTTCTTTGAGTGCCAGGACGTTTGCCCTGTGCTTTCGTGTTTGTCCAAGGGTTGGCACCCATGAGCAAATGCCCTTTTCTGCTTCTACAGGTCTCCTTGCTGCAACCAATGTGATCTGAGCTTTGGTGTTGAGCTCAAGAACTGCAGCTGCAGATAGTTCCAAGACAGACCTGAGTACTGAGCATATGCATAATGATAAACTTTTAAAAAAATCTACAAGTATCTTTCCTAGTATGCAGCTAATATCAATCTTTTCTTCCCACATTACCCCAGACAGGGTAGAATGCACAGGACTTTAATACCTGCAAAAGAATCCTTTTTGGCAGTACTGGGGACCAGAACCTAGGGCCTCCACACTGAGCTACATTCCTAGCCCTCTTTTTCTTCTGAGACAGGATCTCCCTAAGTCACTCAGCTGACCAGGCTGGGCTCAACTTTGTGATCCTACTGCCTCGGGTTCCCCGAGTGCTGGGATTACGGAAGTGTGCCACCACACCCGGAAAGTCTCTATTCTTAAGGACATGTCTCTGCTACTCTTTGAGAATAAATCTTGTTACCCTACTTGCTTGCACGACCATTTTTCAGTATCAGCTGAAACCCCTGAAGAGCATCATCAGGAGTATGTGCTCTGTCCTACTGAGTGGAAGTACATGGAATTTTTAGTTCCAAACAGAGTTTGTTGAATTTATAAGAGAACTCTGAGTCTGAATCTCTAAGTAAGTACAACAGAATTAAAAATAATCACTGGCGTGACGTGCAGCTGGAGTCATCTACGTGGGAGACTGAGGCAGGAGGACTGTAAGTTGCAGGGCTGGCTTGGCAACTTTGCAAGACTCTGCTATGAACGGGGTGGGGTGGGGGATGGGAATGTAAGTCAGTGGCAGAGCACTCAGTGAGGCCCTGGGTTCAAAACTCAATACTGGGAAATAACAAGGGTTACCTTGGAAAGGTACAGAGGTCAGGAAGGCCAACACAACCACCCAAGATATCTGCCCAGACTGGCCTGGACAGCATGTCCTGGCGTGGGGCTGTCAGGCTGAGTGGCCAGGGCAGGGTCCCTTCCCAGCTCAGTAAGCTACTGGGTCTCAGCTCTGGCCGCTTTCTGTCAGAAACTGAGGTCTGAATCCCATGCCCAGAGATTCAGATCCAACTGGTCTGCTGTGGCCGGGTCACCGGGGCTTGTAAAAGCATTCCCAGTGGTTCTAGGGTACTTTTGAAGCTGAGAACTGTGAAGATGAGGTGAGAAGTGTGGTCTTTGAAGAGCTCATTAAAGGCCTGATAGCCTTCGGTCTTCATTCTAAGTATAAATAGAAAGTGGAACTAAATGTCAACTATACTGTAACAAACAGACATAAAACATTTTAGAGTTCAGATGGGTTCTTTCCCCTTTTTTTGGGGGAAATGCATCATGGTTGTTTGCAGATTGGTTATGGTTTTTCTTTCCTTATGTTATAAACTGTTTAGATCTGGAAACTCCATTGTGGGGATCTATGTGACAGGGGTGAAGGAGCTGAACACAGGTTTCCGACACGGAATGCACCAGTCTTCCCTTAGTTTCCTCTTCCCATTGAGGAGGAGGAGCAACCGGGCAGCCCTGTGGGTCCTGGTGAGTACAAATGTGGGTGGCACACGTGTTCTTTCCTGTCCAGACCGATTCAGATCCCTGACAATGGGCAGCGAACACACTGGCGCCTCAGCTGACATCAGCTGGGCTCTCTGCTGTTGCTACAAACCCTCTTTGTCGCTCTGAGCGGGTCGTTTTGCCGTCAGACATCATCTCTTTGCAGCCTTCTGCTCGACACCAGGGCTGGTGCTCTGGCCCAGCTCCAGTATCTGCCTGCTGCTCCATAGTGAAATCTCTTCCTGATCCCACTGGCAGTAACCCTGAGGTTCTGCGGGCTGGGCAGCGGGGGTGGACCTTGTCTCTTCCGGTGCTCCTGCGGACCCAGGACACAGGGAAGGGCCGGCGGGAGTCAGGGCAGTGGGAACCTTCTTCTTCCTCAGAGACCCACTCTAGCACTGGTTCTCAGTGGACACAAAGTACACCTAATTCCAGTTTTAATACAACTCTTTCTATGAAAGGCAATAAAGGATCCTATTGTGAGGCAATATGGTAGTGCAAGGAAGATCAGCTCAAGGCCTTGGCTTTGACCTTTACCAGCAGGCAATTTCCAGCTTAGTCTCTGCAAGCTGATTCTGAGCTTCCCTCCGCCTCAGTTGGTCCCCTCTAAAATGGGGAGGTCCTGCAGGGTCACTGTACACGGTTATGTCCCATAACAGTGGCAGCTGGCACACAGAGGCGATCAATAAAAAGCAAATCCCCTCTGCCACCACAGTAGCCTCAAGCAGAACCCATTTTTATAGGCTTTCAATAAACCTCTAATGATATCTGCACGGTAAAGCTGAATTGCTGTAATGAGTCTGTGGTATGCAAAGCATTCTGCCAAACATTACTGCATCAGATCTTCCTGTACTGCCAGGCATGTCTGAATTCAGAGAGTTCCCCCCAGGCGAAGGTGGGGAAGTTACACTGTGCTGAGGATCCGTGTTCATGGCACCTGTGTCCCATGAAGCCCCAAAGACAAGAACTGACAGGCGAGGGAAGCCTGGCTCAGCTGCAGCATGTGGCCTTGGACTTGCCCCTGCAGCTCCACCTACTGTGGGAAGGCTGGTTGTACGATTTCCAACCTCTTCCTGTACAAACAGGAGGAACACAGACTTTAGAAGGTGTCCCATGAGGATGCTGGAGGATGAGGCGGGCACTAGTGGACCACGCAGTTTGACTCAGCAAACTGTCTTTTCATAGCGTTTTGGGTGAGAATGACGCATCTCACCAGGCCATTCCAAACGGTCTAGGACACCCTACCTTCCTAATTTCTCTTCAGTTCTCCCAAGAAAATATGAATAAATTATGTTAGTAAGCTTTCTGTTACTGTGATAATACCTGAGATAATCAGCTTATAAAGAGTAAAGGTTTGTTTTGGTTCACAATTTTGGAGGTTTCAGTCCCTGATTGGTTGGTCCGCTGCTTCCAGTCCTGTGAGTAGGATCACTTCAGGGAAGAGTGTGTGGTGGAACAAAACCACTCACTTCATGGGGGCCAGGAAGAGACACAGAGAGAAGGGGTCACAATGTTCCTGGAAGGCATGCACCCAGTGGCCATACCTCCTCCCATGAGGCTTCACTCTTAAAGGTGCCACTGTCTCCCAACACAGCCAAGTGAGGCCTAACCGTTCCACATATAGGGTGGGGACTGGATCCAAAGTACTGTAGATTGCTGTACATTTGTATGCAGTCCCTGGCTGCAAACTGCCTCCACATTTAGTTGTGGGTCTCATTAGTGCTCCAGGGTATGGAGAAATGTTATTGGCTTAACATTTTTTGCTCTGCTGAGAAAAGGTTTTTGCAAAAGTTCAAGTATGTATAATTCAGTCCTTTGAAATTACAGCATGCAATTAATTCACTTGCCAATATTTTCTAAGCACCATCAATGTATAAGGACCCTGTGATGAGTGTGAAGACAGGAAGGACAGTGCCCTTCCCCAAGGGGTTAAAGGCACCCAACCCTAATAAACCAAGAGGTCACATGAGCACTATGATTTGTTTACCTCTACGGACTCATGTGTTCAACAAGAATACATGAAACTTGTCCTACTTGTGCCTTTAGAAAACAGGTTCCTTGCCAGGTACAGTGGTAATACCAGCTACCAGGGAAGCTGAGGCAGGAGAATTTCAAGTTTGAGGATAGCATGGGTAATTATGTCTCAGATAGTTAAAAAAAAAATAGGTAGGGATGTGGCTCAGCAGTAGGAAGCTTGCCTAGCACACACGAGGCCCTGGGTTTGATCTCCAGCACCAGAAACAAACAAATAGGTTTCTCAAATACATACATCTTTAGCTGCCTCCCTTCGGTCCCTGTGCAGTCTACCCTAGGATCCACAGGCTCTCCACATGTGGGTTCAAGTGACCAAACCATCAGCCACACACAGCAGTGCACAACTGTAGTCCCCAGGACTTAGCAGGATGAGGAAGGAGGATCACTTGAGTCCAGGAGTCTGAAGCTAGCCTGGGTAACAGGCCGAGACCCTGTCTCAAAATCAAAAACAGCCCAAACAAAACTGCATCTGCACTGAATATGAAGGACTTTTTCTCCTGTTACTACTCCCTAACCAACACAGTAGGACTACTAACATAGCATTTACACTGAATTAGGTTCTGGAAGTCAACTAGAGATGATTTAAAGTATACAGGAGGACGACTATAGGTTCTGTGTGAATACTGCACAATTTACACAAGGGACTCTAGCACTTGCAGGTTTGGTATCCCCGGGTGGAGGGTATCTGGAAACCAGTCCACTGCGGAAGCCGAGAGATGACTATACCCTGGTAATCACTGCCAGGGGACAGAGTGTGATGCTTAGGAACAGACTCTGAGACAAGTATCACAGATATCTAGAGACACTGTGGAATCAAGCCTTCCACCTACACAGCCTCCATCTGGAAGAGCTGCCTGATAGGACCGTTCATGGCTGCTTGTTCTGGCTCCGTCTTCTGAATGCGGGACACCTTTGTTGAAATAAAGGCATGCCCAGGTCTTACTTCCAAATGCCAACTTGCCCTATCTGCTACTGTAATTTTCCTGTGGCCTGTCTTTCACTCCATTGCCTAGTGGTCTGCAGTGTGATGGGAACATTGCAAATAATAAAGATTGCGTAGTCTGGACTTCTGTTCAACCTTCCTGATTCTATTCAGTGGAAACACTTATCAGCAGGCAATAAATATTTCAGAGTGAAACTGCCACTTGGAATTTAGTCTTCAAAGCTCCCCCTAAAGCACTGTGAAGCATTTGGGGGAGTCTGACCTATATTATAACACGTGCCCTGTGCAGAGAGCCTGCAGATTAGCAGGGCCTCCAGTGGGGTCAGCTCAGGTGCAGCCACAGGGCAGAATGGCCTGAAAGACAAGCAGGCAGCTGCTCCCTGCCTGCAGCTTAGAGGTCTCACAGGTGGCGGGAACATCTTCACTGAAATGGATTTTAGCACTCGGGCTTGTAAAAGTACAGAAATAACAAATCCGAGGCACTGACGATGCTACAACTGTCTCCCACTTATGGAACTTTTACCTCGGGCCATGCACTGTGCTGTGTGCTTCACAAACACACAAAGCGTGGACAATCATAGCCATTTTACAGAACAGGAAACTGAGGCCCATATAAAGTCAACTGCTTGAGCTCATAAAGCCATGGAGTGACAACCAGCACTGAAGCCACTCCTGTTCAACCCTGTCCTGCCTTCCAGCGGTGTCCAAGACAAAAACCTCAAGGGTTTGGCAGGTTGCTCTCTTCCCACTGGAGTTCACTGCACCTCAGCTCTGCTTCTCAGCCCATATGGGTGTGTGCGGGGCATACTCTATCCTCTAGAGGAGGGGCCCGCTTCCCTCCTGTATTCACAGGAGAGGGCCGTTTCCTCAGCCAAAGGAGGTTTTTTTTTTTTTGGGTACAGGAGATTGAACTCGGGACCCTGAGCCTTCGAGGCAGGCTGCGGCACCACTGAGCTAAATCCCTGGCCTTGAAAGGAGGGTTTTTAATGGAGGTGTCGGTTAGAGGGTACCGGTACATATTATCTCATTTTGTTTCCACAAAAACATACCACATGGCGCGCAGGGCGGGCACAATTAGAAGAGCAGTGTCAGCCAGGCTGAGTACTCTGTTTACCCACTGAGCCAGGGCCTGGACTAGGCCGGCCAGGAGTTCTGGGGGAGCACTCTTCCTTCCTTCCGGGCCTCCCCACCCAGCCAGCTCGCCTGCAGGGACCGTACTGAAGTGCTTACCACACCTATGATGGGTAATCAGGAAACAGTCCTGCCTTCCCAGAGCTAACAGGCTACAGGTAAGGATCACTTAGCAAAACGCCACTGAAAACAACGTGGTAAGTGTCACATGGTGCTGTCACACCGGAGTGTGGTGGTGGTCCAGAGGATGATGAGATTTCATGGGGCAAGAGGGGGAGGCAGGGCACATAGGGCTTCTGCAGGGGAGCTGCCGAATGCAGACGGGGGCCACTGGGTGTGCACCTCTGGTGCTGTGTCTGATGAATACGAAGGCCCGGCCTGCAGGCCTCCTGCATCCGCCAGAGACAGACTCATGCCACGAGGCAGCTGTCAAAGGCCAGAGCACGGCTGTAATGTGATAAAGAACAGATAGGAGCAAGCGTTTTCTGAATGCTTCCCTAACCTGCACCCAAGAGAGAAAGTGCTGGAAAAAATCAAATGGGCCAAGTTCCAAAAATTACTTCCAGTAAGAAAAATAATATTATGAAAACCACGGACAGCTACACAGATAGCTGTAAACTTTAAATAGTGAAGAATTATTTAAAAACGAAGCACCTAGTGTGGCTCTGCTAATAGGGCCCCAGTTCAGAGAAAGAGGAAACTGTTTTTTCCCTTTCTTCCCCACCCAGAGGTTCTAGAAGCCCTGCCGAGTCCCAGGAAGGAAAGCTCATAGTAAACAGGGGATCCACACCCTGTCACCCCTGGGAGAGGGGAGCTTCTGCTTCACAGCTCAGGCCCCCTGAAGTCCCCACCATCCATGTAACACTCCTGCCAGCACTGGGTGTTAAAAGCTTTCAGGAAGTGTAGCCAAAGGCTTTTCTCATCTCGGTGCTACTGCCAGGCAGTGAAGAACCTCATTACATAACTCAGCGTTACATAACCCAGCGACTCCCCCTCACCGCCCAGCAGTGCCTGCCCACACCGGGTGGCCAGTGACAGGGCTGCACCCAGATCCAGCATCCCCAGGATGCTTCTGGAGCTTGAGGAGCATCATCATTCATCCTCAGAATCAGAAAATGCCAGGCATGATGGGACCTTCGAGGTCCAGGGCCAGCCCTCTTCCATAACTACAGGAGGGAGCTGGCATGAGGGCCAGGGCGAGGGGCAGCAGGACTCGGTGCCCTGGCTCCCATGTCCCCAGGTGGTGAGCCACTGTTTACCGAGCTATATGGTACCTCTGAATCTGAGCAGGGGACTCAGGACTGCACTCACTTATTAGGGAAATGGAGCAACCTGTGGGGAGAAATCCATCTCATCTCAACTGGGCAGTTCCACTGAAGGTGTCCCATACAGCCAATTTGTGAAAAAGCCTCGTGGTATCAGGAGTCTTAGAAACCAGCGTGCCCCATTCCTTAGTTTTTACTGGTGAGGCTCAGAGGGTCACAGACTTCCTGCTGATTACTTTGTGCTAGGCTGTGAAGGGGAATCTTTGTGATCTTTGGGTTGCTGCTATTTTCACTCCATTGAGCTGAGATGGGGAGAGAAGTATTTCTGAGGCTGTACAAAGTGAAAATGCTTGGAGAAGAGGAAGATACTTAAATTACCGATTTAATTATTTACTAGCATTATTTGATAAAACTACGATCATCATGGTACATGTTAAGACAATTCTTTAGAACTCTTATTATTTGTAACTGACCAAGTCATGAAACGATTGGCCTTATTACCAGATATTTTAGCAAAAAAGCTGGATGTTGACAATGTTTTCAGAGAGATTAAATATCATAATCAAGGACAGGAAGCTATTGAATAAGTGCTTAAATTGAGGTTTATCTTTTGAAAAACCTCTTCTCTTACCACTCCTTTTACGTCTGGGTGAGGGATCTCAAAATGGTTTTCTGGACTGAGAAATATATAATTTGGATAAATCCCTCCCACAGCATCAAGCAAACTATCTTCACATATACTCAGGTAAAATCCATTCAAACTGCAGAGAAAATTCAACTGCTGATATCCAGTGCTTTAGAAGTGAGCACACCTCCCCAGATGCACTCTGGACAGGGAGGTCACCTCTGGGGATGTGGTACAAAGACACAATTAACATGCGCAAGGGGAGCCCCTTTTGTTGCCCTTCCTAGAAGATGTGACACCCTTCCTTCGTCATCTTGCAGGAAGATCTGCATAAGCGTGACTGCAGTCAGGGCAAGCCACGCAGCCAGGCCCCAAAAGGTGTCCGCAAAGGGCACTTTGGTCAGAGCTCATCAGGGAAAGCGCAACTGGAGCCAAAACCTTCAGATCTGTGGCAGATTCTAAGCAAAGACTAAAATAAGCCGGCTGAACTTTCACATTTCAGAGTGTGGTTTTTGCCTTCTTTCTATGGCAGAGAGGTTTTTTGAGAAAGGATAAAGGAGCTTGGCTTCTAGAAATCAAACTATTCATGTGCCTACTGAGGGTAAGCTGCTACCTTACACTAAGAGTGTTAAGTGAATGCTCAGAGAAAGGAAACACAAGTCTCCCGCCATCTGCCTTCTCTCGTCTGCACTGGAAATCACTCGTGCCTCCCACACCGGAAATCCCCTTCTGAGAGTGGCTCACGGGAGAATAGATGCGGCTTGCCATGCTCACAACTGTGTGTCCTTGGAGAATTACTCAAACACGCTAAATCTGAAGTTCCTCACTTGAAAAATGAGTGTCATAGTGTCTTCCCCACAAGGCTGCTGTTAGGAGAAACTGAGACAATGGGCTCCAAGCATATGGTGCACACAGAACGACGAGGAAGCAGCGGTGATACACATCACCACCGCCGCCATGCCTTTCTCCTCCTCTCCAAGACACCGTCTGCATCCACAAGGTGTGGTGAGTCAGGTGCATCGGCAGCTACCCAGATCAGGAGGTAAGCAACTGTCTGCACTGAGGTGAGTGCTGCTACAGCTCGCCTCTCTGCATCACATAGGTAATAATCCCTGCCTGCAGGTGCCTGAGCAAGGTGGTTCCTCAGGACATCCTGGGGTGAAGGACTGTGGCCACTAAGTGGGAGACGGCTGGACCCCATGTGAAAATTCCCCAGAGAAACTCCTGCCAACATTTTCTATAAAACAGCATTCTTTGTGGCTCTTCTACAGTTTGGAATATATGAAACAACCTCTTTTGTATACAAATGATGCAGAAGACAGGAGCCTTCTAGAAAGGAGATGGATTTTTGCTTTACACAAGTCAACCCGGGGCATGCAAATTTAATGGGCAACTCCAACCAGAGAAGCGGCCCTTGTATAGTAAGGCCAGCGGCGGGAACACTACTGCCTCAGGCTTGAACACTTACTGGAATTTCTACAAAAATCAGAAAGGGAAAAATTTAGTGGGCATTCTTGTATGAACAGTCTGACTGAAAAAATGAATGCCACATACAGGTACAGCTATAAAACTAAACAGCTCCTCTTACTGTTCCACTTTCTTAAACTTTGATGGGGGTAGTGGTGAATTTTCATTCATAATGAAAACCTCCATTTTTGTAAAAGACACAAGGTTCATTTGGGGGCAATTCTGGTCACTATATAAATTCAGACTGCTTTCCTTAGGATTTTATGGAAGTCCAAGACAAAGTACTTAACATCTCCCCTGCTTCTGACTGCTTGATACAAATATGTAGATTGTCCCTTTGATCTAATCTTAGTTGACCTACACAGGCACAGAAGAAGGTGCTGTTGAGATACACTTTTAAACTCTATTTCTCTATTAAATGAGACAACAGATGTGATCTAGAACTGTTGAACAAAGCGATAATGAGAAAGAACTTGCGAGAGGCAACCTGACTCCATCTTGAGCCTCACCACCATTTTGTGCCGGACAAAGCACCCAAAACCCACACCCTGTTTGGCAGAGAACTTGCTGCAGCTGCAAGATAATGTTTTCACAGCTCGCCCAGTCTGTGAAACTTTCTCTTGCCCCCCGCACTAACCTGGCATGGTTCTGCTTCTGTAAAGTTTCGCTTGCTTTCTTTTTGAGCCCTCCCCAACTGAAAGCATGGTTTAAGAAGAGAAACCAAACTACTTCTTGGGGCCAGAATTCTTTCTGGGCGCTAGCCCCCTCTCGGCCACTGGCTTTAAATAAACAGACTCAAATCTGACTCAGAGTGTGGCGCATCTCTATAGTTTCAACTCACTTGGTTACAACAAACTGAAATTTTCTGATGGACCTCATAATTTCTTCCTAGTTCTGCCTCCAAAAAGCCTGTCAAATCAATTCATCATTACATGGCATAGAATAAGCACTCACTAAATATGTAGGGAAAGAAACTATGAGCTTGGAATTGCAAAATATATATTGCCTTTGGCTGATGCAGGGAGGCAGTGTTTAAGGTAGCTGAGAAGCCAGCCAGGGGACAGCGGTCCAACCAAGAAGAAACGAGTACTGTAGTGACATTTGGGTGGGACTGGCGGAGGCATCTGCAACATCCTCTGGCCTGTAAGTTATCACATTATTGCTCTTCAACTACTACTTCATTTTCCTGGAAGAAAACGGTCTTATCAGAGGACTGCTGGAGTACTGATAACATCCACCAGGGGAGAAGGTTCCTGGCAGAGGTGCCAATGAAATGAACGGGAGTAAGTCAACCTCTGGCAGCAGAAGCATCACACTAAGGAAGTTTCAGGGATTTATGATGGTATAAATACTTGCATGTAACTGGACTCATCCACAGCCGAAGCTCTATAGAGTTCAAATTTTGGTGAAATACGGGCAAGGAAAACTGGGCTTAGAGTAATCTACTCAACAATGTCTTGGTAGTTTCTGCAAACAGAGAAAGGGATAGATATTTATTTATGAGAGTGTTGAGCCACAGGACTTTAGAACTGGAAGTAGCTTTAGCAATCAGAGTATAATCCTTCGATTTTATAGATAAGAAAACCAAAGACTCACAGATGCAAAGTAAAGGCTTACAGATATAAATTTCCTACATCAAGCTTCAAATGACTTAAGGCTCCTACCCTTTATAAGTAGTTAGTAGTATATGAAACATTTCATTTTATTCCTCTCAAAAAGAATCCACGATTAGCTGTAATTCATTGGGGAATTTTTTTTTAATTGTGGAAAAACCCCAAAATTTACCACCTTAACTATGTTTAAGTATATAATTCAACAGTGTTAAGTATATTCACATTTTGGTGAAACAGATCTTTAGAAGTTTTTCATTTTCCTAAAGTGAAACTCTATAGCCAATGAACAATTTGCCTTTCTCTCTGGCCCTTGGTAGCCATCATTTTATTTTCTGGTTCTGAATCTGACTTTAGATATCTCATGTAAGTGGAATCACATGGTATTTGTCCCTTAGTGTCTGGCTTATCTCACTGACCATAACCAAAGTTTGTCCATGTTTAGCATATAACAGGATTTCCTTACTTTTTAAGGCTGAGTAATATTCCATTGTAAATACAGACCACATTTTAACTACTCATCTGTCAAAAGCCATTTGGGTTACTTTGGTGATTAGTGTATAATTTTTGTGTTTAAAAGCCCCTAACACAGAGACTGATTTTCCCCTATTCCATCAAAATAACAGCCAAGTACATTTTAGAAATTCCCCTGAACCAGTGGTGGCGAACTTATGGCACGTGTGCCACGGTGGGCTATTCATCATCATTGAAAGCTCTAAAAGGTTTGCCACCACTGTCCTAAACTATCTAAACGACATGTAATTTAAATACATGCCTGTGGACAGATAACACGTAAAGACAAGCCCACTTCTTAACAAGCTGTGTTGAGAGGCGGAGAACTGTGGAGAAAACATCACCTTTACTCGGGTTCTGCCGCAGTCTGGGCACAGGAGGGGATGTGCAGTGCCTGGCAGGAGACAAAGTGGCGCCTCCGCAGCTTCTCCTTCCACAGCTGCACATGCAGAGTTCAGTTGTTTTGGATGGTCATTTAAGCACTGATTATAAAACAGTAAATGCAGGTAAAAATAAATACGGTTTCAGAGACTCTCACTATCTAGGACAAAGGTCAGTAAGTTGGGCAAATTATTTTGTTTTCAGAAATCTACAAAAGTAAAGTGTAGGTTAAGAAACATAAAAATGTTTCATGTCACACGTACGGTCACATTAACAAGAAGCCATGCTACATGTAACAGTATCAACCTTTTCCTCTTAGTTTTTTTTTTTTTTTTTTTGAAGAAGGGTCTTGCTATGTAACCCAGGATAGCTGCCTCGGACTCCACGTGCAGCCGCACCTGGCTCTGAACCCTCAATTCCCTTGTTTGTCTCCCAGGTGCTGGGATTGCAGGTGTGTGCGACACACCTGGCTTCCCCCTTCTCTTTAATACCTGTACATGCTGCCTGTTCTTTTTTGTGGTACTGGGGATGGAACCTAAGGGGACTCGACCACTGAACTACATCCCTGGTCCTTTTTTTAAAAAATTATCTTTTATTTTGAGACAGGGTCTCTCTAAGTAACCCAAGTGGGATTTGAATTTGTGATACTCTTGCTTCAGCCTCCTAAGTGCTGGGATTGCAGGTATGCAGCACCATGGCCAGCCTCTGCATGTCCTTATGGTTCTTATTGCTTAGAACTACAGGTTCATGGAATCTGAGCCACCGAGGGAGAAAACAGTGATCGCTGAAAAGCTGATGGCCACATCTATACTCCTGAACCCTGATATTACTGAGATTAGGCTATGTCCAGTGCATTTTCTTCCTGTACAATTATATATTATACAAACACTTGTGTAAAAGAAAAACTTTGTGTTGTTAGATGTAATCTTAGTTCTATTAATGCATATTTTAGTAGCTTCTTGTCCTTGGTAATCAAAGATGACCTGAATGCAAACTTAGGGTTAAATCCACTAGCTTACTTAATCAGTAGCTGGGAGCCTCTTAATACAAAACAGCAGTTCCCCATCCTAGAGCTCACAGATTCACCTGGTGACCCACACTATGAAAGAGGTCTATGAAATACACCTCTCACGTTCTCTAGACAACTTCTGTTCCCCAGGTTTGCTGTGACATGAGAACCTAGATGAATGGAGAGATGACCCTTCATAGACCATGTGGCTGTAAATGCACCAGCGCTTTGCACAGATGTTTGTTTTCACAGGTTTCAAGACAAGAGTTGCTATGCATTTAGGATTTAGGATTTATCTAAATATTCCTGAAATGATCTTAATTCATGCGTTCCAGGGACTCATGAAACAGACATCACAGGCAGGTGCTTGTGCCACTGCTGCGTTTCCAATTCCAACAGGTCTTCGACTCTTTTCCCTCCCACAGACATGTGACGACTAAGCCAGACAGGGGACTAAGATTACAGCCCCTTTTCAGAAGGTTTTGGAAGTATTTTTCTTTGCTAAACACAAAATCTCTGTGAACTGCACAGGGAGGGAAGGCTCCCAAGGGCTGCTGAGGCTGCAGATGTGTAGAAGACACTTGGAGGAGCAAGGTGCTAGTGTGTAAGAAGCAGTGACACAAAACAAGGTACACTGTGGCTGTTGAAGAATCCAAAGTGTAGGCTGGAGAGGCAGCCGAGGGGCAGAGCACTTGCCTAGCATGCCATGGCCCTGTGTTCCATCATCAGCTCTGGGGGAAAAAAATCAAAGGGCCACAGCAATCTGCCATGCTCTACTAAACCGGGCTGATTAACTGATAGTGATTCTAACTAATGCCTTATAAACAGGAATATTAAGAATATCCTTGAGGGGAAAAAAGAAAGAAAAGAAAAACAAAGCAAATCTTGCTTTCTTGCTCATCTTTCTGATGTAAAAGACCTAAGAAGCCGGTTTCTGGTCAGAGGCGCTGTCCAGACTGTTAGAGAGCTATTCACCCAACGCTACACACGGCCCAGCTATGCCCACCAGTCTGGCTCCATGTGGCCCCCCCACAGAAGTCTTCTACAACCTTTGTGATGCCTCCTGCAGAGCAGACAGAGAAGAGGTTCAGTGGGGGTCAGTCCAGAACCTGCTCGTAGCAGAGAGGATCTCCTGAGAGCTCAAGGCTCAGCTTGTCTTTCCAGAACTGTCTTTATGGAAATAATGGCAGCTTATGAGAAGGCAGAAGAATGTCTCCACTAGTTCTGGGATCTGATAAGGTGAATGTACAATAGTTGGGGAGATTTGAGATTAGTGGACCAGACTGTAATTTCAGGGACAGAGCTGGTGTAAGAATGTCAAAGACAGAGCAGGTACATGTTTGGCCATAATCATAGAGAATGAAGAAAAGGAGGTGGACTTGTTCACCATGATAGAAAAACAACGTGCCACTCCTAGAAATGAGATTAATCCGTAGGAGCTCTGTAAAGGCTAACAGGAAATCCTGATGCTATCTCAAAGCCCTCAGGGTGGTCAGTGCAGACTAAACAGTGTGCACATCAGGCCATGAAGGAAGAATGAAAGAACTGAGTGGAGAGGCCGAGCCAGCTCATTGAGGTCTTTAAACACCTCGGGAATAAAATGGCAGGGTGGCCTGAGAAGATTGTTTTCTTCTAGTTTCTGTTAAAGCAGGAGCTCACATCCTTAAACTTCAGTTTACTCTCTGGACTTGGTCAAGGCATCCATTTTCCTTTACAGTTTCTCCAGGCAGGGATGCAGAGGAACATTCTGTTCAGAAACTTTTAAAAACTGCAAAATCTTACCAGGCTTGTGATGCCTGGTAGCATCAGCAAGGAGCTGCACTCTGGAGAGAGCCAGAAAGCTGGGACACAGGTTACTGTGTTGCGGGTGGAGATGAGCATGTCTGGCAGCTGGGACGTGGCTATGGGCTTCCTGTCTTGGGGACATGAAGCTGTGCTCCGAAGGACAGCACAGCTCATGAAGGTGACAGGTCAAGATCCTCAAGATCTGTTTTCCTTTCACAGTTCACTCCTTCAGGAAAAGTGTTCTGGGTGGCCAATAAGACACCGGGATTTGGGCAGCACAGGCCCCTTCAGCGAGGTGTACATTTGGGACAAAGCCTGCATGCCTTCACTTAGTCAACAGACACTTACTGAGCATCCAGCTCACACAGCACTGTTCCAGAGACTGTGGGTGATAACAGAAAGCGCTGTGGGGGGCCGACTATGTGCCACCACTCCAGGGGCTTCTTGTATGTTAGCTGGGTCCTATTACAAGGCCGCTATCCTCATGTGCATCTTCCACTGGCACTGAGGTTAAATATCCTGCTCAAGGTCCCAAAGGTGGTTGGTCAAGTCAGGCCTGGAACACAGGCAGGCTAATCCCAGAACCCTGCTTTTGCCCACCAGATAGCGGTGACCATGACAAGTCAGGTCCCTGTCTGAACAGTCCTGTGGCCTTGAAGGGATGGCGGGAAATAAGGCAGGCAAGGGGTGATACCACAGTAGGTACTGACGAGAGCTGGACAGAGACTGCTCACATTTATCAGGCTCCTGGAGGAGGGGATGACAGCCTGGCCTGCGAAGGAGGCAGCCGGCAGCCCCACCAGGAGGTGCAGTTGTGCAGCCGTCCTGGTGGGGGCACCCTCGGCCCACTCGCTGTCCTCCTCTAGGGACACTTGCCTCTGTGTTCAGCGTGGATTCCCTGTGGACAGCGATGAGGTCCTGTGTGCGTGGTGCTGGGGATGGGACCCAGGCCAGTGCTCTACCACCGAGCTGGCCCTCAGCAGTGGTCTTCATTTCAAACCAAGAACGGACACAGACAATTGGCAGTTGATATTCTGAACACTTTAAGTGAAAGATAAAACCAGCCTGTTTTGGAAATGCTTGCCAATTTCTACACACAGAGAAAACTCCATGGAATTGAATCTATCTGAGTTTATATACAAGATGAATTCAGGTTTCTTGTTTCTCTAACGTTCTGAAGATCCCATGAACTCCAACTGCGGGTGAATGGAAAATGTTAATCTAATTTCTGCCACCTCATAGTACATGCAAATGTGTAGAGCAGTCCTTCCCTGAACTCCCCTATTATCTTTCACTAATAACCATTCCCCAGACCTGTTTGAATGTGATAGTTATTCTATTGTTAGATAACTGCAGACCTCAAGTAGGATTATGAGAATTTGAAATAGTATTGTGGAAGGGATTGTTCTATTAAGTTCACAATAGAACCAGACATATTCTTCACATAAAATACACATTACAGTTTTTAATATTGCTTTTTGTTTAAATTCTGTTTAGAGTCAAGCATGAAGAAGGGTCAGGCAAAGATGAGCCTAAGGGAATGATAGCCAAGCAGGGATCCTCCTGAGGCTGTCAAAGAAATATACTAGCAGAACTTATGAAATGGTAAGGGGTTTCCCCGCTGCACTTTATAAACAAATCACTGCCAAGTAAAATAAAGAAATAAATGAAAGTAGAAACAGAGCTTATGGTGTACCTGAGAAAAACAGTGAAAGGGGCAATTTTCTTATAGGGTGAGAAAACTGATCGATGCAGGGCTCCTTTAGCCTTTGACATTCTCATTAGTCCTGCAGGAGTCAGACAGATCACACTTCCCAGGAGACCAGGCTGTCAGATGCTCCACCTACCTTATAAGTGACAAAGGCCAGCCCAGGTCAAGGTGACCCCTGGCACTTATATAGAATGGGAAAAAACACCCTGTACGGTCCTTTATGGGGTCAGTACCCAAGCAGCTGTGCTTGGTGCCGCCTGCGCTGCAGACACCTTGCATGTGAAACCTAACAGGTTCATCCCCCACTCTACTCATCTTGCATTAGGATGGAAAATACTAGGAAGAGGAAGGTATATTTATTCCGTGACATATTTCTACATATACATGTGTAGGACACTTTACAAAGATGTGGATTTTATTTATTTATTTTGTACCGGGGATCAAACTCGGGACCTTTCGCTTTCAAGGTAGGCGGCAGAACCACCGAGCTAAATCCCAGGTCAATGTGGATTTTAAAAAGTTATTGTACTGAAGTTTTTCACACTTAACACATCAACATTTAGCAAGCTATGAAAGCTCAGATTCCCAGAAGGATGCAGTCCCTGGAAATTCTGGGAAGCTGATACTTTTTCCTTCATGTTGTCCTTGAATTCGATAATATAATTCATTTTTCTATGTTTATATTAGAAAAGAAGACAGAGTTTCATGGTCCTGTGGTATAAATCAGAAACAGCAAAAGCAGTGATGTCCAATCAAGGGGGAAATGTCAGTGCTGAAGGCTCCTAATGAAAAACAGTGTATCACTGAACCGTCTTACCTGTCGGCGGATTATCCCAAGGTCTCTTCTGGCTTTATTCACTAGGGTTTGAATTTCTACCGGATCCTTTACATTTTTATTTTCTCTGAAGGCGTCTCTTATCCTCCTGATAGCATACGTTCTAAATGAATTCAGAGAAAAAAGAAAACGGTGTCAGAATGTCTGAGGCTATGCTTTTCAATGAATTTAAAAGCTTTTCCTCTAAAATTAACTGTGGAGTATTCTCCAGTGTATAATCCACTTTGATCTTTGCTTGTGGGACAGGCCAATCCACTGCTATTTTTGGATGACTAAGCAAACAGATTTAGGAAAATAAACCTATTCCAAACAAGTCAATACAAACAGCAAACAGCTCCTGAAATACTCCTTAGATTACTGGCTCTTTAGAGTTATTCACATCTGGCCTCCCTCCATTAGCATGGGTAATTGAACTGTTATTGTATGAGCCAAGAATTCAGAGGTTTAATAATGATGCCTCGCAAATGCACATACTGAGTGAGATAGTGACCAGCTTTCCAATCTCTGTCCCATCTTTTGGATCTCACTTCTCTTTCCTTATCATAAAACGTAAGGCTCTTGGCTTTGTAAGGAAGTGTGGGATTATTCCAAAATGCTTTCTTCATCTTGAAAGTGCCTACATCTGTACATGAGTGCATGCATGTGCACACGCGCGTGTGTGCAAGCACACACACACCCCAGCCAGACAAAGGGCACTTGTAGTCCAGGCGAGCATTCAAGTGAAGGCTTTCAGATCAGACAGGCTCAGTCGGCTTCTTAACATAAGGCCATGTTTCCTCGTCTGTCACAGATGCGCAATACTGCTCAGAGCAGCTGGGAGGGTGAGGCTTCATTATGTGAGTCTGGATGTTGGCATGAAGCCTGGTACTTGGACAGACTCAATAAATACAGGTTATTCTTACTATCCTTGCTATCTCTTAATGCAATTATTCCCCTCTCTTTGTGTCACGGCCTCACCTTTACCCCACATCCTCGGGGGCACACCAGTGTGTACGCAGCGCAGCGGATGGAGCAGTCTGGGTAATTATCCACACAGAAGCGACAAGGGCTCTTAAATGGACATGCTCCCACACTCAGAGTCATGGCCTTCAACCCGAGCCTCCCCATCTACTCTGTATTCAGAGACGAGAGACTGAGGAAAAGCAGCCTGAGTCGGATGGTTAAACCCCATTTTCTCTAATCTTTATAGTGATCTCAGATCACTGCTTTTCACTTTAAATACCAGCTAAGTAATCCATGCAATACTCATAGTAACATTTACCAGCAGCAGAATAGAAATAGAGGCAAAGAAAGGAGAAAAAGGGGAGGTCAGTGTTCTCAGGGATAAGGGTGGGGTGCTGTTAGAGGCCCAGAGACTGGGAAATCTGGAGTGCAAATTTCGTTCTAGATAAATTTTTCTAAAGCAAAAAGAAATTTTACATTAAAAATGTGAATGGCAGGTCTTTTTGCATTTAAAAGCAGGAGTAAAACTCAATCTAGTAATCATAAAGGAGAAAGAATTGAGGAATTCAGGAATGCAAGACACTGTTGAGATTCGGATCTTAACCCTAAGATAACCAGCTGGGGAATTTGCAGAGGAAACTGAGTGCTCAGTATCAACCCTAAATGCTACAGCTACTGGAAAGGCAGTAGCCCGCGTACTTGCAGCTGCAAGACAACTTACGTGGGGCTCATTCAGTTATAAAGGGATATGGGAAAATTTTACTAATAGAATCTATCAGATACAGATTTTACTCACGGGGACCTGCTAACTACCAACACTTTAGATCAGTAGGTAAGTAGCTAACAACAATTTCTGGAGCACTTTCCTGTACAGCATAATGGTTATTTATAACACAGTATCTTTGTTCTTCCTCACACCCACGTACGTCTCCAAAGCAGTTTTCTTTTTTCATGGCGTTTGGAACAGTGAAATGACAAAATAATTTAATTGTAATATTTTGATCCATATGCAAAATCATTTTTATAACATAAATTTACCACTCTATCACTGGGCTACAGCCCAGACCCCTCATCTATTGTTTTAATTTTTCACCCAGGATGCTGCATGGGCTTTTGGAAAAACAACATGGGTAGTAGTGGTTATCACCATACTCTGTTTTTAGAAGCTAGTGACCACTTCAGAATAGTTATAAGAAAAGAACTATTGCATGAAATGGAAAAAAACCTAAGTTCTTCCAAAGTTTAAGAATCAGAAAATTGCTTTAGACTCTCAATAATTTATATTGAATAAGCTCAAGGCTCAGAGTACAAAATATTCTGCTGTATATTATCTGTCTTCCAATTCTCCAAAGTCCTCACCTGAAGGAATGCAGTTCTAGATCTTGCAACCAAATGTGCCCAAGCAATCAAGAGTCATGGTTCAAATTCTGGATGCACTTCTGAAAGGATGAAATGGTTTCTTCCTCCATCCCTCAGGTGTCCCCTCCTCTCCATTTTGTTTCTCTTCCTGCAGCATTTAATGCTTAGGGTGCTATTCTTTCCCCTAAGCAAACACATTTCAGTGGCTCAGAACCACAAAGGTGCTGTTGCACGAACAATTCATTCCTCAGTTACATGAATTTATTTTAAATGACCAAAATTTTGTGAAGATAGACACACAGATTTGGGTGAGCCCTTACATTTTGTGGGAGAGGGGCAACCAGTGGTTATTTCAACCCTGCCTCTACTCTGGTTTTTATCATTTGCATTCTTTTTTGCCCACTGTGAAGCAAAAATCATCTGTCCTTGAACACATTCTGGCTACCAGCATCTCCACTAGCACTGAGCAAGAACCTTTCAAAGAAAATGTGCAGATGCTGTAACAATAGAAAGTGCAGCTGCTACACAATGCCTTACATTACATCAAGATGATCCTTTTAGAAGTCAGAAGCTGTTTGCAATAAAGGATCAAACATGGCACAGTGAATACATGCACAGAGTCCCCTGAGGGGTGGTGTACCTTATAATCCCAGGACTCGGGAGGCAGAGACAGGAGGATTCAGAATTCCAGGCCTGCCTTGGCTATGTGGCAAAACCCTATCTCAAAAAAAAAATACAAAATTCCACGCACACAGTGGAGTCCCGCTGCGTGTTAAAGGTCATCCATTATAAGGTGCATAAGGCTGGTTGAAATACCCAGCACAGCAAAAAAGAAAGGAAAAAAAGGAATAAGGAAGGCGTGGAAAATGAGCACAGAAAAAGGAAGGAGACTGCATCCACAGACTCGGTAAAGCGTCCGCTCAGGCCGGCACTGCCCTCCCTCTGCCTCCTGAAGCTCGCCATCTTCTTAGTGCTTCTCTTAGCCGGAGATCCCATTGGGCTTTCCTTGTCCACCCCAGCCTTTGCCCTTTGGTCTACCGGCGGATCTCGGGTGTCCACAGGCTCTTCTAACTGGCTGTCTTTTTGCCTCTGCAAGGACCAAACTGCTTTCTGAGGTCCCCGCTCACTCCACTTTCCCAGCAGCACAGCAGAAGTAAGGAAAGCTCTTTGGTGCCTGAGGTCATGCTTCACTTTCTCTCCTGCGGAACCACTGTGGGCCAAAAGCACTTGGCTGCTCACATCTGCTTTGGAATCGTAGTGAGGCCGATCAGTTAGTGCAAGACCTCTCTCTGTCATTCATCATCATCCTAGATGCTGGTGTCTCTGCTTATGCAGCCCATGAACTCATCTGTGCCTCTTCTTGTTTTTCTCCAGCCCCTAGGCAAATGCCCCAGTAATAAGGCAGTTCCACCCTTTTTATTCTTCACAGCAAACTTCCATTCATCCTTGCCTGCTTGGAAGGACAGGTCTGCCTACCTTCTTTCACTAAAATGTGCTTTGCTCCTGAGGACAGTGCTTCCTTTACTGTCATTAAGAGGAAGCTGCTGAATTCTAGCATATTTCCATACTCCAGGGGGCAGAGGAGATGCTAGTGAGATCCCAGTCTTGCTGTCACTTCCCAGTGGGGTCACCCTTAAACATCTTTGAGGCCAGGACACCTGGCTACTTCTCCATCATGTGCCTCTGTGACTGTGATCTGTTTGCAAGTGTCAAGATCCATCAAACCTTTATAGCCAAAGGGCACTCACTGTATACACAGATCACCAAATTTAGGTAATTAAAAAATCAGCACAAGGTTTAATAAAAGTAAGAGCTTTTAAAATCACAATTTTCACGAGACAAGTGACAAGCAATCTTTTACTGGGTATCATTTGCAATTTTTTTTTTTCTTCTTCCTTTTTTTGGTGCTGGAGATTGGATCTCGGGCCTTCTGTGTGCTACGCCTGTCCTCCACCACTGAGCTACACTCCCTGGCCTATCACGTGCAGTCTTCTCCACTGCTGTATCGCTACTTGCTGGACAGAGGATTCCATTTTCAGTTGTTTCTTTTCCTGGTCTTTTGATCTACTAGTTACCCCTTCCCAGTCTTCTCTGCAGGCTTGCTGTATTCTGCTGCCTTACATGTTGCGTTCTTGAGCACTGGTATGTGAACCTCTTTTTAATAAAGTCTCTGTCTAAGATCTCAACTATGACATATATGCCACTGGCTTCAATTATTTCTCTCACCCAGACCTCCCTTCTGGTTTAAATCCATATTACTCAATTGCTTTATGGATTTTGAACAAAAATACAGATTATTCCAGTTAACACACTATGAATTGAGGCCATCCACCTTTCTTTCCTTTTGGCACCAATGACCAGGATTTCCTTCCAAAGGCAGGAGGGTTTTTATGCAGTCAACAGCCTCAGTCAGACAACTTAAGAGATGCATCCTCAATTCCTTTTTTTCCTAAAACTCCCTATATTTAATTACAAAAATCTTACTATTTCAATCTTTGACACCTCTTCTACTTCTAAGCTCTCAGCCCTGATCTGGGTTCAGGTTCTTCAATGCCATGCTAATGCAAAAGCCTTGGTATTATGCGAGCTGTGTGTGTGTGCGTGTGTAGTGTAAGCAGCACTCTGGGTAGGTAACAGAGTGAAGAGCAGAGCAGAAAACTTCTTTCTTATAAGTGTGAGTTCCTACTAGACAATAACCCTCACACACTGGGGCCTCAGATCTTTCTTGCTCACTACTGTGTCTCACAGGTCTAGATCAGGGAAGGTGCTTGAGAACCATTTACTGAATACATGAACTCAAAAATACTATGGACAGGGCCGGGGAGTTAGCTCAGTGGTTCTGCCGCCTGCCTCGCAAGCACAACGACCTGAGTTTGATCCCAGGTACCAAAACCCCCCCTCAAAAAACAAAACACTATGGACAGTATCCAAAAGACCTTCAAGAAAAATACCAATGATGGAAAAGGAAAATACAGCAAACAAGCCACAACGAAAGAAACACAATGAAAAAAAGGGTTTGGAGCACACAGTTTGGGTAAGTTATGAAAGACAACGATTACAGAATCCACAGTTAGAATTAATCCAAGAAACACATACTAAATGCTGATGCTGCCACGCCCTATCAGATGCTGGGGGACACAGAGCTCAAGAACAAGAGTCTCAGGCTGGAGGGGAGCACTGAGATCTGATAGGAAGAGATCAAAGTAGCAAACCAGAGCCATTCAAAGAGCACAGAGGGAAATGGAGTGGTTCTTCCTTGATGGGGTAGCATTTCTGCAGGCCTGTGTGTCAAAACAATGAACGTGCACTTCAAATGGATACATTTTATTGTATATAAACTATTCTTTGAGAAGTCGACTTGACTTTTAAGGTAAACTAAAAGTTAACAACAAATTACATCACATTTACCCATTTTTAAGTACAGGAAAAGAAAGCACAAAAGATGGCAATGCTAGAGAATATGTATATAGCTGAAAAAGGAAAAATTAGCACTGAATTATGGAAAGCAAAATAGAAATAGTGAAAATTCAAATCTAAAACAAAAAATAAAATCGGTTGGTGAGATATATGTAAGAAAAAAATTAACCTTCATAGCAAGGTAAAGGTATATAACCTCTAAATAATAAGTGTGAACAAACTGAATTATATGAGTAAAGTTATCATGGAAGAAAATGTCATAGAAATGATTATAAAAAATTAAGATGACTTATTGAGATTTAACAACCAGAGGACAATGCCAAAATATTTACTTACAGAACCCTGAATTCCAAGCCATGAAAAAAATACTTTTACCCTAGAAGGGAAAATAAAGAATTTTAAACTGGGCATGGTAGTTTACACCTGTAACCTCAGCATTTGGGAGGCTGAGGCAGGAGGACTACTGCAAGTTCCAGGCCAGCCTGTGTTACACAGTGAGTTCAATGTCAGTCTGAACTACACAAAACAAACAAACAAACTCTCTAAGTAGATAATATGAATGGAATATACATAAGTATATCCTCGGATTTGTATTTTCCTCAACGAAAAGGGCTGCTTTCAGCCCTTGGGGTGCTGAGGCAGGAAGACTACACATTTCAGCACTGCTTGGGCTGTAGAGTGAGACTCTGTCTCAAACACCAACCAACCAACCAACCAACCAACCAACCAACTAACCAAACACAGGGCTGCTTTCACGGTCATTTGAAATACTGTTTTGAGGGTCCAACAGGATAATGAAATAATAGCAATACTTTTTGGTGCAGATACTACGTATGGAGTATTCTAAGTATCTGATATATATTATTGCTCTTAATCCCACACTCTGAATCAGACTACAAAATGTAGGCCAAGGTCACGTTTCCTAATCACAGAGCTAGGTTCCCAACCCAAGTGACTTGGGCCTGTGCTTCCCAACCCGAGCTACTCCTCCCCCAGGCATCTGCAAAACTATCCAGTCTTTGATAAGCACTCCACTGAGCCAAGCTGTTACCACAAAGCCTAAAAAGGTCTCTCTCTCTCACCACTGCTTCAAGTGTTTCTACAAATACTTTAAGTGCCAAGCCTGTCTTAAGAAGAGTAGCTGACAGCCAAACATGGGAAAGAGCTATTGATACAAGCACCAAGAACACACGAAATAATTGGGCTAAACTGTTCACAAAAGAAAGACAGTGACCAATGAAGGGTTGTGGATTCAGGAGGTGAAATTACCTTGAGAAAATCCATTTTGGGGGTGAAAGCTTTGGCTTTGTGAGGAGCTGTAAATAATACCCACTGTGCACTTAAGTTCCCTATGGTTTTCCCCTGACTTAAGATACAGTACACACATTAGTGGTGTTGGAATACAGGACGTCCATTCACCTCTCCCACTCCAGGGAGGCCGGGCCACATCAGCCCAGGGGAGGCCTGCAGCCCCTCCATCTTCTCTGTGAGATTTGCTGCCTTCTTGTCACAAATGGAGCATCCTCCTCCAACTGCATTTCTGAAGTCCCCCTAGCTCTTAAAGACCTAACCCAGTTAGAAACAAATACGACAAAAGATTAATATGCTCAGCATATAAATAGACCATATAAATCAAACAGAAAGACATTAAGACCACAATAAATAAATGAGCAAGAGGCATTAAACAATAATTCACATGACAGCACAAAGAATGAGTAAATTTAGAAAGACAGACATAGATATATGAATGTTCAGCTTCAGCCACAATGAAAGAAGTACAAATAAATTTAAACAAGGTAATATTCTCTGTCCAACCCATTAACAGAGTATTCTGGTGGACACATGAACTGGGGCGCCCTGTGGGAAAATCAGTACGATGGGTAACAATATTCGTAATAGTTTTTTGGGAGGGGGTTGAGACAGGGTCTCGCTATGTAGTTCAGCCTGGCTCTGAACTCATACACAGCCCAGGCTGACCTCCAGCTCATGGCAATCCTCCTGCCTCAGTCCCCCAAGTGCTGAGATTATAGGCATTCGCTACCATGCCTGACCAATGTTCACAATCTTATTGACTAACTTCACTTTTAGTGACTGATCCTGCAGAAATAATTTGAAATATGTTCAAAGATGCATGCAGGATA
Organism: Heterocephalus glaber; assembly: GCF_053883595.1. NCBI lineage: Eukaryota > Metazoa > Chordata > Mammalia > Rodentia > Bathyergidae > Heterocephalus > Heterocephalus glaber. The sequence continues at coordinate 5,556,718 of NW_028258315.1, forward strand.
ATGTTCATTACACAGAATACTTATAAGATTAAAAACAAACATCCTAAATGTTCAATTCTGGACAAGTAGCTATATAAACTATGATATCATGTAGTTTTAAGATTAATGTTTGCAAAAATATTTAGAAGTTACAGGTTCAAAAGTCCACAAAAAGCTGTAAGGTGAAAAAAATGTGTCCCCTTGCTTGTCCATTAGCCCAGCAGTTTCCAATCTTTTTGGCACCAGGGAATGGCTTCATGGAAGACAACTTTTCCATGTGGGCAGGTAGTTTCTGGGTGACTCAAAGGAGCTCACAAACCCAGACCCCTTGCATCCAGTTGTTCACAGTACCCCACGCGCAGCTATGAGAGTCTATGCGCCTGGATTCCTCAGGCCACAATCGCTGCAGACATGGACGCAGCCTCGCTTCCCGCCCCAGGTGCTCACCTCCTGCTTGCGCCTGGCTCCTAACAGGCACAGTCAATATATCCAGGATTTAGACAAGCAGTTCTCTAACGCAAGCACAGTCAACGGTTTCCCAGAGTTATGAAAACTTCTGGGGCTGGGTGTGATGCAGCAGGCCTGGAATGCCAGCACTCTTGGAGGCTCAGGCAGGAGGATCTCAAGTTCAAGGCAGCTTGGGCAATTTAGCAACTCGGCAAGACCTGGGCTCAAAATTACAAAATTAAGAGGGCTGGGGATGTGGCTCGGTGAGGAGGCTCTATCTGTGGAAGAGGAGACTGGGGAAGGGTACACGTTAGACAATACATACAGCCAGGTGAGAACATGACAGGGAATTAAGTAAGACTGAAGCAAGGCCATGGGGACAGGAAAGAGTGGATTAACAAGTATTCAGCAGACACAGCAACAGGGCACCAGGTGCACATAGACAGCAGGCTACCAGAAATACGGGTGTGGAGCTTGGATGAGTGGATTCAGGCAGGCAACAACTGTGAACAGCACCCAGGGAGTGGGAAGCATCGCTGGCAAGGGTGTGGTACTGGTGGCAGGAGTTCGTTCCCATGAAAGCAGCAGGTGGGGAGGGAGCCAGCCTTGGACAGAGCCCTGGAGGAACCCTGGGAATATTTAAAAGCAGGCAGGGGTGGCAGGGAAGGGAAAAGATGGGTCAAAGTGGAGCAGAACAACCAGATGTAATCACTGGGGACAAAAAAGGCAAACTTCACAGAGTGGACACAACTGTCAGGATGCCTCAAGGGACTTCAAAAAGGAAAACATCGGCGTGTACCTACTGACCACAACGTAGTAAATGTGGTAGGAAAAAGACCCAAGTTCTTGGAAATAACCCCATTAATAATAATTGGACCTAAGTGGAAATTCATAACCTAGTAAGAAAAGTTCTTTAAAATGAAGAAGCCATGCTTAAAATCTTTGGAATCTAGTCAAACCCAGAGTTAGCTGAAAATTAATGGCTTAAATATCTTTCTTAGGAATAAACAAGAGCTAAACTTAATTGTGTTTTCCTTCCTGTCCAGAAAAGTATACCATAGTCTTCATGAAAAATCAGAAACAAAGTAGTTAGAATATTTGATAAATTAAAAATGAGAAAAGATCAGTGGAACTGGCCATGGCAGTGAAGTTCTTCTCAACAGTACAGCATGTGGCTTATAAATTAGAAATAAAATCACAAGGAAGAGTGGTTAGGAAGTTTGAAAAGGGGGTGGGGTGAAAACAATCATTTCAGAAACAGCCTGAACAGACCCCTGAACTTGCCTGGGGCGAGAGGGGGCCAGATGAATTGGTAACACCCAGCACAGTGCAGCCAATCTGCCAGATGGTGGTTTTTTCCATGTTCAGCTGCCAGGGGTAGTTATGGAAAAGGCAGGTGTGTGTGTGGATCCACAGCTGCAGCTTTGACAGATAGGTGTAAGAGAATTGCAATGAGGGTGAGAACTCTTTGCAGGGCTCAAAGGGGCAATGGTACAGGTTTTTCACACCAGAGCCACAAATGTTCATGGGACCTATGGTTTCCTCCAACTCAAGATTCAAGTCCTAATCTAAATGTCAGTGCAAGTGAATGAATTAGGGCTGGAGATGTAGCTCAGCAGTAGACACATTGTCTTAGCATGCACAAGGCCCTGGGTTTGATCCTCAGTATCAAACAGAGACCACAAAACAAACAAAAACCCCCCCAACAAACTCCAGAAATTATGGTGAATTAATGAAATACATGTTAAAACAATAAATATGAAAATTATGTACAAATAAAAAAGTATATTCAGAAAAATATGACATAAAATCAACTTCAAATACTTACAGGTTTTAGGTTTGGTTCCACATGAGGATTGTTTAAAGTAACATTTTTTTTTTTTTGGTACCGGGGATCGAACTTGGGACCTTGAGCTTGCGAGGCAGGTGCCGGAACCACTGAGCTAAATCCCTGGCCCTAAGGTAACATTTTCTTAAAAAATAAAAGTGGGAGAAAAAGCACAGTATCCTGAAGCAGACACTGCTGTCTACTCCTAGGGGAATGGCTTAGGAGCATTTCTGCATAGGTGTCCTCTGTGGTGCTTAAAGGCATTTAAGATCTTTAACCTACAATTCATCACAATTAAAGTCATTATCACTTGAATCTATCTTCATAGCCACTGACATTCTGTTGCCAACAAGATTTTTCAAAATGTAAACCAAGTGATCAAAGCAAAGGGCACCAATAAAACATCTTAGTGAGGGATACATATCAGGCAGTGCTGAGGTGGGTGCTCCTTCTCACTTGGTTTTACGTTTTTTTTGGTACTGGTGATCAAACTCAAGACCTTTCACTTGTGAGGCAGGTGCAGCCCCACTGAGCTAAATACTCAGCCAGCACTTGGTTTTAGATAGTGGCCACTGAGACAGAACAAGGTCCTGGAAGATGGAATTCCAGAGCTGTGGCTAAAATCCATGTTCCCTCCTGGTAACTGTTAATCTTGAGATGTCAACTTGGTTAGCTTTAGAAACACTCAGGGTATTAAAGGACATTTCTAGGTGTGTCTGGGAGGGTCATGGAGATGCAATTTTGGGTACCTATGTGGCTCCTGGTATCCCCCTCTCCGGGGCTGCTCTCCTGCTTTGCCTCCCGAAGTAAGCAACTAGGCAGCTTTGTTCCACCATACTCTTCTGCCATGGTATTCCTTCCTTGGAGCCTGTAGACGATGGACTGAATCCCTTGAGACTGTGAGCCAAATTAAACCTCTCCTTTATATTGTGGATGTTGGGCATTATGTTCCAGCAATAGGAGCTAATTAATACACTCTTCAAGTTTTTTCAGGGTAAAAGATGAACACATATCTCATTTGTAGAATCCCACTAAGGTAGGACAGAAAAAATAAAGATAGCATGAAAGAGACAAGAAAGATCATAATCTTAACATTGTGCTTAGAAGAAAAAAAAAACCCCAGAAGCTTTAGACACAAGGTCACTGTTATGTTTTGGGTCTAGATGTCCCCTCAAAGCCTCATGTGGTTATAGGCTGGATCTAGACTGTGTGACGCTGGGATTGATTCATGGTGCAGTGCTAAACTCAAGGGCACTAGGATTAAGGGTGTCAGCGCTGCCCACCCTAAGTAGTCTGAATGAGATAAAAGGGGCAGGGAGATGCTGTTAAACTCCCTTGTTACCCTTGCTGCCTTGTGCATGCCATGTTGTTCCTGCTCTGCCATGCCTGTCTGTCATCCTTGCCTTGCAGTCGGCCGATTATAAACTGAAACTTCTACGAAATGTAAGCCAATTAAACCCCGTCCCCTTTAACTTTTGGTGCTGGGTATTTTATCTCAGCAAAGAGAGAAAAGTAACTAACACAGTTACTGAAGGCTACAGTTTTTTTTTTCCTTCTAGACTACTCACCCCCAAATTCCTGTGTCTTAAAAATACAGCATACAATAAATCTGGCCTATTCCTTGTCATGTCAAATGGGCCTTTCACCTGTAAATGGGTTCTCGCCTTTCCCTGGTAACTGAGCCTGTGCTTTTCTCTCTTGACTACAGATTCACAGATCTCCCCACACAGATGTCCCCAGCCCCAGACCGTAATGTGTCTGTCTCTCTTTGGACTACATTTATTATTTTATTTTCTCAAAGTGCGTACTTCTTTAACTCCGCCTAATAAAGTATGTCTATGTCTTTGCCTCTCACTGAAATACTTTTCCATGACAAATCAAGAACCTCCACTGTTTGCGGGTTGAGCTGAGGTCCCTGTCCACCTCTTTGGATGTTGTCTGGTGACAGCAAATTACCCTTGTGAAGGGAGGAACAAAGATAATATTCAAGTATTAACTCTTCTCACATCTACATATTAACTTTTCTCACATCCTTTTTCTATGGAATTGGCCATATTTCTTTTAAAAGTACTGTGACACAGAACTAGAGAAACAATCCAAAAATTCATCTGGAACCAGAAGAGACCTAGAATAGCAAAAACAATTCTAAGCAACAGAGACATGGCTGGGGGTATCACAATTCCCACCTTGAAACTATACTACAAAGCTACTGTGATAAAAACAGTATGGTACTGGCAAAAGAACAGACCTGAGGATCAATGGAATAGATCAGAAAATGCAGAAGCAACTCCAGACATACTCAGCCACTTCATCTTTGACAAAGGAGCCAACTGCCATCATTGGAGGAAAGATAGCCTATTTAATAAATGGTGTTGGAAAAACTGGATTTCAATCTGCCAAACATTAAAACTAAACCCATAACTGTCATCATGCACGAAACTAAGATCGAAGTGGATTAAGGATCTAAATATTAAAACAGAACCACTAAACTTGCTGGAAGATAAGTTAAGTAGAACTCTTGAAGACATTGACATAGGGAAAGACTTCATGAACAAAACCTCAGTAGCACGGGAGCTAGCACAAAGAATCAACAACTGGGATCTCATCTTATTAAAATGCTTCTGCACTGCAAAAAAAGCCACCAACAGAGCTGCCAATCTACAATATGGGAAAAAATTTTTAGCAGCTGTACTTCAAAGGACTATCTAGAATTTATAAAGAATTGAAAAAAAACAGACCCCCCCAAATTCAAAGACCCAATTCAAAAATGGGCATCTGAAATGAACAGACATTTCTCAGACAAAGAAGTAAAAGCAGCAAACAAATATGTGAAAAAATGTTCAACATCACTGGTCATTCGAGAGATGCAGATGAAAACAACACTGAGATTCCACCTCACCCCAGAAAGAATGGCTGCTATCAAGAAATCAACAAATAACAAATGCTGGCGGGGGTGTGGGGAGAAAGGTATTCACGAAGTTCCTAAGGTGCTCTTTGTCATGAAAGTATCTTATTTCTCCATCAATTTTGAAAGATAGCTTTGCAGGGTACATCAATCTGGGTTGGAGGCTGTTTTCTTTTAGGGCTTGGAATATATCACTCCAAGCTCTTCTTGCCTTGATGGTTTGTGTGGAGAAGTCTGCTGTGATTCTGGTGGGCTTTCCCTTGTATGTGATTTGTTTCTTTTCTCTAACTGCTTGTAGAACTTTGTTCTTCTGTTGAGTTTCTGGAATCTTAATTATATGCCTATGTGTAGATTGTTTTTGATCAAGGCTATGTGGAGTCCTATATGCCTCACTTATCTGTACGTCAAGTTCTTTTCCCCTGCTTGGGAAGTTTGCTGCATTCATTTCTGTGAAGAGATCTTTTACATCATCTGCACTCTCTCCTGTTTCTTCATTGACTCCAATTAGTCTTATGTTATTCTTCTTTGCATCATCTAGAAGCTGCTGGATTGATTTCTCATGTTCCCTTATAATTTTGAAGCAATTTTTCTTTTCCTGGTCACTAATTGCAGTCTTACCTTCTACATCTGAAATTCTGTCCTCACATTGGCTCATTCTGCTGTGTAGACTTTCAATGGAGTTTTTCATGTCCTGGAAACCTATTTACATCTGTTTTATGGATTCCATTTGTTTCCTATGTTGGGATTCCATCATGCTCCTGAGCTCCTCTCTAGATTAATCATATCTTGTACTAGGAGCACAATTTCTGCTGTTATCTGAGAAGTTATTTCTGATTTCATTTTTTCCAGATCCCCTTTTGTTGCCAGTTCAGTGGGTCCAGGTGGTTGAGTATTAGAGTGTTCCATCTCATTTCCCTTTGGGGTTGCTGTAGGTGATCTGGGAGTCTGGTTTTGAGACTTATTTACGTGTTTTCTCATTTCAACTGGGGAGGGGGGCTGTTGGTGCCTGCACGGATTTACGTCCTCTGAGCTGGGAGAGGTGGGACAGGGGCTGGGAGCAGTGGGAGGGATGGTGGCGAGGAAGCCCCTTCCTCTGGGCCAGTAGCAGTGGGATGGTGGCTCAGAAGCCCCTACCGCTGGGCCGGGAGCGGTGGGAGGGATGATGGCCCGGAAGCCCTTTCCTCTGGGCCAGGAGCGGCGATGCAGAAGGTGGCCCAAAAGCCCTTTCCTCTGGGCTGGGAGCAGCGGGAGGGATGGTGGCCGGGAAGCCCCTTCCTCTGGACCAGGAGCAGTGGGACAGCGGCTCAGGAGCCCCTACCTCTGGGCTGGGAGCAGTGGGACTCAGTACCGTGGTCTAGTGGTCTGGTGTTCTCTGTGTCTTTGTAGTGTGGAACCAGGTGGCTGTACAGAGGAGTTGGGGGTAGGGGGTCCAGTGGATTGTTGCCAGGGTGTGGGCTGATTTGGCGTCTTCCCTGGGACTTGGAACCTCGGTAGGGCATGCACAGACCTAACTGTCTGCAGCGGGCTGATTCGGTGTCTTCCCTGTGACTCGGAACCTCGGTAGGGCATGCACAGACCTGCCTGTCTGCAGTGGGCTGATTCGGCGTCTTCCCTGCAACTCAGAACCTCGGTAGGCATGCACAGACCTGCCTGTCTGCAGCGGGCTGATTTGGCGTCTTCCCTGCGACTCGGAACCTGGGTAGGGCATGCACAGACCTGCCTGTCTGCAGCAGGCTGATTTGGTGTCTTCCGCGTGACTTGAGACCTGGGCAGGGCATGCACAGACCTGCCTGTCTGCAGCGGGCTGATTCGGTGTCTTCCGCGTCAGGAGAAAGGAACCCTTCTCCATTGCTGGTGGGAGTATAGACTGGTGCAACCACTGTGGAAATCAGTATGGAGATACCTCAAAAAACCAGGACTAGAGGTCCCATTTGACCCAGCTATTCCCCTGCTGGTTATCTTCCCAAAAGAATTAAAAGAATCATACCACAGTGATATATGTGCACTCATGTTCATAGCGGCACAGTTTGTAATAGCTAAAGCTTGGAAGCAGCCCAAGTGCCCATCAATTGGAAACTGGATAAAGAAGATGTGGCTTTTTTATAAAATGGAGTACTACTCAGCCATAAAGAATGAGAAACTAGTCATTTATAGCTAAATGGATGCACATTGAAGCCATACTCTTAAGCGAAATAAATAGGACACACATGTGTAAATACTGAATAGTTTCTCTAGTGTGAGAAACTGATAGTGTAAACAAGGGTTAAAATGATTAAAATGAATAACTGACAATATGAAATAGGAAAAAAGGTCCAAAGACGAAGGGGTGAAGGGAGCGGAAGGGGAAAGGAAAGGAGGGAAAGGAAAAACTATGAGAAAAGAAAAAAAAGGGAAATGAAGTCTATGTAAATAGGGAAGGGTGGAGGGAGTGAAGGGCACACAGGTAATGGGGAAAAAATAAGAACCAAGATATATCATGTACAGGTACAAGCACCCAATGATAAATGCAAATGAACTGTATACCTAAAATGTACCAATAAAAGAACTTAATAATAATAATAATAAAAAACGTACTGTAACATAAAGGATCCATATGCAGGGATGAGATTCTTACCCCTGTCCTCTATCAGAAGAGCCTGACCTAGTATGAGAAAGGAAAGCTCAAGTGCTCATTATATAATGGGATTACACAGAATAGTTTTCTCAATTTCACTTTAAAATTTTAGTGTGAAGTAGCCCATCTATGCCATGATCTTTAAATTACTTGAAATTTATAAAAAATATGTATCTATAGTAGAATATTCAATGAGTTCTGGATTTTCCACTTTATTGGGGAAAATAAAGCATGAACAATGAAAATTCCTTCTGGTCAATGAACTCTAACCTACTCATTAAAGTTTTCTATCAATACTTCAAAAAAGGAGCCAAATAAAATGTCTTTTTTAAAATTCTTTCCTACTGCCATTAGTCACTAGTGACAATTACTGAGCAAGGAAGAAAGGGACATAGTCTTGACATAGAGATCACCATGGAGACAAAGGATAAACAAACTCCTGGGACCTGAAACTTGTTACTCATCAAAAGCATGTTTTATGTTTTCTTCTGAGGCAGTCAGGGACTTACAGGTATTTTTTTCCTAAAACACTGTGACTCTTCACTTGGGCCTACAGACACTCAATAGGTAACTAAAAGTAGAAGAAAGCTTGACTTCCGTTTTGAAAAACTCTGGATCACATCCTTCTCAGCTCTGCATGTAGACATGTTTGGCATTTAGGGAGAATGTGTCTAAAAGCTGGCAGAACAAAGTTGATTAGTTTACCTAGCCTAGCTCATCTTCCTTCAAGACAGGGGGCATCAGATTAAGGTATTCATAGGGACAATCAACTATCAATCTCCACTGCTCTAAACCTGTGGTCACCATGAATTCCAGCACAGCCTCACATGACTGACATTGTCCTTTAAGCCATGAGGATTCTTCCCATGGGAACTAACTGTCCCTCAAGTTACAAGGATTCACTGAAATCAAGATTGAGATAATAATCAACTGAACCCTGGGGCACCTCAGCGAATCCATAAAAAACTGGACTCCTGCTTTCTTGTGTGCGCCAGTCAGGTCTTCTTCAGAGAAAGCCCCTCCAGCTACTACTCAAGCTGAAGTCTTTTCCTTATCTTCTCTTACCTTTGAATTAAAGTTTTTGCCCATAAGTTCATACAGTCACTTAATTTTCATTCCCATTTTCACCAACAGAAGGACCCATGTTAGCTTGCTTAAGCTCAACATATCATCAAGGATAACTGGGAAATAAAAACAGAACAATTCTCCTCTTTCTTCCCAGAATATGTAAGTAGCAGGATATTTATTGGGCTATTCAGAAAGAGGGAGAAGGCCTGTAGAAATGGAATTTATGGAGGCTAGACTATAGTCAAAATCTAGGTGTGCTTCCCCTGAGTGTCCTGGCTTTGAAAGGGCAGCTGGGGACAAGCTACATGGTCATTCCCTCTGCCCTTGAATACTGCTGGCTGGGGGCAAAGCCCAGTGGTAGATCAAGGCCCCAGGTTCAATCCCTAGCACAAATTTTCCTACTTGGAGTCAAGGGGCTCTGAATTCTATAGGTAGATTTATGCATATACGCACATTAATCATATCACTAGATTTACTTTTCTTCCTTTAGAGAGCTGTAATTTTACCTCTCGTAGAGATGAGAGATCTCTAGAGTACTGTCCAGTCTAAAATCTCATGAATTAAAAAATATAATTGGTCTTTCCAGCTCTTGGGGTGCCACTAGCAGTATAGGATGTGGAATTCAATATGGTGCACTATTAACATAGGGCTGGTTATTTTGAACTGGGTGCTGTATTACCTTGAAACTGCTTGGTTGCTTGGCTATTTATAATACAAACAACTTGTTACTATGTTCTCCTCACAAGTAGATTAAAATATTTCATGCACTATATAATTTATTTCCACAGCATCCCTGTGAATCATCTAGTTGGGTGTTTTTGTGTTAGGATTTAACTTTATTTTAAATAACTTGAACATCTGGAAAAAACTGAGCAAACATTTGCATTTTAACAATTCTTTTACTGTTTAGCATATCACTTTTTTCTCATAGTAATAATGACTAAAGAATACTGAATGGCATCTGGCATTTATCTGCCAAAACACACACACACACAGCGTGTAAGGCAGTTCCAACAAAAAAATGCAACCTTAGACTCTGATGATTGGTACAGACCTAAACACCTCATCCTGCCACAGGATCAGCAAAAGGATTCTTTACCAGTGGAATATGGCATTTTCCTTCAGAGCGCATCCAGCCTGAAGGCACCTGGCTGCAGGCGGTCCCTGCAACTTTCCTTAGTCTTCCGTAGTCACTGCACATAACTCCAAGCGCAAACTGTCTGCCTAGCTGGGCAGCCCAGTTCTTGGCAATTCCCTTGGGCTATGGATGACTCCCAAAGGTGATGCCACTTTCTGAGCACTTAGGAGGATGCCTTATTTAGAAGAGATGGACTTGAGAGATAACTGACTGTCAGTCATCACATGGGAGGGAACCAGTGTACGCTACAGAAGTGTGAGCAAGTATAAGGAGGAATTCACTGCATTGTAAATAAAGCCCTTTACATTTTTTGCTAGATTGCTTTTTTCTTTTAAAAATTTGTATTCTTCCTCTAAGTGCTTAGGTCCAGAGATCCAGCAGCTGATGTATCTGGATGCTGACTTCACTGTGCAGATACCAAGTTAAATATGGTAAAATATGAAGGGGTTTACTCCTCACTTCCCACTTATATTTTAGCATTAAAAACCTCAGGGATCAGAGATCTGAAATACGCTTTCATTTTGAGTTGCATGCAACTTTTATTACTTGGCCTAAATCCAAGGCTGGCTTTTCAATATACATAAATGCTCAGAGCAAGAAGGTATTTGGCCTCAACATTGCTTGTAATTCCATGAACCAATAAGCCCTGTCCAGAATCAACAAACAGCAGGTTTGCAGTGGGTGTTCAGCAATCATTTTAATGTAGGGCAGACTAACTTTTTTAGGCTCACTCTTAACTAACTACCAAAAATTTAAAATTACCTTGCATTACAAGACCCACAAATGCAATAACCTATCAAAATACCAAAGCAGATCTGACATATCAGCCGGCATTTCCCAGAATGTTACGTGAAAATACTGGTCCTGAAGGAAGAGGAAGAAACAGCATCCTGCCCTCCTGGGAAGAGTCTCAAAGAAGTTACATATCCGAGCAGTGGAGAAGCTTGGGAGCAGAAGACAAAGTAGGGTACCCGGATTCATTCCCAGAACCTCTCCCCACCTGCTGTCACACCCATTTTGGGAAATGCTGATCGGGACACAACTTCCGCACAGGTGGCAACCTTCAAGGGTCAGAGGCTCGAGGCTGACCTTGTGGGCCCAAAGGCTCGTAGCGATGGCTCGTATAGGCAAGTCCTGCTTGTTCACGAAAGGCTATAGTGCATGGTGACTAGCCTCAAACCTTCTCTCTACACAGCAGCCAAGGGATCCAGCAGGCTGACTGAGCGCCAGCCGTACCTTCATCCACTTCCCCTGTGTGTCCTCATGGATCCTTTGGCCCAAGATGTGCATCAGATGATCTTAGATATATGTGCCAGTTCCATTAGGAACAGCAGAGGTCTTTGAAATATTATTTCCTACCTTTTTCCACAAGAGGTGCCTACCAGACCCCAAAGCTGGGCTGCTCAGAAATAAGGGCAGCCCTGGCGTTGAGAAGATACTGATTCTGAAGTGTAAAGCCTGGTCTTGCCCAGGTACACTTATCCCAGGGCTGTTTTGAGTCTTGCCCGCTCACTCGTCACTGGAACCTATCATTTCACTTTGCTCAACAATGACCAAAAACAACTAATTCCAAGCCATAGTTCTTAAAGCACTCAATACCAAATATTCACTATCATACTGTTAAAACAAAGAACAAGATTAAAGTCTCAGTTATTTAAATTTATCATTCCTTTAGATTTGAAATATTCTTTTTGGGGGAATTATTGTCATCATTACTTGATAACATTTACTCTGTTCTAGCTAAAATCCTTGAGAAATAGAGAAAACAAGGTTTTGCAAAAGGGACCAAGGGACCCCTGACATGCTCATCACTGAGGTCCCAGGTGCTGATAGGTACTGATAGGTACTACAGAGAGGTTGGATGAAAACTGGACAAGGCATTGCAAATCTCCTGTACTGGGCCATATTATAAATTGCTCTGTTTTATAACAGGAATATATATATTACATATATATGTATTTTAAAGTCTACACTCTACTCTCTATGAGAATAGAGAGAAAGGAGGGAGTAACTCATCCTGGGAGTCTAGGTCTCTCCTGTGAGGCTGATACCTCTGAAAGAAGACAACAATTCATTGGAGAGAAGCCATTCTGCAAAGGGAGGTCAATGACACATTTAGAATTCAAAATGCCAATTTCTTCACAAATGAGAAAATGCACAGACAAGGAAAATGAATATGGGAAAGGAACAGGAAGTTTTGAGGAAAGGACAGAGGGACTGTTTAGGAAAAGTGAAAAATTATTTGTTTTTTAATGTGTGGCTCTGAACATGGAATAGATTTCTGCAGTAAAATTTCTAGACTGAGGGAGGACAATGCCAGTCCAGCTGTAGTTTAGTATCATAGTTCCTACAGCAATGAGAATGGTCCACTCCTGGGGCACAGCCTGGCTCTGCACTTAGTGGAAGGTTGTTCCTGGAGTCACTACCCTGCCGTGGTAAGCTCCTGAAGGTAAGGGAAAAGGGAGGCTTTTGACTCAGTCTAGATGTTGTCTGGGAATTTAATTTCACACTGACTGTTATTTATTGCATATCAAAACTTGGACTGAAATAAATACTATTTATGGGTACCTAAAAGGCACGTCCTCTGTTCATCCCTCCACCTACTGAATGTATCTTGGTTCCTTTTGGATTGGCCTAATGCCATTACAGAATGCCAGAAGATGCCCCATGAAACTACTATGGAGTCTTGTGCCAAGTAACACTTTAGTCAATGAGGCACTGCGAATGACCGTAGTCCCATTAGATTATATCACCTTGTGATGTTGCAGCATCTGAGTTTGTGAAAGCATGGCATGTTCATAAAGCAATAAAAGTGTCTAATGACCCATTTCTTAGAAAATATCTCTAAACAATGCTTGAAAATGTTGATGCTAAGGGGCCTGACCTTCACAGAAAGAGCCAAAAGAGACATTTCTCGGGTTCTAGTGCCAGAGAGGGTTGCAGCTCTCCTACGCAGCTCGCTGCTGCCATGTCACACCACTCACTTTCCCATAAGTAACCTTGGTTACTGCCCAGGCTGCGGAAGGCTCAGAGCCCAGTCAGGCTGTGACCTCAGCTGCCAAGCACCTGCCTGCCACACATCCAGCTTGGTTGCAAAACTCATCCCAGGCCTTATTTTGGTTTTCCCATTCTTTTTTCCCTGATTTTCTTGCTTAAAGCACCCACAATCGTGGTTGGTTAAAAGAAGGCACATTAAAGTACATTAAAAGCCAATAAAATACTGCTTGCTTTATACAAGACAAGACAGGATTTCAAAATTCCCTCTTTCCTTCCTTTCTAACCTGCCTCCTCTCATCTTTCTTGTGCTGGTGACTGAGCCCAGGGCTTCACCAATGCTAGGCAAGTGCGCTCTCACTGACTTGTACTCCCAGCCCCAAATTTTCAGTATTAAGAATTTGGAACAACACTAAGGTAGTAAGGTTACCAGACCAGTGCAAGGAAATTACTTTCACCACAATATTGCAAAATGAGAGGCGGGGAAGAGGAAGTGAGAAGCATTAGGGTGTGTTATGTGCACGTACCAACTCCCCACGAGGAATGTAATCATTATGAGCTGTGAACGCGTACCAATTAAAAAATTTCAAAAAGCACAAAATGACAGTGTTAGGAGAAGCCAATGTCATTTAAGGTATGTTCTTCAGGGGATTCTAGATTCACAGTAAAAAAAGAAATCTTTCTTATTAGAGAATCTATGTTTAAAAAGAAATCAATGATTATCCAAACTCATACACACAAAATACATAAGTTAAATCAACTAACGCATTCATAAGTATTTAAATAAGAGAAAGTTCCGGGGCCTTGCAAATAATCCATATTCTATTCAGTCAGTTGACTTGCTCTCTTTTCCTTATATAAACAAGTAAATTAAGTAATTTAATTCAGTGAGAGCAGTAAAGTGAATACTGATGTTTGAAGAACAATAAAATGTTAATTTTATGATGTTATTTATTTTGCTATAGCTTCTACGTGATAGGAAAGAAATTCAAATTTTGACCTGGGGTCAATCCTTAATATTTCCAGCAGTAGGAAACTAATCTATGAGAATACCTGAATTTTACAAGGAAATTCAACATAGCTCCTATACAGAGAAATGTAATAATGCCCTGGATGCCATTATTCATAGTCTTTGGTTATTTACTGGCTTGCCTTCAGCATTTATTTATCTGAATCCCACCTAGCTCAATTTTCCTGACAAATGTTAGCTTCCAAAGGAAGAACCGTGCTTCTGTTAAGCATGTGAGTTTAGCAAGTGGCCCGGTTAGACTGGGTGGACGGGACATTGGTGACAGCAGGAAGGGGCCTGGCACCGGGAGAGCTGGGGGCAGAGACCAGCAGCAGGGGCTCCTCAAATCCAGGTAATGAGGGAGCCAACAAAGGCCATCCCTGTGGGGACACGTGCCAGACAACCCTCGGGCCATAACGCCAGATGGACCATGGGGAACCTAAAGGCACAAAGTGAGGACACTGCTGGCTGAACTAACCAAGCACATGCAGGACGAGAGGCTATGTGGGAGGCTATATTCCTGGAAAGGCAGGCATGGGTTAGGGATGGACACGGAGGTGGAGTTCAGACGTAGTTGAAGAGTTGGTAGCACACCCAGAAAGTGTCCAGGATGCCCTTGGAAAGAGGGGACCGTGGACCAGGGGACAGGGATAAACAGAGGGCGAGTCATCAGAATACATGAGACTGAAGCCACAATTAGTGAAAGCGTGGGGAGGGTCGGACATATTCTTGATAAGACACAAGGGGCCTCCAGTGTCACAGAAGAGACTGGGGAGAGGGGCCAGCAAACCAGGAAGACTAGGAGATGGGGGCTGCTGCACATGAGGCAAGGAAGGAGGTAGCCAAAGTTGCAGACAGACCAAACTGGCCGATGAGCAAAGGTAACAGGCCCAGTGGGCATGGTGGAGCATGCCTGTAATCCCAGCACTCTAGAAGGATGAGGGAGGAGGATTGCAAATCTGAGCCCAGCCTGGGTGAGAGTGACTTAGAGAGACCTTGTCTCAAAAGAAAAGAGAGAAAGGGCCAGGGATAATAGCTAGTGCCAAGGCCCGGGGGCCAATCCCCAGTATCCACTGGCGCCCATCCCTGCAACAGGAGGAGGACAGAGCGCAGGGGGCCGTGCTGTGAGGAGGAAGTGTGTGTGGGCTGTGCACCATCCCGCTGCAGTCTGTCAGGGCCGCTCGCTGACAGCCCGGACAACACAGCCCGAAGAGCCTTCTTCACAGGCTCTTTCAGGGTAACAACAGAGCCGGTCTTCCACTCACTTCTGTTCCTCGACCCCTCTGGAACTCTCAGCATCCCAAGGGCAGCACCCAGGCACGGGACATGGGCCTACACAGTGGCGGCAGACAGAAGCGCTGGAGGGGGAACGACTGCCCTTCTGTGGAAAAGAGGGCGACAGCCGCTTAAAGCACCCCAGGCCCAGGCACGGTAACTCAGTACTCCAGCAGCCCTGCCAAGGCAGCCCCCGGCACGCCACCGCTGAACTCCCCTCAGGCGGCGCGAACCTTTCAGTCTGCAGGTCACTAGTTTTTCTCCTCTTTTCAGGAGGAGAGGTTTATTTTGGCTCACAGAGGTAGACAGTTTCTTGAGCACACATATGCTCTTGAACTGTTTCTCAGATAAAATTTTGCCTATCCCCCTCTCTCCATGTTTTTTGGTCTCCCACTTCTATTACTTTGCGAAAACATTATTTTTCATTAACACTGCTCCTCCCCTCTGCTGGTATTTTGGAAAATGGCATATACTCAAGTTAATTTATTTCCAATTTATAGACGTGCACCCTTTGCGATAATATCGCCTTAGGGATACACATGCAATACAAAACATTTACTTAGGAACTTTAAAACAGCATAGCAGCTGGGAGCAATATCTATTAAAATATCAACTATGAAATGACAGGCTTTAATTATCTGTTTTACCCTCTGTCTTAAAAAGGTGAATGCAGGAAGGACTATGCCAATCCAGGGGAGAAGAAGGGCTCAAAAGGGATGTGTGTGGGCGCAGTGCTCAGTCTGACCCCGCAGGCTGGACTGAGAACCCGCAGCAGTAGGACTGTAGTCAATGTGGGTTTTGGTTTTGTGAGCAAGGCCAGTGAAAGAAAGAATTTTTGGCAAAAAAACCAAACAAACAACAAATTCAGGACTAATAACTCAGAGTCTAAATTTGGACCTGCACTTTGAAGCTGAGGAGTGGTAAGGATATCTGAAGTATATCTTCCATATGTGAAGATCTACAGATTCAATCGTTGACTGAAAATACTTGAAAAATAAAATTGCATCTGTACTAAATGTGCAGACGTTTTTCGTCATTCTCTAAACAACACAGTAGAACAACTGTTAATGTAGCACTTGCATCGTGCTAGGTACTGTAAGTGACCTAGAGAGGGCCTGAAGTACAAGGGAGGAGGCGGGTAGGTCCTATCGGATACCCTGCCACATTGGGGACTTGAGCTTCTGTGGGGTTTGGTGTCCAAGGCAGGTCCTGGAACCAAGCACCCAGGGACAACTGTGCAACAAGACTCACTGTGATGCTAGCAGCTCAACAGCAGGGATTTTCACAAATGTCCGTCATGGACCCATTTGGCAGGATGCAGGATACACCAATCTATCTCCTGTGCAGGGAAGCAAACCAAAATGCAAGGGGGGGGGAGGGGGAGGGGGAGGGGGGGAGGGGGAGAGGGAGAGCAGGCCGCGTGCTACATCCAGGGGAACTTGGGCTCCACATCAGTGGTGCCATTTCAGGTTGGCTACTTCCATTCCAGGAGGGACAGCTTCCTCACTGGCAAAGTGGGGAGAATTAAAGAATTAAAGGTGCCCACTTCATCAAGTTTTCATGATGATCAAGTGAGATAATGCAAGGAGGGCCAGGGAGGTAAAATGCCACGCGTGAGAAATACCTAAGTTAAAAAAAGAGAGCTGTTATTACAAGTTCTGTACTTGTAAACTGGACTAACCCCTATTTTGTAACGATGCAGTGCTGGACACAGAGCAGGTGTGCAGTGTTAATGCAGTCTGCTGCCCTCTGCCCTCTCCCTCCAGCAAACACCGAGGGGTCTATACGAGTATGGAAACGAAATCCCCAAAGTGGAAGACTGCATCTCTGGCAGGTACTGAATAGCTAACTGTAATAGTCTTGATCAGAGTTTGAGTGAAACCAGTTCTCTTCTTATGTTCCTGATCTCTGGAATCAAGCTGTACTACAGCCTCAGCAGGGGACAGAATTCCATATAGCAAAGGCGTTTATGAGACTACTACCTCCAGGGGGTCTAATATTCAAGAGAACTGGAAGCCTCTGTTACAACACAATCTTATTAGAATGCAAGCTTCATGCAAGCAGGAAATGGGTAAATTTTATTCCCTGCTGTATTTCAGTGGAAGCTCAGTAAGTATTTGTTAATGAAAGAATGTGACTCACGGGTATGTGTTGTATATTAATGTCTTGATATGTAACAGTTGCTGCCCACAAGAATTAGAAGGAAATAATAAGATCACCGGAAGCCACTGTGTCGGTTACAGACAGGTGACACGCCAGAAAACTAATGGTGCAAGGCACTGGTCTGACTTTGGAGTGTTGTGGATTCTAACAGGGGGCTTCATCTTCCTTAGCAAAGCCATGAGATAAAATCACTTCAACCTACATAAGCACTTCCCAAACACGCCCACCCTTATCACTAACTTCATGTGTAAGTGCTTCAC
The DNA here is from genome assembly GCF_053883595.1 of Heterocephalus glaber. Classification (NCBI taxonomy): domain Eukaryota; kingdom Metazoa; phylum Chordata; class Mammalia; order Rodentia; family Bathyergidae; genus Heterocephalus; species Heterocephalus glaber. The sequence continues at coordinate 5,574,398 of NW_028258315.1, forward strand.
AGAGTACAAAGCTTCACAGACAAATTTGCCAGCTTGCTGACGTGTTTTTTACAAGGATTCCTACTATATGCAAAGCCAGTGAAAAGTTAAAAAAACAAAGAATATGACAGGATTTCTGCTCTGCCGGAAATGAAAGTATGGCAGGGCCCAGTGACTCCTAGAGCAAATTCTGAGCCCTTGGACATGACCCGGAGTGCACTCTTTTCCTGCGCTGACTCCCACGGACCCCACTCCGGCTGGTCCCCAAGCCAGTCACGTCTGCAGGGCAGCAGTGATGAGGGGCACAGCACGGTGCTGTCCGAGCTCTCCCCTGTGGCAGCCACCGCCTTGCACACGTTAAAGACTAAGCACAGGAGGGCCAGGGATTTAGCTCAGTGGTTCTGGTGCCTGCCTCGAAAGCGTAAGGTCCCGAGTTCAATCCCTGGTATCAAAAAAAAAAAGACTAAGCACAGGAAATAAGTCAGATTCCACTGTTATGGACACAGTTTTCTCTAGGCTGGTAAATGAAAATATACAGGAACTGCAAAATGAAAACAGGCTGTACTGAGTGGCAGTAACTCTTTCCTCCATTCTTAAAGAAGGAAAAATTGGAGAGAATGGCAAAAATAAACACTACATTCTCTCTTGTTCCCCAGGGTTGGGAGGATGCAGGCAAACAATTCCCCATGGTAGTCATCACATGCCTAAGTACAGGAAGCTGTTCAATAGACTGTGGGTTAAAGTTAATTACTATGGAAATATTATTGCCAGATGACTGTATGTGGTAGTAGGACAGGTTACAAGTCCTCTTTGCATTTCCATTATTTTTAATGAAACACAACAAAGAGGCTTATTTTTCATGCATTATCTTACATAGTGGTGCTGCTGACCTTTGCGAGTGGACAGTGAAACAGACGGTGGTACCTTGGTACAGCACACCCACCATCTTGACAGGAACAGGCAAGTCCAAGGACACGGGCCTCTCTAGAACAGATTTTGCTCGGCATCTGTGATGTCTCCATATTTGGGTGTTTCTTTGTGCATGTTTTTGTTTTAAAAGGGAAAGAAAGTTTAATTTATTTTCTTGGTGCTGGGGATTGACTCTAGGGTTTCATACATGCTAAGCATGTGCTCCACCGCTGAGCAATATTCTCCACCCAAGCACATGACTTTTAGGAAACTATTTCCACCACATCTTGCTTCCTAAATTTAGTCTATTTCTTTAAAAAAATGTGGGTTCTCCATCTCTGTAGAAATGCTCCTCTCCCGCATCCCTGCCCTCTTTTTAGGGGACGGGCTGGGAAGGGTGCAGAGACACCCATACGGGGTGTTGGGTGAATTCAGACAGGAAGACACAGCCCCAGACCCGAGATGGCCGCTCTAGGGTGAGAAGCGGTTACCCCAGCTCGGGACAAAGGGGTGGGACCTGCAGTCTCTTCATCCACTCAGCACGAGGCACCCAGAGAGTCACAGTGAGTGTGGCACCATGCAGGGGAAGGTCAGCAGTGGCCGTCTGTGCACATGGACAGACAGAACACGGGACAGCCTCAGGGCACTCAGCATAGCCACCTGAGAATGTGGCCTCAGAGTACTGGCTGAGGGGCAGCAGGATGGGAACGGCGAGAGCACTGTTCTCCTGGATCCTGGTGCTGATGCCCGTGGCAGGCTCGTGTCCTCCCCAGGGGAGTGGCTTGGGAAACTGTCCTATTACTACTGTGTGGTTACGCATTAGCTCGTTGCCTGCCCACACACACATTATTCAAATCCCGATGACAAAGAAATCATGCTGATGTCATTTGCAGGAAGATCTTTCTTAAAAATAATATATGGCTCACTGGGGATTTAGCTCAGTGGTGCCACGCCTGCCTTGGAAACCCAAGGTCCTGAGTTCAGTCCCCGGTACCAAAAAAACAAAAACAACATGGATATCTGGGAAAGAAAAATGATGGATATAAATTTGACATGAGGAAACTAAATAACATCTTAAAATTCTGTGAAATCCCCCTGAACTCAGATGTGTGATGAGGAAGGAAGAAAAGCAGAGTGATGTGATGAGCTCTAGCCATGGCCACCTGGTAGTTCATCCAAATCTCTCCCCTCCCATCTGATGGTGAGCTGTCACCCCACACACTGTGTCCACTCACCCAGGGCTCCCTATGCATCTAATGTGCTACCGCCACAGACACGCAGTTGACTCCAACACTGTCCCTACAGTCTGAAAGAATACGTGTCTGTGAAAGGAAAGATGGCAAGTGTGACAGGGAAATGTTACAGTAGGGTTTTTGAAGATGGAAGGAATGCCCTAAATGTGACCCACAAGATTGCCACCTCCTTGTGCCTGTTCCCCAACTTCTCACCTGACACTGACGCTGATGCTGAGTGTGGACAAAAGCGCACACGGTCCTCAACCTGCTGGAGCCTGCACACTAGCAAAACGTCAGACTACAAATGGTGTGTCATTAGGAAGCTGTACACAGGGCCAGGGCCACCTTGGCTGGGGTCCCGGCAGGAGGCCAGTGAGAGGAATGGCCGGGGGGGGGGGTAAGAGCACCCGAGATGGAGGCGTGTGTGGGGGGGGGCAGGAGGTCAGAGGGGTGGACTTCATGGAGGTTAGGGTGTGGGATTGTAACATGAGAAGGAACTATGGTTTCTGCTTTTTTCTTCTTCCTTCTTTTAAACAATTTTAAATAGCAAAGCAGAGGGGGTTGAATTTACAGAAAGCCTACCCAGAGATGGCGTTTGAACTGAATTCTGAAGGACAAGCAGAAATTTACTGTAGGAAGAAACAAGCTCGTGCCAGACACAGAGATCAAACTGTGATCACACGAACACACGAAGTCAAAAAGAAAAGCCACAAGCCACCATTAGGAAAATGCAAGGAGTTTGTTTTGGTAGAACTGATAGGCCGAAAGAGGGCACAACAAAGTTATAATGTGAAGCTATAATTTTATTCCAAAAGCCACGCAGAAACAGTGGGACAGCTGAACAAGGATTACAGGGGCTGTGAGAGAGAGGAGCTTCTGGAGTCAAAGTCTCAGGTTTGAGTTTGAATCTCTGTTCTGCTCCTTACGAGGCCTCTGCTTTGGAGAAATGATTGAATTTCCTACCACAGAAATCGCCTGGGTGGTAGGGTATGGATGCAGCCATCTAGGGAGAAGCTGCCATGGCTTGGGCTGAGGTAGGGAGGATGAGGAGGATGGGAAGGGGTTGGGGAGAAGGGATGGTCAGTGCCCAGTCCCCAGCTTAGCCGTGGAGGCCTGGACAGGTGTGGGTGCCTCTGCATCTCTGGGGCCTCCTGGGCGGAACTGGTGCTATGGATGAGGGATGGGGCTGGAACAGGCCTGGGTGTCCACACTGGAGTGGCAACTGAAGTCATGCAGTGACTAAAGTTACAGGGAGAGTAGGAAGAGAGAAAGGAGCGATGGACAGGAACAGAAACCTGGGGAGTGTGGTTACAGCTTCTGGGATGTCACAGCCTCAGAGAAAAGAAAGGCTTCAGGCACAGGAAAGCACAAGGGTCTAAGACAAGTGCTCCACTGACTGTAGCAGGTGGAACTCTGCACCCAGCGCCCATGAGCAGCACCCCCACAGAAGGCTGTCTGATCCGGGTACGCTGGAGTCTGGATATGCACCCACAGGGGGCTTTTCTTCATTTAGGGTTGTAAGTTCGGGGCTATAGCCTCACGCTGCCAGTGAAAATGCACTTACTATTTCAGCATTTGTGCAAGTCCAGAGGCCAGCAGGGCTCTTGTACAAGATGGATCCCTCCTCCTAAGACACCTGATGTTGCATTTGGAATGACTTTTCTTCCTCCGATTCTATCTCTTCAGCCAGTTCAAGTACTTCGGACTACTAATAAACATCCGCTACCAACTGTGGTTCAACAGAAAGTTAAAGGGCTGCTAGCTATGATGAACTTGAAAGACTTGGGAGTCAGACTATCACTGTAAGGGATGACTGGTAACTAATCTGCTTCTACAGTCAGTCTTTGTGTCTTCAGGGGTTTGATTCAGGACATGCCCCAGGACACCAGAGTGCACGCACACTTAAGTCCCTTACAGAGAACACCCTAGAACTGATATACACCGGTGATGAGCTTCCCATATACTTTGATCTCTACATTATTTATGATACCTAACGGTGTAACTCTATGTAGTTACTAGTTAGAATGTATTATTTAGGAAAAAATGACAAGAAAATGTCTACACTGTTCAATACACATGTGACCACTGGAGGTCTAATTAAACAGTACTCAGCAGCAGCAATGTAGCTTTTCCTCAAAGAATTCCATTCCTAGTTGGCTGAATCTTCCGATGCGGAATCTATAGAAGTGATTTTGGGGCACCAACTAGAATAGCACGTATTCTGCTAAAAAGTTTTACAATTCTAGTATTCTCAGTTTATAGATGACATGCACAGAGAGTAAATGATTTATACCACAGTCACAAAACAAAAAGTAGTTGGCCTAAAATCTGAACCAGCATTAAACACTTTCCAGGATGTCCCTCGGAACTGGGTCACAGTAGGCTGGCTGCAACTCTTCAAGGTTCAGCTCCTCAACCCTGCCTCACTGGGACCAGGCATCCAGCAATTAACCTTCAAGGGACACAATCAATCTATGTGGAAACCACATCACAGGAAAAAGAGGGGGAAAGGAACATAAGGGGGAATTCTGGAATCAAGTCATCGTAGCTTTCATTTCTCTCGTCATAAAAGACCATTTCTGTGAGCTGTTTTTGCTTCACCTCAAAATATGAGTTAGAAGAATAATTACATTGTCAGAGTTCTAGTAATGAGTACCTATAAAGCCATACAGATGATTAAGATGTCACTGCCATACATTACTATGGCATAACCTTGGCAACTTTTGATCTCCCTCCTAAAAGGAGAACTGGGTTAGCTGAGAGGAGCCTATTCCAGGCATGCCTGTCACTGATCCAAGTGAAGCCAGGAGGACTCGTCTTAACTAGCTAAACCTTGCTACATCTAGAAACTATGTCTTGATTCAAGCAACTTACCTTGTTTTGTTCATTTGGTGTTTTTTTTTGGTACTGGGGATCAAACTCGGGACCTTGCACTTACAAGGCAGGTGCTGCAACCACTGAGCTAAATCCCCGGCCCACCTTGTTTTGTTAATTTGGCTTCTAAAGGTTAGAATTTTATTAAACTAACAAGGTAGCATTTAAATGAGGAAATAAATGCTAAGACAAATGTAAAAAAAACTATTACCTGATGAAATGCAATTCAGTGTCAGGAAAGAGGTCACAGAGAAGAAATATGTCACAAAACACCTTTTATCCACAGAAAAGTCTGCATATGCTTCAGGTGCAAATCATTAAGACGCAGTTGATTTTTTTATTATGCTCACTGCAGCCATTTTCAAAAAGAATGTTGTATAATTACACTTTGCATAAAAAATAGTGTTATCCTACTGCAATGCAGAATAATTTAAAGATACTTCAGGTTAAGAACATTCTATTTACTTATAATTCAATTTTTTTTGCCTAACTTTACTTTTTATTCTTTCTTATATCCTTTACCTTAATTTTCTGTTTTGATTTCCTTATTTATTATTTTTAATCACAAAAATTATTGTATTTTATTATATATATGTTTATAAGTTTTAAAGCTGTTTTAAGGGTCAAGGTAAAGAATAAGTACAATTTGGAAACTCTTGTAAGCTAAAGTAAAAAAAAAAAAAAATCAGCAATGACACACAGACCTAATAATCTTTAAATACTTCCCTCTATCACGTAGAGTAAAAATAAATGTTATTTTCACCCCCAAACTTAGGCTGCTGAATATAATTTTCCTAATTTGAATATCTTAACATGTTTTCTTCTCTAAGTTAACTGCACATTTTTTTGTATTTTTCAGAATCATTATTATTTAACATGGCAGAACTTAGCAACCGTAAAAGTTTTTAGAAATTCCAGTTGCACACACACACACACACACACACACACACACACGCACATATTTTGGGGTGGGTACTACTGGGGATTGAACCCACAGACTCTTGGGTGCTAGGTAAGTGCTTTACCACTACGCTGCATGCCTCGTCCTTTTATTTTTTTACACTTTGACACAGTCTCAGTAATTTGCCCAAGTTTTCCTTGAGTTTGATATCCCCAGGCCTCAGCCTCCTGGGATTACAGATGTGGGCCACAAGCCCAGCCAGGAACTTCAAGCATATTTAATGATAACGAATAATCAACGTTTCAACAGTTTAAGGAACTATCTTAGGCACAGATGAATTGCCTCTAGTTGCCTGCAGGGCATGGTAAAAGGGGTCAGGTACAATGGCTCTTTCTAACACAGTGCCATGGGCTACATGTGAGCCCACAGCGTAAATTCAGAAAAAAATGTTAGGACTTAATTTAGAAAGAACTTAGGAAATTACACAAAGCGGTCGTTTTCGCTTTTTTCTCTTTCTTTACTGTGTTCTTAGATATCTTGCAATAGGGGTTAATGCAGCTTTCAAGATGTGACTTCTTCACTATTCTATAATGAGCAAAACTATTTGGCTGCTTTAAATAGAATTGTTTTTTCCAGCAATATACTTTCGTATTTTTGTAGTATGTACATGCATTAAAAGCATTATTTCTTTACCTTTTTTTACAGTATGGAGAGAAACCAGGACTTCTGCTTAAACTGCATCCAGAGCCCTTTCGATTTTTAAAATATAAATTTTATTTTATTTTATCCCATTCCCCCATGTACAAAGCTTTGTTTCCATTTTTTCCCTCTATTTCACTTTTTTCTTGTCCCCTCCTTCCTCTCTCCCTCCCTCCTCCCTGTTCCTCTTCCCATTTGAACACTTTCTTCCCATTTCCCAACTCCATTACACATCTCAGTCCTTATTTCCACTTTTGGTTTCTCACACCAGAGAAACGATGCAGTTTTTAAACATGTGTGTCTGATTTATTTCACTTAAGAGTATGGTCTCAAGGTCCATCCATTTAGCTATAAATGTCTGAAGCTCATCTTCGTTTATGGCAGAGTAGTACTCCATTGTATAAAAATACATCTTTATCCACTCATCAGTTGATGAGCCCTTTCAATTTTTTAAAAAAAATATTGTGAGCTATGTCCTTGCTAAGGCTAGGCTGGAAAACTCAAGATCTTCCTGCTTCAGCCTATCAAAAGCATGCAAAATGCACCAGGTGATGCTCTCTAACTCACCAATGGCTGTCGCACGGGTATCTGGGCAGGTCTAACTCAAGTCAAGGGCTAAAACGAGAAACAGGACGGGAGGATGGAGTTGCCCACACCTCGGCAACTAATGAAGTTAACAGGTTTTACACTGAGAACAGATCAGAGTTTCCAGGGAAAAGGATGAAATTACAATTATTGAAATGAAGGATATGTGTAAGGATTTCAAGTTTCTAAATGAGACGCTATATGTGGAATTAAAACTGGTGGGGGCCGGGGATTTAGCTCAGGGGTTCCGGCGCCTGCCTCACAAGTGCAAGGTGCCCAGTTTGATCCCCGGTACCAAAAAAAAAAAAAAAAAAAAAAAAATTGAAATGGAAGGTAGGCCTAGAAGACTGACATAATCGCTCCAATGTTATTTAGAAACATTTTTCGAAAAGGTAACCAAAATCTCATTAAGAAGAATGTCTCTTGAAATCCCCTCGGTCCTGAAATCTCCAGGGTTCGGGCACTGTTTCAATCTGTCTGTTTTCTGTGGAGTTTCTTGTGCTATCCTTATGCCCAGTCTTAGAATAGCAGGACCATCTTGTGTTTGTACTGTGTTTCCTCTCAGGCCCTGGTGTAGTTATATACACACATACAAATACGTACACATGCATACACACGCACACTGGCTTTTCAGGAAATACGGGGAACAAACTCATCTGTCCATTTGTTTCACGGGGGAAGAACACGTGGCCTTAAGGCCTTTGCTGTAGCTGCCTTGCTTGAGAAAGTGAAGAGGTGGTGTTAACGCTACACGAGCGGTGACGCCGTCCACGTTAGCGTTCTTGACAACCAGAGGTCCACAGGGCGGAAGAGGCCGTGAATTACCATTCCCCTTTCACAGGTGAGAAACTGCAGGGCAGAGCGTGGAGCGGACCTGCGTGGGGTCAGCCGGCCACAGGGTGCTCAGTACTCCAGCACTGCAGCTCCTCTGCGCCTCCTGGCCTGGACCAGCCACTTCTGCTGCGTGTCCCAGTGCCATTCATTCCCACCACGCCCTAAACGCGAGCAAGAACCTTCACTCCACGAGACCACTAGCTGTTTTTTCTATGCCAGTTAACGACGCAGCTTCCGTATTTATCTACTGCCTCTGTGCCTTGGCTCAACCTGGGTAGCCTTCTAGACTCTGCTTTCCTGTACTGCATCCTATCCCGAGAGTTCCAAAAATTCTTCCCTGTACTAGCTTACCAAACATGTCTGTTTTCCACAACTGCTGTCTGTTAGGGTCCTAGTTTCTCCTCAGCACGGCTATCCTTGACTCCCTTTGGCGACCTTCCTTGTGCTCCTTCAGAAATCTTCGAGTAACCTCTTCCAAAACACACATCTGACCACCCACCTCACAGCTTAAAGCTCATTTGTGGCTGCCTGTTACCTGAGAATAGAGCCTCAGCTCCTCAGCGTGGCCTTTTCCAACCCGAGTCTCATCTGTCACCCCCAGAACCACAGCCAACTCTCCAGCAGCCACTGTCACTGGCACCTGTGCACATGAGGCAGCCCACATCTTGGAGCCAATGGAGCCTTCGGAGAGGACGTCTTGACTACATGCCGGGCCTGCTCTGGTCACACCACTTCCACGCCATGCAGAATTCTGTCCACCTGTGTCCCACAGGGCTCTGTGAAGCCATGGATGGCGGTGCCTTGCTGGGCCCAATGCCATCACGCTTCTGCCTCTAGGGTGGGGCACAGCCATGGATAAAGGAGGCTGCAGAAGTCTGCTGGAAGTACTGAGTTATGAGAACCCTATGAACTGGGCCTGTCTGGGTGGGAAATGGACAGGGTTGAGGGCAGCGGAAGGAAGAGAATGAGAACAACTTTGTTGAGAGGCCAGAGTTGAGCTGAATCTTAACGAGGAGGAGATGTGGACGAGGGTGGTAAAGGGCAAGCCAGACTGAACAGTACTTGTAAAGGCCTGGAGGCCCATTTGCCTTCAGTGCCTACTCTTCCATTTCTGGAATGTCCACAACAGAAGAGCTTTAATTTTTTTTCCTTCAAATTCTTGTTCCTTGAATTTTCTAGGTAACATAAATGAATTTCATGCAAAAATTCAAAAAAACTGCAACCTTTGGTATAAATGAGTTAAGAAACTGTAAATGGCCGAGTCCCGTGGCACATGCCTGTCATTCCAGCTACTCAGGAGGTGAGGCACAAGTGGAAGGTTGAGGCCAGCTTGGGAAACTTAGTAAGACTCTGTCTCAAAACAAAAAAAAACATGCAAAAGAGCTGAGGATATAGCTCAGTGCAAGGCCCTGGGTTCAATCCCCAGGACTAAAGACAAAACTGCCACCCCACCCCCAAGCTGTAACTAAGGACAGGCAGGGTGCACATGAGGCGCACTGGAGAATGGAGCAGGGCAGAGAGGCTCTGTGCTAGTAAGTGTAGCACAGATGTTTAAGGCTGAGAGGAGAACTGCAAATTATGTCATTGCTGTGATTACTTTAGGCCTCACAATTTTCACAGTTTCAGTTTGCTTTTGTCTGCTTTTTATGGCTTATCCAACACTAGCTGAGTGTGATGGCTTCAGTAATCTGTATGCCTTGGGTTCCTTACTAGGTTTTAAGAGTAGAACCTACCTCAGAGGGTTGTTGTCAAGACTAAATGTTAATCAATGAAATGAACATCAAAGAATAGTGGGACACAGAAGTCATCGATGGATGTGGCTATTATTGATTTGCCATCAGTTCAAATAACTGCTGTGACTGGAGAGCAGGGAAGGGTCTATTCTTGAAATCCAAAGGACACAGCCTTTTGACACAGTAAAAGGCCATAGAAGGAGCAGGTTATCTGGATAACAGATTTAGCTTGAAGGTACATACTCAGTTACCCAACCAGTTACTTTTTTGTGATACTGGGGATCCAACCCAGGGCACTCTACCACTGAGGTACAGCCCTCTGTCCTTCACAGTTTTTATTTTGAGACAAAGTATTGCTAAGGTGCCCAGGTGGGCCTTGAACTTGCAATCCTCCTGTCTCAGTCTCCCTCAGTGCTAGGATTACAGGGGTGTGCCACTATACCTGGCCTGACCAATTATTTTCTAAATCTAAGTTACCTTATTGTTACTTACCCTGAAACTACTAAGTACAACCTTGAAAAATATTTTATGCAGTTTACTCCTGTTGATTTATTTACTTGAAAAAACTCTGCCTTACTGGCTTATGAATTACTTCTCAAAGAAACTTTACAAATGAAAGGGGCCCTGGAGATTGTCTAAGTGCAATGGTCCCATTTTGCAGACAGGAAAACTCTCAGAGGCTTTCAGAGGTCAAGTGACTTATCCAAGGTTACACTCTGAGGGCAGTGACTGGTCCTTCCCACACTGCTCTCACCTGTACCCTCTCTTTGTCACTGTGTCTACAGTGTGCGAATTGCCTGCTGATCTGTGGCCTGTTTATTCTGACTGAATTAAAAGTGACAAAATATCCTCCAGACTGGTGAATACATTGGCTTCCTTTTCTTTTTTACTTGAACATTTTGTGTGCTTCCTCAATAATTTGAACTTGTTATTAGGTGTTAGTTATTGCTAAAATTTTACGGATATGCCTAGTGTTTATACCCTTATTCTTCCAAAGCCAGTCATTAAGTAAAATCTTGCTTTCCCATGAAATGCTTCTTTTAACCATCTGCCTATATGTTGTCACTGGTATGCCCTAGGTGCTGTTGTAAAATTTGTAGGGTGGGTACATTTTCTGGGAGGGTCTCTAAAAATTTTTGGCTGTCACTGTATTTTCTCAGCACAGACCGTCTGCTCTGCTCCATTCTGCAGCACGCCTCACACGTGCACCCTGCCTGTCATTTTTTACAGCTGGGTTGTTTTGGGGGTTGGGGGGGCGTTTTGTCTTTAGAATTGGAGATTGAACCCAGGATGGACAGGCTTCATGTTCCAGTCCCCTGAGGTCATACTGGGTCAGCACAGGGCCTGCCAGATCACACAGCTAGGGGAGAGCAGCGTGTCTAACCAGCTGTGTTTCCAGGGGTAGGCGCTGGGTCTGGGATAACCATCCATGGCCTCAACAGTCACCTAGGGTGAAGCCTGGTGTTAAGAGATGAGCTGCTCCACCAAGTTCTTCCTTTTGGGATTACGGCTCAAACTCAAAGCATTCAGGTAGTTAGTATAGACACCAAATCTGAAAAATGCATATATAAAATCCATAAGATACATGTAGAAATGATGGGTCAGAAGTTATATGGAAGCAGAAAGTATGAGAAAGCAGAGGCTGCCTAGAGACAAGGCATATACAAAGCAGGAATAAACGCAACGGGGTGCCCAAGGAAAAAGTGGGCTGTATTTAAAGTGCAAGTTTACTTCACGAAGGAGTTACACCAGTACATGTGTCAAAACCTCATGTAGTTCTTCATTACAAAAATTTTTTTACTTTGTTGTCAGTTAAAAAGGTTATTAAAAAAACCCGCTTAGACTCATTCTCCTGTTTAGGTCCTATGGCAGGCTCCCTGTCTTGTGCCTCAGGATAAGTGAAATTCAGCTCCAGGAAACTTGTGAAACCCTTTCTCCTTCACCACTACTTGTGTATGCACCTGGGACCCCGTCCCCAAAGTGGAATGGAGTTTTGCAATCAAAATGGTTAATTAAAATACCTGGGGAAGAAAGGGCGCGGTAGAGCATGCGCAGCTTTGTGGTCTGGGCTACCGACTGGCCACTACCACTCCAAACTCTTGCAATTGTCAAGGAAGTTGTCTATGAAACACACCGGGGGTCCTATCTTAAACATCTGCAGCTTTCACTCCCCCCCCCCCCCCCGCCGCAGCAACGACGCTGATCAATGCTCCCACAGCATGACCCAAGTATCCACGTGGGTGGAACGCGGCCCAAGAGTCCAACCGCTTCCTCAGTAATCCGAAGGGCAGGACTCCGGCTCCTACCCCTCAGGAGTCAGAGGGCCACAACGGTGTGCACGGCACGCTTTGGGGCCCGGAGTCACTGTCCCCAGCCCACCGGCGCGGGCCAGCGGCTCCCCGCCTCGGGGACATCCCGGGCCGTCCGCGGCCCCGCCCTCCCAGCCGGCCCCCCGCCGCCCGCCCGGTCACCTGTAGTTGTAGGAGCTGAAACGCTTGCTCTCTCTCAGCATCGCCCGGTACAGATCTAGCACTTGTGCGCGGCTGGAGGCTGCCATTTTGGGAAACAAAATAAAACAAGCCAGAAAAACAACCCAAAAAGGTCCTCTTCGCGGAGATTCCGAGTCTGACGCAACCCAAATTTCAGCCTCTGCAAAAATCACGAATGAAATAACACGCGGCGGCTCAGCCTCGCTGGCGGGCAGCCCTCGCGCTGGTGCGCGCCGCCTCGGAAGGCGCTCGGCCTCCCGCTCCTGGGGAGGCGGCGCCGGGGACCGCGGGCCACTGAGGGGCGGCGCGCGGGAAGGTGCCCCGCTCCCCACAGGGACGGCCGGCTGGGTTGCGCCGAGGGGCTCGAGGCCTGGGGCCGCCTCCGCCCCGGAGCCACGCTCCTGGAGAGTGGGTAGGGGTGAAGGAGGCGGGAGCTCCGAAGGTGAGCAGCAGGGTCACCCGGCGGCCAGGAGGACCGCCCAGGGGCGTGGCGGAGACCCTAAGGTCAGAGGTGAGGCTCCAGGTTGCACTGGTCGGGGCCCGCGTTGCCCGGGTTACCGAGCGCGCTGCTCCCGGCGCCCCGCCCCCGACTCCCCGCCCCCGACGGCTTTGGCTGCCCTTGGCATTGCCTGAGAGAGAGGCTGCGCGCAATGTGGAGGACAATTACTTTGGCAGAGCCGCGTAAGCGGGTTTTGGTTTTGAGAACATTCTCTATGCTAGGGAATACGGCGCCCCGGGCAGTGAGGTGACAGACAGTGGCCTCCTGGCGCTCAGGCTTTGCTCAGGGCGACCGGCGGAGGGATCTCCGCGGCGGGTCCTGCTGGCTGTCAAAATGGCAGCGCCCAGCAGGTACGGGTCCTGCTGAAGTGGGAGATTGAGTTCCTTTCCTTTAAGTGAGCAAGCTTGTTGCACTTTTGATTTTGAAAATCCTGAGTCTAGGTTTCTCGGGAGACTGGCGGGTGAGTGGTGGCCTTGCTGCAATGTGAGGGTGTGACGTACATTATTGGTGTGGTAGCAAGTTTGCACTTGGCTGTGAATTTTTCCCATTTCCGCGTTATTTCTTGAGGCTTTTGAGATTTTACCTCTGAGTCAAGAGTCTCCAGAGTTTTGTAGTCTAGTAAGTGCGCAAAAAAGGCAGAAGCCTGGGCTGGGCTGTAGACGTCGTGATTAACTGAGGGGATGTTTAGGGCTTTAGGGACCTTGGGATCCTTTCAAACCGAAGAGAAGCTCTCCTATGCCTTTTCTCGGAAGACTTTAACTTTTCTGAATCGGCGTATGAAAGTAGTGGAAAAGTTCCCCATTCTGGACTTTGAGGGTGGGAGTGGGCTCAGGGAAGCCTCAGCAGGTTCTGGTTACTGTGTTTTAAAAGCATGTCTTGTTACTTTTGGAATCTATATAAGCGACGTTGGGAAGAGCCACAGCTTTCTGCCCCAAAACACAGCGAGGAGTAACTTTATGCGTCAAAACCAAGTTTGCCTTAACATGTATTCTCATCTCTCAGTATATTGGTTTTGAAACCGCATTTCCTCTATGTTGAAGCAACTGGCTATCATGAGAACTTTAAGGTTGGGAAACACTTCTCTGACCTCACCATGCTTTAGTGTACTTATAACCCCATATCTTTGCATCCAAATGTACTTACTAGTCAACATGCAATGGCATTAAGACAAAGGTATCGAAGAGAAAATGCTTTCATAAAAATCCTTTTAGGCCTTTTCCCTGTTGCCTATCTTTAAGATCTCCTACATCTGTGACTCTCAAAAAAAAAATATATATATATATATATTTAAAAACAGGGTATCAGGACGTCTGACATTGTTGCTGGTTGTACAGGTCATTGCTTCAGGTTTCTTGGAAGGGCTTTTTTTTTTTTTTTTTTTTTGGTACCGGGGATTGAACTCGGGTCCTTGCGCTTTCGAGGCAGGCGGCGGAACCACTGAGCTAAATCCCTGGCCCTCTTGGAAGGGCTTTTAATATTTTGAGTTTTCCTTTTGGATTTTTTAAAAGATCCATGATTAAGGGAATTGAATTGCACATTGCTATGGAGTAAGTTCCAGAGCTCTTTTTTTCTTAATATGATACACTATAAAATCACATGTGACGTGGGAAAACTACAATGTTAGTGCAAGTTAAGGGAGAGAAAACTATCAAAGTGAGAAACAAAAAAAAATGAAAATGATTTTGCCTTGTTTAAAAACAGTTGGAGCTGGGTGTGGTGCTGCATGGCATGATCTCAGGGAGTTCGAGGCCATTTTGGGCTACATAGTGAATTCAAGGCCAGCCTGAACTTAATATAGTGAGATCCTGGCTCAAAAACCAAAACAAAAACAGTAGGGGTAACTTTTCTTTCTTTTCTTGGCTTTAGTTTACATTTTGAAAGTAAAATTGGTGTAATTACTATATGCAATTGTTTATGCCTAATTAAGATATTTAATCATTAGTCTATGTTGTGTATCTTAATAACTTTATTGTAATCAAATAAAACTTTCTAAATAAACATGCAAAGTTTAAATTATTTGCTATTATGTTTTTTAGTATGCATTCTATGCCGCATCAAGGTTTTTCTTAAGTAATAGTGATAAATTAAGTGTCTCTAGCTACTGGGATTTAGGTCTTAAAATGTAAAAGTTTTCTTACTCACTTACCTGTAGCTCAACTGTCTATAGTTCTTTACCTATTTAAAAGCATGTATTACTTTGTTTTGTTTTGTTTTTTTTGGTACTGGAGATCGAACTCGGGTCCTTGCGCTTGCGAGGCAGGCGGAACCACTGAGCTAAATCCCCGGCCCAGCATGTATTACTTTGTATTAAAAGTAGGGATGTGAATAAGCACTTAATACTTTTTAAAAGAAATTTCTCTTACCGTAATAAGCAGTGTAACAATGTACTCTCCTTAAGCTTAAATATCAAAGTAATATGTCAGGGAAATCTTTTGTAGCAGAAGGAATTCATTATGTAGAATGTGAATCTAAATCCTTTTTTTCTTCAATACTGGGATTTGAACTCAGGGGTTCACACTGAGCTACATACCCCTTCCTTTTGGTTTTATTTTGCTTTGAGACAGAGTTCCGCTAAGTTGCTAAGTTGCCTATGCTAGGCTTGAACTTTCTATTCTGTTGCCTCAGCCTCCTGGAGGGCTGGGATTAAAGGCATGTACTACCAAGGCTGGGTGGATCTAAACCTTGATTATACATTTCATTTGTTTTTATTGACCCTTTATTCAAATAGAAAATGAAGATGGAAGAGACCATAGCATCAACTAAATGATTTCTATGATGAACAAATTGAATCTCTTTTCTTCATTCATTCCTTTTCCTATGTGCCACACAGTATATAAAATGATACTGGCTACAGTGATGAGTCCCCTCCCTCTCAAAAAACCTATAGGGGAGTACATAAAGCCATACTTTATTTTTTTAAATTTTTTAATTTTTTGGTACTGGAGGTTGAACTCGGGTCCTTGCACTTGTGCAGCAGACGGCGAAACCACTGAGCTAAATCCCTGGCTCCATACTTTATTTTTGATAGGTGCTGTGATTAACAGTTTTATCAAATGCTAGGTATTGGATACCCCTGCAGAGGATCTCAATCTTCTGCTCAATGCTATGATGCAAAGCTAGAAGGAAGACTCAGAGACAGAATGAGAGAGAGAGAGAGAGACAGAGATAGAGAGAGAACTGGGATGGTCAATGCTTGGGCAAACAAAAACCCTGAACAGCCAGAACTGCTGATATTTATTGGTTACACAATCATTCATTAAGTTGGGGTGAGGGGACCACGTGTGGTTGCTAGGGATAAGTTGCTGATGCAGGCAAGGCTTGTAAAAGAAGAGGCAAAGCATTCTTGTGTTGGGAGCAATTAACCTTGTCTTTTCAGTTAAGAAGCTTTCATATCTGGGAATGGAATTTGGGTAAGAGTTACTCTGACCTCGGCTGTTGTGTTACCTCATATCCTTGTTCCACCACAGTGCTCCTATGAGTCACATGGGCTTCTGTTGGACTCACTTTTTAAAACAAGCCAATTGTGGGATTAACTCTTTTCAGCCTGCACTGCTTACAGCCTGCTTTGGGCATAATCAACAGGGTGGTCTCCCGCAGCTAGAGGAGCACAGAGAGGGATATTCACCTAAGACTTTGACCTCAGGGAAGACTTTCCATCATAGAAGATAATTCCAGAATGAGTAGTAAGATCCAGATGAGTGGGGTAAGGTAGAGATTGCAGTGTGTATTTAAGGAATAGAAGCATGTATAGCAGTCTGTGTAGACAGCTCGGAGTGGTTTAGAGTGGTGGGAGGTAGGGAGGGAGGGACCATCTATCAGACTATGAAGTGGTAAGTAAGTACCAGCTTCTTTTAGCGATGCTTCCTTTCTGTTTGGAATAAGTTATCTCCTCCCCTGTGTATGGCTGAGTTCTAAGTCAAGTAGACCTTACAGATGAGCTGTTGAAATGGAGGTTAGTTTACCAGGTGTCGATAGGCTTTTGTTTTAGACCATGATTTCAAATTTTGTACTCCAGAACACTAAAATTTTATTTCTTTATCTGTGCATTCAACATGTGGCTGAGAGGCCTGGTACTTCAAGTCACAATTCTTGGGGTAACTTAGGGCTCTAAAGCAAGCACAGATCCTGTTTTCCAGGACTTTGTAGTTCACATGCATTTGTTCATAATTACAGTATGGGATGGGAAGTACAGAGTGCTACAGAGAAGGGCTGGTCCAGGGACGCAGGGCTCAGTGCAGGGAGAGCTCGTGTCCATCCCTGATGCCCAGGTCACACTTCAGACCAAGTCAGCAAGTATGCTTTAAACTCCCTGGTGAGTGTGTATGCTAGGGTTGAGAAATGTTGATCTCAGTGTCTTAAGGGCTTTAGGAGGACATAGTGTTGGTGTGTGAACAGTTACAGGGTTTGGCTATGTGGGGTGACGGTGAAAGGGCTGCTTCAGGAGGAAGGTTTATCCTTTCCCTTGGATAGGGAAGAAGAGTGGCCCTGAGTGAGGGTTAGGGAGCAAATAGTCATGGCTTGGAGAACAGCCAGGCAGGGCTCTGTCTAGGGCTGGAAAGTAGAAGAGCATGTGAAGGTGACCTGGGGAGAGGTACGAGTTTAGCCGTCCAGGCGCACAGAGCACAGCACTCGTGCCATCTCACTTCATCCTTCTATGACCTGATAGGTGAGCTGGTCCTTCTGCTTAAGCAAAGGGGCTGTGAGAGGTTAGGTCATTTTGCCCCCGTCAGAGAGCTAGGCGACGCCAGGGGTGGCTATGGCCCGAGATGCAATGTGCTTCACTGTGTCGCCACACTATTTTGCAGATGGTCTTTAGTGCCAGCTTCAGGATTTGAGATACATTAACTTTTCTTGGATAACGTGGGTAAATTTTAGTCACATTTGAATTTTAATTTAGTTGGCTTCTCACTTATTTGTAAAACTCACTGGTGTGTATAAATATGCAGACACTCTCATGTTGATTTTTATACTTGCTTTTTAGTCTTTTAAGATGAATTTAAATTTTCTTCTATTAACCTCTCTTTGAAAAGCCTTTTTTAGGTGGTCTATTTATGTGTGTGAGAAACATTTCCTCTTGGGATTTCTGAGACTCATATTTCTGTAGAAACTGTTCAAATAGATTCAAGAAAATCTATTCTGTTTTCAGTAATTGAGAAAGCCATGATGTGTCACAGCTAGGTGTTCTAGCTCCATTGATTGAGCTCCCTTACTTGTGGGAAACAAAAGTGAAATTGACCATTGATTTGGGGAAATTACGCCATGTCACTTCCGGAGGAATCTTTTTTTTGAAGAGTAATTTTTTTCCTTTTAAGGAAAGAAACCATCATTTCCTACCACAAACCTCCACCAACATGAGGACTCTTTGCACTGTGTTTATTCTGTTACAGTTCACTCTCATCCTTTTCTTACTCCTATGGGTGATAACTATTGGATTACTTTCTATATAATCCAGTATTTTAGAATGATTTGTGAATGAAACTAACTGTGATAATATGAAATTCTTTGTATGTAGAGTTTATTTTTCGGGAGCTCTGCTGTGCACTTCGCTACCACTTTATTGTTTGTAAAGATCAGTTTGGAGTTGGTCACTTCTTTGGTGTTCCCTAAAGACTCCTGTGTTGAGGGCTTGGTCCCCAGTGCAGGGATGTTCAGAGAGGGGGCCTAATTGGGTGAGGCAGGGCCAGGGGCAGGGCTTTGAATGGTTAGGGATCCTGTCTCCTGCCCCTTCCTGTCTGGCTCTTTCCCTTTTGCTTGGGTTCCTGGATGTCACGAGGTGAGCCACTTTCCTCTGCCATGTCTTTCCACCATAACACTCTGCCTTGGAGCCAGCGACCGACCATGAACTGAAACATCTGAAAACAGACAAAATAGACCTTTTCTCTTTTAAGTAGTGATATCAGGGATTTGTCCCAGCAATGAAAAGGTGACTAATACAAATGGGGAGGAGGGTGCCATCTCTTGTTCCTTCAGATAAGTTGGCTGTTTATAGAAAACACTCAGGGTTTACAGTATTGACTCTTTGTTTAGATTTTACTAATCACTGTAGAAATACCAGGTCAGTATTTTAAGATATGCAATACTTAGCTCTCTGACATTAATTGATTTCTTGGAAGTAGATACATCTTTGAAACTATACTTAGGAGACTAGCCAGGCATAGTGGTGCAGGTTTGTAATACCAGCACTCTGGAGGCTGAGGCAGGATTGCTGTGAGTTTGAGGCCAGCCTGAACTACATAGTTCAAGGCCAGCCTGGACTACATAGTGAGACCCTGTGTTCAGGAACAAAGAAAGTAAGAAAGAAAGAAAGAAAAGATGGATACTGGAGACTATTAACAGTAGAAGCTGTCCATAGAACTTATGATGTCTTTGCCATTACAGTGAGTACTTTTATATGATTTAATATTTTATAACTTTTTAATCTAAAAATTTATTTGCTGAGCACAGTGGAAGCAATTCAGTTTGGCAGACTTGGAATCTTTAAGTATAATTGTGAGCTTGCATTAACTAATAACATTCAAGGGTAATAAGAGCCTGGTTGTGTGAAATGATTACAGTAATATTGGCAGACAGTGAAACAGAATTAGCTTCACTTAATGCTGATAAGAGTATTGGGAGGATTATCTTCATAAAAATTCCTGGAATTCTGGAGTCCAGAGGAGAGTGAAATGGTGAAGTCATGAAATAGAGGAAAGCATAGCAGGCAGATTGACATTTTTGATATAAGGACATTGTATTAGTCAGTTTTCTGTTACTGTAACAAAAGATCTACAATGATATAGTTGCAAAGAGGAAAGGTTTATTTTGGCTCATAACTCTGGAGTTTCACTTCCTGTCTGGCCCCGATCCATTGCTTTGGGCTTGTGGAGCACACCAGGGAAGGTGTGTGTGGTAGAGCATAGTCATTCACTTCATGACTGGAACTTGAAAAGATGGGAGTCTCTCCAATGACTAACGCCACCTACCAGGCCCTGCCTTTCAAGAGGGTTCCACTCTCAGTAGCTCTAAGTAAGTGAGGGGCCCAGGGCCCTTTGAGGCACACTCCAGTTCCAAACTGTCACAGACATGCTGGTGCATTTCAGGTCTCTGAGAACTTCGAAAGCATGTTCTTGCATCTGAGCATTTTGACTCTAACCATTATGGTCCCATTTGCACCTTTGGCTTCTGGGTGCTGTGAGAAATGGCAATGATGATGTTCACAGAATAGTTCTTGGCTAAGCCCCAGTCTTCAAAGAATCTCCTTAAGTCCCTCCCTACTTTTTAAAGCCTCCAAGTAAACTATCCCAGATTGATTCATTTCGGGACTTGAATGGGGTTCATAAGAACTAGCAAAATGGAATCTTTTTTTTGAGACAGGGTCCCACTATGCAACTTAGGAAGGCCTTGAACTCACTATATAGTCCAAGCTTGCCTTCACGTTTCGGCGATCCTCCTGCCTCATCCTCCTAAGTGCCAGGATTACAGGCATGTGGCACCACATGTGGGCTCCAAGCTGAATCTTGATGACCCTATGCTAAGAATTTTACAGAGGAGATTCCATGGGTGTCCAATTGCAGTGTTTCCTAAATGTTCTTTTCTGTGCTTTTGAAAGAGATTTGAAAATAAATGTTCATGAGATCACTGGTCCATGATTTATTCTTTAGACATACGTTAATTATTGTCATCACATGTTAGAGCATGACTCCTGTGTTGTACTTCCTCCTCAAAACTTGTAGCACTTTTAGGACAGAGTTTAAACTTCCTAGCACAGCTGTGAGACCCTGAGCGTGGGCTCTGTCTGTTCTGCAGCCCCATCGGGTACCTTCTTCTTTTTCACTTGGAGTTTTTCAGTTCAGTAGTTCATCTTTCTCCTCTACCCTGGGAACCTGTGCAAATGCTAATCCAGCTGCCTGGAGTGCTCTTTCCTCCCCTCCTAATTATTCTTGATGTCTCAGTTTAAGAGATACTTACTGGAAGATAACTTATTTTTAACTTGACCAGTCTTCCTCTTTTGCACTCATTAGTTTTGTGAGCAGCTCTTAAATGGAGATTGAAGTTGTAAGTTACAGGAGTCGCAGGCGAAATGGAATTAAGCCATCAGAATGGCTTCTTTACAGCCGCTCTCGTGTCAGGTGAGTGTAGAAACTAGATGGGCTTCAGTGTTGGTTGCGTTGAGTGATAGCAGCGAAGACCTGGTTTTCTTCTTTTCTCTACCTTGTTTTCTCCAATGTCAGCTTCCTCCTTAGGCTGGTGTCCTCTCTCGATGTGGAAGGTCGTCAACAATTCTGGGATGCTTGTTTCCAGAGCCGCAGAAGAATGAGAGTACTTCTGCACCCAGCGTGCCCCCAGTTCTTTCGTTTATCTCACTGGCCCTCACTGAGTTGCATGTTCCTCCATCTCTGAGCCAGTGTCTGTGGCCACGGGGACAGCGTGGTGATTGTGGCTTGAGTCATGTGCCTACCTCCTAGAGGAAGAGCGTAGACTGGGAAAGCTGGGGGTGAGCATGGAGACCTGGGGTACACAAGTCAGCCAGAGGGGGAATTGGTTCTTGGGAGAGGCACTAGGACACTCTTGCCAGTTACACATTTCCTTGTGAGATTATTTGATTAATATTTTTCTCTGATATCAGGCTGTATATGAGAACAAGGATTGACTCTGTTTGATTAGTGTTTCTCTAGCACTTGGCACATAGCGGAGAATCAGTGAATGCAATTGTTGAGTGAATCAGGTAATCACATATATTCTGTGTAACTCACTTGTAAAGATTAGTGGATGATTTTGGCAGATAGTGTTAATTGGCTACTCATCAACCCTTGTTTTGTTTGAGTGGCCCTGTCTGGTTCCTGAAAATGAATTTTTATGGTCTTGGGCAAATTTGGTGATTCAATTCCTTCTTTATCAGATACTTGTTCTAATAACTAGGGGTAGCCACAAGGCACAAATCTGCCAAATGAGACAAAGAGGAGTTGGCTGGGAGGTTGCTGGGAAAGATTTTTCTTTCTTTTAAAACATGCAGCCAGGCATGGTCCTGCATGCCTATAATCTCAGTACTTTGGGAGGCCAGGGAAGGAAGATCATATGTTCAAGTCCTGCCAGGACAACTTAGTGAGACCCTTTCTCAAAATAAAAAAAATTAAAAAGGAATAGGGATGTAGCTTAGCGGTAGAAACCTCCTGCGTTTGATCCCCAGTTTGATCCCCAAATGTTGGATACTGATAGAAGAGTTTGTTTATGCCACCTCTTCTCCTGCTTGGGGTACTGGTGTGGCCACTGCTTGGTGTTCAGCTGCCTGTCGCAGTCATGTGGGGAAAAGCTTGAGGGAAAGGACAAGGCCATGCAGAAGATTCCAACCTAGCCTGGCTTCCCTGAGCCTTGAGCGAACCCTGGGGCTGAGTACTGAACCTCTGAATTTCTCATGTGGACAAGACATGTCATTCTGATTTCAGCTACAATTAGTGGGTCTTTTCTGCTGCTTGCAGCTCAACAAAAAAATAAAATAGAACCTCTCCACTTTAGACTTAACAGTTTTTATTTGACATCATCTCCTGCATAATTTAAGATTGTTGCCAGGTGTGGTAGTGCATGCCTGTAATCCCAGCACTCTGGGAGACTGAGGCAGGAGGATAGAAAGAAGGCGGCCAGCCTGGGCAATTTAGGGACTTCATTAGACCTTGTCTCAAAATTCAAATAAATAAAAAAGGCCTAGGAATGTAGCTCAGTGTGAAGAGTTTGTGTTCAATTCCTGGTACCATGGGGAAAAGAACCCATTTTCTTCGCTAATTATGATGCTTTGGGATATTTTCATGTATTTATTTACAGAAATTTGTTCTGTGCCCACATGGATCAAGCTGACTTTTATTTCAAGATGTTTGCACTCAAAGACCCCACTCTTGAATAATCAGTCCACCTCATTCAATGCATGATCACTCAGCCTAAATGTCACTTTTCAGAGAAATGTTCCCTGACAGCAGCTTAAATTACAGCCTCCTGATTTTATTATTTCTTATAACATTTTATTCTTTACTTTCACCTTTTATAATTTAAAATTGTATATCTGCATAATGATGGGCTATTGGTAGCAACCTTTAAATAATGAAGAGTAATGGTATTTATTTGGGAATAAGCAGCCAGCATTTCAGTGCAGAACATGTGTGCCATAGAAAGCAGGAATATATTTGCAGGAGAGGAGAGTGAGAAAGTTAAAGGCAAAATGAAAATTGCAGAAGTTATTTTGAAACAGGAATCCTTGGCTCCAGCAGTTTATGACAAGGGTGGGACCAGGGCAAGGTCGGACAGAACAGGCAGTATCTGGACGGACGTCCTTATGGAGTCGTCTTTGTACAAGTGTATGGATCTGGCAGGGTCTTGTGATAATTCTTGGACGTGTGCGTATGAAACCCTCTCCTTTATAACTTCTGGCTCTCTGAATTTTATTTTATTTTGTTTGAGCTTGATACAAGCAATTCTATTTTGATTCTGTTGAGCTTCACATTGGTTTAACGTTCATTTCTCCCACCAGAGTGCCGCAAGAGGGCAGGACTGGACCTGTTTTATTCATCATTGTAGGCATAAAGCCTAGTAAGTGCTCAGGAAACATTTGCTGACTGAGTGAGTGAAAGAAAACAGTGTAAGCCTGAAATCTTTAGATTTCTGCATCTTTCATCCTCTTTCCCCATCACCATTAGTAATTTTAGGTAACACAAGATACTTTGCCACAGTATAGATTTTGTTGCATTTGTTCGGATTACACTGCTCCCTGTTGGTCAGGGTTTAAGTTTAGATTTTATACTCCTAGACCTTAATTTTCTTTGCCTCAGGGGAAAATCTAATGGAACAGCAGAGTCACTTAGAATATTAATTTAGCAAGCATCATTTCAGTTTCTTTAGAAGAGTGATACATATTTTAAACACTCTTATGATTTATTCTCCTAGAATTTTGCCTTAAAACTTGCTTTATTGACACTATTTTTATAATTGGAAGTGAAAGAGCCTCTAGTAGTGAATAAAGTTATGTTATGCTTTTGGGTAATGCTCGAAGCATGAAAATGATTATTATAGCAGATTATTGTGTTTGGTTACTAGGCACATTATTTAGAATTGCATTTGGAATCTGTATTTTCTCTGTAAAAAAGTAATCTCCGGAGGGTTAGTATGAATTATTGACAGAAGTTACTGACTTATAGTGGAGATACTTTTAAACACATTTTTTAGTTTCAATAGCTAAGCTATACTTCTAGATTGTTGATATTAGTTTTACTGTGTCTAGGGAGATTTATTTATGCATTTTTGAAATAATTGTTAACATTGGATGAATGTGATAGTAAGGGAGAAAACTGGACTAGGATTTTGTTGATTTGGTTG
This sequence comes from Heterocephalus glaber, assembly GCF_053883595.1. Taxonomy (NCBI): domain Eukaryota; kingdom Metazoa; phylum Chordata; class Mammalia; order Rodentia; family Bathyergidae; genus Heterocephalus; species Heterocephalus glaber. The sequence continues at coordinate 5,598,472 of NW_028258315.1, forward strand.
CATTCTCAGATGTATCATAGATTTTTCCATATCATTTTAGGTAAGTCACTTAACATTCACATGATCATAAATTCATTTCCTATGTTAGGACACTATTGAGATGATTGAAATTGAGCACTATTTAATAATTATGTTGGGACAAGAGGCATAAAACTGAACTGTCTCAGGGGTACTGAAACGTCTGGTCACCTTATTTGATACCCTGATCTGTAATGACTGTTAGTGTGCATACCCTTGTGCCTTACAAAATGAGGAAGACTTTTGCTTTCATGACAAGACCATGGCCAGGGATTTAGCTCAGTGGCACTGTGCTGGCCTCTGGAATGGCTGCATCCTTGCCATCCTCTGCCCATAGGTGTGATTCTCCAGAGTTCCAGATTGCTTTGGATCCCCAGACTGCTGTGGCTCCATGGGCAGCCAGAGCATGGGGGGAGTGGTGACCAAAAGGGTATTCATTGGGGTGAATCCCTAAGTGTTCTACCTCATTTATCACAGCACCAAATACAGAAATGTGGCTGCATGTTTCTGTTTGATTATAGTCTTATTTTATATTGTTTAGGAGTCTAAAAAGAAAGCTTCTGAATATTAATAGGAACATAGAGACTTTCAGTACTGGTGCGCTTCAGGTGGGAAATTGCAGACTTTTCAGGTCTTCTTTCCCTGTGGCTCTGCAGCCTGTGTTTTGGAAGAGGCATCTGGTTTTACCTTCCTTAGGTTAAGACAGCTATTGTCTGTTAACTCCTTCTGCCTCCCACGGAAAGGAAACATGCTCAGTGTTAGCATGATATGGCTTTGAGCCTCATGTAGGAATTTTCTTGATGATCAAAGATAATACATGTTCAGTTCCCTGTCTTCCCAAACAATTTTTAATTGATTGCCAGGCAAGGGCACCAGACAAACATTTGTACTTGAATGTCATACTAATTGAATAAAGTAGACATTGTCCATATTTTATCAAAAAAAAAAAATCCAATGAAAACAGAATCTCTCTCCACCCCTTCACTTAGAGAATTTAAATAGGAGCCACAGTTCACATGGCAGATTTGAAATTTGAACCAAAGACTTTTTGATTCTAAAATCTTTGCTTGCTGTATGAAGCCTAAAAAGAGCCTTAATAATAATATTAGTGGATATCCATAATATCTATTTAGTTCTAATTTTCTATAATTTGCATCCTTCTAGAGTGGCTAAGCATTTTTACCTCTGTGTATACATTCATTTTATACATTCATTTTCAAGCACTTGGTTGTCCAAGAGTTGGGTTGTTCTGCATTTTCTTTGGGTCTGTGCTTGAAAAAATACAATTTGTACACAGGTGCTTAATATGATTGTAGCAAAATGCATTCACAGAATATTGACTACTTGATCAATAATTGGATAAAACTTCAGCTTTAGTTTTTATTTTTGTTAAATCCCCTCCCCTAACCGTTTTCAACTTCTGATTTATTGTGGGTTTTTTTGTTTTGCTTTGGTTTTTTTGCTGTCCTATAGGTTTTGCAATTTTAGATGGAGGAGTCTGAATTTTAAAAGGATGTTCATTGTCCTGGCAACTCAATCGGTTACAGCTGTGGTTTTCAAGCTGCATGCTACACAGCTATAGACGTCACAGAAAGAAGGGCTTGTGAATCCCTCTGTGTCTCCAATGTCATCTGTAGATTAAACACTGTTTCCAGAATGTGTATGTCCTCCCACTTGTCAAACACATTCAGGTGTCATAGTGATGGTAAAATATGCAGTGATTAAATGCTTCTGTGATTCATTAATGCTTTCAGGTAACTTTGAATTACACAGTGGATATTGAAAGTACATATTTGATTTTGGTGGAAGGGTTGGATAATTTTTCAAAGTTAAAACTTATTCTCACAGTAAAATAGCTTGGGAACTCCTGGTGAGGTCATAATCAGTCCAGGATATTTCTCCCTTGGTCCCCATATACTTCCTGTCTCTCCCACGACAACAGAGCTTATGCTAACCCCTGTCTTTCCCCACATGGTAAAAGCATGTCCTTGTCAATCTATGCAAGATCTCCTGGTCAAGTCCTCTTTGGCTCCCACCCCTCTTTGTAAGTACACGCAATCAAAGTTTATTTCACCTCTGATGTAGCTCCAGTGTCGTTCATATGCTGAGTAACATTATTAGTAGCTAGGTGCTGAAATACAGTGTTAAAGTGACTACACTTTGCATTGGGCTCAATAAATACTTGCTAATTGGCCAGTAGTCAATGGAATATTCCACTAAGGGCCATGATTTCATGATTTACTCATGTGCTTTGGTTTTCTTATTTCTTTTCCCTTCACAATTGGATTGGTTTCATGCTGCAGGATTCTCATCTTTGAAGCTGAGTAATGAGGTATTTGAAATGCTTCTGCTCTGATAGCTCAGCCATGTTCCTGCTTCACCCCCCTCTGAATTCTTGGTTCCAGCACTCGTCAGTGCCATCTGCATGAATAGGACCACTCTGCTTGTTATATGCTAGATGTTGGGTAGCTTTCTGCATCCCCTTATTTAATACTCAACAGTCTGCTAGAGTGAGGAAACAGTTGCCTGTCTGGAATTTACAGTCAAACCTTTTATTGACTAACTTCCTCCAAAGTCTTAATTTTGAGGATTTTTTCATTTTTTCAGCTGACTTCCTCTGTTCCTACCACTCTGCAGTTCTTTGAACATTTTAATAACTGTTTCTTCATTCTTCAGCAAGCTTCACACATGCATCCTGACCTCTGTCATAGTTAGTTACAGTTTCTTCTTTTTTAATTTTTGATGCTGGGTATTTAACTCAGGGCCTCGCGCATGCCAGGCAGGTGGTGTCCCACTGAGGTTCTTCTACAGATAGTTATTGTTATCCTCTCACCTGCCCAGGTGCTGCCTTGGGAAGACATCCAGTGGCTCAGGGCAGGTGCTGTCCCAAACAGCCCTCCCCTGCTCCTTGAGACAGTGGCAATGTCTGCTGGTCATGGGCACAGGGACTTTCCCAGAAGCCCTCTGCCCATCCCGTCAGCCCTGCCTCGTGTTTGCAGTGGTTTCCGGTGCCAACTGGGTGTGTATTCGTGGTCTACCTCACTACAGGAGCATGCGTCAGCCCTCTACCTAGGAGTCAGTGAAGTTGCCCCTCCTGAGGCACCTCCTGCCCTGGAAGGAGGGAAGTAAGAGGCTCCCACACACATCTCCTGCAGGATCTGTGTAAAGTCACTCTCCTCTTCCCACTCTGATCCTCATTTGTACCTCTGGACTGGCCATTGTCTTCCAGAAATGATTTTTACCCATTTCCCTTGAAAGTTGTGTATTTTGCTATGGGGTATTTATTTATTCATTTTTGCTTCATTCAGAACTTCAGTTTAATGATCTGTTATACAGGCTTTCTGAAAATGATATATGTTCTATACATCATATAAATACCATATATTTATCATATATTACATATATATCATATTGTATTTCAGATATATATCTATAAAATGATATATATATTCTAATATGTTGGGATTATTTAAAAATCCCAACATCCTAGAAAAGGAGAAAGAGACAAATAAGCTACTTCTATAATCTAGAGGTAATAGTGGTTAATATTTGATAAACATCATTCTGATCCCTTCTGTAAATTTTTATATCAGTAGTTGGATGGATGGCTAAAAAGATCACACCACAAGTGGTATTTTAAAAATTTAAAAACATTTAATTTTATTTAGCTGTAATAGAAGAAAGAGAAATGAAACTGAAGAGGTTGTTCATAACTTCAGGCCAGGTGTGGAATAATGATGCTTCGGTCATGAATTTCTGACATTTTCAGTTTTTCTGGTCATATGGTTGCTTTGAAAGATGGGTGAAAAGGGGCACATCTGTGTTTCCCCTAGTGTCCCTCCCTCTTCTGCCCTTTGATTCGTTGTGTTTTATTTTTTATGTTGTTAAGATGTTTAACTTGAACATTTTATTAGCAGTAACTAGTGGTTGATTAGCCGTACTGTTTTAGATGGTTTCAGTACTTAACACTTTTTTGTTTCTTGGATTTTTTTGGGGGGGTGGTGGTACCGAGAATTGAACCTGGGGCCTTACGCATGCTAGGCAAGCACTGTGTCACTGACCTATACCCTCACTCTTGGCCATGTATTTTACCAACCTTCTTGTTTGTTTTTTGAAGCAGAGTTTATAAGTATTTTGTCCTTGAGTTCTTGCATGTTTATGCAAGAATGTGTTATGTTTGGATTGAAAGAAACCTTGGCCTTCCTTAAAACTGATCTTTCTCTCTCCTTGGTGCTTGGCTCTTTCTGCTTAACAATATGGAATCTATTTCTGTACTTTGAACAGTTCTACTGCCTTTCAGAGCTTGTGTGATGATTGCTTTTCTCTGTAGCTCAGTGACTTCACCCCAGAACCAATGTTGATCATTACGTATTAATTTTTCCTAAGGGATGGTCTGTTCTTTTGATTTGCAGATGCAAGTAGAACTTAAATTTAAGAGAGGTCTCTTTTCTGTGATGTCTCTGAATATTTTTGTTTGATTTTTATTCTTGAAGAGCATCGATGATATGAAGGTAGATTTTTGAGATATGTATTTAGCGTCTAATACGTTTAAAAGCACCTGCTTTTTGGTTACTTTTGCCTGGTTTGTACTTTTTCATCTCTTGTACCTTTTCTCAGGCCTGTCCTCCATGCTCCTGCCTGGGATTTTCTATTAGTTTTATTTTTCTCTTTTATTTCTTGAGTTATACAAAGTCATGCTTTGGGAAAAATCTTTTTTTCCATTATAATCTTTTTGTGTTGCTTAGAATGGAACCCAGAGCCTTGCCCACTCTCCCTCTGAGCTATACTTCTGCCCATCCTATAATTTATTTTTCATCTCATATATTGTCTTTGTCTTGCTTTTCCCCAATACTGCTGTTCCTTTGCCTATTCCTCCCCCCCGTAGGTGTGTGATACTGGGGGTTGAACCCTGTAACACTCTACCACTGAGCTACATTCCCAGCCTCTATTTTTCTTTTTCTTTTTTGGTACTGGGGATTGAACTCAGGACCTTGCCCTTGCGAAGGCAGGCGCTGGAACCACTGAGCTCAGTCCCTGGCCCCCCAGCCTCTATTTTTGATCCGAGGTCTTTATAAGTTGCCCAGGCTGACCTGGAACTTGTGATCTTCCTGCCTCAGCCTTCCCATTAGCGGGATTACAGGCTTGTGTAACCAATGCCCAGCTTGCGAGTTGTTTGATTCATGAAGAGGAGACTGGAAATCAAAATGTAGGTAGAGCCAGGGAAATAAAGTGAGACTTCCTTAACATGCATCTTGTGGTGCATACTTTACTACATTCCTACTGTTAGTTTTTAATGGGAAATCTGAAAAAGATGGCATTATCCCTGCCTAACAGATGAATGAGTTTTAGCTTACAGGGTGTGTGAATCACTGAGGTGTTCAAACTGGACTTTGAAACCAAGGCTCCAGGACCCTAAAACGATAGGTCTATTGTTATTGTTAAGATCTAAAATGTCCCTCAGAAGTCCCCTGTGTTCACAGGTGGAGCTTTTGGAAGGTGATTGGATCATGAAGGCACCATACTTGTCGGTGGATTAATCTATTGATGAGTTCTTAGCTGAATGTGCTGTTAGGAGGCAAAGCCTGGTAGATCCAGGTGAGTCACTGGGGATGTGACCTGGAAGAGTACATTCTTGTCCCTGGCTCTTCCTCTTTTTCACTCTCCTTCCTGGATACCATGAGTTGAGCAGCTGTCCTCTGCCATGCCTTTCCACCATGCTGTTTCTTCCTTGGAGCCAGCTAATTATGGACTGAACCCACTGAAAACGAGCCAAAATAAACCCTTTCCACCATTAAGTTGTGAGTGTCAGGTGATTTGTCTCAGTGATGGAAAAACTGATTAATATAGGTATGTTTGTTCTAGGATTCAGATTCCTTCCTTGCCTCTCAGCTAAGTATTCCTTTCTTCTCTAGAAATAGGATGACTGGCGCGCATAAGCTTTTCTCCTTGTTCTGAGGTTCAGATTCATCTCAAATCTTTAGAAAGAATCACTGGGATGGAGCCATGCAATAATGTCTTCTAAAAGCTTCAGGGGCTTCTGTGTACCTGCAGGATGCAGGATCACTTTCAGCAGGCTCAAGGGAGACCGCTGGGTGAGAAAACACAAGGCTCCCATCTGTGTTCCTTGTCCCCATTGAGCTAGCTATGTCCTTACCATTCTCATCAGCACTGTAGATGGGGACTAATCCACGAATTCAGCACCATGAGGAATAAGAATTGTCACCTCCATCTCCTCATCAGAGTGCTCCAGGAACAACTCAGATGGTGCGGCTTGCTGTGCTCAAAGGTTCCTTGGTAAGGCCCTTTGGTCTGAGAGAAGCTACTCCTAAGGTGAAGAAGTCCTTCACTTGAACTTTCCCTTTCTGAAGCAATTCTTAGAATCGATCCTGTCTATAATCTTCAAATATGTGACAGTTAACATCATACCAAGTTTTTTTTACTCCATTTAACTAGTCTTCTCATAATGGATGTGCCTTATTCTTTCAGATTCTAACAGCAGATCTATAAAGCAAATCTAATGTTGCATATGCAACAGCCAGAACTTACGTCTTCACTTGATTCCGAACTAGTTGTCAGCAAATCTTTCTCCAGAAGATATGAAGATGATTTCAGGAACTTTTTGAAAATGTGCAGTACTTCTTGCCTTTCACTTTTCTGCACAGTATTTTTATTTGTATCCAGTAATATTTGGACTTGTTTTAGTAATTTATTCAAAATGAAATTTTCATATGAACAATATTTGTGATATTGGGAAATCTAAAAAATTTAACAAATGATTAATGGTGCATATAACCTCCTAAGTTATGATTACATACTATCTGCAGTTCATATTGCAGAAATAGATTTTTTGGGGGAACATAAAGCAGAAAAAGAGAAACTGGGTATTTCATGAAATTCAAGACTGAAGTGACGAACCCTGGAGAGTTTGAGAACCAGTTTGAGCTCTCCTGGGCCTTAACGGTGTTGGGCATTTGTGCATTGCCAGTCTGCGGCAGTGGTTCTCAGTTCTGGCTGCGCAGAAGAATCTTTGCTAGCTTATGAAATTACTCACGTTATTTTGCTGTCCCTTCCCCCATCCAACAGCAGTCTCTGGAGCTGGTGCCTTGGCGAAGATGTTTGTGAATATCTTCCCAGGTAATTCTGTTCAGCCAGAATTGAGAACTGCTGGTCCTGCTGCTGCCTCACTGATATGTGACTGGTAAAAATCACAGTAATTGCCCATAACTAGTTTTGCAATCTTGCAAGGCTGGCCTTATTCAGCCTTTGGGGGCAAACGGTTTTCCTAAGTTTTTTTTGTTTTTTTGTTTGTTTGTTTGTTTGTTTTACCAATAGATGATAGCTGAGCACCTTTTTAAGTGCACAGTAAATATTTTTGCAAATCACTTTCTTTTGAAGTGCAAAAGATTCTGGAATTAACGGTGGTTTGATTTATGATTTTTTGGCTTTATGATGGTACAGATGTAGTAGTCATTGAGAGGAAATTGAGCCTTGAGCTTTGAGTTGCGATTTCTTCCCAGGCTAGGGGTATGTTCCCATCCTCTCTGGAGGTGCTGGGCAGCGACACTTCGTAATCATGAGGGCAACGAGTGACACTGTCTGGTGATGGCCATTGCTAAGCCACGATGTTTGTGAGATTAGATAGAGTCTCAGGTTTCCATGTTTTGATGGCTTCATTAGACTGTAACCCCATTGTGAGACAAGAATACTCCAGAGTTTTTCTAGTTCAATAAAAAATAAGATGAAAATCCAAAGCAGGCTGATTTCCTTTTTCAGTTAAGTGTATTGGTACATTTTAGGTATACATAGTGATCACATTCATCATAGGGAATTTGTACCGTACATGATATATGAAGTAGGCTGATTTTAGATGGTACATAGCAGGCCAAGGAGGCCTGTGCAGGGGTAGGGGATCCAGAGGGAGGGGGTGCTGGCAGTCTTGACATGCTGCAGGTTGCAGAGGACCCGGATGGCTTCTCCAGGCCACTGTTTCCTCATTTCTGTAAATCAGGCAGCGCAGGGACCTCTACACATGACTCATTCTTTGAAATAAAGTCACCTGTGCCTCCTCAAGCAGGCGCAGTGTCCTACTGAGCCAACCTCAGAACATTGCCTGTAAGGAGAAGTAATTTTTTCTCTTGTAGTGTTTAAGCCTCATTCAAGTAGATGCTGCCCTATAACCAGCTTTCCCTTTCTGTCATTCCTGGATCAGATACGATTGAAGAGCAGGATAAAGTCACTAGTACGAAGTGCAGTTTAGTGTTACTCAGAGCTTTTGCCTTTTAGACAGGCAGCCACAGCATTTTCTTCAGATTAATTGGTGCTTGTTATGTGTAGGTATTTAGTTTGTGAAAAACTAAAAACACTAAAACATAAAATAGAGTGGCAACTCAGAGAATTGCAAAAATAGTTTGCTTTTAAAACAAACTAAATTGATCCAAGAAGTTTTTGAATGACTGTATTTTTTAGTTACCTTTTTTGAGGAAAGAAAGTAGATATCAATTCCAAATGGGTAGTTGTAGAGTTTTTTTTAAAAGTTACAATAATATAAATTTATTTACATGAGAGGTACATGTTCAGAAACAAAAAAAGTCAAACCTGTCAAAGTTAAGGAACACCAGCTTCCAAATGCTTTATACATTTGTTCTTAAAAAAAGAGATTATTTCCTCAATCTCTGCAGGGTATAAGATACTGAAAATATTGAACCTAAAATCTATTCTTATGTAATAGCATATTATCATATATACCAGATTTAGAGTGAATATAGTTAATATTTGAAAGATATTTGTGGAATTTGGTTTTTTATTGAATCTTTATTGTAATTCATTTATAACATGGAATAACATTGACTTTTTTACTTGCTCAACATTCTTCAGGTTTTTTTCAATAAAAGCCTACCGCCATAGTCTCAATTTCCATGCCCCTCATTTTAAAGACTTGTTATTCTACCCAAGTTATTTTGGATATCCCAACTTAATAAATGAGGAAAGTATTGAACAGGAGTTCTTACGAGTTGGTATCTTATATCTTGCTGTTTGCTGTAGAGCTCTAATCTTTAAAATTTTTTTCCCTTAAAATTGTGCTTTATCTGTAGTTAATCTGAATCCTAACCTCAAAGAGGTCCACTGTTTTTCAGTTGAAGTTTTAGCTTTACAATGTGATCCTGAGGTGTGGAAGGACTGCACACATTCCTGAAAGATGAGCGATTAGCCTGGGCCCTACTTCAGCTTGTCTCATCTGCAACCAGATAATCTCTTCCTGCTTTACCTTCTTCAGTCTAACATGGAACTGAAATAATGAGTTCCACCTTTATCTCTAGGGACATTGTAAAGGTCAAGAACTTATTCTCCTTACTCTGATTTTCTGAAATAAATTTAAGGTGTGGGGAGGAAGGGGTTGATATTATTGCTGTAGTGCTGTAGTCTGATATTTTACTCAGAATGTTTATGTTAATGACTTTTTTTTTTTTTGGTACTGGGGATCGAACTCGGGTCCTTGTGCTTGTGAGGCAGGCGGCAGAACTACTGAGCTAAATCCCTGGCCCTGTTAATGACATTTTATTTGTAAGAAGCTTAATTTTACTTACTGAAATATGTTTGGGCAGAATGTCTTTACCCAGTGGATGAGCCAATGTGTGGATTTAAAGTATATCACATAGCATTAGCTTCTGTAATTGTTTAACTTCAGTGGGTTTTTCTGTTTTAGCTATCATTGGTCTTTTTTTCATTAAGGCTAAAAAAACAAAATCTGCCTGATATAAATAGCATAATTTTCACATTTAACTCTTGTTTCTACTAGGCCCTCTGTGAGTTAGGCGAGGAACACCACATCAGGAAGGGCAATCTGCTTTATTCAATACACTGTACTGATTTGAATGCTGATCAGGAGCACCTTCATAATCACACTCAAGTAATGTTTGGCCAAATGTCTGGGTACCCCTGGTGCAGTTCCTGACAGGTAAACTTAGCCATGATACTGGACAGGTGTGTGAAATGCCTGGGTTGCAGAGGCACTGGGAGGGTTCACTGCTTGGTGTCTCTTCTCTGGCTCCCTTTGAAAGCTGGAAGTGTTGTTGGTCCCCCACCTGGGAGCTGTCTGTAGGCTGTGACAATGTGTGGGGTTGTCCACGTGGCAGTCAACCACGTTTCCTGGGAAGGGATCATCCACCCAGTTTGGTGCCAGTCCCAGAGCTGGATTTTGTGCTTGAAGTCTGTGTAGGTTGTTTGCCCTTGGCATAAATGAAGACAGTGCCCTCAAATGGAAACTGCTCAACCTGTGATGAAAATATCTCACTTACCAACCTTGTTAACAGCAGCATGGAAGAATACAGCTGGTTAAAATGCACAGTAATTCAGAAACTCATTTAAACATATCTTTTCTCTGCTAAGAAGTGACAAAATTAATAGCTCTTGCTGTACTTACATTCTCTGAAGTTGGTGCTTCAAGAAATGAAATGATAAAAAAGGCAGGTGATTTAGAGAAAGAAGGGAACTGGATTGGGTAATATATGGACAATTGTCCATCTTCCCCATCGGAATAGATTTGGGCGTCAGTTAAATACTTCACTTGGTGTTTCGTTTAATGAGACAGCTATAATAGGTACTAAAATCAGTTTCCAGTACATGCTTAGCCTCTCCCATCTGAGTAAATTGGTACTTCTTCTTTAGCTGGAGACTCTGTTTCTGTCTTTGAATGACTTATCCTTTTAATCTTGGCTTAAACATTACTTCCCCAGACAGGCATCCCTGGTCATATTTCTTTATCTAAAACTAAGGTCCCAGTACCTATTTTTAAGGTTTCTAATGATCTCATATTGATTTATTAGTTTCCTTTGTTCTCCTATGTCTGCAACTAGCATAACCCATCACATAATAGCTCAGCAGATACTTGAGTGACAGTGCTGTGAATACTTCCAAAAGACAGTATGGAAAGCATCTCTGAATAGTGGATAGTCTGGTGATGGAAGCATTTTAGATCTGCACCATCCAGTATGGCAGCCCACATTCGGCTCTTGGGCACTTGAAATGTGGCTAGTGCAGCTGAGGAACTGAGTTTTACATTTAGTTTAAATTTAAGGAGCCACATGTGGCCAGTGGCCTACCATTTAGAACAGAGCTTGAGAATGTGATTTTATTAATTTGTGATGAATAAATTATCTTCTGTGCCCTGAAGCATAGGTAACTTCTGAAGCTGAAAAAGGTCATCAGAATGTAGTACTACATGTATAATTTCATTTTGCAATACATAGTAGGTGTGCTTTATGGTTTATCTGAGAATTATGTAGGGCTAGAAAATCTTATGTTTTAAGTGATATCTGTGATTTAGTGTGGTCATTGCATTTTCCTTCCATTCTTTATTATTTTAAAATTGCAATATGTCAATTTGGCTAGAGTCATCCTGGGCTTAAGTTTTAGGGATGGCTCATTAGGCAGTAAGAGTTGGGTTAACTTTACATTGAAGCCTTCCACAGGTTCCTTTGCATGGCTCATTGTTGTCAGCAGGTATTTACATAGTGCAAGCTACCTTGTGACTACCTAGCATGGCTTGGTCCTGGAGCATAGGATTTTAAAAAAGAACTGTCAGTTTAAACTTGGATAATGTATTAGCACTTCCCGAGTGCAGGTTAAGATTTTATAAAGAATTTACAGAGTAAACTTAAAAATTAATATGTGAGAATCATCAAAATTAAACTGCTGATGTTTTATGTTATATTACTGAAGACTTGAAATTAGAAATAAAAAGAGCCTGCAGTTGTGCCTTTTACTGTATTAAATATAAAATGCTTCAAAGGCATGCTTTATAGTGCATTTTTTTATTGTGGTGAAATATATAACATTAAGTTAACTACTTTTATATGTAGAGTTCAGTAACATTATGTATATTCATGTGGTTGTACTATTACTGCTATTCATTCTCCAGAATTTTATCATGTCCATCTGAAACTCTTTACCTATGGCATTAAACAGTTTCCATCTTCCCTCCTGGATAACCGCTGTTCCTTTTCCAGTCTGAATTTGATGATGGATTGATAAATTCCTGTCCATAGTCACTGTCCAAGACAATATATAGTACTGTATATATAGTACTAGTATATTAGTACTATAGTACTAGTACTAGTATATTAGTACTATAGTACTAATATATAGTACCTGTGTGTCCACAGGGATCACCTCTTTTAAAATGTCTGTAAATAGCTAATGCGTAATTGCCTTATACTGGGAAATGGTCACTGCTCATAGCCATCACTAACCTTCCATACTCACCCCGAGTCTCATTTCTCTCATTAAAAAAACAATAATTCTAGAAAATTGCCTGTAAGTGACAGGTGCTAAGATTGACTTTCTTGTATATGTGCTTAGTATGCTGAAAAGCAAAAAGAATCAGTAATTGTTTTTAATATGCCCTAACTAATCAGTATAATGTCCCTGTGGATACTGGGCAACCATGCAAAGTAAGTATATTTAAACTAATAAATTCAAGGTGGCTTTTTAAACATTTGAAGCACAATAGGAATTTTGGGAATTTGAAAGGAAATGTTCCTGTCACTGGATGACTTGTTCTGGATTGCTGTCCTGTGCTCAGCTGCTGAGGGAGCAGAGCAGGAGATGCAGGACCCAGGTGAGAGGCTTACTAAGCCCTTGGCATGGGTGGGCAGGTAAGGCAGCCGTGCTAAGGACTACAGGAGCACGCAGTCCATGATACGGAGGAGGGCGCAGTCAGTGCTGGCTGCGTATTAGGGGAAAGTTCCTGAGGAAGGTGGATTTGCAGTGGGTGCTGAAGGCTTCTGACCATTTTAGCTAGTTCACATGTGAAGGGAGGGGTGCCCGGTGCCTGAAACAGCACAGTCTTGATGGAGGAGACCACTGGAATTTGGGCTTAGGGCTGGGGAAGAAGTTCCGGCTTGTTCCCTGCAGGTGGAGTTGAGATGCTGTCCAGGGAGAAAAGGGGGCTGGGGCCTGTGTGGAGCACTTTGTGAGGCCACATGGAACTATGGCCTTTGGAAATGTAATGGCCTTGTGCTTTCTGAATGTTGGTCTAGGCACACCCATGCGAATCAGAGGAAGTCATTATTTTAAAGGAAAGTGGTTAATCACTCTTTATTTAGGAGCAAGATGTTGAATGTCTCCACATTGTATCAATTGCAGTGAATGGAACAGAGGGCCAAAATGACTGGGGAATCATAAAGATGGCGGCCTTACCAAGTGACCCACATAGGGGATGAGAAAGGATGCTCATGAAGCATGCAGCATCCCACCCAAAGTACACATGTGCATAAGCTGCGTGCCAAGTACAGTGCTGGTCTGCAGTGTCCTCCAAGCGTGGCTGTCCATCAGGCTCCTGTCATGCTTTCTATTCCTTTTCGTCTTCTTTCTTCCCTCACCCTCCTTTGTTTCCAGAGCTGTCCTTACAGTTATCAGGGAACGTCCCTGTGTCCGAGATACTCCTTCCCATGGCTCCTTGGCAATGCCACAGTTAGGACTGGAGATGAAGATTGTTTCCTCTGGGGCTTGCTTCCCATCTGTGCTGATCCCGTTGCTTGTCTGTCGTATCTTGTCAACCATCTGTCCTGAGTGTTTGCTTTTGTCTTCTTGTGATATTCTTAGTCATTCGGAGCAGCTTCTTCTGCTGCCATACCATAAGTTCAGGGTTGCCTTCCTCTTATGCTCCATATCCTTGACACTACGGAATTTCCTGATTATGGAATTTGAGGACAGTTCATCGAGGACACTGTGGTGGCCTGTGATTTTGAATACATACAGCTGGGTTCTCCCATTTGTTTAATAAATGCACAGGCAGTGCCAGGCAGTGTTCTAGGCCCTGGTCATGTTGGGGGGCCAGAGAGCCACCAGTCTCAGATCTCAAGCAGCTTGCATTCTCCTTCAGGGAGGTTAAGATCATACGTGTAAAACATGTATGGTAGGTGGGAGAAAGCAGTTACGGTCTCTGCCGTTACCTCACTGACTCTGAATTTAACTAATGGTTATCAAGTCTTTTTTTCCATCATCAAAATGGTGCTGATTTCAGGCCTTTTGCAAGACATATAGAAACACACACACACACGCACACACACACACACACACACACACACGTATGTATGTTGGTAATTCTTTGAGCTGTTTACAGGAATAGTTCCAGATGAATTCAAGGTATTTCTTTTACAGATTTAAATATTGTATTTGCTCTCTTCCACTGTAATTTAAATTATTCAGTATTTTAAAGTTGTCCACTTTCATTTATCTGTATGGTTCCCATATATAATAATACTGCATTCCCCTATATTATAGTAAGTAACTTTTCTGAATGACAATAAGTACTCCATTTACAAGAACAAAATTTGACAGCTGTGTTATGTATAGACCCTGAAAAGATGTAACTGATACATGAAAATCAGTCTTAAGCTCTGTGAAGGTAGAAAAAGCACAAGTCATTTATTTAAAGTTGAACATCTGAGGTGTTCAACTCTGCACATTAATTTTGTAAAGAGTGTGTTTCCCTCATTTGCTAGATTTTCTCCAAAATTGCCATGCTCTTATAGTAGGAGGATTTTAATGGTTGCTTTGATTTAGTAAAAATAACTGAAGTAGTTTTAAAAATGCAACAAAAAGTTATGATGACACTTTTAACATATACATGAATCCGATTCCAGATTTAAGCTGGATGTTGTGGTACACACTGTGATATCTATCAGCTGCTCAGGAGGCTGAGGCAGGAGGATTACAAATTTGAGGACAGCCTAGGCAGCTTAGTGAGATTTTGTCTCAGTAGAGTGCTTGCCTTTCATGCATGAGGCCCTGGGTCCAATGCCCACTACTTGGGGGAGGGGGGATGTTTCTAGATTTAAACCAAAACTAAAGAAATTCTGTTACTTTGAAATTTGCATATTCTGTCATTTCTAGCATTGCCTTAAAGACCAGAATCAGTAGAACTGCTTAGATATTTAACAAGTCAAATACTTGTTTGAATTCTTGCATCAAAGAAAATTCAAAATAGAAGTACTGCCACTCTTTTGTTGGCAGGGTCTTTTTAGAAAATAGTCAGAAAGTATAACATTTTCAAGATTGCTATTAAATATTAGTAGTTTTATGTGTGAAATTGTTTTTTGTTTGAAATTGTTTTGAAAAGAATAAGAAATAGATTGTTGCTTATTACATTTCCTGAAACTCCTATAAAGTTGGCCTTGGGTAAATTTTTTATTATACTTTGGAATCTGGAACGGTCCATAGAAATCGTAGAGTCAGCTTTTCTTCTTTTAACCTCCATTTATCTACTTGATTTACTGACTGTTATGGTATGTTTGGGGGTGAGCATTAATACTTGAGCTTATGTTTTCTCATTCAGAGATTTCTCTGGTTAAGTAGAGCACACTCTGTACAATGCTGTGGACGTAAACTGCCGATTCCCTGCTGATTCCCTTTACCTGACCACTGGGATTGCAAATTCTCTGAGACAAAAGGTCATCAAGTAATTTGAATGTTTATATTGATAATTTAAAATGTATAATATGTTTACTTGTGAATTTTTAAGATTTAAAACCAAGGCAGCCTAGGTGAAAGACTACAGGAGCTTTTCAACTACCAAGTGCCTATGTGGAATGTAGCTCAGTTTTTCTACTTGAACTACTGAAATTCTAGATTAACCCTCCTGTTTTGATGACTTATGATTGGTTGATGTCAATGAGATCTATCTTAGTTGATAATATCCTCCTTTTAATTCACTAGATGTAGCTTTACACGATTGCAGGATAGAGGTTCTACTCATTTTACATTTCTCGGATGCCCCCTTTAAATATTTACAGCATGTAAGAATCTACTTTCTTCCTTTTGACTTTCATATGTTTCAGAAGTAGGTATATAATTTCAGATAGTATGATGTGTGCTCACTATTAGGAAAAAGTCTTTGCCTGCCAAGTGCCTAGTTAGTTTGATTAGTTCACTCTTGCTGATGTGACCTAATACAAGAAACTTGGTTTGATTGGGCCAGGAGTCTGCTGTCTCTCCTGAGTCTTTCATTTATTAGGGTTTTAGTAAGATGCTGCTTTTGAATAAGTGGAACAACTTCTAATGTTTGTTCCCAAATCCAGAGACATGCCAAAGGGCTGGGCATGAGGCAAATGCCGAGACCTAAGACACTGGGTGATTCCAACTCCCTAAGCTGTTTAATTTGAGAGGAAAAGAAAATCTCCGTCTTTTATAATTTCCAGGAAAATGAAGTTGGAGGTGTGTCTTATAAAAAAACCCATTTATTCTTTCTGGTACTACTAATGAGGCACAGATTTATCATTTTTACTTTTAGAATTAAATGTTTGTTGTGTGTGAAAATGAGTTTTCATATGAATATTCATTTATTTTACAAATATATAGTTGTTATATATACAACGTCTAAAAAAAAGATACATGTCTTTTCTCCATAGAATAAACAGTCTAGTTGGAGACATTTGTAAGCAACAATTACAAAAAACCTGTAGTGTGGATGATCAGTACTAGAGAGCCAACTCCCAGGAACTGTGAGAGCAGACGGGTAAGTCAAAAACGGGGCCGTCGCGATGGCAGCAGCTAACCAGAAGAAAAGGTTGAGAGGGCTTTTCTTGGCTGAGGAAGCTGCAGTGTATTAGCACAGGCAAGTGCTTCTGCATGGCTGATGTTTGGGGAGAGGTGTTTCTGGCAAGGTAGAGATTTGTCAGATATTCAGGAAATAAGTTATGAAAGCAAAACACTTCAGAATTTTCTGGTGAGTTTTTAGCAGAAAAGTGACTTATAAAACATCATTTTGACAGCCTGCATTGCTGTTTAAAGGTACATATGTTGAATGGCAGCAGAGAACTGGATTTGTGGTGTGTACTGGTAATGCAGGTAAGAAATGATGTAGGCTTGAATTAGTGGCAGTGGAGGAGATGAAAAGATGGACAGATCCCAGAGAGCTGTGGAGTAAGAAGCAGTAAGGCCTAGTGACTGCTGATGTGAGGGATAAAAGAGAGGGAAGACTAAAGATGCCGCCTAGCTTTCTGGGTGGGGTAATCGGGTGGTGGTTGGTAACCTTGGCTCAGACAGTAAATGCACATGGTGGTAGTAGATTTTTGATGTTAGGATGCCTGAGGGACACTCATGTGGAGAAGTCTTGCAAACACAGATGTGTGTGTAGCCTGGAGCACCTGAGGGACACTAGAATAGGAAGGACAGAGAAGTCACGCTGACATATAATTACAGCTGAAGCCAATTGTGTTTGTCGATGGGCCCAGAAAGGGTATGAGAAGAGGGAGAAGAGAGAACAGGCAAAGATGGAACTCTGAGGTTATTGACTGATAGGCTGGTCATGGATTTGAGTCCTGGAAGGAGACAGTTGGAATGTCAGAGAGGTGGGAGGAATACAGGAAGAGAGACCATTAAAAACTGAGGGAAGGCACAGTTTCCAAGGGGTGTGACCAATAGCGCCAAATGCTGCAGTGTGTTCAGGTAAGTGGCTGTGGGACTGAGACCACAGAGGGCGCCTCTAGTGATTTTACTGGAAAGAGCTCCAGTGGCTAAGCGGCCCAGAACCTAGCGTTCATTGGGCTGAGAGGTAGATGGCTCAGAAGTCAAAGGCAAGAAATGTCTAAGGTTTAAATCTCTGCCCTCTTGGAACGAGTGCTAAGGCCATGAAAGAGCCACTGTGGCTGGATGGGGTGGTGAAGGAAGGGGTGTTTTGGTGAGAGAAAGTTGGGTGTGTTCCTGTGCACATTCACTGAACGTTGAGGCTTTGGCCTAGGCAAGAAGGAATCTTCTACTTCATTGACATAGGAGAGAGCAGGAAAGGTGATGGCATTGTGGTTAAGATTGGAGAGGAAGAGGCAGGGATGGGAAAAGTCACTTGGCTGTTCTTTATCTTTGTGTAAAGAAAGGTACGTTATTTAAACCCCAAACTGGGCCATGTGGTAGAGAAACTAGATTCACTGTATGGAAGCTTGGATTGTTTATGTCTTCAGAACCCAGGAGAGGGAAAGCTTTTACTTAATGATATCATGGGTATTCACTTTTATTTAAAGAATCTTGGTAGAAGATGAATTAGAAACTCCGTGTACTATGTTTTTATCCATCAGAGGATTTCCTCAAATTATATTCCTATCACTGGTGTTTTGGAGCTTGAGGACAACAGAGCTGTTGCAACATGAATATTTAGTGCCAATTTTGACCATAGTGAAGTGGCTGTTAGGGCTGAAGGTCAAGTTTGATTGATTGGGTGATTAAAATTCCTTTTAAAACAAATTAGAGGTGGCAGGTTTGTCACAGGTGAGAAGTACTACAAGGAAATGAATCTCATTAGCATATAAAACTTGCCGGACCATCAGAAAAGTTTAATGCGCACACACATACACACACACGCACACACACACACACACGCACACAGAGCAATGACCTGCATAGGAATTCTGGTTTCATATCTTAGCATCTGGCATCCAGCATGATATTTCTGTACATTTACAAATAGTGCACAGGCACTAGATTAAGCATGGTTTTAATTTTCAGTTTAGGGACTGGTACTCTTGAGAGCGTCAGTTTATTATGTTTGCCTGGGTTCTTGAGGGGTCTTCTAGGTGATTAGATTTGAGAATAGGCATCTGAACTTGGGAGCCCTGACTTAGCTGCTGGAAGGGGCAGGAAGGGGCCGGTCCAGTGCTTAGGAGGGAAAGGAGGAGCAAGGACAAGAATGGAGGACAGGTGCTTGTGTCTCAGTTTTGTTGGGTTGAGCCAGGCAGTGGTGCGTAAAGAAGAAATATTTCTCAGGAACTTAATGCTGCCTGCAGACCCCAATCTGGGTACTCAATGTATATCACATCCTTACAATGACCTTGGCAAGGCAGACAGGGGAACTATTTGTAGTTTCAAAACAAGAGATGAAAGGAGGTAAGAAGATATCTGAAAAGGACCTATAAAAGTAAAGAAAAATTGTGATGATGCTCGTGATGACTATTATATATGAAAATTGCTTCAATCTAACTTATGTTTTCTAATTTTTAAATTTTATTTTTAGGGTTCATAGTCTTCAATAACTTAAATTTGTTGTGAAGTTGTTACATAGGGGCTAGTTGAACCCTACTTTTATGTATGCTTGGAAATTGTATAACAAAATGTTTTAAGAAAGTATCAAAGAGGGCTGGGGATTTAGCTCAGTGGTTCCGGGACCCGAATTCGATCCCTGGTACCAAAAAAAAAAAAAAAAGAAAGTATCAAAGAGAAGTAAAATAGTCTTGCTTGTGATAAAAAGTGGAGAAATATTCACGAATGGCAGAGTGACTTTCTTTTCTTCTCTCTACTATCAATTCTATACAATACGCTTAACTTATGAACCTAATTTGGAGTCACAATTATGAATAAACCATTTGGGAGGTAGAGACAATCGAGGCAGTTGTTTTCTATGTGGTCACCTCAGCTTTATGTAATGTGTGAAAGTTCACTTCAAAAATTAGATGACATCTTCTTATGATTTCAATGGATAGTTTTTTAAAATGAGGGAGAATTTGTGCTACAAAAAGATTCAAGTCTGGAAATTTTTCCTTGCAAAAAAGCATACATCTCCAAGGGTGGAGGACGCCTTTTCCCTGAGGGTCCGTGGTCTCTGCATTACAGGGCGCCACAGAGGCAGGGAAATAAGGCAGAGCTGACATTTACCTTCTGTGTGCCAGGCATGCCCTACACACTTCCCATGTGGCTCAACCCTTACCACTCTAGGGGTTAAGTGCTGTTCTTTTCTACTTTTAAATCAAATTATATTAAATGCTCTTATTGTGGTAAAATGTACATGATGTAAAAATTACCGTATTAATGACTTGTGAATGTGTAGTTTAAGGGCATGAAGCCATCACCACCCTCCTCTTTAGAATGTCCTCATCTTTCCAAGCTGAGACTCTGCCCCTATTAAACACCAGCTCTCCATTCTTTCCACCCTCCACCCCTAGCAGGCCCCATTCTTCTTTCTTTTTTTTTTTTTATAAAAAAGTATCAAATTTATTTCATACCTAGTTTCATTTTTAAATTAGAGCTGTTGGACAATCATAGTAACTTAAAATTCACATTAATAAGCTATTAAATACTGCAGTAAATAAAATTACTGGACCATGCATTTAGAAAAGCCATGTTTAATAGTGCAAAGTTCTGGTTATACAACTTAATTGAAACATCTTTTAGCTCTGGACCTAACTGTAGCACATCCTTATTTTGAACTAATTTATCCTGTTGTGCAATTACTACTATGCTCAACCAAATTTTTCAAAATTTTGGGCCTTTACCACTTATGAAGTATGACCTAAATGTTAACTCTTTAAGAGCTCCTTAAAAAAAAAAACTGAAGTTTTAATTTTCACCTCAAATTGTTTGAACAAAAAGTACAGGACATCATTACCATGTAAGTTAAAACAAATGGAATAAAAACAGTGTTGCCTATATAATGAGCAAATTACATGATAAGATATTTTTAACTATTTCACAGTTTTAGCACAAGAAAAACTGCTTCCAAGGTACTGCAAAGTTTTAAATCAGAGTGTTACTCAACAACTCATCGCTAAGAAAGTAGCAGTGTTTCTAGGTACAAAAATCATTATATCTAGTAGGTGGTACTGTACATAGTCAAAATAAGATAATCTTTTAAAAATTAGGTTTTTAAAAATGCAGACTGGCTTGATGCATTACCAGTTGTCTCAAAGGCTAAAATCAGAAAAATACAGAATAGATGCACTTGTTAATATTATTTCTCTTTGAAAAAGCCAGAAATGATTCCGAGAAATAAGCAATAATGATAAAAGGTGTGATTAATATATCTTTTTTAAGCCCAAGCAAACTTTCACCTCAAAGAGGACAAGCTTGACTTTTAACATTCTTTTTTTTTGGTACCAGGGATCAAACTCGGGACCCTGCGCTTGTGAGGCAGGTGGTGGAATCACTGAGCTAAATTCCTGGCCCGACTTTAACATTCTTAATATCCTTTGTTGAGAATAGGACCCTGTTTCAGATCACTGTTTGAACAGAGTTCATAATGTAAAGTCATTTTTTTCCACAGGATGTTTTTATTTCAGAACATAGCTACAAAATGGCCAATGACTAAGTCAGTGATAAAGAATTTGTACTATAGGTTGAATGTTCCTTCTTTGAAATGCCTGGAACCAGACATGTTTTAGATGTTTTCAGATTTTGGAATACTTGCATATACATAATGAGACATCTTCAGGAAATTCATTTGTTTCATACAGACTAGAAGAAATTTTATACATTTTTTTAGTGCATCTGTATTTTGACTGAGACCCACGAGAGGTCAGCTGGGAAATTTTGTACTTGTGGCATCACATCTGTGCATATAAAGTTTTGGATTTTGGAGTATTCTGGGTTAGGCATCAGTGATACTCAACCAATATAATCAAATACTAATTTATAGTAACTGCCAGTGGTCACCAACAAACATCTGTGCCCAGGCCTCAAAGTTAGTACAGTATTGAGGTCACATTCCAGAATGATTCTTCTATATGGACAATAATAACTTCCATGAAATGCAAAGAAACCTCATGGGGTCCTTCCAAGCTGCCTAATTTTCCAAATGACTTTTTTATGTTTGTAGAGTCTGTTCATCCCTTCAATCTTTTTTCAGTTGTTTAGCTTTTTTTTTTTGGTACCGGCGATCAAACTCGAGACCTTGTGCTTGCAAGGCAGGCGCCAGAACCATTGGGCTAAATCCCCAGCCCATCAGTCGTTTAGCTTTTGCAATATTTTCTTGACGTTTTTGTTTCTTCTTTTCCTCCGTCTCCCGGGCTTCAATCATCTTGGCCAATTTCCAGGACAGGATGGCGCTTGCTAGGAACAGTGGAGTAAGAGCCAAAATAACTGTCGTAAGCAAACCATATGGCCCTTTGCAGCCCACTCCACAACATTCAGCCCAAGCCTTTACATCAGACATCTCTGATGCAGTCTTAGGAAAACTTATGCTTGAGCAGTGATCTCCAACTTTGTCCTGGGGGCCAGTAAACTTCAGATGACCCCTATTTGTTGTCTTCTTTAGTTCTAAAACACTCTTGAGAAGTTCAAATTCACACACCAGAAGCAAGAAAGTGGAAGTCCACCACTCTTCTTTCTATCTCTATGAATTTAACTACTGTGAATACCTTATATAAATGGCATCATGCAGTATTTGTCTTTTGTGGACTGGCATATTTCACTTGACATCATATCCTCAAGATTCATCCATGTTGTAGCATGTGTTGAAGTTTCCTTTATTTTTAAGGCTAAAGAGCATTCCATTGTGTACATTTACCACGTGTTGTTTATTCATGACTCAGGGGACTTGGGTTATTTCTACCTTTTCACTGTTCTAGGTAATGCTGCAGTGAGCATGGGTATATGGATATCTGTTCATTCCTTGTAGTCGTAAACCCATTTGTGGAACTGCTGGATCATACGATAATTCTGTGTTTACATTTTTAGGAACCTCCACACTGTTTCCACAGCAGCTGCATCATTTTTCATTCCCACCAGCAGTGCTTCGGGTTCCAATTTCACCACCTAAGAGGTAGGTACTCTTCATCTTTCAGTGTTAGAGAGGAGAGTAGGCACAGAGGGAGGTTAAGTGTACTTCACATAGGTTCAGCAAGCTCACATGTGTAGGTCCAAATTGGAATTTACCACCCCGACTCCAGTACTTACCTCTAATGACATATGAGGCACACAGAGCAGAGTCTGCCTTTAGAATTCATGTTGGAAAGGGCTATTAAAGTTAGCCTGCTTTTTAAATTAAATATGCACTCTTTAAAAATATTACTCTTTAAATATCTCTATACAGCTTTTTCCTGCCTTTCCAAATTCACACTTCAAATATTCCCATTATTTAAAACAGAATTTTGAAAACATGTCTGCAGTATTTTTTTTTTTTTTTTTTTTGGTACTGGGGATCGAACTCGGGTCCTTGTGCTTGCGAGGCAGGTGGCAGAACCACTGAGCTAAATCCCCGGCCCCTGCAGTATGTTTGATTTTCTTTTTAACTTTCTTGGGTAAAATTTTGCTTTTAAACTTTTTGTTTCAACTTTAAACAACTGTGCATTGATTCTAGTGGAGTTTTTAAATGCAGTTCTGCTCTAACCATCACCGTCAGAAATCTGCTTTCAAAGAAAATCAAGCAAAAGTATCTAAAGCCAGATTTAAGTTAGGGAAACCTGGAGCATAGCAGTGGTAAACATTAAAGGCTTCTTTTTATTCAGATAAAGTGAATTTCCCAGCTTTTATCAACAGGGGAGGAATAGCCAGGAAGCTTACTCATTCATTTCTTTGCATCTATTTTGTTGAGAGAGAACTCTCCTGGACTCTGTGTCATCAGAGCTATATTTTAAGTGGGAGAGCCTTGGTGTGCGTGCTCCTCAGCCTCTCTACAAGGTCTGAAGAAGACAAAAACTTCTTTCCCTGGCGTCTCAAGGGCCCTCAGCATGCTAAAATGAACTCTCTGCTGTGGAAGAAAGCTCGAAAATAATCTGTAGCTCAGTGGTGGACAATTATGACTGTACACTGTAGTCTACTTATAGCTTAAAAAAATGATGCCAGGGTCCTATTTTTGGAGAGTCCGAAGTGACTGATTTGATGTGTACTGGACCTCTGAGATTTTACAAAGCTTCTGAGATGTTTGGTTAAGGTGTGGAATCACTGCTCTAGTTTCTCTCTAATAGGTTATTTGGGCCATAATTAAGATTTTTACTATGGTAAAGATGTAAACAATGTCTTTGCTTTGGTATCCTTATTAGCTGAGACTGCTGGAATGTATTCCTTACAAACAAAGGAACTCTCTTCTATTTTCTTTATTTGTGTTGGGAAATTATTTTCCTATCATGCAGTATGTCTTTATAGTCATGATTTAGTGCTGGTTGTTGTGGAAGACAGATGTAGTTTACTCTGCATATAGGAATATAGAAGAAGATAGCAATTTGCTCGCCTAGATTTCAGTGCAAGCTGCAGGTCACCTTTGGATTTTTTGGGGATTTTTTAGTACTGGGGATCAAACTTGGGTCCTTGCGCTTGCGCAGCAGGAGGTGAAACCACTGAGCTAAATCCCTGGGCCACCTTTGGGGTTTTGATGGCTGTTTCATTTTATAAACTGAAGACCGATGACATTTGTGCTGATATTTCTGATAGTTCCTGAAGGTTTCTTGTATTAGTTAGGGTTCACTAGAGAAACAAAATCAATATAAAATGTAATTATAGGAGGGATTTATTAGGTAGGCTTACAGGATCAGAAGGAGAGGAGTCCCAGTGGCTGTCTGCGGAATCACAGGCGGTGGAATCTGAAATGCCTGTCTACATGCTGGAGAGCCAGAGGATCCTGGAGCAGCCAAAGGCCTGGAGCTGCCAAAGGCTTGGAGCTCAGTGCAGAGTCTGCCACCTGCCTGTGGTGGAAACTGGGAGGGTCTACATTGGAAGCCTGGAGAGCCTGCCCTAGAAGACTGAAGGAACTGGAGATGGTGTCCCAAGGCAGTGGTGAAGACCAGAGCTCTTTGAAGAAAAAGGGCAGCCTTCCTTCTGCTTTCCCGTTTTATTCCATCCAGGGTACAAGCCTGTGGGTTGGTGCCACCCACAGCTGGGGTGGGGGTTCCCTCCTCAGTTTGCAGCCTGCATGTCAATCAGGCACACCTAGAGCGGTACTGATCTGCTAGGCCTCAAGTCAGGCTCACAATCACAATTAATGATCACACTTCTCATTAAAACCTTTACCTCCTGTGTGAACAGTTACAGTGCTTTTTACCCTCTTGTGAATGTAAACACCTGGCCATATAATTAAGCCAGAAAATCTAGGTGCATGTTTGCGTGATCACATAGTCAATTTGTAGCTTCTTTGGATTGGAGGAGTGCTTTGTCTAAGTCCAACCTGGTCCCCGGAGTTGGTTTAAAAAGACTGATCTTGAGGTGGATCTTGTAGCTCAGTGGCAGAGCATATTATTAACATGCACAAGGCCTCGGGTTTCATCCCCAGCACCAAAATGAAACAAAACAAAAAGACAGTGATGTATGTGGTACTGTCTTCTTTCTCTAAGGGCAGTGGCTATGCTGGACTTTGACTTAAGGTTATTTGGTAGAAAGTACAAGGTTTGGAGATGTAACGTTCTTCTTGCTTTGATTTCTTTAAAAAAATGATTGGTTAGATGTAACATTTCAAAAATTGTCATTATTTTGTTTTTCGAGAGCCCTCTGTGTAGTTGGAGCAGAAAAGATGTGTGATCCATGGTGGCCTTCCTCCTGTGTGTTAGGGAGACCTTACTTGATGGTAGAAGTAATGGGGTTACTTCGCTGGCCAAGGATGAGGACTTACCTGCCTAACCCCAAACCAGTTTTGTTATAGCTAGAGCAGAGATACATTCCCCCAAATACCAGAATCGGTGGATGCTTAACTCCCTTGTATGAGAATGACATAGTATTTGTCTAGAATCTACACACATCCTCACATATGCTTTAAATTATCTCTAGATGATTTAAAATCCTTAATACAATGTAGTGTGTTGCAAGTCATTGCTATACTGTATTGATTAAAGAATGAAGATAAAAGATCTGTACATGTGTAGTGCAGATGCAATTTTTCCCTCCTGAATACTTTGGATATTTGATATTTGACCCAGGTGGTTCAATCTGTGAATGTAGAACCCACAGATATGGAGGGCCAATTGCATGTGTGTACATATCAGTATGTATACTATAAGCAAATGTAAATATATTCCTTCATAGCTGCTAATTCAGAGTAGCATAGTGGAAATTCTCACCTTTGACTTACAAGAAAGACTTAGAAGGGACATCTGCTGCTGATCCTCCTTGACCTGTTCAAAGACAGGCTCACTGGGTTTGACGTGACACTCCCATTTAGATAATTTCTTCACAGCTGTGGGCACCTGGAGGCTATCTCTCTGCTCACCTTTGTGCACACTGCTTCCCTTAATCACTGATGTGACAGGTGTGTGGAGGTGGGAGGCACTGTTGGCTGAGAGAGACAGATTACTTACTTAACAGGCAGGGCACCTGGTCACTTCTGAAGTCCCCGGAAATGAGACTATGCGCCTCAGGTGGGTGCTTGTAGGGGCCCTTGGCTCAGCTGGCCTGCTTTTCTAGTTTACTCATTCGTTTTCCTCACCTCCTTCTCTGCAGCTGTTCCCAGGTTGGTGACCTCCTGGGGCTAATTAGTTACCTATGTCACCAAGAAAAAGGCAAAGGTGATAGAAACAAGGCACCTCATTTTCTGGTGTCTTCACTTAGTTTTTAGCATCCTAGGAGTTTGAAATCAAAATGGCAGCAAGGTAACAAGTCCTCCTTCAAAAAAAGAAGAAAACTTACCCAGTTGATTTCTGATGTTCTGCCAGCCTCTGCTGTCCCCAGCCACCCTACCTCCTGACTCTTCAAAGCCAGTGTCAGCCACTTTCATTTTAGAAGTCATCACTGTCTCTCATGGATCGTTTGCTTCATCTTCCTGTAGGAAGCATGGAGTCAAATGTTACACAAGCTGAGTATCACTTAGTGGAAATGCCTGGTACCAGACTAGTTTGGTTGCAGACTTTTTCAGGTTTTGGAAAGATTCACACATCCATAATGAGACATTTTGGGGATGGGACTCAAATATAAATACGAAATCCATTTATGTTTCATATACGTCTTACATGTAGCCTGGAGGTAATTGTATACACAGTTTCTAGTGTACCTTTGTATTGAGTGTCACCTGTTCCACGAAGTCACATGTACAATTTTCCACTTGTGTCATGGTCACATTCAAAAAGTTTCAGATTTTGGAGCATTTTGGATTTTCAGATTTAGGAATGCTCAACCTGTAATAGGATGGAATAGGGAGAGCCAACGGAATAGGGAGGGCCAACAAGTATGAAACAAATTTCTCTGTAAAGCTAAGGAACATGATTTCGGCGTTTTGAAATTAGGGATAAATTGATGGACCCTACCAAAGGAAAAGGCAGTGTCAGGTGCTTTCGGTGAACCCTGTCCTCTGCGTCAGCCATTCAGCTGAGGAAACAAAGCTGCAGTGTGAGGCGGGTCTCCCTCTGGGATTTCACCAAGCAGCCTCTGCGCCTCTGCTGCCTGCTGTTTATCTTCTCAGCCAGGCATTTCCACAGCACCAGCCAGGCGCCATCCTCTCCGTGTCCCCTGCAGACCCCAGGCCACGGTCTTCCACCTCTTGGCCCACATCCTTGGAGCTTTCCAGCTGGGTGCCTCCAGCGGTGGTCTGGGAACAGCAGTATCTTAGCACCCGACCTGTGCTGCTTAGTGAGAGCCCTAGGCAACTGAGCCTTCAGACTGCATCAAGATGCAGCTCCTGTGGTAGGGCCGGTGGGGCCTGGGACTCTGCACTTCTCCGCGCCGACAATGGTCGGATCTGAGGCAGTGCCTAGAGTGAGTGCCTGCGCTACACTGATGCCGGGGTCAGCAAAGCGTCTGGGTTTTCTCACCGCATGGCACGACACTGGCTCTCCAGGCCTCTGGGCTCAGTATTCATGTGGGGAGTCCACGTGAAAGTACAAACGTGCTGTGCCCGGAAGGCCTTGGTGTTAAGGGTGGGGCTGGTGCAGGGGAAGACAGGCTGTGCACAGCTGAGCATTTCCGTCACTTTACATTTATTTTATTCACACCTCACAACGATCCTGTGGCACAGATACTGATTTGACAGAGGAGGAAACAGGTTCAGGGAGGCTGCGTAGAGGAGAGTGAAGCGGCCTGAGTGTGAAGTCAGACCTATCTGATGTCAGAACCTGTGTCTGCATGCCGTTTCTTTGCCTGCTCCCGGCGCTTGGTCAGAGAGGAAGTTAGGGAAAGAGGAGACATAAGGCCTTGGTCACACATGCTGGCGAATAGAGGTTCTTGGGCACAGGGATGAGGGTGAGAATGCACAAGTGGCTCCCGGCTCTCATACAGCAGGCCCAGAGCTCCCTAGCTCCCTGGGAGGATCTGGCCCCCGGCTGTGCACAGGGCTGAGCCTGCGGGAGGGGTACAGCGCTCGGAGTTGAAGTCCATTTCCACGGCCAGTTGTTCAGATTGGTGACGCCCCTGACCTGCCGACCTGGGAGAGGCCCATCCTGCCTCCCTCGACTCGTGCATCTGGGACCCGTGTGTGGCAACACCCTGTGCCGAGCCCTCTGCCTCACTGGAGGGGTGCGTGGCTGGTTCCTCTCTCTCTCTCTCTGCAGCTATTGCCTTTGTTGCCACACATACTCCTCGTTGCTCCACACGTGAAAATTTGAGCTTGGTACTTTCACCGAATGATTGTACAGCCCTGCGTGACCCCGTATAAATTTTTAAAATGGATTACTAAACTGCCATTGCTGAGGTGCGCCTGGGGAAATCTCTGCCTCAGGATGCTCATAATGAAAGGAATCGACCAGGCTGAGCAGATGGACACTGCTCATCTTTTGGCAATCATTTGACAAGGACGCAGCGCCTCCAGGTGCCCTGCATGAAGCTGCTCTGTGCGGCAGAGCCCTACACCCTGCGGCTCCGTGGAATGCAGCCCCCACTCTTTAGGCAAGAGAGCAGGCTGCACGGTAGCCCTTGGCTCTTTATCCTTGAGACCAGAGGTGTGCATTGCATTTAATTACAAGTGATTATTTTAATTATAGGCGCACCATAACAATATTACAAAAAGCTTAGGATCCGGAAGAAACAGCCACATTTGCTACCTCAAAACAATCATTATCGGTTTTTAAAGTTTTTTCAATGATTGTTCACAGGCATCTCTTGTTTTGTATCTCTGTTTTCCTTCATTGCTGCAGAATCTCCATAGGTACTATCTTAATGATTGCGTAGTATTCTGTTGAGATGCTACACTCTTAATTATTTAACCCTATTGTTGACATGCACATCTCTTTTGTCTTTTCACAAGTATTAATAATGCTGTGAGGTATACCATTGTGCATGTAGCTGTTTCCATATTTTGAATTAGTTTCCTATGATAGAGCCCTAGATGTGGCATTCTTGGGTCAAAGAATTGGAAGATTTTTATGGCTTCTCAAACATAATTGCCAGATTGCTTTCCTGCAGAGTGGAGACAATTTACGATGCCTTCAACAGGGCATTTGTTTCCCAAATGGCTGCCAAGGGTTAGGGGTGAAGCCTCCCGTGGTGGGAGAGGGATGTGTGTGTGTGTGTGTGTGTGTGTGTGTGTGAAGCTTCTTAGTTCATGCCTATGTTGATTAAGCCCTTGTAAGAGCGCTCATTGTCCTTGTTAGTAGGAATATTCTAGGTGTCACTGTCAATATAACAATTATCCAGTTCAGGGTTTAGTTGAACAGTGTGTTGGCCATGGGATAAAGCAAGCTGCATGTGACTTGTTTGAATTTGTACAATGGACAAGACCATTCAGAGATTGTGACTAAGTTCCTCATGGTACCCTGGTTTTTGGGAAAGCCTAAAGATGGAGTGAAGGTGGCCACGCAGGAGGCTGGTACTGTAGAACCCACAGTGGAGGGCACTGGAAGTACTGGTAATGTGCCCAGGGGCCACGTGTGCCTAATGTGCCTACTCTGGGCTGGGCAGAGCACCTTGCCTCACCTTACCAGGTCAGTGTTTTCTTTATTCGTTAAGTTTATTGGTGCATTTTAGATATGCATAATGATCACGTTCATTGTAGGGTATTTGTGCATGTACACAATAGATCTTAATTCCTCTTTTTTTCCCAATCCTCTACCTGCCCTTCAACCTCTCTTCCCCCCTTGTTTATAAAAGCATTGTTTCCATTTTTCCTTTTTTCTCATTTTTTTGTTTTCCTTCTTTCCTTTCCCCTCCTCCCTCCCTAGTTCCCCTTTCCATTTGAGCATTTTTTTTTCCTGTTTCATAATATCTAGAATACATTTTGGTCCTTATTTACACTTTTGGTTTCTCACACCAGAGAAACAAGGTGATATTTACACATGTGTGTTTGATTTATTTCACTTAAGAGTATGTGGTCTCAAGGTGCATCCATTTACCTAGAAATGGCTCAAGTTTTTCCTTCTTTATGGCTGAGTAGTACTCCATTGTTTATAAAAATCTCACTTCTTCTTTATCCATTCTTCAATTGGTGGACATTTGGGCTGTTTCCAAGATTTAGCTATTGCAAATTGTGCTGCTACAAACATGGGTGTGCATATATCGCTGTGGTATGATCTTTTATGTTAGAATCTGTTTTTTGTGGTATGATGTTTTTAATTCTTTCAGGGGTAGATACCAAGAAAGGGAATAGCTGGGTCAAATAGAATCTCTAGTTTTAGTGTTTTGAGGAATCTGCTCACTGATTTCCACAGTGGTTGCACCAGTCTACTGCATTCCCACCAGCAGTGGAGCAGGGTTCCTTTTCCCCCACAGCCTCACCAGCATTTGTTAATGGTTGATTTCTTGATCATAGCCATTCTTTCTAGAGTGAGATGGAATGTCAGCGTTGTTTTATTTTTATTATTATTACTTTTTTGGTACTGGGGATTGAACTCAGGACCTTGTGCTTGCAAGTCAGGTGCAACGCCACTGAGCTAAATCCCCAGCCCTCAGCGTTGTTTTAATTTACATTTCTCGAATGATCAGTGATGTTGAACATTTTTTCATATATTTATTTGCCTTTTGTACTTAATCTGAGAAGTGTGTATTCATTTCAGATGCCTATTTTTGGAGTGGGTCTTTTATATTTGTGTGGTCTGTTTTTTTTGAGTTCTTTATATATTCTAAATAATAGTCCTTTGTCTGAGGAAAAGCTGGCAAAAAGTTTTTCCAACTCTGTTGGTAATTTCTTTTGCTGTACAAAAGCATTTGACCAAGTCCAACACCTGTTCATAATAAAAACCCTACAGAAAATTGGAATAGATGGTCTTTATCTCAATCTGATAAAAGCTACCTGTAAGAAACCAATAGCCAACATCATACTAAATGGTCAAAAACTGAAAGCTTTTACTGTGAAATCAGGAAGAAGACAAGGTTGTCCACTATTACCACTCCTATTCAGTATAGTTCTGGAAACATTAGCCAGAGCAATTAGACAAGAGAAAGAAATAAAAGGAATAAAGATATGAAAGGAAGAAGTTAAATTATCATTATTTGCAGATGTCATGATACTCTACATAGAAGACCCCAAAAACTCCACCAAAAGACTTCTAGATTTAGTAACCAAATTCAGTAGCATCTCTGGATACAAAGTCAACACTCAAAAATCAATAGCATTGTTGTACACAAACAACAAACTCAGAGAGAAATTAAGGAAACCACACCTTTCATAATAGCATTGAAAAAATGAAATACTTAGGAATCAATGTAACAAAGGAAGTAAAAGATCTTTAGATTGAAAGCTACTCTGAAAAAGGAGATCAAAGAGGATATCAAGAAATGGAAAGATTTACCTTGCTCTTGGGTAGAAAGAACCAACATAGTGAAAATGGTCATACTCCTAAAATTGTTATACAGATTTAATGCAATCCTGATCAAAATACCAATAGCGTACCTCACAGAATTAGAGAAAACAATTCTAAAATTTATCTGGAACCAAAAGAGACACAATAGCAAAAGCAATTCTGGCCAACAAAGATAAGGCAGGAAGCATCACAGTCCCTGATTTTATACTACAAAGCTACTGTGATAAAAGTAGCAGGGTACTGGCAAAAAAACAGACCCCAGAATCAGTGGAACAGATTGGAAGATTCAGAAACAACACTAAACACACTCAATCACCTTATCTTCTACAAAAGAGCTAAATACCACTGGAAGAAAGATAGCCTCTTTGTAGTGGATTAACTAATGGTCAACTTGTAATGCCCGGCTGAACTGAATCAGTGTGGTTGGGTGTGGAAGAATTGGTTTTTTTTTTTTTGGTACCAGGAATAGAACTCGGGATCTTGTGCTTGCGAGGCAGGCGCCGGAACCACTGAGCTAAATCCCCGGCCCTGGATGGTTGCCAATCGCCATAAAGAGAGAACTGGAGAGGACGATCGTGGCCTATTGATTTTCTAGGAGAAGCTTGCTGCAGATGGTTTTCCTGATGTGAACTAGGCTGTTCTCATCTGAGGAGCTTGGGGCCTCGCTGTCGCTGGGAATGGCTGCTGTTCTCGTCAGGGAAGCTCTGATCTTCACCGTGAGCATCACTTCCTGGCTCCAATGTGGATCCCTCAGCCTGTGGCACAAATCCTTCATCCCACCGGCCTAGGTTTTCTGGCTCCCACCACTGGCCTTTGGGCCTTCCAGGTGCAGATCCTCAATACAGACAAGCATGAGACATTGCCTTGGGTTCTAGGCCTCTGGCTGGATTCATGGAGGACTTTGCCTTGGACTCGAAGCCTTCAGCTGGACTTGTGTGGGACATTTCAGGACCTGGGCTTGATTCTTTGGGCCCGTAGTGTGTGGTTAATCTCTTACACTTCTTTGCATTTGACTTTTTGAGTAATTATCATAAAACAATCCTATAAATTATATGTCCTGTGTTTAATTGTTTTGCCAAAACCTGACTACAATGCTCTTTAACAAATGGTGCTGGAAAAACTGGCTTTCCATATGCTGGAGACTAAAACTAGACCTATATTTCTCACCATGCACTAAACTAAAATCAAAATGGATCAAAGATCTAAATATTAAAACAGAAACACTAAACTACTGAAAGAGAATAGGTAGAATTTTTGGAGACATAGGTGTAGGCAGATTTTATGAATAAAATCCCGATTGCAAGCGGAATATTACAAAGAATCAACAACTGGGATCTCATCTTCTTAAAAAGCTTTTGCAGAGCAAGGGGTCAGTGTTTTGAGTGCTGAATGGGGGTGCTGAGGTTTACAAGGATTTTGGGTGTACTATGATGAGCAGTTTGTTTTGATTTTCATCACTGCAATCTTTTTCAATTTGTTAACTTTTCAATTGCATCATAAATAATAAATACCTGAAAGTAGGGATGGTATTAAAATTTACAGTAAGTGTTCTCTAAAATGTCCAGTGCACCGTTTCATAGTTGTGGTTGTTTTGTATCTCTCAAATGAATGAGGGAAATTAGTACCTTATCCTCATGGTCCCAAATATTTTGGCGACATTAAGTAATAGGATCCCATAATTCTTGTGCTCACATGCAAAACATCCAGCTGACTCCTCAGGGGTAAAGGAAGAGGAAATTTCAGTGGAGGAATTTTTCAGTGTCGATGTCTAAGCAGAACTCTGATTCTTGTATATAACCTACCACACCAACCTTTGGGATCTCTTCGTTTTACAGTTGAGGAAATTGAACCCATTTAGGATAAAGTGTCTTCCCTGAGATCACACAGATGGGGTGACACTGGCAACCTCCTGCAGGGTGTCCCGGGACCCTTTCCTCTGTGCTCTGCTAGAGGAGGAGCCTGGGCTGCTTGTTGCACACCCCTCCCCCTGCCCTCCACAGAGATGTGTTGGAAATTTTTTTGTTCTGAGGCTATACTTATTTGTCTTCTCTTGCAGCCGAATAGGGATGTGTTTTGAGATTGTGGCTCCAGTACATTAAGTCAGGTCAAGTGCAGAGCCTTACAGGTCTGGAAATTTTTATGGAATGCCAAGGGACTGTGTGGAATCAAATTTCATTGATATACAAAATTACAGCTTTGCATTATTTCTGGGTCTCAATAGCAATTTTATAAAAATTTTAAAGGTATAATGTGTTAGATGTGGTACATAATTTGAGTGTGTATTTGCCACAATTGTGATTTTAGTAAAACTGTCAGTATGATCCATATGCCCAGAGTAGAGATTTAAGATTGTCCAAGGAGCATTAACTTTGAGCTTGATTTCTCTCGTGTGACTGAAATCTAAACTCCGTCTTTGCATCCACTGTGTGATTGTTTTTCCTCCTTCCTCACCATAACCTCTTGCCCACCCCCAATATGATGTGCACATTTGGTTGTGCATTTGAGATTCTGAAGCTAAACGCATTAGTGGTGAGGGCAGTATTCGTGGTGAATGGCAAATGAAATGAGCATGGAGACAAAGCGAGAAGGGGAATTAACAGTCTGCTGGTTTCTGAACAGCCCCTGTGATAACTGTCCTGGGATTCGAATGATTTGTAGGTAACTGGAACCTGCTTGTTCCATGGTGGCTCAAGGCCCCCTGAAATTGATGGTAAGCGGTCAGTGGTTACAGCCACTGGGTAATCAGGACCTGAATTTATGGGTATTTACATTTCAGGGGGCTTTGACTGTGTGTCTGAAATTTATAGGGTTAGAGGGGTTCGGCCTTGGTTGGACTGGATGGCTCACTTGATGCATGGTGCTGGAGCGTCAGCCCTGCTTCATTCGTGTGTCCCAGTGCAGGGGCGCTTTCTTCCTGGTGAGGACAAAGATGGCCTGGATAATCCACAGAGGGCACGCAATGGTCTGCTCTGCTTCCCTCACAGTCTCGCTGCACGCTGTCTCCTGTGCAGGACCAGGCTATGCACACCCGCAGTAGAAGGAGGACAGAGGCCCTCCTGGCCTCCCGCCAACGGTGCCTGTGTGGGGAGGCACCTTGCGACCTTGTCGGTCTTGAAGGGATTGTGTTGCCTTTCATGATAAAATATCTTGCTCTCAAAATAGGGAAAAATTAGAAGAACAAAACTTACCCAAGTGCCCTCTACCTGAATGGAAATCACTTATTTATTTTCCTTCATTTTTCTGCAGATAATTTTTATGGAGTTGCAGTCAAAATTTTAGGAAATTTTTACATTTTAGGAAAATGCTACGTTTTCAAAATGAATACCTGCACTGTTCTTTCTTATGTAATTCCCTTTATAGGGACTTCCTATTCACTGAGGGGCGTTTATGGAAATATTTCTCTTTAAACACTTGGATGAGTGGACCCGTCCTTTTTCCCTCAGTGAGCTGTCCATAGGCTGTGGGCCTCCCACCTTCAATCCTCCCTGCCCATGGCAGGCTAGCGGGCCAAGCACCCCCTTTCATTTGAGAGGCATTGATTGGAAAGCTCCTCTATCAGGGATGGCAAACCTTTCAGAGCTTTCAGTGATAACAGACAGCCCACTGCAGCATACCTGCCATAGGTTCACCACCGCTGTTTATCTTCCTGATTGTGAACAATTGCATAGAGAGCCTTTTTTCCCCTCAAGTATAGGAGATTGAACCCAGGGCCTGCCACCGAGCCACCCCCCACCTCCCTTTTTAAATTTTGAGACAGTCTCACTGAGTCGCTAAGTTGCCCAACCAGGCTGGCCTTGAACGTGTGACCCTCCTGCCTCAGCCTCCCAAGATGCTGCGATTACAAGCATGTGCCACCGTGCCTGTCTAGTGGCCTTTCCTGCATAAAGATTTGTGTGTTTAGGATTAGTTCTTTTGGGTATTTTCCTAGACTGGAATTGGTGGCCAAACAAAGGATAAAGGTTTAAATTCTACAAATGCCCACACACATTTATGTTGTATTATATTGATACATTGTTTTCTGTAACTTGAAACGAGTGATGTCAAATGTATGAGTGAACCATTTACAACACATAGTGTTTGGTATTATTGCTGTTTAGCTTTGTTAACTTCCTAGACAAAAAAATGGCATTAAGCTTTGAATTTCTTAAGTAGTAAGTTAGAACATTATAGGGCACATTTATTAGCTAATTGATTTCCTTTTTTTTTTGGATTAAAAGCATTAAGAACTTTTTAATTGGTTTGCATATGTAGTGATTCCATTCTACATTGGGAGTTGGTATCCGTATGGCACATTTTAATTCCTGATTTCTTGACTCAGGGTCACCTCCTCTTGGTCTCCAGATTGTAGTGGGTAGGAGGGGTGAGGTGTCCCAGTGAGGGTGCAAAACCACCCAGCAGTCCTGATCCTGACGGGAGCTGACGGGGGTGCCCACGCTGCTCCGCCTGGCTTCCGGAGGTGAGCATCTTCTAAGACGGCAGCACACGTTTGCTTCTGTTTGTTTCTGACCTTAACTGTTGCTTCAGTTTGGGTTTGTAGGTATTTGCCATTTATGTGGGAGTTTCTAGTGAGAGTAGGGAGCACGTTTGATTTTTGTTTATCCCAAACCAAACCTACACCAAAACCAAAAACCATGGGTGAGGATAATTCTGTCCTCAGTGTGCAGCGCGTCGGCTCCGGCCCGGACAGTGCCCCGGGCAGAGGTTGGCAGAAGGCGTGGTGCGTCCTGGGAAGAGAGGGGCAGTGAGGGCGGCTGGCTGCTGCTGAGGAAGATCGGGCGGAAGTCCAGAGGCAGGAAGGAGCCGGCACCGGAAGAGTCGCAGGTCGCGGCAACGGCTGTGGCAAAGCACCAAGGGCTCCGTGCC
This sequence comes from Heterocephalus glaber, assembly GCF_053883595.1. Lineage (NCBI taxonomy): Eukaryota > Metazoa > Chordata > Mammalia > Rodentia > Bathyergidae > Heterocephalus > Heterocephalus glaber. The sequence continues at coordinate 5,634,699 of NW_028258315.1, forward strand.
GCACGAGTGCGGTTCCGTGTGGCTGTGTGGAGAAAGCACTCGGCACGGCTTGGCAGGCCAGGAGAGGAAGCAGCTGTGTCCGGTGGATGCCTTCTAGAGCTGGGGGACCGCGTTTGCGTTCTACTCTAGTAGACCGATAGTTCATAGAGTGTAAGAAACACGGGTGACCGGAAGGACGATCTCGCACGCGCTAGTAATGTCACCTCGCTGCAAAGGCTTCCATGTACTTACTCTTTCTGTCTGTCCTTATCTTACCACGGGCTGGCATCAGACAGACCACGCTTTGATTAGCCCTGAGACTGTAGTTCTCGCGTCTGATAAAGTCTTGAGTACTTTCTGGGCACCGTGCAGTGGTGCGTTATTAACAGTTGTCTTAGGCCATTTGGGTTGCTGTCACAAAGCACCATAAACTGGATAGTTTATATACAACAGACATTTATTTCTCACGGTTCCAGATGCTGAGAAGTCTATGATGAAGGTGCTGGCAGGCTTGGTAGCTGATTGAGGGCTCCCTGGATTGTAGGTGACTACACAGCCTTCCTGCTGTGCCCTCACACAGGAAGGGACACAGGTTCTCAAGCCTCTTTTCTAAGGGCAGTGAGCCCATTCGTGAGGGGTCCACACCTGTGACCTGGTCACCTCCCAGAGGTCCCACTCCAGATAGCACCTGAATGGGAAGAATCCAACCCATGAAACCTGGGAGGACACATTCGGTCTGTACCAGACACTGCGTAATATGTGGAGTAAATAGTGGGGTGTGGAATAAGCGTGGTTTCTGGTGCTCAGATTCTCTCCCTGGGAGAGCAATGGAGGCCGTGGAGGCCCGCACCACAGGGAGGGCTCTGAGGACTTACAGCAAGTTGCCTGTGGGAGAGCAAAGGACAAGCCGGGCTCACGGCTGCCAGGCAAGGGAGCGGTTGCTGTTCACCGAGGGGAGAAAGCCTCGACCTTTACACTTGGCTGCCTGTGTTTTAGCCTTGAACGTTATGTTTTAGAGATGAAACACTGATTTCTTAAACGCAGAAGTATTGATGTTTTGATGCCAATTCAAAGTCAATTTCCTTGGTAGAGATCCCAACTCTGGGGAAGAAATCTGGAGCCTAAGGATGAGAGTGGAACAGAATTTATGTTTTGTGCTGGGCTCATGTTTTACCCAGCCAGCAAAATATCTTTTGAGTAAGTTTCTTACAATAGTCAAAATGGCAAAATAGCTATGAACAAACTTGCCATAAGAAATGTGGAAGGCATATATGATGAAGACTTTAAAACCCTAATAGAAGAGTCAAGAAATGGAGAGAGAAAGGTTTAAGAGTATTGAAAGGCATTCATTCTTTATACATTAATCTGTGGGATCTGTGCAGTTCCAAGTCAAAGAGCAGCAGGATTCCCCCTGCTGCTGTTACGGAGAGACTGGCGAAAGGAATCAGGACCCAGCTCCCCGCTACACTTGTCAGAGCACCGGGAACTTTAAGAGATGGGTCACGAGGGGCAGCTCGACGTGCCATGTGTTAGGTGTCTTATGAGGCTATGCCGGCTTGAATGTTGGCTCTGGACAGTGTAAACTTCTTGCTACAGAAGGATAAATAGGCAACAGATAAATGGAACTGTTCAGAAATCAACTGGATGGTTCTCAAATCTCTGCTGGAAGAATCCATTTCCCCCAAATTAAATGTTTAGGGAAATGAGTAATAATCCAAATGCATTATGTCCATTTCATATTTTATGCGCAAGAAAATTTCATATAGATAAAAGATTTAAGCATGGAATAATGTCAGGTAAAATGTCTTTAAGAAAACATGGGTGTATTTATTCATGATGTTGAAGTGAAGATCTTTCTCTAAGTAGGACGTTAGTCTCAAAGATCGTAATGTAATGATTGATAAATTTTATGATATGAACTTTAGGTTTGATTAAGAAAAGAAAAAACAAAACCCTGCAAAGGTAGTCAAACTGCCCCATAAAGTTGTTACAAGTTGCCAATTATTTGTAACATACATGACCAAGAACTGCTGATAACAATTTTTTAAAAATCCATAGAAATAATGAGAAAGCTAACAATCCAATATATTTGTGTGTGTGTGTGTGCATGTATGAATTAGTAGTTTATGAAAAACACATGTAAATGTGCACCCTCCCTGATAATCAGTGGAAGGCAAGTCAGTGAGACAGCGTTTTTGATCAGCTTGGTGAAAAAAAATCTCAGAGTGCTCATGAATGTTTGGGCAAACAAACTCCTTGCTGGAATGCAGATTCCACAGACAGAGGCTTTAAAAAACAAAACAACATAGCCTAATTTACTGCTGTCTTGAAAGTACCATACAAAAATGTCAGGGCTCGGTAAATGTGTTGAGTGAGGGAATGAAGATGTTGTCCTTGGTACAGTAACTTGAGAAATCTCTCTTGAGTGGAGTTTGACAATCTCCAAACAAAATGTGTGTGCCCATTCCCAGCAATCCTACCATTACACAGTTGCCCTTTGTCTGCACGTGAAAAGGTCTGCTAAGACACATGGGCAAGGATATTTATTTCATCACCATTGTTATAGCAAAACCGTGGAAATGGTCAGTGTATCAGTGAGGGGCACTGGTTAAATGAGTCATGACACATCTGCTTGATGGTGTCATCTACAGATGTTCAGAGTGAGGAAGGAGGACTTAAAATGTGCTGTCAGAGAAGGAGTTCCAAGGCATGTTGTAAAGAAAATCCATCTGTGGTTCCTGACTCTGTGTGTCTATGATCTGAAGGAGTTAGGTATGGTAGCTCACACTTGTAGGCTCATCTGTTCAGGAGGTTGAAGCAGGAGGATACCAACTTTTAGGCTAGCCTTGGCAACCTAGCTCTCAAAATAAAAGCACAAAAGAGCTTGGATAAAGCTCAGTGTTATCTGGGTATTTCAATCTCCATTATGGGTTTGGGGAAGATCAGATTTAATATGTTTCATTGATAGATTTAACAGATATTGCAGGAGTTCCCTCCTCCCAGTTAAGAAGGATCACAGGAAACTGTTTTAGGAAAAGTGACAAAAGTGACTCTCGAGGTGTAGATCAAGGAAGGGATCCTGTTGAAGTGTATGTGTGTGTGTGTGTGCGTGTGTACAGTCTGTTTTAATCTTAATTTTTTATTTTATGGTGCTAGGGATCAAACCCAGGGTGCATGCTTTTGTGCATGCTGGGTATGTGCTCTACTCCTGAGCACCACCCTCAGCCTTTTACTGTTTTTTAGCTCAACAGGGATGAACTGAGCATGAGCTTACAGGACCTTTTCTTGCTTTTTATTTCGCAACCCTAAGAAATATTAACTGGCAAAGTATTCCTCCAAAATTTTCGTTGCCAATTGTGATATTGGACTGAGATGAGCTTTATTTGTCTTGTCCTGTTTAGATATATGAAAATGTTCTAAGATAATAGACTTTCTCTGTTTTTTACCTCAGTGGTTTAGTTATCTAAGAAGGCTATGCACCTCTTTTAACATTTAATTTAATTTTATGCTTTTTTTCCCCCAGTACTGGGGATTAAACCCAGGGCTCCATATTTGCTAGGCAAGTGCTCTACCACTGAGCTCCATCCCTTCACCTTTTCATTTTATTTTTAGCTCAGTTGCCCAGGATGGTCTCAGCCTTGCGAGCCCCAGGCTCCTGGGTGTCTGAGATGATAGGTATGCACCACTGTGCTGGATTTATGCGCTCTGGGCTTTAACACGGGTGAGATCATAATGGTATGTAAGAGGTGGAAATAAGGAACTTGGGTTTGGATTTAGCTGTCAAAAACGGAGACAAAAAATCCACCCACGGGTTACTTTGTTTCACAATGGTTATGTATTTCTGATTCCTATTGATATATTTATTGTGGTTCCATATGAATTGATCCACATATGGGTATAATATGTGCATAAGTTAATTTAAATTACTTTCCATGCAAGGGGGTCACAGAATCTTTTGAATGTTTATGGGTGGTTTTACAACCATACTCATCCACAATCCAAATTAGGTACATGAAGCTCCTTGACTTCTCATGAATTTTTTAGCTGTGTACAATGTCTGAAACTTGTAGATAATTTAGAGAAAGCAAATAACTTGGGGCTGTCTTCTGGAAGCAATTCAGATCATGAATGAAGCTGGCGTCTTTTTGAATGCACTTTTAATTCAAAAGGGTACCAGTTTCATTCATAGTATTTATCCCAAAAAATTAAAGTAGAAAAATTTCAATGAGAATTTCTTCTAGGCTTTGCTATTAATCTGTCATAGGCTTCATAACTTACATTTATGTAGGGTTTTTTTTTTTCCTTTTGGTGTGTGTATTTGAGAAGGCTTTTTTCATATACTTCTCACTTAAGTTTCATGACAACACTGAGAAGTAGACTGGGATTTATCTTTGTTATCTGAGGACTTATTGTTTGATATTTGAAGACAATATTGCCAACCTAAAAAAGATGTTAACAATGCTGCAGAATATTAGAGCAGAGAAAAACAAGGGGCTATCAAAGCTTCCAAGATTCAGCTTGTCTTGTAGCCTCTGGGAATGTGCTCATTTGAGGAGGTTTTTGAAAAATTGGGCCATTCTCAGGGTGTGCTAGCAAATGTGGGACTCCATTCTTGCTTTCTGTTCTTTGCTTATGCTCCTTAAAGACTCATCTCTTAGAATTTCAAAATCACAGATACAGATATCAATGTCAAGGGGTCCAGTTTGTGCTCAAGTAAAAATGAGAGCACCTGCTCTATGTAGAAGATTCTGGAGTGCTGGAGACTGGCTCCTGAACAGCAGAGGCATGGTCCCTTTCCTTAGGGACTTGCATCTGGTGCTTTCTCCTGGGGATTCCTGGTACTGAGGTGGGCATGTCCCCATTCCCAGCAAACCTAGTGTTTCAGGAGACTATCATCAGGTCAGTAGAGTCCTGACACTTGTGTTAGTGGTATAACAGGGCAAGTGCACTTTCCCAGAAAGAACACAGTTTGTTAGCGTTCTCTTCATTGAGACACAGTAAACACAATCCACAGCTTAAAGGAGGGGAGGATTTTTGGTTCATTTTCCAGTGGGTTCAGTCCCTGGTCAGCTGGCTCCAAGACAGAAGCAGCATGCTGGAAGGGCTTGGTGGAAGACAACCACTCAGCCCGTGGCAGCCAGGGAGCAGAGAGAAGGGAGGAGCCAGGGACAGGAATGTACCCTTCTAGGTCGTGTTTCCAGTGACCACCTCCACCTAGGCCCCACCTCCTAAGAGCTACGAATTCATCCATGATGAATCCACTGATGAGTATAGTGCCCTATGATCCAGTGACCTTCTAAACACGAGACTTCTGGGGACATTTTCCACCTACACCACAACTCGTTGTGTGGCAAATAACCCAGATTAGAGGATTCCGGGATGGATGGGTGTGTGCATTTGACCAACAGAATACAAATAACAAACCTCATAAAGTGAACTTCAGTGGTATTAAACATCACGGTTTATTAATATATTGTGTCAGTCTCACTTGTCCCTTGTCACCAGGCTGGGATGTGCCACAAAATCCTTCATGTGGATCCAGATTGCCTGTCTGCTGGGAGCTACACACACCCCGAGAGGCTATGACCGGCTAGATCTCATTTCTTGGACATTTCCAAACTTACTGCAGTTTTATACTTTGTTCTTTAATTCATCCATGGACACTTACTGGATAAAAGGCCAATTGGTGTAGGACTATACTTAATCATTTTATCTGATTCTCAGCTGTATTCACAAATTATACACCATAGCTTTTACAACACAAATCTGCAAGTATTGCCATTTCATATGGTTTTTCCTTGTTGGTAACTTGTTGAGTTTCCCCCAGCTGGCACTTTCCATTAGGAAATTTTTTCAGGACTCTGCTGTAGATTGAATTGAACTCTTCTGGGAGTTAGATTTTCACAAGGCTTAATGGAGTGGAGGGTTCCAGAGGGAGGGAACAGCTACACAAAGTCTTGCACACAAGAAACCATTTTAAAAAAGGAAACTAATTCTGATGAAGTGGATTATGTGCTAGGGGAGTGGTGATAGGAGAACCCAGAAAGGTAACCAGTGTTTGGTTCAGTGATTTCCAAATTTTGATGCATATTGAAGTCATCTGGGATTTAAAAGGGTTTTAAAATACTGCTGTCTCATTTCCCCCAGACACCTTGATTTAACTGGTGAGGAGTGTGTCTGAGGCATTGTGAATTGTAGAAGCTTCACAGATTTCAGTGCATAGAAAACTGGGAACCTCTGAGCTAGTTTATGAAGGCCTGATAAATTATGCAGAGGCATTTGGACTTTGTCCATGTAGAAATACATAGCAGTGAAGAATGCTGAAAGATTTTAGCCAGTGAATCTATAAAGTAGAAATTGTTTTGATTGCTTTGGGAAAAATGGACCGGGGAGGTGAAGATTAGAGGCAGTGAAACCAGTTAAGGGTTCCTGCAGGAAAAGGCGGCCAGGTGCAGGGATGGCCATGGAGGTGGAAGGAGAGAACTGGAGCCCTGAAGTGCTGAACAGAGGGAGTCAGCAGAACTTGTGATGAATGAGATTAGTGTGGGGGTGAAGGAGAGGGAGGGGCTGAGTCTGGAGAAGTGGGGCAGGAGGGGGACGATTTGGGGATCCTTTCCTTGCTTTGGCAAGGGTGACCCTGCCTGCCCCGCTGGGCCACAAGGACCGCTGAGCTGGTTTTTCCTTCTGTGAGCTGGCTGAGCACTAGCTCTGAGCTCGCTGCCTGGAGTCCCGTTCTCCTCTGCAGGGTGGCGCCTCCTCCCCCTCAGCGTTCTGTGTGGTATTTCTCCAGTGTCCAACTGCGGTCCTATATTTATTTAAAGGAAGTTCTTCTCATTCTTGTGGTCCACAGTGATCCCGGAGGCCATGAGATGACCCTGGCCTAGCACCACCTAAGGAGCTCCAGTTGCTTTGCAAAAGCGGAGGGTGGTGAAGGAGATAACAGATTTCCTCACTCTTGCATAGACTGGAATTGAAAATTTAGATCCTTTCATTGGAAAAGTGTGTGGAGAATCGTGAGGCAAATCTTACACAGCAATCTGGAGTCTTCTGAGCACAAAATACAATTTCTAGCCAGTGTTTAGTTGTGTTCCATTTTAAGAAAATCCAATGTATAAAAATCTGAATTTACCAACCAGACACATAATGGGTGCAGGTAATATTACTCACTGATGATTCTGCCAGTAGATTCTTAGCTTTGTGAAAAGATGTCCTGAGGATCTTCTTGTACAGTAAGATTTCTGTTCTTTGAATGACTTGAATTTTAAGCTATTCTTTATTCCAAAATATAATTTCTAGCTGGGTATTATATCTTCTATGTATTGTTATAAGAATCCTGGACAAGCAGTAGTCAAGACTAAAACCACTTTGTCCCCATATCAAGTTGGAAATTTGAAAGAGTTTTAATTTTTGTTTTTTGTTTTTGGCAGTACTGGGGATTGAACATATGGTCTTTGCACTGAGCTATATTCTCAGCCCTTTAAAAAAAACTTATTTTTTTATTTTGAGACAAGGTCTTGCTATGTTGTGCAAACTTGGCATCCTCCTACCTCAGCTTCCCAAAGTCCTAGGTTTATAGGTGTGTACCACCAGGCCTGGCTGAGAATATCCCTTTATATAGACATTGTCTGACCTTTCCAAATTACTGTGGAAAGACTTTGATATAAAGATTTTCCACCCCCTTCCTTTCATGGAGCGCCTGCAGAACCCCATGGTAAAATCTTAACCCTCTGTGTAACAGTTTGGGCTGTTGCCATGGATGTGATTCAAAGAGACATGCATTATAGTTAATTAAATACACTATCAGTTTACCAAGGGGAAAGAGTAAGTTTTAAAGCCAGAAATCTCAGGGATAAATTTGAAATGAATATCATTTGATGGTGTGAAAAAAACAGAAATTATCGAAACACAATCTGACCAATAAAATAAACCCCAAAACTACACCAAAACCAAAAGCACATTCCATCACAATCTGAAAAAAAAGCACAGCCTTAGTATTAAATATTGGCAATGAATATCTCTCCCCCACCTTTCAAAGAAAGAATGAGATAGATATCAGCAGACCTTTGGTTGCCACATAGTACTTAGAGAAGTTTTTCCTTTGCTTATTTGTATGTATGTATGTATTTATAGAAGAGCAGAACAGAGGGGCAGGAACACCTAGCCATCTGTGATGGGCTGGTTATAAATGCATGTTCAGGGGCAAATGACCATGATAAACCACCATCTAGGAAACGCTTCATTTAAATGAAGTAATTTCCCTCCTGCTACCTCACAGAACAATCCCCAAATAAGTCGTTCCAGAGAGGGAGGGAGGGAGGGAGGGAGAGAGAGACAGACAGACCGACCTACCTACCTGGCTGGTTTTCAGTGTCATCCTGCAAAGTGCTCATTATGGAGAGGGGCCCGGATAGTATCCAGACGCTCAGTGAAGGAGCCATACTCTTGTTGGCTGGCATCTGGTTTTAGAAGTTATTTATAAAGCTGAACAAATTGAAAATGAATGACTCTGCTTAGATCCATCAGAGAGCTGCAGCGACTGGGTTAACCACTGCCTGGGAAGTGGAGAGGAGCGGGCTGCCTGGAATTATAGCTTCTCAGGAACAATTAGACTGTAATTGGTGGTCACTGAGGCTCAGCCTGCTCCTCCTTTGAGAGCCACAGACATTAAGCCCAGTCCTAGGGGAGTGTCTATACTTCTAGGAATCTGCTTCTGGGAACCCCACTAGAGTCTCACAGAAATCACCTCCAGTTGCTCACAGTAGGAGAGGAAAGGAACCATTGTGAAATAAATATGCCAAGAGAATCAACTCTCTTCTTAGCAGAAGCTTGCCCTCAAAAGAAACTGTTTTACGCTAAGTAACCCGAAGGATGGAAAATAGTCAACGCCATCTGCCTCTACTTTTCTGTCTTGCCCAAGGTGCAAAAAGAAAGCAGATATCCGGTTGTGAAGGTCACATTCCAGGGGAACAGGCTCACCAAAGACTGGGACCTAGTGGCAGAACTGAAAGACAGCTTCCCCAGAGTTCTCATTGTACCATCCGCCAGGCTCCTGGAGGGTAGAGGCTAAAGCCCAAGAAGTCCCAGGCTTGTGCCTTCAGGGAAACTCAGAGGCAGCAGGGGAGACAACAAAGACAGTGTGGGAGATTTTAGCCTTGACAGTAAACAGTCCAACTCCCAGCCAGGAAAACACAAACCCTTACTCTAAAAGCCTCTATCTTAGTTCCTTTCACAGCGCATTGCACCCTGCTTTCAAGGAAGAGTTAAAGGACATGCTAAAGGGCAAAAAGTAACTGAAGAGAAAGAGAAAACAGCCAACTCAGACTCAGATATGGAAGTGATGTTTGAATTATCAGACCGAAAATTTAAAGTACCCAGGATTAATATGCTAAAGACATGGACAAAAACCTGAATTTGATTCCCCAGCACTGAAAAATCAAAAGGAGGAAAGAAAGAAAGAAAAAAGCTAATGACTCCAGTGGATAAGTGGGTAGCATGTAAGCGTAGACAGGTAATATAAGAAGAGAGATTGGAGACTCTAGAAGGAATCAAAAGCTAATGCTGGAACTCAAAAAATCACTGTAACAGCCAAGTGTGATGGCGCACACCCGTAATCCTAGTACTCAGAGGCTCACGAGTTCTATCTTAGCCTGGGCAACATAGAGAAGTAGAGGGACCCTGTCTCAAAATATAAAATAAGAGGGCCAGGGATTTAGCTCAGTGGTTCCACTGCCTGCCCTGCAAGCTCAAGGACCCAAGTTTGACCCCCGGTACCAAAAGAAAAGAGAACTATTCAAAATATAAAATAAGAAAGGGATGTCGATCAGTGACAAGTCCCTGGGATCAATATCCAGCACCTCAAATAAACAGACAAAAAGTCACAACTGTGTAACAAAAATAAAGAATGCCCCTGAATGAATCAGCATACTGGACACAGCTAAGGAAAGAGTCAGTGGGCTTGAAGATACAGAAATAAGAATTTTCTAAACTGAAATATGAGGAGAAAAGACAGTGAAAAAACTGAAAAAATCTTCAAGAACTACAGAACAATTGTAAAGGGTATGACATATGTGTAATGAGTATTATAAGGAAAAGAAAAGACAAAAAAATATTTGAAGTTATAATGGCTGAGAATTTTTCAAAACTAATGATAGATACCAAACCACAGATCCAGGAAACTCATAGGAAAATACAGGCAAATACCAAAAATACCTTTGCTTAGACATACAATATTAAGAAAAATCAAAGACAGAGAAAATCATGACAGAAGCCAGAAGAAAAGCACATGTAAATATGGTACATTGGCACAAAGACAATAATTATATCAGACTTCTCTTCAGAAACTATACAAGTGAGAAAGAACAAAACCACCAACCCAGAATTCTGTCTTTGGGAGAAATTATCTTTTGAAAGCTAAGTAAAAATTTTCTCTGACAAACACTGAGGAAATTTGTTGCCAGTAGATCTGCCTGTCAAGAAATATTTTTTTAAAAAACATTCTTTTATTGGTACATTTTAGGTATACAATATGTTTACATTTATCATTGGGTGCTTGTACCTGTTCCTGATGTATCTTGGTTCTTATTTTTTCCCCATTACCTGTGCGTCCTTCACCCCCTCCACCCTTTCCTATTTATATAGATTTCATTTCCATTTTTTTTTCTTTTCTCATAATTTTTCCTTTCCCTTTTTTCCTTTCCCCTTCCCCTCCCACCACCCCTACACCTTTGGACCTTTTAATATTTCAAATTATCAATTATTCATTTTAATCTGTCAAGAAATATTTAGAGAACATTTAGAGAGAAGGAAAAGAGGGGCTAGCAACTCAGTTCTGCATAAGGAAGGGAAGAGTGTTAGGGAAAGAAAGACAGAGGGGCCTGTTGGTGGCCTCTGCTGAGGTCCTGTACCACTGTGGACATAGGGGCCACTGTGCATTGTGACCTTTGGCAGCCAACACATTTAAACATGATGGGCATAGTGAGTTCATAGTGAGTGCTCTGGCCCACGGTAAGAAGGAATCCACTCTGAAGAAACTGGGCAAACTCTGAATAAGAAATGAAAATATGATGAAAGCCATCTTCCCCTTATCTTTAAAAATAATAATTTATTTTCTCTTGTGCAAAGGAAACACTTTCATTATAGAATCATCATGCCAGTTCTGGCATCATTTTGAGGCTAATTCAGAGTGTTTAAGCGTAGACATTATAAACTCCTAGAAAGCCAAAACTTATTATAGCTTTTCAAATTAGAAATGAAAACACTTCTGAAGCATCCTGTCGGTTTTATTTTCTAAGAAGATAAATGTTGATTGCTATAACCCAAAGAAACTAAAAGACCTTGAGCATCTCTCCCATTCATTCATTCATTCATTCATTGAAAGAGAAAAGAGTTCTTTGAGACCAAAAGTTAGGAATCCAGTGTGGATTATCTCTTACTTTGGCCCATTTCTTGCTAGGACCTCAAGTGGAATCGCTGCTCTGAATTTTCCCTTCTGGGCCTAGGTATTTGGTCCTTTTAACCCAGGAACCTGAATTTTTTTAAATTGGTGGTTAAAACTGAAGCTTCTTATATTTATCAAATATTGGTTTCTTTACTGATAAGTGTAGAGGTAGCTATCACGCTTATAATAAAAGGTTTATAAACACTGAGAAGTGAGGCTGGAATCATGAATCGGGGCAGCACATGAGGTTATGTCACTTGTTGGGCCACAGCACTGCCATTCCAGTCTTGATTTGTCATTTCTGTGTTACCACAATTACTTCTGTTTTTCCCCTCATGATTTAACATTCAAACTGGGGGTGTGGGGGTCTAGATGGAGCTTGGGTTTAGAATGCATGAGGCCCTGGGTTCAATCCCCAGCACCAGAAATAAGTATTTGCCGATATACCTACATAACTAGATAACTAAAAAAAAATAAATAAAAACAAATGTATGCACTCTGGAATCAATAGGTAAATTGAATACAGTTATATTTGTTTATTGGCTCAAAGGGCAACTTTGTCTGTAATCTGATCATTTTCTTAGCAACTACACTATAATTTAAAAAAATAGCTCAAAGGTTATATCGTTAGCAATATGAACAGCAAGTGTATCCTCCAAAATCCTGTAGGAAAGGAAAGCCACGCTTTTATGAACTGGAGACCAAGGGGAACAAAGGTAGCAACATAGAAAGCAGGAACATAGCTTCTAATCTGTGTGTGTCCTCAGGTGCTTGGCGAGGTCTGGCTTTCAGCTAACGCCTCCCACACTCCCTGAAAACGCAGGGCTTCTCCCCTGGGGCTGACCTGTGGGCAACCTTGACACTTGACTTCTCATGGATGCCTTGTTCACGCTCCATTCTTGACACATGCAGTTGTCACGTGTTCTTCCCCCATGCAAAATTTGCTTGTGCCTCTGGCTCCACTTCCTGGCCCCTTCTAAGCTCTTCACCCGTCACTCCCTCACCTCCCCATCCCCTGCTTGACCTCTGGGTGAGCTAGAAAAGGCCTTGGAAGTCTCCCTTGCTTCTGTGTGTTTCTGTGCCTCTTTGTGCCTTCCTTGAAACTCCTGACCCCCTCTTTGTCATTCCAGCCATGTGGATCAGAATGTTCTTGCCACTGAAGCTGATGCACTGGACAGTGACCCCCTGGCTTGTGGGCTTGGAGATGTTCCTGGGCAGATCTGAGAGTAGTGACTGTGTTCGACATGTTGCCTGAGGAAATTCCTACTGGAGAAGGGCAGAGTGCACCAGGCGCAGGAATGGATTTCTGGCTTTGTATCTGCTCTTCCTGCTGTGTACTGGTTCTTCTGCTTGCTGCCATGTTTGATGCCCAGCTTCTGGGCACACACTCGATCAGCAACTCACAGCCCAGCCTAATGACCTTGTGGTGTGGTGGAACATCTGCCCATGGTGTTGAAAGACCACCAGTTTTTGCTCCTCCGAATTCCAGGCACAGTGTACATACCTCATCCAGTTAGCCTGGGATTTGTTCTTTCCATCCACCTATTCATGGCTGTTTCTTCCTTTGGTGATCATCCAGGAGTATTCACTCTTGGCTGTCTCATAGGGGTCAAAGTGCAGACCCAGCAGCAGCTCGATGTCTCATTCTACACTCCAAGACCAGGCTGAAGGTTGCTGGACTCAGCCCATGGGTAGCCTGAGGTCTGAGCGGTTGGGATGCCCCTTGTGTATACCGTAGTATCCTTTAAAAGCTCAGGGGACCCACGAGCAGCACAACTGTTGATGAAGGAGTCCTGGAATTTCTTACAATAGAGGTGGTCATCCTGGGGCTTGCTGACGTCTTCATATGCATTTTCTCCCAGGATATACACATCTTCAATCTCAGTCCTCCTGGGTCCTAAGATGGAGAACAGTAGAGTGAAGGTGAGAATCAGGAGCCTTTCTCCCTGTTTCTTCAGAACTAGAGCAGGGAGGGATCGGAGGGAATGGGATGGGGTCACGGCCCTCCAGGCTGGTGTTGCTATCCCGTGCCTGGACCCCAGAGGTGGCTGGGATGCTAGTGCAGCTGGAGGATCCCTGAGCCCAGGATGGGTCAGAGGCCAGCAGCTGGCACAGGGAGCATCCTGTGGACACTCGACGTCCCAGGAGCCTCTGCCTAGGAACCCAGAGGTCAGTGGGCAGCATGGGGCCTCGGGCAGCTGTGTCCGGGCTGAGTAGCTGGTCTCCCAGATACCAGCCCAGGGAGGAACGGTGTTTCCATGGTAAGAGTCTTCAGAGACCCTTGGGCTGAGGGAATTGGTTTTCTCAGGTGGGGAATATTTGAGGTCCTTTGGGGCAAGGGAATTTGGGTTTCTCGGGTGGGGAGTATTTGGAGTACCTCAGGTTGAGGGAACTGGGTTTTGGGGTGATGGGTATTTACAGAGACTTAGGTTTGAGGGAACAGACATTTCTTGGGTGGAGAATATTTGCATCCCTTGTGCTGAGGGAATTGAGGTTTCTCCCATGGGGGATATTTGGGGTCACTTAAGGTAAAGAAATGGGTTTCTTGGGTGGAGATACTTGGAGATTGTCAGAATGAGAGAACTGGGTTTTCCCCCGTGGTGGGTTCTCGCAGATTGAGAAAACTTGGGTTCTTTCAGACTGAAGAAATTTAGGGTGCTCAGAGAAGAGTTGGGATTCATGGGGCAAAATGTCTTTGGGGCCCCTTGAGATGCATGCATTTGGGATTTGAAGAAGGAATCTTGGGGTCCTAGGACATGGAGAGGACTCTTAGGGGACTCTGGGACTGAGGCATTGGTCTCCGGGAGAAAGAGTCCAGGCCTCTCATTTGGGACACTTGGCCTCTCTATGCTGACTATTCAGGGTTCTCAAGTGGAGGGGGGTTGGGCTCATAGCCTCCAGTGTTTGGGGCTGAGCCTGTGGGGATTTAGTGTTCCTCTGGTTGAAGCCCTGGAAGCTGACAGCTTTGTGGTCTCATGCTGGAAGGATTTGAGTTGCTCCAGGTGAGCTGATTTGGGGTCCCTCAAGGTGCAGGGTTTGGGTGTGTCTTGGGGCTGAGGGAACTGGGAGCTTTCCAGGGGGAAGGGACCTAGCGGCTTTTAGGCTAAAACTGAAAGGTCTCGGGCTGGGGATTTAGCTCAGTGGTTCTGCCGCCTGCCTCGAAAGCGCAAGGTCCTGAGTTTGATCCCTAGTACCAAAAAAAAAAACAACCAAAAAACCCCCCAAAATTGAAAGATCTCACTGAAGGTTATGAGGGCTTCATAAGCCTGGCACAGGTTCCAGACCTGTCAGTGTTTGGCCTCCTGGAGCTGCCCTCCTGAACAGGAAAGCTGAATGTTGCTGAGCACAGTTACTCTTTTTTTTCTCTACTTGTGTTTTTTAAAAAAAATTTTATTTTCCCCCATTATTTTTTGTTTTCTTATTTTTTATTTTCTTTCTATATTTTGGGTTTTTTTTTATTGCTCTGAAAGTTTTTCATCTCAGTTCACTTTTTCTTTTTTTTTTTCAACTTGTTAAGATCAAAGTGAAATAAAAATACAGACTAGTCTCCAATAAAATAATTTGGGAATAACCTAGAATCTGCATGCATAGTTCATGGAAGCCTCTGGTGTGTCCAGAAAAGAGAGACTAGGCTAGGCTTTTATCAGGACAGAGAAATCTGTGTAAGTTATTTAGAACAAAAGTTCACTGACACATTTGGTGCTTGTGGGAGCTGACCAGGTCCAAGCGGCCAGGTGGCAGCTACTGTGATGAGCTGGTCTTCAGGTCACAGCTGGCAGTTCTACCGGCAGTTGCTACATGAGAACAGTCTTGAAGATAGGTCAGACTCTTTTGATGCTTTGGTTTTGTGAGTTAGTTCCTGGAGCAGGTGTCCTCCACCTGTTTCCCGTACTTTCCCATTGTCCCCCACTCTGTTTGAGTGGGACATGACAGTGCTATCTCCATTCTGAATACTGAATTTTCACAGTATATCCAGTAGGGCACCTGCAGCATGGCCTCATACCCATCTCTGGTTGGGAGGAGACCCATATGGACAGTTACTGACCCCTGGAGACCGTTGGCAGCCATCAAGGTGAGGCAGGCCTGGCACGTCCTACCTGGGACTGAGGTAACATTTAACACAGCTTCTCCAACCTCCAGAGACCACACCTGAAGTCCAGATCACAGGAGTCTTGAGTCACCCGGACTTTGGGAAGCTGTTTGAGACCCAGAAAAGACTCTACCTGGTTGGAGATTGCACTAGTAGAGTGAGATGTTTGATTTCTTAGCTGGCTGCATGAGAAAGAGGCTCAGAAAAGACTCTCCCAGTCGGTGCTGCTGTGCAGGGCCACTGTCAGGAGGGTGTTTGTCCATGGAGACCTCAGGCCAGAGAACTTGCTTTTGGCTGCTGACCTGAACATCAGGGTTGCAGACTTTGGCTTCAGGAAGGAGTTCACCTTTGGCAAACAAGCCGGATACTTTCTGGCGCAGTTCCCCTCATGCTGCCCCAGAACTCAGGGTCAGACCCGTGATGGCCCAGGGGTGGATATGGGGTGCCTGGGAGTCAGTCTATACCATGGTCACCAGCTCCCTGCCTTTCCTTAGAGAGAAATTCTGGAAGCTGTGCTTATAGGTGCTGAACAAAACATACAGTATTCCTTTCTTTATATCCAAAGGGCATGAAAGCCCTATTGATTCATGGTCCTCATTCCCAGTGAGAAAGGGATTTTAGAGGAAGTCCTTGGGTACCCATGGGTAAATGTGAGCCATGTGAGGCCTTACTTCAACCCACTCCCTGATTGTCATGCCTTTCCAGTCTGAGTTGATGCCATGCATGGGCTATGAATGGGGCCACATTCATGACTCATTAGCAGGCAGGAGTAGGAAGAAGCAGTGGCCAGCTCTCTGCTTCTGGGCTGTAAAACACCCCAGCTGGAGGGCCACACCATCACCAAGAAGCCCCTGCCTTCAGCTGACTCCTCCAGCTGCTGCAGTTCTTTCTCATCTGTGAGACAGAGTCTAGAGTTGCTGTCAGCTCAAACCAGCACATCTGCCATTCCCTCCTTACTGGGTTCTCTAACCAGGAACTCAGCATCTTAAGGAGGACCAGGAGTCCCAGGAGAACAGCTGAAGTGCCTGTTAGTTCCTTCCCTGGGCTGGAGATGAAGACCGCCTTTCCCTAGCACAGCCTTCCAGCATAGTACTGTGATCTCCTCTTCTACCCGTAGCACCCGCATCAGCAGTGGAGTCTCAAACAGAACCAGTTGCTCTTATGCATCCTTCAGAAGAAACTCTCTCTATGTCAGGCAGCTATGGTTGAGACCAAAAGAATTTTCTGGAAGGGGTGAGCTAGACTTACCCTCCGGCAGTAGCCAGGACCAATGGGGCCACTGGGAAGTTCTACACCTTCCTCTGTAAGCACCTGAGTTGTCTGGGTTGCCTCCGGCATGTAGCTGCAGCGTGGAGCCATCAAGTGTTTCTTGGTGGGCTGCCAAGGCAGGGGCGAATATGGGGAGGTCAGGCTGGGTTTCCTGCACCTCACAAGGAAAGCTCCTGAGCTCATGCACTCAAAGGACATGATGCAGAAGGTGGCCATGTGCCGACAGCTGTGAGTAGGAGTCCTGCAACAGGTCAGGTCCACGTTGTGTCCCTGTGTGCATGTGTGTGCCATACCCAGCCCGGAGGACTTGGTTCAGGGTTGGACGGCAGCATGCACACCGCCCTGGTTCTCGCCATCGATTCATTTTAACAGGCTGCCTTGCTCCTCCATTGCATTCAAAAGCATCATGGCCAGAACAGCTGGTAGACATCAGTGTAAAGCACTGCCAGGAGCTGCCCGGGACCTAGAAGAGATCTCAGGTCCTTTCCCCAGACAAGTCCCTCCACCCTCTCCTGGGGGAAACTCCAGAGACTGTGCTCCTCTTCCCAGGCTCTTCCTCTTCTGTCTTTGTGGGGGAGAGGAAGTGGTTTTGTAGAAATAAACACAATAAAAACCTTAATTGGTGAACAGTTACAGCTTATTTTCTGAGTTGCTTTTAATGATGACTTGTAGGAAGCAATTACTGACTTAGTGGTTTTGGTTTATGTTTGTGTTAGAGAACATAGGGTTGTTACTTCCTTGACTAGTTTGCTAATAATGACATTAATGCCAGCAAATAACAATAGGATTTACTATTGGCCAAAGACTTTCTATACTAATCCAATTCATCTGAGCCACAAGTCTGCATTTAACAGATTAAGAAACATAGGCAGCAGTAGTTTCTTGAAAATCAGAGAGCTTTGGAGTGGCAGATCTCATGTCATGTGAGCTTGTACTGTCGCCTCAGTAATGTTCAGCCCCCCTCAGCTAAAGCCTGTAGAGCTCCAGTTCTGACATCCTTTTGAGGTCGGTTATACAGCTGGCTACTTTTTATTTGTGGGTTCTGGATCCATGGATTCTGTCAACCTCAGATCAAATATATTTAAAAAACATTGTGTCTACATTGAAGTATAGATTTCCTTTGTCATTGATCCCTAAACAATACAACAATTGACATAACAGTTACAATGTATTAGGTATTATAAGTGATTTGAGGTATGGTCCTGTGTTGCTCAATGACAGGGATGAGTTGTGTGAAATGCTTCCTATGTGATTTGTCACTGTGGAAACAGCATAGAGCACTCTTACACAAACTAAGATAGCTACAATGTCACCACTTGATAAAATCTATGGGACTGCCATCAAATGTTGACCAAAACATTATGCCAGTCATGACTATGTGGGAAGATATGAGTAGGTTGCATGAAAACACTGCATGGTTTTATATAAAGGTCTTGCGAATTTGTGCCTTTTGACATCCTCAGGGCGTCCTGGAACTAATTCCCTGTGAATATCAAGGGCTGACTGTACTGTTTCTTTAGTGGTAACTCAAAATCGTGAGGCATGAGACAACCTACCACTTTCTGTGTCCATTTTCAGTGCTCTGTGTAACTTAATTTTTCCTGTTTCCCTAAGTCCTTTTCTGCTTGAACAGGGTACAGTCCTTGGTTACAGATTCTACCATGGACATGTGAGCAAAACCTGAAGGTGTCTAGGCCTCTGGAAATACTAAGCGTGTGTGGGACCCGATGTTTCCCGGTGCATGGTGCCTTGCAGGTCTTTGGTGCACACCTTGGCCCCTGGTGTTGCACCTGTAGGAGGAGCCCGATCAGATCTGAAGCAGGGTGTTGGCAGGAAGTGGTCTCCATGTCCATCCTGTCCCCAAGTTTTATGAGGTAGATGACAAATGTGGAGTGATGCCTTTAGGAGGAACATCTCTTGTATATTTCAAATCCCTTTATTACACTAGAAGAGTCCAGATGATTTAAGAATGTGAAAATTAATTTATCCAAGTGATTAATATTTTGACATTCAAGAAGGTCTTAGGAACTGGATGTGTCTATAACATGTATAAGAAGTATTCGCCAAAGAAGTGCATTTATTGGGAAGGTACTATATACACTTTCATGGTGCTAGAGCTAGCAAGATTGAGTAAAATATACTACTTGTCCTTAAGGATCAAATATATTTGCAGATTCATTCAGAAGCATTTATTCAGCATCTTTATATGCCCAGCGTCAAACAAATAATAAAGAATTATCTCTCTACTTTGGTTTGTTGAGTGGTGAAGATAAGTATTCAGAGGGGGCACTTAACCCAGCCTGTGGTGTAAAGTGTCTTAGTTCATTGGAGATGCTGTACTAAGACCATAAACTGGGGTTGGCTTGTGAGCTGTAGAAGTTTACTTGTCAGACCCTTAGAGGCTAGGAAGTTTAAGAGCAAGGTGACAGTAGATTAGGTATCTGGTGAAGAACCGTTTCTCATTGATGCCACATTCTAGCTTTGCCTTCACCTGGTATAAAAGGCAAGTTAGAGCTGTGGTTTCTCTTTTATAAGAGCTTTAATCCCCTTCACCTATTTACCTCCCAGAAAACCTAGTTGCTCATGCTAGCACCTTGGGAATATGGATTTCAGCATATGAGTTTTAGAGGACACACACATTCACACCACAACAGGAAGTAGCTAAGTTTTTAAAGCCAAAGCTACATAAGAGTTAATTCTTATTGGGCCACGGTTTTAGCTCAGTGGCACTTCATCTGCCTCATAAGTACAAGGTCCTGAGTTCAATCCCTGGTACCAAAAAGTCAGTTCTTACCTATGTTGGAAACGCAAGGGTTACCACAGACAGCATATGTCTTGGACATCAAAGAAATAAAAAGCAACGGGCTTTTCCTGATTGCACAGAGCTTCTGTTCTTAGGTCTCCTGTACAGATGGTCATTGTTACAATTCCTCCTGTTGTTACTACGTATCTCCCAAATGTTAGGTCCCATAAGCGGATTGATCTGCATTTTTCTTGCTGCTCCTAAGGTTTTAAGATCCTGTATGTAAAAAGATGAGATTACAGCTCATTTCAGATAGTACTTTGGGCTTCAAGTGTTCTTGCACTGTTCGTACACATAGCCATTATGACGTGTGTAGGATGGACAATATGTGGACGAGAGAAGAGGGCGGGAAACAGATGGAGCTGGGGTGTGGGACGTGTTGAGGAGGGGAAGTTCTTGTGTTGTCCTTCCTTACAGTAACTAATTATGGACTCTAGTTCTTTTAGGAGACAAAGTTAAGATTCTGCAAGGGTGAAGAGGGGAGGGCATTCACATAGGGACATACAAAGATTGAGTTCTGTACTGTGCTTTATGGTATCTACTTCATCCCCACTGAATACGGGATTTCTATGTTCAGGAATCATTTTTATATCCATAAAGAAATCTGTTATGTAATTTGCTTAACTTTGAGGAGTTTATCTTGTCTCCAAAATAAAATCTGATTGGACATTTGAACCTCCAGGGACCATGTTCTTGGAAGATGCAGAGTAAGGTTACCAAGTGCAGTTGAGAGAATCAGATGGCTCTTTACTGAGAACAAATCACACATTGCCTTTGTCACCTCCCTGCCTCCCGAGACCGTCACACAGAGGGACTGCCCTGCAGAGACCATCACCCGGGCACACACTACCCTGCTGCAGGAAGGAGTTTGTTCGCAAGCGCTGGCACACAGCTGCTTCCTTGTACTTCCTGCGGCCCTCGCAGTTGGCAGATCTAAGAAATGTGAGCATTTATCAAAAAACACTTTCACTTTGAAATGTTCCTTGTTTCAGTCCAGTCCTTTTGGTAGAAAAGCAGTGTTTAGCCTTGCTGGGCTCCTGTACAGATCCACAGCACGGCAGCCCCCTTTCGGTTCTCACCCCAGTGTAAACGCCAGCCCTGGTGGAAGCTTCTCAAGTCTCTTTCCTCCTCCTCCATCAGGCGGGGAGGGCGTGCTGCACACCGCGGCCCGAGGCTTTGGGGCGGATCTGTTCCCCGCGTGCGGGCGCAGACGAAGAACTGGGGGCGCCGCAGGGTTCATCTTCTCCACGCTGAGCGCACCCAGCACGGTGCCGCCCCGCCCTGTCCCTTCGGGCCGCGGTGCAAAGGGAAGGCCTGGCCTCCGCTGCTGAGCCTGCCTGGGCGCCTGGGCGCCCCCGTGCGGGACCCTTCAGCCGCGGGCAGCCTCCGCGCTGCGCGATCCAGTGACCCCTCAGCCCCTGCAGAGCGGGAGCCCAGCGTCTCCGGTGCTTCCTGTGGGCACAGGCTCTTCCTAAGCTCGGCAGCAGGCTCCTCACAGGTATCAGCGAGCACTGTGCGGTGTGCTTACCGAGTTCACCCTGGGAAAACATGGTTCACTTGTTTAGGAAAGGGCCATAATTTATGCTCTTTGATTTAAAATTTCAGTGAATAGTTTTCTTAATTATTGTATACCTAAAGAAGGATGAAACACAAATGATCAGTGTTTGGAATATATGCAGTGCATATGATGGATAAATTAGTAAGCAAATAACACTCTAGAAGTAAAATCTCAGTAGTAAAAAGGAAGTACTGAAGATTAATAAGAATATAAAAAGCATTTAAACATCACTAAGATTACGAATGAATATGAAAGCATATATTTTTAAGCACCAGACTGGCAGAGATGGAAAGACTGGCAGAACCCGTGTGGGAGAGGCTTGGGACCACAGCTTGGGACGCTGCCCACCCGCTGACTCACCCTAACAGCTGGACAAACCCCGTTGGAGAGCGGCCGGGATGTTCTGGGCTCCATAGTTCAGCTCTCCTGGCTGTGCGCGGGGAGCCGCTCCCCACCCCCCAGCTCTACTGTGCAACTCCCTGGAGTCACTGAGGCCTGGCCCCGAAGCAGGCAGGTCCCCAGTGACTGCAAAGATGCTGCTTTAGGACAGAGGACGCGACGCGTCTCATCCTCCTGAAGCGAGTCGTTACCGTCTCGCCACGGCCCCGCGGCCACTCCGGACGCAGCCCCCCAGGGGTGCGCTGTGTGACCCTGGGCGGCCCTCGGGGTGGGCTCTGTCACCCTGCCTGGCACCAGCAGGCACAGGGACCGGGCGGGCCCGGGGCGCCTTCGTTTGCCTCTCACTGCATTCACGGAAGCTTCTGGGTCCCAGGAAGGCCACCCTCGGCCCTCCTTCCCTTTAGAGCTTGGGCCTGCAGCCCGGGGTCCACCTGGTGCTTCGAGTGCCGAGTGAACACCAGGGCTGGTGCTGTCAAACTCGCGGTGTTTCCTCGTGCAAGTGTCGCCAGATGGTCATTTGGGAAGCACAAAGTAATTGTGTTGTGGATTTTATTCCTGGAGGTTACATCTAGAATTAGAAACCTATTTACATAAACTGTACATTAATTTCCATATTATCCTGTGATAACTTCTATGAGAACTTAGAATACTCTTCTATGACTTCAAGCAGTTAGTGCAGCTAGACACTTTTGTAGCCAAACCTGGCATTAAGAGCATTACATACATTAATCATGAAATAGATTTGTAAAAATACCTTGATGATGGTAAATCAGCTTAGGTTGTTCAGAAAATGCAGCTGGCAGTAGCGGCTCCTCAAGTGTAATTCTTTAGGCTGGAGTGGCGTCTCGATTATCAAGCTGCAGGGGAAGAGTACCTTTATAACTTTTAGTGGAATTAACTAAGGAAGGAAGAGCATCTAACAGTAATTATCTTTTATTGTACAGTCACTGTGCTAATGCTGGCAAGGTTCTTTGTAGCCAATCCTGGTCTGAGTCCCTGATCGAATGCCAACTGCAGCCAACTCACCTGGCCAGCCTTCCCTGCTGGCCCAGGTCTCTCCTGTCCCAGTGGCCTCCCTTGGGGAGCCAGCCCACTCTGCTGAGCTTTTTCTAACCAGGCGCCACTTGTGGGGGACCTAGACCTCTTACTTTGTTCTCCCTGAGCCATGGGTGAACGAGGATGAGTCACAGACACGGAGTCAGCTCAGCATGTGGGCAGCCAGGGGTGCTCACCTCTAGCAGGCGGAGAAGCCTGAGGCCCTCCCTCACCTCGCTTTCATTCATCCGCTCAAGTGCGAGCAATCAGAGTAACACAAGAGTCACCTGCTTTCCAGTACCCGCTAGCACATTCTCAGGTAAACAACCTAACCTCAGCTGTCTTAACCTTTCCCTAACGTGCACTATGCGGTCCCCCAAGTGCAGCCTTCCTCCTTTGTGCTCACACAGGAGGCCAGTGAGGCCGCACTTCTCCTCTGGTCTCCCACAGTTGTAGTTCTACATTTATTCTATTATTTAATAAGAAATAGCCATTGTCTGGCAGTTTCATTTATGCAGAGATGAAACACACAGGAAACTTAGCATTGTGGATTTTATAGATGTGAAGATTTCCCTCAGAGTTTGCCATGGACATCACCTATGTAAGTGCGGGCCAGTTCTGATCTCCTTGCTCACTCCTCTTGAGTGAGTCTGCTAAATAGCCTGCCTCACTTGAAAGCAGAAAGCCAGGGGAATGGTGCCTAAACCCTCACTGTCATTCTCCTTGCATTGATTCCTACTCTGTAGGTTCCAGCGGGCGTTGATGCTGACCTGGGCTTTACTGAAATGATTAGCTTAGAAGAGGATACCAGATTTTTGGTTTTATTTCATGGTCGTGGGATATGTTTTAATTTCACCCAGAGACTACTCAGTCTTGCTCCCCCTCACTTGTGGATCATGTCATTTGAGGATGTTGTTGCAGGTAGTTTGTTAGAGAATGGTCTTTCAGAGCAGTCCTGTTGTCCCGGCAGTTTTGAGTATGAGTGATAGAAGGACAGGAGATACTGTTTTTTATATTTTCTATTTTTTCTCCTAAAAAACATTGTCTTTTCTCGCTGAATTGTCCTCTTCATTCACAGTATTGGGTCAGGGAAGACGAATAGTGTGAGATTCAGGAGACCCAGGTTCTGACTGAGCTCTGTTCTACAGACTTCCCTTCAGACTATGGACAGTCTCTGCCTTCATTCGCTAAGCTGATCTCCATGGTCCATGATGCCTCTGAAGTATATCAAGTCTATCTCTTTTCAGTTATAAAAGGGATACTTCATAATTGGAACCCAAAATGATGTAAGTATATTTATAGAGTCCTGGTGCCTATTTTCTCTTCTGGCTTTCAAGATATGGCACATCAAGTTAGGAATCCATTTCTAATTTGGACACTTTGTGGATCATACTCCTCTTGAATACATGTTCTGTTGTATCCCAAGGGCCTGGAATCTCCAGCTGTGAACCTGACTACCAGTAATAAACTTGTACCTATTGCAGATTTCCCCTAGAGTGTGCTTTCCCCTTTCCTGACCCAAGACATGACCTGTCCACCTTCACCAGCCAACCTTGGCTGTGGCCAGGAGCCATGGTGAAATTCACTACTCTTGGATGTGAACAGAGCGAGTGTTGAGGTTGAGAAGTTTGAGGGAGGTCTCTTGTCTCTGTTCCTTTCCAAAATGAACTTATCCTATGTGGGTTCAACAGTAAGAGTGCTTGTTTTAGGACACTGTGGGGTCTTATCTCCCTTGAAGTATAGTACAATTTATGAGGAGAGTTGTAACACATCTTCATTGAGTTTTGATTTCACTCAAACTTTGGAGTAATTTTTTATATTAAAATGATAAGAATATTATGGAAATTAAATAATTCACAAACAAGTGACATTGACGAAATTTCTTGCTCATACTTTTGGATTATGCCTCCAGGTTTCACCAGGGATATATTCATTCACTTAACTGGTGGGGGGAAGTTAGATTTGAGTACTCAGAATATGTATGTATTTGAGTGTACTTGGTATATTCTAAAGGACCGTCACTGTAGGAGACACTAGGTCAATAATTCTTGATTGATAAAATTCCAGAAATATGTGGAAGATTATTTTTCATGGGCTCTGAAATTTTCAGCTGAGCTTTGGTTAAAAGAGTTTGTATTTTTTTGGGTGGCTCAATCATGGCCTTTCTTATTTTAAGATCACTTCTTTCAAAGTGTTTTTACCCCACCAACGAATGGTAGTTTCAAAGTACAGAATATTTGGGTACTCATACTGAGAGATTAACCAGAGCTGGGGGACACATCTCCAGGAGCATTCGAATGTCCCTGCACGCCCCCATGTCCAGTACCAATTAGGATTCCCTGGCCACAGTGTTCTGTGGGTGACTGGGATTTTCACCGATTTGGCCATGTAAATCATCATACCTGACATCTTCCCCTGCTCATCTTCAGTTCCCTTTGTAATTTTAGGGCCAATAGGAAGTAGGTTGTATACTAGGAAGATCATGGGTGAGGGGGAACTGGGACGAGCTGGCCTAGGACTCACCTCAGCGGGGATTGTGACTGGCTCATTTAGGGTTGAGTCCAAATGGCAGAATGAGATCAACATTGACAGTGTTGGACCAATATCAAGGGGCGAGAAGTATTCCAGTATGGCCAAGGAAAATTCCAGAGCGTCTCCTGTTTCATAGCCTAGGGCCACCCCTCCAGAGTCACTGGTCTCAAACAGGGCACTATTTTAAGCTCATTGCCTGACATCACCCAGGTCATGGATGATTTCTAAGAGAATCTGAATGAAAATAGGTGCTTGGTTTGGGGAAAATCAGCCACACTTTGCTATCCATTGTAAATATATTATTTCATTTTGTTTTTATAGAAACACTGTGGAGGTTCTTTGTGTTTGTTTGCTTTTTTAAAGACAGGATCTCACTGTGTTGTTCACGGTGGCCTCGGACTCTGAAATTGATATTCCTGATCCCTAATATATCAGAGAAGAAACTACTACAGTCTTGAGAAGTAATGAGATTTGCTCAGCCTTCAAGTTAGACTTCGGAAATATCAAAACTGCAAATTCAATCCCAAGACCATGTGACTTTTTTTTTTTCCCATTAAGTTTATTGGTACATTTTAGGTATAAAATACAGTTACATTCATCATTGGGATCTTGTACCTTTACATGATGTATCTTGGTTCTTATTTTTTTCCCCTTCCCCTGCCCTGCCTTCACCCCCTCCACTCTTCCCTATTTGCAAAGACTTTGTTTCCATTTTTTTCTTTTCTTATATTTTTTCTTTTCCCTTCTTTCCTTTCCCCTACCCCTCCCACTTCCCCTACTCCTTTAGACCTTTTCTTCCTACTACACAATATCAATTATACATTTTAAAATTACAATATCAAGATCTAGGAGACATTACCACAGATTTTACAGAATTTAAAAGGATATAGAAAGCATATTACAAAAATCTTTTTTGAAATAAATTTGACAACTTCTAAGAAGTACCTTGGAAGACAAATTAATGAAACTGACTCTGGAGGAAATATAAAATTTGAATAGCACCTATTAAAGAAAGTACATTCCTAGCTTGAAAACCCACCTGTATGACAACAGGCTTGTATACATTTTAACTGATGAATTATATCAAACATTTAAAGCAGAAGAAAGAAGGAACACTTCTCCCCTCATTTTAGGAAATCAACATTGTGCTAATACTAAAACTGGATACAGATAATAGAAGAAAAAAAGTATGAACATAGACAAAAATTAGTTTAACAAAAAAAACTATTAGAAGTCAGATCTGGCAGTAGGTAGAAAGTGTTTTTAGTATAGGGATGGCACTGTTGGTTCAGCATTGGAAGATCCACCCCCATAAGTCATCATTTTAACAGAGGAAAGGAAAAAGCATATGATCCTGTCAGTAGCTGCAGAAAAAGTATCGGACTAAATTCTACAGCTTTTCATGGTAAAAGCTATCAGGAGACCAGCAGTAGAACAGAACCTTCTCAACAGATAAGCCATGTACTTCATACTTCCAGCATACTTCCAGCACACTTCCAGCGTTGTATGAATGGAAAAGATACAATGCTTCCTCCCTGTGGTGGGGAACAAGGGCAGATATGCCTACTCTTCATCTGTCCATTAAACTTTGAAACATAGGCCCAAACCAAAATAGTCTGGCAATAAAGAGACACAATTAGCATAGGATTGGCAAGGTAGAAGTAAAATCTTTATACGTAGATGAAATGAGCATCTACAGAGAAAATACTAAGGAATCTCTAGGAACCCCTAGAACTTGTATTTGAATTTAGCAGGATTAGAAAACACAAGGTATATATAAAAATTCAGGTCTGTGTATACTTGCTATAAATGCATTGGCTATTGAAATTTAAAAGTTATGTAGGAGTACAAAGGACCTAGAAAAGTAAAAAGAAAAAAAAACAGTGTTGGAAGACATTTATTACCTAATTCTGAGACTTCTTCTAAAGCTACAGTAATCAAGGCAGTATTGGCGTAAGGAAAGACATATAGATCAATGGAATAAAACAGAGAATCTAGAAATAGAACCACACATATATGGTCCACTGAGTCTTGGAAGATTATTTAACATTAACATTTTATAGAACATAAACTCAGTTCAAGAGCAGAGGAAAAGGTAGTGTTTTCAACAAATGGTACTAGAACACTTGGTATCCGTATGTAAAAAATTAACCTCAACCCTGTATTTCCATACATAAAAATAACTTGAAAGGATCTATGAACCTAAATATGAAAGACTAAAACTGTAAACCTTTAAGAAGAAATTATAAGGGAAAATGTTGATGAATTTAGGGTAGGCAAGAATTTCCTAGGATACAAAAAACATGATGTATAAAAGAAAGAAATTGATAAATGAGATTCCATCAAAATTTAGAACTTTAAATGAATGACATCATTAAGAAAATGAAAGGTAGTCTTTAAACAGACCATATTTATAATGCATATAACCTATGACCAGAATATATAAGGAACTCTGACAGCTCATTATTAGACAACCTGGGCCAGGGATTTATCTTAGTGGTTTTTGCCGCCTGCTGCGCAAGCGCAAGGACCTGAGTTTGATCCCCTGTACCAAAAGAAAAAAATACCCCAATTAAAAAGTAGACACAAGAAGATGATAAATAGCCAGTACAGATATGTATTGACTTATCATTGTCATGATTTTTTCTTTTTGTTGGATCCTCCCTCTTTGCGTTTAATTTCTTGTTGCACCCAACGGATTCATTCTGCTGGGGTTCCTGGGGTTGTGATCCTCATTGTCTTTTCCTAGGATATTGTCTAAAATTTTCTGGTGTGCTGGTTTGGTATTCATGAAGTTCCTAAGGTGCTCTTTGTCATGAAAGTATCTTTTTTCACCATCAATTCTGAAAGATAGTTTTGCAAGGTATGTCAATCTGTGTTGGAGGCTGTTTTCCTTTAGGGCTTGAAATCTGTCACTCCAAGCTCTTCTTGCCTTGAGGGTTTGGGTTGAGAAGTCTACTGTGATTCTGATGGACTTTCCTTTGTATGTGATTTGTTTCTTTTCTCTAACAGCTTGTAGAATTTTGTTCTGTTGGGTTTCTGGAATCTTACCAATTATATGCCTGTGTGTAGATGTTTTTTGATCAAGGCTAGTTGGAGTCCTATATGCCTCACTTATCTCACGTCAATTTTTTCCCCTGCTTGGGAAGTTTTCTGCCATCACTTCTGTGAAGAGTTTTTTTTATGTCATCTGCACTCTCTCCTGTTTCTTCATTGACTCCGATCAGTCTTATGTTATTCTTCTTTGCATTGTCTAGCAGCTGCTGCATTGATTTCTCGTGGTCCCTTACTATTTTAAAGCAATTTTTCTTTTCCTGGTCACTAATTGCAACCTTATCTTCTATATCTGAAATTCTGTCCTCACACTGCTGTGTAAGCTTTCATTGGAGTTTTTAATCTTCTGGAAATCTGTTTTATGGATTCCATTTGTTTCCTGTGTTGGGATTCCATCATGTTTTTCAGTTCCTCTATTTTTTTTTCTGTGTCTTCTCTAGATTTATTAATCATGTCTTGCACTATGGACGCAATCTCTACTGTTATCTGAGAAATTATTTTTTATTTTATTTTTTTCCAGATCCTCTTTTGTTACCAGTTCAGGGAGTCGAGGTGGTTGAGTATCAGAGTGTTCCATCTCGTTTCCCTTTGGGGTTGCTTTAGGTGATCTGGAAGTTTTGTTTTGAGACTTGTTTACATGTCTTCTCATTTTGATGGGGAGGCGGGGGAGGGTGGTGTTGCTGGCCCCTGTGTGGCTCACCTCCTGTGCTGAGGGGGGTGGTATGGTGGCCCGGAAGGCTTCTCTTGGGCACTGGGAGCAGCTCACCTTCTGTGTGCTGGGGCAGAGGGTGGTGCTGCGGCCCAGAAGCCTCCTCTTGGGCATTGGGAGAGGCTTGCCTCCTCTACACTGAGAGGGTTGGTACAGCAGCCCGGAAGCCTTCTCCTGGGTGCTGGGAGCCTCAAATTCTCCACAAGATATGTGTTGATAAGGAAGCAGGCAGATGACTGAAAAGCAAGACCATGTGGCTTTAGAGTAGTGTTCTCATTCCAGTGACAGATACTGAGTGCCTAGTGTAACATGGGCTAGGCTGGGTGGGGGAAATACAAAGAGACTTAAGCCACCCACGTTCCAGTAGTATTGCACATCCTCTTCATCCGAATGCTAAGGAGCTTCCAAAATGACTTCATTGGAAGCACTGCATAAATGCATGACATTATATTAGGCTGGCAATGGTTTCCTGCCAATATATGAAGTGCTAAGAATCAATAGGAAGAAGTATATGGTTATAAAAAAGAAATGAGCAGAGCCATAGAAAGGCTAATTGAAAGCATAGAATGTTAAGAAACTAGCAGATTTATTTATGTGCTTTTTGGAAGATGCTTCTCTAGCAGTTTTTGGCTGATTTTAATGATTGATGGGATACCTAAAGTAGCTGAGCTATTCAGATTAACATCAGATGCTTTATTTAAATCCATGGCTGTCAGAGAATCTTTTTTTTTTTTTGAGAATCTTATTTTTAATGCACCTGAAGATGAGAACCTATGTTGTGTTGGACATAAGGTGTTAATGAGTCAGAGAGGAAACGAATAAAGCAAGGGCAGCAGTGTGTAAACTGCAGCCTCACTTGTCAGTAGGTTGCACATTCTGTTGCATCTGCGAGGCTACTGGTAACCCTTGAAGGCAGGAACAGCTGCTGTTCTGCTGGAGGGTGGTTCGAAACCAGACAAGGGGTGAGCTGCATTCAGGCACTGTAGCTAAGGAATGGAGAGGTACAGATACTATAATTTTATTTTGACCAAAATGGATTATTCGTAGATGACTGAGTTCTTAGGTTTATAGGCTAAATGAAGAATTTTATACTAATATTTTCCTGTCTCAGAATGTTTCTGACTTTTCTTTCTTTTGCCATACTGGGGATTGAATGCAGTGTCTTTGCACTGAGCTACATCTCCAGCTATGTTATTTTTCATTTTTTGACAAGGTCTCACCAAGTCACTCAGTTTTCCAGCTGGGCTCCAACTCACTCTCCTCCTGCCTGAGTCCCCAGAGTGCTGGGGTTACAAACATGTACCACCATGCCCGGCTCTACTGTTTATTTTCTCATGTAATCTTTTGACTTGAATCCAAATATTTTTTCTTGGATGGATAAACTCTGAAGCAGTGGTGGTGCATCTATGGCACGCGTACTGCAGCTGGCCACTTGTTGTCACTGAAATTTCTAAAAGAAGGTCCCATCCTCGCTGTCCTGGGAATGGCTTCGGTTCCCCTCAGGCGATCTCTGGTCTGAAGGCAGCCTTGAGAATGAAACAGGTCCTGGCCTGGAGAAGGGGATAGGGAAGCTGGAACAAGGAGTGAGTGCAAAGGAAAGAAGGCCCATGGTTTACTGTGCTTTATGTTGATGTTCTTCAGAGTGTTGAAAGTTTTCTGGGCGGATAGACCATATCATGAGAAGCTATTAATGGATGTGTTTTTATTCTGTGTCTTGCACTTACGTATTGATGTTATTTTTTGCCAAGTATTGAAATGTAGAATTGATTTAATTAAATGCACAGATGTCATTGAGATAAAACTGTTTTAGAGTTTGCTTCTTCTGAACAAATATTCTTAGGTAAAAATTAACATGTTATTGAGCAGCTGGTAACTGCTTCTAATATGAACTGTTTTCTGTGATACGTTTTGTCACTGCTATCAGGTGAAATCAAATTATATTGTGTGACTCAGCATACAGAAGTGTCATTGGAATGGTGAGCCCCGGTTGATCTCTACTTTTAAAGGCCAGTGATTCAAGGACAAGTTCTTGGGACAAGGGAAAAGATTATTTGTAAAGCTAGCAAAACAAAAAGATGGAGTCTATTGCCTACAGGGACCTTCTGGCTTAGGGTCTGGGCACCAGCTCACACAGGTGGTTGTGGGAGCTGGAAATGTTAAGTGGGTACCAGGGTAGTTCCAGATTCCAGGTGTTTACACGTGTTGTTGGTCTGCTTTTCTGACACATGGGCTACTGTTATCTGTAGGTCACAGGAGGGTTCTATGAATCTAAGGAAAAGTTACTGCTTAGAAGTTCTATAACTTCTGTCTTTTTAGTTCCTTTTCCCAAGAATAGTCAATTCTGTAGGCAATTAGTATACAAAGGTGTCTTTTCTCTAGAGTACAGGGAAAGACACCGAAAAAGGCTCCTTTTCCCCAGAGTACTGGCACAGGTAGGAAAAGCAAGATTTTCCCGGAGGACAAGGGAAGGTTTAAGGTTTGCTGGAGAATGGTTTTTAACCAATTAGGTGGCCTCAGTCAGAGGTGTCATCTGCAGCAGAGCCAGTGGGAGACTAATACTGTATTCCCTGGCTCTGTGGCTTCCAAAAATTAGTGATTTGTTTTTGAAGTCAACTAAGAGCAAGTAAAGCTACAGGATTTAAGGCTTTCCTTGGTAATATCATGAGTAACTTTTTCATTATTATTTCTGGAGATTTAAGTTTTTGGAGAAATTTTGTGACCAGTAATTAAAGGGCATGTAACATTTAATAAAGGAGAAAACAAATGTTTTTAACATTTGCTATGGAAACATAGACCTCATCTTAATTTTGTCGTATTGTCAAATTCTAGAGGTAGTACTTACATGCTTTTTTATTAGTCCATGTTTGTAGTATGTAGTGTGCACATTGCTTGTGTGGAGTTGGTACGTGTGTATAATGCATTTAATTCCCTTTTTCATTTTCTTCTCCTCCATTCTCTTCCCCCTACCTCTATTTCTTGATCCCCTTCAATCTATCTCCCTACTTCTTATTCTCTTTTATTTTGCTCTTTATTTATATTTTGAGTTTCTCATATAAGAGAAACCATGTGATATTTAAGTTTTTGTGTCTAATTTATTTTCATTTAACATTTTGGTCTCAAAATGCATGCATTTTCCTACAAATGATTCAAGTTCATCTTTGTTTTTATACTTCTTGGGCAACTGTTTTGCTTTTTAGAGAAAAGAGAGGAAGAGGAAGAGACTTTATTGTTGGGGCTGGTGACCTCAGAGGTGCTGGCCTCACTTGATGTCTTTTCAGTTTAGACTTGGGGAGCTGTGGAGCTGTTTCTGTGGCCCAGAGCTCTCGTAAGACCTCATGTGAAAAATTGCAGAGGCACACGTAGTCGAACCATTAACTTTCAACTGCTTTTTTCTTTCATGTCCTATTTTTTGGGGGGATTAAAACAACCCAAAAAGTAAGATTGTTTTTAGGTAAATAGCTTGGAGAGGAGGCAACATTCTTAGTTATAAATATATCAAGTCAGAGATGTAAAATAGGGGGCTTTTTCTCTGCAAGAACAAAGAGGTGGCACAGTAGGCTCACTTTGAAAGTCTCAGGGCCTTTTCATGGCCCCATAAGTGGAAGCGCTGAGTTTTTGTCAACGTGTTTCCAAAACCAAAGATATTTCTTCACATATGTGGGATCTCATGAATCGATGGGCAAATAAAGGTATTTTCAAAAGCCTAGATTTGTTTTTGAAATGAAGTGTATGTGTTTCCTAGATCTGTAAGGAAAATGCAGCAAAGAACTTGGTGTGGTGTAAGATGTTGAAGAGGCCATCAGCATTTCAAAACATACGTTCTGTCTCGAAGCTCAGCAAGCAGGCTCTGGCTCTTTTTCCACCACAGATATTTTCCTCAATTTCCTTTGAACCCATTTTCTGTTTTTTGATGTTTATAAATAGCAAAAGTTTTAAAATTTTCAAATGGTCAAATTTATGGATCTTTCATTTGATTTCATTTAACCTTTTTCTATTTCTTTTCTGGAATGGTCATTCCCAACCCAAAATCAGTTGAAAAATTACCAATATGTTTTGTTTTATTTTAAATTTATAATTCTTTGCAGTCTGTTTTGACATATGACGTGAAGTAAAGGTCGCCTCATTTTTCACTGAAATTAACTAACAGTTTCTCAACATTGTTTCTTATCTAATCTATTCTACAAGTCTACTGGTTTATGAAATAAACTGGTTTATGTTCATATATAATACTGGTTATTATTATATAATAATACTGGTTTATGTGCATATATATTTAAAATTTATCTGATTTTATTTACTGTCTAATTCTGTTTGCTGTGTTAGTTTCTGTGCCAGTTTTCATTATTGTTGCTTTTAAAATATTCTTTAAAATTTGTTTTAGCTCCTGTCACTTGTTTGAGTTTTCACATGAACCTTAGGATCATTTTTACAGAGTTCTTGCCCTTGCCTCTTTTCTCTGTAGAAATATCCACTGGGAATTACATGAAATCAATTTGGGTAGAGCTAGCATTTTATATTATTTGGTTTTCCCATTCAAAGGATATCTTTTGGTATTTATTCAGCTTTCAAGGTTTTTCATAAAGTTTTATGATTTGCTTCACATAAGTCCCTTTATATATCTGTTATTATAAAGGATATTTTAAAATTATACTTATAGCTATTGCTTGGATTTAAGGCTACTATTGAGTTTTCAAAAATTTAAATTCATTCCTTTTACCAAGCAATTCATTTATTCTTATTTATTTTTATTTTTTTTATTTTTGGTACCTGGGATAGAACTCGGGTCCTTGCACTTGCGAGGCAGGCGGTGGAACCACTGAGCTAAATTCCCGGCCCTATTTATTCTAATAGTTTGTCAGCCCACCCCCTTGAGCTCTCTAGGTACACAATTCTGTCGTGGCCAATAACAATACTTTGGTGTTTTCCTTCTGGTAGATATGTTTCATTGCTTGGCTAAAGTCTTAAGAAACGGTTAACTGCAATGTCTGCTTTTGTAGGAATGGTTTTGTAACTTGCCTAGTGACCACTGGTTACTTGGAAGAAAGGTTTCTGGGAAATGGTTACATTTGTTTGGTAAATCAATTAGAATTTTAGGGAAAAATTGTCATGATAGTAACATTGAAAATTTATTTAAAGGAAATCTTAAAATTATTATAATTTTGCCTTTTCATATTTCTATATGAAAACTTGGTGATACTGAAAAAGTTTAAAAATAATGCATTCAGCCGGGCATAGTGGAGCATGCCTGTAATCCCAGCACTGGGGAGGCTGAAGCAGGAAATTTCCCATGAGTTTGAGGCCAGCCTGGGTTTCATAGTGAGTTCAAGGTGAGCCTGAACTACATGGTGAGGCCCTGTCTCAAAAAAATAACATAAAATAAAATAAATACAAAGCAGCATTTGCAAAGTAAAATTCAACTTTTATAGAAGATTGGTTTAATAGTCCTATTGTCATAGAACACAAATGAGGAAGTTCTCTGTTGTGATTGACCGCTGTAAACCAATATATATATTTTTTTTTTAGGGCAAGTAGAGCTGTTTCATCTTATTTGTCTATAACAGATTGGTTCAATTCTATAACACTGCAAAAGTGGAAAGCCTAAGTTTCATGGCTAGCCAGGGATAGCATTTCAGGGAAATGAGAATAGCTTAAGGGTTATGCAACTATAGTTGCTTGGTCCAAGGATTTACCCCTACTGTGGCCTCCATTTTATTTTTCTTTAAGAGTAATGACTAGTAATTGCAATACTTGCCTTTCACATCTACTCACTGCAGTAACCCAGGATTTTTGTTGAATCTACTTTGCTGTTTAATGACGAGGCCACATTTTGTGAGAAGGTCTTTTGCCCTGGTAACAAGTAGTCCCTGAATTATTTTTTTCTCATGGCCTCTATAAAACACCCCAAGTGTCCAGGAAGCACGCTTGGGGTATGAGCATGTGTTTTCAGGTGATGAGTAAAACAGAGCATTTTTTATTAGTTCTATTAGAAAATCCTGACTAAGGTCTGTTCCTGGGGAAAGATTAATCCTACTATGTTTTTATTCCTAAGGCTTCAGAATCCTTTTCCTGTATTTCTCACCTTTCCCTCTCATTCCCATGATTTTCATGAAAATAAGTTAACCTATTTGGTATGAAAGAATTTTTCTTAAAATGCAAAATCAAAATGTTCTGTCTTGACCATTTTTAGCCTACATTTTCCCAATGTTAGGGACTTCAGAGAACTAACACTGTCATATCCTTACCAGAAAGATGGAAGTGAACAGGAAGTGGGTACATCAGACCTCAGCGATTCATTCAGTAGAAACCCTGGGCTAAGGTCACGGGCACTGGGGTCACTGCCCGAGTGCTCCCTGTGTGTAAAGTCAAGTCTAAGCCATTGTCCACCTTTCCTGTCCGGGTGATGCTGTGACTGACTGACAGTCAGTGGACATTCAGTGAAGAGGAGCTGCCTGCTTGGGGGGTTGGGAGGAAAAAGAGGACACAAAATGGAGGAGGAAATATTTTTGTCATCTCACTTTCCTATGTGCACATCGCATCTCTTTCATTTGCTTGCTCTGTTGCCAGGGGGAGCTTTTCATCCTGTGAAGGAAGCTGTTTTGAGGGGAGCCGAGAGAAGCTTTTCTTGGGAGAGAGTGGGCAGTGTCGGGCCTGCTGTTGGAGTGGTGTTCCCACAGCTGAAGGGGACTGTGGTGGCGTCCCTCTTGTTTTGCATATTCCTGACTTGGGCATCTTCCACAGTGGCTTCCCAAATTCATTTGTGTCTTTCTTGTGGAGTCTCCCACTGTCTTCTTCTCTGTGACCTCCACCTAGCATTGCATTTTAAGTACTCCAGGTGAAAGGGTTACTTGGACAAAGGCGCACTAATTTTAAAGTCTCTAAAAATGCAGCACAGAAGCTTTGTTCCCTTATCACGTCACATCTTCAGACTGACAAAGTTCTCAATAGTGATTTTTTTCCCTTTTAAAAATACAGATTTGGTGCTATACATAATGAAGTTGTTTATTTAGAGTATGCCTCTTTAGAACATTGTGAGACTATGACAGAAGAGAAAAAGAAAAGAGCCCCTAATTGTCCTTTTATTTTCTTTGGAAATTTGATTTTTCACTATCATGTGCTATTTTATTGAAATTATTATGCTCTGTTTTTCATGCTTTATTTTTTGGCATGCCATGTCTTATGAATTGGAGATAAAGTAACCTTGTAGCTGGAATCAGGAATTTCAGTTGTGTTTGGGAACCTTGATATTTGTAGCTTTTATTATCCAAAGCATCTAAAATGAATGGGAAACCATTTTCTCAGTGGTACTGACTATATACCCTGCTGCTGTGCAGTAATTAACACAAACTTAGCAGCTTAACACAGCATCCATTTATTGTCTGCAGTTTATGTAGGTGACTAGCCACAGGGTCTTATGAGGTGGACATCAGGGTGTGAATTGGCCTGCATTGTTTGTGGAACTCATAATCCTTATTCAAACTCACATGAGAGTTGGCAGAACTGAATTCTTTGGAATTACAGGATGATGGCCTTCAGCTCCTAGAGGATTCCCATGGCCCCTTGCCACATGGGCTGTCTTCACATCATAGCTTTTTGCTTTTTCAAGGCCAGCAGGAGAATCATTGAGAATCATTCAGTTTCTGGGCCTGGAGCAACAGGACTGATTCAAACCCACTTCCTTTTGATCTATTCATAGTCAAATGATGAGAGACCTTAAATGCACCTGCAAAAGCCTCTCACCTCTGACATGCAGGAGTGGCAGCCATCATATTTACACTCAAGGGTGGGGATTATATAAGGATGTGGTTCACTGAGGATCCATATACAATTCTGACCCTGCAGTGCATTAGAGAACTAATTGGGAGCTGAAGATATTTAGTAGGTTTTTGAAGAGTCGTGCTTGAAACTATAAGCAAAATAGAGCATGGAGGAGTAAGAATGGAAACAGAGACACCTTAGGAGGCAGTGTAAGAACTGGGCTGAGAAACAGGGGTGTTTTAGATGAGGGTAGTTTTGGTAGAGATAAAGAGGGTAGGAATCAAGATGTGTTTTGATAAAATTTGCTGATAGATTCAAGAGAGAGTTTGAGCAGAAGAGGAGCCAGCAGTGATTCCCAGGTTTCTGACTTGATTGCTGGAAGACTAAGATGGGGAAGAGTGAGCTGGACAAGAGCTTAATGGTGGGCGTGAGAGGGTTGAAGTGCTTATTAGATCCCCACTAGAGATGTGGCTGCTGGTTCAAGGAAGATGAGCACGACCTACCATTGGGGTTACACCTGTGGACGTCATTGATGATCTAGACAGGAGCTGCTTTCTTGTTGTGATGGGGGAAAAAATGTCTCACTGGAATGAGCCTGAGCAGGAACAGAATTGGAGACTTCAGTGTCGACTCCTAGGGGAGATTGGTGCCGAAAGGGTGGAGAACACAGCATTAGGGCAGTTGCTGAAGATGAGGTGAATCAAGAGAGGATTTTTTAAGATAGAAAATATTATAGAAATTTGTGTGACTGTGTCAATGATCAGCAATAAGGCTTAAGTAGCTCTTAGAAAAATATAGTAGAAATGTCCATGTCTAGTTCCCCAGACCAAGAGAAAGAAGAGGGTGATGAAAGTTTGTTTTTACCTTTTATTTGTAATCCTTCCTGTGAGTTGGTGACATTACTGGTTGTATTTATTTAACTAAATCATTTCATTTGAATATAAGTCTCAGTCATTCTCTGGCTTTTATGCAGATCCCAGTAATTCTGTGTGTCCTTTCTTGGAGGAAAATTCCATCTTCCTCCTTCTGATTTGCCTTCTGTCTCACAGTTAGGAGCTGGGAAGAACTGTGACCCAAATCAAGTTTTTGTCTTTATACAGTTACTGAGTCTCAGTAACTGGCATTGGCAATTATTGCTTATGATCTGATTTGTTTCCTTGTCCACCCTTTGAGTTTTTGTTTATGAGTCAAAATTACTTTCGTTGGATTTACATTAGTTAAAAAGTAATTAAAAATGGAATGTGAATGGCCTTCGACCACATTTTCTCATGGTCTGGGGATGGAATGGAAGAAAGTCGAATCCATCCTTGGGGATCCAGGAATTTGTGCCAATAACTGTGAGCCATTAAAAATAGCTCTCAAGTACCCAGAGTGGGCGTCACAAAGCCCATAAAGTCCACTTGGAAGAGTCAGCCTTGCAGAAGAAATGTGAGCCATGTACTTGTTTCTAGATATTTGTCTGCACCAGACACGGTCCTCCACTTTTATTCACTACACTTTCCTGAAAAGGTGATAAAAATGTAATGTATAGAAGTTATATTTGTTCCTGGAGAACTAAAAAGGTGTAAAATTTCTCATTACAAATGTTTATTTTATGTCAGACTGTTATGCATTGTACATATATTTTTAAAAACATTAAAAATATGTCAAACTGAAAAGTAGAGCATTTTACAAACCAGTCATCTTATAGCTCAAATTTTGCTTCTGTCAGCAGTAGTACAGTCAAATCAGTAAAATACATTGTCAGTATTGTCATTAGGTCGGAATTATTGGTGGTGATTTTTAAGAGGTAGAATAGAAATGCATACAGTACATTTTGATGATATCTGGGTTTTTCTGTTTTCCTTGTAAGGCATTAGCTACATTTACCTCTTGATAAGTGAGTCTGGAGCAAGCCATATACCTCGTGAGTAGTCTCACAAATGCCTGTGCATTTGAGTTAATGGAATGTTCCAATGCTAGTTTTCATTTTCTATGTTAGTAATTTTTTCCCTAAACTTTCATTTCTTTTCACTGCCTAGATAATCTCCAGACATCACAGTCTTGGTATTTGAGAAATGTTTGCTCTTCCTTCTCTCCTTTGCCCTCTGATCAGCTTATGTCCTATAACTGTCGGTTGACTGTGAGGCTCCATGTTTGTACCCTTAGTTATGTCCACTTGTTTCTGGTTGCATTGTTAGCATCAGCACTTATATTTTTTCATTTCCACTCATTTTAAAGAAACTAATGTACATAAATGTGGCCCATTATTCAAATCAGCGTGCAGAAAAACATCGCTTGGCAAGGTAGAACTGCCGAGTACTGCACTCCACTGTGATGGGTGGTGGGATGTGTTTATCCATCAGTCAATGTGTGGTGGTCCCAGCTAGGCTTAGGAGGGCACTTTGAGGACCCCCCCTTTTAATGTTCGCGAGGGCCAGCTGCACGAAAGGCATGCTGTGGAGTTGTGGAGTGTCAGAAGTTCCTGTCGTCCTGTTAGAAACTGCAGGTTAAGTCCTCTCTGGCTTTCACTTCCCTTTACAAGGTGACCAGGTTGGTCTTAGGATCTTTGAGTTGCTTTCCACTGCACTGTGATTCCATGTGGGCTGCTTAGACCTGTTCACTGAAACTAAGCATTCTTTGAAGAAGATTATTTAATTTATCTAAAATTTTCCATCCCAGTTTAGATAAGAAGGTAGAATTCTTGTTTCTATTTACTTTCCCTTTACCTCAAATCAAGGCAGTGTGTATCAGGATATAATATTGTGATGCAGTTTGAACATACAGTCCCAAGTAGGGAAATGGAAAAGAAAAGAAAAATAAGAAGCGTCAGAAGTGACGCAGAACTGTGAAGATTTGGTGGCCGGCAGCTGTGGGCGGGCAGGGGGTGGTGCGAAGGAAGGAGGGGAGGAAGGACAGGGCTCTGTGAGGAGCTAGTGTTTGGAGGCCCTGTACGGGGCATGCGCCGTGGGGGAGAAGGCCTTTCTGCCCTGCAGGTCCTTATGCCCCTCTGCTTAAGTCGGTGACATCTGTTTCACCCCTTAAAATTTTAAAAAATGAAACTTACCTCCCAAGTTCCCTTAAAAGAATAAAAAGTAATTTACCTGCTCAGATACTAGGTGCACGCACAGTGGTCCTCCCGCGTGGTGACAGCCAACCGCACACCATGCTGTTCGGAAGCGAGCACCTTTTGTTTCTTCGCCATGCGCCGTTCCAGCTGTGCCTTCCGTGCCTTGAGACCACACCGCGCATTTGGGGTGCGAAGTCACCCAGATGAGTGCAACTGCGTCAGCTCATCACTGCGTTTGATGTGGTGGCTTCAGAGCAAGCAGCTTGTCGATCCAGTTTATCTAAGACCCAAGTCATGATTCAGGAAGGCCCCCACAGTGCTCCCTAGAGAAGGGCTGGGGGCTGTTGTGGGCGATTAGATAACGGCACCAGAGTGGAGCCCTCACGAGTGATGACGGGTGACTTGTTAAGAAGAGAGAGACCAGAAGACACGTACACACAGACGCACACTTTCTGTCTCCTGCCATGTGATGCCATGTTATCTCGGAACACTGCCAACAAGATGCGTTCCCTCCAGTGTCTAGAACTGTGACCCAAATCAAGTTTTTGTCTTTATACAGTTACTGAGTCTCAGGTATTTTGTTTTAGTGAATTAATAATACTTAGCTTCCCAGAGTATATTTGATGGGGTGTCACCGCATTCCCAGGTAAATTGAATTAAGAGAGTTATGTTGGTTACAAGGATAGATCAACTCTAGGGCGTCTTTAGGTAGCAGTTTACCGGCATCTTCTCACACACGTGTACAACAAGGTCCCTGTTTCCTTTGTTCGGAACAGGTAAGAGAAATCTGGTGAGGAGAGTAGTTTCAGCTTATTGTTGGAATTCTGTGTCGGAGAATAAGAGACAATTAAATGCCATAAAGTGGCACGGGGAAGTGGCCTGAACTTTAAGAATGTTCCCTGTCTCCTTTATTCTCTCCCTTTACCCTGAGATTTTCACATTTATATTAATTATCTCCACAGCTCATATTAGGTTATACCATAGAATCTGAATTTCAGATAAATGTCCAAATCAGAAAATAGGCTTCTAATCTTTCTTAGGCTGTTAGAAAAAAAAATGTACTTTCTGTTTCTGAATCATTTTGTTCGGTGAAGAACAGACCTTATTTTTCAAATATCTCCTCGCCAAAATAACTGGAAAAATCTCACTGAAAGACTGCTCAGGGATGCTGGAGAGAGCTGCAGGTCGCAGTGTGGAGGGACAGCAGGCCTGGGACCAGCAGGGATTCCTGGGCCCGAGCCTCTGCCTTTGTTTTGATACCTGGGACGGGCAGTTGCCTGGAGGTCTCTTCCCTCGCCAGAGCCAACATTTCCATCTGGAAAGCCAAGATACTAAAGCAGTTGATCTTTAATGTCCTCACTTTCGTTCTGCGATATATGTATGAGGTGCTATTCTTGAGAAAGACACACCTGTCCTGTCACTTACTGAGGCCCATGGTATTCATGTGGATAAAATCCACTGTTCTTCCAGCAGCGGTGGCTCTTGTCCTGTCTCGATCCTGTCTCATCCTCTACTGTGCCTGCTTTTCCCAGCAACATCTTATGATGAAAATACTCCAGCATACAGAACAAGCTGAAACAATTGTCCGGTAAGCCTTCACATAGGTACCACCTGGGTTTGACAATTAACATAGTGCTATACTTGCTTCGCCACTTACTCACATATCCTCCGTCTGTCCTTTTAGCTCTCTACAAATCCATCTGTTTTTTGTGGGAGGGGGCAGAGATTTCAAAGTAAGACTTCCACCTAAATGTGGGGAACCATCTAGTGCTCAGTATTTGTATACAACTATTTTGAAGGTGAATGTCCCATCCAATGAAATGCACTGATATTAAATAGATCATTGAGTTCTGACAAATGGGTACACCTGTGTAATTCAAACTGTGTTCCTTTGACCTTTTTTCCAGTCTATCTTCAATACCTGTCTGAGGAATGTATTGTTCTGATTATTTTTCCAATGAGGATTAGTTCTGCCCATATATTACTTTATGTAGAGAGAATCATGCAGTGTATACTTTCTGTGATTGTATGCTTGCACAGAATAGCACATTTTCCTAATGTGAGAAAATTTTAAGCTATGTTTATAGTTTCTGATTAATGGGTATAGTATCATTTCAGTGTATTGCTATGTAGTGATTTCCAAACCTTAGCTGCCATCTGGAAGGTTGTTAGGGCACAGACTGGCCTCCCCAGAGTTCTTATTTCTTGGGTCTAAGTTGAAGCCCATCCAGCAGCGCCTGGTGATGTCGATATTGCTGGTTTTGGAACCATACTTAGAGAACCATTGTCTTATATAGGGTCTTTTGTCTGTTTGTTTGTTTGTTTGTTTTTGAGGCAGGGCCTCACTATGTACAGTAGTCTGCTGGCCTTGAACTTACTATGTAGCCCAGGCTGGCCTCAGACTCAAGGCAGTCCTTCTGCCTCAGCCTCCCAAGTGCTAGGATTAAAGGTGGGCATCACTGCATCTGGACTTATATAGAATCATTTTAAGTGTTTTTTAAATGAAGTTTAAATTTCCTGGGAAAAATGGCTCATGTATGAAACTGTTCTTCGTATAAAGTTATTTTTTAGAGTCTTCCTATTTTATTTTGTATCAGACTTCTTTGACTCCCTCCTATGGTGGGAATTGAGAGCTCACTCATGGTCATGGGGTTCTTCGCTTTTGATTTATTTTCTGTGCCATCCCCCCCGGCCATGAGAATTGGCTCACAGTTTCCTAACATAGAGGGCCCAAGTAGTTTTGAATTTTCCATTATGAGTTCATTTCTATTTTTATTTTTCCTTATACTTAGTTTTATTTTGTCTTTTATTATTTTAATATGAAGGTGAATTTTAATATTTTAAGATTATTAATGTGTTTTTAAATGCAGTTTTCCCTAAGTATAAATCAGAAAATTCATACACAAGTACACAAATACATACACACACAGACCCCCCCCCCGAATGAAAGAATAAAAAGATAAAAGATCATATAGGAAAGCAGATTTCTCTCCCAGCCACCTATTTCTCTTCCTTGGAGGCATCTGCTGTTTCTAGCTCTTGATATATACTCAGTCCTCATTATTCAGAGAGTCTGTATTTGTGAATTTGCCACTCATTAAATTTTATTTTTAATAAAATCAGTACTTGAGGCTCTTCCGTGGTCGTGTGCATGGGACAGAGGAGAGCTCCTGGCTTCACTAACAGTGGCCACCCCTCCCCCCTTGGTGCCACCGAGTCCCCTGAGGATGGACTGGGACAGTGTGCCTCGGTGTCCTCTACCACCCTATGGTTACCTTCTGGCAGCTCTCAAGGCTGCTTTGCAATCACTATTGGTTCCTGTCTCCCAGTCCTCTGTTCCACACATTCCTGCTGCTGCTGCTGCCTACCTGAAGAAGCAGCTAGAAACCGCACCTCATGTGGAAGACATCAGGGAGGGGTCCGGGTCCATTATCCTCAAACTCCTAGAAGCTGAGACCAACACATCAAGCCCTCTTGGAGATTCCCCAGTTTTAGTTCTACCATTTTTGCGAAGATGGGGCAGCTGTCTTGATTGCAGGCCTGTCTCCCAGTGTTCTGCAAAACTGCCTCCATGATGGCTGTGACTACCTTGAAGGCCCTACACCTGCCCTGGGAGAGGTTGTCCCTGACCACAGCAGATTTGAATTTGAACTCAGCAGAACTGAATTTTCACCAATCAGTAGATTCACATCAGAAGCTTGATTTAGATTAGTTTGGACTAATTGGTAGGCTCAAATTCAGACCCATCAGCAGGCTAGAGTTTGGACCAGTCACAGGCCTGCAGCTGCTACGTAAACAGCAGTCCTCCCCCTCCTTGAGTTGCTGTAGGAGAGGTTTCTCTCTGTATTCTCTGTGCTGCAGCACCACCTTGTCTAAATAAATCCTCTTTTTGGTGGTCCTATAAATCTACTTGTGATTTATTTCTCGGGTATCATGGTCTTGGAAGGTCCTGTAAATCTACTCCAGCAACTGGCAGTTGTAACCTATGGCACCTGGGAGCCACTAGCAGAGCTGCACTTTTGCAATATGTGATTTTGTGATATCTGTCTTAATTGAGCAAAGAAACACTGGACTAACTGGCAACATGCTGATGAGTAGATGAGGGAGTTGCCTGATTGGTGAATTCTCAGTTTAGGGTGAATAAAGTGACCTTCTGCCTTTACATCTCAGCTCTGTGCTATAACTAAGTGTCCTTTTGATGCAGTGTTTAGTCTCACATTTCACACGTTCTTGTGCTTTTTGTCTGGATTCTGTTTTATCAGTACATGTTTGCAGCGCACAGGGATTGCACTCCTCATGGGAAGCTGATACATGGACGGAACATGTCTTCTCTTTTCATCCCCTTCTCCCCCTCCATCTCTCAGTCCGCTTCCCATTTCCAAAAGATCTGTCTGCCTACTTCCTATTATCTGTCTTTTATTCTCTTGATTTATATTTTCTCAT
This sequence comes from Heterocephalus glaber, assembly GCF_053883595.1. Lineage (NCBI taxonomy): Eukaryota > Metazoa > Chordata > Mammalia > Rodentia > Bathyergidae > Heterocephalus > Heterocephalus glaber. The sequence continues at coordinate 5,678,811 of NW_028258315.1, forward strand.
ATAAGGGAAACTGCAGAATTTAAGCTTATGAGTCTGATTTATTTCACTTGACATTATGATCTCAGGGTGCATCCATTTTCCTACAAATGACTCGAGTTTATTCTTTTTAGAGGCAGAGTACTACCTGATGGTGTATAATACATTTTCTTTATCCAGTCATATGTTGATGGACGTAGGGTTTGCTTCCAGGATTTAGCCATTATGAGTTGTGCTGCAGTAAACAGGGGTGTGAGTGGATCACCGTAATACAATGACTTTAACTCTTTTGGGGAGAGACCCAAGAGAGGAATAGCTGGGTCAAGTGGAATTTCTATTTTTAGTGTTTTGAGAACTCTCCATACTGATTTCCATAGTGGTTGTAGTTTATATTCCCAGCTTTTGCTGTTTAAAATGGCCCACAAATGTAGGGCTGCAGTGTTGTGTGAGTGTCCAAGCACAGGAACGCTGTGAGGTGCCAACAGAGAAACGCGTGTGTCAGAAGTTCATTCAAGCTTGATAGTGCTGTAGTCATGAGCTCAGTCTCAATGCATTAGCGGCATATACTAAACAAGACGTTTTCAGACAGAAGCACACATATGACAAGGTTATGTACTGATCAGCTGGCAAAGGGTCCATCGCTTCCTAGGAAACTAACCCTGTATTTCCTCTATCACCATTGCTTTAGAATTTGCTAATTCAGTTTTTACAGCTACTTTGAAGATCATAACTGCAAGAAATGAGAATCTATTCTATATGTATTATTTTTCTATACCTTCCAATTTTAGTTCCATGATTTCATGTATTAGCCAAGACTTCTGAGGTTACAGAGTACAGTCAGTCCCTGACTTAGGAACATGTTCTGTTCTGGGAGAAGGATTGTAAGTTGGATTCATTCTTAACCCAGTAAAGTGAGTCTTAGTCGGTACACCAGTGAAAGTTCACAGCTTGAATGTTCCTAAGTTGCCGACTTACAGTGTAGACGTCCTCCCTGTCGGGGCGGAGTTTGGCAGAGAGCACAGTGGTGTGCTGGGGCTGGCCGGTGTGATGTAATTCTGTTCTGCCCTCTTGCTACTCTGTTCAGAATATAATTTACCTTGCATAGACCAACCTTCTTGGAATTATGAATTCAAAGAGTGTTGCTTGATTTTCACTTTTGTCAGTGGCTTGCTAAATGAACTGTGGTTTGCTTTTCCAACCACTTTAGCATTGGATCTTCTATGGAGAATAGATGGAGCTGTGGAAATGCACCTGTGAGTTGAACGGATGGTATCTTTGCTCAGATAAACAGTGTTATTTGCAAATGTATCACCTTAAATGTTCATAATGGCTGTACCCTTTCTGACTTGGAAAAGCATTGCCCTTGTTGGCAAGTAGCTTAAGATCTACTAGATTAGCACAGTCAACGGATGAGTTCAGTGCCTGTGTTATGTGCCTTTCGAGATGTGTGAATAGGAAGCAGGTGAGGAGGAAGAGGAGCTGGCTGAGTTCTTCCTGGGGAGAATATGAGGGATAGACATGGGTTTTGTAGAGATAAAACTGTCTGGAATTGGGAGTCATATCAATAGGGAGATAGATTCAGTTTGGAAAGACATTTCACAGAGAGCTCGCTGGGATTGTATCCACTGTAGAAAGCAGGGTCAGCTGGTATTGGTCAGGCGTTAGGCAGTGTTTTGAAATAGCTGGGTGAACAGGAACCAAGGAGGTGTCATGACCTGGTTGCAGCCAGATCTGACCTTTCTGCCAGTAGACATGACTGAGTAAATTGTGTGTCTTTCATTGTGTTGTTTTAAGGATTAAATGAAAGGGTTAAAAAGAAGAAGAAAGGCTCCAAGAGAAGATGATGTTACATTACCATTTGTAGGTGGGAACTATTTTAGAACTTAATTATTATGGACCTAAGGACTGGCAAAGCCTTTGTGTACTGTGATTTACTCTCTCTTCCACTATAGTGCAGACTCCAGGATTTTATGGTTTTATTTGGAAAATCTTAGATAAAATCAGTTTATATAGAACACTTAGAAGAAAAGACATTTTAACTTTGAGGCTATTTTTTTTGTGTATAACAGTAACATTTCTAATTGCTTAAAATAGTATTTAATATGCAGTTACTGGGTTGATTTAAAACAATTTTTAATTTTACTTGCTATTACCATTCTGCTTGCTGAATTATTTCAGGGTTAAAACCTTATTATTTTTCATTACTGGAATGTTTTTATTTTAAAACTGTTATGTGCATGTATGTTAGTGACATATTAAAATTATTTTAAATGCTGTATTTCATGAATAATTAATTACAATCTCCAAATATTGAATATATAGAGCTACTGTTCAGTTAATACTTTTTGTTGAAAACAAAAATTAATGATTGGTAGTAGGCTGATCTAACTAGCATTTTTGATGTCTCACTTAACTTTTTTGAGTTGCTAAAGAACATGAGGGATGATTTTAGTATTTTTGATTTACATAGTGTACATGTATATTACACTTTTTTCATGTACTCTATTGAGAAGAATTTTTCCCTTGGCATATTTAGGAGAGCAGTCATACTCATGGACATTGATAGCATAAACTTAGTTTTTTGTTGTTGTCATTTTTTTTTTTTGGTACCGGGGATTAAACTCAGGTCCTTTTGCTTGCGGGACAGGTGGCAGAACCACAGAGCTAAATCCCTGGGCCTGTTGTTATCATTTTTTGAGATAAGGTCTTGCTTGTTTCAGGCTAGCCTTGAACCCTCAAACTTGTAGTCTTCCTTCCTCAACCTCCTAGAGTCCTGGGATTATGGGCAGGAGCCACCATACCTGGCTTAACATGGATTTAATTTTATGTAGTGATACTTTTTAGAATGAAAGATAGTAAATGATTGATTGGGAATACTTCAATTCCAAATATGTTGATATCTTTGGACATTTATTAATAAATCTGTAATTTTGTAAGTCCTTGGTCTGTAGTCATTCTCTCATGTGTTTCTTTAATTATAGATTTTAATCTTTTGACTTAGTAATAGCAAAACTGATTTCTCTTGGAAATGAGTACTGTGGTTTGTGTTCAAAAAAAACTTTTGAAAGTTTTCTTTTCATTTATTTTTGCATTCATTACGAGATACCTTTCTCATAAGTACCCCTCTATTATTGAATAAGTTTTCAGTGTGACAGAATACCTTCAATTCTCTAATTATTGAAAACATACTTGCAAAGAATTATATTGATATTCATTTCTCCACTGAATTATAGGGATGAAAAGACTCTTAAATGGGAATGTAGTGTTGTATATTCAGATAATAACTGTGTTAAAAATTGTGTCTCCCACTACCTTTTATCCCCTTAGACTTAATTTTTTAAAGAAGACACTATCTACACAAAAGTAGCTATTACGGAAGACTCCAGTGTCAAGGGATTTCCTCGGCTCTCTGATCCGTGTGTCCTGGAACTGTCTTTCGTAAGGCTTGTCTGCTTTGTGCAGCTGCCAAGTTCATGTGTAACCTTTTCTTGGCAAATGGCATAGTCAATACTGGAATGGGCCCTTGCCAAATGGTAGAAGCCTTGTGCCCCAGGCAACAAACCCTGTGTCAATTTCTTGTTGATGGCTGTAAACCATGGCTTAAGTACATTGTCGAGACCAGTGATGGGTAAAGAAATTACCAGTTGAGCTAAAAATTACTTACACATACATTTATCTGTGCAAGCCAAGCGCACTTGGGAATGGTAAGGGGCTGCAGGTATTTCTCAGTTGTCGTCCTTCTTGGAAATTGCAGTTTCCTGTGCTGGCAGCTCCTTTTTGGTCACCTACATGCTCTGGAATCAACCAGAAAAAACACGTTGTGATAAACAGACAAAAGAGTTTTCTCTTCATGTTCTTCAAAGGCCCAGGGTGGAAGCAAAGTTGTTGCTACTCAGAACTTGCAGCCATTCCTAGGAATTAGGTACAATGAATTCTGTGAAAAATAATAACAGTCTACCTGGACAAAACTCAAGGAAAGGGTATGGAATGCTGTCAGTACAGTTGGTGTCCATATGTTCTTCCAGAGATTACATGCAAATACATGTTAATGCCTTCCAAACACATTGTCCTTTTGGTCTGATAATGTTTAAATGGTCCCACTTTGCAAATTGTTTTATCTTGAACTCACTAGAAACAATTGGATGAGAGCCATTCATTCATTTATTGGTATGTTCATGGAACAAGCAATTCTTTTGTGCAGGTACTTTGTATGCCTCATCTTGCACAGAAACAATAAAATGAATGAGTCCTACCCTCAGAGTTCTTTTTCTAGTGGAGATATATTCATGTTCATAGGTAATTACTTCCTGGGTCAGCTGACATGAAAAGAATGAATATCTTAAATATGCAACTAATTTTCTTGTTTTCAATCAAGCCAGCAGGAAGTAAGTGTTCCTGGTGCTCAGTCAGTTCGATTTCATAGAACCAGCATGTTCTGACTTCTGCACATTCAAGCTAGCCTCTTGGCGGTCTTATTCTGTGTGCATTGCACAAGGCTCCTCCCAGAAGAACCCCAGACTAATTCTCCAGGACAGATGTCGAGAAATCAGTGCATGATCTCATCACTCACTGATGATGGCCTTCCTTTGCCTGTGACTTTTTATCTGTTACAGCCTCCCTCTCAGAAGGAAGCTCTGGCCAGGGTAACCGGGAGCAGGAGCTGGGCGTGTGCAGTTTAATCTTTAAGACCTTTATTCTGTTTGACCAAGTTTGAACTCTGCTGTTGGCTTCTCTGACTCCTTTGGCTCCGGTAATGAAGGCATTCTGCAGCCCGATCTTGTCAATTCCTCTAAAAATAAAAATAGCAGCTTTGTTTCTCCTGAATTGAGAACATGCTCCTTCTAACATTTTTCTCTGTTATATTCCTTTAAGGTCATCTATCACTTTGATATTTGTTACTATTTTGCCACATAATTAAAATTCAAAGAGAGCGGTTTACATATCTTTGTTGATACATCAGAATTAGAGAAAATGCGGTTCATTGAAGGATTTGAAATCCTGGGATTGTTCCCCAACACATAGGTGCTAAGTGTGAAATGGGATGTGTTGCAAGAAGAGTTCAGAAGCAAGGACAGGTCATTTGGGTTGGACTCTCGAGGACTCTATTTAATATTGGGAGCTGTTAAGGGTTTCCCAGCATAGTAGTGAAATGGTCACATGTGTGTTTTAGAAGAGCCTCCTGGCTGCCATTGTGAGGTGGAAATGCAGGTAGAAAAGCTGAGGGAAGAAGCCAGATAAGGGGCCAGCTGAGAATCTGTCTGCAGCTCTAAAATCAAACAAAAACCAAAAAACAAAAAGGCTGAAAACAAAGTTTTCTTTTTTCATTAATGTAGGCCCATACTTACTTGGTTATGGAAACTGAACTGATTGGACCTGTGAATTGTTTCAGTTCTCGTACTGTTACTGCTATTTCTGTTATTTTTGTTGCTGCTGGTGCTGTTGTTGTTGTTGTTGTTCTTGTTGTGTGTGTGACTTCAAATATAATTACACTATCAAAACCTAAAAAAAGACACAACCTGTGGATAACAGCCAAAATGAGGACTAGAAAGATCTATTATCATTAGTACTGAAATACTTTTTAAAAAAACATTTATATAAGTATATTAGAACACATAAGAAAGGTAGCAATAAAGTCATGTCTTGAAATCAGCAGTCTCCTCAGCGTGGCACCACAGGATAAGTCAGAAGTGTTCTGGAGGGGCAGACCTGTCACCGGAAGTGGAGGGAAGTGACCTGGTGATGGCATGTCTCCTGTGGGGCAAGGGGTCAAGAAGATCAAAGGCCAGTGGCTTTGAGTCTGGGCCCGGGGTGGGTTGGTGGCTGGGCAAGGGACCCTTAGGTGCCAAGACTGCAGGCAGCTGGCTGTGCTCAGGGACTGCAGGGCCCCCGGGAAGGGGGAAGTCCTGAGCCCCCAGAGGAGGCTGTCCCATGGTGTCCCGGCCTGTCATGGCTCCTGCACGGGTACGGCAGGCACATGGACAACTAGGGAAGGCTGGATGGCTGCCCCACGTTCATCTTCCTCCACCCAGAGCTGCATTCCCCTCAGTGCAGCTTCTGCTCAACGACCTGGGCCTGGGCACGAAGCACCGGGTCACTCCATCTGTGGTTACCGGCCGGAAGGCAGATGGCCTGGGCTCTGGGTCTGGCCTCCTTGTCTTGGGCTCCAGGACCTCGAACCAGAGCGGCCCGTCGAACTTTCTCTTTCCTTTCGTGCTCTGGGCTAGGGCCTGCAGGACCGTCTCCTTGTTGCAGGGGTCTGGGCGCGCTTCGGGCCGCGGGCACTGGTACGGGCTCTCCGGGCGCAGAGAGGCGTTGACCCGGACTCGCACGAGGTCCTGAAGCCCCGGGCCCCTGTCTGCCCACAGCCTGCGCTTCTTGTAGTTAAGGCGAGCGTAGGAAAGCTCCTGCCTGAGGAGCAGCCCAGAGGGCAGCCTGCAGGGAGCAGGGCTCCTGGCCAGGGCAGCCAAGGCCGCCTGGGCCCCGGCGTCGTCCCAGTCCGGCTGCGTCGTGTGGAGAGCAGGGGCCTTGGGCCTGGGCCTCCGGTGCTCGAACTGCTGGGCGGGAAGTGGCAGCGCGGCCTTGGGCTCGGCCAGGTCCCCGCTCAGGTACCTGCTCAGGTAAAGGCCCATGAGGGCTGAGCTGCCGCGGGGAGGTGGAGGAAGCGAAGCTCACAGGCCCAGCGCAGAGGCTGACTGCGACCGCTGACCCTTGGCCTGGAACGCAACGGTAGCTGCCAAGTTGCCAGGCGGGGCGCAGGCCCTCAGGAACCTCTGTCTGGCTCCAGGCAGGCACTTCAGCGCCCCGGGACCCAAGGGCCTCACGGTGTCGCAGTGCAGGCTGCAGGGCACGGAAGTTCCAGCCTCTGCTTTTCTGCTCTTCCAGCAGAAGCACTTAGCACAAGCCTCGACCCTTGTCCCTGGCATTGCGAGGGAGGAAACGGGGATTTCTGCAGACGCTGTTGACAGAAGGCTGCACTCCGTCATCCCCGGAAAAATGAATGTAATACGCTCGGATTTTCTTTTAAGGAAAAACAAATAATTTGCTTTGTTTAGTGAAGATGACTCGTATATCTTTTATTTTAAAAATTAATGCATGTTTTTAATATAGAATAGTGACACTGGTTTTGGGGAATTGGTTCATGCATGTAGCATATCTTGATTATCATCAATCCCTTTACCTCTCCTCTCTCCTTTTGCCCCCCTCTCCCCAACCCCTTCCCCATCGCCAGATGTCCACCTTCTGGTTTCCTATCATCTCTCCTTATTTGATTCATTTATTCATTTACAGTGTAGGTTAATAATATAAGAGAATACATGTGATATTTAACTTGTGAATCTGGCTTATTTTGCTGAGCATTCTGGTCTTAAGTTCCATCTGTATTCCTAAAAAGATATGATATCTATTTGGAATGATATTCCATTGTGAATGTATACATTTTTAAATACATTTATCTGTTGATGGGGACCTAGGCAGTTTCTAAAGCTTAGCTATTGTGAATTGTGTTACTGTAAACATGCGTGTGTATATTATACCCATGAAAATCTCCAGTTCGATTCCCATACTGGTCCTTCTAGTTTACTTTTTTTTTCCCCCATTATGTTTATTGGTGCATTTTAGGTACAAAATACAGTTACATTCATCATTGGGAACTTGTACCTTTACATGATGTATCTTGGTTCTTATTTTTTCCTCTTCCCCTGCCCTCCCTTTACCCCTCCACCCTTCCCTGTTTGTTTCCATTTTTTTCCTTTTCTCATATTTTTTCTTTTCTCTTCTTTCCTTTCCCTTACCCCTCCCAATTCCCCTACCCCTTTAGACCTTTTCTTCCTATTACACAATATCAATTATACATTTTTAAAATTACAATATCAAAATTAGAGGACATTACCACAGATTTTACAGAATTTAAAAGGATATAGAGAGCATATTACAAAAATCTTTTTTGAAATAAATTTGACAACTTCTAAGAAGTACCTTGGAAGACAAATTAATGAAACTGACTCTGGAGGAAATATAAAATTTGAATAGCACCTATTAAAGAAAGTATATTACAAGCTTGAAAACCTACCTATATGGCAACAACAGGCTTGTATAAATTTTAACTGATGAATTATATCAGACATTTAAAGCAGAAGAAAGAAGGAACACTTCTCCCCTCATTTTAGGAAATCAACATTGTGCTAATACTAAAACTGGATACAGATAATAGAAGAAAAAAAGTATGAACATAGACAAAAATTAGTTTAACAAAAAAACTATTAGAAGTCAGATCTGGCAGTAGGTAGAAAGTGTTTTTAGTATAGGGATGGCACTGTTGGTTCAGCATTGGAAGATCCACCCCCATAAGTCATCATTTTAACAGAGGAAAGGAAAAAGCATATGATCCTGTCAGTAGCTGCAGAAAAAGTTTCGGACTAAATTCTACAGCTTTTCATGGTAAAAGCTATCAGGAGACCAGCAGTAGAACAGAACCTTCTCAACAGATAAGCCATGTACTTCATACTTCCAGCATACTTCCAGCACACTTCCAGCGTTGTATGAATGGAAAAGATAAAATGCTTCCTCCCTGTGGTGGGGAACAAGGGCAGATATGCCCACTCTTCATCTGTCCATTAAACTTTGAAACATAGGCCCAAACCAAAATAGTCTGGCAATAAAGAGACACAATTAGCATAGGATTGGCAAGGTAGAAGTAAAATCTTTATACGTAGATGAAATGAGCATCTACAGAGAAAATACTAAGAAATCTCTAGGAACCCCTAGAACTTGTATTTGAATTTAGCAGGATTAGAAAACACAAGGTATATATAAAAATTCAGGTCTGTGTATACTTGCTATAAATGCATTGGCTATTGAAATTTAAAAGTTATGTAGGAGTACAAAGGACCTAGAAAAGTAAAAAGAAAAAAAAACAGTGTTGGAAGACATTTATTACCTAATTCTGAGACTTCTTCTAAAGCTACAGTAATCAAGGCAGTATTGGCGTAAGGAAAGACATATAGATCAATGGAATAAAACAGAGAATCTAGAAATAGAACCACACATATATGGTCCACTGAGTCTTGGAAGATTATTTAACATTAACATTTTATAGAACATAAACTCAGTTCAAGAGCAGAGGAAAAGGTAGTGTTTTCAGCAAATGGTACTAGAACACTTGGTATCCGTATGTAAAAAATTAACCTCAACCCTGTATTTCCATACATAAAAATAACTTGAAAGGATCTATGAACCTAAATATGAAAGACTAAAACTGTAAACCTTTAAGAAGAAATTATAAGGGAAAATGTTGATGAATTTAGGGTAGGCAAGAATTTCCTAGGATACAAAAAACATGATGTATAAAAGAAAGAAATTGATAAATGAGATTCCATCAAAATTTAGAACTTTAAATGAATGACATCATTAAGAAAATGAAAAGTAGTCCTTAAACAGACCATATTTATAATGCATATAACCTATGACCAGAATATATAAGGAACTCTTACAGCTCATTAATAGACATCCCAATTAAAAAGTAGATATAAGATGATAAATAGCCAGTACAGCACAAGGAAAGGTGTGCAACAGTAGAATCAGAAAAATACTAATCAGTACAATAACAAGATCATATTATACACTTATTAGGGAGATGAAGTTAAAAGTTTTACAAGAACAAATGTCAGCTTAGGTGTGAACCAGTTAGAACTGTCTAATACTGCTAATGTGAATGTAAAATGACAGAACCATTTTAGAAAACAATATAGAAATTTTTTGTATTACTGTGAAGAACCAACAGTTCTGTTCTTAAGTTTTTACTTAAGAGGAATGAAAACACATGTTGACAATAGATTTGTACATACAGGTTGACTGTTGCTTATTTGCAATTCTTGGGACCAGAAGTGTTTCAGACTTTGGTTTAGAATCCACTTGATCTGCAAAGAGGATAACTACTCCTGCTTTTTTCAGGTTCCTGCCACATGGAGTATTGTTTTCCACCCTTTAACTTTCAATCTATGAGTTTCTTTTTGAATTAAGTGTGTTTCCTATATGCAGCATATTTTTGAATCTTGCTTCTTGACCCATTCTGCCAGTCTATTTCTTTTGATTGGTGAATTGAGACCATTAACATTGATTATAACTAATACATATTGACTTATCATTGTCATGAACTTTTCTTTTTGTTGGATCCCTCCCCCCTTTGCATTTAATTTCTTGTCACACACAATGGATTCATTCTACTGGGCTTCCTGGGGTTGTGATCCTCATTGTCTTTTCCTAGGATATTGTCTAAAATTTTTTGGAGTGTTGGTTTGATATTCATGAAGTTCCTAAGGTACTCTTTTTCATGAAAGTATTTTATTTTACTATCAATTCTGAAAGATAGTTTTGCAGGGTACATCAATCTGGGTTGGATGCTCTTTTCCTTTAGGGCTTGGAATACATCACTGTGAGCTCTTCTAGCCTTGAGGGTTTGCATTGCGAAGCCTGCTGTGATTCTGATGGGCTTTCCCTTGTATGTGATTTGTTTCTTTTCTCTAACTGCTTGTAGAATTTTGTTCTTCTGTTGGGTTTCTGGAATCTTACCACTTATATGCCTGTGTGTATATGTTTTTTGATCAAGGCTAGTTGGAGTCCTATATGCCTCACTTATCTTATGTCAAGTTCTTTTCCCCTGCTTGGGAAGTTTTCTGCCATCACTTCTGTGAACAGCTTTTTTTATGTCACCTGTACTGTCCCCTGTTTTTTCATTGACTCTGATCAGTCTTATGTTATTCTTCTTTGCATTGTCTAGCAGCTGCTGGATTGATTTCTCGTTGTCCCTTACTATTTTAAAGCAATTTTTCTTTTCCTGGTCACTAATTGCAATCTTATCTTCTATATCTGAGATTCTGTCCTCACATTGGCTCATTCTGCTGCGTAAACTTTCCATGGAGTTTTTAAAATCTCCTGGAAGTCTGTTTTCACCTGTTTTATGGATTCCATTTGTTTCCTATGTTGAGATTCCATCATGTTCCTCAGCTCCTCTATTTTTTTATCTGTGTCCTCTCTAGGTTTTTTATTCATGTCTTGCACTATGTGCACAATCTCTACTGTTGTCTTAGAAATTATTTCTGATTTTATTTTTTCCAGATCCTCTTTTGTTGCCAGTTCAGGAAGTCCAGGTGGTTGAGTACCAGAGTATTCTATGTCGTTTCCCTTTGGGGTTGCTTTAGGTGATCTGGAAGTGTGGTTTTGAGACTTGTTTATGTGTCTTCTCATTTTGATCTGGGGGGAAGTGTGCTGTCTCCTCCTCTGCACTGTGGGGGGTGTTGGTAAGGGGGCCGGAAGCCTCCTCCTGGGTGCTTGGAGTGGCTCACCTGCTCTGTCCTGTGTGTGGGGGTGATACTGCCTAGTTTACTTTCACCAACAAATCTAGAGGTGTATTTTTTTTTTCTTCACATGCTCACTAGCATTCACAGTTTATTGTGTTCTTGATGATAGCCATTCTGACTGGGAGGAAATGGTTCTTTTCTTTTCTGTTTTTTTTGTTTTTTTTTTTGGTACCAGGGATCAAACTCGGGACCTTGCACTTGCAAGGCTGCGGAACCACTGAGCTAAATCCCCGGCCCGAAATGGTTCTTAACGTTATTTTGATTTGCATTTTGCAAATAGTTAAAAATGTGGAACATTTTTTCATGTGCTTATTGGCTTTTGTGCTTTTGTTGAAAGGAGTCTTTTCAGTTTATTTGCTCATTGTTTTATTGGGTCATTTGTTTTTTGGAAGTAAGATTTTTTTTGAGTTCTTTATAAATTCTTTATATTAGTCCCCAATAGAAAAAGTAATTAGGAAAAATTTTCCCTCGTTTTATCATTTTACCCTTTGATTGTTTTCTTTGCAATGCAGGTGCTTTTTAATTTGGTTTAATACCAGTTGTTGCTCCTGGATAGCAGTTCTTGTGCTATTGGAGCTCTTCAGGAAGTGTTTGTGCTTATGGCTTCACTTATTTTCCTGTGTGATCTTTCAGTAGTTTCAGAATTTTTATAAATAGGTCTTTGATCCATTTTGACTTGATTTTAGTACAGCCTAACACACAGTTATGTAGTTTCCATCTTCTATAAGTACATTTGTAGTTTCCCAGCATTGTTTTTAAAGAGGCTTTCTTTTCTTTTGGCAACTTTTTCAAAGATCTGATGGCTATAGGTGAATGGGGTTGTTTCTGTTTCTTTTGTTTTATTGTATTGGTCTGCATATCTGCTTTTGTGCCAGTATACTGTGGTATCATTATTATTATTTTTTTGGTACCAGGGATTGAACTTGCGACTTTGCACTTGTGAGGCAGGCAGCAGAACCACTGACCTATATTCCTGGCCCAACTGTGGTATTGTTAATACAGCTTTGTCGTACAACCTGAACTTCAATATTATGATATCTATTGCTTTGCTGTTTGTACAGGATTCCTTTAGAAATGGAGTTGTTATCAACCCAATTGTGATGTGTCTATGAGGTTCCGTGTATATGCGGGAACTCTAGCATATAGGTTCTGTTTTCATAGAGAAACAGAAGATAAGTTGTGAAATTTTTACAGTGTCAGTGATGACCAAGTACTACTGAATAATAAGAAAACATTACATAGCCAAAAAAGGAAAGATGTTGACTTTACATTAACAAATCAGAAATCATTCGTTAGTGAAGAACTGAAAATGTGCCGATGAATAGCTTCTTGGTCATGAAATAGCTTAGAATATGCCATATAGAACTCATCTCCAGACATATAAGAAGCTTCATGGAATGAGGCATCTAAAAGTCCATGCTCATCAGAAGCTAAATAAGATCTCCTAGATGGGGCCGGAGATTTAGCTCAGTGATTTCGCCGCCTGCTACGCAAGCGCAGGGACCCGAGTTTGATCCCCGGTACCAAAAAAAAAAAAAAAGAAAAAAAAGATCCCCTAGATAAATTTGCTATGAAAATATTCATTAAAACTTTAGTCCTGAATACATTTTTGTGTTAATGAAATAGGATTGTACTGACACTACTGGGTTTTTTGAAAATATTCTTAGTGACTGATTAAAAGGTACCAATTAGTTTTCAGGATGCTAAGCATAGAGTTATTATTCTTAGATATGTTAGTGTTGTAAGCATGCTGAAGATAAATCTAATAGAGAATGTCCCCATCCCCCCAAAACCCAATAAACCCTATTTCAAGATATTTAAAAGGAGTATACCATTTATTTAGGCTTCATCATTTATATAACAAAGGATAGATTCCCGATTGTCTTAGTTACTTTCTTGTTGCTAGACAGAATACCCTGTACCCATAAATTAAAGGAGGAGAGGTTTATCTTGGCTCACAGTAGATGTTTCAGTCCATAGTTGGCAGGGTGGCATGGCAGAGGGGCATGGCAAAGAACAAAGTAGAAGGCAGGGCAGGCAGGAGGTAGCTGAGCCTTCCTTCTTTCCCATCAAGGCTGCAAGCCTATTGGTTGGTGCCACCCCCACCCAGGGTGGGTCTTCCCTCATCAGTAAATCTATCACCCACTCCAAGAACTGTAGTAATCAGTACACTAATCCAGTATCAAATACTCACAATCCAGTCACTCTCCAAAGCCCCAACTATTAGTGCATGAGCCTTTGGGAAGACATCTAGATACAAACCATAACACCAACCAGTTCAACATTACTTTGTACCAGCAATGCATGCTGGCTGAAGATAAGCTGGACTAGAAGAAATATAAAATTCGTTATTCTTAGGGAACTGTTCCCCTAGGCATCTTAATTATTTGGTTTTGCAACATTGTTTTTTTTTTTTTTGTACCGGCAATTGAACTCAGGACCTTGGGCTTGCGAGGCTGGTGGTAAACCACTGAGCTAAATCCCCAGCCCACAACATTGGTTTTTTAATGCTCCTGGTGGCCAAGGAATTTCATGGCCCTCAACACATTAGAAATAACAAAACTATATACTTCCTATAGTTAATAGTTAATAGATTTGCAGAGTTCTAAGGCCTTTGGAAAGAACTCAGCCTTTAAAATACTGTTTATGCACTTACTGATACTTGAAATGAGGCTGGTAAATCAACATTAATAAGTGTTTAATACTGACATTGGTCTAGGGTGGTGTTTGACTGTGAACCTAAAAATAGACACTGAAGTGGTTCCTGTCACTTATGAAAAGATATTACACTTCTCTTTATGTGCCAAAAGTTGATAAGCCAAAATAATAAGTTGGATAAATGCTAAACTTTATGAAGGATGGGGAAACTGCTGGAATGGTATTAAATTAAAAACTTTGAAGGGATTGATGATGATGATGATCACATCATGAGCACAGGAGAAAAACACCTCCAAGCTATATAGTGAGAAATGTGCCGTCATTTAAGACTGATCCTGAACTTCGTGCAGGGGTGACAGTGAGGAAGAGGCTACCCACTTCAGGAGAGGCTGCTTGGATAGAAACCAGTGTTCAGGGAGGCAGGATAAGCCTTTCAAAAGGCCATCCGTCATCGGCCTGGCCCATCACGTGGGGTGACGTACTGGGCCCGTGATCCCACTTCTGGATAGAGGTGGTGATTACCACTGTGATGGCAGCACCGAGGCACCTGCCTCTTTAAGGTCCTTGAGCAACTCCTGTCATGAACTGCGTGCATAGCACAGGTATTAGCTTAATGTGAACTAAACTTTAATGAGTAATTTCCTTAGAAATAAGGAATATTTTCTTCTGACTAAAATGCAGCCTAACATTTTAGCTCTAACATGTGTTTAAGATTTCTTTCATGGATACAACTCAGAGCTATATAATTGATATGGGGTCAGGTATTACCAATTTCCTAAATGTGTCAATATCTCAGGAAAACAGCACTGAGTTATTGACATTGTGCTTTTGACAGTTGATGTATAGCAAGGGAAACAAAATTGGAAAGGCAAAGAAATTTTGTATGCCAAGCATTCTACCTGCATTCTTATCACAAATAATTGCTTAGCTGGTCATGGAATACAATTAATTAAACTACCTTTGGCAGCATTATATTTACCCTGGCATTTATTCTTGATATAATTATAACTGGGTTTAATACAGGTCATTAAAATGTCTTGAATGCATGTAAACAGATATTTTAAAATAACTTTCTTAGAATGACATTTCCATTTTTTCAAAATAAAAAGTTAAATTTGAATAATATCTATTTAGAAAATTTAGATAAAAGTAGAAAAATACCAAGGTTGGGGCATGGATTTAGCTCAGTGGTTCCGCTGCTTGCCTTGAAAGCTCAAGGACCCGAGTTTGATCCCCAGTACAAAAAAAAAAAAGAAATATACCAAGGTTAGTTGTTACTAAATCTTTTGCATAGTTCTTCCCATGGTTTTTATATAGCATACATGTTTGTATATATATTTATAGCAATTATATAATTTTACATCTTATTTATCACATATGTAGATAGTTATATTGATGTATCATATTATAGGTATGTAGTTACAGGATTAAAACTCTTTACAACCTTCATATTCAATGACTGCATAAGATTTTATCATATGGTTCTGATTTGCTTAATTATTCTCTTGTTTTGGGACATTCTCTTATCTCTACTGTTTTTCTTTTGTAAATAATGCTGAAATGAAACTGCTTTATATTTTACTTGTGTTAGCTTTCCACTGCTGTGACAAATACCTAATATAAACAACTTAAAGGAGGAAAGATTTATTTTTCTCATGGTTTCAAGACTTCAGTCCATGGCAGCTGGCTCCAAGGCAGAAACGTTATGGTGGAAAGATGCTCACCTAATGGCAGCCTTGTGGAAGCAGAGTGAGTGAGAAAGATCCAGAGAGGGAGGGGCCTAGAACCAGATGCACTGCCAGTGACCTACTTCCTTCAGCTGGGCTCTGCCTTTCAATGGCTCATTCAGCTATGCCCTTGTCAGTGGATTAATCTCATGATCCAGTCATTTTGCTAAGCTCCACCTCAGACTGTTGCTTGTTGGGCATTAAGCTGTCAAGACATGTATCTTTGGTTTCACTTCAATTTAAACCATAACAATTTCTGTCTTCATGTACATTCTTTCTTTGTTATAAGTTCTAAGAAGGATCATTGTCCTGTCAAGGCATATGAACAATTTTAAGTGTTTTGATAGTTCTGAATCGCTTCCTAGGAAACACTATCACCAGTAATATGGGAAATTGCGTGCTTATTGACATTTACTTTGTTTTCATGCTGTCAGAAGGAACAAAAACATATTCTGGATTTGCCCCTTTATGAGTAAAAGTTAATGAGAGTTGGCCATTTCCTCACCATTATTTTGTTGAGTAAAATACATGTGTGTGTTGACTGAGCCAAATTTTATATTTTCTCAGTAGATGCCTTTAAGTACTGTATCTGGGGTTATCATGTTCTTGGTCATTGTTGTGTGGTGTTGACCATATATGGGTCATGGTCACTTACCATTGGCCTTTTTCAGTAAGCTAACTGGCCCTTAGAGAAACTTTTGGTCCATTGGTGTTCGTGGACTACCTAGTGTTTCCTTTACATGGAAGAATGAGGGAGGTTGAGAGGATTGTTGAAACTGCAATGAAATTCCTTCATTCTACAACAAACATTTATAAACTGTTTTATTACTTCTAGTCACTGTATTAGATTTATAGTGGTAAAGAAAGTTGATAGCATTCTCAATGTGGCCAAACCCCAAAACCACAAAAAAATCAAGCATCATATACCTTGATTTATTTTTTTCAATTAACAACATATTTATCCACACTATTTCTTAATATACACAGTGAGACAACCCTGGACATATTAGACATAGCATCTCATATTGCTGTTATATTGACTAGCTTTGCTAGTAACTATATGTAGAAAGAAAAAGGAATCATTGTCCTTCTACTTGTTGTCCAGACCCAACTCTTTTAGCTCGCAGCACAACAGGCTAATTAAGTTGAAAGACAAGGTGTTGAGTCAAGGAAGGCAAGTTTATTTGAAAGGGCAGTGATTGAAAAGAGGGAAGACTATTGTTTAAAGTGTATCTTGCTGGGAAAGTGGTACAGAAATGGCTTAGGTAGCCAAGTAATAGGTATTTTTAGCTGGTAGCCACCTTCTCTCAAGGGCTGGAGGTTCTAAATTTGTGATCAGATGATCCGCACATGATTGTAATTGCCTAATCACAAGATGTTTTTCAGTTCTGCAAATTTCAAGAAAATTAGTGTTTTTTAATCATTAAGTTGATTGGTACCAACAAAGAAAAGTGCAGATTCTGATGGATTCACTGCTGAATTCTACAAGAAATTTAGAGAAGATCTAATGCCACTACTCCTCAAACTCTTTAATGAAATTAAAAGGGAAGAAGTACTCCCAAAGTCATTCTTAGAAGCAAGTATTACCCTGATACCAAAACCAGAGAAGGATCCAACCAAAAAAGAGAGGTACAGACCAGACTCCCTAATGAACATAAACGCAGAAATCCTCAATGAGTTACTGGCAAGGAGAATGTAGCAAAAAGTCAAGAAGATTATACATCATGACCAAGTAGGATTCATCCCAGGATGCAGGGATGGTTCAACACACTCAAATCAATAAATGTAATACACCATATTAATAAAGTCAATGACAAAAGTCACATGGTCATCTCGATAGACTCGGAAAAAGCATATGACAAGGTCCAACACCCATTTGTGTTAAAAACCCTAGATAAAATTGGAACTGATAAAAGTCTTCTATGACAAACCAACAGCCAAGATCATACTAAATGGTCAAAACCCGAAAGCTTTCACTCTAAAATCAGGAACAAGACAAGGACATCCATGCTCACTACTCCTACCCAACATAGTTCTGGAAACATTAGCCAGGTACCTTTGAAGATGTTACTTCCTAAGGCAGCCTTGCAGAGAAGTGGGCTTAACTACCACACCCACTATTTGCACATCTCAGCAGCTGACTCCCAGTAGCAACGATTAATAATAAATAATTGCTGTCATTTACCCAGTCCCCCTTTTGTTCCTTTAAGGTACTGTATTATGTCCTTTATGGTCATTTTGAAATATTCCTTTCACCAGTACAAGATGCATGTTTTTATTTTGATGGATGCATCTCTGGGAACCTACAAGTGGGTTGTGTGTTTGAGGAACTAGAAATTGAGAAGAAGCAGAGTCGGTAACCATGAGTAACTGCCTAAAAGCACCTATTCCAGAACAATCCTCAATTTTGTATAACAGCACATGTCTTTGGAAGGAAGAAATACTTTCTTGTGTCTTGCCATGGATGCTGAATTGGGTAACAACCTAGCAGCATGGCTTTGTACTAAGATGTGTAAGCCTGCATATGCATATTTAAAATTCGCATCCACCGCAGTGACAAGTTGCTGAATAATGTGGATGGGAAGACAGATTTCAGGTGAAACTTAGTCAAAGCCTCTTTTGATGCAACTCTGACAAAATAATACCATGAATGAATAAATCTAGAGTTCCTGAGTATCAGAGAATTTTTCCCGTGATAGTCTTAGGTGAAGGACTAGTGTTCAGGCTTTTAATAAGCAATATTCCCCCAAGCACAGCATTTAATTTGAAGTTAAGGTTCTCCTTTCCCTTTTTGAGTCCAGAGAATTGTGCTGCCCACTTACATGCTAATATGTGTTATTTGGAGCAATATGATTCTCTCCCAGTGCAGCTTCATACCGTGAAATTGTATGTTTTCTTGATATGATTGTATGGTCCTTGAAGTAAAATAGCCATATAGTTGTATGTTTTAAAGTAGCTCAATGCCTTCATATTCCAAATTTTAGAATGTTTGAGTGATTCAAGTTTATGAACTGAAATTATTTATGAACATTGAGATTTGACTCTCTCGTTACTGAGACCCCTGAGGGAATTTCAAACTGCCTTCTGTGGGACTGGGGAAAGAACACTGTATGAGTGCTCCAGCATTTGTTGCTGTTGCCTTACTTTTGCTGCTGGCAGGTACAGATTGTGTTCAGGGGTTTCTGCATCTTTATCACCTCATCTCAGTGGGGAATAGCTGACTGCTGAGGTGACTTTCAGCTGGGAAACTTGGTGATATCATTAGACTCAAGGCATTTTTCTTTCCCTCTCCCCCTCCTACTCTTTCCTCTCCCTCTGTGTCCTCCTCTTCTCTTTTGTTCCCCTTTCCTCTTCCTCCTTGTCCTCTTTCTTCATTTTAATCTGAGTCAGTACTCTGTCTTCTGGCAGCTCTGTGTCTCTTCTCCAGTAAATTCAGTCCTATTCCTGTTTTATTGTGGGTGTGAGGTAGAAATATGTTCTTTTACAGAACAAAAATGTATTTGATGGGATTCTACAAAGGTATCACATTTAAATGACATGACCAGATGTCAGGATGGGAGAGATTAGCATTTATAAAAATAGTTTCAGCTGTCCATTAGTTTAGTCTATCACTTTGTATAACATTTCCTTAATTTTTCCATTTATTTTTAAATATTATTAAGTATAGATCATCACCATGTAAAGTAGTGTCCTTTATTCAAAACATTTAAAAAGGATGGTTAATGTTTTTTTGTCATCTTATGAAATAATTCAGAAGCCAGGGTATGCTCTGTCCGAGGTAAGCTGAACTTTGTAGTATCAGGATGGAAGGCAGAGATGGCAACATGGCCCTTTAATGTATTTTTCTTCTATCCTCAGAGGCTTGTGTGTGATCATAGACTTTGTCTCATTTTTGAGACCCTGATTAGGGTCCAACTAAGTGGACCTAAGCTTTCAAGTGATCCTTACAAAGTTTTTTGGTCCCAACACTTCTAATTGATCAATGTACTCTGTATGCACATATGAAATAGCAACAGCGAAACCCATTAATTTGCTTGATTAACACGTGTAAACAAAAAAGTGTTAATTTTTGTTTTAGAAAGTAGTAAAACTAAAAGAAGTTATCACCTTAAAGTTTTATCCCACCCGAGGAGTTTAGAACCTAGTGGCATATAGTGAAGGAAATTTCTACAAAGCTAGGCATCTAAATGATGAGAGAAGTGCAACTAGAGATTAGGAATCTTAAGTGTAACTTTCAAGATACTTTTGATTTTGCACATTAAACATTGAACCTCTTAGTCTGTTTTCTGTTGCTGTAACAGAATAGCATTGACTGGGTGATTTATAAAGAAGACAGTTCACTTCTCACAGCTCTAATTCTGGGAAGGCTAAGGTCCAGGTCGGGTGCTGGCGTCTGGCATTGGTCTTCCTTCTGCGCCAGGCCATGGTGGATGGAGAGGATGGGGCGGACCCAAGGTCATCCCTTTATCAGGAGGCCACGCTCCCACAATGGGATTAGTCAGCTCTTGAGGCAGGTAGATCCCTCAGGAGCTACTCACCTCTTTAAAGTTCTACCTTCTTATTGTTGCGATGGAAATTCCATTGCAGCATGAGTTCTGGAGGGTGCATTTCAGCTGTGGCAGCCTCTGTTAGCAGATTTTCTTAACCGATCTTCCTGCTGTGTGGAGGTGATGGTAGGGACACATGGGAGTCTGTAGGAAAGGGCGGAGCTGGTGGGAGACAAGAAGACTTGCTTGCTGTCCCACAGAGTGAAGCCTGATATGTACTTTGCATGTGTGTTCTTTCCAGCATCTGCAAGCAGAAGTTTCGCGATGGTTTGTTCAGCGCTCAGCAGAGTTGCTCATGCACACATCTGCCTGGTGAGGAGGGCCAGTCATGTCTGCAGAGGGCACCAGCATCGGGCGTGGGGCTCAAGGCCGATTACATCAGACTTTGCTGCTTCTGGAGCTCCGGGCAGTGTTCTAGAGCTGCTGGGCAAATCCTACCCTCAGGACGACCACACCAACCTCACCCGGAAAGTCCTGTCCAAAGTAGGCAGGAATCTGTACAACCAGCACCATCACCCTCTGTGGCTGATCAAGGAGAGGGTGAAGGAGCATTTCTACAAGCAGTATGTGGGCCGCTTTGGGACCCCGCTGTTCTCGGTCTATGATGACCTTTCTCCCGTGGTCACGACCTGGCAGAACTTTGATAGCCTGCTCATCCCAGCGGACCACCCCAGCAGGAAGAAGGGGGACAACTATTACCTGAACCGGACTCATATGCTGAGAGCGCACACGTCGGCGCACCAGTGGGACCTGCTGCACGCGGGGCTGGACGCCTTCCTGGTGGTGGGGGACGTCTACCGGCGTGACCAGATCGACACCCAGCACTACCCAGTGTTCCACCAGCTTGAGGGGGTCAGGCTCTTCTCCAAGCATGAGGTGAGTTTTGACACATTTCTTGTTATTGCGGGACATCATGGACATTTTGTTTCCATTTCACCAGAACCAGTGGAGTTGTCCTTGATCCGATTTTGATTTAGCGAGTAATCGCTCTCTGTTGATGGCTTTGTACAGCCTTTCTCCTCAGTATATTTGACTGATTGTGTTAGTAACTACACACATCGGTAGATGTTTGTGTTTACTTATCAGTTCTCATCCTTTCTGTCAGTACTGACCAGCCTTTTTCTGAATCTCTTGTGAATGGGTTGTTCATGGATCAGCTTCACCCTTCCTCTGTGATGACAAAAGTACAACACGGAACGTGTGGTCAGGTTATTCCAGTTCTCAGTTAGTGGAAGTTAATTACGTTTTCATGCTGTTAGAGATCAGTGAACCTCTTCTATACCTTAGGGGACTGGAGGTGTATGGGTTTGGACTTTACCCTGTATTCTTTTCCCTGAGTTCTCTCTTATCCTCTCCAGCTTTGTACTATGATGTGAAATGTCTTAATGCTGCATTTCTTGAAATGTGTGTTTGGCTGGGCTTAAATGTGCAAGCCTCCTGCCTCAGCATGCAGAGCGCTGGGGTGACAGGCATGCATCGCCACACCTGGCAGACCTTGTGTTTGGATGCCTGGAGTCTTCTTGGTCAGAAGGTCTGATACTCTGGTCAGTATTAAAAGCACCCAACTCCTTCCATTTGTTAAGTGTTATCTTAATACATTACATACATTTTTTTTGTGTGCAAACTGTGAAAATCCCTAAAGAGCTTGAGTCCATCTTCTAAAAAATTTCTAACACCACTTTCTTATCAGTCATATACTGTATTGTAAAAACCATCTCCAAATTTTTTTTTTTTGGTACCGGAGATCGAGCTTGGGACTTTGCGCTTGTGAGACGGCACCACTGAGCGAGATCCTGACCTTCCATCTCCATTTTTATTGCAAAAATAAATGGAATTAAAATACTCTCAGCAAGTGTTTCACTCATTCCTGTAGCAATTCTCCTTCTAAACTTTGTTCCTTGGAACAGGAGGAATAATTGTGGTCACAAAACTCCCTCCTGTAAACACAAGATAAACGGGCTGATAATATGAAAACAAATAGTATAGGATCCTTAGGGTAAGAAATAACCATTGTTATGTTCTATTAAATAAGTCACTTAGTAGGTGGCAACTGAGTGAGACTGCCCTTTGTGCTCTCCTTTTCCTTCCGTTTTCCTCAGGATGTGTTATTATTCTGTGATTCTATGGTGATGCAAGCATAGGTTAGCCTTCCACAAAATGGTTGCCCTGAGGTGGATCTCAGGGGAGATTAGGTGTTCATTCTTACTGCTTGAAATAGCTGATTGCTTTCTAAGTGCGGAATAATAACCGTTGATAAGGATCCGGATGTATTAGGAAACTGAAAGGGAACGAACAGACAGGTTGGAGTCTGGGAAATGCAGCCAAGTGTGGGAATGCCACGTACACTTAATCTGCAAGCAGAGCTGTGAGGCCAGCAATGGGACGTCCGGGTCATGGGACTGGACAGGTACTCAGTCCAGCCTTCCTCATTAAAGAAATAGAAAGGGAAGCCCACACTGATGTGTACAGCACATGCCATGAGGGAGGCGATGAAGGATATGAGATCTGCAGCATTGTAATGGAGGCAAACTCCGGGCTACCGCAGAAGGTGGAAAGAGCAAGTGTGCAGAGAAGTAGCCCTTACCTTGGGTCATGTCTGTTTAGGGTCATATCTGTTTTGCAGTTTAGTGCATAGCACACCAGGCTGAGCTAGTCTGATGATGTTTTGCTTTATAGTTAAACATGTATGTACACACATGTATGAAACAGATCTCTTATAGATTGATAAGATGCACCCACATATATTATTTCATTTATTTCTCTTAATAAAAACTTGTGAGATAGATTATTTCCACTTAAACTGAAGGTCTGGAAAGGTTCAGTGATCTGCCCGAGGTCACCCAATCGGTCCATGAACTGGAACCCAGGTCTGAGTTTGTTGCTAAATGTATTGCATTCTGCAGACTTCCATGATCCTGGAAAGGGGCAAATGGCACCTGCTGCTGACCCAAGGGAAGCTTTTGCTTCAAGAATGGTGAGTGGGAGGGAAAATAAAGATGATGGATTCTGAATTCTTGCTCTCAGTTGGAGTGGAAATCTGATCTAATCTTAACCCACCAGAATACAATTTTTCCTTGCATGTGTGTGTGTGTGTGTGAGAGAGAGAGAGAGAGAGAGAGAGAGAGAGAGAGAGAGAGAAAGAGAGAGAGAGAATGTGTGCATGCACGCGTGGGACCTGGGACTCCACCTGTGGCCTTTATACTGAGGCACATCCCCAGAGCCTTTTATTACTTTGAGGCAGGGTCTCATTAAGTTGTTAAGTTGCCCAAGCTGGGCTTGAATTTGGCAATCCTCTAGCCTCAGCCCCGTAGAGTGCTGGAATTAAAGGTGTATGCCCTCATGTCTGGCTCCTTCTTTCTGTTGATTTTTATATGAATAGGATTTTTTGGGTAGAGGTAATCATGCTGCATACGTAATTTGTAGAAGGTTAATAAAAAGACAAAAGGAAATCATTAGGATGAGTCAGCCAAAAAACTTTTGGCATGTACTGTATGATAATAGTGAGACAGTCCCTGTCTTCATGGGGAAGATAACTATTAGGATTTTTTAAAAAGGCAGGCCATATTAGCAATAAGAGGGTAAATTTGCATGTAATAGAAAACTGAAAGCAGCTAAATTTACAATTAATAACTTCTCCATCAGTTGCAGATATTACACGTGTTTTTACCAAATTGTGAAAGATTTGTTGTCTGTTTTATACAATAAAAAACAAGATGTCTGTCAAGATCATTTTATAATAGGTCTATTGATATCAAAATAGATAAAAAGATATTAGAAGTTTCATCTTTGTGAATATCAGTAATTTTCCTTTTAAATGAACAGATGGTTATGAAATAAAATATTGGCAGATGTAATTCACTGTTATAGTGTGTCCTACTCAATTATTATGTATTTATTACATTTTACTCTATTAACTGATACAAGAGACTATATGATTTAGTAATTGTAAAAAAGAATTTGTTGATGTTTAAATATCTCATGACGTTAAAAAAGCATTTGATATTTCATGATCAAAAACTGTAGCAAACTAGGAGTAGAATGGATCTTACTGAACTTTGTAAAAGATACCTGTCAAGAATTTACAAGGCTGGGGATTTAGCTAAGTGGTGCCCCTGCCTGCCTCACAAGCACAAGGTCCTGACTTCAATTCTCAGTACTCCCCCCGCCCACAAAAAAAAAAAGAAAAAAAATTTACAGTCATCATAATTAATGATAAATCTTAAACATTTATATAAAATTAGCCTGCAGAATCAACTCTTTTTTATACAATAAAATAAAAAGTGAAATTGAAGGCATGATAAGCATTGGAGAACATGAACTAAATCTACTTTATGTGTATATGATATAATTTACCAAGAAGATTAAAATAATATTTATACCAATTATTATAAGTGATAAGATAATTCAGCAAAGTTATTGGGTACAAGGTCACTATTAGAAAAATTAATGTTTCTTATCCACATGTGATAACTAGTTAAGAAATATAATAGAATGCAGATTTCATTTTCTCTTTCGTACTATCAACTAAAACTTTGACATATGCAGGTATAAATCTTGCATACAATGCTCAAAATATTTATGTTTACTTATAATATGTAGTTAAAAAGAGAAAAAAATGAGATATACCAGCCTGGCATAGTGGCACACACTGTAATCCCAGGAAGGAGGATTATGAGTTTGAACCCAGTGTGGGCAATTTAGCAATTTTTGAGACCTTGTCTCAAAATAAAAAGTGGACTGGAGATGTAGCTCAGTGTGGGTTCAATATCCACTGTCACAACTGAGAAATAAAAAGAATAGAGAAAGAGGTATGCCATGTTCATAGTTTTATAAGTAGGAAAAAAATATTATAAAGATGACAATTTTCCCAAAATTATAAATTTAGAGTAAATCTGATCAAAATATCTGCTGGGTATTTTCGAAAAGCCTGAAGACTGATCTTAATATTTGAAGGCACTGCGTAAGTATAAGGATATATACCTTAGTAGATATTAAGATTTACAATTCTGTAGTTATTAAGATGGTTTACCAGTGGCAGAAGTAGAGAAGTTTGAAACAATTCTACTCATATTTGGGAACTTACTATAAAACAGAAGTGATAGTAAATAAATCGAGGAGACAATGGATTCTACATTAATTGTTCTGTGACAATTATCAAGGAAAAATAGATCTGTTTCCCACACCAAATACAAAATTTATTTCTGAATGAGTTAATAGTCCATTCATCAAAAATACATTCTTAAAATTTTGGAAGAAAATATAGGAGATTATAATTATTACCTTGGTAAATTGTGCCATCTGAAATATGAGAATTCTTAAGGAAAATCCTTAAGGGTAAAAAAAAAAAAATGTTACAGTTGACCATATTAAAGTAAAACTGTTGCCTGGTAGAAGACTCCATAAATGAAATTGAGAGACAAGCTAAAATAAACAAATAAGTGAGTAAATAAAAACAGAGGTGCTACATGTTGTATGGAGGTATTTTCTATTTGTATAATTGATAGAAGATGGATGTCAATCATATTAAAAGGTCTCAGTAGGAAAAAAGAAGCCAGTAGGAGAAAGTATGGCAACACGAAGTTGGAATATCTGTGGAGTCATGGATTGCTCTGGGAAGGACTAAGTCCTGCACCTGTAATTCTGCTCTCACCTACAGACACTGGAGACATCAGTCAGGGTGTTGATGAGAATGTTCGTAACATTATTATTATTAGCCCCAAAGTGGAACGACACAGATTTCTCCTGAGAATATATATATATGTATTTTTTTTTTTTGGAAGGTCTGGGTGTCGTTTATTGACAGTGGTTTACACACATTTATTTTCTTCCCATGATTGATTCCTCCGGGGCCCAGGCGCAGCCCCGGGGGGGGCGGTCTAGTGAGGAGCAGGAACGTGGGATGCACGTCTTTGGCTGGCCCAGTGGCCGGCAGGATGTGATCCTTCAAGCTGGAATTCCGCCGGGCATTGGAGCCGGAAGTCTCCAGCAGGACGCGCCTGGGGCCAGGTCTCCTCTTGGCTCCCTATCCAAGTCCGTCCTAGTTTTAGGACCTTGAGGGACAGCAGAGCCAGGCCCACCCACCTCAAAAGGGGCAGAGTCCTTTGCCGTGCAGGAATTGCCCACCCTCTCGGCCACTGTCCTGGAATCTTCATTGACAGGATGGAGGCCAGCAGTGCGGCCCCGCTGGTCACCACTGCCCTGCCCTTCTGCCAGCTGCCGGGGCCCAGGCTGGGGCACCCACAAGCCCTGAGCCGCTCTGCACAGGCACTTGGCAGTTTCTGGTAGGGAGGTGGATACGAAGGTGGATACGGGAGGAACAAAAGACCTTCCTTGGATAATCAGCGGGCTAAAGTGATTTTAGCTTTATTTCCGTCACTTCAGGTCAATCATGAAGTATCACAGTGATTCATCTTGCGGGTGGGGCGGAAGGAAGGCGCCTTCGGGCCGGCTCACTGGGGCAGCAGCAGGAGCACTGACTGCCCGGCCGGCAGGTAGGTGATGTTGCGAGAGCGAGACACCTGGTAGGCGATGTCCTCAGCGGCCTCCAGCTTGCGCAGCTCGATCAGACCATCGCCCGAGGAGGCCAGCGAGTTGGCTATCAGCTCAGCCGCCTTGGAGTCACCCTCGGCGGAGATGTTGGCTGCCTTCTTCTGCTGCTCAGCCTTCTCCACGACGAATCTGGCCCTCTCTGCTTCCTGCTGGGCCACCTGTTTGGCTCCCACGGCTTCTGTGAACTCCTTCCCGAAGGTCAGATGTGTCAAGGACACGTCGTCCAGGATGAGCCTGAAGGTCGCTGCTCGCTCGGTGAGGTCATCGCTCACCTGCCTGGAGACCAGCTCTCTCTGGGTGATCAGCTCCCCGGCATCGAAGCGGGCCACCGCGGACTTGAGGATCTCCGTGGTGATGGATGGCAGCACGCGCTCGTCGTAGACCTCCCTGATGCTGGTGAAGATGCGAGGGAGCTGGCTGGTTTCAGGCCGGAAGAGGATTCACAGGGTGATGTTGACGTTCTGCAAATCTTTGCTGCCGGTGATGACTGGCACATTACGGGGCTGGGAGCGGCAGTCAAAGATAATTGGTTTCTGTACCCAAGGGATGAGAAAGTGAGTCCCTTCTCTTACCACGATGTCCTGTACTCCATGGAACCGGTCAAAGATGACAGCTCTGTGCCCAGCATCCACGTTATATAAGGCAGAGTTCACCACGCCTCCTGCAACAGCTAAGGCCAGGCCACATTTGCCGATGGACTCAAACACTTTTGCAGCCATGTTTCCTTCTGCTGGCCCCACTCACACCTGCTTCCACCCTGACCTCCACATGAATTGCCCACTGTCCCAAGAATATTAACAGAGAGGTAAATTGTGATGTGTTTATATTGTGGCATGTTAGTGTCATGTATCTCTGCAAGCAAATAAATCACAACCTATGCATCAGCGAATGAATATGGTAAGTCACATTGAACAATAAAACAAAACTGTAGAAGCTTCATTATGTGATTTAAATGTGTGCAAACTTGAAAGAAAAGGGCAGAATTAGCTAATATTATTATTTAAGGGTTCATGTGTGAGCAATGGAATAATGAAGCAAAAATTTAGTTCAGTTCTTACCTCTGTGAGGATTGACCTGATGTCGTCAGGTAAGGGCATGAGGGGCTTTCAAGCTTTTGTTACTTTTCTCCTTTCTGAAACTGGATATAGGTAATGAGCACACAAGTTCGTGCTTTTGTTATTCCTTAAGCATAACATAATTATACACTCAAAATATGCCCAAGACATGTCCAACAGCGCTTGCTCTTATAAACTTTCTTATGCTCTCTCTTTTTACATGCACAATTTTTCAATGAGATAAATAGATAGGTATGAAAAAATACATTGGAGTGCTAAACACCCAAAAATGCAGTGGGATAGTGTGTGACATAAAGCATCATATTCTTTGCAAATTATACAAAATGTTATGATTGTGAGGAGTATAGAAGGATTTTGAATATAAAATGTTTGAGAACCCATTTACAGCTTCAAAACTAAATTTTAGAAGACATTTATCGAGTCATTTATTTTGCAACGAATGGCAGATTTCAAACAGATTTCATGTACTGGGCAGATTCACCAGGGGGAGCCCATATAAACCCTGTGTCTATTTAATCTGATTAAAATATTAATTAAAAAGGGCACACCTGGACCAGAGCTGAAAGAAACTCTTGCCTCCTGTTGTGCCTCACTCAGTCTCGCCAGTTGCGTGCACACATGGTCTCTGCGGGTGAAGTGTGGAATTGTACAAGAGAAAGACACTTGGGGTTTATCCTTCTGTCCTTGCTTTGTTAGTTGGTCTGCAGGAGAACTGGAAGCTTGAGCTCGGCCTGGACAATTTAGCAACTTAGTGAGACCCTATCCCAAAATAAAAATTGAAAAAGGGGCTGGGGATGTAGCTTGGTCCAAAGGCCTTGGATTCACTTCCCAGTACTATAAAAAAAGAGAAGGAAGGTTTATATCTGTTTTGTTTCTCATCCTCCTGACTAGATGGTCTCAAACTTGAGTGTTTTACCTATCTGGTCCATCACTGAGTTTTTATTGATCTTACAGGAAAACTGAAAACAGAAGTGTATTGTAGCAAGTTTTATAAAGGTACATTAATTCCTTTTAAAGGCCCCTTTTATCTTGAGAAGATTTCCTTGCTTCTTGGGTGTTAGAATACATTTTCTTTCATGAAGGGATGGAGATAGTAATTTTAAGCACATTACTTGCACTTGCAAAGCAAAGCATTGCATGCTTCTTCATAAGAATGTGTTTATCTTTGTCCCTAGATTTTTTCTTTTTCGAAAATTTTAGTGGTCTGTGAAATGCAAGACTCAGTGTTTATAAATGGAGAGGTAGTTAGGGAGAAATTATAAATATTATATGGTAAATACAACTTTTAAATATTCACACAAACAAATGTTTTTAAAGAAGACATGAGTGAAGATATAGAGACAAGGTTTTGGTCTAATTTTGACCACAGACCATTGCTGAGCTGGCCCTGCATCGTGATGTCTGTGGACAGCTCACATGGTACTCCTCCTTCCACCTCCACCCTCCTGGAGTAATCCTGGCCCTTCACCGTTTCTTCATGGAGGAGTGTGGGCAATCCCCTCCTACCCCCGGCACACACGTACCAGCAAAGCTCCTTGCCTGGAATGAGAGTAGAGTGGGCATCCTTCATTTTGAACAAGCCCTTTGGCATCCTTTGTGGTTTCTTTGTCAGAAACCACTCTCATTTATCACTAGAGATTTCTCTTCTCTTTTGCTGCCTTTGATATTCGTTCCCTCTTTGATGATGCATTAGAATTCTCCTTTTCTTGGTTTTCTCTTTCAGAGCTTTCCTACTGCTACTCTTGTGGTGAGCCAAAGGTAGTCTCTTTATTCCTGCTTTCAGCCCCAAATCTCTTTTCTGTCTTTTACTGAATGAGAGGGTTTTATTCTTCACCATGTGGTTATTGGGTTTCCTTAATAGCTTCATGTGGAGGGGCTTTATTGAGGGCATTTTAATTTGGACTTGATAGATTGTAGTCACCATGTTTCCTTAATCTCTTCTTTAAAAATCTTTCAGGCAGGACTCCTCCTGTCAAAGACACACTTAAATTGAAACAGCATTTCTTTCACTTTTTTCCTCTGTCCAAATGTTTACTTATATCTCTTGACAGTGAAGTAAAAGGGAACTGGTCACAGTCAGGAGTCCATGGTCCACTGGAGTTGAGTAACTCTCCATTACTGGAGGATGAAGGAGGTTTGGAGGAGCATTTGAAGAGAGAGAACTCCCCCGCTCCCCATGGTACAGGGATTTTGCAGATAATTAGTTCTTGCTTACAGTAAGATAGAACTATCAGGCTCTTAGTCCGAGACCCATCACTGCCCTATAGCATTATTCTCTATGCCCCTGCCCTGTTGCTTTCAGCAACTCAGTGCTTTGAGAGGTTAGTTTGTATATCTCTGGCATCTCCATCTAGTTATCAACCCCTTGAGGATGCCGTGCCATCTTCTTTGTGTCTTCTCTATCTAAGTGGATCCTCTACAGAGCAGCAGATAGCAAATGTGGCACTAGGATGTCTCCTTCGTTCTGGACTGCCAACTTAGGCTCTGGAAAAGATGGCAGCCACCACACTTAACTGCACGGCGTTTCATCTCTCTGCTTTTCTGGCTGGACATTCTCAGCTA
Organism: Heterocephalus glaber; assembly: GCF_053883595.1. Lineage (NCBI taxonomy): Eukaryota > Metazoa > Chordata > Mammalia > Rodentia > Bathyergidae > Heterocephalus > Heterocephalus glaber. Next base: position 5,709,260 of record NW_028258315.1, read on the forward strand.
TTTCTCATACTCCAGACTTCCAGGGGAAGTGCACTATTAACAATATTAACTCTAACACAGCATTGAGATAATGAGGAATTGGCTCATAAGAAGTAAAGAGAACTCTAAACAGTACAGGACTAGCAATTACAAGGACCAGCTGGTACCTCAGGCATCATACTGAGCAGGCAAGAAAGAGTCCTTTTCTTGTTCCCCAGTTCTGGCTCACTGATGGCTCAGAAGTGGTCTCGATGTCATGGCACTGGAATTGCTGGATACGCACACCCTGGGATTGGCCAAGATGCCTTCCACGGTACCAGTAAAGGCCACTTTTGGACAGAAGGTCTGCAGGAAGCACTGTGCTGTGAAGATGACCAAGGGGTACTGGAGAAGCAGCTGGCCACGGTGCAAGCCTCTGGGGGCTGAGTGCCGCTGTCTGCACTGCAAGGCTGTCTGGAGCCCAGGAGACCACATGGGTTCTTCCCATTGCAGTGTCTGTCTGGCGCCTCTACTGACATTTAACATTGCAGCAGCTGGCAAAGGAAAGTATCCACAGGGGCCAGCTCAGTCTTCACAGAGCAGGCAATGAAGGATTGGTTTGAGAAGCAATAAGTTGAGTACTGGAACAGTCAGCTTGCTCCCTTTTGTGATGGTCCAGAAGCCTTTAGGGAGATAGGGTGTTGCTGGTTCTTAGTACATGGAATGCATAGAAGATACAGGCTGTTCTTACGGGTAAAAGCCTGTGGTCTCGAGTCAGTATCAGCATCCATTCATCCAACAGATGAATGTTTTTTATATCGTATTCCTCCAAGAGTTTCCTCAAGGAAATTATTGCCACTTACATTCTACATTTGCTGTTGATGCCTTAGAGTAAAACCTCACTAGGTTTTACTGAATTCACATAATTACAGTAACAATGTCTTTTCTACTAGCCTAATTGATGTGTGAATGTAGCAAAAATATTTTCACAGTGATATGCTCTTTTACTGTAGCCGTCACACCATGTAGGGACCGCATTTCTTTCCATAGTGCACATTCCTGAGTGTTACCCGCATGGATGGAATAGCACAATTTCACGGTTTCAGTTTGGTAGGTGCTTGCGGTTGGTAGATGAGGAGCTTGGTAAGGCTCCTGAGCCAGCCAGCAGCCTTTGGCACTCACATCCCTTTGACTGTTTAGATCCCCGAGTTAATTCACAGGTGTCAAATGCTGCAAAGGGGTGAACTCTGCTATCTGGCTGGTAATGTGCTGCTAAGCAGGAACTTTCCATGTCCTCTTTCTGAGTTCTTGTTCTAGAACCTACTTTCTAATGTCAACTTCCTGGCTCATCCTGGGATAGGTCCCTGTGAAATTGCAAACTTTTGTTCATTCAAATGAATTTGAGGGATAAAATTTTTTAAATTAATTATATCATCTCAACAAATTATTTTTCAGTTATAGAATTTATATAATTTTTAAATGAGTGATAGCTTTTCATAATCTCAATGATTTCTAATCTGAATTTCTCATCATCTCAGAATCTAATGAGAGATTTTGACCCCCCCCCCAACATATACATCCAGAGTTTTGTGTATAGTGTAAGGGGTTTCACAGGCTCTTTGATGAGGTTGGATAATTTGTATTCAGTATTGAGGAGATGGTTGTAGTCTCTATTTGGATAATTTTCATACCCAGTCTGTAATGAGAAAGGCAATTCTTTCTCTTCCTATTTGTGGAGTGGCAGAGAAGGGTACCCAACTCAAGAATGTCCAGGTGTCACCTGTGGAGGTGATTTCAGGATCGGGAGGTGGTAGGTCAGGAAGCTGTGGAGATTTAGGGACTGGGGAGGAACAAAGGGGTGAACTGAATATGTTTGGGGAAGTCAAAGGAACAATTCTGTTTAAGTCTGAAAGTCTCATCCCTAGGGTAGGATCATTCCTAAGTAATGGCCATTTCAGAATAAAGAAATAGAAATTGTTGTCCTATATTTAGAAAGTTGGTAAGACAGAGGTACCATGAGATCAGTGTCAGGTATGGAGTTGGGTAACATTGATCATGCTACCAGTAAAAGTTGACCATTGGAGTCCTGTTATGTTTGGTGAGTTTGGGTGATTTGCTGTATATATTGTTTAAGGTTTGTGTGTTAAGCTTAAATCAAAGCAGAAGACGTTATGTTAAAGAAATAGAATAACTTTTGTAACATAATGATTCCAAGTGGAAGAATGAACTTTAAGGGAACTTGTGTTTACCTTCCCCATGTTGATGATGGTTCACAATTCTCAATATTTTTAGGCTATGGGATCCTAGATAAGATAAAAAGACCCCTCAGTTTGATCGTTGTGATTCTTCTTTCAGTGCAAAAGAAACTCAGTGATAGCAATGCTGGGTCATTTTATAGGGAATTTTGTGGTGGGCCTATGCAGAATATGTATCTGCTTTGGCAATAGTGGTAGAAATGATTCTTATTTCAACTATGGTGGCTTAAGTATAGTTATAAAATTAATTGTTAGATACTGATTCCATAATTATTATATGCTATTGAATTTATCAATTAATCCACAATAAATTTATCCATCATTGTGCAGCTAGACTAAAAATGATGTATTTATAAAAAGCTCTACCAGCATTTGAAATCTACAAGCAATTCAGGATATCAGTGAAGATCTACTAATAGCTTCCTTCTTAAGAGCTGTGGTGACTCCAAGTCATCAAATATGTTTCAGGGCTTAGGAGGATTTTGGTGGTGTTGTTAGCCAGGGTTCTCCAGAGCATCAGAGTCAATATGATGTATGAGAGATCAAGAAAACGGCTCATGTGATTATGGAGGCAGTGGTTCCAGCTCAGTTTTGAAGGCTGGAGAAACAAAAGCCAATCGTGTGAGTTCTAGTCTGAGTCTGAGAACCAGGAGAGCCTGTGGTATAAGGTCAAGTCTGCAGCCAGGAAAAGACCAGGCAGGAAAAATAAAAAAATAAAAAGACCAGGCAGAGTGTGTCAGGCAGAGAGAAAATTTTTTTCTTCCTCTACTTTTATTCGTGTGTTCAGTAGATTAGATGAAGTCCACTACCTTGGGAAAGGTAATCTGTTTCACTCAGTCTGGTTACTCAGGTCTTAATGTCTTCCAGAGTGCGCTCAGCAGATTCACCTAGAATAATATCTGACCAATATCTGGGCATCCTGAGGCCCAGTCAAGTTATTCCCAGTCAAGAATTAGCTATTGTGCCATTCTTGGGCATCTAGATTTCATAGTGCCACACTGAGAGTTTCCAGTCAATTCTAATTAAGGCTTAATTTTGTTTTGTAAATGCTACATTTTAGGAGCACCTGGTATGCCCTTTGGTCAGTACTAGCAGATAGCCTTTTTTATACAAAGAAGTGTAAAAATATGAAATTGACCTTCTTAAATCTTTCCCCTTTTCAAGTCTACCTAAAAGGCTTAAATTCTTCATTGCTGGCTCTTGGAGTGTCTCTGGGGGCCTTGGCATCATGTCTTAAAATATTTCTAGCAACAGTGGTTGTTATTCTTGAAAAAAATGCCAATTTTTGACCTGGCAAGAGGGCAATCAAGTCGTGGCCCTGCAGCTCACTGCTGTGACCTTAGATAAGATAATTAGCCACTTGAGCCTCACTGTGCTTAAATGAGGACATCTCTGAACTGGTGGAAAAAGGGCTTAGTGCTGCCCAATGAGTGGGAGGTGCCCAGGAAATGGTAGGTGCTCTCCCTGTCCCCTTCTGCTTATCTTAAAAACAGCCAACTTCTTTTTTCTGTGTTAAGTGTAGTTCTGTCAGTCAGCTATCTGGTTGTTTTTACTTCTGATCTACTTTTGATTCTTGCAATTTATTGCTGTCTTTCTTCTTCCCATGGTTGACAGATCATTGTCTCTTCCGTTGTCTTCTTGTAGAGTGTGAGAAAAAAGTTGATGGGGCCTTGGTCCTGTAATATTTCACCCACTGGCACCATGAATGAGCTGTTTAGCCACCCGAAGAAGAAAGAACAATCTTGTTCTTTCTGTTGTATCTGTCATCATGGCCTGGGAAGAAAATGATGAGAGATCATAATTTTAAACAGACAGTAGAATGGGTGACATTTTCTCCTCTTTTAAATGGTGATTGTCGTGAGAACCAGTTCACACTACGGCAGAGTTTTCTGTTGTTGCTATTGGCAGCCTTTGCCTCACTGTGTTTGGATATTTAATCTCCCATGACTTTATGTGCAGCTCCGTGCACCTTCTTTGCTTTGATGGATTGAAGTTTCTCATGTTCTATCTGTACAGGCCAGAGCTTGGCAGAATATTAATCTACTTCCATCCTCTGTTGTTATCCCTAGGAGAACCCCTAAGAGAAGAAAAGTGCTGAAAAGTACACTTGTCATGATATGCCAGGGTTAATAGAAGCAGGCAGAGTGACTCACTGTACTTCTGAAGTACCCAGAAACATTTGGCTGTGTCTTTGGGGAGCCCAAGGATTCAGCTGGCTGCTGCTGATCCTTCAGTTTCAGTACCCTAGAGTGTGGCCTTGGCCCACACCAGGGTCACAGCTGTGTGGAGTCATCATGAATGGAACTGCCTCCCTGTGGGCTTGGTTGGCTGTGGTCTCTTAGGAACTAAGCAAGGGACTGAAGAGCCTCTCTACTATATTCTACTGGAGTTTTCTGTCTTAGAGACTAGGAGGCCATGGCAGGCCATGGGGTCTAGAGAAGACCATTTGAATTTGAAATTGAAGGTCATTTTCAATGAAGGCAGGTTCCCTGAGAAAGCTTAGACTAAAACCAGAGCAATGTGTCCACTGGAAACTCGGGCATCTCAACTAGTACAGTACCCTGACAGCCAGTATTTTTGTTTAGCTTCTTGGTAGAAGTTGCATCTCAGCTACCAATGTATTTTTGTAGCATCTTTCATGAACATTGACTGTTTCAAATTTCTTCCCATTATTCCAGTGGCACAAAGTCTCATTGCAAGCGAAGGAAATGACACAAGCAGCGGGGAGAAAATAAAGTCTGTTTTTTGCAGAACGCAGTTGTAATACATTCCCTCCCCTGTGCTAATCTCTGTAACTTGATTAATTGGCATGTGGTGTGTTACAGAAAATCCAGGGAATGACAAAGCTGGTTCAATATCAATTAGCTAAAATAGGAGTGGACTTCCCACAGAGACCCTAGGACAGAGTTGTATTTAACTGGGCCCTTTCAAACACAAGTCTTCCCAGATGATAGGCTAGAAGATCCCACTTAGGGCCCAGTTGTTTAAAGAAATTAAAAACTGTGGAAATTAGCAGCTGAAATCCACTTGGATGAGTATGCTATCCCTTTAATATGTCAATCTATTCATCTCACTAAGACATTCCAATCCCTCCTCCAAAGTGATTTGAATGCTTAATATTTGCTGAAATGCTTTAGTTGGATTTGAATAACATAATTGAATTTGCTTGTTGCATTCATGGGAAATGAAGCCTTGGGAGTCCCTCCAATAAGATACGTGAATGTGCTTATGCTTCAAAGGGATTTTTTACTTGCTTCTCTGTGAACCAAGCATTAAAAAGTGGGGCTGCCACATATATGAGGCAGTATTCACTGGAGTTACAGGCTGTGCCTGGCACTCTCCAGATGATTGGCATGTCTCTGGGGCTCAGAGGTTGTGTGGTTAGAGAAGGCTTTGGTTGAGCGCAGCTGGATGGAGATTGCCTCTGGATGCCACGTGTTCTTGGGAACCTCATCCCAAACAGCGTGGGTGTAAAAGCAGATCTGGACCAAGTGCTTTCCTTCTGTTTGCAGCCTTGTGAGAGGGATGAATCAGCTATAAACTCTGCAAAACACAGTCCGGCTAGCGGGACATGACCAATGCACAGAAAAGGGAAATCTACATTCCTAGGTGGTATCAGAAGGTGTCCCAAAGAATCTTGAGCAAAGCATTATGATTACACTGGCAGAGAAAAAGGCACTGCATTTCAGGTAGTGGGCACCAAGATATGAAAGAATGTGACAAGTCCCTGAACATGTGTGTGGAGTCACTGACAGGTGTGGATGTGCTAGGAGATGAGGGTAGAGAGGGAGGCACGAACTGCTTCGTGAAGGTCATCCTTTGTATGTTATTTGGTGTTTGAACCTTAGTTTGAAAAGAATGAAGCGTCTTTAATAATTTGTAAGTATGCAAATGATGAGATCAAGTGGGCATTTTTTTAGTATCAGGAATCGAACTCGGGACCTTGAGCTTTTGAGGCAGGCAGTGCTGAGCTAAATCCCTGGCCCAAATTGGCATTTGAACAATAATTCTGCAAAGTAGCCTGCAGTTGGAGCTGGAAAGACTAATCAGGAGATGATTATGATCATCCAAGAGTGAACAATGCAGGCCAGGTGAAGGAGATGGCAGGTGACCAAAGCCTGTGAAGGAGAGAGAAATTCCTGCTCTTTGTCACTGCATGTGTTGAAGTAAGGGAAAGGAAAAGCAGTTGCAATGGTCTGGTGGCTTTCCTGGCACCACTCAGAAGAATGTTTTGTGGAGGGGGCAGGAGACAGATTTGACTCTGGGTTGGATCTAGGCGCAGGATTTCTACTTGGATTTGTCTACTTGGCAGCTGCTTGCAAGTGTCTGGGCCCCAGACTGTGCCCCCAGCCGTCAGGGTGGGGGAAGGGACTTATGCTGCATCAGCACATATGCAGTAGTTGGAGCTGTGAGTTTGGCTGCATTCACCTGGGGGACAGTATGCAGAGTTAGAAGTGTAGAACGCTGAAAATGAAGCTTGTGGATGATAAATAGGTAGTGACAGTGGAAAGAAAGGAAGCTGTGAAGAAGATCAAAAAGGATTGGCCATCTTTACTGAGAACAGGAGACAGGGTTATTACAGCATGCTCTGGGATTAGAGGAGTTTTGTTTGTTGGGCTGTTTGTCTAAAGTGAAGACTTGAATGTGTTCACAGAGGAGAAGGAGCCAGAGGGGCGATCACAGATGCAGGAGAGGTGAGATGATTTCCACGTAAGACCTTTGAATATGGAAGTGATGGGACAGGATGTATCCAAGAGCAGTGAGAAGGGTAGTAAAGCCTGGTACCTGACTGAGGAACATCCGCTCTTTTCTTTTCTTTGTTTTAATTCTCTTTTCCAAGTGGGGAGTGAAGTAATGAAGCCTGGTGGCAGCAGAGACAAACATGATTATGAAAGGGAATGGAGAACTAGACTTTGGGAAGGTTTCTTATCTCATGGCCTCTGGTCTCGGGGAAAAAGGCAAAGCCAATATTCTCCCCCAATGAAAGTAGTGTGGGTGGGAATAGATATTTTAAGGAATAAGATACATGAGTAGTGTAGTCTCTGAAGTTAATTGGAGAGAACAGTTACTACTTCCTACTTTTTGTTTCCAGACTCAGCATGTGCTTATCGAGGTGGTTCTAAATTAATCAATTGATTAAGGAGGATGTCATGAAGCCTCGTACCATTCAAGGCACTGTGATAATGAGTCTTCCTGTGAAGGTCACCCGGTACCCAGGGCCCTTTGCCAGTGCTCTTAAATTGGGTAAAAGTCATGAGCATCTATCTTCCCTCACAATCAGACTCTCACGTTGCTCTCAGGGCTTTGGTCTTTCTATCTATAGCATACTGACCTCAGTCAGGGGTGTAAAAAGTCCCTATATTCAATTTTGTAATAATCCCTTTATTTTAGAATAGTTTCAGCTTTACAGAAAAATTACAAAGATGGTAGAGAGAGTCCTCGAATACTCCCACCCCCACTTTCCCTGTGCTAGCATCTTAGGTTAGTTTGGTACATTTGCCAGAGTTAGTTAAGGTGATAGTGAGCTTTCCATTACTACACCAAGTCCCTGAGGCAGATCAGCTTTTGAGGAAAGGTTAATTTTGGCTCACAGGCTTGGAGGTTTCAGTCCCTAGTCACTTGGCCCTGTTGCCTTGGGCCTGTAGTGAGGTCATGGTAACCAGGAGGCAAAGACACAGAAAAGGGTCAAGGCCTGATATTCCTTTCAGCTCACACTCCCAATGCAGCCAGACGCACACCTTCTGCGGGTTGCACCACTGCCTCGTAGTGCTGTAGGCTCTCAACCAAGCCTTCAGCATGTGGGTCTTTGGAAGACATCTGAGATCCAAAGCACAGCCATGGGTTTGCTTGTTTGATTGAGATGTGTTCTCGTCTGCTCTAGCACTCCTAGGCCGAAGAGATGCTCCTACTTCAGCCTCCAGAGTGGCTGAGTGGCTGGCACCACAGCCAGGAGCCACCATGCCTGCCCTGAACCGATTTTTACATTATTAACTGTATTCATTATTTTAATTTCCAAACTTTTCTATGGTCCTTTCAGTTGCTATTTATTTATTTATTTATTTATTTATTTATTTTTATGGTATCCGGAATCAAACTCGGGACCTTGCGCTTGCGAGGCAGGTGATGGAACCACTGAGCTAAATCCTGGGCCCCAGTGATTTTTGGCAGCGCATCGAGCTGATAATTTCAGAATCCAGAGATAAGCCAATCTTTTGGATGGTCTCCCTTCCTGTGTCTTTGTGATTGTTTTTCTTGAAGTCTTTTTCCAAACTCATACAGATGGAGAGAGGAAAAGTGCACAAAAAATAAATATCAACTAGGATTTGGTCAAGTTAATACAACCCTGTGTCAGTTATGTGTGTCTTTTAATTTAAGAGGTACTATCTAGTAAATGCAGTTTCCTGTACATTCATCTTTTTTTTTTTTTTTACTGGTGCGGGGATCAACTCAGGACCTTACACTTGCCAGGCAGGCATGGTGCCAGTGAGCTACACCCCCGGCTGTACATAAATCTTTTAAAAAGTGGGCTTAAGGGACAAATAATGAAAAAGGTGGATGTTTGTTCATTTGTTTGTTTCCGTGAGGAGATCGTATGCCATGACCATTGACAATGCAGGTCCTTAGCTTCTTTGCCTCTAGATGGCATTGATTTTATACCGGCCTGTAATGTCGAAGCTACACTGTTTGGAATAAAGAAGTCTTTTTCTGGTTAACATCCTATCTGCTTTCTTGGGTACTCTTGTTTTTACTTCTCTCTCAGAATATAGAACAAGGGTCTTCTCTCAACAATTGTTACGTGTCTGGTGATTACAAATCTTGAGTGAGCAACACAGAATTTGGTGGGCTTTCGTAAGATGGACATTTGTATCCGATAAGCTGCAGTGCGGTCATTCTGGGGATTCAGTAATGGACCTGCCTGTTCTCTCCCCGTCTCTGTGTGCAGCTGTGAAGGAAGCCTTGCTCTGAGCTATTCTTCGGTTAGAACTCAGGTCTCTTCTCACTTTCCAGGCCTAGGGAATTTCAAAATCCTTAAAGAAAAACTTCTTATGCAGAACAGTTTAGCCACTGTCTTACGTTCCACAGGTGCCTGCCTCTCGGGCTTCACTTCCAAACACCTCCATTGTGGTCCCCTCCACAGTATGACCTTATACCTCCATTTGCCGGAGAGCTGTATTGTTACTCAGAGAGGAACTGTTTCTTTCTACCTATTTAAGCTGCTGTTATTTTGTTAGATATTTTCTATTAAAATCGTAGCTAAATTGGCTATTTGAACAAAAGATGCAGAATGTTCTATGATGTGGACCAAATCCATTTGCCAACCAAAATGGCGCATGAGTCCTGTTGTCATTTTGGAGCAGGCCCTTCTCTCCCTCCTCGCCGTCCTCCTTTCCCAGCTTGCTGCTCCTTTATTACAGTGCTGGTTTGCACATCCTGAATTTATAGTTTTGACCTCATTTCCTTCATGTGCCCCGTGGGGTTACTTACACTTTTTGTTTGGCTGCATTACCCAGTGGTATTTGTCCATTAACACTATCTTGGGTCACCTGTTCATTACTGATGTCACCTTTACTTGCATTTGATACTGTACAGAGCAAGAATGTCATTCAGTCTGTCCCTGAGGTCTTTAGCCTTTTTCCTCTCTCACCTCAGCTACAGCTTACTTATGAACCTCACATCAACTAAACTGATGACGAAAAAGTGATTGGCTGGGTCACCAACTGCTTACAATTTTCAAATGTGACTGATGTGATTTTTATTATGTTCGTCTTAATGGTTTAGTGCAGAAAAATGCCTTGTCGTTTGAAAGTGCTGTGCCCGTTTCTTATTTTTCTGTCCCACACATGGTCTTAGCTCTGCTGTGCCCCCGTTTTCTGCTCCGGTGTCTGCGGGGCTTGTGTTGGTTACGATAGTGGGAACAGGAGCACTGGCGCTGGCTTCCCCGGGGAGGCCGCCCCCACAGTGTGCCTGGGCCCAGCTCAGCAGGCAGGAGAGCCCGGTGTGTTTCGTCCTCACCCTGGCGCTGACTCAGAGGCAGCGGCTGTGCGTACCTGTGCGGCTCACCTGTGCAGACTCCCCGGGGACCCTGGCCTCACGAGTCGCATCAACTCAGGGACCACCTGTGTTGATTTTGAATATTTTCTATGACATGTCATCATCTAGGATTTTATAAACCCAACAGCAGTGTCACAAACCGGTGCTTCTGGAGGGTTTCTCCTGAACAGTCCTTGGGTTTGAGAAATACTTCTTGTCCCTTGTCATCTGTGTGAGGATTATTTGCTGAACTCCCAACTATTTTCTTTCCTCCATTTCTCCCTCTGTTTTCCTTTGGTTTTCTATTTCCTTAGGAGGAGAGGCCTCAGATAATTGGTGTTGGAATTTGGGATCAGAGTAGGTACCTCAGGTTACCCACTTTGCCTCGGAAGGTCACAGGGCTTTCGTGTGAATGAGGAGTGAGGGACAGTGTTATCCTACTCACCGTTGTGTTTAAAGCACTCCTGCATGAATAACCCAGGAAGCTCTTTGCACCAATGCAAGTGTACAGGAGTTTAATGCACTTGAAAGCAAACCTTAACGTATCATTTTTCCCAGGAATTTAGTGGTCCTCGTGTAATAAACGTGATTTACTTAAGGTGAACTGTCATTGTTTCATGCAGGGCGCCTGAAGCACTGTAAGTGTGGAGCTACTGCAGCTCAGCTCTGTTCAGGTTTCACATGCAGCTCTTAATCCCATCCATGGGCTCTTGCTTATGCTGAAGCCAGAGATACAGTGTAATCAGGCAGGTCCAACCCGCAGCCTGTGGGCCTCATGCAGCCCCCAACAGCTCATAATGTGGCCTGCAGGATCATAAACTTTAACACGATTACGTGGTTTTTAAGCAACATTTTTCACGACTCCATTGCGTGATGCTCAAGCATCCATAGGCAACCACAGAATGCCTTGTATGGGAAGGTGCCATGCAGCGCTGACTCCATCTGCTGAGTCATATGCACCCTAACTGAAAGCCACGCCTGTCAGCCTCTGCGTGGTCTGGTGCAGGCTGGCTCCGAAGGCACAGAGGCCATTGCTAACGCGGTTTAGCCATTTCTTCATGCCATGTGCCTGTGAAGACACATGCTTATTGTTCCTAAGCAGACATATAAGTCATCTTATTTAACTATGAAACTTGGAATTTCTGTGCTATTTTGTAAAATAATCAATGCGTTAAAATACTTTTCTTGCAACCGTGGTACAAGAAAGTTTGAAAATGTAACTGGATGCAGTGGTACATGCCTGTAGTCTCAGCATTCTGGGAGGCTGAAGCAGGTGGATTACAATTTCAACTCTTACCTGGGTAACTTAGTGATACCTTTCCTCAAAATAACAAACAAACAAACAGGCTGGAGTTGTAGCTCGAATGTCCTGGGTTCACTCCCTAGTACCAAAAAAAGTACAAGGATATGTCAAATAGATTTTGCTTATATATTATTATAATAATTACACATACAACATTGCTATTAGAAATTTTTTCTTTTTGGTACTGGGGATCGAACTTGGGACCTTGTGCTTGTGAGGCAGGCGGCGGAACCACTGAGCTAAATCCCAGGCCCTGCTATTAGAAAGTTTGTAATAAAAATATTAAAACATCAAGGAAATTTTGTTTCTTATATACACTAGCTGTATATATATATATATATATATATAAATAAAATGTACACATATATATCATAGCCAAAAATGTATACATCAGAAAAAGGAAAAGGTTGTATAAATATTTTAATATTAAATTTATCGAGACAGCATGAGATTAATACAAGTTACCTTTGGCCTCTACAATTGCAAGAGGTGCTCAGAGGGGTGGCCATCAGCTTCCAGACGTTTACCATTAGTATGGCGAACTGCTGAAGTGTGTATGTATTTTTTTGGGTGTCTCTCTCTCTCTCTCTCTGTGTATATATATATATATATGGATACACATATGTATGCGATATCTCTATCTATCTACATATATAGTAGATATATATCTACGTACATATATATCTACACGTGTCTACATATATATGTACACATACATATGTGTATGTGTGTATGTGTGTGTATTTTTTAAGGTTTTTGAGGTAGGGTCTCACTATGTAGCCTTGAACTCACTATGTAGCCCAGGCTGGCCTCAAACTTGTGGCAGTCTTGCCTCAGCCTCCTGAGAGCTGGGATTACAGGCATGTGTCACCACGCCTGACTCTAACCTGCATCATATATTTTATATGTGGCCCAAGATAATTTCTTTCAGTGCAGGCCAGGCAAGCAATAAGGTTGAACACCTGGACACCTGTGATGTGTCTGCCACTGTGGAGTCCCGAAGTTAGATTTGCAAGCCTGAGATTTGGTTTGAATTCAGATTCTACCACTTACAATGTTGTAGTGTACTTTACGTAACCTTTTTAACCCTCAGGGTTCTTTTTTGGGAAATGGAGAAATGGTAAAAATTGTGAAGATGAAATGAAGCTACATAATAGATAAGAAAAGCACTTAGGAAGGTGGCAAAGCTCTGTTACTGTTAGCCAGTACTAGTGTAAGCAGCTGCAGAGTTTGAGATACGGTCCTTTTATCTATGGCAGGAGCTCAGGGACGGCCAGGATGGTAGTTAGCAATAATGTGGAAGGCACATTGTATAGATGAAACCAGTGATCAGTGGATCTTTTTAAATGGTTGGTAGAAAAAAAATGACTTCTTTAGGACCTGCACACCAGGCCTAAATAACTCCTTGAAATTCTAAGCCTTGTTTTCCTAAGGCCATGTATACGATTTTGCATTGATGTATGTTATTCTTCTCACCATTTGCTTTATCATCTGCATTTTAAATATATCTTTAAAATCTGCTCCTTTTTGGAAAATCCTTTTGGCTTTCTAAATTTTAAATTTAATTGACTTTTGCAGTCCACTTTTATTCTTACACCTGACGAGAACTAATTTCTTACATCTCTTTCTTTCTCATTTCTGAACTATTTCCCTGGTTTCTACAGTCAGGGTAGAATTTTGGGTCATTTGGGTTTGTACAAGAATACTTAAGAAAATGTCAGGAAAGGAAGAAATTCTAGTGGGAAAACAGGTGGCACAGCCTATTGTATGCAGTTAATGGAAATCTAATTTGATTTCCTCAGCACTGTGATGTCTCTCAATCATAAAGCTAAATGAGAAACAGACATTATGAAGTCCCTGGCTAGACTCAGGGGTAAGATCATTGTTTTGGTCCTGGCTTGACATGCAGTTGGCTAAGTGATGTTACCCTCTCTGGACCTTTACCTCTCTGGATTTTATGTTTCTCTCTAGGATTGGCTTAGTTGATCTTTAAAGTCCCTTCTAGGTCCAGTACTGTGTTTCCGTTAGAATTAATAGCTGACTTTGATTAGTTGGTGTTATTCTTCTGTGTTGTATTATGCAGGTGACCTGACAAATTCCTACTTTTCCTTTATCAGTTTTGCAGTTGTTAGTGGTTAGTGTATGTTGCAGATATGTTTTGGTCATGCCGATATACTACACATATTAGTAGATCATGATAGTTTTAAAAAATAGCCTTAAAATAAGTGCTTTTTCTTAGCATTGTCCTGAACTGTTGTATCTATGAAATTATGGGTTTGATATGGGGTTTATATGTTTTTGTGGTACACATTGAAAATCATACTTTTAACATAAAGCACTTACCTCTCTCTACCTCTAAATCTTAATGGAATGGTTCATTTTGAGAAACACTGGTGGGTTTGGGATTTATTGTTTCGACCATCTGCCATGCACTATATTTCTGATGTGTTTAATGCACCTATGTGGATGTATCAGTGCTTACGATCTGTTGAAATTAGCCTGGCTGTGGTTCATATTCACTTCTGAGGTGCACAAGTTGGGAAGGCACACTCCTCGGAGATGTGGACTCCATCTGTGTGTATGGTGGGTGGTGTCTCAGCAGTGAGCTCTGCTCTCCCCTTTTCTCCCCTCCCCGTCCTTCTGTTTCTTTTTTGAAAACTAGATTCATATAATTAAAACACTATTACTATCTTTCAACTAATTTGCCCAAGATATTAACTCCAGCAATACTAACATTGATCAGAATAGTTCTAGGGTCTTCAGTTCCATCACTATATATTGTCAGTGACACAGACCTAGAATTTTGAATGATTAAGCTGGGTAATAATATTTTCAAAATTAAGAACGAGGTGCAGCATGTGCAAGGCCCTTAGGTTCATTCTTCAACACAGACACACACACACACACACACACACGGATGTGTAAAAGTGTAAAAGATTTCTCACCCCTGGGGGATTTATAATCTGATTCTGAAAGCACTTTATAGAGTCAGAGTCAGGTTCGAGAAACTTCTACCCATATCTCAGGCTAAATATGTTGGCTGAAAAAGAAAATAACCCTAGATAACATATGCAATAATTTTGGTGCAAGTTTTAGGCTTAAAGAAAGTGAGAGAATTCTCAGGGAGAGGACGGAGTGGAGTGGATGGAGAGCCTGGGGCAGGAAGCAAGGTGCCAGGCTTTGTGGCAGTGGCCAGATCGAATGTCACACGGAGACGCTCATCTATGCCTGGGGAAGAGAGCAGATTCGTCCTAGGGCTGCTGGGGCTCTGGCTACCCATAGTCTTTGAGGAAAAGTGTCCTCGTCCAAGGCCTTTGGGCTTTCCACTGATCAATACCAACTGATCCAAGCTCACTGAACAGGAGGAAGCGAGGGGCGACAGGTACGATGCTCAATTGCCTCAACTCTTGGACTTCCTGGGCCTAGATTATGAAATAACCACAATCAATGTCTAAGGAAGGAAAAGCTGAAATCTCAAAACTGTATGAATAGTAAAAATACTTTATTCATAAAAGGCCTTATGTGAGCTTTTAAACTATGAAGAGACACATAGGAAATTTACATGCACTCCGGTAAGTTAAAGAGGCCCATTGGAAAAAAGTTTTCAAATTTACTTATGTTAACTTTGACTCTCTTCAGTGTGGCAGTGTCATTTATTTATTTATTTTTGTTTGTTTTTTTGGTACCAAGGATTGAACTCAGGACCGTGCACTTGTGAGTCAGGCGGTGGAAACACTGAGCTAAATCCCCAGCCTGAGTGTCATTTATTTTTAATAAAATCTGCCCATTGTTTCTGTTGGTGTTTCATTTTGGGTTCTCTCCTATCTCTGGGTGGATTTTATTCATTCATTCATTTATTCATTCTGTGGTACACTAGTTTGAAACCAGGACCTTCACACTGAGCTACACCTCATCCTTTTAATTTTTTAATTTTGAGACAAGATCTCACTAAATTGCCCTGGTGAGACTTGAACTTTTAGTCCTTCTGTCTCAGACTCCCAACATGCTAGGATGATGGGCATATGCTCCTGTGCTTGGCTTATTTTTAATTATTTTGAGTGAAGAAAATGATTCCAAAAGTCAGAACTATACACAAAGTTATATTTAAAGAATTGTCACTCCTCGGCCTTTATCATCTTTCACCCATTTTTTTATCCTGTTTCCACCAACCTTCTCGTAGGTAATTAATTTTCTTAATTTCTGATTTATCCTACGGTTTGTTTCTATTTTGCATAAATGAGAAGGCTGTTTTTTTTATTATGTTCCCTTCTTTTGTGAAAAGTAGTATATAACATATGCTCTTTTGCACTTTGCTTTTTTCCTTTAACCAGTATATCTTGGAAATCATTCCATATCAGTTCAGAGAACTCTTCCTTTTTTTCTTTTGGTACCGGGCATCGAACTCGGGTCCTTGCGCTTGCGAGGCAGGCAGCAGAACCACTGAGCTAAATCCTCAGCCCTTCTTGCTTATTTTTTACCTGTACAATGCTCTGTATACAGATGAACCATTGTTTATTCCACATTTCTGCAAAGTAAGACATTTCTCCATTTCTAGTATTTTGCAGTTTAAAAAAATAATACAACAGTTTCATGTTATTGTCAGAGGAATACCTTGAGGGTAAATAGCTGGAAATGGGAAGACTGGGTCAGGATACAAACACAAATACAGTTTTGTTGTATATTGCCAAATTTACCTCCAAAAGAGCTCTACAAGTTTATGTTTCTACCAGCAATATATAAAGGTACATTCTCCAGTCTCACCAACAGAATATGTTGTCGAGGTTCTTAATATTTGCTAATGTAATAGATTAGAAATAATGTATCAGTGTTGTTTTAATTTGGATTTTTCCAAACCTAAATACCTTTTTGTATATTTAAGAGTCATTTTCATATCTCAGGGTGTGTGTGTGTGTGTGTGTGTGTGTGTGTGTGTGTGGTATATATTCATATATTTTTCCTATTTTTCTGTTGAGCTTTTGACTCTTTGTCAACTTATAAAAGTTCCTTACATGTTAGGAATACTATCTCTTTATGGTGTATGGTGCTTGAAATATTTTTTCCTTTTCCTTTTTGTTTTTTTTCATTTTTCAGATGGAAGAGTCTTTGCTTTGTTTATTGCTTTTTAAAAAATTCTACTTTGATTTCAAAACTTCTATGCTTTCTTTTTTACTTGCTTGTTCTACTCTCTCAATTCCTTTTTTTTAACATTGCTTTTATTTAACACTTAATTTAGCCTAAATATTGTGTATCATTAGTTCATGTTTTGTGCTCAATTTAATGTATATTTTTTTCTTTTAGGTGGTGAATTAAGCCCATTCACATTTATTGACTTGACTAATAATTTGATCTCAACTTTGTCATGATATTTTGTGGTTATATGTTATAAAACTTGTATTTTTTATGAGATAAGGATTGTTTCACTCATATATTTAATTTTTGTTGCTATTTAGCAAGGTTAGTTATTTTGTGATTTTAATGACTGCTTATATATTTATGTCTTTTAAATAGCCTTATCTCACTGGTTTTTTACATAACTTTTCACTATCTAGAGTTTGTCTTAAAAATATCCTTGGGGGCTGGGGATTTAGCTCAATGGTTCTGCTTGATCCCTGGTATGCCCCCCCCCCCCCAAAGACTCAAGCAGAAAAAAAAATTAAAAATATTCTTTATCTATTGCCTATGCAATAATTAGTGAGTGTATTTTACTTTCTGATTTTTAGTTATATAATTTCTATTTTATGAGGACATGTAACAGTTGTTTGCTAGTCTCCCAACTTAACCCCCAGCTTTATTTTAGTCAAATCTACTGTGCTCTTCATTGTTGTTTTTACTGAAATTTTTCCAGTTTCTTGTTGCTTTTGTAAAGCAATAAAGATCTTGCTTTTGTAAATTTTGCAGAAAGAGTTCATTAATGTGACATTCTCTGTGTTCAAGGCTTTTTCCATAGGTTGGGTACTTAAAGGATAGCACTGATGGGTATAAATTCTCGATCCACACTTTTCTAAACTGAGTTGTTTTAAAGTCTGCTCATTGTTTTTGTTTTGTAAGTTGCTTTTGAAGAACCTTATGCCACTCTGGTTGCTTTGCCCTTTTAAGTTGTTTGATCTTTTTGTTTGTTTGTTTGTTTGTTTTTGGTAGTGGGGATCCAACTTGGGACTTTGCACTTGTGAGGCAGGCTGCGGAACCACTGAGAGCTAAATCCCCGGCCCTGTTTGATCTTTTTGCCTAGAGACCCTGAGGAGTTCTTTTTCTGTCATTTTTTAAGTTTAGTAATTTTATTAGAATATGTCTTGCTTTTGGTCCTTTAACATTCTTTTTCTCAGGTACCCATTTTATTTGGTGACCATTAATTTCAGTCCATTATTTTGTTCTTCTTTTTTGGGTACTCCAATTATAAAAATGTTATTCCTTTTTTGCTTGTCTTCCATTTCTGCCACGTTCTCTCCTTCCCTTCCCTTTTCCTCCTCTCCTCTTTCTTCTTCTATTTCATTTTTCTGGTTTTTGCTTTTCTTCAATACCTCTCATTAAATTTTCCTTGATCTCTTTCATACTTTGTAATTTAAACTTCAATTTTGAGATTTTATTTCTTCTGTTTTTTTCCAGAGATCAATCCTCTTTTTTATTTTTTTCATGCATATTTGTTCTAAATTTTTGAGTTTCTAACTCAAGAAATTATTTATACTCCCACATGCCTACTTGAACTTATTTTAATTTTGAAATTAAAGGAGGAGGGGGTGGATTTTCATCAGCTAAGCCATTTCGAATTGCCTTACTGAGTTTGGGCAATCCTCTGTACTTTTATTGCCTTTTCTTCTGTTTATTTTTGTTGATTTTTAGTTGCAGTTGATGTCCTACTTTTCTGGTGCCCTCTTTTGTTAGTGTAGCAAAGCACAGATCTGGTGGAGTTTGTGTATGAGTGGGTTGGGGGTATTTTTATAAGTCTGCTAATGTTTTTTAGGTGTGTTTTATCTTGTACAATCCTGAGTATTTTTATTTCTTCCCACCTAGCTGCAAAGGTTGTCTTTCATTATTTTCCACCCTTGTCTCTTGATTGCAGTTATGCCTGTGAAGGTTGCCACTTTGAACTGGGCATACTCTTCCATTCCTTTTCTCTAGTTCCTATGCTAGTCTAATGGGACACATTTTTCCAATTTTTACACTTAGGGTAAAGAGTAAAAGGTTTTACTCTTGGGGGTGATTTTAGATCAGTCTTATCATCTCACTCATTTACCGCTTGTCTTTTTCCTTCTTATTTTCTCAGCTTGCTCCTTTACCTCAAAGTAAGAGTTAGAATGGGAGTTAAAGCTCTCTCCCTGGGATGCTGTCTGCCTGCCTGCTTTTTATGTATAGTCTTACATTATTTTTAAGGACTGTAGGACAGCAGGATCTTTTTCTGAAGAGACCGCTTTGTTTGCTGGGCATTTAGAGCAGCTGTCTGGGATTTCCTGAGTCCATTGTCAGAGCCAAAGGGTCTCTGAACTGCCTGGGAGACGTGACCCTTGACTGCAGGTCTACACAGGGCGGGTGTGTGTCCATGATCTCCCGTGTCATGAAGGCGCATCCTTTAGGACTGTTTACCCGACACTCCAAGTTGGCCACTTTCCCTTGTGCCTCACTCGTTGCTGTGGTAAGTTGTCACAACCAATGATCGTTTTCCACTGCTGTATTGGCGAGGCTGATACTCTCCGTGGCTTTGTGCCAGGCATCTTGCTGGCTTCATGCTTCATTGTAGAGTTTGCTTGAGTAATTCCTTTCTATTTTGTTACTTCTTCAGTGCTTTTAACAATTTAAAAAAGTTTTTAGTACTATTTATTGGGAGGTTTGTCTAGCCTCATACTACTAGAAATGGCAGTTGGTTCATTCTTTTATTAAAACACTTTATTTTTTACTTAATGGAACTTAAGATAGGAAGAATGATAGATTCATTTGCTCAGTTCTCTTTGGAGTTCTCCTTGGAGTCTTAGAGCTGAAGATCTCCCGTGTTGCCCCAAATGGGGATGCATTGTTTCATTTGTAAAGCAGTTTATGACTAACAGCTCTAGTTCATAGTGATGATGATGATGATGATGATAAGCAAAATTTCTTTACCACTTCATTGTGCCAAGTGCTCTATATTTTCCATGTATTATTTTATCCAAAAATAGTATATAGTATATATAGTATCATTCCATTCTATATATCATTACCTGAGGCTCAGCCGCCATGTCACTTGGCTAACATTTCATGGGTAGTAAATCCCACAAATATGTGTCAGACCCATCCCGGGCTTTGGAAGTAGTGGGCTAGCAAATTCCAGCATGCCTCCCGTCTTCATGGACTTTATAGGGTTTACTTCCTAGATGACACTTGCCTAGCTAGTCTCAGGTTACACTGGTTACACTGTCAGGACACTGACAGATGGACAGATACCATTTTAGGTCTGAAAGCTTGATTCACTGGTATTTCCACTAGAATTGAGGGTAGTTTCTCATGTTAGGAAATGATTATGAGTTCATGCAAATGAAAAACAGAGATCAGCGAAGTTCAGAATACTGCCTTAATTCCTTAGAGATGCTCCCCATGGTAGCAGTGAGCTTTGCTTTGTTGGTTTTGTCAGTGTTAATTTCAGTATGTTTGTTGACTGTAAGACATAATTCTTATTCCCACACATCTTAGAGTAGAATTTGCTTTTAGCAGAATTTCTATGTTGTTTCATATAGACTTTTTTGAGGATTATTTTGTGTATTTTTTCTCTTGATTTACAGCTATTTGCTGGCATAAAGGATGGAGAAAGCTTGCGGCTCTTTGAACACGGTTCTCGGTCTGCACATAAACAAGAGACACACAGCATGGAGGCCCTGAAGCTCATAGAATTTGACCTTAAGCAAACACTTAGCAGACTTGTGGCGCATCTTTTTGGAGATGGTAGGTACTCAGTATCTTTCTCTGGAGGCTTAGATGTCCAACATTTATCATTTTCCAAGTCATTGAGATTAGCATATCTAGATTATTTTCATCTAAGTTATGGTTTAACGATTCAGTTCTTTGTGAAATAAAACCTATACATTTATTGGTTCATTCTATTTGAGGAATAGAAGGATATGAAAATGGAATTGGCTGGAGAAAGAATAATGATAACAACCTTGTTAAGAATGATAATGGAGTAGGATCACTAATATCAGTGGGGAGAAAAGTGTATTTAGGCTGATTACTGTTATTCTATTATTATATTATCATTAGACCAGACTTGATGGGTGGGCTACTTTCCTAACCATGTGAATGAGCCCAGTAGACTGTTTTATATATTGACATACTGATTACTGCTATCAACAGTAAAAATATTAACAGTTAATTTCCTGTAGGGAGAACAATATTGTTCAGATCTGGATTCTCAGTTTAGTTACTTGCCTTCAATTATTCCCCTAAGAAAATTTTTTTGTGGTAAGGTCACCTCCTCCTTCAGCTATTTCAGACTTAACTTATTTTGTTTGATTTTCGAAAGATGCCAAGATAAGGTCAGGGGATTTTCTGAGTTGTGACCTATACTTAAATGCTCAGGGACTGGGAGTGTAGCTCAGTGGTAGAGGACTTGTTTAGCCTGTGCAAGGCCCTGAGTTCCATCCCCAGTGCCAGGGGAAGAAAAGAAGGAGGGAAGGAAGGAAGGGAGGAAAGGAAGAAAGGAGATAAAGAAGGAAGGGGACAAATACTTGAAAGATGGAAGCCTAGCAGGGTTAGAATTCTTGATTCTTTTATGAGATTAAAAACCAGCTTAATTGAGGTGTAACTGACATTAAATTATGCATATTTAAAGTATACATACAATCTGATAAATTGCTATACAATAAGCTTATATTTTTACAGTTCTCCAAGTTTGCCATAATGTACACACTTTAGACACCACCATAAGTATCAAGATAATATATACGTCCATTCTGTCCAGAAGCTTCCCCCTGCCTTTACTGTGTCTCACTTAGGCAACCAGTTATCTGCTTTCTGTAGCTATTAAGTACTGTGCATTTTCTGCATTTATATGAGTGGAATCTTAGAGTATGCATTCTTTTTTATAGTATGCCTGCATAGTTTTACTTAGTGTAATTATTGTGAGATTCATCCCTGTTGTGTGTTTATCAGTAGTTCTTTCTTTTTTTACTGCTAAGCAGTATTCCCTCCCACACTGTATCCATTCACCCACTGGGAGACATCTAGGTTGCTTTCAGTTTTTTTGCTGTTAAAAGTAAAACTCCTATGAACATTCATGTCTGAATCTTTTTGGGAACATATGATTTTACTTCTCTCGAGTAAATCCCCAGGAGTGAAATGACTAGATCGTTCTGTTTAATTTGTGAAGAAATTAATAAACCATCTTCTGAAGTGGTTGTACCATTTTCTGTTCCTGCCAGTGGTACATGAAAATTCCAGATGCTTTACATCTTCAGCACCACTTTGTATGGTTAGTCATTGTCATTTTTAGCATTCTGAAAGGAGTGCGGTGATCTATCAAATGAATTTCAGCATAAAGAGCTCTTCCAATAAGCAAGCCAGAAGAGAGAAATGGTCCAACATGGTAATCTGTGATGCATCCAGAATGATGACTAAATATATGAAAAGATGTTTATTCTTTTTTTTTTTTTTGTACCAGGGATTGAACTCAAGGCAGGTGCCAGCACCACTGAGCTAAATCCCTGGCCCCACCCCCTACATTCTTTATATATGTACATTTTAAAAAAGAGCATTTGAACTTCAGGATAATGCCTTTCCTAAGGGATAGGGGATAGTATTAGGGTTGGGCCAGAACCCAGGCTGTATGTGTTTTTATAATGTTTTATTTTTTTAAAAAAATATAAAGTTGAATATGGCAAAATGTTATGACTTGATTAAATTGAATAATGGGTTTATGGATGGTTGCTATTTTTACTCCTGTTCTAGATTTAAAATATTTCATATTAAAATGGTATAATATGATAGTGAAGCAAGCTTCATGTAGAGATTGCTGATGTGAAAATCCTGTTACAGCCACCTTCTCTTTATTTTCATAATGAAAGAATGGAATTGTGATATTTTTAACAGTAATATAATCCATTTAACACTGAAATCTAGGGAGGTGGACTGTGTTGCTCAGACCATTTTATAGCAGGGTAGGATAGAAAGAAGCCTTGCATTTCAAGGGGATATTGTTCTGCGTCAAGTACCTTTATAGGAAAATTCAGATGAGCCTGAAACTTGTCCAACTATGGAGAGAATCTTTTCAGAGCCATCCTTAATTACATCTTCTTGCACACTTCTATAATCAAATGACATGCTACTTGTGTGATTTAGAAACTGGATTTCTACAGGATTGCAGGCATCGTGCTATGGAACAAGCTGGACATAATTGCAGTCTTCAAGGAGCTATGGAGAGCACAGGAGGGGACTGAGCATGGACCCCAGGCTGGGTCCTGGTGCAGCGCAGCCTGTCCTACAGGATCAGTGAGAATGAGCCAGTGAGAGGGCCAGAGATGAAACAAGGGGAGCTAGGGAAAGAAAGGAACAACACAGGTGAGACACAAATGCCAGCCCTTGAAAACAAGCATAACACGGTGCGCAGCTTTAAGGAGAAAAAAAGAACAGGCAAAGGAAGGGAAAATGATTAACAGCCAGTCTTATGCCCACTGAGAATGGTAGTGTGGAACCAGAAGGATTAAAATGAAGTTGCTCTAAAACATTGAACGGGTCACTTGGTGTTCTAGCCCTCAGTTTTTAACTTTTCAAAGTTTAGACAGTACTTGTTTTACGGGTGAATCAAGTGAAGTAACACTGAAAGGTGCCTTATAAGTTAAGCACTTTAAATGGGTGAAGAAAGGAAGGGAAATTAAGGCAGTCAAAACAGTACCTTCGAGAGGAAGAAATAGTCACGGCATGGCGGCTCTGCTTGTCATCTGCGTTCAGTCGAGAGGAATGAGCTGCCCCTTTGTACCCGCCTGGTGAGGGTGGCATTAGTGCCCTCCTCGCTGTGCTAGGCCCTGTGTGGACTGAGGGTATCTGATTCTCTGAATGTCCTTCTGGGCTTTCCTTTGGGTTGTATTTTCAATAGTTGTATTTGGCATTCAAAGCCAAGCATTGAGGTGAACATTTCCAGGTAGTGGATTTCTTTTAAAAAAAATTTCTGTGATACCTGATTTTTCTGATTATTATGCCTGTTGAATGCGCATGGCTAGGAATTAAAATTCTTATATTTTGAAACAGTCATGAAGTTTGATTGTGCTTTTGTTATTGCTACTGCTTTGCTTGTTTTCTTGTTTGCTTAGCAAATTTCTGAAAATGTCTTGGAAAACTTAACTCTGCACTGTCAATCTGAATGCCATTTAGATTAATAAAAATAACAATAATGCTGATGATGACCGCTGTAGAGATAATGGTTAGCAGTTTCTAAATCGGTGTGAGCCGCACATTTTTTCTTTTGGCCAGTTCTGAGATGTAGGTATTGTGGTCTCCATTTTCAGATAAGAAGTCTGGCACAGAGAAATTAAGTTGTGAAGATCACAACTCTATGAAGTATCCGAGCTCTGTTTTAGCCCATGCAGTCTGACTTCTGAGCCACGGTCGAGGTTAGCTTTTTTGAAAGGATAGGAAGAAACCATTTTAATAATATTTCTGAGTTGTGAGGCCTGTGGAAACCATGATGTTCAAACAGATGATAAAAATTGGGCTCCTTACAGCCGTTGCAGTCCATTGAGCGCCAGAGAGACAGCGCCAGGGCAAGTGAGAGCCAGACGGACGCTGGGCGGCTCTGTGCCTCGCTGAGGAAAACAAGTGAACATGGGCAAAGGGGCTCCAAAGAA
Organism: Heterocephalus glaber; assembly: GCF_053883595.1. NCBI lineage: Eukaryota > Metazoa > Chordata > Mammalia > Rodentia > Bathyergidae > Heterocephalus > Heterocephalus glaber. The sequence continues at coordinate 5,733,604 of NW_028258315.1, forward strand.
GCCGGGAGGCAGGACGTCATCGTGGCAGTCTGTGTGCAGACTTGCCGAGAGGAGAGCAAGAAGAAGCACCCAGATCTTCCGTTCACTTCTCAGAGCTTTCCAAGAAGTGCTCAGAGAGGCAGAGACATGTCTGCTAAAGAGAAAGGGACATTTGAAGACATGGCAAAGGCGGACAAGGCCCGCTATGAAAGAGAGATGAAAACCTATATCCCTCCTAGAGGAAAAACAAGACAGAGTTCAAGGATCCCAGCGCGCCCACGAGGCCGCCTTCGGCCTTCTTCTTGTTCTGCTCTGAGTATTGCCCAAAAGTCAGAGGAGAACGTCTGGCCTCTCCACCGGTGATGCTGCAAAGAAACTGGGAGAAATGTGGGCTAACACTGCAGCAGACGACAGCAGCCTTATGAGAGCAGGGCTGCCGAGCGGAAGGAAAAGGACGAAGAGGGCATTGCTGCCTACCGAGCTAAAGGAAAACCCAATGCAGCAAAAAAGGGAGCTTTCAAGGCTGGAAAAAGCAAGAAAAAGAAGGAAGAGGAGGAAGATGAGGAAGATGAAGAGGAGGAGGAGGAGGAGGACGATGAAGGGATGAAGATGATGATGATGAATAAGTTGGTTCCAGCGCAGTTTTTTTTCTTGTCTATAAAGCATTTAACGCCCCTGTACACAACTCACTCCTTTTAAAGAAAAGAATTGAAATGTAAGGCTGTGTAAGGTTTGTTTTTAGACTGTACAGTGTCTTTTTTTTGTAGAGTTAACACGCTACCGAATGTGTCTTTCGATAGCCCTGTCCTGGTGGTACTTCACATAGTCACTAACCTTGCCTGGTACACTATGGGGGTTGTAAATGGGCGTGGAAATTTAAAGCAGGTTCTGGTTGGTGCACAGCACAAATTAGTTATCTATGGGGATGGTAGTTTTTCATCTTCAGTTGTCTCTGATGCAGCTTATACGAAGTGTTGTTCTGTTAACTGAATACCACTCTGTAATTGGAAAAAAAAATGTTGCAGCTGTTTTGTTGACATTCTGAATGCTTCTAAGTAAATACAATTTTTTTAATTAAAAAAAAAAATTGGGCTCCTTGCGTGGTACTACCTCTGACAATCTCCTGCTCTCAGATTCCTGGCAGCCAGCTTCTGGTAAATTCTCTATTTGCTGCACCACATCTGGTTACAGTCTGGGTACCAAGGATCACTTAAAATCTTTCAGATTCACTCTTTTTCTACTTAGTTAGCAAATAGATAGTGCTTCTTAGGTCTCAGGAATATTCAGTGACTCTTTTTATATTTGTTTTTGTAGTCTAGGCTTTTCACTTTTTATTACTGTTGGATTCCTTTGTTCTTGAAAAGTAAAATTAAAAATTAGAACACATTATTTCCTTGTGGCAATTTGTTGTTATTATAGCTGCTTTAGTTTCAGTTTTCTTTCTTCCCTCCAATGTGGTTTATTATTTTCTGCTAACATTTCAATTGTACCAGCATCCTAGGGCTATTATAAGAAAGGTTATCATTTTAGAATTAGAAAGAAAATCACCCTTTGGACTGTTTTTATGCTTGTGAAATTCATTGTCATTTTTCACATTTCTCAATTGTTTTCTGTATAGCTTGTGCTGTGTTTGGCAGATCATTTCTTTCAGAGCAACGCAAGGAGAGATTTAGGATTTTTAAGATTTTAATTTCTCTTTCTCTCCTTCAGGGTTTATAGCCTTTCTGAGGCCCAGTCTCTTTCTTAGACATCGGGCTCCCTTTATGCATTGGCCCGTCGCACAGTGTAGACCGACTAATGAGAGGCGAGATGGACTGTGTGTGGGGGCCAGTGTCACCGCGCCTCCCATTTGTTTAAAAGCAAAAAGCCCAACTGTGCTCACTTAAGTGTACCCTACAGCTTCCGCTCCAAAGGTCCTGGCTGACGGGGGTGCACCGTCCTTGGCGACAGCCCCAGCTGCTGGCTCCCTCCTTGCCCTTGGTCGTGCCCTTCCCAGGGCGGCCCACATCCAGAGACTGAAGGCAGCAGGAGCAACAGGTTTTGCACAGGGCAGATCTGATGGGCTGTCTTGTCCAAATCCTTGGCGAGGAGAAGAGGAGAAAGAGGGCTTTGTTGGGCCTCCTTGCTGTTACTTGATGGCTTCCTCTGCCCAACCTACAGCCCCTGTCTTCCTTCCGGGGATGTCGATCCTCCAACAACCTGCTCACCAACACATCCTACTTAGTGGCCTTGGGGGAGTTTGTCCTTCTTTTGACTTTGACTATGCCTCTTTTCCTTTTCCTGTTTGGATACTGTGTGTTCCTGTCGTGTGAGAGTAAGGAGTCTGACCATGCCACCTGGGCCTTGCGGATGTACTTGGTGTGGAACTGTAGCCAGTGTTTTCTCACCGCGTGCTCTGTGGGCAGGGCAGTGAGGGCCTCTGCGGCTAGACACTCTGGGTTCTGATCTTGGCATTTACTAACTTGAGTAGAAACTTAGATTAGATACAGAAGCAGTCTGAGCCACATTTCCTTCGTTGGTAAACTGCACAGCGTGATGCCAGTCTTGAATTAGGGTAAGCATTAAGTGACAGAAGGCTTTTGAAGTATTTTAGTGCAGTACCTAGCACATAGTAAATGAACAATCAATGTTAGTTACTTTATAAGTTAGAAACTTTTTTATGTTTTATAAAAAGCTGAGGGTTTTTAAAAGGACTAACGACTAATTTTCATAACCTTCAATTAAAACATCACCCATTGAGTGTTTATTAGGTGCCAGGCATTGTACCACATTCTTTGCATACGTTTCCATGCTAAGTTGTTATCAAAACTCTGTGTGAAGTATTATTTTTAGCTTAAGATTGAGACAGTGAGATGTGAATTTGTCTGAGGTCACTGGGCTCAAAGTGGTAGACTTGACATTTGGTTCTGATCTATGAAGGTTCTTTGCACACCTGCTGCCATGGCCATCCAAGTCTCTGTGGCTGGATTGGTGGGGTCTGGAGTGTGAAGTCTACAAGGCTTCTCTGTGTAGCTGGTAGGGATCTGAAGAAGGTTTCCTATGAGCAGGCATTGAGGAAGATGATTGAACCAGAGGCCATGCACTGTGAGTGACCCCCAAACTGGGATGCTCCGAGGCTGTCTCCTGTCCTGCTTGGTAAGTAGCAGGGGAGTGCCACTTATCCCAGTGCCTCTGACTCCATATCTGCCTTATGGAATGAGGGGCCCACGGAATTGGGTTGTACTTTATCTCTAACCCCATTTTGAGAAAGAGAAATGATAATACCATCTTAATATCCAAGCCCTAATCCAAAAGATTTCTACGTAGAAGGGTTGTAGGGAAATTGCCTTAAGCATTTTGACATGCTGGTCTTTTCCTCAGTCACACAGGAGACGGACAGCTGTGGGATCAGTTACACCATCACCAGGGGGTGAGGATTGCTAGCCTTGTTCTTTCTCCCATAACTTTGTAGATGTCTTAGCACAGGGAGTCATTGTGACTGAAACAGTACCAACATTTTCTACTCCAAGCTTGGCAAACCCCACGCTGAGGATTTTATTACTCTCTGTGAGAGGAGAAAAGTGGTGTTTAGCGTTAACTTGTAGCTCAGATGCTTTCATTCCACTTAACAGTCTGAAGCACTGGACTTCAGGGTACATGGCTGAGTGTTGAAGTACCAGATATATATGCTGCACTAAAAAGTCACAGTGGTGACATTGCCAGGTTTGTAAGGCCCTAGATGGGGGCAAAGTGGAAATCGTGAATGATTTCATGCTTCTTGTAAGGCGGGCCTTGGGAATGGAATAAGTGTTTACATACCCACATGGATGCTTCATGTCTTAAATGTGCCTCCTTTTCCTCTTGACTGCCTTTCACATAGTTGCAAGGCCCAAAAACCATTCTTTTCCCTTGCCGGAGGAGAGACAAGAGATACAGACAAGACAGACAGCAGAGGGTAAGGAAGGCAGCAGGACCTCGGGAGTCTCGTGCATGGGGACTCATGAGTCACTACGTGGGAGCTACCTTGGGTCAGGCTGGTGGGTTTTTCTCAGCACAGCCCTGCTTCTCTACCTGGGACCTGAGCGCTGGTCTGGCTCCTGCACTAGTGAGTTGTGTACCTTGTCCTCTGTGAGTTCAAAATGTTAGGTGGCGCCTACAGAGGATGACTTGGCAATGTGTGTCACAGTACTAGAAGCATTTACTCTTTAACCCAGCAGGGTATCTTGCTGCACCGTTGCTTTCAGTAACAAAGTATTGGATATGGTCCAAGTACGCATCACTCGGGGAGTTCTTATATCTGAATGTGGGCCAGGCACATGGTGGACCACACTGCAGGAGTGTGAAGAAGTGTGAGGAAGCACTCTGTGTATTCGCTTAATGGGAGACCGTTAAGTGAAAACAGCATGGTGGAGACATCGTGTTCTGTTTTTAAGGAAGAAAAGAGGGAAACAGAAGTGGAAATTCATGTTTGCTTGCATCTGGCAATAAAAAGGAAACCTTGTAAATGCACTCCCAGGGTTCAAGAGAGTGGGAAGAGATAAGGTCAGGGATGCAGGTGAAATTTCTCTCTGTGCCCTGTTGCATGGAGAGAAGTATCCAGTCAGAGTGTTTTGAGTTTGAACCATGTGAACATATTACCTGTTCAAAAAATTCGTGTAAGAAAGCAATTAGAATTGAACAATATTCAGAAATCAGAAAAAGAAAGATCTGGCTTATATGGTATTTACCACATATTAGGTTTAAAAGGTTGTGGGTTTAACAGAAGCAGAAGAGATGGAATTGTCAGGTCCCCGAGACTGTGGCTGCTGGGTAATTCCCATTTATATCGTGATCTCGATGACACCAGTTTTTCAAAATGTGTTTCCAGCCTGTGAAAACCCCCCTTCCCTTCTCTTTCCACCTTCCTTTCCTTCCTTGGATACATGCTGTATGCTGTCAGGAAAGCATAGGAACTTCCCTGGCTTCAGATTTCTATAGCCTACTGTTCCTCTGGTACCAACTGAGGGGAAAACTATTGAAAAATTAATGCCAAGCAGCAGCGGTTAATTGCATATCTGTGTAGTCAGTTTTCAAAATTATTTGCTGAAGTGGAGGGTAGCCTTGGTAGGATATAGAAAAATTGCTGGTGTGTCCTCTAGTTGGAGCCATCAACTGCTCTAAAGTTTAGATACTACTGCCCATGGAAGATGGTTCTGATCGCAAATTCCCATCTTTAATATAAGGGGATTGAGAACATGGGAAGAATCTCCTTCATGAGCCTTAAGTCAGGGAAATTGAATGTTGTAGTGTGTTCATTAAGTGTGAGATCTATTATAAAGTTGCAAGTAGAGTGAAGTGAAGTCTAGTTGATGTTTACAGGTATGAGACAGACTGCTCAGGTACTGTAACATTGCGCAGGAGGCAGAGTGACAGACGTGATGTTGCTCCCACGTCCATTCTACCCTGCGTTCCCATTTGGTCTTCCCAAAGGTGTACAGATTAGAAACTGTGCATGGAGTGGGTGAGGTGGGACACTCTTCCTGGGCCCCCGTCTCAGTGTCAGGTAGCAGCCTCCACCAGAGTTGAGAAAGAATTGGATTTCTCGCTTCGTGACTTCCATGTGGGGTCACATCACTATGGTGAAAGGAACTTCCGCTTACCATTTTGGAGGTCACCTTTGAGAAATTGCCTCTAGACTTTGGGCTCTCTTAATCCTTGAACCAACTCAGCATTCCCATTCAGAAGAGAAAGCGGTCAGTGCTGTAATCTCACAGACTTCTGAAGCCATTTAAAAAAGCTCTGAACTTCTTGTGTAAATGTGGATAAGGAAGTTATTATCCCTCCAAATAAAAAGAAAAATACCTTGACATTGCATTCCATTAGATATATAATACATAAGGTTTAAATTCCCTCTCTAACCCCAGTAAGAGGTTATTCTAGTGAATAATGGATCCATATGTCTTGGACATAGTTATTAAAAATTTCACTCCGTTAATGTGTAATACAAAATGTGTAGTTTTTAGTGGATATTTTTACTGAGTCCTGTTGTTTGAGATGTGAAATATGTCATCATTTTGAACCAGTTATATAGTGTCTTTTTTTAATTATGAAGAGGATGTCAAGATGAGTTTTCAACCAGATATAATAGTACAGTAATTTTGAGGTCATGGGGCAAAAAACCAGAATAAGTGTATTTTCAGGCTAATATCAAAATATCAAATAAATAATTTTAATACCAGTGATTTAAAAGAAAACACTGTTCATTTGTCAATGTAATTAAAATTTAAGTTGTTAGAATATATAAAAGAATATGGTACTTTGGTAATACACATTAGCTAATATACTTTGCCTTCAGAGAATTACTGTCTCTGTTTGAAGTAGAGCCAGAGACTGCTCAAAAATAGGTTTGGCGGATTTGGCTTTTTGTCTCTTTATGTAAAGGAGGAAAAACCGATAATCGAAGAACGTAGAGGAGCAGGGGAAATGAATGGTGTCGATCTGGCCTTCTTTCCAAGGTCGTATTGATTTTAAAAAGAAACTTAGTGAAGGCTCTGAGAGAGTGAAAGGATTGAAATTGGCTCATTCGCATTAGACACGACATTTGCCAATCTGTGTTCCGTGTCAGTTCTTATATTATCAATGGGCCCTGCTGTTCAGGTCATTCATGTTTACCACCTCCTTGGCTTCTGGGAAACTTTGGCCAGCTGCCTTGCCTTCTCATGCTTAGCTGGGGGCAGTTTTCAGCAGGAGCAGGGACTTTCATTGCCATCCAATGACAGCTGTAGGGTGACTTGAGTCGGAAGGAACTGAGGGCCATGGTGGCCAAGGTCTTCTGCCCCAAAGAGCCAGGGTCAGTGCAACGTATGGGACATTTTATTTTCAGAATTTGTTCCGCATTACAGAACAAATCAAAGTTATCTATTTCTAATTATGGAAGCAATGAACCGGAAGCCTTTAGTAAAAGGTTACCGGAGAGAAGAGACCTTATGCCATTGCGTTGTTCCGTTCTTGTGCCAGGCTGGCATCATCAGCACCAACCCCATGGGTGCCAGTAAACAGGGGCCTCTGTCTGGAGCCTTGGCCTCCTGTGGGGGGCATGCAGGGGCCACTTACTTAGGGCTGGTGGACATCCATCATGGGATGGCTTTAACCAACAGATGATTCTTTTGAGGTTATGGGACAAAAATTCCTTGACTCACATTAGGGAAATCTAAGATATTATAGGTGTGAGATATAAAACTATATGAACTAAACTCTGTAGTCAGTCCAGAAGAGTTTTTAAAAAGGTTCACTTAGGAAATTAGCTTGTGCAGACTTCGCCTTACATGTTCCAAGCACTTGGGTAATATTTAATTGTATGAGATGAAATTGTGATGTTAGCCCTGACTCTATTGCTGTTTTTGGTAAGATTCAAGCCAAGCATAAAAAAGCCAGGCACACAAGATTTATTTTTCTAAACTGTTTTCCTAAAATGAGTTGTACTTTACTAGTAGAAGTTAAAAAATGACAAAGGTGATTTTGTCTGTAAGTCTGCCTGGGTTCAGTCTTAAGTCCCAAGGCTTCACACACTTTTGTTTGCCAGTAGGATCATCTTTGCTGCTTTTTATAAAAATGTTGAGAGGGAATTGTAGGTCCCAAAGAAGGGCATGTACACAGGTATACAAATACCATCTCCTCAGATACTGCTGCAAGTAAGCGACTACCCTGCTCATGTGAGCTTCACACAGACAAGTCTGGATTACTAGGGCAACTTGGGGACATTTCCCTAATGGCCCCCAAGAGGACCGCTCCCCTCTCCCCACCCGGAGGGAAAAAGCATCGGTGAGATCTACTCAGCACTAAGGATTAAGCTATTGCTATGTGTAATAACAGGGATGAATCTTAAAGCAATTATGCTGAGTGAAAGAAGCCAGACGAGCATGCATTCTGGGTGATTCCATCTTTATAATATCCTAGGGCATCCGAACTCAGCTGTAACATCAGATCTGTGGGTGCTTGGGAATGTGGAGGGCCAGGGGAAAAGGGTGGGACTATCGGCAGTGGGGGCAGAGAGGCACAAGGAAGTTGTAGGGTGACGGATATGTTCATTATCATGATCGGGGTGAGGTTTCATGGGTCCATTTGTCCCCATTTGTCAGATTGCGCACTTCCCCATGTGCAGCTTCGTGTCTGTCTTCTATGCCACATATAAAATAGGGGAGATACTGTATTACAACAGTCACTTGACCCTTGCTGTAGACAATGGGTAACCAGGAAAATAAATGCAGCAAAAACAGAACAGAGAAAGAGCTAGGCTCTTCTTTGGAATTTGGGGCACAGGGAAGGTCCCATGTCTCATAATTTTGTTCTCATCTGATTTTTGATGGATGGGCAAGGTATTGTTATCATTATCCCGCTACTGGGGATTGAACCCAAGGCCTTTGCACTGAACAACGTGCCCTGCCCTTTTTGTCTTTTATTTTGAAACAAAGACTCCCTAAGTTGCCAAGTTGCCCATTCTGCGGTTGAATTTGTGATCCTCCTGCCTCAGCCTCTCAGAGTGCTGGGATTACAGGTGTGTGCTACCACACTGGGCTAGGGGATTATGTTTTAATTGTGAAGGTTGGGGTTTTAGGGTTGAGCAGACCAGAGTTTCTTCCGGCTATCTGCTGGTTGTGTGACTTGGGGCAAGACGCTTGACTTTCCCAGCAAGTTTTTCCTATTTCTCTGAATGGGCTTATAGAGACACAGTAAGTGCTCGAGAGATGAAAGCAATTTTCTTTTTTTTAACTTTAAAACTTTTTTATTAGTGCATTTTTAAAGTACATAATGTTTCCATTCCTTGTGTGGATCTGGTAACTGGACATAACACATCTCAGTTCCTTTTTCATCCCCTTCCCCTGTTCTGTCTCTTGATCCCTTTACCATTGGAGGAAGATGCCTCACCCTACTTCCTGTTATCTTCTATTTTACTCTTTATTTCTAATTTGTGTTTTGTTATTTTTATTCATTTCACATTCCGATTTTCAGAAGATTTAAAATACAGACAGTCTTGAGTGAACACGTAAAGGGGTTTAAATTCACAAGGGGGCATTTTGGCCCCGGTAACCAGGTCTAGACTGCCCGGAAGAAGAGCCCAACCATGCCCCTGAGGGAGAAGCACGAGGTGATGCATCGGATACGTGTGCTCTGCCTTTCCGACAGTCGGCCTAGCTCAGGGCCACTCAACTCGTTCCCCTCTGTCAGGGACCCCTGCCCAGTGTGGGCTTTCCCTGCTTAGGGTTCACCCGTCTTTTTCTTTGTTAATAATAATATCATTGGTCAAAAGTGCCATGTTTCCAATTGCTTATTAAAAATCTGTTCTGGCATTTAGTGTGACTTTTTGTGTTTGTTTAGACCTAAGTGTATTTGTCATTCATCTGTAGGAAAAATGTTTTACTTTTTAAATGTTTTCCTTAAGTCTGGCAAATAGATCTTACTGTACTAATAATATAATAATTTTTTCGTCTCTTATAAGCAGTTTTTAAAAAATTAAAACATATTCACCTGAGTGAATGTTGATCAGTTTTTCTTAAACTAGTCGTATGGTTGTAAAGCCAAAACTCTTGAGACTGAGGGATCTCTGAGTCAAAAGGGTTTACCGAGCCATTGTAGGTGCTGGCCAGCAAAGGACGGCGTCGGGACGAGTTCTGAAAACTACCAGCAGCAGTGCTAGGTAGCAGTTGGAAATAGGCCTACACGACTGGAGTGAAGACTGTCTTTGAAATAATAAAGATTTGGGCTAGAAGGCACAGATCTGTGTAGCTGTAGATAAGAGAGGCAGGGTTACACCAAGCAGGGAATGCTTTGGGACAGCAGAACAGCTCATAGGAGAAACGCTGTACTTGCTGCTTGGGACCTGTTGGGAGTTAACCTTCCAGAAAGTTCGTAGGCCTACAGGTCGCCTGGGAAACCCCAGGGGTGGGCTGTGGTGGCTTTGAGTGAAGGTTTCAACACATGTTTAGAAAGGTCAATGTCTTTTTCTTTTTCCTGCATCTGTTAATTAACTAACTTCTTTTATCTCTTCCCTGTTGATCCTTTGGCTCTTATAATTAAACCCAAAAATCTCAGAGATTTTTCTTTTATAAGCTGATATGCAAATTTGGTATAGGAAAATACAGATTTTTTTTTTTGAAACTGAAATGATGCCATTGCCATTTACAGAAACTAACAGAATTACCTCCCTTCACCGGATCTTGGCCTAATTTTCCCGCTGTCAAGTGCTTCCGGGGAATTGACAGGTGATTGATTTGGTTTCAGAGGGTCCTGGAAATACACAGAGTGTTTTTCAAATTGGGAAAGACATGCCTAGTTTTTCACAAGTTTTAAGATTTATTGCCTCACCCTAACATGTTGCAAATTAGTTTGTTTGCTATTTATTTTACTCAGATTGTAGTAATTGGTGTCATTAGCCAAAGGGCAAACTTGGTCACAAGGAAGGGTAGACTTTTAATGCTTTGTTTTTTCCTGGCACCTCTGCAGGGCTGGAGACTCGATGGGTGGACTGCTACTTTCCTTTCACTCATCCTTCCTTCGAGATGGAGATCAACTTCCGTGGAGAATGGCTGGAAGTTCTTGGCTGTGGAGTCATGGAACAGCAGCTGGTCAATTCAGGTAGAAACAAGTCCTGGGTTTTATTTACAGGTGTCTAAAGGGACCCTGCCTTGCCGTGCAGCCTCATTGACAGGGCCCACTCCTCCAGGGGCAGCGGTGCTGTCCTGTCTCCTCCATGGCCCCCAGACCCCTCTCTGGCCCTGGGCTCTGGAAGGCCTCGCTTCTCACCTCTCATGTTGCACAGGAGTCCCATCCCTGCAGGTCAGCTCTTGGCTGCTGCTTGTTGACATGTCACTTTCTCTCTGCCCCAGAGGCATCTGGTACAGTCACATGAGTGCAGTGAGTCTTCTAAGCTATTCAAGAACAGAGCTACTGTGTAATCCTTTTTTGTTCTTATTGCACTCAGCATAATGTCCCAAATTCAGCAGATATTTCATAAATACACAAAATATAATATAAAACCACGAAGGCCCAAAACACTTAGTCCTTTCCTTTGTGGCACTTTCCACTTAGTGCCATTAACTGAGAGAAAGTGGAAAGATAAGGTCATCGATTAAATGCTACCCTTATCTCTGTGTACTTGGGAAAGGCTTTTCCTGCTGTTTTCTGCAGGACCATTGCTTTAAAAAAATGATTGCTTCTAAGCTTAATTTCATAGTTTTGAGGTTTTTTTAAAAAAAATCTCTATCTGGATTTAATTTTTAAATTTTTAGAGTAGAAGTTCTCCAGGAAAAGTAAAGGGCTGGGCATTTGACCTCAGTGCATACACAGTAAACACTAAGTGGACAGCAACTGGCGGGTTGTCCTGGGGGCCCTCCGCCCTGCTCCTGTAGAAGGGCATTCACTGCATAGCCTAGAGGGCAGCTCTGCCTCCTGGTCCGAACAGACGAGAGGTGGTTCTTGGTAGACCATAGGTCTGTGACGTCAGCTCATGGGGCTGGAGAACAGAGGCGAAGTGGAACTGAAGAGGCAGAGTGGCAGGAAGTGCGGGATCTTGTGTTGCGGGAAGATGGGCCGCCAGGCTTTCCCTTCTCTCTCTTGTCACCCAGCAAGGCCCGTTTTGCTACTGCACGGGATGCTCAGCACTGAACAGTGAATTTTGCAAAAAGGTTTATTCACGAGATGGGGAGTGAAGAAGTGGGATCCCCAAATCCCACTTTTAGGATGTGGTTTATGGTTTATGCATGGTTTATGTTTAGGTTTATGTTATGTGTGGGATGAAGAAACAGGGTGGTTTGAGGCATGGGGCAAGTTTGTTGGAGGCAAGGCGAAGTTAAGCAATGAATAGCCTGCATATCCATAGTCAGACTTTGGGGCTCCTCGTTGGATGCATGGTAGCACGATCTGATGATGGAGTCTTTGGGCCTCTAGGGTCAAGAGGTCATGCATCTGACAGCTGCCCAGGTCCCAGATGAAGCGTTGGTGGTATTAACCAGCTTGAGATAGGCAGTAGCAGTTTCCACATGCCTAAAAACTGCCAGAACAGTTTTTACCATTGTGACCATACAGCAGAACTGAGAGCATACTGATTAGGCATGTGACTTCTAAAACTGATGATCAAAACAAGAAGCTGAAAGCAAGTGTAGCTACAGGGTTTATTCCAGTTTTCCCTTGGTTTTACTCGTATGCCCCTCCATCTGTAGGAATCTGGGCTTAAAAAGTTCACAGACTCCTCTCCATTATGCCGAGGAAGGTAGGGGAAAGCTCAGCATAGTGCCAAATGTTGCATGGATGGTTTCCAGATATTTGAAGAGCTGTCATAGTGGCAGGGGTCAACAGAGATTGAAATTAGGGCCTGTGAAAGAGGCCTGGGAGACTTGCATTTGGATGCCTGAGACCGGGGGTGGGGGTGGGGTGGGGGGTTGTTACAACTCCATCAATTAACAGCTGTGTGTCTTCAGGCAAGTTGCTTATTTCTTGTGATCCTTGGTTTTCCACAGTAAAATGGACACAATGATGTTATCCTAATAGTTTCAGTGTGAAGATTAATTGAGGTGCTACATATAAAGTGCTTGGCAAAGGGTCTGTTCACAGTGAACATTCAGAGGAAATCAATTGTTGATGTTGTGATACTTAAATTTTTTCTGATGATTACAGACATTGATCAACAGAGAGTCCTCTTTATAGGAAATATTTAAACAATGGCCATACTGCATATCACAGGACCAACTTCTAAGTACGTGTAACCAGTTACTACTTTGATCTATAGTCATCTCTGTATCCATCATTCTAGATTGAGTGATTGAATTTAGAGGGAAAACAAAAAGTAATTAGAAACTTAAAAAAAAAGAAAAATCAGCCAATAAATGTCTATAGTTTGAATAGAAAGAAGTGAATTCAAAATAGTAGGGGCAAGTATGTCAGATTTCGTATCCTCTTGGGTAGGAGCTGATTCAAATACTTCCATGCTATTTTTTTTAAAGAAAAGAGTTAAATGAATCCCAGGCTTCCTCTCGAGGCACCTAGTGTCAGGGGTCCAAAGCAAATATGGGGTGACCGACTGATATTACCCGTTGTCCCTTGAAATTGTGTGTTCTTGTACATTTTCTAGAATCTTCTAGGGGTCCTTACGAGGTTTATTTATGCAGTAATTTGACTAAATAGTTACCAGGAAAAAAGTTTCCAAGTCGTTATTGTACATTAATGAGACTGCTGTTCTACAATTAGATCAGCTGTGTCAGGTGTTCTTGAAGGGAATGGGGAAAGTAAAGTGCACACATGTGCACACGCACACAGCCCTAAGATGCAAACGTGTTTTGGTGATTCATGGTGATGGTAGGTTGTGCTTCAAGTTGCTGGGAAATTGTTCCTGTAAAATTTAAATTACATATCTTCTGAGAGAGAGGGACTAGAGAAACAGAAGATGAGCCAATTTTTAAAAGAAATTCTGTGTAGATTTTGCTCTTTGAACTTGAGGTTGTTATAACAAAGTTTTGCTCTTGTTCTTGGAGATGAATGTGTTTTGACGTCTACAGATAAAATTTTAAATTCTGTGCCTGGCAGACCCTATCCACAGACAGTATTTGCAAATACAACTGACTTTCTGTTTTCTGAGTTCCTGCTGTCTCTAGAGAGAAAGACTGGCGATGCCATCCTCCTATTTCGGTTTTCCCCCTTTCTGCCTTTTCTCCTACATGTTCTTCTTTCCCCTCTCTTGCTCTATCCTTCTCTTCATTCCTTTCCCTCCCCTCCTCCTCCTCATTCCCTGTCTTTAAAGAGAACTTCCAGAAAAATCAGTGTAACGGCTGGTTTGGAGTCTCCATTAAGGTTCTTACACAGGGCCGGGGAAGTGCTGTATTAACTAGAAACTGAACAGCTGAGGTCAGAGCAGTGGCAGACATCATTTACGCTCTACTGTATGCCACCATGGCTTTCTGTGCTCTCTTCCATGTAACCTTGATAAGCAGGCTCTGAGACAGATTCTGTCAGTCTCCCTACTTTATGGAGCCCGAGAAAGGTGATCCACATCAAATAGCTAGATCATGCCAGTAACTGACCCAAGTCTCTCTAGAGCAGTTAACCAGTCTGCAACAGTACCTGAGTGGTAAATGACATGACTTTGAAGTGCCTAAAGATTGATTTCAGGTAGATCGTTCCACCTAACGTAAAATGTAGAAGGCAAACTAAATGTGGACTTGGTGGTGCACACCTGTAATCCAAGTGGCTTGGGAGGCTGAGGCAGGAGAATTCTAAGTTCGAAGCCAGCCTGGGCAACTCAGAGGCTGACTGAGACCCTGCCTCAAAACAAAAACAACAAAACCAAAAACAGAAACCAAAACATCATGTAGCTCAGTGTGAAGGCCCTAGGTTCCATTTCTAGTACCAAATCAATGAATTGAATCCTCAAATAAAATATACAGCTAACAGAACATCACTTGTTCTGTAATTAGATACCTCTTAACAAGGGCTACGCCGCCTGGTGTCTTATCTTCTATGATAGAGTGCCTTTAGTCAAAACGTGAGATGAGATTTCTAATTTAAGCAGTGGATGAAAACATTTCACACACTGAAGTGGATTATGGCACATGTGTGTTTGGGGACATGGGGTAGGCTCTTCCCCACGGCTTATGGAAGTTTACTTTATTTCTTCTTCCTTCGGTGTAGCATCTTCACCATTTCTCTCAGGCTCCGTAGCCTTGGTAATTGTGCTGTGATTGGTGACCATTTTCATGATAAGTTTTTTTTTCTTGAGAAGGTGTTTTGAGGACAGAACCGAGTCATGTCCCCAAATGCTGTTTCCCACTGGGCTGAGTCAGGCTGCTTATGTCTTTTTGTATGGAACATGGAGCTCAGGCATCAGAAGCATCGCCAGGGATGACTGTGGGCTGTGATGGAGCCAGGAAGGAATTTACCCTCAATTGAGCCCCTGCGAAGTGCAGAAGATCGTACATAGGCCAAGGGGGAGGAAGAGGATCTGCAGTGGAAAATAACTTCAAAAACAGAATCTACTTCCTTGTTAAAACTTAAGTGGACTCTTTTGGGAAACCTTTGTAAATACATACCTGGACAGTTTCCAGCTTTAAAAAAAAAAATCACTGTTTACTCATTTGTTTCTCCAGTGTTTCTTGAAGTCCCACTAAGGTTATAGAAGACTGAGTGGGTATTGTGCCTGCCTGTGAGAATGTCACAGTACATCCAGGCATGAGAGCAGTGATTCCAGCACTGTGTGTAAGTGTTTGTAGCAGAGGCACAGGGTGCAGAGTGAGAAGAGAGGACAGGGCTTGGAGAAGATTGTGCCAGAGTCTTGTGCTGATCACCTCCAAGATGGAATACTGATGATGTAGGTGTGTGGAATGTACATTTCCAAATCAGTTATGTTCGTGTTTTGAAGGAGTTGAGCACTTTGTCTTTGCTTGTTGCCCACTTGGCATACTCAGTGGTTCTTTTTCAGTCTGAGTGGGAATCTGTTTCCAGACTATTCTTCCTTTTGATAGCTGATCTCTGAACTATGTGCAGTTAATATGGATTAGTGTTACTGACCTAGAGTGGGGGACATTTAGATTGCAGAGCCCAAGCTTTACCCAGCCACGGTGTTAGATACAAGTAGACATGCTGCTTATATACTTAGCATCTTTTGTGTGCTCAGCAGGATGCTAGACAAAAAGAGGAAGCTACAAAAATGGATGAGATTTGCCTTCTCCATCTGAAAACTTAGAAAGACAGCAGGGCTGTGCGTAGCTCAGATATAAAATGATGCAGTGTTAGCCCATGTTTTAAGCTTGGGCCGCAGCTTGGCGCTATCAGAAGGTGGTGGAATCTTTAAGGGCTGGGGCCCAGTAGAAGGAAGTTAGGCCACTGGGGTTGTCCCCTTAGGGGATATTGGGACCTCAACCCTTTCCTGCCTCTCTCTTTGTTCCCTGCCCCCCCCCCCAGTGGGGGGCGATGAGGAGTCTTCTTTGTCATGCACTGCTGATGTGATGATGCCACAGGTTCCAAATGGCCCTGGACTGAAACCTCCAAAACTGTGAGATGAAACAAACCTTTCCTTTTTATAATAGATTATGTCAGGTGTTTTGTGATAGTAATGGAAAACTGACTAGCACAGGTAGCTAGGACTCCCACTAAAGGATGGCCCTACATACTGTACAAGTACCATTTTTGAGAGCAAGCTTTGTGAGATGAGAAGAAGGAGTTGTGTTTACCAGTTGGGTCAGTGAAGGCCTCACAGAGAAGGTGGCCTTTGAGTGGGGTCTTAGACAGTGATTCTCAGATGTGTGATTTGCAGTCTTTTGGACACCATGGGTAACATGCCTACTACCCATAGAGTATCAGAGTCTGTAGGTGCATGAAGACTGGGAGGTGTGCTTTAAACAAACACCCTAGATAATTTTGTGAAGGACTCACACTAAGAACATGCTTTGAACACCCTGTCTTTAGGATAGACTCAATATGTCCCCAGTTTTACTGGGGTATAATTAAAGTGTAATGAACTTTAAATAGCATTTAAAGTATGCGATTTGTCAGTTCTTGACATTTCTATACACCCAAGAAGCCATTGCTATAATCAGAGTAATAAACATTTTCATCACCAGCCAAGTTTCTTTGTGTCCTTTCACAGTCAGCCCTCCTTCCAGCCTTGTCTTCAGGTAACCTCCGATCTGCTGTATTTCAGTTGCTCTGCCTTTCTACCATATTAGATACATGGAATTATAGAGTATGTGTTCTTTATGCCTGGCTTCTTTCCCTAATGCACTTGAGATCCTTTCTCTTTTTTTTTGTTACTGGGGATCGAACTCGGAACCTTGTGCTTGCGAGGCAGGCACCAGAACCACTGAGCTAAATCCCTGGCCCCCCAAGATCCTTTCTTATTTTTATGCATATCAGTCAGGGTTGTATCAGTTCATTACTCTTTATTTGTAGTACTGTTTCATTGTATAAACCTACCCCAGTTTGTTTATCCATTTATTTATTGATGGACATTTGCGTTCTTTCCAGTATTGGCTATTAAACATGAGGCTGCCGAAAGTATTTTTATAAAAGCCCTTGCATAGCCACATTGCCATTTTTCTTGAGAAGAAATCTATGGTAGAATGTCCTATAAATGTCAATTACATCAAAGCAATTGCTTAGTAGTATTCAGCTCTTCTATGCCTAGTGATTTTTTTAGTTTCAGTATTCTATCAATTGCAGAAAGGTGTTTTCTGCTATGATTATGGAGTTGTCAATTTTGGCCTTTCATTCTATCAAATTTTCTTCATAATTTCTTGAGGCTATATTATTAGGTGCATACATTTTTATTGCTGTTACAGTTTCTCAAGGAATTGCTCCTTTTATCATTATGAAATATCCACCTTTATGTCTGATGATTCCTTTTTTTGAGGTCTGTTTTATTGATATTGAAATATCCATTCCAGCATTCTATCACCCTCTCTAGTTACCTTTATATTGTTATACTTACATATATTTTGTCTATATGCATTGAAAATGTTAATGTTACACTTTTTCCTTTAAACAGTCATATGCATTTTAAATAACTTAAGACTAAAATGGCAGTCTTTTATATTTATCTAGGTACTTACCATTTTTCTGACTCTTCTTCACTTTTGAAGATACATGTTTCCTTCTAGGATTTCTTGCTTTCAGTATGTAAATTTTCACATGGCATTTCTTACAGATCATGTCTGCTAGGGATACAGAAAAGATTTAAATAACTTAATAGATTGAATATTAAGGTAGTTGTAGAAGTAAAATAAGTAATGTGTTTTTTTAAGATTTGCTTTTCCTGTAACTCCTTGTTTAAGGTGAGGATTATCTGACTCTAAGGGGTAACTTCATTAACCTAACAAAGTTACCCTGCCAGGGTGAATTTACAATGTATATGGCCTATCTTGTGTCTGTGACTTGTAAATGGGAACTGGAATTGTATTTACACATCAAAGACCACTAGGGATGAGATAATGGCTAAAAGGATATAAAAAGGGAAACGAAGAACAAAGGGGGCACAGATATGGACCAGACTGGTTTCTGGCTTTCCGCCCACTCGTGAGAAGAAATTTTATTATTTTATCCAAATTCTGTGTCTCTGTGTATTTCTTTCCGAGATTTCTGTAACACTAGGAATATATTCTTTCATTTCCTCATTATCATGAAAGATATTTTTATTGACTGTAGAATTATGGATTGATGGCTCTTGTTCTCAGTAATTTAAAGATGTTGTTTTGTTGTCTTCTACTACCCTGCTTTCTCAAGAAAAAATTCATAATCATTTTAGGTATTGTTCATCTATATATACTATATTTTCTGTTTCTAGCAGCTTTCAAAATGTTTTCTCCTTGGTATTCAACAGTGTGATTTCGATGTCTGAAGTACACTCTTCTTTGAGTTTGTCTAATACTCATGTTGGGTCTTTTGATTTCTCATCTAGGAATCCCTGAGATTCTGCTCATCGCCCCTGCTTCTTTTACTCTCTTTTAGGCCGATTTGTTTCTGTTGCTCTGTCTTCACGGTCATTGATTCTGTTATCTATTATCTCCATTCTGCTGTCTTGCTCATCAAACAAAATTTCTATTTCAGAGCTTTTTTTTTTCTTTCAGTCTTGGGGATCGAACTCAGGACCTTGCAAGTGCAAGGCAGGCACCGCCATGCCACTGAGCTAAATCCCCAGCCTGGAGCTTTTTTGTTTTAAAAATGGAATTTGTTTGTGTTTTCTAGTTTCCTCTTTTTTTTTTTCCTGCTGAGAATGCCTATATTTTCATTCCTATGAAGTATTTTTCTTTATTTGGAACAGAGTTGCAATTGTTGCTTTAAGGTATCTGCCTGATAGTTTCAATATCTAGGTCATATTAGATTGACTTCTATAGAGAAATATTCGTATTCTCTCTCTCTCTCTCTCTCTCTCTCTCTCTCTCTTTCTTTTGGCAGTACTGGGAACTGAACCCAGGGCCTTTGTGATCTCCTGAGCCTTGTTTGTTTTGTTTTGTTTTGTTTTGTTTTGAGACAGAATCTGACTAAGTTGCCCATGCTGGGCTCAAATTTGGGATTCTCCTGCCTCAGCCTCTCAGAGTGCGGGGACTACTGAAGTCTACCACCACTCCCAGCTATTCCTGGTTCTTTGTCAAACAGTTTTGCATTGTGTGCTAGGCCTTGTGAGCCATGAGTGTGCACTTGGGTCTGTCATCGTCCTGTGGTGGCGGTTGGTGTTTGAGGAGGTGAGCAACCTGGTGGAGTCTTGGGTGCGACTTGCTTCCCATGGGCAGCGACTGAGAGCTCAGCGAGTATTCGCTAGGTGCTCATCTTGCGCCCGTGGACCTTGCGGTCAGTCGGTAACCTTGGGACCCTCACATCTCAGTTTAGTTCTCTCAACTTTCACTGGGCTGGTTGGAAGCAGAGTTGTGCGTGCCAGGCCGACACCTGGATACCCGGAGGGGTCACACATAGGTGCAAGCACCTCTTTCTGTCCACCAGGGTCACCCCCTCCCTCTCAGGCTTGCAGACGCCCTGTGCCCTGCGTATGGAGAGATAGACTTCTCCCTGAGAGCTGGCTGCCTGTGAGGCTGTGCGTCATCCCCGCTGCAGCTGGGATGTATTTTGGGGAAAAATCACGAGAGGGAAAACACAAGCCAGCAGTTTTGCCCTTTGGATGATCCCTCCAACGTTTGTCTTTCCTTCATAGTTCTCCTATTTGCTTGCTTTCCAGTGTTTTGTATACTTGCCCAGATATTTCAGAGGGACGGACAGACGGCCCATGCCCCCGCAGTGGAACCAAGCTTTGAGGGGGATCGTGTCGTCACTCCGGGTGAAGGCCTAAGTGCATGGCACAAACACGTGCAGCCGGAGACTTACGCTTCTGTTGCTTCCACTTGTCTCGTAGTTGCAGCAGCTTTGTTAGTAAAATTATGCAGAGTGCACTTCTGAGGCCAGAGGTCAAGTTGAAAATGAAAGGAGTGAGGTCTGTCAGACCCTGGCTCTTTCCCTTCCTTCCTTCCTCTCTCTTTTCTTCCTCTAAGTCACTGTTGGCCCCTTCCAAAAGCAATCCTATGTACCAGCCCTGTCTGCAGGTTTTTACCTTGAGGTCCTCCTTGTGACATGTACTGAAACTGTCCCAAGAGAGATCTTTGTTCAGATACTGACTTAGTGTTTGTCCCTTTTCCCTTTTCAAAGTAGATAAGATGGTAACACTTTTTTCTGATATAAAAGTAATCTGTAAGAATAGAAAGTAAGACAATAAAGTATAAAAAAGAAAATGAAAAGTAATTCCATGGTCATGTGTATTGAGCTTTAAAGATATTGCAAGGACCCGAGTTCGATTTCCAGTACCAAAAAATACAACAACAACAACAACAAAAAAGATCTTGGACATTTATGTAATTCTCATATATACTTGTATGCATCTTGGACATTTGATTTTGTTCAGCCATTTTTGCCAGTTTTACAATAGTAACAAACTGTGCTTTTCATTTGTATTTACCTGATTACTATTAAGGCTGAACACACTTTTATGTATTTTTTTGACATGTATAATTTTTCTTTTGTTCATTTTTGGACTGGGGCTCATTTTTCCATTTGTCTCTTTTTAACTGACTGATAGGAATTCTACATTTTTGTTGGATATTAATCATTTGTCATTTCTATGTATTGTTATATTCTCCAGGTTTGTAGTTTTTCCATTTTTTCTTTTTTTTTTACATTGCTCTTTTAAAAACGAGAGTAGGTTTAGGTTTCTTCATATCACATCATTCTTCAAAAAGAATATGAGTTCTTTAGGAAATGTGAGTGGGTGTAAGTTGACACTTTCTGTAAAATAACCTTTCTACTTGTCATACTTGATTCTGGTAGTTTACGTCTCTGATGTTATTGCTATATTCTTATTTTCAGCATTGGGGTTCTAAATGGTTGATGATGTTCAGGCATCTACCCTCTCTCTCCTTTTCTTCTGTCAGATTTGGTCCCCTCTGTGACAGTTTCCCTCGGCTGGGAAGGTGTGTTCTAGGGTGTGCTTGTTTGACTAGGAAATGTAGCTTAGAGCTTGCCTCAGGACCCAATTATACCATTTACACAGAATTGGACTTATTTCCTAGTGCATTTTTTTTCAGTTCTTCCTAATCCTGCCTTTAATTCATGCTACTCCTCCTAAATTTCCCTTCCTGTAAGCAAAGTAAAGATTTTAGCAATAAGATCTAGGTTGTGGTATGCGTCTCCTCTCCTGATAGTTTTGCAGCTGTTAGGATATATGTTGCATGCTGTCGGCAGCATGTTTTCTATACATAGATACATACGTGTTGTATGCTGTCAGCAGTGTAGTTTCTGTGTAAAGGAAACTTTGGGAAAGCAGGAAGATTCTATCCTTTTAAGAATGTCCTAGCAAAATCTATATAATGTAATGGCCATTTAATTGCACAGTCCACGTGAAGTCCATGTGGACTTCATTTTATATTTCCAGCTGCTTTCCTTTTTCCTATTTTCTCCCTTAAACCTGAAACTATAACTGAATGTCACACTCTACCCATTGGCTTTCGACATTTCAAAGCTGGTGTGGGAGACAGTGAGTACCCTAATTAAAGGTGTGCACATTTACCCAGTCTGGAATGCTGAGAATGATCATCTTTTCCTCAGTTGACCTTACTACTCCCAGTTCCTTACTCTTCTGTGTGTCATGCTCTTTGCCCCGTGACACTGAAGCACTGTCACCTGTGGGGTGACTGCGTCTCTGCCCTGTTGCTTTGGGACTTGGCCCTGTGATTGAGTTGACTAAAGGAATCTTAGCAGATGTGATATGAAGCAGGGCTTGAAAGGTACTCGGCAGCTTGCTTATCCCCTTCCCTCTCTTCCTACGAGGTGAATATGCCCCGTGTATCCTGCTGATCCTCTAACAGTGGGCAGCAGTCAGGTCAGGGGAGTGGACTGGAGCCAACCACAGACTGCAAGTGCAGCCAGCCTGGACTAGCTGGGTCCCAGCCTCTCGATGCCTGGTGGTGGTAACTTGCCACTGGGAGTTTGGAGTGATTTGTTGATCAGCTGTGGCGGACTGGTAAAATGTCCTTTGCAGTTGTCTCTCTCAGTTTAGCAAGGGCTCATAGTGTCCAGGAGAGTCTCTCCCCCAGTACCATTTCACAGACAGTTAAAGTGAATGTGCTTACTTCTTTCAACACTTCCTCTCCACCTCCCTCCTAAGCTTAGCAGGAAAGGTGGTTGGAAAGAGCTTGACTTTTTTTCCTTTCCTCCCTCCACAGCAAAGCCATTGGGATTGCTTATCAGTGTTTTAGTGTGATACTGTGGTAATTCCTTAAGCCAGGCAGGGTTTAGGGTTGAGGTTTATAATCCCCCTGTGGGGTTTTTGAAATGGAAGACCCTGTGAGTGTGTGGATGCATCTACACTGGTATCTTGACACTAGTCATCAATTAGTCCCAGGAAGTGCGACCAATACCCAAAACAGTGACACTTAACAAACAAATTGTATTGACCAGAAAGGGTAGCAACTCACGAGGCAGTCCACACTGACCAGATCTGGCTTGCTTGAGCATTGAATGACAAACAAATAACAAGCACCAGAATAAAATCTTCACATCAGAAAGGCTTCGAGAACCAAATTCAGTGACTTTCAAAGCAGATGAGTACCATGGTGTGATTGTAGGTGTACAGGCATGCACGTGTGTGGTCCCAGCTTAATCTTTTTAAAGTTTTAGTGCCAAGTATCTGAATTTTACAAGTCTCCGGATACTCTTGAACCACTAGAATGTAAGCTTCACAGGGTCGGGAATTTTGGTCACTGTTGTGTTGCCGATTCCTTGAACAAAGCCTAGCACACAGGAGGCACTGAATATGCATATGTAAAACAGAGTGGTTGGGTATGTGAGTGGGGCCCCTCCACTCTCATTTCCGTGCTCATCCAAACAGAGGTGTGGAGGGGCACTGAGTAGCGCCCAGGCCTGGCCTTGCTCTTTCGGCCCTCAGCTGCTCAGCAGTGCAGTTCCCAGTCGTCAAGGATGGCACAGTGGGAGGCACAGGGACCTCCATGCTAAGATCCGGCTCCAGTCAGCCTGCTGCCAGCTGGGCTGGAGATCTTGGACAAGTCCTGTGGCTCTCAGTCTCCTCGTCAGTAATGAGTGGCCCAAAACACAATTTTCAGATTTCCCTTTAACTCCCCAACCCTAGGATGTTGCCTCCTAAACAATGCAGAGATTTTAAATATTAATCAGACCCACTGGGGATTGCGTTTTATTTTATAGCACCACATGGAAAATTGAGTACCAGCAGGGCTTGGGTGTATAGATGGTTGGTTCATGATGTTTTTCCCCCTTAAAGAAATTCTTTCCCCTTTAAAGAAATTAGAGCAAAAAAAGATGCTCGTATAATTGAATTTTATTTAAACTATTTATGAAACTCTTGCTTTATGGGATCACTGTAGCTTTGTAGACAGGTAGTGATGTGCTCCCAATGGCTCTATTTTATTTTCTCCCTTGCAAAAAGGCAATTTAAAAGTTTACAAATTATTTATGGTACTGTGGGGATAAACACAATCTGCTAAGTTATTTTTCTTGTGTCATTATTTTCAAGGTTCATTTCTGTATTTTAGGCTGGAAGCAATGTCTTCATGAAATGGCCATATCCTTATGCTCGCGGAAAACAATGAAGTCACGCCATTAGGTGTAATTTCTACCCGACTTTTAAACTTCGACTTTGAGTTGATATAATTCAGGAGTTGGATGTTATTCATTAAAAAAAGAAAAGAAGATCTGATGGTTCCAGAAGTGTGGAAAGTGAAGGCTTGAAATAGTTGGGCAGCCACTTTGCTGTGGAGCATCTGAGTTAGGAAGAACTCCCTCCTCGTGAAAGGTGGAGTATGCAGCAGGTCCCAGATTTATCTGACCACAGAATGCTGTGGTCAAATCCTTTCTGTGGAACATGTCCCAAGAAGACTTAGGGAAATACTCATCCTTTAGCTGTTGAGGTTGACTGTAAGTAGGAAGCTAATAGAAGTATATTTGGGGAAAGCGGTGGCAAACAAACTATGGTGAGATATTCTTTTAGAAATTTACCTTGAGATGTGTCTTCAGCATGAAGGGAGCCCAGTGACATCAGCATGTTAAGTTTGAACACATTTTGGTATTTTAGACCATGTCTATAAAGCTTGGGTAATTGTGGATTTGTGGGATATGAAGGCATTAGGAGGGAAAAGCTCTTAAGATTCCTTATGTCTGTTTGAAACTTCTATTAATTAGAATCAGCCTACCTTCTTACCTTCCCTCCCTTTGGTAGTTCTTTTATTACATATCTGTGTGCTGGCATCCATCCTGGGTCCTGCGGATGCAGAGGTAGTTTCTGCCTGGGGGAACTCACAGAACAGCAATGGGGACTGAAAGCCAGGCTGCTGTGGCTGAGGTTGTGTGATAACAGGTAAAGGAGGGAGCAGTCCTCAGAGACTGTGGTGGGTTCCCTCCTGGGTGGAATGCCTGAGCTGAGCAATAAGGGCGAGAAGGTCACGTGACAGCTAGAGGGAAGAGTTCTTTTGCTTGTGCACAGAGCACAGTGGGTGGGAGGCAGCTCACAGTGCTGCAGGAAGACTGACTCTTCCGGACTGGTGCAGTGCACCGGGAGGCATGGGACTTGGTCAGCAAGGGCAGAGTCTGAACAGCGCAGCTTGTGAAGGCCTCGGAATGCAAAATTTAAAAACTTCATGCTTCCGATATCGTGAAGCCTATAGCAGATTCTGAGCAGGAAAACAATGGGGTCAGACTGATAGAAGCTCAGGAGTGGCATTACTGTGGAGGGAACGGAGGAGCAGGTGACCAGTCAGGAGTCTACATCAGAGCAGGAGTTGAAGCACTGCGGATGGGGAGGGACAACCCAGAAGCTGGCCTCCGCAACGGCTCGTCACTGGGCTTTGCGTGCAAGGCGGCCACGTCCAGGGCTTGATGGGAGATGGTTTGGGGAGCGCGTAGCTCTGACTGCAGCCCCCCATACGGCTAATACACAGAGCCTTTGGGCTAGGCAGCCACCGGTAAACCCTCTAGAACTCTGTCTGTGGATTCCATGTCCCCTCTCCCTCTTTCTGTACTTCGAATTGCTTCAACGTAAGTAAGTAGCACAACCTCCTCCTCATGATGGAGGCTTTCTTTTTTAAGTGAAAGAAAACGTTTGGAACCAAATCTTCTGTGTATTTCGTGAAGTAACATTTGATTCCTGTTTTTAAAAGAAAGCCCCACGAAACCTGGCTTCATTTCTGGATGAAATGTAAAATTAACTGCTCTCTTCCACACAGTTGCTCTGGTTCTCCGTGAATGGGCTTTTCTTGGATCTACTCTGAGGCAAATGTGTGTGGCTCCCAGAGTAACTGCCTGCTGAGTACTCTATACCAGTTGGATGGCACCGAGACAGGTCACTAAGTAGGCCAGCCTGAAAAGGTCTCTGTGTAGATTCTTTTCCTTGAGTGTGGGATTTTTAATCAGTTATTTCAATTATAGGTAATCTTCTTGCCCATGGCTGGTTGTTTCTCTGCTAGCCATTGAAGGGCTGGGTGTTGGCTCCTCATTAGCACTTAAATCTTTATTGGTGCCTTGGTGGGGCATGGAACAGCTGGAAGGGAGCTTTTTACAGGGCTTGCTTATTCTGAATTGCTGACTGCTTTCCTGGGTGGGTGGGTGGGAGAGCGCTTATCTCTGCAGAAAATATTGGGAGCTTAGATGAGAAAGATACACCATCTCTAGCACATATTTTTGGTGTTTAATATCCCTGAGTTCCAGTAACTCATCTCTACAATGGGAATAATAATCTGCACCTCTTTGGTTTATATGAAGATTAAATGAGCTATTGTAGGTAAATATTCTTAGCAGAGTATAAGTATTAGATCCTTTCTCCCTTCACCCCCAACTCTTCCATCCTATGGAGGGTGCAAGTTAGATATAATTTCAGATTTCACCAACTCTGTGCATTTCCGTACATTACATGTCAACTTTTGTAGCTTTTGTGTAGGGATGTCCTTTGTTTTCTTTTGGGAGGGTTGAATGAAGAGGAAAGTAGTTGTAATCTGCATTTGTTTTTCAAAGAGTCCACTGGCTTAAGAAAGCCAAGGACGACCTTTCTAGTCTCATCCTTATTTTGGCCATGGGGACTTAGAATTGTCTCAGGGGGCAATTTTAGGTGTATCTCTTCTTTCTTTCTTTCTTTCTTTCTTTCTTTCTTTCTTTCTTTTTTTGGAGGATTTAAAATTTGTTTTTACTTTTGTCAGTACGTATTTGCAATGCATAATGATTGCATTCACTGTAGGGAATTAGTACACATACTTAACGTATTTCTTTATTTTCCCCCTCCTTCTTTCCACAACCCACCTAGTTCATATTTTAGCCTTAAAGATCCATGTAGTTTTTTTTTTTTTTTTAAGGATAATGTACACTTCTTTCTTCAAAATTCCAGGTAATGTCCCAATGATAGGAACCAGTTCTGTTTTTTTCTTTTCTTTTTTCAGTTCTATTTCTTGAACCTTCTTTTTTGTTTTTTTTTGTTTTTTTGAGACAGGGTCTTGCTATGTAGTCCAGGCTGGCCTTGAACTTGAGGTGATCTTCTCTGTTCTATAACCAAGTGCAGGATGGGATGTGAGAGTCAGAATAATTCTGACTAGTGGGGCCATGTGCCGTAAGGACCTCATTTAGGCAAGTGTCATCTGTTAGGTACATGTGCTTGTTTCATAGGACAAAGCATTCACCAGAAGTTTATTGAGGAAAGGGTGGGGAGGGCAGTAGCATTTGTTGGCAATGTGCATGATTGACAAATGTTTTAGTTGGTTTGTGCTGCAGTAGTAGAGTATCTGACCCTGGGTAATGTATAAGAAGATAGGTTTATTTGGCTTCCATCTGGTGGCTGGAAAGTCTAAACAGCATGGTGCTGTGTCTTACCGTGCCACCAGGTGGAGGAAAGGCAGAAAGGGCAATGGCTCTGTGCAGAAAGCAGCAGAACCCACTTTCACAGGACCCTTGAGACCATTCCCTCTAGACCCAACCCATTCCATCCAAACAGTGTTAGTCTGCTCAGGGGGTTTGTAAGTACTTTCTTTTTCCTAGGCTCTACCTGTTGGAAGATTCCCTCACTTCTATACCACCACACTGGGGACTGAGGTTCTATCACATTAGCCTTAGGGGACAAACCATACCCAGACCAAAGCTGCCAGTCGGGGAGCTAAGCCAGAGCCCTTACCCTCAAGGAGAGACTGATCAGATGAAGGACCCAGGAAGGTAAGTGGCCACATAGCGGACCAGTCAGCCTACTAGCTGACAAGTGAGCAGATGCAAGGCAGGGAGGTCGCACCCAAGTTACCCTGAAGAGATGTCTTTTACCTTCATCTTGAACACTGCATGGGACTTTGCCAGGTCTAGAGGAGGGTAGCGATTCTGGGAAGAGAGCACAGCACCTTCAAGGATCTAGATTTTTGAGGACAGAAAGCAGGTATGTGGTTGGGGTAGTGGAGGAGGCAGTTAGACTGATGGTGGGAGGCTTCCCAGGAAGCTGACAGAGCTTTGTACACAGAGCTAGGGGGTGAGGACGAGGTGCTGTGGTCAGTGCAGCCAGTGAGACTGATTTGAGAGGGTAAGGGGATGACAGAGCAGGAGCAGGGTGGTATCTGTTTTTATTTTCTAGGTACTATATAACATAAATACTTATTTTCTAGGTAATATATTCATTTATGTGTGTGCCTCTGTGTGTATACACTGTCCCTTCTGCTTTATTTGGGGTTTAAATATTTTTGTATCTTTCAAATTATTAATGCAAATATAAATATCCTTTGTTTTTTTTTTTAAAGGTGTCATACCGTAGTCTTCTACATGCACACTCTCCTCAACTTTTCATGTATTTTAGAGAGGTTTGACTATTAGAACGTCTTGTACCCAGTGAGAAAGAACCAACCAGAGACCGATATTAAATCCGCACAGGAGTTTATTACCAGCCGGGACCCGAGCCGAGCATCGGACTCGAGCCCCAACTGGGGGTTGACAAACATGTTTTATACACCTTTGAGGCCAGCAGTTTCTAGGCCCCACTAGGGGATAGATCTAGCAAAGCAAGCGAAAGGTACAGAAGCAGAATGTCCTGCTGTTAGAACATTTGTAAAACAATAGTTGATTGTTATTTTTAAAGAGACTTTCTAAGGGGAGGAGGTTTTTAAGCTTCCTCCTTCTGAGTTCATCCAAAGGACAGGCAGGTGGGTCAAGCAGCAATATGGAGTCTGTCTTGCTAACTAGGGTCCTTCAGAAGGCACAGCAAATTCATTCCTACTCACAGCGCATGGTTCTCCATTGTGTGAATTTTGTGTTGTTTCCAAACTTTTGCAATTAAAAATAATGTTTCCACAAATACTTCTTTACATATGTCACATTTCACACACATTCATTTCTTGAAGTAAAATTGCTAGGTCCTACAGCATTTGCATGTACGAATTATTTGACATCATCCCTATTAAGTAGATATGAGATGAAGCAACCGTATTTGATATGTGAGCTGAGTGGGGTGACCACAGGGAGATGCTGAAGAAGGACCCAAGTGTAGCCTCAGCAAGTCAGGATGCCATTCCACAAGATGGAGACAGGAAATATGTAGGCTGTCTCTCGGCTCTGGACTTGAGAAGTCTAAGACACCTAGGTAGAAATGACTAGGTGATAGTTGATGAGACTGGGTTATCAATGTATTTATAGGTCATGAAGTTAAGATAAGGAAAAAGGGGTCAATGAGTATCTTGTTTCAGAAAAGAAACATTCTCTGGGGCTCTTTTCTCTACTGAATTCCCTAGAATGCATTGGCATAAGGAGAGAGTTCTGCGTGGTTCAGGTCTGTGCCTCGTTGCTCATGCAGTTCCTCATTGAATATTTTCAGAACACCTGATACTGCTTCTCCGTAGAGACACCAGACTAGCGGCTTTCCAGGAGCTCTCGGTTGGTCCGGTGAGAATGCAGACAGCGCCTGTGTAGTGACAGTATGGGGTGGCGCTGGCTGCGAGGAGGGGCAGCACACGGTGCCGGTGCCATGGGGACAGCAGGAGGTGGCATCCGGTGCGGCTTGGCCGGAGTCTTCAGAAAGGCCCCTAGTCTGCGACCTGAAGAATTAGTGCAGGGACAGAGAAGGGGATGTGTGTGCTGGTTCAGCTGTCGTCGGCAGACCCCTCCTTGGTAAGGGCCCGGTGGGCAGTCATGGACGCTGGGCTGGCCTTGGGCCTCCATCCCAGGGATTCTGTCCTTGGAGTGCAGGAGCTGCGGAGACACAAGTGGCCAGGCGAGTGTGACTGGTTTCCAGTAACCATTTGTGGACCTGAAAGCTCCACACAGTTTCCATATGTCTTGAAATACTATTCTTTCCGTATTTTTTAGCTATTAAAAACTGGAAGAGGGCCGGGGATTTAGCTCAGTGGTGCCACCACCTGCCTTGCAAGCACAAGGTCCTGAGTTCGATCCCTGCTACCAAAGAAGAAAAAAAAACAAACTGGAAGATTCATTCGTAGCTTGTAAGCCATGCATAAAAGACCGGTCGGGGCCGGATTAGGCCTGTGGACTGTGTGTGCTCAATCTTCTTCTACCCCGGAGGAGCAGCAGGTCCAGGCGGAGAGGAGAGAGGAAGCACACGGGGCTTCTGTAGCCCCTTTTTCTTAGGGCTCTCCTTGCCTCCAGGTCTCCCTACTCCAACCCATACGAAATCCCGGGTACATCTTTCCCAGCCGCTTTTGCCATGTTTTTTGAAAATCCTTCAGGGGTTCCCTATGAAGATATTCGAAGTCATTCCCATTTTTGTTTTTTTTTGCCTCAACTTCCCCTCAGGAAGGATTTGAAAACCTTCTGATCCCCTAAAGAGGACCCAGTGTTTCAATGTGGTTGGAGGAGTTGTACACACTTCGGGGCTTTCTAGGCCACTGCTGGTTGCCATGTATACGTATGTAGTTTGCTTTCATTTTGAGCTTTTTGTATATTTCCTGGAAGAGTTACTTCTGGATTAATTTACATATAAAAGTCCTATATTTTCATCTCATTTTTATCCTGCCACTTTAGGTACAGGGAAATAAATGAAAAAGTCGTCAAATGTTGGCTTCCAAGACTTTATTACCTCAGACAGCTTCATTATGTTTGTGGAAATCTAGTGTGCTTTGAAGGAATTAATCTAGCCTTACTTGCAATCTGTGTATGTTTACATAGAATGAACAAACATTGCATTACTTTTCATGAAAATTCAATTATTCCTGTCTCTAGGAAACATGTTGTGCTTAGTATTTAATTCTCGAATAAGTCAGTGTGATGCTTCTTGTGCTGTCATACGAATTGGGGATTTTGAGCTCATTGCATACTTTTATAATTACTGGAGAAGTGGCCAGTGGGATTTTTCATCACGAAGGCCCTGACCCTGTATTTGGGTTACAGGAGACCTCTGTCTCAGTGGCTTTGAGCTGATAGACAATCCTCTTCAGACTTTTCTTAGAATTAAGAGACATAATATCAAAGATGATGTTCTACAAGATTAATATTTTATTTTAGAATTTATTGTGCTGAGATGTGGCTTACTCTGCAGACATTGTTCAAGTTTCTACAGTGAACAAGGTACACTAAGAGTTGGAAATGGTGACGCTTTGGGCTGGTATTTGTTGTCTGTTCTGATCAGCTGGATCCTACTTCACCAGTGAGGATTATTTAAGTACTGTCCTTCCTTTGAACACTTCCCAGCTCTGTACCCAACTCTGACCATTGATCCCCCACCATGTGTTGTTACTGCAGCTGAGTGATCATTTTATAGGAATGTCTATCACATTTTACTACCACGTCTTCTACAGCGGTGTGATGGTTACTCATCCTCACCCTTTTTTCCCACAGGGCTCTAACCTCTTATGACAGGAGCTGCATTTAATTCATACTTAGTGGTTGTGATATTGAAATTTATTGGCGAAAGTAGGGTTTAGCATTTAGGGTTTAGAAACGTGGGTGGGAAGGGAGGGATCGGATGGGATGGGGCACCCAGTGGCACAGGGGACCAGTTCAGGCTGAGGACACAGTTGCTTGGTCTTTGAGGCTCGGGCACAGCTGGGTGTGGCATGTACTAGAAGCTGACAGTGGACAGAAAGACAGGGAGGGCTGGGTCAGGAGACGCAGGAGCCACATGGAAGGATTGGGCACGGCACCACCGAAGGCTTAAACAGAAACCACACGATGGGGTCAGCACGGCCTGTCCCACCCTGCCTGCTCTCCCTGTGCATCTCTCTCGCTTTCCTCTTCTTTCTTGGCTGTAGTTACTTCATGCTCCGAGGAGCTCTTGAAAGTGCACACACTGTGTTCAGCGCTTCCCACTGGGACCTTGTGCATTCCTAGCACTCATTTGTCCAACTGTGCTGTGGCTTGTTGCTTTGCTTTTGCATGATTCACAGGCTATTTAAGGGAAGAGATGAGGTGCCTTTATTTCTTTGTCACCAGCGCTTCAAACATACCTAACCTTTAGTAGGCACTCAGGAGAAATTTATTGAATGTATGGATAGATGGATGCATCTTGACAGAAAATCTCCACTTCTGTATGAAAGACAGATCTGATGGAGCAGGACTGGGAGACAGAGAGATTAGCTAGCAGTGTCCTACAATAGTGGAGGAGAGAGACGATGAGAGCTTGAATTATAGTCGTGGCAGTAGACAGTCAAAGGAGGAGATAGATTCTGGACAGCTGGGGAGTAGAACTGTCAGGACCAAGTGATCAACAGATAAAATGCCTGCTGTGAAGGCCACAGGAAGCAGAAAAGTGGAAGGTCGGCGCCCAGAGCCTCCCAGCAATGTCGCCTGGAGCTTGGATGGGGCTGGTGCAGCCCTTCCTGGTAGGTCTGACTGAAAATCAGCTCAACTGGGCATTCACTGCCTTGGTTTGAAAACTCTACTAACAAGGGCCACACACCTGAGTCAACTCGGACACTCCAAAACAACCTTTGCTTAATTGTTAATTAATGTAAAGATTTATTTATATCACTTTGACAAAGGCTATGAGTGACATCTATTGATGTAGATATATCTAGATAAAATGAGGGGTAAAAGATAAAATATGAAGATAAACTAACAATAGGAAGATAATAAAGCTCAGTTAAGTTTGCAGCAAAGAAATGTACATTTCTCTCACTTGCTACAAAGCGTAGTAGATTTGACTCTCAGCTCCCTAACGTTGAAAGGAAAGAGGGAAAGATAACTAATTCTATGTACAGAGTCTGCAAGATGGAAACACACTCACTTCTTTAAGGGAAAACACAATGTTCTTGACACAGAAATAAGAGAAAAAATTCCTCCGCAACTATGAGGCAGAGCATCTTTAAAAAAATTGAATTTTAATTATTTTTGCACATATACCCAAGAGTAGGATAGTTGGATCAAACTGTATATCTATTTTTAGTTTTTTAAGGAATTTCTATGCTGATTTTCTAGCAGGTGTACTAGTTTACATTCCTACCAACAATGTAGGAGGGTTTTTTAACCCCATACATTCTTGCCAGCATTTATTGTTTTCTTGTGTTCTTGATGGTATAGTGATACATACATACCGATGTTTATAGTGGCACAATTCACAATAGCTAAGCTGTGGCAACAGGCTAGAAGCTTGTCAACAGATGAATGGATAAAGAAAATGGTATATATACACAATGGAACATTATCCTGCCATAAAGAAGAATGAAATTGTGTCATTTGTAGGAAAATGGATGAAACTGGAGACCATTGTGTTAAGCAAAATAAGCCAGACTCAGAAGGTTCGATATCACATTTTCTCTTGTATGAGACTAAACTATACTATAAATGCATAAATGAATAAAAGAAAGCAGAGATGATAGAAAACTGGAAGAGCATGACAGGGGAGGAAAGAGAGGTGGTAAAGGGATTGAAAATGATCAAGATATGTTATGTTCATTACCAGTTCCCCGAAATACACATTACTATTCTGCATTAGCAAGCACTAATTATAAAGAGAATTGAAATTTAAAATTTTCTTTCTAGTATACTTTCATCTCTTCTTACTAGGGTGAGAGGGTTTGATTTGCCCTGCTTGACACACGACAAAGCTGATTGTGAAACATCTCTGTACCCCAGACCTACAAATTACTTTGAAGCCCTGTTGTTCATTTCTTACCACTTGCTCCCTTGGGGAGTCAGTTCTCGATGAGTCCTTGGCACATGGCAGGTTTCCACCTGTCCGGGAGGGTACCGAGGTGCACAGGAATTTCCAGAGGAGTCCTTGGCTCTGGTGAGCATTCTCAGCATAAACACGAGGAAAGTGTGTCAACGGCAAGGGCTGAATAAGAGCCTGACGGGAAAGCTGGAGAGGCGCCCAGTTCACTGCTGCGTGCTTAGATGTTAGGTAGCGTCTGCATCCAGGGGATGGTGAGAGGGCGGTTTTAGAAGGAGGAGCTCTCTCATATATATACATATGTGTATATATATATCTTCAATATTTTTATTTTTATTTTTTTTTGATACCGGGGATCGAACTCAAGGCCTTGCGCTTACGAGGCACGCGATGGAACCACTGAGCTAAATCCCCGGCCCTCTTCAATATTTTTATTGTATACTTTATATACCAAATGCACCTTTTCCCCCCAGGAGTGTGCCCAGTAATTTTGTCAGTACCATTTGGGGTTACTCAATATGCCCTTTATTCCTTGGACCCATAGATCTGCTTTTCTGCTGCCACTTCCAGTGCTGAAGTATCAAATAATCCTTACACCCCAATTACTTTTCTGTTTCAAGCTGTCTGTACTGCTTCAAAACATAAATACTTAGTTTTCAAGGAAGGGTTTTTTAAGTGTCACCTGTCATGGGAAGCTCTGTGTCATCCTTGGCTTTCACTGCTCTGCGAGGAAGTCGCAATCCTTACTTGATGTGCCCATGAGGCCACGCCTGTCATGCTCTGCCCTGACCACATGTGCAGCAGCTGAAGCCCACCTCTCCCTGGCACTTGTGTTCCCAGTGCACAAGACTTTCTGTTCCTCCTTCCTCCGGGACTGCCTGGCTGGTCACCTGACCCTGGGGTCACTTTCCTGTACCTCCATAGCTCAGTTTCTTGTGATTATGTCTTCATTGAATGGCTCTGATTTTAGCCTTCCTTTCTGAAGACTGTGCTATGGTTTGTATCTTGCTGTTACCCCGAAGTCTCATGTGCTCTAGGTGGGGCTTTGGAAGGTGATGAATCGTGGTGGCACGAAAGCTAACTGTGACATTGCGGGGGGCTGGTTGGAAAGGCTGGTCAGTGGGGTGTGACTTGGTGGGTGGATCTTGCTCCCTGATTTCTCCCTTTGCTCTTTGCTTCCTGGTCACAGAAGCAATGTTTTCTCCACGCTCTGCCATGCTGTTTCTTCTTTGGAGCTGGCCAACCATGACTGAGACGTTAACTAAAATTAACCTTTGTTTGTGGATGTCCAGTGTTTTCCCTCAGTGATAAGAAAAGTGACTAAGACAGATTTTGATACCAGTGAAGTGAGGTTGTTGCTGTGACAATACCTGATTGTGGCTCAGAGGCCTCTGGAACTGTTTTGTGGGAGGAATGTGGAAAGGTTTGGAGAGGCTGGAGAAGCAGCCCTTAGAATGCTGTGAGCCCAGCCAGATAGGAGAGTCTGGTCTGAGCTCAGAAGACCAGAAGGCCGATAGAAATGCAAGATGGAAAGGCCAGGCTCAGGACGTGTCAGCTGGGAATAAGGACCCCGTTGGCCGTTAGACTCGAGACCATGTGTGTTGTGCCATGGGGCGACTCTTGTTGGCTTCGTGTGGTCTGAACCATGCATGAGGCAGAATAAACCTCTCTTCCTTTAAGTGGTGGGTATTGGGTATCATGTCTCAGCAACAGACTGTAAGGGCCATGAGGTCCTTGGATTGTTGGAAGGATTTCATAGTGTTAGGGAGTACAGTTTAGTAAAGTACCTGGTTAGTCATTCACCCGACCTCGGAAGCTCTCAGGGTACTGGCACAGAGTCGGCGATCAAAAGTACTTGGTTTTGAACAGCAGTGTCATTGTGAGGGGTTTCTCCTTTCTGGTCTTCATTCAAAACTGCCTTGGTTATGCTTTATTTATTATTTGTTTCTAACCCTGTAGATAGTTACCAAGCAGCTTTTTGATTTTTAAATCTTTGCAGAAGATTCCAAAAAGCCATTCCAAAGATGACACAAACCTCTATTTATTGCCTTTCAAAATATATACACTTTTTGTGTCAAGGAAAGATTTTTGAAGCTTGGTTATGTGTTAGTCTCCAGGGAGCCAGCAGGGAAAGCTAGACTGTGAGCGTGGTAGGCAAGCAATGTTTGATGCAGTTTACCAAGCAGTTTCAAAGCAGAGTAATGGAGGTAATCTCAGAAATTCTGAGCAGTGGTGTTGTAAAAGTGCAGGGAGAGTGCGGCTTTCATTTCATTGACCTGAAATCAGGTTGTTCCCTCATCCTTCTCCCACTTTGTTTTTATTACCCTAATATTCTATGTCATGGAGTTTATAAACATTTTTAGAGTAAAATTCTTTGGAGATTTATGACCTTCTGCTTTCTAATTTCATTGCTTTTAATTAAAGGGCATTGAAAATGCAAAAGAAAAAAAACAAAACTAGAGGGAATGTGGGACATTTGAAACAGCTGTATGTGTGGCACCAGGAGACCTGGACAGTAGTTAGTTTTTCAACTAACTGATGAACTCCTTGCCTACCTGTGTGACCCTAGAGGAATCCTTTGACATCTCCAGCCTCAGTTTCTCAGTTCGAAAAGCAAACAATTAGAGATGGAACTTAGGGTTGTTCATAGGCTTGGTTTCCACAGACCTCTGTGCATCAAGCTTTGTGCATTTAACAAGTATTTATTGCACACCTGGTAAGCGCTGTGTCCTGTCTGAGATGCAGTAGAGTACAGGCACATGAATGCTCTTGTCCTTTCAGCTTTTGTTCATGGATCAGTGGAAGGGCTTAGCAGCCTTAGGCATACCAGTTTAGTAGGGAGCGTGGCTAGAGCCAAAGATGAATGCACAGATGGGGAAGAAGATTACCATGTGAGATTAAAATTCCCAAATTCATTCCTGGAAGCAAGCATCACCTTAATCCCCAAAGCAGAGAAAAACCCAACCAAAAAAGAGAACTATAGGCCAATCTCACTAATGAACATAGATGCAAAAATCCTTAATCCGATACTGGTAAATAGGATGCAGAAGATCATCAAGAAGATCATAAACCCTGATCAAGTGGGATTCATCCCAGGGATGCAGGGATAGTTCAACATATGCAAATCAATCAATGTAATACACTCTATCAATACAGCCAAGGACAAAAACCATATGATTATCTCTGTAGACACAGGAAAAAGCATTTGACAAAATCCAACAGGCATTTATGATTAAAACCCTACAAAAAATTGGAATAGATGGTCTCTACCTCAAACTGATAAAAGCCATCTATGAAAAACCAACAGCCAATATCATACTAAATGGTCAAAAACTGAAATCCTTCATACTAAAGTCAGGAACAAGACAAGGATGTCCACTATCACCACTCTTGTTCAATATAGTTTTGGAAACATTAACCACTGAAATTAGACAAGAGAAAGAAATAAAAGGAATAAAGATAGGAAATGAAGAAGTCAAATTGTCATTATTTGCAGATGACATGATACTCTATATCAAAGATCCCAAGAATTCTACCAAAAATCTTCTAGACTTAATAACCAAATTCAGTGGAGTAGCTGGTTACAAGGTCAACACACAAAAATCAATAGCTTTCCTCTACATGAACAACAGACTCACTGAGAGAGAAATAGGGCAAATAATTCCTTTCACAATAGCATCCAAAAAACTGAAATACCTAGGAATCAACCTAACAAAAGAAATCAAAGACCTCTTCTCTGAAAACTATAGCACTCTGAAAAGAGAGATTGAAGATGATATCAGAAAATGGACACACATCCCTGCTCCTGGGTAGGAAGGATCAATATAGTGAAAATGGCCATACTTCCAAAACTGCTATATAGATTTAATGCAATTCCAATTGAGATCCCAGGAGCATACTTCACAGACCTTCAGAATACAATCCAAAAATTCATGTGGAAGAAGAAGAGACCTAGAATAGCAAAAGCAATTCTACGTAACAGAGACATGGCAGGGGGTATCACAATCCCCAACTTGAAACTGTACTACAAAGCTACTGTGATAAAAACAGCATGGTACTGGCAAAGAAAAAGACTTAAGGACCAGTGGAACAGATTAGAAGATACAGAAACAACACCAGACACACTCAGCCATCTCATCTTCGATAAAGGAGCCAAACACCCTCACTGGAGGAAAGATAGCCTCTTTAATAAATGGTGCTGGAAAAATTGGGTTTCAACTTGCCAAAGATTAAAACTAGACCTATATCTCTTGCCATGCACTAAACTAAAATCAGAATGGATTAAAGATCTAAATATTAAAATAGAAACGCTGAACCAGTTGGAACACAGTTTAGGTAGAACTCTTGCAGACATTGGTGTAGGAAAAGATTTTATGAACAAAACCTCAGTTGCCCTTGAATTAGCACAGACAATCAACAAGTGGGATCTCTTCTTATTCAAAAGCTTCTGCACAGCAAGAGAAACTCCCAGCAGTGTGAAGAGACAACCCACAATGTGGGAAAAAATCTTCACCTGCTTTTCCTCAGACAAAGATCTACTATCTCTAATCTATAAAGAACTTAAAAAGATCAGACCTCCCAAATTTAAAGACCCAATCCGAAAATGGGCATCTGAAATGAACAGACATTTCTCACACAAAGAAGTAGAAATAGCAAATAAATACATGAAAAAATGTTCAACATCACTGGTCATTCAAGAGATGCAAATGAAAACAACACTGAGATTCCACCTCACTCCAGAAAGAATGGCTGCTATCATGAAATCAACCAATAACAAATGCTGGCAGGGCTGAGGGGAAAGAGGAACCCTGCTCCACTGCTGGTGGGAGTGTAGACTGGTGCAACCACTGTGCAAATCTGTATGGAGATACCTCAAAGAACTAGGACTGGAAATCCCATTTGACCCAGCTATTCCTCTGCTGGATATCTTCCCCAAAGAATTAAAAGAATCATACCACAGTTATATATGTGTACCCATGTTCATAGCAGCACAATTTGTAATAGCTAAAACTTGGAAACAGCTCAAATGCCCATCAATGGAGCCTGGATAAAGAAAATGTGGTTTTTTTTTTTTTTATAAAATGGAGTACTACTCAGCCATAAAAAATGAGAAATTGGAGACGTTTATAGCTAAAATGGATGCTCATTGAGGCGATACTCTTAAGTGAAATAAATAGGACACACGTGTAAATACTGAATAGTTTCTCTAGTGTGAGAAACTGAAAGTGTAAATAAGGACTAAAAGGTATAATAGATAATGTGAAATAGGAAGAAAAGGGCCAAAGGGGAAGTGGGAGGGGTAGGGGAAAGGAAAGAAGGGAATGGAATTAATATGAGAAAATGGAAAAAAGGAAACAATGTCTTTGTAAATAGGGAGGGATGGAGGGGTTGAATGGAGGGCAGGGGAAGGGGGAAAAATAAGAACCAATGGAGATTTTGTAAAGGTGCTAATTTCCAATGATGAATGTCATTATACTGTATACCTCAAATGTACCAATGATTAGAAAGAATAATTGATAATGCAAAATAGGAAGAAAAGGTCCAAAGGGGTAGGGGAAGTGGGAGGGGTAGGGGAAAGGAAAGAAGGGAAAGGAAGAATTATGAGAAGTGGAAAAAATGGAAACAAAGTCTTTGTAAATAGGGAAGGGTGGAGGGGGTGAAGGGAGGGCAGGGAATGGGGAAAAAATAAGAACCAAGATGCATCATGTAAAGGTACAATTCCCAGTGAGATATGTAAATGTGTTGTATACCTAAAATGTACCAATGAAAGAATTAAAAAAAAAAAATAGTGGCTTGTTGGACCACCCCTCCCCAGGGCATTTCTCATGACTCCTGAAGGGCCAGCCAGAAAGGTAGGATGATCCTTGTCCTTATTCTATTCCTGACTGTCTTCACTTCCAGGTAGATTTGCTACAAAGCACAAAAGCTAAGAGAGGCTGAAGGTAGCCCACCTACTTGGCCTTGGGAGAGTCCTCCCTGTTATTGGATTTAGCTTCCAGTTGTGAGGTTCCAAAAGCTCTTGGTCCTCTCTGTCAAACACCTGCTTTTCCAGCGAGGCTCTGGACCACCCTCCCCTTCCTCTGTGTGTCCATAGCAGACACTGGCTGGCTCCCAGTGTCCTCAGCACCCGGTAAATGCCCTCTGCATCCGGGTCTTTGCGTGTGCTTGTCTCAGAGATGGCTCCTCACCTGCCCACATTCTTCCCTCATCTTCCCACAGCCCTCGTGGGTACTTCATGACAGGGCCACAGAGAACGTGGGCTCCTCTCACCTACATTTGACCGCCTGGAGGAGAGATTCTCTCCTTGCTGGCCCCCCATATCCACTACTGAACCGTTCCCACATGGAGAGGAAGCAGCAACTCACTTGCTGATCTTCTCTTTCATTCCTAGCATGATGCCCTGCGCGCACCAGATCTGTGGGAATAGTTTGTTGGGCAGACTATTACCATAATAAATATCTGGCGTTGGCTCTATTTTACCTTTTGGTTAGATTATTTGAGGAATTTTTTTTTTTTTGGTACCGGGTATCAAATTCAGGACCTTGCGCTTGCGAGGCAGGTGGCGGAACCACTGAGCATCCATCCCCGGCCCTATTTGAAGATTTTTAAAACTTTGTAAAGTGGGACTTCTTGACCAGAGGCCCAAGTATTCTTTATTTTTTCACTTCCCGGAGCATCTGCTTCCTGGACTTTTAAAATATGTAATGGCCAGGAAAAGAATCATGTGTTTGAACTGTTGAATTCGAGAGACAGGAATAAACATATTTTGGGGGGGGCGGGTGGCTGAGTCAATGAAAAACAAAGAACTCATGAACTGACGTCTCACACGAGGCTAAAAATTCAGGGGCCTAGCTGAGAGATCAGAGCACATAGCAGTAAAAGAGCATCATCATTTCTAAAAGCTCCCAAGCCTCTCCCTATATTCAGAAATGTTTTCTACTCGTCACAGGCAGATCTGTTGTACAAACTGTGCTTTGCTTGCCAGGCAGCCTCCCGAGGCTGGACAGGTTTCTCTGGCGTGAGCAGAGCCTCACTGAGGGTGGAGGTGGGACTGGTGTCGAGCTCCCCTGGCTTCCCATGGATGTGCTGGTTCCTCAGCCTGGCCACTCCTGTGCAGCGCGAGCAGCTCCAGGGCACAGCGTGTGTGTCTGCTCCCATGGCCAAGTCCTCTGGCTCCATCCCCTTGGCTCTGATCAGCCTGAATGCCTTTTGCTCCGAGGTCTTGTCCTTCATAACCATTGAGAATGTGGCCTGCCATGGCTGGTGCGAAGTGCGGTTGGGGAAGAACTGGCTGTACTGTGCCTGCCACCCCTGAGGCCGTGCCAAGGTGGGGCTAGCAGGAGTCTGGCTGGGTGAAGTCGGCCTTTGTGCCCAGGGATGTGGTCCAGGCGGGTGGGACTCTGGCCCCGTGGCCAGCCACACCAAGGGGCTCTGTTGTCTAAAACAGAGCACTGATTCACCAATGGAAAGAACAGCAGGCGATCTGTCCTGTAAATGCTGATAACAGTGAATTATCAAGACATGAAATCAGAACCTGATTTTCCACGCAGAGATCGGATCCATGGGCCCTGGATGGTTACATACTGTTCAGGTTGGCACTGCCTGCTAAGCGTGGATATTTTTGCTGCTTGTTCTCTAGTCAAAATATCTGTTGTTTCTTATTCCCGAGAATGACAGGGAGTAAAGGACTATTTATTTCCCTTGATATTTTTCATTTCGGGAATCAACATGGGCAGATTTATAGTGTTCACTAAACGTGTTGATAGCAGTTTGATTGCAGGAAGAATGAAATTTTGCTCAGGCAAGTGCAGATTTACCTGTTGTGGTGTGAGGGGCCAGGCCTGTATAACCATTCTACCCTCAAGATAAATTTTAACATGGATGTGGCTGTAGGAGCTTTTATTCTCCTTTTGTTCTCTCAGATGCATTTGATTAAAAATTAAAAGGAGAAGTCTATTAATTTGACTACATGCGGTCTGTTTCCACATGATGTGCTGTTCTGTAAACTGCTCACGTGGGGGCATCACGCATGGTGTTTGGCAGAACTGCTGGTGCTCGGCCCTGTGGACAGTGTGGAGGGAAGTCGATTCCTCCCAGAGCAGTCAGTGGATCTGATTCTTTGACCCACAGTACTTTCAAGAGGAAACAAATTAGTTTCATCGATTTCTGGAAATGGCGACTCTTGGATGCTTAAGAAACGAATGTGAGTCCAGGTAGTCTAACCTTAGCTCAAAATGTTGGTGTTTTCACAACTCTTTCAGAAAGAGACAGTTGGTGGTAATTGCCTTACACTTATTTCAGGCCCTTTATCTCTGAAAACCAATTTATGATTTTTTCCTTGGCCTCCCCCTTTTAGTATACTAGCATGTTGCTTTTACATCTGATCTTCTTGGGTCACGTTAGCCACAGGTTTTATTTTAATCATTTGTGTTACCAGAGATTGAACCCAGGGAGGCTGAGCTATACGCCAACCTCTTATTACTTTATTTTGAGCCAGGTGTTGGTAAGTCCCCCAGGAGACCCTTGAACTTGATCGAGACCCTCCCGCCTCAGCCTCCTGAGTAGCAAGGATTGTTGATGGTGGCAAGCCTGTTTTCTGGAGCTACCTATCTCTGGTGTGCCCCAGGCTCACAGTGATCTGGCCGCTGTCCCTGCTGCGAGGGGATGCACAGGCTTGTGTGCTTGCTGCCTGCGCTGCAGCTTCCAGGGCAGGAGGAGCGGCTGGGGCCTGAGCACCCTGGCCTCACAGTGGTCCTGACCGTTCACCTCCCTGCCTTGTTTTAGTTCTCTCCTTGTTTCTCGAAGAAGTTTTTCCTCTTGTTAAAGTTTATTGACCTCTAAAGAGTCAAACAGTTGGAGCCAGGTTAGTACCAACCTCAGAACCCTCTGTGGCTTCTCCATCCCTGCCTTCCCGTTCCCACCTCCTAGCGGCCACCAGAACCAGAACCGGTCCTCCTGGCCCTTGCTTCGACATTGCTCTTTGCGTCTAAGCAATGTGCTCGGATTGCTGCCTCCCAGTCTCTTTCCATTTTAAATATCCTGTTTTGAATGTGCAATATGAAATATGAAGATGTAGCCATTTTTCTCTCCCTTCACATCAAAACTCCCCAAGGGCCTTTTCATCCTCCTAACTTCCCTCGGGTAATTTGGGGTAGAGGAGTATCGGGGTGAGATTATTTTGACTGACTGCTGTCCACAGGTAACATATCTAATAAACTCTATCTTTTCTCTCCTGTGTAGCTTTTTAATCTTTTTTGTTTGCTTTACTTTCTGTATGCTTTTCGCTAACTCCGTACCACACTCTTGGAATTGTCTGCTCCTACCCACACAGTACATTTGTGTACATCATTCTATCCGTGTGATTGTTTTTGGAGACGTCTCCCCAGAGCCTTCTGAGCTGCTCCCGCCTGGGCAGGTTCATCACTGCATCTGGTACTCAGCTGGTATCCTGGCGTGTCTCTCTGGCATACTCTTAGAAATCCCTTTATTGCCCTTTCCTGTGGGCCATCCTGCTTCTTGTGTCTTCCTGTGTAGTATATTATTCAGTTGGAGGAGACAGAAATTGCATTGGCTATTTTAGGTAGAAAGGGACTTAAAACAGAGTGCAGCTGCCTTTCAAATGCTTGAGAGGGCTGTAAGAGTGGGCTTTTGGCTAGGTTTCCAGGAGCGCCCAGAACCCAGAGCTGCCCAACCTGCCAGGGCTACTGCTTCCTCCTCCTCACGAGGACAAGATGAACTCAGGAGGTCACCCCTGCCCGCTGGCTTCGAGAGTGCTCTGCTGTGGCTCCATGATGAGGAATGGGATGTGTCGTCTCCAGTGTCTCTCGACACCTGTGTGTCTGGTGCCTGGAACACTTGTAGAAAAACCCTGTCCTCCATGCTGAGCAGCAGAGGCAAAGCTGCTGGAGGACGGCCTCCATCCTCTCTTCCCAAGTCTGCTCTTGAGTGCATCAAACTGGAGGAGCCTGACTGCCTCAGGACCCCATTTGTCAGGAAGGCTGGGAGGTAGAGTGTTTAGCTTTCCAGGCTCTGCAGCACAGAAAGGCAGGAGGGAGTGGAAAGGAATGGTGGAGTGCCGTTCCACCCTGCACACCACACCAGGGCTGCACATGTGTTTCTCCTTTCAAGGGACCTTACCCTCCAGTGCCTCTCTGAGAATGGTTACACCCGGTTTCCTTGTGTGAAAGTAATTCACTCTGTCCTGACATCCGCACAGTAATTTGTCAGTGTATAACTGTTTTTGTGAAAATCCTTTTCTTTTAGGATGTTGAACATTGTTGTGTGGATGGTAGTGTTCTTGTTTAGAATTCTGAAGATGTCTTTAACTTGTTATCATTCATTTGTGTCCAGTTTTTCTTGTGTGGACTTAAATTCTTTAATAGCTATATTGAGGAATAATTTCCACAACATAGAATTTACCCACTATATGTATACACTTCTAGGATTATTTGGTAACTTTGTAGAGCTTTTCAGTCTTCACTGTAATTCACATTTACAACATTC
Source organism: Heterocephalus glaber (assembly GCF_053883595.1). Taxonomy (NCBI): domain Eukaryota; kingdom Metazoa; phylum Chordata; class Mammalia; order Rodentia; family Bathyergidae; genus Heterocephalus; species Heterocephalus glaber. The sequence continues at coordinate 5,777,162 of NW_028258315.1, forward strand.
CCATTGCCCCAAAATCTCCTTGTGCCCATTTGCAGCAGTCATTTCTCTTTCCCCAGCGCCTCTAGGCCCAGGGAGCACTATTTTCCTTTCTGTCTCTATAGAGTTGACATTTCTAGACATCTTACACAAATAGTTTGCATGTGACTCTTTTTCACTCAGCTGTTTTGCAGTTCATCACATTAGCACGTGTGGGCAGTTTGTTCCTTATCATTGGTAATACTACCATATATGTTTATTTATCTTTTCACCAGTTGAAAGGCATTTGGATTGCTTTCTGTTTTGGTCTATTATAAACCATGTTGTTATGGATGTTCACTTGCAAGTCTTGGTGTGGACATGTGACTTCAGTTGTCTTGGGTAGATAACCTGCAGTAGAAAGCCGAGTTGCATGTTAGGCTTATGATGGAATTTTTTGTTTTTGGTACCGGGGATCGAACTCAGGTCCTTGCTCTTGTGCAGCAGGCGGCAAAACCGCTGAGCTAAATCCCTGGCCCTTATGATTGAATTTTAAGGAACTGCCACCCTGTTTTCTACAGTGACCACACCTCTTAACATACCCACCAGCAAAGTGGGAGGGCTGTAGTTTCTCCACAACTCGCCAACACTTTGCTTTGACTTTTTGATGTTATCCATTCCACTAAGTGTGTACAGGTCAATCTGATAGTTTTTGTATTTTCCTTATGAAAAATGGCATTAAGCGTCTTTTCAGGTATTTATTAGCCATTTGTTACTCTTCTTTGGTAAAATGTCTATTTAAATATTTTGCTCATCTTTAATTCACTTGTTTGTCCTGTGATTTAGTTGTATGGCTTCTTCATGTGTTCTGAATATGAGATCTTTATTAGATACAGTGGGACTTTGGTTCACAAACTTAACTCTTTCCATGATTCTGGTTGCAAACCAAATTGGACAAGAACTGAATCAAATTCAGTGGTTAGGTTCAACATTTTCTCCTAGTCTATGGCTTTTGTTTATTTACTTAATGATGTCTGTTGAGGTATAATAGGTTTTAATTTTGATGAAATCAAATTCATCAACTTTTTCTTTTATAGATCATGTTTGTGGTGTTGTGGCTAAGAACTCTTTTACTCACCTAAGTCACAATGATTTTCCCCAATATGTTATTTTAAAAGTTTATTGTTTTATCTCTTGCATTTAGGTATATGATCCATTTTGATTTAAATTTTGTGCTTGGCATGAGGAAAGGTTCTAAACTCACCGTTTTAAATGTGTACATCCACTTGTTCCAGAGATACTTATTGCCAAGACTGTTTGTTCCCCAGTGAATGCTTGGGTCTTTGTGGAAAACCTGCGCAGTGTGTTGGACAGTCTTTATTATGGCTTCATAGCATATTTTTTTCTGATACTGAGGATCGAACTCAGGACCTTGCACTTGCCAAGCAGGCGCGGTGCCATTGAGCTAAATCCCTGGCAATAGCATATTTAAAAATTGGGTAGGGTAGGTTCTCATTTTTGTTCTTTATTTTATTTTTTTGAATTGGCTATTCTAGCTCCTTTGTGTGTCAGTACAAATTTTAGGATCAGCTTGTCCATTTTGTAACAAAAATCCTGTTGGATTTTGATAAGAAATGTACTGACTAGATCACTTTGGGGGAAATTGCCATCTTAATAGTATTGAGTAGTGGCATTTATTTATACCAGAGGTTGGCTCATCTTTCCTTAAAAGGCTAAGTAGGAAATGCTTTCTTCTCTTGTGCTGTATAGCCCTGTCACAGCTCCTTGGCCCTGCAGTTGTGGTGGGAAAGTAGCATGGAGTCTGAGCAAGGCTGTATCCCGGTGAAGGTTTATTCACAAGAATGGGGTAGGGCAGCTCTGTTGACTTGATTCTCTTTCATTTGTCTGCACAGTGTTTTGTGGTTTTCAGTGTGCGAGTCTTACTCTTATTTTATGAAACTTGTTTCTAAATATTTCATTCTGTGAGTGGAGTTGGTTTTTGAATTTCACTTTCAGGTTTTCATTAGTGGGACATGGAAATGTGATTGAGTTTCATATATCGATCTTATATCTTGTGACTGTGCTCAACTCATTTGTTAGTCACAGAAGATCTTGTGGATCCTGGGACTATCAAGGAACCTTGTTTTGCCCCTGAGTCCCTGAAACCTAACATTATGTTCCTTTCTGTGAGCCCACCTTCAGTGGTTGTGTTGGGTTGACTTGCTTGTGAACTGTGCAAAACTAACAGAGAAATTCCTGTTTGGGGGATTCAGGGGTTGGTTTTGATGCTTTGCTTTGGTAAGGAAAAAGACGAGTGCTCTCATGTTATTATTCCTCTGCTGAAAACATTACAGGAAAAATTTACAACAATAGGTGTGATAAAATTTTAATAACACAGATTATCTGTAGATTTCATTTCTTGTGCCTGTGGCATAGATCCATAAACAGTGTTTGCGGAGGTGACGTAGTGTGTGCTAGTTATGAGCAGATTTGTTTTCCAAAAACGTGCTGATTTAAGACATCTCACACGTGCCATTTTTCTGTCGCTTCTGTGTGTCAAAACTGCATTTCAGATTCTGCATGGTAGAATTCCTTAACAGCATGTTTCTACCCTAGATTTCTTTCATTTTCCTTTTGGTTTATATTACTGACCCCCCCCCCATAATAGCAATTTGAGAAAGGTATTTTATTTATTTATTTCTTGGTATCAGGGATCGAACTCAGGACCTCGCACTTGCCATGGGAAAGGTATTTTTAAAGGGAAGAGATGGAAAGGTCTTTACTTCTGTACTGCAGACAGGCCAGAGCTTCAGGCACAAGCTTTTCTAGTGCAGGGAACTCCTGCCAGGCACCATACAGCGCACCAGGATCAGCCTCTGACCCAAGCATGCACATCTGCTCGCTGTTCTCCATCTCTCTATGAAGAAGTGTGATAGTAAACCAGGTTGGATAGATTTCTTGGAAGTTTAGTGATTGTTTTAATGATTGCTGTTCATTTCTTCATTGATCAATTTATTAACCAATTTATTCATTTGTTCAGCAACCTTTATTGAGCACCTGCTATGTGCGGTTTTCTAGAAATACAAGGGGGAGGTAGCCCTGTTAAGGGGCCTGGGTTCCACTTGGGATAGACGGAAATCGTTTCTTATGCTGCTGCTACCCTATTGCGCTTGAGGTCCACAGTGTGACTGCACAGAGCAGCTGGCTTGGCAGCAGCTGGCTCCACCATGTGTGCGGGGCTCTCCCTGCCCTGCATGGACAGTCATGACCTTGACCCACTCTCAGCCCAGTGCCTTCGTATCCAGCAGTGCAGTCTGGGTGGAGCTGTAGCGAGTTCTGTCCCTCCTTGATTCTGCATACTTTCCCTGCCTTTATTTAATTGCCATAGATGAGAACATTCCATGGTATGTTTAATATTTTCTTATCCTAAAAGATATCTGTTACCTTCTTTCATTGATGAGCTCTTATGATACTGGAACTGTATAAATTATTATTGCATAACTATGAAATCAGCAGCAGGAAGAGCATCCTTTACCTTTGTATAATACTAGGAAAATTTCAAAATGCTCGGGAACCCCAAAACCAACAGCAAAATCTCTGTAGATAGAAAGTAAATAAAAATAACCGTGTTTCCTGTTGATCTGTGACTTACTCATGTATTTACATGATTTAGCCTGGACATGCTGAAAATAACAAAATGGCTATCTTTCTAAACAGGACATCTCCTCTTGAGTGTCCTTGAATTGACAGCTGGAAGTTTCATGCATGCTGCATTGTGAGGGTTTAGCTTAGATACACAGAGTTGAGGGATTAGGGAAACTGAACTGAGGTTCTAAGAGTGGGTTGAACTTTATGCATTTAGTGAGTGCATTTTCCTCTCTTGGTAGTAATTTTAAATCTAGTCCTTTCAAAAGGAGTAGACTGATGGAACATCCTTGGACGAGTCCATTTGAATCTCAGTGTCTTAGCTACTTTCTCCTTGCTGAGACTATATACCTGACACCCACAAGTTAAACAAGGAAAAGTTTATTTTAGCTCAGGGTTTATAGGGTTTATAGAGGTTTGGTCCACATTCGGCTGGTTCCAAGGCAGGACAGCATGACAGAGAAGGAACAGATCCTGGCTTGGTAAGCAGGAAGCAACAGTCAGTGAGCTTTTCTTCTTTTTCCTATTTATTTTTCTCCCATCCAGGCTACAAGCTTATTGATTGGTGCCCCCACATGCAGGGTGGGCCTTCCATTATCCACACCCAGAACTATGCTAAGCCAGTCAGTGGACTATCCAGTTATCACACTCCCATGATCCAGGCACCTCCCAGCAGCCCCACCTATGAGCCCATCAGGCTTTGAGGTGATGTCTATGTATAAACTATAACACCTTGCTGTCCTGCAAATCAATTTATTTAAAAGCAAAAGTAAAAAATTAAATCTTCACTTCATTTATTTTTGTGGTTGCCGTAGGCTGCAGATTGAACATGTGATTTTTATCTCAAGTGACTATCACAGTTAAGCCTCTGCCATTTGAAAAATCGGCAGTAAGGGAAAGAATTCTGAAAGTTAGCTAGGTGGGTGGTGACGGTATATGTGTCCTTTTTTTCTTTGTTTATGTTAACTAACATTCATTTAAAGTTAACTTGGTCTGGATACCTACAGATCAGTTTACTTATAGTTTTGCTCCTTGGCTTCGGACTAAAACTAGATCAGCTCAGCACTTGCCACCCTAGCAGGGCCCTCATGGTAGCTTCAGAAACAGCCCAGGTAAGTATTTCCACTTCTGTGTTTTATTCCCACTAACTCTACATAGATAGACCCAGCTCTAGTTTTCCTGCAGGGACCACTGCTCCAGCCACGTCAGTATAAGCTCTCCTGGAAAACTAGCCCTTAGCCTGTTGTGTTTTTCAGAAAACATTTGACAAACACGAGGAGGAGATAGCTTTCTTTCCTCTTGTAGGTCTAAAATGTACATTTACTGGAAGTTTTAAGGTAAGTGCCATTAGCTTTTTAATTCTTCTATTATTAATTTGTCGTAAGGGCCTCTTCATAGCCATAGTCTTTTAAAAAATTGGCTCTTGTCCTAATTCTTACCATATCTATAATGTTTCCATTTTAGAATAATAAATTTTATCTTATTTTTAGCATATCTCAAGAACCCTGAGACTAGTAACCCCCTGCAGGATATACCTCTCTCTTTTTTCAAATCTACTCATACATATTCTTTCCCCAACCCTCAAAGAGACAAGCTCCTGCTGTGTTGCCCAGGGTGGCCCCGAACTCCTGGCTCAGTCTTTCCTTCTGCCTCAGCCTCCCAGGGATTGAGACTAAGAGTGCATCCAGTGCTGGCTCTCACTTGCTTCTCAAGTCTCCTTTCTCAGGACTCCCACGCTGTCACTGTTTCCTTCCTAGGATGGCAGATAATGGCCAGCTCCCTGCCCGCCCCTCTCCCTTCACCTGCACCTTCATTCAGCCCATTTTTTGCCTGTGCTCCCCTCTCCCCTTCCTCCTTAATTTTTACTCATCCTTGAAGTGTTCATCTGCTCCTCCCCTGCAGACTCTTCACACTTTCTGTTTCTGTCCCTCTGTTTCCATTCCTGTCCCTGCCCCAGGCTAATGGGGCCTTTCTTTGTATTTCTCAGGGGCTCCTTTTACATCTCTCCTGTGTGACTGCTGATTTTCTCTCCTATTCCCCCACCTCTAGATTTGAACTTCTTAAAGACAAGAACTGCGTCTTGGTCAACTCTGTTCCCCTAAAGCTCAGTCCTGAAAACAGCTAACACACGTTTGGTAGGAGATAGGCAAGTAGTGTGCTCTACATCTCAGGGGAAGTTTGGGTTTTTGTCAGCTCTCTGTGTTTCTTTCACTTTCGAATCAACCCAGCTGACCTGCAACTTGCTAATGGCCCCATGGCAAGCACCCACCCGCCTTCTCAGGCCTGCTGCAGAGCGACTCAGCCCTTAGTGCAGTCATTTTCAGAGCTGGGGAGTTGGGTCAAGGTGCGGTTTCCCCAGAGATTCCATCAGGCTATGTGTGGGGCGTGGGATCTGCACTTGGAAGCAGCGCCCCTGGTGGTTTTGGCTCAGGAAATTGTTAGGCCCCCTGGGGAAAGCGCAGGGTTTGGGGAAGGCAGCCACGTGGCATCAGCTGCTGGTCCTGGCTCCTCTCTGGCTTCTGTGAGCCCTGAGCACATGGACACCCAGCCAGAGCTGCAGCCACCTCTTCCCCAGCACAGCCTGCGACCTCTGTGGGATGAGTGGCGGGAGGCCAAGCGACATTTTCTCCCAAACTCTCTTGCAAGAGGATAGTGATGGCTGGTAGGGCGAGGATAGGCTGAATGGGGCTGGCATTTCTGATCTGTAGTTTTCAAGGCTGATTTCAAGCTAGGTCTTATTTTCGGGGCAAGGGAGTGTCTTCCTGAAAAGTTGACTACAAGTGAAAGTTTTACAAAGGGACAGTGAGCTACTGGTGATGGGTTCTTGTACAAGTTGAGTAGTGACTCCCTAATTTATTGGTTAGGGCCTGCATTTTAAATCATTAGTTTGAATTAGCCTTAGTTTCAGTGTTTTTGTATGTGGTCTAAGCTTTTTGACTGTGTGAATCTTTTCTCCAGGTAGTCATGCATTATCAGCCAGTCCCTAAGAAGATATCTTAAGCTTTAAGCAACAGTATTTCACTGCACTTGAAGACTCTCTTGTGAAGCTTTGGAAGCCCTTTGGAAATCCATTTCAGAGATGTTCTTTATAATCATTATCCAAGTGGTTTCTTAATGTAGTATCTGCAAGTCTTGCATGCTTGTGAGTTAATACTTGCCCACGAAGGAGTTTTAGATGCTGAAGTAAGACAAAAATAGTTAGGAGATGTTAATCATGAGATATTAATAAAATATTCCTCAGAATTGGGTCTGGTGGCACACACGTACTGTCCTAGCTACTCAAGCTGCTCCAGAGGCTGAGGCAGGAGGATCACAAGTTTGAAGCCAGCCTGGATAACTTGGCAAGGTCTCGTGTCAAAGAAAAATAAAATCTTAGTGATCTACTTCTTCAGGTGTTTTTGCTCGAGCCTCTTCCTATGCGAATTCCTCAAAACTGAAGTTTGCTCACATGCTGCATCCTATAAACACTACAGTTTTCCCTAGTAGCCTCCTCCCTCCCTTGTGGAAGCACCTGGAAAATCTTTTAACCTTTCCTGGCCAGATTTCCTCTGGATAAGATAGGGAGAATACAAATTGCCATGTACTTTTATTTTGGAGGCTATACATATTCACACAGTACGGTGGACTCCATGAAGAGAATACAAGAAAAAATAGTGTCACCATTGTATGTGAAATAGTAGGTACCGAATAAACATGTGTTTCTTCTTCCTCCCTTTCCGCCTTCTGCCCAGAGAGCACCAGATACCCCTGTGGACGACTTGCTTTGTAAGTGTGATGGCTCTTAGGGCCTTGCTTCTGCCTAGTGTCCAGGGTGTGCTTCTCAGTGTGGGATTCTGTCCATGCTCTGCGGAACTTCCTGTCTGCATCTTTTTCTGGACTGTCACGGTCCTTGGATGGGTTTCATCTTCTCAAGGCCAGTGTGCCGGTTTCGACCTCTAGGTACCTGTAGGACATGGCACATAGGAGGTACTGGAAATACAGGTCTGGCGACCCTGAAATAAATAGACTTACATGAGTTAATAATCTGTACCGACTTGGTCAGCTTGTGTGGAAAGATGGTTTCTTGTTTCATGTGGAGCTGTGGAGTCAAACTGCTGGTTCCCAGTGCTTGCCATCTAGATAAAGTTGGATAAGCTGCTTCACCTTCCTATTGCCTCAGTTTCCTTATCTGGTACATGAGGATGCTAATACAATGTTTTTTTCTTAGCGTTCTGAGATTAAAGATTATATATGAAAAATACTTATCATAGTTTTGGGCACAAAATTACATTTTTGGTAAATGATATTTCAATAATTATAATTTCACTGTTATTATTTTTTCTCTGGACCTCTGGGTTTTCTCACCAGTAAAATGAATGGAATTGGACTGAAGATTTATTTTGCAAATACCTAAAGCCTTTGCTATTTCATGGTTCTGTGATTTTAGGTATGTACTTTAATGAGTAGGTGTTCATTGCCTTAAGAAAGTGATCAGAAGGGAATGGTGAGCCATGTTTTAAAGCATTTACTTTCTTAGTAATATGGTCATCTTCAGAGTGGTTATATTAAATATAACATGTTTGAGCACAGTGTTATCCATTTTCCTGCTTGAGAAATTGAGGGGAGTAGTAGAAACTTTCAGCCCCCAAATATCAGAGCCAAAAGGGAGCTCAGAATGCATTTTCTCTGTTCCCAGCAGAAGGTTTGTGATATTCTCAACCTGCTTGTTCTGGTCTGTGTTGTGCACACCCGGATGAACTCTTTGAAGCCCATCAGTGTGTGGAAACCCTTTGGGTCAGTGGTATCAGCTTGTGATTTTCTAAGTGACGTTTCTTATATTGCAGTGCACGCAAAATAGTATCCCTAAACTGAGAGAAGTGCACGTCTGCAGTACCAGGGTTAGCTTAAGATCACAGAGCATGCCAGTTAGATTCTTTTCTCTTGACTGCAGCAGAGAAAAAACTTAGCCATACAATGAAATCACAGGAGGATTTGTGCGATGGTGGAGTAATAGTTATTTTATTAGAATAATTGAATTCCCTTTCATCAGGGCTTCATGTGTAATGAGAGAACTACTTAAAGAGAATCTGTGATATCATAGAAGGAACACTTCTTTTGTAAAATACAGTCTGACTGGAAATGTGTGGAGCTGTTTCAGAGAGGCCCACTCGCTCGTGCAATGTGACAGCACCATGGTGGGTGGTGGTGGTTGGCCTGCCATCTTTTTCCTGTGGCTGTGGTTCTCAGCCACAGATTCTCTGAGTAACTGGCAACTCATTTCATTTCCTAATAATTAGCCAGTTACGCACACTTCCTACAAGAATAGGATGCCTGGGATACTGCAGTCAGTTCCTGATCTCCTGTAGGAAAATGATGGGAAGGGTGAGAGTGAAAAGATGACTTCATATCTGTAGGGTCATATGTGGGAGAAGTACCTATCAGAATGATGAAAGTCAAGGATTTCTGTATCTGGAATTTGCACCAGTAAAATGCAGATATGTGTATGACTTGGCATCCTGAAGGCTCCTTTGCAGCTATTGTGTGATCTAAAAAATTGGAGGATCTGCCTTCTTGACAGTCTCAGTTCATTGGATTCTAGTCACATCGAGCCAAATGACATCTGGGTCCTTGAAAAGGGCCCCAGATGGTCATGAGCCTCTTACACCAACGCCTTGTCTGACACCCATCTTGAACCATTGCCACTTTCACTCTGACCATTTCTCGGAGGCCATCGGGGGCTGGTTCGTGGCCAGTGGCCCAGTTGGCATCCTTTTGTTTTCTGTCACATGGTCATCACCACCTGTTGCCTGCGAAAGCTCCTGCCCTGTGCGGAGGGGTGCTGCCCCAAGCCCACTCTGGCCCCACCAGCTCCTGGTGCCACTGCTTCTTCCATTGAGGAAGCCCACATGGTGTGCAGACCCTGCTGGCGTGGGTGAGCAGACCCTGAGTGGGATGACAGCGGCTTCTCCCTGCACTGGAGGCTTTCTTGGCCTTTTTACCCGGCAGTCACTCAGAGCCCAGCAAACCCCTTCTTGTCATCCCAGCAAGTCAGAATCCAGCCCCTGGCTGCTGATGCCAACATAACACCTCACAGACAGATTCCTGACAGGCTCTGGACCCCGTCTTGTGGGGTATTGTCTACACTGGCCCTGGAGTACCTGCCTGGAGCCCCTACCTGGAGCTGTGTCTGTCAGTGATGCTGACTTAGTGCAAAGAGAAACTGATGATACCCCATGAAAAAATTAAAGATGATGGAAAAATACATGGTCTTTGTTGCTGAAAAGATCAGGTTTGGAGGAGGGAATATGAAATGAACAGGGCTTTCTGAATTTTTTGTTTGTCCTTTAAAGGGACTGGACACCATAATGTGCTTCTTTGAGTCAGGGCTCCTTGGGATTTGACTCTCCTCAGTGGCGCTAACTTGTGGGCTGAGGATGTGGGTGGCCTCCATTTGGTTCTGGTCTTGTCCTGTGTCAGTTGTGTGACTTGACCCCAGATACTAGGCTCTCAGAGTTTCATTCTTCTTAACCCAAAATGGGGGCTAATGTTAATACTGAGCTTGAAGAGGTGCAAAAATTTTAAAAACCTACATCTGCAGGAAAATGGATGGAACTGGAGATCATCATGTAAAGGGAAATAAGCCAGACTCAGAACACCAAACATCACATGTATTCTCCCATTTCTGAAATGTTTTATTTTATAAAGGCAACATGAAAGTAGAAGGGAAACTATTAGTAAAGAGGAAAAGAGGGGCAGTAGGATAAATGGGAGTGGAAATGATCCAAGTATGTTATATGCACGCATCCATATTCTTTAAAGCTAATAAACACTAATTAAAAAAAGAAAGATACAGACTTGGGAGACAATTAAAGAGGGGTGCCTGTAATGCTTAGAACAGTTTCTGATACAGATTAAGACTTCAGTTTAGACTTTGATATATTATATAGAATATTACTATTATTAATACCTTTCCAAAAGGAATTAATTTTTAGTGAAGAAGCAGAATTTCTTCAGACTACTGCCCAATTTCAGCTGTAAGATGAACTTGAATTTGCAGTTGTTTGAATGCTGCCTGTCATCATTTACATAATGGAGAAAAAGATAAAAGTAATGTTCAGATTGTTATGTTTTTCTCCAGTGTGTAATTTCTTGTTTACTATGAAAACAAATAAATATAAGTTCACAAGTGGATTTTTTTCTGTGTAGTTTGTTTTGTATAATTCTGTGCAGAACATGGATCAGGGTTTATTCTAACTAAACTGAAACAAAATTGGGAACTAAGTAGTGCTGTGATTGTTAATAGTGCTAGGGAAAACACAGCAGTTTTAAAAATATCCACTTATCTTTTCTGGAAGACAGACTACTCAGTAAGTTCTTGTAGGTATCCTGTCCTGGAAGAATATGAATGTGCCCATGATGTGTGTCTATGATGTAAAATTAAGTGCTCTGAATTTCCCCTGACCTCTCCACTTTGCCACAAATAATCTCAGGTACCTTTGAGTAGGGTTGGTACAGGGCAATGCTGTTTTGGACAGCCAGTCTATTGTTACCTGATTCTCTTTGACTTCCCTTGCTCCTTTCTTCCTGAAGAGTAAACTTGTCCAGGCCAGAGTATGAGGGCCCATGGTAACAATATGAATCCCAGCCGGGGGCTCCAAGCACTGAGAGATGACCCAGAAGCAGCAGTAGAGGGCGCTCGGTCCCTCATTTCAGAAGAGTGGAGCCTGCACCAAACGTCTTTCATTTGAGGAACTAAAAATGAATTGCACATATTAATTAAGTCTTGCCAAGGCCTTGTTCAGTGATCCAGTGCTAAGTGCCTAAAATAAGTAGATCTTATTTTAATTGTTGGGAAACTGGGTAAAAGAGGGAATTTCCCAAGACTCCATAGGCAGAGTCGTAATTTCAGTAAAAACCCGAGGATCCTTCTCTTACCTTTCCGTCCTCTGGCTAATATCCCAAATGTCCTTTCACTTAGGATGAACCAGAAGGAAACCTCAGGAGTTTCAATTTCCTCTTGCATAGTTCCTTTAATGAAAGGTGTATGTGATGTATGCTTTCAATAAATTGATTACTTGCAGTACTATTCCACCTATTTTAAAATTAATCCCTTTTGTGATCTACCTATTCTAGTGGTGCTTTTCTTTTAACCAACAAAGGCCCTTAAGAAAAGGATAATGCAAAATAAATAACATTCCCGAAATCCTATTGCTAGTGCCGGCAGATCATATTCTGTCTGATCTTGTTCGCTCACATTATTTGGTAATTAGAGCTGGGCTTCAGTCAGCCAGAGGATTCCCTAAGGCAGGGTCTCGTCCCACCAGTGCACGTGGTGCGCCCCGTCTGACACCAGGGCGACTTGAGAATTGAGCCAGGGAAGCTGCAGTGTGGTGCAGCAGATGTGCACTGGTGGTTGCCATGGAGATCGCTAATACTGCTGAAAAGCAAAGAAAAGGGCACTTGCCTCAGCACAGGAGCCTGCCTGAAAACGAATGAGAAAGAAGCGGAATTGAGAATAGGCCCTCAGCTACTTGTCCCACATGGAGTTTTAATTTCCTTTCCTTTCCCCCTTCTTCTGCTTCCTTTTTTTGAAGACTAGATGAAAAACAAGGCAATGTTATAAAGCACACGCAGGCCCCTCCAACCTCCCCGCAGCCTGCCGTGTCCCTGGGACAGTTGTGTATTAATGATGATGCATGACTAACAGGATTGGGTAGGGGGCTGGGGTGGGGCGTGTGGCGGCCCTTCTGGAGCCTGTGGGCTGCTTGTCACTGGGGTTTAGTAGGCACCTTGGGATTTGTCTGCAGCATATGCGCTGCTGTTAATGATTGAAAAATTACCACAACAATTAGTCATGGATCGCTGAAGGCAGGGCCCCCAAATGTGATGGACAATGTGATTAAACCCATGTATGTGACAATTAACTCTCCTGCAGGTTTATGCACCGAGGAGAGTGCCCTAGGGGTGAGAGCCAAGGGGAATGAGAAGAAGGAAACACAGCAGAACAAAAAGGAGCAGGAGAGAATAATGCTGCAGGATGGATCTGATACAGCTGGCACTATTGGTTTTAATCTGATCCTGAATTAATCACGGTTTGATTAATCCTGAGTTTTGCACCTTTCTATTGCCCATTTATTTATATCTTCCTTAATTTTGTGGAGGCATGACTGATTAAATTCTGCCCATTCCATGTTTTTGAAATTTTACAATCAGTTTTCTCCATCTAATGTGATGTTCTAGGTGCAATTATCTTGTAAAAGCTGAGCAGGCACCAGACATAGCATGTCATGAATCCCCTTATGTGTCACAGCTGAGTAACCCAGAATAAATATTTGTTTGCTCAGTATTCTGCCTAACAAAAAGAAGCCTCGTGATGTGATGTCAATCTGCTTGTTTATTTGGGCGGAAGAAATAAGAATACACACACCCAACTTTGTTAAGTAGGAGGGGCACAATTTCAGTTTCAGCACATAGAAAAGTTGGCAAAGGAAAAAGGTGTTAACATTTGGACGAACTATAGTAGATATATTGTATTTCATAGCATAGAAAGGTAATGTTTACAGTCCACAGATATGTTCACATGTGGAAACATTTTTAACCAGTGTGCCCTGGTTTTGTTTAGTTCTTATAGTAGATGTTACTTTTGGTGTTATCCACATTTGCATGCAAAACACCGCATTTAAATAACGTCAAGGAGGTTGTGACCCAAAGCAGTGCAACAAAACCTCAGGCACCTTGGTGTACTATGTGAGTGAAGAAATCACTGCTAATTCATTAGAGCGCACCATAAGCTCCAGGAAACATGGGAATACTCACACGTGTGCACACACACAATTTTTCTTCTGTCAGCATTTCTTATGATCATTCTATTGCACTTATTTAAACTCAGTTGGATTGAAGTCTCAGTTTTTTTATTTGTTGACTAAATTGGATTATTTTTCTTACTTGCATTTTAACTTAATCTACCCAGGCAAATAAAAATAGAGAGAGAGAGAGAGAGAGAGAGAGAGAGAGAGAGAGAGAGAGAGAGAGTGTCATGTGGGTAGCAGTGTCATTCAACACAGTAGAAAAGCAAAGAATCAGCACAAGCAGAGACCCCACTGCATAGGTGGCCCTGAGCAGATGCTGCCTTGTTAGGTCTCTCTAGAGACTTGCATCCCTAACCAAACACGTCTACTCTCTCCCATGCTGACTTCTGCTGCAGGATTAATGAGCAGTACCAGCCAGCACTCTGTTCCTTTGTTTGTTTGTGAATACATTATTTAATTAATTTAGTATTTCTTGAACAAGTGACATGTCAGGAAATACGTTTGGTATATAGGGTGGAGGTGAGGGTAGGAGGCGGAGATTCACAAAAAGTTTTATGTTATGCTGAGGCCATACAGTAGGGTTAAGATGAAGGCAAAGAGAGCCATAGATAAGGTAGAAGTTGGCAAGTGGACAAGTGGGAGTCTAGATGAAAGGGTGCGATTGTTTGCAGACAGGAACATGACTGTTCTGAGGACAGTGGGGAAGCTTTCGTGGTATTTGCCTTAGTGTTTGAGGAGTTTCCTAATTCACTCACTGCCCATTATTGAAAGACTATAATTTCTTGGACAGTTCTTGGAAAGTGTTGAGTGGAACACGCAGGATGGAAGAAGAGTATATTCTAGGCAAGTGCAAGGGTGGGGGTGTACTACTCCTGTAGATGTAACGAGGGAAAAGGGTTTGATTCGAGCGGTGTGATGGAGAAACAGTTTTGGAGCCAGCTCATGGAGAACCCGAAGTGCTCAGACAGAGTTTGGACGGCGTTTTTTAGTCCAGTGAGTTGAGACACACAATAAGAGGATGGAAGGGATGATGTATCATAAGGCGTGCGTTTCAGACCTGGTCATTCCCTAGAGGGAAGATCCTCCATGAAGCTTCGGTACGATCCCACCTCTAGCCCAATGGGCCTGGAGGCCTTGCGTGGCTTCTCTGCTCTTAGGGCACTGGCTACCTTTAGTCACCTCCCCTCACTCCCAGAGCTCACACTGTTTTCTCTGTCCTAAACAGGCTGACCTTCTTTTGGCTGGGCTCTCTGATCTTCACTGATTTCTATCGCTCAGACTCCTTCCCTGAGGCTTTGCACAAACACTTCTTCCTCATCACTCAGCTGCAGCTCAGAGAGCTCCTCTTCCATTGACTGCTTCCAGTTCACCCCTGTGTGCCTGAGCCCTGGATGGTATGCTGTTCTGGGCATTGGTAGTTGCACCCTTGGTTCTCTTTTCTTCTCTCATATTGCTCAGATTGCAGCTCTGAACCCTGGTAGCTCAGGGGAAGATCTCCTATCTCTTGTCCAGGGCAGAGCAGATGAGTCTAATCCAACGATAGTAATTCTCTTCTTATCAGTGATTGGTTCCATCATGGGCATGTGATCCAGCACTCAACCAATGGGACACAGGAGGCAATCAGTCATCCAGGGGCATCTGGGAGAAGTGTCCTCATTTCTGAGAAGTGCACAGGGAGAGGTGGTCTCATCATCCCCTGGAAGGTTAACCTTTGGTTCTACTGCCTAAGGAGAAAGCCAACACCTAGCAGAAGCACAGCCAGGAGAACCACAGAGAGCCGGAGTCCTGCTGGGAACTGCCCCAAACCAACCCTGTCTACTTGTTTTTGAGACTTTTTTCCCCTCTCAAATCCATTGAGTCTGGTCTTCTCTTACTTGAGTTGAAAGCATTCTAATACATTTAAAAAAAATCACCCTGCTTTATTTTCTCTATGATAATTATCAATCTGCATTATCCCATTTATTTATTTTCATATTTACTGTCTGCCTTACTTACTAGAATTTAAGCTTCACTCGGACAAGAAGTTGTCTGTCTTGTTGACTACTAAACCCACAGCTACTAACACAATGTGAAGTATTAGTGGGTGATCAGTAAATTTTTGTTGGATGAATGAGTGAAAGAATGGAGTGAAGGAAGGAGGTGAATGTGACCTTTTATAAAATATCTTGGAGAAGACTGATGGAAGGCTGTTGCTATTGCAGAATCCATAAGGAGGCAGTGAGAGCTTGTCCCGTGGTGGTGGCATTAGAGTGGGGTAGGGCCAGACGAGAGGGTTGGGACTTGGCAACTAAGGGAAAGAACTGCAGCCTGCAGGGAAACTGGAAGATCTACAGGTACTCCCAAGGCTAGTACCTGGGGTTATTGGGAGGAATGAGGGCTGTAGGAGGAAGAGCACTTGGGGTTCTGGAAAGGGAGGAAGTGAATTTTTGAAATATTGCCAGTTAGGCGTCTGCATGCAGCTCTAGCAGGTAGTTGAAAATGTAGGAATGAAGTACACTACTTTCATAATCAGAAGAAGAGATGATCAGCCTCGTAGCCTATCCTTTGCTTTCCTGCTTATGATGCATGACTCACAAGCAAGGTCCATGTCCAATTCAGTGTTATGTGTCCAAACCTCTGTTGTATGTGCCTTTCTTAATACTTTGTGTATATAATTTCTTAATTCAAGCAATGAGAAAAAATGAAGATGCTGACTGCCCTTGATTCTTCCAGGGCTGAGCAGAACTTAAATGGCTAAGAACAGTGAGGTGGTCCTAAATTCTCGAGGAACTGGCTTCCCAGCAGAGTATCAGCCTGTAACAGACTCCTTCAGATGCCCCCACCCCCAGACTCATTGCCTATCTTATTTTCTTCCTGAAACTTCCCACTTTCCTGAAATACCATTTTTATTTGTGTGATCTGTGAAAACAAGTCACTTGTCTTGTCTTGCTGCAGCATTTCAGGACTTACAACCTAGTGATGGAGAACACAGGCTCTGGAGCCAGACTGCTTGAATTGATTCTCTTCTTACTAGCCGGATGCCTGTAGGAACATTACTTAAATTTTCTGAGCCTCAGTTTACTAAAAATTTAAATTATTTTCTAGTTTGCGTGTGTGGAAATTAACTGACTCTTTTGTATAAAATTCCTACGCTTGGCACATATAAAGCACAAAGTCAGCATTAATGCGGCACGTGAGGGCACTCAATAAATATGTGTGGAATCCAGATGAAGGACACAAATTAAGATGGTCACAACAGAGTCTCGGGTAAAATCATTTACCTGATCCGTGACTGGACATCGTTCAACATGTCTGTCCACAGGTAGCTGTTTTCAATTCTAGATAAAGTATGTTAGAGATTGAAATAATTCTCTAGATGACAATAAGATATCTCTCAACTGTATGGTGCTTTTACAGATTATTTTCTCACTTTCTGATCTCAGTCCAACAGCCAATCTTGGGAATACACAGGAAATGTCATTTCTATTTCATGATGCAGGAAGCTTAGGTACAAAAGGGTAAATATCCTTAATATCAGGCAGGCATGTGATTAGAACATGCCTAGACCCCATTAATCTGGCTGTTAGTCCCAAGCTGTGTACTGGTGAAAGGCGAAAGTGGAGTAAGTGCTGAGCACCCTCATCAAGATAAAAGTGTTCAAATGACCAGAGCTCTCTCACATTGACTGAGGCCCCAACCTGCAAGTGGAAAACAACCAACACCACCAGTAATGGTTGGATTTGGTGGTAGAATAAAGACGATCGTCCAGGAGGACTTCACTAGAGTCTCTGAAATCAGTGTTGGTCCGGGCTATCTTGTGTCCTAGCCTGAGTAGCTATGAGTGGCTAGGCGGTTGTGACACTCCTTGCCTGTGGGTGGCCACATGACCATGCTAGCCAGCATTGCCTCCTTTCTTCCCTGACTGGGGAGAGGGTGCTGAGGTCCATGTGTGGTTAGGACTAACCCCTTAATGCTTGCTGCAAGTGCAAATATTTTGGGAAGCCTCCTGTATTTTTTTGACTATAAAAATGTACAAATTATTGACTCCATCCTATGTTTAATATATAAAAGCACTTAAATTATTTGTCATGTAGAAAAATTAATAACTTTCAAGAATTCTGTCATGCTCAGCGTGCACATTTGCTTCATGCTTGTGCAGCCTGGAATGCCTTGGACCCAGGTCAGGGTCTGGTCCTCTGAGGCATGCGTGGGTTTTTGGGTGCAGTCTTTTCATTTGTGATCCTTTGTTTGGAAACCCTTGCTGGGGTTAGAGCACTCAGTATGCCTACAGAATGCATTAGCCTTGTCAGCCCTGTCTTGATGACATGTTTACGTTCCACTTGTTCTATTAGAAATTGGTTAAATGCTCTTCCAGGTACCACCACGAGCAAGGCAGTGTGACCTAGAATATGTTTTAGGGATCTAGAGCAGGAATGGAGTGCAGTTTTCCCCTGGAGTCCTTATGTCTTTTCTGAAAAACCCAAATAGTCATCTGGTTTTGTCTCTTAGCAGGATAAAACCATTTCTAATATATAGTTGTTTATCTTTTAAATTTTATCACCTTTCAGACTCCCAATTGCTACTTGTATATAATATATCTACAGAAGTTGTGGCTGCTTATAACAAATACTGTTACTGCTCACATCTGTGCATATTAAACAGTTGCCAACACCTTGTGCAATGACCCAGTCCAGGTGGTATTGTATATATAAATCCAAAAGAGATATAGAAAAATCATCCTGGTTGGAACTGCAGTATCGGCTACATTTCAACTTAATTCTTAAGGTTAAGGAACAACTTTAAAGCAGCTCAGGAAAACCTGCCAGCCACAGCTACAGGTCCCAGTGTAGGTGGACACCAGCCCCCCGAATCGATGCACCGCAGGCTCCTGCAAGGGCTTTGCTGCTCCGAGTGGGAAAGGGCAAGGCAAGGGAGCAGCAATCCTGTCCTCAGCCTGCATCTGTGGACCCTCCACCTCTCCACTGTCGTACGAACACGGTGGCATAAAACACTCATACACACACATGCACACACACACACACACACACACACACACACACACACACACTGCTGAAGTTTCTTTGCCCTTGCAGACCAAGCCTCCACTTTCAAACCTAAAAGAAAAAAACGAAGGCCGTGTTAAGGCCAGGCATGGTTTATGCAGAATTCAGGACCGCCTGTCCCTGGGCCTCCCAGCAGCAGCAGCTCCTTCGTCCTACAGATAAGGCAACTGGAACCCTAGAAAAGACAAACTCCGTGCGCAAAGACCAGCAGCTCCCCCACGCGTCCTCTTCCTTCCGGGACGGCATCTCAAACACACAGAGAAAAAGACTTTGCCAAAGGTTCAGGACTTGTGCTTTCACTGCTAGAGGAAGATTTTCTAAAGATGATGTCAGGTTTTGCATTTGGCTTAATTCTGAAGATAAAATCTCAGCTTTTTAACCCACCAGTGTGCAGACTTCCGGCAGGCAGTGTGTAGCTGTGTGGCTGTCATCCCCCCCCCCCCCCCCGTAGCACAGGTGAAGCCCTACCTGAGAGGGAGGTGTGCTTATGAACCACGGGAGTCCTCCTTACACGGCTTTGTTCTCCAGTTACCGATTGGCAGCCATGGAGGAACAATATTGAATGGAAAATTCCAGAAACATAAAATTCATAAATTGTAAACTGCATTGTATGCTGGGTGCTACCTGGGTGTAAATTCTTCCTTTTAAAAAAATTTTTGTTAGTACATATTTGCCAAATATAATCATCTCATTCGTCATAAGGAATTTGTACCTGTACATAATATGTCTTAATTCTTCTTTTTCTCTTTTCTCTGCCCTCCCTTCAACCCTTCTTTCCCTCTCAATTTACAAAAGCATAGTTTCCATCGTTCTCCTTGTATTCTTTTTTTAAAAGACCTTTTAAAAAAACCCTTTCCCTTCCTTCTCCTCACCCTCTCCCTCTCTAGTTTGCCTTCCCATTTGAACATGTTCTTCCTACTTCCCAATAGCTATCCTCCGTTTTGTTTATTTACCCTTTGGGTTTCTCACATAAGAGAAACAATTTGATATTTAAACGTGTGTTTGCTGTACTTTACTTAAAATTATGGTCTCAACCATACTCTTAAGTGAAATAAATCAGCCACATATGTGCAAATATCATATTGTTTATCGGGTAGGAGAAACTTAAAGTGTAAATATGGACCAAAATGTATACTAGATATTGTGAAATAGGAAGAGAATGTTCAAATGGTAAGAGGAACAAGGGAGAGCAGAGGAGGAAGGAAGGGAAAAGAACTAAAATGAGAAAAGAAGGAAAAAAATGGAAACAAAGCTTCTATAAATAAGGAGGGGAAGAAGAGTTGAAGGGAGATTAGGGGAATGGAGAAAAAAAAGATCAAAATGTATCATATACAGGTACAAATTCCCTATGATGAATGTGATCTTTACGTATACCTAAAATGTACCAATAAACTTAATTTTAAAAAATTCTCTATTATGAAAGATTTTCTTTACAATGGAATAAAGTGGGGCAGTAGAAAAAATTATGGTATTAAGGTGCATCCATTTACCTACAAATGACTCAAGTTTGTCCTTCTTTACAGCAGAGTACTACTCCATTGAATATAAACACCATATTTTCATTCATCCATTGATGGGCAAATGGGCTGTTTCCAAGATTTAGCTATTATGAATTGTGCTGCTATAAACATGGGTATGCATGTTTCACTGACATGATGCTTTTAACTCTTCTGGAAAGATACCTAGAAGGGGAAGAGATAGGTCAACTGGAACCTCTAGTTTTAGTTGTTTTGGGTATCTCCATTCTGATTGAATTCTTCCTTTGTCCATTGTGTCCACACTATATATGCTACCAGCCCATTAGTCATCAGTAGCCATGTCATTAGGTCAGCCTTCACACTGACCTACACCCCCAGCCTTCTTTTACTTTACATTTTGAGACAGGGTCTCACTAAGTGGCTAGATTGCCAGGCTGAGCTCGAACTTGCAACCCTCCTGCCTCAGCCTCCCAGAGTGCTAGAATAACAGGCTTGCACCACCACATCTAGCTTATACGTATTCTATTTAATTATTGTTATTAATCTTTTGGTGTGCCTAATTTATAAATTAGGTTTTATCATCGATACTAGTGTATTGGCAAACCTTGGTGTGTCACAGGGTCCAGTCCCGTCCAGGGTTCCAGTCTTTCACTCAGAATGTGTCTCCCATGGAAAAGGGGGAACAACTGTGCCCCCTTGGGACTGGGTTGTCATAGTCATAGTACTCTCTGTCCGCCACCCTCTGGCAGAGCAAGAGCATGTTGTGCATGTGGGTGTCCACCAGGTGTCTGATAAAGTCACCCCAGAGGCCCTGTGAGCAGCACAGAGAAATGCGGGCTGGGTCAAAAAGCAGTGGATTCAGTTGTATTTGTCTTTACTTGAACAGATCTTCCCCAAGATTACTGGCTTAATGTTAACCCAAAGGAACGTTTCCAGTGGAGTGATACAGAGCCCTGTCCTCAGATTTTTGTTCACAATTTCATCAGTGAGCTTGATGAAGACATGTTTATCACATTGGCAGTTGACACTAGGCTGGGAGGGATGACTAATATGATTAGTGTCTTTTGTCCTGAGTCAGGAAAATCTTGATAGTCTAAAATGATGCACCCGAAATAACCTGGTGACAAATAGTAAAGTTAAATATAAGGTCCTCAAATTAGGTTTAAAAATATTAATCTCCCAACTCCAGAGTAGGGAGAGTAGAGGATGTAATTTGTCACATGTCAATTTAGATTAACTTAACAATAAAGGCATTGAAAATGTAGATAATATTGTAGAAGTACATACACAGTTCAAGAAAAGTAATAGTATAAAGCAGACCACATCTTTATTAATATATTGAAAGTTTCTTTCTCTCTTACCCAAGATACTCCTAAAATCAAGATTTCCAGCAGACATACTTATTTAATGAGTTAAGTGAAAATATCCTAACTGCAATTCGAGATGTAAAATTTAAGGCTAAATTCCATGAAGGGGAAATGGCTGCAGGTCTGGAGCAAGCCCTACTCTTGTTGCCTCTTCCTGGCTTTCTGTCTCTCTAGGCCCCACCTCCCTGCATCTACTACCTATATCAAAGCTACCAAATGGACATTTTTTGTCAATGCTGACTAAAATCTTTTTCTCTCCTCCTTCCTCCTGCCTTGAAATGCATGGTGAATTTAAAGTGTTTTAATAGTTTGCTCTGTAAGACAGGATTCTACACAATGTCTAGAAGACATTAACTATGAAAACAACATTGTGTGGTTACGTGTGTTAGTCTATGGGTCTAATCCATTTTGCAAAATTAGAAATGAAAGTGCTGGGTAAGCTTCTTTTTGCATTTAGTCTGAAGCACAGTATTTACTGGCAGCAGGAAAAGATAGTCAGTCCTTCATGCATGTCTTACACCTCCCTTTCAATTCTCCATCACTTTCCCCTGGAGAGAGAAATATTCTGGCAGCAGCATCTTTTTGTCTGAGTTCAGAATGGGTGCCACCTGCCTCCAGAGCCCATGGCAGCCCTCCATGTGTTCCTCCCAGGCATGCCACATGGAAACATGGCCACAGCGCCAGGCTGACATGCTAAGAGGCAGGGAGCGGGGGAGGAGCCGCCGGAGCACTGCAAGGCCTTCAGCCACCGCCACCTATTTATTAGCCGGTTAAGGCTGCCTGCGGCATTGTGAAGGGGAATAAAAGGCATGGGGCATGTTGCAAGCTGTCAGCTGGACGCAGAGCAAGTTGTAATTACTAATGCGGTTTCTTTTCCTTCTTCCTCTTGTTTGGGTTCCCTCAGGTTCATTATTCTTTGGCTTGAGAAGGGGAGGTGCTATCTCCAGCCATTTGTCACAGTAGTCTAGGGTCTGTACCCATTAGGTTGGTTCTTCCAAAGAAAATAAATGTGATGTGATTTCTCATCACCCAATCCATTGTCTCTAAGAATCACAGCCTTACTTGTTGTCTTGCTTTTGCTGTGCACAGCATCAGAGGAACTTCCTTTTAGGTTTCTCCCTGGCCCTTTGAGCATTCTAAGCATTCTTCCTTGGGAATTTGGATGCTGATTCATGCCTACTCTGTCAGGGCTGTTTAGGCAGGGCTGACATGCAGCTCAGTTGCAAAGACTCCCCTGCTTCCAGATGCCCGCTCCGGGTCCTCTCCACAAAGCCTGCATCTTTTCCACAGGGATGCGGCCCGAAGTGATAGCTCCTTGCTCCTTTGTGCCCTTGGAAGCTCCTTCTCAGCATGAAGGGGTCTGTAAGAGACCTTCTTGAGGGGAGGTCCTGCCATGGTAGTGACTGACCCTCATGAGGTGAAGGAGGAAAGCCGAGGAAACATGACATCTTTCTCACAAATCTCCTTCTTATGGGGAAAGTGAGTAGTCATGTTGGTCTCATAGGACTGCCATTTATGTGTGTGTGTTTGGGGAGGTTTCTTTTTTAAACCAAATGGGAGAGATCAGATTCCAAAAATTCTAGGAAGTACAAGCCCTCATTTTTGTATTTCTGAAATCAGTATTTGTCTTATAATCCAAATAATTATTCTGCTAATTATTTTGGCAGAATTTTTTCCTTCCTAATAGTAAATAAGATAATGCAGCATCTTTTAGTCAGTGACATCTCAGATTTGATAAAATATGACTCTATGGACCAGGGCCTTTGCTGGATTAAATGACGTAAGATAAATCAGGCATTATTCTCCAATGCCCATTTGATTGGTTGACACTGGGCCTGTGTCCTGTGAGTCTTTATGGAGAGTGTAAGCGTGGGCAGAGCTTTGGATTCCTACTGAGTTGATGTCTAGGGACACTCACATCCTTCTTTCCTTTCTTACTCCACCTGCTAAACAGGCACTGAGCATGTGTGGTGCTCAGCAGTATTCTCAGAGCTGAGTTCCTGGAGGTGAAGCAGTCCTTGTCCCCAGGGACTTCGGTGGTGCCTGGGGAGAGACAGAAGAGTGCACACACATACTCATCGCTGTGGGGAGCCTTGAAGGTGCTGGGGTGTGGTGACTGGAAACAGCCAGTTGGGTGGTGGTGGGGTGGAGGGGAAAGCTGAAGGCAGGAGAATGCAGGTGAGTACCAAAGGACGCGGATGGGTTAGGTGGGAGTGTTCAGAGTTGGTACCTCGATGAAATCAGTCAGGAAAGTCAGCGTGTGCTCCTGTGTGGAGAAGCTTCTGTATGTACCTGGGTTGCCTCTTCTCAAGCCAGCTCTGGTTTCTGCCATGGCTGGAACAGCTCAGATTCAGCTTTCCTGCCCGAGTCCAGCTCCAGTCATTGTCACACCTTCCCACCTTCTTCCTGAGGACTCTCCATCTCTGTGTGCATACTCTAGGCCCACATATGATAGCATCTTGAAGGGCAGCCCCTAACTAAGGAGAGTTGGGTGCTGGTGGATAGATATCCTAAAACCCCATTTTCTTTTGTACTGACATTTCCTAAACATACTCAGTGGGATGGATTTGAAACTATACTCCTCAGAGTCTCAATCACTAAACTCCCCCTTTATTCATTTTCTTTTTCTCCTTCTTTTATCACTCCTCCTGCTCCTTCACTCTGTCCTTCTGGGATCAGCTCTCCAAGAGGCTCACCTGAAACAGAGTCTCTGTTTTTGGGCTTTGGTTTTGGAGTAACCCAAAACTACTATTCACTACTGAATTTTTCCTGTAGTAATTCCTCAAAGCTTGTATTAAGAAGTTTCAGAATATGCTGTAAAACTGGCTCGGCAAAGTGGATGCAGGAGATGGGAAGAAGGGGATGGTAGGCCAAGGAAAGTGTAAAGACAGAGACAATCAAGACCTAACTAGACCGAAGGTAAAATCTGTAGATGCATTTCTAAGCTTTTATTGGTTCATACAGTAATATGCAGCTGGAATAAATCTAACACAAGGCACCAAAAGCCAGGATGCTCCATGTGAGATAGGGATTTGGAAGTGTAAAGGGATGAGTAAAACTTCCAGACAGACACATGCACAAATGACTCAGTTGTTGGATGGGCAAAGGGGAACATGTAGATAATTAGGATAGTGAGTTGAGTTTGTAATGCTGTAAGAGAATTATATTAGCCATTAACAGTAATAATTTGGCAGTGGTTATGTGGTATTGGTGCACTACCAGTCAGAAGTCAGAAGAAAAGCATGAGTTTCCTCATCATGTATTGGCATCTAATCAGAATGGTGTGAATATTAGATTTTGGATTGCGACACAAGTCCCATACATCTTGTGGCAAGGATGGAAATGTTCTGTATGTGTGCAGTCCAATATGGCGGCCACCGACCACATGTAGCTGTTGAGCTTCATATTAATTAGTTTAAAACAGCTACATAAGCTGGCTACCTTATTGGACTGTGCAGTTTAGAGCATAAGAAAGTAATACAAAATCCCAAGGCCTTCTATGTGACCTCTAGGAAAACTTGTGGTCAGTGAGTGCTCCTAGGGCACTAAAGGGTTGTTTGCTTCACACTAATTCCTAGAGGGTCCTCACAATCCTGAAATTGTAGGAGTGACCCAGAGGGGATCAAAGAGAAGACTACTAGCTCTTTTGAATGGTAGAGTGAGTTTGCAAGGGAATTCTGTTTTTGCTGAGAGAGAGGTGTCATTCTCAACTTGTGCACTCACTGGTGGGGCTGGTGGAAGGGCACAGTGCTGGACTCCTGGGAGCAGATCCTTTCATTTGGAGATTGCAGGTCTTCTGGGAGCAGGAGTGGCTCTACTTCTCTCCCTCTGCACCCACTTACTTACTGGAGACTACAGAGGGTTTTTTTTCCTACCAAGGGAGGAAACTCCTGGGTTTAGCTTGAACCAATCAGACTTCTTAGGTTCATCATGTGACCATGGTACTTGCATGGTATTCTTCAGCTTAAGCAGAAATCTTGTTTCATGGAGTGGCAGTGAAGTTGGACTTGCTCCTCTTTGAGTACTGCCTTGAATTTTGTACTGTGCTTTTCTCCTTTTGAAATGGGCCTTCTTGCTCATGAGTTTCTTTTAAATAAAACAGGAGATAATGAATGCAAAAGCAGTTTGTAATTGTGAAATGTTATTTTAGTGGCTGGCTACACAGAACTTAATTAGGGCATATCTTAGTGTTTTTTTGCCTGTGCCCAGGTTTGGATCATTTAAATACACTATGTAATGGAGAATAGGGAAATGCATCACCATAGTTCTTGTCATCCTCATATGTTTAGATTTGAGAGGGAACTAGATTAAAAAAGCCCTTTTCCTGGGAGCCATGTTTATGGTTGTTAAAACCATAGCCCTTGGGCAGGGCTGAGCAGATTTTCTGGGTGCAGGACCTAGCATTAAATATTTTTGGCTTTGTAGGCTATCTGCTATCTGTCTTGTGGTTGCTGCTGCAGCAGCTGCTTCTGAGGCTATGGCTTCTTCCTTCCTGTTTCCTCCTCCCATTCTCTTCCCTCTTTCTCCTCCCTTGTAATATAGAAAGCAGGCTGGGGGTATAACTCAGTGATAGAGCACTTGCCTAGCATGCTTGAGGCCCTGGGTTCCATAGCCAGCAGCTCAAAATAAATAAAATTTTATATATTATAGATAGATATATAAAATAATAAAATTTTATTGATATATCTGTGTTTATCTAGCTGTATAATTTTTAGCTCATGCCCATATAAAAACAGACTGCTGGCCAGATTTGGCTTGCGCTCTATACTTTGCCAACAACTACTCTACAGAGCTGTGCTGTCCAGGGTAGTAGTCACTGGCCACATGTGGCTGTGTAAATTTAAACTAGGTAGAATTAAATAGAAATGAAAATTCAGCTCTTTAGTCACATTAACCATATTTCAAATGCCTATTAGCTATGTGTGGCTGGTGGCCACCCAGTTGGACAGCATAGATAAAGGATATTTACACATCACACTACATTCTACTGGATGACCCTCCTCAAGACTTGGGTGGAATCTTTTACTTTTTCCACTAACTAGCCTTGTGGACCTAGATTGGCTGTTTATTCTTTCTGAGCCTTTGTTCCCTCAATTATAAAATGGAAATTATTACATTACCTCTCTTAAGAATCTGGCCAGGATTTACTGAGTATCAATTACTTAACACAGGGCCACTTATACTCAGTAAATGTTAGCTATTAATATTACAAAAGCAGACACAGTTTGGTTACTTCTTAGAAAGCTCAACTTTTAAAAATGTTATATTTGGATAAAGGGACCCTCATCCCTTTAAACGGAACATTTGTGAAGTAAGAGGTTATGCTTTGTTTTTGGCTTTTAGTAGTTGACTGGTGAATAGAATATTCTTCCAAGCCCTTCCCTACACTAACACTCAGAATAGTTACATTCTTATTGTCTGTCATTTCTCTAACTTCTTATCCTTTTAAACTTCTATTCAGGTGAGTTCTCACCTCATGGTAATTTTGTGAAAAATCCTTGATAAATATTTGTCCAGCTTAGTTGTGGAATGGAGATAAAGGTTATCTCACAAGGGAGAGTGCTCCGTAATTAGAGTTTCAGAGTAAATTATTGTTTTACTTTTGCTTATGAAGGAATTGCAGCCAACACTGTATTGACTGGCTCCGCCTTCAGTGCTAGTGTATTACTCATTGCTGAGCAACAAGACTTCTTTTCTATGTATAATGAGCCAGATGAGATGTCGGTTGGCCACCTGTGGGGTCGTGGACTTGGCATGACTTTCCTCCATTGCCCTGGGGGCAGCCATCATGTGAATGCATGAGCAAGTCCCTAAGAGCCAACATTTTTGCCTTTTATGCAAGGTGACTTGCATCCTCATCCAGGATAGCCACCAGTCTCTAACTGCTAATACTGTCAGCTAATAATGGCAGTTTGATTAGCCATCCCAAAGGAACCTTTGGCCATTGGATTTTATGATTTATATACTCAAGTCATGTGTTTTCTCATGGCATGTATAGTGAACACTCAGAATCCCATTAGGTTCCCATTGTTGACAGAAAAGAAGTTGTTAGATGTTGGTGCTCCTGTCCAGGGTATGGTGATTATGTTAAGGAAGCTACAAAGCAAGGTGTATTTAGGAAGACCAAGCTGTATTTAAGCTTGGGATGAAGCTCAGTGGTAGAGTGCTTGCCTAGCATGAATGAAGCCCTGGATTTGATCCCTGTATGGCCAAAAAACCAAAACCAGCAAGAACAACAGAAAGACAATACTCAGTGCTGGGGATGTAGCTTCCTTGGTAGAGCACTAGTTCAGCATGCATAAGGTCTCCAGTTTGATCCCTAGTACCACATTAAAAATGCACAGTATTCAGCACAAATAACACTGCTTACACAGACAAGATCTTCTGTTTGTTTGTTGTTCAGCTTGCACATGTAGCTGTTTGGGTATTTCCCCGAGATGCGCCTGGGCCTCCCACACATCCCATGCGACGGATTTCTTGTCATCCTGAGCTGGTGGGACTGATGGGGTCCCACCATAGACTTTCTGGCCTGAGGACCAGCAGGTGGTGCAGTCTGCCCAGGCCAAGGGCTGGGGCAGCACCGAGTGCTGGCAGGTGAGAGCAAGCAGACAGACTGCAGAGGTGGGCACTGTACAGGGCCGGAAGCTTTAGGACCAAGGTGTCAGGATTGACAGACTCATGAACGTGGGTTCAACAAAGGAACTCAGTGACTCTGTCCCGGAATAGAACGAGAACCAGTCTCTGATAGCCATAGAAACAGAATCAGTGGTAGCAGGAACAGCTGACACTGCAGTTACCCGGCCACCATGTGCCAGGTTCCAAGGCAAAATGCAGACCTCCATGATCTCCTTTCATACTGACAACAACTACGTATACGTATATTGGGTGCTATTCTTATTTTACTAATGATGGAGTGCAGACATAGGAAAGGTAACTTGCCTGCAGTCACATGGTTGAATTGCTGGCAGAGCTGGATTTTACTCCAGGAGGTCCAGCGACAGGTCCCAGACCCACTCACACACGTGTTCTCTCCTGCCTCTGCCACTCACTCACTCACTGATGACACCGGCATGTGGCTTTACTACTCAGAGCCCCGTGGGTGGTTTGATTAAATTTCTCCAAAGTGCCTTCAGTCATTGATGTGCTGTGATTTTTTTTAGGGTCCCAGAACCATCACTGTCCCCTCAGCACTGTTACTCATTTCTAACAGTTGAGGTCTCTCAGGGCCCATGTGATGTGGTTAACACTCCATAAATACCAGATGAGCAATCTCAACTCTCTATAATCCCACCTTGGCAGGGGCATGGAGCCCGCCTCTGGGGACCCTGCTCATCCTGCAGATTCTTCTCTCCTAGGAGTGCCCTCTGTTTGAGGATAATTTCTGTAGGATTTTATTCTTCAGCAGAAAGTAGGGCTTATGGTCAGCTATATCTTTTGACCACTGTGTTCTTCCTGTGTCCTAGAGTCAATCTTTTGCATTAACCTGAGCCCTTCTTTACTTCTGTCTCTCTGAATCTTTTCCCCAAATTCCCTGAGCAACAGTGATAGGAAGACTGAGCTTCAGGGAGGAAAGTGCAAGCATCCATCTGTGAGAATGTTGCACAGGCCGCACCCTCTGGCTGCCATTCTGTTCCTTCTGTATAGATTAAGTCCCCTGGCTCCTGCTGATGCCATCGGGTTTGAGGGTTTAGTAGGGTTGATATCTCTGCCTGAATATTCCTAACCTGATACGCTTAAATTTGATTCCTTGACGGAACTGTTTGCTCTGGAGTGAGGTTTGGCAGTACACAGAGTCATCGTTATAACACGTTCATACTCACCTGCTCCATGAAGTAACATACTGAGCAAAGTGTGGTAGATGTTTGTTTGCCTGTGATCCCTTTATTGAAAGAGCAGGTTTATGGTACATAGGAGTTCACTTATGGGCTTGTTGAATTGCAGGTGCTTCTTGGAGATCTCTTAGCTGTGCACTTGCAGCCATTCTCTTTGGGAAAACCACCAACCCAAGCTTCTTTGGTAGCCTCTGGATTTCCTTTAGCTGTGAAATTCCTCACTGCGAGTATCTTAATCTGAACCCACCATTTCTTCCTCTTCTCCTCACACCTATACAGCCTTTCTTATTTCGATATTATGATTTCTTTTAATGTTTCCATTGGATTCATTTAGTAAACATTTATTGAGCTCTTTCTGTTTACCAGGTACATTTTGAGCACTGAGTATTCAGCAGTGAATTAAACTGGACAAAGCTATACCTTTCTGGGATTCATTGTCTGATCAACAAGTCAAATGAGTGAGTTATATTATCCAGTGTCATAAGATCAGAAGTGCTATGGGGGAAAATGAAGGAGGGAGGGACCATCAGAAGTTCTGAATATGGGCTGGTGGTGGGTGGGGTGTTTCAGTTTAAGATAGGGCAGTCAGCAGATGGCTCTGGGGGAAGCTGCTGTGTGATGTGTCAGTGGTATCATGATACTGAATGTCTCCTTTGGTTCTTTTCATCTCCAATCAGTTGACAATTCAGTCAGCTCACCCATGTAAAATGGGGTTTCTCCATTCCCCTCTGTTCATGGTGCTATTACTTCTCATCTGAGGCTCTATCATTCTTCCTTGTGCAGGTGTATTAGTCTCCAGATAGGGCTACCAGTAACTAGTCTTTTGAAAATTTGATTATTTTGATTATTCATTGCTATCACATAGAAATGGTTTTATATTTTATGTAAAATAAATTTATATCTGAGTAAATACATCATGAAAGTTTTATAAATTTTAATAGTTTTTCAACATTTTCTTTGAAGCTGAGAAGTGTACAGTAATGTTATATACGTAATGTAGTTTTTAAATTAAGGTATCACTTACTAAAATAAAATTCTAAGCCAGGCTCAATGACACAGACCTATACTGTCAGCACTTTGGGAGGCTGAAACTGGGGGATAGCAAGTTCAAGTCCTGCTTGGGCGACTTAGGCGAGTCTCGAAATAAAAATGTTAAAAAGGGGCTGAGGATGTAGTTCAGTGGTAACAAGTCTCTGAGTCCGATCTCCAATACCATACAAAATTTCATTTTGAGTGTGCAGCTTGGTGAATTTTCATAACTATACGCAACCACATAGCTGGAACAGTTAAGGTATGGAAAATGCTCTCATATTAAAAAGCATCATCAGGGCCTGGGATTGAGCTCAGTGCTTTCGGCTCTGGCCTCACAAGTGCAAGGTCCCAAGTTCGATCCCCGGTACCCCCCTCTCCCCAAAACATTGTCACAGCCCTTGGATTGCCTCCCCTTCCCACCTCAGCCCTGGGTAGTCATCAGTCAGCTTTCTCTTACCACAGTTATTCACATTTTCTAGAATAATGTATAAATGGACTCATATAGAATAGACTTTTGTTTGTTTCCTTTTACTTAAAAAGTATTTCTGAGATTAACTTATGTTGTGCGCATTGGTATTTTGTTCTTTATAATTGCTGATTAGTATTTCATGGTGTGAATGTGTCATAATTTGTTTATCTATTCATCAGCTGATGAGCACCTGGCTCACTTACAGTTTGGTCATATTGTGTACATGCTGCTATATACACTTAGGAGTGGGAGTGAAGGGACATTTTGGAGTTGCTAAGGTTTGAAAATGGTTTGTTCTATCCAAAACTTGTGTTGGAATTTACCTCCCACTGGAGGTGTTCAGAGGGTAGAGACTAATCTGACAGTGGTGTGTATAGGGGGGGCCCTTGGAGGGTGGATTGAGATTACATGAGGCACCAAAGAGTCTTTATAAGTGAAGACTGGTGGCTGTCTAAGGACAAAGGAAAGTGAGACAGTGCATGAGAAAGCTCACACAGGGGATGCAAACATGTGTATGCACCGTTTCTCACCATGTGATGTCCTATGCCATCTCGGGACCCTGCCAAATTACCAAGTGTGGTCCCTCGGCTTTGAGCTACAACTGTGAACCAAGAAGAACCTGTTTTCTTTAGAATTTACCCAGGGTTATTAGCAATAGAAACTGGGCTAAGACATGGCTGTATGTTTAATTTTATAAATTATTGTTACATTGTTTTTCAAAGTGATAGCACCATTTTGCATTTCCACCAGCAGTGAATGAGAGTGGAAGCAAGGCCAAAGATGGCTTCCAGTGGTCCCAGCTTCCCAGGATTCATACCTGTGCGTGTGTGTGTGTGTGTGTGTGTGTGTGTGGTCTCCTACCATATTGTATTTAGGTTGGATGGTGTGCACAAGCAATAGTGTGTTACTTCTGAGCTTAGGTTGTACAGCATCCAGAAACTTTCATCATGGTTGGTTGCTTCATCTCTCCTGAACCATTTGCTTTGGGGGAAGTGAGCTGCCATGTTGTAGCAGCCTCATGCAGAGACCCACATGGTTAGGAACTGAGGCCTCTGGCCAACAGCCACCAAGAAACCCATCTCTCCTACCAATGGCTTTGTGAGTGAGTGTGAAAGCAGCAGTCCAGTTGTGCCTGCAGGTGACTGCAGCACGGGGACATCTTGACTGTAACCTCAGGAGACACCTGGTGTCAGAACTACAGATAAGCTGCTCTTCAAATCCTAACTATCAAACTAGGTGGGATAATTAATTCCTTTTTAAGCTGCAAAGTTTTTAATATAATTTGTTTACATATCAATCAGTAACTAATAATCAATAATTAATAATTAGCTATTGATTGATAATTGAGGGTTCCTTTCTATTCTTATCCTTGGTAATATTTGATATCATTGATTCTTTTAAGTTTAGTGATTCTAATAGAAATGTAGTGGTATCTCATTGCTTTTAATTTGCATTTCTCTGTTGACTAGAGATGTTGAGCCTATTTTCATATTTTTAGTGGCCATCTGTATATCTTCTCTTGTGAACTCTCTTGTTCTAATCTTTGACCTATATCAAAAATTGGATCGTTGTGTTTTTCTTCACCAAAAATCTGTGCCACTGTGTACTCAGGAGATGAGGATTCTTCCAAACACATCTCCGTAATTGTTGCTGTGCACAGTTAAGGAAGCCTGGCAGTGACTTTTTTAGCAGCATTTTGATAGCTTTTCAGCTTAAATTCTCAACCCTCTTCCTTTTCTTGTAGTGACATGTTGTTAACAGTGATACAAAATTGATGCTGCCACTCCAGCCATCACAGCAAAGCTTCCACTTGTCACTTCTCCTTGACTCTTGCCTGTTTTGGAGAGTTGTGTAACCACAGTTCATTCCCATGTTGTGTGATTCCTTCTCTGTCCTAGAACATTTCCTCATAGCTCCTTTTCCAGGCACACTTGCAATTCATTTCCGTACTTGTGCTATGTATTAGCATCATCTGTACTTTTTGTTTCCTTCATACTGTTACTGTCTCTTTACTAATTCCTTCAACACCCATTGCTTTTTGTGTTTACCAGATGCCACGGAACTAACATTCTTATAGCATCTCAAAATTATAAAGTATAAGTCACAAAGATTCTGTTAGAGCGATGTTCAGTCAGATTAGCAGCACTTTTAAAACATCCACCTCATAGGGTTAGTGTAAAGATTTAGTGAGGGAGTAGATATTTGGACTTTCCTAGCTCTAGAGATGAGTTAAAGGACAGACTCTGAAAAAGTAGAATGTATTATGTAAATATCCATCTATTACTATTTACTGTTGGTTTTGTTAGAATGGGCACATCCATAGCTGTATTTTAAGCACAGATTCTAAATTCTACTGGCAATATAATCATATCTGCAATTATTTATTGAGTGTCTGCTATGTGTTAAGCATTATGCTAGGTCTACAAATGCTGCTGTTGGCAGTTGGCATATTTTCTATGAATTGCAATGTATTTTCTATTAGACAAGTATTTATCAAGCTTCTACTGTATTCAGGGTCTAGTAGCCCAGAGAGGATCTGTAAAACTGTCAGCCAAGTATCTTCCAGGCCTGAGCCCCCTTAGGGAGGTGGATGTGCAGGCCGGTGCCACTCACATGGCAGCATTGGGTGCAGCAGGAGCTGTCCATGAAGACACGGGAGGCTTTCGCGGCACAGGGCTGGTTCTGCCTGCCTGGGAGCGTACCACTGTGCAGAGTTTTAAAGGCCTAGCAGTTAGTCAGATGTCAAGAGTGTGGAAAGGATGTGTTCCAGTACGAAGAATAAGGCAGCTGTCAGGTGTTTTTGAGAACCAGAGTACAAAGCGTTCTGCATGCTCTTGTATCCATATCGTGGAAGGCAGAGTGCTGCTGGAAACAAAGTCTGGCAGATGTTTGAGGGAGGATTATATCTGATGTCATCCAATTTTATTTCTGCAGTTCCTCCTTTCTTTAGCTCAGGTTATTTATGTTAACTTTATTAGTGCATTTGCTTCTTTAGGGGGGGTTATCAAATGTGTTTGTCACCAGGTAATGTGATTATTTCAGTGACTTTGTTATTTAATTAGAATTAATGTAGCCTAAAAAGATACTTTAATTTGATAAGTTGTGTTGCTAAGCCGATTTGTCCTTTTCCCCTGCAACCTTTTGCCTATGAACTTTGCTTCGCGACTGCAGCCAAGTGTGCTCGACCTTGCTGCTGCCCAGCTACCTACACTTGACACTTCCAACCTCCAGAGTATACTGTCATGGCGTGGCTCCAGTGCCTGGCTGGCGTCCTCCTGTAACATGGTCCAAGTGGCCCACAAAGGCACCTCCAGGTTGCTCTTTGGACTTTTCTCCTGTGGGCTTTAAATACTTCTTCTTATTTAGAAACAAGGCGTCCGTTATACCACCACAGGCACCCTTCTTCTGTGGCTCTGCTCTCTGCAGTTTCCGTTACCCACAGCCAGCTATGGTGCACACAGTTCTTAAATTACACTCTGTTCTGAGCAGCGCGATGAAATCTCTTTATTATAGTACACTGTTATAAAGTTCTATTGTACTAGTAGTTGTTAATTGCTAATCTCTTACTTATAAGTTAAATTTACAAATTAAATTTGATCACAGGTGTGTATAGGAAAAGTAAGGGAGTTTGGCTTTCAGTACTATCTGAAGCTTCGGACACCCCCAGGGTCTTGGAATGCATCCCCAAGAGTAAGGGGTAGCTACTGTGTGTCGCCCTCTGGTTGGATAACTGTTGGGTTATTGTTCTTAATTCTCATTTGTTTCTTATCTCTCCAGTTAGGTGTTCACATTTTGAAAGTAGGGATTGCTATTCTTATCTTAGAACAAACTTTAAGAAATTTTGTTCTAGGGCTGGGGATTTAGCTCAGTGGTTTCGCCACCTGCTGTGCAAGCCCAAGGACCCGAGTTCGATCCCCGGTACCAAAAAAAGAAATTTTGTTTTAAATGAAATAAAAGCCTGACAAGATGTTGGTAGAACAAGGCTTTTGTTGTGTGGCTAGAGGGAGATTGCAGTGGATTGACCTGTGAAGGGCATGGATCCTCCAGTTCAGAGTCTCCATAGGGACCTTGTGTCCTGCCCGACCGCCAAGCCATGACTTGAGGTCCGACTTAGAGCTTTCTTGCTAACTAGCTCTGCAACCCGGGACAGGTCACGTTTTAACATTTCCAACAGTTTTGTTTTTTTTATCTAATCCAAAAAATACCTAGAGTGTTTCCCCGATGTCCAATAGTTTTTGTTATAGAGCACTAAATAGGTAATGACAGTTAAATTACTTTATAAACTATGAAGTTTTGCACAAATATTTTACTGTAATCTGCTATTATTATGTCTCTTCCGCTAATGGCATCCTATTTACATTGTGACAGTACTATTTCACTTCGAAGATGGAGTGGCCATTGTCATCTGACACCATGAGCGTGGGAGTGACTGGAATGTGGCCCAGGTCAGTGGTGGCGAACATGGCACTGCCACAGGCACGCAGTGGGCATGCAGAACCCTCTCTGTCAACACATGAGCCAAGTCGTCCCAGCCTTGCCCCCGCAGCAGAGCATTCAGGTTTAATTGCAGCATTAGCACTTTGAGATAAATAAGTAGGTTTTGGGTTGCAGTTTGGGCACTCAGTCTCTGAAAGGTTCGCCATCACTGCCCTGGGCACAGGGCACTATTGGAAATGGAACTCTCATTTGCCTCCAGCACTACTGTGGTGCACAGGGGAAGGGAGGATTCAGATGATCCTTTCATTGCTTGTTTGTCTCTAATTGGTGATGACTGTTTCTCTCTTTTCTTTATCTGTGGTGTGGCAGCCTTTGTGGGATAGTTTGGGGTATATACTCAAAGCTTAATGACATAACATTATAGTTTGAGGCAGGTTTCGATTTTACAAAGCAAACCCTAGACTTTGATACTACGGTGTTTTCAAAGAAAGAAGAAGTCTTGGTGATCCTACTGTGCAGCCACTCTGAATTTGACTGATGGGCTCAGCACAGCTGCAGGCCTGGGGCCCAGTCTGTGTTGTCTGATGCTGCATGCCACCTCGCTTCTAGGGGAGCTTTACAGACCACCACCCCTCCTGAACTTAGGTGTTGTTGGCTGCTCTTTGTGTCTTCCCAGTGATTCAATGACCGGTGTCCTCTGGCTTGCACCATGGAGACTTCCTTTATTGTTTGGGAAGCGCGGTCCCCTAGAGATTGGCCAAGCCCCATCATTAGATCTATGCCTGCTCAACTTCTTCTCCCTCACCCCTATGTATCTGTGCTGGTTGAGCCTAACTATCAACTTGACTGGATTAAGAGACTCCTGGAAAGGTGATTGGGCCAAGAGGCACCATACTCATCAGTGGGTTAACTCACTCATCACCGTAGCTGAATGTGCTATTAGGAGGTGGGGCCTGGTTGGAGGTGGATCCCTGAGGTTGTGCCTTTGGAGACTAGATCTCTAATTGGCCCTCTTCTCCAATGCTCTGCTTTCTGGCTGTCATGAACTAAGCAGCTTTGCTCTGCTGTGCCTTTCCTCCATGATGTTCTGCATAAAGGCAGCCAAGCATGTACTGAAACCTCTGAACCATGAGCCAGATTACCCTCTTCCATAAGTTTTGGGTATCAGGTATTTTTTCCCAGCAATGGGAAAGCTGACCAATATACCACCCTTCCTGCCTTTCCCACTTGATGTCTTCTACTCTGTTGTACTCTTTTTCATTTTATCCTTTATCTTTTCTGTATCTCCATCTCCCTTTCCATATTACCTGCATGAGTTAGTGTTCTTGGTGAGTGGAATTTCAAACATAGTGTGTACTAGGAGGGTTTATTGCTTTCCTTTTTTCTCTCCTTTTTCTCCTAGAACAAGTTCAAGGTGTCCTAACAGTCTGAAATGTCAGAACAAAAGTAGATGAGGAACAAGCAATGGAAAATAACTTATTATAAGCTTCCTTGTAGTTCAGATTATTCTCTTTCTTTTTTGACCCTTTTAAACAAATGTACATGTTGGCCAGCCTGAGGGGTAATTGCTCTTCTCTTTGGAACACACTCTGAAATGACTGGCAGCACAGGGTGGTGTATTCTGGGTGAGGAAGGTCGACCAGAGCAGGGGACTTGGTCATTTTCCCTCCTTACCTCTCATGGCTTTCATTTTCCACCCACTCAAATAATAAAATGCTTTGTCAACTATGGAAACTGTAGAGGTCAGCAGTATGACTTGGGTTAAACCCAGTGGAAGTTATAACCACCTTAAATTAGAATACATATTTTTATTCTTGGACCAAGGTCTCAAGCCAGCTGGAAGATGTAAATTTGTCATTGTTCTCCACCTTTGTTTCATCTCTTCTTTCCTTTTGTGCATTGTCATAGCTCTCAACTTTATTGTTTTTCTCCGTTATTCTTTCCCTTGGTAGACCCCTATACTCCCAGTGGAACCAGAAGAAATTGTACATGGGGCTTTGATATTTTGCCAACTGTTTTCTATAATTAAAAGTGAATTGGAAATGGGAACACTGCCTCTGTTCTGCTGATGCTTCTGGGGTTGAGTCTAATAGAAACACAGAATGGTGCAGAAAACGAATTGGGAGGGAAGCAGGGAGAACGGAAGCAGGCTCTTCAGGGTAAAGGGTTCCTAATGGAGCATAAATTCTTCAGCCTTTGTGTTGTCTCTTCCAAATTTGCTCTTTTATTTAGGTCAGAAGATCATCAGTTAAGTTTTATCCAAAACTAAACCGGTAATTCTGAGGTGGTAGTTCATGATTGGCTTGATCCTCACTAATTATCTTCCCAGTTGAAGTAATCCAGAGCAGAGACCATAATAGAGCAATTTAGAATCTGAGAGTGACTTTTATTTAAGTTCTCATGCGCCTAGCAGGAATAATAAGTAGATTACAATTGGTGGATGAGCCCTAATTGACGGGTTGGCCAGAGTGCAAGGCTGAGCGATGTGAGGACTAGACACTGGGAGTCCTATCAAAGCACTGCAGCACAGTGAGGCTGTCAGAGGGGCCAGCCCGCCCTTCTGTCTGCTCCGGGCGAAAATCCTGTCTCCTTAAAAACCACTCCGCCCCCAACTACTTCTGCTAACTTCCTTCCCAACTGCTTTGTTCACATAAAACTTATTTCCTTTCCTTCTTATCTTTTTACCCTTTTGGGGGAGGAGTTCAGATCTCCTCTTCTTATAAGGGCACCAGCTACATTGGGTTAGTACCCAAGCTAATGGCCTCATTTTATCTAGTCACTTCTTCAAAGGCCCTGGCTCCAGATACACTTAGATCCTGAGGTTCTGGGAGTTAGGGCTTCAATATATGAGTTTTGAGGGGGCACAATTGAACTTGTAACAGGAAGTGAGTAAACTCTGATCCTATGACTGTAAACAGCATTCAACTGAAAAAGACTCACTTCCTTATAGGATGGAACCAGGACGTAAGCCTTGTGTGTAAAGATTTTGAGAAAACTAGCGTCCAGAGAACGGGCCCACACAGGGAGGACGTCAGTGCTGGGACCTGGCAGGAGTCAGCATTGCTCCACCTGTGCTGAGGATGGAGTCTTCTTAGAGAGCGGATCTTTTCGCCAGCCTGTTAAGAAAGAAAGGTTTATGTGGGATGTAGGACAAGTGGAAGAGTATCTGAAATGATTGGCTGTCATGGTTTAAATGTCAGAAAAATGAGTAGAAAGAACATTGTGTTTATTTTGATAATAGTAGAAATCAAAGTATTTCACCAAGTATCATTTCACACTTTTAGCTAAAAGCCTGTGTTAACTGTTATTTTGATTAAAAATATTAACATGGAAAATGAATGCCAGTAGTATCATTCAGACTTCTTCCAGTTCCCTAAATATATTTTAAACATTTTCCTCAGTGTTCTGATTGAGAGCTTGAGATGTGGGTCATTTTATTAATCATGGTTTCATTTTAAGCAGAACTTTTCCCATGCCTATTTTAAAAATGTAGACCCTGAATTTATTCTCCTCTAACCTAAATTAGTAATTCATTAACCTTTCTTGGTAACAGGAGCTAGAGCATCTGAAGGCAATTAAGTGTTTTATATTATTGGTCATTGTTCATTGTGTGTAAACAAATAGTTTCCAGTCCTCTTTCCCAGACTGCTACAATTTAGCAATTGCAGCTAATTATGCAGCTCTAGAGCCAGTCCTGGGAGGGCTAAATATCACCTCCAAGCAGCTCTGCTTTACTCCCTGTGCTGGAGGCTCGGGGAGACATGGGCCTCTCTGGGGGCGTTCAGAAGTCACGTATTTGTTGAGTTAGGCAATTTGACGCTGCTTGCAGTTTCACTAAATGGAAACTAGGACAAATCTTTAAAAAATAGGAAATGATTAATTTTTTTGCTATTTCAGCGTTTTAAATTAGAAACACAGCCTCCTCTAATGTTTAAATAGTCCATTTTAGATTACTTAGATATGATCGTTTAGAAGATGGAATTTTGAAACTCTTTATTTTTCTTCTTGTCTTTGTTACCAGGCCTTTCTTTGGCTGCTTCATTTTTTAGAGTCATTGTTCAAAAGCGTCAGCAGGGGAAAAGAAATGCCAAGGTGAATGAGATCAGCCAAGTTGACTGTTTGACAGTGAGAAGTCTGATGGAGCTTATTTTACTTATCACAAAGCTAAAAGTGTTTAGCTCTTTTCCTCTTAGTGTTTCTTCTCTAGTTTCTGGGTTGCTTGTGGGAGGAATCTGTTCACTGCTGTGTCTTTAACACCAGCAGAGTGACTACACACCAGGCACTCAGTGGATGTTGGCTATGTTCAATCGCTGCATCTGATTTATGATTCGTATTCTTTTTCCTTTTTAGTTCTGCAAAGAGTAGAGTTGACTTTATCTTGCATTCGATCAACTCCTCCAAGCCTCCAAAAAGCAGCTGTCATTTAGCGTTTACTCATTTTTCAGATTGAACCCCTGCCTCTTCAAGCAGGATAGCAGTGTGAAGAGAAGGTCAAGATTGCTGAGTTGAGGGGGCCTTCCTGACACTGAGAGAACCACAACCTAAGTGAGCCAGGATGCTAGGAACTGCAGCATGGCAGTTGCCTTTCCATTGAAGCAAGCAGTGCTTTTCCTTAAGGAAGGAGTCTTGGCCAAGGCATGCATGGACTACGATGGCATCCCTCTTCTCAGTGGCAGTTTTCTAACCTGGTTCTGCTGAAGTGTTACCCTAAGGAACCTAAGAGACTGCAGCAAACACCTTTCATCAGAATGCAGTTCCTTGGAGTAGAAGCGAGAGAGGCAAGGCAGACAGTGTGGTACTTGCCTGGTGGTTTCATTAGGGGGTCACTCACATCTTGACTTCATGAGAGGAAGACTGCACATTAGTGTCCTTTGGCCCAAGAACATGGCTAAATTAGCGTAACATGGAGACAAGGAGAAAAGGTGAGGCTGGAGTCTTTCTAACCTTGGCTCTACCACTAATGGATCTGTGGCTTTGGTGCAAGTCATTTCATCTCTCTGGACATCACCATGCTCATCCATGAAATAGTGAGTTAAATGGATTGATAGCTAAGAATTGCAGTTCTACATTTATGCATTTAAAAATGCAGAGTTCTCCTAAGTTTCCCAGAGAGTTCTTAGGGTTTGCTGTAGTTCAGACTTTGGGATCATTTTTCTCCCAGTTTGCTTCCCTTCGTCTTGTTGATGTCATTGCATGCAGAAATAGAAAACTGGTGCAAAGCCATTTATCCAGTTCTGGGTGCCAGAATATCTTTGATGAGATCATATGTTGCTCTTTTGCTTTTAAAACTAAATCTGACTCAAATAGTAGTCACTAACTACTTAAACTTTTTGTACAGCAGTGGCCTACATTTCCTGTTCCTTTTGCGTTATTTCTCAACTTTCCCTGTGTGATTGCTTCCTTTTCAGGGCCTTCTCTTTTCCCACGGCGTAAATTAATATAAGGGACAGCCAAAGTTTTGGCAGAAGCAAATGCCAGTGGGTACCAAGCTGAGGTAGCAGTTCTAGGGGCACTGTTCTTTGCAAATGTGTTGTTTTGTGAAGACATAACTTTTACATGGTTCTTTGCATCAGCAGTTTTGCCTCTCGACATCGTTTGAAAAGCTCATTGAGTGTCTGATCCAGTTCCCTATTGCACCATTGTGCTCTCTCCCCAGGAATTGTTGTATCCTCTAGCTTGGAAAAGTGTATGTGATACATCAAGAAATTGTGGTACCTCTGGCTCTGCATTTTTTCACCATCCTGAGAAAAGGTCTGATGTGAAGCCCAAGCATGTATTCATAGAAATGCTGCTTTTCTCAAGGCTGCTGACAGTGGCCTGTGATTCTGTTAAAGCAAAATGTAGACTGAAGAAGACTTGAGAAGGAAGAGAATGTCTCTCTGAGGTATAGCAAGGGGCATCAAGGCCAGAAGAACCCGAAGGGGCTGGGGCAAAGGCATGTGGGTCCCACGGAGGCTCGTGGAGAAGTCTGTGCTGTGTTCTGCCAGGGTTTTCCCACTGGGACAGGCAAAGCGCAGGCCTGTCTGGCACTAGGGCTTCGCTACGGAAGACACCAGCCGCCAAGGTGAGCGGCACAGACTTGAGTCAGACAGGCCTGGGATTCCGAGGAAGCTGGGTGCCTTGGTTGTAAGCCATGGAAATCACTTCAGGCAGACTTAAACTGGAAAAAAATATAGTGAGAGGAGCAGATTGAAAGGACACTGATTAATTTGCAGAGCTAGTGAAGGTGTTGAACCATGAGGTCTCAGAAGGATCGCGAAGCAGGGCAGCTGTGCTCTCTAAGACAGTGACTTCGAGGTGGTGCCCTGGGGATGACCTGGAACAGAAGGTCTTCAGCACTTGTTACCTTTCATCCAAGATCCAAAGTCCAGGGAGAAATGATTGGTTTGGCCTTGGTCTTTTTGAGGAAGCTAGGGGTCAGAAGAGAGGAATATGATGTTTAAAGATATAATGTTATTTCACCCAAAGAAAACTGGGCTCCTTTTATGGAAAGACGGAGTGAAAGTTGCTAGGCTGACCAAACCAACAGATGACTGTGGCATAAACACTTCAGATACCTCAGCTTTGTACCAAGGAAACCAAAGGACTATGTAAGTCCGCTGTAGAAATAATACCCATTTTATAGATCTGGTTGTGGGGGAGACATTTAGAAAGATAGAACTGCAAGCCCTTAGCCTGTGCCTTGTAGCTGGTAGGCACTCAGTGATCTTTAACTATGTTAACTATGCTGTCTTAGTGGAGTCTTTGACAGACAAAATGAGTGCCACACATCTCAGTTTGCCCGAGACAGTCCCAGTTAATGCCTTTTTTCCTTCCATCCTGGATTGTCTTGCTTTTCCCATTCTTAAAAAGAAGGTATCATTATTACCGATTGCATTACAATAAATCAAGATGGGCTTGCTGGGCCTTGCTTTGTGCATCCAGCTCTGGCAGGTGTCCAGAAGCACGTGAGATGCATGTGCCTGAACATAAATTCCCCCATCAATAACCATCTTCTCTGTCACCAAGGCTGTTCTGGTGCAGTTGAACCAGCACCTCCGTGAATGACAATGCACAGGCGCCCTTGCTGGAGCACAGCGTCCCGAAACACAAGGGCTGGGCAATCAGTGCCCTCAGTCCAGCCTGGAGTGGGAGGAGGCTTTGATAGCCCTTCCAGCTCCTTACCTCCCAGGGTGCTAAGCTACTGGCCTTGAGTTGGGGACGTGGACTTGTAACAAATTCCAGGTTGAAATATGTGTGGGGTAGAGGCTGAGCAGTTCTGCAGCAGAACCTCCTCAGTTCAGAGGACAGTCTGTGTGCTCTCGCCGTGCCGGCTTGGCACAGTGTACCCGGCAGTGATGGCGAACCTTTTAGAGATGGGTGCCCAAGCTGCATACCAAAGCCCAACACTGCAACTAAACCTGAATAATGAGGTTTTAGTTTGGAAAAAACAACTGTATATT
The DNA here is from genome assembly GCF_053883595.1 of Heterocephalus glaber. Classification (NCBI taxonomy): domain Eukaryota; kingdom Metazoa; phylum Chordata; class Mammalia; order Rodentia; family Bathyergidae; genus Heterocephalus; species Heterocephalus glaber. The sequence continues at coordinate 5,819,649 of NW_028258315.1, forward strand.
AACATCTTTTGTCTTAAAAGAAAAATACAAAACATACGTGTCATAGGTTTGCCACTACTTGTATAGGGTCTACTGAAGCTATTCATTTGTTTTACTTTTTGATAAAGTCTGTTTTATTTCTCAATAAACTCTTTTGGTAATAATTACTCTCCCCAAGAGTATCTTTCTAAGGAAAAATGAATTACTGGATTTTTCCAGAAAGTTGATGGTGCATGTGTAACCTTTCCATTACCACTTACGTGAAGGCCCTAATGTCCACTGATTAGATTTCCAAAGGAAATAAATCTGCTGAAGAAATGTTAATACAGATCTTAAAATTTATAACAAAGAGTTTTTCACATGCACATTTCTAAGTATTGTTCATTACTTTTCATTTAGACCAAATAACTGTCATTGTAAATTAATTTCATTCTTTTAGGAGTTCAGATTTTCTTGTATACATGTAAAAAGTGTAGTTTAGCTGTTAATATCTTGAGTCCATAAACAGAGGAACTTTACAAAGTTAAGCAATCCTGTGAATTTTCTACCAGTCATCTTATCAGGCACTTTCAAATAGAAAATTATTTAAATCAATTCCAATATTTTTCAAGGTTTTTTCCATCCAATTTATGGCATCAAAGGCAAACCGTTATAGAAGTCTCCCAAGAGCATCTTGCACTCAGAGGTGGGGCCTGTGGAGCTGACTGGATTATGAGGCCCCAGCTGACTTGCTGTTAGGAGGTGGCCTGGCTAAAGGGAGTCCCCGTGGGTGGAACCTGGAAGGGTTTGTCTCCCTCCAGGGTGTCCTGCCTCCTGGCTGCCCTGACCTGAGCAGTTTCCTCTGTGCCGTGCCACTTCTCTGGCACGGAAGCCTGGTCACCCTGGACTGGAACTTCTGAACCGTGAGCTCAAATAAACCTTTCCTCTTGTAAGTTTTGGGTGTGAGGTATTTTGTCCCGGCAACAGGGAAAGTGACTTAAGACACAAGCTTTTGGAAGTCGATTCTATTAAAAATAATGCACTCAATATTATTGTATTCATGATTATAAACAATTAAGAAGGTCAGCATTTCTGCTTAAACTATTTTTTCAGTAATGTATTAGAAATATTTTGTGGAGTCAAGTGTTTTAATGAAAACAATATTCTTTCTAAATTAAAAAAAGAATAACAGAAATATACTTGGAATTGTTGATTGTGACATTTAAATGGTATTTTAAAAATATACTTTAATACAAAATTAAATGACAATTTAAATGATCAATCACATCAATCAAGTATAGTAATGAAAGAAAATATATAAAGATGTATTTTTTGTAATTCATAATATGTTATATACACATAATTCATAGTTGTATCCAAACAAGCTGTGTGATATTCACACTGTAGAATTAGAAGCAGTAGCTGTGAGAATTTACACATTTATACTGTGTAATTGAACTACAAAAGTTTTGTGACAAGCCTGGAGTTAAATTCAAAACAGGACCTCAGCGTGGCAAGAACACACCCCCTTTCCCAGCCACCAGTGGAGTTTGAGAAATGTGTCAGCCTTTGAAAATCCCCTTGCGGTTCACCTTAACTATGCTAATGTTACTGGAGATGTGAGCCTGTTGAATTTGGGCTGTAATTTTTTTCCTAGAGTCCATTAGAAATCTTAAATCAACATATTTAATTAATGAAGTAGTACCCGAAGCTTCAGCATATGAAGCTGTTAGAGAATTGCAATGATGAGAAACAAGGCCTGTAAGCCAGAAGGTATTTAATGTGTCCTCAGAAGCATCAGATAGTATGGAGGACACATCAAATTTAATGCCAAAATTCTGTAATTCTGCCTTGGAATAGCTGAAGAGAGAATTTTTTGTTGGAGCTTCTCTACTTAATTGGGAAAATTCTTCTTTGAGGGAAAGTGGAATGAAACTGAGACAGCTTGTATTTTGTGCCATCCACATTTGGTAAAACATTCAAAAGGATCATAAATAAAGCCAATTTATATGAAGAGCTTAGTCTTGTTAAAGTATTTGTTTAACACCTATACTCTGAATGGAAGAAAAAAAACAATTCCTTTAAAAATATGGGGGCTCAAATAGGCATTTTAATAGAAAATAGAATATTGAATATTTCTCATGTGGTAGGACTTCTCTGAGCATATCAACACCCTTAGGTATTTTCAAAAATCAAAATAATGTGGTTTTCTCAGAAAATTGAAAGGTATCAACATGAAAGGTATCAATAATCTTAAGTTGTACAATATGCAAGTTCATTAAAGATTGAAAACAATTTCATGACAAAATTAAAAACATCAAGATCATATTAAAAACATCGACATTTAGGAAGAGGCCAGAGACAGAAATAGAAGGAGACAGTTACAAAAGTGATCAAAATTAATTAATGCCAAGACCAATTATTCTTTGTATTACTTTAAAATGTGATTTTAAGTAATGTAAAGAAGCTTCTTTATTTTGTTTTAATGTAGGTAGAGATTTTTCTTTTTCCTGTAGGATTTGGGTTTGAAAAAAATTTTTGGTTGTGTGTGTTTTCTTTTCCTTTCTCACATTTCCATTGTAGTCTATTCTTTTGGAGTTTGTTGAGTTCATATGAAAGTCGGGTAAATTAACCAGTTTTTACAAGCTTCCTTCCAGACTGTGTGTGAAACTGACACTTGCACACACTGGCATGTAGATTTGAAAATGCTTTCTGAATCAAATGATTCTTTAAATTTAATGTAAATTAATATAAAAAACAAGTTTGTGAGCCAATAAGTAAATTTTTTTAAAGAATCAGTATAATTTCCATTATTTGTAGCACTCACTTTCACACTCCAAGGTGTCTTATTTTGAACAATAAATTATATGGATATTTTAATCATTAATTGTAGTGAATCTTTAGGGTCGAAACATGGCAGAATTAAAATGCTGAGGTCAGATTATAAAGGGTTTGGTAGCCTGGAAGTTCATTCCCTTGGGAGTTCCTGCATCCATCCAGCTTGATATTCAAAGTCTGGTGGTACCACAGCTGTTTGGCTCCATGGCTGTACTGGACATTTCTCTACAGGTGGAAAGACAAGGCCAGCAGAAAAAGAGGACACCCCACCACAAGTCCTGTTGCATATGTAAATCTAGATTCTGAAGACTGTAAATTGTCCCTTTGTCGATCCAATATACAATATTCAGATGGACAGCTAGAGAGTGGGCCAGGGGGTTCTAGGGCCAGCTGGTCCAGCCAAGCCCTAGGGTGCTGATATTTTAACAGTCTTGCTGGATCCTGGTTACTGTTATGCCAACTCCGTCTCCATGTTTTGGGCGGTGGTCAGTCAATAAGCTTCCTTGTTTTGTTGCTAGCACCTCCCACCACTGACTAAGATTCCAGTGTGCATCAGCCTATCGCAGACTGGCATTTACCAATAATAGTGCTACTAATGGTGGTTTGGATGGGCAGAGTGAGCTAACAGTGCAGCGACTGGTGAGAGGAGTCTTGTGCTACAGTGGCTGATCATTTTAGACAGTCCTGAAAACAGCAAGATGGAAAGTCTCCCTCTGAAAGTTTGTGAACAATAAGATAGCAGGGGAAATCAGACTATAACAGTAAATCTTCAGTGTTGTTCTTGGCAATGAAGAGTTTTCCACAGAGCGAGGCTAAAAGGCTAACTGTATATTTAAAAACTGCCCCCTTTCCTTGATGTGTGTGCACACGGTAAATGGCTCCCCCACCCTCGAGCTTTCTACATTTGAGTGCATGCCCACTGCTGTCTGTAGTTTCAGATCTTTCTAAAAACTGACTCCTACAGACACCTCACCTTTCCAACCCCTTTCTGCCACCTGCCTTCCCCATGAATACAGTGCTCGCAGCCTTTCTGTGACAGAGGTTTCAGAATCCAGAAGCAGAAAATGGATAGTCCTGACACATTAAACCTGCTATCAACAATAGCAGTTGCTTCCCTCTGCCATGTCTGACTTCCCTGTCATTACCTGTGGACATGCAGGCTAACATTTACTTAGGGATGGGGCAGACAACTACAATTTTTATGCTCACAACCCATCTGGGGTTTAAGGTATTATCTCCTACGTATGTTGTACCTGTGCATAAAAAGGAAGCTGTATGTTTTTAAAGTCTGGCATTTAGCATCTCTTGACTTGTAATGGGCTAAAAATGAGTTTGAAGCATATTCTCTTTCATTTTCTTTCAGCCATTAATTTTCAGGACTTTAATGTATGTTTGAAAAAGCAGTTAAAAGTGAAAGTTCACAGATGAGAGTGAGTAATTGGGCTGGGGTAGAAGGGTGGGATCATGATGGTCTTCAGAGAATCTGAAGGGGAGGCAGAGATGTTAATTTTTCAGTGCTGAGAGCTTTCAAGAGAGGCAGAGATCATAATGTGAGCTTAGTGTCTAAACGAGGCTCGGCTTTGGTGGCCAAGCCAGCAGTCGGCGACCTCAGGGACAGCAGGTCTCATTCTGCAGGGCGAGGCTGCTGCATCATGGTGGCACATGGGGAGGAGACCAAAGGCAGAGCAGGGGAACAAAGGACAAGGGGAAAGCAGGGCCCAATTCCCACCTCTCTTTCTTAGGAACTTTACAGCAAGGTGTTTTGTTTAAATTTGTTAGAAGTACAGAAGTTTATTTTTAAATGTTCAGACTGTTAAAGACCTGTGCGTCCAAATGGGTGTCTGGGGCCAGAGCATATGCCCTGCTGGAAGTCTTTTCTTTTACGTCCCAAGTTCAGAGAGTCTGGTAATCAAGTGATTAGGAGTTCTGGATTTCCACATGCAGGTATGCAAACTCAACAAGCGACTAGCTTTTATTAAAGCAAGGTAGATGTTTGTGTCATGTAATCAGCTTTTCTTTGCAGTTCTTCTAATTATCTAGCACTTCAATATATTCACGTATCCTAATAGCTTTGTTAACTCTTTGAGGAGACAGAAGACAAAAATGTGAAATCTTTTTGACATAGTTGCATCTGGAATATAAACCATAAGCACAGAATGTATTGAGTCAGAATTTTTGCCTGGAACGTATGTGGTCCACAGGTTGTGATCCAATATAGTTTTGGATCCTGCACCTAAAAGGCATTGCCAAAATGAATTCCTCTTAGCAGAATCTGTCTTGTAGTCTTGGCCTTAATTGTTTGTCACCATTGGAATCTGTTGGGTGAGCAGCTGATCTAGCAAGGAGTGACTGGTGAGTGGGTGGCTGTTTGGCAGCAAGGACGGAGCCAAAGGGCAGAGTGTGGATAGGCCAGTAGGGAGTCAGAGCAGTGGCAGGAGCAGTTGCCACAGATGACAAGGGAGCGGGGCTGGGCTGGGGCTGGAGCAGAGGAGAAGGCAGCGTGGCGGTGGGGAAACTGGTGTGTGAGTGATGTGCGGGCGCCCCCTGCACAGTGGGGTAGAGGATGGAAGTAAGACAGGATTCTGGGTCTTGGGCCTTGAATCTGAACGTTGGCTTTGGTGGCAACCAGGCATGTAAGCTCTCAGGTATGGATTTAAAATTTGGTTAAGTCAGGAAGATAGCCGGTCAATGAGACACAGGGTGGGTTGGGCTGGGAGGATCCTCCGTGCAGTGAGGTGGAGAATTTTGAACAATAAATGAATGGAAACCAGGAAGGGGGCATCGAGAATTTGAGAAGCCCTTTGGAGGAACAAATGATTGTATTTAGCGATAATGAGACAGGAGTCAGCAAGCATTTTCCAAAGAGGACTAGATAGTCTATATTTTCAACTTTGCGGGCTGGTCTCAGCTGGTCCTTGTCACTGCTCAGTTCTCCTATTGCAGATAAAAGCAGCCCCAGAGAAACTGATCACACAGTGCGCCCAGTCACACTTGACGTGGGAGTCATCATTTGCCAACTTTTTTTTGGGTACCGGGGATCCAACTAGGGTCCTTGCGCTTGCGCAACAGGCGGCGAAACCACTGAGCTAAATCCCGGGCCCCGTTTGCCAACTTTTGGCAGAAGGGTTGGGAAAAGCACTTTCAACCTTCAGGAATAGCTGTGGAGATTAGGTATATGTTGGTAACTTAGTAACAAGATTCCATTTCACCTAGTGGAAACTGCCATGAACGCTTTGTTCTTGAGGTAATAAACAGCCAGCATTGCTGGCTCTAGCCTTCCTCGGTGGGGAACTCCGTGATGTTCCTCGGCTGGACCTCTCTCTGCTAAATGGCCCTTCGTGTACAGTATACGACTGAGAACAGTGTCACACTGAAACCTCCGTGACCACACTGAGGGAATGTTCTGACCAGGGAAGGGCCCAGGTCCAGGCTTTTTCCATCCCGCTGAAGATCAGGAAAGGAGGGAAGGACCCCACGGATGCACATGCAAGGAAGATGGAGCCTTAAGGATAAGGCACAGTGTCCCAGTCTCTTGTGAATGGTTTTCTTTTTCAGGGTGTAGATGGGAAATGAGAACAGTGTGTCAAGAGACAAGTCAAGCTGGATGCTGCCTGGGAGAGCCATAGGATATCAGGACATAAAACATCAGGACTGTGGTCTCCTCAGAGAGGGGTGGTTTCTGTCTGTGGATACTTGACGGAGTGTGTTGTCTTTAAAACCAAGCTATTGGGGAGAGTGCTATCCATAATACAACATTTATAAATACCAACACATAGCATATGTGTATTCCTCTATGTGTTTATATATACACATCATTTCTGCTGTGTTTTTCTTTTACTCAAAACACATTATGTCACCCAATTTTGTTTTCTGATTTAACGTGCAGTCCTGAATGGTGGTGGTGACTGTAGTTCTGGCTTCACATGCAGTGAGGCCTGCCAGTCTTGGGGAGTGGGAGGATTAAGCAGGTTGTCACCTCGATAAGACAGCACGAAGAGCAAGAGTCACAAGATTTTTACAGGGGAGGCAAAGGACGGATTTGAGGGGTTTTTGTTTGAGTTACTTTTGTTATTGTTTTTCGGTTTTGTTTTTTATTGTTTTGCCTTTACAAAGCTATCATATATATATATATATATATATATTTTTTTTGGTACTGAGGATCAAACACGGGTCCTTGCACTTGCCCAGCAGGGGGCGAAACCACTGAGCTAAATCCCTGGCCCAATCACATATATTTTAAAACGTGTTATGGAAATGGAATGATGAAGAAAGAAAATATCAAAAACAAGAAATTTGGATATACATGTTCAGAAGACGATACTGAGGTTGAAGAGTGTGTGCCTCCAGCCTCATTACAGCATTGTTTCCCTTCCTTGCGTTGGGGAAGTTCTGGACCCCGATACCCACTTTTTCTTTGGTAGCTGGATCAAGGTCATCTGGAAAGTTTTTCAGTTTTTTTTTTTTCTCTAAATGGGAATCCTGATCCATCAAAGCAGCCATCTGGTAACTTTGGCTTCTTAAGGGACTGTTTGACACGTTCAGATTTTCCTCCTTGAGAAGAACTCATTTTCCCCAAGAGTGGTCCAGAAGGGCTGATCTTGCCATTCCCTACACCATGGCCAGGCTGAGGCCAAGCAACCTTGCAAGCCTAGGTATAGTCATGGCCTTCGTTCCTGCAGCACCCACTATGCCCTTTCATTTGAAAGACTCGACCTCATTTCAGAAATATTTTTAGAACTTGGGAAATCTATGGCTTGGTAACCGGCTAAGATAGAATGAAACATTATCATTTCACTTTCAAAGGTGGCAGGTGAGTGTTAGGTGGTCACTTAGTGGAGGCTCCACTTGGTTCCTTTGCCTTTTCGCTGCAGGAAACCATCTTGTCTAAGGATTTGGGGAAATCCTGTCAGAGCTGTGGATCTTGAGCAATAGCTCCCCTTACCCCCCTCAAAGAACACTTTCTCTGAGTCTGTCTTGTGCTAAGGCATGACCTTTCCTCCTAAACTTTGAGTTTCTTAGGGTCCTCAAAGCAACATGAGGGGGGCCTTGTACATTCTGGGCATGCAGTACACTCTGTAATGACTGAAAAGATTTCTACTGCAATGGAGATCCTGTGTCTTGTCTGTCTTTGTAATCCTTGTGCCGAGCAGAGGGCTAGCATACTAGTCAGGACTTGCTGAATGAGGAGCTTGACCACATGTGTAGCACAGTGGTTCCAATAATTGTTCCCAAGCTCCACCACCATCTTCTTATCCTGTAGGGAATTTACTGCCGTAGGAGATGAACTTATAAAAATAGCAGACAAATGAGAAATAAGCTACTGTTTATTAACAGCTGGTCTTGGCAAGTATCTGGTAGCCTTTCTGTCCATGTAGGGCTTTTTTGATACACAGAGAAGGAGCCCACCCTTGAGGGTGTACTCTGAAGTTACTTTTCTTCTTCCTCCCTTCATCAGAGCCTCTGAGGGCATAAGAATCAGAGCCAGTTAATCCATGGGCACAGAGGGGACTGAGCCCCTCAGTGTAAGGCTGTGGTAGGAAATCAGAAGCCAGGTGGTGTGAGTGACACACAAACTGGCTGGCTTTTTGGTGACATCACCAAATAAGAGAGGAGGTAAAGAAGCAGAAGCAATGAAAAGAATAAATACCCGATGCCAAGGTGAAGATTTTGGCCATGAGAAGAGAGTTGAAAAATATTGAAATTTCCCTGAAGGTGAATGAGGAGAATGAAAGTTGTACAGTTGCGCAGGTGAGGAGGAACCTATAAATTATACTTATATAACTACCCAAATAAATATAAATCATGCAGTTACATAAAATCATTTTGATTTCATTATGTTAATGTTAATAAATTTTAATTTCCAGGTGTACATGCCTAAAGGCCTCAAGGCTCTTAAACACACAATAATCAAAAAGCTAATTAATCACAAATGGACAACTTTTCCAAATAACTGTAGGAACAGTTACAATTAAGAAATAATACCCCATCCACAAAGTAGATTAAAAATACAACCATAGTCAAGAAACTTCATTATGACCCTAAAAACCAAAACGAAAAACAGAAGAGTCTCATCTCCTAAGCTAGATAATGTTTCCTAATGTATTTTCTGGAAAGGGCCTGTGCCTCTCTGTGGGCCTTTTCTCTGTCTTCCTTATCAAACTGTCCTCTTCAGTCTAGTCAGAACATTGAGTCTTGACTCACGTTATCTGTCCTATCAACTTTTTCTTCAGCTTTTAGAGATCTAGATAGCTGATACGCACACATTTATTTCTTCCTTCACATGCTGCTGAGAACCCTAAGTAGGATAGGAACAGGATAAGGGACAGAAAGGGTATTACAAGAGACCCGTATCCATGCATGTCTGGTCATTAATCAGACCTGGTGTGGATGTTGGCTCAAGCTGAAGATGCGTCTAAGTGAACAATTGAGTTTTTTCTCTTTTGTAAGAGTGTCCTAAGAAACTTCAGCCAAGTTCTTTGCTGTAATTGAAATAATGCTTGATGGCATTTTTTGGGCTTACCCAGATGAGGGCAACCAGAAGAGATGGTGAGAATAGGATGTTAGGACTCTTAGGTTCAAAAGTCAGAAAGCTAACAAAAGCCAAAAAAATGTGCCTTCAGTTGCTCACATAAACGGGAGCTCTATGGAGTGGGCTGGCTTCTGATGCAGCTGGATCCAGGTCACACAGCTAATTAGAGACCAGTACTAGAATTTACTTCAGGTCCTCACACTCCCAGGGCAATACTTTCCCATTACACTGTGCTACCTTCATGGTTCCTCGATCAGTATCAGCTGCATTAAAAGTAAAATGAAACAAGAAGGGCATGTCTCTTTCTTGGGATACGGTGGTAATTTATTCTGATTTTAGCTCTCAAGACTTGTGCAGTCCATGTTCCTGAAAGAAATTAGCAAATACTCCTGGGCTGCTTTATGAAGGAGCAAACCATTGCTTTCTACCCACTTGTATTCTCTTCTGTGTCCTCAACTAAGGTAGGTGATTGTTCATCAATCATTTGCCCATTTATTCTGAAAGCATTATTTAGCATTTCTGGGTTACACAAGCTTTGCTAGGCATTTGGGATGCAAATATGATGAAGACACTGACAACTGCAGTAAAGGTCAGTTCAAGCAGAAGGCTTAGGAGATGTAAAAGCGCCAAGAACCGTAATTCATCCGTTTCAGCAATAAATAAATATGAAGGTATTAGAGACCTTGGCAGTTATCACCGTGGAACGTGAAAAAGTAGAACATATATGGGGTAGGAAAATAGGTAGAAAATAGTTTGGTATGGCCAAAGCACAGAGTTGTGTGGGAGGACATGGGAGCTACCGGCCAGGGTCTGCTCGTCAGACAGAGGGGAGGGGCCTTTGATTTGCGATCGCTTTTTACTCAGAGATGTGGTGTAGGTATGTAGATTAGGATGTAGAATGAGGACTGGAGACTGGAGAATCAGATTAAGGTTATGGAACTATTTCCTGGGGAAAAGATGGGCAGTACTAGCTAGGGGATATTAGGGTCAGGAGAAGCTAGATTAAAGAGAATCCAGAGGTCAGAATAAGCAAGACTTAGTGACTCGTTGAATGTGAGGATTGAGGGGAAAGCCAGTCCAGAAAGATCCTGGGCATCTGGGTGAACCATAGCTGAGATCAGAACTCTGGGGAAAGAAGCAGCATTTTGTTTGTGTTGTGCTCACGTTATTTACCTGGCGTGGTGCCTACCATGATGGGGTGGGGGTGGGGTCAATAAATATTGTTGAGTGATTAACTGAATATTATAAAACAAACAGTCCCTGATTTGAGGAAATACTGGCCAGATAAGTCATTTCAATGCAGAAGGTCACAGAAGGCCTTCCTGAGGAGGTGACTGTTAGCTGACGCCTGAAGAATGATTTGGAGTAGAAGCCTGTCTGTCACATGCTTCGCTGTGACTGAAACTCCATGTCTTCTTTGGAAGGCGCTGCCTCCACTCTGTCTTCTCCTGGCTTTGCCTCTTGGCCCTCTGTTCTAGTGCCTCTTCTGCCTATCTGGGGATGCAGTGGGTTGAGATTGTCATAGTAACTACTGTGCCTTAAGCAGTTTTGTTTACTGGTCCCTTTAGCAGCCCTCGCCTATAGAAAATGAACACTCAGTCCCTGAGGCTTGTTGCTGTTTAAGTCTGCACTTAGGGCCTGCTAGGGTCCTCCCCGGCTTCCTGGCTAGGGAAGGCATTATACACCATTACACAGTCCGAGAGTTCAAGAAATATTGATTTTGTGAGGTACATTTTAAGTTTTTAAAGAATCTAGTGATTGGATCACAGGTGTTGTTTACGCCTTCATTTGGCTATGGTCTCCTCTGGTACACAAAATTTGAGAATGCTTATAGGAGAAAATACCCAGTATAGTAAGGTAGGAAAGAAGTAGAATGTTAATGTAAAAATCAGAACAGGAAAAATATAAGATAAATGTATCTAGGATATCTCAGGTATGCTATGATTTAAAAAAGAAATTCTGAGAATTGCAAATTCAGAAATATTCTGGCAAACTCTTAAATGAAGCACAAGTAATCTGCCAGCCTTCTAATTAAAACAAGTTGTGTGAATTATGGGGAAATTTTTTTCCAACCAAGTACACATTTTTAATGGAAGGAAATGTACTTTAGACGAACATTAAAAAGACAAAATTCTTGATTTTGGCAGAGATGCGGGTAGCCTCGTCTTGCATGTTCTGTAATAGTTATTGGGAATTGTGTTGTTCAATCCATTATCTAGAGGAGTTTGACCACATTGGAAAGTCTAAACATGTTTGATCATTTATTCTAAAGGTCTAAAAGTTTTTCAGTATGAATTTAGAATTTGAACATTCAGGGCTCAGGGAATTCACTCCGTAGTTGGCTGAGACACAAAGTAATTATGCTTTCAGTTTGCAAAACCATTATTGCTGTGAGCAACTTTACCTAGCAAAGAGTATTTTCTCCTAAAATGGCACCAACTCTAACTCTTCCCAAATGTTCCAGTGCAGTCTTATCCTGACATCCCTATGTGTACATTCATGAGATTCCAGTTGTACATTGTTAATCCTCTCTAATGACATTGGTGAATTCTAATTAAGGACATATTCTAATATGTGTGTAGTAGGAAAATAATTTTCAAATAGGAAAGTTTAAAGAGGTACATCTGACAGTAAAGGTAGAAATTTTAGCATCACAAATAAAGCATTGCAGCAGGGCTACTCATGATGATGAATGAGGCCTGCTTAGAGTCCATGACACCTTTAGCAATAGAAATTCTCATGCAGGCAAATCTCCATGTGGAAAGAAAACTCTAGGTCTTACACTCAGATAACGATGGTGGTGTATATTGTATACTCATTGCTTACAGATATTTCCAGTTTTACAAAAAGTAGTTGGTGCTAGAAACTGACTCAGCTTTTGACTTTGTATGTTTTCTACATTTACAATGTTATGACTTTCTCTAGCTTTTACACCTGGAACATCTTAAATTTAATGTGTAGTTTAGCATGCCTTTTAAAAATAAAAATAGTAGCACTGAAATATTTTAAAGTGGATGTGTATTTAGTAATATGAGTTGTATTAATTACACTTGCCACGCTGCTCCACTTGGAGATGCAAAGCCTTATGTATGTAATTTAGTTTGCTGCCTGTGTTCACCTGGAAAATTAAACATGAGCTGCTGCAACAGTAAGAAACCAAAACTCAAAATCTCAGTTACTCAGCAAAATAGAAGTTTATGTCATGCTCTTTCAAGTTCAAGGTGAGTCAGTGGGGCTAACCCCTCTGTTTGCTAACACGGTATCTCAGGCTCCTGCCATCCCAGGGAAGAGAACCATAGAGGTATCATCACACTAGCTCCTAAGTGCCTCGTCCCAGAAGTAACAAATGTCACTTTCTCATGTTTTTGGGGCTAGAACTAGTCACATGGATAGAATATGTTAAGAACCCAAAAGTTAAGCTCGGAACTCTGATTTCAGTGGTGCACATGCTACTCTGAATCTATTAAATTGAGCAAAGATGGATTTGTCTGCTGCTACTCAAAAGATTTTGCAGGATGTTTAGGGTACAAAAACAAATAGATCTGGTATGACTTTTGTTCTGGACAAACTAGAATTCTAGCATGAAAGACAGAAATGTGGATGGACACATTCATTTTGTTCTGGGAGACACTGTAAGGGGGTGTGTGCAAGGAGGCATGGAACACATCTGTGCTTAGTTCAAAAAGGAGTGTGAGCTAACTCATTTATCCTGTATGAGTGCCACATAATCTCTTAAATGTGACATTTCTGCCTAAAAAAAATGTTACTCTTCATATCTGTGAACTAAAGAGTTTCTGTTACATTTAAACCCCTTTAACCTTTGTTTTATACAAATGTGAGTATCTCAAATAAGAGACTGATTTTTTTTTTTTTTAATTTCCATCTCCTTGACTTTTCTTTTTTTTTTTGGTACCAGGGACCGAACTCGGGTCCTTGTGCTTGCCCAGCAGGCGGCAAAACCACTGAGCTAAATCCCGGCCCTAGACTGACTGACTTTTTTTTTTTCACTCAATTAGGATCTTATTAATTGAGAATTTAACCAGTTTGTGAGTATTATTCACCTCTATCTTTGTCAATACCGTTTATGCAAATTTTAATGGTTCTTTGATATTTTTCTTTTGCTTCTTTTTCTTGAGGTTTATTTGTTTTCCATTCAAGAAACTTGGAATGTATACAGTCTATTTTTGTCCACAACTTAATGACAAATTGACTTATACAAACTACCATCTGATGCAGTAATTACTGGTTTTCCAATCAGTACTTAAAACATATTCACTCCTATCCAACCAGTGCCTTAGAAATTTTCTCCTTATTAATATTATGAACTTGTTAGTTCTTTAAAGGAATTAATTCAGATGAACTTTTAGAATGTCTTTTCTGTATTTGACCTGTCCATAGTGACAAAGCAGCTTTATTTAACATACATTTGGTTTAACACATCCATTTTTCTATTACATGGCAAAAATAAACAGTATTTATTTGTATTCAATATTTGGTATGCAATTTGACAGTTTAAAAGTACGTAAACTGAAAAATTTAGATCCAGCTTACAAATCTATATTGTATTTAGATCTATTACCCTGTATGTGACAATTTTAGACTTCATGTTTCTTAACTGTCAAATCTTCCACACAACTATCGCCTTACTCTAATTTTTCTACTCTGAGTTTGTCTGCAGTAAATCATTCAGCAAAATTTTCAGAGAAGGTTCTTGGTCAATATACAGTACTTTCTCAGGTCAGGGATTTAGCTCTGTGGTTCTGCCGCCTGCCTCACAAGTGCAAGGACCGGAGTTGGATCCCCAGTACCAAAAAATATATATATATATATGGTACTTTAAATAAAAAAATATATATATATGGTACATATAAATATATATATGGTACTTTCTTAACTCTGGGTATCGGATAATGTCATCCAGTTGCATTCATACACAAATGCTAACTTGGCAGGATATATAATTCTTAGTTCAAAATTATTTTCTTTTAAATCCCTGTAGATGTTGTTCCATTGTCTTCTGTCATTTAGAATTGTAACAGAAAAATCTGAGGTCAGTCTGACTTTTGCCCCTTTATAGATAACCTGCTTTCTAGGTACTTGCAATTTTTTTCCTTTATCCCTGAAATTAAAAAAATTCACAAGGATATATCGAGGTATTTCTTTCTTCTCATCGAATTTGAAAGACCCTGTGAGTCTTCTTCATTTTCAAGCATATTTCATTCTTCAACTCTGGCAAGTTTTCTTCAGTTAGTTTCACAATTGTTTCAGCTGCTTTAGCTTTGTCCCCTGTTTCAGGAACCTATTATACATAGGTTGTATCTCTTGGACAGGCCCTCTGCATCTCTTTTTTCCATCTAAGTTTCTTTGGTCTTTACCTCTGCATTCTGTGAGAATTTCTCTTGCAGGAATTTTATTTTATAACCCTTCTTATGTGCTTCCTTTAAATGGAAGGCCTCGATCTCTTCCATGTGGTTCCATACCACCTGCTTTACAGTTAAGCCCACATGAGTAATGAGCTCTCTCATAATATGATCAATAATATCTAGAAGATTGGTGTAAACTAGTAGATAGCTGTAGTCTGGTACATCAATATCAAGGGGGGGCATTTTCTCGAATACTTTGCTCTCTTCTTTTCTTTTGAACTTTGGTCTCATGACCTTTTGGATGGCTCTTTGCAATGGAGTCCAGAAATGTGATATTCCCAAGCACAGAAGTTGAAGAACAATCAAAAGGTTGCCCTTAGATCCTCTTCATGCCTCAGGGCCAATAGCATAGCACACTTAGTCACTGGAGTATAGACTACTCTTTCAGGAAGCTTGTTTAGAAAGGAAGAAGTAAAATAAGAAATTAAATAAGGGCCTGGAGGAATATCTCAGTGGCAGAATGCTTGCCTGGCATGTGTAATACCCTGGGTTCTATTTTTGGCACTGAAAAAAAAAAAAGAAAGAAATATTGCATAAGTGCTAGATGGAGCACAGGTTAAGGATTCTTTTGGTGATGATAGATCTTTAGATATGTTAATTGCTTAAAGAAAAAGGTCATGATTTTAAAGTCTGCTGAGTGAGGCATGGGTGTGGATCAAAAATTAATGCTGTTAAATTCTCCATCAATCTCATACTTCCAAGAAGGCAAAGGAAAAACCTATATGTATCTAGTAAAAGAGCAACACTATATTCCAAGTACGCACTTTTTTTCATTGTACTCTTAAAAGACAGTATGGGTCCAGAGCCCAGTATCTCAGATACTATGCCATTGTGTCTCACTGGATAGATCCAGCTGTGATCTTAGTATTGAGCTATATTGAGAAAGTGGTTGGAGCATCTTTTTCATAATGTAACTTTCAATAGGCAAATGAGAGAGAGTACAAGAGGTAATTAAGGCTCAGAAGTTTGAGCCATGACCTTTGGTAACTTCTTTAAAGTTGCTGAACTGTCCTGGCCAGTTCCCCACAATGCCCAACTATTAGCAGCTTTCAGGAGAGGTAGACAATAGTACTCCCTGTTTGACCAAAGCAAAACTGTGTTGGAAGTTACAAGGATCATAAATTTAGTTCAAAGCTGGATCATCATGTTGGGTTAATTTTGTTTTAATTTTAATTTTTTATATTGTTATTTTTGGGGGCACTGGAGATTGAACTCAAGGTCTTTGCAATAAGCTACATCTTCAGCCCTTTTTATTTTTAATTTCGAGACAGGGTCTCGAACGTCACTAAGTTCAGTCTGGGCTAAACTCATGCTCCTCCTGACACAGGGTCTCATAGTGCTGGGTTTACAGGCATGTACCACCATACCTAGCTAGTTGTTAATGAAAGTTATTAATTCTGGGTTCCTTTAAGATACACTGGTTATAGCTGGTGTTCAGACAGTCACATGTGCTGTCTTGATTCCGGTGCTTGCTGGAAATAGCCACATATACTTCAAGGTTGCTCCATAAGGAAAGTGCTAAGGTCTTGCTTTCTTAGCCTGAACTTGCACAATTATTTCTTTGTATTTGGCATCCTGTGAAGGAGGTGACCTGCCCTGCCCCTGCCCTTGCAGGGCACATTTTAAAAATTATTGTTTAGAAAAATGTGAGGCATTCCACAAAGAACGAGAATAATATAATAGACGCAAATGTCAAGCATTCCACAAAGTACAGAGAATAATATAAAAGACACTCAGTCCACACCCTCAGCTTCCAAAAGAAGATGTTACCAGCTGGGCGTGGTGGCACACACCTGGAATTTTAGCAGTCTGGAGGCTGAGGCTTGAAGGATTCCAAGTTCAAACCCACCCTGGGCAATTTAGCAAGTTCCTGTCTCCAAATAAAAAATTTAAAAGGACTGAGGATGTGGCTCAGTGTGAAGGCCCTGGGTTCAATCTCCAGTGCTCAAAAAAAAAAAAAAAAAAAAAAAAAAGTTATAGAAAAAGCCGCAGCCTGCTGCGCACCCCCTCCCTGCCCCTGGTAGCAATTTATATGAAAGTCCTGTTTGTCTGCCTAGTTCCCAACATTTTTCATTGTCAGAGTGAAATGTTTGCCAATCTTATGAGTGAAAAATGATGGAGCTCTATTTCTTCAAATTACCCTTGGAGTTTCTGAGAACAAAATAACACGGGGAGGATAAGTTCTCAGAGAAATACAGTCCCCAAATGAAGTGCAATATTGATTAAAATTTACGGTTAATTTATTAAAGTGGAAATGAGAGGATATTGACATGTACATATGTCAGTGAGTCAGAATACCTTGAATATCCTGTTGGATTTGGACTGGTTGCTGAATGATGGATTTGGCTGCCATCCCCAGGCGAATCAGGTAGGCTTCTTGTGACAGGTGTTATTTAGCAGCAAGAGCAATGGCCCTGTACCTGCCTCTTCACTGATAAAAACCACTCCAGTGATGAGCTCTGGTTTTTAGAAGCTTCGTCACATGCTTGTAAAGATTTCTTAGAAATCTTTCCCTTCCTTTGATAATTACTTTTGTTTTTCTATTGTGGTTGTGTCTCTCTTTTCTATTTTTAAGATATTAATTTCTGAAATGACTGTGCCCTAGAGCTTCTTCTGAGCATTTATCTAAGATTTGGATGCTGGTGCTGACAGGCAATGGGAAGTCGGCCATGCACTGACATTTGGTAGCATTTGGTATTCAGAGGAGGAGTGACAGTTGGCAATTGACACTGACGTTGGGCAGCTGTGTTCAATACATGGGTCTCGCCTACCAAAAAAAGACAAAGGTGGGGCTATCTTTTGAAGTCATTTAAGTGTGAATTTATGAATGTGAGACAGGGTGGCTTTAGTCCCTGTGGTACCCCTGCCCCTCGGCAGTGCTGCTGTAGATGGTGCTCACCGAGGAGCTGGTGGGTGAATGCACACAGAGCTCCCTTTATTTTCTTCCCACTGCTTGACCAAAGAATTATCAAGCCAGAAAAGCTCATTCATGATTCCCTAAGTGATGTAATTCATTGAAAGTCCATTTCTCAGCCAGGGGGAGACCAGTGTTGAGTTCTTTGCCCACAACTATGAGGTCTGTAGCATGTGGCCATCAAGGTCCAGCAGCAAGGAAAGAGCTTGGAGGGACTCCAAGGGCCAGACTGGAAGGGCTCTTGTCTTTTCTGATCAGATGCTAATAACAAGAGCACATTTGCGCGGCCTCAGTCTGTCTGTGAGGGGTTTGAGACATACAGCTGCCTTTGTGACCAGGAAGGAGAGAATCAAGCAGGGCATGGTTTCCACATACCATGCACTCTCAGTAGGTCATTCTTACTTGCATGGGTGTGACTTGACAGTTTGTTGATGAAAGGGACAATCTGCATCATTGTTTCACAGATTAAATTCTAACAATCTGGTCTGCCTGATTAACACATTTTGTTAGAGAAGTTTCATGCACTCAGACTGGCGGAAGTATGTTTTTGCCTTTGCCAATTGATATCTTATTTTTATCCAACTTTATTCCAATGTCCTTTCATGTTCTCTCTCCATCTGTTTTCCTTCTTATATTCTATATCCATGGCTGAAAGATGCACTGGACTTATTTGGGAAGAATGAACTATTTTCTTGACTAAATGGATGAATTTTTGGCAAGAGTGAAGACTGGAAAAAATAAGAGAGGCAGCACAAACTGAATGAGGCTGTTTAGATGAGCTGTTGGGAGAAGGGAGGTTAGAGTGAGACATATTTATAACCACTGCACTCAGTGAGCTGGACTGAGTAGAGATAGGCTGCTAGAACACTTCTATATTTTACACTACTGCCTTCAACAAGTTCCATCAAATTCCTCCTCATCTGCAATGAAATTGTAAGGGATCCCATACTTTCCTGGTCATTTTAAAGTACAGTCCAGTATACTAGCAAAGTCCCTATCTTCTGTCTAATGTAAAGCGCTTGGCCTGCTGCAGCTCAGTCCAGGGGCACAGGTCTGGAAGCTGAAGCATAGCGATGGTGGAGCAAGCAGCAAGGGTTGCAGAGGTTGAGCCTGGAGAGAGGTGGGAAGCAAGGGGCACCCAAGATCTGTTTCACTGATAAAGTTAGACTCTGACTTTAATGACTCCAATGAATGACCAATATCCAGGGGCCAAGTGGTTTCTCTCGAGGGGGTGGTTTTCTAGATTTTTGGTGGTTTCCCACTAGTGCCTTCAAGGCTGAGCAGTGAGTGATGTCATATCTGCCAGTGCTGGGTCCCAGCCAGGTTCTCTGTGTGCATCGCTGTGCTAGGCCTGTGTGCTGTAGGGTGCCTCTTGAATGGGGTACTTTTCATTGCAGTTCACAGTGAGCTTTTTCTGTGCAGGTGCTCATCCAGGTTGCAACAAACTCATAACCCTTCTTGTCACACAGTGCAGACAACCCCTGCCCTGCCCTGCCCCACCCCACCTTACTGTGACATCTATTTCCACTGCACTGTTGGCTTTTAGAATTTTTCAAGTGTGCTTGAGAGTAGTCTTTAGGTCTCCAAATCCAAGAAGACATGCCAAGTTTTCCAGATGGTCCTCTAAATCCCCTTCCTCGTTCCTGGCACAGCTACTTCCTCTCTTTCCTAAGGGAGAGAAGAGTTGTTATCTAATGACAACTCTCCAAAGGGGTCCTTTCTGCAAGGCCATAAAGAACTTTTGGCTTTTACTCGTATGGCATGGAGTGAGTAAAAAGCAACCTATCTGGCCATCTCATAGTGTATCATTGTAGTTTGGATCCTGAGTCTTCCCAGAAGCCCATGTGTTAAGAGGTTGGCTCCAGAGTGGTGGTATTGGAAATTGGAAGGTGGTGGGACCTTTAAGAGGCAGGGGTCTTGTGAGAGGTCTTTAGGTCATTGGGGCTGTACCACTAAAGGAATTGTGGGGTCCAGCCCCTTTCTCTCTCTCAGTTTTGCCTCTCAGCCAGTAGGTGAATGGTTTTGCCTTGCCATGTGCTGCCAGTGTGATGTGCTACCTTGCCACTGACCCAAAGCAACAGGACTAGTTGATCATGGATGGAAACCCAAACCTATGAGCCAAAACGAAAGTTTTCTCTTTATAAGTTAGTTATCTCAGGTATTTTGTTATGGTGGTAGAAAGCTAATATATATCCAGCATCATTTTTCCCCCCATGAGGTCTCCACTGCCAATAGAATGTATTCCATTCAACACTTCACATCATATTCAGTAATATGTAACATAACACTACCTGTAGAAGGAAAACATTCAGGTGGGGAGCCCAGAACACACAGAGCAGTGAGACCCATAGGAGAGGAGGGAGTTGGAAGAGGATGTGCACCAGATTTCAAGGACAAAGGCCACGTGCTGGAGAGAGGTGTTGGGAGGGCACTGAGTGCCAGAGCACAGAGCAGGCTAGTAGTTAGGGGCCCTTTGTTTTACAGGATGAGGGAGCCACAGAGGAGCCTAAATCCCTGCAGCTGAATACAGGGTGAGTTGTGAACATAAGAGCGTTTACTAGTATATGATATTTATTAGTATATGTTCTCATGAAGACTCAGGGTCAAACTGCAGTTAAAAGTGGAGCATGTTCCTTTCTATCTCCCCAGAACTGTGCATGCTAGTTATCAGCACCTCTGTAGTCTTTCCTTTGTTCCAGGCCTTCTCCTGAGTCCTTTCCCTATAATGACTCATTTAAACTTCACAGTCACTGTATGAAATAGGCCCTGTGAATTATTCTCACTTTACAGATGGGCAAGTTGAGTCGGAGAGAGGTTGACCACTCGTCCAAGGTTACCAGTGAGTAAATGATGAGTCAGGCTTAGTCTGGCTCCGAGTCTGGCTGTTATCCTTCCTGCTCTTTAGACAGGTTAATAGCTTATAATGAAACTAGCTGTGTACTTACACCTAGAGGATGGAAAAAGGCAGTGACTTACTTAGACCTGATGCTGCTTCTTGTCTTGCGCACCCTCTTCCTGGGAATTTCTGCCAGGAATCCTGCTCACCTTGGGCCTCTGATTACCAGGAGCCTTGGCTGCACCCAGCTTACACCTTCTTCCCAGCGAGCAGAGCCCCCGTGGGAGGATTGTCTTGGTTTCTGGGACAGAGATGCTGCCCTGATCTGGAAAATGGATGTGCAGTGCCTCTTCTCAGTCCACTGCTGAGAGCCCAAAAACATCTGGAGAAGGCAAAGGCAGGGGTAGGGGGAGCTTTGGTTTACAGTGGAAAAAAAGAATGAAAATCTCTTCATTCAGAGGGGCAGCCAATCCCACGTATCAAATTAAAAACAACCCAGTTGTTAATAATACCTCCTCCTGCTGGAGAAGTAGCTCGATGTTACCTGAATGCCGTGTAGAAGGAAAGAGCCTGGATGAAAGGATGAGAATAGAAGGAAGTTACTCGGCATCAGCATCAAAATGCAAAACAGCTCTGTCCCCACAAGGCTCTCTCTTGGCCTTTTGTAACCGTGGCCGCCCCTCATCTCCACCTGTTCCATCTAATCTCTCACAGGTGCTAGTCTCTTACCCATCTCTCCAGTTTTGGTATTTTGTAGTATCATAGAAATAGAGCCATACAGTATGGGGATCGGCTTTTTTCACTCAGGATAATCTCCCGGAGACTCCATCATTTTTACTGCCGAGCGTCAGTCAGTGGTGCATATATCTGGCAGTCCTTGCAACCTTTGTCTTGTAAAGCATCTGATACACTTGCTTTTGACGTGTTGGGTCATAGATGGATTGGCTTTCTAGTGGGTGGTTAACTTTAACTCATCTTCTACCAAAGCTGTGGAATAACAAGTCCAGATTGATGTGGACAAAATGCCAATATAACAGTTCATCTGGTATGTTTTAATATTTTTAGTTACTTATTGTTGTTATGGTTAAATTTCCATTACATCTTTGGCCTTCCTATAGTAGGAAACCAGCACAGTAGCTGATGATTCATAATGTAGCCCACTTGTGCGTACACATTTCAGGACAGAGTGAATGGAAAATGCCCCTTTAGGACCATCAGGCCATGATCCTTGTATTTTCAGATTTTGTTGTAAATGGTTGCACACCACTGAGCAGCTCAGTCCCTGTAGCGTTACAGGTGAGGTTTCCCCCAGTCGCCCACTGGTACTCTGGCTTGAGAAGCAATAATGCACCTCTACTAGCAAACAGTCGGGTGGAGTTAAGTCCCATAAAGAAAACTGGGTAAGTGTCGATGAGGGGAACAGAAGCCAGTGGGTTAAGGGAAAAGACGGTCGTGGAGTTTTCCAAGAAAGTTTTGGTTACTTGTCCTTAAGATAATTTGGAAATAGATTGTATTGAGCTGTTTAGCTTTTGCTCAGAAATTGAGTATTGATAATTAACTTCACTTTGGCCAGGGCGTTATAGAGACCTCATGCTTTAATGTTTGGGCCAACATTAAAGGATGCCTTTTTTCTTGTTGTAGGTAGTTGCTGAAGCAGATGTCTCACAGGGAGGGCCACAAATAGGCAGCTCAATAAATTTTAGAGTACTGGAGCAAACCGAGGGAGGAAACAAAAGTCTTTACAAGATACTCCCATTGATTTGTTTTCTTTTTGGAAAGGTCAAAAAATATCTCTACCACAGTGAAACAACACAATTAGAATCTATTCAGTAACAGTCAGTGATGGTATGATCCTGTATTGACAAGGCAGATTGATGCTCCAGGCCTACAGCTGCGGCTCAGGAGTTAGGAGTCAGGGAGGAGCTTTTCTCTGAAGCTCCTCTCGGCACTCAGGGGAAGGCAAGTGTTGCTTCTCAGTTACTTTTCCTTTGGGAGTGGGTTGCAGTTTGATTTCTTTTAGGTTTGTTTTTAAATGTCATCTTTTAATTATATTTTGGATAATGATGAAGAGAGCTGCAATTTGGTTACGAGAATAAATCTTAAAAGGCTCAGTGACTCCTTTATCTCCTGCTTACAACTCCCACTAGAGAAGAGTGTTTCATGAATTGTCATTACTTGGGAATTATGGAATTAGAATAGCTGACATCCCTTTTATCATTCATATATTTAAGCGACAGTGAATTACTTATTCTAAGTTAAGTTCCTTTCTTGGTTAAAAAATTACAAAAATGTAAGAAATAGAGCACTATTAACTTTTATTTTGGAAAGCAACTTTTCTAATGGAAATGTGTAAGCAGCTCTTGTTCCCGGTTTTTTAACAGAAAGAAACAGATTAAGTGCATCAAGCTTAATATTTCAAGAATTTTAGCGATGAGTTAAAATTTTTAAAAGGTACAGTAGCAGGTTATGATGTACTCCACACTCAGGAATACGGCATTTTTCCTAACGGGTACAGCTACACACACACACACCCCTTATTCAGATACATCATCCACTGTGTTTTTCCTCTGACAACTCTTGGGCTTTGTCTTTATTAGTCAACAAGGTGCTGGGCCAAGTTACTTTCTCAGGTGCGAGCTGCCCCGATTAATCAGTATTTCATGGTTGGTGGAATCAGAACAATGAAGTGCCGTGGGTCTGCTATACAAAGGCATGTCTCCTGGGGTCAGGGGCCCTGTGGAGTGGGCTCAGGGGATTTACTGACTCTGCTCCGTTCTTCCCGGAAGACCTGCTTTCACCAGAGTAAACTCACTGAATTCTAGGCAGCTCCTTGTGGCCCACTTTTGATAACTCATGGTGATAAGGAAAGCTAGTGATACGTATGAGTAAATGAAAACATGTTCCGGCATGGACCACTGTATACACTGTGGGACAGTGTTTTCTCAGACACTGGTTCTGGGAAGGACTCACCGCCTGAAAACCCCGTAAAGAATGCACATTTAGTTGGTAGCGATTATTTAATGAATAGTAATCTTACTGCACTTACAGTACAATTCCTGTTTTTAAAGTCTCCCCTGCAATTTTGGGGAGTGTATTAAAACTCAAAGCTCTGTATGCAATTCAAGGAATGAAAAAAATAACAGATAAGCAATCAAATCATAATAACTTTCCCAAAATGGACAATGTCAAAGCTATTGGAGTATTAGCAACACTTACTTTTTTCTGAATGAAAACTGCTATTTGCAATGAGTTGCTTAACAGTATTTAATTTCTCTTGAGTTCAAGGATCTTAGATTGAAATTGAGAGAAAAATGTGAAAAATAGTAATACTACATTTGGAGGCTAATCAAAGGGAGATATAAGAAGTAGGATATATATCCTTTATTTCTTTTTTTGTTTTATTTTGTTTTGTTTTGTTTTTTGGTACCGGGGATTGAACTCGGGTCCTTGCGCTTGCACAGCAGGCGGCGAAACCATTGAGCTAAATCCCCGGCCGTATCCTTTATTTCTTAATAAATAATATATATCCTTTATTTCTTAATAAATTCTAACCAAGGCATACTGTTCCCTTTATACTTTTGAAAGGTTCTGAATTACCCTGTACAAAAGTCAATTTGGTTAGCTTAACTTCTTTTTTCTGCCTCTTTGTGTTTGGTTTTACTTTTCCCTCTTGTTGGAAGATCTTTTCTTTTTGAAATCCTACATGTCACTTAAGATCATACCTAACTTTCCTGTCAAACATCCGTGTCGACCTACTTCAAAGTGAGCCCTTCTTCCTTCCAGCCTCATTATACCTCATTTCTAGCACTCAGCGGCACTCACCACATAGGCATGTATATAGGACTTTGTCGAAAGTATATGCATCCTTGAGGGTAAGGACTAGGCACCAGCCCACGCCCGGGTTTACATCCCCAATCCAGCCATTATTAGCGGGTGGCTGGCTGACCCACTGCCATTCCTACCTCAGCAGGCTTTGGATATTTTTCCCCTTTAGTAGTTGAGAAGTCAGGTAGCCATGTTCCTCCAGTCCCTTAAATGCGGGTGACCAAGAAATCCCATTCTGGGCAATGAAACCTAGCAGGTTTGGGGACCTTTGGGAAATCTATCGAGTCCTTAAATGCATCAGGTATGAAAATCATGCTCACTGAAACCATTCCTGCATTCCTTCTGCCGTGTATATGATGACTGGACACCAGCCAGCTGTTTTGATTTATGAGATCACTCTAATAGTGAGATGGGAAGTAACCTGACAAAGAAGATGGGGCAGGAAGATACAAAGGGCAGGGATCCTTGATGGGATCCTTGAGTTCTTGGACCAAACTTAAGAATGCCCACTTCTGGAACCTTTGTTATGGAAATTTTGTCTGTGATTTTGGCCACATTTAGTGGGATTTTCTACTATATGGAGCCAAAAGCATTTATAGATGGTTGTGTGACCTTGGATAAATCAGTTAAATTCTCTCAACTTTATTATCTATAAAATGGAGCTGGCAATAGTGACTGAACAGTTTTGATGGAAGGATTAATGCGATCAGTCATATTTTGTGATTCATAGTAAGAAAGTGTTTCTTCCACTCCCTTTTCTTTATATGATATTGTTAGTCTGAAGACATCTGCCACATTGTTTTGACAGAACAAGTCCTGATACATAGCTGTTGAATGAGTGAGTGAATATTAGTATAAGGGAATTGGGAAGACTTCATAAGATAAGCTGCTAGAGGAGCTTCCCACAGACCTGTTAATGGCTGGTTAGACAGTCTTTCCCCTTCCCTAAATTTGTCTTGGCCTGATGACCTTTGGCCAATCAAGGAAGCAGCAAATATGAGCAGACACTTGCAAAGTATTTGCGTACTGGGACTTACCCTCTGGGTGCGCTTAGAACCCTGTCAGCACCATGGAAATGAGCACAGGGATCGCTTGGTATGAGAGAACCAGATCGGCCCCTGCCCTCTGCACAGCCAGCCAATAGCAGACATACGAATGAGTCCAGCTGTTCATCATGTGCATGAGGGAACTCAGTTGAGAACTGAAGTACCTTCTACTGGAGCCCCGCGTGCCAACTGATATTGAGCTAAATGAATAGATATTTCCAATCACTAAGTTTTAAGGTGACGTTTTTGTGCAGTGAAAAAATGAATGACATGAATGATGGTCCAGAAGAACCTTGAAACAGTGGCAAATGAGCATGAGGATTCTTAGCTGTGATAGCTGGGCAGGACACCACATCACCTTTCTGGTATTCTAGCTGAGTTCTGGAACCTGAATCCGATCATGAAGAACACCAGACACTCTCAGGTGTGGAGCATTCTGCCAAGTAACTGGCCTGGATTCTCTAAAATGCCAGTGTCACGTAAGGCAAGGGAAGGCTAAGCAGAGGCTCTTAGGTTAATAGAGGCTAGAGAGACACGCTATCCAAATTCAATATACATTCTCAACTGAATCTTGAACTGGAAGGAAAAAATGCTACAAAGACATGACTGAGTCACTTGACAAAATTTGAGTATGGATTACAGATTAAGTGGGTATATTGCATCAGTATGAGATTCTTCAGTTTGATAACTGTGCTGTGAATACAGTGGAAATTATTTTTGCTCTGGATGGGACCATTGGGCATTGCTTCATATACTGTGGACTAGCATTTGGTTCCAAAACTGCTATTTCCTTAAACTCCAGAAACCCAAACTGCAGCACAAAGGGAGGAAGGGGATGGGGAAAGTGTGCTTTTCAAGATAAGTGTTAAAATGGTTTTTTTCCCTCCCTCTATGATTACATTAGAACACAGTCTAGCTCTGATTGTATTAAGCTTCACTGTTGTGATAGCCTGCATAATCTAATCCACAGTCGGCTCCATACCATAGAAAACTACTTTTAAAAGACCAATCTGCCTTTGGATCATGTGAAGGACTTATTGATGGAGTGTATGGGGCCAAAGATACATGCAGCTAGAGAAATGTTTCAGGCAGGAGATCAGTCTTCTGGCTCAGCTTGTCAAGTCAATCATCCAGTGGCAAGTCTCAGAGGGAACAATTCAAGAGCTGTAGCTGGAAAGTCAAGAATCCAGGCCTGTGTCCATAGTAGATGAGAAATCAGAATTCACGTAGCTATGCTGGCCTTGTTAGGCCTGCCTCGATGTACAATGTCTCACTGGGATACTGTGCTTTATTCCTGTGTGATTGTCATCGCGACTGATGACCGAGAGAAGAGGGGGCTTTTGTCCAATACTGTTGTTAAATTCCAGTCCCATCAGTCCACTCAGTAGGTCTGGGTATATGCTTCTGTCAAGTCAAGTGTGGAAGATGTTTTGGAGTAACCAAAGCCAACATTCAGAAATGACTCCTGATATATTTGGGTACTTCCGTATGCAAGCCATTGTACTAGTCTTCATGGAATATGATAACTAATCTGGAAGTTAGCACTTACATAGTAGAAAATGCACAATTAAAGGTGGAACTTCCCCATGTTTTGCAATTCTTTAGTGGTAGCCCCTGTAAGTTCCTGTTTCAACATGGATCTGGGGAAGCAGTCATTGGGTATGTATGTGAAATCAAATGGCATAGATTTGAGTTCTGATGTCTATCAGACATAGATGATCCCAGTCTGACATTCCCCGCAGGCCAGTTATGAGGATCAAAATAAGGATAATACAGTCAAGTGCCTGTGACTGATAAATCTCCACAAATTATATGAATGTTAATTGCTAGCTTGTTTTAGCATTACAAGTAGCAATTATTTTGGGAACAAGGCAATTTATTATTAAGTTGAATTCCTAGAAATCAGCCTTTTTTGACAAGGAAAAATATGCTTAATGTAATCCAAAAGCAAAATTTCCCCCAATATGTAATAGCTTTGGCCTTATATGGAAACAGTCTGGAGGAGGCACCTCAGAATACATGGGCTGATTACATTTCCACGATCTAGTCACTTGGGAAGAAATTAAAGTAGAAAGAATATTAAAGCAGAAGGAGAGACAAGATCCTAGGCTTCTGGGAGCTTGTGAACCCACACCCGGCATGGCAGTGTACACGGTAGAGATCACTGAAGGGTGGATGATCAGGATATTCACATTTTCCTCTTGTTCCTTTTTGCATTTCACATCTCTCCTTGCTGAGGTGCCTTTCAGGAAATGGCATCTCTGAAATCACCTGTGTCTGTAGTGGTGCTTGCCTGGAGTCCCTGCACCCTGAAAAGACTGAGGCAGAAGATTTACTTGAGCCCTGAAATTCAAGACCAGTCTGGAAAACATAGTGAGACTCCATCTCGAAGAAAAAAAAATTAATTAATCAAAATAAATTATCTCTGTTAAAATAACACCTATTATAGTATGACAGATAAAATTTCTCACCAATACAAAGTTAAAGTCACAGCTTATAGTGTGCAATTCTTCATAATAGTATCCATTTAAATGAAGCAAGTGGACAAAAAGTAGAAAAATCTTCAAACTTTTTCTTCCATACCATTCAGTTGTTTCTTTGCAGATACCTACTGAGCACTGTGATACTGGGGATGCATCTGAGATTAAAACAAGGATGCTGCCCTCAGGTGTCCAGGCTAGCAGGGGAGTCTGATGATAAAAAATAAAGTAAACATGGATGTTTGTTTCAGATGGTATTTTTCTGAAGAGGGCAGAATGAGGGGAGTATTAGCTAATGGAGAGGTTTATATCTCCATTATATAATGGAGCTTGGGGAGGCCTTCCTGAGAAGGGGACATTCAAACAGACACCTAGAGCAGTGACCATTGGACACCACTGTCCCAGCAGGTGGTGTGAAGGTGAGTGCATCTGCCTGTCTCAGGCTCCCTGGAGACCAGGGGCCAAAGCATGGAAAGCACCTGGCAGATATCTTTCGTCATTCTGCTCAAGATTAAAATAATTCTGCAGCAGTCTGTAAATCCCTGAGAGCTTGTGTGGAGCAGAACCTTAGATAGCTCCTTCTAAAGTGAGTAGAACGGCAGACTGCTAAGAGCTGGGAGGAGCTTGAGAAACCTTGTTGTCACCCTTCTTTCCTGCTATGGAAGAAGAACCTGAGCTGTCTACAACAGCTGGTAGCATGATGGCCTCACTCAAGAGCTCAGTATTTTCAGAGGTGGATGTGATAGTGAAGAAAAAAATGCTGTTTTCTGGTAGACATGAGGAACACAGAGAAAATTTCATGAAACCTTATAAATGTTTAGCCCCTGTGAAATTTTTATGGGATAAAAAGTTATATAAAACAATACAAATTTTAAAATTATATAGAAATTTTAATAAAATTTATATTCAGTTTAGTGGTATAAAATTTATTTCTGTATAGAAAAGTGGTGTATATTATAAAATTTCCAATTTTAACTACTTTAAGTACACAATTTAGTGACAGTAATTACATTTTTTTTTGGTACTGGTGATTGAACCTGGGTACTTGCACTTGTGGGGCAGGTAGTGGAACCACTGAGCTAAATCCCAGCCCCAGTAATTACATTTTCAATGTTGTATAACCATTACCACTATTTCCAAAATATTTTTATCACCTCAAACAGACTCTGAATCAAAGAAGCAGTAACTCCATTCTTTCACCATCCAGCTCTTGATAACTTCTAATCTATTTGTTTTTGTGAATTTGTCTATTGGACATATTTAAGGGAATCTATATGTTTTGCACCTTGCTTATATCACTTAACATATTGTTTCCCAAAGTTCATTTGTGCTGTAGGATGTATCAGAACTTCATTCTTTATTAGGGCTGAATAGTGTTCTATTTATGTAAATAATGCATTTTGTTTATCCACTTATCTTTGACATACACTTGAGTTGTTTCATTACTTGGGTAATGTGAGCAATGCTATTATGAACATTGATGTATATTTGTCTCCTGGTATGTGCACGTGTGCACATGTGTGTGTGTGTGAATGCATGTGTGGATGGGAGAGGGAAGAAGAGAGACAGAGATAGAATGAATTGCTGGGTCATAATAGTAAATCTATCATTTTTTGAGGAATTACCAACCTGTTTTCCACAGCAGCTACATTGTTATACATTCAAACAGCAATGCACAAGGTTTTCAGTTTCTCTACATCCTTCTCAATATTCCTTCTTATTATTATTATCATCATCATGCTAACTATTGCATATGTCAACTAATGTCTCATTGTTGTGTTGGTTTGCATTTTCCTAATGACTAATGATGCCAAACATCTTCTCATATGCTTGTTAGCAATTTGTATATCTTTGGAGAAATACCTGTTCGAAAATTTCCCCTATTATAGATTGGGTTGTTTGTCAGTTGTTGAGTTGTAGTAGTTCTTTATATAGCTTGAATAGTAAACCCATAAGAGATTTGAGATTTCCAATTATTTCTTTCTTTCTATAGATTGTATTTTTACTCTGATAAAGTAGTTATGTTAAATAGAAATTTTGAATTCAATCGAGTCTAATTCATCCTTTTTTTTCTTCAGTTGTCTATACCTTTTGTGTCATATGAAGATTGTTCCTTTTGTCTTCTAAGAGTTTTATAGTTTTAAGTCTTAAATTTAGTTGTTTGATCCAGTTTGAGTTAATTTCCATGTATTGTGTAAGATAAGGGTCTAATTTGATTGTTTTGTGCCAGGGCCTGTAGGACAAGGGTCTGGGATCTGAGTAGGGCAAGGGAAGATTTAGAAAACAAAAGAGAATTAAAGTGGGACCAGGTGGGGCCTCCCACCTGCTGAGTGGAGAAGACCCCTGTGGCCTGCGTGTCACTTTATTTAAGGCATAAGGAGGGAAAGTACAAACAAGCAGATGGGGCAATTTATTGTTCTAATACATTCTGAGACTAGCTGACTGATAAGGCTGGTAGGAACAGGGACATGCAAGCTTGCTGTTTGTAGGACCATATCAACTAGTACTACAATAAACAGAGTACAAGGAACATTTCCTTGCACTCTGGGCTATTTTAGCAGGGTAAATTGGGGCACAAAGGGAGGGAAGTCATGGAGTGCAGGAGGTGGGCAGGATGCCTCCTGATCATGATGGCTCCCAACAGTTTTGGATGTGAATATTAGTATTCCTAGCACCATTTGTTGAAGAAACTTCTTTTTCCACAAACGTGTTTGTCAAAAGTTAATTCACACTGATGTGGGAATTTATTTCTGGATTCTGTATTTTACTATTTCTCTGTATGTCTTTTCTTATGGTCATACCACACTGTTTTGATTACTATGACTTTGTAGTAGGTTTAGAAATTGGGAGATATGATTCCTCCATCTTTGATCTTCATTTTCAAATTTTTTTTTTTTTTGAGAATTTGGGTTCTCTTGAAATTCCATATTAGTTTTAGGATGGATTTTTCTATTTTTGTAAAAAACTTGTTTTTTTGATAGAGATTCCATTGAATCTGTATATTGCTTTGAGTAGCATTGTCATTTTAATATTAAATCTTACAATCTATGAACATGGGCTGTCTTTCCATTTATTAGTGTTGTCTTCACTTTGTTTTCAAGGACATTGTGTAGTTTTTAGGGTATGTCTTTTGCCTCTTTGGCCTATTCCTAAGTACTTTATTCTACCTCATGCTTTTGTAAATGGAATTGTCTTCTTAATTTCTTTCTCAGATTGCTCATTGCTAGTGTACAGAAATGGAACTCTTTTTTTTTTCTTTTGGTACCAGGGATTGAACTCAGGACCTTGTGCTTTTTGTTACCGGGGATTGAACTTGAGTCCTTATGCTTGCACAGCAGGGGGCGAAACCACTGAGCTAAATCCCCGCCATGGACCTTGTGCTTTTGAGGCAGGCGCCGGAACCACTGAGCTAAATCCCTGGCCCTGGAATTCATTTTTATCATGCAACTTTGCTAAATTTATAAGTTCAGTTTTTCATGGATTTGTTAAAGTTTTCTGCACATAAGATTATGTCATCCACAAATAGAGATAACTTTATTTTTTCTTTTCCAATTGGATGTCTTTTATCTTTGTTTTACTGTCTAATTTCTGTGGTCAAAACTTTCAGTACTGTGTTGAATATAAGTGGTGATAATCCGCAACATTCTCTTGTTCCTGATCTTAGAGGTAAAGCTTTCAGTTTTTCACCATTGAGTGTGTTGTTAACTGTAGGTTTTTCTTACATGATCTTTGAGGGTGTTCTATTGTGTTCCTAGTTAATGAGTATTTTTTATTATGAAAGCATATTATATATTGTCAAATGCTTTTACTGACTTAATTAATCATGTGGTGTTTTCTCACTTTAATCTATTAATATTAGCATGTTACATTGGATATTACATGGATTAATTCTCATATTTTAAACTAATTTTGCTTGTTGTCTTAGTTACTTTCCCATTGCTGCAACAAAATGGCCAATACCTTCAATTCAAAGAGTGGTTTATTTAGTCTCATTCTTTTTAGAGGATTCCCTCTGCTGGCTCCAAGGTAGAAATGGCCTGGTGGAATGGTATGTTGGAGGAAAGCTATTCAAGAAGCCAAAAGAGAGAAGGAGGACCTGGGGGGAGGTATATATTCATTGAGCCCCCTCCTGTTCTGACTAGGCCCTACCTCCTAACATTACATTTACCTATGGGTTCTTCAGTGGATTAATCTACTGATGACTATAATACCCCTTGATTTGGTCACCTTTCAAAAGCCCAACCTCCAAGTACATGAGGCTTTTGGGGCACATTTTAGATCTAAATGATGACACTTGTTTTCCTGGAATAAATCCCATTTGCTCATGGTGTGTAGTCCTTTCAAGATCCCGCTGAATTTGCTTTGCTAGTAATTTGTTTAGAATGTTTGGATCTACATACACAAAGGATATTGGTCCATGGTTTTCTTCTGTTGAGTTCATCTGAAATTACATTTTATTATATTTTAAAACTATTGTTTTATTAATCTTTCTTTATTGTCGTGTTATAGCCTCAGGAAAAAATAAAAATGTGTACTTAGAATTCCCTTTCTTTTGATATGTGAAGTAAGAATACACTCTGCTGTTCATTAGTACCATGAGAGTTAAGAAGGCAGAACTATCGATGTAAGGAGACCAAGAAAGCAGAACATCAGCACGGCAATATTCTAACATCCATCTCTGAAAAATTAATGTGTGAGTGCCTACATGTAGTGTGGTTTAAATTATGTTCTGAACATAGATTTCACTCAGTCTCCAAAAGGTTAATAAGTCATTGGTTAAGAATTGTAGATAAAAGAGTAGATTTTCTTCCTGGCCTGTCAGAAAGCATGGGAGTGACCATTTCCCTGTAATAGAGCTGTTGAAAAGGCACTAGAAGTTACTTCTGACTTCTCTTAAACTCTACTCACTTTCCAATTTCATTATTCTAAATCTTCAGAAAGAATTAGTCTGAAAAGCTTTATTTTCTTATAAGCTGAGGGATAATCACTTTAACACAAGACATTATTTGAAATTGAATTATTTCCCTTGGATGATTCTCCTTCTAGCACAAAACATAAAGCATTATCTGAAATTTAGTTCTTTTCCCTAAGATACTCTCCTTTTAACACTGACTGACAACAGCAGAGTGGTAGAATGAACCCATGTTTCTTTGCCTTGGGCTCTCCAGACACCTGGGGGAAGGTATTCAGGGGCACTTGCCTTGTGGTCCATGTACCTGTTTCGTGCTCATCACCTGGCCACCCTCAGCCTTTGCTCAGGTTGGTGATATGCACACGTTGGTGGACCAGCGGGACAGTGCAGGAGTGTACATCATAACGAGCAGGTTTAGATGAGATCAATACAAAATGTTTCAAAGGTAAAACCTGGTACAACTCAGTATCTAGGTCATGTTCTTTCTTGAAATCTCCCATTGTTAGTGATTGATTATCACAAGCCATCTTTTTGATCAGACTGGTTGTGAGAACAAAAGGTGGTCCATGGTGGCAGGAAGCTGGCTTCCAGGTGCTGCCTATTCTGAATGAAGGTCTGGCTCATAGTTGGGACATGAAAGACGGTTGGGATTTGGGGCTTGATGGAATGGGCTTCTCGTTCACCTTATAACTGGGTCTTCTCAGGAGGGCCACGATTCTGTCCTCAGAAGAGCGTCTCAGCTGGTTGCTGCTGATGCCCGGGTGGGACCAGCCCTGAGCCATGCATGCCCCTAGTACCACCTTAAGCATTTCCACATGGTCATGCCAGTTATCTATGGAAGCCACTGAACTTTTGCAATAAAACAGGCCTAAGGTATCTCACTTTCAGTAGACTAGGTTCCTAGTGAGCCTCCTTTTTGATTCTAATTTTTATTAATACGTGTTTGCAGTACACAGTGATTACATTCATTGTGAGGAGTGGGTACATGTACACAGCGCATCTTCATTCTTTTTCCATTCCCTTCCTTTCTTTCCTCCCCCCCACCCCCCTCCATCCTTGGTCCGCTTCACTAGCGAGCCTCCGGGGAAAAGTAATTGGAAATTGTATGTGCAAGCAACTGGGTTTTGTTGTTGTGGTTGAATTGTTGATTCTTAGCCAGTCTGAATAATGACTTTAATTTTAGACTAATTGATGTTAAGTCATTGTAGCCATCCAGGTGCAAGAAACTAAAATGCATTTTTCCTGGTGTGAACTTCATCTCCTTGAACAGCCTGGCCCCGCTTCCCCTTGTGATCTGTTGCAGCTGTGGTTCCCAGCTACGAATACCCTTCTGCTGTCCCTGTCCCTGACTGCTACAGCCCGTCTCCTTCAGCTTTGGGATATAGGAGGCCGAGCCAGGCTGGCGCCTCGGGAGAAGCCGCCGTGCCCGTCTGAGGCTGGTTGCTGGAGGCAGCTCCTGACTGCATGTAACCTGGCTTCTAGCACCATTGTGCTCACAGCTCCTGGCTCAGCTTGGGGGGAGGGTGGCAAATGGGGAACTGGACTGACTTTTTTCCCCCCTATACCTTTGGATCCTTTGATTTAGACTCGTATTTTTAATTACTTTTTTCCTAGTATTTCTTCCGAAAAGCATCGTGGTATTTAGACTTAACTTTCAAATAATATTTTCCTTTTAGTTGTGTTCTTGAGTGTAGATGGGAGAGAGACTCATCAGTGTGGTGGTTGCTCCTAGAAGTACATGCAGTGTGTTTGTGAGAAGAGAGATGAAGGCAAACTTAATCTATCCTTGAGGGCCAGAGGGAGAATCTCACAGCAGGAATATTTTAGTCAAGCTTTAAGGGATGATAGGAAGAGAGACAAGTATGGGCTTTAGGAAGCAGGAAGAGTGGTAAGAAAGACAAATATATTATGTCAAGGAGGTATTATGGTTAGAGGACAAGGAATAATCCAGGGTGAATGGGACAGAAGGCCTTAGTGTTATGCTGTGCTGTGCTGTTCTGTGCTGTACTGTGCTGGGCTACGCTATGCTGTGCTTATATTTTGTCCTCCAGTCTCATGATTCTCAGCCTTCAGAGTCTGTAAGAGTTTGCAATGGAACTTCTTAAATTTGAATGTCTCGAATTTTAGGCATATTCTACATCATTCATGTCATTGCTACTCAGAGTGTCCTCAGAAAGGTGCTGCTCCCACTTGTTTCAAGTTCATGATGAAACATTCGTAGAAGTTGACAGTAAGCATTAAGTAATTTGTTTGATATTCAAGTGTAGGGGTTTTATAGATCAGTTTATGGAAGTCGTACTTATACATGATGAAATCCACAAGTTTAAAGAGGAGTTAGGTGAGTTTTGAGGGATACACAGTCATATTAACTCGCCCTCAGCCAAGTTGGAAAATTCCTGTCACACCAGAATGTTCCCTCTTCCCTTGCCCTACCCCAGCCACTGATATGTTGTTATATTTTGTTAACTCCCTAATTTCACATTCTGTCATATAAATAAAATAATATTGTATATTCTTCGTTACTAGAATTTTTTCTTTCATTAAGCATAATGCTTTTGGTATTCATTTATGTTATCATATATATGAGTCACTTATTTTTTTGCTAGGTAATATTCCATAATATGGATACACCACAGTATTTCCCATCGTCTAGTTGATAGAAGTAGAGTTGTTTCTGCTTTGAGGCTCTTTGGGGTTTTTTTTTTGTTTTTTCTCTTCTAGGGATCAAACTCAGGACCTTGTAGCTTTGGAGGTAGGCGTGGTGCTGCTGAGCTAAATCTCCGGCCCACTGCTTTGAGGCTCTTATGAACAAAACTCTTAAGAGTATTTGCATATTGATGCTTCAGTGCACCTGTATTTCCATGTCTTGGGTTCTGGGTACCCTAGGATTAGGATGGTTTGGTTTATTTCTAGGAGGAGCAGTGTTGTAACACTGGGTGGCATGGGCTTTGGGGAGAGGAATGGATATTATGGCATATGTGAGGTACTACAATAGAGTAGATTCATCTTATTTTAAGCTTTTAACCTTATTTTAACCAGACCTCCTGATCTCTCCTATTTCAAACTTTACCTAGTTTTTATGTACATCACTCTTATATACAGAAAATTAGAATATGAGGCAGCAGTTTAGTTAGTTTTAGCTTTACCATGCTGGGACCTGTTGGCAATAGAGCAAAATGCACATGACTTAGCAAGATCTCTTGTTGGATAACAAACCACTCCAAACTTAATGGGAGAGCTGTCATTTATTATTCTGTGGTCCTAAGTGCAGACAGGACACAGTGGAAGGCATCTGGTATTGCCCATAGTGATGGGCGCCTCATCCAGGAAGATTTAAACAGCCTGGGTGATGCTGAGCTGGAGCTGGAATCTTCTGGGTCTTTTTCCCTTACATGCCTGCTGACAGGGATGGGGTCCCTGAGGGCTTGGTGCAGTCGGAATTCAATTGCAGCAACTACACAAGACCTCTCCTGTTACTGAGCCTTCTCAGAGCCCAGCAGTGGAGTTCCAAGAGGGAACTGTCTGGAAGGGAGACCCTGAGATCAAACATCAGAAGAACAAGATTTCAAGAAAAGCAAGAAGTTTTCTAATGTGACCTCCAAAGTCACATAACGTCAGTCCCAGATACTCTATTGGTCCAAATATCTGAACCCACCAAGACTCAAGATAAGAAGCATTAAGGAATTTGCAGAGTTTTTTTGAAATCCCCCAAAGACATCCTTGGAATTATAATATCTCTTAGAGCAAGGCCAGAACAGGCTAGGGGCGGCATGGGGGGGGAGAATCTATTTGTACTAATCATAAATTTCCTAAGAGCTTGGTACCAGTGTGACAAAAGGGGAATACTTTGTTGTTCTTATATGGCTTTCTTGGAAGACTGAGGTAGGAAGATTACAAGTTTGAGGCCAGTCCAGGCAACTTAGCAAGACCTTGTGTTAAAATTTACAAAGACTGATGATACATAGCTCAGTGGGAGACCGTGGACCGTGTGCAAGGACTTGGATTCAGTCCCTAGTATCCCACCCCTATAATGAATAAACAGAACAGAAACTATTGCATTTTGTGTAGTCATGGAATTTTCTATTGCAGGTTTAGTCTCCCTAATCAGAAATCCAAAATACTGCAATCCAAAACACTTTTGGTCCAAAGCGTTTAGGATAATGGAGATTCAACTTGTATCTGAAACATTTCTCATCACTTTTATATCTGAAGGCACGTGTTATAAAGCCTCCCCACCCTGTCCTCATTTTCCCTGCCCCCCCCACCAGACAGTTGCCACTTTTAATTTTTGAATCAGTCAGAGGTTGTTATAATCTGTTGTAATAAAATCCTATTGTATGGTCCTAGTGTAGCATATTTATCCAATTCTTTATGGACAAATATGTTACTTGTATACAATATTTAGCAATTTTTATACTAATAACAAACAGTACTGTGTATAATAAAGAATATTTCAATAAAAATCTTATAAATTTATAATTTTCCATGAGCAGCACACATCCTGAAAGTTAAAGCGGATGGTCTATACTTGTAATTTTGATAACTACTGCAATATCATATTCCTTAGTTTGTCAAAAGGTTAAAAGCTTACATGCATGCTGCCAGCAATGTGTGAAAGTGTTTGTCTCCCCTCAGCTTTGCTGCCAACTGTGTTATCAGATGTTTTTATTTTTGTCCTTCTGGGTAAATAAAAGACAGTAACCTGATTCAGTTTTGTCTTGCATTTTTCTTAAGTAAACTTTTCATGTGCTTAAGGACCATTTTTCTTTCCTTATACGTGACTGTTGTTTGCCTATTTTAAAAATTAAATTATTGCTCTTTTTTCTTACCTACATTTAGGGCCTCTCTTACTTTTTTTTTGGACCAGGGATTGAACTTGGGACCTTGCACTTGCGAGGCAGGCAGCAGAACCACGGAGCTAAACCCCTGGCCCCAAGGGTCTTACTTTTATTTTTTTCCTTGGAAAGTGTTTTGTGGAATGGGGAAATAAATGAGAGGTGATAGATGAAAGAACAAAATAAAAACCAAGTAAACATTGAATAAAATCAAGCATGCTAAATCTGCTTAGTTACAGATACTGGTTCCTGTATAGTTGGTTTTATCTGACACTGGATGATAAAATATATAAGATTAAATGATAAAGGAAAATCCTGAGACACAAAGCAACAGTTACACTCCTACTTACCTTTATTTATTTACATTGTTATTTACTTGAAAAAACTATAAATACTACTGAAAAATGTTTAGTGCTGTTGGTTAAGGATACAAAATTTCAGTTAAACAAAATGGATAAACTCTGGAGAGCTGCTGGACACTATGGTGAGTATATTAATAACAATAAATTGTTTACTTAAAAATTGCTAAAAGAACAGATATTCAGTGTTTTCTTCACGAAAAGTTTAGGTGTATGAGGCAGTGATTCATATACACATATCAAAGGTCATGCTGTACAATATAAACAAATAGTTTTTGTCAGTTTAAAAATGAAATTATTTTTGAACTATCACTCATTGTAATCCTTAAGTATCACATTCTATTTTTAATGTTTTTACACTGTGACTCTCATGTATACCATATTAAGTAGTAACATCATAGGACATATTAATTTTATCATAGGTGTTTTTGTATTACAGTTTACTGTATAATAGACATTTATATAATTATGATTTTTAGTGCTGCCATTAAAATATACTAGAATATCTAAGCAGTTTTCTAATTTTGGATATTGAAGTTGTTAGAATGTTTTTGTTATTGTAAGTACTACTGCTCCAAATATTTTTCTTTATTTATCATTTTGCATTTGTTTAATTATTTCCTTAGGATAAATTTTCCATTGAAATCACACAATAAAGCATGAGTATTTTTTTATCAATCTTTGCATATATTGACACATTGTTTTTCAAACTGTTATAAAAATATAAAGCGTAACCAGCAATAAATGAGAATACTGGACCTAACCACATTGCCAGGATTGGGCATAACATTGTTTCTCCCAAATAAAGATCTTTTAGTGGCTTAAAACGTGACATCATTGCTTTGTTGGTTTTCACGTCTCCAGTTGCTCACTGGGCGCTTTCAGGGTTGTGTACGTCACCATGAAATATTCTGACCCCCCCCCCCCAGGTCGGCTGCTCTCCGACCGCGGCCACCTGGTCAGGAGTCGTGTCCACTGCCCCCGCCGCTCGGCACCCGTCTGGCTGTTCGCCTACTGGGAGGCGCTCAGCCGGGCACCAGCTTTCCTGCCTGCCCCTGCCTGCCCACGGAGCGAGCCCTCAGCCCTCTCACTGTCATTTTCTTGTCTTGGTGGCACTTCGAACACTGTTTATTTCTTCATCCCTCGAACAGATCTTCTGTCGAGGCTCACATTTCTTTGCCTTCGTAGCCTTGTCCTTTCGGTTGTACAGGACAGTGGCGGTGGCGGTGTCCACAGCAGAGCCCCTCTCCGCTCCGCCCCAGCCTCGCCCATCTGCTCCGGGGCCGCCCCTCAGCCTCCCTGTGCTGCACCTGCTCCTGTGCCTTTAGAGAGGCCTCCGCGTGGGATTTCCTGTCGCCTTTCTCCACACTTCCTACCTGCATCGGTCACCTCCACCCCCAGTAACACATTATCACGGCTCCCTTGCACCAGGAGGGTGGGTACGGATTGGCTTAGGGCCTCGCCACGTTGAAATTTCTTCTTGAGCTCAGCCCAGCAGGCAGCTGGGAGGATTTGTTCCCGGTGATGACAGGGGTGAGGTTCCCGTGTTCCGTTCTCTCCGCTGCTGGGGTCCCTCTTGCACTGGCCACAGGGCCGTGCACCGCTTCACGGCAGGCAGCAGGGCTCCCGCCCACCCACGTGGAGTGTCGCGGAAATCCGTGCTTTTCATACGTTCCAGGTGGAAGGGTGGGATTTCCACAGCTCGTCCTCTGGCGGTTTGGAATTTCAGCAACTATCTCCGCCCATCTCCGGATCCTTCTCATCTTTTCGTGTTTATTGGGAATTACATTCATCTCAGGGGCCCTTTCATCAGCTTTCCCAGCAGTGTGACCCGCCTCGGCTTCATATATGTGAAATACACCCTTAGAGTTCGTGGCATGGACGTAACCGAGCAGGACGCTTCTCCTCTGGAATAGCCGGGGCTGGGCATGCGTTTCACGGCCCGTGTCGTTGGGGTGGCTCCTACCGAGGATAATCGTGACGGTGTTTCAGGGAAGGTGAGGCTCCGAAAGACAGGACACACGTTCTGCATGTTAACAGGCACCGTGGCACGTTTTGAACAGAGGTCCCTGCATAGTGAGCCCCTCAAGCACAGAAGCCTGCCTTCCTTTCTCTTCTGTAACCTGTACGAAGTAGGGTGAATATTTAATCAAAGCAAGAAAAGATTCCAGAAAAAAGGAAAGTAGAGGCACAGAGAAAGGGAACCTGGGTGGCTGCCCCCAAGCCTTGCAACTCGGCTCTCAGGGTTACTGGTGCGCAGCGTGGAGGGGTCAGTGCCTGGGTAGTCTTTATAGTTTCCTACACAGTTGTCTTGTTTTCTGTTT
Source organism: Heterocephalus glaber (assembly GCF_053883595.1). Classification (NCBI taxonomy): domain Eukaryota; kingdom Metazoa; phylum Chordata; class Mammalia; order Rodentia; family Bathyergidae; genus Heterocephalus; species Heterocephalus glaber. Next base: position 5,859,928 of record NW_028258315.1, read on the forward strand.
GTAGCTGGAGCACAAGATCGCATCGGCTGGGCTTTTGGCCTAGGCTTAGAAAGACTGGCCATGATCCTCTACGACATCCCGGACATCCGCCTCTTCTGGAGTGAGGACGAGCGCTTCCTGAAACAGTTCCGCCTGTCAGACATCAATCAGAAGGTGTCGTTCCAGGTAAGATGACTTTCCAAGAACTGAGTAAGTATCATAAAAACGGTCGTTGAGGATTAGGAGGACTGCATAGGATACTCAAAAACCATGGAGTTTTAAAATAATATAAATTTGAAAAGAACCTTTTATTTCTATTATTATTGTTATTATTTTTTTGGTACCGGGGATCAAACTCGGGTCCTTGTGCTTTCGAGGCAGGCAGCAGAACCACTGAGCTAAATCCCCACCCAAAAAGAAGCTTTTAAATGGAGGCCTATAACCACTCCAGGGGCTCATAAACTTCAGAAATGGTATGCAGAAGTAAAGGGATTTAGCAGTCTTAGTAGAAGCAGGGAACCAACCTTGAGCTTTGTTAAGTGAAATTCTCATCTTGATCACTGGCGATATGTTTCTCATGAAGTTTATCTTTTCTCATAATAATATAGACATACTGGCTTATGATTAGTGTTTGCAAAGTAGTAAATACCATTTTTATCATTTTACTTTCAGTGTCCCGATAAAAATGGATCATTTATAAAAAGCACAGACTTGGGTCTATTTTTTAACCCAGATTTAAAGTCTCTATCTTCTAACTGGAGTATTAAATTCACTTCCAGTTAATATAATTACCTATATGACTGGTCTTAATGCTGTCATCTTTTTTATTTCTCCCCTAATTTCACCACCTATTCTTTATTCTATTATTTTAAAAGTGAGGTTTATTGCTTTCATTTTTGCCTTCCATTTTCTTTCCTCCATAGCTGTTTAGTTTTACTTTATATGAATTTTAAGTGGTGACCCTAGATTATAATATGCATAATTAATCACACATCACCATGAAAAAATCTTATACAATTTTGTGAAATATTTAACAACCTTATATTACTACAATTCTATTTGCCTCTCCATTGTATTGTCATATTTTATAATTCCATAATATATTGCAGTATTTACTTCCAATATTCAATTTTCTTTTGAAGAAATGAAAACTGTATTGCTTCCTTTTTCTCTTGATGTTTCCTTGCTGATACTGACTCCTCGCTGTGCATCTTGGTTTTTCTCTGTGGTCTTGTCCCTTTAGTCTAAAGAACTTTTGTTGTAGTGCAAGCTGCATTTTCTCAACCTTTTTTATCTGGAAATGCCTGTGTTTTGCCTTCATTTTTTAGGGATGTTTTGCATTACTACAGGTGTCTGCATTGCCAAATTTTGGGGGGGGGGGGTTGCAGCTTTTTTTTTTTTTTTTTGATACTGGGGATTGAACTCGGGGCCTTGCGCTTGTGAGGCAGGCGGCGGAACCACTGAGCTAAATCCCCAGCCCTTTTGCAGCTTTTTAAACGCGTTGTTTCACTGCTTTTATTTTTTACTTTTGTCTTCACCAGTTTGACTTATGTATAATTTTCTGTTTGTTATCCTGCTTGTGTTGGGTTAATGTCTTTTGAACATTTTGGAAAATTCTCGAGTAGTTTCTCTTCTAACAGTCTGCATCATGTAACAAGGGTCCCCTTCTCTCCAGTTGCCATTACCATGCTCCTGGTTTCCTCCAAAGCTTTCCTGAACAGGGCTCTTGACATTCATATCTCTACCATCCACTGCGGTGTGATAAATTAGATATTCTCTATAGGTTTTCTCTTTCATGCTCCTCACTTCCCTCTTAGAGCACCAGAGTCTTTAGCATCCATATTCCTTCAACACTACGTTCTAGGCAGCTAGCCTTTTTATATTACAGCGCTCAAAATTCTCTACACACTGACCAATTCCAAGGCCATGTCCACATTCTTAGGTGTTGGTAACAAGCAGCACCTTACTTCCAGACTCCTAGATATGTATTACTTTCCTGTGGGGCTATGACAAATTCCCACAGATGCAGTGACTTAAAATGGCATAGATGGATTATCTTATACTTGTAAAGGGCAGAAATCCCGAATCAGACTGCCTGAAAATGAGTGTCAGCAGGGCTGGTTCCTTCCAGAGGCTCCAGGGAGAATCCGTCCGCTTGTCACAGACTCCAGAGACTGTCCTGTCCCTTGGCTCCTGACTACATGTCAGGGCCTTCCCCTCTGCTTCCACTGGGTCTCATCACTCCTCTCTGCATTTTCAGCCCCTCGTCCTGCTGGAGGGAGTGAGGCCTTACCCTTGTAGCTAGTCTATTGAACTCCTCAGAAGCCATTGTTGAGGTCTCCTAAGTAGGAAACTCAGCTTCCGTGATTTTAATTCTGGGTTTCCATTTCACACTTTCTGAGTTACAAGCATTGCCTGTTAGGTGTCTAACTCCCTGGTCAGGGCTTGACACGCGGGGGGACCTGTGTGGTGCTCGGCGGCCCCAGTGTCACCCCACTCTGCTCTCACTGCCCACACTCGCACTTCTGTGCGGCCTTCGTCCCGGTGTTCGTGCTCCCTGTGTGTGCTCCTGCTGACTGCCCTAAAGAACTGACTGTTCTTTTGGTGCCCTGAACTGAATAGTCAGCCATCCAACCTTTATTCATTCTTTAAATGTTTATAACCAGTCCAGAATTATGAATTCAGTACGTAGTCATACATGGAGTAATGCTTGTTACTGAAAATTACTCAGCACTGCATTTTATTTACACAGTCTGCTTACAAGTCATTAGCCACACGTCTGACCCCAGAGGCTTTCTAATAACTCAGAAGTATTGGCTGATTTCCGCCCCCCGTTGAGGGTTTCCCCAGCCCCTCTCTGCAACCAGAGATACTCAGGCACTCCTTACTGCAGCAGGTGGTTGAGGATGAGCGGGCAGTGCCTGTGAGCCTCGCCCCCACAGTCAGTCATGCTGGGTAGTTGACGCTCACCTTGGCCTTGCTCCATGGCAAGCACTGTCCTAGAAGCGCTGTGAGCCTTCATTTCGTCTTTCAGAAAGCTCTGCGTTTCAGTGTCACCGATAGTCATCTCAATAAGCAGCATAAGCACAGTCTTGTTCATTCAAGGCTTCAAGGAGGCAGCAACCTGACTTCAAATTCATAGGTGAATTTTTTAGAGCCAAGAGATTTAAATTTTTCTAACAAATCAATAATTAGTTGTACAACTTGCAGAAAAATAAAGTTTTGATTTTAAATGACCTACTTTGTGAATTTATTAGCAGCAAACTGCACATGTTAACTTTTCTCAGAATTTAATATGCAGATGAATCGGCTGTGGATTTGATCAAACAGGGATTCTAATTCAGTAGGTTTGGCATAGGGGCTGAGATTCTGCATTTCTACCCTACTCTTGGGTGCTGGTTGACTGTGAGCAATGCTTTGAATGGAAGCAGTGATGAACAAAATTATTTACTTTGTCAGGGCCTCAGCTCTCTCGACCGTAGAATGTGGTCAGATCTTCTGACCAGGTGGTTAAGCTTACTTTCCCTCCTGCTGTCTTCCCATTTTAGGGTTAGTATAGCTGTTCCCTTAGCAGATCTATAATTTATGATGGCTTTTGCAATTAACCTTGAAAGTCTTTTCTTTACTCTTGCCCTAAATCTTTTTACCAGCATTGTAATATTTTTAGTTTTAAAGAGCTACCTAAGATTTCCTCCACACCTCCCCTTTCTCCCTCCTTTCTTCCTTCCTAATTTGTATTTGTCCAGATGAGAGGATTGTGTGAATAAATTCATACAGTTTAGATGCACATTTAAAAAGTATGTGTAAGTCAGAGATGTACATGTGCTGTTTAATTTGTGAAAGTATTACTATTTAAATCAGAACAGAAGTGGAACTAGGTTTGATGAAATAAGAACCTGGAAGGGGAAAGAATCCGGTAGGCTTCAGCAGGACAGTGACTGTGAAAGGGCCTCGAATCCCCTCAGCTATCACTGGGAGCAGCAGTGCCCAGAGCCAGGGGACTGGCAGGGCCCATCTGCGCCCTGGGGCTGGCACCAGTCATCAGCATTGGGTGCCGGTTGAGGATGGGAGCTTCTCAAGGGCAGCCTTGGCTTTTCCCCTACTTGCACTCTCTGGCAATTACAGCCCAACACACCAGCCATCTGAACATTAATTTACTGAGATGGTATAATACTTGCTACTGTAGGATGCTATGTGCAACCCACTGAACTATATCTTTTGCCTATTGTTACAGCTTTTATGTGCCACAGTGGAGGAGTAGATGCTACACATCCATTTTACCAGTAATGAAACTGAGGCTTGGCAGCACCAAGTAACTCAGTCACCATGATTCTACTAGTAAATGGCAGAGCCAGGACTTTAAGCAAAGGCAACTCCAGAGAGCTCTCATGTAGAGCTAGTGAGCTTCATTGCTACCTCCACCAAGGTGCTATGCTGGATGCTGGAGTCAGGAAGGAGAAATTGATAGTTCCTGACTTCTAGTTATTTCCAAATAGGAAGAAGAGACAGACCTATCAAGAGACATAACAATAACTTGGAACAGTCGTGGATGTAGAATTTCAGTCATAGTGACCAGTGAATGTGAGGTCAAAATTTTCTTCTTTTCTTTAATCCTTTTTTGGGTAGTTAATTCTTTAAATCTTTCCATGTTTCTCCAGAATTGTATGAGGGTTTTTGCCTGTGATCGCTTGCTAATCTTGCTAGCTCCTAAATCTGCTTTCATTGTCATTATCATAAACAGTGTCTGACAGACTTAAAGTAGGATTTGGTAGTGTTTCCTCATTCTATTCCTAAATAAACCCAGCTGAGAGAATCCCATGAGCTTCATTGTGCTGTGATGAAATTAATGGCTCTGAAACTTTTTTAAAATTTATTTTCATGTGCATTTTCCCTGCCTCACCAAAATTCAAAGTATTTTGCATATTTTTTTTTTTGCTGCAAGAGATGTTTAGCCCAGAAGAAAGTAATAGCAAGGGAAGAAGGAGCAATGGGAAGATGACCAACAATGGCAGGTGTTCAGGGAGCATTGGTGACTGGCAAATGAGGAGAGGTGGGGTGATAAAGAAATAGACACATATGTGTTGGGAATAACTACAGTACTTACATAGAGAGCATTTATAGCAGAGACTGTCACATGGTGCCTAAAATCCATGTTAACTGCTACTCGTATTTCTCCAGCACCAGTATTACATCACTGTTGCTACCACCATCACCACAACTGCTGCAAAACTTGCCCTGTTTGAGGGCAGCAGCCTAGATCATGTGGCTCTTGGTCCTTCATGCCCTCAGTTTCTGTTTTCGGATTGCTTTGCTGGCATGGGTGTTAGCTAACCCCAGCCTTGGGACACTAGGGCATTTCATTGACCCATAGCTTATCAAACCCTATGGATTAAAGCTCTATGTTTAATTGGAGCCACCGTCCTCAGAGGCTTGAGGATTTATGACTGCTTTTTATTTCTGTGAGAATAGATCTTGTTATATGTTTTATATATTTAGAGAATAGCAACTACCAGTACTTTCTTGTTTATTAAGGTATTTAACAGAAAGTCTTCAGCACCTTCTTGCACAATTGCCTTGTACTGTAGTTCACAAAAGTGTGGGTATTGTGAACTTTATGGGCACGCACATTTAATATCCTATTATATTTTCTTAGCTATTAACCTAATGTAAATGTACAAAAACTTTCTGTTGATAGATAACACATTAACCTTAAATCTTGCCAACATTTATAAAATTTGATAAATTATAGGTAATATGTTTTAAGAATCATCTATATGTCTAGATGGTATTTCTGTCACTGGAATCAGAGGATACTTCTGTGCTGTACAGAATCATCTAAACTGGTTGCTAAAGGTTGATGGAACATAAAATTACAGAGTTTTAGAAAGAGATCATCAGAACATGGACTGGGTGCAAGTACAGGTTTGAAGGAACTGGCGTAGAAAGCAAGAACATGTCACCTCAGTGGTGATGGGCAAGTCAGTGTTTTTCTAGGTGTGAATACGAAAAGAACTTGTTACAGCTAGTGCTAAGGGTACCAAGAGAAGGTGCCATGGTACCAGGGCTCTAGAACCCCAGGAGGTTTCCCAGGCCTCCCCCCTCAGGAAGCACCAAGATTACTTCACACAACAAGGTCCAGAGGCAGGACATCACGGGAGGAAGAGCGAGAGAACATTTCCAGAAGTCCTTTCAGCTTCCCTCACATCTCCTCTTCAGGGTAGTTGGAATGTCCTGTAAAGCTCACCCGCTATTTTCTGATATTTTTGAAAATGTCAGGCTATCTAAGCTCTTGTCAATAACCTTTCTGCTTTTGCATTATTCCACAACCAACCAGCACCACTAGATGTGTACAATCAAGCCCCATCTACAGGTATCTTTTATACTGCAGCCATTTAAAAAAATTGTCTCTTACGAAATGGAATGATGAGGGCTATTGGAAAATGACTCCAGGCCAAAATCTTTTATCTTCTGCTGACTAATGGTTGCAATCTCCTTTTAGTTTCATACTTTGATCCTTAGTTAAACATAAAATGTTCCTTTTGCCCAGAACTGGCTATGCCTACTTTCGTAAAAACAATGGATAAGATTAATTGGCAGTATGTGACTATGAAACACTTTTTATTTCTGTTCAAAATCTAGTACAGAAACTAGTTGCAGTGACAGATGCCTGTAATCTTAGCAACTCAGGAGAGTAAGGTAGGAAGATCATAAGGTTGTGTCCAGTCTGGGTGACTTAGAGACACCATCTTAAAACGAAAAACTCAAAAGGGCTGGGTTTTGTAACTTACTGGTAGAGCACCCCGGGTTCATCCCCAGTACAAAAACAAACAAAAAAGAAATCTAATATGGGAAGCAGGGTCACCATGGAACATTCACCTAAACTAACTCTGTTGACCAAAAGGAAAAAGAGCTGAAATATTAACTTCAAGGTCACTCAGCCTAGGAATGAGACCTCAGTTATCAAAGAGGTAACAAATGTGGATCACAGTCAATTCAAGTGGAAAATTCAAAGTTCATATTAATGTTCTGGGACCAAATGAAATCAAAGTAGTTTACCTCACTAAGAGTAGTCAAGACAGGTAGGTGTAATTATTAAAGCCTTTACTTCTTCCTGTGCAAAAGAACAAACAGATCTCTTCACTGTTTCAATTAGAGCCATGCCTGCCTCTTTACTTAGAGGATGAGAGGAGGATTTGGGTTCATCTGAGACGTTAGGATTAAAGACTGCCCATGTTTAGACAGAGAGATGAGGATAGCTTTACAATTACATTCTGGCCCAGCTTTTCAACCCGTGTGCATTTATTTTGGCATTTTTTAATGTGTAATCTTGTGGTTTCAAAAATGAAGAATGGTTAAAAAGGTAATTTATATAGCACATAGCTTTATTATTTCTATCACTTGGCTAGGTAATGAATAAAATGTTTTCTTTTAGTGTGAGAGAATAATTTATATCTAAAGGGCCTCCCTATGAGATATATAAATTGTAATCATAAGATATAACTATCAAGGATATTGAATTATAAATAGGTGACCCTTGTAAGAATCCATTTGGCAGAGTTTGAACTGCAGGTTAACTGCTGATTGAGAAGCAATTTTGTATTCCTTTTCATTCATTTTTAAAATGATGAAAGATCCTAAACATGTCTGTGGATTTGATTGCAAGCAGCAATGTAGAACGATGAGCCCACGACCCTGCTATCTACCTCCCTTGAACCCTTAGATTTGAGCCACAAATTCTTTTTAAGTGTAAAAACTTTAGAAATGCAGTTGAAACACCTTGGTTTCCTTGGGGTGCCATCCCCCTCCCTGTTGTGTCCCCTGGAGGTCACCACTCACTTCAGTTCCATGTCTGCCATTCTTCCTTTATCACTACATTTGCACATGCCCAAAAGCAATTTGTAAGATTGCTTCAAAATTATTATCACATGGCCAGAATTGTTAAAAAATAGAAATCCAGAGATGTTTTCTGAGGGATTTTATAAGCAAGTTCTAAAGTTTGTATGGAAATGTAGTGGGCCAATAATACTCAAATAACCAAGTTAAAGAATTCATTTCATCTGATATCAAGCCTTTGGGAAAATCTGCAGTAAGCGTTAAGAACATGATCTGAATACAAGGATAAACACCTATGCCCAAGGAATGCAGTAAGAGGCCAGAAACCCACCTGTAAGCACGATGCTAGATTTCGACAGCTCTGAGCAGTGGCAAGAGGAAACTTCTCCATGGCAATGGAGCAGGGATAATCGGGGGTCTGTATGGTAAGAATGAAACGTGACCTCACGGTCCTCATTATTCAAAAATGAATTCCAAGAGGTTTGTAGATCTAAATGCAAAAGAGAATTTATTAGCTTGCTGCCTTTGAGAAACTCATTTTAGCACGAGTGATTCTTTGATTCTTATTGGAGTAAATTGAATTGAAGAGATTGAGCTAAATGAACTATGGTAATGTAAAATTAAAACATAATTAAATATATGATCTTGAAAGTTTTGAATGAGTATCTAAAGTGGTTGCTATAATTTTTTTGTAAAGCATTTTAGCAAATTAGCGATGTTTCCTTCTAGTTTGCTAAGAGTTTTTATCATTAACGGATGTTAAAACTTATCAGACCCTTTCATTTATTGTGGGGTGATCTCACGATTTTTGGGCATGATTGTATAATTGTAGTGAAATTTGATGATTGTTTTTTGAATGTTAAACCAGTAGCCTATTCCTGTTTTTATATTTTTATATCATTGAGGATTTTATTTGCTATTATTTGTTTAGTGTTTCTAAATGTGTGTTTAGGGATGAGATTGGCCTGTAGTTTTCTGTTTGTTGTATTCTTCTCAGGTTTTGGCATTAAGATGATGCTACCCTAGTAACACTCATTTAGAAGTATTTTCTTTTTGTACATTTTGGAAGAGTATTTTGAAGGTTGATGTTTTTCTTTCTTGAATGTTTGATCACACTGAACTAGTGAAATCATCATCATCTAGGAGTGGAATTTTCTTTCTGAAAAGCTTTTAATCAAAAACTGTATTTCCTAATAACTTTCACGTTATTCAAATTTTCCATTTTATTTTGGGGCAGTTTTGATAAATTATATTTTTCTAGGAAGTTGTTTATTTCAACAAATTTTCACATGTATTATCAGAAAAGTTCTTATGCTCTTATTCTTCTCTTATTATGCTGACATTAAAAACCACAACTTGCCGGGGGTTTAGCACAGTGGTGCTGCTGCCTGCCTTGCAAGCGCAAGGTCCTGAGTTCGCCCCGGTACCCAAAACAAAATTCCATTTAAAAAAACCCCACAACTTCCTTTTAATTTGTCATTAATTAAGCACCTTTTCTAGCATTTATCAAATGTTGTGCTCACTGCTTTTGCGTAGTAAATTTTCTCTTAAGAGTTTTCATTTCTACTTTATGAAGTATATAATTTGAGTATTTTTTTGTGAGGGGTTATACTCTTTGTTTTGTTTTTTGGTTTTGTTTTATTTTGTTTATGGGGGATTATTGATTGTTTTTTGATTCTGCTCATTGAACCCAGGGCCTCAGTCTTGCTGAGGACTTGGTCTGCTGATGGACTACACATCCAGCCCTGGTGCCTGCATTCTTGAATGGTAATTTAACAGTGTATAAAACTCTTAAAGAACAGCCACTTTTTAGCATTTTGGAGGTACCACTTAGGCATTTATTCTACAGACATCTTCTGATCTCAATGAAATTGTCATTTCTTTGTAGTCAATAGTGCCTTTTGTCTTAGATAATGTTTAAGTCTTTCTCTTTGCATTTAATGTCCTTTAATTTTAATATGATGCACCTCAGTGTAGACTTCTTTATCCCACTGAGTACTAGAATAGTACTTTTGTTCTTTGTATTCTAAAATGAACTCATACTCTGGTTGTTGATTTAGTTGGTTGTGTTTTTCATAAAATTTTTCTGGGCTTGGAAATCTTGTTTTTCACGATCATTAGAACACATTTCTTTTGACCTCGTGTTTTTTGCTAGTCCCCATCCATCTTGTCTGCCAGCTTTGTATGCCCTCTGCTTACTCCTTAGTGTGCCCTCCTTGAGAACTGGTTTTGAATGACATTTTATAGTGCCTACCTCTTCATTACATTGTTACCAAATCAGTAGAGTTTTGGCTCAAAGAGTATTGAGTATTTCTTTTACCCTTGACTCACAGATTCCTCTAAGGAAGGGAGGAGGTGACTCAAAGCATGAATGCATGGCAGCATCATGACAGGACTTGAAATGAGACCCCCAAAGAAGGAATCTGCTTCACATTCAACTTTTGGGCTAAGGTGCTCCTTGCTCACCAGGACCCAGTCTTGCAGTGGTGTCCCTGTGTGTCGCAGTCAGCCCTTTTCTGCCCCGACAGCCATGGCACTCTGTTCTCATGGACACACCCACACTTAGGAAGCGTGAGCAACTCCATTCTTTCTCCTCTCAAACACAAAAGTAGGCTTTGATGTGTGAGACAAATGGATATTCTTAAAGTGCTAATCTTGATTCTGTATATTTTAAATGTGTCAACTATACAAAATGTAAAATGTATCACGTAACCATTTTATATTTAGTTGGACATTAACTACATTTACATTGTATAACCATTACCCAAAGCCAGTGATGGTGAACCTATGGCATGCATGCCACAGCCAGCTGTTTGTCATTATTGAAAGCTCTAAAAGGTGCAGCATCACTGCCCAAAGCCATCTCCTGAACACTTTTCACCTTGCAAAACTGAAACTGTGTTTGTTGTATAATTGCTCCCCATCCCCACCTTAGCCCCTGAAAACTACCATTCCACATTCTGTCTGCATGAATTTAACTCCTCTGGATACCTCGTATAAGTGAAATCTTGCAGTATTTGACTTTTTGTGACTAGTTCATTCATGTTGTAGCCTGTGTCAGAATTTTCCTCCTTTTTAAGGCTGAATAGTATTCCATTTTATACCACATTTTGTTTATTCATTTATCTGTCAATGATTACTATACACATGGGTATACAAATAACTTCTTTTCATTCTTAATTGATGTATAACAATTGCACATACTTATGGGGCACCATGTGATGGTTATACATGTATGAGTTATATTCAAATTAGGGGAACGTTCTCAACAAACTTCATTTCATTGTGGTGAAATACAGATAGCTCATTTAGCCTCTACTTTATGGTTTTTTAGTTATATATTTAGAAGTAGAATTTCCAGGGCATATGGAAAGTCTATTTTAAACTACCATACTATTTTTCATAGTGACCACACTATTTTATATCCTTACCAATGATACAGAAGAGCTTCTCCACATGCTTGCCAAACTTATTTTCTGGCTTGTTTGTTTGTTTGGTGTGTGTGTGTGTGTGTGTGTGTGTGTGTGTGTGTGTGAATAGCCATCCTAGTGGGTGTGAATTAAGATCTCATTGTGCTTTTGATTTGCAGCTCTCTAATAATTAGCAATATCAATGATCTTTTCATCTATTTGTTGGCCATTTGTATATCTTCTTTAGAAAAATGTCTGTTCAAATCCTTCACCCATTTTTAATTGGGTTGTTACTTTTTGTTCTTTTTATGTACTTATTAAGGAAATCATTTGAAAATTTTGCCACTTACTTGCTAGAAATGAATCACTGACGATACAGATCACAGTGGCAGGCATCTGGTAGAAAGCTCTGTGTACTGTGCATTTTAAAAGACCATACTGGCTACAGAGTAGGTACTGTTACTCCATGTGATGTGTGGGGGCCATTTCCTGCTATCTCCCTTACCCGGATACATATGTAATTGTTGAACACATCCTGGTGTCATCACCCTACATCATGTGTTGAGGTTTCCGAGGTGAGATGGTGGATGGAGGAGAAAGAGTCGCTCTAGCAACCTTTAACACTGATGCCTGTGTCTGTGCATGCACGTGACCGCCTGCCAGGTCCTCCCCTTCATGACCCTGGAGAGTGTGTGTGTGTGTGTGTGTGTGTGTGTGTGTGTGTGTGAGAGAGAGAGAGAGAAAGGGTTGATCTGGGATTTGGGAGCTTTGCACAAAGGCCTATTTAATTAGCTTGTCACTACTACTTTGCCCTGGGCCACTCCCCTAAAACTGTCACTGGTAAAGTAAGTTCAGTCAGATTCTACCAAGGCCATTTTATATTCTGTGATATTGTGAAAGAGAGTAGGATTTCCTCATCTTCTGTACACTCTGCCTCAGATTTCAGTTTCTCTTGACATTCACTTTGATTTCATCTTTTCAGCTTAAAAAAAAAGAAGCATTGGTTAGGAAAATGATTTCTGCTGTTCCTGGATTCTTCTCCTTCAGGAAAATCCCGACCAGATGGAGAAATACCTCCAACAAATTGTGGATTTTAGCTCAAGAAGTCCAAAAAGGAGACAGTGATATGGCAACAGGGAAGGGAGACCAGAGACTTTCCAACCCCCCACCCCCACCCCTGTGCTGCCTCGCCCAGCAGTGTGGCCCTCCTGCCTGCAGCTCCCGGGGGGGTGGGGGGTGGGAAATGGGTCATTTTCCACCCTGCTGTTTGCAAGGGTTGCTTTCCCTTCCACAGGATTGCTGGGTGTCCATAAAGGCAGGGATGTTAAGAATGGCTCCTTCCGAGGGCTCATGATTACCTATGCAGCCATGCACAGTCACCCTCTCTTCTTTCTGTGCCTGTCTGTGTCCCTCTCTCCCTCCCTCCCTCCCTCTCTCTCTCTCCCTCCCTCTCCCTCCCTCCCTCCTGTCTTTTTCTATGTGACAATTTCTGCCACTCTGTCTCTGTCACTCTTTTAATACGTGGTTCAAATTCAAGTTAGAATGTCGGCCTAGCAAGGAAGAAATGGTCTCAGGCTGCATGAAATCCTCAAAGGGAGTTATTTTCCTGCTGTTTATTGAGATGTTAGTTGATGTGTGTGAAATTTGACAGGATTTATCCCAAACACAGAGCATTATCAATTATTCATTCAGAAAATAATTCTAAGCCTCTACTCTTGTGCCAGACCTGTGCTTGACACTGGGGATGCAGAGAATATAGCTCGCTGCTCTGGGCTCGGTCACATCTGGGGCTAGGGGCAGAGCAAAGGGGATGGGGCAGCAATGTGAGGGGTCAGGGCACCAACAGAGTGAAGGGAAGCAGGAGGAAAGCTGAGTCCGTGGTTCATGTAGGGTTTTATGGGGAGTGCTTTGAGATAGTGTGGGAAATGTGGATCAGGCAAACTTTGCACACTGTAGCCTTGGCTTTGAATTTTCTCTGGAAAGCTACTTATTAACAAGGCATCAAATTTCATCCTCATGTTAGATACCCATGTTAGAGCCCAGTGCTGGTACTGTGGTGGGTGGATCAGGGCTGTGAGGGTAGGCTAGGAGTCCACTCATGATCCAACACTCAGGAAGTAATGTGAGATCAAACAGGGCAGAAACAAAGAGAAGAGAGAGGTTTGGGTTTTCAAAGTCTTTGGAGCCCGATGTGAAGTAGAAGTACAGTGACCATCGTGCTGTCGACTGAAACCTGGCTGCCTTTCAGGTTAACTGTTGGTGATTGTGCTGCGCCTACAGGGGCAAAGCAGGACACCCCCTGCCCCCGGCAAACTGGGTGTTTCATTACTGCTAAGTAAAGATAAGCAAGAAACAGGTGAGTGAGACACAGGAGAAAAAGTAGATTTGGAGATGATGAGTCCAGTTTTATTCAAGAGAGTGCATGCACGTAAAAATGTGTACTTTGTTATTCCTGTCATTGTCTGTTTCCGGCGGCATAGCCAGCCTTCAGTTGAGCATGTGGCGGCAGGTGAGGCTGGGCCAGCATGAGCGATCAGGCCAAGGCAGATGGGGCGCTGGAGCAGGGTGTTTCTTGTGACTCCAGGCTGAGCCCCGTGGGAGGACGGTCCAGGGTGGGGCAGGTCTGGGCAAGTGTGTGGTTGTTGCCAAGGTGATGTAGTTGATAAGCACCTAAGGACAAGCTGAGGAGTGCTGTAAAGAGATCAAAGACCAGGACCAAGAATAAGAGAGAAGCACCTTCCAGAAAGGACTTCAGGAAGAGGTGGTGGTGCGGGGGGGCATATTGCAGGGCAGATGCCCGTTCCCATCACTGCCCACAAAGTTCGCTGGGCTGAATGCTGTGACTCCCTGAAGATGCTTCAGCCTCATGGACTTGGCTTAAGGACAGTTACATAATTTGTAATCATTGTGGAAGGCCAGCTTCACGCTATTAAAAAATTAAACACGCCAAGTGTGGTGGTGCTTGCCTGTAATCCCAGCACTTGGGAGGCTGAGGCATGAAGATTGCCTTGAGTTTGTGGCCAGCCTGGGCTGTTCCATAGTGAATTCAAAGCCAGCCTGAACTACAAAGTGAGACCCTGTCTCAAAAAAAAAATCACAGTTCTTTTAAGCTTTTGGTAATCTCTTCTCCTAAATGTTTCTGTATGTTAAATAAACAAATTTCTTCCTTGACGAACAGCTCAAAAGTAAAAGAAAACAAATTAGAATAAAACACTCTAGTAAATGCCATCCATATTTGAATATTTGTGAGCTCTTCCTGATGTGTTTATTTTAGTGGAAATACGAGGAAAGGATGATACTGAGATTTGACTTGCATTATTTATTGAAAGTTTGACAATCTTGAATATCACAGTACGCCCTCTGCATTCCAGTGCAATGATAAAAACCTTCACATCTTCTCTTTCACTCTTCTGGACTCAAATTTGCATCTTTAACACTGTGTTCCCATAACATTTGCATTTTCTAAAGGAAATTCAGTTGCCCTCTTGCCACAATTCTGATTTCTAGTTTTCTGAGGGCTTTTTTTTTTTCCCTTCTCAGTCTCCCAATTAGCACCTTGTTAACTACACACCTGCTGAACAGAAATTGGATACTGCTGTTTAGCCTTTTTAAAGACTCAAGAGAGAATGGAAAACACATTCTTGCTAACAGATTAATTCAGCCTCAGAACGTGGTGCCTGGAGCTCACAGGGAAAACCTGGCTGCCTAAGAGATTCCCAAGAATGAGAAGGATCCTTGGCCGGCCCCGGGAGGTGGGGCCAGCGTCTGTTGGTTTGAGCTGTTCAGCATTTCTAGCTCCAAGTCCCATGGGCCTGGCCAACTGAGCAAACGTTTTCTCCATCACCTTCTACCCTTTTCTTCATGGTGGAGCATGCAGCCACTTTACTGATGAGCTACTCCAAAATCATTCTCATTTATCTTCCCATCCTGGAATTCACTTTATTTCCTAGTACAGGAGAAAAAAACACTCAGTGGCTGTTCCATTTTCAAATGTTTCATAGAAGACATGATAACTTTACAGTCAAATGTTTATTCATCTACTACACTTACTTTCCCATACTATATCCATTAAAGGCAAATATGCAACTTTTAGTATGTAAATTGACCTTGGGTGCTGAAAAAATGAAGAACGGCCTCAAACAGTATTTGTTAACTAATTAGTTTTGTTGTAATCAGAGGGCCCTGAGAAAGGTATAAGACTGCATGGTGGGCCTGCATGGATATAAGCAGATGTCAGTTTCATTTTGGTCTGATTTAATCCATGCCTCGTTAGTGACTTAATGAGTAGAATATCTTCATTTCAAAATGATTTAGGTGCATACTTATCCATTAAATAACAGCAAATAATGTAATGGAAAAGATTGCTGAATCATATAGAAGAAAGAATCTCACACAAGCATATATAGAATTCTACTCTAACAGTGTACATGTGTGCATCAAAACATGACATGGAGCCACAATACCTGTATCAGTTAAAAAGTAAAGGGATTGGGTTTGCATCTCATTGCTAGAGCACACGCTCAGCATGCACAGGCCCTAGGGTCAAATCTTAGCACTAATTGATTAATTAAAGTTAAAAATAAAGAATCAGCAGAAGAAACAGAAAAGTCTCTAAAACATCAGAACTGAGACGGGGCGTGTAGCTCTCTGATAGAGTACTTGCTTACCATGCATGGGGCCTTGAGTTCCTTCCCAGCCCCACAAACAAATAATAATAATATTAGTAAATAAAATAAAAGCAGAAGCTGAAAGAAAGCCACAGGGCCCTTAATAGAACTCTCCAAGTTAGGTATTTCAGAAATGCCACTCTTTCTCACCAGCCCTCAGGCTGTAACACCCGCTGCCTACTGTCCTCAACTTCATCTGTTCCCTCCTAAGTGGCCTAGTGGCTCTGCTCTCCGGTGAGGTCTTTCTCCTCACCAGCCTGGCAGTGTCTGGGACCACAGTTCTTTGACCTTCTGTCAGCAAACACAAAAGGACTTTCACTGGCTTCAAAGCCACAGCTGGATCAACCAGCCACCTTGTTTGGTTACAGATCCCTTCTCATACCATGATCCTTCATCCCTGCCGTCTTCCACACCATGTCCACCAGGTCCTTTTAGGGGGGATTCCTCCTAAGCCTCTATCTCTTGACAAGTCTTCCTGAGTTCCCCATGCCTTAGCTCTTGCCCTGTTAGGAGCAGACTGATCCTATCCTCAGCTGCTTCTATCTTTCTCTCCACCAGCACTCTCTGCTTCTTCACTTGTTCTTTTTTTCTTTTATTATTAGTGACCATTAATTTTGAGTTTCAATGCAAATATCTTGATAATATCCATCCCATCTGTTAATGGCTTATGTCTAGATGTCCACCCAAAACTTCATACACTCATAGGTGGGGGTTCTGTGAATGACTAGATCATGGGTGTGTGATAAAAAATCATGGGTCTGTGATACTGGATTAATCCACTGATTGGTTTAACATAGTTCTGAGTGTGTATGATGGACTTGCTGAAAAAGGAAGACCCACCCTAGGTGTGTGTGTGTGTGGGGGGCAACCAATAGGCTTATAGTTTAGATAGAGTAAAAGAGGAAAGAAGGAGGTTCATGGCCTCCTCTCTGCTATGCCATGGACTGTTTCTCCTCTGTGATGCTCCTCTGCCATGGTGTCCTGCCTTGGAGCCAGCCGACTATGGACTGAAACCTTTACAAACTGTGAGCTACAATAAAACTTTTCTCCTTTTACTTATGGGTGTTGGATATTTTGTCCCAGCAATGAGAAAGTGACTAAGGCACCCCCATTACCCTACTTTATAACCCTCCTTATTCCCTTCCTGTCTAATAATAGTCTCCTATTTTTATGTCATCTTTTTTAGATTGCACATATTAGGGAGAATGTGTGTATTTGTCTTTCTAAGTCTGGCTTATTTTACTAATATAATGATTTCCAATTCCATCCATTTTCCTACACATGATAAATTTTGTTCTTCTTTATGGCTAAATAATACTCTGTTGTGTACATATACCACATTTTCTTATCCATTCATCTGTTGATGGGCACGTAGGCTGGTTCCATATCATGGCTATTGTGAGTTGTGGCACAATAAACACAAGCATGCAGGTATCCCTGTGGTACGCTGACTTTAATTTCTTTGGGCATGTACCAAGGAGTGCTGCTGCTGAATCGAAAGGCAGGTTGAGTTGTAGATTTTTGAGGGTCCTCTGTACTGATCTCTGTGGTGGCCATCCTAATTTACATTCCTACTAGCAGCAGAAGGGACCCCTGCCGATCCTCACTATTACAGCAGTGCCTTGTGTTCATTATTATTGGTTCTAGGAGGTGCAATGAGTACCAAAAACCCTGAGCACTGAACAAATTGTTCTGAATGGAAAGAGTAGCGAGTTGTGAGGTGATTGACACTGATAAGTTCTAGCTTACGAGTCAAGTATCAAACAAACAATACCAGGAAAAAATTCGCATTTTAAGCGTTCATCAAGTACTAAATGCAATGAGTTTCAAAGTAGTTGGTTTGGTACTAAAGTATGACTATACTTATTGTTTTTTATATTCTTAATATTCCCAGTCTGACTGGTATGAGGTAGAATCTCAATGCAGTTTTGATTTTTATTTCCCTAACAGCTGAAGATGTTAAACATTTTTTCATGTACTTGTCAGCCATTTGTACACTTCTTTGGAGAAGTGTCGGTTCAGTTCATTTGCCCATTCATTGATTGGGCTATTTGATTTTTTGTTAAGTTTTTTGAGTTCTTTGTATATTCTAGATATTAATCTTCTTTTGAAAGAGCCGATGTCAAAGGTTTTCTCCCATTCTGTAGGCTCTTTCTTGACTCTGTGAGTTGTTTCCTTGCTGTACAGAGCTTCTTAATTTGATGTTGATTCTTGCTGTTATTTCCTATGGTATTGGAGTCCTATTCAGTAACTCTTTGCCTATGCCTATGGCTTCAAGTGTTTCCTCTGTGTTTTATTCCTGACATGTTTCAGAGTTTCAGGTCTTAAACCTAGGTCTTTGACCCTTTTGTATTGATTTGCACAGGGTGAGGAATAAGGATCTAGTTTCAGTCTTCCAAATTGGCTATCCAGTTTTTCCTGCACCATCTGTTATTTTTGGCTCCTTTGTCCAGAATCAGATGGTCGTGGTTGTGTGGGTTTGTTTCTGCATCCCCTGTTCTGTTCCATTGGTCTATGTGTCTATTTTTTGTGCCAGTACCATGGTGGTTTGGTTACTATGGCTTTGCAGTATCATTTGAAATCAGGCATTGTGATGCCTCCAGCCTTGATCATTTGGCTTAGGCTATTCTAAGTCTTTTGTGTTTGCGTATGAATTTTAAGATTTTTATTTAGTTCTATAAAGAATGGAAATTGGTATTTTAATGCACCTGTAAACTCAGGCTTTGATTTCTGCCAGTTTAGTCAGGTCCCTCTCTCATGTTGTGGGGGGCCTTGCCCCCCCCCCCCCGCTGGAATTCTTGAGTGCCTATTACGGACATGCCCGGGCTTGTTGCAGATCTACCCGGCAACAAGGAAGTAGCCCCAGTACACTCCTCTTGCTCCTCCCCTCTCGCCCTACGGTATATATGTTGTAGCAGCTTCCGCAATAAACGAGACTTGATCAGAAACCTGTCTTGTCTCCATCTCTCGTGTCCCCTGTCCCCTCTCATCCTCGCTCCCCCTCTAGGGTCTCCGTTGACTTACCCGCGGGCTGGGACATCATGTCAACCCCCAATTAATCTTAGCCTGAAATCCATCCCTTCTCTTCCACCTTCTCCTCTTCTGACTTTTCTGTGTGCCTCTATTCAACCTCGATGTGCCCAGTCAGAACCTTTGGAAATGGGTACCCAGAAACCTGCTTCCTAATGTGCTGTGGTGATTCTTAGCTGCCTTAATGCGTAGAACCCCGAGCCACACTGCTGCGGTCACCACTGAGTGGGTTCCCGGGAGCCTGCTTCTCCCACTGGCACTCCGCATCCTTGTCATCCTGATTCCTCTGTCTTGTGTTGACCTTTGTAATAGTTGCCCATTGCTTAGAAAGTGGATCGTCACCTCCTTAGCATTTTATCCAAGCTATTTGTTCACCCAGTATTCGCCTACTCAGCCTCTCTCGTTCCTGCTCCCCTTCTGCCCACTTTTTGACAGTCACATAGGACTTCACTTGTCTGAAGTGAATTATTTATTGATTCATTGATTCGACATCTCTCTATTTAGAGTGACTATTGTGATCCCATCTGTGCTCAGCTGTCTCCTATGTCTTTTTGACATGTTTCCATGATTCTCAGACAGATTTTGTATCTTCTGAGATCATCGGTTATACTCTACAGCTTGTCAGGAGGCTGGGTTCTAAGTGTATATATGTGTGTAAAACCCATGGAACGACATGATTTCTAACCCCCCCAATAAAACCCCACAAAAGATTGTAGAAAGTCACAAGGGTGTCTCTCTCTCTCTCTCTTTCTCTGTGGTGTGGGTGTGCAGCACTGAAATGACCTATATTTTCTAGCTTGAGCAAAGGCATAAATATATTGAGGGTAATGGGAGTGAGGTTTCTCATTGTTTGAAAAAAGAATTATAGATATAGAAAAAAATAAAGGCAAGAATAAGTCCTGGCTATTAGATTAGAGTCATAGGTGTTGATAAAAACGCATGGTTTGTTGTTGTTGTTGTTTAAGGTAGCAAACATAAATGTGTGAGTGTGTGTGTGTGCGTGTGTGTGTGTGGTTTCCCCCTTCCTTAGTTCTACCACTTTGAGGGCCTACAAACCACAGTAGCAGTGCGTGACTCTGGTACCATACCTTTGTTTCTAAACACCATTTTCCATTAAGAAGTAACTATGGACTGAATCTTCGGCAAGGGCAGAAATAATATAAAACGATCAGCCAGGAATATCCTATTGAACTTGATGTGATTTTTATGATCTTTTTCTATTTCTCCTTTTATAATCATTTTTGAAAAATTTAATTACATTCACTTTTTCTTTTAAGCTGTTCATTAAAACTATGGTGGAGCAAGAACACAGTGTCTCTGGTAAACATGGATCCAGAAAGTAGGATATATCAATATCTAGCAGTAGCTTGGGTCAAAAAACTTGATTGCCTTTTACCTTTCATAATGTCCACTTGCAACATTACTCTTAGTTGATATTTCCTGAAATTTGGTAATATTTCCATTCCATTTGGATAAAGATGAATAGTAGTTAAATTTTCTGTTGTCTGCCCCAGCAGCTTCTCTCCATACCTGTTTTGTGCTAGTGTCTAACTGCAAGTTCTCAGCCAGAGTCCTGACCCCTGCTGCCTAACACACATGGCCTATTCCCATGAGCAGAAGTGGAGCTCTGGACTGCTATGAGGTTGTGCTCAACTAAACTCACTTTCAGAGGCCCCAACCCCAGTGTCACTCCGCATTTAAGTGGCCATAAAGAAGCCTGGGTGTGTGGGGGTGGACACACTAAAGCCTTTTCAGTTTAAAAGCCCTAGTTATTTAAAAGAGGAGTGCAAAGATAAGTAAGCAAAAGCAAAATGATGGTAGGACATGGACCTGAATTCAAGTCCCAACTCTTAGCACCTTAGTGAGTTTAAGATTCCTTGGAGTCTGTCTTCTCACCTACAAAATGGGAATAATATTAATTCCTGCCTGGAGGAAAAGATTGTTGAGAGGATTAAGGAATTTACATACAATTGAAATCCTTAGCACAGTGCCAAACAAATAGAAAATGTTAAATAACTTTTAAATATTATAGCTATAAATATTTATGTTAATGTATTAAAAACTTAACACATTTAAAAAAATATAGTAAGGGCTCCTTTTACCCTATAAAAGTTACCATTTAACTGTAAGATCATCAAAACACTTTTTTGACATCTTTTTTCACCAGAATGAATT
Organism: Heterocephalus glaber; assembly: GCF_053883595.1. NCBI lineage: Eukaryota > Metazoa > Chordata > Mammalia > Rodentia > Bathyergidae > Heterocephalus > Heterocephalus glaber. The sequence continues at coordinate 5,881,022 of NW_028258315.1, forward strand.
TGCCCACGGTATAAGATTTTTGTACTATTCTTTGGGCTTAGCAGAAGGGCCAAGTTATTTTTTCCACAAACCAGTGTTTTATTTTGAGCATTAGGAAATACTTTACAGGCCCAGGGATGTAGCTCAGTGGCACAGAGCCTGACTGGAAAATGTGAGGTCATGAGTTCAATTCCCAGTACCAAAAGAAGAAAAAAGAAAAAAGAAGATACTTTACATTATATGTGGATTGTGTGTACCTGACCATATGCATCTAGCACTTCCTATCCTGTTGAGTCACCAGTGATCTCTGTTAATTTCTTCTCTCAAACACCTAAGTAATCACCATGGCAACATTGTCACTCATTTAGAATGTAAATAAGACATGCCATCCCTGCAAATCTACCTAAAAGTAGCTTTTTTTCTAATGTTGCCCTCCTTTTCTGGATCAAGTACTCATCCAATCCTGTTTTGTTATTCCTGTTGATTTTTCTTCCTTCAGTTTCATCTGCTTTTTCTGTGTCAGAACCTAGGGCCCATAGAAAGAAAATAGAGTTTAAGATGTTTTGGTTCTCTGGATGGTGTTAGCATTTTCATTTGAAGAAACCAAGATTGCACCATGGATTTATTGGACTGGAGCCCAGCCAACCAAAAAAGACAGCCACCCCAAAACAAGCACCCATCCCAATAGCTTCACCCCCCTAAGCCCGGATCCATGCATGCCCCACAGATTGTGTGCCATGTTGCTCTGCAGTCACTTGAGCCTTGGTTTCTCCCTTAGTGGGCACAGTACCTCCCCTGCTTGCATCACTGGAGTGATGTAAGGTTGCCTTATGCACGGGGGAAGTGTGGATGGTTGCTCTCAAGGTGTGGATGTCATTATGCTTCTGCAGACCCACATTCATGATGCAGAAGTGGGAAATCCATTTCGAAGGAGAGCCTCACGTTCCCATCCAGGAAGCCTTTTTACATGCACGTAAGGATGTTGCTCTCTACCTCAGTTTTGGGCTTAGATACAGAAATAGCCATCAGTATGTGTAATTCGTGGAAACAGAGGTTACCAAAACCACATTTGTTTGAGGGATAACCAGAACAATTGGAGAAGTTGTCTACACGTTGATTCTGGAAAGTTATCTTTTGGTGCATAAAATTAAATCCAGGATTTGGAATTCACAGAGCATAGCGGTTACTCAGAAGGTCTGTACCCTGACAGGTGTGCAGAGCACCAGAGTACAGTGAGCCATGTTCACACCCGGGCTTGCTGTGTCTACCATTCACCGCCTGCTTCACAGGAGCCTGGTCTGTGTGTGTGAGCCCAGCGCTGGGGCTGGGAGATAAAACCAAGGAACAAGAAGCAGCTTCTGAATATTCAGTGCTCTAGGCTAGGGTTGCAAAAGGAAGTTAGAAACAAAAGCAAACTGCACACAGGGAGAAATGAGAGGAGGCCATGGTGGGCAGAAAGTAGATTTTAGAAAAGCCTTTAAATAGTTATATTTTGCTTTTTGTTAAAGACCCAAATCAGCCCTATATCTAGGCTGCAAGTACTGCTACTGCAGCAGCTGCTGGGCGTGGCCCCAGACGCCATGTTTCTGGGCACCAATCACAGGCCATGTCCAGCCAGGTGTTTGCGGGCTGTTGGGCAGGTTTATTATTTGCTCTGAACTCAGAAACTGTCCTCCGACTGATGACTGCTGGTCGTGCTAAAGAGGGAGAGAGAAGAAAGAAGAGCACAATGTGAAGTCCTGCCCATCACATGGGGGCACAGAGTGGTTTCTCCTGAAGGAGTCAAGCTATTTCCCCTGGTGCTTTTAAAAATGGTCACAGTGAGTTACTCCCGGCTCCCATTTACTCAACAAGTTAGCCTCAGAAGCAGATGCTGATATTACTACTGTGAGAACTGACTCACCACCATTAAGCACTTATGTAGCCGTAGTGACTGTGCTAAGTATTTTTCATTTATCTTCTGTAATCTGTACAATTATGCCATAAGAAAGCACTAAGAGCATTCCCATTTTGCACGTGAGGAAACAGATGATCCATTTACAAATTTGTGCTAAGTTACTCCACTAGCAGGTAAAACCATTTGAAATTGTTTTTTGGAAGAACAAAAAACACTCATTAGCAATTTCATGTGGCTCAATCTGACCGTTTGTGAGAGACTTTGCCTGCTGGATAACCAAGTTTTTTGTATACTGACTTAAAACTCCACAACTGGGCTAACTTTTAATGAGACTTCACCAGGTGAAAAAACCATTACCTCTTTTCAAAATCAAAAAAAAAACCTTTTTGCATTATCTCTTAGCAAAATAGTATAGTCTTTTTCCCTTGGTTAAAAGCATGGAACACAAAATAATAAAGTTTTTCGTTTCACTCTAGATACTAAAACATTGACAACTTGGAGCATTTTGACAACTTGAGCATGTTGAAAGTGTAGTAAGCTACGACGCTCTCATGGAGCCATTTGAGGGAATTAAATGAGGGCTCAGCCAGGGACCCAGGGGCTCTACAGAATAACTGTATCACAGCATCTGGTGTTTCCAGCCCTCATCCATTCATCATTAGGCCAGCAACACTCTTCAGACAAATATTGCACCAGCAGAGGAGTGTTCTCATGCTTTTCAGAAAAGTCATTGTCAAAGCAAACGATTCAGTGTAAAACTGTTTTTCCTTAGCATCTATAACATGAATGAAAGTAGAATAAAGAAAAGCACTTCTTCCTCAGATCTCAGGTCAGCAGGGTTGGTTGAGCCCCTGCTGTGGGTACAGCCAGGTGAGTGGCATTTTGCAGGACTTATGGAAGAATGATACCCGTTTAAGTCTGCCCTCTTACTGCCTCAGTTTCCCTGATTGTGAAGTGAATAAAGATGGCTCTACTTCCAAGTAATTTCATGTATGTGGCAGCTTAAATTCTTCCAGGAAAATATGGGTGCCTGTTTAAATCAGTAATAAATCAAATGGTTCAGTAACAGAAACCAGCTCACTCAGGTCTCTGTGCGTGTACTTACAGTTGGGGTGCTTTGCTTAACAGACATCTGCATCTTGCTTCCAGTCAAGTAGTTTCCCTAACCATCCTGTTGCCTAGATACTGTTGTCCTAGATACTGTGCCCACTTTGCAGATGAGGAACCTGAGCAGGAAGGTTATGTAGCAGCCCGAGGCCACAGGCCTGTGACAGCAGGTGGCAGAGCTGGGCTGGTGTGCGGGCAGTCTTGTTCCTTCTCTTCGCCCATGCACAGGACAGCCATGCAGTCCTTGGGTCCCGGACACTGGCCAGGGCTGATGCCACGGGGCGGTAGCCTATGTTACAAGGTTCTCTTTTGCATCCCAAATGCTGCAGTGCTTTGCAGTTTCTGGAGAAAATACTGCTGCTGCATTAAATAGTTTTTTCATCCATTTTGTACTGGAATTCAAAGGCAAAAGGGATTTTTTTCCAGGAGGCATCTCTTTCAGTTCTGGAACAGTCACTAGCTTTAATTTTCACTCTCACTTTTAAAAAACTTTTTGGTAGAGGGGATCGAACTCGGGACCTTGCACTTGTGAGGCCGGCGGTGGCACCACTGAGCTAAATCCCTGGCCATCACGCTCACTTTTTCACACACACAGATGCGCACACACACACACGCGCGCGCGCGCACACACACACACACAGACATGCACGCAGTAGCCTTGAGTGTACAGGAAGGCCCTGCCGGCCCTGAGCTCTTCTTGATGAGAGGAGAAGTTACGAAAGAGGCAGACCCTCCACTCTGCCTGTGAACCCCACTCGTCAGAACCCTGCGTTCCCACTTCCTTCACCTTGGTACGCCCCTGCCCGAGCAAGCTGGGCAGCAGAATTCACCAGGCTCTGGAGGAACTCAGTATGGCTTGCAACACCATCAATGTGGCCTCCCCACTGCATCAAAACAAACAAGCCAACAAGCAAACCTCTTGGTTTGACTTTTCAACAAACCTTAGCCACCCATTTTCCAAATGATGGTAACTTGAATAGGAATTTCACGTACTTAGGGTGGTTTTAAAGGCCTTTCTGCAATAAGCCCTTCCTCCCCTGACTCCTCCCTTCCCCCCTCTCCTTTCCCTCCCTCCCATGTGTGTCTGTTCATGTACGTTGGGTGCATGCGTGCGTGCGTGTGTGTATTTTAGACATATCCTCTGGAGGAAGACCATGTTAGGGCCCGTCACTGGTATACTTCCTTGATGGTTATTTTATCATCATTTTCTTTTCTTTTTTCAACCTTCCGTGGATATACATCTGTCCTCACATAGCATTTAATGAAGAGGTCTTTGATGTAAATCTCTGAAAACCAAAGCTACTTTATACATCATGTGCACGGAGAGCAGCCAGGCAAGCTCATCTGTGAGATGCGTGATTAGAAACCAGAGTGCTGTGTTTGTGCGTGTGCCTGAGAGTGGGGAGGTAGCGATGGTGTCGATAAAACCCTGATTCTCAGTTCCTTCCTCTCTGACCAGAATGAGAATTAGGTTGTGTGAAAACTGACAAGAGCAGCACAGGGAAGAAAAATGCTTTATTTTTATTACTGTAATATCCTCCTTCCTATATTCTTTTTCATTCTAAAACGCAGTGCTAGCAATGTTTCGGAACAACTGATTTCAAAAAGAAAGCAGAATTGTGTGAGGCAAATAAATATTTACTTTTCATAGACTAAAACTTAAAACCTTCCATATTTCTGTTTTATATTATTTTAATTTGATTAAAAAATATGCAATTGAAATTAGAACATATGTATTAAAGGTACAGAATGTAGTAATTTGATACATGTATGCTTTGCATAATGATTACCACAACCCAATTAATTAACACTTCCACCACCACTCAAGTTTACCATTTTGACAGAGAGCAATGAGCACCCTTAGAGTCTGCTTTTTAAAAAATCAAATTTCAGGTAAACAATGAAGTGTTATTACTAATGTTCACCATGCTACACATTAGATCCCCAAAACTTGATTCATCTTATAACTGAAAGTTTGTACCCTTTGGCCAACATCTTTCCTAATTCCTCTTCACCTCATTCATACCCTGGCAACTACCTTTCTACTTTCTGTTTTATGAGTGCAGCTATCTTCAGGTTCCACCTATGAGGAAGATCTCACAATATTTGCCCTTCTGTATCTGGCTTATTTCACTTTGCATAATTTTATTCAGTTTCATTCCTATTAACCACAACTAGTAGGATCTGGATTTCCCTCTTTTGTGGCTAAAGAATATTCCATATTATATAAATTCCATATTATTTGCATACACACACAGCTTCCCTTCAGTCTTTCATCCACTGATGATATTTAAGTTGTTTTTGTACCCTGGATACTGTGGATCATAGGTAGTTCTTTTTACAAACTTTTGAGGAGCCTGCATTCTGTTTTCCACAATGTTCATGCCAGCTTACAGGTCTTCCAGCAGTGAACAAGGCTTCCCTTTCTCTACACCATCACCAGCGCTTATCATCTCTTCTGTTTTTGATAATGATCATCCATATATATCTTTGGTGTGCAGGTAATGCTGGCCTTTTAACGTGATTGTGAAAATATTCCTTCCTCTTCAATTATTTTGGAAGAGTTTGGGGAACAGTGTGAATTCTTCTTTAATGACTTGTTAGCTCTATTTTCTGTTTTAATGATTACTGGTTGTTAGGATTGGCTCTTCAATAAAGTCCTATTAATTCCAATATATGTAAGCTACATTGTGTAGAAGCCTTGTTTTAATGTATTTGCTATAAACTACCGTGATTAAGAAATGGGATTACTCAAAATGTGCGTCTAATTGGTACCTATGTGATTTAACCACATGAATAATCTTCAAATGATTAATGAATACAAAAGAAAATGCTTTTACTACTAAAATATATGTAACTGATATATAATCAGTATATCAATGTCTGGCCACACTTCAGAATGTGTTTCAGAGGCAAGAATGGATTAATGTGCCATGTATTACTTGGAAATTTGTTTTTACCTTTATAAATTCTTTTAACTTTTTGGACCTCATTTTCTTCATTTGGAAAATGGGTACACAGTGATGATTCTCCACAGAGATTGTATTGAGGAATATGTAAAACAGTCAACATCAAAATGTTATATATCTGTAGGGTTATTTGTATTGTCTTGCTATTGTAAAAGTACTAGAACTACAGTTAATACAATTTCAGATTAAGAGAATCATAACACAAGATTTGTTTTAATTGAAGACCTTTAAGGTTAGTGAGGAGAAGGTGGGATCATGAGGTAGTAGATTTTTATAAATGAAATACGATTTACAACCATTTGATTTGTTTTAGAAAATCTGTATTACTCACCCATAATTAGAAACATTCTTTCTCGTTGCACTGAATCTCATCCTTTCCACAATAATATATTCCATGCAGAAGATTTATTGGCTGAATCTGGGGATGTGGCTGCATTTACTGGGAGATTCGTAAAGCTCCTTAGTATTTTAAAGATTTTGAGAAACTTACCCTAAAAAGCCTAAACTAATGTTTTCCGGACTTATTTGACTGTGAAAACCTCTTTTCAAAAGGCTGTCTAGTATTTTAAATGTTCCATGCTGCCCCCAGTTCATTGGGTCTGGGTGTGGACTAGTCGGTGGTATGACCTTGAGCTCATGACTTCACTCCCTAAACCTCAGTATTCTCATTTATAAAAAGAGGAGGATGATATTTATCTCATAGCATTGTCAAATGGGCGTGTTGTTAAATGATGTACTGCGTAGAAATTGTGAGGTGACATGTAAAACTGTGATTTGGGGGGGTGGGAAGGGACAAGAGGGCAGGCTAGAAGTACGTGAGGACAGTGGTTGACATTGGCCTTCTACTCCCTGATGAAGAGGACAGTGACCCTCTGCAGGGTGGGCTTTCCCCTTACTGTGAGGCACAGTCCCTGGATTCTTCCCCGAGCAGCCTCATTCCCCAGTGTCCCAGGACCTGAGCCCAGGGCTGCCAATCTATGTGCATGGGCCAGGGAGTGGATGTGAAGGAGTGCGGAGCCCAGTGTAAAGGGCATGGGGATGCCACAGGGCCATGGCCAGTGGGGTGTTACCTGCTTCTTTAAATGGAGCACTACTGTACACCTGCAGGTCCAAGCCTGGTGCTACCCCATCTTCTACTTCCAAAAGACAAGTTAGAAATCCAGATTATGTTAAATTTCCTGGTTTTTAAGTGTAAGTGGTCATTCATGTTAAAACACAAAACTGCACACTGGCCCATGAGCCGTCGTTAGTTTTGCAACTTGGCATTATAAGCAAGTTACAGGCACATCTGCTGATGATAGTGTGGCACTACCTTCTCCCTCCCCTGCTGCCTTGCCCACTTTTTGACATCGCTGTGATGTCTACCCTTTCCCCTAGCTGAGAAGTTAGATAACTCATATCTTCTGTTGAACTAATGCTTTCTACTGCTCCTACCTACTGGATCTCTCCTCTCATCACAGGAGTCTTTCCTCTGAGAACTTCCTGCCCAGCAATCACCACGTACTTCTTTGCTAGCTGGGTCCTTTTACAGGTAATTCCTTGTGGGGGGCAGCTGTAATACTGTAATCCCTGGGCAACCTTCGTGGTCCTCAGAGGTCATGGAGTGATGGCTCGGACTGAGTTCGTACCATCAGCACAGGGACCAGCTCTGCAGGAAATGCCTTCCCAGAATTAATATTGTATCAGACGAAACCTTTCTTGTGAGTATCTCATGACATTTTTAGGCTAGTGTTTACTGTGCTGCTCCTTCAGACTTACACAGAAAAACTCATGCTCACTGTTCAGTCTCTGTAGGGAAGGCTGTTTCTCAGCCTCTTGGAGGCTCTAATTTATCTAATTGCTGTGCCTGAAACTGTTCCTAATCTGTGGTCTTCGGACTTTACTGTGATGCAATAGCAATATGCATTCAGTGGAAACAGTACTTAGAGAGTGTGGTGTATACACACATGTGTGCATGTGTGTTTAATTTTTTTCAGAGCTTTGCACATGCTAAGCAAGTGCTGTAGCACTGAGCTAGATCAGTTTCCAGGCTATCAATATGCAATACAATGCTACCTCCTGATGCTAAGCCATGGGGTGAGCTTCTTGGTCATGGGGAAACCATGTACTGTACAGCAGACTGTGCAACATTTCTTGGATTGTATTTTGTTTTTATAACCCAGCCTGTGTGCCAAACACCTGTGTGTGTGTGTGTGTGTGTGTGTGTGTGTGTTTGTGTAATATTCAACACTGTATTCTAAACAGGGTAAACGGGGTTTATCGCAGGTGGATTTGGGCCCCTGTGGGCTAATGTAAGCGTTGTGAACACGCTGCAGATAGGCAAGGCCATACTCTGTGATGCCATGTGGGCTGGTGTAGTAAGTGCACTTTCAACTCACAGTGTTCCCAACTTCTGATGAGTCTAGCAGGACGGAAACCCATTAAGGGAGGTAAAGACCCAGGAATGGGAGCCAAGCTGGCCAGTGCCTGCCCAGCTGTGCCACTGCCGACCGTAATCCTGCAGGTTTCCTGACCCTCTGTGCCTGCACCTGTACTGAGGAGCTGGCGTGAGGATTAGGGGAAGGCACTTGGGCAGCGTTGGGCACATAGTAAGAGCTCCGTGAGTCTTAACTCCTATTAGTTGCAGGATTAGTATTCATATGGCAGGAGCACAGTACGTATTTAGCAGAGGGCCAAACTCAGAAAACTAATTTGTCTTTGACAATGTTTTCTCAATAAGAGTCAGCTTTTATTTTGAAAACAGCAAAACTCCTGTCGCTTTGCCCAGCAGGGTCGGGCTTTTCAGAGCCAGCTGAATTTGTAGGCTGACTGCGGTCACCTCTGCGGATGTGCTGGTCTACAGCAGTCACCTTGTGGTGACACCTTAAGTATTAGCTGAAGTGCGAGGGCTCATGCTGTGTCTAGGAATGCAGTGGGATCCAGGTGAGTCTGGATGCTGAGATTGGACACTCACAACCAGCGAAATGTTTTATGAAAATATATGCTGAATATATACCCTTCTGACAAATCACTTCTGAGCAGATTTTTATTTTTCTCCATTTTATGATAAATATGTACCAAATAGCTTTTTGTGCACAGATGCAGAACACATTTGAAAAATTGAATATTCCATACACATAAATGAGCTGTTGAAGCTTAGCAATTAGAAGCCCAGACTCTGAAGCCAAGCAGGCAGTGTTCGCATCCCAGTTCCAACCTGGGGAGCTGTGTGGCTCAGGGCAGGTCACTTACCTTCCTCGGGCTGCTGTTTCTCCTTGGTAAACTGGGAAAGCAGCAGCACTTACCCTAAGTTTGTTTTGCAGATCACCTTCACATGGGCAAAAGCTCAGCTCAGCTACTGGCACAGTAAGGACACAGTAAGTGACAGCCCACATGTCTAATGTCATCAGGACTCCCAGACTGGACCTTGCAGCAGCAGTGTTAGTGTAGAAGGGTGCATGCGGCACCAGCGGCCTGTTACAGAGTGACACAGACATGCTGCATCAGCTTGAGGGTGGTTCTCAGTGGTTCCCAGTATGGGGATTCCCCGAGGGACTATTAGAAGAGACCTTTCCCACAGATGTGGGTGCAGTAGTTGGGTGTGCAGGCTTCCAGACAGCCTGGATGAGAACTCCCTGCCCAGTGCATGCTCTGTAGTTCGTGGGGTCCCATGAACCCTGGTGTCGTCCAGCATAGAGATTGGTGCCATTGACGGGGAAGGGTGCGAATATTCATTCAGATCTGTCTCCACCCCCAAGAAAAGTATTCCCAGCCTCTAATCTGCTTACAAGAGATGGGACTAACACACTTCACATTCATCCTTTACCCCTAAACACCATTTATGTAGCAATCATTCTGTGAGATTCTGTGTTTACATACAGTCGGTCATATTTTATGTTCCGAGCATGTCTAGGATGACCTTTCTGTTTCACTGAGTTTTAAGGTCTTATTGTATTCATTAAAATTTCTTAATCTCTACCTCTGAACATCTAATAGCCTTGTACATTATAAGCACAAAGTGAAAATGGGGAAATTTTGGATTAATTGTGGGAAATTACTAACCCAGTCATCAGGATCAGCTGTGAAGATTTATTCTAATGTCTTTAAGTCTTACATATCAACTGCATATTTAGAAAAAAACCATGGATGTGAGAGATCATGTACAAATACAGTAATTCACTGTGACAATACACCCAGAGTTGTTTCCCTCGATTTGGGAAAGAATGAGGGAATTCTGTGGTGTTAGTGCCATTAAAGCTTGGATTAAAACCTTCCGTCCTTTCAGCTTTGTTCACGGAATTATAAATTAACTTTGTGGGACCTGGGAAGATGAACACCGTAGCTAACGTGTGGCCACCTTAAAGTCACATCGAGAGACCCAAGGCCTTGCAGCAGTAGGAAGGGAAGACTCTGGAACTGACTGGCCCTGGACTACATGGTCAGTTTCTTGTATCTAGGAGCTGGCTGCCGATGACCAGAAACCTTACGTTGTAGCTATACAGTACCTAACTGCCTGGGAGGCCACAGGGATGAGATCTGACTTCTGCACTGGTTCCCGCCAGCTGTGCCCACTTGGCTGTTTAAATTGCGTTTTAAGCTCAGCATACTAAACGTGGCTCATCTGTGTCATAACATGTGGAGCTTGAAGGAACCTCACGTCGGATTTCTGGGTTTTGCAGATGAAATGTCTTTGCTGGATACAGTTTTTCCCTAGCACTAAAAACTCTCTCCTCTCTCCCACACATACTGTTATGCAGTCGTCAGAGCCACACAGACCCTGCCTTCGCCAACATCCCAACTGCTCATGTTGCTCTCTGAATCCCCTAGCACTGTTTGTACTTCATTCCTGAAATGACTTTACTAATGTTTACATATTTGTTTTAGCCAATGCTTACTTCTCCTATTAGTTTGTAAATTTCTTGTGGAAAAGAATTCTAATCTTAATGTCCCTCATGTGCCTTTCATGTTTCATTGCACATACTGTTGAATAGATATTCATTGAATGCGTGAATGAATGAATGAATGAATGAATGAAGAAAAAATAATATGGGCTGACTGATGCTAATGTGTTTGTAGACAATACATTTTGTAGATGTTTCTATGTTATGTCCCTGTTCAAGCCTTTTACAGTGTGGCATTTTTGTTCTGATTGGCTCAATCTTTAAGAGATCCAACCTCTACTATCACTTGGAATATTTTAAATCCACTGAAAATAGTAGTGAGACCTAACAGTGGAAGATTTACCAGTGTGCTAATCCTAAAACAGACTGAGCCTCCCTTCCAGACCCTTCTGTGTTTGCTGGCTGTGTCTTGTGCCTTTTCTCTAGGGCTGAAGGCCCTTGGCCGCCACCTGAGGGAATCTGCGGTTCAGCTACTCCTGTCCAACAGCCCACAGGGATGTGGGGGCAGAGCGGGCAGTGTCTGGTGCTCACTCATGTGTCCTTCCTGCCTGTGTTTTTGTCACTTCCCCTTGGCAAAGAAACGGCTCCTATTCACAGCACGGTCAGCAGCCCTGGCTAGGGTCAGCAGGCCCAGGTGGGAGACACTCAGACGGAGGTGTGCAGGTAGCCGAGGCCCACTGACCATGCTGGCCCCAAGCTCCGCTCACAGCCCAGCCCCTTTATGCAGTCAGTGGCTCTTCCTCAGCTCTCACATGTCCCTCAGGCCCTTTCCCTCCTCCTGTCTGTTTTCGCCTCTCATCTCTGTCACAACCCAAGAAACGTTGAGCTGACCAAAGCCTTCCTAAGCACAGCTGTGGTTCCGGTTCATTAATGGCCCACAGAACAGGCAGGGTGAGGCAGGCAGTGCAGGCAGGACCCGCCTGCCAGGGAACGAGTGACAAGCTCAGCAACTCAAGGGAAGCTCCAGGCCCTGCAGCGAGCTCGGAGCCAGTTTTCCCAGAAGGGTTGCCTCTGTGCACCTCCATGCGGACCCCTCCTCACCAGCAGCGTAGTCATCTTCTAATTCAGCGACCAGGAAGTAACAGGTAAGACTCAGATGCAGCAAAGAAGGCTAAAGAAAACTGCGGATCCAGCCCTCCAGCTGAAATGAGGAGGCCTTTCTCTGCCTTTTCCCTCCCTGTTCAGTCTCCGTCTCACAAAAAGAAAAGAGAAGGAGGGAAGGAAGGAAGAAATAAAAGACATTCAGAACGTTGGAAAGCTCTGCGGAGAGAAATGCTATCGTCTGCGGCTCGTCAGAGTCAGGTCTCACACTTCCCTTAGGAGCAAAGGCTGTATATTACCCATCAAGCGAGGATAACAGCGAGGCGTCCGTCATGCACCATTTTGAATCCTCAGGCTTTTGGGGAGGAAGTTATTGAAAAATAGCCTATAGGAAAGTGTTTGATTCCATTTTACTCAGGCTCAGGCTAAATCTCTCATGACCTGAGTGGGCAGCAGAGAGCAGTGGGGACGGGAGACCGTGGAGGAACCCCCCCACTGGTGACAGTGCAGAGCTGTGCGTCCCTCTCAGCGCTGTCCATCTGACGCCATTAATGACGGCCCTGAGCAGGGCAGGAGGCTGGACTCAGACTGCCCGCGCCCCTGCCAGGCTGTGCAGGGTATTGCTGCCCCGTGGCAGGCAGGTGTAAGCACCGCGCCCCTCCAGCACCCTGAAGCTCCGCCCTCCTGGTGCTCAGTCCTGCACCCCGTCTTCTCGCACCTTCAGGTTCACTTGAGACAGGCTTGGTGGGAACTTCGAAGGCCCCTGGGTCCGGCAGCTTGTCCTTTGCAGGACGGGGTTCTCAGTGCAGGGTTAGTGCCTAGAAAGTGTTGGATACTGAGGGAAAGGTGATGCAGGTGCCTCTGAAGTTTCCCTGAACCAGCAGAGGGTCTGTACCACTGGCCACCACGTGGTCATTCCCTGAGGGTTTATCGACACCGTCTTTCTTTATTTCCTCCTTTAGCTTTGAGCTGTGAGTTGGGTTTTGTGGATCTCATTTCTGTAGTTGATTAGAAGCTGGAGCGGCACAAATTCTTCCTGGTTGGTCTTTTTCTACCTTCCTTCCTAAGGTGTCAGTTGGGGTCCAGGCAAGAGAGAGAAACCATACCTGTGTGCGGGTGTGCATGCGTGCATGCGTGCGTGTGTGTGCGCCTTGAACACGCATCAATACAGAGAACTGAATCTAAGGAAACATCAGCCTTTAAGGGAGAGAACTCAAGAGTCAAAAGGGCGACACAGAGGAACCATGGAGGTGGCAACTACAGAAGGCTGCTCCCCCTCCATGGCAGAGGAAACCCAGCAAGAGGTTGGAATTAATACACCTGAACCCTGGCTCGGGGCAGGGTCTCTGCCCTGAGGCCCAGACCTCTGGAGAGGAGAAAGAGCAGGCGACTCCGATCTCAGATGAGGGACCTGTTGGTGCCAGGACCCACCTTGGAGGAGAGGTGTCAGGAGCCGCGCTGGCATTTCTGGGGAGGGATATGATGAGCCTGTTTCAGAGGTGTCTTCAAAACTGCACCACGGAGCCAGCTGCTGCTGCTGGTTAGTGACCTGTTGACATGCAGATGTGGTACTGTCCGGATGCTGAGGGTCAGGGAGTGTGGGCCCTTCTGCCTCCTCCCATCTCAGCTTCCCTCTAGGGCCAATGAGCAAAGCCCAGCAGGAGCCTCAGTAAAGCAGAAAAGTGGCTCACAGAGCCCAACGCAGTAGCAGGAGGAAGGGGGCTTAGAGCAGAGCTCAGGGGCGCTGTAACTTGGGCATGAGGTGAGCCACTTCCTCAGCCTCAGAGTGCATCCCACCCTGGCTCCCTCACTACTCCGAACCTGGAGCTTCCTGTTCGGTTTCTTCCCCTCTGGCTCCATGTCTCACCCTACATTTCTCCAGCGCAGGTTGAGAAGACCCTCAGCAGTTCCAGGTTTCTGTTGTATAATCCCTTTGTCCCCTGCCAGAAGAGATCCAGCCCTCTGTCCTCTGATGGGTGGACTGAAGGTCCCAGCTCCACCCGTACTCCTGCTCCTCCCAGGTTTTCTCTGCTGCCGCCTCTGCTGCCCTGCACCAAACCCTGGCTTGCTTGGTACAGCGGCCAGCAGGGTCACAGCTGGTGGAGTCGGGAAGGATTAGGAAGAGAGCCCCAGGGCCTCTCACTCCCCAGATGCTGTTATTTCAGTTGCATGCCTGTCACCCTCACCTTCCCGAGGAGGCAGAGGGATGGAACATGGTCTGTGCTGTGGAACACGGAAACAGGTATGCCGGCACTTCGTAGATTACAGACTGTAATGAGAGGGGGCACAGCAGGAGGGGAGAAGCGGCTGGACCCGAGTCCAGTTCTAGTTCAGCCTCATGTGAGAAACAAAGTAGTATCACGACACATGAGCCTGCTATGTGGTTTGCATGCGTTAATGCCTCCTGGCAGCCCTCGTGAGGAGTCCTGGCATGAACCCCCTTTTGGAGATGGGGGTCTGAGCTATTAAGGAACTGCCCAAGGACACAAAACTGGCAGGTTGCAATGGCTGAGTGGCCTGGCTGGTGGCTGCCTGTGAAGATGAAGGAGGCAAGTGTTTCAGGCATGGGAAGCATGAAGTGGCCCCTAGTATGATGTTGCTGATCTGATGAATCCCTTCTCAGGCGCATAAAACAAAGTGGTAAGAGGAGTTATCATACCTTACCTTGTATGACATTTTCTGATTCATAAGGATTTTTAATACATACTGTCCTCATCTAAGTGAAAGTGGTTGCACTTAGGATTTTTTTTTTACTTTTTGGAATCCGTATCTCTTCCCGGGCTAGCAACGCAGAGTCCTCCCAGCCATGCCCATGATCACTGGGAAAAGCACTGATGCTCTGTAGGTTAGGTGTATCAGACACACTCTCTGCTTATGATAGTTTCAGTGTACAGTGGGTTTAGCCGCTTAAAATCCCATCACCAGGAGAGCAGCATCTGTACCTAATATCAGTTTAATTTTCACAATAATCCTGTGAAGTAAGGACACCACTCCTCACAGAGAAGTTTACTGCATCTAAGGAAATGCCTTGTCCACAGCCCGGCCCAGATGTGCTGGGGCAGCAGAGTAGGTGCTGAGAGACCAGGGCAATACCTGAAGAGAGCTGTGATAGATAGGTAAGGTGTATTAAGATATTAACAGAGAAGTGTAGGGTTGAGACTGTAGAGCAGAAAAGGCCAGAGTTCAGTGGCAGCAGGACAGGAAGTCAGCAGAGCCCTCAAGTGTCCAGGACAGGAAGTCAGCAGAGCCCTCAAGTGTCCAGGACAGGAAGTCAGCAGAGCCCTCAAGTGTCCAGGACAGGAAGTCAGCAGAGCCCTCAAGTGTCCAGGACAGGAAGTCACCAGAGCCCTCAGGTGTCCAGGACAGGAAGTCACCAGAGCCCTCAAGTGTCCAGGACAGGAAGTCACCAGAGCCCTCAAGTGTCCAGGACAGGAAGTCAGCAGAGCCCTCACAGCACTCTGTTCCTCACTTAGCTTTCACAGGAAGGGGGTTTTCTAGCATAAACAGCACAGCACACCAGTAGCTTTCTCTGTTCCGTGCTTGACCAGCATTCCAAGGAATTGCTGGCTTAGCACACAGACAGGAAGGCAGTTTTTCAGATGGCACCAGTATGGGCACTGTCTGCTTAAATGTCTCCTTGATTTGGCAAGAGTCTTGGGACCATAAAAGGGACCTTTCAGGGACATGGTGCCAAATGCTCTAGCTTTTCTGAAGGACAATACAGGAATAGAGGGGTCGAGAGAGACACGGAGGTGACACAGCTGCTGTAGTTTGGCATATTCAGGGAGGGCTTCAGGAAGAGGGCGATCTGTGGATGCGGGAGATGGGCGTCACATGCATCGGTGCTCCATCCTTCTCCTCTCACGGTTTCTCCCCCTGTGCCCTCGAGTGCGGCAGCCTCCACACTTCCTCCCCTCGTTTTCAGGATCTGTGAGCACCATCTGCCTTGCTGCCTGTGCAGTTAGGAAGTGAGAGTTGTAAAACCTTCCTGTCATACACAGGTAACCGGCAGATATGACAGATTTTGGAGAAAAGAGGAAAAATGAAAATTAGGCTTCATGGTTGGTCCTGTACACAGAGCACCATATACAGGACAATGTACGCAAGCATTATTATTCATCTTGGAGAAAAGAAATTAATCATTAACGGTCTCGCCACGTTACCCTTGATTGAGGAGTTGCCTGCTGGTAGCCTCAGTGTGTTTGACGGAACTCTGCCTCCAAGTAGTTAAGATTCTTAGACTGACAAGAAGCCCAGGGTCATGTGAAGGAGGAGCTCTTGTGACTGGGTGGACCCCGGCAGCCCAGAAATCAGGACATGGAAGAGTTCACTGATTGCCCCATGGAGGTCTCTTCTGGCTTCCTGGAAGCAGGCCTGGGGTAACCAGGGAATGCAAAATGTGAGGTCTACCTCATTTAACTCTCCTTCAGGAAGGACGGACCCCACTCATAGCCTTTTCCAGGCATCCCCTGCCTAACTAGGTTGGCCAGGAGTTTCTCAGGTGTACCTGACAGGGACTGAGGCCCCTCAGGAAACCTGTGGGACAGGTGCTGGGCCCAAATGCTTGCGGATGAGGAATCCTGCCTGGGTGCACTGAGCTGGCGGTTGGTGCCTGACCGGAGGGTGGTAAGCTGGCCCTGTGCTGCTGCTCGACATGAGGCCCTTGGAAGACACCCTGGGCTGGCTTCCTCTCACGGGGAGAGGGCAGCCTCACCCTTTACCACACGGATGGCCAGAAATTTTTCCTTCAGTGCTTGGGATTGAACGCAGGGCCTTCACACTAAACCACATCCCCAGGCCTTTGTATTTACCTGTTTATTTTTATTTTGAAGCAGGGCCTCACTCCGTCTCCGAGTTGCCCAGGCTGGACTAGAACTTGCAGTCTTCCCTGTCTCAGTCTCTCAAAGTGCTGGGTTTTGTTATCTGAATGAACTCACCTCATGAAGACTTGTCTCTGGGAAGCAGAATCGCCTCAGTACTGAACAGGGGTTTTAAGCCAGGTCAACAAACAGGACTGAGCCTGCCTCTGCCCCGGGCATAGACCCAGTTTATACCTTTCACACGTTGCACCCACCGTTTCCTCTGGTCTCCTTCACTTGGCTCTGTGCTCTGGGGAAGCAAGGGAGAAGTCTGCATGGCAGGAGCAGCCGGAGCAGCCGGAGCCGGCCACACATGGCGCAGGAGCCTGGCGGGTGCCGCTTGTGTGGCTCTCAGGCTGCGATGGGCACAGGTTCTTGTGCTGCCCGTCCCCTGTGCCCGGGGGTGGCCTTTCCCCCTCAGAGCCCGTATTCACCTTTTCCTAAGTTGCTGTGTCTCTCTGGGAACTCTGAAAGGTTTTCTTGGACTTGTTGGAATTGTGAAGCATTATTTGTATGAAAGTGAAGAAGTTCAACCTGTCATATTTGTTGAAGTATACTCTAATATTTAAAGCTAGAAGTTGATTTTAAATAGAAAAAAATACTTTAAAGAAAAACACAGTTGCAAAGACTGTAGCTAATTATTTCCTGCCATTACATAATTTCTCTAAGCAATGACTAAATATTGGTATTCTTTTTCCATTAATTTTCTTATTTATGCAATATTGTTATTTAAGAAATATGTAATAGCTGGTTGAGGAGGCGCATGCACGCAATGCCAGCACCCTCGGGTGGGGCTAAAGCGGGAAAGGTGCCAGTTCGAGCCCAGCCTGGACAATTTAGCAACTTGGCAAGATCCTGTCTAAGACAGTCTGGAGATGTAGATCAGTGTGAAGGTTGTGTGTTTGACCCTCAGTACTGGGGGAAAAGTAGTGTTTCAGCTACAGTATGTGGGTAGAAGTACAATGGATGCCAACAAAGCCACCAGCCAGCCTAAGGTGGACGTCACCAGTTCCTTGCCTCTGTGTTTTCCTCACCAGCCCAGCCCCTTTCCATCCTCCTGAACCCATTTCCTTACCCAAAGCAATGAAGATGTTTTCTGTTAAAGATGTGGGCAGTCATATTCAGTGTTTCTATTCACTCTCCATTTCTACACTACCTACTCTCAAGGAGAGTGGATATTACTCTCTTTGTGGAAATATCAAATCAGTGAATGTTTTCAGAAATGATTAATTCAGCCTAGTCCACTTTCTTGGGTATTTCCCATCACCCAATGGGACAGACGACAAACCTTCCCACGTAGACACAGAGTGACATCTGTCCACTGTGGGAAGGGGTCACGGTGAGACAGTGTCCATTCTTTGGCACAGAATGTCACCAGATGGGAATACATGTGACAGAAGTTAAGTGGACACATGCAGAAGAGACTAAATGACACGGTGGCCCCGCTTTATAACTCACTCTCTTGATGACTAATCCAGTCCATGGGACCTAAGCCACTCCCATGAGATAGGCATTAGTCTCTTTTGAGGATGCTGTCTCCACGACAGGCCCAAATTCTTAATGGTTCTATTGCCTCTCAATACTGTTACTTTGGAGGATGAAGCTCATGAGTTTTAATAAGAACAAATCACCTCCAAACCACAGCAGGGGTTCACAGATCTAGCTTCCCCTACGGTGGCTTGGTTTGCTTATCTGTTTTTTACCCAGGACTTCCACGCAGATTAAACAAAGGAAACAGAAGGGACGTAGTAAGCATGATTACTTGGGAAAAATTACAGTCATAAAGCCACATGTGAGTTCACCCAGAGTGTAAGGATGGCATGGGACCATGAAGATACACACAGTAAACTCAGTGGAAGACTTAAACAACTGGGCAAACCTTCTACAAATACTTTACCTCTGTGGGGGAAAAGAAGGCAAAAATAATGTGGTCTCTTGAAAGACTAAATTATTTAATCTAAAGAGAGGGAGAGATGAAGTCTTTGAGAAGTGCTGAGGATGAGACGAATAGACAGAATAGAAAAGAGGAGTTCTCCATTTGAGGGGACACCAGTCTCTTCCATGAATATATTTAATTATTCATTTACTGCTTTCCTAAGAATTCCACTGGTATATGGTCAATATACTATACAATCCACCTGCTTAAAGTCTGCCATTCAGTGGGTTTTTCATGTATTCACAGAGATGTGCAACCATCTCCAGAAACAGTTTTAGCAACACTTTTGTTGCTCCAGAAGATATTAATAAAGTGTTTGGGATTTTCATCCTGTCTGAGATACTAGGCCAGATGCCATGAGGCAGTGAGACAGAACCCTGGGTTCAGTCTCTCCAGTCCCTTCAGTTCCTTCGTTATCCAGGGGCACATTTAATCCTTTCTTTCTCTTCTACCTTTTTGCTTAAGTTAGAATGCACTACATTCATCCGGCCCTGGCATCCTCCAGACAAGGGGGAGCCACTCCACCCCATGTAACAGGCGTGGTGCAATGTGTCTTCCTTTCTCAAATGTGTGGTGGTGTAGGATTTATTCTAAATGCAGAGCTTTAATGTAATTTTGAGAGGCCTCCGATTTGAAATTCCTCAGGGAATGCATTAGACATTTTGGGACCTTGATATGATAACAATAACAGTTAATTGAGTACAAGGCTCCAGAATGATTGTTCCACATAATTCCATTATGAAAACATCTTGGTTTTTTGTGTCTCTTCAAAAAGAACTGAAATTCTTATTTAGATAACTCCCTGAGTCTCCTATTTCTTGGTGAAGAAACAAAATGCAAGTTGCCTAGATAGGAACTGTGCCTACCCCTGACCAACACAGGATGTGCCTGGCATGCATTGAAATTAAGAATAAAAACAAAGTATTGGAATAAAATGAAAAATCTGTACAGATCAAGGCAACATGGAATCATGAGCTAAAACAATTCAAATTCATAATGTACCAAACCCACAAGCCAAATTTGATAAGTAGTTTTTTATTACCAAATGAATAGATGGAATTAAAGTAAGAGGTGTTGAACATTTGGATATGAAACCAAGTAATCAATAGTGCGTTCTATTTTTGTGGGTAAAAGTGATTCTTGAGCTAATGTAGATAAGAACACAACCACATACACTGTAAATAGACTGGAAATGCTTATATTTCAAGATAATTAGTCTAAAAGTTAAATGAATCATTGGAAAAGGAAATGTCATGGAAGGCACCATAGGGATAAATGTTAGGTTCGGTCTTATTTATGTAATTGTTAATTAGGATGAATAGACTACTTCTGGAAATAGTGGTAGACAGCAGGCCACTTCCTGTGAGCCTGTGATGGATTAAAGTTCTATGCACCCCAAATTCATGGGTTGAAATCCTACCTGAGTAATATGGAGCTCAGAGGAGGTGTCTTTGGGAAGAGATTCAGCCAGAGGACGGAGACTTCAGGAACGAAAGTGGTGCCCGTGTAAGAAGCCATGCGAGCTGGCTTGTCCACGTCCACGCTGTGCGCACCCGCTCCTTCCTCTCTGCCTCTGTCTGTCTGCCTCTCCCGCCCCACTCAGCCCTGTTGTCCTGTTAGGAAACAGCCAGATAGCAGCTCTCCGCAGACCACGAGGAGGGCCTTCCAGCAACAGCCCGCGCTGGCACCCAGAGCTGTGGAAGATAAATGTTTGTTGTTTAGCCGGAACTAAGACAGAGGTCTTAGTTTTAAATGAGAGCCCTTCTAGCACAGGGCTTAACTGCTTCTCTCGTCCTTAGGAGACATGTGTGATCTTGACTCTGCCACTTACTGGCTGTTTGACCTTGGGCCAATGAGTTAAGTTTCAGCCTCCTCTGGGACACAGTGGGACTAGCAGTGCTGACTGTCTTTCAGGACTGCAGCATGCGTCAGTGAGACGATGCTTGCTATAAAGTGCCTGGCACGGTTCCTGGTACACAGCACCCTGCTACTGTTAATAGTATAACCACAGCAAAAATCAACGGTGTATGTGTTCTGAGCCAGGAAAGTAGCAGTGCCTATAGGAGCTGTAAAGTCAGTTCTTGGTGAAATTTGCCAAGGTTAAAAGCTGACTGAAAGTCACCTTGACATTTTCGGAATCTGTGGAGAACTTGTAGAAAAAACAGAGACCCTTCTCTGTTTGAAATAGTCCATACCTAAAACTAAACACAGTAGGAACAGTAAGCACAGTAATAACTCAGCCTAAAGGGAAGAGAACCAGAGAGATTTAATAATGGTCGGCTAGCACCAAAACATTTGCATAGTAGGTAATACATTATCCTATCTCACAACATTAAAAAAGAGAAGGGAGTTAGGGGAAGACTTTGATATAGAAATAAACTCCATTAGAACCAAGTTGGGCCGAACTAGGCTGTGCTACCAACTGACCATGTATGGTGATCTTTCTTGGGAATACTGAAGACAGATCATGGGGGCTAGGGAATTTCTGTTTTCTTGTGGGATGATAAGAGTCTGAGGATTCTGACCTCCAAAGGTCCATGGAGACACCTGTATTTCAGACACAGGGCAGTCAGGCTGGAGCAGGAACCATGTCAGATGGTGCAGTGTTATTAAGCCACAGTCCCACTGTGAGCCTTCTTCTCCCCAGTCCTGTCTGTGGGCAAGCCTGTAATTCATACTGGGTCATGGACGCTGTCCAATTTCTATGTCTGCTCAAGTGTCCGAATCAACATTTTGAGCAAGAACTACTGCAAATTTTGTTTACGAATGTCACTTTGGGTTACAGCATACGATGATGTGCTGAGGGAGGTGTTAGCTCCGTTTCGTGCATGAAGAAACTGAGGAAGGATGGCCTTGTCCTGTGTCGAGCCCTGGACACGCCAGGCAAGATCAAGGCCTGACTGATTTGGCTGCTAAAGATACAATACACCATATTTAGATTTACACGGTTCATTACTTACACAGATGCAGAAAAAAGAGAAGCCAAAGGTTCTAGCTCCCCACACTGAAAAGGGGAGGCACAGAAACAAAAGGAGTTGATGTTGTGGTGCAGCCATACCCAGGTACCATGAGCAGGATGGCTTATACCTCTGTCATGTACTGTCACCCAGCTCTGAAGGCTATGAGTCTAAAATCAGTTAGCACCAGCAGGTTGCTAACTTTGGGTATCTGTTTCACGTCTCTCTTGTAGTTTCTGGGGGTATCTTGGCAGCCATCGGTGCTCCTTTGATTCTAGATGCATCATCCCAATCTCCAGCTTCTTCACATCCTCTCTGACTGTCTCCCTGAATGCATGGCTGCTGTGTCCACATCTCTGGGGCCCACTCCAGTGACTTCATTTTAACTCGATCAGCTCTGTAAAGAGCCTCTCTTCAAATAAGGTCACATTCTAGTGTATTGCCTCTTCAGACCCAGAGGGGATGAGGAGCTGTCTCATCACAGCATCCCAGGGAAACAGGGAGGTGAGCAGGAGGTGGGCTGTAGGTCCTCTCAGCTCATAACAGGAGAGAATCACAGGCCTCCACATGGTGAAGCCTTTGCCCCTGTCAAGCAGCTGGCGTTATGGACCACAGATTCCAGGTGAGGTGTGCCCACTTTAGTCCTGGGACCCACACGTGTGGCAGGGAAAGGACGGCGTAGGATTATGCAGCTGGAGGAGTTGGGTGGGGACACATCCAGACCAAAGCTGACCCATGGGGAAGTCTGTGGCCTGGTAGCCTTCAGAGTTGTCCAGGCTCAGGAAGGGGATTTTAAGCCCATTGTGTAAAAGGCAGGCTTTCAAATTTAAATAAATTTAACTGCATAATAAATGACAGTGCTCTCCTGTACGGTTTTATCATCATAAAGTACATTCTTCACAATGTGAATATATGTAAAATATATACACACACATGGATAGGCCGCTGGTTAATAAAGTCTGTTATTTCCTATTTTTAGGAATTCCTATTCCCTATTTTTAACTATTTTTAACCTATTTCCTATTTTTAGGAATTCCTATTCCCTATTTTTAACTCTGAGTACAGTCATGGAAACTGTCTGATTTTGAACTGTATGACACAACTTTAAGCATGGCTTGAGTTGGAGTCTTTATTCTGACTCGATGAGTGACTTTTAATGGGTTTGTGAGTCCCAGAAGTTCTATACAAAAATCTGTATTTTTGAAAATATGTACTTTTCTGGAAAAGATTTGAAAGTCTTTCATTATCTTCTCAGAGAGGTCTGTATCCTCCTCCCTCCCCGACAAAGTTCAGAGCCATTATGTAAATAAAGTCAAGTTGATATCACTTTGTAGGCTGGATTTTTCTTCTCCAAACACACAGGAATGAGAGATAAAAATCTGAAAGGACAAAATGAAAATTTTGTAAGCACACCCACCTCCTCTGGTAAAAGTCATGTATTACTGTGGGCGACTGACAAACACAAAGCAGAGCATGAGCCTGCAAATCCAGTGGGCTCAGGATGGTAAGAGCAGGGGAGAAAGAGGCTGGCCCCCAATGAAGCATCAGGACCAAAAGGCCCAGAGCCCAAGCTCTGCTGGAAGTTAGGGCATTGTGGTGGTAGTGACCCCTGATCCAGAAGGGAGGCCTGGACCATTACCTGCTGTCACTTCCAGCTTGTAGGATCCTCTGATCCTAGGAAGTGAGCTAGACAGAGACAAGGGCCCCTTCTCGATTAGAGGACCTGAGCCTAATGGAGATTAGGGAACTGGATGAGCCCTCGTCCCAGCTGCAACATCAGCAACCTCTGGACAGGAACTCAGACCCCTTCAGTCACCTTCATTAGGGCTGGGGGTTCCCGTGGAGGGACCACACAAACCTCTAGGCCAGGAAGGGTGAGAACATTCTCGTACAAGGAGAGTCTGTGTGCACCAATGCCAAACCACAGCAAGGACACTGACCTTAGAGCTTCAGCCCCCCTCCCCTGATGAACAGTCAGAAGCTGAATGTACTGGAGGTTCAAGTAAAATCATAAGCGATCTTTAAAAAAATGCCTTATGTCCTCAGAGAGATTGTTGAAAGAATAATAACTTTGACACAGACCCACAAGAAATTCTGAGTAAGGGGCAAAAACAAGTGAAAGGAAGTAAAAGTAGATACGCAAAGAAAACAATCAGAATCTCAGAACTGAGTCGTACATTAAAATAAAGAAGAAAAAATTCAACGAATGAATCTCAGTTGAGGGAGAATTAGCAGATAAGAAGCTATTTCCAGGGAGTTTACCCAGAATGCAGCAGGAACGCAAAAACAAAAACCTAAACTAGGTCAGTGAACAGAAATGGAAGACAGATTCAGAAGCGCCACAATATGTATTGTTACACTTCCAGAAAAGAATGAAATCAGTGGCAGGGAAGTAGTGGCTGGAATTTTTCAGACTTGGAACAAGACCTGAGCCCTCTGATTGAAAGCACACTCCGCATACTGAGCAGAATAAATAAAGATAAATGTACACCCGGCCTCATCAGAGTCAGACTGCAGAGCCTTGGGGATAAAGACACAAGGCTTCCAAACTGCCAGGGAGAAAAGACAGATCACCTGTGAAGAACAGCCCTGACTGACAGCGGCCTTGTCATCATTACTAACAGGTGCCTGGGAAGTAGTTTCAAAGTGCTGAGGTGAAACAGCCATAAACCCACAATTTTGTGCACTGCCAGACTTTTGAAATGTGAGGGGTTTATACTTGGAAATGCTAATAGAGCTCACCTCCCACAGAATTTCACTGGGAACGAAACTATTAAGGATATTCATCAGAGAGAGTGAGAGCGAAAGGAAGGTGCTATCATTTGGAGCCTGAAGGTCGCCCATGTGTTAAGGGGCTGCCCTTGTGGGGACATTGGGAACCCAACCCCTTCCTCTGCTTGTGGCTGCTATGAGGTGAAGAGCTTTCCTTTGCCACTTTCTCCCACCATGATGGACTGCAGCGCCATAGACCCAGAGGCGCTGAGCCAGAATAACCGCCCCCCCCCCCATCTTGGGGCTTGAACCCAGGGCTTTCACTAACCTATGTTCCCAGGCGCTTTTGTTTTTATATTCAGACAAGGTCTGCCTAAGTTGCTAAGTTACCAGAGCAGGGCCGGATTTATGATCATTCTCCCTCAGTCTCCCAGAGAGCTGGGATTATAGGTGCGTGCCACCATGGCAAGCTGCCTTTCCACTTTTTAAGTTTATTGTCTCAGGCATTTTGTCACACAGTAAGAGAAAGATAACATGGGAAGGAGGGATGTTGGGCCTGGGAAAGGCTTAAGATTCTACCTAACCTGTTGGCTGCCTAGGAAGCCTCTGACCCTCAAGGATGTGGGCAGAATGACAGGAGACTCCTGGTCAATCTAACAGAAGGCAGCAAAGAAGAATCAGGGAAAGAAAAAGAACTGGTTATTAGGAATACAAATGAGGGTGGTAGGAAAAAAGTATATATATATATATATATATATATATATATATATACACACACACTATATATATTTAATCATGTATATTTATTTTGTATGTAATACATATGTAATCACAGTAAAAGTAAATAGATTAAACTGACCTACCTAACACATGGAGCTACTCTGATGATCATGACCTTGTTGCAGCACCTTAAATAGGAAGAAAAGTTCAAAGACAAATGCTACTCTCAACAAAGACTAACTTTTTAATTCTAGCACAATTGTGACTACATTTCATTGATGACACGGAAGATTCTGCCCACACCTGGACTGGCTATGGGCGTAAATAACCTTGCCTCTTAAAGTGGTGTTTAACTTTTACCTGTCCCATAGTAATGGTGCATATTTATGAGGTACAGTGTGGTATTTCAATCACTGACTTTTTTTGCCAGTCTTGATAACCAGTCTTGACTTCTACTGCTTGGCACCTAGAAATCTACAGTGCCTATGATTAAGGGGCCACACCTGCTTCCTCAACCAAATCCAGGGCTCTTTCAGTGAGGAAAAGCAGATGTGAGGAAACACCAGTCTCTACTACAATACTCCCTCCCAGTCTCTACTATAGTACTCCCTCTCCTCTCACCATGAAAAGAAGTGGAAGAGTATACACAGGAAAACTGCGAATTTACTTAGCCCATATATCTAAAGTCAAGAAGAGAGAAGAGTAGTAGACTCACTCCTGTTTTCCAACAATTTCTGAAGCAAAGATTACGTAATTCCTGTCAGGAACATCTTGCTGAGACTGCTGATCTTAATTCGTGGAATATTCTTTTTTCCCTATTTGAGTTCTTGAAATTTTATTTAAAATATTGACATATGTGGTTTGCCTTGTTTAGCAAAGTTTTTTGAAACATTTTTTTTTTAAAGAAAAGGTCATCAAGGGTTGGAGGAATGGGGTTGGAGTAGTGTAGTTCAGTGGTAGAGTTTGTGCTTAGCATGCATGAGGCTCTGAGTTTGAACTTCAGCAAAACACATACACACGCAAGTATGCACTCATGCATGCACACGTGCACACATACAAATGTGATTCAATAAATGTTACATTTGTTGCACTATACAAACAGTATAAGAAGAAAAATATCCAAATTTATTGGTCTTTAAATGAAATTCATCTTGTTTAAGAAAAAAATCTTTAGGGCCAGGGATTTAGCTCAGTGGTGCTGTGCCTGACTCGAAAATGCAAGGTCCTGAGTTCGATCCCTGATGCTACCAAAGAAAAAAAAAAAGCTTTAATAAAAACATAGAAAAATTGAAATAAATAATTGGAAAAAATGTACCAAGCAAGTACTTAACCAAAAGGAGAAATAAGAAATTCTAATTTTAGGTAAAAACCATTAACAGAGATTAGAAAGTACATAAATTCAACTAACAGGTAAAATTTACCAAAAAGATCTAATAAACTTGTTTAGCTTCAAAATAAGTGAAATAAGGGCCGGGGATTTGGCTCAGGGGCACTGTGTCTGCCTTGCAAGTGGAAGGTCCTGAGTTTGATCCCTGATACTGGGACAAAAAAAAGTGAAATAAAACAGAGTCACTGGGAGAAATTTATAAAGTGACAGTAGTAGGAGATTTTTATTATTTTTATTAGAAACTGATAGGTCAGGAAGAGCAAGCAAATAGACTATTAGAAAAGATACAGAAGATTTGTGCATGTGTGTGTGCATGTGTGTGTGTCTCTGTTTTACTGGAGTTTGAACTCAGAGCCTCATGCATGCTAAGCACACACTCTACCACTGAACTACACTACTCCAACCCCATTCCTCCAGCACTTGATACCTTTTCTTAAGTGGAGAAGTGTGGTGTGTATGTGTGTGTGTGTATGTGTGTGTGTGTGTGTATAGGATTGCACACCAAAATGAGAGCACATACAACTTTCCCAGCACTCTGAAAGAATTTGCAAAAGTGACCATATTCTATGTAACAAAGCAAGTTTCAACAAAGCCAGGAGTGACTATTTCTGATGTCGCTGCAATTAACTTTGAAACTGGAAATAAAAACATATTTTATAAGCCACAAAACTCACGTGTTTCAAAACTAAAAAATTCATTGTCAAATAAAAAGTAGCAATAGGAAATATATTTGAAATTGAACAATGAAATACTGCACATTAAACCTGTGAGATACATCTGAAAGGTGTTTAGGGAGACATCTGTTGCCTTACATGCTTTTATTTTAAAAGCAAGAAAGCCTGCAAAGATTTGAGTTAATCTTTCACACAAATAAGAGAAAAAGAGCACAGGTAAATTAATCAAACAAGAAGTGAGTGATAATGACGAAGTTAACTGGGGAGGACACAGAGGCTTCAGGGTTGTCCTCACCTCTTTATACCTTGTCTCTGCTGCTTCAGGCCCCACGTTGCCCAAGTGCAAGTCCAGGGGCTGGGTGTGAATGGTGCAGTGAGCCCCTTAAAGGATGGAAAGGGGGCATAGTGAGGGATTCAAAGGACACGGAGGAAAACTTAGCGAGAAGCAAGTTTTGAAGAATCCTTACCCTTTCAGCAAAAGGAAAAAGAAATAACATCTGCAAAAACCAAATCATGGGGCCCACGAGACGTGGAGCATTGCCCTTTTTGAAAACACAAGGATTACTGTATGGTAAAATCCAAACTGTTGGAAAACTTGGGAGGTGTGGGCCTGGGCACCTTCCTGTGGTCAGGTCAAGCTGAGTTCAGTGGGTGCCTCCTAGAGGGTGCCGGTGCGCACATGAGCTAGACTTCCGCCGAGAGCATAGCCTGCGTCATCATGGAACCCAGAGTAGCGGGAACCACAGTGGCAGGTTGGGGTGGGCCCGGACCCGGAAAGCGCACACTACCATCTTCTCTCCGCCCCGCACCAAGCAAGGAGGACAGCTCTCCGGGATAGAAGTGTTAGTCATTGTACAGGTGGGGTTTCCTGAAGGGCAAAGGGGAAGACATTGCAGGTCTCCAGGGTTAGCCCCAACTAGTAAAATGCGGACGCTGTGTCACAGGAGAAGTACTTGTAGCCACAGTGCAACAAGCGTAAGGATGAGAGGAAAGCGTGACCAGAGTATTTAGTATCAGTCTGCATGTCAAAGCCACTCTAAAAGTCAAATTTCAAATCATAAATTTTTGCCTATTTTATTCCAGTCATTTAATTCATAGCTTTTACTTGGTTAGATCTGTCTCATGACAGAGCAGTGGTGAGAATAGGTTATCTTTATCTTACTGTTTTAACTCTATTAGTGCAGGTTCACAGTACATGATATCTGCACTTATTTTGGGGAGTAGGTACATGCACATAATGCAGCTTGTTTCTTTTTTAAATCTTCTTCCCACTCACCTCCCTCCATCTAAATCCCCTTTCTTCATGTTTATTCTTGTTATTATTCTTCTTGGCCCATGACATATAATGTTTACATTCATTGTGGGTGTTTGGTACCTGCACATGGCATATCTTAAGTCTTCATGCTTCCCCTCTCCTTCTTCCCTGGCCCTCAGTCTCTGGACCCCTTTCCATTTGCAAGAGAACTATCTCCTTGTTTCCTTCTATCCATCTTTTATTTTACTCTTTGTTTGTACTTTGCCTTACTCAAATGACACATGGCATATGGCATTTAAGCTTATGTGTCCGATGTGTTTCACTCAACATTACATTTTCTGGCATCCATTTTCCTACAAATGCTTCAAATTTATCTTTGTTTATAGCTGAGTAGTATTCCATTATATAGAGATACCACATTTTCTTTATCTGTTTGTCTGTTGAAGGCCACACAGGCTGCTTATGTATTGCTGTAATATGATGTCTTTAGCTCTTTTGGGAAGATACCTAAAAGGGGAATAGCTGAATCATTTGGAATTTCTAATTGGAGACTTTTGGGAAATTTCTATACTGATTTCCATAGTGGTTTATGGGCCCACAAAATCAAATCAATGCATGTGGAAAGAGGGCTTTTGACAAAATCCAACACTTCTCCTGAAGAAAATAGGTATACAAGGACCGTACCTGAATTTGATAAAAATTATAACAAACCAACAGCTAACATCATATTAAAACTGAATGCTTTCCCTCTAAAATCAGGAACAAGAGAAGAATGCCCGCTATCACCACTTCTTTTTTTCTCTTTTACCACTTCTATTCAATATAGTACTTGAACTATTATCCAGAGCAATCAGGCAAGAGAAGGAAATAAAAGGGATACATATAGGAAAGGAAGAATCCAAAGTATCATTATTATTATTATTATTTTTTGGTACCAGGACCTTGCACTTGCAAGGCAGGCACCGGAACCAATGAGCTAAATCCCCAGCCCCAAATTATCATTATTTGCAGATGAGGTGATACTCCACAGAGAAAACCCAAAGATTTCCACCAAAAAACACTTGGAATTAATAATCAATTTCAACAATGTGGTAGGATACAAAAACCTGCAAAAATCAATAGTATTTGTGTACACCAATATGGACTCAGTGAGAAAAACATTGTGAAAACAATACTATTCAGATTAATATCAAGAAAAATTAAATACCTAGGAATTAACCTAACCAAGGAAGTGAAAGATCTCTGCAACAAAAACTAAAGTATTCTGAAAAAGGAGATTGAAGAGGACATCAGAAAATGGAAAGATGTCCCCTACTCCTGGACAGGCAGAACCAGTATTATTAAATTGGGTGTACTCCTATAGCTGTTATACAGATTCAGTGGAATCCCAATCAAAATACTAACAGCCTTCTTCATAAAACTAGAGAAAACATTCCTAAAATTCATATGGAACCAGAAGAGACACAGACTAGCAAAAGCAGTTGCGGGCAACAAGAGCAAAGCAGGAGGCATCACAATACTTGACTTCCAAGTTATACAACAAAGCAACAGTGATAAAAATGGCATGGTACTGGCACAAAACCAGACATATGAATCAATGGAACAGAATAGAGGATACGGAAACACTTCTCATATTTCAAAGTTATGTAATAGCACATTTTATCTTGTGGCAATACTCTATAGATGAAGGCTTTTTGCATATTTATTGGTCAGCTTTTTCATCACAAGGACAAAATATGTGATATACACAACTTAAAGGAGCAGAGGTGTATTTGGCTCATGGTTTCAAGAGGGCTCAGTCCATGGTCAACTGGCTCTAAGTCAGAAATGCCATGGCAGAAGGGCCTGGCAGAGGTCAGCTGCTCAATCCATGGCAACCAGGAAACAGAGTCAGAAGAGCTAGAGAGATGGGGGAGGGAGGGTGACACCAGTGCCTACCTCTTCCTCCATTCAAGCCCTACCTTCATATTCACCTATGAACTCATCAAATGACTAATCCAGTAATAATGTAGCGCACCCATGACCAATCACCTTGCTAAAAGTCTCACCTGTGACACATGAGACTTTTGGGGACATTTTAGATGTAAACCATAATATGAATGTATATTTATATTCATATATATTCATATATATGGATATAATATTGTCATTTTATATATATATATAGTCATGATATGCATATGCATAGGGATGTATACAAATGTGGTAACTTCTAAACATATCTGATTTTATTTTATTTTATTTATTTATTTTTGTTTGTTTGTTTGGTACTGGGGATCAAACTCAAGTCCTTGCGCTTGTGAGGCAGGCAGCGGAACCACTGAGCTAAATCCGTGGCCCTAAACATATCTGATTTTAAATATCTATCCAATATAATGATGAACTAATGAGCTAATAAACCAGGAAAAAGTGAGATAAAATGGGGAAAGTGGTTATGTTCATGTTTATCACATCTTTAAAGGCATAATTTGAAAAATAAGTGACTGATATCAATATAGTCCTTTATTTTAATAATTAGAAATACTAGCAAATAATGACATTACTAATTGAAATACCAGTTTTGACAAGCCCTTACTTATTTCTCTATTAAGATAGCTTCCTGAAAGTATCTCAAGAAGTTAATGAATTGCATATTAATTAAATTTGAACTTTTCTCCTCTAGTATTCAAATGGGAAAAAACAAAATATGATGTATTCAAATTGCTGTATACTAGATTGGGCATTAATTGCAGCATAAATATAATATATGGTAATGTTATACATGAATGTTGTAAGAAATGTGTAGCATTTGGAATGAAATTTGCTAATTTTGAATATTGATTTATCTTTTAAGTTCATTTCGTTCCTGAAAATTAAAATGCTAAAATAATGTTTTGCCGGCATTTCCTAATTAACCAAGTTAAACTTTCTATGAAAAATTAATTCTCATCCAACTAAAAAATGCATCCTATTTCTCTCTTCTCTTGTGCTGTTAGCCTCTTAGCAAATATCCTGCGATGACAAATGACATTTCCTTCTGGTTGCCCTCTGAGAATTACGCAGAGATTGATTTCTATGACTTAGTCCGAAACATCGGAGGAGACCTGGTAGAGAAGGTTGATCTCATAGACAAGTTTGAACATCCCAAGTAAGTGAAGAGCTTTCTGATTTTGTCCTCTGCTATTGCTGTGTGACAAATAGCATTTGGAAACATATAGTAGAACTAGGCTGCAACCCATTGCACCTGAGATAGCATGGCTTCTAAATGTATAATGAATGGATGGCTTGTGAGAAAACTCTTAATCAGTGCTCTCTGAAAATCTTTCTAATGTGCATTTTTATTCTTTCCTGCCTTCTTAGTAAAGGAACTGTATGAAACTGAATGTTTTAAAGATCTTTCCATTTTTCATTACTGCCTTAGGAAGTGATATCTTACCGATTGCATTGTGGGTACAAAGGAGATGAGACAGAGAAAGCGTGGTTTGTGGAGGAAATGCTGTTTTGTTCGTCTCGCAATACACATTCATTAAGCACTTCCCACACGCCAAGATCTGTGTTCGGTCTCAGAACTTCAGTGGGCTCCTAGTGGACTTCACTCTGCCTTCTTGGAGCTCACAGTCTCACGGGAGAGGCAGATATTAAATAAATCATTACATGCGTATTATGAGGGGAAATGGATTGGCTGTAACCAAGAACTCACTTCCGTTGGGAGTCAGGGCAGGCCTCTTTGGAGCACTGAAATGGAGGGCAGAAGCACGACGGGCTGTGAAAAAACATTGCAGAAAGCAGATATGAATCTTGGGGGACAATCGCACATGCAAATATGGGCACAGGTGGCAGTGACATGGCTCAAGGAGTGAGGGAGGTGGGAGGAAAGAGATGACTGTTTGGGAGAGATTTGTCTGCAGGGTCAGGCAGGGCCAGAACATGCAAGGTCTGGCATCTGGGATTTGTCCAGACTGCAGTTGGATATCCGGGAAGTAATCCAGTTACCCCTCTAACTTATGCCCTTTAAATGAGCTGTGTAGCTCCGCACTGTTAGGGAAGGAGAAGAGCAGTCACCACATCTTGTCTCGCTCTCATCTTCATTCTCCTCTGGCCTCCTGACTTGACACTGTGTCCTATCTACATGGCCAGGGCATCTACATGTCTGGGATACAGTATGGGCTTCCATATTCAATCCTGTCCTGCTTCTTTGTTTTATTAATTCTTTCCTTAGATAAAGATGTTTAGGGTCCACTGCCAGGTCCTTGCCTCAGTTTTCTCACTTACCTAGGTGGCTGAATATCATCTAGAACTTTGCTCAACGACTTGTGGAAATAATATCCCATCTTAGTCACTTTCTCTTCACTGGGACAAAAGTACCTGACACCCACAACTTAAAGGAGGAGGGGTTTATTTTGGCCACATTTTCAGTCCATGGTCGGCTGGCTGCAGGGCAGGAAAGCTGCTCACCTCAGGGTGGCCAAGAAGCAGAGAGAGTAAAGGAGGAGACAGGGAGGGAGATAAACCCTTCCGGGTCACAGCCACAGTTGACTCTCCTCTTCCGTCCAGGCCCCACCTCCTACCAGCAAGCCAGCTGTAAGGCTCCTAATCCAGTCACCTTCCAAACATGTTTCACAGGCTTGATCTTTTTACTTTTCATCCTGAAAGACTCTTTTCTCATCTTTAAAGTTGAATAACTTCATCAGGATACTCTTCAATGTTGATCTGTTCCCCTTGCCATATTGCTGTCTCTCACAAATCAGATTTGATTCTGCATTGTTTTGGGAAAGTTTTCTCGAATCCTATTTTAAGAGTGTATTCTGGTCCATTTCATCCTTTGGGGATCCCAGTAATCTTTGTCTGACTCTGTACCTATGACTGCTCTCTAAAGTTTTAAATCTCTTTATTTTTACTCCAGTTGATGTGCTTTCCTCCCTGTTAGCTTTTCTGTCTCTTGCATTTTCTCCTGGTTCTCCATTCCTCTTCAGACACTGTTTTTTCCTGCTTTTCTAAGTTCTGCACGCTCACATTCCAGCTCCTCCTATTTTCTTGCCATCTTTTCTCTGAGTTATTTCTGGTTTTTGATCTTCCTTCATCAAGAAATTGTTTCCCTTAGCTTTAAAATTTATTGCAAAATATTTAGCTAAAATTTCATGTGCTCCAATGGTAGCATTTTTCCACAACTTTCATAGTAGTAAGTTTTCTACCACTGTCCTCACTTTTTCCTTGATTCTTAATTGATAGATAAGTCTTAGATGTGTGACTGCCTTTCTGATGCCCATGTTGAATGCTCTGGGTTTCGTGGACCCACCCTGGGCCCAAGGTTTGGAGGTGAGGCTGGGGTTGGCATGGCAGGGAGAGTCTGGGGCCCTGCAATAGCCAGCTTGTTTTTGTAGCCTTATGGCTCTCCTTTTCTCTACTGCCAAGAAAATAAGTCCTTAAATTTGGCCCATCTTTTTGATTCTTTGTGGGGGTCTGCCTCCTGCCCCACATCTGCACTTGCTAAGAAACAAGGATTTTTCCTTATTCTCTCAGTGTCAGCACTTAGAAGAGGGCTGTCTTTGTACTTCATGCTGTAACTTCCGACTCCGGAAGCAGTGTGTTTTGCTGAAAGCGCCGCTGTTTCCCCCTTCACTTTCTCCCACTTGGCCACTCCTTTCTTTCAGTTGCTTTGGGCAGCCTTTAAATATATTTAGGAACTTGCACATGGGCTCTATATCCTGATGCCATAGGAAGTGGAACATAAGGGGTAGCCTGGCTGCTGATACTGTGAAGTGCCAGTCCAACCCTGGACATTTCCGGGAGTTCCCACGTGGATACTAAAGTCTAACTTTAATTTTCATAGAGGAGGAAAAAGATTGGAACAAAACTAATTGCTGAGTACTCACCAAGATGCCAGAGGCCTAGGACTTGTCATTTTCTCCACCCTTGTTAGTAGAAGCAAGGATTCAGAGCACATTCTTGGGGCCGGGGATTTAGCCCAGTGGTTCCGGTGCCTGCCTCGCAAGCTCAAGGTCCCGAGTTCGATCCCCGGTACCAAAAAAAAGCACACAAAAAAACCATACAGAGCACATCCTTGATCTCTGGCTCCACAGCCCTTTGGAGGGTGTGGAGGGAAGTCCCCGTGGAGCTGGCTGTTGGGGTCAATGTGGCTGGGGCAGAGTGGATGCCAAGACTCTGCTGCCATGGGCGATGCAGCTGTGAAGGCAAATGCTGAGTGCCTCGGTAAGTAGAGAGCTCGGCGTGGGAGTGGTGTTGGGGGGCTGTGAACCCAGGCAGAGCAAACAGTTAGAGAGTCCATAAAAGTAAAAAATAAAACAACAAATAGACAGGGAAACTCTCGCTGGAGTGCATTAGAAATACTCCATTCATGCAAGTCTGCTCATACAGCTCCATGCCGATTGGTGACCTTCTGAAGGAGATAGTACTTAGGGTGACAATTTGAAAATAATCAGCCCAAAATCACCTCTTGTTGGCATTGATCTCAGCACCCGTTAAATAGTCATTTTACAGATTTCAAAGGCTCTCATTTTGGAGCCGTGCCAAATGATTATCCTGCCCGGCTGGGTCATGCATCTGTCTTAATAGGGGGCTTGGTGCCTACAGTAAGCTTCCCATGGGAGAGGTTGCTTATTGTCTTTCAATAGTATACACTATGGGCCGGGGATTTAGCTCAGTGGTTCCACTGCCTGCCTGGCAAGCACAAGGATCCAAGTTTGATCCCCGGTGCCAAAAACAAACAAACAAACAAAAAACTGGATGTCAGTAGTATACACTACCAGCACTCAGTTATAAAATAAAATAACTCAGCGTTTTAGCTGAGCAACTTTCTACCCACATAAAGACTATCCTTCTGAACCCCCACTGCAGCAAGGTAGCTAATTTGACCAGTGATTACTAAGTAGACATACTTAGTGGTATTTCTAGAAGTTTCCTTAAAAACTGAGTTCAAAAGGACACATTATTTAGTAATGGCGGCTCTCTCTGTACTGATTCCCAAGAAGTGTCCGGGGCAAGGCATGGCAGACCTTTTCTCTTGCAGGCCGTGTTGTTATCAGGCTCTACGCTCTCTCAGCTCCACTCAGCTCTGCCCCTTCAGAGCAGCCATACTGAGCCAGGCTGCATTCAGGCAAAGCATTCAAGTTGGATGGGGCCCATTGGCTACAAAGTTTGTGGACCCTGATCTAGGGGAGAGGAAGGTATAATTGTTTAAGGACCCCCCCCCCACACACAGATACACACACAGATCCCAGAATCCTCTGCTGGGAGTTGTCCCTTCCTGAGCATCCTGCCCCCACCCAGGTGGTAGCCCCTGAGCAGTCACCTGAGCTTGCTTGTGTCAGTTATGTGCTGACCTCAATTTATTTAAAATAAAAGAAAAATTGCTAGACGGTTCCAAAGAGTTCTGGCCCTTTCTTTGCCTAACAGGAAAATTGTGATTGAGCCAAGTGTGGTGGTGCACACACTAATCTCAGTGCTTTGGGAGGTTGAGGCAGGAGGATCACAAGGCAATTTAGCAACTCTGCAAGACCCTGACTCAAAATAAAAAATGAAAAAGTCCTGGGGATGCAGCTCAGTGCAAAGGCCCTTGACCAAAGGCCCGTCACAACAACTGTGACCAATGCCCGGACTGAGTGAAACAGAGGGGACTCCCTGAGGTAAACGAGGTGGCAGACAAACTGAGTGTCATTCTCTGAACAAGGAAAGATCCCAAGGTATTTCAGGGAATCATAAAAGGCTGAGCAGTAGCCTGACTTGCTGACGTCAGACAAGCGAAGAGATCTGGACTGGATCGCACAGAAGAGCTTGTCCCCTAGGAGCACGGATTCTGAGGTCAGCAGAAAAGGGCGTTTTGCTCCAGCCACCCGTCAGGCTGTTCCCCAGGGTCTCTGCTCTCAGTCTGTGGCCGCCGACCTTGCAGAGGGCTTCCCACTGCTCAGGGACGTAACTCGGGACAGATGTGAGGGACGCCCTGCGGGGTGGGGCCGCCGGCTATGCCTGGTGCTCTGCGTGTGTGGACTGGCGAGGAAGCGCGATGAATTGCGCACCTGCTTGGATGCGACTCCTCCTGCTCGCCCTCCGCACTCACTGGTCCCCTGCAGTCTCTGGCTTCGCGTGGCTGGAGGAAGACGGTGTGGAAGGCCGCCTCCTCTGAGCCGTGGCTCGCAGCGTTTCCCAGCGGGCATCGGGAGTAAAGCTGTCTCCACGGCCCCGTGCACATGGAGGCGCAGCGGGAGAGTGTACCAGTGAGTTCTGGAGTAGAGTGTAAAATACAGGGGGCTGAAGTAGGACAGGCCAGGTTTAGGGTTAAGACAGGCCCTACTGAGAGTTCCATCTGAATTGAGTTTTTTCGAAGTATTTCGAAGTATTTGATTCGGCTCCACAAGGGTGGCGGTGAGAACTCTCCCAAGTGTCCTCAGCAGGGCTGGCTTCTGAGGAGCCGCAGCGAGGTCCCCACTGCTCTGCTCCTCGACTCCCGTTGCTCGTGGGACTGCAGTGGGCTGGTCCTTGTGGTCGCAGGCAGCTCCCCGAATCCCTGGGCTGTGGGCCAGGGCCTGGGCACTAGACTCAAGCGCCCAGATCTACAGGTCGCTAAGGTGAGGGCCACCTCTCTTCTCTACCCCATCTTCCTACTGGTTGTGTTCTCTTTTGTGACCTATCACTTACAGTTTTAAAAAATGAGGCACAAATGGGTATGGGCAAACACTGGTAATCATGCATCCTCGAATTCTGAAGGGAGTCTTTCCAATGGAGGCCCCTTCTCAGCATGGCCTACCCAGCTGTCCTAGGTCAGAGAGGACTTATTTAGGGGTGCACTGGAGTCTCTGCAAACTGCTCTGAAAGTGAGGCAGGGCTAAGGGCCAGCGACCTTTGCTTCTGGTACCTCTGGCTCCTCCCCTCCCTGTCCTCCTCCCACCCAGCCTGTGCCCTCCCCTCCCCAGCACACACACACACACACACACACACACACACACACACACACACACACACACACCCCTCTGCCTCATTCTAAATGGCCTGCAGTCTTTCTGGGCTAGTCTTCTCCATTATCCCAGGACAAATCCAGGAAGGAGCCAGTCTAATCAGTGGCATTACCTGCATCACCTCTTTGGAGAGTCCTTTGCACTAGGCTGCCTTGTGGGGTTCTGGGGAGTCTGGATGGACCACTCTGGGGTCAGGAACCCACTGTGGGCCTGTCAGGGACCACTGATAAAACAGCCCAGCCCCACTGTCTGCAGCAACTTCAACCAGAAGGAGGGACATTTATTCCCAATCATCACCCAAAGGCGCCTTCCTCTTTCCCAGTTACTCACCACCTGCTCCCAGTACAGAAGTCTGTGTGGCAGCTCCTGGTGGGTTCATTTGTATCTTTTATTCTTTGCTTGCATTTAAATTTTCCTAGGCTGTTCCACTTAACAGGAACCCCTTAGGGGCCCCTGGCGGAGTAGTCACTATGGCTTGAGCATTTGTGTCTCTCCCAGGTTCATGCTGGGGCCTAACACCTGTCATGGGGTAGTAAGAGGAGAGGCGGGGGGCCATTGGCTAAGTTTCCAGAGCTCTTCCCTGTGTGTGAAGTGAATGCCATGGGAAGGGGGCTCCAGAGAGCTACCTGGCCTTGGTCCTCTGCATGCATGCAAGGAAGCAGCTGCCATTCCTTCCCCCTTTCATCCCTTTGCTGTGTGAAGATGCAAAACAGGAGCCACCTACGAAGCACAGAGTAGACTCTCACCATGTGCAGACTCTGCTGGCATCTTGATCCTGGACTTCCAGCCCCCAGAACCAAGAAATTAATTTCTATTGTTTATAAATTACCCTGTTTCAAGTTACTTTGTTTTAGTAGCAGACATGGACTAAGGCGGTAGCTCATGTCCATCTTGCCTTGATGTATACTATGGTGGAGGGAGTCTCACCCATAGTGTTTGGTGGGTGATTGATTAATCCTGCCTTCCTTCCTCAGAGGAGCACCTGTCAAAGTTGAAATGGCTTGTGATACAGTCAGTAGGGGCAATGCAATTATTTAGTGGAAAGAGCTTAGATAGATACTTGGAAGCCGTGGATTGAATCTTTTATCTCCTATTACAGGAGATTGAACCCAGAACCTTCACACTGTGCTATATCCCCAGCCCTTTTATTTTTTATTTTGAGACTGGATCTCACTAAGCTGCCCAGATTGCGCTTGAGCTTGGAGTCCTCCTGCCTCGGCCTGACGGAGAACTGGGATTACAGACATGTTCCACCATGCCTGGCTCCATCCTGACTATTCATACACGAGATATTGAGTTCTCTGAGTCTCATTTTCCTCCTGTACCACCAGAAATAATAATACTTAAGTGGTAGCTATGAAAATTAGATGAAGCTTCCTATGTGAAATGCTTTGAAGATTGCACAGGTTTTTTAAGAAAAATGGTTAGGTATTAGAGTAACAAATAATAACTTCTACAATCTGTCTGACTTGATCTTTAAAATAAAGAATAACCTCAGTAGAGCCAGAAGCCTTGGATTTGTTAGCCAAATACATCTGACTGGGGAGTTGTGGTAATGAAGGGAAGCGGACTGTGGCTTTGAATAAAAGTGTCACTCTGAAACGATACATGTTCTTCCTGCAACTTGAGGAAATTTTTCTTTCTTTCTTTCTTTCTTTTTTTGTGGTACTGGGGATCGAACTCAGGACCTTGCGCTTTCCAGGCAGGCTTGTTGCCCCTGAGCTAAATCCCCAGGCCCTAGGAGTAAATTTTTAATCAGAAAAAGTAGAAATACTTTGTAAAGTAGCAGAAGTGCTGGCCCGAGAGCTCTGCAGCCAGTGTGGCTGTCTCAGGGTCCCGCGCTGGGAAGGTGCTGTTTACGGTGCCACATGGGTTGGCATCTCTGCTTTGCAGACCATTCCCGGCCTTGTTTCTTTTGACAGAGCAAAATAAGTGCACTTACTTGACCTCAAGATTGCCTGGCAATGGAAAACCAAGAGCAGCTAATCTCAGGAGAGCCCTGGTCGCAGGGAGCTAGTCGGAAGTTCTGTTCCCGTGAAACTGACAGTTGTACCAGGCAGATGCTCAGAGCCAGCCAGGTCTGCTGTAGAACTCTCCTGGCTCCTGGCTCCTTCCCTCTACCAGCTTGATGGCAAGGCTGGTGGGCTGGGTAGAACTTCTGTTGTGCTTCAGAAAGCCTAGAAAACAATGCTCAAAACTATTTTTAGCCTAGATGTTTGTTTTTCCCTCCCTTTCCCTTTCCACCAGCCTTCTTTTTCCAGCTTTCCAGAAGGGGTGCATGTCTATACCGTCACACACATGGCAGCCCTGTTTGCTACCAGTGTTAGATGAAAGCACAATTGATTCAGTCCCTGAACACCTTGTCTGCCTGGTCCCCAGTGCATCACGGTTTGTTGAAGGATTCTTTGGCATCGCCTTCGGGGCTGCCCCGGCCAGGCCCCAGGAGAAGCCAGGAGAGAGGCCGGCACCTTGCCCCTCATCTTCGGAGACCTGCTCCGATACACAGCTCCGCGAGGGGTGACACAGAAGCTACCCGCTCCTCTGGGAGTTCTCTGGATATCACCTTCACTCGACATCCAGGATGCTTTTCTGTAGTGTGCAGATGAAATCCCTTCTTTCCAAGGTGCAGGATGCTATGGTTTGATTGCCTTTGTCCCCGACAAACCTCTGGTGGAGGCTACTTCCTGCAGCAGTACCGAGAGGGGTGTGGGTCCCAGAGGCATGGCCTGTGGCCT
Source organism: Heterocephalus glaber (assembly GCF_053883595.1). NCBI lineage: Eukaryota > Metazoa > Chordata > Mammalia > Rodentia > Bathyergidae > Heterocephalus > Heterocephalus glaber. The sequence goes on from NW_028258315.1 coordinate 5,921,078, forward strand.
GTCTGGGTGGATGAGCGCCGTCTTCCAGGGCTGAGCTCTGCTCTGTGGGCCTGAGCACCTCGCCGGAAGGGTGGCTTGTCACAGGGCAAGCCCTGCCTCCCCAGCCTCCCCCTCGCCTTTCTGGTCTCTCTGTCTCCTCTGCCCAGCCTCCTTCCCCTCTCTTTCTACCATGCCTGGAGAAGCGGTTGCCCTCACCAGATGTGGTTGCCAGGCCATGAACTTCCCAGCCTGCAGAAATGTGAACCAAAATAAACCTCCTTTTTAAATAAATGCCCCAGCCTGGGATATTCTGTTAGAGCAACAGGAAACAGACTAGAATTCAGGATGAGTAACTGCCATCCCGGGATGGTTCCCTCTTCCTCCCTGACAGCTGATCAGAATACAGCAAGCTTAGGTGCACACCAAGAGCCCCCTGAGAGAGGAAAATAAGCCGCAGAGTCCCTGACAGAAAGGGGAGGAGGAGGACGAGTCCCACCCCAGCATGGGGGGCAATTAAAAGCAAGATGCTAAATTGTTTTGGGGTCTTTCACTTTGTTACCCCAGTTCACAAGACCATGTCTTCCTCCTGCTACCACCTGGATTCGATGTCTAGAGCCACTGTGGGAGGCTTCCCCGATTCCCTGTCCGCCCCAGGACTACTTGTGTCATGTGCATCACCCTTTGCGCCCCACAGTAGGCTCGGCCATGAATGTGCCTCAGAGACAATGTGGATGTTGTCTTAGGAACCAAGAGATGTGTGAATTCACATGCAGCCTGATTGCACCGCCTCAGAGGAACAGGTGTCTGAGTTACAGAGCTTCGAGTTAAATCTCTAAAGAGGAGCCTGTGATTTGTAAGGAATTCTCAAGGATCTACAGGTGCGGTCTAGCGAAGGCACTCTTGAGAAATTCACACTTCTGCACAGCAAAGGTGGGCCTGGCAGATGGGGCCCCCCCTTGCTGATCTTCTGAAAGACAAATGGGCTGGGCTCCTGCACCAAAGAAAGTCAGGGCACGACTCACTCACCGTCGTCTGCCTGGGGAGCTGGACCCATTACTTCAAGGGAAGTAACTTGGTGTAGCTGAGGCTGAGGTGGCAGCTGGGAGGGCGCACCAACAAGGCAGCAGAGATGGCAGCAGGGTCAGCTCCAGGACTGCTAGTGCACAGAGATATTGGCTGGTGGCACAAACAGCACCCAGGGCACAGCAGTCTGGTCCCCAGGGGAGAGGAGTCTCTAGGGAAGGCTTAGTACTGAGGAATGTGGAGACTGCTTCCGTGGGGTGTGAGACGCGATGTCACAGGAGAGCGGGCAGAGACCGCCTAAATACTCCGTTGCCAGCTGCTGGCCCCAGGCCCGCGATCATCTTGTCCTGAGAGCTGAGATTGGACTTGGAGTCCAAAATGAGACTGAATCTAAGAGGAGAGGGAGGTGAGGGCGGTGAAGTTAGAAACTCTCCGGACCAGACCAGCGTATCTTTTCAGCAGCCTGTCTACGGCCATACCACCCTGAACATGCCCAGTCTCGTCTTTTCAGCAGCTTCCGCTTGTTTTTTGTTTTGCTTTGTTTCACTTAATAGTCTGTGGCTTCACGACGACCTGTTCACATGAAGTTTGGAGCCAGGGAAAGTGCTGGTATGATGAGAATTTAAATGGGCATCTAGTAAGGAAAATCAAGGATGTTCCATGAGACTTACAGGGAGAGGGGAAGGGCAACTGAGGGGGTGCACCCGCGAGGTGTAGGGTACAAATGCGGGCTCCTTCTGTTCATGCTCAGATAGCCCCTTGCGTCACATTGCCCACTCACAAGAGTCCTAGCCTCCTGCAAGCCCCCCTTTAGGTATTTCCAGAAGCCCCACAGGCTGCACAACCAACACTCCCCCAGTGTGTTCCTGTGTTCAGTGACACCCTCTTGGCCCCTGGGGCGCACCCTCGGGCTGTGGAGCCCTCCCAGTGTCCTGTGGTGTTCCAGTCTTGCAGAGAGCTGTGCCTGTCCCCTGGTGTTACCCTGTCCCCTGGGACTCATGCAATAAAGATGGCTTTGGCCTGTCTTCCTGCCTACCTGGCAGAGCCCCTCAAGTCTTCCCCTAGGCTTTCCCCACCTGGGAAAGCCATGCAGATAAGGGCTAGAGATTTCACTACAGAACAGACTCAATCTTGGTTAGACCAAATCTTTTCCATGGGGGTGCATTCAGAAATGAATAAAATGCCAGGTTGCCTTATAATCTTTTGTGAACATAATATTTTACAAGGTGAGTCTTAATGAGTTATTTCTCAGGGGAGAAAGAAAACCCCACAGTAGTTTCTGGATTCTGTGTTTGACAGATATGGATGGCTATTTTCTTTCCTTTTACTTCCTCTCAAAGGAACCTGACAATAGTAAGACAAGGAATAAGGAAACCAACAGTGAAAATTAAGCAGGTAAAATATTTTTACAAGAGATTGTAGCTGTGGTCTAGACGATTGCAGAGAATTTTACCAGAATAATTGCTTATTCCAACATTCATTAAATATGGTAATTTCTTACAGTAAATTGTCAAAAACACACACGGTACACATTTTTTGAAATTCTGCAGTGATAGTGGGATAAGTATTTCTAACACATTCTTCTGTTGCAGTGATTGACTCATTGCATTGTATTTATACCTCTTTCTACTATTGCACTGCAAATTACAATCAACTTTGAAGTCTCTAGATTTCTACTATATTTAGGATGTATAATATCTTAAGCACACAGTACTCATTTTTGATGAATGAATGATAAAGAGAAATTCCAGCAACAGCATACATTATGTCATGACCTAACTTCTTGTACAGTCCAAGAGCTACCTCATTTGGCAACATTTTCCAGTTGGATGAGAACTCCTTACTATCAGTTATCCTGATTACCTCTAAGGGGAAGCAGAGTGGAGTGGGTAGTATTCCTTAAACACAGGACTTGTTATGGGGTAAGTTGAGTTCCAAGTAAAACGCTGGTTTAAAAATAATTTGGTTCAGGCCAAATGTTCAGATAGGGAAAGGGAAATAAATGAGACAAAGAAAAAATGATTTTGAGAAGGTTGATCATCTCCTATACAAAATATAGTTTAAGGCTGAGGATGCATCTCAGTAATAGAGCACTTGCCTGGCATGCATAAGGCCTTGGGTTCCAGCATCACCAGAAGACAAAACAAACCAAACCCAAAACAAAACAAAAAAGTTTATGGTTCCATATTTTTAGGTTGGGAAAACTGGAGGATGTATGAAATCATTCATGGTTATCTGAGAAAACCTTTTCTGATTAGAAGAGGGAAGAGAGTTGCATAGAAATTGAAAGGGTCAAGTTATAATGTGTTTGTGTATATGTTTGTTTGTCACAGAGGAGAAACAAGGAGAAATTTTGAAGGAAGTATCTTAGTTACTTTTCTCGTTCCTGGAACAAAACACTGACACTCAAAGTTAAGGGAGGCTTAACTTTTAAGCTGTAAGTTTCAGCTTACAGTTTGTATAGGTTTTATTCCGTAGCTAGCTGGCTCTAAAGCAGGGTGGCACAGCAGAGTGGCATCACAGAGGAGAAACAGTCCATGGCAGAGCAGGCAAGAGGCAGCAAGCAGCAGCAGAAGCAGACACAGCAGGCCTCTCTTCTGTCCCTTTATATTTCATCCAGGCTATGTGCCTATTGGTTAGTTCCACACACACCCAGGATGGGCCTTCTATTATCCACATCCAGAACTATGATAAATCAATTAATGGCCTAATCCAGTACAACATGCTCTTAATTCCAGTGTCCCTAAATCCAGCTACCTGAAAAGTGCCCCCATGAGAGCATGAGGCTTTTGGTGGGGGACATCTAGATATAAGCCATGACAGGAAGGAAACAGGGAAGTAAGAAAAAAAGGTCTGTTTGTACAGGGAAGACAGAGAAACTTTGAGTCTCTTAAACATTGAGTTTCCAAACCACTTTGTGCCCAGACCTTCCTGTTTAGAGGAATGGAGCCCTGGTATGGCCTGCTAGGATCCTCTTCTGAAGCAGCTGCTTTCCCATACGCATGGCTAACAGGGATGGGATGCGTCCATACTGTTAGAGTGGGACTCTGCCCCTTGGTCCAGTTGATTGGTCCAAGGCTGGGCACCTAGCAGAGCTGGACACATAAGACCTCCTCTCTGAAATGTTTGGATGGAAAAGCAAAGAGAGCTTGGGTCATTCCTCTGGTGGCTGAAGCCAAAAGAACCTAGAAACTATCTCTCTTTGTTTATTGGAGGGGAGAAGTGGTGAGCAGGGGAACAGAGAGAGGGGTAGACAGAAAGTGCCACCATGTTGGAGTCCCTGCCTCCATGGAGTTCTGGGGCCCAGCTGCACATCTTGGTTGCCTAACTCTTCCTCCAGTCCCATGACCCAGTGATGATCCCCCATTATGAAAGCTGGTTTGTTTTAATTTGCATCTCTCAGATGATCAATGACCCATGAATGGATAAAAAAGATGTGTTTTTTTTATACAATGGAGTACTACTTATCCATAAAGAAAGATAAGCTCGAGAAATTTATAGCTAAATGGATGCAACTTGAGACTAAACTCTTAAGTGAAATAAATTGGACATGTGTGTAAATATTGCGCTATCTCTCTAGTGTGAGAAACTGAAAGGGTAAATAAGGACCAAAATGTATAATAGATAATATGAAATATAAAGAAACTGTTCAAAAGCAAAGGGAAACTGTGAAAGGAGGAAAGAGGAAAAGGGGAAAAAAATCAATAAAAGAAGGAAAAAATAGAAATAAAGCTTTTGTTAATAAGGGGGGAGGGGCAGTTGAAGGGAGGGAAGGAGAATGGGAGAAAAAGAGGAATCAAGTTATTTCATGTACAAATAATAACCTCCTTTGATGAATGTGATTATTATGTATATTTAAATTATACCAATAGATTAATTAATTTAAAGAGAAGGAAACAACAACAACAACAAAAAGCAGATTTGATGTGGGTCTCCATCACTTGAGGCCAAGTGAGTTCTAAGACAGACACATACAGTTGCATGCTCTTGGAGTGCAAGTGCACAGGACAGAAGAGCTAGCAGGCTGCGGGGTTCAGTTTCCACATCAGAGAATTGCAGCACAGCAGAAGGCTGAGGTTGAGTTGGCCCTCGGTGCCAGATGTTATTCAGGGTGAACTAAAATTGGGTCCTCCCCTCTTAGCTGGAATAGCTAAAAATCCACATCACATCAGGTTGTAGCTGACCACTTACCACTTACCATGGGCGAGGCACTGTGTTACCTATCTGTGATGTTTATAGTCAGGAGATACAAAAATGCTTCTCTAAAACAATGAGCACTTGTTCTCAGGGTGCTTACAGTCTGATAGGAGGTAGAGACACCAATATTTCCAATCCATTGTGGAAAGTCTCTGAATTGAGAAATATTCTGCCATTATTTCAAACAGGAGCAGCACCTTACTTTGCCTTAAATACTCAAGTAACTTAGAGCTGGTTCCACTGAATCTTGAAAAAACAAATAGGACTCAAATGTGGGAGGGCCAGTGAGTTCCAGGCAGATGGGAAGCATGCACAAGATAGAAGGATAGAGGTGTCCATGCCAGTTGGTGCGGCTGGTGCACAGCAAGCATGAAGAGGGGAGAGATGTAGCTGGAGAGTTCAGAAAGGGCTGGGGGCTGGCTTAGTGCATTTCCTGCATCTATAACAGAACACCCAAGACTGGGAAGTCTGTAATGAACAGAGATTTATTCATACTGCTGCAGAGGCTGGGAAGTCTGTGAGCAGGGGCCCAGCATTGTGCAGGAGTGTCTTCTTGCATTGTTACATGGCAGAGAGCATTGCATGGCATGGTACTGGAGCATGTTGGTTCCAGGTCTCCCTCCCTCTAATACATTACAAGGGCCTCTCCTCTGTAACCTCATCTAATCTTAATGACCTTCCCAAGCCCCACCTCCACATGAATTTGGGAATTAAGTTTCTAGCACTTGAACTTTTGGATGACACATTCGAACCATAGCAGAGGACCTGTATTCCTCTCCAAAATGTAAGCTTGTCCAGTAGAAAATGTGGAGGGTCACGGAACTAATCCAACTATTTGCAGCTTTTAAGCAATGACCTGTCTTCCCTACAGTGATTATTGTCACCCAAGGTGAAGATTGGAGGCTGGGAGACAAGTCAGGGTGTCTTAATGGTCTGAGTGAGGAATGAGGATCTGAACTGAGAGCGTGCCAGGGCCTCATGGGAAGAAGCTGGCCTATGGAGGTGTTTAGGAGTTACCCCATAGGAAAGTTGGCCCATTCAGGGAAGAGATTGTTGGGAGTCATTCTACATAATTTTGGGGAAAATCATTTCACAATTAAATTATGAATAGGCCTAGTTTTCTTGCCTACAGGCAGGCTATGAGGTGCTGAAATGTAACTCCATTTTTGCCTTCAGTCACAGCTGAGAACTCGATGGTGGAGTGATGCTGTGATGCTCAAGGGCAAGATTACATCAGCTAAAGACATCCTGGTTCCTTGAGAACCAAGTAGTAAGAGAAAGCTTTCACCTGGGGAGGGACAAATTCCTTATCAGTTTAACTCATCCCACCTACTGTTGTAAGATTGTCTGCTTATCTTACTGTCCTCATCAACATAAGATCCTCATGGCCATAGGATTACTGCCATCCTCCCAGAAATCTAATACTTCCTCCGATTATAAGATCCTTGTCAATTTAGTAGTATTGCTGCCCTTGGAGTCATTTGTTACTCCCTATGAACCCAATAAATAGTGGCAAGCTTGGGGTGTCTTTGTCGTTGCTGCCCAGAGCAACACTGATCAGGCCTAGAACCCAGAATCTTCTCTAAGTTTCATTTCCTGTCTTTATTCTTTAATTTGCCTTGTGCTGTTGTGGCTCACAGAAGACCAGGACTCACTGCAAGGGTTCTGATAACGTCCCCTTTCCCTGTTCCCCAGAAGATCTCAGCATGGCTGATGCCTGTGTGTCCAGGAGGGTGGTGTCTGAAGTTGAGGTGGGGTGAAGTAGGTGGAGGGATGCCCTAGTGGAGAAGATTAGAAGATTATTGGGTCACTTCTGGATTTGGGAGTCTGAGGTGGAACACAGGAGTGTTGCCCTGAGGGCTCAAGGGAGAGGCCAGAGTGAAGGCTGAAATCTAGTGCAGGGAGGGGTACGATGAGGACAGAGCCCAGGTAGCACCAAGGTTTAAGGCTTGGTGGAGAGAAGGAGTCATTGTCTTGTACAGTAAACAGAACTTGTGCCTTTTCATAGTTAGGTGTCCACTCATTATCATCTGGAATCATGCTGTAGGAAATTTTCACTTTCCTGTCATTTTCCTGTTTTTATTTTCCATCCTTATATAGCTCATTTAAAGGGTGGAATAAAACAGCTGACACATGTTCCCTAGGTCTACTCGAGGAGGAAGTAGTCTGATGTGTGATTAGAGATCAGAGTTCCCCAGCACTGGGGTTTCCACTCAGGACCAGCCTCATTAAATCCACCTCATAAAGCATAGCCAAAGTATCTAATTTAAGAAAGGATAAGGCATGCAAATTAAGGCCTGAAATGTGAATGGAATTTGAACCATACTCTAATCAGTGTCTCTTAAAATGGCACGAGGGAGGAAGAAGCTTGCGTGTACTTCCCCTCTGCTTTGTATGGTAGGGGCATCTGTTCTCCTGTCGTGTGGAATTGTCACCTCCAGAGGATGAATCCACTCCTTGGGAGCTAAAGTGCAATACAATATGAAGTACACACGGTTCTCATGATCAGACCTGACCTCAGCTCCCCTCTCAAGCCAGAAACAGCCTCCCAGAATGAGAGCAAGCGGGCCAGGAAAGGAAGGTGTAAGGAATATATTTCAGGGGAAGTGGAAGAGTTGATTATATTTAGAATTGGTGAGGGTTTTTTTGACCTATATTGAATCAGTGAATATTTGTCCATTGAATGTCTTAGTTTCGGGATTCCTACTGCTTAGAGAACCTATTTAAATATGAATCCCAAATAATGTTATGCCATGTCTGCTGCAGGAACATAATATATCTGGCAATATTAAACAGATCAAATTCTGAGGAGACAAGTCTGAATCGGAGCTATTCTTAGCATGCTTTAAGTAAAGGAGATCAATATAGATATTCAAGATGGAAAAATTCTAATAGTTAATAGAAAACCAAAATTCAAGGTCTCGGTAACCTTCAAAGGAAAGCTGATTCAGATGCTTCCTGAGAAACCAGCGGCTCAGGGATTGTAGTCAGGGCCGCCAAGGCCGGCCTTCTGTGTCCTCTAGGGTGGAAACCTTCCTCCTCGACCGAAAAGCATCCTGGGTCTTGGGTACCACCTTGTCCCGTAGACGACTTCATCTGACCCTATAGCCTGTGACCAGATTTATAAAGTACCGTTATACTCTGGTGATAAAGGGATAATTTTTCCCCCTTCTACTTTATGCTGTAATTTAAAAATGGCAAGGCACTCATTGTACTCACAGTTGTAAATTTGTTTAATTAAGATTAGGTTCAACCATTCTGAACTTTTAAAGATACATTTTGTGTGTGTATTTAAGATATACAACATGATGTCGTAAAATGCATGTATAATAAAATGGTTACTGCAGTGAAACAAATGAACATATCCATCATCGAAGTTGGCCATTTTCTCCCCGTGGCAAAAGCACTTGTAATCTACTCATTAGCAAAACTCCTGAATTCATCATCCTATTATTAACCATGGTCCTCATAATGTGAATTAGGTCTTTCCAGTTGTTTATGCTACATATTTGCTATTTTGTGTCTCCCCCAGTAATTTCAAAACTTTGTTTGTCAGTTGGGCCCTTGTGTTGTTTTTAAAGCCAGCGTCCCACCTCCCAATAAAAAAATGAGGAATCTATATAGTTTATCAAAATATCACATGAGGATATTCTGAACGGTCCATCACGGGTGTCCTCAGAATATCTGTGCACACAGAGCTGGTCTAGCCCATCACCCCTGACCAAGTCGCGGATTCAGTGATGCACTACAAACCTATTTAAAGTGTTCTTCATTCAGATGCTGTTTCCATGGACGGGCTATTCCAAATGTTTTCATTCTTTTTTTTTTTTTAAAGAAATTCACATGACAAAAAATTAACCACTTGGGGTAATCAAGTTGGTGGGATTCAGTACATCCTCAGAGTTGTGCAGGGACCGGCACTCTCTAGCTGTGAGATGCTTTAAGACACCCCAAAGCAGAAGCAATGCAGTAAGCAATTGCTCCCCATTCCCAGGTCCTGGAGACCACCAGCCTGTGCTCTGTTTCTATGGATTTACTTTTTCTAGACACTTTATATAAAACAGAATCATATGATAGATGACCCTTTGTTTGCAGCTTCTCTCACTTAACGTAATGTTTTCAGGGTTCATCCACTTCATATGTCATATAGATTAGAACTTGAAGCTTTCCTTTTCATGACAGAATAGCTTTCCACTCTATGTATACACAATTTGTTCATCCGTTCAGTGACCCATGGAGATCTGGGTTCTTTCTACTTTAGGGCTACTGTGAAGAATGCTGTTAGGAACAAGTGTGTGTTTGAGTATTTGTTTTAGATTCTTTTATGTGTCTACCTAAAAGTGAAATTACTAAGAATAATTTTTTGTATAACTTTCTGAGGAAGTGCCAAACTTTTTTTTCAAAATAGCTGAATCATTTTACATTTCCATCTGCAATTTAAGAGAGTTCCATTTTTTTCATATTTTCATCAGCTCTTGTTTTTCTCTGTGTCTCTTTCTCTCTGCTTCTTCCCTCCTTTCTTTCCTTCAAGCCTTTTTTGTCTTCTTGTCTTTCTCCCTGTTTTATCTCTTTGCTTTTCCTTCTTTTTTCCTTCCTTCCCACTCTCCCTGCCTTCCTCCATTAGACCCTTGTGGATGTAAAGTTTCTCTTTGCATTACCCTAGTAACAAAATGTTCTTGAATATTTCTTCATGTACTTCTTAGTCATGTATGTGTCTTCTTTGGGGAAATAGCTGTTCCAATCTTTTGCCCACTTTTTAATTAAATTGTATATTTTTGTTGAGCTATGAGAGTTCTTTATATACAGTGGTATCTTGGTTCATGAATGCTTTTGTGTGCAAATGGTTTGGTTTGCACAGAAAAGCATTTACCAGCTTTTGAACATGGGGATGGGGGTTGAGGGGGTAATGAGATAAAATAAAAAATAAATAAATAAAAAATTTAAAAAATCATTTGCCAAAATTTTGTTTTTGTTTGTAAACTCTACATCAGGTGACAAACATTACCAAGGACATTTTTCCCACATAAACACAAACGTGGCCATCTTTTCCAAAACCGTGGAACAAACTAAGTTCATGAAGCGAGGTATCCCTGTATGCTGGACAGTAGCCTTTTATCACTGCAAATTTTATTGCCTCCTAGCCTACTGAAAATGAAAAATTCTTTCTTTTTTCTTTCCTTCCTCCTTTTCTTTCTTACATACTGCAAGTATTGGATTTTTGTTATTAGAAGATAATATATCTTTACTTTAGAAAAGAAAGATATAAGGGATATAGTTTAAATTTTCTGTAATTCTACCATCCAGAGACAAGCACTATTCACATTTTATATTCTCCTTCTAGTCATTTTTTAAAAATATGTAGAATAAATATGTGTGTATATATATTAAAAGAATTTTATGTGATATACTATTTTAAGATTTTAATGCTTTTTCTGATGTGGAGAAGTTATATTTATTTGCATGTATTTAATCGAATTATTTTAAAATGACTAGTAAAAGAATCTTTCCACATGTTTATTAATTGTGAATATTCCTCTTAATGTTTCAAGTCTTCTGTGTCTATTTTTTTCGGTTGGGATTTTATAAATAGTATTTCATATCAATTACTATAAGGTATATATGTTATATATCAAGAATACTTGTCCATTTACTCTCATTTTTATAAATCTTTTTCAGATTTCTATTAGCTTTTATTATTCATTATAGTATTTGAGACCTAGAAATAGTTTGTTTTTTGAATTGTCATATCTAACTTTAAATTGATTTCTTCCATTGCTTTTACATGTAAAAGGTCTTTATCCACCAAAAAGTCAAATAAGTATTTACTTATATTTCCTTTTGTTTATTATTAAAATTTTTATTTCTAGATTCACGTGGAATTTACTATGGTATTGCAAACTGAGAGGATCAAACTTTTATTTTTCTAAACATTTAACCAACTTTCCTGATACCATTACTGAGATGAATCATTTATAATGAATGGATGTACTATAAAAGCAATCATTTTGCATGATTCTTTTCTCCACCTTCCCTTTGGCACTGGAAATTGAACCCAGTGAACCCAGGGTGTGCTCCATCGCCAGCTTCTGTGTGTGCGTTTGAATGTGAGTCTCACTAAGCTGCCCAAGCTGTCCTTGAATTTGTAATCTTCCTGCCTCAGCCTTGTGAGTAGCTGGGGTTACAGGCATGTGCGCCACTGTATCCAGCTTTTGCGTGATTTTGAAGGATACATGAAATATCCGCTTGTGTAGAAAGCAGATCATCTTAGCTTGGTTTACTTGTGTTCTTAGCAGAAGACACCTTCGCTTTCCTTCCTTCCTGAATGGCCACATGACAGTCCCCTCATCCGGGGATGGTGAAGCTTTTAGAGCTTTCAGTGACACAAAAGCCTGCTGTGGCCCATGTGCCATAGTTCGGAAGGCTCTTTGTTGAGATGACAGTCCAGCCAGAAACTGTGTGCAGCGGAGCCCTTGCCTGCCTGTTGCCCACGTGCATCCCTCCCTGGTCAGATTGATAAGTGCCTGAGATTTTGCCGTAGTTCCTGGACCTCAGAGCTCTGCCACGATAGCTGCACAGTGTGTTTTTTTGTCATATTCTGTCTGGCAAGGAGAGGAATGTGTCATTGCCCAGGACTGTGGACCCTTGGCAGAGTGCCGGCTGCAGCTTGGGCTTTGGAATCCACCAAGTTCAGGGCCTGGTTTTGTCACTTGCTGGCTCTGGGACTTTGAGCAAGTTGCTCCCTAAGCTTCATTTTTCAATCATTAAAATGGGTTTGGCCATGAACCTGCCTTGTAAAGTTGTTTTGCACTGACTGGCACAGAGTAAGTACAGTAAGGGTACACTGTCACTGATGGTAGTGATAATATCCTAGTAGGTGAGTTTCTTCTGGGAAAATTAATCATAATAAAGGGCAACATTAAACACCCACCAAGAACAGCCAAGTTTTTGTGGGGAAGCTTTGCTTTTGTGTTGACTGTAGTAAAGCTCATACTCAAAACAGCCATCCAGGCAGCAATTTATTCCAAACATTGAAATCACTTCGTCAAGGTCCAATTGTTGTGGAAAGAAAGAGGAAAAAAGAACAAAGTGAATTGAAGGTGTGACATGGGAGCAAATGGGCGATAGGTTTAAGATCTGTGGACAGAATTTTTTCAATCCTTTAAGGAAAGGATTGCAGTGTTACGCCGGCTTCTTCTCTGAAGCAGGGCAAGTGCCCTAGGATGTAGGTAACAGGTGTGCTGCAGGTGGAAGAGTACAGAGGAAGGGGTGCAAAGGGTGCTGCTAGGAAGGAATGGCAGGAGTGGGATTTGTGGCGGGCACGTCTGTGTGCAGGGCAGGATTTGATGGACTTGTGGCTAGGTAGGCCCTGCGTCTCTTTCTTAGGGTTTCAGTGTGGGCCCCAAGTCCACCTCATGGAGTCCAAGTGGCAGAGGGGTCCTGCAGGAGACACACGGTGCTTTGTGTTCCAGTTGGGAGCTCAGCAGGCAGCTCCCTTGATGATGTCAGTGAATGGCAAGTAGTTGCTGTCAGTGTTCATGAGAGAAGGGCTATCAGTCACTTTTAGGAGATGACAGTATTTTGCCATCACCTATTGCATTTTAAAATCAATCTCATGGTAAAATAATTTCTCAAACACATCAACCACTAGACATCTGTTTTAAAATAGCAGTGCTGTACTAATTTGGAGGAGGCAGCAGTGTTTCTTGTGGGGTAGAGTTTTAAAGAAGTGTGATGGGGGTTACTTTGTTGAATCAACATTTCTGTTTGGAGATGTCTAATGAGTATTTCAAGATTCCAAATCATATACGGACTTATGATACTGAATGTCACCAAGAAAACTGCAGCACTCCAAAGGAAGCCCGAAAGCAAGTCCTCCGTGAGAAAGTGCCTCCCATAGGCTAGTAGCTCAGTAGGACCCTGAGCATGGCCTCCTAGGGCTGACAGAATTGTGGTCACCATGTGGGACATTCACCCGGCTCGTGGTGATTTCTCCTTCTCTGGGAAGTGCTTCTCCCTCCCAGTCCAGAGCATGTGTCCTGGCAGCGATTTGGGGCAGTGAGGCTTCCTCTGCAGCCTTGCCTTTCAGCTGATCGGACCCAGACCTCCAACTCACAAGAGAATTTACAATTGCAGATGCCAGAGACGCATCCTCCTTTTGACAGAGGCACTTGTCCATCATCTGCCTTGAGAAGCAGTGAGGCAAAGACTGGCAGTTTACCGAGAAGGGAGCCAGCAGACGCGTGTCGGGGAGTGAAAGGGGAGACCAGTGCTCCAGTCCCCACCGGAGCCTTCACAGTGCTGGAAGCCAGGCCTAGCCTTGCCCCCTTCCCAGACAAACCAGCAGCAGATTTCCATCTCACCCCTGAAGCCCAGCAGAGGAATCCTGGATTTGCTCTGTCCCTGAGTGCCAGCTTCAAGCAGTGGGGTCCTCTTCCCAATCTCTGAGTGGCAGAAGCAACTGGTACACTGGAGAGACTCAGGCAAGAAGCACACAGGACCATGAGGCCTGGAACATGGAGAGAGGACACTTCAGTCACTTCGTGGTGAAGAGAACACACGCTCAGCTAACGGGCCCTTCAGCAAAAGAGACTGAGAACTTGCAGAGTAATAGATGCTCATACAGTTACAGTCAGCTAGGGCTGCATAACAAATACTGCAGGCTGGGCAGCTTAAACAACAGAGTGTTTCCTCACACGGGGAGCTAGAAGCCCCAGATGAAGGTGTCAGCATATAAGGGGTAGCTTCTCCTGTGGCTGTTCTCTTAGGCTTGTAAATGGCCATCTTTCCCCCATGTCCTCATATGGTCATTTCTCTGTGCCTATTCCTAATTTCTTCTTGTAAAGATACGGGGTTGGATTAGAGCCCACCCTAATGGCCCTATTTTAACATAATTACCTCTTCAGAGCCTTGTCTGCCGCCCAGTACATGCACCTCCAAGGAAACATAGATTGAAGGGTCACAATTCAGCCATCGTGGCTCAGGAACGTTCATGGAGAGGCCTTGGTTTCAGCCCAAGTCTCACGTCCCTGGTGGGCAGCGAAAGTGAGGAGAGCAGTGATTTCCTCCCAGAGATGCTTGGCGCAGCCCCAGAATCCAGGCTGACCTTAGGTTGAAGGCAAGGACTGGAGGAGACTTCTGACCGCCTATCAGTTGTTAGTAGTTGAGGTCTCTGTGAATCTCTTGGTGTCTTCAGTTTTGAAGGAGGCCGAGATGGGTTATGTAATGTAGGGCAAACAGCTTTCCCTTGACAGCTTGTAGATTCCTAAATGACTTAGCTGGGCTCTCTGCAGAGCTGGGCTCTGTGGCAGAGTAGACCTGGCCGGGCCACTGAACAAACACCTTTGGACCCAAAGTCAAAGATAATAAAGGAGATGGTACAAGACGAAGGTTCTGCTGTTAGTGGCCCAGTGAGCATCCACAGTCTTGGTATTTTTGTTTTTGTTTTTGCAAAAGCAGCTTTCAAGTCCCTGACTGCCTCAGAGCTGGGAGTTTGTTCTCTATCCCTATGGAGATTTCTGACTGTGTCACTTCCAAATACTTTAAAACAGGTCATTGGATTTTTCATTTTGATGTGTTTCCTCAGCCTTCTTTTGGCTGTTAGTGTATTCCCAGTGTCCTTATACTTCATGTCCTGTCTTGGGAATTATATTTAACCAGAAGGCCTATCGTTGTCAGCGATCATTTTAAATTTGCATGTGAGATGTTATAATGGTAACTCCCTATACTTAAAGAACTCCTCAGGATAGGCACTCACCTGGCAATCACATCAGACAGATTCAGGAAACCCTTGGGAATCTCGGAAGTGAGAGTAGATCCCTCTTACCTCAACAGAGCGAGATGGTTTCCATGGGCTTCTCTTCCTTAACCCACAGTTGCTCTGTTTACAAAGAGGTCAGATGAGGACAGTCCCCATAAGACTCCTGGCTTCGGAGTCTTGGGCAAGCATTGCATGGTGCCCATGAGGGCCACTGCCCAGCCAGAAGGTCCCCTGCAGGACCAGCTGTCGAAGCCCACTTGGGGGGGTGGCCAGCTCCCTGTCTCTGGGTGTGCACTGGTGACTGTCCACCTCTTCAGGTCCCGGGCCTCAGCCCAGACCAGCGGTGGCGAAGGTATGGCACGCGTGCCACGGCTGGTTGTTTGTTACCACTGAAAGCTCTAACCGGTTTGCCGTCCCTGGCAAGACCCTTTGAGGGGCCCCTGCTCCATCCCCGGAGTGTTAGTGCCCTAAGTGGGTCTCAGGCTTTCCTGAAGATAAGTTGCTTCTTTAATAAATTCTCAGTTCGTCTGGTGGGCTTTTAAATAATTTTAAAATTCTGCCTCCATTTTGCTTTATCTACTCAATTACTGGACTAAGCTTTTGTGCTCGTTTTTGTGTCCTCGAAACGAGCACCCACTATGTTGCACGCTGATCTCAACTGATCCCTCCGCATCAGCCTCCGAGAGCTGGGACAGCTTCCCGAGAGCTGGACATCACTGCACTCTGCCGAGTTTTTAAAGACTGTATTCGCATGACCGTGGTTAACTTTGCGTGAGTGTCGCTCACTTCTCCCTGGTGCATGCGTGTGCACTCTCGGAGCCCGTTCTGTGTGAAGTAGGTGCTGGCCTCTATTCGCCGGTTACTGAGTAGTTACAACAGGACGTAAAGGCGGCCTGATTTTCTTCCCATTGCACAGAGCAGCCGAGCTGTATCTGAGGTTTGGCGGTGCAGCCCATTTCTTCTGGGTCAGCGTGACAGACCCGAGGCCAGGGTGCCCGCAGCCCTTGTGCCACCAGCAGAGGTTTCATGACGAAGCCCCACTGCCGCCCGCGCAGTGCATGTTGGGAAGGAGTTCTCTCCTGGAAGACTGTCTTTATTTTCAAAACACCTCCGTTTCCTGGGTGCTGTCTCTCACAGTGCATCGGAGAACCAGGGGCGGAAAGGCGCAGGGACCTGTTCTGCACAGCAGGCGGCTCTGCTTTTGGCCTCTGTGCTCAGGGCTGCCCTTCTCAGTTTGCTCCTCAGCACTTCTGATGGAAGCACCCTCCCCTGTGTCCCACGATGCCTATGCCGGGTGCAGGTAGTGAAACAGGATCCGCGTTAGCCCAGCGAGTAACAGATGAGTGCTTGCCAGAAGTGGTTTCTGTGGGTTGTCACACACTCCAAGCCTGAGGCGTCAGAGACCTCACAAACACAGGCCACCGGACAAACACCTGCGAAGCGCAGCTCAAAGCTACTCTTTTTAGAAAAACTTTCCTCATGCCCTGTCCTCCAGAGAGAGCTGCTCATCTTTGGGGTTCCCTGTACATATGTGTAGGCCCATCAAAAAGCCACAGGCTATTAGGATATTACTGTTTTCATGATTTTCCCATGAGACCATAAGCCCCTTGAAGACAGGAAGTCTGTCTTTGCCGTTTATCACAATGATCGGACAGTTAGCAAATGTTCATTGAATGAATGAAACCCCCACACTTACACTAACATTACATGCGTACACACATCCATCCATCATGCATACATAGATATGTGCATGCATGTGCTATGCGCTTATGTATTCTGTACCATTGCAGAAACACAGTACATATTTTAGGCACCTGTAATTTATTATGGGCAGGTAAGGTCATCACAGTAGCGCACTATAGATGTAGAAACTTTACTTGAGCTCCATTGATCCAGGACAATCCATGAGAAGTGCTCTTCTGAACACTGTAAATCCCTGATATGACTTTTTAAAAAGTTACTTGTCCATTGCTTAAGCTCTCTGATTGCTTGGATTAAGGACTAATGATAGCTTCCCCCCGGGGTAAAACTGATACTCTGAAAAAGAAAAATTCCCAACTGGAAAGTCCTTTGCAGTGTCTTAAGTTATTCTTTCCCATCTAAAGCAGTGGCTTGGGAGCTAATGAGGCAGCGTGTCCTGTCTTTCCTCCTACCTTTCCTCCTACCCCAGCACCTCAGGAAGAAGAATGGGAGATGAGCTTTTAAATGTCAAAAAACCCCCAAAAAACAAACTTCCTTCTGTGCGCCTCACTCCCGCTTTTGTCTCAGTCCTTAGATGCCATCGATCAGGCAAAATGCACACAGCTGGAAGCTCCTTAAGAGGAGGCCAAGTCTGCAGTGCCTTGTGCCAGGTCTGTGAGCATCATCGAGCAGCCAGTCTGCTCTCAGAGCCAGTGCCAGTAGAGGGGCCTGTGAGTCTGCAAAGGCCCCGCTGGGTCCTGGCACCCCAGTGCCTGACAGCCTTGGTGAGGGAGGCGTGTGTGTTCCCAGCAGCTGTGGTTCGGGCGCCTTGATGTGGACACAGCCACAGCCCAGGGGATGAGACTGTAGAAAGTGCCATCAAGGGTGCAGAGTCTGAGTGGCAGAAGCTTCTTAGGAATTTTTTCCAGAAATATTTACTTGAGATTAATTAGGGAAATAAACAGCTCCATTCTAAACTTTAAAGAAAAAGACACCGCTTCTCTATGATCTACACACACACACACACACACACACACACACACACACACACACACACACAAACAGTTTCCTTCCAGGTGGAGGGAGCAAGTGTGCCTGGGCAAGACAAAGAGCTGCGGTACTAATCAGCTTTGATCAGAGCTCCTTGTTATGGTGTTCCCTCGAAAATGATTTCTAACCAATGAGCGCTGCCACAGTGCACCAAGGAATAATTACCTTACACGTGTTTCACTCAGAGCTGTGATTAGAAACAAGATATGAGATCAGAGGGGCATCAAATGAATACAAGAAGGAAAAATCTCAAATAGCAGCCACAGCGTGCAGGCCGTGGGATATTTAGGCAGCACAGAGGCTTGTTGCAGTAGTGGTGTCGGAATTCATTCATTCACTTGGCCAACATGCACTCCATACCTGGGCATCCATCGTCCATGGGATTAGCATGGATGTTAAGGAAACTTATCACATGATGCCCTTACATCCAGAGATGGGCAAGAATGTAGAGGTGCTGTGGTGCAGAGGTGGATTGGAGAGCCTTACTTTGTCACCACAAGTTGCTGTTCCTAGTTTTTAAGTGCAGACTGCCTGATGAAATGTACCAGCCCGAGCAGTAGCTGAGGGCTTCATTATCCCAAGGTAGACACCAAGATCCTGGAAAAGGGAATAAAAGATGTAGAGTAATATTACCAAAGGCAGAAAAACTTGAGGGCAGGCTAGGTCGGGTGGATGGCAGTGAAGACTGCTCGGTCTCTGTAGAAGAGAGGAATGTTTGCAGGGGATTTACTGCACCCGGGCAAAAGAGTTTCCAGACTCTTGTGACTACTGCAGGAGCGTGTTAACAGGAACATCTGCACACTGAGAGGCAGAAACATTTGCGTGATGCTCACCCTGCTAGACCAGCCAGGAGAGACGGTTGCCTCCATTTGTCATTGCCACAAAGGGTTCCTCCACAATGCCACCGCCACCTGGCACACAGGGGACAGCCACCCTTGGAAGTGCCCCTTCCTTCCCTTGGGAGCAACCTTGGGAGCAACCTTGGGAGCTTCCCTTGGGTGCATAGGGTTCTGTTTTGACTTGTTTTCGATGCTGGCCATGGAACCCAGGGCCTCATGCAAGCCATGCGAGTGCTCTACCCCTGAGCTATGCCACCAGCCCTTTTAATCCCTTGTCGGCAGATAGCTGAAAGCCAGCCAGCTAGATCTGTTCATGTACCCTAAAGGTTCACTCAGCACCTTCAGCCATGTGATTCCCTGGAAGCATTCTTGCCAGGTGATCCCCCTGCCTCCCCGCTACTCCCACCCAAGGCCAGGCTCAGGCTGGAGGCTCCAGGTTTCATCTGCCTGTTCTAAATTCAGCTTCGCTGGCTGCTTGCTTATCTTCAAATGTGTCTACAGCTTCAGTCTTTCTTCCTAGTCCCAGTAGGTAGGATACAGATTTAAAAATCCTTATCCTCTGCAAAAGAATTGAGAGGAGCTAGAATGAACAGTATGTTATTGCAGCAGTCATTCTCTGACTATGTTTATAGAGGGGAATGGCCGCACACTCGGGATCATTGAGGAGTCATCTAAATGTGATCTAGAAAACAGACTAAGCAGACGCATAGGAGACTCAGCTCTGGTGATGAAGAAGATGTTTAGGCACAAAATTGTACCTTTTTGAACATCTTCGCATTACAAGCAGAGTAACCAGCATGGATAAGAATATTCTCCCTTCCTTCAAGGATGCATAAATTCTTCTTAGACTCTGTCTGGCAGTAAGTATTAGCTGCCCCTGAAGCAGCAAATGACAGGCATTCTGCCTCGGGAATTAGGGCCCAAACAGAAGGCATTTACCTGCACACAGGCAGAATTAGAGCAGCCAGAATGTGTTCTGAGTGTCCAAGGAGGAATTTGGCCAAGGCTTTGCGACAGTGCGTCTGTTGTTACTTTAGATTTGTTTGACTAGAGTCACAAGCAGAGCAAATTGAGTTGTGTGGTTCATTTGAATATTACCTTGGACGAGAGTAAAGAGATGAACAAAGCCTAAGGTATGAGGGCGGGCGCCCAGCCCCTCCTCTGTCCCCACACTCAGACTGGGTCTTCCAGATTCACTTAGGAATGACTAGAACAGAAGGTGGAGAGTGGGTTCACCTCTTGTTCACTGCCACATAGCCGTTTTCCTGCCTCACCATCCTTCCTCTGGCATTTCCGGGGTGTGAGCTGCAGCAGCAATAAAGGCTGCTGAGTACAGAAGGGGCCTGCCTGAGAACTGGGCGTTGGTCCACTGGATCCCTACTTTTGTCTTGACAAATGTGTTGCCTGGCACAGTCAATTGGCTGCATTCAGTTGACCTGGTGCTTCACTAAACTGGCACAGGCAACAAATTAAAATTAACTGCACAGGCCTCGTGTGTTCCCAGAAGCCATAGGATTAATAAGCCAGAGGCTTTTCAACAAAGAACCCCTCAGCGCTGCCATTTCAGTGCCTTGTGGTGATTGGCTGTCTCACACACACCCCAGTTGGAGTGAGGCATTTTCACAGGTTGTTGGGATTTTTTTCCCCCCTGACAGTTTCATGGAAGTAGGGGACAGGGACAATGCCAGGGACTGCCCTGTTTTCAGGATCCAGCCAGTATTTTTCAGTGTAAATTTCTGGTGGTTTGGCTGATTAGGATGGTGAGTTTTCCAGTAAAATAAGAAGCTGGAACTGATCAGACAGAGAGAGCAGGGAGATACAAGGCAAAAATTGTAAGGTTTTCTTGGAGTCCCTGTGTGTCCTTATGACTTCTTAATGACATCCTTATTCCTGTAGCCTCTCGCTGTTTTGAAAGTTGTCTCGCTTCCCCTAATACCCAGACTACAAGACTGCAGTGAGAACTAGAGAGGACCATGCCCAGCTGCAGTGGCTGTGTCACCAACCAGCCGGGGGACCTTGGGCAGGTCACTTCAACTCTGAGGACCCTTCTCCCCCTGTCCCGGAGGAGGAGGCTGGGGCCACAGAGCCTCACAGACCTCTCCACCATGGCTAGGCTACGCTGCATGCCTCACAAACCTGGGCTTCAGTTAGAGACCACTCTGCGCCAGAGCAGTGCGGGTGTCCAGAGGATCCCCAGCAGGCTTTGGAGTGTGAATCTGCTCCCTGTAGCTATCAGGTTCTTCCTCGTTGCTCATAAGTAATTGCAGCTGAGTATGGAGGGAGGCAAGAGGAACCCCTCCGTGTCTCCTCTGCTGGTTTTCGGCCCTGACTAGTTTGAACTTAGAAGCAGGGGAGTCAGAACAGTGGCCGATGTAGTTTTGGCTTCCTCTTGTTCGCCGTATTCTTCAGCCATGGTCAGGAAGGGTCGAGCTGTTCGCTCTTCCCGGACGACTCTTACTGGGAAGATAGATCCGTCACCTTCCTCCCAGGTCAGGCGCTAAGACTGACTTTAGGGCTCTTCCTGCCTCCTGTCTCCTCCCTTCCTGATAGGGACTGATGTCTTACTCATCTCCATCCCTCTAGCGCAGTGTTAAGACACATAGCGGGTAATCAAAACATACTTATTGACTGCTTTCATCCAAAAGTTAGACTGCCAAGATGAGACGGAAGACATGGAATTAAAACTAGAATTCGGACCAGGGATTTAGCTCAGCAGCCACGGGCCTGCCTTGCAAGTGCAAGATCCTGAGTTCGATCCCCAGTACTGGGAATAAATAAACAAACAAATAAATAAATAAATTTTAAAAACTAGAATTCAGCATCATCAACCATGTTCTCAAAATACAGTGGAAGCTAATATTCTCAGCTGGAAAGTTCTGGTGATTGATCACTTCTGACTTCCGGAGACTGCGTAACTTATTTCAAACTCTCCCAAATCACTGCTTTCTTCATTCAGAAAGTGAGAAAAGTTTGTCCTTTGTACTTCACGCAGCACACCTTCAGTGCAACAGAACAAATCCAGGTGCAAATGGAAGCATCCTGTTTACTGAAGGTCAGTCAGGGAAGGACGAGGATCAGACACAGGTGAAGTGCAAACATGGGCCTCAAGTTCTCTGGAATAGTCAGTGAATGACACCACACACCCATGGCCCAAACAGACTTCTAGACTCCCCCTTCCGCTCTTTCAGTCAGCACGGAACACGAGGTGAGACTGCGGTGTCTGGGGCCGAGCTACCTGGCTCTGGACCACAGCTCTACGCTCCTGTGCTATTGTCTCAGCCTCTCTGTGCCTTAATCTCCTGATCTGCAGAGTGGTGATGATAACATTCTCTGTGGTATCCAGGTGGTCGTCAGAGTTAAATGAATTAAGATGCATCAAGTAGCGGGCCCACTGCCTTCTGGGCTCAACGATAGTAACATTTCTCACTGCAAACAAATACACTTTTGTCTGGTTTGTAGGGAGTCTGGGAGCCCTAGGGTAATGTCAGGTTCCCTTCGAGAACATCACGAACTCTAATCGGGAGTGAATCCCCCAGGTCAAGCGCCATCCCCGAGGTCCCTTAGCAGCCACCCAGCCTCCTCTGCCCATGCAGACTTCAGAGACAGGGTGGGCCTTGGAGCAGAGCCCTCAGTCCCTGCTCCTCTTGGCAGGAAGACTCCCCTCCCCGGCCCTCTGTGCCCACTGTGCCCCAGGCCTGTTGGGCTCCCCAGGAGCAGCTCTTCCTTTCCCTGCCTGGCGTGCTGCAGGTCCAGCTCTAGGTGTCCTGGATGAGACCCAGAGGTACCACCCTCTCCCTGTGCTTCCGGATGCACTCACTACAGGGTGAGGGGTTTGGACCCAGGGTGTCTGGGGGAGTGCCCTCCCGTGGGTCCTGCTTTATGAGCCCCGGGCTCCTTCATCTCTTTTCTGGTGCCTCCTTATCTTTTGCCCTCTCCTTTTCTTTCTGTCCTCTACCCTTCAAAGAATTCACATCCAAAGGCTAGATTATTTTTCCCTTTTTTACTGAACCCTCTTTATTTGAAGTACTGCATCATTCAAGTCCACTACTCTTTTCAAAATTTCCTTTATAGAAACTTTTAGTTATATAAAAATATTTAAGAGCATGTTCAGTGTCCACCCTTCCTCACTAGCAGATGCACTCCGTGGAGATGGGAATTTTGTCCCTGTTGCTTGTGCGCTGCCCCTAGAGCAAAGATGGTACTTGTCGCTTAGTAAATATTTGTTGAATGAGTAACTGCTCTATAAAACAACATTGTCCCATGTATTTATAGTGTCTGTGGATAAATAGTTAAGACTAGGATTTAGGAGCTCCTTGCTGTTCTCTTTTGACAGACTTATTGCAAAAAAAATTTTTTTTTAAAGAAATCACTGAAGCACACTGTGCCTAGCTTGCTGGAGGGTTAATTTTTATAATTATGACAGGGCCTGATAGATGTCCTTGAGTTAACGAGTCTTGCAGAGTTATGGCTGCTGCAAGAAGGTACATAGTTAGCATCTGTTTGTTCTCTGCATCTCCCTCATCCGTGCTGTACATATATTTCAAGGAACATTTCTTTGGGTGCTGTGTTTTTTTCTATTTATGTCTTCACCATAAAAATATAAATAGATCATTTATCTCCGGTATCCTTAAAGTGGCTTGCATCATTTCACTCTTTTGAAGTTTTACATAACCAAAATTTCCATCCCTGGTATACACTGTTTGGAAGCTGAGTGGTTGGGAGGACTGGTCACTTTGAGACCCCCTTCCTGTGGCCCCAGGGGCCTGTGCGCAGGGCCAGGAGCCATGTGTGCTGGCCATGGGGCTCCAGTCCCAGTCATGCCATACCATATGAGTTACCTGTGCTGCTAGTCCTGCTTGACACCAGACCAGGTATTTATGCTTAATGCTTAACATACAATAGCTCCCTTAAAGAGATGCCAACTCCTGGAGTGAATGCCATACTTATTATTATCTTATAGATGAGAAAACAATGCCTAGAGAACTGGGGTAACTTGCCCAAAGTCCATTCCAGTAGTACATGACAAAGCTGAGATTCAAACCCAAGCCCCGTGGTTCTTAGCCTGTAGTCTAATCCACTGGGCTCTAGAGGACAGATCTGTCCTGATGGGGACCCACAGGATCTATTGGGCAGGCGCTGTCTGAGTCACTCCTGAAATGAGTGTATGACTATTGGTGAGTGAAGCCTAAATGATCCCTTCCATTGTCTTTTTGGTGAAAAAAAAAAAAAAGACCCCAGACTTCTGTGAAGGGCCTTCTTAGATCTCTCACAAGTGTTCTGATTATTGGGCATGGTTAGAGTTGACAGTCATATTATCGGGCAAGCAAGAGAAAGCGCCCCACTGTGGAGCCCCTTCCCGTCCCTGTTAAGAACCCTTCCAAACTAGGGCCAGGGGGCTGAGTAAAGTCCTGGACACTTGGGACATGATACAGAATGGGGAAGGCAGCAGTGGTCACCGGAGAGACACACACCACCCGTGTTGTGAGGTCCGCCGGCATTTACTCAGGTTCCAACCTCAAAGTGGACCACACCTCTAATAGGCAGCTCCCCCAAAGACACCCTGTGCCCCCAGAGAGGAACTGCACTCCAGTGGAAAGGGTTGGGACTGAGGGTCAGGTCTCGCGAGCTTCAACCAATTTCTTACACTCCCCTGATTACCCCAATTTCCTCACCAATGGGAAGTTAGGTTAATAGACTTTTGATTGACGATGGAAGATTGAACATAAGGATTAACCTCAGTTGGCTTTGAGACCCTATTACAGTCATTGTGAAATTTTCATGCATGAGTTAAGGACTAAGTGAAAATGAGAGGAGACATCAGCAACACCATTTTGGAAGCCAGAAGCTGTTGGAGAAGTAGTAGGTACCTTGAGCAAGCTCTAGAAAACTGAAATCAAGGTTGTTGGAGGGGAAAAGCAAGAAGCAACCCAACTTTAACATGCAGGCCCCCATACACTGCAATGTTTGAGGAATGAGTAGTACCAGTTTCCTCTGAAAGTTGGAGTAAAGATAGGACTAACGCAGGACGGTCAGTTGAAAATTCATTTGAGAAGCAGAAGCCCAGATGGTCTCCCCATTCTGGGTAGGCAAAGGGCCACTTTGGCCAATAAGTGTTACACTCTTATCTTCTTGGGAGTCTGAGATGTACCCTTCAGAGAGGGTAAAGCAGGGTAGAGAGAAAGGCAAAGGCCATCCCAGAGCAACAGTGGAACCATTGGAGGGTGCTCTGTGCCAGCTGGAGCAGATCGGAAAGTGCCAGCTGCAACTCCAGGAGGTACAATAAACTGCACACTGAGCAGCTGTCCTTACCACCTCCATTTACTGAATATTCGCCGTGTGTGGGACATGTCTGTAAGCATACATGTGTCAATGATTCAAGCCTAATAGTAGCCCAGTTAGGAAGATAATCAGCAACCTCCATTTGCAGATGAAGGGATTGATGCACTTAGTGGTTAATGATTTGCCCAAAATTACGTAGCTACAGTGGCAAAACTGAGATTTGAACCCAGGTGATTTGTACCCAGAACCCCTGACGTGTCTTCCACCTCCCTCTCAGTAGGAGAAACAAAGCCGATGACAGATCAATACAGTGGTGACAGCTGGGAAAACAAGAGGCTGTCGGGGCGGAAAAGCATGCCTGTGTGCTATGAGGCTCAGCAGTGAGCTGGCATCTGTGCGCCATGATCCGAAAAGACTCTTTCATCCCTACACCGGAAACCAGGACCCAGCGTGGGCTGGTCAGGGCTGGGGCGGGAGGCAGGAAGGTCCAGGTGTATTTCTTCTGTTGAGAAGTGCTGTAATACACACAGTACGGGGCTGTCGCAAGAGTCCAGCCAACGCCAGTCTGCTTGAGGGTGGTGGTCCCGGGATGTGACATTGCCTGGTGTGGTCACAGCCGTCTGGATTTGTGCAAGTGGACTTGACAGTGATTGTACAGTAACAAAATCACTAATGACACATTTTTCAGAACTGCCCCTGTCATACCATGCACACTCGAGTGCCTAAAATGAAAAAAAGAACCAAGAAGTAGTGAAAATATCTTATGTAATGACACAGTCATACCTCCTGTAGAATCCTCGAGAAGAACTGAAGACAGATCACCTCGAGAGAGCTGAGTGTGGTGAAGAGGGCATGGGGCTGCTGTCTTTCAGAGTAAGTTCCTTAGGCTTATTTCACGCTTCGAATGTGTATAAGTACAGCCTTGATACAAGCAAAGGCTACGTCTTAGGAATAAATACCTCGCAGTACTGTTATAAAATAAACCGTTTTATCTTCTCGGGAACTCAGTAAATATTAGTTTTCCTCCTTCCCCTTTCTTTCAAGGACAAGTTCATATCCTTGCAGATATTAAACCCTGGTGTCAGCTGTGCTGCGTGACTGCCCACCACTCAGAGTGGCCCCAGCCCTTCAGCGCTTGGATTTGTCAGTTGCTAAGGTCCGTGGGAGGAGAGAAAGAAGGGAACTCTGTTGACGGAGAGCTTTGGCTGGGTGTGTTAGTGTCTGTGGGCCCTACTAGATGTGCAGTACTGACGCAGAAGGTTGGGGAAGACCTCTGGTGTGATGGGCTAGGGCAGTAAGGGCACCTGACCACATCCTGAGGATGGAGCAGGTAGCGCCCCCGGTCGGGGGGTGATGGGTGAGCTCCCCCAGACTGTAAGGAAGGTGTCCAGGACCCTAGCGCTGTCTGTTTAGCACCTCAGACTAGGGCAAGAGACCAGTGTCTCAAAAGGTAGATTTGGGGGTTTGTGTATAAAATGGGGAGGGAAGGGAGAGAGAGAGCACACATATTTATAAAGTATGCCATATGCCACTTGTTCAGTGCAATATGCCACTTTATTTTTATCTCTTCTTACTTCAAAGACAGGGAAAGCCTATTAGTAAATCTAGTCATAGATGTGTATTCATCTACACATACATATTTACATCAAGTGTCTATGTATTGATAAATCGATGTTAAAATGCTTTTCATTTCTGGCAGAACCTTACACCTTAGTGAACTTGGATCCTTTTATTGAAGCATGCCTTATCATTTTACAATACATGCTGAGTTCTCTTATCTGAAATGCTCAGAACCAGAAATATTTTGGACTTTTGGATTTTGGAATATTTGCATAGAGAGAGAGAGAGAGAGAATGAGACTTGAGTCTAAACACAATTTTTTGTGTCATTTACACCTTATGCACAAAGCCTGAAAGTAATTTTATCCATTTTTAAAATTTCATTTGTGTTTTAACTGTAATTCGTCACATGTTGTCAAATGTGGAAATTTCCACTTGTGGCATCGTGTTTATTCAAAGAGTTTCGGATTTTGGAGCATTTTAGATTTTTTAATTAAGGATGTTCAGCCTGTACTTCTTCCTATTGTAGGGTAATTGTGAGTTTGGTTTTTTAAAAGAATACATGATATACTGTAATCTGCTTGGTAGTACAAATGATCTTTATTTTGCAGACCCTACCGTCCTCTTAAAGTTGGAGAAAGGGTCCTTTACTGATTCACACCGACTGGTATTTATTGAACGCCTGCTACATGGAAGGCTTTAGGATTTGCTGGATACAGTGAAGAGTATGGCAGACAGCCCTTAGCCTTTATTATTTATTTATTTATTTATTTATTTATTTATTTATTTATTTTGGTACCGGGGATCAAACTCAGGTCCTTGTGCTTGCACAGCAGGCGGTGAAACCACTGAGCTAAATCCCTGGCCCAATAATTTATTTTAGAAAGGAAGACCATAAGAACTTGGTGACAGCAGTGTGAATCTGACAAGAATCATATGAGAGAGACAAGCAGGCTCCTGCTGGGCCCAGGGGTGGCGAGAACACATCTCATTCCAGGGCTCAGGAAGAAAGGGAAATGAGCTGCATCCTAGGGGTTTGCGCTATTGTAACCCTAAGTAAGCACATCCCCGGCCTCCTTCCATGCACCCTTTTGCTCGTCAATAGCTGTGAGTGCTTAGGATATGCCACAGTCCCTGTGCCACTGGGGGTCCAGCAGGGAACAGAGACAGCCCCCGTGTGGAGGGTGCAAAGGAAGACAAGTGGACAGATGGGCTCCAGCCCTCTTCTGGGACTCTGCCTTGCTTTCTGTGACCCTCGGGCATTTCCTCTGTAAGGCACATGCGCCGTTAATCTCACTCAGCAAGGCCGGGCATTTCCGGGCTGTCTTCGGGTTGGGCTGGTTGGGTGTTGTGTTGTTAGTGCAGCAGCTTTGGTGCCCCAGGATTCTGAAAGCATTCAGGCATCACTAATGGAGCAAAGAGCATCACTGAGCAGCAGAGGCTCCCACTCCAAGCCTTGGGCTGTGGAATCTGAGTCAGGTGCAGGCCCCTGGGTCCTAGGGGAGCAGCAGTGCAGGCCCCCAGCCCGACTGGGGCGTGGACAGAGGTAGAGGGGGTCCTGCCTTAGTGGCCATGG
Source organism: Heterocephalus glaber (assembly GCF_053883595.1). Lineage (NCBI taxonomy): Eukaryota > Metazoa > Chordata > Mammalia > Rodentia > Bathyergidae > Heterocephalus > Heterocephalus glaber. The sequence goes on from NW_028258315.1 coordinate 5,949,017, forward strand.
TGTCCTTGCCTGGACCACCCTGTCGCCCCTGCCCACGTGCTCCCTCCCGGCCCGGCCGATGTGGGCACAGACGCCCCTTTTCCAGCCTCTCCATTACAGCGTTAGCCAGCAACAGATTTAGAGACATTAAAGGAGAATTCTATAATGTTCTCCTGGAAATGATGTTAGAAATATTTATCGTGGAAGGAAAGATGTTATCAGACTGGTACATCCTTGGCAAATAATGGCTCTGACTACATTAGTTGCCCTGAAGGTTACAGTACTTCCTTCCCCTCAGCACTGACAGTGTTTGGTAGGAAAAGCAAAACACCCAAAAGCTTTTAACTCATTTATGCTGGAGATCACAGTTTTTTTGAGTTTTTGCATGAAATTCATGTGTGTCACCTAGAAAAATTCAAGGAGCTAGAATCTGATGAGAAAAAATTTGTTATGTTTCCTTGTTATGGGCATTCCAAAAATGGAACACCAGGCATGAAAGGGTTAAGACATAAAGACCTGGAGCTCTACAAGGGTGGGATTCCAGGTAGTACTGTGGAAGGTGCAGAAGGCATTTACCTGCTTCCCATGCCTGAGACCAGCCTGTGGGTAAGTGTCAGCACCTGTCCTTTCCGGAAGTGGCATTCTCTCCATTATATGCTATTCTCTTGCTGTGTCTTCTTAGCCAAATTTTGTTTTCCTTAGCCTCAGTAGAGTTGTGTTCCCGGAGTGCGATCTGAAAAAGCCGTCTTTCTTAGTGTTTGAGTAATAATCCTCTACAACTTGATTCATTTTATTCATTCATTTTTATGTCCAGAATCCCACCTTTCACTGTAGCGGGTAGGTGTATTAGTTTCCTATAGCTGCTCCAACAAATTACCTCCAACTCACTGGCTCACCGCAACACACATTCATTATCTTACAGCTGTGGGGGTTAGAAGTCAGAAGTCTGCCTCACTGTGCTGAAGTCAGTGAAGTCTGGAGGGCCACCTTCCTCCGGAGGCTGGCGGGAGAATCCGTGTCCTAACTTGCCAGGGGACCCAGAATCACCTGCCCGCCTTAACTTGTGGCCTCTGCCTCATATCACACCAACATCACCTCTGGCTCTGACCCTCCTGCCTCCCTCTTATGAGGATGCTTGTGATTATATTGTGGCCACTCACAAATAACCCACATCTGCCCACCTTAAGATATTTAGTTGGACACAGTTGCAGAAGTATTCATGCCTTGTGGGGATTCAGCTATAGATGTCTTTAGGGGACCATTCTTTGCCTATCACTGGAGCTGGCTGAACATTTTTAAAAGTCAGCCACCGTTTTTTTTGTTTTCTCTTTCTCTGTCTCTAGGTATTTGTGGACCAGATTTTCTAAATGTTTAGCCTATCTGTCATACATTAAGAAATTTTAGAAAATTTCTACTGGTTCTTTAAGATAGTGAAGAAACGATCAAGTTATCTCTGCCAGGGTGGTGGGTTATCGCTGAAAACTGAGCTTGAATTCCAGGTTGATTGGATAAAATTGTAGGGAGGCATTAACAGCACCGTAGAAAAGCCAGCATCTCTATTTTTCTACGAAATTCTCCTTTTATCCCCCAGTCAAGTGAAAGACGAGGAAGAGGCCAGTGCTTTTGTCGTTGAAATCACTGTGGATCCTTGCCTTCCGCGTGCCGTGCGATGGCGTCACTGCCTCACTATGGGCACCTGGACTCTGTGCCACACACACCCTCCCTCTCTGGCTGCAGTCTCAGTGGCTGCACAGTCACAATCCGTAGCTGTTCTTCTGGAGGCGTTTGTAGATCAGAGGAAGGAAGCTGGGCGAGCAGGTGCTGGAGCCTTCATCTACTTTTTCTTACATCCTAATGCTTGCCCGCTCCCAGAGCAGTGGCATCTTCAAACAAACCCTAGACTAGAGTCAAGCTTTGCCTTAACCTTGTTCTCTGATACCCATGTGGTAGGTTTCCAGTCAAAATGAGAAACCCAAGAGTGAATGGCCAGCCAAATTGTGTATATCTTGGTGGTCCAGTGAGTGTTACATGCTACTTTAACATTACATAGACATCTTGCAGATACTAAATGTTCCATATGCTTATAAATTACACATATCTGTATATATCACATGTGTATATCCATATAACATAGTGTTTATATGCATATGCATATAAAGTGTGCAATGACATGTAAAATTATGGAGGTAATATGTAAAAATCTGGAGATTTCTTTTCAGATGTCATCCCTTTGCCTGCTTCTGCTAGGGTGCACACTTTTTTAAAACAGGAAGTACCATTTATTCTTGTTTGGCCATAAGCTCCCTCACAGCTCAGAAGACTGCTTCCTGTGACCTTTCAGGTGGAAGGAAGCCTTTTCTCAGTGAGGGCCTGAGAGCTGAAATCCGTCTGGATGAACACAGACTAAGGGTCACTTGGTGCAGTGAAAGCATCTCTCTCTTCCGCTCTGCTGTGCTGATCAGATTGCCCAATCAAACGTAGAACAGGAAGTGGCATGAAAGATCAGATGCAGAAAACCTTTTAAATAATTGTCCCCCTGTTCTGAGATCACTGACTTCCGCCTCGTCCAGGACTCAGAGATTTCCACCACTGGGATTCAGGAAGGTGCAACTCTGTAACTGGACCATTGACTCTGATAGTAAAAATATTTGATATATGCTCATATCCAATTTCAGATTTTGCTTATATTTTATGGAATCACTTCCTCCTTAGCTGCCAGGTTCCCCACATCTGATGTCCATCCACCCCACGTTTCACAATTGCTCTCTCTAGGGCACTGTAAGCTGTTAGAAGGCTCCTGTGCAATGCCCACATTAGACAGTTGTCACTTTTCTGTCGTCCTTCTTAGCAATGCCTGAAATGATTAGCGATTTGGAAACTGTTTCTGGGCTCATCTGTGACCCACTGTGGTCAGTACGATTCTGTAGGCCCTGGCTGTCTCCACCTTTTTCCTGCTTGTTCAGATGATTAATCATGGATTCATTGCTTGTTTCAGCTGAGAGAAAGATCTGGAGATCTTCTGGTCCTACAGCTTCATTTTCAGTCCAGAGAGAAGACTTTTCCAGCCAGGAGTAACTCAATTAGGTAGTGTAAGAGCTAGGATCAGACTTTGATTCATTTGGGTGCCTAAGGAGGAAAAGAAGAGCACTCGAATTTTCTCTCCACAAGGACAGATTAGATAAAGCCCTGTCATCACTTGAGGAACTCACAGCTTAGTAAAATGATGGTCAGGTAAGCAGATAATTGCAAATGGTCTGCCTGTTCCCAGCCCGTTGCTCATGCTCCTCCACTGGAGGAGTGGGTGATGGAAGTACCTGGTAGATACTGACTGTTTCAGTTCGGCCATCTGCACAGGTGTAAAGGAACCAGTTTTGGTTTTGATACTCTTCCTTCCTTTAGTCCTTCATCTGTTTCTATGCTTGATGCATTCATGAGAAAGCAGGTATGAGTAGCTGAGCTATGCTGGACGCCAGAATCATTTAAATGCCACATACCAGAGGGGCAGATTACGGCCCTTACCTTCAGGTGATTTATAGTCCAGCGGAAGGAGACAGGTGCAGGAAAAATGAGGTACAAAGGTGTGTTAAAGCAACTGTGATATAAATATGACCAGGGATGTGGAAGACTCGGTTTCATTCCTGCAGAATCCCCATGGGGTTGTCACAGGGATTTCACATGTGAATTAATGGAGTGAACTATGTGAGGCACCACATCTGGCATTTCCATTTCAAGCTGGCTGGAAACCTGGCTGTGCTACCTTCTTCGCCTGCCCTCTTCTACTTTCTCCCCTGGGAGGGGAGACCACGTGTCTTGCATGTGTCACCTCTGGAAGCGGTCCTGCTGCTGGACCTAGTTCGTCTCGGGATACAGCGCAGTGTGTGCTCTCCCTGGTCCAGTTGGTCCCTTCATCCATCCGTTCATTCACTCGTTCATATTTATTCAGCTGAATGTGCACGGGGTGCTGGGCATGGCAGACAGAGAGGAAGGCAAAGATAGACGTGGTTGACCTTCCCCACACTTTTAACCTATGCCAGTGGGAGAACTGACCTTGGTGAAATAACATGCAAAACTGAAATGACAACTGGGAAAAGCGTGGTCACCATGGTGCTTTGAGAACAGGGAGCTGTGGCGTCAAGGCCATGTGAGGTTGTGGGGAGAACATTCAGAGCTGACAGCTGCCCAAGCCAGGCTCCCTTTCTGGAAGAAACTTGGTGCATCAGAGGCCCGGAAAGCAGGGCAGTGGGGCGGGAAGAAGGGGAGTATGGCCATGGGGCCAAAGCCGTGGGCGTGGCCAGGCCAGGCTGGGCCCTGCAGGCCGGGGAAGGGTGTCTCCTTTCACCCAGCCAGTAGGCGGCCCCTGGAATGTTGGCAGCAAGGGTCATGTGTCTCCCGTCTTCCTGTAGCTGTGACCTAATACCCAAGAGAACCCGCTTGTGAGGAGGAAAGGCTTGTTTGGGGTCATGGCTCGGAGGTGTAGTCTGGGCCCCTGCCGTGTTGCCTCTGGGTCTGCGTTGAGGCAGCAGATCACAGTGGGCCACAAGAGGTGGAAGAAGCAGCTCCTCTCATGGGAAGCAAGGGGAGAGTTGGAGGAAGAGACTCAAGACCCACAGCTCCCTCCAAGGGCGTCCCAGCGACCTGGCTTCCTCCCCCGAGGACCTCCTGGAGTGGCCACACCCTCCCAGCAGCACTGGAGCTGGGGACCACATTGGGACTCAGCACTGGGGCTTTGGGGACACTTCCCAAACTCCCGCAGACGTGCTCTGTGGAGAGTGGACTGGCAGGAAAGCAGACCTGGGACGAGGAGGAGGAGGCCGTGCAGTGACCCACTGGCTGACGGCGGCTCGGACTGGGCTTGCAGTGGGGGAATGCAGCCACACAGCAAATCCCAAGGTGAAGAAGACCTGGAACTTCCAGAAGTTGCTCCTTATCCGAATGTGAGGGCCGAGGGGGAGCTCCTGAGTGATGGAACTGAGAGTGCCGCACTGCCGCTTGCTGATGAGAAGGATGCACTTGGCTGCGCGCAGACGCTGAGGACTGGTGGGGATGCTGGATTCCACTCGTGACACGGGCTGTGGGAGACCACTCCGGGCTGCAGGAGACATGGGGCCCGGCGCGGAGATCCAGGGATGCTCATCATTGCAGTGCGTCCAAAGCCAAGGGTGTGGAAAAGATGGAGTGGGAAGTGGGAGCGGGAAGAGCACGGTGAGGCTTGAGGAGCCTGCGCGTGTAGTGGCAGGTAGAGGACAGTCACTCTGGGCATGGGAGGGCCAGGGGGGCGAGGGGCCGGGGATCTAGGCTGCCCCGGGATTCTCACTTGTGTGGGAGGTGACGGGACCCGGGGTGCTGTGCCCATCGGCGGGCTCCTCCCTGGATGAGCTCGGTGGCCGAGTGTGCTGCTCCCAGGTGGGGCCTGGGTGGAGGTGGTCGCTGGGCCGTGACCTGGCAGGGTGCACCTGTCCCTGGCTCCTGCGTTCTCTCTGTCCTTCCTGGCTGCCATGTGAGCAGCCCTCCTCTATCTCGCTTTTCCACTGTGCTCTCTGCCTTGGTGCCCACTCACGGGGACTGAAACCGTGAGCCAATAAGCTGTGGATATTGGGATTTTGTCCCAACCACGAGAAGGTGACTAAGACACCAGGGCAGGCAAGTTCTGCAAGCCAGGGGAAGCAGGCTTCGGGAAAGCTATCGCAGCCAACATACCCAAAACTACCAGGAGACGGATGAAACGACTGACAGCCATGTCGGTGGTAACTGTGATGAAAACATGATCATTCCTGGGGTACCAGGTTGGCATGGGTTAAGGAAAAGGTGGGAGGAGAGGAAATGGAAATAGTGGATAGAATCAGCTCAGGAGAAGGAGAGAAACCGGGCACAGCAGCGCACACCTACAATCCCAGCTGCTGTGGAGGCTGAGGCAGGAGGATCCTGAGTGTGAGGCCAGCCTGGGCAACTAGCGAGACCCCACGGAGAAGAAGCGGGGGGGGGGGGGGAGAACCATGAGGTCATTGTGGCGAGGATGGGTGAGTCAAGAGAAGTTTTATAAGAACATGATAAGCTTCAGCGTGTGTGGCAGTGGGTGGGAGGATTCAGAAGAGCAGGAGAGGCTGACTGCGTGAGAGGAGCAAGGGCACCTGTGGGAATGGCCAGTCCTCCCGGGAAGGTGGCATCTCTTGGTCCAGAGCCGGAGGAGGAGGAGCAGGGGCCCCGGAAGGGACGAGAGGCCGAGCCTGCTGGGCACCAGGGCTGCAGGCTTCCCTGCGGGGTCACTGCTGCTTCTCTGAGGAGCTCGCTGTCCCACATGTGGCCGCAGGGAGGTGGGGACAGGGCGGGGTCTTCTCCGGGATGTCCAGAGTGTCTGCCCCCACCGGTCCCGTCTTTTTCCTTCACTTGGAAAGCATCTGGTAAACTCTCCTGTCTAGGAGTCAGCGTGTTCCACTGGAAACATGTTTTCTGTGGAACGAAAAGGAGAGGAAAAATGCTTTTTTTGTCCTGCTTAGGCTGATGTCCCCAGCTTACCTTTGACATGGTGTTGCCACTGCAGCTCTGTCGGCTTCGTACCATGAGTAGTGTACCTAACGTATTTTTACATTTACAAAGTTGTTATTGTTGTTTTCAATCTTCTTTTCATCTCTGTCAGCTCTTTTATTGCAGACCATACTTTTTATCTGTTATATTCCCCCCATCCTTATGATACATTGCCAACAATATTGTTTTTGCTGTTCTATATGCATATTATTGTTTTAGCTTTGCAGGGACTTCCCTGTGAGCAGCAGAATGCTGTTTATGAAACCTGACAATCATCCTCCTAGTACCCCTGTGCGTCTGCTGAACCACCCTGACAGCGGCGTGGACGGGCAGAGTCACGCGCACGGCCAGCTTCCGGAGCTCCGTGTCGCCCTTGTGCTTGGAAGGTGCATCTCTGTCCTCCTGGTCAGCACCCTGGAGGAGGCTTGCCCACCCGGCTCCTCCCATGGCTGCTTCTATGTTTGGAGTAAAACCAGAAGAGGTGTCTTGGAATGCGCACAGGTGTATGTAAGCATGGCCGTTAAGACTCCAGGCATCTAAAGAGGTGATTCTGAACAGTCGTTTTGCAGTCTTTCGGGAGAAGCTAGGAGTGTGAACCGGCATGTGTCATGGTCAGGAGGGTAGAAACTCCGGCCACAGCTCCTGGATTTGAATACTGGGCCTGTCACTGGCTGCCCCTTTGTGATCCAAAGCGGTTGCTAACTTCTTTGTGCCACAGTTAATTTCTTTATAGAATGGACGTAATATTCCTCCTATGCTGTGTTGATTATAAGGACCAAATGAGTGGATTCACATCAAACTCTCAGCACTACACCTGCTGCATAGTAAACACTTACATCCTGTTAGGCCAGCGTAGATCTGGGATTAGTGTCTTAGAAGTCTGTCACCTTTTGCTGCCTGCACTCCTTGGCTGCCTCATTTAGGGAACTTCGTTTTAATCACATATAATTGAAAAAGTAAGTTGTTCTAAGTCTAGTTGTTCACAGTGTCTAAATGAATATGGTCCACAATAATAAAACCTTCTAGTGTGTGAGTTTCTATATTACATGCCAGACTGTAATAACCAGTATCTGTCCCCTTTGGATTGAAAACTTGCACCCTTGGACACTGACTGGAACTTTGAATTAGGGAGGATCTTTAGCCAGGTTGGCACACATAGAAACACTGAGGTTTTCAGCTGTTTTAAACCATTAACAGTGGGATCAGGTGGTGAAGCCTGTTTGGATGGAATCACTGGATGTAAGGACCAGCATTATTCCCAGCCTGGGACTGAGAAGCCTGCCCTTGGCCCTGGGGGGCCTTACCTTTGGGCTCTGCACACCCCCCTTCAGTGCCAGCTGTCACTAATGACTCTGGGAATGTTTTCCCAGGAGATCAGAAGCCGCTTACTGGAGGAAAAGTGGAGAGAAACTGGACAGCTTAAAAGCGAGGAGAGCGGGGATGTGTGAAAACCTAAAAAAAGATAAAAGTTGGTGTCGTGGAAGGGGATCACCTTCCTCCCAGCCCAGCCACGTTGAAGCTTCTTTCCACTGGCCAGAGGGTGGAGGGAAGTCCTGGCAAAAGAGCAATGAAGATGTCTTTGAGATGGTATGAGGAGGGCCAAAGACAGGCACGGAGTTGAGTTGGACGAGGTCCTGCCCATTAAATCTCCAGGAATGGTTTCTCCGGCTGTAGCTCTGCACCTACACCACGTGGTCACTGCAGCTACGGAGGGTGGACGTCAGCGTGCTGCCCCTAACACCTTAACACGTCGGTGGGCCCAGAGTCCAGTCCCACTGCCACACACACACACACATAGCCCCTTCCAAATAAGACTATCAAATACCAAATGCAGAGCCACCCAGCTAAATACCTAGAGACATAGTCCGCCAGAACTAGACAAGTCCTTTAGAACGATCTAGCCACATCTTGTTCTACTGGTGGAGAAACAGAGATCCAAAGAGGTAAAGGGACTGGCAATGTTTAATTAACATTTCTTCTTGGTATTGTGTCCAGGGGTCACCTTGACCATAGTAAGTTGAGAAAGACAGCTGCTGTTCATCTAGAAATACTTTGGCTGCTGGTGCCTGACTCTGTTTAGCACTGATGCAGACTGATGACTGCAGTGTGTGGGTTTCTTGAGCAGCCGGACTTTCCCACAGTTGCCTGCCTGGTTGTTCTGTAGCCCACGCTCCTTTAAAGCCCAGCGTCAGAGCCGCTTGCCTCTCTCTCCCTGCCTGGCTTCTTCAGAAGTCTGTGCACGTCGACAGCAAATAGCAGGCCTGCAAACAGATGAGAGGTTTGTAAATTTGCCTTTATCTTTCATAGCTTCAGTTCTGTTGAATTTTACTTCTGAATCATGATGACTTGCTTATAATGTGAGGCTTATTTTCTGTTTTATGCATTTTATAGGCAGCTGCATAAGCAAATATTTAGTTTATTTTCACTCTTGTAGTATGGGTCAGCAGCAGGTGACATAAGTGACACATACCAGTTCTTACTGCCTTTTCAGAAGTTTGGCAGGCACCCACACCCCAGTGGGTCATCCAGATGTCCAGGGGACACTGAAGGAGCCAACAGTTGGTCATTTCAGTCAAACAGCCGAGAAACCAGAGGGAAAAGGAATTTGATTTGAATTTGAATTGACTTTTAGATGTTTCTCACTGCTCGATTAAAAAAAAGCACATTTATTCTATTAGTCCTTATATAGAGACAGCCAAGGCACAAATAGGTGGCTGTGAAGTCATATCCCAGCTTTTTTGTTGTTGTTTGTGGTGCTGGGGACCCAGAGTTTCATGCATGCTAGGCAGGTACTCACCACTGAGCTGCACCTGCAGCCCCAGCTTCTTCTAGCATGATTCCTGGTTTTGCCTCTTCATTGCTGTGTAATCTTGAGCAGGCTCCTTAACTTCTCTGGGCCTCAAGCATCTTCACTGGTAATGATTTGATACTAACTGCAGAGTATGTTCAAGAAGATTACAATATAATAGTCAATATATGGCATCTTAGCACAGTACCTGGAAAAACAAATGTTAATTCCCTTCCTCCTAAGAAAGAACAGCCCTGCGATGAAAATATGGGAGTCATTTCGTAGCAGTGAGCAGGCCGAGTTACTGTGCATCCTGCAGCAGCGCCTTCACTGCTTGGGACCGGAACAGTATGTCCTTGGCTTTTCCCATCAGCCCATCCTGCAGGGAACAGCACGGGAGGAGGTTGCTGTGCAAACATCCTGCTTTCTGAGGCTTCTGCACACTCTCTCGCTCAGTCCCTGTGCTATAAAACCTTTGAAATTGCACTTTGACTTAGCACAATTGTCTTACATGTTTGATATGTTCTTTGGCCTGTTAGTCTGGTTTTCAATCTGTGTATGTGGTAATTAACTTTATAAGGTCTTATAAGTAAAAGAATCTGATACTGGAAAAATAAAAGGTGGGTGGAAGGAGTGGGGAAAAGAAGGGAACTGAAGTGTGTTATGCATGTGTACCAGTTCCCTACAGTGAATGTGATCACTTGGCACTGCAAACATGTGCCAATAAAAGCTTAAAAAAAAGAAGAAAGAAAGAAAACCTTTGAGAAATCCCCTACAAATGTGATGCAGAGAGAAAGTTGACTTGCGTCAAGGTCCAGGTGAATTCATCTTGAGGATCTTCCAGCTGATCCTTTCCGTTTCCCTTTCCATTTCCATTTCCATTTCCTCTGCCCTCGGGGCAGCCTCAAGGCTGCTGTCAGTTGCTCCTCTCCTTGGTCTCACAGGAGCCACACCCGCCAGTGCTGACCCCCACACATTGCTGTGCTAGGAGAGAGGTTCTGAGGCTGCTACGTGGGGCTCGGAATAGGGTTAAGGGTCCCAAGCCTCCAGTCACCCGGCTCCAACCCACAGTGAAACTGAGCGGCCGCCACGGAAAGCACCCCGAACCCCAGGCCATGGCTGGACAAAGGATTGGCATGGGAGTCGGTGAAGGAGAGGAAGAGACTGCATTGGCTTGGGACACCTCCTGTCTCATTGTACACCCCACCTTCAGAGCTCTTCGCGTGCCGGTTTGGCTCATGGCTCTGGAAGAGGATGGGGAAGTCGTAGCTCTGGCTGCAGAAAAGCGTCAGGGACATCTCATCCCTGTTGATTGTGTGTTTGCATTCGTACCCAAACATTATCTTGTTGATTTTTTTTCCTTTTAAAGCTTCTTTAAATCTGAGGTAGAATGAGACAAGATATAAACACCTCTGTACAAACTAAATGCAGCTTTTAATAATATATGCACCCAAACATGGGGGATTATGTCCCAAATGTGCAAGTATAGAGGGGCATTCAGTGCCCTACTGCTGGCCTAGATGGCTTGGTCACTGGCTGAGGCCAGCTTGGGTTTTTCCATGCTCCATACCCACCCAGGTAGACAGATGGGGGGATCAGGCATATAGCCCCACTAAACACTGCAGATCATCATAGTGTTACAGTTCAGGAGCCCAGTTATCGTTACTCACAGGCCTAAGTCCCCTTCTAAACTTTTAGCTTCCAGAGAGCAGAGAGCGGGTCTCACTGTTCTTTAGACTTGTAGTACGTGGCCTACCAGGGATGTACAAGAAATGTGTAAGGGGTGACAGGATAAATGAAAATCTTTAATGGGCAGATTATTCAGAATAAATGAAATGTTAAAATATCATAATATTTTATAAGAATGGCATTTTTAGACAAGTTGTTATTGCTTAGAGTTACTTTCAGAAACCATTCCCCTAGCCAGATGCTTCTGAGCAAGATCCTGCTTTCCTGGAGAGGTAAACGAGATTCCTCATCAGCATGCACGACATTGAAGTCTAATTACATTTGTGTAATAAATACATGTTTTAAGTGTTTCCATTTGGCTTATTTTCTCAAGAAGTCTTATCATCTGATTTACATTATTTGTTTTCTTAGTAGACCCTGTTCTACTCAGGGTGTAAGGCTTCAACTGGGACTTTTCATAATTACCACTAATTCTTAATAAAGACTGAAATCAGGTAGCCTTACTGAATTCATAGGTACATGGAACATCTTTATTTTTAGTGTCCTTATTATGCCCACCCAAGACTATATATTCATGTCTGCAGTCTCTGGCGGACTATGTAAAAGATTGGAGTGTTCACACATTATAATAAATAATGAGTGTCAGTGAACTCATTATGGTGAATCCTTAGGCAATTACTCTCTGCCTTGGCGAGGAGACTTATGGTAGCATAAGCTAAAATTATTCCATCTCAAGACAAACCCTGAGGTGGCTGTTAGAGTTAAATGTAATTCATTTGCCACATGTTTATTATAGTTAAATTTAACTAATTTAGGGCTTGTTGCTGGCCGACAGCTGAGGAGGAGGAAGTTTCAGCACCCATGAGTCCCTCAGAAAGAAAATGAGGCTCTGTGGCCGAATTCTCTGACACAAGAGTGATTCCCGCTCAGGCTGTCCCTCTTGTCCCAAGTTAGATGCGTTTGCTGCAGAGGGTGGCTGGTTAATGAGCTACTGAGGCAGTGGATCAATGTGCTGTAGCAAGAGGAACTCACAGTATTAACGTGGAGCTCTGCTGCCCTTCGCCTGTTCCTCCTCAGAAACAGAGGAGAGTTTCTCAGCAGTTTCTGTTGGAACTTCCCACAGTCACAGCCAGAACTGCTATCCCCAAGGTCCTGGTGAAGTGGATGATTTCTCAGCAGAGTCTAATGCACCCGCCTTTCGTATCCCCTTCCTTTCCACATCACAGGGTGGAGTGGAGTGTTAGTTCTTCCTAAACCTTCCAGCTTCAAAGAGGCTTTGCTCATGGAAAGAACGTGAAAGAAGCACTTCCTCAAAGATCCAAATATGTGCTCCATCTTTAAAAGCTGTTTCCACTGAGTGAACACTTGTTAGGGCAGGTTTTGCCTGGCAAGAGCTCTTCTGAGCTGGATGGTTTGTTCTCCCAAAGACATTGCAGGGACGCCCAAGGGAGACATCACAGCACACTGAGAAGTGATGGCTTCTGAGCCGTCAGCGTTTGTCCACAAACAAAAGCCACAGGGCACTGCGGGCGGGTGGATCGTTCCCATGCCAGGAGAGGAAACACAGTTCTGAGCATCAAGAGGGATGTGGATCGGAGGTGTCCTACTTTTCTACCCTAGAGCTGTGCACGCTGTTCTAGTTGCTCGAGAGGAGGTAACAGTTGGAAAAAGTTCTAAGGAGGCTGAGTAAGTGAACCCAGGAGTCAGGAGGCCGCTGTGTACGGTGGAGGTGGAAGCGGGTGGCTCCCTCGGTGGGAGGAAAAGAGCACAAAGAAGACAGCACTGGGGTCTGGGATCTGAAGCGGGTTCATGGTTTCCCTTTCCAAGTCCTAAGTGCAAAGGCAGCAGCATGGACAGAGCCATGTGTCCAGCGGGCACCCTGCTGCCTGCTAGGACAGGTGCCTCAGCACCCGATGGCCACACGCCGGCCATTCAGTCTCAAGGCGGCACAGCCTACAGAGGGCGGAGCTTGTGGCTCTCAAACCGCAGCTGCTTCCCCTTGACCGAGACTCTTCCAAAACCTCCCCTCTTCCATTTTGCTCAAGCTAATTTTGGCCCTAGGAACGGCTTGTGACTTTAATGGGCAAGCTGTGAAACCAGTATTATACTGTATAGGTGACATAATTTCAGAGACAGGTTAACTTTTCCAGAATTCTGGTCTCAAAGTGAAGATTTAGTTGAGGCTGTGAAAATTCAGGAGAAAGCTTTCTTCCTCCTCTCCCTGCAGCCCCCTGCCCTTAGAACGGTTTCTGTGTAGCTGAATTTGCTTGGTGTGATCCAGGACTCGGCTGCAACTGGACCTGTCAGAATGAGGCCACAGTGATTCATGACGGAAGCTAAGTTTGGTCCCACTGACGACATGTGCTCCTCTCAGTCTTGCCCTGGAATTTGTAGATTCCATATTTTGCCTTTGGAATAGTGATAGTAGTGGGCTAAGTAGTGGGATCAATCAGTGTGTCCCTCTGAATTCTCCTGCTGTGACACAGAATTCCTAGTCACTTATTAGGGGAAAGGGTGAGTATTTAGCATAGCCAAAGACCTATGGAGCCTGTAGCTGTGAAGGAAATTTATCTCCTCTTCCTTGCAGCTTAGCATTAAGTCGGTCTACCATCCAAGTGCCCGCAGCTTTGCAAGGCCTCAAACTGTGTGTCCCATGAAGGGAAGCAAGTGATTGAACAGATCCTAAAGGAGTGCAGAGGAAACACAAACCAATTGAAGAAGCACCCTGTAGTTCCCATATTGATTATCAATGTGTATATTTCTGTTTCCAAACCAGTTTATACCATGAGGACAGAACCCTTGTCTCTGCTTGCAGTGTGCATGGTGCCAGGCGGATATCTGCAGGATCAGCCATGATTGTGGAACTGAGATGGACATGCCCTGTGCCAGCCCCTCCTTCCCCATTTCTGCCGTCAGAATTATCCAGTCAAGGGCAGCATTCTTTGTTCCTGTCCCAGGGCAGCTCTGTAACAAGGACGCGCAGGTTTAGGCCTGTCCACCTGTCTCAGATGTGCAGAAGAGCCATGGGAGCTCTGCGTTAGCAAGAATGTAGTTGCAATGGGTTTATTTTTAAAATGGGACTGGGTAGCAAAACTTATCTGCTCCCTGGCATTTGTCAGAATTCAGCTAAACTTATGCTAGTTGAACTTGTGCCAGCTCCATGCAATGAGGGACAGACAGGAGAAACACAGGGACTTTCCAAGAAATGAAGCCGCTTCGCTGCCATGCTGACGATATTTGTTTCTGGGAAACTCAGGCTCAGAAGCAGGGTAGAGCAGGGCTCCTCAGACTAGGCACCTTAGCCCACAGATGCACACGCACAGGTGTGCACCCGGATGGCCTGCCTCACTTTTGAACACCTAGGTGAGTCTGGAGGACGGGACGGGCTTTAGATACAGATATAGTTGTGTTTCTATGTAAAATGTCTACATACTGCCCAGGAAACTACGTTACACAAGATGGTAACTCTGCTCATCTCTGGGTAGTAGGAATATGGTCTCCTTTAATTATTTTTCATGTATTTTAACTTAAATCTTCTATGTGAATTAATCATGTAATTTAATTTTCAGCTCAATCAAATACCAACCAAAATGTTGAAAAGAGACCAAGGTTTGGAGAACCAATCAATGATTTCTGTGTCTCTTATCTACAAACACTGACTTAGAAACCATTCGCCCAAAAGATATGTCCTCTTTTTTTTTTGTCAGTTTAAAAATGACAGTGCACTGTCATCCAAAAAGAAAAAAATAGGAAACCACATGTCACAAATCAGAGAAATTATTGCATCTCCATAGGGTCACATCATTTATTTTCCTTGCCTCTAAACTTAATAATGATAACACCCTAAATAGCTAACTTCCTTCATTTCTAGATATTCTCATAAAGTTAACTTCCTGTAAAGGGTGCATTTGATGAAAATATTAAGAGGAAAACCTACTGTTTAGTTATTAGCTCTTATTTATTTATTTAGTTAGTTATTTTTAGTTATTAGCTCTCATTGACCAACTGTAAAGGAACTGAGGGCTGGGCCCTTGGAGGAGATGGGTCACACTAATGCAGTAGACTCAAAATTGAGAATTCTTGTTTCCCAGCAGCTAGAGATAAGTGCCTCCTATGTTTGCAGAATGTTTATGGTCATTCAGACATTTTTTGCATCAGTTCTGTGAATGCCTAATTTCTTTTGCCTGGGCCCCTGTTCTTGAAGGGGTAAATGTGGGCGGGGAGCAATATTTACTGCCTTCTCACCTAGGACTGCCTGCAACCTACATGAGGTTGATATTGTTTAGTTCTTCTGGGAGAAGTACTATTTTTGCCAGTTCCCAAGATTATAAAACACTTCCATATTTGAAACTGTGGCATTTTGTACTCAGAAAGATTTTTTTTAAAGAAATTATCTGATCTAGTTCCTTCATTATGCAAATGAAAAAACACAGGCAAGGGAAGGGCCTGGCCTCACAAGGAGGCATTAGCTGCAGGACTGGGCAGAGCCCACTTCTCTCTGTGTTACTTGTAAAGCTGTATGGGTTTTACCTAAAGTCCTGCAATCATTTTGAGTAATTTAAAAAATATTTTTAGGATTAGCAAGGTTCACACTGTGGTACAGGGTACTTGCCTAGAATGCTCAAGGCCTTGGTTTCAGTTTCCAGCAGCACAACATGCACACAAAAATATTTTCTAGTCTGCATTTTAGGGGGAAAGAAATAAAAATTGCATGCCTGTCACAATGTAGATGATCAAAAAATACTTTATGAGGAAGATAATTGATAAACCTGCCTATATTCACCTATTGTATCAATGAATACATCGGATAGATATGTGCATACAAACATACATACATACACATGCATACTATGAATAGCAATAGCATATAGGTTAACACTCAGCCTAACAGCTGGATTATCATGTGTCCCCAGTCTGTATGATTCTGTTCAAAAGAAGCTCCTACAGGAGCGACAGAATTTTAGGAGACAGGTTTGGTCAATGAAAACTTTCCAGAATTGTTGTGGTAAGAAAGTCACACACATCTGTATCCATGTGTTTTGATATTGATTTAGTATCATCTTCAGTAACTGTTTAATGATGAAATACTTGTGCATTATTTGCCATTCCATGAGTGCCAAAGATAGTGCTAAAAAGAGTCCTGTTAAATTAGGATAAATCAATGTAGCAAGAGCGTCACCTAGTAATAATACAGTATGTCCTAGTTTTAGATTCATATTTCCAAGCTTCATTTCATTTTGAGAGAGTAACTTAGAAAATATTAAGAGAAATACAGGACAAGTACCTGGGGGAGCTGACGTTACCAAAAGAGAGTAAAAGGTTCACAGATAAGTAAAATAAACATGGACTAGTTCATCAGTTACCTATAGAAAGCACATTGCTTCCATCATATTTTCCAATGGTTAACATATTCAATAGGAAATTAAATTTCATTTTGCATGACATACTGAATAACATCTTACTCATAATTGTGGCATATGTTGCATTGAACCTATGGTGAGAATCATTCTTTTTTCCCACCCCAGGGAAATTTTACTTTTTTACTGAATGAAGAAAACATTTAAAATATAAATTAAAATAAAGGTGACTGCTATTAAATTTGGTTAGACTCATATGAAAAATAATAAAATAGCAGTCAACACAAACTGCCTCAAGTTGGTGACAGTTTTAATCTAACATGAGGTATGATAAAAAATACAGTATTTAAATTTCTAAAAAAATTATTACAGTAAAAGATGTGTCACCATCAATCTGTCTCCAAATACCCCCCACTTTGATGGACATTCTGATGCCATCGTGCTTGCCACTTCCTGAAGCAGCTCCGGAAGTCCTTCTGTGTGAGTGTCTTTAGCTGTGCTTGTGATGGCCTCCATGTCCTCAATCTATTCGAAATGTTTGGCTTTTGTGGCCGTTGTGACTTTGGGGAAGAGCCAGAAGCCACGTGGTGCCAGATATGGTGAAGAAGGCAAGTGAGGATACACCTCTCCTTCGGATGGCACTCACACCTCAGAAAGCCAGTCACAAAAGAGGACTTCCGGAGCTGCTTCAGGAAGTGGCAAGAACTATGGCATAAGTGTGTTCCAGGCAAGGGGGAAGTATTGCGAGGGTGATTAATGGCAGTGTCTTTTACTGTAACACTTTTTATATTTAGACACTCACCGGACTGTTTGATCACACCTTGTACAATCCATTTATGTTTGCAAGAAACTTTTCTTTTCTTTTTGGTACCGGGGATCGAACTCGGTTCCTTGCGCTTGCAAGGCAAGCTGCGGAACCACTGAGCTAAATCCCTGGCCCAAGAACCTTTTCTTAATGGCACTTAAAGATGTCAACTTCAACTATCAAAGAAAATCCCTTGATTGGAGCATTAGATGAACAAGGGTTTCTGCCCTTGTATTGCTGCTTTTATTCATTTGATTCTTCTTTTTCTCTTCTACATCCTCACATTAGGCCCTAGCCTTCAATTGGATTTTGTATTTGCTAAATATGAGCAATATACATATTAGGCCGGATATATATTCAAAAATTCAGATTTATGTAATTTTCCATTTTTAAATGGTGAGACTAGTAATGTATTTTATTGCACACTCCTGTGGTGTCCTAGTTTGGAACTTGGCTTAATTTCCAAGAACATTCAATAAGGTGCAAAAGAGAGAGGAGAGCCAGCAATAAAGACATCTGCAATGTCATATTAAGGTAGAGTATATGCTGTTTACCCTGCGATAATACATTAAATGATTTCCAATAGGGTTTTATATAGAAAAGCCTCAAAGCAGTTTAAAAATCCTACAGAGTCATATTTCTGAATGTGAAAGTTTCATTTGGTTCAATTATCCATTAAATGCTCCTAAACTTGATAGGGCTTAGTCTTTTATCCTGTATATAAAGAGAAAATCTTAGTAGTCAATTGCAAATGTATGCCCGTCTTATGACCACAAGAGTCCCTCCCATGTTCTGAAAATGTCCTGTGATACTTGCTGCTTCCTGCAGTCAATATGGACTGACTTGACCCAATTTAAATGTTGTCTCCGTATTTACTTTCATCAAAGAAAGCTCCATTTGAGAAAACCACAGGGTATATAGTCATTCTTGAAACAACCAAGACATAGCTATTACTGTTGGAAAGAATTATTTTAGAAATCTACCTCAAATTCAAGTATGTGTGTACATATTTAAAGGGCTCACACATCTCAAGATTGTTCTCAATTTCACAAAATGTTATTTTTTTCATTAGCAACATTTTAAATATTCTAACTTTTAAATAAGCCAAAGATGGTTAATTTGTGTATATGCAAAGATGATTAACTTTTCTATGAATTTGTGAATCAGAACAAATTCTTCAGCGTGGAAACCATGTGTCTGGTTTTCTTTTTGCACAGGCAAGTGCTATACATGCTGTGAGTCAAACAAGTCACAATTGAAAAGGACCGGTCCATAGGGAATTGTGAAGCAGGTGACACTTGTGTTCTGCTTCTTTTCATTTCCTCCTGCCTGCCTTTCCAATGAGTTCTTTCTTCCTGCCTCTTTGGCCTGCAAGGCACAAATGCCACCTCTGCCTTGCCCTTTGTACCATCATAGCTGTTCAGAACTTGGCAATGGACCAGCATAACCAAATGCTACTAGGCAGGCTTCTCTGAAAGGGGAGCACTGAGGCACTCGGTTCCTTTCTACTAGAACCCTGGCATGAAGCAAGTCCCACAGGAACTGGGCAGGTCCCTATTAGTGAGCTTGCAGTGTTGCTTTCAGAAAATAACTTAGCTTCAGTGAGCCGGAGTGGGTCCCCAACTTGGGGGAACCAGGTGAGGGGCTATTGCCAAAGTCTGTGTCACCGTTCTTCTGTGAGCTTGTGACTGATGTGATGTGTGCCTTTCTCATGCAGTAGTTTTGTCTTGTGGCTACTTGAAGTCTGTTTCACCCACTCGATTGAGCATCCTTGAGAGTGGAAGTGATGACTTAGGCCTGGGGCAAAGGAGACAGGCGTGAAATAGGCATGGAAAGAATTCGTGAATGAATCCATCAGGCATCGATTAATCCAAGGTCCACAATGAGAGTATGGGTCCAAATGGTGACACTGAAATTGCAAGAAGCAGATGAGCGTGGAAAGCAGAAAGGTAAAGCTAAGAGAAAAGGAGTTGAGGGGGAACCGAGGAATTGGTGTGTCCAAGGTTTTGAGTGAGGAAAAGGGACCCAAGCGGCAGTGGTAGAAATGAAGAATTCCAGGGAAATGTAAAGAAGTTTACATATCTACTTGTACATGAGTTGAAGAAAAGTTTAAGAGAAGTTTGTTCAGATCTTTTCTCAAAGAAGCCAGTATCTACAATTTGGTTTGTGTCCAGTTTGTCGCATCCTTCCCCTTACCCAGACACATTGAACTTCCTGGAGATCTCATTCTAGATGAGTTGCTGTCTATGAGAAAAATGATTTTACAGGGCCAACAGATGTACTTGTTTTTTGTTTGTTTGGTTGTTTGGTTGGTTGGCTTTTGTTATATTTTGTGGTACTAGGCCTTGAACCACAGCCTTCATAATGAGCTACATCCCTGCCCCCCCCCACACTTTTTGTTTGTTTGAAACATGGTCTCACAAGTTGCCCAGGATGGGCTTCAATTTACAGGCATACACCACCATGCCTGGCTAAATGTGCCTGTTTTAGTGAACATTTCCATTATGCCTTAAAGGTCAGCATCTTTTGCAGCCTTGAGAGAAGGGTGGGAGGGAAATATGAAATCTGACAGGTGGCTCCTGCCTTCTGTAGGAGGGAGTCTGTTGCAAGGATCAGCCCCTCAGGCCATGGCAGCTCTCAGAGGCACTGAGATCACATCCGAGAAGGCCCTGCGTAGTCAGTTCTGCACCCTGTGCTGCTGTCAGAGGAAGCTTCTCAGTTACTAAGTGGTGCCCAAGAGGGAGGTGACCCACCACCACCCTTTGCAGCACACCTCTACTTGTATCAAAAGGAAAAGGACAGAACGTGGGAAATGAAAATTAATTGGGTGGCAGATGAAGAATATGTTTTAAATTCCACCATAAATACTGAGCACTCATCTTATGCCAGACATGGTGTTAGACCTGTACGTTTTTTTTTAACACGGGTGTGTAATGGAGTAATTGTTTCCAGAGGTGCTTGCGAGACAGCACCCACTGTCTGAAGGGACAAGTAATACGCTTTTCTTTCTTCTCCACTCCACAAGCCAGGCTGGACTCGGGTGGCCAAGTGTGTCTCAGCGAGCCACGTGCACTCTGCTTCCCCGGCCTTGCTGGATACCCTTTCGTCCCTGCCTGAGACAAAGGCTGAGCCCTGCTGCATGCTGGTTCCATTGGCGGGGGGGAGGGGAGCAGCACAGGGGCCAGGACACACTGTCCCATGGAGCTCCTGGCATGTGGGGGGAAGCCAGGCAACAAATAAGTAGATGAGCTCATTTGCTGTAGCTGCAAGCAGTGCTACCCACAGTGAAGAGAAGTAATGAAGAGCACAGGGTGGAAAATGTATTGAAAAGCAGTAGCTTGTTTTAAGGAGTCAGGGAGGACTCCTCTTGAAACCAGCGACGTGAAGGGAGGAGCAAGCTGTGTAAAGTCCAGAGAGCTGCAGGAGCAGCATGTGCAAAGGCACTGGGCAGGAACAAGTGTGGCACATTTACAGGAGGACTTGAGAGAGGCGAGCAGGGGCTGGGAAGTGCAGGGCTCTGGGTTGCACAGTAAGGGAAGTGCAAAGGCACTTTGCAGCTCAGGGAGCAGGTTTACTCAGGCAGGAAGTGAGAGAACAGAATGCACTGCAGAGACAGGGAGCCGAGGGCCAGCTAGGGATGTTCCCCTGTTCCTCAGTGCAGGTGAAAGGTAACTACCAGGGCTTGGACTGGGGCAGGCGGCGGGGGGGCGGGGGGGGGGGGGAATCAGGATCTGTTTGGGGTGGAGCACAGGAAAGCTGTTGCTGTTGGGGGTGGTGAGGAACAGCACAGTGGGGACAAGGTGGGTCCTAGGCTTGGGACCCAGGGACCAGGAGATGGCACTGTCGTTTTCCAGGGTGGGGTAGGAGCAGGTTGTGGCATGTGCTGGGGGAATGGTGCCTAGCCTGGTGTGCTGGCTTAGTCTGGAAGCTGCTACATCCCAGGACTCCCTGTCTGTGTCTGCAGGTAGGAAGACGGCCTCTCGAGATCGTGGAGAGACCGTGGGGCCTGGGAGCCGGCACTCATGTCCACCCACCTGTTCTGCCATGGCACTTGGGGAACACAGTGCCCTGGGTACCTGCCTGGCCTGCTTTGTGGAGCTTTTCGAACCATTCACAGACATGCGATGGTGACTCTGGGCACAGAATGGTGGCGTCATGGTCTCCTGCGCTCCTGTGCGGTGAGCATCACATGTGGAATCGTAACCCAGAGCCCCCAAGGCTCTCCGTCCATTTGCCCGGCCCTGTGCCAGCTGCACACCCTTCCCCAACAAGCACTGTGTGCAAGCATACAAGGGTGCAGACAGGGTTCTGCCCCAGGGAATCCGGGCCACGCCCTGACTAGGCCCTGGGTAGCCAGGAAACTAAACTCCTCGCCTGGCACTCTCAGGGGATGCTTGCCTCTGAGCTGCTGAGTCTGTGTCCTCGTCCCCACCTTCCTGTGTAAGCGAGTGTGGCTTTGTGTCCAAGGGCCATTCCCTTTGCACTACCCTAGACTGAGCCAACTGTGTAAATGAGAAGCCACAACCAGAAGCCCACTTCTCCCTCCCGCACTGCTCAGCACTTCCAGGCCTCAGACCTCATCTCTTCCCTCTGAAGAGTCCCGGGCCCCTAGCAGTGGAAGGAGTTGGAGGGGTGGGATGGATTTTGAAAGGTCAATTTAGGGAGCCAATCTGAGCCATTGGATATTTTTCTTGCTAACAAGACCTTAATTCTGTTCTACCTGTGAAAGGACTCTATTAAGACAAGCTTCTCTGACTCCCAGTACTCTATTTAAACTTCTGAAGTCATTCAAGTTGCCATTTACCAACTAGGGGGGAATAGTATGTCTTTCTTCATGGCAATTAAAACAAAAATTAAGTGGAGCCAGAGAACCATTTCCACTTAGAATTTCTCTTCTTGAAGTGAAGAGACTCAGAACCCTCGACTCCAAACACTGTGACCCATGGAGGCTCCTGGCTTCTGACAGCAGCAGCTGGCAGGGTGACAGTGTGCAGTGGGCCCATGGAGGCTGCGAGCCGCAGTGTGGCCAGCAGGAGGTGCTGCCCCGCCCGCGGGAGGGAGACAGATCCAGTCTGCGTGCCGGCTGAAAGCCAAGGGGAGCAGGGACAAACCTGTTTGGGGCAAACCAATCAATAGTTTCTTCATTTCTGCCATTTTCCGGAAGGATATGTCCCCCTTGTGGGTATAATTGCTTTTGCCTAAAATATTCATGACTGGCCTGGCGAGCTGGTTAGGGGAGCCAGCCGAGACCCCCTCCATGTCCCAGGAGCCTCTCCTCTCTTCTTTCCAGGCCGAAGTATCGGGGCGGTTTGGGTTTAGATGTCCAGTGGCTGGCTTCAAGCCTGCCCTGCCCGACCCTCCCACCCAGCCTGAAGTGGCGCCACTGAGAGGAGCAGCTGGACCTGTTTGGGACGACCTCCTCCCGCTCTCTGTGGCAGTGCAGTGGGGCAGCTCCGCACAGAGGTGATGGGCAGTGTTGTGTGATGGCTGTGTAAAAAAGTGACGCTTCCTGGAGCCTGACCCACTCTGCCTGACGGGCGAGGATGAGCTCGCTCCAAAGAGCAGTGTAACCCCAGCAACTCTGAGGCCGAGGAGGGGTTTCCACTTCCCCTAAGGTGGGCACAGCTGTGGGGGTAGAAGCCAAAGCTGAGGGAGAGAGGAGCAGGTGCGTCCTCCCTGCCTGGCCTCTCCAGCCCTCACCAGGACCAGGACCAGGACCAGGACCAGGACCAGGCCACAGTCTAAGGCTTCGTGGAAGAGCCTCTGTTGGACGTCGTCCTGCTCGATTCTGCTTGCCTGACAATCTTAGGCGAGAAAACCCTCCATGCCTTAGCAGGAAGGAAGGAGACGGTCGCTGCCAAGGCTGTTGTTCAGATGCAGAACTCAGGACACACTGTGGAATATCCCGGTCACCTTCTGTGGCCTTGGGACCCTGTGTGAACTGGTGACAGGGACGTCCGGGCCAAGGGACACTGGTGGGTGGCGAGAGGGCCTGTGATACTTGCTCCTTCCCGGCAGGCCCCGGGCCTGTGGGGTCACCCTCGGTGTCCAGAGGTCACACGGGCAACCTCCTAGGCCGTGTCAAACTGGTCCCAGCCTCAGCTTCCAGAATCAGAACCAGCTGTGCTGTGTGGGCCAGCAAGCAGCGCGCTCTTCTGCCTGCGCTCCCTCTCCTGCCCACAGAATATTGGGAAGCCCTCACCTGCACCCACACCAGGGCAGGCGCTGCAAAGTAGGTGCACAGCTGACTTTGAGAATGGGATTTTACAAACATTAGATTGAAATAAAATAGACAGGAGCTGATGGACTTAAGAATGCACTGATCCGTGATTAGAAAATTGAATGTTCATTTCTAACATTAGCGGAGGAATGGTGAATTATTTTTATAAAATACAAAAAGCTATAGCAGATACTGACATAAAATATATTATTTTCATGATACATTGTGTATACTAATACAGTGGGTTTATGTCCTGTAAACATGTAGGTCACGATGCGTGCTTTACACTCATATTCTGGTATCCTGATCCTGTATTTCAGACCCGTCCTAGGCCAAATCAGTGAGACTGTTTCCACACCACCAGATTGCTGTCAGCCCTCCCAAGCCTCATGGCCCCTACTGCCCCATCCCCCAGCTCTTTATTTGCTGTCCTTCCCCTTTTTTGCCATGAAAATGATGATTCTTACAGGCTCTGGTTAGTGGATACCACATTTCTCCTTTCCCATCCTAGTGTGAGACCCTGGATCAGGGAATTCATATTCCTTCTGCTCTGCAGAATTAGTATGAAGAACAAGTTATTTCTGTGCTCTTTTGACACACTAACATCCCATCCGTTTACTTTTACACATAGTGAATCCAGTCTGCCATTCATCTTTAATGATCTCAGGAAAGATGGTTTTAAACTTAAACAGCCACAGAGACCAACTGTCAAATGCTGTCAGCTGGAGCCGATGAGAGAGAGAAATGTGGTATCTGAAAAGCCACTTGCAAGATGATCTAAATATTTTCTTTGCTTTACAGAAAAACCTCACTAGACCTGCCCTTTTACCACTAATCCTGGAGCAACTTAGTGATTTATGGGGAAGCCATTGCTTAGCTTTTATGCAGGGAGGGAGAGATGAATGACTGCCCGCACAGTGTGGCTGTTGAGCAGGTTATTAATGAGCAAGGTGGCTAATGTGCTTACATTGTTCCTGCAGAAGTTTTGCGGTGCTTTGGGGAGTCATTTATCCTCAGCAGTTGCAAGGTAGCCTGGTTTCAAATAAACCTAGAGTGAAAATCTAGTTATCTATTGCTGTGCAACAAACCACCCCAAAACTGTATGATGTTAAGTACTGATTTTATTTTGTCCCCGCATCCTTGTCTCTGTCCTATGGTGTTGGCGTCTTGTCCAGGAAGACTCAAAGATGGAGTTACGCGTGGCCTGGGCTGCAATGAGGACCGTCACTCACATGGCTGACAGTGGACACTAGCTGTCTCCTGGGACTGGGACTGGGACTGGGTTGGGCTAGGATTTGGGCTGAAGAACCCATAGCCTCTCCATGAGGCCTAGGGTGTCTCAGTACAGTGGCTCTGGGTTGTTAAACCCCTTATATGTGATGACCCATGGTTTCAAGGGCAAGTGTTTGGAACCCATGCTGTTTTTATCATCGAGCTTCAGAAGTCACATAGCAGCTCTCCCACAGCCCTTGGTGGGAGCAGTTATACAATTCCATCCATTCTCAGGAGGAGGGTATAGCCTGCACCTCTCAAGCGCGGATTGTCCAAGATGTCAGAAGGAGGTCAGGTTAGAATGGAAGACACCATGGCCGCCATGTTTCAGAAAGAGATTTTTCCACACTCCATGTGGTTTTCTCCAGGAAGTAAACAAGGCAGCTTCTCCACCTGACACATATGAAAATGTGTTCCTAGGTCTACAGCTAAGCCTGTAGTTTCACTTCTGATAACTAAGGTCAAAGCACACCAGGGCTGGCACCTGTGCAATAGCCCGGGATGATGAGTTAACAATTCATAATCAACAGCAGTGTTTTCTAGCGACTTGAAAATTGAAACTCACTCCAAAAGCTACTATCACTCTGAGTCAGTTATATCATCCCATCTTAGATGTGGGCTGACTTTTTTCCTAAATACCAGAGATGCTACAGTGCTAAAAAGTTATGGGAAAAGTAGACTCCTGCATAGAAAAAAATACTTAAATTTTGACTCTATGTTCCATTAAAGTAAGAAGTTTTTAAAGTAACTGAGTTCTTTACAATAATTTTTATTTTTCATTTTCTTGATCTAATTATCCATGATAAATAAAATTATATCAGAGGCTGGTTGTAAATACTTTAATATGGCTTCAACTAAGTGTACATGTGTATTAGTTCCTGCATCCTAAAGGAATCGCCAATGTGTGAGTTCTCAATAAACAGAACTCTTGTGTGAGAAGCAATGTCACGTTTTGTACTTTTACATCTTGTTTCAATTCCATTTTTTGCTCCTGAACTGATTCTTCTTTTCATTCTCACAAAAATTAAGGTAAAGACACTGCATTGACACAAAAGCCGTGTGTCCATGTAGCCATCACTGGCATCTGCCAGGAGCCTTTCTGGTTAGATCAGTCCTCCAAATAATTTTTAAAAACCTCTCTTAGGTGCCAAAGTGACCCAAGAACTATGCTAGGAAGGCCTCTTGCATCATGGGAAGCCAATGGCCCAGGAGCTTGCAGCAGCTCCTCAGCCAGCCAGGTCTGGGCCAGGGCTGAGTGCTGTCGTTCCCTGCCTCATTGCTGCCTTCCAGGGAACCAGGGTTCACCACAGGTCCATCGCTTCCACTGGAGCTGTTAAGTGAAGATGGTGTTTAAACTCTGGGGAAGCAAAGCCCTCATTCATGGAACACATCTGACCTGCTGTGCGCTGAGTAGTAACTGTATGATCTTATTTGGTCTTCATGATAATCCTTTAAGGTAGCTTTCATTATTACAGTTTTACAGATGAGGAAATTGAACTTGTGGGGAGATGAGTATGTTGCAGAAGAGCATCCCATCCCTTATGTAAGTAATACAGCCAGTCTTTCCAACTTCTCTCAGCCATTTATAGACATTAAATTAGAAGTTTTTCTTCTTTTCTTGGAAAAATAAACCTAACAGGAAACTCAGAAGCTATAAAGGAAAGAGTGATGAATTTATCCACATAAAAATTTAAGGCTTCTGCTCAACAAAGCATACTAAAAGATTGGATCAAGGATGGATGTGTAACAAACTAATGGGAGGGAGAAGAGGAATTACCACGCTGTGACAAAGGCTAATTTTCTTAATAAAATCAAGAACTCATCAGATTCCTAATAAACATAGGAGAGATTCTTCAGTGTCAATCATAATTAAAGAAATACGAATTAATACACAAGGTATATGCTTTTGGCTGTTAGATTGGCAAAGGTTTAAGGTTGGTAATGCAGCTGACCTTCCAAGTCTATGGTTTCCACATCTGTGATAAACATATAGGAGAACCAGTACTATTCATCTACCTGTGGAAGTGCAAATTAGCACACGGCTTCTGGAGAGCAGTTTCATGTGATGTATCAGAATGAAAATACACATACTTTGACTCCAAATTTACTTATCCCACAAATGTCTCAGTATAGGCATTCAAAGATATATGTACTGGTATATTCATTGTGCTGGTACATATAATACCAGAAACTGCTTAGTAGAGGACTAATGAAATAAATTATAGAATGCTTACACAATAGAAAGTTACTAGTCAGTATGAAGCATTATATATACCAATACATAGCCAAAGACAAATTGAAAGAATCAAGCTGTACAACATTCTGTAGACTATTATCCTATTTTGTGTTGATAGAAGCATAAGTTTTTTGTGCATAGAAAATATTTTTAAAGATACAAAGGAAATTGTCAATAATTATCTCTGCAGCTGGGAACTGGAATTGAGGGTATCTTTTACTTTTCAGTTCATATCCATATAATTTTTTAAAATTTACTATGAGCATATATTATTTTTATAACAGAATGCTAATTTTTAAAAATCCAGTGAGAAGGACATTTATTGGGGCCCACTTTGTAAGCAGCAGCCTGTATAAATGGATTGTCCTGTGCTGACAGATAGAACCTGCTCAACTGTAGAGAACAGATATCAATGATTTAATGAATAATAAAGAATAAACATTTTAGCAAAACTACCTAAGGTTTCTTGGAACTGAGCCTATCTGCAAGATGAGTTTTTCAGCCTCACAGAAATAGAAGGAGATTTGGTTTTTTGTTTTCTGAGATCTTGTCCATTTGTGTAATGTTAATCTTTTTTTTCCTGTTTACCAAAGTGACATATTCCTTGTCAAAATTTAGAAAATACAATAAGCTCATTTGAGCCTTCTTTCTAATGGCCTGAAAATTTAGACACACATAACAATCCCGAGATTATGTCTAAGCAAAGAAAGCAGATTGATGGCTGACTTGATGATGGATTACAATACATTTTGAAAAAGACTTAAATTGAGTTATATAGAGGTAAAGAACTGATGGCTGGAGAATTGGAAGTGTTATGAGAGCTGAGAGAAGAGGGCAAACTATTCCTTGAAAAGTGTGTAAATTCCAGCTAAGACACAGTTGTGTCCCTCAAACCAGCACTGTATAAAACTTCAGAGCTGAAAAGATTTCCAACTCCTTCATTTTACCAGTGAGAAAACTGAGTCCAGTTTATTCATTAGTTCGATTTTAAAATATCAATTATTCAGTATAGTACTTTTTTACTTCCTGATACTGTACAATACAAGAATACTTACCCAGGACATTGCTCATTATTCACTAGGGAAACAAGGATGACTTTCAACAAACTAAGACAAGTCATGAGATAAAACTAGAACAGAAGATTGGCCTTTGAAGTGGCTTCAGGTCATTATTTTAATACTGTGTTCTCATAGAACCTGTTTTATAT
The DNA here is from genome assembly GCF_053883595.1 of Heterocephalus glaber. NCBI lineage: Eukaryota > Metazoa > Chordata > Mammalia > Rodentia > Bathyergidae > Heterocephalus > Heterocephalus glaber. The sequence goes on from NW_028258315.1 coordinate 5,977,092, forward strand.
TCATTTACAGCCTTCAAATATCCAATTTCAGGGTGAAATTCAGCTGAGTGACATTAGGGCCCTCTGAACTGTCTTCAGTTTGGTACAAAGTGAGAAGTCTGAAAAGGATATCAAGCTGAATCCTCAACTTAGAAGCAACACTTTTTTTTTTAATTAAGAAATCATCTGATATTATTAGAATGGTAACAGATTTGTGCCATGCCCCTTGGGTAGAACTGAAGATGTAGAAAACAGTCTGGATCAGGGCAGAGAGCAGAAACGAAAGCCAAATAGTAATGGAATCGTAGCTATGAGTCTCCATAGCAGTCAGGATGCAGGGGAACCGGGGAAGGAAAGACAAGGGCAGGTGCTTTGGAAGTGCTCATTGACAAGGAGTCTCAGGAGCTTAGGAAACCTTCAGAAATGTGGGCCTTGCCAAGTTTCCCTGGCCATCTGAGGAATTAAGGGATCAAAAGGATCAGACTCTCCAAGCAGCACCCTCCTATAAAAGGGGTTCAGGTGCTAGGAGCCTCAGTCACATCTGCTGGGGTTCTGGGTCTGGCCACAGGTTAGTGTGATTGGTCAGATTGGCCCTCTTATATTCCAGTCGCAAGTTCCCTGGAAATCTCCATGATTTAACCCATTGCTCACTGTGGTCCCCTGTGGGAGGCGCCTTCATGTCACCCTTACACACGGAGCTGGGCTGAGAGGCTCCACTCTCCATCATTCCTGGCACGGAAGGAAGGCATACCAGCTGGTCAGAACCAGTCAGGAGCTTCCCAGCTGCCGAGGGCAGGGCGTGGGCAGTGCCCCATGGGCCCACAGGAGAGGGGAAGAGACCCAAGGGGTAGAGCAATCTTTTCCACAAGGACTAGCAGTCCCGGCACTGGAGGTAACCACACACTGCACTCAGGTGGCTGGGACGCACCATGTAGCTATGTACACTGTATGTGTGTAGTTTTATAGAGTCTTTGGGGTCCAGGAGAGTCTTCTGCAAGCCCACCCCATAGCTCCTTGTGGGGTGGCACTGAATATTGGGCTGCTCCTTCTCAGGGAGCACTCCGACTGGTCTCCTGCCTCATTCTCTCTCCCTATGTCTGCTCACGCTAGAGGATGCTTGGTTGATCTTGGGAACGCTCAGCTTTGGTTACATCACTTCTTCATGCAGAAATTTTGGAGTTTCCCATTGTCTAAGGTTTTGCTACTGTGACTGGTGCAAGGACTGGGTCCTGTGAAAATGCAGCCTCTCGGACCTACACAAGTGTACATCGAAGATTGAAAAGGACACACCCAGAGCACTGGCTCTTAAATTTGGCCGCACTTTGAAGTACCTGGGAAGCTGTAAAAATTGCTAATAGCTGGTTCTTAGATCTGGACTTGGGCTTTGCATCCAGACCTCTTTTCTTTTGTTCTCTCCTCTTTTCTGCATTACAGATCAAAGCCAGAGTCTTACTCATGCTAAGCACAACTCTGACACTGAGCTACCCCATGGCCTCACTGTGTGTGTCTTCCAATGACTGGAAAGGACTTAGCACAACCATCTCTAAACTGCCATGAAGATGCCATGTGTGCAAGTCACAGAGCTCAAGGCTGTCCGCTTTCTAAACTGCACTTGGTGTTTGCCTGATTCATCAAATTTAGGTCTTGCTTCCCCCAGATGGCAGCCCAAGGATACCTGGCATCTTACCATGGTTCCCTTTTTGTTTCATTCTTTACTGAACATCAAAAATATGGCAAATAATGGGAAAATTGTGCTTGGTTTTAGGTAGTTAACTTTGAGGAATGTGTATCAAAATAGCAGTGGTCACCTCGCCGTGGCAGTTCAACTTGGGATCAGTGACACACATTTGAGAGACATGCATATTTCAGGAGGACAGAAAGATCTTTGCCCCCTTTGAAGCTCTCCCTCCTGGAATGAGGCTGTCAAGCGCCCTCTGGGCCAGCAGAGCCCCATCTTTGTGGAGAGGCCTCTGGGTCACCACAGGATCCATTGTACTAGGACCTTGGCCTCAGGGATATTGCTTTCTTCCCCACTGACCCCAGAAAAGGATAAATACTTTCCTTCACGATTTTATTCAAGCAAACTATTAGTTTTCAACGAGACTTTTAGGACCCCAACAAGCAGCGCTGCCTTTCCACGGGAACTTTAAGCAAGAGTTGGGTATGAAGAGCTTACCTCGAGGAGCCCAGAAGGATCCGTGGGATTTGGTGGGCTGCAGCAGACAGCCTGCCAGTCCGTGACGGGCACCAGCTCCGGGAGCCACAGACCCACCAGCTCTTCGAGATTACCCAGCTCTGCCCTGCAGCCCCCCAGAGTTAGGGCCCTGCGCTTCTCACTGAGAGCGCTGTTGGTCAAATACCACAAGTCGCTGCTCCCTCAGGGCTGCCACTGAGAGCTGCTTCTGCGCGTGTCACTGCGGGAAGCACGCAGGGCAGGAGTCGTGCTGCATGCACACGAGTGTGAATAAGGCGTGCACCAGCCCCTGTGCTGGGCTGAAGCAGGTGGCAGTACCCGCGGACAGGGGCAGAGGGGGGACTAAGGAAGTGGGCAGGCTGGGGCCGGTTCTCTTTGCTACTCACTCACCTGGTTTCAGTGCTGGTGTCGGGACGGATGATTTCAGCGCTGGCAGGACTTGGCATTTTCATCATCTCCAGCTTCATCCCTAAAAGAACAATGCAGAGAGAGAGATAGTCATTAAAATGAAGTAAATTAAAAGTGGGGAGTACTTAACTTTGTCAACTCTAAGATAACATAAGAGAATAAAAAGGCTAATTGAAATTTTCTGTGTTCCAATAGGAACTTGTATTATATTGTGTTTTAATGGGTTATTCATGGCATGTGTCTGAGCTGTGGTTTTTCCTCATTACCCATTTTTATTGACACATATGATAAATATTAAAACGGAATTCAGAAGCAATAATATAGGTGGAAAATAGATGGTGAATTGTCGAGTACCAAGCATAGCCATCTGAGTATGTATGTGTTTCTATGCCTTTTCCAAGTTTATAGTGGCTGTTTTTTAACCTAATCTAAGCTTTCTCTGATTTTTAAAATTGTGTTGTTATTCTTTTTTTTCTTTTTGGTAGTGGGGATTAAACTCAGGACCTTGTGCCTGAGAGGCAGGCGGTGGAACCACCAAGCTAAATTCCCGGTCCTGTGCTGTTATTGTTGATATCACCCCAGATTGGAACTTTGGCATAACTCCCAAAAAGTATCCTAAAAACTAAAAGTTTGAAAATAAATGGGATATATCATTTTAAAAAAATGTTTCATTAAGGGTAAATGAACAAAAGCAAAGTAAAAATAATACCTTTGCACTTTTCTGTGTTAGAAATGATTTTGTGCTTTTTAACAAGAACACCAGAAAGTGAAGTATTTCAAAATATCCACTTAGCAAAGTATACACTCAGTCATATTTCTAGTAACATTTTTCTTCAATGTTTAAAAAAAAACTGTCGGGGGGAGATAGGAACAGCTATTGCATAGATAATGAAGTCCATTTTCATCACCTCCATTAATTGGAGTGCTCTGTGAGATATATGCTCTGACTAGTTCAATATTTTATTAACAAGAATACAGAGAACCCTTCTATTCTTATTATTTATCTTTCTGAAGTGATATATGTACTTTCTGCTTTGGTAAGTACAGTGGATAAAATGCAACTTTAATCTTTCTTTGCTAGTAGAAATGTTTTTCTAATGGGCTATAATCACAAACATTCTAGATTCAGATGGAAAAGCAAGTCACTAGGGTAATGAAATAGTGTAGGTTGATATTAAGGTAATGCTGTCGAAGGTGCAGGAGTTCTGGACTACAATCGGACTGTCCCCAAGGCATTCATATTTAGGAAGTTTTGTTTTATTTAAAAATGCTTGCTCTGATGATATCTCCTTTAAATTCAATATAAAGCAACAGCATAAAGCTTATCTGAGTATACTGGTTTACTTATGTTTTATAGTTAAGATTTTTGATGAATTTATTTTGGATTTCCCTTCCGCACTGTGCACTGCTGTGTTCCCAGTCATTTTGGACTTGCGGTAAGAAGCCCAGGCTGGGTGGCTCAGTTCAGAGTGGACCAGCCCGACCCATCTCTTCTGTACCCTCTGGCAGTCACTGTCCTTGGGGCACCAGAAATTTCACACAAAGGGACGTGTGGAGCAGAACTCCCACACACCCTGGTTTGGTTTATAGAGACTGGCTTTCAGGGTTTATTAGATCCTTCTGCCTCAGAGTCAAATGAGCTTGAAAACTTCTACAGGCAAAATTTTTCATGGAAATAAATTATTTTCTTTTAAATTCTCATTAAGTAAAATTCAGATGGTTGTCAAAAGCCAACAAAGCCGTGGAGCCTTGTTGGTTGTGTGTTATGGTTCTAGAGAATGGCAGATGTCTCTTAGTCCCTGGGATGGGAGATTTCCATCCTGTATTATGATTCTGAATTCGAGTCGAATATCATCACTCTGTTTCACACATTTCTGTTGTATGCTAACTATCTGTTAGGAGATGAAAGGTTCCTGCCCTTATGTTGCTTAAGATTCAGTACATTATTGTGTAAAGCAAGGTTCATCGCCCCGGCAGTCCCTGGTGGGCTAACTAGTGGGTCTGTTGGCTGTTTGATAATTTTAGAGGAAATGTGAAATATGATATCAGTTGCGATTTTTGCAGCTATCCCATTGTGTTCTTAGTAACAGGTTTATAGCTGATGTATGTATTTTGTCATAATTCTGGATATGAGAACTTTGGGACATTTGGAATGGCTCTCTCATCTTTACCACCTGGTCGTTTATGTCCAGCCCCAGGTCTGAGAGTCCCTTGAAGGCAGACAGCTCCTCTGCTTCCTTTCAAAGCGGCCACAGCAGGCTTCAGGATCTTCAGCTCTTAATGCTCCATTCATCATTTGTCCCATAGCTTTCCAGAGTTCCTGACGCTGTCAGGAGACAATGTGGAGACAGTGGCTCCCAGTCCTTCCCTCTCAGATCCTCAAAACCTGGCTTGCCTCCTGGCTGTGCACCCAGCCTTCTTCTAATCCATGGGTCCATGGAGCCCTTTTCCTCCCCTGCTTTCCTTCCCTGGGGGTCCTCCCTCTGGTGGGCCTTGAAGCACAATGTGGGGTCCCCCTTTCTGTGGATGGTGGGGAGGGAGTGACATAGTAACATGGTCAGATTGTTTCCACGATGAATATCTTTGTCTGTTCTGGCTGCTATAAAAAAAATGTCATCAACTGACTGGCTTGTAAATAACAGAAATTTATTTCTCACAGTTCTAGAGGCTGGGAAGTCCAAAATGGAGGTGCTAGTAGCTTAAGTGTCTGGTGAGGGCCCACTTTCTGATTCATAGATGGCTGTCATTTTGCTGTGTCCTAAAGGGCAGAAGGAGCAAGAAGGATCTTTCAGGGGTCTCTTCTAAGGGCACAGTCCCATCCATAGTGGCCCTACTCCCATGACCTAATCACCCCTCAAAGCCCACCTCCTCGTATCATGGGGCTAGGATTTCAACATATGAATGAGGAGGGCACACAAAAACATTCAGTCCATTGCAGGGATAAAGGGTATGAAGTGTCACACATATACTGTAAGGACTGTCTTCGTCACTATTCAGCTAACAGGTAAAAGGCTATAATTCTCTATAAATGTATTTTGTCTCATTTACATGTAGTTAAATTGCTAAATTGGCCTTTTTTCACCAGTGATTGGATCTTGGGTTCAGAATTGTTTATTGAAGTCCAAAAAAGGGAAAAAACCTAGCACTCAAATCAACATGCAAGTGGTAATAGTTAACAGGCTTCTAATGTGACTGTAAATTATAAGTCTGCAAGTGTGATGATTTTTCAAAAGCAACAGAAAAAGAAAAATATAAATAGAAGGTGTGGAACATCTGAAAATTTGATCTTATTTACACTGGGAAGCCATTCAGTCCTAGCCCTTGATAATTGTCTGTTAAGGAATTCTGTTAAATAGTTTTCTCATTGTAAGTGGAGATAATAATAGAATTTGCCCTCAGAGCTGTTGTGAGGCGTAAATAAGTTAAATGTGCATCGAATGTTTATGTACACATTTATGTGCTTCTGTGTTGTTGCAATTATCATCATTATTAACATAAAGCACAGTAAATCTCACTATAAACCTATTGGGTTTTCTAGAACAAATTAAAATAGCAGTGCTTTTGATACAAAAGTGATAAATTTTGTCATTAATGGTGGAGAGATGAATAAAACTGCTGCTGTATTTCTCATAGTTTGAAAAGTTGGTCTAAGTTACAGTCCAGCTAAAACAGTAAATAGCAAATACCATCTAAAACATGAGATTGCCATTTTTTAAAGATTCAAGATGGTTAATTATTAGGAAATCCATATGTTTCAACTTAATATTATGCTCAGAGTAAAAGCAGAGTAAACTGCTGGCAGAATTCTTCTGCTAAGTGACAGTCTAGGAGGCCACACAGTGTGGGTTTCCTACCCTATAAACAACAACTCCGATTGGTAGTGTGTTGGCGGCTACTCTGCCAAAGCACACAGCACATGCTTTCACGTGGGTGGGGTAGATGTCTGGGAAGGCACTGGATAACCCCAAACCCGAGCGATTGGGTGGCTTCCATCATTGAAGTCATGATTATTACCAGGAGTGGGGTGGATGAGAAGGTGACCAGAGTCATTGCCAACAGTTCCACTGTGTAGCCATGAGAAAGAAGAGACTGTGCTCAATGCCAGGCTATACTCTGGCAGTGGCTAGAGGCGGGTCAACCAAATGTTCCCTCATACCACTGAGGTGCTGAAAAGAAGGTACCACGGTGATGCGTGCCTTCCCATGCCCTGTGCGGAGGGGACAGTGGGTGCCACACTTCCCTGTCCTAATACACAAGGTTCATAGCTGTGGAAGGAAGGGGCTCACATGAAGACTGTTCGTGAGGGACAAGGCAGTACTTCCTGTGACAGTGACCATGCCAGTAGAAAGCCTCTTCGTGAGTCAAGGACAGAGACGTACTCTGTGTTTTCAGTAGTCTGAGTCTGTCCCTTCAGTACCACATTTTTAACATTGAAGGGACAGTGACAGAATTTCAGCCAGACAATCCAGCTGAACCGCAGTACAATACAAATAGCTTGATCTCTGAAAGTGCATCTTTCCCCATGTTTCTCTCTTTGAACTTTAGTGCAAATCAGGAAGCATTAAAGGTCAAAGTTGCTAATTGCAACCAAATGCTACTATAGAATGTGAAGAAACATGATGTAGAAACAAAGGCAATCAAGGGCACAATTAGGAATCTACCCACTGCCATCTTCCTCCTGGTTCTTGCTGTGGAGTGGGCTGATTTCTGCTCGGGACTTAAGATGTGACCGACTCCAGGCATAATTCCCAGTGAAGAACCTGCTGTGACCTGTGTATTGATCCTCACACCTATGCTGTCTAACAAAGCCACTAAACACTTGTCCTTGGGCCAAATGATGGTAATCGCTTTCTGTGGCCCAAGTGGACTGTGTCTAACGTGGGGTTGCCATGGTTGACACAGATGAGGCTGGCTCCATGCCGCATACCAGAGAGTCACTGTGCACCTACGCCCTCCTGTGACACTCTGGGAAGCCCCATGCCAACCCCAACATACACGGAGGAAAGAGAGGCAAGGAGATCTCAGGGATCTGCCCACGCTACCACAGTCATGATGTGCACCAGGCCAGGGACTCTGGGGCCAGTGGCTGGGTCTTAACCCTCTCATAAGTATGGAAACTGGAAGTGAGCCACGGAGCGAGCACTCATCCCTGAGCAGCACAGACATCTTGCTGCAAGCTTCTTACTAATGGCAGCCACAAGTAGAGTAGCAGGAACTTTACAGGTGGCTTCATTTTTGCTCTCCAGTATTTCCTCAACCTTTAAAAAACCACCAAATAATATCAGTGCACATGTATAACAGATGGCCTTAAAGTGGTCCTTAGAAGCCAAGAAATGCTAGTCTAACTAAAAAGTCATGAACTGGTTTAGCTGGGGCTGGCAAATGGTAAGTTCAGAAGAAAATATTTTCCTCCTATTAAAACGGAAGTGCCAAGGACCTCTATCTGAATCAGCTGGGACTTGACTCCCCTTCCCCCTCTGCTGTCCTCCTCCCTCCCCTCCTCCCTCCCCTCCATGCTTATAGACTCCCCACCTGTAGCTGCAGGAGTCACTGAGACTTGGCATTGGAAGGGCCTGGCTGAGGATCCTCTGCTCACTGGTGGACGTGTGTGCCTGGCTCCCTCGTGGCCCTCTGTGGTGCTCCTGCCTCACCTAGGGCTCCATCATCCCTGAATGCAGCCTTCCTAAGGGGCTTGCCTTGATTGTTCTTCCCTCCTTGCTCCTCCTTACCCACAAGGACCTTCTGGCTGTGTTTCTGAAGCCAACTTCTTTTGTCCTGGGGGTCTATGTCCGCAGCTGCCTGCTGGCTACCCTGGCCTGGATCAAATATGGATCAAATGGGGCTCATTGCGTTCATCCAACTGTTCTCTAAACCCGGGCACAGGCCCTTGCCATCACCTTCCCACTCCCTCCTGCACTGCCCATGTTTATCCACCTTTTCCTCCTTCACCTGATGGTCAGCCTAAGGCAAGTTCTTATTACCCCCTGTTTAAGCTACTACTTCCTCCATCTCCAACTAGTTTCCCTGTGCCTATGTCTCCAGCTAGTCCCCCTAGAGGGAAGGCCTTATACCTCCCTGCAAGAAAGCAGAATACTTCCCCATTTGTCCTACTAAACCAAACGTCTTGGTCCAGTGTTCCAGGCACTGTTGGTCCCATCATTTTCTCAAAGTTATTTCCTCCTGTTGCCCTATTTACACAGTCTCAGCTTGACCCATTCATAATGTTCCTGCTTCCTGAATGCCGTCCATGCACCCTAACCCTAAGCTCGCACTCATCCCCCAGTACCTCCCCAACATCTCTGCTTTTTGAGCTCTTTTCCAACTTTCATTGCCCATCTCCAGTGCCGCTACCAAAGCCACCTTTTATTTCTGTCTTTGTTTAGCACTTTCTCCTCCTCTGAACCTGAACTGTATATTGCAGTTTGCCCCTCACTGACAATTATTATCTTCGTCTTTTCTGTTCAGCTCTGACACATCTGTCTTCCTCTCTCCACCAGATGACAGTTCTCTGAGCTAAGTGCTGTGTCTTGGTGGCCTTTATATCCCTCCCACATAGTAGGACAGTGGTCAGTAGTTCATGAAATAGCCTGGCCAGTGCTGTCTCCATTGCATCAGGTCTCCTCCCATCCCACTGTGGTGACACTGGCTTCTTAGGGACTTGAAGGCCACTGGGCCTGGCTGCCAGCCTGTACCACTCACCTCGCTAGAAGTCCTGACAGCAGCCCAAGAAGGTTCTTTAAAACCCAGCTGTACATCATCTGTTGGGTTTTCCAACCAGGAAGACTGTATTAGCTTGCCTTTGATTGAGGCCTTGGGTTGCTAACCAGAATGATCTAGTTACTAATCATGAGCCCTATTTTAACTTTCTGTATTGTTCCTCTTTGTTTATGGAAAAGAAATGCATTCAGCAACTCCATCTATTAATTCTATTACTACATCTCAGGCCTTAAGATTTACTAAATGTTGCTGATTGAAATAACCAGAGAAATATTTAGATAAGGCTTTTTGTATGTGCTGTTGGAAGTTCCAGTCTTTCCATCCATTCATGAAGCCCCTGTTGTTCCCATGACTGTCAGGAAAGCTGTAATAAAGACTGAGCAGATACAATTCAGCCTTCTCTAATGTACCTTGATGAGCCAAAATGTCTTGTTTTTATTTTAGCAGAGGCACAATCAGCCCAGCACTTGCATGTGCTTGCTTGTTCTTGCCCACTCCTATTCTCTTCTGTGTTCCTTTCCTGCTTTCTTTTATTAGAGACCTGCTGGACATCATCACCTTGTTGCAATGTTTGCTGAAAGAAATGAATGTGCTCATGTGGTTTCCTATTGGTTCCTATCTGGTGTTAGCAGCATGGGCCGGTCCCAAGTCATGCTGGCCATGCAGTGTCACTCATAAAAGCGGCTTCTCATTACCAGTTGAGGAACAGCTAATATTGCAAATAGTACATGGATTTGAAAAGCAAATTTGGCATCTGAGAATGAAGTGGCCTCAGAGCCTCCAGCAGGCATCTAAGCATCAGAAAACTTTGATGTTATTCAGGCCTCACTACTTATGAACACCTACCCTAAAGGGAGGCATAGATGAGTACAACCAGAGTGGAGATAATTTAGGCGATTCTTACAGCCAAGTCCCACACACTGCTCAGAGCCACCCAGAATACTTGGTGAGAAAGCCAGCAGCAGACCCCAGGTCTCCTTGGGTGCAGTCCAGGGCTGTGGACAGCGACCATCCCCTGTCACTCAACACTGCCAAACACTGGTGTCCTTGTGTGTGGACTATGAGCCATGACTTCGCTGCCCCCTGAGTAAAGTGAAAGCACGTGAGAGATCATATGCTAGCCTACTGTGAAGCTCTTCCTACTAATGGAGAGCGGCCAGTTCTCCATCCTTCCATGTGTCCATTGCAATGCACATCTCATGGAGGCCCCACCATGCCCTCTTCTAGGCTCCGGGGTCCAGAGATGAATGGAGCACAGTCCCTTCCCCAAGGTCCTCACGTTCCGAAACAGAAGGGAAGCAGTTAGTAGATATTAGGGTGCAGCTGTGGGGCCCAGGGACGAAAGATACTGGCTGTTAATTCCATACTGCCACAATAAGTGTGATGGTGTAGTAGGAGCACCTCACAGGGAGGGTGACATCCCTTAAGGAATGGACAAGAGGTCCCCAGGTGGGACATGTGGAGAGCAGGTTGTGAGGAGAGTGCAGACGTGCAGGCCTGTGTGTGAGGTGTGCTTGTAGGGTAGCCAGCAGTCTGATGTGCTGGTAAAATGCCCACGTAGAGGGCCTTGTACCTTGTGCTGCTGGTGAATGAACACTCTGTGTTAGTCACTTTCCTGCCATTAGGACAAAATACTTGACACCCGAAATGTAAAGGAAGAGAGGTTTATTTGGCTTATGGTTTCAGAGGATTGTCTGTGCGTGGTGGGCTGACTCCAAGGCAGAAACAGCATGGAGGAAGGGCCTGGTGGAAGGAAGTTGCTCGAGCCTTGGCAGCTGGGGAACTGAGAGAAAGAAGGGAGGAGCCAGAGACAGGAATGCACCTTTCCAGGCCACACCCCCGGGACCACCTCCCAACAGGCCCCGCCTCCTGCAGCACATTCAGCTGTGAACTCACCTAGGGATTAGTCCACTGATGATTGCTGTGGCTCCTTGTCTAATCACTTTCCCAAAGCCCACCTCTGACCACAGGAGACTTTCGGGGGTGTTTTAGATCTAAACCATAACACAGTCAGTGGAAGTAATAATAGATTAATTTTGTTAGAAACTCTCCCCTTTTGATTTGCCCAGGATATAGGATTTCCCTGTAGTTTGGGCCTAGATCTATATGTGCATTGGAATGATTTTTGTACTTGTTCTTGTTTCCGGCCTGATTTCATTCTATCAGGATGTGGAGTCAAGAGGGCCTGTCACAGGGCAGCTAACAGTCCTTTATCAGTAGGTCCTAAGTGGGCCAGTGAGCTTTACCTTGTCCTGTGGTCTCCTAGAGTGTGGGAGTCCATAGTGCCAACCCCAGCAATTGTCTTGAAGGGAATGGAGAAAAGAGGTAGGTGGGCCTGGAGTTTGCAGTGCACACCCACCAAGATCTCGCTGATCAGCCCATGCCACCACATGTGTTCTCCACCTCGGTGAGGCAGCTGCCCCTGGGCTGACCAACTGTACCCCACCCTGCTCTGCCTGCCTGGCCTCCCCATGCTCTGAATGTGGGGTCTGCGATCAGCATCTCTGGCCTCACCCCCAATTCTGTTCAATTCCACTACCCACATCTTTCAGCCTAACCAGAGCAAACACTTAGAGAGGTGTACCTGTTTCTCTTGAGATAGTAGAGACTCTGAATGAACGAAGCAACCCTAAAAGACCATAGAATTCTTTGCTTCTGACATGGAGCTACTGAGTTGTGATTTTTTAAACCTTTTATTGTCTTTAACTTTACCTGGGAATGAATCCACTAGACGGGGAAGAAGGCAGGCTGTGCTGCAGTGTAGGAGGGTATGAGAGGGTGCGTCAGCATCAGCAGAGGAGAAGCCAAGGAGACTAGCGAGTGAACTGGAGGACACTGTTGGTCTTGGCAAGTGACAAAGATGTGTACCTTCTAGATATAGCAGTAAAATAAACTTTATTATTTGCTTCATTCTTTTGTCGGACATACTTGCTCCCCTGACAAATCTGATGGAGGTCTGGAGACGTCAGCCATTAGGAAAACAAATTTAATTAGTATCACAGTTCTTTTTCACCAAGTGGTAGTCATTCCACCCCGCTCACATGTCAGATGCACGCACCACAGCAGGCCGGTGTGGCCCACGCCGCGTCAGCAGACTTGGTGTATCGTGTGAGGTCTTGTGTCCGAGTGAGCACTTTTCAAGGTGGGAAGAACACCACTGCATAGCACTGCTCTGAGACAGCTTTCACGGAAAATCTTTGGGTTTGTTTTGTTTTGCTTTCCTTTTTGCTGGGGATCAAACCCAGGGCCTTGCACATGCCAGCATGCTGTCTTCCACTGAGCCGCAGTCCCGGCCCACAGGCCCTTCTCATGTTTGTACAGACTATTACAGGCAAGTGGGTGGCACTTTGAGCCTGTGGCTCTGGGGCAAATTTGGCCCAGGTGTGGCATGGCCCCACCCACTGAGTGGCAGTCCCAGAGACCAGAGCTGAAGAGCATATGGCCATCATGTTTTCCAAAGCTGTGAAATTCAGTGCATATGCTTACACCTCTCCTTGGCTGATTGCCTTGTGCAGTTGACACAGTACAACAAAATAAAAAATTTTTTTTAAAATCTGTTTTGAAGCAAACTTAAATGGGAAAAATAGTGCAATTCCGTGTTGAGAACATATGTGAGTACATAAACCCTGTTTTGTGTGTGAATGCGTATGTATGTGTCAGAGCTGTGGATTCAGAATGCCATTTATGAAATATTTATCTTCGTTTCACTGATTAGGTTCGTGGAGAGCCTTTGTTATCTGAGGCTTCCACAGCACTTGGCTAATTTAGGAGTGAGGACTGAGGCAGATGGCGATGCAGCCATCTCTGGGCTGAGCTGGTCTTCTTCCAGAGCCTCCACTGGATGGAGGGTCTGGAAGGGTCATCTGTGGCACTTGTCCTTTGCTGTCCCTGCACTGGTGGCCACTGGGTGGCCTTGATTACTGTGGCTCCTGTGCAGCTCCTTACCTCTCCAGCTGCTCTTCCTAAATCTTCATCTGTAGCCTAAAACCTCAAAGAAAACTACTAAGTTGCCAAAAACAGAACCTGTTGAGAATTCCTTGGTAGGGAGCATCATAAAAATTAACAAGGACAAAGCTTAGAGAAAAAAAAAATCAAGAAAACTCAGGCATTGTGTGAGCCTCTGTTGGTGAGCATGGCCGTGGTGAGGGTGCTGAGCAGGCGGTGCCTGTGGGAGCCGGCGAGGGCGACATTTAGGGTGCATGGAGCACCGCATGCCAGCCACATGCCGTGCTCAGCGTTCTCAACGTGCCAGGCTCACTTACCCCACACAAGCCTTATCATTCCCCCATTTTACACTTAAGGAAACTGAGGTTCAAAGTGCTTCAATATTTTGCCCAAGCTCACGCAGCTAGTAATGGTCAGAGCCAGGAGCTGACCATAGAGTCTCCATGTTTAAAGTTTTCACACATGATCTGGCGTGTTTCACCAGTGTTGTACCCTACTTATTCCCTAACATTTTTTCTTGTTTTAGACAAGTGTGCCATAGAGGCATTTCTAGAATACTCCCTGAGTTGTGCACCCAGCACTGCAGGCAATTCAAGAACACTTGCATTACCTCCCAGCAACCCAGGCATCCTTAGCCATCTCCTCCCCTTCCTCTCTTCTCCCCAGCCCCTCATCCCTAAGCAACCACTGGTCTGCTTTCTGTTTCATATAATCATGTAATATGTGGTCCCTTGTGACTGACTTTTACTTAGCATGATGCTTTCCAGGTTCATCCATGTTGTGGCATGTATCCGTCTTCATTTTTCACGACTGAATAATATTTCATTGTATGTAGCGATCACATGTTATTTACCCATTCCATTTGGTGGATATTTGAGTTGTTTCTACATTTCACCTGTCATAAATAATGCTGCTATGAACTTTTGTATAAAAATATTTCTGTAGATACTTTTTTTTCATTTCTCTTGGGCATATACGTAGGAATTGAATTTCTGAGTCATCACATGGTAACTCTGTGTTTAACCATTTGAGAAACTACTAAACCATTTTCCAAAGTGGATGTACCACTGTATGTCCCACCAGAGTATGAAGGTTCAAATTTCTCCACATCTTCAACAACACTTGTTATTATCCACCTTTTTAGCATGGCCATCCTAGTGAGTGTCAAGTGTCATCCATTCTGACTTCTACATATCTGTGGTGACTAATAATAGTGAACATGTTTCATGTGCTTGTTTTCCCAACTCTTCTTCTGGAATTATCCCAAATTTCACTTCACCCATAAATATTTTTGTCCCTATACCATAAAAAAACAGTTTAGTGACTTCCCAGCTTTTGAATGATGCCACTGTCAGCAGTAATCCAAGTAAAAGGGGCTGGCTCTGGCAGATACACAGAGAAGACATTTGGGATATCAGATTCCAGAATGACAATTCAGAATGCAAGACTCCTTTCTTCTCCTTAACCAAAACCTCTTTAATCTAATTCAACCAGAAAATATGTGCTTTTTACCGCCCCAGTTCATAGCCTGAGTAGCCAAAGGAAAGTTACACCTGTTCCTACTCAGCCTGTGAAATCGTAGCTCACGTCTGTGTGGCTTTCTATTTTGGAGGTTAAAAAAAAAATCTTTATTAAGTTCTGGATTTATTAAATTCAGGTGAAGATATTTCCCAAACAGGGAAATTTTATCGAATTTCCCTGCTAAGGCCTGGAGATGTGGTTATCATTAGTTTGTCACTGATGTGACCCTAACCGAGAGTTACCTTTCCAAGGCAAGATAATTCCAAGTTCAGCTTCTGCAGGCTCATGGAACGCATCTAAAAACTTGCAGTTGATGCACTGCAGCTCATTCAAAAATAGTCTTGTAAAGGCACGATGTGTTTGCTTTTACACAAGACAACTTCTAAATGTGGCTTCCCTTTAGTGGGACACAAAGCCATGGTGGCCTCTGTCATACCAGAGAAATTGTCCTAACCACAATGTCTCTTGCCTCCCAGAAAGAAGCTTAAGAGTCATTTTTAAAACTTGGCATTTCCTCCTGCTTTTCTATTAAAACCTGATGTCTAAATGGTAGTTCAGCCTCTATTTAGCATGCAATGCACCTAGGCCACCTGACATTTGCCATGCACCCAGTAAAAAATAACACTACTGTAATATCAGTGACTCAAATTAAAGTAGTCACATTGAATGCATTTAAAACTAGCTTTGAAATTTTTATCTTGATGTATACACTTAAGAAAAAGGTAAGGATAAAAAAAAAAGATAGTGGCAGACTTGCATGGTGATTCTGAGGGAGACATCTGAGTTCTGGGCTTAAGTATTCTTGCCACTGGATCCCCGCCACATGACCATGACTCTCAGCATTTACGAGTCACTGTTGAGGCTCTGTGGGGAGCCAGAAAATGTGCAAACACACAAACAAATAGGTTTCCCAGGTATTAGTGGAGATGTTTTGAAAGAGACAAGTTTCAGGAGGGAAAGAAAGATGAAAGAGAATGTATCTTCAGTATGTTCATTCAACATTGATCAAGCACCTGGCAACTGCCAGTACAGTAAAATTCCCCAGCCACTGTTTTCTAGTCCCTTTTGCATTTCTAGTTGTCTCGAGACTATCACATTTACAGTGTCAAGATCTCCTTTGCATTCCTAAAAATTACTGAGGACCCCAGAGGGGTCATGTTTATGTGGATTTATATCTACTTATACTGACCATATGAAAAATTAAAACAATAACATTTTGAAAATATTTTAATTCATTTATAAACATAACAGTGCTGAAGCCATATATATTAACATAGATAACAATGTTACAGAAAATAACTATAACAATTTTCATGAAGAGTGGCATTGATTTATACTTTTGCAAATCTCTTTAGTGTCTTCCTTCACAGAAGACAGACAGCTGGCTGCCCATAGCTGCTTCAGTATCCAGTCTGGTGCTCCAGGTTGCTTTGGTTGAAGTATGTAAAGAAAATCCAACCTTGGCACAGAAATGTTGTTGAAAAGGGTAGAAATGACTTAATTTTTTTTAAATTGTGGCTATTTGTCCTTGATAGTACTCTAAAACTGGACAAATAGTTTTTAAATTGTTATACTGGGAAATAAGAAACAATAAATTTTTTGTCTTATCACATTAAAATCTACTAATCCTTCTCTACAATAGACCTTTTACTTGTGCGTGATCTTGTGACATCATGCATCTGTCACTTGGGACAATTGATTCAGTGAATTATGAATCTGTTCTAAATATTGATGCATTTTCATTCTTCAGAATCAAAAAATTACATTCATATCACCACCAGTCTCATCAGGAATGTCTTCAGTACTGAGAAGTATTGGTGGGTTCATATTTTCCAAAATTCACATTTTCTCTTACAAGCTTGAATTTTGTCACTGGCCAAAAGTATTGTCATTTCCTGAGGTGGACAGTTCACTGCATTCAGTATTAGAAAATTCACCATCATGGGTGTTGGGACCCTTGGGTGTAGCGATGGTGCTCCGTGGAGAAGGTTAGTAGCTCAGGAGCACTTACAGCTGTGCTTTCCTTGAAACAACTTCACATTTCAGTGTGTAGAACTGCTCTGTGTGTATTTCCGACATAGTCACACACAGCATACAAAAAGGCAGTGCCCAAGGGCTACAGTTTAATAAAGGTATTTTTACTGCTCTTAAAAGAACTCTAAAAATATTCTTTTTTCCCAAGATTTATTGGGTGAAGTTGAAGTTACTGTGGTTTTTTTCTCTTGCATGTGTGAGGTGGCTAAAAACATTCGGTGACTGCTAGGATGGACCATGTCCCCATGACCTTGAGCTGAGCTGAGCCGCCCTGCGTGGCATCTGCCTGTTTTCTTTGCGCCAACAGCACAGCAGTCACCGTGAAGCAGACAGACAACATCTGATTATCATGGGAATGTTTTGCCCTCATGAACCCCTGAAGGGGTCTTGGGGCTCCTTGGAGTTGTGCGGAGTACTCTTTGGAACTGTGCACCAGACACACACTGTGACAGCCGCAGACTTTCTTCTCGTAGAGCAGAAGACAGATAATAAACCAAAAATGCGAGGGATGTTATAACCCAAAACAAGCTAGGTAATGTGAAGGAGGCACAGAAATCATGGGGTGGGCGGGAAGGCTCTGCAGGGGCAGTGACCTGTGAGCTGCAGCTTAGAAGCAGGTTGCATGAGACAGCCAGGCTCAGGCCTGGTCATAAAATTGTAAATATAAGTGAAAAGGAAATCCCCAAAGATATGTATGTACAGCATGATCTGCATGTTACAAAATAAAGAGCAACTTATAAAAATATCATAGTTGTGATAAAGCCACAGGAAAAGGAAAGTCAAGGGAACAATAGATTAACATTCAGAGTAATGATCACCTGGACTGAGCGTGGTGGTGCACATCTGTAACCCCAGCACTCTGGGAGGCTGAGACAGGAGGATTCTGAGGTCAAGCCCAGCCTGGGCAACTTAACAAGACCCTACCTCAAAATAAAAAAGGGTTGAGGATGTAGCTCAGTGTGAAGACATTGGGTTCAATCCTCGTCACTACTGAGATAGGAGAGAGAGAGAGAGAGAGAGAGAGAGAGAGAGAGAGAGGAGAGAGAGGTGGGTGATATTACCTCAGAGAGGGAAACCTGGAGGATGGCTGGGGTGAGACTCTTCAAAGTGATGCAGATCTTTGCGAACGTTCCAGTTGCGGTGTCCAGTGATGTTACATGAGTGTGTGGTAGCTTATGAGGAATGAATGAATGAATAAGTGAGAGCAAGCAGGCCCTGAATGAGTGATTATGAGGATATGTAGTGAGCCACTGATCATGACCGGTTGTGTGTGCGCTCGCAGGGTTTGAAGAGAGGAAAGAGAGGGGGCGATGCAGATGGAGAGGGAGGGAGAGCAGAGGGAAAATTAATCACTGTGATATTTGTACCTGTTTCATTTTTTCATGCACCAAATGTTAACTTCCTAGCTTGTTGAGAGCGCAGCTGTATGTGAAGTGTAGTGTTGGGATAAGGACACAGGTACTGGGGAATCCTGCTTGAGACTTCCTGTGGGACCATGGCACAGTCCTGGATGCCTCCCCAGCCCCTCCCGGCCTCAGTGTCCCCATCTGCCGTGTGGAGTAGAGCAGCACCCAGTAGGGCTAGGAGAACGCCTGTGATCAGTCCCTAAGCTTCTCCGTCCCATTTGCCACCATGCAGGTGGAAATCCTGTCTCCCAGGTATACTCCCTGCTTCTAGCCATTTTTTTCTTTCATTATATAACCAGGGAAAACCAAGAATGAAGCAGGTTTGTTTTTGTTTTGCTTGTGAAGAAAAGGTTGTTGAAGTTGTTCTTAAGGATGTTTGAATTAAATTCTCTTTGCCCGAGGATGATATTTTTATCTTCGATGATTGTTCTTTGAACAAGCAGTAAGAAAACAAAATGAAATTGGGAGGCTCCATGCTTTCTTCCTGAAAAGAGGCTTCGAGCCCTTGGGCCAAAATGTGGCTTGAAATGAATTTTAGAAGCAGCCACAGCAGGTGGCTTCTGTTGTGAGGGCCTGCAGGCCACACGCACATTCCCAGGACAGTGAGACACCTGCAGAGCGGTGGCCATGCTGAGCCGCCCACTGCGCAGGGGCCTGTGGGAGAAAGAGGACGCAGTGGGAATGAAGGTCAGCCCCAGGGCTACGTGAGAGGCTGCGCCCAGCCTGGGCTTTACCTTTTAGTGCACTCTTCTTCACGCTGCATGGTTTCATTCTCTCCAGCAGGTTCAGAAGCCGCCCGACTAGGCAGCTTCCACAGTTTAGACTCTTTTCTAAGGAAGGGGTTGCCACAGGGCTAGCAACTGGCAGAGACCAGAGGTGGAAGCCATCTGCACCTTCCAAACTCAATAGTGATCCTATGTCCCATGATGAAGAGAGGCTGGAGGGACAGGAGCAAACAGAACATTTACATGCAGAAAGTGATAGGGGGAGCACATTGCTGCAGCCATCCCTGGCCTCTCTGGTCACTGAGAAGAAGCCATGAGAGAGAAAAAGGCACAAGCCACGGAGAGGGAGGATGGGGAATCCTCCAGTACTGTGTCTGGTGGGAACACAGCTCATCCTGCAATGTACTCCTCAGGGCAGCCTAGATGAAAGGAGCCTGACGCCCTCAGGGCCCCCACACATGCCTGACTAACCCTGTGAGCCCGTGTAGGGATTCAGAGAGCCATCACACTACCTTCCCAGAGCAGCCCCAGTGATCTAAGGCCCTCCCCACAGGACCTGCCCTTTCAAAGTTCCTTTGGGCTTTGGGAGACTTCATACTACACTTCAGTATAGCAGTGGGTGTTCTGTACTGTGGCTTCGAAGGCTTGGCACTATACTACATTCAGCACTGCCCTATCAACACTGGAGAGGTGAGGTTGGCTTCTGCATGCTCCCGGGCAGAGTACCTGTACTCAGAGAGGCAGAACCTCGGTGCAGTGGAGACTCAGAGGTAGGAGTGGTGAGTCAGGTTGTATGTCAGCCTCAAGGGAATGGGCAGAGTTTAGGGGGCTGGAGAGGAAAAGATGGTTTGAGAACAAGCATCACATTGAGAAATTCACCGTGTGTGAATGGACAAAACAGAAGGAACTGGTCCCAGGAACTTGCACAGAGAGCTGTAAATTAGGACTGGGGTGACTGGAAGAAAGCATAGTACTCTAAAATGACAGAGTGCCCCAAGATAGAGTGTTCTTTTTTCTCAGATTTCCAGTAAATTTAAATTCTTCTCAAACTCTTTTATTATTGTCCATATTTTAATTAAGGTATATTTAGTACAGTAAAAACCAACCTTTTGTAGAAAGTCCTTGAGTTTGGATAAGCATACATAGTGGCATAATCACTACACAATGACATCACCTAGCCATGATAAAAAGCAGCCACCCTCCTCAAAAAAATTAACCCATAGTCAACCCTGCCTCCTACTTTCTGCCTGTAACATCTATTGATCAATTTTCTGACCCTATACTTTTGCTCTTACCAGACTGTCATGTAAACAGAATCCTATGCTATGTGCCTTTTTCAGCCTGGTTTCTTTCATGTAGCATGAGCCTTTAGAGATTCACCCATGTCATTTTGTCTTCAGTAGTTCATTCCTTTTTCCATTGTGTGAATGAACCCATTTCTTTATCCATTTCCCAGTTGGAGGTAGTTAGATTGTTATAAGTTTTGGGCAAATGTGAATAAGGCTGCTATAAACTTTCCCAGGCAGGTGTTTGTGAAGACAGATTTTCATTGCGCTTTGGATGAATACTCAAGAATGGACTAAATGTCTGGGTGTGGGGTTGCTGGAGACAGAGGGTAAATGTATATTTGACTTTTTAAAGAAAACAAACTTTTCCCAAAGGTCCTGTACCACTTTACACTACCCTAGCAATGTTTGAGAGTCTCCTTGCTCAGCTGCCACCCTTTAGTTTTGTCAGAGTTTTTGTTGTTTCTTTGCTTGCCTATTGATTTTTACCTAGCATAATAGGTACAGTGATAAATTATTGTGGTTTTAATTTGCATTGTACTAATATTAAATGATGTTTAGAATCTCTTTGTGTTCTTTTTTTGCAATCTTTAGTGAGTTGTCTGTCCTTTTGTCCTTTTTTTAAATTGAGTTTTTTTGTTTATTTTTCATTGAATTCTGAGTTCTTTATACCCCTAGATATGAGTTCATCTGGGATATATGACTTGCATATATCTCATCCTGTCTGTGGCTTGTCTTTTATCTAAACAGCATCTCTCAACAAGCAGAATTTATCAACTTCAGTGAAGTCCACTGTTCAGTCTTATATCCGGGAAATCTTTTCCTAACCCAAGATCAGATTTTCTTCTTGACATTTTCAGTTGTAAGTTTTTCACTTGAGTCCAGTTTAAGAAAATTCTTGCTGAGGTACAAGATATAATTAGGGGGTAGCTTGTTTGCTTTTCTATATAAATATTCAGTTCTAGCATGGCATTGAAAAAAACCCTTCTTTCTCCATTCAGTTGCCTTTTCACAGGTGTCACCTGTCATTGCCATATATGTGTGAATCTGTTTCTGGATTTTCCATTTTTTTTTTTTTTTTTTTTTGGTACCGGGGATTGAACTCAGGTCCTTGCGCTGCGAAGCAGGTGCCAGAACCACTGAGCTAAATCCCCATTCCCTCCATTCTACTTATTTTATCTATGTGCCTCTCTTTTTTCAGTGCTACACTGGCTTGATACCGTTGCTTTATAGTAAATCTCTGGATCAGGTAGTAAAAGCCCTCCGACTAGGCTCTTTTTCAAAATTGTTTCAAGCATTCTAGTTCCTTTACCTTGGCATGTAAATTTTAGAATCATTTTACTGGTTTCTACAAAGATTCCTGCTTGGATTTTTATTGAAATTGTGTTGAGTCTGTATATCTATATATCTTAGACTGATGTCTGGGAAGAATTGACATCATAATACTGAGACTTTCAGTCCATGTCCCTAATATAGCTCACCATTTGTTTATCTCTTCTTTGATTTGTTTCATCAGTGGTTGTACTTTCCAGCAAATAAGTATTGTATTTATTTTCCAAGATTTATATTTGACATATTTCATGTGTTGATGCTATTGTGAGTATCTCTGTTTTATTGTTTCCAGTTGTTTAGTGCTATTTTACAGTTGAATTTTGAATATTGACCTTATATTTTGCAATCTTACTAACTTCTAGTAGCTTTTTATAAATCCATTAGAGTTTTCTGTATTTTCTTAGTTCTTTTTCTTGACTTATTACATTGGCTAGTACCTCCAATATTATGTTTATTATCATTTTTAAATAATTCTGCATGGATTTATAATATTGACCATGTTGAGGAAAATCATTCATCAAACATTGTCTGAATAGCTACCTAGCGGCAGGTCTTCTTCAAGGCACTGTGTGGGGTATAAAGAAAAACAGAATGTTAAACCCATCTCTGAGAATCTTCAGGTCATGTGGGGAAGTTAAGATATGCTTCCAAATGAGAACAGTATCTGGTGGAAAGTACAGGTTGTGCTTCAGTGCCTTTCAGGTCGGGCCTAAGTGGGTACATCCCTAGGTGGGCCTGAGAGGGAAGCTGACAGCTCTGCTGCCCCTACTCAAGGCCCTGTCAGAGCTTCAGGCAGAGTAGAGACAGCTTCTGAGCTGTTCCCAGTGGTGGCTGGTGGTTACATGCTAGCCCAGGATGTGTGTGGGTTCAATAATAAATGAAGCCAGACCAGCCTATGGGAGGTAGAAAAACTGTTGGTTAGGTTTCTGTTTAGAGGAACGGTTAGTAACAAGCAGCACCCAAGAGAAAATGCTCAGCCAACATACTTCCCTTCCCTTCAAGACTCAGTGAGCCCAGAAGGAAGCTGAAGCAGGCGGAACCTCCTCCCGTGCTGCTCCTCAAGGACTTCAGGCTCAGTCAGAGATATGGTATGGGCAGAGCTCCAGACAAGGCAGGGAAGTGTACGATGGCGGGGAGGCAAGAGCAGAGACCCTGATGAACAGAAGAATGAGGTTTAGCTGTGTGGAGTAAAGTCCTCCTCTCCTTCCCTGCATGAGATGTGACCATCAAGGGCGAAGGGAGGCATCACAGGCTGTTGATTTCAGGGTTCGGAAAAGGGGCAGCGAGCTGTAGGGGAAGAGGAAGCCCTGGGAGCAGAAAAGTCAGTAGGACTTGGCTATGGTGAAGTAGAGGACAGTCCAGGCCAGTGTAAGAGACCAAGGTTTTGAGGGTTCCTATTCAGCGATTCTGAGCAAGGCCTGTAGCCTGGCTCCCTGGGTTCAAATCCTGGCCACTACCTGCCGGAAGAGCGACATGGTTTCTCTGTGCCTCAGTCTCCACATGTGTAGGACAGGAATTAGTGGTGATATATTTTGCAAGAATTAAATTAGCTGATCCACATGAAGTCTTCGAACTGTGCCTGGCAGGTGGAACGTGCCATGAACGTGTTCGCTGGTATCAGTGACTGCTATGACCATCATGATCACTATTTTAGGAACATTAATTGGAAGGAAGGAGGTGAATTCCAGCAGTTGGGCACAGCAGCCTCTGGAGGCTGACTTGGAAAGACGAGGAGCACCGCAGCTCCCCACCTCTGTGGCACCTGCTCTGTGCTCTCTCACACAAATAGAAACTCTGCTCTTTTTCTCTCTCTTTAGAACCAGTTTTTAATCCTCCTTTGGGATTGATCACACCCTGGAGCCCTTCATTAGGGTCCCATGTACATGAGCACCTTCAGGGCTAACTTCCCATGTGCAGACTCGGGAGGAATTTCAAGCAGCAGCAGACTCCAGGGCCAGAGGTCAGAGCCACCACCATGGTGACCATTTTGAAGACTGCAGCCCCTGGGGAGATATTTAGTTCATAATATGGTTATAGTCGAAATCACACCTACCTGACAGTCATAGCAGAATGATAACGTGGATTCCTAGGAAGAAGGACCGTAAAGAAATGCAGACAGGTGACACCACCTCTGTCAGGGTGGTGAATTTATCAGTGCATTGGTTGATTTTCCCTTAGTGTTTTGGCTGTTGCTTTAACAAAATGTAAAAAAGAGAAAGGACACAGGAGGGACCATGCCAAGAAGGCCTCAGCACCCCTGCCCCAGAGCAGCTGTGGTTTCAGCAATGCTGGGGCTCCGTGAGTGGGGAGCAGGAGCACCAGTAGTTCCAGGACCAGCATGGTCGGCAGAGCCAGGTCCCTCTGCCCTCGATAGGCTGAGAATACCATCTTCCTTACAGTTAGCAATTCCTGCCAGTGGCTCCCAGAGACAGCAGGCTCCTCTGGACCCAGGGAACCTGGGGTGAAGTCAGTCCTTACACCCTCGCATTCACAGTCTCCCTTGGACCCAGACCCACTAAATCTCCCTACAACAACATGGTCATTTCCAGTCTCGCCACTGTCAAGGGCAAATGGTGCGACCTCAGGGATAACCCTTGACTTTGTCAGCACCTCTCTCACCGTCTGCAAACTGGAGTAATAATGTCCCCTTTGCTGGGCAGGGACTTGTGGAAGAAGCACCAGGAGGCTGCAGCTGCTGTTGTAGCCTGGGTGGAGGCGGTGGTATCGGCATTCCAGAGTTCTCGGTAGGTCCAGCGTGCCGTGGCCAGCTCCAGTGCGGCCTCCTCAATAGGGTCGGACCTGCTCCTCTGCCAGTGCCTGCTCCCCCTCCTGGTCTCCTGAAACGCTGTGTTCCTGCCTATTCCCCAGCATCTGCTACTTTCTCCCTGACAGCAGTGTCATTTATATTTGTCATCATTTTTCAGAGGCAAGGGCAGGATGCTGAGTGGCCAGAATGTAGGCAAAGCCAGTCAGGGGCCCCCAGTTAATTAGGTTCAAATTGAGTGCGTCTGAGGAGCCCACAGACTGAGGGACTGCGGGATCTTATTTTCAGGTACATTTCCCTCCAGTGTATTGCGACAGCCCAGGAAGATACCGCACGCTTCTTTCACATCCTGCTCATGGCCTTGTGTCCTCGGCACTTGGAAGTATAATGCACAGGATGCCGACAGAGAGTGACTGCTGAATGAGCTTCCTCTCTGAAGGCAAAAGTCAATTTGCCCGTGCGGCTTGGAGGGCTGAGAGGTGAATGAAGCTGTTAGAGGGGATGCGATGGGGGTGAGAGGTGGCTCGGAGCTCAGCTCACCATGGGCACTTGATGGATGCTAAATAATTGAAGGAATAAAGAGAGAGGGAGGAATGCTCCACTGATGAACCTGAGACAAACCGAGGGGGTCTGGGGGCAACTGCAGATTGGCCATTAATGTTTCATCCACAGGGTTGCCTTCTTTGTTCATCTCGAATGGTGGCAGGAGTTTCCGATTCACAGGAATATGGTTTCATGTGAAACTTCAGTGGAGGAATTAGGCCGGGCCTGCAATTCCATCCCGTGATTTCAGGGTATTTCAAAATAATCTAACAGCTAGGAATGGCCTGGTGTGGCTTGCAAATGCTCTTAAAAGGGACTCGGTGCCTTTGCTTGGTGACATTTGGAGGGAAACTATGGATTTTGGAGCATTACAGCTTTATTGGCTTTTTTGTTAGTATATTTTCGTTTTTGCTTTGGCTTCATCCGTTTTTGAACTGAGGTCTGCTAAAGTCAAAATGACTGTATTCATGACGCGGAAGGGGCGAGGAGATACAGGGAATAATCCTCCTTGTCTAGAAAGAATGCCTTCTTCAAGATGATTTTTGCTGTTGCCAAAGCTGAGAACACACTCGCATGATTCTCTGCCTGCCATGACAGGAAAACACATTGTGTGCCATGGCTAGCTATAACTGGCAACGGATTGGTTTAAATCACAGAGAGAGGCTCTCTGTGCGCAGCTCACTGTACGTGAGGAGAGCCTTACTGGGGGAAGAACTGGAGGCTGGGTTCAGAGGACTGGAAACGGCAGGCCCAGGGTTGGGTTTCCCCAGAAAATCTCCGGGACAGGCCTCCGGTGAGCTGTGCTTTCCGGGAGGTTTTCTGCCATTGCCCTGGGCCTCGCTCTGGTCTTCCTGCCCTTAGGGATTGCCGCACTGCTGTGCTGAGGCTGCCCCCACCAGACCCCTGCCCCAGCTCACCGCTTCTTCTTCCGGTGACTCTGAAGGAGGCGGAGCTGCCACTCCTGTGACGCTGGCGTGCCCGGCAGCCTGCCAGGCCACTGTGCTACCCGGCAAGCTGGTGTTCAGCTCCACTGGCTCTGGGCAGCGTGGTGCTCACTCCTGCTGCAGACTGCTGTTACTTCCCTTTTTCACAACTCAACTGCAAAGGGCACTTAAGCAAAGTGGGCATTTAGTCCCAGGCAGCATCAGACCGCCTGCTGTAGGAAAGGACCCAGAGCGGGACCACTGGCCCTTGGCGCTGGTCTGAGTGTGTGCTGACACCTTCTCTGGAGGTGCACTCTGAGTCCTGTGTGCTAACGGATGAGCCCTTGGTCTCCAGCAGTGCCCCAGCAGGCTACGGACTGTCCCAGCCCTGCTGGGGACAGGGCACCTGAGCAGCCGCCCCAGGGCCGGGGCAGGACCTCCCCAGGAGGGTGGCTGAGGACAGGGCTGGGCAGAGGGGGCAGACAGAGCCTCAGAAGTTGGGAGCTCGTTCAGGAGGGCACCGTGTAGCCGGCAGGATGTATTTTTCAAAGGTGAAGTTTGTGCTCAGATTATTTTTCTCTTGGGGAGTTTTCAGGCTGTTTCATAATGCTTTGTGCTCCTCTGTGCTCAGAATTCTGCTTTTCTTGGGCTTTCTTTCTTTCCTCGTGAGGGCTGGACAAACCACTTACCCACAAGCGCCTGTGCCCTCATTTTCCGTAAGGCACAGACTTCCTTGATTTGCTTTTGGTTTAGTTTGCCTCTGTTTGACGCGCACGTTCTCAAATATAAAGTGGCTCCCTGGATTCCTCCACTCTCCCTCCCAGGACTAGCCTGTTTCCTGAGGGGGACTTCTGGGTCCCTCTAAATCAGGGGTTCTGAACCTCAGCACAACCGACAGGTTGGACCAGGTCATCCTTTACGTGGGACTCTGCTGTGCACTGTAGGATGTTCAGCAGCACCTCTGACTTCCACCCACAGATGCCAGGAACAGCACTCTTTTCTCTCCAGTTATGACAGCCTAAGACACCTCCAGACCACCAGGTATCCCCTGGAGACCCCAAACTTTCCTCTGATTAAAAGCCACTGGCCTACCATGCCAAGGCAGCCCAACCTGTTTAAACATATGCCAACCTACATGGCAGTGAGGACCATTCTTAATCATCAGACTATTATGCATTGATTTTCTGTCACTGTGACAACATATCTGAACTTAAAATTTTTGCTCAAGGTTTTAGTCCATGGTCACTTCACCCCATTACTTTAGGCTTGTGGTGGTGCAGTGCATCCTGGAAGCAGAGGGCATGGTAGGGGAGAATGCTCATCTCATGGTAGCCAGGAAGCAAAGAAAGAGGATGGAATGGGGATCCCAATGTCTCCTCCAAGGGCATGCTCCTAATGACTTAACCTTATCCAAGTAGACCCCATCTCTTAAAGCTTCTACCACCTTCCAACAGAGCCGTGGGCTGTACACCAAGGCTCCAACACAAGGACTTTTGAGTTGACATTCTAATTGTTACCTGTACCATGTTATTTCTTCATCTATTTATTTACTCACTGATTTATCCATCTTTTTATGCAGCCAACTAGCCAACCAAAGAATAATAAATGTGCCTTGGAGCTAGACATACTCAAATGTAAAGTCTGGCTCCATGAGTAACTGTAGGACCTTACTTTCCCATCCATACAAGAGAAAGCAGTGCTGACCTAGTGGGAAGTAGAGCAGGGCTGTGATTGCATTTGGCTCTGTGGAAG
This sequence comes from Heterocephalus glaber, assembly GCF_053883595.1. Classification (NCBI taxonomy): domain Eukaryota; kingdom Metazoa; phylum Chordata; class Mammalia; order Rodentia; family Bathyergidae; genus Heterocephalus; species Heterocephalus glaber. The sequence goes on from NW_028258315.1 coordinate 6,004,621, forward strand.
TAATGGTGGTTGGAGAGGGGAAAGACAGACAGCACAGATTCCAAATAGAAGGTAAAGATCAGGAGCTGAAGCAGAGGCTGAATTGTGATAGGTTTAGGAGGACTAGGAGGTATAGGAGGACTAGGCAAGGTGAGGTGGAAGTTTGAGAGAGCTGACTTGATAAGAATCAGATACAGAGGCCAGAGAGGGCAAAGAGTCTGAGATGACCCCAAGGCTTTGAGGGTATCCACGTTACTGGGAAAAGACATTTGGTGACCAAGTATTGGAACCTGGGAGAAGAGCAGGTAGAGAGGAGAGAACCCAGTTTGCACCAGGTGAGGTCTGAGCCCTGTGGACTGGGGTTCCCTGGGGAGCTCAGAGCCATGGAAGGGGAGAGAAAGGAGGTCCAGGAGGAAGTGGGCTCAGCTTCCCTCAAAGGTCTGTGTGGGTGGAAAGAGGGAAATCACTCTTATGAGTGACTGGCAGCTTTTAAATTCATAGTTACAGGGAAATGGCAGCAATGGAGCACCATGTCCCAGGGATTGAGGGGAGAGGGGAGAGGCAAGAAGTACCCTTGCAAGAAGTTTCAACACAGATAGAGATGTAGGACACTACCCTCTGTGTACGCGCACACACACCCATGTGTGTGTGTGTGTGTGTGTTAGGGAAAGGCGAGCTTTTTTCAGAGGGGGAAGAGAGATTGAAGAAAGGAGTTAACTACTGAGGAAATGGGATGAGCTCCAAGGCACTCAATGTTGTGGGGGAAGATACTTGGAAGGAAGATGGATGGTGCCTCTTTTGAGACCAGAGGGAAGGAAGAAAGGAAGGAAAAGGAGGGGAGGAACTGCTTTGGTGGGAAGGAAGGTGACTTCTCTTAACTCCAGTCCTGGAGCTGTATATGCCCAAAGGAGGTTACAATGAGGACTTTGTTCAACTAGAACTGGAGATTTGGGGGGATTTATTTTCTAAAAAATATGTCATAGGGCAGTAATTTGTTAGCATCAGTAAATATGTCTGAGCACAGGGACAGGAAAAGAATTAAGCTTCCTTCTAAAAGCTTCCATTCGAAGTGACAAAAATATTCATCACAAAGGACAGATTATACAAGAGTTGGCAGTCTTTCAGAGGACATGAGCTAAGTCTTCACTTACTCACTCTTATTTAATGGCCCCCTTGTTAGCAGTAATCTTACCTCCTCTAATCGTGAATCAGTAACGATAATTGCATGCTCCATCATGTGCTTATCATGATCAGGCTCTGTTCTAAGAGGTTTAGAGGGATTGACTCTGTTAATCCTCTTAGCCCTATACGGTCATTTAACGATGAGGAGAGAGAAGCACAGCAAGGTTAAGTAACGTGGCCAGCACCACACAGATGTGAAGTGATACACGTGGGATAAAACCACGGGGCACTGGCTCTGAAAACTTCAGCACTAAGGACAGCGCCCTCGCGTGTGCATACAGACATCAGAGAGCGAGAGACCGTGCCACCCAAATGGGCTGATGATTCTCAGAAATGAGCTTGTCTGTGGTGTGATAGCTGAGAAGGTGGATTTTTAAAAGTTCGTGGAGAAACTGGGCAAATGAGGCTGGTTTTATGGGATCAACCTCAGGGGCTACCACCCAAGCGAAGATAAACTTCCTTCTTCTGTCCTGCCTTCCTCTCTCTCTCTGTCTCTCTCTCTCTCTCTCTCTCTCTCTCTCTCTCTCTCTCTCTCTCTCTCTCTCTCTCTCTCTCTCTCTCTATCCCTGTCTCCCCGTAGAGCCCTCAAGATTCACTGCCTCTCTAGGGTGGTGTCCTGGTCCCTTCTGCTCTCAGGCTAGGAGCTCCTGGCCCTTCCATTAGGAACCACCAGCCCTGAACATCACACATTAGCACGAGCAGGAATGTGCTTTTAATGATCGGTTTCGCTCTCTTACCTCTGATCTCCCAAGCATCCCTCAGCAAGGTTGTCCTTATGTCATGGGGCAGAAACTGGGGCGGATTGTGTACTTGGAGCTCAAAGTCCTTTTGCAGTGAAATTCTGTCCTCAGCCTGTGGAGGATTCAGGTGCTCACATACCATTTGATCTCTGTCTGTCTTTTCCCATTAAAAATTAAAGAGCATAAAAATAGGGCCCTCAGTCCTTCTGAGGACCACAGCACTTGTTAGCTGAGGCCGGGACACCTTCCCCCATCAGAGCCCCAGTGTGCTTTATCCCACCCTGTCTCACCCGAGCCTTTATCCCCAGGCCCATGTCGGAGCCTCAGACCCAGCCTGGCCACCACAGCCTTTGCCTCCTTATCTGCTCACCAGCTCTGAGATTCCATCAACCCCATCCAGGAGACAGGGTTACAAAGCTGCCCTTGCCCCTCGGGTTCCAGTGTCTCTGTCTGATTCTGTCCTCTGCCCTGAGCTCTCTTCTCTCGCACCCCTTGGGCTTGAGTTTTGTTTTGCTCCTTCCCATTGGATCTCAAGTCACTTAACACAACAGACATTGCTCAGCCCCCGTGATGTGCCACCGCCATGCTGGATGCTGGGGACACAAAATCCAGCCAGCTGTGTCAGCCAGGAGCAGGAGATGTCTTGAAAGGAGAAGGATTCGTGCCGGGCGGCACAGGGCGTAAGGATCCAGGGCTTGAGGCTTGGGAGAAGCCTGCGGTGAGCTGGCACAGTGTTTGCTGTCCTTGCTCTCATCGTCCTCCACATCAGGCTGTGCACATGGTGTTCGGAAATGCTTCGTAATTAAAGTGCAAGAGAGTAAATGACTGTGGGGTCGCCGAGAGACACAGAGAAGCTGGAGAGAAGAGCGGGCATTCTTGGCGAGGAGGCGGGAAAGTGGCCCGGTTGGGAAGCGCACGAGGGTGGAGGAGACCGGGCACCCTGCGCACTGAGCCTCCTGCCCACGCACGGGCTCCTCCACCCCTCACCAGCCTCTCAGGGGCCTCCTCATTGCTTCTCCTTCTTTTCTTCAGAAATAGGGCTGTTTCATACATTTAAGTTTTTAGTTTAATCAAGAATGTTTCAAAGCCTATCTTCCATCCGCTTTCCCTTTGATTTACTTCGTGGCCATGAGTTCCCAAGTTCTTTGCTTGTGCCAGGTACTGTGCTGGGCTCTGAAAAATGCCAGCACCACCAAGACAGCCCTGGCATTCCCTACCCACCCTGCAGGAAGAGGAGAGATTCAGGGGTACCAGGTGCACAACCTGAGCCCCCTTCCACACCACCACCGATAGCAAGACAGTAACATGAAGGTAAGGCTCGGCTTCTCTTTTCCCAGGATGAGGTTTTCTGTGATTTTAACTTATTTGCAGATAATTAACCTTAGGGTCAAAAAATCCTACCCTTCTCCCTCTGCAGAGATTGAAACAGGAGTTTTGAAGAGAGGCGATTGCTGTGTAGAATTAAAAGCTTCTTGATGAATGCTGCCATCATGACATGGGGAGGAAATTACAGTCGCACTTTCTGCTATGTAATTAAAAAACCAGAAAAGCAAAGACAAATGAAATACCACAAGTGAAAATAGGATTTGGTTTTCAACAGAGGAAATTGGAGTTCTGTTGGTCACTCATTGAGTGGGTCCTGAATCATTTCCATGTTTACAGGGGACCACAATACCATGGCCCAAGAAAGGGAATTTTTTACTCTAAAAAGTTGTGAATGACTCTTTCCAAAGTACCTAAAGTATTTCCTTTACCCAAGTGGGCTCTTATCTGCCTTGTTTCCCTCCTCCCCACTGCCATGCCCTACATTGGCGGTCACAATTAGCCCAGAGCTGGGCTTGTTGTCAAGACCGTGGTGTCTGTGCTGTATGCCCCATCTCATTTTTGTTCAGTTATGAACTCAAACGAGAGCATCCCCTGCTGCTCTACACCAATGGCATGAAGACAGGAGGGCTGCTGGCTGTGAAGCCCGAGCTCTGACTGCTGATCACAGCTACTCTTTGCTGGCTAACCCTATGACATGGGCCTCTCTGAGCTTCATTTTCTACACGTACTGAATAGGGATTGGAGTAGCCTCGCCACTGGACTTACTGTAAGAAGTAAGTGAATGTCCACAAGAAATGCCAGCTGTTATTTATAATCACCATGCTGTCATAGAACAATCACTGCATTTAAGAGAGCTAAATGGGTATGACCACTAAGGGACCTGGGGTCACCAAAACCCATTGTGAACAATGGCCACCACTCCTTGGCAAGTTCCAGTGCAGATTTGTAGGTAATGAGTAACACGAAGTGTAGGCCCACATCATTTGCCCTAGGATTCCGGAAAGGTGGCCTGCAGCAGGTGTGTCCTGGAGGCCTGCCAGACCTCTGTCACCTCAGCCCAGCCCTCAGCATCCTCCCACTAAAGGACATGAGCCTGAGGCTCTGGAATACCCGAGCCTCCCATAGATGGAGCTTCAAACATCCTCTTAAAGGGGTCCAGGTGGGCCTGGGATTTAGCTCAGTGGTTTCGCCACCTGCTGCGCAAGCGCAAGGACCCGAGTTCAATCCCTGGTACCAAAAAAAAAAAACTAAATAAAGGGGTCCAGGTACAGGGATGAGGGAAGCAGGCCTGGGGCTGTTTTCTGCTTTGCCCTGAGTTATAAAGGAAGGAGGGTGTCATGGAAAGCCATGCCTCTGTGGGTGCCATCTTCAGTGCCCTGGAATCTGACCCACGTGATTAAATCCCTCTCCTTGGAGGGGCAGTGAGCAGGTGGTGGAGAAAATAACAGTGATGGTTTCTGCAGCACTTCATAGGACTGGGGGTTCAACTCAGGGTGGAGCCTGAGATAACACACACAGGCCCTGGGCTCCACCCACAGCACTGAAAACAAAAACATAGCACATGGTGTGTCCAGAGAATATTGTTACTGCGTTTAGAAATTATCTGATTTACTCTTCATAATAACCCTTCAACATTGAAATTATATGAAGTGCATCTTCTATATAGGGAACTAATATAACTGAGGATGGGTCACCAGAGCTAGGAGGGTCTTCTATATATGAGAGGGAAAAATAGGTGATAGACATATGTACATCGTACAGACAGACAGACCAGAAACTACACCGATCCATAATTTAGTATACTTTGTCTAAGTGTAGATAATTCTCCAGTTGTTGCCTGTAAAAAGACCAACTCAATAAACTAAGCAGGCTTCTAGAAGATATAGGCCACATCATCCTAAGATACATCATCTGGTTATTTTGCAGATCGTATTAAAAAGTTAGAATGTCTATTTTCAGGGTCGCCTCAAGGGATGTTTTACCGTATTGGCCTGACTGTTTATGATAGAATTACTAGCTATCTGTCTGTGAGTGGTTCAGAGAGGTTAACTAACTTACTCAAAGTCACAGTGGAATCCGACTCCAGATTCTCTGACTCTGTCACCTGATGTCTCCACGAGTTCTTCCCTCGATCCTGCGCTTCCTGGGGGGAAGTTCCCTGGCTCCTATCCGTGCACCCAACCAAGGGGCTTCCGATTAGACAGCTCCAGGCCCGAGTCCTGGCTGCATGAGCTCCACTGCTTCTTGCTCTCAGATTCCCAACCTCACAGGGCCCTGTTGCCCCATTTACGAAGATGTAAAGCAAAGCATCGCCTGTAATTGGTCTTGTGGCTGAGAGGATGGTAACAGTAGCTGCACACCCCAGCCCTTGCTTCCAGGAACCATTCTTTTTACCTACCACAGTTTTAGCATCCCTTAGCCAAAACGCTTGAGACTAGATGTGTTTTTGGATTTTTTTTTTTTTTTTGGAATATTGATGTACACTTACTGAATCATCTTGGGGATAGGACCCAAATCTGAACCCAAAATTCATTTCTGTTTTGTGTGTACTTCCTCTGATTTGTGTGCCTTCCTGAAGGTCATTTTATACAGTATCCTTAGTAATTTTGTGCATGAAACACAGTTTGTATACACTGAATCATCATACTTGTGATATCTTGTCAACACTCAAAACCCCCAGATTTTGGAGCATTTTGGATCTCAGTGTTTTGCACTGAGATCCCAACCTGCAGGGTAGTCTGAAAGCCCGTCATAAAGCTCTGTCACTGCCACTATTCGTGAAGGCAATGAGGAGTGGCGGCTTCCTAAACCTTCACATGCACTGTTTGGCTTTCCTCTCCACCCCGCCCGTGGAACACACCCCCTGGGCCCGGCCTGCGCCTGACGCTGTGCACCTTGTGCTCTCCTCCTTCTTGTCGGAAACTATTCTTGAGAAAGTTGGGAAGCTCGCCTGGCCCCGTAGGAAGGGGAGGAGGGTGCCTCTGTTGCTGCTACTGAACTACCTCAGAGTGGCTCGCTCAGCACACACATCTCCTCCACAGACCATGCCAGGGATCGAGGCCAACAGACTGATAGACTGGTTGCCCTCTGGCCTCTCACAAGGTCACGTCAAGGTGTCAGCTGGGGCACTGGCCATCTGAGGACCCCCAAGGGCTGAGCACTCCCCTGTGAGGCCACCCACTGGCTGGCAGGGAGGGCTCCGCTCTTCACCATCTGCCCTCCTTGCAGGGCAGGATAGCAGCTGACCTCTGAGGGCGGGCGAGGGGCCCCCAAGAGAGAGGGCAAGGCAGAGCCCACATTGCCTTTTGTGGTCTAGCTTGGAGCTCACACACCATCCCTTCTGCTGTATCTGTGGACCACAGTCCAGTCCTGGTGCAGTGCAGGGTGAGGGGAACACACAAGGCAGGAACTGAGGTGGGTGAGGCTTTGAGGCCTCATCCGAGGCTGGTTAGCACAGCTGGGGCCTTCCATCTCCAGGGTCCGCCTGGCTGTTGACACAGTTCTCCTCCTTGCCCTCTTTCTTCTCTTACGTCTCCTTCCTCTCCTCCTCTGCCTCCCTCCTCCTGACTTGTTGCCTCTGAGAAGACCCGACAGGGTCCACTGCTTTTTATAGGATGCAGCCCACATCAACCGAATGTCCACCTGGTTATCTTGTGGATTAAATACAAAAAGCCCTACTGATAATATTAGTTGTTGAAAAAAAAAAACCTGGGATCTTATGTCCCCAGCTTAATATCAAGGAATTTTTAGAAAGTTATTTGTACCCCTGCTATTTATTGTGGAAATGGCTACAGATCTTTAAATAGAGCAGCATGAATTCAACTCATTTATAAATTTAAAACCATCTTAGGTGCTAGAGCACTTCTTTTTTTAATCCAGAAGGGTGAGGTATCTAAGAGAGATGGTTAAATACCTAGCAGACCAATTTACTGCTTCAGCTGCTGCATATGGGAGCGTTTGCATTCCATCTCCTGGGCCATTCCTGTCCCTACCTTCCCATTAGCATAAGAGGCTCTGCCCACCCTCCCCCCACACTAAGCCAGACGATTTTGCATGAAGACACTGACTTAAACTTGTTCTACTTTCACTTTGCCTGATGAATGAAAGTAAGGAAAGGAAATCAAATGTCACAGGTAACAGACATAAGCAGCTACACAGTTGAGCTCACATGAAGGGAGATCGGACAATTACTTGTCACAGAAGTAAAATTGAGCAGTGAACACTTCACACATATATGCAAAACCACTCAAAGAGATCCTGAAGGCAGCGGAGGAAATGAGAAATAGAATATGCACCAGAAGTGAGATCCCATGGGAAGGCAAGTGAGCCCTCTCCGCATTCTGGAACAGAGTGAATGGAGGACAGCATCAGTTAGCTGACCTAACTGTCAGCTGTCACCTCCTCCTCCCTGGCGGAGAGGTGGCCAGGAGACCAGGGTTATGCAGTAAGACTGAGCAGAAGTTTCTGGGTGAGGTTTCCTGAAGGCTTTTTGTTTTGCATGCCCCTTTGCCCTTCCCGCAGTGCTGCCATGGGGCCTGAGCAGCCGTCCTGCAGCCAAAGGGACAGTGGGACAGAAGGGACATGGGTCATGTCCTCAAGTCCCCACTGACAGCTGTCCACGTGCTTCCAGGAGTTACGAATGTGTTTGAGCCAGGTCTCTTTTTATTTTTGACAGCAGCTGAACTTGTCAGAACTGACACCGTGTGCCAGAGTTCTGAAGAGAGAGAATATGTTGTTCTATTGCAAACTGTAAAATAAGTGGGATCCTATGAATAGAGCAGACTCCATGAATGCACATGACTACGCTCTAAAGCGAGGTCGCTGAATGAGAGGATCAGAACATGCCCACAGGTGAATGACACACAGAATGCATCATTATTTCTTAGAAGTAGAACAGCAAGGAGAGCAGAATTTTTCCTGTTTACCAGACACACAGCGATCCACATGATGATAAGCGGTGTTTTTATTGCCAGGAACTTCTAACTTTTATAAAAGCTTAAAGTAATTTTTTATCATTATTTCTGCAAAATGTTTTTATTAAAGGAAACACCATATGGTAACAGCAAGAAGAGTTGGTTACAAGTCACGAAGCTAGCCACAGATTTCTTTCCAACAGTTAAATTCAAAATACTTATTGCAGACCCTACATTTAGGAAAAAAAAAAAAAAAAAGATGTTAACTTTCAGGACTCCTGAAAGCATAGATGTTTCATCAAAGAGTTGTGCACTTGCCATTGTTATTGTTGTTGCTTTCACTTCATGGAACACAAAACAAAATCTTGCAAGACTAAGAGTTATATTCAAAATATTTCACAATCGCAGGGCCTGGGTGCCAGTCGTCAGAACAGCTGTTTGCCAACCCTAGCGGCCTTTCCTGGGAAGGGCTCGCTCGTGCCACCTCTGAGGTCCCCACTCTTCCCCTGCCCCAGCCTCTGGCAACCCTTACTCTGCCTTGCATCTGGATGATTTTGTGGTTTTAAATTCAAGGACTCGCACTGCAGGTGACTTTTGGAGATGCATTTCTTGGACTCAGCATAAGGCCCTTGAGCCCCACTGAAGATGTTGCGTGCATCAGAAACATGAGAATTCTAACTCTCAGCTTGGCTATTTCCAACTTTGATAAAGTAAAGTTCTTCTGGAGGAAGATTATCATTAAAACCAAATAAATGAAAAATTGCTCGGGAGTGAGAGGAAACCCAGACTGCCCTGTTGGGGAAGATACACAGTATCCCTAACAACAGCTCTGTGCAATCTCACTGAGGCGTAATGGTCCTGGAAGTTGCCCCCAGTGTGCTGCTCCCTTAACCGCTGCTCTCTTATGTAGCTTCTGCTGTTTCCCCTCCAATTAGAAAAAGCGCCCCCGTAAGCCAAAAGGAAAAAAATGAAAGTAAACTGCTATTTGGGGCTCTTCAGGCAGTAGAAGTCCCTTGCTGAGCTGCCCACAATAAAATCTCTTTTGCTCCTAATTTGGTCTGTCCAGTACCCCACATTTTCATGTTTCAGGAGAAGGAACTGCATCCTCGGGCCTTGGGGCCCCAGCTCAGTAGGAAATGCCTACTAGACACACAGGCCTGTCTTGGCTGATGCTGACCGCCTCACCTCTTATCGAAGACTCTGGAGCATTTACTCAAAGGGAATGTCCCTCTTAGATCTTCTGTAGATCATAGGTGGTCTTCGCTCTGGACCTAGAAGGGTAGTTAGTTCCCCTGTCCAGTACTGTGGGTCCAGGCAGGAGCTCCCCAGCATGGCCACCTGTTCACATAGTATTCCCAAGCAGGGGCAGGAGAGATGAGCTCCATCTGGATTTCTCTCTCTCTGTCTGTCTGTCTCACTGTCTCTCCTTCTCCTTGGGGCCTGTGTCTCAGCCCTCTGATAAATGGATTACTTGCTTCCTTTTATTTGCTCCTATCAACAGCTCCACCAGTAGATACTGTTAGTGACCCCAGTTCACTGGAGAAGCACTTACGACTGAGAAGAATTAACTCCTCCAAGGTCAGATACCAAAGCCAGGACTGAATCTAAGGCTTCAAGGCTCCCAGAGTCTATGCTCATAACCACCACATTATTTGGGTCCAAAGTGGAAACGGGCCAAAGCGCCTGGATACATATGCATGGGTGCCCTGTGTATTGGTAGAGAGCATGTTCTGGGGTCCTGGAAGTCGGGAGCATCCCCAGGTCTTGAGTAAGGGCCCTTCAAAACCTTTTAATGTAAGGCAGCATGAAATATATATGTGAACATTTAAGCTATTGCTTACAAGTGAGGGAGCTGGGGCTGGGTGTGTAGAGCATTTGCCCAGCATGCACAGGCCCTGGACTCAGCCCCCAGCACTGAAAGGATAGGGAGAAGAAGGAGGAGGAAAAGAAGGGGGAAGAGGAGGAGGAGGAGAAGGAGGAAGAAAAGAAGGAAGAGGAGAAGGAGGAAGAGGAGGAGGAGGAGGAGGAAAAAATGTTAGAGATAAGATTTTTAGAATCCTTACTAGTTTTTTTAAGTACCTGTGACCTTGGAGGCCTCTTGAATTCTTCCCCAGGAGATAAGTGGTGGAGATCTTGTACGACTGTGGCAGCAGAAGACTGCGGGCATCTTGGGCATCTTTATCCAGAATAAAGGACCGAGTGAGTGAGTTACATGGCCACAGGATGAATCAAAGCATCATCATCATCATTATTAGTATCATCATTTATTATTTCTTCTCCCCTACTTCTTATCCATTGGTGTTTCTGAAATAGCGAAATCCTTCTGCTTGGATGAAGCAAGCCTGCTGAGATGTTTACAAACCTCCCACCTGAGAGGGTGGTAGAGCCCCCAGGAGAGGTGCCATGTGGCCCGGCTTCTCATGCTGCCCCAGTAGGAGCGAGCGGCATGGTGGCCAGGCTCCACATGGACAGAGAGGGCTGCTCTTGGTGAGCTGCCTGCTATCCCAGTAAGCGAAGGACATGTCACCTAAGAAAGGAAAGGTGAGAATAGAACCCATTAGTCTCTGATCCCACGAGAAACCTTCCGAGAGAGATGTTGACTCTCTTAGATCCAGGCTGTGTTTCCTTTCTGGCCTTGGTCTTTCCTAGGCAGTGAGTGCCCTTGAGAACATCAGAGGTGGAGCACTCAGCCCTGCATGGCACCTGCTCCTTATCTGAGCCCTACTGAGATGTGCATTCACCACTGGGTTAAGAAAAAGGAAAACTCACTGGCTTCTTCCCATCTAGCTTTTTAGCCAGGTCCTCCAGGGACACTCAGGAAGTGGCTGTCCTCCCTCCCTATGCACCTCCTCATTCTGTTCTGATCCAAAATCAGTGTAAGTTTGAGAAGGAGGAGTTTAACCAAATACTAACAAAACCAGATCTCGCTTGCAACTTGTGTTCTTCCTCCAGGCTCTGTGAGCTGGGCCCAGGACTGTGCAGTGACCACGGCTGACTATGCAGTGGCCTCGGCTCCTGGATGCTGTGGTAACAGCAAGCATTCCTGATGCAGCTGTTTCAGCTCCAGCACTGCACCTGTCCACACCGTTCCACATGTTCTGCTTGTGTTCCCAGGTCTCCTGTTGATTCTCCCACGCTAGGTACAGGATCGGGGCCCCAGACAGCTGGGCGGCGGGGAGTGTCTATCCAAGATCATGGTTAAGCTCACATCACCAGCACCTGAACTGTACCTTTGCCACAATGAGCATGCCCAGTCTGTGACCCTGTGGCTACCCGCTAACAGCCAGGGCCTTTCAGCAGCCTCCTGCCAGGCCTGCTGAGCAGCTGCTATCTTATTTCCAGCATCTCCATGTTCAACAGGTGTCTTGGATGTTTCCTAGTTCTCTGGTTCTGAATTCAGCCACGATTACCATCTATTTATCTTGTGTAAGACAGAAAGTATCTGTGCAGGTCCAAGTCTTGCAATTCTGAGATGAGTGGTTATCTTGCTGTCAGTCTTTCATACAAAGTTTCCTTGAAATTCTTCTCCAGCTTTGGTTGCTCGCAAATCCTTCCCTCGTGTTGTTACCTAGAGGCTCACATGCGGTGGGGCTTGGAACGGGTGTCTCATCTTCCCCAGATCCAGTTTAGGGGGCAGTTTTCACCCTCCCATAACTGATTAAGTGTCACCTTTTCCTCACATCTCGCATTCTGTCATTTTTGTCCTTTCTTGCTCTTCTTCAAAGATTATGCTTGTCCCTTTGGTTTTAAGCAAAGTTCCTTTTTAAACCCCGACGCTTTGCTAAACTTAGTTCTAAGAGTCTTCTGGTGATTTTTTGGACCTTCTATGTAAAAAGTCACAGAATGAGAAAAAAAACTTCCAGCTACTTCTTTGAGTGAGGACTAATATCTGGAATATATGAAGACCCCAAAAATTAGATCCCCTAAAATAAAAGCCCCAATCAAAAATGGGCAGTTGAGATGAATAGACACTTTAAAGAAGAAGCACAGATGGCCAATAAGTACATGAAAAAAAAATGTTCATCATCTTTGGCCATTAGAGAAATGCAAATTAGAACAACAGTGAGATTCCATCTTACTCCAGAAAGAATGGCCATGATCGAGGACTCAAAAAACAACAAATACTGGTGAGGATGTGGGGGAAAAGGAACCTGCTACATTGCTGGTGGAAATTTAAACTAGCACAACCACTATGAAAATCAGTGTGGAGATTTCTCAAAAAACTAAAAATAGAACTTCCACTTGCCCCAGCTATACCTCTTCTGGGATTCTCCCCAAAACAGTTAAAGACATCATATTACAGTGGTGCATGCATGCCCATGTTTACTGCAGCCCAACTCATACTAGCTGAATCATGGAAGCAGCCTACATGTCCATCAACAAGTGAATCAAAAAAATATTATATATATATATATATATATATATATATTATTTGTAGGAAAATGGATGGATCTGGAGATTATAATACTAAGTAAAATTTTTCAGATACCAATGGTAAATATCACATGTTTTCTCTAGTATGAAACATCCAAAACATAAATTAAGAGCAAAATAAAAAAGAGATGAAAGAAAAAAAAGAGAAAATGGAAGGAAAAAATGGAAATAAAGCTTTTGTAAATAAAGAGGGGAAGAGGGCTAAGGGGGGATGGGAAAAAGGGAGAAACAGGAGCCAGAGGCCCACCATTCCACCGATAAGTGCACACAGATCCTGGAGAGCAGCTGTGAGGCCTAGACCAGCATGGATCTTCCCTGACCCCAGAAATTTCTGCACACCCACTCAAGCCAAAGGCCCGCCCAGAAAAGAGCTGCACAGGCACACAAGCTTCAGCCAGAGGCCTGCCATTCCATCAGCCACAGCCAAGGACCCACCTGGAAAAGAGCTACACAGGCACACAAGCAATACCCAGAGGCTCACCCTGATACCATTGATAAGTGCATGGAGACCCTAGCCAAAGCCTGTGCAGAGAACAGAAACTGGGGTGCACAGCCCCCAGCCAAAGGCCCTCCCAGACAACAGCTACATAGGGGCCCCAGCAAGAGGCACACCTAGATACCATCCCAAATGTGCACAGGCCCCAGCCAGAAGCCCACCCAGACAACAGGTCAGCTCAGGGATCCAGAAGGCCACCACACTGAACCCAGAAATTGGTGTACTGGTGAACAGCAGAGTAAAGACTGCTCGGTGGCTTGCCAAGAATTCAAGACCACTGGGTGAGCAAAAAGTCCCCTCAACAAAGACACAGCAGGCTGCATCTGTTGAAATGAAAAGACACGTAAATTAGTCTCAAAACCAGACTTACAGATCACCTAAGGCAACCCCAAAGGGTAATGAGATGGAACAATCTGATACTCAACCACTTGGACTCCCCGAACTGGCAATGAAAGATGACCTGGAAAAAATGAAATCAGAAATGATTTCTCAGATAACAGCAGAAATTGTGCCTATAGTACAAGACATGATTAATAAATCTAGAGTGGACACATATAAAAAAATAGAGGAGCTGAGGAACATGAGATGCAAATTAAAACAATGCTGAGCTTCCACTTCACCCCAGAAAGAATGGACGCTATCATGAAATCAACCAATAACAAATGCTGGCGGGGCTGTGGGGAAAGAGGAACCCTGCTCCACTGCTGGTCGAAGTGCAGATAGGTGCAACCACTATGGAAATCAGTATGGAGATACCTCAAAGAACTAGGACTGGAAGTCTCATTTGACCCAGCTATTCCCCTGCTGGGTATCTTCCCCCCAAACTTAAAAGAATCATACTACAGTGATATATGTGCACCCATGTTCATAGCAGTACAATTTGTAAGAGCTAAAACTTGGAAACAGCCCAAGTGCCCATCAACTGGAGACTGGATAAAGAAAATGCAGCTTTTTTATAAAATGGAGTACTACTCAGCCATAAAGAACGAGAAACTAGAGATATTTATAGCTAAATAGATGCATATTGAGACCATCCTCTTAAGTGAAATAAATAGGATACACATGTGTAAATACCGAATAGTTTCTCTAGTGTGAGAAACTGAAAGTGTAAATAAGAACTTAAAGGTATAACAGATAATGTGAAATAGGAAGAAAAGGGACAAAGGGGAAGGGGGGGTGGGAGGGGGAGGGGAAAAGAAAGAAGGGAATGGAATTAATATGAGAAAAGTAAAAATGGAAACAAAGTCCTTGTAGATAGGGAGGGATGGAGGGGTTGAAGGGAGGGCAGGGGAATGGGGGAAAAAAAAGAACCAAGATGGATTATGTAAAGGTGTAAATTTCCAATGATGAATGTCATTATACTGTATACCTTAAATGTACCAATAAAATTAATTTTAAGAAAAGGAGAAGCAGGATAATTATGTACAGGTACAAAATCACTATGATGAATGTTATCCTTATGTATATTTAAAATGAACCAATAAATGTTTTACTTCATAAAAAGACAGAGACAGAGAGAAGCTGAGCCAGTCCCAGCACCCGGAAGGAAGCTCCCCCGCCCCCATCCCATGCTCCTAGGGCAGAGAAGCTGAGCCGCATGGGTGCCAGAAGCACCCCCCCGCCCCGTGGAAATGAGAAGACATCTAAACAAGCCTCAAAAACAGACTTCTGGATCACCTCCAGCAACCTCAAAAGGAAACAAGATGGAACAATCTGATACTCAACCACCTGGACTCTCTGAACTGGCAACAAAAGAGGATCTGGGAAAAATTAAATCAGAAATAATCACTCAGATAACAGCAAAGATTGTGTTCATGGTGCAAGACATGATTAATAGATCTAGAGAGGGCACAGATAAAAAAATAGAGGATCTGAGGAACATGATGGAATCCCAACATAGGAAACAAATGGAATCCATAAAACAGATGCAAACAGGTTTCCAGGAGATTAAAAACTCCATTGAAAGTCTGTGCAGCAGAATGAACCAATGTGAGGATAGAATTTCAGATATAGAAAATAAGATTGCAATGAGTGACCAGGAAAAGAAAAATTGCTTTAAAATTGTAAGGGACCACGAGAAATCAATCCAGCAGCTGCTAGATGATGCAAAGAAGAATAACATAAGACTGATTGGAATCAATGAAGAAAGAGGAGAGAGTGCAGATGACATAAAAAAACTGTTCACAGAAGTGATGGCAGAAAACTTCCCAAGGAGCAGAAAAGAACTTGACATACAGATAAGTGAGGCATATAGGACTCCAGCTAGCCTTGATCAAAAAAAATCTACACATAGAAATATGATAGTTAGGATTCCAGAAATCCAACAGAAGAACAAAATTCTACAAGCAGTTAGAGAAAAGAAACAAATCACATACAAAGAAAAGCCCATCAGAATCACAGCAGACTTCTCAATGCAAACCCTCAAGGCAAGAAGAGCTTGAGTGATGTATTTCAAGCCCTAAAGGAAAACAGCCTCCAACCCAGATTGATGTACCCTGCAAAACTATCTTTCAAAATTGATGGAGAAATAAGATACTTTCATGATAAAGAGCACCCCAGGAACTTCATGAATACCAAACCGGCACTCCAAAAAATTTTAGACAATACCCTAGGAAAAGACAATGAGGATCACAACCCCAGGAAACCCAGCAGAGTGAATCCATTGGGCGTGACAAATTAAACGCAAAGGGGGAGAATCCAACAAAAAAGAAAAAGTCAGGACAAGGCTTTTAAAACTTTTGACTTCATCTCCCTAATGAGTGTATAATTCAATCTTGTTATTGTACTGATTAGTATTTTTCTGATTCTAGAGTAGCACACCTTTCATTGTGCTATACTGGCTATTTATCATTTTCTTATGTCTACTTTTTAATTGGGTTGTCTATTAATGAGCTGTAAGAGTTCTTTATATATTCTGGTCATAGGTTATATGCATTGTAAATATGGTCTGTTTAAGGACTACTTTTCATTTTAATGATGTCATTTAAAGTTCTAAATTTTGATGGAATCTCATTTATCATTTTTTTTCTTTTATACATCATGTTTTTTGTATCCTAGGTAGTTCTTGCCTACCCTAAATTCATAAACATTTTCCCTTATAATTTCTTCTTAAAGTTTTATACTTTTCAGCTTTCATATTTAGGTTCATAGATCCCTTCAAGTTATTTTCAGGTATGGAAAAAAAGGGTTGATGTTAAATTTTTATATATGGATACTAGGTATTCTAGTGCCATTTGCTGAAGACACTATCTCTTCCTTGGCTCTTGAATTGAGTTTATATTCTATAAAATGCTAATGTTAAATAATCTTTCAAAACTCAGTGGACCATATATGTGTGGTTCTATTTCTAGATTCTCTGTTTTATTCCAATGATCTATATGTCTTTCCTTGCACCAACACTGCCTTGATTACTGTAGCTTTAGAAGAAGTCTTAAAATTAGGTACTAAATGTCTTCCAACACTATTTTTTGTCTTTTTTTAAACTTTTCTAGGTCCTTTGTACTCCTACATAACTTTTAAATTTCAATATCCAATTCTTCATTTATAGCACGTATACACAGACCTGAATTTTTATATATACCTTATGTTTTCTAATCCTGTTAAATTCAATTACAAGTTCTAGGGGCTCCTAGAGATTTCTTAGTATTTTCTCTGTAGATGATCATTTCATCTACATATAAAGATTTTGCTTCTACCTTGCCAATCCTATCCTAATTGTGTTGTTTTATTGCCAGACTATTTAGTGGGGCCTAGGTTTCAAAGTTTAATGGACAGATAAAGAGTAAGCATATCTGCCCTTGTTCCCCACCTTAAGGAGAAAGCATTGTATCTTCTCCATTCATATAAGGCATTCTTGCTGGAAGTATGGAGTACATGTCTTTAATCTGTTGAGAAGGTTCTCTTCTACTTCTAGTCTCCTGATAGTTTTTAATGTGAACAGCTCTAGAATTTAGTCCAATACTTTTTCTCCAACTAGTGACAGGATCATATGGCTTTTTCCTTTCCTCTGTTAAAATGATGACTTTTGGGGGTGGATCTTCCAGTGCTGAACCAACACTGCCATCCCTACAACAAAACCACTTTCTACATCCTGCCAGATCTGACTTCTAATAGTTTGTTTTGTTAAACAAATTTCTATCTATGTTCATACTTTTTTCTTTTATTATCTTTATCCAGTTTTAGGATTAGCACAATGTTTATTTCCTAAAATGAGGGGAGAAGTGTTCCTTCTTTTTTCTGCTTTAATTGTTTAATATAATTTACCAGTTAAAATGTATATGAGCCTGCTGTTGTCATATAGGTAGGTTTTCAAGCTAGGGATATACTTTCTTTGGTAGGTGCTATTCAAATTTTATATTTCCTCCAGAGTTAGTTTCATTAATTGTCTTCCAAGGTACTTCTTAGAAGCTGTCAAATTTATTTCAAAAAAAGATTTTTGTAATATGCTTTCTATATCCTTTTAAATTCTGTGGTAATGTCTCCTAGATCTTGATACTGTAAAGAAGGTATAATTTATATTGTGTAATAGGAAGAAAAGGTCTAAAGGAGCAGGGGAAGTGGGAGGGGTAGGGGAAAGGAAAAAAGGGAAAAGAAAAAATATGAGAAAAGGAAAAAATGGAAACAAAGTCTTTTCAAATAGATAGGGTGGAGGGGGTGAAGGGAGGGCCAGGGAAGGGGAAAAAAATGAGAACCAAGATACTCATGTAATGGTACAAGATCCCAATGATGAATGCAACTGTATTTTATACCTAAAATGTACCAATACACTGAATAGAAAAAAAAATTTTTTTTAAAAGTCAGAGATGATTAGAAACAGGGAGATAGACTCGAGATGGGAAGGGGACCAAAGGAAGGAGGGAGGAAGTTGGGGAATGAAAATGATCAAGATGCAATATGTATATGACCAATTCCCCAAGGAAAACGTAATTACCATATATATCACACACACTAGTATGTTTTTTTCTGAAAAATAAATAATCATAGTTTCTACAGAAGAACAGAGTTTAGTCTAAAGGATGAGGTAGGGGAAGGGATGACAATTCTCAGAAACTCCAGTAGGTTGTAGTAAGTACATTTTATTTGTTTCCATTGTGTGTAGCATGTTCTAAGTGCTGACTTCCATGAGGATTTTACTAATGAAGTTTTCTTTTCCTCTTACTCTTTCTCTGGTAGAATTTTTTCACTCTTTGTTTGGTTAGTTGGTTGATCTTTCTTATCCTACAATACCTCTTCCCCTCCCCTACTTCCCCTGCTTTTCTGAGTGTCTGCAAAGAGCAGGATGTGTCTTAGGGTATTGGACTTCAGAAACAGGAGTCAGATGACACTGTCCTAAACAGGTAAACTTCCTATCCCATAAGAGTTACTTAAAATAGAAAGAAAAGTCTTTGAAGGAATATAAAAAGAAAGGCAAGTGTGCACAGCCCTGCTGAGAAATGGGGTCACAGTGCTTCAGAGAATTGATGCTTTTGCCTCCCAGCCAGGTGCATATGTACTGAGGTGAGGAAGGGGGTGTACACAGTAGACCCCCTTTGTCTGAGGGCCATGCGTTTGCAGATGTTCCTAAAATCATGCAGAGCAAACCCTTGTATATAGCTACTATTTGTTCCCATACATGCATATCAATGACAAAGTTTAATTTATAAATCAATCAGCCACAGTAATATATAAACAATAATAAAATAGAACCATCATAGCAATATATGCAGTAAGATTTGTCTATAATTATGAATTGTTTATTTCTGGAATTTTCCATTTACCATTTTCAGACCTCCATTGAAAATTTCAGGAAGTGGGTAAGGGGAGACTACTATGTAAAGATCAGGGGCCAGGGCAGAATCTGTGGATCTAAAACATCAATATCAGCATCAGTTTTCACTGCCTGATAGTTGCATCTACTTATTTGAGTTTTGAAAATTTCTTCCAACTATAATATTAAGCCTTCTTGAGAACCTTGAGGCAAATCTGTTAGAGATTCAATATCTTATTAGATAACAACTTGAGCCCCATTTAAGCCTTTCACCATTCTTATCTCTAAAATTCCCTTGATGGATCGGGGCTTGGTGGTACACAACTATACTTCCTGCACTATGGGAGGCTGAGGCAGGAGAATCATGTGTAAGCCCTGCCTGGGCCATTTAGCAACTTAGCAAGAGCTTGTCTATAAATAAAAAATAAAAAGGTTCTGGGATTTAGTTCAGCGTGGCCTGGGTTACTCTCCAGTACTGCAAATAAATAAATTGATTGATTGATTTTTAAAAATGAAATAATGCTCCTTTGATGGATTTAAAGGGTGGCTTTTGTCTCTCAAATTGTCACAGTAGAAACCATGGAGACCTTCCTTCCTCTACCTTAGCCCTAAGACTGGGACCCATAGCCCTCTGTGTTGTGGGGACATGGGCTACAAGCCCTGGAGGGCAGCTGATCTGGCCAAGGTCTTAGATCCCCTCTCTCTGGGCAGCTGAAAGGCCACAGCGTTTGTACTCATCTATAGAAGCACTTCATCATCAGTGTTCTGAGTTCTGCTGTCTCTTTGCAACTGTACAAAGCAGCTCAAGTATGAGAAGGGGAAAGCCCTGCTCTGTAGCAGCCTCATGAGGTTTCATGCTAGCATGTGATCAGGAACGAGCCTGGCTGAGAAAAAGACCTTGCTCCTCCTAATGCAATTGTTGAAGGCTCACAAGGCACCAAAGGTGTTTCCATGTTAAGGCCGCTTCATATGAGAGATGGTTGCGCATAGAGACCATAGAGACCTGGAAAGCACAGTCACTGAAAACATGCTGAGTTTAAAGGTAGCTATGTCACTCCATATTAGCTTTCAGGCACTATAACAAAATGCCCAAGATGATCCACTTAGAAGGACAGAAGGTGTATTTTGGCTCACAGTTCTGGAAGTTCCAGTCCATGGCTGTTGGCTTCTTGCATTTAGGTTTATAAAAGATAGTGTGTCATGGTGGGGAGCCCATGATGAGGTGGAACTCTTCTTTCACCTTATGTCTGAACCAAAAGAGAAGAGACTCGCGTCCCACAATCCCCTTGAAGGGCACCCCCATGACTGGACACCTCTCTCTACACCCCACCTCTCAGAGTTCCCACAGTCCCCCCAATAGGGCACCAAAGCTGGCCATCAAGACTGCCCCTGTGGATCTTTAGGAGACTTTAAAATCCAAACTATTGCAGTTCTCCTTAGAGGACTTGAACCACAGAGGTATTTATTTTGTCAACGGGTGTTTAATTAATGTTAGTTATTTACACTTATACACAGTAATAGTCTCCATTTATTGATTGCTAATTGTTGGGGAAATGCTACATAGATGTAATACTTGCTGGGCATCCCCTCAGCGTCCTTCCACCCTAGCCTAGTGATCAGTGGCCCAACACCCTGGGGCCCTGGCCCGCTTTTCTCCCAGGCCTAAGCCAGTCAGTGCACTGCACTTCCCATGTGACAGGAGTTGGTTTAGGGTGAGTGAGAAGGTCCTACAAGTGTTTCCATTCGAGAGCACTCAGGGAGGGTGCTTTCCCCTATGGGGAGACCTGTGGCTAGAGAGCTGGAGGCAGCACTGCCGTCTGCTGAGAGCAGAGAGGGAAAAGATGCAGAGCATGGAGCCAGGGGCACTGCTGTGGGGCAGCTCCTGCCTGCCCTGAACTTGTAGGAGCAGGTCTGAGCCAACACCATTTTGGGTTCTCTGAGGCTCCTAGGAGTGGGAACCTGCTGCCCCAGCTGACAGTGCATTAGCCCTGATTCCCATCAGCCTGCTAGCAAACTGTGATTGTCTCCACCCACAGATGGGGGAGCAGAGGCTCTGGCACCCATAACACCCCCGGGTGTTGGGATTTGGAAGGTGCAGAGCTGGGATGCAAGAGCGATTTCTGCACCTGTCTCCTGCCCAGGGGCTTCCATCCACTCCCAAATCCTGCCCAGCCCACCAGGGGGAAGGCAGTCATGGTCCAGGGAGGCAGGAGGAAGCACGTGGATGCTTTGCCTTCGAGTCCAAGTGCCTGAAGGCCAGAGTACAGGGCAGGTGCTCAGGGCCTCTCCTATGTGCCCCTGAGCTCCAAGGTAGCCCTATGGTTGGCACACAGCCATGGAAACTGCAAGAGAGATGGCACATTTAGTCCACAGGGCGTGGTGATACATAGCTGTAATTCTGATACTCAGGAGGCTGAGACAGGAGGATGGCGTTTGAGACCAGCCTGGATTATATACCAAGACCCTGTCTCAAAAATAGATAGGATGAGGGGCTGGGGATGTAGCTCAGTGACACCTTACCTGCTTGCAAGCACAAGGTCCTGAGTTCAATCCCCGTTCCAGGAAAAAAAAAAACACCTTAATTTCAAAAAATAGGATGAAATGAAATAAGATAGAAGTTTTAGTCCTTTTTGTTGCCAAATATAACACACACAGAGAAATGTGTACAATATAAATATGCAATATAATGAACAATTGTAAGGGTAATGGCCCAGTGGAGATCCGTTTGGATTTGGCAGTTTTGGGTTGTGGCAGAGGAAGTGGTGATGAGCACCCCTGCGGTTCTCCCCAGCTGGTCACGCACTTACCAGGGTCAGCAGATCTGGACATCAGGCCAGCACGAACATTCCCAGGTACCCATACAGCGATGTCCTAGAAAAGTGCCATAAAACTGCCTCTGAGTCAGGGCGGTGGCAGCGACACAGGGAGGCTATTATTAGTCCTGCTCTACTTTCCAGCTCTTTCGATGCCAGCTTCTCAGGGAAAGTGGGCTCTGAAGAGGTTTCCTGGAAGTGCAGACTCACAGGGTGGATTTGGAGCCCTGGGGCCGAAGGGGCCACTGGCCTCCCCAGCACTGCCTCTCTCTCCCTCAGCCCTGCTCCTGCCACTCGCCCCGGCTTTCAGAAGCCGGGCAGAATCGGCCTCGCTCCCCATCTGTGCCTGTGCCTTCAGCCTCTTATTTTTCACAGATATCTCCCCTGGGTAAATACCAATTTCTGCCTGTGTCTGTCTCCTCTCCTTGACCATTAGCGCTTTTCAAAGGCAGGAGAATGAAAAGGTCTGTTTGAAGAAGGCGCAGGATGTCCGTTTGTGTCAAAGACCCGGGTAAATGAATCCCTGGATCTTTAGAGCCACATCGCAGACTGGAGCGAGGACTCTGGGGCCCTGTGGGCCTTCAGAGCCCTGGGGAAAGCGCGTTGAATAGAGCTCCAGGCCTGTGATGGGGAGGAGCCCCGCCTGGCACACTGTCCTTATGAGAAGGATCTCTCAGATGGCCCGCTCCAATTCGTGCCTTATCCCTTCTTTAGGGTCTTCAGTTTAAAAGACAAAAAGTATCTTCCAGCCCAGATGACTCTGTTCATTATTTTAATTACTAAAGTAATCTGTTTGATACCTTACATTCCCAGGCAGCCGGCACATAATTATCTTTTTACACTGCTGAGACCGGCCCAAAGCCAGGCAGCTTTCTGGTGGAGCAGTCAGAGCCTGCCCCTGAGAACAAAGACTGGGACGTGATGGCCATGTAGGCTTTAGATGGTTCCTGGAAGAGGAGACTTAAAAGTGTGTGTGTGTGTGTGTGTGTTCAGTGTTGATGGTATCCAGTTTGTGTGCTTGGCACTGACAGATTCTCATCTACTTGCCAACTTTTATGTGCATGCTGAGTGTAATACACATGTGGCTTTCTCTCCCCCTAGTCACTGAGGTCCTGTCACTCAGGATCCCCAGCCAAGTAGCTTGGCAGAGTGCTTAGTGCTCCAAGACTTCTTCGAAAGCAGCCTCTCCTTAGGTCTGGGCTTCAGTGAGGGCAGCCTAGCCTGTGGCAGCAGCAGGACTGAGTAGGGAGACCAGAAACTGGATCAGGAGAAGCTGGACAAATAGTAGGGTCAAGGATGGAGATATCAAATCTTATGCATCCTGTGCCCTCAGTCCTCGAAAGAGTGGCTGTCACTTAGGTGGGACCAGTGTAAATATCGGTTTGTATTTACTAACCCCATTTTCCACACTGAGAGATGGCAGTGGTGTATAAAACTAGAGAGAAAACACTGTGCCCATTTTACCAGTTTTTGATTCCAAACTGGGTCCTTTTCTGTCTGGGAATTGTGGAACCAGTAACAAGACCAAGCACCAGCTTAGCAGCACAAGACCTTTATTGTTGGCCAACTGGGAGTTGGACTCACAAATGAAATTCTTGACCCACTGGGATTCCAGGGGCTGTAAATATAGGGTGAAAGGAAGGAGGGGGGTGAATCACCTAATCAGGCAGAGGAATATTCACATATTTTCTGGGAACAGGTAGAGATTTTCTGGGAATTTGGGTGCCACCTCTTTTTGCCCCTTCTGTGGTTCTTTCTGGTGATTGTCATGTAGTGGTCTTTGACTACATCCAAAAGAAGTGGTCAGATTTAGAATGTTTTTGAAGTCAGAGCCTGTGGGAATAGACATGGATTGAGAATAACCTACTGTCACATACGTCATATGCCATCAGCACACAGGCCAGCCTTGGCACCAAGTGGGGGGGAATAACACAAGGGCATGAATACCGGTGGCAGGGATCATGGGCACCATCTTAGAGACCGGATGCCATCACGGGTGGGGTCACCCACCAGGGTCCCCTGCAGCAAGACTCAGAGGAGCTACACCTCTGGCCACCACCACACGCATAGTCTCAAGACAGGACGGAGTCAGCAGATGGCTGTCTATCGGCCTTCTCATTGTTACTAAATAACCCTTTCTCATGGCTGCCAAACCACATCAACCCTTGTATAGATTCCCAAGATGCCTCTCTTTTAATTATTGGATTTAGAGATCAGTTGGTTTTCAAATCTATATCCAAAGCCCCATTTTCTCTACTTCCTGCCTTAAATTTTCTATGCTTCATCCTGGACCAGTTCTTAAGATTAAGAGCTTATCTAAAGTGGCTCTAACATCCACCGCCTGCCTCACAAGCACAAGGTCCTGAGTTCGATCCCTGGTACCAAAAAAAAAGTAAAATGGTTCTAACAAATAATGTTCAAATCTGCTTTTGAGCCAATTCACCCCTGGCCTCAGGAATTCTCCCATCGCCGCCCTGGATCTTCCCTGGTCTTCCTGCCCCATCCCTGCTGGGAGACCCAGAGTCTTTGCCTCCTGAAACTCTGCCCCTTCTCTCCCATCCTTTCCTGTAGACATCTGGACCGCTCTCTTTTGTAGTTGGCTGAGAAATAAAACACCCCCCATTTTGAGCAAAGGCTACAAATAAGTGTCTCGGGGACCCATATCTAGTGGAAAAGCTTTATTTCTGACATAGCGAAATGAGAGGTTATGGCTCAATTACAGCCTGTACCTGTTTGGTACAAAGGGCACAGCCAGCGTCAGTGTAGAAAATGTAAAGAGAAAATAAAGACCATTTCCTCATCAAGAATGGGCATTGGTTCCCAGTGCAGGCTAAACACTACACTGTATCACTTTGTCCTAATACTGTGCCTGAGGCCCAGACAGCATGAGCAAGGTGTTCAGGGACACCACTAGTCCTCGACAGAGTCTGGGACAGTAACCAAAAATAAGTCACCTCTCACCAGCCAGTCCTGGATGCTTTCCCTTCCCTCACTCAGCAAACACAAGTGAAGTGCTGCCTGTGGGCAAACACTAGGATCCTCCACGCTTTGCTTTCTGATGATCTACATATGCTTACCCTGGAACAGTGACAGATTGAGTTCGTTGATGTTTTGAGGTCGACAGTAACTGGCATCCAATACATGGCATCCCTCTTCCTCCACCCGTGTGGATGTAATTGAGAAATAGACATTGGATGCTGACAGGTGAAGATCAGGACACAGCTTTATTTCTGGCATGGGCAAATGAGAGGATATGGCTCAATTTACAGCCAGCCGAGCTCCTAACTTGCCCTCCCTAGAGTCTGCTCCCTTCCTCGATACAGGGACGGACATGCATCCGGAGAGCTGTCCTGGCCGCAGGAAGGGCCCCAGCTCTTCCTTTCCTTCAGGCTAACTGTGGTCCAAGAAGAGTCCAGGCAGGGGAGCAGCGCATGGGAATGGCTGGCAGCGCCTATGCCAAGCCTGTCACTGCAACTGAGGAGCCAGAGGAGGGGCAGTGAGAGGGACACAACATTGTCTTTATCCCAAGATCACGTCTGCTACAGAGGGAGACTGGGTTGGAGGAGGATGGGGCAGGGGGACAAAACAGGGAGGCCACAGTGGCTCACCAAGCTAGGTGCCCACCCAGATGGTGGTGGTGGTGGAGGCCAGCGAGGGGATCTCTGCATTGCCTCCTGCTCTTGGCTCTTCCTGGGGACAGGTGCTGAACAGATAAAGCTGCCGATGGGAATGACATGAACAAGGAAGTTCTCTGGGCCACATGACATCTTTGATAAACCTGGCCAGGCTGTCCCAGGCCTCTGACCCTGGCATAAGCCTTATAAACTGAAGGCCCCTTTGAGAGCAAGCAGACTTCTTCCCTCTGGCACTTTTATAGTTTGCAAAGCAAGAAGGCCATAAAATATTTATCCTCCCCATCCCAAAGCTATAACCTGAGTGCAGCTACTGACAGGCTGCAGGCTGCCCCCTCCCCTGCATTGGGGAAGATGTGAGAGTTGTTGAGAGGACAATACCTAGGAGCACCACCACGTGACCCAACCAGCTGAGCACATCAGCTCTTGGGAGGCTGAGGGTCCTGGGCCTGTGGTGAGTGTGTACTTTGCAGACTTCCACAGGGTGAGGAAGTCTGTCCATTTGCCATGGCCGAACTTTGGGTCTCACAGTGAGCAAAAGGAGTATAATCCCTGCTTTTGAGAATTGGTAGGGCTGGGAGTTGGAGGCACAGACCAGTGAGTGACTGTCACAAACCAGTGTCTTGGCAGTGTTAGCAGAAAGCATTGAGAGGGGGCAAGGGACTCTCATTCTCAACCAGAAAAGACAGAGTGAGCAGGAATTAGTGACATGGAGTGGGGTGGCAGGAAGGAAGAATGGTGTCCCCAGCAACCCTGAACATGCCCCGTAAGAGTGATGACCAGGAGACCCTCTCTCAGGATGCAGACCCAGCCCCATGCCAGACACACAGCTTCGTAAGCACCGCACAAACTGGACTTCAGCCCCTGCTTGGTATCTCAGTCAGACAGGACTGCAGTGGGCCAGAAAGTGGGAGGCAGTGGAGACAGTGAAATGGATGTTCAGGAAGATTGGAAAGTCAGAGTTCATGGTGATTCCTAGAGATGGGGCCTGTGGAGAGCAAGCTGCTTTAAGGTGGGATTGACTTAGGCTTGTCTAAGGCTGTTGGGAGGGAAGGGTGGGTCCCAGGAGAGAGAAGGGCTGCAGATACAGGGAAAGAAAGGATTGTGGGTAAACAGGTCCTCAAGGATTTGAAAGCAGTAGAAGGCATATTGTCATGATGGGATTTGTTAGCCTTAGGTGGGATAAGGGGCAGAAGGGAAAGAAAAAGATTGCTACAGATGTGGGGCAAGTTGTGTGTTTAGTGGGAGCAATTGAGGAAGTTTCTTGATGACTTCCTTTTTCTATCTGGGAAGGATGTCTAGGTCATATTAAAAAGCCAAACCTCTCTTAATTACTTTCTTGTTTCTGGGACAAAATACCCAACACCCACAAGTTAAACAAGGAAAGGTTTATTTTAGCTCACAGTTTATAGGTTTCAGTCCATGGTTGGCTGGCTCCAAGGCAGTGTGGCATGGCAGAGGGGCATCACAGAGGAGAAACAGTCCATGGCAGGGTATGCAGGAAGCAGCAGCCTCCCTTTCCCATTATATTCCATCCAGGCTACAAACCTATTGGTTGGTGCCACTCACACTAAAGATGGGGCTTCTGTGTTCAGTAAATCCCTTCAGCCACACTCAGAACTATGCTGAACCAATCAGTGGACTAATCCAGTATCACTCACTCTTAATCCAGCATCACACACCCATAATCCAGGTACCTCTCAAAAGCTCCAGCTATGAGCCCATGGGGCTTTGGGAGGACATCTAGATACAAGTTATAACAATGACTATTAATAGATTGTCTTTTCAATCCTTCACCTCATCTCAAGGCATATTTTTTGGTGAACCCATTCTTTTTAGGATTTCTAGGTCTTTACTCACCACCACTTTGGATATTGCTTTACTAGGCCCCCAGGTAACTCAACCTGGAATGTTTTGACTCATTTCCCTCGCATAGGGGAGCTTCCTACACATAAGTTATTACATACTTTGAGAAATCATAGAAATTGAACCTTCTGTTGTCACTCTAGGGACGAAAGCCAACAAGGCCAGTCAGTTGATTCAGGCCAATGGACTTGGACTTCCTGTCCAACTTCTAATTTATGAGGCAAATAGTGCTTGCCAGCTTGGGGGTCAGATGCTGCTCTCCTGCCCAATTGATGATTGATAAAATAATGAAAATTATAGTAAATTCCCAGCAAGCAATAGACAACTTTTTCTTACCGAGCAAAAAGCAAGCTCAACAGTGAGCTGTTACATCAACTGCCTTTAATTCAGTCCTCACCAGCACTCATTCTGGTGAGAAATCCTTTAAAAATAGTAAGTCATGGATCCTTCCTAAGTTTCTAGAGTTGGGTATTTCCCCCTACATCCAACTCCAGATAGTGAGGCAGATGAATGAACGCTTGTCCTCTGCCCACCTCCAGCTCCATGGCAGGCCTAGTGGCAGCACCCCAGCTTGAACAGCATGGCAGGGCCTCCCCGAAGACTCTTGCTCCCCACACCATGTTCTATGGCTCTGATTCCAGTGACCTTGGCCATGACACACACTGTCATTGCTCATTTGTGATAAGCCATTGATAGCATGAGAAAGAACTCTGAATTTCTTCCATTTAGGAAATATTTCTTGCACCCTGATTTGTGCTAAAGTACTCACGAAACAGTTCTTTTTTAATGACATAATGATCCATTTCTCCACTTGCCACCTTGGCATTCTTCAGTCAGCTCTGTCCTGCTCTCTTCGGAGCTCCCCTGGATTCATTGAGTGCCCAGCGGTACCCAGGGTTGGGGTGGGAGGACCCAGCCTCTCTCAACATTGCCCTTGTGATGTCGGAAGATCCAGAGAAGGGAAAGATCAGTGATTTATGCACAACACTTAAGCTTCTTCTCTCTGCTCTCCTCCTCCAAGATGTCATAACCAATACATCAGGGCACCCAGTTCTCTGTGCAGAGTTAGAGCTAAATCACGGGACGTATTTAATTAAAAGACAAATGGCAAAATAAGGTTGTGGTGGATGCTTTCTAATTGTAGCCTGTTAGATTTTAATTACTCATCATAAATTGTGAAAGCCGATCTGCGGTGTGTCTCTGCACACCCCTGTCTTCTTAATCACAAAGAAACGTTCTCAGCCGCTGACAGGATGGGCCTCGCCATCAGCACAGAGCGACTTGATCTTACACGACAGTGACTCAGCAGCTTGCTGAATCCAATTAGCAGCTTTGCAGCTGCTTATTCAAAACCAGCTACAGCAGAGCCGGCTTGGGATACCTCAAACAGCCTTGCCTCCCAGGCCATGATCTGCTTGTTTGCTATCAGTAATGATCGTGGCCAGGGACAAACAGAGCGGACGTTAAGTTCCACGGTGAGTTAGAAAGCTGTTCTTCCCCAGATGCCAGCTTTTTTGTCTCTCCTTACCAGAAATTGACACATAAGCACTTAGGGACTCGCAGGACTAAGAAGGCAGAGAGCTTAGCTCTTGATGAAGGAATGAGACCCAGTGATGTGAGGCACCTGCTCAGGGTGACACAGGTGGTTAGAGAGAAGGCCCAGCCATGGGAGTCCCAGCCCTCCTGATGCCCAGACATTGCTGTTTCCTGTGCCCCTGTGTCTCACCCAGAGCCATTAGAGGCAGGGAGAGCATGGCGTCGTGCAGAGGCCCTGCAGACCTGCCCCACCCAGCAGGGAGAGGCGGGCAAGACACAAGACTTCTGGGGCTGTTTCCTGACTGTTACTAATGCAAAATGCTTTAGATCTAAAATGTCCCCCAAAAGTCTCATGTGTTCAAGGTGGGGCTTTCAGAAGACAATGGGATCACGAGGGTGCTAACCTCATCAGTGGGCCAATCGAGTGGGGTCTGCGGTTGGAGGAGGCCTGTCTCCCTCCCCCTCTCACCCTCCTTCCTTCTCACTCGCTTCTTGGCTGCCATGGGCTGAGCAGTTTTCCTCCATCAGGCACTGCCACAATGCCCTTTCGTCCTTGGAGCCAGCCAAACGTGGATGAAACCTGTGAATTCATGAGCCAAAATAAACCTCTCCTCCTTTAAGGTGTGTACACCAGGAATTTGGTCCCCGCGATGAGGAGCTGACTGATAGAGCTTGAGAAGCCCATGAGATAGCCATGTGAAGTGCACCAGACTCTGGTCTGACGTACCTGAAAGCCCTTCAGTCTTGATTTGGGCAAGGAGGTAGAAGAAAAGAGAAGAAAACAGGATGTTGGATGAAAATGTTATGAATCAAATCATTTCTGCAAACTTTGAAAAGAGGTGATGGCCAGAAGGGACTCTACTTTGGACTCTACTTTCTATCAGTTTATTTGGTTGATAACAAAGAGAAAGGCTGCCTCTTTGACATTTTTGCTGAAGTGTCCAGAATGTATATATAAACCTCCACTCTAGCTGTGGCGCTCTGCTTAGTGTCTGGCCAAAAGATATTAAATTCTGCTATGGCAGCTTTCTTCTTAGACACTCAATGTGTATTGAGAGTTGGTGTCTTTGTTATCAGAATAGACCTTTGCCATACCTAGAGGCTAAGGTGAGTGAGTGTCTTTTACGGAGCTGTAGAAGTGATTGGCTGTGGCTCAGAGCTGTCAGTAATCCAGCCTTTCTTTTGCCACCCAGCACCTCTCCGTGCCACATGCATCTGCATTTCACGGCTGTGTCCTCTGCTGAAGAAGGAGCAACAGACAGACTGTGTCCTATCTGTCATCTCTCTCTGCTCTGTGGCCATGGTACTGACTGGGAACTTGCTTAGGTGCCCTGAGCTTGGAGGTATTTGCAGCTGGGACAGTGGGAAGGGCTGTACAGAGTTTGGCACATGGTTCCCAAATTTTAGGTAGCAAATCCAGAGCTACTTAACTTTTTATTAATGGAAAGTCATGCATTGTTCATTGTTAGCATTCCATCCCTGTGACAAAATACGAGGAAAAAACTACATAAAAGAAGAAAGCTCTATTCTGGTTCATGGTTTGGAGGGGTCAGTTTTGTTGTTTCTGGGTCTGTGGCGAGGTGGCATGGTGGGCAGCATGTGGTGGAGCACAGTGACTGAGCTCATGGTGGCCAGGAAACAAAGGGAGATGGAGGATTTGTTATTGGTTGATTTCTTGATAGCAGCCATTCTTTCTGGGGTGAGGTGGAATCTCAGTGTTGTTTTCATTTGCATCTCTCGAATGACCAGTGATGTTGAACATTTTTTCATATGTTTATTTGCTGCTTTTACTTCTTTGTCTGAGAAATGTCTGTTCATTTCAGATGCCCATTTTTGAATTGGGTCCTTATAATTTGGAGGGTCTGATGTTTTTTGTTTTTTTTTTTGGTACCGGAGATCGAACTTGGGTCCTTGAACTTTCGAGGCAGGCAACGGAACCACTGAGCTAAATCCCCGGCCCAGGGGTCTGATTTTTTTTAGTTCTTTATATATTCTAGATAGTAGACCTTTGTCTGAGGAACAGCTGGTAAAAATTTTTCCCACATTGTAGGTTGTCTGTTAGCTCCATTGGTGGTTTCTCTTGCAGTGCAGAAGCTTTTTAATAAGATGAGATCCCAGTTGTTGATTCTTTGTGCTAGTTCCCGTGCTACTGAGGTTTTGTTCATAAAATCTTTTCCTATGCCAATGTCTTCAAGAGTTCTACCTAACTTATCTTCTAGTAAGTTTAGTGTTTCTGTCTTAATATTTAGCTCTTTAATCCACTTCTATTTTAGTTTAGTGCATGGTGAAAGATAAATCAACCAGTAACAAATGCTGGCGGGGGTGTGGGCAGAAAGGAACCCTTCTCCATTGCTGGTGAGAGTGCAGACTGGTGCAACCACTGTGGAAATCAGTATGGAGATACCTCAAAAAACTAGGATTAGAAGTCCCATTTGACCCAGCTATTCCTCTTCTAGGTATCTTTCCCCAAAGAGAATTAAAATAATCATATCACAGTGATATATGCGCTCCCATGCTTATAGCGGCACAGTTTGTGATAGCTAAAACTTGGAAACAGCCCAAGTGGCCATCAACTGGAGACTGGATAAAGAACATGCGGGGTTTTTTTAAGAAAGTGGTGTACTACTCAGCCATAAAGAACAAGAAACTAGAGACATTTATAGCTAAGTGGGTGCACATTGAGGCTATACTCTTAAGTGAAATAAATAGGACACACGTGTAAATACCAAATAGTTTCTCTGTTGTAAAAAACAAAGTGTAAATAAGGATCAAAATGTATAACTGATATTGTGAAATAGGAAGAAAAGGTCTAGAGGAGTAGGGGAAGTGGGAGGGGTAGGGGAAAGGAAAGAAGGGAAAAGAAAAAGTATGAGAAAGGGAAAAAAATGGAAACAAAGTCTTTGTAAATAGGGAAGGGTGGAGGGGGTGAAGGGAGGGCAGGGCAAGGGGAAAAAATAAGAACCAAGACACATCATGTACAGGTACAAGATCCCAATGATGAATGTAACTGTATTGTATACCTAAAATGCACCAATAAACTTGATGGGAAAAAGAGAGAGAGATGGAGGAAGGGGTCCCCTCAGGGGACAACCTCTAGTGACCTACTTCCACCCATAGGCCCTATTTCCTAAAGTATCCACTCTTTCCTCAATAGCCCGTTGGGCTATGAATCTGTCAGTGGATTAATCCATTGATCAGGTCAGAGCCCTTGCGGTCCAGTCACCCCTAAAGGCCTCGACTCTGAACCATGCTGCTTTGGGGACAACCTTCAATACATGAGCTTTCGAGGGACATTTCAGAGCCAACCTGAAATGCTTGTTAAATGAATGAATTAGCAAAGTTTATAATGCTGATAATTATTTTATTAACTGTTCCCTTTGAGTATTTCATAGCAGGTGCTGTTTTAGGATCTTTACGCATACAACCTTGTGCTCTATAATGATGTCTTGGTCAATGATGGGCCAATATTTAAAGGTGGTCCCATAAAATTATATCACCCAGTGACTCTGTCACCGTCCTATTTTGTGTAAGTGCACTCTGATGACAACACTGCCTAAGGACATGTTTCTCAGGATGTATCCCCATATTAAGCAATGTATGACTTTATTACATATGTTTTATTAGTTCTCTTTAAAGGTATCGAAGCTGAGGCTTACAGGATCCATTAACCTGCCTTAGCAATGTCCTCTGGTGTGGCTGAGAGCAGGTCTGGGTGGCCCAAGGCTGCATCACTCCACAGGGTGCTCTGGGAGCATCGGGTTCTGTGGGAAGCTGGGGACTGATGGTAACGACAAGGATGGGAAGTGGCTTTCCTGAGCTGTTTACACCAACTTAGAGCAATGCTGGCAACACTGCCTAACGTGGAGATTAGTCCTGGAAAGCTGGACACCTGAAACGGAAGCATCAGGACAGTCTTGTGGGAGAGCAAGCGAGCTCCCACTGGCATGTGCTGTCCACCATGATGTTACTGTTGCCGACTTCTCAGCTCCACTCCTTTTGTAAAATTAGTTTTCTTCTTCCGGAAACACACTTTTCATAAATCTCCCACTGAAAGTGTGTCAGTCATAAAGTCTCATTTGATCTCACTTTGTCTGAAATTATTTTAGTTTCACCAGTATTCCAGAAGGACAGCTAAATTGGATGTAATCTACCCTGATTTGGGGGTATCATACCATTACTATGTAGCCTTTTTGTAACTTGTGTAAACCCTGTATTTTTGTCTTTGCTCTGTAGGTTCTGGTTTTGCTCTCTAGTTATGCACAGGTCATCTCTTCCCCTTAGGAGTTCTGCAGTTTTATTACCATGCGTCTAATGCAGCTTTTTTTTTTTTTTAAACATTCAGGGTTTATTGTCCTTCCTTATCCAAACAACTTCATTAATCCTAGAAACTTCTCAGCTCTTATCTCTTCAGATATTACCACCTTTCATGCTCTCTATATTTTTTTAATACTCATATTCTATCTTTTTATTTCTTAACCCCTCAATTTCTCAATTCTGTGGTTTTTTTCTCCTGCCTTCTGAACACTCTCCAGATCTGCCTTCCAGTTTACTAATCTTCCATTCAGCTGTGTCTTCTGTTAGTTAACCCTCCCACTCATTTTTAAATCATAACTATAGTTTTATTACTGCACATTTTTACATAGGTCTTTTATAGACTGGCTGTTCTTTTTCCATAATGTCCTTTCATGTGGTTGTTTGATGTCTTTAAGCATTTTAAACGTATTTGAATGCTTAACTTTTCAATGTTTTCTTTTTTTTTTTTTTTTTTAGATTATTCCAATATCTGAAGTCCTTGGAGCACTAGTCTTTCTGTCTCTCATGTCTAATGACTCCAGCATTTAATGGGTTGTGTTCCGTGTGGGTTCTGTAATTCAGAGCCTTGAGGTTGTGTTGTTGGGAGCATTTCTGAGATGAGACCCGGGAACCAGCCTCTCCCTCGGCTATTTCTGCACTTTCTTCTGCCAGCCATCCAGGGTTAGCACCTCCCCAGGACCAACTTCATCACTCTGCACACTTGGTTTGATTTTCAGAATAGGCTCCTTCTTTGGGCTCTCAGAATCCAGACAGAGGCAAGGTTCCTTTCACCAGTCTGTGCTGTGGGTGGTTTTTGTTTTGGTTTTTGTTTTTTCTTCTAATCCAAGGACAAGGACACAGCTCTGGAGGTTTCTGCTTTGGGCAGAAAGTTCAGCTCCAGCCTCTTGTCCCAGGTGGGCAAAGCCTCCTCCTCTTCTGGGGTAGGCGCTAGTATCTGAGCTCCAGGTTGCAATGACTGGCATGGCTCTCCCCTCTGGGCAGCTGAAGCATGGGGTGCTTACTACTGTGCTTTGTGCTCTTCCCTTCTGTACCTGGAGACGTTCCCCTAGCTGACTCCTTGTCTCCTTTGCTACCTACTTTTTAGAAAGTCATTGTTCTTGTATGTTACTCTGTACATTTAGGTTTGTGTAGTGGTCAGACCTTTAGTTTGTCTTATTCTGCTATCATTCTAGAACCTTCCTTCCTCTCATGTTATGAACTAGTTGTCAAGCCTGGGACAGATTGTGGCAGGCAGAGACAGAAGTACTTTCTGATCACCTGTGCCAGCAGTCTGTCCGAAACACAGTCTGCCCAGCCCACACCCATTCCTCCACCCAGGAGAAATTCAGCATGAATTGAAGTATCTACAAGACCAGGACCACGGCAATAGTTTCTTCACCTGTAACAGTGTGTCACAGTGCCCATGTGCCCACCACAGAGGTCTCTGGACACTTGGCCTCTGAGAGTAACCCACAGGCATTGTTATTGACTTTCACCAAAACGTTTATAATGGACAAAGCTCAACTGGAGAAAATTGATTATGTTTCTCTCCAGTGTACCAGAAATGTAAGCCTGAAATCTTTTTTTTCTTGAAGTAAGAAAACACTACTTGTTTTCACTGACTCTGAAAATGGACAACTGCGACTCAATCATATTTTGACATGATTTATTGACCCTGACTTTTACTTTATTAGTGCTTTGTTCTAAGTTGCTGACAATGCTTCCCTCATATGACTTCAATTTTTCCTGACTGAGGGAGTAGTTAGGAACAAATAGTATTACTTCTGTTTTATTGAGACCTAGAGAGGTCCATAGATTTTCCAAGTAGCAAAGATACCCAGACCACCAAAAGACCCATCCCAGCCCCTCTTGCCCCAAACAAAATTGGTTTTTTTTTTTATAGAATCACATTTTAAAACTATTTCCTCAAGTTTCATCAAGGGAACAGTCCTATAGAACCTAGTAGTGCTTTGAAAAGGGACAGACTTGAGACATTGGCCACCAACATCAGACAGCATCCCCAACCCAGAATTAAGCACATAGCTGTAGAGGCCACTGCACTCCAGTTGGAATCCTGCCTCTGTCACGCAGTGCGCAGGTGACTTGGGAAAGTCACTTTTGACCTCTGTGAGTGATAATGTTCTCAGCTGAAAAATAGGGCAAATAATTCCCAGTATGATAGAATTAAAGTAAGAATTCAGTGAAACAGTGCCTGCGGATTCGGCGTGGTGCCTCAGTAAGCGATCTATAAATCCCAGCCATCCTGAGCCACCACGTTCTCTGGGTGAAGCCTGACCCAAGAAACTCTTAGAATGCCGTGCTGGGCAAGTGTTGGTTCTATGAGGTATTATGGTTTTTTTTCCTTTTTGGTCATTTGAACCCTGGAATTGATCACCATTCCTTCTGCTTTGGTCATGGTTCTAAACCAAGTTGGTATTTTCAACATTTAAGCTCACAACCCACAGATCTGTATCCTGTGTTTTCTAGTTCTGGCCTCCTGGCTTTGTCGACCTTGTATTTCCCTCCTTCTGCCTTTTTTCTTCTTTATATTTTCTATTATTTATAAGGATAAAGTGAGATAAGTGAAAATACCTAGCACTTAATACATAGTAGTTCATTGTTCTTTTTTAAATATTTTTAAATTTTCTTTCATTTGCTCCCTGTACTCTCTCTGCTAAGTAATGTTTCTTACTGAATGTCCCCTTTTATGATAAAACCATAGTTGCATTCTAGGAGCATCCTGGAGTCTAATTGGTGAATAGCTGTTGCTGCGCTCACCCTGTTGTAGGGAGTTGATGGTGACTGTAGCGGACATGAACAAGCTAAGCAGAGAGGGTGAGGCAGACTGGTCACTCATCTCACCAGGCCTGTTCTTTGCTCTGGAAAAGGAAGTGACAGGCTGTCCTCCCCTCAGGAAAGAAAAGCAACCCCATCAGAAATGTGCTTCAAGCTGGAATATGGCTATGAGATAATGAGCATAGACATTCCAGAAACTTCTGAACTCAGTTAAATTCCTCTCCTCCGGATGGTATACGCTCAAGGCCACCTAAGTGTGTCCAGTTCTCAAAAGCTGTTTGGAACTCTTTTTTTGTTTTTTTCAAGAATTTTTATAGGGCCAATAATATGCCAGGTTAGGAAATATATCTTACAACTTTACAGTTATGCTTGTTTAACACGTATGCAATATCATACAGCTAGGTTATTCTTCCTTACCAATTTTAGCACGAAATGTTGTTTGGCCATTTACAAAAACAAAGGTTGCCTTTCTTCATAATAAACTTGAGTAGTCATTTATAATTATAAAGTGCTTTAAAAACCTATTAAGTCTCAGTAGCACTGAGACAGTTGTGGTCCCCACTGCCTATGAAACAGGAAAACTGAGGCTTCGAGTCATCAAGGTACTTGCACTAAGCCCCTTCCTCAGACACGCTCTAGACAAGGTGCAGGGGTCTGGCCTCCCCTACCCACCCTCTCTGTGTGTCTGGCCGCCTCTTCACCCTACAAGAGCAAAGATTTCTCCTTCTTTAGAAGGACTGTTGCCCCAAATGAACTCCAATCATATCTTAAGCCCCTTGTGCTTGAATTTGTAAAGCCTAAGATGAGTTCAAGTGAATCGATGCCTCCATGAGCTTGGCTTTCTTCCATGGTGGGAGTTGGATTGGTGTCTAAATTGCCCACCTCTGAGCTTAAGAGATTCTGATGAGCTGCTGGGGAGGAAGCTGCCATGGGTGGAGGCTGCAGACAGGTGGTGGGACCCCGATGCCTGCTTAACTAGAACAGCTTTGCTTTGAGCTCTGCAATACTCCTTGTGTAGTTAGGAGGTGTGCCTTGGAAGGATGTTGTGTGGAAGACACATTGGCATTCTATCACTTTACTAAGACAAAAAGATCTAACCCAGCAGACCCTCAATCAGTATTGCTTAGAGTAGCAAACCTAGATGTAGTTTCACGCCAGCTTCCCCTCTGTGACATGCAGAGCTGTTCCCTGGGGACAAGAAAAGCAAGACCTAGTGAGGGGAAGGGATCTGACTGAGACCCTATAGCTCAGCGGAGCAATTAGATCCCAGGCCCATTGTTGTTGTGTGTCTTGTGCAAGCAACACAGCCTGCCTCCCCCTCACCTTCTGTCACCCGCTTGGTGCCTGTTCTCCTTCAGGTCTCAGCTCACTGACACTTTCATAAGAAACCTTCTCTGACCTTTAAGTTAATGACCCTCTTATGTAGCCTCGTAGCACCATGTACCTCTTCTCCATAACCTTTAGCACAGTTGTAACTTACATTTCTTTCTAATTCTTTGATTAATGCATACCTCCTGTTTTAGACTATGATCTCCGCAAGGGCCAGGTCATGTCTAGTTTGTTTTGATTTATTTTGCTCCACTTTTAGGTTCCCAGTAGCTAGCAGAATAGATAATTTAGAGTGAGTATTTACTATTCATTTGGTGAATGAATTTATTAATGAATTGGATGGATGGATGGATGGATGGATGACTCTGGAAACAGTGATGTTGAACATGACATGTGCTACCTCCGTGGTCCCTTCCCATTCTAACCACCATTGGTCCTGGCATTTCCTATCCAAGGCCATCGTGCTATTCTGCTGCTGATAGAGAATTGAGGAGGTGTTTGAAAGACTGTCATAGAGGAGAGAGAGAGAGAGAGAGAGAGAGAGGGAGAGGGAGAGGGAGAGGGAGAGGGAGAGAGAGACAGGAGTGAATGCAGGTCTGACAAAGAGAAACGCAGGACACATTTGTCATCTCAGTGTAGAATGGAACCCCTTCTCTGTCCACACTGTAGAAGCCTGGAATGGGTCACCCCAGAAGTAATCTAGCACAGGGTTTTGTAAAAGAACTCAAGTATGGATTAGAAGATCTCTAGGGCCCTTATTTTAGATTCGACGATTTCATAAAATGTATTACCTATGTAATAGTACTTGTCAAGACATCACTCCTGTATTCTAGCTGAGAATATTACAGATAGAGGAAGAGCACCCTGCCAACCACATTCCTATTGTGGCCCCGCCCCCTCTCCCATTCACTGTTTGTCAAGAGATGACACTATTAACAAGACCCAGAGTGTCAGTTAAGGGATTTGCCAAATACCAATGTCATTGGTATGTATATAAATTTCTCTTTGCTAATGTGAAATTCTTGCAAAATAAACTGACCTCGAGTCTTAGCCTATTCCACCCACTAGTCACTACAGAAATAAAAGCTATCCAGCCTAACACAGTCATGGGTAATTCTGCTCCTGAATAATGGAGCTGAGGAGAGATTATAATGCACTTTCTGGACGGGCAGCTGCTAGCACCAGATGGGCGACATGGTAGAGTGGAACATCTTCATAGTCCTCTGTTGTTTGGGGAGATGAGATCTCAGGATAGCGAGGGCTGGCCTCTTTATACAGTGAAACTGCTTGGAGTAAGGTCATTTACTTTTCAAAGGATTCCTATAGGGACCTGGTCCTCGACCCAATTGTTTGCAGCTGGTTGTTTAATAATGGATTTTTTTGGCTGAGGTTTCTTATCCAAAAATATCAGGCAGTCCTCTGTGACACCCCACACACACACCAGGCCACCTCCTGGCCACCATATCTGTACCCTCTGAACACGCGGACTGCTGGTGTGAACCAGCCACCTCTCCTTGGACTTGTCCAAGCTTGCTCACAGTTCCTTCTGTGCCCTTTGCAGAAATAGTCTTTCCTCTTTTCCATGTATCCACGTACCAAATTCATGCCTGGTCCTTGCAGCCCCAGTCCAAGTGGCATCCACTTGTGAAACTCTTCTGATCTGTCAAGAGCAGGGCAACCAACCCCTGCACGTGCCATGGGGAAGCCAGCTTGGTCCTGTGTGTGAGACACCTTCCCTCCCCTGCTGGGTCAGGCGACCTGAAAACAGGTCCCCAGGGCCTTCAGACCTGGAATGTGCATCCAGCAACTCTTTGTTTACATGAAAGGGAGAAGTCCAGGGGCTGCTCCTACTACCTGTATCAGTTGGGTTTTTTGGCAGCAAGAATGTGTACTTTGCCCTTCGCCTGTCAAAACCCTATTTGTACTGTAATATCTAGATATAATCTCATCTCCTCTGCAGTCTGTTCTGACCTCTGAGTTGCTTTGGGTTTTTGCCATTTATATAACATTCAGCATTAATAGCTTCTTCCTGTTAGCTATCTTTTCATGTAAGAATGTCTTAAAACCCAAGTAGACATTGATAGTCTTGTGTCACTTAATCACAGGGGCACATTCTGAGAAGTACATTGTCAGGAAACTTTGTTATTGTGCACACACTATAGAGTATGATTACACAAACCACGACGGCCTGATGTCAGCCGGTGAGATTATCTTCTGGGACCACTCTTGTGTTGTAGCCCATCACTGACTGAGCCATCGTCAGAGTAATCATCCTTTCTGTTACTTTTTCTCACTCGACCACAGTGTCATGCACAGGCCAGCCACTCCATGAATATTCATGTATTGATAAAGCGATTCGTATACCTGAGTGTATCCCCCGCAGTGTGTACCTCAGCAGAGAATAAGTAATTGCTGATCAGTTGGCTGCCCAGAATAGATGATGGCTGATCAGTTGACCACATTGGGAAGATAATACTTCACCTGCCACACATCTGCCATTCTGTAACCTGACTCATCCACCAAAGTGTCAACAGACTTGGGAAGCTGCCTCCTAACACAGTTAAAGTTAGCTCTGTTGACTTTGGCTCTGCAACTCTGAGCCAGAGAGAAAAATAAAATCTCTTCCAAATTTTCCACACAACTGAAAAGCACAGAGCTTTGGAAATCTGTGCAAAAATGAAACATTACTTCAAGTTTATTAGAAATGTAAGAGAATCATTTGGAAGGCAGCAGAACAATTGAAAAGAATTTGTTGACTATGACCAAACCCTACCATTGCAGTCTAGGGATGGGGTGGGGGTAAAAATCATTTGTATGAAACTCACGGCACCTTGGTTTCCCAGAGAATGGAACCGTGGGGCTGTTTCACTGGGGAGGACGGAAACCAACCATGCCACCCACTGTCCGCAGCCTGCCTGTGCACGTCATGATCTGGTGTTTGCTTTGTCTCCAGTTTTTAATACAATGTGAGTTCCTAACTTCTATTCCATTAATAGTCCACTATGTTACTTGGGCCAACCCTCCCCTTCATTTCCTATGTGTGGCAAAATATAAACACCATGAAGTTTGCCACATCCGCCCATTTTAAACATTTTAAGCATCAGTGGCACTGAGTTCTTTCACTTTGTTGTCCAGCCATCCCCACCACCCGTCTCCAGAGCTGTCTCATCTCCCCAAATGAAATCTCTGTCCCACTGAGCAATTCCCCATCCCTCACCCCCACCCCAGCCCAACCCATGGCATTCCCCCTTCTACTTCCTGTCTCTGTGAGACTGACTACCTCTAGGCACACCATGTGAGTGGCACCGTTGAGTATTTGTCCTCAAGTTTCATCCACATTGTTGCATGTGCTGTCATGAATGATTTGTCTCTAGAGACCCGGAAGTTGAAGTTCAGATCATTGTCTCCAGCCACTCAGCTCTTTCTGTGTGGGCCAAAGTGGAGGCATTTAGCACCTTTAGCTACATAAATAATACTACCAGCTATTAACTAAGTGCCAGAACTACATGAAAACTTTACATATTCTTTTCATTCAGTCTTTTCCAAAGCCCTCTCCGTTTATTACCTGTATTGTGGAGTGAGCACCTGGATCAGAGACTACGAACCAGCTCAGATCCTGTGGCTGAGGAGTAGTACTCAGCGAAACTGAGCGACGCCATCAGAGTTTCCCCCCGCAGCTAGTTCCGTGCACCCACACACAGAAGGCCCAGGATGAAGTCCACCCTGCAGGGGGCGGGACAGGAGCTCCCTCCTCCTGCAGAGCTTGGCAGGAGATACGCTCTCAGAGAGCCAGAAGTGCCAGGGAGAGCTGGCAGTGAAACCTGGGGTGCTTTGAAACCCCCAGAGGACTTGGCGAGCGCTTGAAGTTAGAACGCTCTTCTGGTCTGCAGAGCATGTGTCTCTGAGGAACGCTCCTGTGATGTGGAGCCTGCGCGGCCTGGAGTGGTCCAGCTACACGCTCTCTCCCCACCTGGCCTGCCTCTTGGGAGGCCTGCACCCGAGTCGTCTTTCCCAAGGCGCTCACTGTCAGAGGAGCCATCTGGCCTGGTTTCTTGTGACTGACTCCAAGGAACAGAATCCCTCTAGGAGGAAGTTGCAGTGGTGAAAAGCAGCTGCCAGGCTCGCTCTCTGTGAAGGCAGGAGATGAGCTCAGCACAGCCCCTGGGAGGGCGGGTCATAGACACAGCGTCCTGAGCTCCGGAGCGGAGAGGGAGACAGAGCCTCACAGTTGGGTGCTGTGTGGATGGGTGGGAAGGAAGGGAGCCGCTGGAGGGGCCAGGCCTGTGCAGTGTCTGCTGAGCCCTGGAGAGCCGCCGGCTGGGCTGCGGGGTGGCCCCCTTGATCCACCAGCCACGCCCCACTCCGCCTGCCAAGCAGCTGGCTTCTTTGCTCCCTCGCCCCAAGACAGCACCTTGGGCTCGGCCCCAGCCCCTCCCCTGCATCCAGCAGGCTCACCCCTGGCCTCTGAGCCCATTCTTGGGATGCTGGGGCCGGAAGGAGCCGAGGAGCCGGTGTGGTCCGGACTCAGCCAGGCGTCACCGGGGCCTGGACCGGACCCTGGACCGGACCCTGGATCCCTGCACCCACACCAGCTCCTTCCTCTTGTGCACCCACGCTGCCTCTTTCTCAGGAAACAGCACCAAGCGTCTCCACCTCCTCACCAGCACTCGCTTAGGGCTTTCTGATAACCACCATCTTAACTGGGGTGAGATGGAACCTCATTGTAGTTTTGAGTTGCCTTTCCTGGGTGGCTAATGATTTTGAGCATTTTTTAATGTTAATCCAAAGGAAAATAAAACACTTACTTAAAGAAAGAAGAAAATCCCAGAGCAGTTCACTAGGAAAAGTGAAAAAGAGTTATCAGACCCTAAGTGTTATCCAAATTTCATTTTCTTCTCTTCCCTTTTGGCTTTTTAAAATTGGGAAACTAAAGGGGGAGAAAATAATTTACTTAGTTTCCAGATCACTTATTAAATTGTTCCCAACTCTGAGCAATAATTCATTACTCTCCTGGTGTTTGCAGCAAAAGTTAACAGTTCATGTTCCATAGGAAGGAAGCTCCAGTTATACTTGGACCGAGGTTAGGGTCTAAACCTGGAAAAACAGGCTAAAAGAAAAAATTAAACTAAACAGCTGGGGATGTAGCTGGGTACAAAGGCCCTGAGTTCAATTTCTAGTAGCACAAAAATTAATAAATTAAAGGAAAAAAAGCACAAAAAATATAACCCCTTTACCCGCAAAGTTTTATTCTTTTCTCCAGAAAGCCTCAGGGGTAAAGAAGGAAGACGGGCAAACTAGCAGGTACCGTGGCTCCTTC
Source organism: Heterocephalus glaber (assembly GCF_053883595.1). Classification (NCBI taxonomy): domain Eukaryota; kingdom Metazoa; phylum Chordata; class Mammalia; order Rodentia; family Bathyergidae; genus Heterocephalus; species Heterocephalus glaber. The sequence continues at coordinate 6,047,019 of NW_028258315.1, forward strand.
TTATCCATGGTTTTGCTTTTCTTGGTTTTAGTTATATGAGGTCAACCACTGCCCAAAAATATTAAGTGGGAAATTCCAGAAATGAACAATTTACAAGTTTTAAATTACACATGATTCTGACTAGTGTGATGAGATCTCAAGCCACCCTGGTGTGTCATAGCCAGGTGTGAATTATCCTTTGTCCAGTGTATCCATGGTATGGATGCTACCCCTCAATTTATCACTTAGTAGCCTTCTAAATCATCTGGTTGCCTCTATGGTACCGCAGTGCTTATGTTCAGGTAATGCTTATTTTATTCTTAATGGCACCAAGCTCAAGATTTTAATTGTTTATTGTTATAATTGTCCTATTTATTATCGTTAATCTCTCACTGTGCCTAATTTATAAATGAGACTTCATCATAGGTATGAATGTGTAGGGAAAAGTATAGAATCTATAAGATTTGCCGCTGTCCATTGTGGCATCCACTGGGGGGGTCTTGGATTGTGTCTCCCACAGAGAAGAGGGGATGACTGTCTGGAGCATGTACTTGGGCACCCCAGTGCCCCTCAACCTCCCTTACCCAGTCTTCACAAACCCTGGGAACCCTGGGAAGTTGTTGGCCTCTGCTACAGGTGAGGCCACTGAGGCACAAAAGGTTACATGAACTGCTCCACAACTGACAGGCAGCAAAGCACAGAGTGGGAGCTGGAACCAGGTCTCTACCTGCACAGTCAGGCTCTTCTCCCTGCACCGCGCTCTGTCAGCTGTGTTCTGAGGAGGGGGCACAGCATCACGGCCTCTCTACCCCATGCCTCTGGTGCCGCTGGTGGCCCCGCCACCCCTGAATGGACCCCCGGCCCTGCCTCATGGTGTCCGCTGCAGGCTCCAGACCATAGGCCAGAGGCACTCAGACGAGAGGGAGCTGGGGAGCTCAGCTCTGGCACCCCGCAAATGGGACCTCCCCCTCACAGCCCCTTCCCCCCACTGAGTAATCCCCGCGAGAACAGGGCTGTGTGCAGCGACTCTGGTCGTGCGTGGTCTATTCTGGGAGGTGTCAAACACGCCATCCAAGAACACGAAGTAGCTGCTCTGCCACAGATGGAGAAGCAGACTATTGTGGGTGCTGTAGGAGCTGGGTTGGGGCTGGATCGAGAAGAAGGGTTTTATTTCCAGTTCAGAGCCTGTCTGGTTGCCAGGGTGAGCCGAGTGGTTGTGTAAGGGAGGCGTCCCTCCCTTGCTAGCACTCTGCCCCAGGCTCCTTCCACCCCATGGGCTCAGGGGCCTCGATCCTCACAGAGAGCCCCTCGCCGGCACTTCGCCCCAGGGACGGTGAGTCTGCGTGGTACTTTTGGTAATTGTTCGTTTTGTCTCTTAGCAAGAAAAACAAGAAAGAATTGGGAAGGGATCGCTTTTATTTTTGTTTTGTTTCAAAATGTTTATCGCTCAGCTTTTTAAAATGTAAACGGAAATTTTTATTGGCACTCAAATGTACATGTTCTGGGGTCCAGCATGGGGTTGAATACCTGGGTACTCACATCATGATAAGAGCAGGGCACCAAGCACATCCATTACCTCAAACATCTGTCATTCAAAACCTTCTCTGAGCAGTGCTAAAACAGTCAGTTCATTGTTTTGGACCGTAATCACCCTGCTGTGCAACAAGTCCCCCGAACTCCTTCCTCCTGTCTGACTGTAACTCTGTACTGGTGACAAGTTCCACCTCCATATGATATGTTTTCCTGTGCCTGGCTTATTTCATTTAACATATGTCCTCCATATTCATCAGTGAACAATGACAGAATTTATCTTTTTCAAGGCTGAATAATATTCCTGTGTGTGTGTGTGTGTGTGTGTGTGTGTGTAAATAGATACATCCTGTTGTCCTCATTCATCCACTAATGGGAACTCAGGTGACTCTGTATGTTGGCTGCTGTGAACGGTGAATGGGAGTGCAGGTGTCTCTTCGACACCCTGATATCATTTCCTTGGACATATACCCAGGAGCGAGATTGCTGGACCCCGTTTAAGCAGTAATAATTTTGACAGTCCTTGCTGGTGCAGACCGGACCAATCTCAGCGCCCCTGTGTCCTGTGTTTGGTCTAAAGTTCTAGTTTGGGAGGAGGATGCACCCCAGAGGCCTCCTGCTGGCTCCCTTTGCTGTCTCTGCCACACGGGCAGCCTCCGTCACCCTGCTGCCAGTCTCTGCCACTCGGGTTGTGTCTGTTTCCCAAGCCAGGCCTCCTCTCGAGGGAAACAGGGGAAACAGTTCCCCAGCACAGCACTCCGGGCTCGTTCAGAGCCAGCATGGATGGGTGTGGCCATCCCAGGCCGGCATTCTCCTGGAAGGGAGCCCCCTTCACAAGCAGGATGACCTGAGTTCCTCCTTTGGCTCCTGTAGTGCCTGGCACCATACTGGGCACACAGCACTGTGTCAGTGCCCGTGACAAGCATCCGGGGGAGAGCAGGTCTCAGGCACCACTGTCCACCCTCCGCCAGCCCCAACAGTGAGACAGAAGGTGAGAGGGGACCCCAGAGAGCACCGTGGCCAACTGCCAGGGGCCCCCAAACTCTGGGGACAGTCAGGTCTTCCCATAGGTGTGAGTGGTGGCCCGGGCCAGCCACACCTGCAGCCCACTTGTTCAAGGCTGTGGCATGACTACAGGCCAGGTTTTGTCTGACCTGCCCAAGACCACGTGGCCTGTCCTGGCCAGCTCAGAAGTGGGTGATGTCCCTGAGGGGATCTGCCTGGGTTCCACTTGCTTTGCCCCATCTCTGAGAGGAGAAAGGAAGGTCTGGGGTTAGTATTACAGCCACAGAAAAATCCCTGTGGCTGTGAAGTTGAGCAGGCCTCTCACGACACAAGAAAAATAAGCGCTGGAGAGGGCGTGTCGGGTCCTTGACCACTCAGCCATAAGAGGCAGCTTGGGGAGGGGCTGGGCTTGCTGGCTGGCTCTGGCGCCCTGGTCTTTCTGATTAGATCAGCAACTGCCTGGTGGGTAGTAGGCCCTGCTGCTGTCTCCACACTTCTCAGAACGACCCAGATCTTCCCTGGGAGCTGAGTCACTACTGTTAAGCTGAGGCTGAAGTCACTGTCGGCACAGCACGCGTGTGACATGCATGGTCTGTGTGGCATGATCATCCGTGTGCTTCCCACGGCCTGCAGGGGTGCCAAGTGTGTCCCTTACGAACACGGGTATTTTCTGTGCCCTGGACAAGGTGGAGGCAGGCTGGCATTGTCACCTGGGAGCCCGGGAAAGCCCTGAGCTCCATCATACCTCCTGCCTGCTAAATCAGACCCTCTAGGGCTTGGCCAGGAAATCAGGTCTGTGGAAAGTGTGCTTCCCAGGGGACTTGGAGGCACCGAGCCCAGCAGGAACCAGCAGTCTTGATTATTCAAGCTAACAAGTCGTCACTGTCACCTGAAGCATTGCAGGGCACTCTGTAATGAGATGGGGGGAAGCCTGGCTCCCGGCTTGGTGCTCCGCTGTGGTTGATCCCAGGAGGCATTCCAGCTCCCATGAGTGCAGACACGCCTGTCACTCACCCACCTGCGTTCTGTCTCCTCTCCAGGACACACAGGACCAGCCACTGTTATCGCATCACCTACCGCCACATGGAGCGGACGCTGTCCCAGAGGGAGGTCAGCCACGTCCACCGGGACATCCAGGCCGCCGCGGTGCAGCAGCTGGGGGTGGAGGGCCGCTTTTGACGTCACCACGCTGGACCCCAGGGTCTTTGGAAAGAGGAAAAGATGCTCTTTGAAAGCTGGAGCATCAAGCATCTTCTGCTAGATGGGAACTTGTAGAAAATAAAGGGTTACTCCTGAGAAAGTGTCACATGCATTCACCTTACTCTGGGGGAGGGAAAGGAGAAAAGAACAAATGCCCCCTTTCTTCCCTGCTAGACATGCTTTGGCCCTTGGCTCTCAGCATGGTTAATTGGTCCTGGGATCTATTAAGCACCAGCCTGGTTTTGTACCTGACAGGCTCTCCCCTCGGTAACAAGCACAGCTGCACGGAGGGACGCTGAGATGCAGCTCTGGTGGCCGAGGTGTGACTCACGGGCACCGTGTTTACACAGACACAGGGTTTGTGGCAGCCCTGGTAGAGCAGGTCTACTGGCACCCTCTCCTCGGCAGCTCAGGTGATCATTAGTATTTTTTTGGCAGTATTTTTTTTTAAACTGCAGTGCGTACATAATTTTTTAAACATTTTTTAAATGCTGATACAACTTAATCGACTGCAGTGTGGCATAAATATGTACACTAGGAGACCACAGTCTTCACAGGGCTTGCTTCATGGCACCATTCACTGTACTGCAGTAGCCTGGAACCGAACTTGTGGTATCTCCACACTGTGCCTGTGCAGGGAGCCTTGGGAATCAGCTCTGTGTCTTCTGGCCTTCTCTTCTTTGTTCTGCAAAGAGCAGGCTTCAAAGAGGACACCCAGACTTCCCTTGAATGTGAAGGGAGCCACACCCCTGAGCCAGGCTAGACATCTATTAGCTGTGGATGAACTGTGGCTGGGAATCAGGTCCGGCCTCAGGGTGTGACCCAGCTGCTTCTGCCCTGCCACAGAGGAAAAGTGTGAGGGCTGCCAGTCCGGGAGGTTCCAGACGGCCAGGTCCTCCGTGTCCTTCCTGTTCTGCTCCCAGCAGGAGGCCTCTGCATGGGAAGGCGACCTTTAAGGAAGAATATGGGGCTTTGATGTTCCCCTTTTCCATCCGGCACTTTGTAGTCTGCCTGCTTCACTCATGACCAGTTTTAATAATCAGGTTTGCTCCCTGGTAAGATGCTGGAAGCTGATGGGGGCTTGTGAATGCTGGGATAAATATTTGATGAGCAGTGGCCATTATCAGCGAGCACTTGGGGTTGAGCAGTGCTTTTCAGAGGGAAGGAATGGCTTTAATAGCATCTTATCATGTCGTTAATGTGGTCCTTGCCCTTGGATTTCCAAGGGAATTCAGGAGGCCGCACACCAAGCCGGGAACCAAAGCCCTGTCCAGGGTCCTGGGACCCTGGCTCGATCCCTCCAGCAGGTGGATCTGTGTGGGACACGGGATGAGACCAGTCATTGCTTCCCCAGTGTCCTTCATCAGCATCCACACCATTCATGCCCAGCCCCAGGCTGCAATTTTGGATGACAACTTCATCCCCATGGCCAGTTAGGCATTTATTATTTTTCTGTCATGCAACAAACCAGGTGGGCACCGTGGGAAAACCCTGGCACCACCCAAGGCCCCCAGCTTGAGCAAATATCTGTCAGATACAGGACTCCTGCCCAGCCTGATCATGGGGTCTTTAACAGGCTGACACTCAGGAGGGTCCCCAGAGGCCTTTCTCAACCCCCCCCAATATCTGTGAGAGCCAATCGACTGTTACCCAAATTTCCCCAGTAAGGGAACAGAGGTCTAAAGAAATCCCGGGACTTGGTGTTGTATATAACCAGGAGGCGACGGGCTCAAGCCTGTGACCTCCAAATTAGTAGTGTCTGCCTGAGCAGAAGCTAGCTGGATGCGGGTCTGGGCCCCCCGGCTGCTTGCCAGGCCTCTGCATGTGTCCATGAGAACCCAGCCCCTGAGGGTCCCAGCCTGCCCCTGGCATCTGTGGTGGGAATGGACCTGTCCCACCACCTGGGAGCTGGGGATCGTCCAGCTCTCCATGTTTTCATTGATTTTCACAGGGAATAAACAGTAAGGAGGAAAAGGAGAGGTGAGGTGATCCCTCGTATGAACAAACAGTCACTTGCAGCTCAAGACAGCAGCTCAGTCCTGGAGCCTCCATGCCCTCCTTGTCAATGGGGTGAGACAGTCAGTCCTGATGACCAACCGGACTGGCCCGAGAGCTGCCCAGGGATTGGTATAGTGGGGTGCCTCTGGGTGCATCGTGGGGCAGAACCTAGGGACTATATTGTAGCCCCAGGCCCCTCTTCTCTGGCTCTTCCCCCATGCTCTGCCTCCCAGCCACCATGAGGTGAGCAACTTTGCTCCGCCACACCCTTCCACTGTGGTGTCTGCCTCGCAGCCAACCAGGGACTGAAACTGTGAGCTGGATCAAACCTCTGCACCTTTCACTCGGGGGTGTCTGGTATTTTGTCCCAGCAGTGGGAGAGCTGCCTGCACCAGGGATTCTGACTGCCTGCTTCGGAGGCTTGTGAGGACTGTGGGGCACAGACCTGGCACCCAAGGAGCCACTGGTAAGGGGTTGGCTCTGAGCTCTGAGGTCACTGGTTATTACTGAGGGAGAGAATGAGGAACCCCTGATCTGTGAGGACCAGAACAGATCTCGGGGGCACCCACACCTCCTCCTAACCTGTACGGCCTACCAGGGACACGGTCAGGTAGGATTGTAGAGCCAGGCTGAGAAGTGGGGTTTCCAGAGTGCTTTCCTAGCTCCACATGGCGCCACACATCCTGAACATGTCCCTGTGTGGACAGCCACCTACAGCTGCACCACACAAAGGGGCAGGAACACTCCACGAGGTGCTGGCCCCTCTGGGAAAGCTGGCCAGGCTGTGCCAGGGGCCCTTGAGTGTGATGCAGAGAAGTGTCCCAGCGCCCCATCACCTGGTTCCTCAGGATGTAGTGGCCCATGAGGGTTTTCCTCCACGCAAAGGTGGTCTACAAGCCCACATCCTGAGCTGGACACCCTGCACATGCCCCTGTCCCTGTGCAGGCCTGTCCACAGGTCATGAGAGAGGTCAGGGCTTCTGGTGACACCTGCGACAAGAGGAAGAGCAGTTCTCGAACACTCACATGCACGCCTACACCCTCCGAGGGCAGCCTCTGTGCTCCCCAAAGATCCCGCACTGGGGGACCAAAGGAATGGAAAGAATGGAAGGGGCAAGAGCCACTGTGGGTTCCTGCTCTGCTGTGGGCAGGAGGCTGCCTGTGGCTCTGTGAACGGCATCGCTGAGGCCCTTAGCTGTCCTGAGTCATCGTGTCGCAGGTGGACCCAGAGAAAGGAAGCCTGACGGTCTCAGGAAATTCAGGGTGACCCGAGTCACACCTTCAGTCACTTCCTGTCACTTCCGCAGCCAGACAGGACTGTCCCCTCCTGCCTGCTCTCATCCCTCCCCTGTCCACCTGCCTCCTGCCCAGCCCCTGGAAGAGACAGCCTGACCTGCCCTAATTCCCACCTGGGCGATGGACTTAGGCCTGGTCACTGGCTCACCTCGCCGGATGAGGGAAGCAGTAGCCGGCAGAGGACTGTCCCTGGCTGGGGCGGCAGGCCAGGTCCTGTCAGCAAGCACCAATCCCCCCAGGACCTGGTGGGCACAGGCCGCAGGGCCTGCTAATAGCACAGGAGGAGCAGCTCCAGGAGTCGGACGCAGAGACCCCCAGGGGAAGCAGAGCGCCATGGGCTCCCTGCCTCACGCCCTCGGCTGGTCTCGCCAGCCCTACTGTGCGCTGGCTGTGCTTCGGTGGCCTGGTGGCCTCGCCTATGCCAGGATCTCCACGAACTGACCCCAGGCTGGGCCAGGGGCTGTGGACACCCGCGGTTCTGCCCTCCGTGGGACTGGGGCTTAACAGGATCACATGAGCATGTTTGCAGGAGGAGAGCGGGCAGCCTCTGAGCTGTGGAGATCTCGTGGGCTTTGGAGCTGGGCAGACACAGGTTCAGTTGGGGTGCTGGGCGCCACCACATCTGCAGGGAGTGGGGCCGGATGGGCATAAGGGCAGCTGACATTGCGTGTGCCGAAGCTGCCAGCACTGGGCCTGGTGAGGGGATAGTGGAGGAGAAAGGAAATCTAGGTGTGCTTTCCCAGAGGGCCACGCTCTCCATGGAGCGCACTGCAAGCCAGGAAGCTTCTGGAAAACTGTGGCACCCCAGGTACCCCAGAAAATCTGACCTGGAAGGACCTAAGAGGTCACTTCGTCCTGCAGCCCCATTTTAGAGATGAATTGCTGAGGCACACTGAAGGGAAATTGCTTGCTAATGTTGGGATGATTTCATCGAAACAGTCCAGGCTAGCTTAAGCAATTATCTCATAGAATCAGAAGCCTAGAGGAGCCAGGGCTGGCTTTGGGGTCCCAACCTGTCACTGTGACCCCAGGCTCTTCCCGTTTTTCTGTTCTGTTACCTCTATGTTGGATCTGGCTTCTCCCCTTGGTTGGAAAAGGGCTGCAGCATCAAGCTATATATTCTCAGGCCACAACCTTCAAAACCTGGAAAGAAAAAAAGCAGGAAGTTGTAGTTTCTCTTCACAAATTTACCCTGGGGAAAACATTTCTCATCCTTCCCTTTCAGTCCCCTTGGCAGTATTGGACCCCATTCCAGGTCTGGTACCTTTCCTAAATGACGAGCTCCGCCATGTGCCACCTTCTCACAGAACAAGGCCTTACAGGCAGAGTGCAGTGAGGGCAGGGGTAGTGGGCTGGGTCAGCCAAAGCTTGGGGTCCAGCTGAGCAGTGTGTGCAGAGGCCGGGACAGCTGGACGAGCTTTCTTTGGCTTCTGTTTCTTGGAGAGATGGAGCCAGGCTGGGGCCAGTGGAGCAGCTCAGGAATGTGAAGGAGCCCTCCCCATCCCCAAGACCTTCCCACCTGGGCCCGGCAGAGAGGGCAGTGACCTAGGGATGAAAGAGCCCAATGATGCGCCCTGCAGAGCTGCACTTCCGGAAGCATGTTTACTCACTGCCAGGGCTTTCCTTCAAGTGTTTTAAGCTCTTTACAAACATTAATTTATTTACAGCCATAACTCATAGTGAGGTAGATGGCAAATATGCTTTCCAGGCCCCGGTGAGGCGGAGGGGCTGGTTCACATGCATACACAAACCTGCAGGGCCTTACTCTGCTGGGACCTGGAACCAAAATGCTAAGCCCTTTGCCACTTTCCCAAGCTAAATGTCAAGGCAGCAATTACAGTTGACCTGAAGGCTCGGAGGCCTGGGCCAGCCAGGCCTCAGGATGCCTCGGTGGCTCTGCATGCCAGGCCCAGGTGTTAGGAAGAGACAGTGAGATATGGACTGGGGAGAGGAGGAGCCAGGCAGGACTTGTCCCCGGCTTCCTGATCCTCTGATCACCAAGGAGTTCCATGGGATTTCTCTCCCCAAGGACCTCGTGTTTTAAGGCATTTTCATCTCCCAGACAGCTGCATTTGTTGCAGAATAACTTATCCACTTTCCCATCTTAAAAATTGTTCACAGATATGTGTAGCTGCCACCTGAGTCTCTGATCAGCAGGGATAGTCCTTTTTACCACCCAGGGACAGGGACAGGGGGTTTAATCCTTGCCCAAAGCAAAGAAACCTGACACTGAGTAGCCTGAGCAGCTTCTCAGTGGGAAGGTGGAGGTTTTCATTACATTTTGTGAAATGGTCAAAATAGCTCTCAGGCCCTGTCACCAGTCCATGGGGTCCCCTGGCTCCAGGGACCCATTTTGGGAACCACCACCACTCTGCGTCATGCAGGACTTTGATGCAGAGGGAATCTGTGTCCTGGAGTCTTGCCAAACTGTTAAAGGTTTACAGCTGGGATGGGCCCCATGGCAACCAGGAGCCTTGGCAAACCATTTGATCACCAGTGCCTCAGTTTCCCCAGCAGTAAAAGAAGACTGAGATATTAGGGTCCTTCACTGGAAAGAGCAGAAACAAACTCTGTTCACATCAAGCAGAAAATAATGTATTAGAAGGATGCTGGGGAAAACAGTGCAGCATTTCTTCAGTAAGTTAAACACAGAATGACTCCAAGGCCAGCAATTCCACTCCTCGGTGTGTCTGTCTCCCCAGTGAACAGGGTCCAAACAAGAACCAGTACATGAGTGTTCCAATCAGGTCTCTTCACGGGTGACAAAAGCAAGCAATCCACAGATGAATGGACTAACAGAGTATGGTCTGGACCCACAATGGGCTGATGTGCAGCCATAAACACAGCAGAGCACAGGCTTCCCCTACAAAACGAATGAACGTCATGCTAAGTGAGGAGGACAGATGAGAGTGATGGCTCCATTCATATGAAATCTGCAAAACAGGCACAGTGATAAGATATCGATCTGCACTTGCCAAGGACTGTGGGGGAAGGGAGGAATGGAAAGGGACTCCACGGGCACCAGGATAGAGGAAACACCAAACACCACTGGATGGTGCATTTGAGAATAGCTAGAAGGATCAATTTTATGTTGTGCATCTTTTACATGGTCATTTAAAAAGAAAAAACATAGTTGAGGCTGCTAATAGCAAAAAGGGCCTCCGAAGAGGGCTGGATGCAGCCCCCATGCTGACCCCAGGGGCTCTGTTGCCTTCTTCGGCCACCACAGGTCCTGGGGCTGCAGGAGCTCATGGAAGATGCATCCCAGTGGGGAGGCCAGGCCACATCCTGCCCCACGATGCCAGGCAGGGGGAGCAGGGCGTCCCTGGTGTCCGATCTTTCACTGCGGGACTGAGGCTCTGCCTACTGCTAGGAGCGGAGGGAGGGAGGCAGTACAGAGAGACCAAGCCTAAACTGCCTGGCACTCTGCCCCTGCTGTGCACTGCAGCATTGAGAGTCAGGGCTGCTCTTTAGGGTCCTAGTCCAAGGCCTCTTTTCCCTTATCTGTGACCCTGACACCCCCACCACAGGAGCCCATTATTCAAACACAATTGCTCTCTCATTTTCCCAATCTGGAGGTTTTGAAACTTTGAACAAGAGGACAATAGCAGCTGGTCATTCATCTGGCAGACACTAATCCTTGCCTCCGGCTCCATTCTCAGTGATCGGTTTTGCAGCTCAAGGTGAGGGCCTGGTTGGCATCCCGTGGAAGTCAATCACAGTGAGAAGGTGACCAGGTGGGGCGGCGCTGTGGGGACCCGGTCCGCTCTCCAGGCTGGGTGACTGAGCCTTGTCCCAAAGGCAAGAAATACCACATGGTCTGGAATATCACAGCCCTGTGAAATATCACAGCCCTGACCTCCAAAGCAGCACTTCTAGAAGGAAATGGAAGTGAAAGGAATGGATAAGGTCAGAGTTAGGGTTTCTCTTTTTAAAGTTCAATGTTGAAGTAAAGTTTAACAGTCAGAAAAGCTGAAAAACAGCACAAGACTCTCCCGTTCACCTTTACTCAAACTCATCAGTTGTTTACCATTTTATCCCATTTAATTCGCCATTCTCTCCCCCTCCCTCGTTTGTCTCTCTCTGTGCTATTTTACCTCTAAAGTCTCTCGAGTTTATTCCCTAAGAAGAAGAAAAATCTTGTAGATAACCTCAGTGTATTTATTAAAATTTAATACTGATAGAAAATGATTGTCTAATCCTCAGTCCCCATTTAAAGTTCATCCCGGGTCCCGATAATGTCCATGAAGGCTACTTGTGGTTTTCAAGACGCCAATGGATCTCTAGTTTAATTCTGCTCGATGTCACCTTCTGCAAAGTCCTGCCTCTGTTTCTGGTCCCCTGCTCCATCCCCTCGGCGCTTTGGTCGCCCCTTCCCGCAGGTTCCCTGGACCGGACCGGCCCTGTGCGGGGCAGCTCGGTGTGTGCAGGGCCTTAGACCTGAAGGGCAGGGCCGCCTTCCCGCCTGCCCGTCCGGTCCCTTTTCAGGCCAACGGGGAATCCCTCCTCATCTCCTCCAAGCCCTCAAGGCAGTGAGACGTCCTACATCCCTTTCCACACTAGGCCGGCGGAAGCAGGACAAGATCCCTTCCACAAGGACCTCACGCTCCTCCAGCTTCCGCCTTCGCTTCTCCACTTCCGGTGCCCTCAAAGAATCCTTTAAAAAGTGTTGTTTTGTTTTTAGTCAGGCAGGTAGCATTCACCTGTAATCGCAGCACTGGAGAGACTGAGGCAGAAGATGCATAATTTGAGCCCAACCTGGGCAACTTAGCAAGACTTTGCCTCAAAAAAGTATCTAATTTTTGGTCCACACGCACACATAATCGTATTTATCCCCCATTCCGTAGTCTGTACTATCAGTCTAAATAGAACAAACGACCCCAATCATGAGCTTTATTTTCAGTTAGATACATCTGACTCAATTATTTGTTTATCTGATTTAATCATTTCATGATCTCTTCTTTGAGGTTCTTTTGGGACTTAATAGAAATAATAAAAAGTTCGCTGAGACTAAACACATATCTGAAATGAACCAACCACCATATGCTTAAACCTATGCATATGTCAGCGAGTGATTCACTAGCGCACAGATATACACACGAGGGAACCTTGTGGAAACACGTCAGCTCATATTTTCTAAAACAATGTTTCAATATTTGACATTGTTCGGTAATGTTCCAGAAGAGCAGCCTACCTGCTTCGGTTGATGTGTTGCTTTGCTGGGGTGACGGTGAGGCAGCATCACAGCCCCAGATTCATTTCCTCCCAGCCTGGGCGACAGTAAGTCCGAGACCAAGGCGTGCACAGGTTGGGTTCTTCTGAGCCTTGGTCCACGTCCGGGAGGTGGCTGTCCTCGTTCTGTGTCCTCCCTGTTGCCCTTCCTGTTGTCGGTGCCCTATGCTCCTGTTCGTAGCTGGACCCCAGTCATCTTGGGTTAGGGTCCACCTTCCATGGCTTCATTTTTGTCTCTGAATATGGTCTCTTTCTGGGGTACCTGGGCGAGGGCTTCCCCGCGTGAGACCCAGGGAAGGGAGTTCAGCCCAGGGTGAACAGACGGCCCCATCAGCCCTCTGAGCTTAGTGCATGTTACGGTATAATCTGCATGTTCCCTGGAAGTCTCAGGCATCATAGGTGGGACCTCTGAGGTTTTGGTTTTGTTTTGTTTTGTTTTGTTTGATTGCTTTGAGTTTTTTCTTACGACTTTTAGATTCATTTCTTTTTCTGTCTTTTTTTAATTAGTGCACGTTTGCAGTACATGATGTTTACACTCCGCATACGGAGTTGGTACATGGACAGAGCACACCTCAATTCCTTCTGTCACCCCTTCCCTTCCCCCTCTCCCTCTCTCTCCATCTTTTCATCCCTTCTCATATGAGAAAAATTTCTCTCCCTCCTTCCTGTCATCCATCTTTTATTTTGTTTCATATTTATATTTTGGGTTTCTCATATACGAGAAACCATGTGATATTTAAACTTGTGGTTTATCATTTAACATCGTGATCGCAAGGTGCATCCAATCTCCTACAAATTACTCCAGTTTGTCCTTCTTTATGGCAGAGTAGTATTCCGCTGTGTGGAATATGCTACCACATTTTCTTTATTCATTCATCTGTTGATAAATAGGCCACTTCCAAGATTTAACAATTATGAATTGCACTGCTATAAACATGAGTATGCATGTATCACTGTAGTATGATGTCTTTAACTCCTTTGGGAAGATACCTAGAAGGGGAATATTTGATTAATAGAATTTCTAGTTTTAGTTTTCTGAGGACTCTCCGTGCTGATTTCCATAGTGGCTGTACTAGCTTACACTGATCATCTGTGGTACTTTTGGGAGGTGATTGGATCACTGGGGCCTACAGCTCACTTGCTGTGGGAAGTGGAGTTTGGCTGACGGGAAGAGGTGGGTCCTTGGGGGCGTGGCCTAGAAGGACTTATCTCCCTGCCCAGCTCCTCCCTTGGCGCTCTCCCCGCCTCCTGCATGCCACATGAGCAGCTCTCCTCAGCCAACCCCCTGTGCCGGGCCACCCTGCGGTGCAGCCAGCTAACTGTGGACCGAAATCTCTACAAACTGAGCCGCAATCAGTCTTTCTTCTCTGGAGTTGTGGGTGTCAGGTACTGTGTCTCGGCGACCGGAAAGTGACCGAGACAGTAAAGTCATGGACACTTCACCTAACAAGAGCAGACCTGTCTCCATTTTAACCCAGCCCCAACAGCGGCGTAGACTCTGACCAGGAGACCTTTTCAGGGTGCTGGAGGGCCACGGGGAGACCTCATCCCGATGACCCGTGATGCCCTGGCGGTGCCCGACAAGCACCAGGGTGAAGGTGCACCTGTGGCTCAGCACCGCTGACCAACACCCACTGTGCCCGCTTCCTTAGTGAAAATCTTAGCAATCGGGGACACAGCAACCAGCCAAATGGCACAAATAGCCAGATGATGAAAAGACCCCTTATTCCATCATTTTAAAAAAGTGAGGTTTATTTACTGTAGCATTTGAATTAATTATTTTCCCCACTGGCTTTATTAATATGTAATTGATGAATACAAATTGTATATATTTGCAGTGAACAATGTGGTATTCTGATGTGTGTGAACACTGTGAAATGACTTCATTCACATTAATTAGCACATCCCTCCCTTCTCAGTTATCGTGTGTGTGTGTGTGTGCGTGCGTGTGTGTGTGCATGTGCTCGCGTGTGTGTAGGGAGAACGTTTAAAATCAATAGTCCCTTAGCAGTTTTCAAGTATTGGATATATTATTATTAGCCACGGCATTGTGATGTGTAATAAATCTCTCTAACTTACACCTCCTGTGTGACTGGAATTTTGCACCTTCTGGATCACATCTCCCCATTTCTCCATCTCCTCTCTGGTCTCTGACAACCACCACCCTAGCTCTATTTCTATAAATTCAACTTTTTAGATCCCACTAAGTGAGCTCATGGAGCCTTTGTCAGTGTCTGGCTTACTTCACCTAGCATAATGTCCTCCTGCTTCATCCCTAGTCTCACAATTGACAGAACTTCCTTCTCTTTAGGGCTGAATAGTATTCCATCAGGGACTGTCTGTCATTCACATTTTCTTTACCCATTCACCTGTCAGCAAGCCCTTAGACTGACTCCATGTTTCCACATCTTGGCTATTGTGAAGGACACTGTAGCCAGCAGGAGAGTGCAGACATCCTTTCAATATATCTATATCTGTATCTCCCAAAGAGGAACTGCTGGATCACGTGGCAGTCTGAGTTTTACTTTTTCCATGAGGGTCCATACTATTTTCCACACTGGCTGTACTAATTTACACCCCTCCAACAGTGTACAAGGACCCTCTTGCTCCCCATCTTTGCTAATACTTGCTATCTCTTGTCTGTTTGATGTTGGCCACTCTAACAGATGTGAAGTGATAGATCATTTCTGTTTTAATTTGCATATTCTTGCAGACTAGTGATTCATATACCTGTTGGTTACTTGTACATCTTTTTTGGGAAAATGTCCATTCAGAGTTTTTGTCTATTTTTAAACTGGGTTTTCCCTATTTTATTACTTGAATTTATTTCATATTTTGGATATTAATCCCTTACTGGATATATAGTTTGCAGATGTTTTCTTCTGCTCAGCAGTGTCTCTTGGCACATGTTCTGGTCAAAAAAGTGTCTCTTCAGTTGATACTGAAACTGAGACCCAGGAGAAAGCTCCAGAGGAATGGAAGATAGGATGTAGACCAAGGGCATGAAGATGAAGAAGAGAAGGGACGTCGCTGAAATTCAGTCAGTGTTGACCCCAGAAGAAAGGAGCCCAGGAGTGACAGCACCACGAGGCCAAAGACGAGGGTTTGGGCCGACTGTCTGTAGCCTTTTCACAGGCGAGGAGTCTGAACTTCAATCTCAGAGATGGGAAGCCCCTGAGAGATTCACTCCTGCTGCCCGGGTGGAGTGGGATAAAGGGTAGGGGCGGTGGCGGAGTGGGATCCTGTGGAGGGGGCTGCAGTCCTGGACGTCAGAGGTCGTGATGATCAGGACTGGGGAAGTGACGGAGGGAGGGAGAAGTGGGAAGAGTCGAGATGGGTCAGTTGAGTGCAAAGAACAAAGAGGGGTGGGGTCAAGGAGGACACGTGGGTTTTGTGGTGTGAGCAGGTAGAGTAACTGGAAGTATATAACCTTGGGGTGAGAGTACATGAAGGGCGACATCAAGAAACTTATTGGACAGAGTTAAACAGGCCAGAGAGACTTTAAACAAGACTATTCCGGCAAGGGAGAGAGATTGAGCTCAACTCCAAATACCACAGGGGTAGCTGGGGCTTTGCAGGTAGGATGACGTGGAAAATTGCTAAGAGGGACTTGGCTAGGTGTCAAGGAAAGGGAGATTTTGCTAAAGTGGCTTGGCAGTATTCTCGGGCACCTGAGCTCAGGGGCCAAAGATGAGAAATCATCCAGAAGAGGCCTCAGAAAGGCTACACTGCTTTGGTCAAGTTTGCTCTGGAAAGGAGAGGACTGAGGCTCTGCCATGGCTTTGTTAGGATGGAGATATCTAAGAGGGAGGGTGATACGAATAGCAACCTGCACACTGGAGCTCAGTGGAGAGCTCTGGGCTGCATAGAAACACATGGGTATCAGGGTAATGATGGCTTTGGGAAGCCAGGGCCACCCTCACACTGACGGTGATGTTGAGTCTGACAGGGCACTTCTGAATGCTCCTTGGAAGACTCCAGCACAATGAGCAAGGAGACAGGTGGAAACTTAATCAGGACAAATGCCTTGAAAAGAAATGAAACTCTCGTCTTCCTCTACTGTTGACTTCTAGTGTAATAGTACTTAAATATGATTATAGAACTAGGTATATGGGCTAGGGATGTAGCTCAGTGGTATAGAATGTACTTAGTATGTGTGAGGCCCTGGGTTCAAATACCAGCATCAAAAACAACAACAAAAAAGAGCTAAGTATAAATGCTGACTTAGTTCAAGCTGCTGTAACAAGTGGCTGTGGACTAGGTGGCTCATAAGCAGCATAAAGTTATTTCTAATAACCTTGAAGTCGCAGCAAGGATAAGAGGGTCTCCAGGAAATGAGAAAGAGGTTGCATGGGAGGCAGCATTCAAAATAAAAATAAATAATTAGCATTTTGCCTAAGGAAACAAAAACAAAATGGGTGTAGAAAGAAGAGTAGGTTTACAGCTCTGGTAAAAAGAGATACTTTTTCAAATTTGAAAAAGTTCAACTTCTAATCTTTGTTGACTCACTTGACCCTAATCCCACCCCTAACAGGTCAAGCACAACAAATGAACAAGTGAACAAACACCTAGGGAAGAGAACTTTTGAATACAAAGCTGCACCGAGTAATGATGTTTTGGCCAGTGATGGATCATGTAACGAAGTTGGTCCTATAAAATTGCAATGGAGTTGAAAAATTTTTATCACTTAGTATTTCTACTATATCTTTTCTGTGTTTAGATATGATGAGATACACAAATAGTGTTGTGTTCCAGTATGCAGTAGAGTCACAAGCTGTACAGGTTGGTAGATTAGGAGCAGCAGGCTCTACCATACAATCTAGACATGTGGTTGGCTCTCCCATCTCAGTCTGCATAAGTACCCTCTGTGGTGTTCACATAGCACGAAATTGCCAAACAATGTGGTTGTCAGGAAGTGTCGCTGAAGTGATGCATGGCTGTGGTTATGATGTTGGTTTGTATTTGAAGAAGCTAAGGATATTAGTCATTTTGTTAGTTAACAAAGCAGAAAGGTACTGGCCTAACACAATGGCTACTACTACTTTGTTCATTCCCTTTTAGCTCTTTGTCCTATAGCTATCTTTTTTACTTACTACGTGTGTTGGTCTACTTTCCATTACTGTGACAAATAGCTCAGAAAAATCAATGTAATAATAGAAAATATTTATTTTATTTCACAGTTTTGGAGGTGTCAGTCCATGGTTGGTTAGCCCATTGCTTCTGGACTGGTGGTAAGGCAGAACATCATGGCGAAAGCATGAAGTAGAGTAAACTGCTTATCCCATAGTGGCCAGGAAGCAAAGAGAGAGAGGAAGGGATTGGGATCCTAATACTGTACTCCATCAAGGCCATGCCCCCAGTGACTTCACTTCCTCCTAGTAGGTCCCACCCCCCTAAAGTCTCTACTATCCCCCAGCAGCACCCAGGGCTGGGGACCAAACCTGTAACACATGAACCTCAGGGGACAATTACCTAACCCACAGCACTGTTTGTATAATTCTGTATTCTTTTAAAACTTAAGACTGCAAGATGTGGCCACCTATTGTTAGTTACAATTGTTGACTGCATAATAATCTATTGCCTGAACATACCACAACTTACATAATCATCCTATTATTTTATATGTAAGTTGCTGTCAGTAGAATAAAAAACCCCTGCATAAAGTGAACATCCTCATGCATACATCTTTTCTTATCTTGTGGATTAGTTTGCTTGGGCTAGATTCCCAGGTGGAAATTTCAGAGTCAAGGGTGCTGTTTTATTTTATTTTTAAAAAATGTTTATGATGATCTAAGCAGAGATTTGAGCATAAAATAGGACGAAAAGAGGCAGCTGTGCAACAGACACTAATGAGCTAATTTAAAAATCCTGAGGGAGAACCAGAGACTGTCTCCCCAGCCCGTGTTGCCTTCGGAACACAGGGTGTTGGTGCTTGTCTTTTGGACCCTTTCTTGATGCCTCCAAGCAAAGCTTCGGAGAACTGAGAACCAGCAGAAGTGCTGGGCTCAGATCCGGGGGCTGCAGCAGCTGCCGCCCCTGACAGACAAGAGTCACCAAGGAAGGCTCTGAGTCTGAGTCTGGCCTCTGCCCCAGGTTAACAGTCCTGGAGCTGAGGACATCAGGACGGCTGGCTCGATAGAATTAGTGCAAAACAGGGAGAAGAGAGACAGTGACTTTAAAAGACAGTCTCACTGTTAACCTCAGGAATCAGCACAACCCAGAGAACATTCTGGTCCTTTCCTTTTCCCATATGACTCCGTGGTTTGATCTTTTCTCTGAGGTGCATTTATTTTCATTTTTACTTTAATAAAATAGAACCACCCATGTGTGCCATTGCATCTAATTACATGCAGGCTGTGGGCATCCAGAGCCTCTGTCGACTGAGCTCACGGCCCCTGCTCGGTGCCTCACTGAGGCGTCACAGGGCAATTATCAGGTTGTGTAGAGACTGGGAACAGGGCGCTCACACTCACCACTGACTCCGGGCCCGACTGTATCGCTGCCAGGCGCATTGCAGTGCGACTTCCAGGACCTAGGAACATCTCCCAGCTGCTCACAGAAGGCTTGCTCTGGAGCTTCAGTCACCTTCCTGTACTGCTTTCCACACCTCTGCTGGCTTTTCTCAGCCTTCAAGGCCAGCCTCAGGAAGCCTGGGAACTGGACTCCTAGCTGGGTCACTGCCATTTGCTGGGACCTTACAAGACCACACTTTCGGGTGCTACTGTTTCCTGCCAGGCACATTGTCTCTTTGCAGCCACAAACCAGTAGTAGCCTTCTCACAGCTCTGGGCTCACCAGACAGGACAGCAGAACTTAGCAATTAATGTTAGGTAGCAAGTGTGACTCACAGCCCACGAACTGGTCATACAGAACTATGGACCTTTTCATGTTTTCTAGAACGCATTTTCCAACTTTGAACTTCCATTCAACATAGTGTTGTGTCTGGGATTTCTCCCTTTCCCCAGGGTTGGCCTAGAAGTACTGGATTGAACAAAGCACTATTGTTCTTTGGTTATTAGTACAGCTAGAATGCTTCTGAGGTGCCCATGGTGGGTGCCTGGCCATTTTTGTGCACACTGTGGACAAAAAAAAATTCAATGTGTCTGCCTGTGATCCAGTCAGCCTGGGCACTTCATATGGCTTTTTCCTATCTGGAGTTAATCACTTCTTTAAGAGACATGCCTGAGTTTGGGGATGCCAGAAATGGTAGGGGCTTTTCTTTGAAACCTTTTGTGTTAATCAGCTTTCTGTAACTGTGACAAACACCTAAGATAAATAGACGTAAAGATGGGAAAGGTTCTTTGCTCAAAGTTTTGGTAGTTTCAGCCCATGGTCAGTTGGCCCATTGGTTTAGGGTTGGTAAGAAGGCAGCACATCACGGTGAAGGTATATGAAGGAGGAAGCTGCTCACCTTATGGTGTCCAGGGATGGAAAGAGAGAAAGGAGACACAGGAAGGGGCTAGGGTCCAAAACCCCCTGGAAGGACGTGCTTCCAAAGACCCAGTTTCCTTTCACTAGGGCCACCTCTTAACGGTTCCTCCACTTGCCAATAGCTCCACAGGCTGGGAACCAAGCCTTTAGACATGGGCCTTGGGGGACACTCATCCAAACCACAGTACCTATGCAATTCCTTCTTCTTTTTTGTTTCTGCAAGGTGCTCTGTAAATTCCCCCTTTCTCAGGGTTTAGAGTTTCTTAGAAAATAAAGAAGTCAGAAGTGAGTTACATAGTTACTTGGTTTGCAGACTTCAACACACACCTGCTCTCATTTTCCCTCCCTCCCTTTCTTCTTCTTCCTCCTCCTCCTCCTCTTTCTTCCCCTTCTCCTCCTCCTTCTTCCCCTTCTTCCCCCATTAATATCTTAAAACAGCACCCTGTCAAATTGCCCCCTTGCAAATCCTCTCTCCCCATAAAGAAAAGGTTTCTCTCAACCATCATCTCAGTAAGATAGAGCCTGTGTCTGCCCCAAGCTGAATTCCCCGGTGTTAACAATCTCTACCCGTAGAGCAGCACCTGGCCCTGTTGGTGACGTGTTCTGCAGCTCTCCTGGGAGTGGAGAAGCAGACATGCACACCGGGTGGACTGTGGTTACCCAGCAGATAAGGGACGGGGGCAGGTCTGGCTACATGGCCCTGACCTAGATGAGGGAAAGGCCGGCCTCCTTCACACAATTCCCTCTTCCTGTGTTCTCTATGTGAACAAAAGTAAACTGAGGCACGGAGATGGGCCTAGAGGGTGTCTCTGAAGGGACCTCAAGGAAGACTGGGGTTGGGGCATGGAACAGGCGGTTGGGGTTGGTTAGGCTGCCCATCCCTAACGTGATATGAGGCACATCAAAGATTTTCCTGGCTCTTGGAGAAGCCACCTGGCATTGTGATGGCAGATCTCTATGCTAAAGTTTCAATGGAATCCAGCAGTGCATAGGTATTACAGCACGTTGTGGCCAGGTTTAGCTTATCCCAGGAAGGCAGAGGTGGTTTAGGAGGAGAAATCAGTAAGACAGAACCATGTTGAAAGGTAAAAAGCAGCACCTGGGGTATTCACAGCAGCGTTCCTTCAGGCAAACAAACTGCAAACATTTTAAATGTTCATTAGTAGAACAATGGATACAGGAGACTTCGTACAGTCTTATGAGGGAGTACTGTGCACCAGCAACAACGCATGCATGTCCTATGTCATATTTTCATTAACATGCATGACTCTCAAAAATGCAATGGATGAAGTAAGAAAAGCAAGTTGTGAGAGAGTGCATATGTCAAGATTCAATGCTAACAAGTATAAAACATGAAAAACCATATTACATATCGTGTAGAGCTGCAAACTTATGTATAATGCTATAGTGAAGAGCGTGGTGATTACAACCTAATTGCACCGTTGTGTTGATGTGTTTGTTGGGACTGACACCCAGAGAGTGTCACACGTACTGGTGATGTTTTATTTCTTCCATTAGGTGGTGGATGTGTGGTAGTTCATTGAGTTATTCTATACATATAGTGCACACCTTAAATATTTCACAATACTTTCAAATAAATAGAGAGTTAGCTGTGGAAGGAAAAACAAAAAGAAGAGGCAATAAGGGAAACTATTATCTGGATTTATTTTTGATCTATGAAGATGAATGAGGTAAGAATCTTGGTAGAATGGAAAATGTCATTTTAGGATTCATAGTGCTGGGAATATAAACACATTTCGGGAACAAACTTTTTAAAAGCAAAAAAATATATAGAAAGAGTTACATTCACAGAGGATCTCATTTATATTCTTAATATTCAAGTCCAAGGGAAGTAAAATCCAGGCAGCCAGCACCACTGAGGTGTCATCTGAAGATGTCCCTACCAGGGCCTTAAGCCAGGCTCAATTTTTACCAGGCCCCCTTTAGAAAATGAAAGTGGGTGCTATGGCTTGGGTGTGATTTGTCCCCAAGGTTCGTGTGCAGAGCTTGGTCCTCAGTAAACAGTGCTGAGAGAGAGCTGGGGCCTCCTGGGGGTAGTGTGGTCGTTGGTGGTTAGTTCCCGGGTGCTTCCCATGCAAGGGGCGCCTCTCCTCTCAGAGGAGTGGGTGCAGGGCCAGGAGTCCTGCTGGAGAGGCTGGAGGGGACGCAGAGGTGGTTCTTCGCTGTGCCTCACTTTGGGCAGGACAAATCAGGTCACCCTCAGCCATGAGGGCCAGTCCAGGCAAGATGCTGCTGGAGCCCCCTCGAGAGCGCTTTAACGCCCTTGTTCTGGGATCGGGTTAGTTACTGCAGGAGTGGGCTGCGGATCGAAGGATGAGCTGGCAAAGTCCTCTGACTCGTGTGCTCTCTTGCATCAATGATGGCACCACGAAAGCCCTCACCAAGTGCCAGAGCCCTGCTTTCAGACCTCCCAGCCTCAGGAATCATGAGCTAAATAAACATGTATTGTTTATAAACTACCCAGTCTGGGGCATTCTGTTAGAGCAGAGGGTAACTAAGGTGATTTCCTGTGTCCTTGGGGATGCTGCAGCATCCAAGATGCCTCCACTCTAGCTCTAGGTCCCTGTAAGGCTGGGCTTGTACTGTGAAGCCACAGGAGAGGGAGGAGGCACCCCTCATTCTAGTGCCTGCTGAGCTCCCACCCTGCACCTGGAGGCCTGGCCCTCACCTGGGCACAGGGAGTGGGGCACCTGCCTTCCTGACAAATCCAGACTCCCGTCATGCTTGCCTCTTGTCTTCAGACAGACAGACAGATCAAATGAATGAGTGGGCAAACAGAGTTCCATTCGCTCTTTCTTTCCACATATTCATTTATAATCAATATAGTAACAGTCAAGGGAAAAATACACAGAGCCTCTACCACTCCTGCTACCTCAGGAAATTTTCTTAACTTTCTAGCTTTTCCCTCTCACTTGATTAAAAATATATATTTTAACCCACTAGATGATGTATGTAAAGTGTCCAACATATAGTAGATTCCTCTAAATGATACTTAATGACATTGTTACTACTTCTATGCCCACCCCAGGAATAAATAGACGGATCATCCCAAATTGCTCTAAGGAAACTGTGTTAGTCAGCTCTCCATGGCTGGGACAAAATACCCAAGAATAACAGCTTAAAGGAGAAAGGTTTATTTTGGCTCATGGTTTAAGAGAATTCAGTCCATGGTTAACTGATGCCATTATTGTCATTATTGTGGTCCAGCGAACATCATGGTGGTAGGAATGCTCACCTTATAGTGGCCAGGGAACAGCGTGCATGCACATGAGAGAGAGAGAGAGAGAGAGAGAGAGAGAGAGAGAGAGACAGGCTTACTTCCTCCAACTAGGTCCTACCTCCTACACCTGGCAACTATCCATTCAATTATGAATCTATCAACAGATTAAACCACAGACGAGGATCCAATCACCTTTCCTAAGACCCCACCTCTGAATATTGCTGCATTAGGAACTAAGCCTTCAGTATGTGAGCTTTTGGGGGACATTCCATATGCAAACCCTAATTGAAACAAACATTCCACTAAGTCTGTGCCTTTCGCTTCCAGATGTCCCAGGAACAGGTGTGTCTTGGGGAGATGTGTGGAGCTGTCCATGTTCAGGCACTCCAGGAGCTGCCATGGACTTGCCCTACAGTGCAGTAATGTTCTGAAACCTCTCAACCCAGGGTGGGTGCTGGGATGACCTTGCTCCAGGAGTGGCTAGGCTTCTCTTCCACCCAGTTCAGCACAATCGATGTGGAGACCTCTAGCTTCTCAGTGGTATCCCCTACTCTTCCCACCCATGGAGACCTGGCAGGCATGGAAAGATGGGAGAAGAGCAGAGCAAGGGGCCATGGTCGTGCACTCCCAGACAGCGAGTGATGGTGGCATCTGTTGTAGAAAGAGGAGATGAGCATGTCAGGGAGATGCTTGAACTGTGCTTGGAAGCCCATGGCACAGAGATGGAAGGCAGCGAGGACTCCAAATGAGCAAATGTTTGGGAGTGAGGGTGCCAGAACAAAACTGCCTGCGCGGTTGTCCCGGTCCCTGTTCCACTCAAGTCACACATGTGCTAAGAGGCTTTTGGCTCCATGCGACTGGTAGACATTGGCTGACAGATTTGGGATCTGATAAGAGGCTGTTGATTTCATTCGTATGTGCAGTGTCGGAGATGAATTTTAACAGTTAAAATTGAGAAGGAAAAAATATAAAAATGAAAGCCCCAGAACTTTGCCAATATTGCAACACTGGCTGTTTCTTGTAAGGGATTTCTTGAAACTGTCAAGTGCCAGAGCCAGGGGAGCATATTTATAAGGGGCTTTGCCGTCAGGTGCCTTCTAGGGGAGCCAAGAGGTGCACGCAGAGCAGAAACAAAGGGAGGTGTCCATGGGGGTGGCTGGCCCTTGGGAGCTATGAGCGTCACTCTCCTTGAGGTCCTGCTTTCCTCCTGTGTGCAGAGTCATCCTCCTGGGAAGGCTGGGAGCTACCCCTTTTGTAGCCTCCATCCTGAGGGCACCATGGATCTGCCCACAAAACCGAGAGCGATGATGATGATGGTTAATAATTGTCCTCCACAAAAAGGGTGTGTTAGTTTGGAAGTCACGCAAGCCAAAAGGGTGACAGCGTCTGTGAAGTGAGGCAGAGGCCCAGGCAGCCTCTATGAGCCAGCCTGCTGCCCCGGGTCTTGCTTTCTCTAGGTGTCAGTCGCCTTTCCATTGCTGTGACAAGATGTGTAAGGTAATCAGCCGAAAAGATGAAAGGTTTGTTTTGGTGTGTGGCTTCAGAGGTTTCGGTCCATAGTCGCATGGCCTTGTTGCTTTGGACCTGTTGCGGCCCAGTGCATCATGGTGCGAGTGTGTGGTAGAGAAAGCTGTTCACCTGGTGGCAGCCAGGAAGCAGGAAGACTGACAAGAAGGGGCCAGGTTGACCAGCTCCCCTCAAGGCCACACCCCAGTGACCTCACTTCCTTCCACTAGGCTGGGAATGGAACTTTCAACATATGGGCCCCTGGAGGATGCTCCAGATCCAAACTATATCACTCTCCAAGTTGCATTTGGTTCAACACAGATTCTATTTCCCTCCTAGGAGCCACTAGGAGATAAGATAGGAAACACAATCCCTTATATTCAGAAAGTTTATACATTTTTTTATAGTGCAGAAGCCTATTTTTCTTTATTAAAATCATGAATGCACCACATCTGATTCCCTGCCATTTCCATTTTTTTTGTTCAGTGTCTCTTTTCTCGATTTGAGAGTCTGCATATTCCTCCTCTTCCTTCTTGCTCAGATGACGAAGAACACACATTAAAGCTCTTCCTCCTTTAACAGCCTGTGGTCTGGATAAGAAGGTGGCTACTCTAGGCATTGTTTGAAGTATTTGATGAAATATTTCCTCTGTTTTATTTTCTGGCTCATCTGCATTTTTCCCCTTCTTTATGGTAATTTGAACCTGGTATTTTTTCTCAATCCAATGCTGAATCTGTTTACTCTTTGTGTCCAAGTCACGTTGTCCAATATTTGAAGAAAAGGTCAGTTACTTTGTCACGGTTGGTCCAGTTTTGGGTTTGGCCTTTTCCTGCTCCCTGAGTTTTAGGCGCTCCTGGTGGCTCTGCATGCCCGTCATGAGCCGGTACTCTGGGGGCTCTGCACGGGCGCTCACTAGGTGTATTAGAAGATGTTTTGGTAAATACATGGTTCAAAAGACAGTGCCAGCACCATTGTCCCTGGCTGCTTCTGCCCCAAGGCTGACCTCTTTACTTCATGCAAAGTGTTTTAGTGCTGTTGAAGACACCCAGGATGGCAGGAAGAAGAAACCAAATGATAGGACTTTGACTAACACTGGAAGGAAAATCCATGCTCCAATTATTCGAGTCTTTGATGAGAAGGGCAGTGATT
Organism: Heterocephalus glaber; assembly: GCF_053883595.1. Classification (NCBI taxonomy): domain Eukaryota; kingdom Metazoa; phylum Chordata; class Mammalia; order Rodentia; family Bathyergidae; genus Heterocephalus; species Heterocephalus glaber. The sequence continues at coordinate 6,072,584 of NW_028258315.1, forward strand.
TGGGAAACATGCACCGGGCAGATGTGATTCGACTCATGGATGAGCTTTATACATTTTCAAGGTGTTTCCGAAGCATCCTGTCTGGCCTTCATTCCCTTCCAGGATGGTAGCCAGCCCGGGATGTTTGGACTAACTGGGAGATGAAGTGAAGACCATAGGGTTGTTAGTAGAAGGTTTCTGACTTTGGAGCTGAAGCCTTTCCATTGTACCCCAGTGGTCTCCCTCTAAGTGAGAAGAAGCCCAGGTTCCCTGCCAAGAATGAGAATCACTCCCAGCCCAAGTTACGCCCAGTGTACTCGCCAGCGCTGGTGACATCTCAGGATGTGAGAGCTCCCTGCATCATGAGACCCCTCACTGCTCTGTGAACTCAGTGCCTGGCCCCTTGAATCCTATATGCAGACCACTTTATAGAATGGACAGGTCACAGTGACCAGTCCCCTCTCATCCTTGCAGGAGGACCCTCCCCTTCTAACGCTGCTACTAGAATGAGCACTTGGTGCTTTTTAGGAACAGTTTGGGCCTAAGAAATGCATGACCTCATTCTTAGGAGACACATGAAGTCTTGAAATTGTAACCCAAAGTATGTTTTTTCCAAGAACTAAAGCTCCCTAAACTGTGTCGAGGAGGGCAGCCTTAAGGTGGAGGCTTTAGTATGGGCTTTTCATGGATTCTTGTCCTTTGTTCTTAGGGACCACCAAGAGCTTGGTGACTGTGGCTGGTGGGGCCCCCACACACCCAGCCTCTGTCCCAGGCAGTGTGCAGACTGGCTTGGGTTGGTTGCAAGAGTAAGGACCCGGCCACCGTCCTGCACTCTGGTGGAGAGCAAGGCTGCAGCAAGCCCCCTGCAGAGCCCCTCTAAAAACACCTGTGTAGGAAGTGTCCCTCTTCTCAGCCCTGTGCCCCATGCCACCCTTTGCTCTGCTGTGTCCTGCCAAACTTGCTCCCAGGAAGAGGCACAGCGAAGCTCTTCTGGGTGCATAGCTCCTCACACTGCATATGATCACTCCCAGGAACATCAGCCACCTAACACCAAGGAAGAGATGGCAAGGGAGAAGACTTCTAGGTCACATGGAGCTGTGGAGTGCTCTTGGCATTGGGGGATTCCCAACAATTTAGGGGTCCTGTTCATTGCAAAAGTCCCCTCTAGAGCTGGTCAGTATGGACCTGGAAGTGAAGGTTGACTAGAGGGAGAAGTTTATGCCAACATTTCCCTCAATGACACTGTTGCCACCATGCCAACCAGTAACAGACTTCATTATTTCATGTTTATCAAGATAGACATGATTAGAATCTTTAGAAGATGTATCTCTCCAGTTTTACGAATTGAAAGCTCAATACTCTGAATCATGTGGAAGGACCCTTAATCATGTTAAATTATGCAACTACTTGGGGAGGGGGACTGGGTATAATATGTGCCTGTAGTTTATTTATATTGTGGGTTTCTCATAAGACAAACCATGTGATATTTAAGCTTGTGTCTGATTTATTTCACTTAACATTGTGGTCTCAAGGTGCATCCAAATTCCTACAAATGACTCAAGTTTATCCTTCTTTTTGGCAGAATGGTACTCTACTGTGTATACATACTGCATTTTCTTTAGCCATTCCTCTGCTTATGGACATCTAGGCCACTTCCAAGATTTAGCTATTATGAATTGTGCTGCTATAAACATGGGTATGCATGGATCACTGTAATATGATGTCTTTAACTCTTTTGGGAAGATACCTAGAAGGGGAACAGCTGGGTCAAACAGAATTGAAATTTGTGGGGTTCCGAAGGCCACATGCTGAGCCACTGCTTTCTGTAGATGAGATGGGATGATATGTGGATGTCTGGTGTGATGAGCATTCATTAGGGGTGTCTTGTAAGGGAAGCGCTGTGCTGGCTTCTCTTCAGATGGCATTAGGCGTTTCCTACTCCCCATCTCTCCCCTCCATTGTGGCCTCCCCCACCCCTCTGTTTAGCTCCCTGATCTCCCTGGCTCTGCGTACCCCATTTCCACCTGCCCCTCCCCCCACCCCAGGCTACCTCTGAAGGACAGGTGTCTTCACCAGGAAGCAGTTGCTCTCAGATGGCAGGAATCACCTCCAAATACATCAGATGTCCCCAGGGTTAAGGCAGACATCTTCTTTGGTCAGTCCCTGTGCGTGTGGCTTCACCACCATTTCCCCTGCCTGGGAGCATCTTGGATCCACCAAATTCAAACCCAAAAGAAAAGCAAGTGGCAGAGTGCAGAGTAGTCAATGTCTTGCATGCAGAAGGCTGTGGGGTGGGGGCAGATGACAGAGGGAAGTGTGAGTAGAAGAGACCCTTTCTCCTACATGTCCTCCTCCCCTTGTCTGGCCTTCTCTTTTCTCAGCCTCTCATTGATTGGAAATCTGGAGAGGGTCCTTGCAGTGGGTACTAAGTACATTGACATGGCAAAGCAATCTCCAGAACTCCTTCATCTTCAGAAATGGAAATTCTGCATCCATCCAACCATAACTCCCCATGGTTCCCTCCTCCAGCTCCTGGGAACCACCAGTATTTTCAGTATATGACCACTCTCAGTATCTCATATAAATGGAATCATACACATTGGTCTTTTTTTTACCGGATGATTTCACCTTCCTAATGCCCTCAAGTTTCATCCTTGTAACATGTGTCACACGTTCCTTCCTTTTACAAGCTGAATAATATCCATATATCATCTGATCTATCATCTATTTATCATCACACACACAGACACACACACACACACACACACTTTGTTCATCCATTCATCCTTCAGTGGCCATTGAGTGGCTTCCATATTTTGACTATTGTGAATAATGCTGGGTTATTCACCCACTACAACTGGATATACAGCCAAAGTAATTGAACTTAGTATGTTGAAGATATATTTGCCCACCATGTTTACTGCAGCACTATTCACAACAGCCAAGATATGGAATCAACATAAATGCCTATCGATCAGTGAGTGGATAAAGCAAATGATAAATGTATAAGTTTTTTTTCTGTGTGTGTATGTAAAATGGGTGTCTCAGTCACCTTCCTTATTACTGGAACAAAATATTCAACACCTGCCACTTAAAGAAGGCCCAGAACAGGTCCCCAGATGGCCCTTTTTCAGCAGGGTGCCCTGGGGCTCTCTTCTCAAAGCAAAGTCTTTCATTCTTCATATTTGGATTCTTGAGCCAACAAAGGATGAGGCCTTGCTGATTCTTCTGATGCCCTCAAGACATCTTTTCTATGATCCTAATACAAAGCACTTGGCATCTTTTTAATACTAATCTTTTCAGCAACCAAGGTTTCCTGATCTAAAATTTTACAGTTCCCAACTTTACATTAATTTCCTTTCTAGGGAAGCTGAAAACTTCTAAAATTACTTGCTAGTGCCATTTGTTCCTGATTCTCAACATAGAAGTGGCTGAAAGGCTGCAATAGTACCCAGGCCACAGCCTGAAAGTTGGGCTGCTTTGAAATTTCCTGTGCAATATTAGTTAGTCGGCCATCCTTAGTCTATGTCTCCTACAAAGTCTCAGAACATAAGCAAATGATAGACAAATTCTCTGCCACAGCATAACACACATGGCCTGGAATCCAATGGCCAATGAAGTACTTGCTTTTAACTGAATCCTCCTGAACCTGATCCTTAGTGTTTGGCCTTTTATCAGGTTCTGGTCTTCTGAGCTCTGACCAGAATTTTCCATCAAGCTTGGCTTATAGCATTCTAGGGCTGCTTCAGCTGACATCTCAAAACCTTTCTAAACTCCTCCCACAAACCAGTTCCAAAGGCCTCTAAATCACATGGTCAAGTATAGTCATGGCAAAGACTCTATTCCAGGTAACATAATTCAATCACCTCCCCCAAACCCCACCTGTGAACACATGTGGCTCCTAGAGGACATCTACATACAAATCATAATAATGGAATACTATTTGGTCCTATAAAGAAGGAAATCCTGTCATTTGTGACAATGTGAATGAGCCTGGAGGGCATTTGCTAAGTGACATAAGCCAGGTCAAAAAAAAAAAAAAAAAAAAAGACATGCCACATCCTCTCATTTATATGTAGAACACAGAAACTCAAACTCATAGAAACAGATACTAGAGTGGTGGTACAAGGATCACCGAGTAGGAGTAAGGAAGATGTTGATCAGAAGATAAAGCTTTTGTTGGGAGCAGTAAGTCCAAGAGAGGTACTGTGCAACGTGACAACTAGAGTTAATAACAATATACTGTGTACTTGAAAATTGTTCAGTCAATTTTAAGTGTTCTCACCACAGAAATAAAGTGTGTGCAGTAACGCAGATGTTGATTAGCTTGATTTAGCCATTCCATAATGTATATATATCAAAACATTATGCTATGCACCATAAATATATACAAATTTTATTTGCTGATTTTTTAAAAATGCAAAATGCAAATGTTATTTCATCTAGACAAAAACAAGAAATCTGAGAGAATGAACTAGCACCAGGACCACCACCACCACCATCTGTGCCCAAGCATGGTGGGCAATGCTGGACCTGTGTGCATGCGTGTGTGTGTGTGTGTGTGTGTGTGTGTGTGCACGCGTGTGTAGCTCCTGGCTCAGCCTCCCTCCTGCCAAGCAGAGAGACAGTGACTCCATTTAATGATCAAGGATCCAGGCTCAGAAGCAGACTCCCAAAGCCCAGTATCCTCAAAGGACTCCATCAAAGGGTACCCAGCAAGGGCAGGAGGCCTGAGCAGAGCCAACATCCCTGGGGAAGGCCTGCTCCACCTTCAGGAAAACAAGACAGGGCCTGGAAGAGATGTCCCCTGGGAAAACAAACTACAGAGGAAGCCACCCTTCTTGGTTTGGGACTGCAAAGAACTTCAAACCAGAGAAATGAAGCCTTGAGTAGAAAGCAGGAGAACCAGAAGCTACTCTCTGACAGGACAACATGAATTTGGCAAGGGGTGGATTAGGCCGAGTGTTATCTGCGGTGATGGAACACAGCAGCCAGTGGTCATGAAATATTTATGAATGGAGAGTGGATGCTGTGTTCTGCAGTGCAGCACAGGGGAAAGCAAAGTTTCAGGAACACTGTGATAGTGAAACCCTCCATTAATTATCGGAAGCAAGCTGGAACGCCAGTTCCTATGGCAACGGGGTCCCCAGTGGATTTTGTGCTTTTTTTTAAGCTGCTCCCATTTACCGTGGTACACTGCATTTGTTTTCCACTGGAGGTTTTGTGCTTATCCTTTGCAAATGAATTCATCCTGTCCTCACAGTGGCTGGAGCTGGGGTGCAGGCACTAGGCCAGGGGCGCCTGGGAAAACTCACAGGTTATGCAACCTGGAGCTAAATGCTCTGTAAGGACATTGGTGGCTGCTGGAACACCTCCACTGGGGCAGGCGTGGAGGGCTGCGCAGGAGGGCTGAAGGGACAGCTAGAAAGCGTGGGTAATGGAGGGCCTATTTCAGCCCCCCATCCGTGGCCCTTGTCATCCAGGCTTGCCCTGGGGAAGAGTCCTTGGGCCAGGTCCGGCCCTTGGGTATTGAGCCCTCTGCAGCCACAGAGGAGTCTAGCTCTTGCACCGGAAGCTCAGGCTGAGTCCTCTGGGGCAGACATGTGGGGAAGAGCAGCAGCCTGGCTTCCTGGGAGCAGCACAGGCTCCTGCACTGTGAGCTGATTCTCCGCCATTAGCTGTCACTCCCTCCCTGCAGAGGGGAGCTCTGTCTGGTGGCTTTAGATGCAGTAGTTGTCCCAGGACTGTCTGGCTGCTCGGACTGCTATTCCCAGGAACGCGTCCGAGCCCCTTTGGGCACAGTGCGGGGAGGTGGGCAGCGGAGTCCTCTGTCTTGCCCTGGTGATGACAAACGGCTCTGGTGACTCAGGGCCCACAGCCTGCTGCCCACACGGGAGAAGGAGAGCCCACGTGTCCTCTCTCAGGCTGCGGCCTGGGGCTGAGGGTGCCCTGCCTCCTCGGTGGCCTCGCAAGGAATGTGCTAGATAGCACAAGATGGAGTCAGTCTTGGGGGGCAGACAGGGCTGGGCTAGCCCCCATAAAGTCCTGCTGCTTTGGAAGTGCTTTTCTGGCTGTGCTGAGCTTTCGGAGTTGTCAGGGGCTCACAAGCAGCATTTGTGTGTAGGACTGGGAGGATGCCCGAGAAGGATTAAGCAGAATTGTGTGTGCATTTCTGTGCGTGCAGTTCCACCCACAGTGGCAGGAACACAGCTCCTCCGTGCGGAACCCATCCGACTCCGAGGAGAGGACGTGTCCTGGAGCATTTAGACTTCATCCTCAGGGCAGACCTCCAAACCCCAAGCCACTTCCTCACTGACATGGTGCCTGGTGCAGGGAGGACAGAGGACGCAGACAACCAGGCGCAGTGACCAGATACGGCCTTTGTGCCATGCACTGCCACACCTTTGTGGTCATCGCCTCTTCCGGCCTGTGCGGGAGGATCAGCTCCTTCACTTCACTGTGAGGAAGCAGAGGTTAGGAGAGGAAGTCACTTCCTAGGCTGCATGGCTTCTGAGAGGCAGGGCTGGGCCCGGAACCTGCTGTCCCTGTCCCCAAAGCCTGTGCCAGCCCCTCACTCACTGCCTGTGCAGGCCTGGGCACTGGGCCAGGCCCCCTTGAGCTCAGCATGAATGTCCAGATGCCGGCGGCGGAGGAACGGCGTGACCTGTGGGTGCACAGGAAGTGTCAGAACTGCCAGGCGGGGCTGCTGGCGTGGGAGTGTGTCCTGCACAGGTTCCTGTGATAGGATGTGGGCCTTGGGAAGGCGATGACGGTCAGGTGGGCTCCTCTCCACGGTCGCACTCCACGTAGCCATGGAGCCCAGCTTCCCTAGCTGGCTGCCCTCCTGCGCTAACCATGGGGCCCATGTGGGGGCCCAACAGGGACCAGGCAGTTATAGCATGGGTTCTCCATGGGGTTCTCTGGCTGCTTTGGGCCGCACACACTGTCCTACTGTGACCCTCAGTCCCGCAAACCCTGACCACACCTGGGGCACAGGGAGAAGAGTGACCCCGCCTTGGGGTTTTCTTTTCTGTTGTTTTTTGAGACAAGGTCTCACTGTGTACTTTGAGCTGATCTGGAGCCCACTGTGTAGCCCAGGCTGGCCTTGAACTCACAGCGACCTTCCTGTCTTGGTCCCCTGCTGGCTGGGATTACAGGTGTGTGCATCACACCTGGCTTGGCCTCTGGGTCTTAACTGGGCTTTGATTTTCTGGCCTGAAGGAAAGCTGAGACCTCAGCAGGGGTCCCAGTGAGCAGCTGTGGGCTCCTTGGGCCACCCCTGCTGCTAGGTGGGAAGGTGCCCTGGGCGTCTCTGGTCACCCCATGTCCGCCTCTGTGGGGGAGCCTGGTTCTCCTCTCTGACTGTAACAACTGTGACCTGGGTACCCCATCAACCTCCCACCCCTCCCCTCCTCTCCGTGCCTCTCCCACTGTCCACCGCCGCTGGAGCCCAGCATGACATTTTCAACTTCTGTTGGATCAATTTTGTTTTTCAGTCCTGGGGATTGAACCCAGGGCCTTTGCACTGAGCTACACCCCCTCTTGGAGTTGTGGTTCCTATGGGAAGAGGCTTTGAGCCCCCCTTTCTAGCCCGTGACCAGGTGGATCCCCAAGTTTCATGGCTGGAAAGTTCTCTGAGCTGAGATGCATGCCTTGCTTCATTTGAAGCTTGGAAATATTCATATTTGTTTCCTTTTGTGTGTGTGTGTGTGTGTGTGTGTGGTGCTGGGGTTGGGATAGAGTCACTCTACCACAAGCCACACCCACAGCTCCTTTCATTTTTTATTTAGAGACATGGTCTTGCTAAATTGCCCATGTGGGATTGAAACTCAAGATCCTCCTGCCTCAGCCTCCCCAAGTGCTGGGTCATGGGCACGTATCACCCTACTCGGCCTCCTGTTTGGTTCCCTAAACACTGGAGTTGAGCCCCTGCATCCCCTGGACATTGTCAAAGTGACCTCCGACCCAGCTGCCCTGAATTTTCACCCCCTGTAAGATCGCAGCTTCTCCACCACCTCGCCCCAGGGCGGGGCACGGGATGAGCAGTTGGGGTTGGCTTTCACGAGGGTCAGCCTGGCTCCCTGGGAGCGAGAACCAGTCCCCAGCCCGACTGCACCCTTGGGCACGGTGCCATCCTGAGGCGGGGACCGACTGTGGGCTGCCTTGCGACCCAGGCCTGTCACCCCACTGTCTGCCCTGCTTCTTCCCCACACTCATCAGAGCGGCGAGGGCAGGCGAGGCCTGCAGAGCGCAGGGCAGGGCTCTGGCCCTCCGAGGGGCGCCGCGGGCGCTGACACCCGACTTACGGAGCCTGAGAAGGTTCGGCCTGGCGAAGCCCCCGGGGTCCCCCTGTCCCTGTGGCCTCACAGAGCGTCCGTGGAGGGCTCTCTCCTCAGCGGGCGTGATGGGCACTGCGCGGAGGGGCAGCCGTGTGCTTGCCCGAGAGGGTCGCAGTGCGAGGCTCCGGCCTGCAGTGAAGACGCCGCGCAGGGGCTGTGGGCCCCCTGGGAAGGGAACGTGGAGGGTGCGGGGAGCCGCTCGGGTGGGACAGGAGCCGGGTGGGACCACTCCGAACCCTGCAAGTGGCCACAGAGGCGGGCCGGGGGTCTCCGGCGTCCACCGAGAGGACGGGCGATCCCAGCTCCAGGAGCACAGGGGGCGCGGCGTGGCCATTGCGTGACCAGCACCGCTGCCATCGAGCGGCTGGGCGAGGCCAGCAACTGCCACAGCCCTCCGAGGAGCCGGGGCCACCTGGCGCCCAGGGCGGCCAGCCGAGCACCTCAGCGTGCTCCTCAGCACCAGGGTGCTGACCCGGTGGTCACTCCGTCCTTTAGGGTGCTCGTCCTTGTGGTCCTTCCCTCGTGTGCGCGCCTGTCCAGGCACTCCTGAAACCAAAATCTGAAATCGCCCGGGGCTTCCTGAATCCTCTAACTCCAAGGAAGCTGGCCTGCAGTGGCGTGTGTGTGACAGAGACAGAGAATCGAGAGGCCTGACTTGCTCAGCTGAGTGACTTTGGGCAAGTCACTTACCCTCTCTGGGCTTGATTCATTGGTAATAAGAGCATTCCAGTTGCTCCACACTCTTGTCAACACTTACTATTTTATGTGGATTTAAATGTACAATTCTGATGGGAATTTATTGGTGTTAGATTACAGTTTTAACTTGCATTTGCCTGATGACTAATAAAATTGAGCACAGGGCCAGGGATGTAGCTCAGTGGCACCGAGCCTACCTTGCAAGCTCAAGGTCCTGAGTTTGATCCCCGGTACCAAAAAAACCCCCAAAAAACAAAATGAGTACGGCCAGTTAGATAACCTTATAAAAGAAGTATATGTTCAAAATTTTGTCCATTTTTTTCTACTTGGTTACACCTGTCTTCCTCTTGTTGATTTGTCAGGGTCCTAGGAGGCCAATGTCTTGGAAAGCAGGAGACCCTTTTGCGGTGTGAATAATGTCTCTGCGTTGAGAACACCGACTCGGGTTTTCTTATGAGCGAGGCACCAAGTGCGTGCAAGTAGCAGCAGTGGAGTAAACCACCGAGTTTCCCAGATGCAAAAGCACCTCTCGGAAGACCCGGAGCTGACGGCTCCTCCCTCTGGTCCATTTCAGGCTGGTTTCATTAGGGGATGGGCAGGAGGCCGAGGAATAAAACGCCCCGTGGACAGAGAGGGAGAAAGAGGGGTTCACGAGCTGCCCCGGGCCGTGTTGGGCGAGAGGAGAGGGGAGGTCATGAGAGGAGGTGATCGGGGACGCCACGAGGGTGAGTCTGCAGAATCAGTGCCAACCCTGCTCAGGAAAATGCTTTTGCGTCATTCGGGGACGGTCTGAAAAGACCAAAACGTGAGGCAGAAGCATCTCAGGCAGCCACCCGGACCAGCACAGATGTGCCCTGGCGTGCGTCCAGACTCTGGACTTGCCTGCTATCTTAGGCGTGAAGCGCAAGGGCTCCTCCTGCATCTGCACTTCCGAGGGTGGACCCTTCTGCCACTGCGGAAAGACTCTTCCCCTTTGATTTCCATCCTCCACAGTTAATATAGCAATACAGACACACTTATCCTTGGTGAATTAAAATGAAAGCCAGGAAAATTCTTCTTGGCTTTTATTTATTCAGTAGTTTTTTATCAAGTACCTGCTGCCTGCTAGATATCATGCTAGAAGGGAAAGAAATACATAACACACTGTTTTTCCCTCAGAAAGTTCACAATATTGTGGGGGAAATACAGAGTAAATAGTGAATTTCAAGATAATATGGTGTTTGCGAGCCAGAGGATCACAGAGTGTTGACAGAAAAGGGGAATCTGGCTGGTGGCTGGGGAGAGGGACAACCAGGAGTGAGAAGTCCTCAAAGTTGGTGACTTTTTATTTCTAGGTTTGAGTAAAGTTGGGATTTATAAAATGCCACCATGCATCAGAGCAGAAGGAAAAGATTTCCAATTTTCTCTCCTGTATACTTAGGGCCTCCTTGCCTCATGGTTTACGTCAATGAACATTTCTTTCATTTCCATTTTGAACATGAACTCAATGCAAATGAATTAAGATGATGTAAAATGTGACCTTGTGTGAACTAATTAATGTTAATGCAATGAGCTTCTTTTCTTCCCCATTCTTCACCTATAGAAACCCAAAAAATCAGCTGCCATCTTTACAAAGGAAGCACTGTCAGGGCTCATGGTTTTCAACAGCTTGCTCCTGCTGGAACCCATAGGAATGGGCAGATATACAAATGGAGGTGGGGAAAAACCTGAGGATTGGTTACACAGGAATTCAGTGGAGGTTCCTCTAATAGATAGAAGGCTAAGAGGAGTGGGGTCATAAGGGAAGTGGGAAAGAGGGAGAGGTGTAACCTGAGTCTACCTAAAAAGCTGGAAGCCACTATGTAAGAAGTTTTAGAGTTAGAAGCTCTGTGCAGTTCTTGAGGAGCATGTGAAGAAATATCAGTTGAATTTGTCTACATTTTGTCTATTTCCTGAGAATTTACAGAAGGCTGAGATTAAAGGCAGTGGACTATTTGATCTGGCAGAGGAAATTTCAAGGCAGCCCAACATTCAGGTTGTGGTATGAGAACTTCTAACTGCTTTTAGTCAGGTTTACAGTGAGAATCCAGAGCAAAAATCTCATTCAAAAAGTTTGGAGTTTCATCAGAAAGGAAGGGCTTGCAAATTTGGAGCAAAGGAGAGCATAGTTCTTGAAATGATTACCACTGAAAATAAGCCAATAGCAAAGATGGCTTGAAGACATCTGAGCAATCAGCAAGACCTCACATTTCTCTGGCTCAAGTATGAGAAAGGGTAAATGCAAGCTCCTTTTTAAACAGTTTGCTTTGAAAAGAGAGCCCCAGGGCACCCTGATCAAGAAGGGCCACCTAAGGAATTGATTGAATCCACCTAGGGATTTTGTTCACAGTGCCAGCCATCCAACCACTTGGAGGTTTCTGCTGCCATGATCTACAGGGGTCTAGCTACTGCTCAAGCTGTTGGCAGGTCTTGGCATCATCCCTGTAGAGCTGGTTTCATGCATATGCAGAATGCAATAGTTGTGGCATCAAGAAAGCTTCCACCAAGATTTCAGAAGAAACCCAGGAAAGTCAGGCAATGTGCCCTTGATGAGGAAGTGCATGAAGCTGTGTGAGTGAAGCTAAAAGTGCAGTGGAGACCTCAGGAAGTTGGCGATGACAGGAATGTGGATTGTCTACTGAGAAAAGCCACATGCAGTGAGCAAAGTCACCCCAAGAGAGAGACCATGAGGGCTGCAACAAGGAAATGTCAGATGGGCAGGGTTTCCCTAGTCCTTTGGCGGTCACATCTCACCATAGCTTGTCCCGGGTGGTGGACACAGAACTACATAAATTAATGTCTGCCCTGCTGGGTTTTGGTCTTGCTTTGGCCCCATTCCTTTCTATCCCCTTTTCCTCCTTTGTGGAATAGGAATGTTTGTCATGTGTCATTGTACGCCAGCAATGTTTAACTTTCTTTTTGATTTTTATAGGGGCTCCCAGCTGAGTTCACTGTGAGTCTCCCAAGAGACTTTGGACTCAGACTTTTCACTAATACTGGAACTGTTAAAACTTTAGTAACTCCTAAAGATGGCCTAAATGCATCTTGCATAAAGAGATAGACATGAATCTTTTAGGGGGCCAGGGGAAGAATATTATGGCTTAGACCTGAGATGTTTCCCCAAAAGCCACATGTGTTTGGAAGGCGATTGGATCATGTGCTCTATACTCATCAGTGGTTTAGGCTACTGATGAATTCATAGCTGACTCGCTGTTAGTGAATGGGGGCCTGGTTAGGGGCAGGTCACTGGGGCTGTCACCTGGAAGGGTATCTCTCTCCCCTCCTCCTCCCTTTGCTTTCTGCTTCCTGACCATCCTGCCATATGCAGCCTTTTGTCCACTGAGCTCCTCTGCCATGACTTTTCTGCCTTGGAGCAAGCTAACCATGGACTAAAATATGTAAAAGCTGAGCCAAATGAAACCTCTCCTGCTTTAAATTGGGGAAGGCAAGTGACTAAAACACTAGCCAATAAGTTGTTGCTGCTGTGGTTATTGCTTTTTATTACACTAGAACAAGTTAACTTCAAGTTTAAAATCTTAGCGGATTAATAAAAGTTGATCTCTCATTAACAGGGTTGAGTGTAGATGACTCTGACCAGGTGATTCTCTTAATGACCAAAGGACCCAAGGAGCCTACCCTTCCGTTTTGTGGTGCCATTGTCTTCAACAGATGGTCTTTAAGGTTTCTGAAGGAAAGTTATGGCTGCCTTAACTTGGCTTGGAAGCAGTTCTTTGTTAAGAACTATACTCAACCTAGATAGATCCAAAGGGGCTGGAATAGACAAATTTGCCTTCTGCCCAGCTAGAGATGTGGTGAGCATACTAGTCTTTGCCACATGATTACTGTTTTGTTGCTATTATCATTAATATTATGTGTTGCAAAGGCAATCATTTTTCTAGATGAACTATGGCCCTTAACAGTTCATTGATGCTTACTGCCATAACCCCAAGAAATTGTTTCTTGGATATAATAAATCTTAAATGATGGTTTGAGCTGTTTCAGGGACAGACAATATCTACCATTAATGAGCATGGTGAATTCTGGTGACTTCTGACTTTTCCACATTCTTTAGCTTGGTGTTGGACACAGCAGGGGCTGGATCAGAAACTGGAAGTTGCTCATAGCAGATGCTCTATTTGATCTCCTTGGGCCCCTTTCCTATCTTCATGCCCCTTGGCTCCCAGTTTGCTTGTTCTGCTAGTATCCAGAATTCATGCCTCTTTGGTACAGGGCTGCCTTGATGCCTCTGGAAGCTGCTTTGCTTATGTACACAGACAGTAGTAAGTACATGGAAAAATACATTCCACTGAGACAGCCCTTGTAGCCTGTTTATTACTGTAACAATATACCTGACACAGGTATTTATGAAGAAAGAAGGTTTATTCAGGTTGCAATTCGGAGCTGCAAGGCCATAGCACCAGTAATAGCTGAGCTCTGGTGAGGACTTCATGGAAGATGGCAGGAACACAGGACAGAGGGAGGAATCACATTGCCACCGAGAAGCCAGAGGGCCTGGGTTCCTACAATTCCTTCTGAAGCCACATCTCCAATTGCCCTACATACCTCCTACCAGGCTCTGCCTCTCAGAGGTCCTCGCCCTGCACTGACACACCGAGAACCAAGCCTTCAACACATGAACCTTTGAGGGACAAACTCAAGCCATACACAGCCATAGCAGCCGTAACTAATGGCAATGCTTAGCCAGTGGGTGAAGGGCTCTCAGTCTCCCCACTCCCCTGTGCCACGAGGCAGTGCCCCTGCCGACATGGGGCTTTTCTCGACTCTGCACGCTTCCTTGGCTTCCTTCTCCCTCGGTCCTGCTTCCTTACTCCCCTTCAGGGGACACTGCCCAGTAACCCACCTTCTCATGAATCCCCACCTCAGAGTCACCTCTTGAAAAACCCTGAGATGGGAATTATATAGAAGAATCAGAATTTCAAAGCCCCCAGTCCCTGTTGAACCAAACAGCTGAGAGGGGTCTTTGGGTCCGTTTATTATTCGCCTTTCACCCTCCTTATTACATTCACACATCAAAAAGCCACGAAGGCAGCCTTTGGTACTGTGTGGAGTCCCTGAGCAGCAAAGGGACGGAAAGGGGTCCCCGGGAGCTCATCAGCCCACATCCAGTGATCAAAGAGTTCTGAGAGCCTGGCTCAGCCTGGTCACTGGAAACTGAATTTAAATCTGCAGAGAGGGTCACAGCTTTCAACTGGGCGGGACTTGCTTTTCTCAGCAGGATATTCCTAATGTGAACTCGGGGAATTTGGGTTGCAGAAAACAAATTTCTGAAGATTCTCGCTGAGATCACACACTGTCCCGGGGAGGGTCGCTCAGCTGTATGAGGACCACGTGGAAAGCCATTCCTTTCTCTTTCACCCCAATATATAGTTGGCTTTGTTTAGTTCTGGCCTGGCCTGGAAACTTCTGATCTCAGGGAAAGACTGGCAGGGTAAGCGCAGGAGTGACCTCAGACTAGGTACGTAGGAAGTGCAGTGAGGTCTGTACCAGGCTGAGTCTCAAGCCACTTTGGGGTGACTGCAGCCTTAATCACTGTGGCGAACCCATAAGGTGCTAGCCAGATCCCCATCCGCAAGGACTTGCTGTCCCGGCAGTGAGAAGGGCCGCTAGCACCTGGCGTTGGAATGGGCCACCGAGGGAGGGGCCTTACCAATGTCACTCGTTTTCCAGGGAGCTCGAGCCTAGTCACTGGTCAGCCTGCGGGCAGGGAGATGCAGCCACCTCAGCCAGCGTGGAGCCACTCTGAGGACCCCCCGAGCTCCCAAGCCCCATCACCGTGGGGCTGGTCAAGAGGATCTTGAGCCTGGGCTTAGTTTCCTTTTCTGCCAAACTTCTCCCCTCACACAGGTTTTAACTCCTTAGTCAACATCCTCCACTCCGAGAAACCCACTTCAGAATGTGCTATCAAGGGCAGCCAATAGGCCACCACCATATTTCCTCCCTCGACAGCTATAACTCTTCCTGAAGGCAGCAGGGCTGAACGCAGAGTGGCCACTGCCGTGCTGGACTCCCCTCCCCTCCTGTTTTCAAGCCCTCTGGGGAAATGTCTGGTCCGGGACAGGGAGAAGAGAAAGCCTCCATCCGAGGATGATGCAGTGGGCAGGGCGACTTCATTTTGAGGCACACAAGGGACAGAGGCCTTTGCTGTCAGTTCAGGCATCCAGCCTCAGTGCCACCCCACGGTGCCCAGGTTCTAGTGATTGCTCCTTCTGCTTCCCCCTCCCATCGAGACGCTTAGTAAGTCCTAGACTCAGCGTTCAAAGTAATTTGTCATCCATCTACTCCCCTTCCTTTCCTCTGCCTCCGCCCTAGGCAAAACCACAGCTGTCTCTTTCCTGGGCTACATGCACTTGCCTCTTTGCAATTCATCCTCCACACCATGGCCAGAGTGACTCTTCACATAATGGCATTTCTCACCACTAGATCTCTCACAGGTTCTTTTCATAATTACTAGTTTTTGATTCACAACCGCCTTTGCTCATGTGATGTATAGATACCTCCCTTATCTCTCCAAGATATTGAACATAGGGATTTTTAGTTTCTTTTCTGATTAGGCTATTAGCTCAGTTTCCTCAGTAGTAAGTTCTTATTTTTATTGAGTGTGTTGAGACTCTTTTCCCAGATTGAGCAGCCCCAGATGTTGGATGAATTTAGGTTGTGTGTAAAACTCTGTATTTGCTATTTGTTGTGAAATTACAGCTGGGTTTCAGGACAGTTCTTAGGGTTGGGCAGAAGCTTTGGCCTCCGCAACACCTGCCAGCAGGAAGAGGGCTCGCTGTCCTGTCTTCCGTGCAGACTGCCCACTCCTCCTGAGTGTTGTCAGCCAGCCAGGCCCCTGATCTGACCCTGTTCCAGCTTTGACACTGCCAGGCCCCATCGAGAGGCTGGAGCATCCCTGCCTGACCCAGAAGTCCTTACAGATGGTGCAAACTGTGGACCATTCCTCATCGCACTCCTCACAAGAGTAGTAAATGTTTATTTCTTTATGGTTGACCTTGCCTGCTAACCCAAGCTCTAAGAAGTAGAGGCCAGGTCTGTCTGGGCCACCACGGGGTACCCAATTCTCGATGCTGCACTTGATAGATGCTTATTTCAAGAAATACTTATTGAATAATGTTGCTCTTGTTTCCACGTCAGACTGCATCGAAAGAAAGAATTCTTAGCTAAACACAGTTGGAAAACAGCTTCGAGAGAGGAGGACACTAGCAAATGAGCAGAGGGCCTTATGCTTCCCCTTAGGCCTATGGGGTGAAGGTGTGTGTAGAGTTTTCTGTGCAAGGTCCCTCTGCTGAGGTGGCTGCAGCGTTGCAGCCTCTGGAGCCTGACTTCCCCTCCTGAGAGCCGGAGCTCATTTCCCCCTGAACTGTTGCCAGCTGCCTGCTGCCGGCAGAGAGGTGGCACCTGTGGAAGCTGCTGCAGGATGATTACAGGGCTTTGGAGGAGCCTCACATCAGTACGCAGGTCCTGAGGGGGCTCTGCAGCGGGCACTTTTGAGTCATCCCTGGTGCCCGTTAACATGACTGGGCCATATGCACCTGTCTGGCAACAGCTGCAGTAGGTAAGGGCCCTATCAGAAAAGAGGATCCTGCAGCTCTAGGGGAGGAGAGGGCTTTAGAGATCACAGGTGACCCCTCCTTCTCACAGGTAAGGGAACTGGGCCAGAGCAGAGAGCATGGGCCACTGACAAGGGCAGCAAAGGCTTCCCAGGGCACTGGGGTGCACCAACCCTTCCTCATCTCTGTTTACCTTGCTCTGCTCCATCTGGTCCTCAAGCCTCTTCTTATGGTGCCAGCCATGTGCCAGAGCCCAAAGGACACCTGTGGGTGTGCCAACCTTCACCCCTGCCCTCCACCACGGGGTCTGCACAGCCTGCTTGGGGCCAAGGTCTCGCTGGCCTCTGCTCATGTGGCCGTCACCTGACCCATGTTCCCTCCGTGGCATCAAGCAGAGTTGAGCTGCAGCGTGGACACCAGGAACGGCCTATGGCCAGGGTGGGCCCCGCCGGCCGGCTCTCCTGGTCTCTCCGGGGGCACCGGGCCTTCACTGAGCTCCTGGGAGCACAAAGGCCTCATTCCCAGACCCCAGGCTGTGTCCTGGGGCGGGAGCCTGTGGCTTCCCCTTGGCAGGCTTTGCCTCTGCCCTTCCCTGGCCCCTCCTCCGTGGTGCTATATCCCCGCCCTTTTCACCCCCGAAGCTAGACCGTCACCCTACCTGGAGTGCCTGCACTCTGCGGTCCCCTACCCGGAACACCTGGGACAGACTGTCTCCAGTACCCGCCAGCAGGGCGCCAGGAAGTCTCCATACTTGCTGGCTGTCAGGATCTGACCCCCGGGGTCCCGACTAGGTGCAAAGGGGACGGTGAGAGGCACAGCTGTCTCCCCCAGCCCAAGCTGCTCAAGCTTCGCCCCAGCGCCCAGCCCTGTTTGGCCCCAAGGGTGACCCCCTCTCCCAGTAGCCAGAGCCTGGCAGGGGGAGACCCCAAGGTGCGTGTGTGCGAGGGGAGGCGGCCTTCGGAGCTTTGCTGCCCGGCTGGGGACCCCAGGGTGACCTGTCCTGTACAGTGTGGTCCTGGACTCATGTGTGGAGATGAGGCAAGTTTGGGAGACGCCCCCTCCTGCAAACAGCCCAGCACTCTGGCGAGCTAGGGGCTCTGGGCGACCCTGGAGCAAGAGACAAGAACCGGAAAACGGTAAAATCAAAGCATCCACAGCCAGGAGCTGCCTGGGCGGAAGGGGGTGGGGGTGTCCCCGTCTGCCCCGGCTTCAGGGCTGTCGCCCTCCGGGCCTCACCGCAGGCTCCTTGCTCCCGCGCCGCGCCTCGGACCGCGCTCTCCCGCCCATCCGGACCCCCAACCCTCCCTCTCTGGATTTTATTTACGTCTGCTTGCAGTTTCTAAAAAACTAATTAATAGTTGGGGCCGGAGCGCGAGCTGACCAATGGGGCGGCGGGCTGGAGCATTACAGCATCGGCGAGGCCGCCCATTGGCTGCTTGGCCCTGAGGAGATGCGGCGCCCCCTCCCCGCGCTCCTGCCTGCGCCGCGGACGCTCTTGGCCCTGGCCGCGCTCACCCGCAACCCTGCGGCCCGGCCTTGCAGCTGCCGCTGCAGCCTGCTGCGGGCGCGCCCGGGAGCCACCGTGGGCGAGGGTGGCGGCTGCTGTGCTGAGAGGATTGACCCGAGCGTCCGCGTCAGCCTGGTCCCTTACACGGTGGCGCCTTCCCTCCGCACGTCTGAGCTGCTTTTCGGACCCTCGCTTGGTACCCGGAGTAGATGCTGTGTGGTGCCACCTCCACGCCCCTTTCTCCTGTTGCATAAAACCTGATTTAGCTGGGCATGTTTCCAGTTCCCTCTCCAAGGGAAGTCCATGTTCAACTTCCAGAAAGTGGCTTAAAAAACTGGAGGGCAGGCGGATGTGTGCGTGCTCCTTCACGTCCTTTCTGCCTCCTGCTGTCTAGAATGGAGACATTGATATCTGGAGCTCGAGCAGCCAGACTGGTCTTTGAGGTAGCACACTAAGGATTGTGGGGCAGAGAGCGGAGGAAGGGGCCTGGGTCCCTGATGATTTTGAAGGCATTATCCTGGGCAGGGTTGCCCGCCTCTGCATCGACGTTCTCTCCCTGTGTGTCATCAGGTACCATTCTCAGTGTTACAAGGTATCTTTTACGGATCATCCAGTTGTATTCAGTGGGGTTTTCCAGAAAGCTGAACCAATGGGGTATGGGCATGTGTGGGGAGGGGTTGGTTTTACTGCATTGGCTTTTGCACGATGGAGCTGGCAGGTCTGCAGTCTGCAAACTCAGGGAAGGCTTGGTGCTGCAGCAGAGTCTGAAGGCAGAAGCCCCTCCCCGGGAGGAGCACGGTCCTATCTCATCAGGCCATCAGCTGATCGGACCAGGCCCACTCACTTCCAAGTCTGCTGACCTATACACACCTTCATAGTGACATCTAGGCTGGCGTCTGACAGACAGCCCTGGGTGCCGTGGCTGCTGTGGGCTGAATTTTGTGCCTCCCCTGTCCCACTTAAATATTGAAGCCCTAATGCCCAGTGCTGTCTTGGCCTTGGAGACAGGGCCTTTAAAGACAGTGAAGCTAAAATGAGGCCGTTAGGGTGCCCTGATCCAATCTGACCAGTGTCCTTTTTAAGGAGAAGGGTTAGGACACACGCAGACTCCTGGGGCGATGGGCACAAACGGACCACTGTGCAGAGACCACACAGAGGGATGAGCCAGTGAGAGGGACTTCTGGAGACACCAACCCCTCAGCACCGTGGTCCCTCACTTCTGGCCTCCAGAGCTGTGAAGAAATTAAGCTACCCACTCCGTGGTCTTCTGTATGGCATCCTTAGAAAGCAAATGGACACAGTCCACCCAAGTTGACTCGGACCTTTAGCCAGCACAACAGTGCTGACTTACTTGACTGCACATTTTCAGCCAGTGTCATCTTTCCCACATCTTCGGTGGGTTTTCCTACCATGCCATGGAGCCTGGCCTTTCGAACCACGGATGGTCAAAGACGCTAAGTAGAGGAGGGTCATGGCCGCGCTGGAGTTTAGGAAGATGTGTCTGGGATCAGTGATGTGTAAAGGACAGCACGATTCCAATCGGGAGGCCACAGGGCTCATGCAAAAGAACAGAAGGGGACGCCAAGGGGCCGTGGTGGTGACACATGGGGAAGGCAATGGGCTAAGGAAGGAGGAAAGGGTCTGCATCCACGCAGCGGTTACATCCTAGGAGCTGGGCATCGTCCCATCTTACTGTGCGTCTCAGTCCCAGGTTTGCCAAACATGCATGGCTGCGCCTTGCCCCTCCCTCCATCCCTTCTTTCTTAATCACAGTAGGATAAATTTCAGGAAGGACACGGACACTATCGAGGCTCTTCCTCAACAGGAGGAACGCCGATTGTAATTCACAGCAGACATAACTCATATTCTGCTGCCTTGGGTTTTTCTATTTTTCTTCTCATTGGGAATCTTTGAATGTCTGAGAAGAGCTTGTGTGTTCACAGGACCTTTGAGTCACGTGGAGCGGTCCACCTACTCTTCTGAGGGTAGTTCTGCCTGGGGAGAAGCCCCCCTCACTCCCTTCCTTCCCTAAGCCACACCCATTTCCAATCAGGGACTGCTAGTCTCCTGCCCAGAGCCAGCAGGTAGGGGAGATCAGAGGGCTGGGTCAGCAGTGGTCTGGATCTTTAGGGCCTCCATTTGAATCTCGTCTCTTGATTTGTGATTCTGGGCAAGTCTCTCCCAGCATCTCATCATTGACCACCTGCCCCATGCCCGGTCCCGGGGCCTCCTGGTTCTGCCCGAGTCTCAGCACCCTCTTTTGACCACAGGGTCCCTAGACCTGCCATGCTGAGTTATTATGACAAATAAAGTGCAATCACAAATGTGGAAGGGCCTCCCACAGGGCTTGCCTCAGAGTGGGGAGTCAATAAATATTAGGGCGTTCTGCGTCTGAAAACCTCACCTCTAATTACTCTCTGTCCCTGCCCAATTAGATAAAACAGCAGCAGCAGTAACAGCGACCACAAAACACTCCTCAAAGCACTTTTACCATTTTTCTGCCCCTGGAACATCTGTATCTGTTAGTCAAAAACGTCACACTCCCCCCGTGTCGCTCCTGGATCTTTGGGAAAGCTGTGTACACCTTGATTAGTGTGTTTCTGTCCCTCAGTGTCTTGTTCTGAAGGGCTTTGCTGCTGCTTTCATCTTGGGGAATCCACAGACTGAGGCAGTGACATCTCACCATGATCTATTAGGTGTGACAGCTGCACGCAAGAGATAGAGTTGTGTTTAACTCCTTATGGCCTGGCGGGGGCCTCTGACACCCAGAGAACAGCTCTCTGTCTATAAAGCTGTGATCTCCCGTATAAGCAAGAGAGCTCCTTTCTGAAGAAGTCTGTGTTTTTTCTGGCTTCCCAGAGAAATGCTCACATCTCAGGGAGTCACACACTGCGGCCTGGGAATGACCCTCCACGCAGTGGCCAAGTACCCGCTGTCTGATGAGGAAATACAGGCCGAATATTTCTTTTTTGCAAACATTGGTGGCATCCAGTGAGCATCTCTGCTTTGTGAACCTTCATGAGCCAGAGGCTGAAGGTTCTCGTCCTGCATGGCTAGAACCAGATGGGCTGGTTTCTGTCCACCGATAGAGTCCTGAGCTGTTTTCTGTGTGAACCGCACCACGGCAGTGGCAATGATGATGATGCTAATGATGATTGTAAAATGCACAGTAGCTCCCATTTTTATTGCCCTATTTGGCTTGCAGGATTACCAACACCTCTCTTTCGCTCTCTTTACACTTACTTAGTGCCAGGGACCAAGGCAAAGAGCTTGGCATGCATTGTCACACTTCATTTCCCCAGCAGTCTCCCAGACAGGCACTACTGCCATCCCCACTTTATAAGTAGGAAGCTAGAGTTCAAGGTCTTGAAAGACTTGCCAAGACTGCACCACCTGCAGCGGCAGAACCAGACCTTGTACTGAAGTCATCTGCACAAAGCTGGCTTTTCCAACACACTTGCTGCAATGTCTTCCCGGTGCCCATGACTCTGCAGGAGGGACCAACTTTGTCAGCTTCTCCCTGCCGCATCTGGTCTCAGTGGGCTGCCTAGGGTTCTGCCCTGCAACGGCATCCTTGGCAGTGCCTGGGCAGTGGGCAGAAGATGGGGAGGCTGGCTCTGCAGCTCTGCACAGCTGTGAGGACCGTGCTGGGAGCAGGGATGTCTATTGATTGATTGAAATTGGATTTGTTGACACAAACTGCCAGCATTTCACAGTGATGAAAGAATTGCCCACCGGCCTCATAACAAGCAAAGATTTCCCTGAGGGCCACCAGAGCCGCCGGTGTGGTTCTTTTGTGAAGAGAAGAAAGCAATTAGGAGAACTAGCGAGGTTATTAGGTCTTATTGCTTCCCTCAGCTCCTGTGCACACCGCGTGCTGCATGGCATGGGATTTCGGGCTCTCAGTCCTACGTGCTGTGGATTTTGTTTGTGCCACTTTCACTGTGTAGAGGCAGTTGGGGGACCAACACAGCTCATGTACACCAGCTCCAAAGCATATGGCGAATGCACACACAGATTTGGGTCACCAAAAAGAGACAGCAGGTGGAACCAGCTTTAGCAGACTTTAAAAATAACAACATCATTGGGGTATAAATACGAATTCACAAATGCACAAATACGCATCTCTCCCCCACCCCTGAGCTTTCTCCATTCTTTCTCACATTTTGTCACATTAAAAATATTCCAACCACTGTGGTTTAAAAGAGATTCAAGTAAGACAGCTGGCTCTCCGCATCTGCAGACAGGGGAGAGAGAGGAGCAGGAACTTGCTTTGCTGGTATGCATTGCTCAGCAGTAGCGTACTGCAACGTGGAATATGGGCAGAGTGGGGCCAGGTGTGTGACAGGATATCAGGAATAATGCCACCGGATGTTGTACAAATGTTATCATTTTGTTGTGTTAAAATAAACACAATACGGAATGTACATGGTAACCATTTTTACCTGCACTGTTCAGGGACATTGAGTATTTGTTGTGCCAGTGTCATTACCATCTCTAGGAGTTTTCATCTTCTCCACTGAGGCACTAACACCACATTTTCCCCTTCTCCAGCCCCCAGCAAGCACCATGCTACTTTCTGTGTCTATAGATTTGACTCTGCTAGGTACCTCATATGAGGTGAATTACACAATATTTGTCCTTTTGTGACTAGCTTATTTCACTTAGCATAATCTCCTCAAAATGCACCTGTGCTGTAGTGTGTGTGTCAGATTTTCCTTTCTTTTGAAGTTTGAATATTTCATAGTGCATACACACATTTTGTTTATCTATCATCCATCAATGGATTGTTTCTGTCTTTTTGCTATTGTGACTCATGACACCATGAACCTGAATGTATAATCAGTATTTGAGAACCTCCTTACAATTCTTTTGAGTATATACCCAGAAGCAGGATTGCTGGCCATGTGGGAATTCTAGGTTTGATTGTTGTGAGGATCCACCATATCCATTTCAACAGCAGCTAAATCACATTGCCGTTTTATATTCCCCCTAGCAATGCGCAAGTGTTCCACTTTTTCTACATCCTCTTCTGTACTTGTTATTTTCTGCATGTATCTATATACCTATATTTATATCTCTTTAAAATTTCTATTTTATTAGTACGTGTTTGCAGTATATGAAGTTTACATTCATCTTAGGGACTAGGCACATGTACATAACACATCTTGATTCTTTTTTATCCCCATTCCCTTTCCCCTCCCCACCCACGTCCCTCCTCTGTCTCTTGATGCCTATCCTAGCTTTTGGTATTATTATTATCTTTTTTAGTTCATGTTTATGACATATAATCTTTACATTCATTGTGGGTACTTGGTACATGTACATGATGCATTTTAATTCCTTTTTACTTCCCCTGTCCATCCCCATCAGAAAGAATGGCAGTTATTAAGAAATCAAATAATAACAAATGCTGGTATGACTGCAGTGAAAAGGAACCCTTCTACATTGTTGGTGGGAATGTAAACTAGTACAACCACTATGGAAATCAGTATGGAGATTTCTCAAAGAATTAAAGATGGGAATTCCATTTGACCTGGCTATTTCCCTTCTACATATCTTCCCAGAAGAGCTAAAGACATCATATTACAGGAATACATGCACACCAATATTTATAGCAGCACAATTCATAATAGCTAAATCTTAGAAGTGGCCTATATGGCCATCAGCAGATAAATGGATAAAGAAAATATGATATCTACACACAATTGAGCACTACTCTGGTATAAAGAAGGATAAATGTGAGACATTTGTAGAAAAATGGATATACCTGGAAAATATAATGTTAAGTGAAAGAAATCATATACACAAGCCTAAATGCCATATGCTATCTCTCACCTGAGTGAAGCTAAGTATCCCAATAGGTGTGAAGCGGTATCTCATTTTAGCTTCGATTTTCATTTTCCTCATTATAAATGATGTTGACCATCCTTTCATTTGCTGTTGCTCACTTATATATTTTCTTTGGAGAACTATAATCAAGTTCTTTGTCTATTTTTAACTGAGTTATTTGTTGTTGTGCTACTTTATTTTCATTTTTATAATGAATGGGGCTAGAGTTATGGATATACCCCTGGTTATAGAAACAATGGTTAGAAATGTTTGGGAACCTGCTCCCATTTCCTGTGTGTGTGTGTGTGTGTGTGTGTGTGTGTGTGTGTGTGTGTGTATCTGCTTGGAGTACCATTTAGAGAAGTGAACAAGGGAAAGTCCACTCTCCCATGGAGCTTCTACTTACATTGTCCAAGATGATAGACCCTAACACATGTATGTGGCTAACAAGCTCTTGAAATGTGGCCAGTCTGGGTGAGAAGTGCCTAATGTAATATACATACCTGATTTTAAAATTTAAAGCAAGAAGTAAGGTATTTCAGTAATGATTTTTCAAAATGGATTATATGTTAAAATCATAGTATTCTAGATATCTTGGGTTAAGTAAAATACATTCTTGAATTTAATTTCACCTGGTTTTTTTAGCTCTTAAAAATGTAAAATTATATACATGGAACCAATTATATTTCTACTGAATAGCTTTGTTCTAGAGGGAGACACAGACAACAGATCAATAAGCAAATAAATAGGCATGGTGCTCTCATGATCTATAGGATGTTCTCTGAGAAGTGGCTCTTGCAGACTTTGGAGGAGCGGCAGGACAGTGGCTGAGGTGGCTGAGCAGGGGACGGTGGCTGAGGGAGGCTGGAGGCAGCAGAGTTGGTCTCTGAGCACCTTGCAGGCCATGATTCCCGAGAGTCTGCAGGCATTGGCCACTGACTGGACATAGGGAATGAATGAGTGAGAAAGCAGGCACAGAGGTCTCCCAAGGTCCTGAGCCAGTGTGGCTTGGTGAGTTGTTAGGTGCTCTTAAACTGTCCAGTTTGGAATGGAGATGGGAACTGTGATGAATTCCAAATTCTTGCTCTGCTAAACTAAGTTGTTACCAGGAAATTCAAATGGAGACATGTAGTCATTTACCCAAAAGTGTCATGCTGTGATGACGTAGTTCACCTTTGGAAGTATAGCTCTGGATCTCAGGAGCAAGGCTGGGGCTGAAAACACAGAGGTTAAGGGCATCTTAGAGGGGACCCTGAAACTCATACACACAGTCGCAGATCTGAGGTAATGAGAAGTAGGAAGGGAATGACAATTGATGGGCTCTGGCACAAGTCCCGGCTCTGCCACTCCCTACCTTCCTGAACTTCATCACCTGTGTGATGCATTGGCGATGGCCATGGAGTCTTTGAGGTTGCTCTCATTCCCTTTCCTTAATGTCCTATGACTACTTCGACCAGGGGAGTAGAGAGGAAGTGATACTTTTCCAGTTTCTGACTTAGACCTAAGAGGAGTGGCAGCTTCCGTCTCATTCTTGGAGCCCTGAGCCACTGTGTATGTGTGATCTCCTGTCCTGCATCTGCCATATTGTGAGGAAGCCCACACATAGAGTGGCTGCATGGGGAAAGAGAGTTACCTAAATGGCCTCCAGCCATTCAAGTCTTTCCAGCTCAGGTCCCAGGATGTCTCGGGACAGAGACAGCTGTTTTCCCTCATCCAGGCCCACAAGATGGTGAAGTATAAGAATAACAAATTGTTTTCAGCTACTAATTCTTGTAGCAGTGTGTTATTCAGCAATAGAAAAATTATTGCTGATAGGATGACATGGAATGCCTAGCCCAGTTTCTGGCCCTGGCTAAGTTCTAACTCAGTATTCTGTTTCATTCCCTTCGGATGACTTATACTGTAAAGTCAAAACCTGTGTCTTGTCTTAGTTCAGTCTGTGAGATGATATAGAATAAGCTGAAGTCCTATTTCATATCTATTCTTTTCAGTGTACAGAAATGACTACCACAAGATCGTAGGCTATAATTCCTGTTAAGGTGCATATTGTTCTGTGAGTTACATCCAGTCAAGTCACATCGTCCTGGTCACTGTTCCCAGAAGAACTCTGTCTAAGTTCTCTTTTGGATGTGTTGCTCACTGAGCGCCACCACAGACGTGGTAAGCACCACACTGGTCATGACAAGTACATCTCTGCCCTTCGTCTGGACACAACACCACTGACCACACTGGCCTCGGGGACACACACTGCAGGCTTCCAGGCTTCTGCTTCTGTTATCTGGTGACTTGCTATCCTTCCCAATATAATGATATCATAGATTTCATCAGTTATCTTGTCCTTCTTCTTACCCAAACCATTTATCAACATGCTGGAGAAGGCCGCAGTGAAGATAGAACCGATAGAGAGCTCACTGTATGTTGACATTTGCTCATTAATAGGCCCTGCTGGGTATGTTTGTTCAACCAGTTATGTGTGAATCACACAACACTCTGTCATCAGCCCACAGTTTTTTTCCATCTGTTTATGGGAATATTCAATTTAGTCCTTTAGCACATGTTAACTGCTTTGTTCTGTTATCATAGCTGGTGTGTTTGCCTGTGTCAGGTGCCACTGTGGGCAGGGGTCAGGGGCCACTGTCCTGCTGACCTTCACACTGAACATGTGGGGAACACTCACTGAGGAGCTCTTCTGGCCACAACACTCAGTCTGTGTGTCTATTTCCTGGTTCACACCTGTTCTGACCCTGTAGCATATTTTTGTTCATAATTATTGGATATGTAGGGTATGTGGGAAAAAGTTAAATTTACATCCTTATTTTAAATGAATTAACTATATTTAATCTAGCTTGAATGCTTAACAGTTGGACTATGGAAAAACTATATAAGGCAGGTAAGAGCAGCTGAGAAGGTTTCCCTCAGGCTCTTCCAAAAGTGAGTGGTACTAGTGGGACAGAGGAAGATTCAGCTTGTGCTGCTGAAATCAAGCTGCTGTGCTGAGAAATAAGGAGCAATGTGTTGGCCAGGGCTCAGAAGTTGGGACTCTTCCACGTGGCGAGGGGATGTAAAATGGTCTAGTCACTATGGAAGATGCTACGGAGGCTCCTCACGAAGTTAAACAGAGAACCGCCCCATAGCCCAGCCTCCAGGTCTGAGTGTACATCCCAAGAAACCGAAATCCGTGTGTTGAGGGAACATCGACACTCCCGAGCCCATTGTGGCGCCATTGACAAGAGCCATGCTGCAGAGCCAACCCACTGGACCATGGACAGGCGAATGGATAAAGAAAATGTGATTCCTTTTTCAAAGCTGTCCCATCAATCAAATGAAATATTGACAAATTGGTATCACTTAAAAATGTTTTATTAGTACCTGTTTGTGATACACAGTGGATGCATTCATCGAGAGGAGTTGATATGTATACACATCACATTTAGGAAATCTTACCACTGAGAGGAGATGCTGCCCCCGAGGACATTAAGCTGTGTGAAGTAAGCTGACACACAAGAGCAACTACTGCATGATTCCACTCATATGAGGCACCTAGAAGAGTGAAGGTCACAGAAGCAGAGAATGGAACTGGGGGAGGGGAAACCGGAGATGTTCAGTTGGTGTGAAGCTTCAATCACGCAAGAGGAATTGGTGTAGACAGCTCATAGTCAAGAATACTGTATCATGCACTTAAAAAGTTAAGGGGTTAAATTTCATGTCAAGTGTCCTTAGAATAAACAAACAAACGAAACCAAACTCAAGGAAACTCAGCAAACTAAAACAAAACTCAAGGATACCTTCAGAAGAGATGGATGTCTAGTACCTTGGCATCGTGGTATGGTTTCATGGGTGTATGCTATATCCAAGCTGTACCATCAGCCTGTATTCGTTAAACCCATGCAGCTTATTGAATAACAATTATTCCTCAGTAAAGCTGTTTCCTAAAAGTGAAAAAGTAACGATCAGACCAGGTGAACTTGGTAAGTCCACAGGAGCTCAGCAGGCAACGTTTGTTAACATGCTGTTTGGCCTCCTAGACAGGACAGCCACAAAAGATTTATTTGGGCCAAATTTCAGAACACATCATTTTAGAGGATATAAATCTGTGTATGTTTAGTTTGGCTCTATTTCAATTGCTTGACTTATTTATGATCAATTAAGTGAATTTTCAAATTTATGTTTTGTCTGATCAAATCAATTTTCACTGAGGCAGTATTCCCACAGTGACTGAGATTCTGGGTGGGACTTCTTACATTCAAACCTTCGCTACTCCATTCGTTAGCTGGGGAGGGTTATTTAACAGCATGCTGCCTTATTTTCATAATACACAACATGAACATTTGTTGTTTGTTGGAAGGCATACATTAGTGAGACTTGTCGCATGCTCATAGTAGCACCTGGCTTTAGGCCTTGCCAGACAGCTATTACTGCTTCTTTTAAATATTCAGGTAATATTTTCTTGGGGCTCTAAATATTCAAATTCTGAAATTGTTCATTCTTAAATTGAAATAGCTGTTATGGAACTTTAAGAAATACATATAGAAACAAATAGATTGACCAAAAAACTCAATTTGAAGAAAAAAATTTAGACTCTTTCAGGACATGCCTCAAACCTTCAACTAACAAGGCAAAGTCACTAAAAGTCATAGATTTGAGTGCCTGTATTATTTATGCAAGTAACTCTTAAATTTTAAAATACCATCTGGAGTGAAAGTTAAATGCATGGAAGACTTCTCTACTTCTCTCCCCACCAATGAGGTTCAGAAACTATAGAGGTTTTTTTTGTTGTTCCTTTTCTTTTATTGGTACATTTTAAAAAAACTTTAACTGATACATTAAATTATGTATATTCATAGGATACCATGTGCTGCTTTATTACATGTATACATTATGTAATGTTTAAAACAGGGTAAATTTATTTCTTCATAGTTATCATTTCTTTATGTAAAAGACATTCAAAAATCATCTTTCTAGCTTTAAAAGATATATATAGTATGTTATCATTATCTGCAGCCAGGTACAGTGTAATAGTGTGCCAGAATCGTCTATGGCTTAGTAATTGTTACTTAACCTTCTCCCATCTCTCCCTCTCCCAATCTCCCTACCTTCTCATCACTACCATTCTACTCTCCACTACAATGAGACTGACATTTCTAGATTCCACATATGAGTGAGAATATGGTGCAGTGCTTGTCCTTCTGTGCCTGGCTTATTTTGCTTAACACAATGGTGTCCAGTTCCATCCCTGTTGGTGCAAATGGTAGGATTTCATCCTTTTTTGTGGTTGAATAGTATCCCACTGTGTTGATGTTCCACCTTTTCTTTATCCATTCATAAGTTGACGAATGTGTGGGTTGATTCCATTTCTTGCCATAGTGCTGAAATGGACGTGGGAATGTGGATGTCTCTTCAACCGACTGACTTCCTTTCCTTTGGATATGCATTCAGGAGTGGGCTTGCTGGATCGTGTGGTGTGGTAGGTTCTGTTTCCATTTTCCAATGGATTGCTGTTCTGTTTTCCCTGATGGGTGCACTAATTTTCATTCTCACCAGTGGTGTGCAAGTGTTCCCTTGCTCCACATCCTGACCAGCATTTTGCTTTCTGCTAACAGTCAGTCTTACGAGAATGAGGTGATAGCTCATGTTGTTTTGATTTATATTTTCCTGATGATTAATGATTTTAAGCATGTTTTTCACATACTTGTGGTCACTGTATGTATAACATGGAAAATGTCTATTTAGATGTACTGCCCATTTTAAAATTGGATTATCTGTGAGATTTTCACCACTGAGTAATCTGAACTCCTTCTTTGTTTTGGTTATTAACCCCCTGTCCAATGTTTAGTGTGCACAGATTTTCTTGTATTCTATAAGTCGCCTTTTTGCTCTGTTGTTTGCTCCCTTTGCTGTACAGAAGCTTTTTAGTTAATCCCACTTGTTTTGCTTTTGTTTTATGTGCTTTTGGCATCTTATCCAAAACTCCTTGCCCATGTCAATGTTTGGAAGCATTTCCCTTTTGTTTTCTTCTAGTAGTTTCATAAGTTTAGGCCTTACATTTAATCGATTTTCAATCAATTTGGGGGTGTTTTTTTGACCGGTGAGAGATAGGGGTCTAGTTTCATTTTTTTGTACATGGACACCCAATTTTCCCAGCATTGTTTATTGAAGAGTCTGTCCTTCCCCCAATGCATGTTCTTAACATCATTGTCAATTATCTCTGGATGTCTTTATCTTTAGAACCTCAAACCCGTTCCATTCATATATGGTGTTTATATGCCAATACCATGCTGTTTTAGTTACTATAGCTTTGAAGTATGCTCAAAGGAACAAAAACTGTATTCTTAATGAGCAATGCAGATAAATTTTAGCCCCTTTTCCCTTACCACTTTCTCTCTATCCTTCTTTCATTCACTGTCTTTTTTCCCATCCATCCATCCCCTCATCTGTATTATCTATCATTTTAATTCCCTTCCTAAGTTTATGAAATCCAGAAGCTAAGCAGACCAGATATTTGCTCATCCTTAACATTGGCAAGAAGATGTAGACATGTGATTTAAACATGCTCACTGGATCCTCACTCCAAACACTTGAAATTTGGAGTTAAAATAATGAGGATACAGGGGAAATTTACAGTTTAGAGCTGTGGTGCCAGAAGCAGTAATAGAGGGGCCCTAAGTGGCCAATTGCTGGACATGAGCTACATAAGCTTCCATCAGTCATGCCTAGTTTTCAACTCCAGCGTTCCAATCTTTGCTTCACCCAGTTCTCTCTTCTCACAAAAATGAGAGTCTTGAGTTTTGTTATAATCAACTTATGCTTTTGGTTAGAGTTTTATCATATACACATCTTCAAATAACAAATAGTCTACTTTTTTGTGTCTGTATACATTATTTAGTCCTTTGCTTCTTTCATTCCACATTTTACTTTGGAAATTAGTCTAGTGTGTGTGCTCTAGTTTATATATTTTCATGGCTGTATAGTATTTCATAGATATATGCCACATATGTATCTACTTGACCACTGTGTTGAGGGATGATTGACATATAAAAAGTTGTACTTATGTAATGATCACAACTTGATGGGTTTGGAGATAATTATATATGAAACCATCACCACTATCAAGGCTGTTAACTCTCAAAATTTCTTGTCACTTTCTGTATTTTTATTATGCTATTGTATATCACAATATGTTTATCCATTTTTTCTTGGTGGACATTTGATGTTGATGATATTTACTGTTGATGGACATTATATTTATGTTTTGCTATTATAATTCCTCTGCAAAGATTTCTATATGTATGTTTGGTGCAAATTAAAAAGATGTTTATACTATATTCCTGAGAATGACATGGCTGAGCCACAGAGTAAGTGTATGTTTAACTGTATTGGAGAATGCTGTTTTCTAAAGTCTTTACGACATTCATACGACTACCAGAAGTGACTGAGAAAGTTTAAAAATATTAACGTGACAGTTTTTTAATCTTTGTCATGTTTATTCCTAGAAACTTTATTTTTCATGTTGCTTTTATGAATTATAATTTTAAATTTGGCATTGCTTTAATCATTAATTGCTGGTATATAGATATGCAATTGACTTGTGTATATTTACTAAATTCAGATTCATTTCAGTTTTCTGAGGTAAACATTATCTGAAAATATGCAGCATTGTTTTATAATTTGTAGTGCTCATACCTTTTATTTCTTTTTCTTATCTTATTACATAACATAGCTACATATTTTATCTTCAGTAAAATTTTCACTGATGATGGCACTGATGAGTAATTTTGTTTTATTTTATTTTAAAGAAATTGTGTTTAATATTTCACCATTTAATATGATACATGCTATATGTTTTTATGCATTTAAAAATAAGTTCAAGAAAATATTCTATTTCCACTTTGCTAAGAGTACTTTTAAGAATCGTGAATAATGGCTTGCTAATTAACTTCTAACTGCCCTAGAAGGTTCAAAGAATATTCTGGATTCTGTCCTTTCTCCTTTCTTCTTGAAGCCTGGAATATAAATTCCAGAATTAGCTGTTAAGCTAATATTCACACTCTTGTGCTGAGTCATTCAGGTCATGAAGTTCACCTATCAAGACCTCAGTGAGCACTACAGAGTGTGATGTACTCAGGAGGCACAAAAGTCTACTGAGTGAGCTAAGAAGAATACCAGCAGGTAATAGAGATTTCCCCTCAGCACTTCACATTTCCTACAGTGCTTGACATCACTCTTCAGAGGCAAGGAGCCAGAGTAGAAGGAGCCAGCCAAGGACATGATACTCTACAGTGGCCCTGAGATCCCAGGAAATGGGAAGAATCACTGCCCTGTGGAGATTATTCCAAAGAATAGGTTATTCCAAAGATTCCAATAGATTATTCCAAAGAATAATCCTAGTAGACCAGGAGTCCAAGTAGAACTTAAAAACACCAGCAGTTAAGGCCAGAAAATTCACAGGACCATTCAGTTGAAACTCACATGCTGCTTTTTTATGGCCATCTAGTCGTTGCTTGCATACTTCCCACCAAGAGTGGAAAGTTCCTCAGAACACCCTGACCACCATTTGTTGTTTTAATTGTTAGAAGTCTGTTTCTGAAGTGAGGGTGAACTTTCTTTTCTGGTGGTCTTTTCCCAATAATGTCACTGTGCCCAGTGCAGCCACCAAAGACCCTATCCCACTCTCTCTGGTGCTGGCTCTCCACTGACAAAAGGCAGATGTTTGGTCTCCCTGCCCTGGCTCCACCCAGACTAAATGCTCCCTGTTCCTTCAACATCTCCTTGTGAAAATTCCTGTCCCACTGCTCAGCATTCTCTCTCCTGCACACACTGCATTCATTCCCTTCTCTTCTCAAAGTTAGTGCTAAAGTCATGAAGTCTCATGAGTGAGCCCATCAGTGGTCAGTGTCTGGGGAAAAAGCCTTTCTATCCTTCTCACTGTTGCCCATTCCCCCTGCCTTTCTCATCTTCATTTGCTGAAACAATTCCCACGTTCCTCTTTCAAAACCTGGGCATCTTGGAGAGATGTGTAGGCATCATTACGAGGGGAGGTGGCCCAGAACACTCATCCGCTTTCCTGGGCAAGTGCCCCAGTGCTCAGGATAGCAGTTCTGTATGGGGCTAAGACATTTAGAAGGCTCTCTCAATAATTCAGAAAAAAGACACTGTTGACAAGATAACTTTTTACAGTCAGTACTACAATGGGTTTCTTTTTGTTGTAGCATTCATTACTGCTTATGAAATGCAAATGTCAAATATGCATAATGTCAATGTGTGGTGCTGCAGCAGCTGTGGGGCCTTGGATGAATGGATTCTCCAATCCTCCAGTTCTTCTTCAAGTCACCCAGTTTGCTCTTCAACTCTGAAATGGGCATAACAGGAATAATCACCCGCAAATCTACCTCATGATGGGTCTGTTGGGCCTTCATCATGTGACCTGTTATACAAATAAATGCAGGGCATTGTTCCAGATGTTTTACCTGAAATTTTTAGATCCAGGAGGCTCTAGAAATCATTAAGACTCTAGGAACGACATGTTTAAGAATGCCACGGCTGTTTGTCAAATATGGTCACATTATTTCCTACATGGAGCACATATATAATTTCCTTTTTGGAAAGAAACATTGTTTTCACCAATTATTCTATTAGTTGTTAGCCCCTGTGTTAGTCTGTTTTTTGTTACCATAACAGAATACCTGAGACAGGGTCCTTTGTAAAGGGAGTTATTTAACGCATAGTTCTGAGTCCTGAAAATCAAAGATTGGGCTGGTATCTCTGCCAGCTCCAGGCGAAGCTTCATGCTGCATAAGACATGGTGGACAATGAAAAGGGCCATGTCTGCAGGTGGAAGGGGCAATGCATGAGGGGTGACCTCACTTGCTAGGAACCCACTGTTGCAGTGACCAGACCAGTCATGTGTGAGAACTCATTCACTATTGCAAGAATGGACTTGGTACTACACAAAAGGCATTATTAATCCCCAAGGATTCTTAAAGGTCCCACCCCCAACACCCACCTCCATAATAGCGATAAAATTTCAACATGAGCTTTGGAGGAAATAATGCATAATAAAACCTACTGTTCCCTAGATGAGGACAGCAAGAGGTGACAGCCCAGCCAAGCTGACTCTACAGACAACCAGCCCCTTCTCCCCTGTCCCCACCCCATGAAGCCCAGGCTCTGCTTCTCAGTCCCAGACCCTACTCAATTGATTTCTGGTCCCTGCCACCTCTCCTGTGGGGTCTCTGCCTCAACCTACTTCCTTCTGTCTGCACGAGAAGAAGAAACAGTGCAAATATAGCCAAGAAAGGTGATTAATTACTAAGATGGGCCAGTCCAAAAGGGACTTTCAAAGGAACATCCAAATCCTTTGAGAGTCATAAATAATGTAAATAATCCCCTCAT
Source organism: Heterocephalus glaber (assembly GCF_053883595.1). NCBI lineage: Eukaryota > Metazoa > Chordata > Mammalia > Rodentia > Bathyergidae > Heterocephalus > Heterocephalus glaber. The sequence goes on from NW_028258315.1 coordinate 6,106,915, forward strand.
ATTTTATGCAAAGAGGATTTTTAGTGGTAAACAATGAGACTACATATATATGTTTTTCATCCAAACCTGTATGCAACTAGCATTTGGAAGAGTGTAATTATAGCCTGGTTGGGCTTTTTTGTAGGTGCTAAAATTGACTTCTTGGCTGAATTATTTTGCAATAGACTGAAACCACTAATTGTACACCTCAATGAAATTGAGTGTGAACAAATCGAATAACTTTTATTTTACCTTGGATAATAATTTATTGATGCAGATAAAACTTCTTAATTAAATCTGGCATAGCCAGGCCTGTGGAGGCCCCACATAAAGGCATTCTATAACCCAGCTTTAGTGATTATTTTAATTTTAGAAGAATGCTCTGCTATTCTTAGAGAGAACTGTCTATCTATTAAGGGCTGTGGAGGTAGTGAGTTGTTTCAGTTCAGCGGCTCTTTAAATCCCAAGTGGATTAAGGATAGATCATTTTGTAAGGAGTGCTTCTCATTTATAAATTATAATTAAATACATGCAAAATGGAAACTTGCATTAGTATTCCTGAAAATAGCTTCTTAATTGAGAAACTTCCAAAGTCCCTCAAAGAGAAGAAATGGATGAAAAAAGGTGACACACTTTGATCGTGATCAATATATCATTTTTATCTTGATCTGTACTTGATAAAAAATAAACCATTTACATAAGTGTATTGGTTTCTTTCTTTTTTTTTCCTTAAACTCTTTTATGGGTACATTTTAGGTATACAACACAATTGCATTGCTCATGGGGAACTTGTACCTTTACATGATGCATCTTGGTTCTTATTTTGTCCCCATTCCTAGCCCTCCCTTCACCCCCTCCACCCTTCCCTATTTAGAAAGACTTTATTTCCATTTTTTCCATTTCTCAGCATTTTTCCTTTCCCTTCTTTCCTTTCCCCTGCCCCTCCCACTACCCCTACCCCTTTGGAAATTTCATTCCTATTTTGCATTATCGATTATTCATTCTAATCATTGGTACATTTTAGGTATACAATATAATGACATTCATCATTGGAAATTTGCACCTTTACATGATCTCTCTTGGTTCTTATTTTTCACCCTTGCCCAGCCCTCCCTTCAACCCCTCCATTCCTCCCTATTTACAAAGATTTTGTTCCTATTTTTCCATTTTCTCATATTAATTCCATTCCCTTCTTTCCTTTCCCATAGCCCTCCCACTTCCTTCCCCTTTGCTCCTTTTCTTCCTATTTCACATTACCTATTATACATTTTAGTCCTTATTTACGCTTTCAGCTTTGTACACCAGAGAAACTATTCAGTATTTATACATGTGTGTCCTATTTATTTCACTTAAGATTATCGCCTCAATGTGCATCCATTTAGCATAAATGTCTCTAATTTCTCATTTTTATGGGTGAATAGTGCTCCATTTTATAAAAATACCACATTTTCTTGATCCAGTCTCCAGTTGATGGGCATTTGGGCTGTTTCCAAGTTTTAGCTATCACAAACTGTGCTGCTATGAACATGGGTGCACATATATCACTGTGGTATGATTCTTTGAATTCTTTGGGGAAGATCCCCAGCAGGGGAATAGCAGGATCAAATGGGACTTCCAGTTCTAGTTCTCTGAGGTATCTCCATACTGATTTCCCTAGTGGTTGCACCAGTCTGCACTCCCACCAGCAGTGGAGCAGGGTTCCTCTTTCCCCACAGTCCCACCAGCATTTGTTATTGGTTGATTTCATGATAGCAGCCTTTCTTTATGGTATGAGGTGGAATCTCAGGATTGTTTTCATTTGCATCTCTCGAATGACCAGTGATGTTGAACATTTTTTCATGTATTTATTTGCTATTTCTACTTCTTTGTCTGAGAAATGTCTGTTCATTTCAGATGTCCATTTTTGGATTGGGTCTTTAAATTTGGGAGGTCTGATCTTTTTAAGTTCTTTATAGATTCGAAATAGTACACCTTTGTCTGAGGGACCGCTGGTGAAAATTTTTTCCCACATTGTGGGTTGTCTCTTCACATTGCTGGTGGTTTCTCTTGCTATGCAGAAGCTTTTTAATAAGAAGAGATCCCACTTGATTGTTGATTGTTTGTGCTAGTTCATGGGCAACTGAGGTTTTGTTCATAAAATCTTTTCCTACACTGATGTCTTCAAGAGTTCTGCCTAATCTCTGTTCCAACTGGTTCAGAGTTTCTATTTTAATATTTAGATCTTTAATCCATTTTGATTTTAGTTTAGTGCATGGTGAGAGATATAGGTCTAGTTTTAATCTTTGGCAAGTTGAAACCCAATTTTTCCAGCACCATTTATTAAAGAGACTATCTTTCCCCCAGTGAGGGTGTTTGGCTCCTTTATCAAAGATGAGATGGCTGAGTGTGTCTGGCATTGTTTCTGCATCTTCTAATCTGTTTCACTGGTCCTCAGGCCTGTTTCTCTGCCAGTACCATGCTGTTTTTATCACAGTAGCTTTGTAGTATAGTTGCAGGTTGGGGATTGTGATACCCCCTGCCATGTCTCTGTTACCTAGAATTGCTTTTGCTATTCTGGGTCTCTTCTTGTTCCAAATGAATTTTTGGATTGTTTTCTCAAGGTCTATGAAGTATGCTGCTGGGATCTCAACTGGAATTGCATTGAATCTATATAGCAGTTTTGGAAGTATGGCCATTTTCACTATATTAATCCTTCCTACCCAGGAGCAGGAGATGTCTGTCCATTTTCTGATACCATCTTCAATCTCTCTTTTCAGAGTGCTATAGTTTTCAGGGAAAAGGTCTTTAATTTCTTTCATTAGGTTGATTCCTAGGTATTTCAGTTTTTTGGATGCTATTGTGAAAGGAATTGTTTGCCCTATTTCTTTCTCAGTAAGTCTGTTATTGGTGCAGAGGAAAGCTATTGATTTTTGTGCATTGACCTTGTATCCAGCTACACTACTGAATTTGGTTATTAAGTCTAGAAGACTTTTGGTGGAGTTCTTGGGGTCTTCTATATAGAGTACCATGTCATCTGCAAATAATGACAATTCGACTTCTTCATTTCCTATCTTCATTCCTTTTATTTCTTTCTCTTGTCTAATTGCCATGGCTAATGTTCCCAAAACTATATTGAACAAGAGTTGTGATAGTGGACATCCTTGTCTTGTTCCTGATTTTAGTGTGAAGGATTTCAGTTTTTGACCATTTAGTATGATATTGGCTGTTGGTTTTTCATAGATGGCTTTTATCAGTTTGAGGTAGAGACCATCTATTCCAATTTTTTGTAGGGTTTCTATCATAAATGCCTGTTGGATTTTGTCAAATGCTTTTTCTGCATCTATGGAGATAACCACATGGTTTTTGTCCTTGGCTCTATTGATACAGTGTATTACAGTGATTGATTTGCATATGTTGAACCATCCGTACATCCTTGGGATGAATCCCACTTGATCAGGGTGTATGATCTCCTTGATGATCTTCTGCATTCTATTTGCCAGTGTCTTATTAAGGATTTTTGCATCTATGTTCATTAGTGAGATTGGCCTATAGTTCTCCTTTTCAGTTGGGTCTTTCTCTGCTTTGGGGATCAAGGTGATGCTTGCTTCCAGGAATGAATTTGAGAGTATTGTTTCCCTTTCAATTTCATTGAAGAGTTTAAACAGTAGTCGCAGTAGTTCCTCTCTAAATATCTTGTAGAATTCAGCAGTGAAGCCATCAGGGCCCAGGCTTTTCTTAGTTGTTAAGTTTTTAATTATGTTTTCAATTTTATTGGTTGATATTGGGTTGTTCAGAATTTTTAGGTCTTCTTCATTCAACTTTGGTAATTCATATGTATCTAGGAATCTGTCCATTTCTTTTGTGTTTTTCATCTTATTGGTGTATAGGTTCTGGAAGTAGGTGTTGATGATCCCCTGGATTTCTGCTGGGTCTGTTGTCATTTCACCCTTTTCATTCCTAATTGCACGGACTTGGGCCTTTTCTTTCCTTTTTCTGATAAGGTTGGCTAAGGGTTTGTTAATTTTGTTGATTCTTTCAAAGAACCAACTCTTGGCTTCATTGATTTTTTTTGTATCATTCTCTTAGTCTCCATTGCATTGATTTCTGCTCTGATCTTTATAATTTCCTCCCTTGTATGAGCTCTGGGGTTGTCCTGGTCTTCTTTTTCTAGAAGATTGAGGTTCAGCATCAGGTTGTTTAATTGGGCTCATTCTGTTTTCCTAATATGTGTATTCACTGCTATGAATTTCCCTCGTAAGACTGCTTTCATTGTGTCCCATAGATTCCGATATGTTGTACTGTCATTGTCATTTAATTGAAGGAACCATCTGATTTCTTCTTTAATTTCCTCTATGACCCATTGGTTATTCAGAAGTGTGTTGTGCAATTTCCACGTGTTTATGAAATTTTTCCAGTTTCTTTTGCTATGGATCTCCAATTTCATCACACTATGGCCTGATAATATGCAGGAGATAACTTCAATTCCTTTGCACTTACTTAAACATGTTCTATGTGTGAGTATGTGGTCTATTTTGGAGAATGACCCATGTGCAGCTGAAAAGCATGTGTGTTCTGATTTTGTGGGGTGGAAGACTCTGTAAACATCTGTTAAGTTCATTTGTTCAAGAGTTTGATTGAGTTCTAGTATTTCATTACTTATTTTTTTTGTCTAGGTGATCTATCTATTTGTGACAGTGGGGTGTTGAGGTCCCCCACTACAATTGTATTAGTGCATATATGACTTTTCATGTCCGTTAGTATTTGTTTTATATAGTTGGGTGCACTAGTGTTTGGTGCATAGATATTTATGATTGTCATCTCTTCCTCTTGGATTGTTCCCTTTACAAGGGTGTAGTGTCCTTCTTTGTCTCTCTTAATCAGTGTTGGTTTGAAATCTACTTGATCTGCAAAGAGGATAGCTACTCCTGCCTTTTATCGGGTTCCCGTTGCATGGAGTATTGTTTTCCACCCTTTAACTTTCAGTCTATGAGTTTCCTTTTGAATTAATTGTGTTTCTTGTATGCAGCCTATTGTTGAATTTTGCTTCTTGACTCATTGTGGCAGTCTATTTCTTTTGATTGGTGAATTGAGACCATTAACATTGATGGTTGTAACTGAAACATATTGACTTGTCATTGCCATGACTTTTTCTTTTTGTTGGGTTCTCCCCCTTTAAATTTACTTTCTTGTCATGCCAGATAGGTTCATTCTGCTTTGCTTCCAGGGGTTGTGATCCTAAATGTCTGTTCTTAGGATATTGTGTAAAATTCTTTGGAGTGCTGGTTTGGCATTCACGAAATTCCTAAGGTGCTCTTTGTCATGAAAGTATCTTATTTCTCCATCAATTTTGAATGATAGTTTTGCAGGTTATATCAATCTGGCCGGAGGCTGTTTTCTTTTAGGGCTTGGAATATGTCACTCCAAGCTCTTCTTTCCTTGATGGTTTGTGTTGAGAAGTCTGCTGTGATTCTGATGGGCTTTCCTTTGTATGTGATTTGTTTCTTTTCTCTCACTGCTTGTAGAACTTTGTTCTTCTGTTGAGCTTCTGGAATCTTAACAATTATATGCCTGTGTGTAGATTTTTTTTGATCAAGACTATTTGGAGTCCTATATGCCTCACTTATCTGTATGTCAAGTTCTTTCCCCCTGCTTGGGAAGTTTTCTGCCATTACTTCTGTGAAGAGTTTTTTTATGTCATCTGCACTCTCCTGTTTCTTCATTGACTCTGATCAGTTTTATGTTATTCTTCTTTGCATTGTCTAGCAGCTGCTGGATTGATTTCTCATGTTCCCTTATAATTTTGAAACAATTTTTCTTTTCCTGGTCATTAATTGCAATCTTATCTTCTATATCTGAAATTCTGTCCTCACATTGGCTCATTCTGCTATGTAGACTGTCAATGGAGTTTTTCATCTCCTGGAAATCTATTTGCATGTGTTTTATGGATTCCATTTGTTTCTTATGTTGGGATTCCATCATGTTCCTCAGCTCCTCTCTAGATTTATTAATCATGTCCTGCTTTAGTAGCACAATTTCTCCTGTTATCTGAGAAATTATTTCTGATTTCATTTTTTCCAGATGCCCTTTTGTTGCCAGTTCAGTGGGTCCAAGTGGTTGAGTATCAGAGTGTTCCATCTCATTTCCCTTTTGGGTTGCTGTAGGTGATCTGGAAGTCTGGTTTTGAGACTTATTTACATGTTTTCTCATTTTAACTGGGGGGGGGGGTAGGGGGGTGCTGTTGAGGCCTGCGCTGCTCACCTCCTCTGAGCTGGGAGCGGTGGGCCAAGGCCCAGGAACAGTGGTAGGGATGGTGTCCAGAAAGCCCCTTCCTCTGGGCCGGGAGCAGCAGGACATTTGGTGGCCTGGAAACCCCTTCCTCTGGACCAGGAGCAGTGGGACAGTGGCTCAGAAGCCTCTACCTCTGGGCCAGGAGTGGCAGGTCAGATGGCAGCCCAAAAGCCCTTTCCTTTGGGCTGGGAGCAACTGGAGGGATGGTGCCTGGGCAGCCCCTTCCTCTGGACCAGGAGCAGTGTGAAGGAGGGTCAGAAGCCCCTACCTCTGGGGAGGAATTCTTTAAATGCTGAGAACTTGATTAGCTCCAGTACAGTGGTCTGGTGGTCTGGTGTCCTCTGCGTCTTTGTAGTGTGGAACCAGGTGGCAGTACAGAGAAGAGGCCAAAGGAGCGGGAGGGGGGCAGTGGATTGCTGCCAGAGAGTGGGCTGATTTGTTGTTTTCAGCGCAACTGGCAACCTCCGGACCGTGTCCGCAGACCTGCCTGTCTGCAGCGGGCTGATTCCTTGTTTTCATCACGACTGGAGATCTCCGGACCTCGTCCGCAGACCTGCCTGTCTCTAAGTGTATTGGTTTCTTAGGCTTCTATTACCAAAGTATCATAAACCAGGTGGCTTAGACTGCAGATGATGTGTTGTCTCATTGTTCTGGAAGCTGAATGTTCAAGATCAAGATATTGACAGTGGCACGCTCACTCTGATCTGTAGGGTCCTCCCTTGCCCCTCTGTCTCCTTGGCTTGCAGCTGCATAACTCCAGCCTCTGCCTCTGTTGTCACTTGGCATTTTCCCTGTGTGTCTCTTGTCTTCACACAGCTATCTTAAGGGACATCAGTCATATATTAGGGCCCACCCTATTCTAGCAGGGCTCATCTTAATTTAATTATATATTTGCAATAAGCCTGTCTCCAAATAAAGTCAAATTATGAAGCAGTGGTGATTATGACTTCAGCACACAATATTTGGGGGTTGGGAGATACACAATTCAGCCCCCAACAATAAAAAAATTACTGTAGCAGACAAATTTAATTCACAGCTTGCTGCAAATCAGAATCACTTCATATCTCCTCAGTACCCTTTAATTCCTATTCATCATGGGCCTGATCCAATATAAAACTATTAACAACCTAAGCGATTTAAAAGGATGGCACCAGGGCTGGGGATTTAGCTCAGTGCTTTTGCTACTTGCTGCGCAAGCGCAAGGACCCAAGTTCGATCCCCAGCACCAAAAGAAAAAAATAATAATAATAAAAGGATGGCACCACTGTGGCATCTCCACTGTAGCATGAGGACCAAGCTGCCATTGAGTGGAATCGAGCAATGTTTGCTGTGTCAAAGTGGTGCAGTGTCAAATGTCTTCTGCTCTGATGTCCTTCTTGGGGGTGATTTAGTGAAGTGGACGGGTCCTCTCTGCTAGTGACACTGAGTGGAGACATTTCTAGGACAAAGAGGATGGCTTATCACAGGTTTTCAAACTACAGTTCATGGAACCCTTGAAGTCACCTGCAGTGGTAGCCTCTTGTCCATGGGGGAGAAGGGCTCCTCATCTCCCAGTGGATTACTGTAACCAAGCACAGTACTGGACCCTTGTGTACCATGTTTTTTCCAATACATACATGCCTATAATAAAACTTACCTACATGTAGTAAAAGATTAGCAATAATAGATAATAATAAAATAGAACAATTTAAACAATACACTGTAATACAAGCTTAATGTTCTCTCTCTTAAAATATTTTACTGTATTGTACTCATCTTTCTTCTTGTAATGGTGTGAGTTGGATGCAATGAAGTGAGGTAATTGATGATGTCGAGGTAAATGCTGTGTCACAGTGACACAGCCTTTAACTATTGGAGAACCATGACAGTTGATCTAGTAACCAGGACAACTACTAAGTGACTAACAGTCAGGTAGTATATACAACATGGAAACACTGGACAAAGGAGCAATTCCCATCCTTAGCACAAAATTTTATCACACTGCTCAAAATGGCATAAAATTTAAAATTACAAGTTGTTTATTTCTGGAATTTTCCAATTAATATTTTTGGACCATAATTTACCATGGATAATTGAAGCTACAGACAGTGAAACTGCAGACTAGGCAGGGGACTACTGTGTGTGTGTGTGTGTGTGTGTGTGTGTGTGTGTCTTTTGAAAGTGTGGGCAGCAGCAGATATGATTAATATGTGCAAGTTCCTTTCCTCTAAATGTGAAAAAGTACATATTCTGTTCTTTGTTTCTGCAGTACCAGATGTTTATTAGGCTATTTATTCACTCCTTCTCTTGATTCTTTGCCTTATGACTAGAATATCTTCCACTAGAGATTGCCTTCAGAATATTTTTGTGACTCAGTTATCTCTTCCTATGTGGGTACATGATTCCTTATAGTGTGTGTGCATGTATGTGTGCATTGCTCTCTTAAAACCCTCTCGTGGCTTCACATCTGCCCTAGGATAAAAGCCAATGTCCTTGCAGGGTTGACTCTATGCTGCAGGATTGGTCTCATATCTTACTGTGTTAGTCAGCTTTCTGTTACCGAAAGAAAATATCTGGGATAATAAACTTATAAAACAGAAGGGTTTATTTTGGCTCAGTTTCAGAGGCTCCAGTCCATGGTCATGTGGCACCATTGTTGTTGGTCCTGTGGCAGCACAGCATCGTGGTGGGAGCACAGAGAAGAGGCGGCTCCTCACCTCCGAGCAGCTGGGAAGTAGAAGAGAGGAGGGGAGCCTAGTCCCTTGGATGGCACACTCTCAGAGACCTAACTTCCTTCCACCAAGCCTCACCTCTTCAGAGTTCCACTACCTCCCGACAGTGTGCTAGGCTTGCAACCAAGGCTTTAGCACAAGGGCCTCGGGGGACCCTTACCCAAGCCACAGCACTGACCTGGCTTCTTAATTCCATGTCATTGTTCACCCTGTTGCAGCCATACTGCCTCCTATCATTCTTAAACATGACAGGCACACTGCTCTGTGAAGCCTGTGCCCTGGTCATTCCTTCTGCCTGGAAGTCCCCTGTGTGGCTCATTTTGCACATCTTTTGAATCCTAGTCTGGAGTCTCCTCCTTTACTCTTCTGGGAACTCTTTTTTTTTTTTTTTTTTTTGGTACCAGGGATCAAACTTGGGACCTTGCACTTTCGAGGCAGGTGGTGGCACCACTGAGTTAAATCCCCAGCCCTGCTTCTGGTCACTCTTGGTTCCTCTTACCTCGCTCAGCTCCCCAGGAGATCCATAGTACTTACCAGGTCACAACATAACATATAATGTGCTTAATTCTTACATATATCGCTTACTCTTACATTCCTCTGCAAGATTATAAACTCCATGGAGACAGGATCGTTTCTTGTTCACTGATGTGCAGAGCTTGACCACAATCCATACTCAATAAATACTTAATACATTTTGATGATGCGGAAGCAATGGGAGGGTGAACAGGTAACTACAAAAGAGAACCTGGACCAAATCTTAGACTCTTTTTCCTCTAGGCTATTAATGTTTACAAGCTGTAATTAAATGTATATGTGAATATCAATAAATCTATGCATTCTCAATGGCTCTCTTTCCAAATTACACATTAAACATTTCTGTTTAGCTTTGCCTAATTGTGAGAGTGTTGGCACTAGATGGAAGTAGCTTTGCCTCCTCTTTCCACATTACCTGCTCATGTGATTCTAAACAAGGTCCTGCACCTCTTTGAGCCTCAGCTTCCTCTTTATAAGTTTGGGTTAATAATGCCTATCATATAGAATTAAATGAAATAAGATGTGTAAACTCTTATGCATTCAGCAATTATTTATTGAGTCTATACAGCACTGTGGGTGCTGTCATGGATATTGGGGACAATTCACTTTCATCAGGATTTACTGAGTGATAGACAGTGCACTGGTGAGAGGAGATGGGAGACCATACCATATAAAACCATCAAAAGTCACTGCTTTCCTAGAGCTTGCATATTAAAGGAGGGGGATAGGCTGATGGTAAGCAAGATAAGATAAGTAAATATTGAGTGAGTTAGATGGAGGGATTGTTAGTGTTCTGAGTCAACTTTACTGGGCTAAGGGATTCCCAGATAGCTAAGATAACATCATATCTGGTGTGTCTCTGAAGATGTTTCTGGAAGAGATTTGCATTTGAATTGGTAAGCTGAGTAAAGATCTATCTTCACCAATGTGGGTGGATACTGCCTAATTCACTGAGTGCCTGGTAGGAAGAGAGGCAGAGAATGAGGACACTTTCTACCTGCTCTTGAGCTGGGACACCCATCTTCTCCCCTTGGACATATTTACGAGCTTCTGGGTCCTGGACCTTGGGATTCTGGGACTTACTTTCCCCATCAGGCCTTGGCCTGAGACTGGGACTCTGTGCACTTCCCTGGTTCTCAGGCCTTGAGACTTAGACTGAATTCCACTGCCAGTTTTCCTGCCTCTCAAGCTTGCAGATGGCAGAGCCTAGGACTTCCCGGTCTCTATGACTGCATGAGCCAGTTCCCATAATAGTTCTCCTCTTTCTTAGTATGCTTTGATAGATCCTATTGATTCTGTTTCTCTGGAGAAACATGATTAATAGTAATGGTGATAGGTACTTTGGGAACAATCCAGAGCAGGAAGGAGGCTGGAAGAGACAGGGCTCCACCTTTTCACCACGTGTGCCTTGACATTGCTGACTGAGTTACTTCGTGCCCTCGGTGAATACACACGCCAGCCGCTTCTCCACTGTGCAGTAGATCCCACTTGGCTCTCGGTGGATTTTGAATACTGTTGTCATTGATGCTGCTGCCGCTGAGAGAGAAATATCTGGACCTGATGCTACTGTCAGCCTGCTTTTCATCTGTCAAGTCTCTGGACACTGTCTCAGTTTACCCCACTGACTCACACTTCACACTTCCATGCAGATGGGCAGGGGTTCCAGTTAGTCTTTTTACACAGCAGCTATTTTTATTCTATTCTACAGGCAGTGATAAAGGCTGGATATTTACAGAGTGGCAGAAAATTGTTCTCGTGCTTATTTTTAAACCTGCACAATTTGGAACTTGGGTAGACCCGGTTCCAGAGTGTACAAAATGCTCATTTTATGACTGCTGTAGGACTACAAACTTCCTAGAAAAGGAAAGAAACCCATTATCTTCCCTAATGGATGTTATAGAAAGTTTCTACTAAATATTGCATAAAATAAACTTAAAACAATTCTCTGTGCTGAGTTTAGGATTCAGTCTATGACTCCCATAAGAGAAAAAATGATAATGGAGAGAGAAATATTTACCAAATCCAAAAGCAGTAGTCATTTATTTACTCATTACCTCCAAAACTGGTAATGTAAGAATTGTGCCGAAGAAATTCGTTTTGTAAACATGTAAATATCATGCATATAATTTAAAGTTTTCATCTTAACTGTTCATTAAAAAAAAGAGAAGGATTAAATAATCCTAACTCTAATAGACTTTCAGGTAAGTGGGAAAATTTTCATGAGCAAAAAGAACAGGGCAAATAGCCTCTTTGGGCTAGAAGTATGGGAGCCTCAAACCGAAAGGAAGGTTGAATGTTCCCAAGAGGACGTCTCCAAAGAGCTGTCATCGGAAACCTCCTCTCACTTCCCGGTGGGAACCTTTGTCCCTCTCTTCCCTTCTTTTAGGGTTGAGGTCAGCTGTCACAGCCTCCAGATTTGGCAGTGGCCCTGAATTATCCTGGCACACTCTACCTGCCTTGAACACTGGCAGCGTGACTACACAACACCTTCTCACTTTCCCACGTATGTGTCTTGCCTCCCCTACCAAAGCAAAGAGCAGTCCTCAACAGCAAGGTGGAGCTGGGTTTCCGCTTGGTGTCCACAGTCATTCTCGGTACCACGTTGGGCACTGTATTAGTCTGGTCTAATAATCTGGTGTGAATCTAAAACTCAAATATAATCCTAGAATATTTTACCGCTACAATATTTCCATGCATATAACATGCATTCTCAGATGTTCTAACACCTAACATGTGTTCTTGAGGCAAAGCCCCCCGCCCCACGTTCTTGGAAATATAATGAGGGCTTCTAAATGTTTATGATCTTTTCTCTAAAGCTGTAAGTTGTTAAGTAGCTGTAATCATCATCAATAAAACAGAGAAGGCCATGAAAAAGGGAAATTTAGGAGAAGATCCTATACTGACACACAGGGTTGGGATGATGGTGAGGGAAATCAAGTTTAAATGATTTGTTTCATTTTGCTTAACTATAAAGCAATGCAGGTGGGCATAGTTGTATATGCCTGGATCCAAGCTACTCAAGAAACTGAGGTAGTATGATCCCTTGAGCACAATAGTTCAAAGCCAGCCTGGGGAGTATAGTGAGGCCTCATCCTCTCCACCCTAAAAAGCATTGCAAATTCATGTTGGGGAAAATAGAAATTAAATACAGTTAGGCATTGCTGAATGATGATGCCAGATGTTCTGAATCATCTGGCAAATATCACAGAGGATACTTACACAAAAGAAGATGACATCTCCAGGCAAGTTGATCTTGTGGAACCACTGCCACGTACACAGCCCATCACTGACCAGCACACTGTTATGTAGGGCATGACGGCACAGGCAAAAGAGAATAAAAATCATTAATAACCCTATTTCAGAGGTAAGCACTATTTGCAGTTCAGGATTTTTTGTATGTGTTTATTTACATATATATTTTCCTTTCCCAAAATAGACTCATTTGAACACATTGTTTGATAAGGTTATTTTTCCTTAGAAATACATTCTGAAGACTTTCTCAGACCATCGCACTTCCTCCTGCCTGACCGTCAGAATGGCTGAGTCTTCTTGACGTCTGTCACTTCATCACATCATGTATTCACCAAGGTGGCAAATCCTTGGGCCTTCACAGTACAGCTAGAAGTTGGCCGCCCTGGCTAAGGTACTGCTACCCCAAGCGTGGAATCCTGCAGGAACTTCCTAATGAGTGTCCTTTCTGACCTTTCCCTTTAAAATTGTCCTCAGCACCGTAGCCAGCGAGCCTCTGAATGCCCGAGGTAGACCATGTTCATCTCAGCCTCTGGTGTCGCTCCACGTGGAGTCCCCTCCCTCAGAGTAAATCCTGAAATCTTTGCTCTACAAGCCACAAGGCCCTAAGGGATCGATCTGGCTGCCCCTTGCCTACTTTCCTTCTGCCTGGCTCACTCTGTGTCCCTGGCAGTGACTTCCTTGCTGTCCCTTCAAGCTGTCCCAGCCATGCAGTCTCTTTCCTCTAGAACAGTCTCCCCAGGTAGCTGCAGTTTGCTCCCTTCAGATTTTTATGACATCTTTTGTCAAAAATAAAACTGAGACCAGTTAAATCTGATGAGTTTACTTGAAGAAGAAAAAGGTTCTCAAACTGGGGCAGACTGATGATGGTTCCAAGTGCTCCCACTCCGCCACACATACGGGATGTATTTATAGCCAGAGAAAAGGGAGCAAAGTATAGAAGCAACCTGACTGGCTGCAGTCAGCATTTGTGTTACATGGATGTGGTCTGATCTCTTGCCTGTGATTGGCTGAAGCCTGACTACTGTGATTGGCTAATACTCAGTTTCTTGGTTACAATATTATACCCTTACATTACAATTTGTTTACATGTCAAGCGAAAGTACTATTCACTGTGCACGGAAGCTTCTTTGGACCAAACTTTATCATCCAAGTACAAAGAAAGGTTTAGGCCAAACCTATTTTACTTTTTTTTTTTTTGGTACCGGGGATTGAACTCAGGACCTTGTGCTTGCAAGGCAGGCGGTGGAACCACTGAGCTAAATCCCCAGCCCCTTTATTTTACTTTTAATACTTCTCAATAAGCCCTTACCCAAATATCCTATCTAGTATTTTCCACTCCTCCCCACACCCCTTTCTCTCACATTTTCCATCTTTCTGCCCTGCTTTTTCTCTGTAGTCCAGTATCTCCTTCCAATGGACCACAGGTTGTACTTTTATGAAAAATGTATTGTGTTCATTGCCTTTACTCCCCAAAGTCAGTGAGCCTCATAGGGCAGGATTTCTGTCTGTTTAGTCCACTGCATTTCTTTCATTTCTGGAACAATGCCCAGCACAGAGCAGGCTCTTGATAATATTTGTTAAATGAAGGAATAGAATGCCACTTCTGGATGGATCATGGTATATTTCACTGCCTCCATGGCTCTATCTAACTTTCCTTTGCTTTTACAGATCATGCTGTAGTGAACTCCCCTCTGTCCACTCAGACTTTTTGCTCCTGCACGATTTATTTCTTTAGAACAAATTCTCAGAATAGGGTATGCATTTTTAAGCCTTTCAATACATATTGCCAATTTACTTTCCAAAATGCTTGCATCAAGATATTCCTCACACCAGGAGTGTAAGGCAGAAACCATTTCCCCCTGCCCATGTCAATGTTGAGTAATGCCAGAAATTTCTGCAAGTGTGGATTGCCTGTCTAAATAGCTATTTACCAGGAAATACAATTAGGAGTTTAAGTACTCTTGACACTGAGGGTGAAAGGAGCTCATCAAACTAAATCCTTCCAAGGAGACTGGAACACCAGAGAGTAAATGAACAGCTTACTAGGAAAGGTGAGCTATCAGGGAAAGGGGTGATCTTGGGGCCCCCACACCTGGGATGGAGCGTAACTGAGCACCGAGACAACCATGACCTTGTCATTACATAATCTTTTTCTTATTCAACGTAGGTTCTTTTTTATGCAAATCTCTGTGCTTACCCTTGTTTGGACCAGATGTGTGCTGACTCCTGCCTTCAAGACACCAGCAACCCTGCTCTGCAGAGAAAGGAGATAAGCCAAGACTTGTCCAGGGGCGGAGATGAGCAGTGCCATGAAAGGGGTCAAATGGGAAGAGCTGCCATGGGCTGGTGTGTCCGGAGTGTTTGGGATGGGAATAGCCGCTGCGCACGGGGCGTCTCCTGGGTACCATGTGATGCTCTGAGCTCTCTAAGCTGCTTACTGTTCACAGTAACCCTAGTTAGGCAGGTCACATAGTATCCGCAATTTCAAAATAAGAAAAACAAGCCACAAGGAGATGAAGTAGCTCTCCCAAGGCCACAGAGGTGGTAAGTGGGGGACTCAGGTGGACAGGCTCTGGAGCACCCCATTAATCACTCTTTTGTGTATCCTTTATGTTTAACATATCTTTACTGTATAACAAGTGACCCCAACTCTAGTGGTATAAAATGGCCATTTCCTTAGGCTCATGGTCTCTGAGCCATGAAGTTTTGGCCTGGACACAGCAGGACTGCTCTCTCTGCTCTGTCATGGCTGCTTTCACTGGAATCATTCTGAGGCTTCCGTGCTCCTGTATGGAGAGGTGGTGATCGCTGCCACTGGGGTCTCAGCCGGGGCTGAGGCTGGGAAGCCCACAGGTGGCACCTTCAGGTGGCCCGGGAAGCATGGAGATCTGCACGCACAGCAAGGCAGCTCAGGGAAGGGGGATCCTACATGGTGGCGTAAGGTCCAATTCTGAGAGAGTCGGCAAACAAAGTGGATGGAAGCAGTGCCCCTTTCCTGAGCCAGCCTTGGAAGCCACACAGTCCCAGGCGCACCTGGATTTAATGGGAGGGGACATAGAATGACCTGCCTCTCCACGGGAAGAGTATCAAAGAATCTGCAGCCTTTCTTTGTCATAAACTTGATTTTTTGGAGCAGTTTCTGGTTCACAGTGAGATTGAATAGAAGGTACAGCAATGTGCGCTCTATCCCCTGGGCCCACACATGCCCTGCCTGCCCCACTGTCAGCTCCTGCACCAGAGTGGTCCACTTGCTATGCCTGATGCACCCTCCTGGATTCATCAGTGCCACCTGGAGTCTGTGGTTTACATTTGGGTTCGCTTTCGGTATGGCACATTCTGTGGTTTAGGTGAATGTATAAAGACTTGTGTCCAACAGCAAGGTTTCACACAGAGCAGCTTCACTGCCCTCAAAATCCTCTGTCCACCTATTCATTCCTCTCTCCTCCACTCCCGATCTTTTCACTGCCTCCAAAGTTTTGTCTTTACCAGAATGTCATGTACCTGGAATCATACAGCATGCAGCCTTTCCCTATTGGCTCCATTACCTAGTAACAGAAATTTAAGATTCTTCCACGTCTTTTCATAGACTGAAAGCTGTTTTCTCTCTGGTACTGAGTAATCTTACACTATTTGGCTGTCCCAGTTTATCCATTACCTCCTGAAGGACGTCTTGGTTTCTTCCAAGTTTTGGCAATTATCAATGAAGCTGCTGTAAACACTCATGTGTAGATTTCTGTGTTGACCTAAGTTTCCAACTTCTGTTTGGGTTAATACCGATGATCATGATTGCCGGATTGTGTAATAAGATGTTTCATTTTTTAAAAAACCGTACTGCTGTCTTCCAAAGCGGAATAACAGTTTGCATTCCCAACAGCAAGGAGAGGTGGTTTCAATTATGTTTTAAAACTGTCACACTTCACGGAGAATTTGCAGCTTGAAAGGAGCCTTGAACAGACAAGCGAGCTTCATAAGAGGAAGAGAAGAGGGGAGTGGTCAAGGCCTAGAATCCTGTTCTGGAAATGATGCATCCAGGGTGGACTGGGGCACAAGGAGCGATGCCCAGGGGCCCAGTGACCGGAACATGAGGGCTCCTCTTGGGCACCACGGCTTGGAAATGGCCCCAAGCAGAGCTCTCGGAGGGTTCTTCCTTCTTCTCCCTGGGGAATGGCCTGTGTCCCGAGGTGTGGGTGTTGCCCCTTGCTCCTGGAGGTGGCCTCTAAACGTGAGAATTTCCTGAGAACTGAGTGATGGGAGCGTCTTTGCTGTCCTTGGTGAGCACACCTGACCCTCTGGGCTACTGGGGTCCCTCCTGGGGGCTCTCAGGATGAGAGGGGTGTTGCAGGTAAAGTTCTCCACATGGCCAGTCACTCAGTACATTCTGCATATGTAACGAGGCCCCAGGAAAAACCCTGGACAGAGAAGCGGCTTTCCTGGTTGGCAATATTCTCTGTGTATTGGGGGGGGGGCAGGTTACTGGGGATTGAATCCAGGGCTTTGGCCAAGGCCCCTTTTTAAAAGAATTTTCATACAGATTCTTGTTAAGTCACTATGTTACCCAGGCTGTGTTCAAACTTGTGAGCCTCCTGCCTCAGCCTCCAGAGTGCTGGGATTACAAGCATGCACCACTACACCTGGTGTGCACTGTCCTGTGTGGATGCTGGGAGAGGACATCAGAAGCTTCATGTAACCCTAACCCTCCTAGACCCGGCTCAATGTGCGCCTTCCCCTCCTGCCTGGTTCTAATCCTTTCCTTATAATAAACTGTAGTCGTGGGTATATGAGTGGGTAGTGAGTTCTGTAAGTCCTTCCAGCTTGTGGTCAAAGCTGGAGGTGGCTTTTGAGACCCCCTGGACTTATAGGTAGCATCAGAAACAAGGGTGGCCTTGGGACTGCTCCTTCGGACCTTGCAATGTGACTAGCTCCAGGAGCCTCCTCTAAACAACAGAAAAATGGCTCTTTATTTCAGTTGTTCCACTGTAATCCCAAGTAATAGCTATGTGTTGTCATGGTTTATTGCAGATTCCAAAGATGTTTCTTGGAGGAAGTAGCAGAGTTCATCTCCCCAGTTATACCTAAAAGTTCACACCACATCATAATGTAAATTGCAGATATATCAAGTATCTGGACGCATGCAAGCAAGTGTGTAACCTGCCTTCCTTTTATAGGAAAGGGTCATTTCCACACCACATGGCAAGGTCATTTTGCTTGTCATCAGACAGAGCGTTTATAAAACAAAGTCGAAGTCCTCTATTTGTGGTTACTCTGCCCTTTCAGATTAAACAAATCCTTAACATTGGCAAAGGGCCTGACAAGCATTTAGTATTAATTAATTCCTGGAGGTCTCTGGGGAGAAGGTCAGTGTTCTTGGGAACTGACAAATGGATCGTGTCATTAAGCAGGTACCATGCCATTCAGAAGCTCCCTGGGGACTGGGCTGGCCTGGGCTTTCGTGCTGGGCCAAGGTTTGAACACAAATTTGGATGTGGGCATGAGATCTCATGTGTGTTTGCCTCTCTCCCTTACAGTGCCAGTTTCACTCTAGGTTTTTCAAATTCTAGGGTTTTTCATACATGGGGAATGAATTTGTGCAGACTTTTCCTCCCAAAGTTACACTGGGCTGTCCAGTGTGAGGACCGCTGGTATCTCTTGGTGATTTAGTAAGGAATCTGCTTCAGCTGGAAATGCATCCTTGTTAGCTTTCTATCATTTTCCTTATAATTATTTTATGTTTTACATGTACATCATTACTTTGCCCATTGGAGGGCTGAGTTTGATTTCTTCTCTCTGCTCCTTCCCATTCCATCCCATATTCCTCTAAGGAGATGTAAGGCTGGAGGTGTAGACAGGGCATCAGGAAGCATCTTTTGCCAGGTCACAAGGCATCTTAATTTGCAATGCCCATTGGGCATGAAAAGAATTAATGTTCTTCACCGCTATCCTTACCCTGTGTTGTGTTCTTACCTTTATTAATATGCTTAGAATTGGCTATAGAGTTTAAACCCTAATCCCTGTTGCCTTGCAGTAGCTCTTTCTACAGGGATGTCTGTCTCTTCCACTAGGTTGGGCAGGGGTCTCCTTTTAGCCATTTTCTTCTTGGCTCTGACTAATGTCTAATGTGGTGCATATTGTTATGTTTCACTAACATTTAGCTCTCTTCTAATTTCATATTACAGTTTTCCATGGCCTTGAATTTAGGCATGGTTAGGGGAGGAGTTCTGAACAACATGAGAGTAAAAGTCATGTGTGCCCTTTCTAGGACAAGAACTTGACTCAGTGACCTTCCCCAATCCCACAACAAGGACCCTGAAGCCTCATATAGAAATGGCACTGTCATAAAATGTAATAGAGTAGCCTTGTGGAGTAAAGCTTCTCACTCCCTCCATCTTGGGCGTATTGCATAAGGGAGAAATATCCTTCCAGTGTGTTTTGTTAGTGTTTGCTACTAGATATCATTACCTAGCTTGTGAGTTGGCAAACTATGGCCCATGTGCTAGATCTGGCCCTCCACTTGCTTTTGTAAATAAAGTTTTATTGGAATACAGCCATGCCCAGTCACTCATATTTTGTCTACAACGGCTTTCACACTGCAGTGACAGCAATGAATAGTTGTGACAGATGCCAGATGGCCTGAAAAGCAGAAAATTGTACTATTTGGCCCTGTGGAGAGAAGATTTGCTGGTGTCTGCCTATCCTAATACACTCAAGGAAAGTTTTCTGAATGATTAAACTGATACTATAGGAGGTAGAAGGCCAAAGCTGATTCTAAAATAATGTCAGGGTATTTTGCTGATGATCGGTGAAGCTTAATTGGCAAGCATGAGTGCCAGTTATGTGTCAGACTCAGGGGACGATGCATTTTCCCTCTAGGCCCTAAGGACTCTGGGATGGAGAAGATGCTGCTGTCCTTTGTAAGCTTGGGAAGTAAGGATCTAAGGTGGGAAAGAGGCTGTGATAAGAGATTCTGTGCACTAACAGAGGGATTTCTTGCCACTATCTCTGTTAGAATTCACTTATCAAGCACATTCTGCACTACTGTCGTTAAACACACTAGAGCGGAGTAGAGGCACAGGAAAATTACTAGGCAGTAACAACACAGCATGGATGGCAGTTGTTAGAGTTATAGTGGTGCTGGGTGCCAGGGAAGTTCTTTCCAATATCTGCCCTGCCCTTCACGGATCCAAGTGCTAAGCGGTATAATTCTCTGAGACAAAAGCCAGGGACAGACTAAGCATTGCTGATTGACCTGCTGGAGGACTGGGAATTTTCTTGCCTAGGTAGAAAACCATGGAACAATCTCTCCCGGCCCCAGGTTTGCACAGCAGATCTCAGATCCTTGCTTCAGGCAATGTCGCTGCTTCGTCTCCTAAGCCCAGAAGCGCTGTACACATCTTCCTCTGGCTCTTTCCATCTGATCCTCCTCTGATGGGCAGCCTGGAAGGAAGCATCCCATCTATCACAACAGCCCAACTAGAGCTCCTGAATCTCTTCTGGGCTCTGGGGTCAAGAGGAAGGGGCAGGTGGCACTGGGGATGATAACACACAAATGGGTACACCCTCGTGGAAATGATGTGAAGGAGGACGCTGTAGCCTGCACATTTATGTTGTCTGCCTTCCTCACATTAGTACTTCCAACAAATTGACTGGGTACCCAGTTTGAGCCATCATCTGATTTCAAGTTTGGTTACCTAGGAAACAGAGGGCACACTGCTGGGACAGGCAGCCCATGTTCTGTGCCGACCAAAGCTATTAAAGCCCATCAACTTGGCCTCGGAGAAGCATTGAACATGGACAGTTTCAACTTCTAGCCAGGTGCTTATTTATTTATTTCAGTGCCTCGGCAGCAAAATGAGTTATTGAACCATTCACACGATCAATTGAGGTGGCTTTTCCCCTGTGTCTCTTGGAAGCTTGAACCCCTGCAGAGCTGGTGGCTGCCCAGAGGTCCTTTGTTGATGGTGTGTGCACACTACCAGGAAAGCCAGGCAGCATTAGCCCTCCATCCTGCAGGCCTGGGGCCCAGGCTGTGGTCAGACACAGCATCCCGTGGTGCTTCTTACTAAGTCTTTGAACAAGTAAAGAGATATATGTGGGCCTTCTCACAGAAACAGCCACGTGTGCACAGAACTCTGTGTGCAATTTACTGGAGGAGCGAGATGCCCAAACTACATACATTTGCCCTAAGTTAATTGTGCTTGGAATAAATCCCTTCATTTTGAAAAAATGTGATTGAACTTCAGATACGTCCAAGGCTCCCACTGACCCAAAGGACCAAAGGAAATGGCTTTCCACTTGTGCCTCCTGGAGGCCTTCACAGACCTCTGGGCATCCAAAGTCAGCTCAAAAAGTCCTGTCACACCCCCCGCGTTTCTGTCTGGTGGTAGCCATCAGGGAAGCCAAGGAGGGGGCCTACAAGTACATCTGGGAGCCAGGGAGGAAGAAGCAGTCCAGTGTGATGTGCTTTCTTCCGAGGGTCCACTCCACAGGGCAGCCTGCCCCACCTCGCC
This sequence comes from Heterocephalus glaber, assembly GCF_053883595.1. Classification (NCBI taxonomy): domain Eukaryota; kingdom Metazoa; phylum Chordata; class Mammalia; order Rodentia; family Bathyergidae; genus Heterocephalus; species Heterocephalus glaber. The sequence continues at coordinate 6,128,162 of NW_028258315.1, forward strand.
AGAGAAAGCGTGCAGACTGGGACACAAGGCCAAGTGACGTTGTGTCACGTATGGGACTCGTGTGCATCATGGTGGCCGCAAATGCCCAGCTTCTACAGGTGTGACTTACGGCAGGCCTGTCCGCCCTGGTGTTAACCAGACGAGGTTTGCAGAAGCCTTCAGTCTGTGGCTGAGGAGCGAGCTGGGTGCCACTGTGGGGTTCTGAGAGTTCTGAGTTCTTACTGGGTTGGCGAAGATTCCACAGACAGATTCTTGGAGGTTATCATCATCGATCCATTCCACAAACCCATTAGAAGAAATCCTGACACCCAGTGGGCCCCCAATCCAGTCCATAAGCACAGGGAGACGCGTGAGCCAACACCTGCAGGCCACAAGAGTTGTGGCCTTAGAAAGGGCCTCAGGTTCCACCCTAATTATGCATTCAGGGACCAGGGTTATGTGTTTGCAAGCACTGTGAGCCGGCCGATGCTACCACTCCGTGCATTACCTGCCCCCATGTATTCCTAATGCAAGTGGGGGCGTGGCACTGCTTACTGCATCCAGATGTCAGGCTGGACCCTGTATCCAGTTGTCCTCAAAACGTTTAGGCATTTGCCTTTCCCCAGTGTTCGGTTATCCAAGTAAATGTTCCTGTGGGGAAGACTGGGAGAATCCTGACCATGCACACCGACCACTGTGTGGTAGGACGTCCCATCCTCGTCCTCTCTCCTTCCCTCCCTCCCTCCAGCTCCTCCTTCTTCCCTCCTTTCCTCCTTCCCTCCCCCCTAGGAACTCAGACTCCTTCAATAAGTGGATTCTAGATCCAAAATACGGATCCGTTCTGGAAACTGAGCAAAGCACTGCTGGTCGGGGTACTGCTCTCAGCCTTTGGCTCCTCCAGGTTGGATTTCTTGCATAGATGGGATGATATCCTTCCTGGTTGCCCATCTTTGTGCCCCTATAGGCACCATACTTTCAGAATTCCTCCCCAGGCTGGGTCCCTCTGGGCCAGGCTGGGTCAGGCTGTCCCTCTGACCTTGACACTCTTGTAATAATTGATTTCACTGGGTTTCGGAGGGTGCTGGGGAGTGGGATCTGTTACTGTGGGGTCCTCTCATCCCTGTCTTGAGCTGCGTTCTGTGGAAGCATCTGCAAAGCCACCCCTGAGGTCCCCAGTGACACTGGTGCCTCTTTCACTGTCTCATTCTTTGATGCTTGGAAAACAGCGTATCCCCTGGGTCTTCCTGGAGACCACATTCTTCTGCTGGGATTCCCCACCCCCTCAATTGTATCTACCTGAGGGCACACATTCCTCTGAGCCTTCCTTCCTTCCTCCCACCAGAAGCCACTGAGACTCTGGCATCTCTGCCTGGCTCAGAACAGTTATCATTTCCGCGTGTTATTTGGGGCCATCCTGGCAGCGTGTTCACACCACCTTAAGGGGCTCTCACTTGGTGGGGTGTTCCATCCTGGACTCCTTTACTTCGCCTCACATTCTGTCTCCCAGTCTAGCCCCGAAACCCATCCCCTGCATGCTTTTCCCATCTTGTGGCTCCAGTTGGCAGAATCCTGTGACCTCTTTGGGGTGCAGTTCCTTTCCTCCTTCTCAGGCCCAGTGTATCCCTGGATGGGTTATGTCATGAGTTATCCTCAGTTATGAGACTTACACCCAGAGGCAGAGGGGTTGGATCCCTGCTGGGGTGCTTTGTCTGTGGGAGGCCTCTGCACCATCTTCAAGTAAGAGGGCTGAGGGACTGTCTGCTTCCCAGCATCCACCTGGTGTTACCATGGCCTATGTCAGAGTCCTGTACTTCCCCAAGCTGGGCCTTGGTCTTCCTGCAGCAGGCTTGCTGAGTTAAAAGTGTAACCACTTCTAAAACTTGGCTGGTCCCGGGATTAAATTCTTTGCCTGACTTTGAACCTTCTCTGCCCTCCTGTTGCAGGAGCTATAAATCTCATAGGCTTCTAAGAAGGACTTCTGGCTTTCTAGAACTTGCTGGTTTTAATCACTGGTTGATCACAAGCAGCTTTTCATTATCTTTTTTTCAGAAGTCAATCAACATCAGAAGTTGTTACCCAATTCTCTTGTCCTTATGATAATGATTTCCCTTAAATTTCTCAAATGTCTGACAAATTGCACAGCCAATGCATTCCCTATCAATGATATGCCATCCTCTCCTGCCAGTGGAAGTTCTAACAACTGCACTTCTATCTTCTTCCGGAGGCTGTCTGGACTCCACTTCTCAGCAGAGATGAGTCCTCATCAGTCTGGTGGCAGGTGATCCAACTCCAGTGTCCCATATTAGCTTTCTTGAACCATGCCCACCACATGTTGGGTTCCCTGGGAAGCAGAGCCTGAGATGGAGATAATTGTACAGGATGCTTATGAGGGAGAATTCTGGGGAGCTACACACGAGGAAGAAAAAAGAAAGAAACAGAACAACGCAGAGGAAGAAATTGACTATGATATAACCCAGCCAAGGCTTAGGGGATTCCTCAGTGAGCAGCAAGACTAAATCTCCAAATATCTATTCTCTTCATTTTTCTCCCAGATATTTGTAGATCTCAGAGTTGCAAACCAATTTAGTCTCTTACTGAGGCACAAAAGAAATGGTGTTTACCTGGCGCCATTGTACCATGGAAGCTTGTAACTTGCTCTTTTTATTTTTTTTTTATAGAGACTTACAGCTAAGACTGCCTTGAGTCTCAGAAAAGACTTTAAACTTAAACTCTTGAGCAATACCGAACCTGTTAAGACTTTGGGAACTGTTGGAGATGGAGTAAATGCATTTTACATTGTGAGATGGGCATGAGCCTTCTGGACCCAGAGACAGAATGCTGTAATTTGGATTTTTAATCTTTCCCAAAGACTCATAGGTTGAAGGCTTCATCACTAGCCTGTAGTGTTACTTGGAGGTGGTAGAACCTTTAAGAGGTGGAACCTAGTGACAGGAAGTTAGGCTTTTGGGGTGTAACCTTGAAGGGAATATTGGGAGACTGGGCCCTTCCTGTTTCTCTCTGGCCTGGCTGCTGCAAGGCGAGCAGCCTACTCTACCATGTGCTTCTTCATGATGTGCTGCCTTGCTACAGGTCCAAAAGCAATAGGGCCAACTGACCGTTGACTGAAACATTGGTCACCATGAGCCAAAATGAACCTTTTTCTCCTTTTAAATTAATTATATTAGGTATTGTGTCATAGCAATGGGAAACTAACACACAAAAGAACCCCACTTAGACATAAGCATTGGCCTGACTCTGCTTGGAATACCATTTCCCTATCACAGTTCCTAAGTGACATTTTCCTGTCATCAAATAGTTTCTAAAATTTTACCAGTTAAATGACTTCTCTGGCTGCAATGGAGCAGAGGTGAGCAGATAACTTCCCTATATGTACATGTACATAGATGTCAGTGTCTGTGCCTGCTGTGGTTTGGAGTAGTTTGTCCTCAGGGCTCATGTGCTCAAGGCTGGGTCCCAGTGTGGAGGTGCTGATAGGTGGTGGGTGCTTAGGAGGTGGGGCCTACTGGGAAGTGATTTAGCCATAGGAACACCATATCTTATGAGTGGATTAATACTGTCTCCAGGGAGCTCTAGCTCTTATCGGACTAGACTAGAACTGGGAGAATGGGTTGTTAGGTAGCAAGGCCACTCATCCCGCTGACGTCTTTCCTGCTGCATGTGGCCAGTTCTGCTTTTTCACACATGTTGTGACACAGTCAGATCTATGATGTTTGGATCCTCTAGCCACCAGAATCATGAACCAAGTAAATCTTTTTCATTACAAAAATGCCTAGTCTCTGGTGTTTTGTCACAGATACAGAAAATATACCAAGACAATGCCCATGTCTACATCTACATTGATAAGTGTGTATATTATTAAAGTATATTTTAAATGAGAGAGGGGACAGGCTTCTAAGTCTATTGGAAGTCCCTTCTAACTTATAATATTAATCTTAAAATTAATAAGTTATTAATTATTAATTTCAGAAGGACACACCTCTGAAAAGGACCAGAAGAGTGTGATTTATCCTAGGGCAGTGAATAAACCAACACCAGGGAGTCGTCTGTGTATGTTGATCTGTGGTATTTATATATAACACAGTCCTGTAGTTCTCTGAAAGTCTAGCAATTCTATACTTTGTAAATCATGTTTCTTTCCCAGAAATCAAAAGACTATAAATTCTCCAGCCATACTTGCTTTATACACCATCATTTAATATATTCTCCAGTGCTTTATTTTGAGTTCAAATTGAGTACAGGATCATATAAATCAGGCTAAGTACAATGGGTTCTGATTGAAGATTAAGATTCACTACTATTGTGTTACACAGCAATTTTATCTTCCTTAAATATATTAAGGTTAGGAAGCTAACAATTAAATTTTTCTATATTCCACCAGGTTTAGAACAGAATGGAGTCTGCTCTAAACACTTAATAAGTCCACTTAATAAACCATTTGTTGCTCAGAACTCTTGCTACTGAGCAGCATCTACTCTGGAATATTTTCATAGCCTCTTGTCCACTGTTTAGGCCTCTTCAAATACCTCATAGAATGGAACTACTGTCTGTCCTCTATCTGTGGGTTCTATATCCACAAATTCAACCAACAATGGATGGAAAATATTGACAAAAAATTGTGTCTGCACTGAACATGTACAGACTTTCTTCTTGCCATTTTCCCTAAATGGCACAGTATAACAACTATTTACAGAGCATCTGCATTGTCTTGGGTATTATAAGTCATCTAGAGATGATTGAAAGTACGTGGGAGGATGGTAATAGGTTCTATACAGATACGGTGCCATTTTACAGAAGGGACTTGAGCAGCCACAGATTTGGTTTCCATGGTGGTCTTGGAACCAGTTGCCAAAGGACAGCTGTCTTCATCCACACTTTCCTGACATCTTCTAAGAACTGCTCACCTTACTTCTTCTATGCAGAGCCTCTCTTTGCCACCCAAGCAACAGTGTTGATCCTAGTGTACCACTTTTCTGTTGAATGAGCCTGTGGCTTCTGGAAAATAAAAACATGTTGCTACAAGCAGCACCTGCCTCCCTTAGTTCTTCTCAGTGTAGGACCCTTCATAGACAGTGCCCTGGTGTTTAGAAAGCACTGAGCCTTCTCCTTCACACATTCTTGAGAGTCACCAAGGAAAACAACTTCCACTTTGAATATGGCAGCACGGATCACCTCTAGCTCCAAAGGATGGACTTTACCGTAGGTTGGAGACAGGCAGTGCTGGCAGAGGGTGATTCAAACTGCCCATCATGGATTAACAACCACCAAGGTGGGTCCACTCCAAGGTCTGCTGCTGGTCTCCATGCAGGGATTCTTGCCTGTTGTTCTTGGGTTCCTTTACATTGTCCCAGTATTTTGATTTGTTTTGAGAGCCCCTAGAGAAATGGGTTCCTCTTTGTGAAGCATCCTGAGGGATTCTCAGTAAAAGCTGTATGTCATATAGAAAGAGTTCTGTACAAAGCACAAACGGTTTCTATTGGTGGATGACAACAATCACAATAAATAATGGGTTTGGTTCGTGATGGTGCATAAAGTGAGCAAGAGTCTAAAACATGGAATTCCATGAAATCCGCTTACCAAATCCCTTGCTCCTAAGAAGTGCCATCACTTGGCACCCTGGGTATAAAATAAAGAGCTTTGTTCTGCAGATGGGACCAAGTCCCCTCCTCACAGCCCTTTCTGCACTTCCGAGCTGGACACCTAAGAGCTGTGCCGCATCCTCCCACTGCATGGGCCTGGGGTGCAAATTAAATTCTCCCAGTTAGACGCTGTGTTACTTGTCTATTGCTGCTTAACAGAGCCCTCCAAAACTCAGCAGCTTAATACAGAAAGCATTTATTTTCCCTTCAAGTTCTGGGGTCAGCTCAGCTGGAGGCTCTCACTTAGGGCCTCCCCAGAGGCTGCAGCCAGCTGCCAGCTGCAGGGGCCGCCTCATTACTCGAGGCTGTTGGCAGGAAGCCTCAGCTCCTCACCCTGTGGGCTTCTTCACAGGGCCACCTGAATGTCCTCAAGTTGGGGCCACTGGGTTCTCCAAACAAAAGGCCTGAGAGAGAAAGGGAAGGAAGGTATACAGCAAGGGTGAAGTCACAATGTCTTCCAGACCCAATTGTATGTGACAAGCATTTCTGCTGTGTCCTATTGCTCACGTGGGGCATGCCTAGAGCCATGCAGGAAGAGGATATGCAAAGGTGTAGACAGCAGGAGGCAGGAGCCAGTGAGGGCTGTCCTGGAGGCAGCCTGCCCCTCATACACACAGGCACACATGCACACAAGCACACATGCATGCGCGCACACACGAGGAACCATTTTCTTGCTTGCATGGCAACTTCTGCTAATAAGCTGCCAATTCCTGCTGCAGCTTGTCTGGGCTGTCTTCACAGTATTCAGAGGCATTCTAGGGGCTGTGGTGGCTCAGCTCAGCACTGTCTGGTTCCCATGTCTGCTAGGAACAGTGCTACCTTCCTGATTTTTGCACCTTGGCTCAATGGCTTCTGAACTTGGCACTTCCAGACACTGGCACCCTTCCTTCAGCCCTCTGTGGGCTCTGCGTCTGTGGATTGAACCAATTGCAGATTAAAAATAGTTTTTAAAAAATTGGATCTGCACTGAACATGTAGAAACCCTTCTCTTGTCATTACCCCTAAACCATGTAACAGTGATTGACACAGCCTTAGCATCGTATTAAGTGTGACAAGTAGTTTAGACGTGATTTGAAGTACACAGGAGGATGCGTGCAGGTTGTGTGCAAACACTATGCCACTGTAGATACGGGACTTTCCAGGCTTAGGGTCCATACTCCTAACACATGGCACATTGGGACCACTCAGAAGGTCGTATCTTGTGTGATCTTTGCTTGTAAGAATGGCATTGGATAAAAGGACTTTGATGCCTGTCCAAAAGGCTGATGAAGTCTTGGATTTCTGCATATCATCATTTTTTATTTTTAAAAAACATTTGACAGCTAACAATTCACTATCAAAGGCCTCTAGCTCCAGGAAAAATTCAGCACCAGGGTAACAACCAAGACCAGTGAGTAGGGCCAACAAAACATCCTCTCTAATTTCCCCTACTGTTACTTGAATGAGTGCGCCAATATCAGAGAATGTTTTTACTATTTATTGAAAAATTTACCCAAGACCCAGTTTTGTTCAGACATTAACAAGACTGGTTCCTTCTCCATAGCAAATATTACTATCATAGCTATAGAGTGATGACAGTAAAGGCCTGATGAAGCCCACTTGTTTACTTTCTCTAGATTCAAGGTTTGAGCTATGAATTCACTGAGTTTTACTTGAGCATATATTATGCTCTACACACTCAGCATAGCAAACTGTAGTAAGAGAGGTCTCTGATGCAGCCACCAGCAGGCCGTGGGCCCTGAGTGCAGCAGTGGGGGAAGGAAAGGGTTATCAGTTGCAGATATCAGCTGGGTCAAGGTCCAAGTATAAGGGTCACTTCCCAGGAATGGAATACAGGATTTATTATGGGAATGTTGAATGGATTTTGAGAAATCTCAATGGAAAAAAGAATTCCTGTAATGACTGTTTGTTTGTTTATTTGGTACTGGGGATTGAACTCAGGACCTTGTGCTTGCAAGGCAGGTGGTGGAACCACTGAGCTAAATCCCCAGCCCATGTTTGTTTGTTTTTTTACAAAGTTGAGTACGTCAGTAAGACAAAGAAGAGAAAGAAGATAACTCTGTTAACCAAGCTGACCATCTGTGGAAGGCTTCCTACATATCAGGAATAAATGCTTTGCAGAAAAGATATTCCATTACTGTCCTTATCTTGGAGATGGAGACACAGGCTGAGAGCGTCAGTCATGTATTGAAGGGGATATATCTGGTTGATCATGAGACCAGAATTTAAATCAGACTCTACAGCTCTTGATGGAAGGAGGTTCAGTCATCCTTTTTTGTCTGTAGGTTCTATATGTCGGGACACAACCAGTTAAAGATTGGGAATATTTGAAAAAATATTGCATCTGTACCAAGCATGTGAAGACTTTTTTCTTGTCATCTTTCCCTAAGCCATACAGTACAATGATGATTTATATAGTATTTGCATTGAATTAGGAATTATCTAGAGATGATATAAAGCACATAGGAAGATGTGTGTAGGTTATACACAGATATGATGCCATTTTAATGGGAGACTTTAGCATGTGCAGATTTTGGTAACTGAGTGTCCTGGAACAAATCTCTGATGGGCACAAGAGACAACTCTCCTGGCTGGTTGGTACAGATCACCGAAGGTAATTGTTCACACCATGGATCATCCCTGTGCTTGCCCTAACTTGAATTGATACATGCATTTGCTGTTGGTCCTAGCCCAAGCCTCAGCTTCAAGGAGCTTGAGAAAGCTAAGATTTCTTTTAGCTTCTGCTATTACATTTTTCCTAGATAAAAGATATGATGATAATTTTTCTCTATTTAGCTTTTCCCATAATAATGCAGTTTAATTAAGCCGGCTACCCACAGAATTCATTCAGCTGAGACTGATAACTGAGACTGATGTTTCTAGTCTTGAATTTCTCTACATCAAGCTAATTTATGCCCACCTACAAGGTACTGCTTCCACTTGTGAAACTGGATTAAAAAGAAATTCCATTCTATTCCTTACCCCTTATATGGATTTTCAAACTATCTGAATCTTTGGTAGCTGTCCAGTCACTGAGACACAATACGTGGCACCCACCCCTGAAAGGAGGAATGGCTTCATTTATCTAATAGTTTCAAGAGATTCAGTACTTGGTCTGCTGGCTCCAAGGCAGAAAAATCATGGCGGAAGGGCATGGCAGAGCAAAGCCGATCAGTTCATGGTGGCCAGGAAGTAGAACAAAGTAGCAGAACTAGAGAGAAAGGGGAAACATCACATCTCCATCATCCATTCAGATATACCCCTAGCATGTCTTAGCAGTCTAATAGGTGCTTCTTAATCCCATGAAGTTGACAAATCAGGATTAATGCCTACAATCTTCAAGGGAGATTCCTGGGCTCCAGGACAGCACTACTGAGTCGGTGTTTTTGAGAAAGTCACACAGTGAATGTCCCCCAAAGGCTGATGTGTGAAGGGGTGGTCCCCAGAGAGGTGCTACTGAGAGATGGAGGAACCTTAGGAGATGAGGCACAGTGTAAGGCAGTCAGGTCATTAGGGGTGTGCTCTTAATGGGATACTGAAACTCTGCTACTCCTCTTCCTCTCTTTGCTTCCTAGCACTAGAAGGTGAATAGGTCTGACCATGGAATGACACCTCTGCAACCATGAGCTGAAATAAACCTGTCTTCATTTTATGTTATTTTTCTCATGCATTTTATCACAGTAATGGAAAGATGACTATCACTAATAGAAAAATAAGATATCAACTGTCTTTGCTGGATCATACATGCTCAGCAAATAGTAGTCATTATGAAACAGCCCATGAAAAAAAGAAGTGCAATTTGTGTTCTGCCCACTGCACCAGAATAGGAAGTTTTCTTCCATACATCCTCTCAGGCAGCTATTTTATGGCCAGTTCCAGGGAACTGAGTCTCAGAAATGCTAAGTGAAACTCAGGTAAGGACACATTACCAGTAACTGCTCTTCAGTATGATAATAAATCAAGTAGGAGAGCTACACAATTTTACCAGCATTTAAGCTCTCAACCACTAGTATCCCCTTAACTCTCAGTAGCTCACTGTTTTGTGCTCAAACCTACTTATTTGTTTCAATTGCTTTGAAGTTACAGATCAAAAAATAGCACAATGCTTCCTGGGTAACAATTGGTTTACTCTATATAGCTGCAACCCAATACTCTTTGGGTTTAGTGAAGTAAATGAATGTTTCAACCAAGATTTCCTCCAAGATCTGTTTTGTTTTTTAAGAAATCCCATTTTGGGACTGACACCTCAGTCTGATTCTGGAATGTCATTATAGTGTGAGGCAGAATGAGCTCTTGCTATAACTAAGGTTATACGTTGCCTGCGCGTGAGCAGAATATCTTGATCCTTATTGTATCTCTCTTCTAAAGTAGCTCAGGTTTTCACTCCCATACCTGTTTAAATTGGTAACAAAAGACTCCTATGTCAGGTTGATTTTCAAGATTTTAAAAGCTTTTATTACTTTTCTATCTAGTTTTCACCAAAAAACAATTAAATTAGGGAAATTATTGTTATGAATCCTTAAAGTATGATGTAGCTTCTGTTTCCCCTGTCCTCTTAAACTAAGTCAGATTATGTCCTATCTTCTCCTGGCATTCTACAATTATTCCTTTAAATTGCTTATTTCTTTCTTGTAGCACTTAGCACAAACCCAATATTTTTCTTGAGAATGAGAAGAAAACTAAAACAATTCTTCATGAAATAAAATATTTTATTTATTGATCAAACTTTGAATTTTAATTATTTGAAATCATAATATTTTGTTAGCTAAAATTCAAAGGTGCATAGACAAAATTGTGATAATATAGTACATATTGATTGAAATTAAGATAATTAGGCTTCTTAAGCTTTGTTATGACTAAAAGTATTTGATAATTAAACAAAAGTTTTATTTAGCTTTGATTCCATAGCGCCTGATTTTCCTTTCCATTAAAAGTTCAGACACAAATAAAGACTAAAATTAAAGTGTCTGACAGTGATACAATGAATCTATAAAGAACCCCTATAATCTCAGTCCCTATCAACTGCATGAATATGGAAAAGCAGATATAATTATTAAAGTGAAACAGAATGTCCTAGTTCTCAGCAATTTGCCATACAGTAAGCATGCTGCCACTGTTAGCTATAATCACCACCATGACCACCACCACCATCACCACCATTACAATACCATCACTAATACCACCATCACCACCACCATCATCACTGCCACCACCCCACTGCCACCATTACACTACCATCACCACCACCATTACACTATCATCACTACCACTATCACCACCACCATCATCACTATCACAGCCACCACTACCACCATCACCTTTATTGCCACCACCACCATGACCGTCATCACTACTATTGCCATCAATAGCACCAGCATCACTATTACCACTTTTACCAACACCATTACCACCTCTACATCATGTTTCCAGAATCTTGGTCCCTAAAACAGTGTTACAAGCCATCATGGTAAAGTGACTTTATTTATGTTAGGTCCCTATTACTTGAGAAAAGAGGATGTCTATCATTAAGAACGAAAGTGGGCTCATGGTGAAATAGTGCAACCTAAGAATGTGAATTTATCTGTTTTTGTAAATGAACCGTTAAGATTAATGGGAATGGAAATCCTATGTAAATGAGGATCTGAATTTCACATATCTCTTGGAAATGTTGCTGACGTTATCCTTATAGACAGGAAGGAAAATATATGTCAGCTATTATAGTTGCAAGTTTGTCTCCAGTGCTGTGCTTTGGAGTTGTGTCCTTTGAAATGTTTTCTCAAGCTTTGAATCAATATGGTTACCAATTGTACAGGTAAAATCAGATATGGTGGATGAGAAGAGTTAGTTATTAAAGATCTCAAAACCTTGAATATTGAGATGAAATTCATGAAATAGTACTTGAGGGAGACAAATATTATATTTTGCCTCCTGGGTACAGATCCCAAAATGCACAAACATAAACACATTCACGAAATATTTTATGGTTTCAGAGTAGGGTTTACCAGGCTTAATTATAGGATCTTGGTGAAAAGTAAATAGAAATCATTCTGGAAAACAGTTTGAAAATTTTCTTAAAAATTAAACATGCAACTACCATATTACCCAGTAATTGCACATGTAGGCTTTCTCTTTTTCTTTTTTTTTTTTTTGTATATCCTTTTATTGGTACATTTTAAGTGTACAATATAATGACATTCATCATTGGAAATATGCACCTTACATACTCTCTTAGTTCTTATTCCCTGCCCTCCCTTCAACCCCTCCATCCCTCCCTATTTACAAAGACTTTGTTTCCATTTTCTCACTTTCTCATATTAATTCCATTCCCTTCTTTCCTTTCGCCTACCCCTCCCACTTCCCCTTCCCCTTTGCCCCTTTTCTTCCTATTTCACATTATTTATTATACCTTTCAGTTTCTCACACTAGAGAAGCTATTCGATGTTTACACATGTGTCCTGTTTATTTCACTTAAGAGTGTCACCTCAATGTGCATCCATTAAGCAAGAAATGTCTCTAATTTCTCATTTTTGATGGCTGAGTAGTACTCCATTTTATTTTTAAAAACCACATTTTCTTGATCCAGTCTCCAGTTTATGGGCATTTGGGCTATTTCCAAGTTTTAGCTATCACAAACTGTGCTGCTATGAACATGGGTGCACATATATCAATGTGGTATGATTCTTTTAATTCTTTGGGGAAGATCCCCAGCAGGGGAATAGCAGGGTCAAATGGGACTTCCAGTCCTAGTTCTTTGAGGTATCTCCATAATGATTTCCACAGTGCTTGCACCAGTCTGCACTCCCACCAGCAGTGGAGCAGAGTTCCTCTTTCCCCACAGCCCCACCAGCATTTGTTATTGGTTGATTTTGTGATAGCAGCCATTCTTTCTGGAGTGAGGTGGAATCTCAGCGTTGTTTTCATTTGTATCACTCGAATGACCAGTGATGTTGAACATTTTTTCATATGTTTATTTGCCCTATCTACTTTGTGTCAGAAATGTCTGTTCACTTCAGATGCCCAATTTTGGATTGGGTCTTTAAATTTGGGAGGTCTATTTTTTTAAGTTCTTTATAGATTCGAAATAGTAGACCTTTGTCTGAGGGACCGCTGGTGAAAATTTTTTCCCACATTGTGGGTTGTCTCTTCACACTGCCGGTGGTTTCTCTTGCTGTGCAGAAGCTTTTTAGTAAAAAGAGATCCCACTTGTTGATAGTTTGTGCTAGTTCATGGGCAATTGAGGTTTTGTTCATAAAGTCTTTTCCTACCCCAATTCTTCAAGGGTTCTACCTAACCTCTGTTCCAGCCAGTTCAATGTTTCTGTTTTTATATTTAGATCTTTAATCCATTTTGATTTTAGTTTAGTGCATGGTGAGAGATATAGGTCTAGGTTTAGTCTTTGGCAAGTTGAAATCCAATTTTTCCAGCACCACTTATTAAAGAGGCTATCTTTCCTCCAGTGAGGGTGTTTGGCTCCTTTGTCAAAGATGAGATGGCTGAGTGTGTCTGGGGTTTTTTCTGCATCTTCTAATCTGTTCCACTGGTCTTCAGGTCTGTTTCTTTGCCAGTACCATGCTGTTTTTATCACAGTAGCTTTTAGGCTTTCATCCTAGAGAAACAGATACATGTTTACTAGTCACCAAAACTAGAAGCAACCCAGATATCTTTCAAAAGGTAGTTGGTTGAATAAACTGATACATCTATCCCATGGACTATTGCTCAGCAATAAAAAGAAACAACTTGGATGAAGCTCTTGAGAATTATGATGAGTGAAAAAGTCTGTCAGAAAGGTTACCTACTATATAATTCCATTTACATAACATTCTTGAAATGACAAAATTATATTTAAAACAGATGATTGGTTACTAGAAATGGAGGAAGATGACTCGGTGGGAAGAAAATAGAATCATAAAAGGGCGACACGAGGTATCCTTGTGTCAATAGAAAAGTCCCGTTTGTTGATTGCATCAATGTTAATATCCTGGTTGTGATATTGTACTATAGTTTTGCAAGTTGATATTCCTGGAAAAAACTGAGTTAAGAACACATAGGATCTCCTTGTATTATTGCAATTGCATATGAATCTATAATTATTTCAAAATAGAGAACCGAATTGATACATATACACACAAATAGAAGGAGTTATTATTTAACATGCTGATTTCCACAAGTCATGTAGACGTGGACTACCTTGGTTGGTCAGTGAAGAAAAGATGAGATTATCTTACATTCTGTGCTGGACAGACAACATCTGAATATCATGTCTAATTCTGAGAATCACATTTATAGACAGACATTGAGACATGCAGCGAATCTGGAAAAGGCTTGATAGCAAGCAAAAACAGCTGAAAATTCTATCAAATGAAAAAAATTGAGGGAGTTGTGCTATTTAGGTTGGAGGCAAAATAACTTAGGTGGCCCACAAGAAGAATTGGCTGCAAAACCTGAAGGACTGTTATTCTGATGACTGATTTGACTGTTTCTTTCAGGAGGTAGAAACAATAACGTATAGAAGTTGTGCCATATCAGAAAAGTGGCTTCACACAAGATGGGACAGCACACGGGTTTCCTGTTACTGGTAAGATGAACCATCTCCTATGAATCAAGAATCATTTTGGTTTATATTTTTGTTTTTCATAAGTTTGGCTTATGTGAGGCAGGTCCCTTGAGCCCATTCAGCTCAAATACAGTGAGCAGAGTGAAATTGGGGACCTGTTGAGTTGGGAGTCAGTTCTTGAACAATGGAGAGCTCACAATGTCATTGATACCCCAGGAATCCTATCTTGGTGTTAAGAATCTACCTCTAACAACTGCATCTCATTTGCCAAACATTGCTTCAGACATATCAGTGGATCCTCTCAGGACTAGAAAGTTAGGTTGAATCAGCATAATTTTTTGTTGAATAAGACCACCTTCTAAAACTCACCCAAGAAGAAATCTGAGTTGTTAGAAGCCATGTTTAGCATCAAGTACCCTCAGTGAAGGGGAGGAAGCCATCTTGTGTTCCTAAGAGGCTTTCTACCAGCTCATGAGCTGCACCTGTCTGTCTGTTTATTCATCTCCCATTATCTGTATTTAAGTTGAACTAGCCCAAAGCTATCCTCTCCCACATGAGATGCAAACAATTTTCAGCACTCAAGTTCTGGAGCTGCAGGAGTTTCGTTTCGCTCCAGGCAGACCTGAAAATTCAGGATCAGGCTTCTCTCCTGTGAGGTCTTCTGTGACACATGATGACACCCTTTTCCTCTTTGGCCCACAAGGACCCTTTGTTGTGGAGGGAAGATAAGTAGGTAAGTCCTCACCCTCCTGGCAGACTGACTGACAGTGAGATATGTAAATAAACAGGCATATAGTTGCCTTCCTGTCTTGAAACAGTTCCCTCCCCTTTGTTGTCAGTGAAACAGCCGGGACTGGCTCCCACATCAGAATGCCACGGCTGATAACTCTCACTGAGCATTCGGGGTTCCTGTGGGTTCTGTTTTGCACCTTTTCATCCGTTTTTATATTCTCTCTTCTCTGTTTCCATTAAAACTAAAAGCTTGTAAATGCAACTTTCATACTAAAATTTTTAATAGAAGTGAATTTATGTAGTCTAGGGAAGATTTCCCTTTTCCAAACTCTCTTGCCATTTTCCCTTGACAAGGCACACTTTTCCGGTAACTTTTACAGGCAGTCAAACTTGGCCATTATTTTCCCTGACAGTCTGGTCACTGAGGAGGTTAGAAACTCAGCTGATGATTCAGACTGGAGACACCAACAGTTTCCAAGCAGCATAAAGCACAGCTTTGATCTCAACACGTTTTATTTAACAGGCATTTGTGGAGCCCAAGTACAAGCAGAAGTGTGCTGATTCCCACGCAGTTGCAATTTCTGTCGTTAGCCACAGATTTAGGTAAGTATTTTCCTCTAATGCTATGGAGGCCCTGAATTACCTTGGCTGGCTTTGCAAATGTCAGAAAGCCAAATAGAATACAGGGAAGGTAAGCACATTTTGTAGTTATAATTTAGGTCCCAAATGTGTTGCTTTTCAGTTCATCAGAAAGGTGAGGCTGAATTTGTCAGCTGAATATCCTGGAAAAAGAGACGGACTTCCTGGAAGTGAGGGGCTCTCCTTGCTGGCTGATGAAGTAGGGGCTGTATTGAGAAGTCCACACAACCAGGAACTCTGGGAGACCTCTAGGAGTGGTGGGTGCCCCATTGGACATGAGGGTGGCTTCCACGTGAACGCCAGCCAAAAAGCCAGGGTGTCAGTCATGCAGCCACAAGGAAACTAGTTCTGCTCCCACCCTCAGTGATCTGGAAGTGGATTGTTCACCAAATGAGCTCCAGATGAAACTGCTGCTCACTGACCCTTTGATCACAGCCCTGCAGGAACCTGAGCAGAGAACCCACCTGAGCTAGGCCCAGGCTGCTACCCAATGAATGCTGTGTGATAGTCAATGTGTGTTCTATGAAGCTTGCAAGACAGCAGCGATTCGTGATGTATTGGTAGAGAATTCTCATGAGAACTGTGACTTTCAATTCCCAGCTCCTGTCATGTAGGTGGCTGGTCCCTCTTGGGAACTGTCTTCAACCAAAGTTGGCCACCCCACCCCCCATTTGTGCCTCCTCCTTAGGGACACCCAGAGAAAACGACTGGACAGTGAGTGGCCCTGGGGGACAGGCAGGGGTGGAAGGCATGGCCTGTGTGCTTTAGCAGGGACAGGTCTGTAAGACCTGGCTAGAGTTGTCCATGGAATTGGCTGTGGCTTTTTTGTGACTGGGAGGAGTTCGGCTCCTTCTGCCTAACTCTGCTTTCTTTATTTGCCTTTGTTTTGATCTTGAGACCACAACATACTTTCTGCGTGTAAACTTCTACCCCAGATACGTTCCCAGGGACACTCACCTAAAATACCCGCAACTATTTCCATCAATACATCACACGTTGTCAGGTGGAGCCCTCTAAAGCCTGAGCCTAAAGGAAAAGACAACCAAGAGAGCAATAGGTGCTGGTGACCTTCTTTTAAGTTGCTATTGTTTTATAAGCACAGATTTCTCCATTATTTTTCAATAACCTTTCAGGGAATCCTTTAAAATTTAGCATGAATCACTGAGATGATCAAAGTTCATGCCTTTCATTTTACAGAATGGAAAATAGAGTCCTGCTCTGTATGTGCATGTGTGCGGGTATGGGTGCCTGCTTGCGTGAGTGTGTGTGTGTGTGTGTTTGTTTGTGTATGTGTGTGTGTTCTGGGCGGTTGTCCTGCCAATTCATTCATGCCATCAACAGCTGTTTTTCAGCACTGGAGCTGGCCTCTTTGTGGGCTGTGTAAAATGTGCTGGCAGATGCCTGGAGGGTCATCTCACAGCCATGTGGCTTCCTGATGTGACATCATTAAAGGCTGGACAGGGCTGCTTGGCAGACCATCAGGACAGAGGACCACTCACTGCCTCTCACCCTGGTGCTGTGCCATGTCCACAGGGAACTGACTCCCTTAGTTCCTTTTGCTCCTATCCTGCGGAAGTTGCATAACCCTAACTCAGACTCACCAAATCCTTCCTTAAGCTCTGTAGTGTCATGAAAAATCCAGGTAGAAGTGATGATGGAAATGCGCTTTCTGGGCTCAGGGAAAGAGAATCAGAAATCTGGCTATAGAAAAAAGACAATGATTTTCTTACCAACAACAAAAGCAGAACCTTGGTGTTCAGGAAATGCTAAATGTCAAAGTGCAGTTCGTTACATTTCAAGAAAAAATGGGGACACACGAGGACACATTCCAAAGTATTGTATTGACACAGAAAGTTGGACAACTCCAGGGTGAGAACAGGAAGACTAAGAAAAGAACAAGGACCATTTTGTGCTGTTGCTCTCAGAGGTGAGATGCATTCTGAAACAAATCTCTATACTTTTTTTTTTTTGGTACCGGGGATTGAACTCAGGACCTTGCACTTTTGAGGCAGGCACCGGAAAATCTCTAGACTTTCAGCTGATGATGTATCAGGCCTGGAATCTCTGACTTTTTCCTTTGAATGATTAATTACCAAGTTTTTGTATTGGCTTGGGCTTTTTATTG
The DNA here is from genome assembly GCF_053883595.1 of Heterocephalus glaber. NCBI lineage: Eukaryota > Metazoa > Chordata > Mammalia > Rodentia > Bathyergidae > Heterocephalus > Heterocephalus glaber. The sequence continues at coordinate 6,145,848 of NW_028258315.1, forward strand.
ATTGAAGCTTAATCATTATTTTGACAAAGTGCTTTGCCCCCAACAAATTTATTAAAAACAAACAATAGAAAACAAGTTCAAAAACTGCAAAAACCAAGCCCAATTGTTGGAAGTTGGCAAAGACTACGGAGGTGAGGAAGAAGGGTCCCTGCAGAGACCCCGACTTTTGGCTGTGCACCTGGTTAACCGGGGGGGAGTAATGCTGCCCGCAGAAATAGACGAACTCTGCACTGATGGAAAGAACTACGTCCCATTTTCCTTATCCAAGTTCTAAGTAAGACGATTGACTTTGATTTCACCGAAAGGATCGGTGTGACCTGTACCCTACTTGCAATGGGCCTGGACCACCCTAAACACTTTACAAACACTAATTCAGTTCATCTTTCCAGTGCTTCTATGTGGTAGCACTGTTAAAATTATTGACGGAGAAATGACTGTAAGTGTGTTTGAGTTGTACACAGCTTGTACTTAACTGAAAGGATCTGGACTTCTAAACTGGTGCGTGGGAAAGACAAGTGATTTTTTTTTACAAGTTATCTTTGACATCCTGCATTTGCTAATAATTCTTTCTTCCTTTGGAAAGTAATCCCTTTTAGATGTGGGTATTATATAAAATACATGCCTATTCTTGACCATTCAGAGACCAATTACCAAAGGTTTAAAATAGCCCAGGCTCATCACCTCTCTTCTTCCTCTCTCTCTCCTCTCTCTCTTTCTCTCTCACTCTATGCTGTCCCTCTGTTCCCAGACATGTCTCCTTGCCAGACATGGTTAGCTGTTCCTGCTCTGCTGCAGACCAAGTGGACGAGGAGCTGGAAACTGATGAGTGGCCTCACCAAGGGCATCTCCTGTCCTAACCCTGTCCCTGTGCCACAGAGACCTGGATGCTGCCTTCGAGATCCGGGAACCCCAAACTTCTGGGTGACAGGAGAACCTTGTTTATGTGACCATTTTATTTTCAATTGCTAGCTCTCCCTTTAATTTATCACCAAGAAGTTCCTGGCAAAACACCAATTCGGTGTGATTAGATCGAGCAATGTGGCATATTTGTTGTCATGCAGTGTGTATTTTTACCCTATTGTTGTTTCCAGCCACTTGTCACTGTGCGGTATCGTTCTGTGTTGAACCCTGAAATAACCTAAGCCCCAACCTCTGCCAGGGAGGAATGGTTGGGCAGAAAAAATGAACACAACTGGACAAAATAAGAACAATAAGTGTTTTCATTCTATCTTTTGAGTTTCCCATGGCCGCTATTATAAATTACCCTAAATTTAGTGCCTTGAAACAATATAGATTTATTATCTTAAAGTTTTAGAAGTCAGAAGTCCAAAGATCTCTCAATGGACTCAAACCAGTGCGTTGTAGCCACTTTCCCATCACAGAAGCAAGACGTCCAACGCCCAGAACTTACAGGAGGAAAAGTTTATTTTGGCTCACAGTTTCAGCCCATGGTTGGCTGGCTCCAAGGTAGAAAAGGATGGCAAAGGGGCCTGGCAAAGGAAAAGGAGCTCACCCCATGGCAGCCAGGAAGCAGAGAGAAGCAGAAAGCTGGGGACAAGAATACACCCCTGCAGGTGACATTCCTAGTGACCTTCCTCCAACCAGCCCCACCTTCTAACAGCACATCAAGTTATGAACTCATCAATGAATTCACTGATGAGTATAGCGCCCCCATGATTTGACACAGAATCCAACACAGGAGAATTGGGGGAACACTTTGGATCTAGCCCATAACAGCAGAGCAGCATTCTCGCTGGAGGCGCTACAGGAATGCTCTTTTCTTGCCCTTTCCGGTCACTACAGCTGCCCATGTCCCATGGCTTGTGGTTCCTCTTCCTTCTGCAAATGTGGCGTCACTGAGACGCAGCCACTTCTGCTTCCTCTTCCACATTTAAGACACCTTGTTATGAGCTCAATCCCACCAGATAATCCAGAATAATCTCCTCATTTGTGGTTATCTGATTAGCAGTGTTCATCCTATCCACAACTTAATTCCCACATGTCATGTAACAACATTCACAGGTTTGAGGGATTAGGACACTGATACTTTTTTTTTTTTTGCTTAAATTCTTTTATGGGTACATTTTAGGTAGACAACACAATTACATTTCTCATTGGGAATTGTACCTTTACATAATGCATCTTGGTTCTTATTTTTTCCCCATTCCTAGCCCTCCCTTCACGCCTTCCACCCTTCCCTATTTAGAAAGACTTTATTTCCACTTTTTCCATTTCTCACCATTTTTCCTTTCCCTTCTTTCCTTTCCCCTGCCCCTCCCACTACCCCTACCCCTTTGCACCTTTTCTTCCTATTTTACATTATCAATTATTCATTCTAATCATTGGTACATTTTAGGTACACAATATAATGACATTCATCATTAGAAATTTGTACCTTTACATAATCTCTCTTGGTTCTTATTTTTCACCCTTGCCCAGCCCTCCCTTCAACCCCTCCATTCCTCCCTATTTACAAAGATTTTGTTCTTATTTTTCCATTTTCTCATATTAATTCCATACCCTTCTTTTCTTTCCCCTCCCCCTCCCACTTTCCCTTCCCCTTTGCCCCTTTTCTTCCTATTTCACATTATCTGTTATACATTTTAGTCCTTATTTACACTTTCAGTTTCTCACACCAGAGAAACTATTCGGTATTTACACATATGTGTCCTATTTATTTCACTTAAGCGTATCGCCTCGATGTGCATCCATTTAGCTATAAATGTCTCTAATTTCTCATTTTTATGGCTGAGTGGTACTCCATTTTATAAAAATACCACATTTTCTTTATCTAGTCTCCAGTTGATGGGCATTTGGGCTATTTTCAAGTTTTAGCTATCACAAACTGTGCTGCTATGAACATGGGTGCACATATGTCACTGTGGTATGATTCTTTTTAATTCTTTGGGGAAGATCCCCAGCAGTGGAATAGCGGGGTCAAATGGGACTTCCAGTCCTAGTTCTTTGAGGTATCTCCATACTGATTTCCACAGTGCTTGCACCAGTCTACACTCCCACCAGCAGTGGAGCAGAGTTCCTCTTTCCCCACAGCCCCACCAGCATTTGTTATTGGTTGATTTTGTGATAGCAGCCATTCTTTCTGGAGTGAGGTGGAATCTCAGCGTTGTTTTCATTTGTATCACTCGAATGACCAGTGATGTTGAACATTTTTTCATATGTTTATTTGCCATGTCTACTTTGTGTGAAAAATGTCTGTTCACTTCAGATGCCCATTTTTGGATTGGGTCTTTAAATTTGGGAGGTCTATTTTTTTAAGTTCTTTATAGATTCGAAATAGTAGACCTTTGTCTGAGGGACTGCTGGTGAAAATTTTTTCCCACATTGTGGGTTGTCTCTTCACACTGCTGGTGGTTTCTCTTGCTGTGCAGAAGCTTTTTAATAAGAAGAGATTCCACTTGTTGATTGTCTGTGCTAGTTCACGAGCAACTGAGGTTTTGTTCATAAAATCTTTTCCTACACTGATGTCTTCAAGAGTTCTGCCTAATCTCTGTCCCAACTGCTTCAGAGTTTCTATTTTAATATTTAGATCTTTAATCCATTTTGATTTTAGTTTAGTGTATGGTGGGAGATATAGGTCTAGTTTTAATCTTTGGCAAGTTGAAACCCAATTTTTCCAGCACCATTTATTAAAGAGGCTATCTTTCCCCCAGTGAGGGTGTTTGGCTCCTTTATCAAAGATGAGATGGCTGAGTGTGTCTGGTATTGTTTCTGCATCTTCTAATCTGTTCCACTGGTCCTCAGGTCTGTTTCTCTGCCAGTACCATGCTGTTTTTATCACAGTAGCTTTGTAGTATAGTTGCAGGTTGGGGATTGTGATACCCCCTGCCATGTCTCTGTTACCTAGAATTGCTTTTGCTATTCTGGGTCTCTTCTTGTTCCAAATGAATTTTTGGATTGTTTTCTCAAGGTCCATGAAGTATGCTGCTGGGATCTCAATTGGAATTGCATTGAATCTAAGTATGTCCATTTTCACTATATTAATCCTTCATACCCAGGAGCAGGGGATGTCTGTCCATTTGCTGATATCATCTTTAATCTCTCTTTTCAGAGTGCTATAGTTTTCAGAGAAGAGGTCTTCGATTTTTTTCATTAGGTTGATTCCTAGGTATTTCAGTTTTTTGGATGCTATTGTGAAAGGACTTGTTTGCCCTATTTCTCTCTCAGTGAGTCTGTCATTCATGTACAGGAAAGCTATTGATTTTTGTGTGTTGACCTTGTAACCAGCTACTTCATTGAATTTGGTTATTAAGTCTAGAAGACTTTTGGTGGAGTTCTTGGGGTCTTCTATATACAGTATCATGTCATCTGGAAATAATGACAATTTGACTTCTTCATTCCCTATCTTTATTCTTTTTATTTCTTTCTCTTGTCTAATTGCCATGGCTAATGTTCCCAAAACTATATTCAACAAGAGTGGTGACAGTGGACATCCTTGTGTTGTTCCTGATTTTAGTGTGAAGGATTTCAGTTTTTGACCATTTAGTATGATATTGGCTGTTGGCTTTTCATAGATGCCTTTTATTAGTTTGAGGCAGAGACTATCTATTCCAATTCTGTGTAGGGTTTTTATCATAAATGCATGTTGGATTTTGTCAAATGCTTTTTCTGCATCTATGGAGATAATCATATGGTTTTTGTCCTTGGCTCTATTGATATAGTGTATTACATTGATGGATTTGCATATGTTGAACCATCCCTGCATCCCTGGGATAAATCCCACTTGATCAGGGTGTATGATCTTCTTGATGATCTTCTGCATTCTATTTGCCAGTATCTTATTAAGGATTTTTGCATCTATGTTCATTAGTGAGATTGGCCTATAGTTCTCCTTTTCGGTTGAGTCTTTCTCTGCTTTAGGGATCAAGGTGATGCTTGCTTCCAGGAATGAATTTGGGAGTATTGCTTCCCTTTCAATTTCATTGAAGAGTTTAAACAGTAGTTGCAGTAGTTCCTCTCTAAATGTCTTGTAGAATTCAGCAGTGAAGCCATCAAGGCCCGGGCTTTTCTTAGTTGTAAAGTTTTTAATTACTTTTTCAATTTCATTGGTTGATATTGGGTTGTTTAGAATTTTTAGATCTTCGTCATTCAACTTTGGTAATTCATATGTATCTAGGAATCTGTCCATTTCTTCTATGTTTTCCATCTTATTGGCGTATAGGTTCTGGAAGTAGGTATTGATGATCCTCTGGATTTCTGCTGGGTCTGTTGTCATTTCACCCTTTTCATTCTTAATTGCATGGATTTGGGCCTTTTCTTTCCTTTTTCTGATAAGGTTGGTTACTAAGGGTTTGCCAATTTTGTTGATTCTTTCAAAGAACCAACTCTTGGCTTCATTGGTTTTTTGTATCATTCTCTTAGTCTCCTTTGAATTGACTTCTCCTCTGATCTTTATAATTTCCTCCCTTGTATGAGCTCTGGGGTTGTCCTGGTCTTCTTTTTCTAGAAGTTTGAGGTTCAGCATCAGGTTGTTTAATTGGGCTCATTCTGTTTTCCTAATATGTGTATTCACTGCTATGAATTTCCCTCGTAAGACTGCTTTCATTGTGTCCCATAGATTCCGATATGTTGCACTGTCATTGTCATTTAATTGAAGGAACTGTCTGATTTCTTCTTTAATTTCCTCTATGACCCATTGGTTATTCAGAAGTGTGTTGTTCAATTTCCACGTGTTTATGAAATTTTTCCAGTTTCTTTTGCTATGGATCTCCAATTTCATCACACTTTGGTTTGATAATATACAGGGGATAACTTCAATTCCTTTGCACTTACTTAAAGATGTTCTATGTGTGAGTATGTAGTCTATTTTGGAGAATGACCCATGTGCAGCTGAGAGGAATGTGTATTCTGATTTTGTGGGGTGGAAGACTCTGTAAACATCTGTTAAGTTCATTTGTTCAAGAGTTCAATTGAGTTCTAGTATTTCATTACTTATTTTTTGTCTAGTTGATCTATCTATTTGTGACAGTGGGGTGTTGAGGTCCCCCACTACAATTGTATTAGTGCATATATGACTTTTCATGTCTGTTAGTATTTGTTTTATATAGTTGGGTGCACTAGTGTTTGGTGGATAGATACTTACGATCGTCATCTCTTCCTCTTGGATTCTTCCCTTTACAAGGATATAGTGTACTTCTTCATCTCTCTTAATCAGTGTTGGTTTGAAATCTACTTGATCTGCAAAGAGGATAGCTATTCCTGCTTTTTTTCAGGTTCCCGTTGCATGGAGTATTGTTTTTCACCCTTTAACTTTCAGTCTATGAGTTTCCTTTTGAATTAAGTGTGTTTCTTGTATGCAGCATATTGTTGGACTTTGCTTCTTGACCCATTCTGCCAGTCTGTTTCTTTTGATTGGTGAATTGACACCATTAACATTGATGGTTATAACTGAACCATATTGACTTATCATTGCCATGACTTTTTCTTTTTGTTGGGTTCTCCCCCTTTACATTTAATTTCTTGTTGTGCCAGATGGGTTCATTCTGCTTTGCTTCCAGGGGTTGTGATCCTAAATGTCTGTTCCTAGGATATTGTGTAAAATTCTTTGGAGTGCTGGTTTGGTATTCACGTAGTTCCTAAGGTGTTCTTTGTCACAAAAGTATCTTATTTCACCATCATTTTTGAAAGATAGTTTTGCAGGTACATCAATCTGGGTTGGAGGCTGTTTTCTTTTTGGGCTTGGAATATGTCACTCCAAGCTCTTCTTGCCTTGATGGTTTGTGTTGAGAAGTCTGCTGTGATTCTGATGGGCTTTCCTTTGTATGTGATTTGTTTCTTTTCTCTCACTGCTTGTAGAACTTTGTTCTTCTGTTGAGTTTCTGGAATCTTAACAATTATATGCCTATATGAAGATTTGTTTTTTGATCTAGGCTATTTGGAGTCCTATATGCCTCACTTATCTGTATGTCAAGTTCTTTTCCCCTGCTTGGGAAGTTTTCTGCCATTACTTCTGTGAAGAGTTTTTTTTATGTCATCTGCACTCTCCTGTTTCTTCATTGACTCCAGTCAGTCTTATGTTATTCTTCTTTGCATCATTTAGCAGCTGCTGGATTGATTTCTCATGTTCCCTTATAATTTTGAAGCAATTTTTCCTTTTCTGGTCATTAATTGCAATCTTATCTTCTATATCTGAAATTCTGTCCTCACATTGGCTCATTCTGCTATGTTGACTTTCAGTGGAGTTTTTCATCTCCTGGAAATCTATTTGCATCTGTTTTTTGGATTCCATTTGTTTCCTATGTTGGGATTCCATCATGCTCCTCAGCTCCTCTCTAGATTTATTAATCATGTCTTGCACTAGGAGCACAATTTCTCCTGTTATCTGAGAAATTATTTCTGATTTCATTTTTTTCAGATCCCCTTTTGTTGCCAGTTCAGTGGGTCCAGGTGGTTGAGTATCAGAGTGTTCCACCTCATTTCCCTTTGGGGTTGCTGTAGGTGATCTGGAAGCCTGGTTTTGAGACTTATTTACGTGTTTTCCCATTTCAACTGAGGGGGCAGGGGGGGTGCTGTTGACGTCTGCATGGCTCACCTCCTCTGAGCTGGGAGCGGTGGGCCAAGGCCCAGGAGTGGCAGTAGGGATGGTGGCCTGAAAGCCCCTTTCTCTGGGCTGGGAGTGGCAGGGTGTTTGGCAGCCCGGAAGCCCCTTCCTCTGGACCAGGAGCAGTGGGACCGTGGCTCAGAAGCCCCTACCTCTGGGCTGGGAGTGGCGGGATGGACAGCAGCCCAAAAGCCCTTTCCTCTGGGCTGGGAGTGGCAGGAGGGATGGTGGCTGGGCAGCCCCTTCCTCTGGACCAGGAGCAGTCTGACGGCGGCTCAGAAGCCCCTACCTCTGGGGAGGAATTCTTTAAATGCTGAGAACTTGATTAGCTCCAGTATAGTGGTCTGGTGGTGCAATGTTCTCTGTGTCTTTTTAGTGTGGAACCAGGTGGCTGTACAGAGAAGAGGCCAAAGGAGTGGGGTGGGGCAGTGGATTGCTGCCGGGGTGCAGGCTGATTCAGTGTCTTCAACGCGACTGGTGACTTTGGGACTGCGTCTGCAGACCTGCCTGTCTGCAGCTGGCTGATTTGGTCAGGACACTGATACTTTTGGTGAATGGGGTGGGTATTCTACCTATCATACTTAGCATCTACAGGCTGGGGATTTAGCTCAGTGTTTCTGCTGCCTGACTCACAAGTGCAAGGTCCTGAGTTCAATCCCCGGTACCAAAAAAAATCCCCAAAACTTAGCATTTATATTTTCACAGAGTGCCATGTAGACTAAGTGTCACATAGATCAGTGGATATTGCAATTTTAAAAAGAATACAAGAGAAAGAAAACAAGAATGCTGCCACATCTCAATGCTCATTAATACAAAACCCTGATTATGTGCTCTGCGCCTAGGGAGAGGCTGCCGTTTGTAATCACGAGCCTCCTCCATAAGTCAATTGAGTTAGAAATGTGATTTCTGAAACCTAGACACAGAATCCTGCTCACTCTTTGTACTGTCAAAGTGAGCATCAAACCTACCTAATCGCTAAATCATGCAGAGTAGACAGTCTAGCACGTGAATGCATTTCTTTTCCTTGCCACTCTTTCTGATGATTCACATTTACTTGGGGTGCTAAGGACCCAAAATGCATCCAGTTTTTCATAGCCATCAGTTTGTACAGTAGATAATTTTATGTGTCTGGCAAATGTCAGGCACTGTATCAGATGCTGGGAAAACCACTGAGAACAAACTCACTGTGTTCTTGGAGATTTCAGTTTACTGAGTTGTATTCTTGGAAATTGCAACTTACTGAGGGTCTGTGTTTGAAATTTTATAAGCTGTATTTTTAAAGAAATTAGTGAAGCAGGCTTTACAATATTAGGAGGATTTGGAAACGTTGAGAAGCATGAAGAAGACTTTTCAGGGATAGGAAGAAAAGTTGAATAAAGCCACTGAGGCAGAAATACATTGAAGACTGTCTCCATATTTCTATCTTTCTGACTTCTATTTCTCTGTTGGTTTCTATGAGGTGATTTTTCACTCAAAAATCAAAATGAAAGTGGTGAGAGATTTATCAGAAATCTGGCTTTAGGAAAAAGACCATGGTTGTGTTATTATGAAGAAAGGCAGAGGTTTGGTGCCAAGTTTGGAAAATGCAGAATGTCAGAGGGTAGCTCATGACATTTCATGAGAAAAAAATGGGGACACTTGGGGACACATATTCCAAAGAATTGATACAGAATGTTGGGCAGTTCCAGGGCGATAACAGAAAGATGCAGAAGAAAACTAGGAGCATTTTCTGCTGTTGCTCTAAGATGTTAGCTGACATTTTGAAATAAATCTCTATAATTTTAGGTGGATAGCACTTTAGGCCTGCACTTTGGGCTTTTTATTTTCATTTTTATTATGATAATTATCAAGTCATTCTATTGGTTTAGGCTTTAAAAAAAATTTATTGACCTTTCATAATTATTTTGACAAAATGCTTTGTCCCTGACAAATTCATCAACACTGGAAAGACCAGGAACAGCAACAAAAACCAAGCTTGACCTTTGCACAACTGTTAGAGACCTCAGGAGGTGAGGAAGAAGGAGGCTCCCACAGGGACCGTGATGTTGCCCGTGCATCTGTGCCAGTTGGGACTGATGCGGACCTCAGAAGTAGATTTGGCACAATATTAGTTCATTACTGACTTTTGTCCCAGTGGGATGCGGTGAGGGGGCCCTGTTCCACAGAGCCATTCAGGGATTCAATCTTCATCTATGATGAGGCACCACCACCTTTAATATTGGCCTCGCTGTAACTTGACATTGGCCAGGAGATCAGGGCCAGGGCAGAGAGAGGTTGGGAAGATGCATCTGCTCTGAAGTGGCCTAGACTGGAAGGAACATAGGACCTCTGCTCCCTTCCCCGTGGTAAGAATACACCAGTTGGCTCCATCCAGCTCTAAGAGGGCTGTGCAACATGGGAGGACTGTGATCTCAGGAAGAGAAACCGGCTTAGTAACCATGGGGTTATCCCGTGCTTCAGTACACTCTCCAGATCTCCAAGCTTTTGACAAAAAGAAAACACAGTCATAATCATTTGGTTGCAAATCCCATCTGGTGGGTCAGTAGGTTCTTCTCTTTACTTACACTTTTTGGTGCTTACACAGAGATTTATTGAAAGGAGAGCAGAAGGCTCCTTGGAATCGCCCAGGCAGATAAATGCATTTCAGGTAATACCCACTTTGGGGTAACCGTACACCTTAACCCTACTCCCTCACTCACATCTGGAAAGTTTTATCCAAAGGGGGCTTCATTGAACATGAACAAAAGGGATGTTCAATATGTCACAGTTTGTCATATCATTCCCCTTCACTACGTGGTGCCACTGTGCCACATCTAAAAGCATGCTTTTGGAGACTGGCAGCATGTTGCCCACTGTGTTCCTGCAGAGCAAAGCTCACATGTCACTGCTGGTGTCTTTGAACGTCAAGGTGACTCTCCTGGTAACAAATACCTGCATGGAAAAGCAGCCTAGCAGAGCAACCACCACCGGCAGACGTGGTCAAAGCTATTGCCTGTCTTGCTTTAGAAGCAGCCCTGTGGATCACAGCCACTTTCTCTGCTCACACTTTGCCGCCCTGTCTGGTGGGTCAAAGAGGCTGCAATCAGCATCAGAGGGCTATTTTTAGGAATGTTTGTTATTTGTTAATTTTCAGACTTTTAGCTGGAAGCAGCACTTCCTCCAGGCAGCAGAGACAGAGGTCCCAGCTCCTCAGGTCTCCAGTCGGCCCCTCCTCCTTCCTCTCACTCTATCTGAGGGACTGTAATGAGAAATATGAGGACCCTGGTTATCCTGGAGGGAATCTGGGCCACATTAGGCAGCAGTTTCCTACTGAGCCGAGAGGAGCTAACAAGTGAGGCAGAGAAATAAATAGGCCTGTCCTTGCTCACTCCACCAGGCAGTGTTCCCATTAACACAGGCCTATCAGAGGAGATTTCTCACTTGTAATTGCCACCGACATATCTATCACACCACAGATATTTCTATGAAAACCTGACCCACCAATATAATTAAAGAAGCAAAAGGGAGTGCATCTATTCATGGAGGTCACCCATCAGGGTCACGTTTAGTCTTCCATTGGCAACCATCACTGCTTGTTATAATGGTTGGAATCTTCCTCCACGACAGCCCTTTTGCCTCAAGTGGATGTGTTTGCCTCTCACAGGCACATGTGAGCGCCTTGCAAGGCTCTAGCCCTACAGGTCGGTAGATATAACTGTATCCATAGCATCCTATCTGTGTGACTTTGTCTTAATTACTGAACCTCTCTGAGCCCACTGCCCCTCTATAAAATGGGAACAATAGTCCTCAATGGCTCTGCATTGCATGGAACAGATGAATAAGAAATGGAGCAGAGGAGGTGTTCAATGAACACACACTCCTTTTTGTCCTTTACATGGTTCCCTTCTCCTTCTTGCTTCTTTCTCTCTTCTCAGGAGCACTGAATAGTTTTATAAATAGAACTCTAAAGACTGAACTTGCTGACAGCTGGGTTAAAGCTGCCCAAAGGGAGAGGGTATGAATAGCCATATATTGTATGTAAAAGCAAAGAGATTTGCTTTGCTACAAGGCTCGATTTTGCGTTAGGGATGAGACAAAAGATATAGTGGAACTATGAAAGAAGGAACATCCGGAAGGAGGTCTCAGAGGTCCTGAGTTCTAAGGGCCCCAGGGACATCTCAGCCAGTGCCCACTCCTTGATCTCCAGCACACGCTCTGTTGGCTTCTCTCACTGTTGCTGCTTCTTTCAGTTCCTTTGACAGCTCAGCATCCTCACCAACTTCAAATGCTGCAGCTCTGCAATGGCAGCCTCGGGCCCTCTGTGTGTCTCACTCTACATACACATCTTCCATTACCAAACACATTCTGATCACTCCCAGATTTACCTCTCCAGCCCAGACCTCTGCTCTGAGCTCTAGACAGTCCATGCATCTCCCAGATGCACCTTGGCGGAAATGAACCACTGCTATTCCAACACCAAACCTGGTCCTGCTGCAGCTTCTGCTGCCTTGGTCCCTAGTGCCTGATCCAAGACATTGCCTCAGAATCGTCATCCACTCCTGCTATCCTCTATCAATCAATCACCAATCCAGCCTCAAATTCCAGTTGCAAAGCTGCTCACCCCTGGGGCTGCCATGACTTTGACCTTCCACCAGGCATTTGAGCTCCTCAGACTCTCACTGAGTTCTCCTTTCACCTTTCCCTCGTCACTTCCCACTGGAAAGGGATTCTCATTGCTTTGGGGATGAAATTCCATTCCATGTCCATAACACGACTTACAAGGATGTGCATGAGCTTGAGTCCTCCTTCTCAGCTAGCTTCAACCCTAGTTGTCTCTCCTCTATTCCTGGTAATGGACAACTGACATTTGTTGTTGCTACTGGTTATTTATGTATTTATTTATTTGCAGTACTAGGAATCAAACGCAAGGGGTGCTTTATCTCTGAACTACATCCCTAGACATTTTAAATTTTATTTTATTTTTTATTTTGAGACAAGTTCTCACTAAGTTGCCCAGGCTGGCCTCAAATGTGTGATCCTCCTGTCTCAGCCTTTCAAGTAGCTGAGATTACAGGCCACCATGCCTGGCCAATTGCTGTTGTTTTTAATTGTCACACAATAACTGTTCATGTTTACAGGGTACAACATGATGTTGCAATAAAAGTATACATTGTACAATAACCAAATCAAGGTGTTTCCCATAGCCACTGCCTCAAACACCAATTTTTTGTGTTGAGACCACCCAGAATCCTCTGTTCTATCACCAGTATTTCTAATCTCCTGAAAGTCGTCATGCTTTCCCTCACCTCTGAGCCTTGGCAAGGATTGTCCCCATTATGGTTTACAGCTAGGTGTCCCCGAGAGCCTCGTAGGTGGGGTTTGGGAAGGTGACTGAACTGTTGGGGTGGTACAGGTGCCTTGCTGTTAGGAATCAGAGCGGGTCAGAAATACTGGTCCCTGGGCCACGACCAGGAAAGGCATACCTCCCTCCCAGGCCTCTCTTTCTGGTCCTTCGCTATCGTGACGTGAGCAGCTTTCCTCAGCCCAGGCCCTTCCGTCATGACTTTCTGCCTCGGAGCCAGGCAACTATGGACTGAAAATGTGAGTCAAAATAAAATCTCTCCTCCTTTAACCTGTGAGTGTCAAGTATTTTGTCCCAGGGACAGAAAAAAAAAAATGACAAAGACAGTCCCTCTCTTCAAAACCCTCTTTATGCTTTGATAGTCCTTGCTCATCTGCAAAATCTCAGAAACTGCCATGTTTTCTTGTTTTCAAACCTGTTTCCCATATTTCCACATCTCTGAAGTTGGGGTGCCTCAAATTGGGGCGCACCCACTGGAATGGGATGTTGGCCGGTAGCTGTTGGAGTGTAGATGTTCGTCTGTGTCTGAGAACACATCAACAGCGCCAGTGTCAGAGTGCGCAAGATGCAGTTGGCGGGTTAGCAGCAAGTTCTGGAGACAGCGTGGGGGCCCCTGTGACCCCCAGGAAGCAGATGGCTGCGGTGTGGGTGTGGGGGAGGCAGCAGATCAGATCTGCTGAGCAATATTCCCTTCCCCAAGCACGGGTCAAGGAGAGGTTAGCTCCACAAAATTGCACATTTGGCTAAGAGCACGGTGCCAATTGCTTTTACCTCTTTTATGGGTTCTTTTAAGAAATACCATATCATCGATGCTGTTAATGGTGCAGAGAATGATACTATGTGGAAAAGCCAGGGCACCCACAACTCTGCCTTGAAAGCGATCAGACTGGCTCAATATAAAGAAATTCTAGAAATTCCTTAGAAATGTATCCATTGTGTTCATATTTTCTCTCTTAGCTATGTACAAAATAATACTTAACCAGAATCTATGCCAAATGAAATGTGAACTGAATACTCTAAGTCCTAAGAAAGCCTCCTCTCACATTTAATTGGAAGCATTTTTTCTTTCTTGATGGTGCCTACAATAATAGCAGGTGTTACAACTGGTGACATCTTCAGCTTAATGAAGCACAGTAGTTCCTAAGAGCATCCTTCAAAGACACCCTAAATTAGGCCTGGCCATCATTTAATAGGCTTCCTCATATCCCAGTAGCTCCTTACATCACTAGTAATAACGGTACTAAATAGTAAAGTGTCTAATTAGCCATTTAATGTCCATGAGGCTGTAAGCTCAATATGAAAAGGGGCTGTGTCTCTTGTATTCACTGCTTTTTTGTAGAGGATGCTCGAGAGAGTGCAGGTCAGTGGTAGAGAGAGCACTTGATGGCATGCATCAGGCCCCCTGTTCCATCCCCAGCACTGCTGTTTGAATGAATGCACGTTTGATCAGGACTTTCCTCACACACTTTGGAAGGCATAGAAGTAGACAGCTGTGCTCCAATGTCCCATGAAATAACCCAGGCCACACAGTGAGGGAATTGTCCGATGGGGAAGGATCGGAGTGTGTCAGGAGAAGGTTTTAGCTTCTGGGAGGCAGGGAAAATGCCTGCAGGAGCAGCGAGCCTCTGTACTACCAACCCATTGCAGCATGATGGCAGGTTACCGCTGCCTGCTGGGTCTCACAGGTCTGGTCTGCTTGCACCTCAGGACACACTCAGGATTCATCTGGAATCACCCTGTTCCTGTCCTTGGGGGCTGGAGCTTAAGAATGGCAGAAGTCAGTGTGTGAAAATGTGCTATAAACAATACAGCAAACACACAGGCACACACACACCACTAACCTCTTCCCCCTTGAAAACATTTTTGTGTTTAGAAAGGCCTTTCAGCTGATGTTTCTCCAGGTGAGTCAGAGAAATAAGGAAGGGTAAGGAAAGACAGCTGCACATGGTGACTCTTGAACACAGACTCCCTGGCAGGCTGCTCCGGAGCTCCTCCTTGGCTGCTGGGCAGGACCTGGTGGCCTCCACTGGCCTCCTGTCAGCTCTGAGCACCCCTGAGAAGGAAGGTCTGCAATGAATGCCCAGCTCTGGCTGCTGGGAGCTTTCCTTCATGACGCTGCTAAGAAAACCAAGCAGTAAGACTCTTACCATTTTGCGTCTGAGGTAGAGGAGGAGTTCTCCTAAGTGGGCTTTAGAATGGAAGCCGATGGAAGAACACAAGACCATGCTCCGATGTGGAGTCTGTCCTCTGAGATTTGAACCAAACAGGCTCCAGGCCTACCCACCTGTAGAGGGCACCCTGTGCTCTGCCCAGACTCCCTGGGGACAGGAGAATAGGGGATAGGGTGGCCTCACCCTTTTCTCTCACCCTGCCTGGTCCTGTTCCTCCCAGTGGGTCCCGTTTGTGAGTTGCCTCCTGACTTGAGATAACAGCAACTTTTTAGTCCACCTTCTGTATCTGTTAGTTCTGCATCTATGGATGCAACCAAATGTCAACAAAGAAATTCTTTTAAGTTCCAGAAAATTCCAAAAGGCAGAGCTTGCATTTACCACATGCTAGGTACTATGCTGCATACACACTGTTTACCACATCTCAGGCTTCAGTCTTGCTCCAGCATTCATTATTATTTGAGCAGTTTTCACATATCTGTTCATGTACCATGTGGTTATGTTAAGATAGTTGTGTCTGTAATGAACATGCAAAGACATTTTTCTTGTCATTATTCTCTGAACGATACAGTGCAACAACTGTTTACATCGCATTTGCATTGCATGAGTATTATGAGCAATCCAGAGATGATTTAAAGTACATGAGAGGATGGGTGTGAATTAGATGTAAATACTGTGCCTTTCTATATAAGGAACTTGGGCATCTGCAGGATTTGATAACTCCAGGGGGGTCCAGGACCCACTCCCTCTTGGCACAGAAAGAGGCCATGTATTGCACTAGGAGAAGCCAAGAATCCCAAAGATCTCAAATCCTTCTTCAGTTTCCTGCATATCTTCTTCCCACTTCCATAACCTTTGCTACAGTGCAGGGAGCTGGAAGGCATGTGCTCCCAACCCACAGACAAAAATTGAGAACTGAACATTGGACACTCATTTTGCTGAAATCTTCAGCCAGTTCTGCAAATTCATTTTCTCTTTTTTTAAAAATTCAGATGAGTTCTACTCTCTCTAATCCCTAGACCCCAGCTGAGCTCTAACCTCTTTTCCATAGCCAGTGGGTCCATGGCTTTACTGCCCACTTATGATCATATTGGTAACCTTCCTACTCAGTTCCCTTAGAAAGCAAATGCAGCCTGAATTCACTTGGGTTTTAAACAATAGTTTCTCCTTCTGGTTATATGCAAGGATGCCAGTCATAATCACTAGAGCTAGAACTGGCCTTAGAGTTTTTCTCTACAGTTCTCCCATTTCCTTGATAAAAAAAAACACCTGAGGCTCACAGATAGATCTCACGGGATCACAAGATAGGAAGTGGCTAAGCTAGGATTCGACTTTGGCCAATAGGCATTCGATTTTCCCATGTTATAAAGCATAGGTCTCAACCTGAGTGTTTACCTGGAGCAGCAGGTGGCACCCCTGACTGTAGTGGACCAGGTGTGAGCACAATGACATACGTCATGTACATCGTGGGGCTGTGTGAAGCTGGATCCCTCGCTGGCATGAGTGGAGGGAGAGGGAGAGGGAGTGAGAACACATGTGAGTGAGAACATGTGGTATTTGTCTTTCTGTGCCTGGCTTATTTCACTTAACAATATCATCTCCAGGTTCATCCATGTTGCCACAAAGGACAGGATTCCCTTCATCTTAATGACTAAATAGTATTCCATTATGTACCATGTTTTCTTTATTCATTTGCAATGTCTGATATAAAGAAATACTGTCACAAAAGTCACCTCCTAGGGCCACTCCCCTGACTGGTTCTGTACTTTTCTTCTTGCCCCCTCCCCTGCCTTCTCATTCTCTTCTCCACAGCCCCCTAGACTTACCTATCTAAGCCCTCAGGAAAGGACCTCTGGACCCCCTGAGCTGCTGAGCTCCTGCTGCCAGGTCGCTATGATCCTGCCTGCTTTGTTTTCCTTCCAACTCACCTTCACCCAGCAGGTGAGGTCCTTTACCCCCAAGCCTGCTACTGTTCTCATGTTTCTGTTTCAATTTTGACATCACCATCCGGTTAATTACGCATTAAGCCCCATACCTAAATTCACTGGGGTTCAGAGCAGAGCCAACCACAGTCAGCCAAGTGCCTTGGAACAGAGGTATTACCTCAAATAGAATCCATGGCAATGATTTATGCTTTATGTTACTGGGGATGGGAGCAGCCATTTCTTCTGTTGGTCTCAGGAGGACAAAGCAGTCGAGGAGAACATAGTGAAGAGGACATGCCTCTGGTAGCAAGAGAGGAGCTCTGCTTTTCTCTCAGCAAAATTTGGTTGAATTGAACAGTATTAATTGTGTGCTGCATGTCAGGAACTCACCATTACTCACTGACTGTCACATTCTTGAATTTAGACTTGGGGGTAGACTTATTTGTCATGTTTCTCCTGAGTGATGGAAATGATGCCCTTCATAGAGAAGGAACAATTAGGCCCCAAATGGAAGGTGAGAAAGTAAGAGTTTGTAGGGAAAATAATCAGTTTCTTTTGAACACTTTCATTTTGTTAAGGCAAAGTCTTCATAAAGTTCCAGTACTCCCTGAGCCCATTCCTGGGTATTGGTGGGAAGTCCATGCTTCATGTAAGTCAAGGGTGAGCAGAGTTTCCCCAAGGCTGTGACGGTTATGGTGTCAGTACCACGGAGAGTTCCAAAAGCAAAGGGATTTTAAGAATTAAGACTAAGTCTTTGGAATCCACCTTTCATTCTGTGGATAGATTTTTGCTCTAGTTAACGCTCTTAGAGGATGCAAGGTTTATATTTTATTAAGTAAGTTGGAAATTTCCTATGCAGTGATGAATCACGCTTGTAGGAAATATCAAAGGTCCATTCTTCTTTTCAGCATCTGTATTTTCATGGCCCAAAGTGAATTTCTCATCTTTCCCTCCAAGCCTGCTACTCTTCTCATGTTCTTATCTCAGTTTTGAAATCACCATCCAGTTAATTACCCAGGACAAAAGCCTCAGAGTGTGGTCAACACTTTCTTCTCTCTCTTATCCCCCCATCTCCCCAGCTCCTTATACTGTATTCAGGTGTTTGCAGTTTTTCTGAGCTGTATTTCCCAAACTGATGCCTTATTAAATGCAGAAGATATTAATGGAGGCATTATAAGAACAGTAATTTGGGTCAATAAGTTTGGGACTGCATATTATATCCCCCTTACAGAGGTGCTCGAGTATATTAGCATATTAAAGATTCTGAGAAGTTCTGCAATTTAGAAACCTGTTTAACTTTGCCAAAGGCAAAATTTTCCATATATTCTCAACCATATCACATTTCTCAGTATTCCTGTTAGTATTTTGCATAGTAGTAGTTCATTGCTAATTTGAAAAATTCTGTTAAGACTACCCCTGCAGTGTCTCCCAGTCTTAGGTAGTGCCCATGTCTCCTATGATTTTACTCTCACCCAGGCCATTGTGTTAAGACCAGTGTCTGAATTCTCTTGGCTTTTAGTATCTGCCAATTTTAGCCCATTCTTTTCTCTGCATTCTGAGTTATATCCTCTCAAAATACAATTGTGACTAAGTTTTTCCCCTACTCAAAAGTCTTACGTGGTTCTTATACTGTCAGCAAAATAAAGTGTATCTGCTTCCTCTTTGAGTGTTCAAGTCAATGAGAACTGAAAACTGACTTCATTTGTCAACTCCTGAAGAAAGGCCAGGTATCAAATAACTTACAGCAGCTGGAGTGAGAGATATTTCCATAGGATAAACAAGGAGAAAAGACAAGGGCATTCTTGATGTCCAACACAAAAGCATTGGGTTCTTGAAGATTTTCCAATACTGATGAAGGACAACAAACCACAGATTCATGAAGCTCAGAAGATGCCACACTGCTAGGCATATCAGATTCAATAACTGAACACATAACAAAAAAGGGAAATCTTGGGAACAGAAAGAGAACAAAAAGAAACCACCTCTAGCAGAACAAAGGTAAGTATGTTAGTCTTCTGGGAGGAAACCATGAAAGCTGGAGTCAACGGAATGACACTACCTTTCCATACCTAGGAAAAATATCTTTCAAATGTGGAAGAGAAACAAAGAAAGCCAAAACTGACACAATTCATTGCCAGAGGATCTACTTCACAAATGTTAAAGAATGCTCTCAAGGCAAGGGAAATATGACAGCAACTTTCATTTATATGAACAATAATGAGTGCTGTAAATGGAATAATCCAAGGTTAAGCCATTTTATTATTATTTTTAATTGCTTTAAAATAAAGCTGTCTGGCTTACTTTTCTCATTGCTGAGACAAAATACCTCACACCCAAAGTTAAAGGAGGAAAGGTTTGTTTTGGCTCATGGTTTGTATAGGTTTCAGCTCATAGTTGGCTTGCTCCAAGGCAGAGGGGCATCATAGAGGAGAAACAGTTCATGGTGGGCAGGAAACAGAAAGGCAGCAAAGTAGCAAGGAAGCATTTAACAATAGCATCCCTTGTTTGGTCCCTTGTATTCTTTTTTTTTTTATGGTGAAAATAATGTGTATTTAGAATTAGCCAGCTGGACTCAGTTTAGATGATCCCAATTTTGTTGGCAACATCCAAAGCATCATCATCAGGAGCCAGTTGAACGTATGCCTTCTTCTCTCCATCAGGCCTGATTAGGGTATTGACCTTGGCCACACAATGTCACAGAGCTTCTTCACAGCTTGTTTGATCTGGTGCTTGTTGGCCTTGACATCCACAATGAACACCAGTGTGTTGTCCTCTGTCTTCTTCATGGCTGACTCTGTGGTCAGGGGGACTTGATGATTGGCATAGTGGTCAAACTTGTTTCTCCTGGGGGTGCTTTTCTGAGGGTATTTCAGCTGCCGCCGGAGCTGCAGTGTCTTGGGATGCTGGAAGGTGGGTGATGTGTGGATTTTCTTCTTTTTGTGGCTGTGGATGACTTTCAGCACTGCTTTCTTGGCTTTCAAAGCTTTTGCTTTGGCTTCAGCTTTGGGAGGGGCAGGAGCTTCCTTCTTTGCCTTCAGTGCCATCTTGGTCTGTTCCCTTATATTCTACACAAGCCACCTGTCCTTAGAGCAGGATAGTACTCATACCCAGGGTGGCTTTCCCATTATCCACACCCAGAACTATGTCAAATCAATCAGTGGACTAATTTAGTCATCACGCACCCTTATCCAGCATCGCACACTGTAGATCCAGCCTCCTCTGAAAAGTTCCACCTATGGCTGCATGAGGCTCTGGGGGGACATCTAGACACAGCCATAACACTGTCTAAAAATGTTGGTAGAGAATTAGGGAAGGACCATGTGGATCTTATTCTTGCATAAGGCAAAAAATGAGGCAGTAGAGAGATTAAAACTAGATTAAGAAGATAAGTATAGACATGGGACAGTTCCAAGGTCAGAACTTAAGCCTTGAATAATGCAGGGAGCTGGGAGCTCCTAGGACAAGGTCATTTGTGTGAGGACAGGTAGGCTGGTTTGTGGCCAGATGGCCCTGTCCTCCACAGGATTCTCTACTTTTGGACTCCAACCTTTCTGTGTAGCCTTGTTTCTCACTACTTCTCTTCCTTTATCAGCCCAAGGTTTTAGACATGAGGATCCCTTGTTGACCACATGCCTGGCCCATTTTGGGCCCCATGTGTGACTTATATGATTCCCTTCACTTTCATCTCTATCTGTTACATTCCCTTCATCTTTCAATATCCAATCAAAATGATACCTTTTCTAAGAAGTATTCTCAATAGAGTGGATGCATCTGATGTATACAGGCTCAGCAAAGTGTTGTTGAATGCAGCTAAGACAAAGGACCTTTAGTTCATGTGGTACTTATGTTCTCTGCAGTACAGTAAAGACTGAGACTGACTGGATGCAGACACAAGAACTTTTTCTCTGGGGTGTGACTTAAGCACTATCTGCTTTCCAAAAGTCTTTTAGAACCACCAGGAATGTTGTGACCACTCCAGAAAGGGTGTTGGAGTGTGAATCAGGAACCTAGGGAGGTCCCACATGGAGAGAGAGATGGAAAAGGCCGTGGCTGGGCCTCCCCTTCCAACTGCCCGTCTTCTGCACATATGGCCATAGTGGACCTGTGTGTGCTCCTTCCTAGGATGGTGTGAGCTCAGTTGGGCAAGATGAAACCTAGTGAGAATGGCTTGTATTCAGAAAATTTCACTCCACAACAGAAAAACAAGACAAGATGAAGCTACAGTTAACAAAAGTGGCATCTTGGCTTGCTTCCTGTTGCTGTAACAAAATACCTCAGGCTGGGTAAAGAAGACAGATTTGATTTGGCTCTTGGTTTTAGAGGTTGGGAAGCTCCAGGTCATGGTGCTGGCATCTGCTGACTTCTGGTGAGGATGCTTCATTGTGGCACAGAAGCGGAAGGGGAGGTGGTGCATACGTAGGGAGCGTGCGAGAGAGATGCGAAGGTGCCAAGCTTGCTTTATCACAGCTCACTCTCTTGGTAACTAATCCAGCACATGAGACCTAACTCTCCCCTGCTAGGTCTCATCTCTCGAAAGTCCCATGCCATTATATTGGGAACCAATTTCTAGCATACGATCCTTAGGAAGAGAAACCATATCCAAACTATACCGAGAAGGAAACTCCAGTGAAGGCAAGAGCAGTGGCAGGAAAGATTGAGGGCGCAGAATGGATCTTAGTCCTCAGGGATGAATGGGACCCAGTGTAGGCAGAAAACGTGTGTTCCAGGAGCAGGAACCAAGTTTAATGAGCCTGCTGTGTGGAGAGGCCAGAACGACAGGAGAAGCTGTTCTGTGCTGCAGTCACTAGAAAAATCATGCTCCTTTGATGTGGCGGTGCTGGTACTTGGATTAGAGTTTTCCATGGAGTATCAAGAGGGCTTCAAGCATTGGATGGATTTTACTATGTGACTTGGACACTGGACGACAGGTGGAAAAATCTATGGTATTTAGGCCCTTATTAGCATGGCCCCGTGATTGCCATATGCTTGGAACCCACCTTCATGACCACAGAAATCCTCAGCCACTTGATGCTGAAGCACAAAGTAATTTTTTGTCAGTCTTTGAAAAAAGAAAAACATTATTTTCTACTCCTGAATTTTTCTAGAGGATTTTAATATAAGCAGAATCTAAATGTTTCCATCAATGTCACTCTCTTTCTCCCACAATAATATAGTTTAAATAATCCCTGTTTTAAAGAGGACTTTTAGAGTAATTATGGGAGTATGTGCCCAACTAATCTTTTTCCTTGCTTCTTTGGTGAGGAGCTGAGTTATCATTGTTTGAATTCAGTTCAGTGGTGGAAACTTCTGGCCTTAGCTTGGACCCTAGAGAGGTGGAACCTCACTGAGGCTGCCTCCTCCACTTCCTGAAAAGATCCAATAAGTCAACTTTTACAGAATGCTAGGTGAGCCAAAGGGTTTATTTGGGCTATAAATGTGCCAGGAAAAATTCCTTGGATATTCATTACTAGTGTAGTGGCCCAAAGTACACCCCATTTTCTACCTTGATCCCATTATTAAAAAGTTGGAAAATCTCTATCAGAGGGAGAAAGACAACTTTTACTTGTTCAGTGGGTGGTTTTTAAAAGCCTTGGAGATTCATTTCTAACACGGGTCTATTCAAACTTGTCAAAGGCATTTACTGTCCAACCACACTTGCAGGGAAGTCAGGAGACAGAACATAGAAGAAATAAGAGCCTTGGGGATGAAAGAAGTAGTTTTTCTCTTTTGGCATAAGGGAACCCTTCACACACAGCGCCTAGGGGTGATGTAGAAGGAAAACCGTACAAAGCGTCTCTCTACACCCACTCAGTGGGGGAAGAGTAAGATACTGCCCAAGGTTTTCAGACATCCAAGCTTTTACCGTAAATCTTTCATAATTCAAAACAATCATCATTACTAACTATTTGAATCCTGTCTTGTAGAGAATTCAAAAATTGCCATCCAAAATCAAAAAGACAAGGCAGGTGAATAACTAGACAATGCTGCAGAAGGTCAGTTGTCACCAAACGTCCGCTCTGAGTTGGGACTCCTGGGACAGATGAGATGTCTAGGTCCCACCAGCAACATGGCTTCCAGGCCCACACATTTCCAGCCATGGAAATTGGTCTTTGAAATAATTGCTTTAGTTTTTTATAGTCTCCTCATTGCTGTTGTCCTGCTGGAAAGAGCGCTCAAGGTCTGCACCTACTGACAGGCTGAAGTGGTGGCCAAAGATGGTCCTTCCCACCAGCAACACTTTACCCTTCGGGACTTCTTTCTAGTTTCATTTCCAAAAATCTCAATTCTTGACTCCAGGCTCCCCACCTTGGTCCCTTTTGGGTGTCAGTATTTGAGCTCAACTTTTCTTCCTGCACACTTTCACTTAGTTAATGGCCCTGAGCAACCCTGTGAGAGCAGAGAGTCCCCCGCACTAACTCTGACCTTCCAGGACGTGACCTTGGGCCTTAGCTGCCCAAGCCCTTGGGAGCAGAGGACAGGGACTCTGCACACCAGGATAGCTTCTAATCCCCTTTTCCTTGGACCCCTTCCCTCTGTTTCCACCCACTACTAGAGGGATCATAAAGCTAACCATGAGGCTGCAAATGCTGAGACCACCCAAAAAGAAGGTCCTGCCTGGACATAGGTAATGACCTCCACCCAAATGTAAGTCATCATTTGCTTCCCTACGCTGGTGCTGCAGCCCACCAAAAAGAAAGACAACCTGGATTTTTCAGGCTTTCTACACCAATTTACCTTGAGGCCAAGGAGAAATTTCATCCCCAAAGGGTAATTTATTCAGAAAACTGTAAGTGTCTAGCAAGAGGAACTTATAATGAAAGTGCCGTTTTAACCATAACTATATCATGTCCTGACATTTATAATGAAGCTGAGAGGCAGAAATAGATTCTTCAGGAGCATGGGGTGTGTCTAAACAACTACATTAAGTCTGCTCTGCTAAAACTGTGCCCCTGCCTAGAGGGGTCTGGGGGTCTCCTGTCAGGTGACTGGGATTCTGGAATTGCCTCTAGTTTGCTCAGGGCACTCTTCTGCGTGGCAAAGCCACAGGCAAGTGGAGGCCACAGACACATGTGCATTCTTTCACAGATTAAAAATAGTTGCCTCCATTTGCAAGCAAGGCAGAATGCTAACCTTTTGCTATCTGTTTCAACCTTTCCTAAAATCATATTGATCTGGTCTTTCACTTTGTGATTAAGAGAGAATTTAGTTAGCAGCTGAGATGTGCTGCTCCTATAGTTGGCACTGCTCTTGAATCCACCTTGAAATCCTTGGGTATTCAGTTGGAACATTTTGGGACATTAATTAGAAGAAGACTGTTGTTACAGCTTGAAGAAAGCACGAAGGGTCACAAGAGGAGGATTGTGGGCCCTCCCTTAGTCAGTAGGGAACTTTTTAGACATCTTCAGAGGAGAAAACAACTTGTGAAGTAGGTATGAAAAAAAAGTCATTGCATAATTTTACTTAAAAATTGTGATTTTCCAAACTCCTAAAGAAAACACTCCACCTTACGAAATTGCTTAATGTAAATTGGAGGCGAGAAGGTAAAGAATCATGTTGAGAGATGAGTGTCTAACTTGAAACGCACTGAGATTTAGTCTGCAGAGACGGGTGTGTGGCAGGGTGGCTGGATCATGGCCAGGGCGATGTTTTTCTGGGTGAAAAGCGGCCACCACTGGATTTTATGCTGATACAGGGAACAGTCATCTCACCTACGAGGATAGATGGGAGAGGGATAAGTTCACACAGAGATGGAGAGGAGAGAGAGATCAATTCCACTTCTCTTGGTGGAGAGGAAGTGGTGCACAGAGAAAAACCACATGGTTAGAGACAGGTCGTCATTCAGGCAGAGATGGTACAAAGACAGAAGCAGCTGGAGTGCTGAGGTCCCTCTGGGGTGAGGCCAGCTCTGTAAACGAGGAATCCTGGGCAGGGGACACGGATGTGCCCAGCCCATGGAGTGGGGTGTGCTGAGGGGCAGCGTGACTGGGCCCCAGAAAGGTGCCAGATCCACAAACACAGGTCCAGAGTAGCCAGATCTTCTGATATTTCAAGATGAGCCAGAAAGGTGGATTTTGATTTGAAATCACCTACTTCCAAAAGTCAACAAGCTATCTAAAATATTTTGAAACTGTTGTTCTGAGGGCATCTCTGAGATAAATACTGTGCAGTCACATAGAAATTTGGATGAAAGTGATGGAGAAAGGGGAAAATGTTATTAGCAAGTGCAAATCACTGGCTTTTATGAGAAAACTTCTCTAAAGCTTAGCACTGGGGCCTAATACTGAGAGTCATGAATACCTTTTAGAAGGTTTCTAACCTCCAGTCTGGCAGCTAAAACCACAGCTATATAAAATAGTGATTAATAACAGTTGAAGCTGAATAAAGAATCACTTCTACATAGCAGGAAGTTAAATATTTATGCTGTTATCTGTATCAGAAGTTACACTCTGGTAGAAAATTCATGAATGACTGAATTATGTGTTTTATGCATGATCTTTATGTGATTTGCATGCTTAACCACAGGATCCACATTATCATAAATCAGGTACTAAGGCTCACCTAGTAGTCGCTTATAAACACTCTGGATATAACATCTAGAAAGAAATAATGAACCCTTTTAGGTCAAGCCTTGCAACCTCTAACTTCTGTGATGAGAATTTTCAGTGGCATTGGAATCTCTTGCCACACTCTGTTGAGTCTGAATATTGTTTCATTCCATAGCAATCTTGCTGTAGTAGTAAGTGTATCCCCTCCTCATCTAGCTTTAGAGCCTAATATAATGTACCCTGTAGAGTTACACAGGGGGAGAACACACTTCTGTTATGTCTTTGTGATAGATAAGATAATTGTCCATAAATATTCATTTCCACTCCACCTTCACCTTCACTGGCAAAATACACTTTCCTGTCCCTTGCCTTCAGGCATGGCCATGGGAGTTGCTTTAGCCAATACAGTGGTAATGAAATGGTGTGATCAAGGGCTTGAAAGATGCTTGTGTGGTCAGGCATGTTCTCCTGGCTCTGCTGTCTCGATGCGATGCACCTCCTCTAGGTAACCTCTGCCTCTTCAACCCTGCAGGACCACAATGGAGCACAGCGCCCAGCACACACAGCGAGGTGAAGCAATATGCCCAGTAGATCCCAGTGGAGATGACTGCCCCAGCAACTCGTAATCCCGAGGGACTGAGCTCTGGGCGGGCTATGGTTTGGGCACTGGGTGTCCTCCAGCTCCATATGTAAAGGCTTGGTCCCCAGGGCGGCAGTACGGGGAAGTTCTGTGGACCTTTAAGAGGTGGGACTTAGTGGGAGGTGCTTATGTCGTCAGGATTCTTAAGTGCTTAGGCCACTTGGAGGGAATTGTGGGGCCCTAGTCTTTCTCGTTACTCATTTTGAGATGTGGCCATTTTGCTCCTGCATGTGCTCCTGCCATAATGTGTGGCTCTCTACTTTCCTCTTTTTATTCAACATTTTTCTAGCACTAGCTCATTGATCTGACCCTTGTCTTTAGTCACTTTTCTGTCACTGGGACAAGAATATCCAACACCCCCAACTGAAAGGAGGAGAGATTTATTTTGCCTCACAGTTTCAGTCCATGATCAGCTGGATCCAAGGCAGAAGCAGGATGGCAGAGGTGTGTGGTCGAGGAGAAGACGCTCCAGCCAGGGCAGCCTGGAAGTAGAGTGAGGGGAGGATCTGGGGAGAGACTCACCCTTCCAGGCCACATCCCAGTGACCACCTCCATCCCAGGCCCCACCTCCTAACTGCACACTCAGCTGCTGAACTTATCAATAGAGGGATCTGCTGGTGAATATAGGACCCTCATGATCCCATCACCTCCCACACACAACGGGAATTTGGGGTGACATTTTAGATCTAAGCCCTAACAACCCCCTCTCAGTAAATTAGGCTTCTGGGCCTAGAATTGGGCCCTCAAACTAGCTTGCTTAGTTGGTGTTTGACTATTCTGCTCAAGTCTGTGAGTAGTAGATATCTAAAAGTCTTAGGAGAACTAAATACTCAATCATTGAAGTTAAGAAAGTGGCCTGCTTTTAGGCCCAAAGGTCCACCTGCACCATCAATTAAAAATTAGATAAAGGAGAATCTGAGTGTCCTTCTCTCCTTAGTCTTCTAGTCCATCTGTCCTGCCACCTACACAACCATTCACTATGTCCCGGTCACTCTGTTTCTTATGTATCTCTCAAATCTTTCCAGTGCTTTTTATTTTCATTGCCAACCAGACTGGGCCAGTTCTCCTTCATCTTCATCATCATGGTCGTCGTCGTCATCATCATCACCACCACCTTCATTTTGCCCCTTTCCAACTTGTGTCTCATCTTGCTTTTCCCACCACCCAGCTTTGCAACATGCCCACGGTTTCCCATTTTTGAGGGTAGTGTCCAATATGGCTCCTATGGTGTGGAAGGCCATTTAGGATCTGGTCCCTGCCTAACTTGCAGAAATCTCTCCCTTAACAGCCCAATCCCTCATATCCTACTCTTCAGTCTTCTTCCACTCCTACAGAGCTTCTTTCTGCCCCGGGTTGCCACAATCTCTTGGGCCTTCCTAGGGTAGATGCTACTTTCATGACACCTTTTTCTCTTTCTGTCTTTGCGATTCTCACACTCACTGTGGGTTTATGAAGCAGTCTGAACTCAGAAAGGTAAAAGCACAGATGAATTACTGTTTCTATCTCTTCTCCAATGAAGCTATGCTAAATCTCCCTTCCCTACTCTACATTGACAATGTGGGCAGGTTCCCTAACTACTTAATTAAATTCTGTTTTCAGAAACTTCATCCAGGTGAAAACTCCAATAGAAACTCTAATTCTCCTTCCCTTCCCCTCACCCACAGCAATGCTTTGGCATAAAAGTCTTGGGATATGGAAAAGCCACTGTCTTGCCTTGGCATAACAAGAAGGAATTGTCTGATGCTAGGAGACTTGCTTTTCTGGGTTTCTGGATTGTCCAGAGTATTATGTTGGGAATGATGGAAACAAGGAAAGAGACAAGTGTCTCTTACTTAAATGTCATTTCAGCCTATGCTTTTGGCATAGCAAACATCCAAATGCTGATTTTTTGGGTGGTACATAATGTAGCTTGCTGGGAGGCTCCTATAGGTGAAATATCTACCATGCATCTTCTTGGTAGGATCCATGTCTGATTATTCCCATTGCTTTCCACTCCTTCCCCTCCCTCACAGTATCTGTGGCAGTCAGCCTTCTAATACTGGAGCCAAATACCTGAGATAATCAACTTAAAAGGAGGAAAGGTGGAGGTGTTTTGGGCTCATAGTTTTGGAGTTTTCAGTCCATGGTTGGCTGTGTGCTTTTGGGCCTGTGGAGAGGCAGCACATCATGGCAGGGAATTTATGGTGTGGGAAGCTGCTTACCTCATGGCAGCTAGGAAGCAAAGAGAGAGAAGAAGAGGGATTGGGGTCCTAATACCCCTTGAAGGCATGACCTTAATGACTGAACTTCCTTTTGATCTTAAAGGTTCCCCCAGCTGCCAGTGGTACAATGCAGGTCGGGATCAAACCTTTGGCACACGAGCCTGTGGGGGTCAGTCAAGATTCAAGCCATTGTTGGACCTCAGGAGGGTAAATCAGCTACTTTTCAGCCTGCCCTTCTGAGTGGGAGCACTGATAATTTTAGCCAAGTATTCTATTTAAGCAGTGCTACCTAAGTTGCAAGTTTAAATGAAACTAGGCTATGTCTTTGAAACAAAAACAACCTATCTTTGAAGAGTGAATTCTGATTTTTAAAAGTTTGCTGAAAAAATTTGTTTTCTGCCTAATCTGGACTATTCTAACCATCCAATCATTAGCGATATACTTGCTCTGGTTGTGTTACAAAACTGTAGAATGATTTAGTTAATCATTTCTTTCCTCCCACTCTAAAAGTCTTCCTGACTTAAATGAAGAAGGATGAGATTTTGGGTTGTCTGTTGTCAAGCTCCTTTAAAAGGCCTGGAGTAGATGAGTCCTCGTCCTAGCAGCCACTCTGGTCTCCAAGACCCTGTAAGTAGGACAGGGTGTTTGAGCAGCCATGCGGGGGGTGGCCACCTCAGCGACAAGATCCCTGGCAGGGAGAACAATGCCTGGATCTTTCCCACCAGGTGCTGGTGGATGACACAGGATACAGCAACTTTCTGGTGTTTTGTTCCATGCATAATTGGAATTAAACCAGTACAAACTGCCAGCCCAAGAGACAAGACCTCTCTCTTGCAGTTGGAGTTCAGGTTCATGCAAACCTGTGCAGAAGAGGGCATCCAGATACATACATCTGCCAAGTCATTCCTTTCTTCTTCCTACTTCTAGTGCCCACAGGCTGAGGTGGATCCCTACCTAAGCAGGAAACATACCCAAAGTCCTCCCCCCACAATGTGTTACC
Source organism: Heterocephalus glaber (assembly GCF_053883595.1). Classification (NCBI taxonomy): domain Eukaryota; kingdom Metazoa; phylum Chordata; class Mammalia; order Rodentia; family Bathyergidae; genus Heterocephalus; species Heterocephalus glaber. Next base: position 6,175,227 of record NW_028258315.1, read on the forward strand.
TTTATTCTTTGTTTGTTGGTTCTGCCAGAGCAGCAAACTCTGGGAGTCAAATCTGAGCTCTGCCACTCACCACTTGAGCCTTCTTGTTGAGCCTCAGCTTCCTGATCAGTAAAAGGAGCGAAATAATTGTACCCACTTTTAGGGGTGTTGTGAGGGTTAAGTGAAATAGCGCAAGAAAATCACCTGGCTCAAAGAGCGCACCACAGATAGCAGCTGTCATGATGGTTTCTGCTGCCCCTGGACTTAACTACCTTCCATTGCTGGCCCTGGCCTGTGTTCTCCTGGCTCTTGGCCACCGGTCAAGGACTGAGGGTCGCACAAGTTCCTACTGACGAACTGCACTGAAGCTGGGGGAAGCGGGAATCCTCTGATGTGTCGATTGCCAGGTGAACCTGAAGCACAGAAAGATGAAGCAATCTGCCCAAGCCCAGGAAGTGGCAGAGCCGAGGGAGGCCTCTGCTAGGCGTCCAGCAGCACTACCTCAATGGGGTCTGTGACATCCAAATCCGTCCCAGCATCTGCTCCCCTTCTCTTTTAGAGGCTGAAATAAATGAAATTCCTAAATATATCTCATCTTTAAAACTGAGCTATGGCTTGCGGGTTGGAGTATAAATTTATACACTCAATGAGAGCAATTTAGGCACGTCTACTGAAAGTCAAAAGCATGAAGTTTTTAAAATAGTTTTTTAAATTTTAAAATATTTAATTGACAAAGATTTAAATAGTTGAGACCTACAGTGTGATGATTTGAAATATGTACATATTGGGTAATAATTATCATAATCAAATTAAAAAGCACATCCATCATCACCTAGATTTACATTATCGCCCCAGAACTTGTTCATTTTACAACTTAAAACATGTGCCCTTTGATCTACACCTCCCTACTTCGCTGCCTTGGGTGGAACAGAAGTGGTGAGAGTAAGGACCCTTGTCTTGTTCCTCAGCTTAGGGAAAAGCTCTGCATATTTCACCCTCAAGTCTGACATTTGCTGTAGGGTTTACATATGTGGCTTTTAAAACATCAAGGCAGTTTCCTCCTATTCCTCATTTATTGAATATTTTTTATCATGAAATGGTGTCAAATTTTGCCAAATTCTTTTTCTGCATCTGTTGAGATGATCATATGATTTTTATGATCAATACCAGGAATTATCCTATGTATATTCTTGAAAATGAGAAATGATCTGGGTATAAAATTATTTACTATTAGAGGATTGTTTGAAACAGCAAGAGATTGGAAAAACCTATATGTCTATCCACAGGGAAGAATTTAAATAAATTATGGTACACCCATGCAACTGAATTGAAGACATTAAGGAGAATGAAACATCTTTTTTTACTGATACGGATTTATCTTCAAGATGTATTAAGAAAATAAATTTTATATATATATAAATATATATTGCTTATATTTTCATAGTATGCCTCTGGCAGGACACTGATCAATTATAACCATTGACTATGGGGAGAGGAATTAGGGTACAGGATGAGAAGGAAAGTTTTTACAATATGCTTTTTACCTTTCAGCGTTTGAATGCAGTACATGAAATGTGTTCCTTACTGAAGTAAACAAGCAAATAAACAAGTTGTTCTTGGAGCCAAGCAAGAACCCATCTATAACCTTAGTCCAGTATTCTTCAGTGGTTCGCTCAACAGGCATTGGATGGCAGGAGAGCATAAGAAAATAATAGGGAGATGCAAGCCACTAATGAAGGACCTAAGACTGTCCACATCCTGCCGATGGCCCTTGGGAGAATCTGCCCTTCACCTCACCCAGAGAACAACCAGTTTGAGACAAGAAACATGGAGTGATTTCTTACCCAGTTGGGCTTTTCACTTACCGGGGTCTGGCTGGGCTTCCTTGTGTGTGCAGCAGATGCTTATTAACCAGGAAATCGATCGATTCCTGCTGCTGGTCCCCAAGGGCAGCACAGAGCTCCTCAGGTGAGAAGGCGCCAGCTGCAAATTAGCCTCAGCAACTGGGTGCATCTGTTCTATTGATTTTTGATTCGGGGCTTATCTCTGCAATCACTGCTTTTCTGCTGTTCTGGTTGGGTTCATCCTAACATGTGCAGCATACCACTTCTGAGGGTTGGCCCCAGGGTCCTCTAACTTGACCTGTTTCTAATGCTTAGGAGGATGTCCAACTGTCGGTATCAGTGGCTCCTAAATGTCCAAAAGGAAATTTGTCTGTGCCATACAGTCAGTATTTTGAATCACATTGTCTGAAAAATACCCTCTACTGTTGGTGAAAATCCATCCAGTTGTTTTCCTGTGGTGGATTCGCAGGCAAACTTTAAACACATCTGTCTATAGATGTCTACTATTCACTGGGCAATTAATTATTTGTGAAGAAGACCTTATGAACAGTCATCTATAGCTCTTTCTCTTTCTTGTCATTTGGAAACAGATCAGTGAAATGATATAAGTAAATCCATTGTGTCTACTGTAATGGTATCATGCGTAAATCCAAGCTGTGTAAATACATACTCAGTCCAGAAATAAACACACCGCAGATCATTTTATAATATTTTTTAAACAAATAATTGTGTAACCCAGTTAAAGAAGAAAGCATGGAAAGTTACTTATTACAGGAAGAGAGGATATTCTAAAGGTCATAGCTAAACTCATGATGTATGGTTCACTTACAAAATATCTTTAGCTTAAAATCGTTTAATATATTATCCTATGAAAAAATGACTAAATAACGTTAAAATTCTGAAAAGATGTTTTCTTGAGATTTTATTTTTTCTCTAAAATGAATTTGTGAATCAGAAATTGAAGTGCATGGGGAAAGTTGCCTCCCAAAGGAATCAAAGAGACCGTGCAGATTGGTGGCCCTTGGCGACATTCCGTTCCCTACTCAGGGCCACCAAAATGCTTCCCGAAGTAGATATTTTAAGTTCAGTTCTCATTCATCCTGGCCACTTGTCAGTGAAATGGCAAGTATTATTAAGCATGCGCTGTGTTAAGCCACTCAGTACTTGAGCAATACCGTAGTGTAAATGACAGCGGTCACTGCCTCTGACCTTTAACCGCCCCTCTGTTAAATACATTCACGGGACAATGTGGTAGTTCATGAGGGGAAAGCAGAACTTGGGGTGAAAATGAGTCGCTGCCCACTCCAAGGCAGGAGGCTGGCAGGTGGCCTGGGCCCTTTGTCACCCTAGCTGGAGACCCTCACTCAGCACACTCATCTCTGAGCCTGGCTACATCTCCCTTTCTGGCCTCGCTCTTACTAGAACCTTTTCATGAATAGGTGCACCATCTTTTGGATAAGGTTTCTCTCCACCAAAACCTGTGCTGCAGTTGGATTCCCAGTGTTGTGGTGTTGGGAGGTGGTGGGACTTTAAGAGATAATTAAGTCATGGGGGCTCCATCCTCATGAATGGGCTAATGCTCTTCTCTAAGGACTGGATTGGATCTCTTGGTATTTGTTACCATTTTGGAAGATGATTACCATGAAAGCAGGAAGAATAAAAGGAAAGTTGCCCCGGGTGATTTGGCCTCTTCCATGCCTGCCTGCTCGATACTCTTCCGAGTACTTCTGTCATGTGACACTATCTGCCATGTTAAGGAGCAGCACAAGGTCCATGGCAGGTGCAGTTGACTCGCCTTGAAGTTCCCATCTTGCAGAACTGTGAGCTAAAACATTCTTCTTCATAGCTTGTCCAGCCTCGTGTATTTTGTTATAGCAACAGAAGCAAAGAGGTGTTACACAAATGCCAAGCACTACTTTGTAGAAGCATAGATTTGAACTCTTAACTAGAAATCTGATTTATTTTCAGTCTCCCAACTTCAGTGTCAGTTTTTAGAGAGCCACATTTCTCAAGATTTGTTAGAGGGCAGATTTGTTCCTGTGCTCTCAGGGAAAGGGGACCCTGTTCTCATCCTCCCTGGGGTTCATGAACTCCCAAGAGCAGGGACTGTGGTCCTGGGTGGGGGGACTGGAAGGGGACATGAGAAGAATGAAGATGTGTCAGGTACAGGTACCACTCCCCACATTGAATGAAATCATTATCCATCGCAAACATGCACTAATAAAAATGTAAAGAAAATAAAAACAAGTTAGTTGCTGCTGTTTCTGGGGAAAAGGGATCCGGGAGTAGAAACTATGTTTTGCAAGTTAAAGCAAAACCAAACCAAAAAAACAAAACTTAAAGCCTTTTTTTAGGACTGGTTTCTTGCTAAATTAATTATTTAAGTGTGTGTACAGGCACAGAACAAAGGGGAGTTGTAAGCTCGGTGTTTGGAATTATTAGTCTGATTTCTAAACACTTTGAAACAGCCCTGTTTACTTTGAGCTATTTTCTCTGTGAGTACATAGGTCCCCAAACCAAACTCTGCCAAATGTATTGAGGATCCTGGATAAGACTCAGGTACAGGAAGTGAAAAAAAGAAAAGAAAAGAAAAGAAAAGCCTATATAGGAGGGAAAACTAGAGAAATTCAAATAAATCTCAGAGTTTAGTGAGTAGTAATGTACCAGTGTACCATGATAATATAAGATGTTAACGTGAAGGGGAAGCCGGAAAGATATACAGGGAAACTCCTTGTACTATCTTGGCAAGTTTTTTTTTTGGTACCGGAGATCGAACTTGGGACCTTGCACTTGCGAGGCAGGCGCCGGAACCACTGAGCTAAATCTCCAGCCCTATCTTTGCAACTTTTATGGAAATATAAAAGTATTCCAAAATTGAAAGTTTTTTTAAAAAACAAAACAAAACTAAGTAAATCTGGGCACAGTGCTATGTGCCTATAGTTCCAGATGAGGACCTTCTGAGGCACGAAGACTTAAGGCCAGTAGTTCAAGAACAGCCTGGGAAATATAACCAAAAAAATAAAAAATAAAATTTTTAAATGAGGAGAAAACCCCTAATTCCAGAAGCTGCTTCCCCACCGGAAGTGCCTGGAGAGGTGATCGCCTCACTCTTCATAGGGAGGGGGTGAAGCATCCTGAGACCCTCAGGAAAGGGAAGGAACTTGGGGGCCACTGAGCAGAGTTCACTGGCATGAACAACAGCCACCAGATGCCCCGGTTTGGCACTTGGGGATTGGTATTTAAGAGCTTCTTTGCCCTCGGTGACAGGACCTGAGTTAGTGTGGTTGTGCAGGGGACAGCAATCCTAGGTCACTTAGGCATGTCAATGGGCACAGTGACAGGACAGCAGGCTACCAGTGGGTATTTGCTGAATGCACGAACAGCAGAGCACATGAATTGATTAATTTCCCCTGATAGATGCTTTTGATCTATCCCCGGCACATACGTCTGCCAGCCTTCTCTGCCTCCACTTTCTCCATCCTTTCTTTCTTCTGTCCTTTTTCTCTCTGGGAGCATAGTCTGCATTGCTTCCTTGTGGCCCTGCTGTGCTTTCAAAAAGGCTTCTTTGAGGAAAGAAACGGCTCTGCAGCACTGGCACCCAGGCTGTGCAGGCCTGAGGCGACTCTGAGATGCGCCGTGAAAGTGGATGTCCCCCTCCACCACTAAAGAGACATTGTGAAAAAGACTAGAGACCAAAGCAGAGAACCAACCCCACACAGAGACAAGACGACTAAGAGGTACGAATTCAGCCATGGTGGGAAAGGAAACTGAGTCACCTGAGGGGGTGACAGTGTCTGCCTGTACCTCGCTAGGAAGATCCAAACACTTCCCTCCAGGCTACTCCCTAATCCCAGGTGGGGAGCTGGGGACCCAGAAGGTGAGCTCATGAGTTAGTCTTACTGCTTAGGAGGGTGTTCTGCTAGCAGGGGATCCACCCCAGGAGGACAGCATAAGTGTGAGACCCTGCTGGATAAGTGTGAGACCTCGAAGCTTGGGGCGGGGTGGGGGGAGGCTGGGAAGTGTCCATGGGGCCATAAAACCCAGGCCCAGATCTCCACCCAGCAAATGCTTCACCAAGCTTCCTCCCAACATGAGGCTGCCCAGGTGGCTGTAGAGGTTTGTACCCTGGGCAAACAAAGCGGTGCTGCTAAGCACTTGTAACCAGCAGGAGAGCTGCTTTTGCTATGGTTATAGAGGTAAGCCTTTGTTAGAAACAGAGGATAAGCCACGTTAGTGAGTTTCGTTTTATACGTGAGGAATCTGAACCTCCTCAAGAAGGAAGAAAGGCTGCAGTCTTAAAGTTCTCAGTGCCAGAGTTGCCAATGCCACCCTGAATTGAGAACACCAAACGTCTAACCAGGGTTCCCAGAATCCGCTACACATCTTACAAATGACCATTTTGGATTGGACTAGAAATTAAGTGATTTAGGTCTGTATTTGAGTTTCCCTATTAACATGAGCAAGATATTTTACTCTCCTACTTAACTTTTCCTTAGATAAAAATGAAGTTGAAGTTTTAATTTAAAAAAAGATGATTTTTAAGTTGATTTATTTTGATTTTCTTTGTATATCCTTTTATTGGTACATTTTAGGTATACAATATAATGACATTCATCATTGAAAATTTGCGCCTTTACATACTCTCTTGGTTCTTATTTTTTTCCCCTTCCCCCACCCTCCCTTCAACCCCTCCATCCCTCCCTACTTACAAAGACTTTGTTTCCATTTTTCCATTTTCTCATATTAATTCCATTCCCTTCTTTCCTTTCCCCTACCCCTCCCACTTCCCCTTCCCCTTTGCCCCTTTTCTTCCTATTTCACATTATCTATTATGCTTTTTTGTCCTTATTTACACTTTCACTTTCTCACACTAGAGAAACTATTCGGTATTTACACATGTGTGTCCTGTTTATTTCACTTAAGAGTATCACCTCAATGTGCATCCATTTAGCAATAAATGTTGCTAATTTCTCATTTTTGATGGCTGAGTAGGACTCTATTGTATGAAAACCCCACATTTTCTTGATCCAGTCTCCAGTTGATGGGCATTTGGGGTGTTTCCAAGTTTTAGCTATTACAAACTGTGCTGCTATGAACATGGGTGCACATATATCAATGTGGTATGATTCTTTTAATTCTTTGGAGAAGATCCCCAGCAGGGGAATAGCGGGGTCAAATGGGACTTCCAGTCCTAGATCTTTGAGGTATCTCCATACTGATTTCCACAGTGGTTGCACCAGTCTACACTCTCATCAGCAGTGGAGCAGGGTTCCTCTTTCCCCACAGCCCCGCCAGCATTTGTTATTGGTTGATTTCATGATAGCAGCCATTCTTTCTGGAGTGAAGTGGAATCTCAGCGTTGTTTTCATTTGCATCTCTTGAATGACCAGTGATATTGAACATTTTTTCATGTGTTTATTTGCCATGTCTACTTCTTTATGTGAGAAATGTCTGTTCATTTCAGCTGTCCATTTTTGGATTGAGTCTTTAAATTTGGGAGGTCTGATTTTTTTTAAGTTCTTCATAGGTTCGAGATAGTAGACCTTTGTCTGAGGGACCACTGGTGAAAATTTTTTCCCACATTGTGGGTTGTCTCTTCACACTGCTGGTGGTTTCTCTTGCTGTGCAGAAGCTTTTTAATAAGAAGAGATCCCACTTGTTGATTGTCTGTGCTAGTTCACGGGCAACTGAGGTTTTGTTCATAAAGTCTTTTCCCACCCCAATTCTTCAAGGGTTCTACCTAACCTCTGTTCCAGCCAGTTCAATATTTCTGTTTTTATATTTACATCTTTAATCCATTTTGATTTTAGATTAGTGCATGGTGAGAGATATAGGTCTAGTTTTAGTCTTTGGCAAGTTGAAACCCAATTTTTCCAGCACCATTTATTAAAGAGACTCACTCCTCCAGTGAGGGTGTTTGGCTCCTTTGTCAAAGATGAGGTGGCTGAGTGTGTCTGGAGTTGTTTCTGCTTCTTCTAATCTGTTCCACTGGTCCTCAGGTCTGTTTCTTTGCCAGTACCATGCTGTTTTTATCACAGTAGCTTTGTAGTATAGTTGCAGGTTGGGGATTGTGATACCCCCTGCCATGTCTCTGTTACCTAGAATTGCTTTTGCTATTCTGGGTCTCTTCTTGTTCCAAATGAATTTTTGGATTGTTTTCTCAAGGTCTATGAAGTATGCTGCTGGGATTTCAATTGGGATTGCAAAGAATCTATATAGCAATTTTGGTAGTATAGCCATTTTCACTATGTTGATCCTCCCTACCCAGGAGCAAGGGATGTCTTTCCATTTTCTGATATCCCCTTCAATATCTTTTTTCAAAGTACTATAGTTTTCGGAGAAGAGGTCTTTGATTTCTTTTGTTAGGTTGATTCCTAGGTATTTCAATTTTTTCAATGCTATTGTGAAAGGAATTGTTTGCCCTATTTCTCTCTCAGTGAATCTGTTGTTCATTTAGAGGAAAGCTATTGATTTTTGGGTGTGGACCTTGTATCCAGCTACTTTACTGCATTTGGTTATTAAGTCTAAAAGACTTTTGATGGAGTTCTTGGGATCTTCTATATAGAGTATAATGTCATCTTCAAATAATTACCATTTGGATTCTTCATTTCCTATCTTTATTTCTTTTATTTCTTTCTCTTGTCTAATTGCTGTAGCTAATGTTTCCAAAACTGCATTGAACAGGAGTGGTGATAGTGGACATCCTTGTCTTGTTCCTGATTTTAGTGGGAAGGATTTCAGTTTTTGACCATTTAGTATGATATTGGCTGTTGGTTTTTCATAGATGGCTTTTATCAGATTGAGGTAGAGACCATCTATTCCAATTTTTTGTAGGGTTTTTATCATAAATGCCTGTTGGATTTTGTCAAATGCTTTTTCTGCAACTATTGAGATGATCATATGGTTTTTGTCCCTGGCTCTATTGATATAGTGTATTACACTGATTTGCATATGTCGAACTATCCCTGCATCCCTGGGATGAATTCCACTTGGTCAGGGTGCATGATCTTCTTGATGATCTTCTGCATTCTGTTTGCCAGTATCGGATTAAGGATTTTTGCATCTATGTTCATTAGTGAGATTGGCCTATAGTTCTCTTTTTTCGGTTGGGTCTTTCCCTGCTTTGGGGATCAAGGTGATGTCTGCTTCCAGGAATGATTTTGGGAGGACTGCTTTCCTTTCAATTTCATTGAAGAGTTTAAACAGTAGTAGCAGTAGTTCCTCTCTAATTGTCCTATAGAATTCAACAGTGAAGCCATCAGGATCTGGGCTTTTCTTGGTTGGTAGGTTTTTAATTACATTTTCAATTTCATTGATTGATATTGGGTTGTTTAGAATTTTTAGGTCTTCTTCATTCAACTTTGGTAATTCATATGTATCTAGGAATCTGTCCATTTCTTCTGTGTTTTCCATCTTATTGGCGTATAGGTTCTGGAAGTAGGTATTGATGATCCTCTGGATTTCTGCTGGGTCTGTTGTCATTTCACCCTTTTCATTCTTAATTGCATGGATTTGGGCCTTTTCTTTCCTTTTTCTGATAAGGTTGGCTAAGGGTTTGTCACTTTTGTTGATTCTTTTGAAGAACCAACTCTTGGCTTCATTGATTTTTTTGTATTGTTTTCTTAGTCTCCATTGCATTGATTTCTGCCCTGATCTTTATCATTTCCTCCTTTCTATGGGCTTTGTGTTTGTCCTGCTCTTCTTTTTCTAGCAGCTTGAGTTTCAGCATCAGGTTGTTTAATTGGGCATGCTCTGTTTTCCTAATATGATTATTCACTGCTATGAATTTCCCTCATAAGACTGCTTTCACTGTGTCCCATAGATTCTGATATGTTGTATTTTCATTGCATTTATTTGAAGGAACTGTCTGATTTCTTCTTTAATTTCATCTGTGACCCATTGGTTATTCAGAAGTGTGTTGTTCAATTTCCACGTGTTTATGAAATTTTTTGAGTTTCTTTTGCTATGGATCTCCGATTTCATTGCACTATGGTCTGATAATATACAGGGGATAACTTCAATTCTTTTGCACTTACCTAAATATGTTCTATGAGCAAGTATGTGGTCTATTTTGGAGAATGACCCATGTGCAGCAGAAAAGAATGTCTATTCTGATTTTGTGGAGTGAAACACTCTGTAAACATCTGTTAGCTTCATACCTTCAATAGTTTGATTGAGTTCTAGTATTTCATTGCTTGTTCTTTGTCTAGTTGATCTATCTATTTGTGACAGTGGGGTATTGAGGTCCCCCACTACTATTGTATTAGTGCTTATATTGTTTTTCATGTTCATTAGTATTTGTTTTATATAGTTGGGTGCACTAGATATTGGTGCATAGATATTTATGATTTTCATCTCTTCCTCTTGGATTGTTCCCTTTACAAGGATTGAGTGTCCTTCTTTGTCTCTCTTAATCAGTGTGGGTTTGAAATCCACTTGATCTGCAAACAGGATAGCTACTCCTGCTTTTTTTCAGGTTCCTGTCACATGGAGTATTGTTTTCCACCATTTAATTTTCAGTCTATGAGTTTCTTTTTGAATTAGGTGTTTCTTGTATGCAACATATTGTTAGATCTTGCTTCTTGACCCATTCTGCCAGTCTATTTCTTTTTATTGGTGAGTTGAGACCATTAACATTGATGGTTATAACTGATATGTACTGAGTTATCATTGTCATGACTATTTCTTTTTGTTTGATCCTCCCCCTTTGCTTTTAATTTCTTGTTGTACCCAGAAGATTCATTCTGCTGAGCTTCCTGGGGTTATGATCCTTGTTGTCTTTTCCTAGGATTTTGTCTAAAATTTTTTGGAGTGCTGGCTTGGTATTCATGAAGTTCCTAAGGTGCTCTTTGTCATGAAAGTATCTTATTTCACCATCAATTTTGAAAGATAGTTTTGCAGGGTACATCAATCTAGGTTGGAGGTTGTTTTCCTTTAGGGCTTGAAACACATCACTCCAAGCTCTTCTTCCCTTGAGGGTTTGCACTGAGATGTCTGCTGTGATTCTGATGGGCTTTCCTTTGTATGTGATTTGTTTCTTTTCTTTTACTGCTTGTAGAATTTTATTCTTCTGTTGGGTTTCTGGAATCTTAACAATTATATGCCTATTTGTAGATCTTTTTTTCAAGGCTAGTTGGAGTCCTATATGCCTCGCTAATCTGTATGTGAAATTCTTTTCCCCTGCTTGGGAAGTTTTCTGCCATTACTTCTGTGAAGAGTTTTTTTTATGTCATCTGCACTCTCCTGTTTTTTCATTGACTCCGATCAGTCTTATGTTATTCTTCTTTGCATCATCTAGCAGCTGCTGGATTGATTTCTCATGTTCCCTTATAATTTTGATGCAATTTTTCTTTTCCTGGTCATTAATTCTAATCTTATCTTCTATATCTGAAATTCTGTCTTCACATTGGCTCATTCTGCTACATAAACTTTCTATGGAGTTTTTAATCTCCTGGAAATCTGTTTGCATTATGGATTCCATTTGCTTCCTATGTTGGGATTCCATCATGTTCCTCAGATCCTCTATTTTTTTATCTGTGTCCTCTCTAGATTTATTAATCATGTCTTGCACTATAGGCACAATCTTTGCTGTTATGTGAGAAATTATTTCTGATTTCATTTTTTCCAGATCCTCTTTTGTTGCCAGTTCAGGGAGACCAGGTGGTTGAGTATCAGAGTGTTCCATCTTGTTTCCCTTTGGGGTTGCTGTAGGTGATCTGGCAGTTTGGTTCTGTGGCTTGTTTACCTGTCTTCTCATTTTGATGTGGCAGGGGTGGTGGTGGTGGTGGTGGTGGTGGTAAGGTGGGTTTGTGTTCCTGGTGCCCATGCAGCTCACCTCCTCTGGGCTCAGAGCTGTAGCACACCTACCTGGAAGCTTCCTCTATGCTGGGAGCTGCAGCACGCCTACCCAGAAGCCTCATCCTGCCTGGGAGCCATGGTGTACTGATCTGAAGCTCTCCTCTGGGCTCGGAACTGTGGAACACTTACCTGGAAGCTTCCTCCTATTTTGATTTTTCTTCTAAGGCAGCAAAATGATTAATCTTGAAGGAAGGTGTACTTCCAATTTTTCCCCACTCTTCTTTTTTCTCTCTGAAATTTCCATATGAAATTGGGGCATCTGACTAGTTTTAAAAGTGTGTGTTGAAGATACTATAAAGAAGAATAATTCTGAAAGTTTCTCTAAATGCACTGTTCTGAGAATCTGAACTTCTTCACTATTTTGCCCTTACCAGCCTTTTAAATGATTTTTTCTTCACAAGCTACATCCAGCCACAATGGAAAATCCACGGGGATGTGTGTCATTCCTGTCCTCTCCTTACTCTGACTTTCTTTGCTCTTATATCAGGTGGAAATATCTTTCTACTGCCCCTCCTTGCTCTTTCTTTTCTCTATGTAGGGACTCCTTTCTAGAACCTTCTCACATGTCAGTTCCTGAGATAACCCTTCCTTGCCCACCAGTGCATTAGGAAGAGTCAGAGGCATCCTCATCTGACCTCCCTTCCCAGTCCATCACTGCCTCATGGTAGGCACCATGCAGCATCACAACTCGTCTTTCCTGGCAGTCCCTCTGGTAGACTTGCCAGCTCATTGGTACTAGACTATGTGTCCCAGCGTTGATCACGATACCACCAGCCCTTTGTGTCCCTGGGTCGCCATCAGAGAGTTCACCCAACCAAGCGTGGAAAACATCAGGGAAAAATCTGAACATGTACAGACTTTCCCCTTGTTGTTTTTTCCTGACATCACCACAACTACTGACATAGCATTTACATTGTGTTAGGGATTGAAAGTCACCTAGAGATGATTTTAAATGTATAGGAGGATGCGCGTAGGTTCTATGTAAATCCTATACCATTTTAGAGAAGGGACTGAGAATCTGTGGATCTTGGCTATTTGTGGGTGGAGCATCCTGAGACCAAACCTCTACACATACCGAGGGACAGCCATACCTACCTGTGCACTGAGTGTGAAGGGATTAGTGAACAGAACTTGAAGGTCAGTCTGTGAAAGTGAAGAGCTGGGAGCCAGCCTCCCCTGAGTGAAGAGGGCTCCTGTAGTGAGATTTCCAAAGAATGCTGTGAGAGAGCTGGCCCCAGGAAGAGTCCTTGCCGCGATTTACCAGAGGAGCTGGGAGACCTCAGAGCAGTGCATTTTGGATTAGATCTGTTTCCCAGTGTCAGGAACTAAAAAGCAGGGGCAGGTGCCAGACACATCACAGAAATGAGAGGCATGTCATGCACATGCTTCTCTGTGTGGTACCTCCCAGAGGCGGTGTCACAGCGTGGCTCATGGATGACATGGCCCTGCCTGTCATTGCAGCCCCAAATGGCATGTACCCGATGACAGGCATGTGTGTCAAACCACAAAAGACAGCAGCCTGAGGGAGCTTGGGGCAGCTTCAGTGGATCTGAAATAAGATGTCAGACTCAGCCTCCATGAGCTGGGCATGTGTCCTGCCTGCAGGACTCAGTTTCTAGCAGGCACATGTGACCTTGGAGGCCCACCCCGTGCACAACAGTGCTGTGACCTGCCAGTCCCGATGAGTGTGTAGAGATCCCATGGGAGCCTGGTGGGGCAGAGGATGTTGGACACCACAGCCTCCCACACGGGGCCATCTTGTCTGGAACTTTTGAAGGTCAATAAAAACATAAGGTGGCAGGTGTCCTAGTTACTCCCCTTCTTACTGGGACACAATACCTGGCACCTGCAATTTAAAAGAGAAGTTTACTTTGGCTCTTGTTTCAGTCCATAGTCACCTGGCTCCTAGGCATGATGGCAGGACACAGGGACATGAAGGAGGATAGTTTCGCATGGCATGGGGACCGGAAGCAGAGAGACTGAAGGGAGGAACAGAAAATGGGGAGAAGCCCTTCCAGGCCACACCCCCAGAATCCACCTCCTCTGACCAGGCTCCACTTCCCAGCATCACATTTGTCTATAAGCTCATCAGTGGACCAATCCACGGGTGAGGACCACACCTCATGATCCCATCACCTCCCAAAAGCCCCACCTCTGAGCCCATGTGGCTTTGGGGGGACATTCAGATGTAAACCCTAACAGTGGGAGTGGAACTCTGTTTTGTTGTCACTGTGTCCCACGGTCCATAGGAAGAGCATGACTAAGCATCTTCTCTTCATGACAGCAATTATCATTTCTATTACAGTGGCTAATGTGAGCTGAGAATGTGTTATGAGCCGGGAACTGTGCTAGGCTCTTCATAGGATTCTCTGATGTAATTCTCATAATAATCTCACAGAGTAGGTATTATTATTGTCTGCTATTACAGGTGAGATGATTAGGCCTAAGTTAGTTGAGCAATCTACCCATGTTCACTCAACTCTGTGCTTTCGATGTGGTTGTCCCCCAAAGGTTCATATGCAGGAAATTTGGTCACCTGTGTAGTGTATGCTGGGAAGGGCATCTTTAAGGATTAATGTTTTTCTCCTGGGAGGCAATTCTTGCTCTTTCAGGACTGGACTGGTTACCAGGGCAGTGGGTTGTTATGACGGAGCTCAGCTCTTTCGCCTTGTTCTCTTACTCCCCTCTTCCATGTGACTTCTCTCTCCAGCTCCCTCTATGTGACGCTATCCAGCATGAGGCCTTCACTAGAAGCTGATGCTGGACTCCCAGAATTGAGAGATAAATAAACCTCTGTGTAAAGTTGTTTTAATAAGGTAATCAGTCTCAGGTATTTTGTGATAGCAACAAAAAAACAGACCAAGATATTAAATTAATAAACAAGGAAGCAGGGACTGAAAGTCATGCTGTCCTGTGCTTTTTACCACATTATCCTGCATCTACAGAAGATAATGGGCTGCAGGGACAAGTATAGACAAGTGGAGCCAGGGGACACAGGGCACCCACGGGAGCCAGGTCAGAGGTGACCCATGTTCCTCCTCAACCCAGGCAGTGAGAAGCAGCTGGGAGACTTCTCAATCTACTCTTCCAGACTGAGGAAGGCATTCTCTGAACTCAAGGAAGGAGCAGGTAACCATGGCAACCAAGATCTACCCTAATCCTCACTCCCGTAGAAGAAAGAAGAGCATTTTTCCTTAAAAACTACTTCCAAGATAACTGACCACTGACATTCAACTTGAGCAGCAAGAAGCCAGTGGAGAAATGTTACTGATTGAAATGTTAGTGATTGAGTTACTGCCCTGTGACCATCCAGCTTCCAGGCATTTGTAGGTAGAGTGGTTGCAGAGGGTCAGTTGGGTCAGGCCTCCTACTGAGGAGCCACAGTGCTGAGGGCAGCAGGTTTGACACCTGCCAGCCTCACCCCAGTCATTAAACCCTCAGGAGATGTGCCTGTCACAGCCCACTGGGAGCTACAATTCCCTCTTTCCAGCTGCCTCACTTATGTTAGTAAGTAATATAAGAAGCGAATTATACTAATTTTGCTTATTCCTGAAGTGTGAAATCTTGGAAGATGGTGCCAAATGAATGATCATCTGTATTTCTCAGTTTGTTCATGCCTTTTTTTCCCCAGTGTGTTTATACTTAAGGATGTATCTCTGCTGTATAAATTTCACAGAGAAATGAAAACAATTATAAATTATCTAGAATTGCTGGTTGCAGATGCTGATAATAAGAAGAAAGAATTTCTATGGAGTTTTAACTATAGATTTTTTTTGTTCACTTAAATTCTTGTCCTATAACTCATTACCTAAATGATAAAGAAGCCAGCTAGGATAATTGCTGGACAAATTGACACAACTTGTATTTATGAAACAAAACTGAAACAAAGGTGTCATTGAAGGTAGGGGAGAATTTCATCTTACATATAAACTTGAGACTAAAGTCAATGCATTGGTTGTAATAATGTGGTCAAAATAATTCTTGAAAATCATTTACTTATGTCATAAAGAACAACATCTATGATAAGAAATACACAAACTGTATTAGGCAGCTATTGCTATGATCTCACTGTGTAACAAACAACTTCAAAAATCTCAATAGAAAATAGTAAGGATTTATTTACCACTCTTCTGCCTATGGATTCGTAGGCCTTTGTCCCATGTGCTCATTCTAGGCCCCTGGCTAGAGGGGAATTGGCTACGTGGATGTTTTCTTCCCATGGGGACAGCAGATGCATAGAGAAGGAGTCCAGCTGTAAGTATATTTTAAAACTCTCCTAGTATCAATATTGCTGACACTGCTTTGGCTAAAGCAAGCCACATGCTCAAGTCCAAAATCAAGGGGCTGTGAAGTACAGGTCTTACACCATGAGGCCATATCCCAATTTGGTTGTCAGGCACTTCTCCAAAAAATGAACACATTGTCAGTGTTCCTCAAATCCTTATGGTATTTTTAGTTATATTAAAGACATGGTCCTAATTCATTCAGTTCAAGTTAGATCTGTTTCTGATGCTGTTTTCTCCATAAAATAATGTATTTGCTCAGTCTTTGGGTCCGTGTGTTTATCACACATGCCTTCTACTGGCCAGAGAAATGTCTTTAAGAACTGACCTGACAGCCAACCTTCCCATCCCGAGGCCCTGTAAAAGATCCTGTTCCCTTCCAGACATTGTTTGATGAACCTTCTGGTACTACACATTGACTCTTCTCCTTCCTACCAATCCCACCTTGTTTCCTTCACCATTTCCTCAGGCCCCTTATTGTGGTGCAGCCCAGAGTAAGGTTCTAGAACTAGAGTGAGAACCAGACAGCTTCCTTGTCCCTCCCCCAAGTCGCTGTGAGACTGACAGAACCTTGGACTCAGGGACTTTGGAGTGAGTTTGGTGAAGATGATGAATGATCAGGACTCATTCAAAGGAAAAAAAGAGACACGGAATTTTTTCAGACAGATTAATCCAAGGAAGGGTATAGCACTGAGCAGGACTAAAGAAGTCAAGGACAGAAAATCTGCTTTCAGGAGACCTGAAATTAGAGAAGTGAAATCAGGAACTAGAGGGAAACTGTCACCAAGACTCCAGCTGCCTTGGAGACCAAAAAGGGAGATCATCGGAAGGGCTTCCCAAAGTCAAGGCAGAAGCCACCAATGAATCCAGTTGCCGGCCTGCAGCGCATGGTTCTTGGGGGACCTCCTCCAAAAAGCAGCAGCAAATTAGCTGCCCGGCAGAGTTCTGTTTCTCTGCTTTTCGTTGGAAAATCATAACGCAGTCATACTTGGGACAAATTGCAGACATTTCACCAGCAATGCAGAATACAGTGTAGAAGAGGTCAGGGCAAGTGCTGAGTTGACACAGACAGTGCAGAAATCCATCACACCTTCTTCCCATATCTAAACTTCCTAACAACAACCGTCACCACACCATGATCTGGTGACAGTCGTGAGTCATGCTTATCAAAATGTACTCATCTTGCTCACCCAATGGAGAGACACAAAGTCCTGTAGGACTCTGTCTTGACCAAGACAGGGTGACTTTTAAAAAATCATCCAGGGGCTGGGGATTTAGATCAGTGGTTTCACCGCCTGCTACAC
Organism: Heterocephalus glaber; assembly: GCF_053883595.1. NCBI lineage: Eukaryota > Metazoa > Chordata > Mammalia > Rodentia > Bathyergidae > Heterocephalus > Heterocephalus glaber. The sequence continues at coordinate 6,192,495 of NW_028258315.1, forward strand.
AAGCACAAGGACTCAAGTTTGTTACCTGGTACCAAATAATCATCATCATCATCATCATCATCATCATCATCATCATCATCATCATCCAGGGGCTGGGGATTTAGCTCAGTGGTTCGCTGCCTGCCTCACAAGCTCAAACTCCTGAGTTTGATCCCCGGTACAAAAAAAAAATCATCCAGATAATGTTAATTGTAGAACCTGCTTAGCCTCAGTAGATCTGTTTTCATACAGTCGTGTGCACATAATGGTGGTTAGTTGGTGATGGACCACAGATCTCATAAGATTATAATGGAGCTGAAAAAGCCTACCTCCTAGTGACATCATAGCCATCATAAGATTGTAGTGGATTGTATTATTCATGTGTTTGTGGTGACACTGGTGTCAATAAACCTACTGCAGTGCCCATCATGAAAAAATATAGCAAATACAACTACATACAGTACTTAATTCTTGATAATGACTGTGATATTTATCTATATGTCCCCCAAGACCTCATGTACTCATAAGGAGCTTTTGGAAGAGGACTGGACCATGGAGGGATACAGCTGACTTGCCGTTAGGAGGTGGGGTCTGGTGGGAAGAGGCGGTCACTAGGAGTGTGACCCGGAAGGGTGTAACCTCCCTCCCTGGCCCCTCTCTTCTCTCTGCGTCCTGGCCACCATGCCATGAACAGTTTCTTCTGACCCGGCCTTTCCATGGAGTTTCTCTGTTTGAGCCTGCTGCACAGAGACTGAAACTTCTGAAGCATGAGCCAAAATAAACCTGTCCTACTTTAAGTTGCAGGTGTCAGGTATTGTGTCAAAGGACAAGAAAGTGACTAAGAGAATGACAATCAATGACTGATACTACTGGTTTATGTCTTTACTGCGCTATACTTTCTATCATCCATTTACAGTATACTCCTTCTCCTTGTAAAAAGATGTTTATGGTGAAACAATCTGCCCTGTGACACTGGTGACAACGTCAGGCATCTTGAGTTGACTGCATCTCTAGACTGAATTGAGGGGCCACATCAGGAGATTAGTGTGAGTGCATCCTGTGATGTCCAGGTGATGACAAAATTGCCTAATGATGATGCTCTTCTCAGAACTTGTCTTTGTTGTTAAATGGCACATGGCTGCATCCATTTATCCAAATGAAGAACCATATTCATAGTTAATGGATTATTTCACTTGAATTGTATATAGTTTTAAAATTTTGCTGGGGTTAATTTATTTCAATAGAAAACAATAGGCTATCACATTGAAGTTTTTGCAAGTCTTTCATTTATGATAAAATCTGAAAAAACCCTCCTCTTTCAGTTCTATGTAAATGATGAGGAAAATGATTCTGATTTATTTCACTACTTTATGTTTTCCTATCTTTGATCACATGCCACTTTATGCCAAAGAAAATCAAGCCCTCTACCCATAAGTCCTACTGAAAAAAAATCAATAATCATGAACAATTATTTTCACCCCAACCCAGGGGGCTCCTGGTAAAGTAGAGGAGCTTACTTTTCTATTACCAAAATCTTAGAACTGCTGCATTCAAATAACATCTTGTATGCAAAATTCTCCCTGAGTTGAGGAATTTATGGGTATCATCAAAGAGTTCTTAGCTTTCCTAAAAGAATCACCAAAAAACTCTTTCCAACACATAATGAGATGGAATTCCCCAAATTAGAGATCCACTCACCAACTCCAGGAGGCCGATGCTGCCTGCAGGTGGCCCTGGAAAAGCCATCTGAGGGGAGGGAGAGGCAGGTGGTAGCAGTTCAGGACCAATGCCCTTCAGGCCTCCTCCAAGTTGCCTGGCTTTTCAAGGTGATTGGTAAAGACCAACTACTGGATGTCCTATTCTGTGGTGGACATAAATTCCTGGGGTCTAATTATTTCATTTTTTGAGACCCCTTTCATGGAATCAATTGTTACTCCATTTTTATTAAGAAGAGCTTGATGTTAATTAATGTCATAGCCTGGGAAATGTTAGCTCTGCAAAATATAGCTGGGTTTCTATTTTTTAAAAGAGGACAGATAATATATCCAACAATAAAGCTGTAAACTCACGGAGCCAGAGGACTCTTCAGAAAGCCAATACTGCAGCACCAGCAGCTGGCCAAAGAGTGTCTTAAAGCAGGAAGCCGAAGCTGGGAGGGAGGACATCTACCCTGGTCACACTGGGTGGGAGGCTGAGTGAACCCTTGTTTGGTGACAAGGTCCCCAGGGGACTTCAACCCTGATGCACCACATGACAAGGGAAAACCTAGCTGGTGCTTAGAGATCTTGAGAAGAAATGACACTCTGATCATTACTGGTTTGCTTATTAACAATCACTGATTGCACATCTATTTAAAACACATCAGTGATGTCATTTTAAAAAGAATAAAGTTACCTATGTGGAATATAGAATTTTAAAAAGGATGACCTGAAAATAGTAGAAAAACTAAATAGTAAAAAGACCACAAGGGGAGGATAAGGAGACTGGGTCAATGGGGGTAGTTGGGAGGGCGGATGTGATCAACCTATAACACATGCATGTATGGAAGTGTCACAGTGAAGCTCGTTAACATGGACAATCGATACGTAGTAACAATTATAATTTTAAAATGAAAGGATGGAATTACATAGAATTTTTACAATACTACCTATAGGAAGAACGACATTATGAATTTTGAAAACAAAGCTCAGTGAAATTGCTAATAGATGTGATGTATAAAACATTGCCTTAAACCACAAATTCAGCTCTAAGTTTTTACTGTTGTGAGTCCTGACAACTTAGATAATGGTTATGAATGTGGAGTTTGGTTTAGACAGGTGTAGTTTCATGTACAGTTTCTATTTCATACCACCTTAGAAAGCCAGGCATGTTACTTAATCTCTCTGAGCCTCAGTTTCCCCTGCAGTGTAACGGCACTGTCAGAATGAGAGATAACCTTGGCAAAGTACTTAGCACAGCACTGAAATAAGTTATGTGCTTCCTAACTCTTCATCATACCCACAAAATACGGGACAGAGCTTAAGTGAATGCCACGGTTGGGAACCGACAGAGCCTTCCTTCTTAAGAAGTTAGTTCCAGTGACTGTGGGCAGAATTCCAGGCAGCCTTTCTAACAGTGTTGACACAAAAGCTCTTAAAATGTCAGCCTTCTGCCCTCTGGATTTCTCTAGGCAACCTGGGAACGAAGTCTTAACTAGAAACTTCTGACAGTTCACAAAGGTTAAGTTCATTACCCGTATCATTTTCTAATTTTATATTCCAAAAAGGAAAATGGTGGAATTATGGAGCTTCAATACTTTAGCAAGCAGAAAACTTAAAGGGCTAGAGGATGTTTTTAGTTATGAGGATGTACAGGTGTGACCAACAAATATGGTGAATGTTTAAATTTAAAAAATATTACTACACTAAAAGACACATTGCCCTAGTTCCCCTTCCCATCAAATGCACGGATCCCACCATTTTCACCACTTTCTGAAGCAGCTCTGGAGGTCCTCTTTCCTGAGTGTCTTTAGTTGTGCTGTTGTGGCTGTCTCAGTGTTCTGAATTGATTTAAAATGTTCCCCTTTCACGGTCATTTTGACTTTGGGGAAGGGCCAGATGTTACATGGTGCCAGATCCAGTGAAGGAAGAGCACGAGGACACACTGTAACGTTTTTATTTGACAAAAATTGCTGCAAACCTTTTGAATCTATTCAGGACATGGAGGCAGCCACAGAAAGGCATGAGAGAGGACTTCTGGAACTGCTTCAGAAAGTGACAAAAGTGCGTTCGTGTTACAGGGGAGATTTGGAGGAGGAGGAGTAATGGCAGTATATCTTTTACTGTAAGAAACATAGAATTTAAATATTCACCGTAGGTTTGGATCACACCTTGTAGATTAGAATTATCTCAAGAAGGTTGGTCCCTCTAACCAGTACAACCACAAGTGGGGGCCTGTTGTTCATGTAGACAGTAGGACTCCGAAGTCAGGATGGAAAATAAGGGGCAGCCTGTGGCTGCTGCAGGTTCTGAGGCTCAGTTCAAAAGTAGACGCTGTAGCCACGAGGAGGGCCCGAGGAGGGCCCAAGCACGGAAGGAGGCACAGAAATGGTTACATCAGAAACTGCGCCTGTGCCCAGCTCTACTTCCTACTGGCTGTGTGGCCTTGGATAAGCCACTCAGCCTCTGTGAGCTTCAGCTTCTTAGCCACATGCCTGGCCCACAGCAAAAGCGTAACAAATACAAGTCATTACTACGATTAAAGGAAAACTCAGTGAAGACATTGAGGCCTCCAAACAAAAGCTTCAACAAACCAAGACACAACAAACAGGTCAGGCGGGCACAGCACAGAGAGGCCAGGGGAGGCAGTGGAGCCCCCCTTTCTTGGTTCCCATGTGCTGGTCACTTGCCATCCTCCTGGCGGATTTCCGGCTCTCCCGTCTCACTCAGTCTCTGGGTCTTCTCCAGTCCCCCACACCCATCCTTCCCTCCCCACGCTGCTGGGGCGCCTTCCTCACGTGCAGCCCTGCCCCAGCTGCCAACCTGCCGCATACCTTTGACAAGGACTTCATTGGAACGTGGCCCAGACCCCTCAGCCGGGCCCGCAAGCCCTGTGAGACTGCAAGTGCCTCTTCCGCCCCCACAGACTCTCCACACAGGAGAGTCCTGGAAGTCAGAGAAGGGCCAGCTTTATTGTGACTTTGTAGCTCTCCAGCCACTGAGACTCCTGCCTGGGGACAGAGAAGCAACACTACCTAAATATTTACTTCCTGCTATTCCTCGCCTTTCTCTGTGGGTGAGAATCACTGAGAGCATTTATAAACTGATGCCCGGTGCACACCCCAGACCATCGGTATTTTTACTGACATGAGTATTTTTAAGTTCTTCCGGTCATTCTGGGATGCAGCCAAGATGGCAGATTATAGCCATATACCGATTGCTATTTTTTTAAAGGAAAAATAACAAGAACAAAAGCAGAGAATCTCATCTCGTTTGACGTTCTAACATCAACCATGTGCTGATCATTGCTGATCTGGAAAAGAAGACTGATCAGTTTCAGGAAGAAGATGTCAGAGATGCGAAAGGTGTGATCCATTCAGGGAGCAGGAGGTGGCCCAGCCTCCCAGTGATTTTAGGAAAATCCTCGTGAATGTCATTGAGCAAGATCCTGGTGGCATGGGCAGCTCTCGGGGAGTAGCCTGGCTCCTGGCCAGCCCAGCACAGAAGGAGCAGCCCAGGGAGGGAGGAAGTGACTCAGGGCTGCCCTGTCCCCGGCAACAGGACAGGGTTGTAACCTTTTGTGAAAGGACAGGTAAAAATAGCTGGAGTACTTTAGGGAGAACTCAGAATTTTTAGATTCAGAACCATCTGATTATATAACAGAGGGTAAATGACCCAGGGAAGGGCAGGGGAGTATTCTTTACTATCTTTAATGTTCTGGGCTCCAGGCTGGCGTGAATGGCTTGTGTCCTGTTGACAGCAAGGGTTGGTGAAAATTCTTTAACAGTGGGGAAGATTCTCCTGGCAATGCTACTTGTAGTGGATCCACAAGGAAGATAAAGAACCTGGAAAACAAGTTTGGGAGGCTCAACACTACGGTTGGAAAACTCTCAATCTGCAGATTGTGGTCTCTATAAATACTTTTCACTGCTAAAAGGAATTGGGCCTCCTTAGAAAAGTGACCATTTCTAGGTCTGGAGCAAAAACTGTACAAAGTGTGACAGAAAGAAAAGAAACAATTGAAGTACAAATTACTGGAGTGGCATCAAAAAGACATAGACATCAACTTGAAAGGACATCCACTTCCAAAGACGAGACCACTTGGATAAAAAGCAGTGATCACTAAACTGGAAAGAAACATGACAAGTGTAGAAAAATCCACATACTCACAATAATATGCTGCCCTCTCCCCAACAAAACAAAACAACAAAATTCTATATAACTCATTGGTTAACTACCTTTAGAAATTCTCAGGGTACCAACTCGTTATGCTAGAGTTTGAGAAATAAAAGAGAAGAATGAAGTATTTATCCTGTTTTTTTCCTTTTTCTTTTTATTGGTACATTTTAGATTTACATAATGATCACATTCATCTTAGGGAATTTGTACCTTTACATAATGTATTTTGATTCCATTTTCCCCCATTCTCTTTCTCTTCAGCCGCTTTTCCCCTTCTTTATTTACAAAAGCCCTGTTTCTATTTTTCCTTCTTTTTTCATTTTGTCTTTTTCCTTTCTTCCTTTCTCCCTCCTCTTTCCCACTGAACGATTTTTTCTTCTTTCACATTGTCTGTTATGCCTTTTGTCCCTGTTTACATTTTCAATTCCTTACACCAGAAAGACAGTGTGATATTTACATATGTGTGTCCAGTTTATTTCACTCAAGAGTATAGCTTCAAGGGCCAAGGATCTGGCTCAGTGGCACTGCGCCTGCCTCTCAAGCCTAAGGTCATGAGTTTGATCCTTGATACCAAAAAAAAAAAAAAAAAGTATAGCTTCAAGGTGCATCCATTTAGCTACAAATGTCTCAGGTTTATCCTTCTTTATGGCTGAGTAGTACTCGGTGGTGTAGAAAAGCCACATCTTCTTTATCCATTAAATAGTTGATGGGCATTTGAGTTGTTTCCAAGATTTAGCTATTACACAAAGTATCTATCCTACTTTACATATGCTAACTTTTTCAGAACAACCATCAAGATGGACCGGAATCTAATCAAGCAGCAGATCTTAGTCTCATCCACAGGAAGTGCAGGGTGGGGAGAAACTTGAAATGGTAGTGAGTCTTCTCTCTTTCCTGGTGCAGGGGAATGAGATAGGTAGGCTGGGGGAGGAATTCTGGCCCATGCCCTGACAGTGGATGTAGTTGTACTCCAGGGTCGGGTTGAAACCCTCTCTGCCTTCCAGTTCATTTCATCAGCATCCGTGGCTTCAGTTGACATTCTTTGTCTATGGTCCTCAAACTTGTATTTTCTCTGTGCTTGGGACTCAGCCCCAGCTGCCCTGTTGGCATTTCCACAGCAGCCACATGTGACCACACATCTCGTCCCCGTGTCCTCTCGAGTAAGGTCCCACTGCCCATCCTGTGCTCAGGACATGGGGGGTCTCAACACACACCTTCCCCCGCTCCCCATTTCTACTTCAGTGGGCCATCGTCTCTCACCTAATCCACGCTGGCTTCCCAAATCTATTATTTAAAATTCTTCAATATCTTCTTTTGCATTTTGGATCAAGCTTAAACCCTCTGGCAGGGCCTGTGAGGCATGTGGACTTGGATCTTAACCACTTGCACCCTTGCCTGCACACCAGCCACTTCTCCCCTCAGCCCTGCTGACCAGGACCCTCCGAGAGCTTCAGATGTTTCCTGCCTTGTCAGGCCTTCCGCATGGGGTGTTCTTGCCTAGCTGCCTCTTTGCATCCTTCACAGTGTAGCTTAGGAGTTGCATCATTAGGGAGTCTCCTTCCACCAGCAGAGTTGCTCCTGGCCCCCGGCTGTATTTTCTACTTAACCACTTTTATTTCAGTGTATGTTGGCACTGCTATTTAATCTTTTGATTGACTTCTTAGCTTCTAAACCCTGTTAGGACACGAACATGTCTTGCTAATCATTGAATTTCTAGCACTAATATTGTTTGTAACACAATGGGGACTAAATATCTGATAAATAAAGAAAAAGAATGAGAAGAGCAGGTGTGAAGGAAGAAGCTGATAATCTCCACCAAGTCCACTTCCTATGGTGAGTCCCTGGAGGCATGGGAAGGGTTTGTTATACCAAATCTTCCCTGCACACAATTATCTTCCTAAAGCTGAGTGGCAACTGCAGAAATGACCAGTGCTCTAGAATGAGGTCTGCATGTACAGCAGAGGTACAATTTAAGCATGGATTTGTATTTTTTAAAATTGAAACATTGAATTTGGAAACTAGTTCTATCCTGACCAGGCCTAAGGAATGTGCTAATCAAAATATCCACAAATGCAGCCACAAACTGCTAAACTTAGATGATTTAATAGCCCCTAGTTTGGGAGAGGCAAAACACTCAGGAATACGAGAAAAGCTCAGCAGTCAAGAAAAATAAAATTGAGTTTTCTGGGATTTGTGTTCTTCCTTGAGTCCAACAAAACAAAATGGGTAGACATTTTAGCCAGGAAGGATGTTGAAGAACACTTGGGCTTTGTCATGGTGCCTAACCTCCAGACCAAATGTGACTGTGTGGTCAGCAGCACTTCCATCTAAAAATTAGTATCCCTACAAAAAGAAGTGGAATGTGACCTTTGTGTGGGGAGGAAACAAGGTGCAGAAACATCTGGTGGCAGAACACTGAGGTACAAGGTTGCTGCAAGGACAAGGGACAGAGATGTCCTTGTTTGTGACGCAGCAGGGGGAGACAGCAGGCCCAGCATTTGCCTCTACTTTGGCTTTGATTCTTGACCCTTATGAAGGGCAATGGCCCGTGAATTTCTGCAGTTTTAAAGAATGCCTTTTACTGCCAAGTAGACATATCTGAATGTGGAATCTCCATGCTTCAAATACATGCTTTTATCTGGGCCTTCTAGGTTGAGAATAGCTGCCAAAAGTTTCATTTGCTTTCTTTTGCTACCATAAAAAATTATGACAATGTTAGTGGCTTCAGCAGCACCAGTGTACTCTCTCACAGGTCTGTAAATCAGAGGATCAACATGAGTCTCCCCGGGGTTAAAACCAAGGCAACAGCAGGCTGCACTCCTCTTGGGAGACCTCAAAGGGAAATCTGGTCCCTGGTCATTGGAGTTGCGGGCAGAATTCACTTCCTTGCCATTGTTAGCTGAGGGCTGTTCCCAGCACTGGTGGGTTATGACTCCTTACTCCGTCTTCAAATCCTGCAGTGATGGGTCGAGCGCCTCTCATGCCTTGAGTCTCCCCTCGTCTCTTACCTCTGTGACTGAAGCTGGGAAAGATTCTCCACCATTAAGGACTCTAGGAGGAGGTTGGGCCCACCCAGGAATCCAGAACAATGTCTCCATCTCAAGGCTCTCAACCCTAACACATCTACAAAGTCCCTTTAGCCACCGGTTATTATTCTGCTACCCTAAATGTTTTCACCTGATTTAGGTAGAATGAGTCCTAAAAGATCTTTAGAACAGGAGTAAGGTTCTCTGTGAACCAAAAAGATATGGTCATTTAGTCTCTGACACTCCCTTCTGTATGTAAGGGCTTCAGCTATTGGGCTTTCTTGAGGAACTCTGTTATATTTTAGCAAACTCTCAGAGAACATTCTTGCTCTCCACTGAGTTTTATGCAGAACCTCAATATTATTATTTTATTTCTCAAGCTCTCCTTTGTTCTCAGAATCCTCAACTATTGTGTAAGTTTCTTTTCCTTCTCGCGCACATGCATTTTCTTTCTACTTGGTCTTTTGGAGAAGGCTTAGATCATAAATTTTCTGTTTTTCAGAGAGCAAAACATCTCCAGAGAAGAAAAAGAGTTTTCTTACTCACCTCCTATTTCATTTCCCTAGGACTTTCAAATTCATATACAATTTTTTTTTGAAAAACAGAGATGTCAGAGCAGTTTCCTTGCATCTTCATTTCATGTGTCTAGATAATAGCTTTTAAAATCTGAATTTTTGTTTGTTTGTTTGTTTTGGTTTTTTTGAGACAGTCTTGCTGTGTAGTTCAGGGTGGGCTTGAACTCACTGTGTAGCCCAGGCTGGCCTCAAACTCATGGTGATCCTCCTGCGTCAGCCTCCCAAGTGCTGAGTTTACAGGTGTGCACCTATGCCTGGCTGTCTGAATGTACTTTTTAAATACTCAATTAGAATGAGTGTTTGCTTTTATATCACTGGATTCTCCCACAGTTGATACAATTTGGCCATTAAAAAAACTGAAACAATAGGACTTCATAACAGCTGCATTAACAAATACCTAGATAATTGAATCCATTTTTTTTGGTTAAGTAAGATCCACATGTCTTAAGGTCTGACATTAAAGAAAGAAAAAGAATACATGATGCATTTGTTAATTTAGTTAATTGCAGACCTTGAAGTTCAGTTTCCTATTTCTGGTCACCTGTTAAATTCACCCATGATGTTGTCCTTTACATCTGAGAAAAATTCAATGAAATTTTTCTATTGTGAAGTGTTTTAAGTATAATTTCAAGTGAAAAAGCGATGACACAGTAACACATACAGCATGATTTATACATATACTTTTTCTATAGTGACTATCAAATGGAAAACAGAGGTATGTACACCTGTGTACCGTGCACAAATGACGGGCCTGGGTCGGGTGACGCACTGAACACTATCTGTCACTTCCCTCTAATTCTGAATCTATCAACATAAAAGGCTATATTTTTTTAAATAATAAATTTACAACAACCAAAGAAAATGTGAATTAAGCCGTCATCAAAAGGCTGAAAATACTGAGACATTCCCAGAAAGAACACAGAGAGCGGGGTGGGTTGGATGTGTAAAGACACGAACAGGGAACCGCAGCTCCAGGCGCGCCCAGCGGAGGAGCCAGCCTGGGAAATTCCGCGCTCGGAGAGGAGAGGCGAAGCTGTGAAATAATCCCCGTAATTCACAGAGCCCCACCGGGGCAGCAAGCGCAGTCCGGCACCGGCATTGTCCAGGCTCCAGGTTTATGCTTCCTTCTGCTGAAATCTGAGACGCACACTTTGAAGTGAGTTTACTCACTTTCTTTCTTGGAGACACTTCCTGATTTAAGAACCCAGGAAATAGGAAAGCTGAGCTGCAGAGAACTCCAGACCCTGACAACAACGGAAACACTGGACTACCCACAAGGTGAAACCATTGCCGTGCTGCCTTGGTGTCGCCTTGTAAAATGCGGGGACAATTGCTTTTTGTTTCTTTTTGGTACTGGGGATTGACCTCAGGACCTTGTGCTTGTCAGGCAGGTGCGGTGCCACTGAGGTACATCCTGGCCCAGAATTGCTTTTATTGTACACAAGTGACTTGATTCTTTTCTTTCCCTCTCCATTCTCTTCCTCTTCCTTTCCCTCCCATCCCTTTCTTCCCCCCCCCTTTCCTATCTTTTACTTTCCTTTTTGTTTTCTTTCTTTCTTTCTTTCTTTCTTTCTTTCTTTCTTTCTTTCTTTCTTTCTTTCTTTCTTTCTTTCTTTCCTTCCTTCCTTCCTTCCTTCCTTCCTTCCTTCCTTCCTTCCTTCCTTCCTCCTCCCTGGACCCTTGCAAGGGTGAGCTCTTCATGTGATCTGTTATGAACCGGATGTTTGTGTCCTCTCAAATTCACACCCTGAACCAATGTCCAATGTGATGGTTGTGGGAGTGGGCCTGGAGAGGTGACCAGGCCATGAGAGTGGAGCCCTCATGAATGGCATCCGTGCCCTCATGAAAGAGGCCCCAGAGGGCTCACTCTCCCTTCCCTTCTACCATGGGAGGACACAATTGGAAGAGGCTGTCTGTGAATGTGAAAGAGACTTTCACCAGAACCCAACCATGCGGGCACCCTCATCTCAGATTTCCCACCTCTGAAACTGCACAGAATAAATTTCTGTTGTGTATAAGCCACACAGACTATGGTATATTTGTTACTGCAGCCCAAGCAAATTAAGATGATACCTTTGTGAGCAAATGCGTCTCACTGATGCCAGGATTGTTTGAGGAAACATGTGGAATGTGTGCCAGCATTGCCCACCCAAAGCGGAGAAGAGGAGAGCATTTACTCACCAGCGTCCCTTCTTCCATTGGTCAACACTTGTTCACAGAGCTGGTTCTGGAACTTCCAGGCTGCACACGAGTACTGACTGAGCCAGCTTCTAGAAAGCATCCCTCCCTTTGGGATAACCAACCCGGCTCCATCTTGAGTTGGGAATGTGATAGCCAACCCAACTCCATGTTGAGCCTTACACTAACCTGGCACGGTTCTGCTTCTGTAAAATTCCACTTGCTCTCCCCTTGAGCCCTCCCCAACTGAAAGGATGGTTTAAAAGGAGAAATCAAACCTCTTCTCAGTGCCAAGAGAACTTTATGGGGACTAGCCCCCTTTCTGTCACCATCTGTAAATAAAATGGACTCAAAATCGGGCTCAGAGTGTGGTGCATCTCTATAGTTCTAACTCACTCACCTGTAACACCTTTTGAGGCAGAGAAGCCCTGGGGTGGAAGAAGATTTGTAGTTTGGTGGCAGCTGTTCTATCTGTATGAAGGTGACCATGGGTGCATTGCAGAAACAAAAATGGGCTTAAATGTGGGGCAAGCATGGGAGGAGTGCAGTGTTTTAGAAGAGCACACTCCTAATTAAGGTCCCTCCAAGCCAGCACCTAGCTAGGGTGCAGGTTAAATTCCTAGAGCTTCACAGTAAACCTACCTGTGACTGACACATCACAGCTGTGAAAGCATCAGCTACAATCTCAGTCTTCACCAAAACCTGTTCTTTGGCTCTAGTCTTGGCCTTTAGAAGGCAAAATAATTGAATGTCTATCTTGGTGTTCTTGTGTATGATCAATAAGCATGTGAGAACTTGCATTATTCCAATGAATCAGAATAACAGTGCAAGTAATGGGGATAAGACACCATCTGGTTACACTGTCAAATCTGAATAGTCACTTTCAAACACAGGTAAGCATGTAACTTGGGGTGAAAATGTCCTTATGTGTTTCACATGTCGAAATTCCATCATCAGTTGATGTATAAACATTCATTATTATGAGTAAAATATTGCATTATCTATGATTCTCATGGAAATTTAATTTTCTGTACCAAAATGATTATTGAAAGCTTTCTAATTAACCACACAGATGTGACCAGAGAGTGCAGGTACTGTTTAACTGGAACCTGTTGCCAAGATCCTTCTGTCAACTGCTCTAGATTACAGGGCACCAAAGGGACCCACAACTATGTGGAGTCCGTGATTCTACCCTGGCTCCTGGACAGGGGAAAAAATTACTGGGATGTTTGAGAAATTGTTTTGTCTCTTGTGTTTAGTCTCCTAACCAGCAGTTTTTGGCTGCTTCTTTGCTGGGACCTCCACAGTGACTGTCATCCCTAATTAGAGACTTGCTAATCATGCAAATGTTTATTGCAGAGAAAAAAATAAGGCTAAATTACTGCCCACCAGAGAGGAATTTGGGAACTACAGGATGGTAGTAATGGTTGACACTGATAAATCACTCTAGAAAGGGAGTTTATAAAATCTAACAGTTCTTAATAATCAACACTTTATGCATAAAAAGAATAGGAAGGAGAGCTATGTAACAATGACTTTTTCTGCCTTCCCTAAGCCACTGAGTGATCAGATTCCCCATATTACTAACTTACACCATGGGAGGCATTCATCCCTCGATGGAGAACACCAAAACATTGTTATAAAGTGGTTGGGAGGGAGAAGTGTCATCACATCCTATTTAGATTCAGACTCCCGCTAGGAGCCACTGTCCCTAGCACTCAATCTATAGTTGTTCTTAGTATCTGTGTGGGGTTGACACCAGGATCCTCTTCAAATACCAGCAGCCATAGATGCTCAGGTCCCTTCTATAAAATCCTGTAGTATTTACAAGAACCAACACACAGCCTCCCTATAGTACTTAACAGGATGTAAGTGCTACATAGACATTTGCTACACTATATTTTTAGGTGAATAATGACAAGGGGAAAAGTTTGTGCACATTTAGTACAGGTGCAGAGTCTGTATTTGTTGAATATTTTCACTCTGAGATGTTTTAATCTTCAGGTGTTGAGCATACTGATGTGGAGGGCCAACTGTGTACTCTTCCCCCATTTCCAGCGAGGAGATAGTTATGAAGCAGGAAACTGTGAGGACTCTGGACAGACCACTCTTAACATGAAGATAGGAGCAAAAAGTGGCTTTTAATACCGGCGGCTCAGCGAGTGACTCTTGTCAGTCTCAAAAGCCTCGAATAGAAGTTTGCACTTCCTTATGTACCTCTTTTTACATCTATGAAGCTTAATTCCATTGGAGTTTCCCTGGGAATATAGCAAGCAGGATTTACACAAAGCAGAGCAGTGAAGAGGGAGAGAGCAAAGAGTTCTGACAAGACTCTCCGAATCCATTATGCTCCTTTGGTGACAGATTACAGAAGTTATCATAGTTACTCAGGTACATTCTATGGAGAGCATAGTTACCAAGTTAACCTATAGTTGCCTAATAACACAATAACCCATAGTTGCCCAATTCCATATGGAGAGGTGGTCTCCTCTCTCAGTTCTAGAGAGGAGAATCTGCAGAGAGGAGTAACAAAGGCTCCAATGTCACTATATGTTGTTAAACATCTTCCACACTAGCACACATGTTTGTTCACTTTTCACAACAGGACACAGAGGAATTTAATCTGCTTGTTCATTCATTGGTCTCTCATGCACCTTGTGTACCTGCTATGTGAGCCATGGAGTTGCTATTATTCCACCAAGTAAAGTTTAAAGTGGATTGTCTCCCAAAGATGCATAGCAAGGTAGTAAAATTAACATTCAAAACCTACTAAAGCCACCGTGTTCCTGGTTATTGTAATGACCAGTGGCAGCGATCCTTTCCTGGCCCTTACTGTCCCATTCAAAGAATGAATGTGGAAGTTTAATGTTTATGTAGGGTGAAAGAAGAATAAAAAGAAGCACAGAAAAAGTGCTCTGAAAAGAAGTGCTCTGCAGCTTGGAAACAGCCCAAGTGCCCATCAACTGGAAACTGGATAAAGAAGATGTGTGTTTTTTTTTTTTATAAAATGGAGTACTACTCAGCCATAAAGAATGAGAAACTAGAGTCATTTATAGCTAAATGGATGCATATTGAGGCCATACTCTTAAGTGAAATAAATAAGACACACATGTGTAAATACTGAATAATTTCTCTAGTGTGAGAAACTAAGAGTGTAAATAAGGACTAAAAGGATTAATAACTAATAATTGATACTTTGAAATAGGAAAAGGTCCAAAGGGGTAGGGGTGGTCGGGGGAGATGGAGAGGGAAAGGAATGCAAAGGAAAAATTATGAGAAAAGAAAAAAAATGGAAATGAAGTATGTAAATAGGGAAGGATGCACAGGTAATGCATTAAAAGTAAGAACCAAGATACATCATGTACAGGTACAAGCACCCAATGATAAATGTAAATGTATTGTATACTTAAAATGTACCAATAAAAGAATTTAAGCAAAAAAAAAAAAATGAAGTGCTCTGCAGAATGAATGTGAGGCAGTTAAAATAGGAAAAGAGAGTGAGAATGAGCTGGTGAAAAGGCTCACAACAGCCACAACTTAAAGGCCACTCTTTAAATCCTGTCTGATGTCAGTTCTGAGCTGTCCCATCTTAAACCCACTTGATCTCGTGCCAGAAGAATTGAAGACAGCATTGTCCAGTTGGTATTGAGTGCAGGGCTAGGCTCAGTCCCATGTCAGAAGCATTGAAATGAGCATTCTCTATAATTGATAGATCTCCGAGATTGACAGGTCACGCCCAGTTGCCCAGCCCATTTGCCATGCCCTAATCTCCTGCCTCAACCATAGCTGAGTTATTGAATCAAATTTTCAAATGTATTGTTGATCTATGGCAAAGTTTCTCCAATCTTGTCACTGTTTTTTCCATTAAGTTTATTGGTACATTTTAGGTATACAATACAGTTACATTCATCATTGGGATCTTGTAGCTTTACATGACATATCTTGGTTCTTATTTTTAATTTTTTTTTGTATCTTTTTCTTATTTTTTGAGTTATTAAAGCAGATCATTTTTGTGGGACTCCCTGTGCACTGTGGGATGTTTAGTGGCATCCCTGGCCTCTACCTGCCTCCCCAGAGGTAATGTCAAAACTGTCTCCAGATGTTACCACATGTTTTCAAGGGGAACATTATCCATGGTTGAGAAATGCCTCTCTACGGGAGGAAATGTTCCAAATTTCAACCAGAGACCCTGGAAGCATACTCCCTCTGTCCCCAATATCCTCACCCATACTCTCAGGGAAGTTCTTTTTATTCCCTGTTTTATTTTACTTTATTTATTTATTTACAGTACTGGAGAGAAAACCCAGGAGCACTCTGCCATCAAGGTATATCCTCAGTCCTTCCCTGCCTTCCTCCTCTCTCTCTCTCTCTTTCTTTCTTTCTTTCTTTCTTTCTTTCTTTCTTTCTTTCTTTCTTTCTTTCTTTCTTTCTATCTATCTTTCTTTCTTTCTTTCTTTCTTTCTTTCCATCCTTCTTCCTTCCTTCCTTCCCTTCTTTCTTCTTCCTTCCTTCCTTCCTTTTCTCCTTTCCTTCTTTTCTTTAATTTTTAAGACAGGGTCTCACCAAGCCACCAGGTTAGAGAGGCTAGGTTCAAACTTATGAACCTTCTGCCTTAGCCTCCCAGAGTGCTGGGATTACACACTTGAGCCACCATACCCAGCCCCTTTTCCCTGTTCTTAGCTTTGTGCTTCTCTAGTCTTAGCCCTGCATCATGAATTTCATTTCTGTCTGGGGGTGAAGGCAGGCACAGAACCCAGAGGTGCTGTGATCCAACAAGCCCAAATCAATCCCTTCATGGCAGAAGGGGGCATGTAAAGGTGCTGAGGTGAGAACTTTTGTCTCCTACTCCATGTTGCCAGGAATCTGGACAACCTGCAGGCACATGCTCCGCATAGACTGGCACCTACTGTTACTTGTGCAGTTATGACCACAGGAGCCCACTGCAGGCCACAAGAAGGTGGCATAGGTTTGGATCACTTACTTCTTGCTCTTCTGGATGGACAACTGACTGCATTCTGGAGACAAAAACCTCCTTGCTACTGTATCATGTGTATCCTCTCTTAAAGAGAACTGAATTTTATTAACAGTAGTCTTTCAATATCCACAGGGAGTTTGCTCCAGCCCCCTCTGGTTACCAAACCCATGATTACCTTTTTAAAAAAGTAATTTCCAGACAAGTTCTCTAAATCTTTAAATTGCCCAGGTGGACTTGAACTTGCGATCCTCTTGCACAGCCCCTAAGATTGCAGGCGTGTGCCATCACACTCTTGTCCCTTCGATAAAATGATGTGGTATTTTCACAGAGCCTATGCATAGCCTTCTGCATACTTTAATACCTTGCATTACATAATACTTATAGTATCTAATACTGTGTAAATGCTATGCCAACAGTCGTTATACTATATTATTCAGGAAAAATGACAAGAAAAATGCCTGTGCATGTTCAGTGCAGATGGAGTTTTTTCTTCCAAATATTTCAGTCTTAGTGGGCTGAACCCAAGGATGTGGAACCTGTGGATATAAAGGGCCAATGGCATGGAGCTGTGATATGCCTGCATTTAGGGGCACACATATTTGGCAGTGCTGAGGATTGAGCTCAGGACCTAACACATGCTAGGCAAGTGCCCCACCTTGAGCTACACCTCCAGCCTAAGGGTGTGTCCTAGTCACTTTCCTCATTGCTGGAATAAAACACCCAATACCCACAACTTAGAGGAGGAGAGGTTTATTTTGGTTCACGTTTTTCGTCCATAGTTGGCTGGCTCCAAGGAAAGAACACATGGTGGAAGGACCTGGTGGAAGAAAGCTGCTCACATCATGGCAGGAAGCAGAGGCTGAAGGGAGGAGCCAGAAAGGGAGATAAATCCTTCCAGATCACACCCTGAGTGACCCGCCTCTTCTGACCAGACCCCACTTCCTAAGGGCAAGTCAGCTGTAAGCCTCTGGAATCTGGTCACCTCCCAAAAGCCCTGCCTGTGAGGGCATGACAGTCTTGAGGGACGTCTAGGTATGAACCATAACAAGGTGGGATTTTCATCAAAGGAGAATAATCAGTCCAAGGAGGAGGCTACCTTGGTAACAGAACTCTAGCAGGGCTGAGTGGATGGGGAGAGAGACCAGTAGCTCCCAGAGCCTCAGCTGTGGGCTTTGAAAAAACCTTGAAGTGCTTTAGAATGTCTGGTTGTAGGGTTTCTGCAGTGGTGTACATGTAGGAGACTACTGGTTAAACAGATCTCAACAAGGCTTTTCTAGAAAAATGTGCAGTGTACATGGTGACTGACAAGACTGGGAGCAAGTGCTGTAAGTCATGTGTTCCAAACTTACCATGGAAACTTCTCTTGTTAACAATTTCTAGGTTACGGTTCCTTTCCAACTGGTGCTGTCAGGGACCTCGGAGCAGAAAGTTGTAATCTGGCTCATTGATTTGGCTGTTCCTCTCTGTATTCAGACACCTCTCCCCAGGTGTTCCGTAACATCTTTTGAAAATGTTCTTGTCTGGTCCATGCTGTTTAATTCGGAACTAAGGGATGAGTTAGTGGGTTGTAACTGCACATTTTAGTGAGAATCAACTTTGGTTCTGGCCCAGAATCATTTGTGGAGTTTCCTAAACTACATTTTCTTCACTTGACTTTGGATCCAGTAGGATAGGGTGGCCATGCTAACCTGTGTTGGAAAAAAAATCAAAGCATTCTCCCAAGACACTGAGGGGGTAGCCAGAGTTGACAGCCTTAGCAGCGCCCCCCTAAGGCCAGGCTGGGTAGTGATGGAGGTGCTTCCCAGATCTTTAAGGGAGTGATGGATCTCTTGGAAGAGCAGGGGTAGAAATGGGGGTGGGGGTGGGGTTGACAGCTCCCTCCCATGGAAATTTCCCCTCCATTCCCAACTTTGAAGGGCCAAGGTTTGATTTTACTTAGCAAAGTGCCCGTTTTTTACCTACATTGTGTCATATCACAAAGAGAATGAGATCTCTCAAGAAAATGACTTTTGTTTACAACTAGCTGCCTGAGTTCTTTCTAAGATGGCAGGGTTTCCTACAAAGTGAATATTAATACAGATATAAATATCACTTTATCCTCGACCTCTCTCTGTACTGAGGCAGACAGCTGAACTGGGGCTTCGGACCAGGGGTGGCTTGCACTGAAGATTGTTGTAAGGATAAATGGACATGAATGTCTGAGGGGTGTTGGCTGCAGCTGGGGTGCAGTCAACAGACTTGTGGGGTGACAGACCCCCCACCTTTGCCCCAGCACCATTCTTCCCCTTGGCCTCACCGTACCTGTCAGAGGCTGTCCTGTAAATCAAGGGCAGGCCACACAGGATTCTCTGAGAGATCAGAGGAACCCATTATTTGACATAGTAATTTCCCTTATCCTTGGTTTTGCTTTCCATGTTTTCAGTTACCAGCGGCCAACCACAGTTCAAAAATATCAAATGGAAAGTTCCAGGAATGAAGCATTCAGATTTTTAAATCACATGCCATTCTGAGTAGCATGATGAAATATCTCTTCATCCCACTCCATTCCAAATCATTCCTCTGTCCAGTGTATCCACATGTTATGTGCTACCCACCCTTTAGTCACTTACTGACCATCTTGGTTATCATTTTGCCTAGCATAGTATCACAGTGCTTGTGTCCAAGTAATACTTATTTTACATAATAGTGGCCAAAAATGCAAGAGTTGTGATGTTGGCAATTTGGATATGCCAAGGAGAACAGGAAAAATGTCTACTTTACATTAAAAGGTGAAAGTCCTTGACTTTATCATAGGTATATTTGCATGAAGAAATATATATGATTGGTTGCTATTTGTGCCTTCAGGAATCCATTAGGAGTCTTGAAATGTATCCACCATGGATAAGGGAAACTACAGGTACACTGAGATCTGTTTACAGTTAAATCCAAGAGAGAACATAATGTGAGGTGGATGATGGAGATAAAATCTGGATGTTGAATTGCAGAAGTACAAATTCAGGGCTGGGAGCAGAGGAGAGACCCAGAGAGTGCTCAAGGACTTTAGGAGACAGAGAACTACACAGAAAATGTCTGTTCATCCATAGCTTTGCCCAGGGCACCAAATCTTACAGAATGCAACAATATTTAAGTGTGATTTTTTTTTTTACAATTGTGCAAATGTGAAGTGCTATGAATGAGACAAAGCCGGGCGTTGTGATAGTGCCTTTCTGCTGGGGAACACTTGGGGAGAGGCTATCACTTTACACTGGAAGGTCAGAAAGGCTATCTCTTGGAGACGATATTGAAATTAGAGCTAAATGACAAGAGGGGCTTCCATGCAGAAATTTTGAGGGGAGGCCTAGGAAATCATGAGCACCGAGGCACTGAGGCTGAGTAAGCTTGGGAAATCCGAGACAGAGGAAGAGCTGGTTGGTGGCGAGATAAGAGAACAAGGCAGGGCAGATGGACTGTGGTCACAGACATCCCAGAGCAGCACGTGAATACGCATGCCCAGGTGGGCTTGCTCCTCATTGCTCTCCCTCTCTGGCAGACGCACCTTAGTGACTGGGCCTCGTACCCTGTTCAGAAAACTGCACCCACTCGGGAAGCACTGTAGGTATCAGCCAGCCCTTGGGGTGCACCAGTGCAGTGCAGTGCTGATTTCTTTCTCCATGTATTGACATCTGTGTTATAAAAAGGCCGTGAAGAGACAGGGGCTAAACCCAAAACAGTGAGCTTTGGAGTTACATCCCCCTGAGCTGGGCGCCGGAGGGACCAGTTTCCAGCTGGCCTATCCTTTGAGGAAGAGAAGGTGGCTTATTCCTCTAGGCAGGCAAGGTGTAGGCAGAAAGGCTTGTTTTTAGGAGCTCTGCATTTGCAAAGAAAGAAATTCTTGTTTTCTAAGACAAGCCATTCATTTTGAGAAAGGTATTGTGTATTCATTTTCTCTCCTTGTCCCTGCATCTGTAACTACACATAGACACAGGCCTGTGTAAGCTTCGAAATAAAAAATCTTTTTCTGACTTGGGGTACCCAAATTTTTCTCCTCTGGCCATGAGTGAGACTAAATGTAGCAAAGGGAAACCTGATTGATCTGTTAGGAAAGTCTGTAAATGGGATGATTATAAAATATGAACATTATTTCCGTAGGCTATACAGCAACCATTGTCTCTCATTATAGTTACACCTTTGTAATTCTTTTTTGTGGCAGTGTTCATTCTCAGATGCCCCTGTTGGAGGACAGGAATTGAATCCATTTTGGTCAGCCCTGGACTCTACAACCTAACACACAAAAATGCCCTGATGTGCCTGGTAACAGCTTTGGACCCAGGGGAACATAGCCCTTCAAACCTCCAATGGCTATTTGTATTAGCACATAAGAAGCACACATACTTCTGGTCTTAGAATCAGCAAGACTGAGCTCTAGTGTTTAAAATGATGGCTCATCCTCCATATTTGTGGGTTCTGCATCCATGGATTCAACCAGCCTCAACCTGAAATTAGTCAGAAAAAATTTTCTGTAGTGAACGTGTACAAACTTTTTTCTTGTCATCAATATACAACAAATCAAATAGCATTTATACTGTATTAGATAGTATAAATAATCTAGAGATGATTTACAATGTATGGAAGGATTGTGTAGGTTCTATGTAAATGCTGTTATTTTTGTAGAAGAGGCTTGAACATCTACGGAGTTTGATATCTACAAGGTCCTGGAGCTGACCCTCCACGGTTGCCAGGGAGAAACTGTATTTGAAACTTCATGCATTTCACTACTGCCCTTCTGCTTCTTTGAAAATCTTACGGCAGGGCTAATGTGCAGTCTCCAAGAACAAAAGAGCATCTTCAGGAAACGAAGACAGTTGATAGAAGGGTTTGGTACTGTAACATGGTGTGTTCTACCTTCTTGCTCTCCTCTCCTGTCCTCCCTGCCTTTCCCTTCCCTCCCCCTCCCCTCTCTGTTTCTCTCCGCCTCCGCTCTCCCTCTCCCTCACCCTCTCTCTATCTCTTTAGCCTCATGTCTCAAGTTATGATGAGAAAGGCACTGATTATTTCAAAATAATACAAATCATCTTTTGTTTGTGAACCAAGATAAATCCCCCAAATATGAAAAATACAGTTGTCAGAGAGGCTGGAATGAAATTTCTGAAGATCATCTTTTCCTCCTCTCCGCTTTTCTATCCAAGGGAAGGAACTTAAGCTTACCATACTCACTAGCTTCTGGTTTGGGCATGGGTACAGGCTGGCAGGAAGCAGCACCCCAAGTTTAGTGCTCTCAATGGGGTTTCATCTCTGCCCAAGCATATGGCTTGCCCTTTCAGGTCCACCCCCACTTGGCTTGGCAGGGGTATTTCCAGCCAAGAAGACCAATTCAGAGCATCAGATAGGAGCCCCCAGGGATTTCAATAACCATAACCTTTCTACAGGAATTAATGGATTGTGCTATGGTAGAGCCAACATTTGGACAAAGTCAATGGTTGATCCTGTAGCTCAAGGGTTGTTTCTATAAGCCCTATTCTTTTTATATTATTAATCTCTTCATGAGTCAGGCATAAGTGTAACCAGTGATAAGCAGCTACCACATTTCAGGTGAAGTGATAGGAGGCTGAGAGGCAAAATAACAGAAGAGTTCGATACATAGCCTCAAAAGGAGAGGGCCATGTTAGCACCTTGCCTCTGCCTCTCACTGGCTGTGTGACTTAACTTCCCTGGGTCTGGATTTGCTCATGTGTAAAGTGGAACACAGTAGGTTTGGTTTCATGGAGATGTTGTGGGAGGTGAATGAGTTCACAGCTGAAAAGTAGGGAGAACAGAGTCTGCTCTGTGGCATGTGGTCAGGGGCTTACTCTTCTTATCCAGAGTGTTCTACAGTTACCGTAGAGGGTTTTGTTGGGGCAGCCACTTTGGAGAATTTAGAGGTCTGAACATCTGGTGAGGTCCCCATCTTTTGATGGGCTAGGGAATATATCTTAGAAGATAAATGGGGAGCATTGGAATATCTTGAATCCCCTAAAAGTACCAAGTGTTGGATATTTCATGTTTTAGTACACCTTTATTTTCATTATCTCTGTTCCTGTTCCTGGTGATAAATAAGGTCTATTAACTCTCAGCTTTTCAATTGCCTTGTTCTTTCTTTTCTTTATCTCAAGGGCAGGAATCCTACAAACTGCATTTCCCAGAATCCTCTGCCTACTGCCCCTGTCAATGTAGGCCAAGGGCCGACTCTAACAGGAGATTGGAAAATAGGAGAAAAGTTAAAATAAGTTTTCTCCCTCCAACTTCTGGGAATATCTCTGACTGTGCTGCTGCAGCAGTTCAGTGAGGGTCATGAGCTCTGGTTAATGTCATTTTTCTCATTTGCTCTTTCAGATCTAAGTCTTCATGGTAATTTGGGGTAACATTACTATTTTTTTACGCTTCCAATCTTTCTAACTCATTGTAACTAGTACTTTGTATAGTTACCTCTGCTTGAAATGTCTAGACTGTTTTCTGTTTTCCTCTCTCTCTCTCTCTCTCTCTCTCTCTATATATATATATATATATATACATACTTACTGATATGTCCCCAAGCTTAGATACTCAAGGTATTTTGTTATTCACTATATAAAGTGAGTTAAATTTATGAGGTTCTCTTTTTTCCTTTGATTAACAAACAAAACCTATCCAAATTCATGTGAACATATGCAGACAAATGAACAAACAATAAAGAATAAAATAAAAGAATATACCCAGGGCATTTTATTGTTTATATATTGCTGTATAACAAAGCATCCTCAAACAGTAGCTTAAACAACAATAATCATTTATTATTTCTTATGGTTCCTGTGGGTAAAGTATGAAAGCAACTTGTCTGCATGGTCCTGTCTTAGGGTCTTTGTGAAATTGCAGTCAGATGTCAGCTGGGGATGCAGGTATCTGAAGTTTTGACTGCTTTTTTTTTTGGTACCGGGGATTGAACTCGGGACCTCATGCTTGGCAGGCAGGCAGTGGAAGCACTGAGCTAAATCCCTGGCCCTTGACTGCTTTTTAAAATGGCACACTCATGGCTCTGAAAAAGAAGTAGCAAGCGGTCTCTGTTTCTTTCTGTGTGGACTTTTTCACAGGGCTTCCTAAGAGTCCTCATTACATGGCAACTGGCTTCCCCAAAGAAAGCAATCCAGGAGGACGTGGAGGGAGCTGCAATACATTTCATGACCTAGTTTTGGAAGTCACATGTCATTACTTACTTTGTATTCTATTGGTCACTTGGGTGCAGTCCTGAATTATGGTGCAATATGGCCACACAGAGGCATAAATGCCAGGAGTCAAAGATCAATGGAGGCCATTTTGGAGGTTGGCTACCACATGCTTCATCGTCGTGTATACATTAGGTGATATATTCATAATCTGAGTGAGGTTAAAACATGGAAAAGACTGTTCTTCAAACAAGGGAGCAGTAAAGTCAAAGATTTCAAGAGTTCCTTGAACCAGAGGGAGAGAATGAACGGAGGAACATGAATCTTTCAGGTTTCCCTGTAGTCTGTCAGAAAATATAACAAGCTAGTGAATGTTGACTGAGCGAGTTGTTCTGAAAGTCATGGAAGAATATACCAAGTATGTGTTAGACAGCTTTCTGTCACTGTGACAAAATACCTGAGATAAATCAACTTAAAGGAAGAAAGGCTTCTTGTGGCCTAGTTTCAGAGGTTTCGACCCATGCTCACTTGGCCCTGTTGCTTTGGGCCTGTGGTGAGGCAGCACATTCGGCAGGGAGGAGAGCAGTGGAGGGGTGAGTGAGGACTGTGGTCCCGATCTCTCCTTCAAGGGCTTGTCCCCAGTGACCTACCTTCCTCCAACTAGACCTTACCTCCTAAAGAGTCCACCACCTCTTAATAGCACCGGTAGTTGGGAACCAAGCCTTCAGCACGTGAACTTCCAGGAGGATATTTAAGATCCAAGCCACATAAAGTGGAAAATGCTTCTTTTTTCTTTCCACTCTCATGGTTTAGCCATCAGCTGTTCCTCTTCTCTTACCTGCACTGCTGTGGCTACATCTATCCTTTTGTTTCTAACCACTGTTTGGACTCCACACAATACACATCCCAAAACTTTATGCCTCTACTCTTCCAAGGGTACACGTCCAGGCTGCCAAGGAAGAGCTTCTGAGGAAGAAAAGGCATCAGCAAGGAGAAGACCAGAGAAGAGTTGGCATCAGCAATCCTCTTATTTACCTTTTCAAAATTAGAATGTGTAACTACATATGTGTGAGGCAAAATTAGAGTGTGCTACTTACTACATATGTGTGAGGCAGTAGGGACCAGGAATGTTCTTTGTTCAGTGAACATCTGTGCCAGGCACAGTGCTAACTATTGTGGGGGATTCAAGGATGAGAGAGACACAGTCCTTGGCTTCAGGGACCTTATGATTTAAAGACAAAATATAGCAGCAAATACTAATTGCTATTCAAAATTAAGACCAAGGGCCAATAGAGGGGCAACCCAATAATTCTAGCTAGGGGATGAGAGGAGGAACCTGAGCGACCTTTGAGGGAGTAGCGTTTCCGTAGAAGGAGAGGAGTGAATAGGTGAGGGTGCAGTGTGTTTTTCTCTGGAAGAACGAAATGGGCAAAGGCATGGAGTAAGGGTGTCAGTCAAGGAGGATCAAAAGATTCAATATGGCGGTAGTGTAGGGTTGGGGTGCAGAAGGCATGGACGGGGCGGAGGCTGGAAAGACGAGATGAAACTAGATCTGGCGAATCTTCAGTGCAGTGCAGGGAGCCGGAACCACTCCACCGTGATTCCTCAATGGGAAGGAAGTAAAGAATTCTGAGGAGAGAGACAATGTCATCACACCCCAGGCAGAGAGAAGACGGTGAGCACAAGGGGGCCCAAGACCAAAATGCTTACCTTTGGTTGAAGAATTCATGACTATTTTAATTTTTCATTTTTTAGCTCACTCCAAGTTTCTAATTTTCCTGCAGTGAGTGTGGACTCTTGGTAATTTTTTTAAAAAGTAGAATACATCAAATAGTTTTCAAAGGGTAAGATACAAATGGGAAGGAAGGAGGCGGCCAATAAGAATGCAATGTGTACAGTTGGTAGGGAAGATCCTGGCTCAGGAGGCCATGAGCAGCTGCCAGCAAAGAAGTACTGTGGTCTGAACATGTTTGGACTCCCACAAAACTTGTGTTGGAATTTAATCCCCTTACTGTGACACTAAGAGGCAGGGCTGTAGAGGTGATCAGGGCTCTGCCCTCAGGAATGCATTTATCTACCCATTTGATGAATGGAAAATGGGTTTGCTCGGGAGTAAGCCTTTTATAAGGCCAGCTTGGTCAGGTCTCACCCGATCCCTGTCTTTCATGTGGTTCTCAGCACCACCTTGGGACTCTACCAGGAAGAAGAGCCAGCACTAGATGCAGCTCCTTGACACTGGACCAGAACTGTGAGTCAAAATTTCTCTGATTTATTCAGTATGTGGAATTGTGTTACTAGCCACAGAAATGGACTAAGACAAAAGGGAAAGAGAAAATTTCATTCATGTATTTTTCATATAGATTATATATTCACGCGTGTGTATATTCAACACATGTATGACATATATGTGTATCTATCTATATATGTATATATAAGTTCATGAAGTTAGGAACTATGTCTCATTTATCTTTGAATCTCCCACAATACTTAGCACTGTGCCTGGCACAGATGTTAACTGAACAAAGATCATTTCCAGTCCCTATGCCTCACATATAGGTAGTTGTACTCTAATATTCCCATTTATGCATTTACACACACACACACATTTTTTTTTGGTGCTTGGGATTGGACCCAGTGCCTTGTGCATACCCCTGAGCCACACCCCTGCCCCTAATCTTCCCATGCTTACTGAGTATCACCTCAGGCTGGGCACTTGGAGCACTATGAGGAAATGGATGAGCTTGGAGTAGGATGGACAGTGCTCTGGTTTGTTATGTTAAGTGTCACCCAAAAGGCCCATAGGCTAAAAGCTTGGTCCCCAACTGATAGCACTGTCTGGAGATGATGGAACCTTTAGCAGGCTAGGGCTAGTGGGAGGAAGTTAGCTCCTTGAGGATGTGCCCTGGAAGGAGATATGGGGACCAGAAAGTCTGTTCCTCTCTCTCCCTTTTCCTTCCTGGCTTCCAGGAGGTGAACAGAGCTCTGCTGTGTGCTTCACCCTGATGTGCTGAGCTACCACAGGTCCAAAGCGATGGGCCAAGTGACTATGGACCAGGACCTCTGAAATTGTGAACCAAAGTAAACCTTTCCTTCATTTAAGTTGTCTATCTCCGTATTTTGTCACAGTAAGGGAAATATGACTTAACACTGCCGAGAAGGGGAATTTTCCCTTAGCCTCCAAGAGTCTCAAGTGTGTTTGTAAGCTGAATGGAAGAAGCGTGTGGAGAATGAACACCATGTGTTAAAGACAGTTTAGAAGACAAGCGGTACCATCCAAGAGCCAGTCAGGCAACAAGTTAAGGTCAAGGTACTGTGTGTGTGCATGCGCGTGTGTTCGCGCACAGGAGTCTGTGTGAATCTCTGTGTACTGAAAGGTGTATCCACTAGGCATAGTGGCTCATGCCTATAACCCCAGCACTTGGGAGACTGAGGCAGGAAAATTGGCATGAGTTTGAAGTCAGCCTGGGCTGCATAGTGAGTTCAAGGCCAGCCTGAACTACACAGTGAGACCCTGCCTCAAACAAACAAACAAACAAATGACATATTCATTAAAGGCTTTCTTTCCTTTTTTTTTTTTTTTTCCTGGTATGGGGATCTAACTCAGGACCTTGGGCTTGCAAGGCAGGTGTGGTGCCACTGAGCTACATCCCAGGCCCCAGTTAAAGACTTTCTAATTGTGAGCATCCGAGTAGGTTGGACATATACCTTTTGAAATTAAATGCATGGCAAGTCCTGAAGACAAAAATTTGGGCAGAGACTGAGTCATCTTTCTTTGCTGTCTGTGAACGTATCCAAGGGCTTTTCAGAAATAAGAAAAATTACAACAAACATTGTAAACAAAGTGATTGAGGAAATGGAGTTTGCCCCCTATTCTGTTCAAAAGAGCAGAAATCAGGGTAAAAACTAAGGGAAACACACTGCTCAAAGCCTATTGTGCAGACGTTGGAAGGTGCCTTGGTGCCAGTCCCAGTCCCAGGCTTGGAAGTAGACAAACTTCAGGAGCCCTGGCTGGCTCTTGGGCCTGCTCCTCACAGCCCTAGACTGGGCTCCATGGGTGCGGCTCCGAATGAGCATGCTTTTTGTCCTCTTCAGAGTTGCCTGTTTTGAAGAATTTGTGTTTGGCCAAAGTTAAATAAGCCACTTTGCCTGGGATTTCTTTCTGTGCTTAAGGGAGATACCCTGTCCCCGCTGGATATCATGTATTCCCTCAACTGAGCAGTGTGCTTCAGGTGACAGCCAGACAAGGTGACAGGAGGACTGGGAGGGTCCCAGAGCCATTTTTCACAGTCTCCCACCAAAGCTCACTGAGCTCTCCAAGAAGGCAGTGAGTCTGGCAGGCGGGTGTAGGAACCAGCAGGCAGGGAGTTAATTACCCCTGCCTGGCACCCCCAGCTGGCCTGGTTGGTCTTATTTCTGGGTCAAGAGGCCACTCCTGGTGGTACCTTAATGTAAACAAAGCACTTTGTGACTTAATTAACTCAGGGTGGACAGAAGTGCCCTTACCCCCTTCTGTTTACTGGGTTTGGGCTGTTTAAGGAGTTTCAGTGTGGAAGGTGGTAGCTGCTGGAGGTCTGTGTGGCTCTGCTTTTTCCTGTCATCCCTGCATCTCAGGGCATCCCTAGTAAGTGGTTCACTCCAGGTACCACCTCCACCTCCTCCTGTGCTCTGGGTAATGTGCAAAATTAGAAATGCCACCACCACCAAAATCAATCCAAAGTGTGATTTTTCCAGGTGATGAGGTATGCAGCTAATATTAGTCACCATGACTTATCGAGGGAATAACTAACAGGTGATGTATTTCATGACTGTATCACCCACCATCTATCACTGAGATGATGAACTTTTCACATCTGGGTAGGTAGGGCTGTGACTATTACAGAGCCAGGCATATCTATTAAATTACTGTAGAGAAAGGAAGTAAAAAGGAGGTTCTTGCAGCTGAAAGGGGAGAAAAAAGGACAGAAAAATAATGAAAAAGTTTCTATGCCAAGACACTGTAAACATCAACACATCTTTTTGCTTGCTTCCATGCCCTCTTATTCTGTGTAACACATTGCCCCAGGCAGACAAAGCAGGGCCCTGAGAAATCCCCAGCTCAGGTCCTCTGTACACTGTCCCTGCTGGATATCATGCATTCCCTCAACTGAGCAGGCACAATGCAAATTAGGACTTTACTTCTTTTCTATTTGCAGCTGTAACAAATTACCATAAGCTTGGTGGTTTGAATAATACCTTGTATTATCTTACAGTTATTCTGTGGGTCTGAAGTCTGACTGTGGGCATCACTGGGCTCAAATCATCATCAGCATTCCTTTCTGCAGGGTCTGGGAAAGGTTCACTTGCCTGACTGAGTTTCTGGAGGCCTCCCAAATTTCTTGGCTTGGTGTCTGCTTTGCTCCAACTTTAAAGCCAACAGTGATGGCTTGAGTCCTCCTTCCACCATGTGACTCTGACCCTTTCGGTCACCCTTTTCCACTTTTAAAAAACCATTGTTATTACATTGTAAACACTGTGACCCTGGGGACAATCCAAGGTCATTCCCTATCTTTAAGTCAGCTGATCAGCAATCTAATTCCAACTGCAACTTTAATTCTCTTTTGCCATACAACTAACATAGGTTCTGGAGATTAATTAGCACTTTGTTAGGTCATTATTCTGCCTACTAGAAAATTAAATTTCTTTGTCACTGTTGTCTGTTTACTTGTCTTAGTTTTCTTTTGGCTGAAAATATTAACAGAATAAGCAAAGTGAGGTGATGTTTTAAAACAGATTTGTGCTCCAGTTTCAGTTCCTTCTGTGGGTACCTACTGACCTTGGGCAAGCTACTAACCTGTCTTTAAAACTCAGTTTCTCATCTGTAAAATGGGAATGTACAACCCTCCTAGAGAAGTTGCCAGGGAAACGGTATGATGTTTGCGAAGTTTTAGCATGATGCCTAGCATGTAGTAAGTACTCAGTGTAAGTTAATTTTTAAAAAGTTAGGCAGAATGGCTGGGGATTTAGCTCAGTGGTTTCGCTGCCTGCTTTGCAAGCACAAGGACCCAAGTTCGATCCCCAGTACCAAAAAAAAAAAAGTTAGGCAGAATAAATACAGAAGGGAGGAGAAGTGGTGAGAGAGAGGGAGCAGAGCAGGATCCTGATCCTGTGCATGCCGAATCCCCTCCACATGGCTCAGTCCACATTCTTCTTGCCTTGGTGGGATCCCACCTATGGAAGCCTGTGGTCTCACTGGGCAGGGAAAAGAAAATTTCAGCTGTCATGTTTGCTGCCCTTGCTCCCGGGTGGTGTCTTTTTTTCTTTTTCCTGTGCTGTCTCCTTTCTTTGCATGCCTTGCCCTGCAGACAGCCCAGGAGGTTGCAGCCTCAGTAGAGACAACTGCTCTGCCGGAAGTGGCAGGTGCCACTAGGGAACTCAAGTGGGGCCCCATCTTCACCTGCCCACCTCCACCATCAGTCCAGCCCCAAGCTGTTAACTTCCTGAGGCATGTTGATTAGGTTAGCAATGGAGAGCCAGGGTGTTCCTAAACTAACTACTCCTAGCTTTGAATGAAAGTCATTGATTGTGGGGCCCACACCACTCTCTTGGGGAGGGAGAACCAAACCCTAGGAAGACCTTTCCCACCCGTGACATGTGTGCTGTGGTGGCTATCAGGGTCTGACAGGGATCCAGATCTTGGAAAGCCCAGCCTTCCAGAAAACCCAAGGCTACCTGCTAGGTTGACAAAGACTTTTAAAAAGTGTCAACGTACAACACTGAGGTGGATGCAGAGAAACTGGCATTCCAAATCCTTTGGGAGAGTAATCCAACATCTTTTTATATTAAAAGCACACATACACACCTTTCTGTCCAGCAACCCAACTTTGGGGGAATCTATTTTATTGAAGAAATAAAAATAATTGTACAGAATGCTGTTGGATCAGGAATATTAATGACAGTATTTGTAGAGCATAAATAAAGAAGAACCCTGGAAAAACCTGTATAGCTATCAAGAGGTGAGAAATTAAATAAGTTGTGGCATAGCCACTCTATGAAATATTGGAAGAACGGGCTATGTGTTTAGCTCTTGATCCTGAATTTGGCCATAAAGAAATACATATCCTAATGAACAAACCAAACCAGCCTCCCATGGGCATCTGTCAGTATATGTTTACAGGCCCATGGGGAAAGGCACGAAACACTCACCAGTCTATTAACATTTATTAGTGGAGGAAAGATTAATTTTTTCCTTCTGTGTATTTTTGAATTGCTTCATTGATTACAATAACTACTTGTTTTTTCACTTTTAACGTTGGAAGAGGAATTTAATATGAATGAAGACAGTGAGGAGGCACGGAAAGGGAGCCAGCAGAAGCTGGAGAAGGAATCCAGTGCTGGAAGAACCCAGAGACCCGGCTGGAGAAGTGCATGGCCTGGGTCTGGGCCGGGGGTCCCAGGGGCGTCCTTCTAGGGGCATCCTTGTCTGGAGGCTCACTTAGTTCAAGGAGCTTATCCTCAGAGAAGGCCATGGACAGGCATGGAGCCCGAATAACGCATAGTGGGTGGGATTTACACTGCTGGATTAAAAGGAAAAGCTTTCCTCAGAGACAGAATGAGGTTCTCTACTCAAGGTTATTTTGAAGACTTCAGTGAGATCCCCTGGTTTAAGCCTAGTTTCAAACAGGAAGAAAGCAAATTAATAATACCTAGCACTAGCGAACTGGCATATTGTGAGAAAGCAATTTGCTTTTACGCTATCTCGCTGGAATCTCGCTGGATACAAAGTACAAACCTATGGGGCAGGTATGGTCACCCGCGTGTTACCAGGGCTCTGTAACCCTCCCCTGGTTGCATGGCTGCTAAGAGAGCTCTCTGGGCTTGGGCCCTGCTCCTGGAAGCTACACCAGAGGCCCAATCCTGGAAAGGCTGGAGCTGGACCTGAAGGTTACCCTCTTCTCTCACCAGTCCAGTAGGGTGCAGAGGGACAAAGAGCTCTCTCCCCCGGGCGCAGAGCAGGATCACCAGAGTAAGTGGGCCCTGCTGGTTTCCTTAATTGAGCCTTGGGGTTTGAGGCTGAAGCTGCCCAGGCTTTGACCTCAGGGAAGGGTCCCTGGGGGTTCCTCGCGGTTCTTTTCTTTGAGAGGCTGGGTGCAGGCTCCGGGCACTAGGTTTGCAGCGACAGGGAATGAGGACAGAGAGTAAATTCGGGGTCTCCTCCAGCCTCTACACCTCTCTCTTGCGCTCACTGCTCCTTACCAGCCTGCCCTCATTTCGTTTTTATGCCAGGGGCAGAGGATGAAGGGCAGAGGGAAGAGCCACACCCCGGTTTCCCTTGGTAGGCGTTCTGCGGAAAGCGAAGGTGGCCCTGACCCTTCCCCGGTGCCGGGGCTGGGACCTGACACCAGCCAGACCCCGGCCCGATGCCAGGCCGCTGGAGGAGAGAGGGGAACCCCGGGCCTCTGTGGGATTTGAGGGAAACTTGGGAAGGGGCCCGGCCCATTCCACTTCCGGGGCGGCCAGGGCAAGGGGCCCAGGCTGCCTCGGCCCACCCAGTACCAGGCGCTGCGACCTCTGCGGCCCTGGCCTGGGGCGCGGTGGGGTCAGGCCAGGACGAAAGGGTCTCAGGATGCACAGGAAGAAACTGGGGGCTCTCTGAGCCCCGAATGAGAAGAAGTCCCGATTTCGATTTCCTCGTGAGCTCTAAGTTCTCCTACTTCCTGCTGTTTCACAGGATCGCCTCCCTCCCTCCCCGGCTAAATCTACCTGGGGACCAGCTTTTCCGCCTCTCTCTGCCCCGCCCCATTTGCACGCCCCTCCCATTGCTCTTCGGCTCCCTTCTCTCAGCTGCCCTGGGTCGCTCCCTTGAGACCTGGCCTCTGACAGTTTTCACGAGGGGGAGCATTAGACCTTGGACTCAAGTGGCCATCGTTGCAGAAGCGACTCGGGCTGGGTCTGGGGGGGCGTGAAGGAGGGAGGGAGTCTCCCGCCGTCCCCACCGCTCCTCGTGGGGAGCCGTGGGCGGTGCGCAGGGGCGAGAGAGCCCACCCGTGGGGCCGGGGCGGGGTGGTGTCGCCCTCCGCTCCGGACACCCACTCCTCTGCCTCCCTCACCCCGTTAACGTCACCTCCCAGAACTGGCAGCGGTAACACTCATGAACATATGGAGACGTCATCATGATTAAACAGCAAATTATAGTCGAAGATGGAGCGATAATAATCTAAACAATCACCCCAAGAATGAGCCAGACACTGGAGCCTGCGTTTCCGAAACTCGCCCTGCGATCCACGGGAATCTCTCCAAGTGCGCGCGTGGCCCCGGGCCTCAGAGCGGTCCAGGGGGCACCGAACCCGGCACCACGCTTTGGAGACTCCTCGGACGGCCCGGGACCAGGCGGGGTGGGGGCCTGGAAGGAGGCAGCCCCTGGGCGCCCGCTTCGGAGGGCGGTCCCACCCGCCAAGCAGTTGGAACCGCAGGAGGAACAAGGGTCCCGGAAAGCAACCCAGTGGGCACCACAAAGGAGCGTGCGCTCCGATCCCCCGCCCTCTGGTCCCTCTGTCCCCTCCCTCAGCCTGGCCTCCTCCTAAATCTCCCAGGAAGCTGATTTCTGGGTGGTTGCCCGCCTGCGAGGGAGGGGCGTCTTTCGTCTCCCAAACCCGGAGATCGCGCCCGGCGTTTTATTCCGGCAAGGAAGGGGCTCAGCGGTGCGCACGGTTCGCCCCCAATCTGCAGACTCGAAGATGCCCGTGGGAGGCAGCGCCCTCCTGCAAAAAGACCCGAAAGGACCCTCCCTTCTCATTTCCCTCCTCCTAGCTAACACATTCGTAGCCGCAAGAGGCTCAGGCTTTTAAATTTGAATTCCAAGGGTTGGGCTCAGGTTAGCAGCATCCTATTTTATGTAAACGCAGACTGAAAATAATCATTGAAACGAAACTAACAAAATCCAACTCTTTTCTGAAATAACGATCATTCTGGGGTGTGGGACCGCCGGGGCAGCAGCCCGCACCCCTTTGGTAGAGCCGGGATCCAGGGAGGCGGGGCGGCTGGGAAGGCAGCGCGTGACCCGGTGCGGGCCCGCGCGTGCGTGGCGCGGGGCGGTGATCAACGCTGCCGTTGAGAATCCGTGAGTTTCCAGCGCTCGGGGCGCAGGGACGCATGTGTTGCTGGAATTCAATCCGTGGGGGGAATGCAGATTGGGCTGCGACCCACTGGGGTTGATTTATGAACTGTTACTCTAGCGATTGTTTACACATTGCATTTCAGAGCCCCGCGCACCCTCCCCGCGGCGGGCTGCAGCTCCGCAGTGCGGGGACCCAGGCCAGCCGCCCGCGGCCCCCTTTAGTCCTCTCCCTCCCCCAGAGACCCCGGGGCTCTGCAGTTCCTCCCACCCCAATAACAACGAGAAATCAGATTTCGATTTCATTGAATCCACGAACCCGGAGGCCTCCCTGCCCCAGCCCATGGCTCTCCTGCACGCCGTCCCGGGTCGCCTCTGCGCCACTTTACTCTGCAATGTTTACTTCTCCTAAGGCCATGCGGGGCCTGTAAATAGGAGAGGTGGAAGCAGCTCGGCTGCCAGATCAATAGGGCCTTGTCTCCTGGCCTTCTCAGCTGAGCTGCCTTATTAATTATGAAAGGATTCACCTGATCCCTACCCGGAGCGCAGCCTCTGGCCCCTCCGCTGGAGCCTTAATGGTGGTTCCCCGCACGCCGCCTGGGCCACCGAGCGGGAAGAGGCGAATGGTGGTCGCGCCGGACCCACCTGGGGCGGGGGCGCGGGGGGGGGGGGCTGGCCGTGCCCTGCCGCCGCCTGTGCGCCCTCAGCTGCCCCCAAGCCCCTTCCCTCCAACCCGCACCTAGAAAGGACCTCTGGGTTTTAACTACGTAACTTCAAAACGACGTCCCTGTTCCTCCCCGGGTGAGAAGGGTTTGGGAGACGCAAAGCGTCCTAGGTGGGAGCGGCGTGAAGACCACAGCTTCTCCGGCGGCGGCGGCTTTGGGAAGCGTCGCCCCTCGAGAGACCCCGAGAACTTGGATCCGGATCGGAAAGAAAAGGACACCCCCGTTTCAAACAATAACTTTTATTTTATACTTCTCTATACTTTGTAGCAAATCTTTTTTTGCTGGATTTAATTTATAATAAACTTTTTAAATTACATCTCTCTCTTTAAAATCAAGGCTCTTTTATGTCAAAATCTTTTGAACTATATTTTAGACTAACATTTAACATCCCCCCCTTGTGAGCTATACCGTTGGATACTCGGGCATTACTGTATGTGTAACATCTAAAACAGAGAGAGGAGGGAAAATAAAGGCAGTGGATTTGAAAGATGCATCGACAAGAGCGGGGAAAGCTAACCCCTCAGTGACTTCGCAGCATTTCCTCCACTGGCCTCCAGCCAGTCCTCCAAGCCCTCTTCCCTCTTCATCCTGTCCTTCACTCGCAAAGCCAGCACTGTGTGCTTTCGCTTTTCTCCGGGAGAAATGTGCAGTGGAAATGGTCAAAGCAAGGAACTGTGGAGGAAAGACTGGAGCGTGAGCTGTGGACTATCACCGGGTGCTTCCCGCGCGGACATGTCTCTCCTTTCACCCCCTGGCCTTGTCCTGTCCTCGCTTTCCTGTTAGGAGGAGCTCAGCATTTTTCATGTTACCAACGTGATTACTAGAGTAGGTGGCCCAGGGCCGTTCCTGAGATTCGTTTGCCAAAATAAAAACCAAAAATGAAAAAAAAATGGGGGTGAAGTTTGCCGTTTTCTCATTTTCGCGTGAAGACGGACTAAAGCTGAGGTCCGATTTTGGCTGTGCTTGCTCGATCACTGATTGGTAACCTTTGGCAAATAAAACACACCAAAAAAATCAAACAAAAAATGTTTTCTTTTAAAAAAAAAGGAGAACCAGGATTTCCCACAATCCTATATGAGTGTTTTCAGCATCACAGAGAATCACAACGTCCTCAAAGAACGAATGGATGTCCCTCTGGGTTCCGGGAGGGAGCGTGGAGTGGGGCGGGTGCGCGGGGGAGCGGCCGCGCTCAGAAGGGCAGCCAGGCCGCCAGAGCTGCCCAGAGAGCCGCCAGGAGCAGCGGCAGCGCCGGGACCAGCGGCCCCGCAGCCCCGTTACCACCGCCGCAGAGTTCGAATAAGCTGCCTTGGATGTTGAGGCTTTTGGATTCTTTTCTCAGTTTATCCCACACATCTTTCGCCCCTTCTTGGCAATCCGTAAGGGCTGTGACCGTGCAGCTGTGGAAATCCTCCCAGTATCTGGCGAGGGACAGAACAAAACACAAGAAGCCTGTTCATTGGGCGCGGGGAGCACCCGGCCTGCGCCCTCGCGGCCTCGCCCCTCCTCCTCCCAGCAGCGCCGTCCAGGGCCCGGGCCACCCGCACCTTTCCCGGCCTGGTTTCCCCTCTCCGGGGCCAGGAGGCGACTCCGAAGCCGCCAGCCGGGTTGCGCCCGCAGCGTCGCGCTGGCACCTCGGCCTGCGCAAACAGATTGCTCGCCCTCCTCAGGGAAAGCTAGGAAAACAGTGCTAAGCCTCGCAAGCTGCCGCCCATGAATGCCTCTGAGCTTGCAAGGTGGGTAGCTCGCTCCGAGGGCGGCCCCCCCTCTAGGCTCCGCACATTCTCCTCCCCCGTCCCTTCCGTCTCCTCCTCGCCCGCCGGGGCGATCTCGCCTCCGCCCTCCTCCTCTCCCTCCACCCACCCTCGCCTCTTCCTTTTGTTTCCCATTTCTCCTCACTTCCCGTTGTTTCCCTTCCCCTTCCCTTCGTTGACCTCTCTTCCGTTCCCCACTTCCTCTTTCTCCGCCTCTCCACTGGCTGGGGTCCTCGGAGGCCCTCCTCCCTCGCGCTCCGAGGAGGTCGCCGCTCAGATTGCGTCCCGCCTGAAACTGCCGCCTGCCTCTGCCCTTCCCGGGTCGGTGAGTTGTCAGTGTCGGGACACCTGGGACCTGCCCTGCAGCCTTCTCGGCTTCCGGCTTCCGTAAACCTCGGGGCTGCAGCCCTCCTCCCTGGCTTTTCTTCGGCCTTGCACCGCGGGGGTCCTATTCCGCCGGGCCTTGGGGTGTGGCGCCCATGGCCCCAGGCCAGGACTCCTGGGCAGGCGCGGTGTCCACCGTTGTCCGTCCTCCCAGTCAGCCCCGGAGCCCCGGATTATTCTCCCACTTCCTCCTCAAAGCTTAGTTTTGGCCCCGCCCCCACAACCTTTATTCAGCCTGTCCATGTTTTAAAAATTGTCCCCCTTTCTTCTGAGAATCACCAGAAATAGATCCCAAGACTAAATATAATCCCAAATGGTGATTGATGCCCTGGCTCTGTCTCCTTTCCGAGCTGGGTCGATCTGCAAGTCTCCAGCCTAACTGGGCCTGAGCACGGGCGTGCAGGGCTGTAAGCATGTTGAAGGCAGGCACCATGCTTGACGTCTACCTCTTCCCACTCCTGCCCCATCTCTGGCGAGCAGTGAAGTTATAAGTGCTTGTTGGACTGCCTTGAACTCAGGTTGTCTTCTAAAAACTTCTAATTAATGTGCTCTGGGGGGCTGGAGCACAGGAATTTCAGGATCCCAATTTATAGTAAATAGCAAGGTGTACAGGCACCAGAGGCCCAGGGGACTGTACCCCAGGAGCTCCTGTCCAACTGCACCTCAGAAGGGTGTCCAAGTTGCTTTCTTTGAGTTCCCCTAGATGAGGAGCAAGACCTCCAGGAAGAGGTCTTCGTGAAGAAATTGTCTGGGGCTGAGAGAGGCGGGCTACATCCCGGTGCTGAGCAACCAGCACCACTGAGCACCAAGCTTGGGGCCTGGATCCTGCCATGGCCTAAAACCCCAGGAAAGGGGCCATCCCCATCCCCCAGTTTTCCAAGGCCAAATCCTGCTAAAAAATAATGAAAATCACCTTGTTCCAGTAAATGATGGCGGAGGTGGGAGCTGCTCTATTTGTAACCCTGTCATGCTTTGTAGATTTAATCTTAACTATTATCAGACACTCGGAACTAAATGCCTTTTGTCCCTTGCGTGGTAGAAGAGTACTAGCCTGCTATCTGCTGTGGTTCCTAGCGGCACTGTGGTATTTGGGAGCGTGCCAGCAAGGTGGGTCCCTAGTCAGTCATAATTTAAATGAACACCCTTCCCTCGACTAGGGAGAGAAGAACCTCACAGTATAAAAGAAATGCCATAGAGACATTTCGACCTCTGGGAACAAGGGACACTTCTTGCTCTGACTTTACTGAAAGGGGCATTGGGGTGGGGAAATAGAACTGTTTTTGAAAGATAAAAGACTGTCTCAGAGGAGGGGGGTCCTGCTGAGGTCTATAGCAGGGGTCCTGTCAGAGGTCCACCTCATCCGCTGGCTGGAAGAGGCTTCCTTTCCAGCTCATCTCTGAGAAAACAGCCCTGGGCCTGCCATCAAGTCCTGATCTTCTTTGGGCCTGCAGCTGCCCCATCAGGGGAGACCGCGGAGAAACCGGAAAGAAAGGGGAGGGGATGAGGGGTGCGGCTGCCCCAACCTGTGTGTGCAGCCCTGGTTAGCCAGACTCCGTGGCTCTCCTTGGGCAAGGTCCTGGGCACACAGTAAAGCACTGGCTTGTCCTTTCTCCCAGGGCCCAGAGGGATGCTCACGCCCCTGCCTGTTCCTGCTGTGTAGCAGAGGGCACTGTATTCCCGGAAATAGGCGGAACAGACAGGGGACTTTTCCTCCAAGCAAAGACAACTGCTCCGAGATCACTGGTAGGTCACTGGTGCACAGAGGGCAGAGTGGAGACTGCCTCAAGGCAGGGATTTGGCAGGACCAAGAACTGGCAGCCAGGTTCCCTGCCCAGAGCAGTGGCTCGGAGGCCTGGGGGGGGGGGGCTGGGCTGAGACCCCCACGGGAGGAAGGCCCCTTAGACAGCGCTGGTGGTGAGGTGGCCCTGGGGGTGGGAGGCAGAAGGCGAGTTCCGGATTTGCGGGAGGGAGACAGGCTGGTGCTCACTGACCTCGCAGGCAGCCCGGTCTCCCCAGAGAAACCCAGCGCCCTAGCTGACGCACTTACGTGCACACGGTCTTGATGTTCGTCTTGTCGTCCAGGCCCTGTGGGTAGTTGGCCATGCTGTCGCCCAGCTTGAGCAAACAGTCCGAAAAGCCCTTAAAGACTGCATCGCACTTGCCCGCTGCTCTCACGGCCTGCACCAGGTACGCTGCGGGAGGAGGGGACAGCGGTCAGCAGCGCCCGGACGCCCTGCCCTGGCCCTGGGCCTCCCGCCCCGCTCGGCTCGGCCGGCCCGGCCGGCCTGGAAAAGTGGAGGAAGCTGTGGCCTAAGAATGACCCTGAGAGGACGCGGGCGGGCGGGCGGAGGGAGTCAAGGCCAGTCCTCGCCCAGTGTCAGCTCCCTCCGGAAGCGAGCCGTATCTTTCTGTTTCCAAAGCCCCCCCTTCTCTCTTCCCTCATCCCCTTCACTTCTTTGCCCTCACTCCCGCTTCACCTCCCAGCACTTCCCCAGCAAGCCCGGTCACTCCTCTCGCGGTGCAGTCTTCCATTTCTGAGGTGACTGGGGGGGCCCTCAAGGACAGCGTGGAGGCACAGCGGCGTGGGGTCGCTCAGCGGATCCCAACCCCCCACGCGATAGCCCTCAAGCCCGCCCGTGGCGGGGCGCAGCAATCGCTGCCCAGTGAATAAAGACTCCGTGGAAACCCGAAACCTGCTGTGTGCGCCAGGAGTCTGTCCGAGGGAGCCGGGGACGCGTGCTCCCGAGTCCCGCTAGAGCGGGCCGCTTAGACTCCGGAGACCTGGGGGTGGGGGTGTGTGGATCGGTCCCGGAAGGTCAGGGGACAACAGGCGGGCGGGCGAGGTCACAGATGTGCCCGCGCGGGTGACGCCGGGTCAGCTCCAGAGCCGCGGTTCCCCTGCTTTCTCCTGCCCCTCTCCGGGCCTTACTGTCCTCGGAAAGGCCGCTGCTACTCGGCACGGATGCGGTGCGGCCCAGACCCTTCCTCTCCAAGCCCCAGCCGGGCTGCAGAACGCAGTGCGCAGAACTGGCGGCCGCCTGGGGCTGCAGGCTCCAGCTCTGAGCTCCCTCCAGAAGATGGGGTGCTGGCAGACGCTGGGGGGGGGGGGAGGACAAGACCCAGGCCGCACTGAGGTCCTGAAGTCTGCCAAACCCCGGGGCTCCGGACTGAGAATGGTCCAGGCCCAGGGCGCACTGTGGGGCCCATTTCTGTCCACCCGAGGCCAACGAACTGGGCAGAAGCTGGGTACCTGGTGGCCAAAAGCACCTCGGGCACGGGGGGGGGGGGGTTGCCCAGGGAAGCGCACAGTTGCGCGGTTGGGGCCGGAGAGGTGAGGAGTGAATCTCGGAATCAGTCGGAATCCGGATCGGCCTCCAACTCCCAAGCCTGGAGCGCAGGCCTCTCCCCGGACAGCGTTCTGGCGTTCTGGCCGCCGCCGCTGCCGCCGGTGTGTGAAAGGACCCGGGGGCACCTGGCACCTTACCCCCAGACCCAGCAGCCACCCGGGCGGGCACAGGGCCGCTCGCAGGCCGGCGGGAAGGTGACCGAGCTGCAGCAGCCTCGGGCCGAGAGCGCGCCGCTCGAAGGTTGCTGCAGGAAGAGCCGGGCGGGCCTTGCGCTTTCTACTCCGGAACGGGAAGCGCTGGGAGAGGGACCGAGGTTAACTTCGACCTGGGCCGGGGCAGGGACCTTCCTAAACCTCCTGGTTTCTCTTACCCCTCAGAATAAGTACCCATGCTACTACAATAACAGCAGATCGAACCCTGACCTGGAATCTCATGGATAAATGCATCTTTGTTCTAACGGAACTCCGTCAGAATGAAATGAACCCTGCACACCTTCCTCGATAATGCATGTTACAAATGCACCTTTGCAGGAGAGACAAAACACACGCCACGCTCCCATTCCTGGTCTCTCCTCACCCTTTACTTCCACTCCCCAAACTCCGTGTTGGAAAGGAAGCCCCTGAGAAGAGCTGGTAATTTTTTTTAAAAGAGGAAGCGGGGCTCTCCGTGATCAGGAAGCGCGCCTGTCACGTTATCTTTCCAGGCGCTGCACCGCGCATGTGTGAGTGTGTGCGTGTGTAAAATAAGAAGTCGTGAAAATATCTGTGTTTTGCAACTGTGACTCCTTGGGGTGCAGCCTGCCTGCTGGGAGGCCGGAGCCTTGGCGGGATGGATTTTGCAGGTGCGCCCGACCGGGCAGGTCGTAGCCTGTGTGCCCCGCACAGTTTTTCCTGCCCTGGGTTTCCACAGGGCTCTGCGGACGACCAGAGGCTCCTTCACAGTCCTCTCTGTGCGGTTTCCATTCGTTCATTCATTCGTTCGACCTCTCATTCACTCCAAACTTCCACCCACCACATCTTCATTCGTTCACCACTCTCTACTTCCCCGCCCCTCCCCAGCCCCCACTTTTCTTGCCAAATGTCAGTGATTTGGGACAGCTCCCAGTCATGAATTAATAAAGACTGAGGCTCTGGTGCAGGAAAGGGCAGACATTCGGGAACAAATATACTCAATTTCAATGCCACAGCCAACAAACGGTCATTTTCCGGCTGAGGCTGATATGTTCAAAAACGCGTCCCTCAAGCACCCCCCCCCCCCAGTAAGGTTGTTTCCCACCAGGACAACACAATCCTAAACCTCCGATTAAAAATCCTATGTCAAAGACAATTGCTGTTTCTTGCTCTCAAAAATTTGCAGGCTAATTGCAAAAGGCCACATTCACTTATTTTCAACATTAAAGGGTTTTGCTGTCATTAGAGATGTTCTTTCTTCATTGCAGCTCTTTGAACTAATGTCAAAGATGCAAAAACAACTAGATTGAAAGTCATTTCTTAGAATTAAAGGAAAAACACTAACATATTTGTGGTTCCCCACACATCTTGAAACCATATGCTCTAAAATCCCTATAATATTTCTGCAAAAATACCCCACCTTCAAAACCTTTTGTAATGCATAAAACCCTCCTGCAAAGAATCCATTTTAATGTCCAGAGAACCCAACCTTGTTTCCTTCACATTTCTCAGGAAAGAAAATTGTTCTGCATTTTGTCTCTTGCCCAAAACCAATTCTCTAAAGCAACCCCCCCCTCCAATACTGCAAGCCTCTGTCTGCAAAGAAAGCTATAGTAGATGCTAGCAGGTAACAATTCCCTCCATCTCTAGAAAATCTTTGAAGAGTTTCTATTTTCTCTTGTCCATTCTATTAATAACCTGCTTCCCTTTCACTTTTAGGCCATGTTAATTAATGTTCTGACCCGCCATCAGAGAAGAGGATTTTTCTAGTGCATAGAAACCACAACGTTTTCTGCATGCTGGATAGGGGGAAAACCCTGTGAACTTTAAAAATCCCCCTGACAGTGTAACTAGGACTCCACATTCCTTAACAGAACATACGGACTATAAACATCTGTCCATAATTGACCCCAAACAAACAAAAACAACAGCACCTGATATGATACTGCAAACACTTCTTAACACTTTTCTCATTATAAAATACAGACACTGATGTGTAAAGTACCGTAATAGGCAAATGCGCTTAAGAGGGTGTATGCATGCAAGTGGCTAAGCGCATCCTCCTCAATTGTAAGCACAATAAAATATGCAGTCCGGGGCTCCCCACTCTTCTCCATTTGCCCCTCCGGCCGGGTCTGCGCTCCAGAGCCAACACTGCAGCTCGGCTATGGGGAGGGGGGGGAATGACAAAGTTCTACATGCAGCAGTTCGAGCAGAGCCCCGGGATGTCTTTTCCGTCTGCACATAAACTTTGGAGAGCCCTGCCTGCCTGGCCATCTTGTTCCCGCATTCGCCTTTCGACCCTTCCAAATAAGATCTTGCAGGATCGCAGGGCCCAGAGATTGCCCCTGAGCGCACCGAGCCTGGTCTAAGCCCAGAAAGGAAACCAAAAAATGGAGGTGCACTTTGGGAAAAAAGGGCAGGGGGAAACCCCTTTCTGGGAAACGGCCGGTTGTACACACTCCCTGGAGAACGTTTGAAGTCTTTCTCTTTTTGAAAAGAAAAACCGAACCGGGACGCCCGAGTCCCCAGGCGGCGGTGCCCCAACCCTAGGGGGTTTGCGGGGCTCCGCACCCCGGGGCGGCCGCTGGCCAGCCGGTCCCCTCCGCACCTCGTGCCAGCGCGGGCTGTCTGCAGAGCCCCTCCGGGAGGCCACTTACCTATTTGCACCGCGAGGATCAGCGAAATATATCTGCCGTTCAACTTAAGTCCCATCCTACGTTTAGTCAAACCATTTGCGACCGCAGACCTTTAAATAGTTAGTTTAGAGAACGCGGGGGAAAGCTGAAAAATAGGCATTGCCAACAAGTTCCGGAGCGGCCGAGACTTTATGCACGGGGAAGGCAGAGGGAGGAGAGAAAGAGAGGGACCGAGGAAGAGACAGAAAGAGAGAAAGAGAGAGGGAGGGAGGGAGGGAGGGAGGGAGGCTGAGAGGGGGGAAGAGCTGGGAATGGTTCACTCCATTAGGAGGGGGCGGAGGAAGTACAGCCTCACGCCCACGAGCAGGCCTGACGTGGGGGATGACACGGAATGCTTCTTTTTTTTAATGTTAATAGAGACACCTTGGTAGAGGATCGCCATTTATAGTCATCAGAAGCTGGAATTAATCAGATAGCTCCAATTAATGTGTGATTCGAAGGAAACCTCGCCTCCGGGGGTGACCACTTCCCAATCCCCGCGGCCACCCCCGCCTCCTCCACGCTCCCGGGGGCTCCCGACCCCGCCCCTCCGCGCGCAGAGCGGGGCTCCCTCCCGTCCCCGCCGGCAGCGCGGGAGTCCTGGCGCGCCCGCTTGGTAGTTTCGACCTGCTCCCCTCCTCCGGTCGCAGCGCGCGAATCCCGGCCCCGCTCCTACGCTGCAGCGGGGTGGAAGGAGCCGGAGCCCTCGCCGCCCGCCCTCGCTCTGGCCTGCCCTCTTTCGCGCGCCTGGCAGCTGGGCTCTGGGCGCCCCGGGAGCGCGTGAGCCCCGGCCGGGCCCGCCCTGAGCTCACACCCACGCCGGGCCGGGGGCTGCGTCCGCGCCCGCGGGGCCCGGGCTCCCAGGCTCCCAGCGCGGCCCACGGTGAAGTCCAGCCCGCGGGCGGCCCCGCCGGCCAGAGGCGGGTTCCCAGGGCGCAGAGACTTATTTGGGAAGGTGTGGGGGTCACGGAGAGGGGGCCCCGCAGTCTTCAGAGCAGGGCTTTACAGACTCCGCGGTGGGGACGCGGCCCGGCAGGCGCAGTGCGGGCTTCGTGCCGATCCTGACGCCCCTCTCGGGGTTGTGCGGCTGTGCACACGCGCGCACACGCACACACTGCACACACTCTACACACTGCACACGCGCACACGCGCCCAGTGTCTTCTGACGACAGGGCACAGAACCGGGCCTCCGCGCTGCCTCTGGGAAAGGTGCGAGGGGCCAGGAGCGCTTCGTTCGGAACGAGACGCCCGCCGGCTCGGGTCCGTTCCTGCCTGAGCCTCGGCCCCGCCTCCCGAATCCTAGGTTCTAGCGTCTTTACTCGAATTCGAAGTGGGCTCT
This sequence comes from Heterocephalus glaber, assembly GCF_053883595.1. Classification (NCBI taxonomy): domain Eukaryota; kingdom Metazoa; phylum Chordata; class Mammalia; order Rodentia; family Bathyergidae; genus Heterocephalus; species Heterocephalus glaber. Next base: position 6,236,742 of record NW_028258315.1, read on the forward strand.
GGACAAGTTTATTCCTGGAGTGCGGGAGGAGAAGACGAAATACAAACAGACAGCGACCCCCTCGCAGCTCCAGGACTGCGCGAGGGGCTGCCAGGGTGTCGGGGGCAAACAGCGGCCACGCAGACGCGGTGGGCGAGGGTCTGGCCCGAAGTCGGCCCTCCGGGCAGCGACGTCTCCAGCAGCAGGCCTGAGGAGTGGCAGGCACCGAGCGAAGGAGAGCGCGGGGCAAAGCGGGCCGGGGCAGGCGGCAGGGTGAGGGTCGGGTGCCTGCCGGGCTCTGGCCCAGGCCGCCCCTGCTCGGGGTACCGCAGCCGCAGAGCCCCAGGTGACCGCTTGGACCGGGGGGCCGAGCCTCGTCGCCCCGCCTCCGGTGACGTCACCGCCGGCGTCCTGGGGCCCCGCGGAGGCTCCGGTGTTTCCGACCCGGGCGCTCCGAGACTCCGGGAAAGGAAGGGCGGGCAGGGGGCGGGGCGGGGACCAGTGGCGCGAGGGGGGCGGCCCTGGGACCCGCCCCCGGCGCCCTCCAATGGCAGCGCGTGAGCTTGGTCCGAGGGGTGGGGCCTCGCGGGCTGTCGCACCCCGGCCTCGCCCACGGCTCCGCCCCGCCGCTCGGGGCCCCCACTTTTCCCTCGCGGGCTGTGCTCTGAGTCCCGCGCCACCCGCGCTCGCGGCTCCAAATTGTTTTGCTCTCCACTTCCTTGCCTTCCTCCTGCGCGCCCACCCAGTGTCTTCCTAAACGTTTTCCGAGGGTACCCTGGAGTCCTCCCCACCCCATCCTCTGTCACCACCAACTCCAGGCTTTAGGGGCGCAGGCGGAGACCGGACTGAAAGGCTAAATAAAGCCGAGCGAAGCCGGGCGCGGGAGAGCAGCTGCCTGCGGCCCCGCGCACGCCGGCCGGGTCCCCGTGGGGAGGCAGCGGTCTCGACCGCCCCTGGGTCCCCGCTGGCCTCTTCCCTCCGCCTCCCCCTCTGCGTCCAGCGCCCCTCGCCGGCCCGGGTCCGTGTAAAAGTGAAGAAGTAAGAGGCGAGCAGAGTTGGTGCTACCCAAGATGAAATTTGGGGAGAAGAGTTGACAGCAGATGCTGATATGTTTTTAAAATTTCTTACCTTTTAAATTACAGGTCGTTCTGCAGCAGAGGCTTCAAGCAGAGTTGATTCTTCCTAGTCCTTTAATTAAGTTAATGCAGTACGCTGTTTGTGGACACTGGGTAACATCCATGGTGGCCGCTGGCCTCGGAGAACGTTTCCTCTTTCTTTTGAATAATTTGGAAATCCGTCCCTTGCCATACTTGAAGCGAGGGATCCTTGGGAGAGAAGTGAAGGAGGGCAGACAAACTCGGGCCCAACTCCCTGCACATCTACCTGGACTCAGATCATCTTTGCGGGCCCCCACGCCTCTGAGTTACAGTTTCTTAATCTGAAAAATAGAGAGAAGGGGACTGCGATGTATCCCCAAGGCTGTTTTCAACTTCGAAATTTTGTGAACTGGGCTTTTCTAAGATACTGTGGATGGGTTTAGAAATGGGAAGGTACAGCCCAAAGAATAAAGTCCATGCAGGAATGGTAGCCATAGGCCAACTTCTTACAGAGAGTTTATTCCTTTTTGTTAAGCAATTTTATTTAAAGTTAAACGAAGTACAATTCTAGGGGAGAAAAAAGCCATTGGTAATGCTTGGGTCTGAATATTCAACTGAGCCAAAGGAACCCCTAAAGCAGATTTGCATGATCAGGGCAAAACTCTTTAGTTAACTCCACCTTAGTTAAGCCTGGTAGGCACCAACTTCCCTTCTCAGTTCAGTTTCCCGCAGGCAGTTCCAGTTTGGCCAATGATTTCCCAATTCCCTCCATCAATCCATCATAAGTGGACTTTCCTGAAACTGTCATCTCAGAAACCACCTTGTAATTATTTGCAAGAGCAGTTGCCAGGGCCACTGGGAAATTCCATCTCTGTCTTCTAGGTCAGAGAAAAATCCACTTCTATATTAAAATGGATTGGTCTAGCAGTACTTCTGTCATAATCCAGTATGTCATTTTTTACCTTCAACTAAAACCTTTAATCAAAATATGACTGTGAGCATGTGTAGCTTCTTTGTTGCAATAAAGGTACCATAGTTAAACAGTCATAAACAGTAAGAGAGGGATGAACTTTTTATAGAAATCCCTGGGTAGCAGTCACAATAAAAATCCATGTTGAGAGGCCTGTGTTTACCTTTGCATCTGTGATTTTTTCACTCTCTGGTCATGAGACTCTTTCCAAAGTTAGGTGAAACCTCTAGGCTGGAAATCTATGGCTGGCTGAAGAAATGATTTTAATGGAAAAATTTGAATTCTGGAAACAAATGCTATATTTGAAATACATGAGCGTGATTAGCTTTCTTTTTAACAAGTAAACGTTTTTATTACAGAACACACACACAGGATGTGCTGCTTGTGGATTTATCGCGAAGTGGGCATCTATTTTAAGACAGATGTAAGAGATGTACCAACTGATGTTCCTTCCCAGAGGAGATCCCAGAGGGGAAGGGGCAGGGTGTTTGTTGGGACTGTGAGGAAAACCTGAATGAGGTCTGTGGATTCCGGCTGAGTTTGTTCCAGTAGTGACTTCCAAGAGCCCTGTGCTGTCTTGTGTAGCTTGCTCTAAAGGGTTCAGAACAGGTATAGCTATAATGATAAATAGCAATGGAACAAATACAGTAAAATGTTCATAGTTGGGGAATATCTAAGTGAAGGTGTACATGAGTTCTTTGTATTATTCTGGCACCTTTTCCTTCAAGTTTTAAGCTACTTTTAAGTCAGTTATTTAAAAAATCAACTACAGGTGGGTTAGGGATGTTGCTATGGCTTAGATATGCTTTGAGTGTGTAAATGTAATCTTTTGTGAAGTACTAAAACAGTGGTAACTTAATTCAACTCTGGTGGTTAGAGGCAGGGCCTTTGGGGTGATTAGTATTAGATAAGTCTATCAGAGTGTACCTGAATGATTGAATACTGGTGAGTATGTAAGAAGAGCCAGACAGAGAGAGGATTTAGACATGTGTGCCTTTCTCTTGCCGTGTGATGCCCTGCACCCCGTCAAGTGTCTCCCAGCAAGACCACCACCAGATGCAGCCTCCTGACTTTGGACCTGCAGAACTGTGTGCTAAAAGGACAATCTTCTCCTAGGAAATTACCCCAGCCTCAGGTATTTTGGCAAAATGAACTACAGAGACCTAATTGTCCAACACAAACCTTTAAAATACTAAGTGAAGCATACAGATGAAGGTTTTAAAACTTTAAATAAGCACAAAGTGTGTGGACTGAAAAAGATTGATACATTTGGCTATGACAAATGGCAAGCTGCTTCTTTGTCAAGTAACATGGTAAGGAAAATGAAAGAGCAAATTATGGACTGTCATGCAACCTGCTTTTATCATTATTTTGATGCTCACATACTTCTGTTTAGCCAGTGAGAGCCCCTTCAAGCTGATTTTAGTGTCCTTTTGGTGTATTCTGAATTATTCTTTGAGGATTCTCACTTTCTGATACAAAAATGCTTATCTTATCTTGACTCAGCCCTAGAATCATCAGTCTTTCTCCAACAGCTCTGGTTCGTTTTAGTTTCAAAATTAAGATCCATGGCCCGGTAGTGCCCACTGCTACTACTGTGCCGTTGCTTCTCAGTGCTCTCGGAAGACAGAGGTAGGAAATATGTACAGGTATACATGTGCACACACCCCATCAATTCACACACACGCCTCTGAGTCTATATCTGTATCATCTGTATAAATATGTTATGGAACTATGAATTTATTATTTACACCTTCAGCATCAATCCAATAACTCAGAGTTCTTTCTAGCCTTCCTTCTCCTATGTGCAGATATATTGAAAATCTTGACTCTCATTATCCTCAGCATATTGTTTATTTGCTCAAACAATTTTTTCTTTTTTTGGTACCAGGGATCGACCTCAGGTCCTTGTGCTTGCAAGGCGGGTGATGGAACCACTGAGCTAAATCCCCGGCCCTTGCTCAAACAATTTATTTGCTCAGTGTAACCAATCTTTAACCATACTGGCTGTCTCCTTCCCCCATTGGATTACCCATGAGTTTTGGACTCATATTGACTTCTGATTTGTCCCGAGTCCTTGGTCCCCAGGGTTAGGACTGGCCTTGTCACTGTGTACCTTCTTACCACTCTTCCCTGGTCTGCATTCTCGGCTGCAAGGCCTGGCATACACGCCCCGTGCCCTGCACGTTCACAACCCTGCAGTCTCTACCCTCATCTTCTGGGCCGCAGACCTACAGCTTCATCTGGTCCCTCTGCTCCATCTTATTGTCCCCTGGCCTCAGCCGCCATGCCATTCCTCCAAGCTGGGAAACAAAGTGGAGACCAAAGGAAGGGCAAAGAGGAAGGAAGATGGCCTGGGTCAGTTTGACATGTGGCTTCAGGAAGGGACCCAGTTCCACCTATTTCTATCACGGGTCAGTTTTCCCTTGATTCCACATGCCAGGCAGCCCCTCTTTTCCTAGGTAACATTGCTCATGCTCCCTGCAGACAGCTGAGCTCCACACCCAAAGGACTTCTGGAATCGGCCACTGGTCAGTGTGCTTGTCCCCGTGCCAGTGCCCCGAAGTCTTGTATGCCTTCGTAATAAGTTCTGCCATGGGAGAGGGCCAGCTTTCCTTCCCTACCCATCCCTGTCCCCAGAAACATCCTGGTTCTCTAGACTACTTAACTAGAGGCCGTAATTACATGGAGCCTGCTTAGAATTACTATCCATTTTTGGTGAAAGGACCGTCTATCATTAAGTAACAGCCTTCTCCATATCTGATAATGTTTTTACTAAAGTCTATTTCATATAGTATTAATATAATTAGGCCACCCTTAAAAATTTTTCTTTGAAGCTTATAATTTTTCTTTTTTATGTTTTTATTTGTTTATATTTTAAACTTTGTCCTGTCTTAACTTTCTCGACATAGCTCTTGTAAGTAGCATATAAACAGGTTTTTTCAATATTTATCCACCTTTGATTGATATTTAATCCATTTACATTAATTGCAATTATCAATTAATTACAATTATTTAGGAGTGTTTCTACTCTCTTGTTTATATTGCAGTTCATCCCATCTTTAAGCTACATTTGAGAAATCATTTAAAAATATTTGGAATTGATAAATTTAACACATTCTCCTCTTCCTGGTTCCTCCTACTGCCAATGCTACTACATTAATCTTACGTAAGCTTTTAAAAATGTTTTATTTTTGAAATAATTTTAGACTCATAAGAAGTTGCAAAGAGGTCCCATATACTATCACCCACGTTTGCCCACTGTGACATCTTATATAATCACAGCACATTATCAAACCAGGAAATTAATTGTCATAATGAAATCTTATGGAGATTTCAACAGTTTTTTGTATGCACTCATTTTTTGGAGTTGCATGTGTATATAATTCTACAAATGTTTTATTACATGTATAGACTCAAACAAACTCCCGCAGTCCAGATAAAGAAGTGTTTTGTCACCAAGGGAATTCCTTTGGCTTTTCTCTGTGTAGTCACCTTTTGTCTTCCCTCCCCTAACCTTTGGCAATCAGTTGTCTGCTTTCCATCTTTATAATTTTCTTGTTTTGAGGATGCTATCTACAAGGAAGCATACAGTGTGCAACCTATAAGATTGGCTGTTTTCACTGTGCATAATGTTCTTAAGTGCCATCAAGTTGTACGAATTAGTAGATCATTTGCTTTTTTATTGCTGAGTAATATTCCCTGGATGGGGTATGCCAGAGTTTAAGTGTTCACTTCTTGAAGGAAATTTGGGCTACTTACAATTTTGGCTACTGTAAGTAAAACTGTTATGAACATCTATGTACAGATTTCCAAGTGGATATAATTTTTAATTTCTGTAGGTTAAAGGCCCAGGTATGTGATTGTTGGGTGTTATGGAAGGTCTAGGTTTCATTGCTTAAGATACGGCCAGACTGACCTCCAGGGTGGCTGTACCCTTTGACATTCTCACCAGCAATGTGTGAGAGATCCGGCTGCCTTGCACCCCCATTGGCATTTGCCATATCAGTGTCATTTTCCAGTTTTTATTCTTCTTACTCCGTGTTTGAGTACGTAATTATTACACTCCTTGTGGGGAGTTGGCGCATGCATGTAGCACATTTTAATTCTTTTTCATCCCCTCCTCCTTCACTCTCTCCACCTCCCTCCATCGCTTGATCCATTTCCCATTTGAAAAATGTCTCTCCCTATTTCTATTATCCATCTGTAGTGATAGCTCCCCAAGTTTTCATGAGCTTTTTCCTAATGTCTAGAGATGTTGAACATGTTTTCATGTGTTTACTGCTTAACCTATATCTTCTCTGTTGTAATGCATGTCTAAGTAATTTTTTTTTCATTTTGTAATTACATTGTTCCCCTACTGTTGAGTTTAGAAATTGTTTGTATATTTCACAGATGAATCTTTCCTTGAATATGTAATGGGTAGATGTTTTCTTGCAGTTGGTGGCTTGTCTTTTCATTTTCTGAATAGTTTTTTGCAGAATAAAAGTTTTAATTTTCATGAATGAAATTTATCAAATTTTTTGCTTCTATGGATCGTTCTTCTGAAATTTTGTCCACGAACTCTTCACCTAATCCTAGGTCAAAATAATTTTTTTCTGTCTTTTCTTCTGAAAACTTTATAGTTTTACATTTAAATATTATATAGGGTTTTAAGGTTTAGAATTTTAATTTTGGTGGTAATAGTTATATTATTTTCTTTTATTTGGTCTTAGTTATTATTTTTATTAGCTTATTTTAAAGTAGCTCACATGAGGTACTTAATCACCTCTAATTTACCTTTGTCTTGACCATTTATTCAATGACTAGTAGAGATAGGAAAAGCAAAATTGTTCCTACTCTCTCTGAGAGTCACTCAACACAACATTTCTGACCAGAGGTGTGACGCATTTTTCCTACACACACCCAAGCAGTTTTCCAGTGGATGTCAGCTGGGTGCCCTATAATTCAATTCTACTCTGATGCTATCTATCTCGAGGTAGTATCAGGTCCCACAATTCAGGGCTCAGTCCCACAAGGCCACTCCCACTTCAGGTGCCAGTAGCAAGGGGTAAATTATCACCTGTACTTCTGACCAATGGGTATAAATCTGAAGTTCTTCTGATCTCCTACATGGTTCGATTAATTTGTGAAATGGCTCATAGAACTCAGGGAACCACTTTCTTTTGCTTATCTCTTTATTATAAAGGATATTACAAAGGATACATGGGGCTGGCGATTTAGCTCAGTGGTTCTGCCACCCGCTTCACAAGCACAAGGTCCTGAGTTCGATCCCCAGTACAAAAAAAAAAAAGGGAGATACAGATGAACAGCCAAATGGAAGAGATGCATAGGGCAAGGTATATGGGGAGAGATGAGGACCTTCTACCCCTCCTTTGGTGCCAAACTCCAGTCACCTCCATGTATTTAGCATCAATAAACTCTCCAAACTCTTTCTAGGTGTGTTATGAAGACTTATTATATAGGAATGAACAGTGACCATTACAGTCAACTCAACGCAATTTAACCTGTCTTTCTATTCCCCTCCCTGGAGGTTGGAGAATGGAGTTGAAAGTGCCAGTCTCTAATTATGCTTTGATCTTTCCCATTACCAGTTCCCATCATGAAGCTACCTAGGTGCTTCTGGCCACCAGTCATCTCATTTGCATAGAAAGACATTTTTATTGCTCTGGAGACCTCAAGGGTTTAGGGAGCTTTTATGCCAGGAACTGAAGGCAAAGACCAAAAGTACATTTGTTATCACACCATGACTATCTTTTCACCGAATTATCCATCTAAGACTCTTTTCATTGTGTATTTTAATGAGAAAAGCTTGTGACATCTTGTTTGTCTTGGCATATTTGTACAGCATTGAAATGATAGGTTGGCTTTTACTTCAATATTTTACAAATGTTACTCCGTGGTCTTCTTGTATCCAGTATTGTCAGAAAATCTGATGTCAATCACCCTCCTGTTCCTTTGTAGATAATTGTCTGTCATCTATATAAACTTTTAGAATTTTTTCTCTGTCCTTTAATTTCACAAAAATGTGTTTAATTGGTGATTTTATTTATTGCGTCTCTCTGAAATGCTATCACATTTTCAATTTGAGACTTTCTTTTCCATTTTTTTTTTATTTTGGGAAATTTATTCACATTTTCTCCTCTCCATTAAAGTAGCTCTTTTCTTTTACTTTAGAACTTTTATTATCAGGATGACGAAGAGATTATTTTTAGATTTTTAATTTATCATTGAGAATTTGGAAGCAGGGGATGAGAAAATGGATAGCCTAGGTTAATGAGTCCCCACATGTTTTTGTTAGCTCCTCACTAGCACTGCTTCTGTTTTGCCTTTATTTAACTTCAGTTGACAACTGGACCAGAAGGCTGAATCACAGCAGGTGAGGGGGGTGGGGTGTGCTTGTTCAAGGAAAGAGAAAGAGAGAAGCAAGAACAAAACTTTTCAATTTCACCGTCCAGAGTTTTCAGCATTTTTTTGTCCACTGGCCCAAGCTACTACCCAATAACTACACATTAAAACAACTCCTATCACCTCAAAAATTTTCATAGTTTATTTTCCCTCCAGTTGCTTCAGGAGTGGCCTTGGGGTTGGGAGCCAGCAGCCTTGCTTATTCAGAACCAGAATATTTTGGTTGTCTTTTGATGTTTATTTAGGGCAGGACTGTAATATATTTAGAAACCATATGTTATACCATTTGAACTTCTTTGGAAAAATTTCTGTGTTTACTTTAAAAGAATATATATTCTATAATTTTTGCTTTTAGTATTTTATGAATATCTACTAGGTCAACTTTTCTCATTGTATTGCTCAAATATTTCATATCTGTACTGATTTTCTTATTTATTCATTTTATCAGTTGTTGAAAATATATTATGAAGGTTTTAGATTTCTCTTTTTCTTCTACTTAGTCAGCTTTTGCTTTGCATAATTGTTAGATTCTAATGAGTGAAGTGTGAGATAATATCTCACTGTGGCTTTGTTCACATTTCTCTAATTATTAGTGATGTTGAACATTCTTTCATGTATCTGTTAGGCATTTGTATGTCTTCTTTTGAGAAATGTGTATTAGGCCTTTTCTCATTTTAAAAATTTATTTATTTTTTACTATTGAGTGTTTGGGTTACTTATGTATTTTTTATCAAATGAACGTCATGCAAATATTTTTTCCCATGCTATAGACCATTTCTGTATTTTATGTTACATTGCTATGTAGAAATTTGTTAATTTGATGCCCATTTGTCTATTTTAAGGTTTGTTTCCTGTGTTTTGGGGAATCATATGCAAAATATCATAGTCTCGACCAATGTTGAGAAGCTTTATCTTTTTGTCTAGTAGTTTTACTGTTTTACATCATATATTTAAATATTTAATCCATTTTAAGTTGATTTTTATATATGGTGTGAAAAAAGGGTTGATAAAAGGGACTGCCTTTTCCCCTTTATTTCCTCTGTTTTCATTACTTTATTTGTGTGTTCTTGGTACTTTGTCCAAGATCAATTGATAGTAAATGCATGGATTTATTTTGGTGTACAGTTTTAACTTAATTCATGAGCTTAATTTTTTCCACAATTCTGGTTGCAAACTGAATTGAATGAGAACAGAATCAAATTTCCCCATAAGTTCAACATTGAACCTAATTATTGAATTTCATTTGGTTTTCATCCAATTCAGTTTGTGGCCAGAATTGGGGAAAGAATTACATTCATGAATTGAGGTACCACTGTATATGTCTTTTCAATGCCAGTACCATATTTTTTTAGTTACTATAGCTTTTTGGTATATTTAGAAATCAGGTAGGGTGATGTCTTCAGTTTTATTCTTGTTCAAGTTTATTTTGGGCATTGTGGGCCTTTTTTTTTTTTTCTCATTGTATCTTATGTATGTTGTAATCTGTCTTTTATATTTCTCCCCTTGGTTTTTACCATGTTTCAGTTTGGATTTTTTTTCAGTCAGGTTTCCATTTCATAAATTCTCTCTTAATTTGTGCCTATACTACAATGAATGAATCCATTCAATTTTAATTTCACTCCTTGTTTTGGAAGACAATTACAGAAAAATTTCTAGGGTTTCTATTTTTGTCTTTTTTTTTTTTTTTTTGGTACCAGGGATCGAACTTGGGTCCTTGCACTTGTGCAGCAGGTGGCGAAACCACTGAGCTAAATCCCTAGCCTATTTTTGTCTTTTTTAAAAAAGATAAACATTTTATTTTAGAATGGCTTCAGTTTTGCACAGATTTACAGAAAAGTAGTGAAGTTAATACAGAGCATTCTCATGTGCCCCATAATGTTTCTCCTCTTGGTAACATCATATTAACAGCAGTTGTGTTATAATTACCAAAGTTTATACTTCATCCAGATTTCCTTAGTTTTTACCTCATGTCCTTTCCCTGTTTTGCATTCTCACCGGGATATCACATTATACTTAGTTGTCATGTTCTTTAGGATCCTCTTGGCTGTGGCTAGTTTTCCAGACTTGTTTTTATGATTTACTTGGATTTTGGAGAGCAATGGTTGGGTATTTTGTAAAGGTCCTTCAATTGAGATTTGTCTTATATTTTTTCTCAGAAGTGTTGCTATGAGTTTGGAGAAGTAGACTATGCAGGTCGTGCCATTCTTATCCCAGCACATCAAGAGCATTCTATCAATACCACCATTACGGACTGAGCACTCAGCTAACCTGTAGGTTACGTGAGGTCAGGACGGTGAATCCCTCATGGTGGAATTAATGCCCTTTACATCCCCTTATGAGAAGCTCCCTTACTCTCCCCCCCTGTGTATACAGAAAGAACAGGGCGCATGGGCACACAGGGAGATGGCAGCTGCATGCTAGGCAAGAGAAGAGGCCTCAGAATGAAACCTACTTCACTGGCATCTTGATCTTGTACTTCTCACATGACATACGTCTTCCAGTTATAAATAAATTTATGTTGCTGAAGCCACCCTGTCTATGCTATTTTGTTATTGCAGCCTGGGCTGACAAAGAAATGATTTATTACTGCTCATGTTAACTTTGATTATCTGGTTAGGTAGTGTTTGTTAGGTTTCTGCATTGTAAAGTTCCTTTTTTTGGGTAAGTTTCTCTTTCTTGGGTCTTTCTTCCTATCCTGTGTGATTTGGAAAGAAGTCATTTTGCACAGCCCACACTTAATGGAGTGGGGAGCTGTGCTTCACATCCTGAGAATAACTACTTAATTTTGGGGTGTTTCTTCTGGACAGGGTGTCTCTTTTCTTTCATTTATTTATCCAATCATTTATTCATATGGACTCAGTATTCACTTTATGATATGGGTTATAACCCAATACTACTTTATTTTATTGCCCAAATTGTTCCAGCTTTGATCATTGGGAGCTCTTTCAGCTGACTCATGTCCTTGTGTCTCCCATTCATGTATCACATAATTGTGACTTATTTTCTCTTTCATTAGAGCATTTTCTTGCATTTTGGCACACAGAACTGGCCAAGCTCATCTTATATATCCACTCCAGTCCTAGAATCAAGGGTTCCTGTTCTCTCCACTGGAGAATGTTACAAGAAACCAAAATCTGAGCAGCAGGTGTTTTTGTTGCCACAGAGGTCAATCATTGCTTTCTGTCACTCTCAGATAACTGGGCAAGGAAATGTATGTACAAAGTGTGGATCTAAACACATCTGTAGATAGTTGGCTCTGTAGCCATCTCCAGCCGTACTAAGTTAAACATGAGTTGGGATAAATGCTTTCAACTCCACTCTATACCACATGGGTTCTTCTAGCTTCCTCCCCCGTGTCTCTGTCACCTCCCACTCCAACAGCAAGACATTTGACACCAACTATCTGCCACCATTTACCTAATTGTTCATTTCTCAGTGTGCACAGAGTGGTTTCAACACTGGTGACCTGAACCCCCGAGAAACAGCCTCACCTGAAAGATGTTGCTTACTTCCAGTTTCTCTTGCTGCTTGTCACATGGAAGCCACTGAGGTCAGCATCTTTTCTCCTTACCCCTTTCACTGAATTGTTTATACATTTGTAATATAATTAGTCTTTTGTCATATTCTGCACCCTATCCCGGGATTCTTTGACCTCCTAAATGACTTTTTAAGAACTTGCATATATTAAGGTGCACTGTTTGTGTTATACAATTCTGTGCATTTTGACAAATGCAAATTGGAATTTACTGCCTTGTGCAGCACCAGAATCCTTAAGAAAAGAGAAAAACGACCTCGATTTAGCTAACCCTCAACCTGAGGCACACTGTCAAAGCCTGAAATCCGTTATGGAAGCAATTAAAGCAGTGCTGTTTCATGGAAAAATAATGAAATACATAAATGGAATTATACATGTTCTAGTAGTCACCAATTAAAAAGTAAAGATACAGGTGAAATTAACGTTAATAATGTATTTTATTTTACAGAATATATCCAGAATATCATTTCAATATGTAACACATATAAAAATTACTAATAAGCTATATTACTCTGTACTGAGTTTTCAAAACCAATGTGTATTTTGCATGACTAGCTTAGCTCAGTCTGGAATAGCCACAGTTCAAGTTCTCATTAGACACATCGCTGAGTGGCTAGCACATTGCACAGTTAGTTAAAGATTTAAGAGACCCTTAGGTTCACTAGATGTATCTCAGATTATGCTGAAAATAAGGCCCAAGGGTTAACATTAAGGAATTAGAGCTAGCAGACTGAGTGCAGTGACTTCACTGGTTTCTTAAGTGAAATTTAGGGCCCTGGTCAGGAAAGGGATGAAGGAATTGGAGTGGAGGAGCCCATCATAGTCACCCCAAGAGGACCCTAAATTCTTCAATCCAGGAGAAGGATCTACCTACCCCACACCTCCCTTCAAAAACTTTGCAGACCCTGCAGAGTCTTCATCCACTGCAGGTGTATTTTGCCACTATTTTTATTCTCAGCCAAAAGACCCTTGTAGCTTGCTCAGCTCAGCATTTTCTGCCATCTTGTTGCAGGTTGCTGAGCCCACACCAGGCCCTTTCGTGTGTACAGATGAGAGCCTGAGGGCTCAGCATTCATCTTCCTCTGTTACTTTACCCGCTGAATAACCTTATTAACTTTTTCAGGGAATTCATTAAATTTGGCAAGACTTCCTTATTTATCTCAATGGAATAGAGTTTGATCCCATCATTTTTTACACCTAGAGGAAGGCTTAAGAATGGCATTTATAATGTCACTAGAGCCTGAAAGCTTCACCTGCCCGTGGAGACCCTGTCACCACCCAGGGGAAAGAGGGGCCACTTCTAACAGACCTGGCCTGGTGTCATCTTTCCTGCTGTGTAGTCTGCGATTTAATAAAATAAGTTCAACTGGTTCATCTGTTGGAAGTGTGTTTTATCAGATAAATATCTTCTCCGTACCATAATCTGAAAAGCATGATCATGTTTTCTGGAGCCAGTGCTGCTCAGACACAGAGACAAGCTTGGTACCGAGGCTAGCATGGCCATGGGTGCCAACAATTGTTTTGTGAAGAAGCTGCAGAAAGAGCTCAGCTGGCAGCCTGGCAGCCACCACGAAGGTGCCCTGGCTGCCTTCTCTGTCCTTGAAGTGAGGCTGGGCTCCGGTACAATCTTTATGAAAACTTTTTAGAGGAATTTCCTTTCAGTTTGTGGGTAGAAAGCTGTTCCTAGGAATACCTTTTTGGAAGGGAGTCTGTCTAGCCCTGGGAAGACAGTACGTGCAGCCCCACCAGTCACAGCCAGTACGGCCCTGCTCATCATGAATCACTCATTCACACATGATGGAAACAGACCAGCGTCCAGGCCACAGTTTGGAGTCAGATGGACTGACATGGAATGCAGTTCTGGCTTCCTCTTTCAATATACCAGCTCTGAAAATACGGCCCAGTTATTCGCTGTCCTTAGATTTCAGTTTCCTTCCCTCCAAAATAGGGATGAAGATACTCTGTGAGGGTTGTTGAAAAGGAAAAATATGATGCTGGATTTATGAGGTCACTGTAGGATGTGGAATTGAGAAGAAATCCTTGCTTCCTCCGGCTTCATTTTCAGGCCAGGATGAGTTCCCTTGACTCCGGGAGCTACAGCAGACCAGAAGTTCGTACTCTTTGTCCCTCACTCCCCCGCTCCTTTCTTGGAGCCTGGTATTTTCAAGTTCCCTCTCCCAAGGGGGCCAGTTCTCATGCTGGGGGATGGTCTGTTTTTGTGTTTCCAAGAACCTCTGAGTTTGGCTCGAATTCCATCTGTGGAAGAGGGAATGTGCTTTACAGACAGTCATGTGACAGGGAGCAAAATTGGAGCAGTGCATTTATAAGCCAAGGAATGCCACAGTCTTCTGGCAAACCACCAGCGTCTAGAACTCATGCCTGGAACAGACTTTCCTACAGCTCTCAGAAGGAACCAACCCTGCCGTGAGCTCCATCTTGGACTTCCAGCCTCCTGGATGGTGCGATAACATATTTCTCCTTGTCAAACCATCCCGTTTGTGGACTTTGCTGTGGCAGCCCTGAGAAACTGTGACTGAGATAAGTGGGCTATCCTTAAAGGGAACAGTGTTCCTGGGCACATTAGTTCTAGAGCAGAAATGGAGGCCGAACTTAGGCTAAGCTGTAGGAAGGTCTGCCTTCTTGCTGTAGGATCTGAGCCCTGGGGAAGCCTGAAACACTTCCACTTGGGAGGAGACCACAAGCTTCTCCCATCACAGGAAGGAAGGCTGGGGCCATACAGAGCCTTGGGTGTTCAATGGTGGGGACAATGACCTATACAGACACCCCTCTATTTACAATGGGGTTACATTCAGTAAACTCATTTTAGGTTGACACCATCATTAAGCTGAGAAAACATTTACTGCAACTAACCTATTAAAAACCCTAGCTTAACCTTGACTATCTTACAGCTGTCTTTGATTGTGTTGTCATGGCTGCCTCTCAGTTCTGAATCTGTTCAAAATGTTTAACTTTCATGGTCACTTTGACTTCGGAGGAAGTCGCATGATGCCAGATCTGGTGAATACGGTGCATGAGGGAACATCAAAACATTTTTTTTAACCCATCTTTCCATTGCTTGATGCTAGGCAGCAGTCTTCACTGTATTTTTGATCATACATTGGAACGACACTCACAAAAGAGGACTTCAGAACTGCTTCAGAAAGAGGCAAGAATGATGGGATAAGTGTGTTTGAAATGAAGGGGAATATTTTGAGGGGAATTAAGGGCAATGTGTCTTTTATTGTAATAAATATTTTTAAATTTAAGCCTTAACTCTATATTTTGATCACACCTTGTGCATTAGCTCATGTTTGGACACTGAAAGAGAGTATCTTGCCAACATATTGCTAGCCTGGGAAGAGATCAAAACTGAAAATTGAAAGTATGGTTGCTACTGCATGCTTGTCAGTTTCACGCCATGGTAAAGGTGAAAACGCCTACTCAAACCAACATAGTTGGGGACCACTGTATCATTTTCTGTGTTGTGTTTTGCTTCCTATCATTGGCGAGCCTTCAGGCAAGTCCCTCTGAAAGTTTACAGCTCTGTGTCTGCTGTACTGTGAGGAATGAAGCCCACATTTGAGATGAAGTAGACAAGAAGTCAGCAGAAGGAAGCAGACATGGCACAAGGACAGGCTGTGCTGGGGCTGTCACAGGCTCAGCCAGCCCCAGGTTTGTACTGAGCAGAGGAATCTGAGGGGCAGGTTTCCAGCTCTTTGGAGGTGGGCCTTAGGGAAATGCTCAGAAATATCTGGAGCACGCCTTGGAGGTGGTTAATTGGGTGATTCGCAGCAATCAATCTTGCTACATTTAAAGTGTACATAACTTGAAACTTTTCTTACTCAATTAAATGAGAAGATGAGGTTGCTCAGATGATGTTTAAGGACTCTTCCAGGCTTAAAATTCTATTATTCTAATTAAACAAAAATGCCACTGAGCAGTGAATAGCTGTCAAAGTCATGTGCCTCTGTCTTCAGGGAGGAAAAGCTGCCTCTGGACCCTCAGGCTAGGCAGCCGTAGCCAATATAGGGCTGGTATTCAGAAGGAGGATTATACTGACAGCTGTAGGAAGTGACAGCTGGTAGTGTATGGAGAAGGCACAATTTTCTTACCTGAAAAACCAGTAGGGACTGATAGCACAGAGCTAGGTGATTTCCAAGATTCTCTCCAGCACTGTAATTCCATGATGCTAGGAGGTCTGAGGAACCAGTAGGTATCAGGCCAGGAATCTGGGTCGGTCAATTTTAGGAATACTACCTAATAAATATCAGGAGCCTGAAGCAGTACAAATAACGCACAATACATAAGACTAAAACAGCTTTTATGAAGGGTTTCTGACATTCCTCAGTTTAAGCTGCATCACTCCTCTTTCTGCCTGTCTTCACATGGTCATCTTCCTTCTCTATGTGTCCATAGATCTTCAGATCTCTTTCTCCTTATAAGGACATGAGCCATTGGATCTAGGACACAGTCTGTTCCAGCTTGACTTCTGAGTTCAATTACATCTGCAAAGACCATATTTCCAAACAAAGTTATATTCACAGGTACTTGGGTGTTAGGACTTCCACATGTCCTTTGGGGGATGCAATTCAACCATTAGAGGGGATATTTAAATTGAAGCCTGAAGGCAGATGAGGGAAGGTTGGCCAAAGAGCCAGGGGAAGAACATCCCAGGAAAAAATGAAACCTGGAAGAGGGACAGTGGTGGGAAGGAGCCTGAAGGTCTGAGAGTCTAAAGGAGCCCCATGAGTGAAAGCAGAATGAAGCAGAGGAGAGAGGGACACAGGCAGTCTTGCAGGCTACCTTAAGGAGTTTAGCGTTTATTGCAAGAGGATGAGAAGCCATGACAGGATTTAAGAGAAGGCAGGGTCCTGTGAGCGCAGCCATGTGTCTGCAGCAAAGATGTGTCTGTGGATCATGACTGAGTGGGGTCATGTGTTTGGGGGTGAGGAAACAGAACGTCCGCGCACCTCTATAGAGGTGGCAGGTGAAAAGTGATGGTAGTGGCTAAGAATATGGAGATATTAGGAGGGTGAATCAGCAGGGCTCCTTTGGGTTGACTTATTCCTAATACAGGTTGGTGTGAAGTCAGTAGTGTACAAATAAGACTGCAGTCTAATGTCTTTTACTCGTATTGACAAGAGATGGCCCTCAGCTCCCCCTTTGACTTGGTGGGGACAGTATTTTCCTATCAGGAGCAAATCACATAAAACTTAGATTCTTAACTGCTCTTGCAAACTTGGAAAAGCTGGCAATGGCAAGGACTGCAATTCTGCCTGGCACCAATTAGCTGGAATTGAGTGATAGTTTCCCCCTTTCCTAAGACAACACATCATGCCCCTGGTCACAGCCTGCACCCCACCCTCTTGTTCTGTACCCAAGCACATGCCTCATTTTTTGTACCTGCCTGGTTCTTCTATGGGCTTGGGTGTGTTCCTTTGGCCTACTTACGATAGGCATGGTGATTTTCCTTTGTGTGAATTCTTTGCAAGCTTGTGTGCCAATAGATGGGTGCTTGGGTATTTGTCTTTCTCTCCTGAGGCTTTGTAAACTTGAGTCAGAAGAAGCATGACAAATCTGGAAAGCGATCTGTGTGATTCCCGCAGAAGGGTCGGATATTGAATGTACTGTACTAGGTCTCTTGCCTCCTTTTAGTCTTTCTCCCGGAACTAACTACAGCAATCTTGGCAGCCCTTCCAATAATCAAGGACAGTATTATATGCACATTATAGGCTGTTTAAGAAAGCAGGCAAATATCTAATATATTTCTGGGGATTTCTCAACAAACATGATGACATCCTAAAAAATAAGCTTAATATTAAATTCACTGTTTGGGGAAAGTTAATCTTTGTAGGAAACTAGGCATTTCCTAGCATTGTTAGAAAGACAAGGCATTTCAGTAATTAGAAGTGCCTTAAAATTGATTTGAATATTTTCTCTGAAGCCTAATCTCTAAATTATATAACTATGAGGAGCTGTAAATTGCAGAAAACTTCAGCTATGGGAATAACTATCTTCTCAGCAAGGACCACCCAAAGTCTAAGCCCTACTGTATATCTTTAGATATATGAATAAGCTAAAGTACAATAATCCCCTACCCAGTTTCTAGATGCATACAGGTGCCACATGTAAGTGAGGGATTATTTACAGGCAAAGCAGCTAAACAGACATTCTTTATTTCTGCTCATGAAGAATTTACTACCATTACTGGGATAGTCACAGGAAGGACATTGCTATTTTCACTTACACATTCTCTGAATAACAATAAAATATTTGTTGGCAGCAAAGTAAAAGGATAGATTATTGTTTATACTTGGAAAAGTCTAAACAAAGTTTTATTCCCTGTTACTTTTGGCCTAATCATTTGTTGTTAAACCACAAAGCAGGTCAAAATGTACCAACATTTGTGCCAGATTGTTTCTAATGAACTGAGCCTGATTTTGAGGTTCTGTCCCCTCTAATTAGTCCCCTTTTGTGGTAGTGACAATGGTGTTTTTTCCCCACTCTTTTAAAATTGGTTATGTGGATTAATGGGCTTCATTTTGGGTGATTCATACATGCACATAGCACACTTTGATCATTTTAATCCCCCCACATCTCATGCCACTGTCTCCTCCCAGTTTCATATTTTGGGGGAGGATTTCAATGCATATAATATATTTTTGGAAAAGCAGGAAGGTACTTTTATTAATGTATGTGTTTCATTTTCCTTTAAAATTGAGCTCAATAATATCGGTGCTGGAAAGTAGGATGTGTCTTATGAGAGTTCCTTGTGTTTCTCAAGGAATAATGTGGAGAGAGAAGGTGGTGATGATATGATTTGCCCAACAGTTTATTCAAGTTTCTGACCTTCTATGGAATGCAACCAATTGTTGCCAGTGCTCTTTTAGCCTGAACTTGGTCATAAGGAAACTAACTTCCTTTCTTTTATATAATGCTTGGGTTTTATTATATTAAATAAATATATACATATTTAAATAAATGAATATCAACTCTCAGGAAAACTAGTTGCATCCCAGAAATACATCTTAAGCAATATTTCATCCCATTTTCTGTGACTATAACAGAATACCACAGACATGGAAATTTATAAAGAATAGATGCTTATTTGGCCACCAGTGCTAGAGCTCAGGCATCCAAGGTCTAAGGATTGTACCTGGTGTAACTCTCTGCAGAGCCCCGAGGTGGTCTGGGGCAGCATATGGACAAAAGGGCACACAGAGGAGACAGAGCCAAACTGACTTTTATAACAGACCCATCCTCAAAGCCAGTAAGCCATGAACCCATTAATCCACTCATGAGAGCACAGCCCTCATGACTGTATCAGCTCCTAAAGGTCCAACCCGATCCCCCCTTTCCATACTTCACCATGGGGAGTGTATTTCAACATGAGTCTGGATGGAGACATTTATGCCATAGTAGGCGATATGTCATAAAATCGCCCAAGAAATCATTTTATCATAGAGCCAACCCAGTCAGTAGAGGTTCCACCTCAGATTTGGCAGGGTGAGAGAATATTCTTGTCCTCATTAGCAAGAAGTCAGGGTTAACTCGACATCTAAATCAAAAGGCCTATTTTAGGGTCATGCTGGTTTCCCTGCTCATGGCACTCCTATCTGAAGTCTGGGCATTTACTGCAGCACATTTCATTGGTCTTCCCAATTTTTACCACTCCATTTGTGCTCCGGAGGGTCCAGAGAGGTGATTTTTACAGCAAGATGCTTCCTTCTGCCTGAGAGTTGCTACCCCAAGCGAGCTGCTAGGCATGGCTGAAGGATGGATTTCTTTCTGTCTGCAGTTCGACATCGCTATGAACTTAATTGAGCAGGCAGCATCATTGATTTTCCCTTGGACCCTCCCCACTGGTTACAGAATCACGTTGGAAATTCCTTCCTCAGGCTAACTGGTATAATGTTGGAGCGGCAGACGGGGTGGGGAGGAAAGTGGTGATCAGTGAAATGAGGATTTTTATTTTTCACAGCTGAAGACAAATAGCATTTACCTTCATGTGGCAATGTAGGTGTATAAATGTGTTGGATTGTTAAGTGACATTTAGGGATATTGGGAAAGACTGCTAAATGAGCCTCTAGTTCATTTTCCTCTCCATTAATCAAAAATAGAAATGCTTGCCTGCCTGCTAGAGGGTATTGGCATTATACCATTGGCCCACTATTGAGCATTGCTCAAACAACATTACAGAATAATTGGAAAATGCCTGCTCATCCCCATCTAAGAGAACAAGATTGCTCAAAGATGTGTATTTCTTTTTTTTAAGTAATTTTTATATATATTTATTGGTACATTTTAGGTATACAATACATTTACATTTATCACTGGGTGTTTGTACCAGAACATGATGCATCTTAGTTTTCATTTTTTCTCCCATTACCTGTGCACCCTTTACCCCCTCCACTCTTCCCTATTTACAGAGTTTGATTCCATTTTTTTCTTTCTCATTATTTTTCCTTTCCCTTCTTCCCTTTCCCCTTCCCCTCCCACCATCCCCTAACCCTTGGACCTTTTCTTATTTCAAATTATCAATTATTCATTTTAATCATTTTAATCCTTATTTACACTTTCAATTTCTCACACTAGTGAAACTATTCGGTATTTACACATGTGTCCTATTTATTTCACTTAAGAGTATGGCCTCAACATGCATCCATTTAGCTATAAATGTCTCTAGTTTCTCATTCTTTATGGCTGAGTAGTACTCCATTTTATAAAAAAACCACATCTTCTTTATCCAGTTTCCAGTCGATGGGCACTTGGGCTGTTTCCAAGCTTTAGCTATTACAAACTGTGTTGCTATAAACATAGGTGCACATATATTGCTGTGGTATGATTCTTTTAATTCTTTGGGGAAGATTCCCAGCAGAGGAATAGGTGGGTCAAATGGGACCTGTAGTCCTAGTTCTTTGAGGTATCTCCATACTGATTTCCCCAGTGGTTGCACCAGTCTACATTCCCACCAACAATGGAGAAGGGCTCCTTTCTCTCTGCAACCCCAACAGCATTTGTTATTGGTTGATTTCTTGATAGCAGCCATTCTATCTGGGGTGAGGTGGAATCTCAGTGTTGTTTTCATCTGCATCTCTCGAATGACCAGTGATGTTGAACATTTTTTCATATATTTAATTGCTGTTTTTACTTCTTTGTCTGAGAAATGTCTGTTCATTTCAGATGCGCATTTTTGAATTGGGTCTTTGAATTTGGGGGGTCTGACTTTTTTCAGTTCTTTGTATATTCTCGATGGTAGACCTTTGTCTGAGGTACAGCTGCTAAATATTTCTTCCTACATTGTAGCTTGTCTCTTAGCTCTGTTGATAGTTTCTCTTGCAGTGCAGAAACTTTTTAATAAGATTAGATCCCAGTTATTGATTCTTTGTGCTAGTTCCCGTGCTGCTGAAGATTTGTTCATAGTCTTTTCCTATGCCAATGTTACCAAGAGTTCTACCTAACTTATCTTCCAGCAAGTTTAGTGTTTCTGGCTTAATATTTAGATCTTTAATCCACTTTGATCTTAGTTTAGTGTGTGCTGATAGGTATCGGTCTAGTTTTAATTTTTGGCAGGTTGAAATCCAGTTTTCCCAACAACATTTATTAAATAGGCTCTCTTTCCTCCAATGAGGGTGGTTGGCTCCTTTGTCAAAGATGAGGTGGCTGAATATGTCTGGAGTTGTTTCTGCATCTTCTAATCTATTCCACTGATCTTTGGGTCTGTTTCTTTGCCAGTACCTTGCTGTTTTTATCACAGTAGCTTTGTAGTATAGTTTCAAGTTGGGGATTGTGATACCCACAGCCATGTCTCTGTTGCCTAAATTGCTTTTGCTATTCTAGGTTTCTTCTACTTCCAAATGAATTTTTGGATTGTGTTCTCTAGTTCTGTGAAGTATATTGTTGGAATTTCAATCTGCATTGCATTGAATCTATATAGTAGTTTTGGAAGTATGACCATTTTCACTCTATTGGTTCTTCCTACCCAGGAGCAAGGGATATCTTTCCATTTTCTTATATCCTCTTCAATCTCCTTTTTCAGAGAGCTGTAGTTTTCAGTGTAGAGGTCTTTTGCTTCCTTTGTTAGGTTGATTCCTAGATATTTCATTTGTTTGGATGCTATTTTAAAAGGAATTATTTCCTGAATTTCTCTTTCAATGGGTCTGCTATTTGAGTATAAGAAAACTATTGTTTTTTGAGTGTTGACCTTTTATCCAGCTACTCTACTGAACCTGTCAGTTAGGTCTAGCAGACTTTTGACTCAGTTTTTTGGATCTTCTATGTAAAGTATCATATCATCAGCAAATAATGACAGTTTCACTTCTTCCTTTCCTATCGTTATTCCGTTTATTTCTTTCTCTTTTCTAATTGCTATGGCTAAGGTATCCAGAACTATATTGAACAGGAGTGGTGATAGTGGGCATCCTTGTCTTGTTCCTGATTTTAGGGTGAAAGTTTTCAGTTTTTGACCATTTAGTATGATGTTGGCTGTTGGTTTTTCATAGATAGCCTCAATCAGGTTGAGATAAAGCCCTTCTATTCCAATTTTCTGTAGCGTTTTTATCATGTATGGGTGTTGGATTTTGTTCAATGCCTTTTCTGCACCTATTGAGATGATCATGTGGTTTTTGTCCTTGACTCTGTTAATATAGTGTATTACATTTATTGATTTATGAATGTTGAACCATCCTTGCATCCCTAGGATAAATCTGACTTGGTCAGGGTGTACGATCTTCTTGATGACCCTCTGTATTCTGTTTGCCAGTATCTTGTTGAGGATTTTTGCATCTATGTTCATTAGGGAGATTGGCCTGTAGTTCTCTTTTTGGGTTGAGTCTTTCCCTGGTTTTGGAATCAAAGTAACACTTGCTTCCAGGAATGAATTTAGAAGGCTTGTTTCTCTTTCAATTTCCTTGATGAGTTTAAAGAGCAATGGCAATAGTTCTTCTTTAAATGTCTTGTAGAATTCATCAGTGAAGCCATCAGAACTTGGGCTTTTCTTTGTTGGTAAGTTTTTTTATTACATTTTCAATTTCACTCATTGTTATTGGGGTGTTTAGAATTTCTATATCTTCTTCATTTAACTTTGACAATTCGTATATATCTAGGAATCTGTCCATTTCTTCTGTGTTTTCCATTTTATTAGAGTACAGGTTCTCAAAGTAGGTATTGATGATTCTCTGAATTTCTGCTGGATTTGTTGTGGCTTCACCTTTTTCATTCTTAATTGCATGGATTTGAGCCTTTCTTTCCTTTTTTGATAAGGTTGTCTAAAGGTTTATCAATTTTATTTATTCTTTCAAAAAACCAACTCTTTGATTCATCAATTTTTTTTTGTATCATTCTCTTAGTCTCCATTGCATTGATTTCTGCTCTGATCTTTATAATTTCCTTTCTTGTATGAGCTTTGAGTTTGTTATGCTCTTCTTTTTCTGGGAGCTTGAGGTTCTGCATTAGGTTATTTAACTGAGTTTTCTCTGTTGTCCTAATATGGGCATTCACTGCTATGAATTTCCCTCATAGAACCGCTTTCTTTCTTTCTTCTTCTTCTTTTTTTTTTTTTGGTACCAGGGATCGAACTCGGGTCCTTGCGTTTGCAAGGCAGGCGCTAGAACCACTGGGCTAAATCTCTGGCCCTAGAACTGCTTTCATTGTGTCCCACAGATTTCTGTATGTTGTACTGGCATTATCATTTACTTGTAGAAACTGTCTAATTTCTTCTTTAATTTCCTCTGTGATCCATTGGTTGTTCAGGAGGGTGTTGTTCAATTTCCATGTATTTGTGGGAGTTTTGTGGTTTCTTATGTTATTGATCTCCAATTGTATTGCACTATGGTCTGATAATATACAGGGGATAATTTTGATTCTTTTACATTTACTTATATGTCCTATGAGCTAGCTAGCATGTGATCTATTTTGGAGAATGACACCTGTGCAGCTGAAAAGAATGTGTATTCTGATTTTGTGGGGTGGAATACTCTGTAAACATCTATTAAGTCCATTTGTTCAATAGCTTGGTTCAGTTCTAGAATTTCATTGTTAATTTTTTTTCTAGTTGATCTGTCTATTTGTGATAGAGGGGTGTTGAGGTCCCCCACTACAATTGTATTAGTGCTTATTTGTTTTTTCATGTCCATTAATATTTGTTTTGTGTAGTTGGGGGCATTTGTATTTGGTGCATATATATTTAGGATTCTCATGTCTTCTTCTCGGATTGTTCCTTTCACAAGGATGTAGTGACCATCTTTGTCTCTCTCTTAATTAGTTTTGGTTTGAAATCTACTTTGTCTGCAAATAAGATTGCTATGCCTGCTTTTTTCTGGGTTCCTGTCGTGTGCAGAACTGTTTTCCATCCTTTTACTTTCAGTCTATGGATTGCCTTTTGAGTTAGGTGTGTTTCTTGTATACAGCATATTGCTGGGTTTTGCTTCCTAATCCATTCTGCCAGCCTATTTCTTTTGATTGGTGAATTGAGGCCATTAACATTGATAGTTATAATTGACAGATATTGACTCATCCTTGTCATGATGTTTTACTGTTGTTGGCTCTTTTATTTCTTATTTTCCCCCCTTTCACTTTAGTGTCTTACCTTGTGTGGTGCCTTCTCTCTGCTGGGCCTCATGGAATTGTGACTTTCATTGTCTTTTTGTAGGATATTGCTTAAAATTGTTTGGAGTGCTGGTTTGGTGCTCATGAAGTTTCTCAAGTGTTCTTTGTCGTGAAAGTATCTAATTTCCCCATCGATTTTGAAAGATAATTGTGCCAGATACAACAGTCTAGGTTGGAAGTTATTTTCTTTTAGGGCTTGAAATACTTCACTCCAGGCTTTCCTTGATTTGAGGGCTTGTATTGAGAAATCTTCCATGATTCTGATGGGCTTTCCTTTGTAGGTGATTTGTTTCTTTTCTCTAACTGCTTGTAGGATTTTGTTCTTCTGTTGGGTTTCTGGGATCTTGACTATTATATGTCTAGGTGTAGATTTTTTTTGGTCATGGCTAGTTGGAGTTCTATATGCCTCACTTATCTGTATGTCCAATTCTCCACCTCTGTCTGGGAAGTTTTCTACTATTACTTCCGTGAACAGTTTTTTAATGTCAATTATACTTTCTCCTGTTTTTTCGTGGACTCCTATCAGTCTTATGTTATTCTTCTTTGCATCATCTAGCAGCTGTTGGATTGATTTCTCATGGCCCCTTACTATTTTGAAGAGATCTCTGTTTTCATAGTCCTTAACTGCAATCCTGTCTTCTATATCTGATATCCTGTCTTCAGATTCTGTTAGTCTGCTCTGCATGCTTTCAATGGGGTTTTTAATGTCTTGAATATCTGTTTGAATCTGTTTCGTGGATTCCATTTCTTTCTTATGTTGGGAGATCATGTTTTCCATTTCTTTCTTATGCTGGGCATTCATGGCTTCCAGCATGTTTCTGATCTCATCTATTTTCTTATCTGTTTCTGCTCTAGAGCTTCTAATCAGGTCTTTCATTCTTCTCACCATGTCTGTATTTATCTGGGAGATTATTTCTGCTTTGTATTTTTCTAGAGCCTCATACATCTGCTTTGTTACTTCCTACGCTATCAGTTCAGGGTGTCCAAGTGGTTGCTTGTCAGACTTTTCCACCTCATTTCCCCCAGAATTTCCTTTTTGTGGTGTGGAAGCCTACGTTTGTGCCTTGCTTAAGTGTCTTCTCATTTTTGTTGTTGGTACTGCCCTTGGTTTAATTCCTGGGTTGATATTTCAAAATTGCTTAATGTAGGTATCTTTATTGCTTGTGTTTAGAACCCTTGTGGAACGATTGTTTTTCAGAGGTGTCTTCTAGATATAACTTGTGTTTGGCTATTTTATTTTCCTTATACCAGGAAGGAAAACTAATTAAATCAATCACAACATGTTAGCCCAAAAGACATAGTCAGCAATACCATAGCATCAAGCATAGCTTAGAAAATGACAATTTGTGGTAGTTGTTAGTCTATCAATTTTAACTATGTGTTTTAAATTAAAACTGAGGACCAACCTAACATAAGTTTATAATGAATACGCTCTTCAATATAGCATCTTTCCCCTTCAGGTGGGGAGTTGAAAGGAGTTGGGGAGGGAAGGACATGTAGAAAGAACAGGTAAGATTAGCAGTGAGGCCCAAAGACACAGAAAGATCACACAAACTCTAAGAAGTTGTTAAAGGCAAGAGAAAATGGCAGAATGAAAGAACAAAGATGTGAATAGAATCACCTAACAGCAACAGGGAGGCTAGATACCAAATTTACTTTCCTTTAAACCTAATGATCATCAAGAGAAGGAAAAAGAGAAGAAAACAGTAAGAGAGAAATCCAAATTCAGTGCAGAAAGGAACAAATGAGGAGATGAGGAGCAATATGGGACAGCGAGAGAATGAGTGAGAGAGAGGGAAAAAAATATAAAAGAAAGAAAAGAAAGAAAAGTAAAACTTTGAAGAGCAGAGAGAAAGTAAAAATTAAGAACTGAAAATAGGAGAAAATTTTTTTTTTCTTTTTTGCAAATAGCCCTAGAAATTATGGGCCTCCTTCAGGGTATGTCTCTGCTGTTACAATAGGCAACGTAGGAATCCCTGTGCATATACGAGTCAATCAGTCTCAGCAAGCCAGCAGCAGACCAAATACAGTGGTCTGATGGGCCTTTATTGTGGAGATTCTCTTTACTTTTCCACTGAGCTTCAGTTTTCATCGAGGAGCCTGAGAAGCCCTCTTTCTGTTACTAACTTCTGCTCTATCTTGTGGCGGTCAGGACAAGGGTCTTTGTAATCTCCTGCGCCTCTGTAGTGTAGGACCAGGTAGCAGAAGAGCCAGAAGGCCAGAGGTGCACGGTGTGTGTGTGGGGGATTGGGCCTTGAAAGGTGCCCACGCGGCTAAGAAGACCTCACTGTGGCGTGGGCGGGGTCCGGGACGACCACGTAGCTTCAAGCTGCTCCTCTCACCTAGCCGGTTCAGCTTAGAGCAGATGTGTATTTCTTGTGCTCCTTTTTTCTTAATCTCTCACACTGACCAGCATTGTAAGAGTAAAAAGGAAAAATATTCTTTTCTTTTGATGATATAAAAGATTGGTTTCCAAATGTTTTACTCTTTGTCAACATTCTGGAAGGAAATATCAAATAACACGAGATAGGATATACCTTACTATTTAACAGGTGATATAGGTTGTTTAATTTAGAAAACAGAAAGTTCACTGAAGGTCTGGATACTTGGAAAGACATTTTTCTCTAGAATTTCCCCCCCTCTTTGCCACCTGCTGGATAAGATGCTCACTCTCTGGCTTCCAGTGACATGTTGGGCACATTTCATCCATTCACTTGCCACATTTTATTGTAACTATAACTCTTGTTACTGAGTGACCTGGTTTATAGTTGTTACCCCAGCATCATTACTGATAATTCCTCTTTGTAATCTCAAAATATCCCTGAAGAGATAATAAATATAATTATAATATAAGCAGAGGCCCAAATAGCCCAGGTTTCCTATGTTGCTGAACTCAAATAAGTGCAATCTGGTAACCAAAAGTAAGTAAGACTATTTCATGTGGCTCAAGAAGCACATTAAAGGTGGCTTAATTTCTGAGCTCCAATAGCAGCCTCCAGAAGTTTGTTCTTCAAGTGCCCCTGAGAGCTGTGGCTACTGAAAAAACTTTCAAATATAACACCCATCACTTCCCTGACCCCTTCCCACATCCTTGTTTTGTCTCATTTGCTTCTTTTAACTCTTCGTTGTCAATTGGCTCCTCTTTCCTCTATTCATTCTTGTGCATCTGCTTTACAAACCAGCCTGGCTTTGGAGGGTAAGGAAAGAAGAGTATTTGGTGGCCAGATAAAGTTATTCTGAAGGAGTTGGGAATGGGATGAGGAAAGGCTGAGAAGTCTCAGTGGGGACTGAATCTCGTCTGTGTCACGAATTAGCTGGGAGGAGGGCTGGGAGTGTGCATCTCAGTGTGCGGCCCAGCACTTCGCACAAAGAGGTACCCAACAATGTGAGTGAAAAGAAACGAATGAAGGAATATTTTGACCTGGCTTTCAAGAAAGAATAAGATTTGGGCGTGTTAGAGGGAGTTGGTGGGCATCTGGGGAAAGGAGGATCAAAGCCTGAAAGAGGATTGTACAGTGGAGAGGCAAGGTAGATTTGTGAAGTAGAGAGAAACTGAGGGAAGTGATATTTTAGGTGGAGTAAGTTGCCAACTTTGTTTGGGGTAGTTAGAATACTTGATACATTGGGTAGCATTGTGATGGATAATGAAACACATAGCAGTTAGGAGGAACTCCATAAATGGTGGCTAACACATCACTACCATGAGGACTGCTGCTACCACCACCACTACCACCATCATGGTCATCACCACTGTCGCCACCACCATCATCACCACCATCATTAACATCACCACCACTGTCATCCCCATCATTACCATTATAACCACAAGCATCATTATCACCATTGTTACCACCATCATGGTCATCACCATCATCATCATTCCCACCATGATTAGCACCACCAGCATCATGACTATCATCATCCTCAGTATAATCATCATTTTCATTATTGAGGAAGTCCTGAGACAGACATAAAGTGGTGGGTTGCTTAAGGGAGGTACTGTGGATGGAAACTGAGAAGCTTCTCTGGGAACAAAGTAAATATTAGAAGGGCTTTGTGGTAGAAGATAGAGGAGACATCTTCTACAGCGCTCCCTTGGGAAGTTAGGATGAGATTGGGAATCACAAAGGAGCTCATTTCAACTCAGCATCAATAAACTTTCTCATAATCAAAATTTCTAACCATGAAACATATTATCTCATGAGGAAGTGAGCTCCCCTATATGGGAAAGTCAAACAGAATCTGGATGATCACCTGCCAGGGGTGTTAGAGATGCTTAAAGAAACACATAGAAGAGCACAGTACAATTTTTCCTTTGGATCCCTTCTAGCAGAGTGAATCGAGGACCTATAGACCTTCTGGACAGGGGCTAAGTTGGTAGTGGTTGAAATAGTAAAAATGTTCATGGTCTATACCAGTGGTTCTCAATTGAGAGTGTTTTGGTATCCCAGGGAATGTCTGAAGACATTTTTCATTGTTACAACTTGGGGAGGGTGCTATTGATCTGCAGTGGGTAGGAGCCAAGGATGTGTTAAATGTCTTACACTACAATCTCCATTGTTGGTGGGAGTGCAGACTGGTGCAACCTCTGTGGAAATCAGTATGGAGATAACCTCAAAGAACTAGGGCTGGAGGTCCCATTTGACTCAGCTATTCCCCTGCTGGTTATTTTTCCAAAAGAATTAAAAGAATCGTACCACAGTGATATATGTTCAACCATGTTATAGCGGCACAGTTTGTAATACCTAAAGCTTGGAAACAGCCCAAGTGCCCGTCAACTGGAAACTGGATAAAGAAGATGTGTTTTTATTTTTAATAAAATGGAGTACTACTTAGCCATAAAGAATGAGAAACTAGAAACATTTATAGCTATAAATGGATGCATATTGAAGCCATACTCTTAAGTGAAATAAATAGAACACACGTGTAAATACCAAAATAATTTCTCTACTATGAGAAACTGAAAGTGTAAATAAGGATTAAAATGATTAAAATGAATAATTGATAATTTGAAATATTAAAAGGTCCAAAGGTGTAGGGTTGGTGGGAGGGTAAGGGGAAAGGAAAGAAGGGAAAGGAAAAATTATGAGAAAAGAAAACAAATGGAAATGAAATCTATGTAAATAGGGAAGGATGGAGGGAGTGAAGGGCACACAGGTAATGGGGAAAAAAATAGGAACCAAGATCCATCATGTACGGGTACAAGCACCCAATGATAAATGTAAATGTATTGTATACCTAAAATGTACCAATAAAATAATTTTTTTAAAAAACATTTTCCTAAGCAGTGAGCCAGAAATCCTGCCAAATATGCCCTTTGCAATGTAGTTTCACACACATCTTAAAAATTCTTCTTCTTTCTTCAAAGCTTCTTTGAAGTCAGTAAAACTGGGGAAGAAATACAGTAAGTGATAAGGACAAACTTGCTTTTCAAGCTTGTTCAAAACCCAATTCTGTTTGCCCCCAGCAGGTGCTGTTGAATGAGGTCTTATATTCATCCCACTTCCAGGAGGGTAACAGACTTCTTGATGGCTGAGGATGGATGAAGAGGATTCATTTCATGAATTTTTCTTGGTAACCTGGTTGATTTCCTCATTTTGGATGGGACTTATGAATAGTCAGGGCACATACATGTCCAGGTTTGCCTAAGACAGTCACGATTGTGACATATTGTGTTTAAGTGATTGATAATAGTACCTTTTATAAAACATAAAAATGTCTTGGTTTAGACAATAGATCAGATGGCCATGTTGCTCTAAGTCAGAACCTAGGTATCTTGATGACACTGTCACACCATTTTAAAGAATATTTATGAGGTCACGGTGAAAGGATCACTTGAGCCCAGGAGTTCAAGACCACCTTGGGCAACATAGCAAGACCCTGTCTCAAAAAAAAATTCATTACCTAAGAGGTGTCAGTTTACCAAGAAATCCTGACTAGTTGCTAATTTGGTTGATCTCTGTACCATAATCATGAAATCATGTTGAATAACACATCCACAATAGAGAACTTCTGTCCTTTGGGTCATGTATTGGCCCATTTCTTCTTAATATACAAAAGCCACATTTCTGACTTTCTTAGGTAGACTCTGGTGATTGATCTGTGGCTACAGATAAAAGTAAATAATTTGTTGATCTTATTCTGGTCCATCATTCAACCCAGTCAGATTTTTGCAAGATACATATTATATACAAAGCTAATCATTCATGCAAATGCTTCCAAAATCATGACCATTTCTACATTAATTTTTCATCTCATTTTGTCTTTTCTATCCACCTTTCACCTTCGTTTCCTAATCCACTGCCCTTTCTTCAACTTTGACTCCCAAAGAGATGTTTTTGCGGCACATTTTCATTGGTTTTCTGAAGGACATAAAAGCAACAGATATTATTAGGTGAATCCATATTTTACAAATACAGTATATAGTATACAGTGTCTCATCACTGAATACATTTATGAAGCTTTCTGGTCATGAACACCACAAACCATCTTATATTTGTCTAGAGGATGGTTTTCCCCTGCATTGTATTGTTCTATGTTGTACTTTTCTCAGCTCTTTGGGGGAGCTGTTTATTCAGCAGGTGCTATATATAGTAAATTGCCATATGCATTTATGTTCCTATATAAATAATGAACAATCCTGTATTCTCAGGCACTTTGATAGCCGCAGTGACAATTTATAGCCCTTATTTTAGAGGAAAAATGTACACAAGAATTTACCTTGTTTCAGCAGATAAGACATATCAGGTTGGCACATGACCTCGTTTTTCTTCTTCTTTGAAATTGTAGTGTAGCAGTTCATGACATTGCTTGTAAAAATATGCCAGTTGCTTAGAATGCAAAAAAAAACCAAAAACCAACCCACACAATATTCACTACGCTCAGTCCTAAAAATCATTCCAATTTCTTTTCACCAGTTAACATCCCAAATGTGGGATTTATAGATTAAACAATTAGGAGATTCTTTTCCATTTTTTCTTTCTGCTCTCCAAGCTTAATATGCAACAGCACACGTGCAGTCAAGCATATGCCTGGATGTCAGTCATAAGTTAGAAAATAGGACCTATCACCTACCAGGTGAGTGACCCTAAGGTTAACCGGTCTTTCTGGGACTCATTTGCCTCATATGATTTACGGGGGTAATAGAGTTTGTTTAATAAGGCTATTGGGACAATAAAATGAGATAGTGTATTTACATTTCTAGCACCTGAAATACAGTAATCCAAAATGAGGCAGCAATCTTCCTTTGTAGGTATTTCCATATCTCTATCATAGCACATCTCCTAACTCCCAGACATCTGTTCAGGTGTCTGTCCTCATCACTAGATCATGAGCAACTTAGCGGCAGATGCAAGGTGTATTTATCTAAGTAGCTCCACAGTTGAGCTCAGCAAATATTAGGCACCCAATACATATTTTCTGAATCAATAAACCAATGGATAAACTTGGCAGTTTCCAAGGGCGGCAATTTATTGTCACTTCCTCTCCCTACATTTAAAAAGTGGCCTCGAAAAGATCCAAAATAGGAAGTGCTCAAGGCCTCCCACTGGCTTGAGTACAAATGCTTGATTTGGCTTTGGGGATAAGTGTCTCTCTATTCCTGCAGGACCAGAGGTGGTCTACAGCTGTGGAGAAGACGCTGTTGGTGCTCCTCACCTCACTATTACAGAATGGTGGCTCCAGCTGCTGTCAGTGTTGGCTAACTAGATGCTCATAGCCACAGATTTCCAGAGATTCCCCCCGCCCCATTAACAGGCGCTTCTTGTCTGCAGGCTTTGGGAGATTGTATCCCCTCTCTGCCAGGTAATCTGCCCATGACAAGTAGCCAGTGGTTAACTGATACATGAGTACCAAAGCCTAACTCCTTTGAGACCATGGTGGCACTTAAACCAAATCTCTTGGCTACTAGTGTGGACCTGGTCCATTACAAGGTGTCAATAATGGGGCCGTGTAACTTAGTACACAATCAACACACAAAGAGGGCACAAGCAGGCTTTTCTACAGGCCGAGTGAGGGCCGAGTGAGTCTTCAGACCCTTTGCCACCTTTGGCAGTTTTCCCACCTTTTTTGTACTTTGTTCACATTTGGAAAATACAGGTCATATTTTAGTATTTGAGACTTGAAGGTTATAGGATTTATCTGGATTTAACACTTTATAGCCAAGGATCAAGATGAGTTTCTTATGAATGTTTAATAATTCTTGACATTTGACTAAGGAAGAGAATAGTAACAAAATGTAATCTTAAAAACATAAGGCCAGGTGCCAGGATGTTCTAACTGTATTTCAGATAGAAATAGAGGTTAACTTACTTGTGGTGAACTGTTTTCCAGAATGACTGGCATATAATGTTCTTACAAGACAGGAAGAGAGATGGCAGAATCAATCTTTTGAAGACTTATCTTCAAGTTGATCAAACTAGGCTAAATGTATTCTCCCCACCACCTACATCAAAATTTTGCAAAGCTTCAAGTTGGAAACTATGAATATCAGAGATACGTAACAAAACATTTTCTAGTAGTAGAGATTGTTCACTGTTATAGAGTGCTATAACAAGGAGTTTGGACTGAATTCATGACCTGAGTTTCCAGAAACAGATCTTGTTACCACACCCAGCATTTCCACCAAGATTGTGTCTCTATGGTGCTGGGAATTGATATCAAAGACGACTTATTCTAATTCTTCCACTTTATTCCTCTGATGGGGAAACCAAGGACTGGAAGATGGAATGGACTAAAACACACATTTTAAAAAATGTGTGAGCATCCCCTTTTACCATGTCCTTGAACCATGTGGTTTTTGCTGAAATCATCCAGTATGGCCAGAATATGGAGGGGCTCAGTGTAGGGAGGAGATGGGTGAAAGGTGCTTTCTGTCGTCTTGTTCAAGGGGACAAATCGCTCTGTATTCCTATGGCCCTAGAGATGAGAAGGAAGCTCATGGTGACTTGATCCACTAGACAAACTAGTACCCTCACCTGTACCCCATAATTTGAGCTGGTTCTAAGTATTCTGGGATCACCTACACTAATCCTGGTGCTGGTAGGAGTCCATCCAATCAGCCAAAGCTGAAAGTAGCGTGGGATACAGTTGTACTCTGGTGAACACCTGTGTAGTGGAAGGTGTTGATGGTAGATTTTTCTCTTCCTTTTAGTCCAAGGGGAGGCTTGATGTATTTTAGAGGTAAGAGAATGTGGAGATGGTTCAGAGTTTAGGTTTTTATTGGTCCATCCATGTGAAGAATGGATATATTAGTGTGATTGAAGAGACTATTTGGAAGATGTGGGGCTGAAGCTGGCTGGGATTCATTGGACCCTGGAGAGGATCCAGAGCACAGCTGGGGGCTGGACTTGTGCTACCTGGTGCCGCAGTGGCCATGACTGAGAAGCCACCTCTGACCTGCTCACTTCCAGCCCACATCACCAACCAAAATCTTCTGAGACCTTTAGGCTCCATTAAGACAGAGCTGATCCAGGCAAGGGAGTGAAAAATAAGGCAGATAAAATTGAAGTCTGAGATGGTTCTAAATTCGGAGATCCTTCATTTGTGGGCTCTGCTGATGGGAGTCCATGAAGCAGTAGAACTGAACTCACCACAGAGGAATAATTTCAGTACAAGACAAACTCGTCTATCCAAGGACAGAGTCGAGGTAACCAGTGAATAAATAACCCCAAAGTCTCCTACCATCACCACTTAAATTATTTCTTAAAAAACACAAACACAGAACTAAAACACAAAACAATATATTATCCCTGCACCCTGTGCCATTCTCTCTCAGGAATTACAAGCAGCTGGAGGAAGTAGCAAATAGATTGCAATTGTAACAAAACAATTGCCTATAACGTTTTCAGGAGGAATGGACAATGATACACCTGTGAGAAAACATATCTAACACTTGACGTTTACCTCATGAACTTAATTTTAGTATTAGCAGGCAGAGATTTGAAAAATGACTGTGCTCATCCTAAACTCTGGAGTCACATTACTTAATTACTTATGGTAATTACCAATCAGGATGATGATTGACATCACTGTAGGTATTCAGACAGGTGGTAAATGGCCTCAGATTGGAGAATGACATTCATAGTGTCTTTCTTTCCCACCATACCTGCAGGGAGCTGATTCTTCACCAGATTCCTGACAAAGGTCAGGGCAAGGACATGGTCTGCCTATTTCTTGCAAGTTATATACCGTGTCTTCTGTTTGAGGACGTTTGAATTCAATCTTGCAGTGTTGCAGTGTTGGTATTATAACTGTGTTCTGATTATGGGAAAGGACCTGGGGACTTTTGGCTTTGCTGAGCTCAGCTATGGAATGGGTACTAAGGCTGAGATGCCAGCTGTCTGGCTCTGGTCTCTGCTCGTCAGATCAGCTATAGTTCTCAACTTTTCTCTCTCTTCTGCTTCTGGCCACATGATGTTGACATTCACATGTACCGCATATTGCCATGTATATTTCTGAATTTTTATGAACCCCCACAAAATTTTGTAGAGAAGTAAAGCAAATAAGATCGCAACTTTTACGGTGTTCATAAAATACATTTTATAGGGATGTGAATAATGAATCAGCCTTTTAGTGATCTCAAAACTTGTTCTTTTAGCAAGAAAACATAGCTTCTCCAATTTTGAAAAAATGATTGAACTTTTAAAGAGACTTGATGCTTCTCGACTGTCACTCTTAAGTGCTATTAACATACTAGAAAGTATGTGCTGTTAAGGAATAAACACAAAGTTACTTCATCTTAAAATTGCACCCTGCTGAAGTATCGATTTGTAGTTATTATGAGTAATATTGCCAGTTTCACATGCATATCATTTTGTCTGGCTCAGAGCAGTGCAGCTGTGGCTGTTACTGCAAAGCTGCGGTCCGCGTGGGCCAGGAGCTGCTCTGCATGGTGCGGTGGTCTCAGCTTTTGGATCCTCCTGGAGGAGATGTGGGGGAAGCTCCACAGAGAGGACTGAGGCAGGAAATAGTTTCTAGCAAGCATGTTTCCTGAGGGATAAGCCCCTTATCCTCTGAACAAAGCTTGCTTTTAAAAGCCAGGATAATACACGGGGGAGCATTTTAATTGGTCAGAGCCAGTCCAATTTTTTTGTACTGTATATGTTACCATGAAAATATTTTAATTTTTAAATAAATATATTTCTCTAATTTTCACAATGCATAATACACTCACATAGTTAGAAAATAAAGAATAAAGCAAAGTTTTAGAGTGAAAAATTTTTCCTATTCCCGTGACCATATTCATGTTGTTCCTGTACTCCCCAGCCCACTAGGACAGGTACTGAGTGTTAGTGTCTAACTAATGCATATTTTTCTGGAATTTATCTTTGTGTATAGAAGAAAATACAAATATACATGTCTATTTCTCCTCCTTTTATATCCATAAAATGTAGGAAATTGTACATGTGCACTGCACCTTGTTTTAAAAAAATGTAACAGTACATTTTGAATTCTTTCCATAGGAGCACTTGATAAGATTTACTCCTCTCTTTAAAGCTCTCAAGGGTCTGGACAAAAAAACCTTTCACATTTTAAAATTATAAAAATAATTTCTTATATTTCTGATATTTCAATGGCTTTACTTTTGCACTGATATATTTAATCAGTATGGAAAGCATTTTCACGAGGCTTGAGTCTAGCATTTTTTTTCATGTGCAGAGCCAGTTGTCCCAACAGTATTTATTGAATAATCCATCTTTTTCCCATTTACTTGAAATGTCATGTTATCCATTAATAAATTATTGTAAACATCTATGTTTTAAAATCCCTATTCTATTTCCTTGATTGATTTGTCTGGGCCAGAACAGTACTGTACTATTTTAATTTTTCCAGGATTGTATTTTGTCAGTTGGTGAGGAAAATCTCCTTTGTTTTTAATTATTTTCAAAATGTCTTCATTATTTTCTTATCTTTTATTTTATGGATACTTTATAATTAACTAGTTAAATTGAAAAATCTTTTGCTAAAATGTTGTAGTCACATTAAATTCACAGATAAACTTGTAGATAGATGACATCTTCTAATGTTTGCCTTCCATTTGGAGCATATAATGTCTCTTCACTGATAAAACTCTTCTAGTCTTCTATGCCCTTCAGTCAAATTTTATAATTCCTTTATTCTTCTCACAGGTTTTTTCCATTTCTTAAGTTAATATCTAGTTATTTCATGTTGATATTAAGAATGATGGCTCCCTCTCTCCTTGTTATATTTCTTAACTGGGTATTTGTTGAATAGTTTGCTGCTGATATTTTAAAATAAATGTATCTATTTTGTTTTAGTTTTATTAGAGCAAAGGAAAACCATATCTAACTAAAACAAACATCCAGCAAACCCTGTGTTACCACCCATCCAGAAGCCCCCACCCAAGCCAATTGCATATCATCTATACCTGCATCTTCCTCACCAACTCTGGCTTATTTTGAAGCCATTCCAGATATTATATTTCAGTATACATTTCTGAAAGACATGGAATCTATCTTTAAAAGCATAACTACTATACCATTATGACCTTTATGTAATAGTTACAACAATGTCTTAAAATCATTCAACACATTCAAGGTTCATATTTTTCCAACTATCTTTTAATAGTTCTTTTGAGTCAGGATATAAATACATTCCATACATTATAATTATTTGATGTTTCACAAATATATTTTAATCTATAGGTTAAGGCCTCTCTGCCTCTAATTTCTAATTTTTTAAAAAAAATTCAGGTGTTTTTTTTCCTCTAATGTCCCTCACAGTCTGATTTTTTTCTGTTTGAAGGCAGTGGTATCATTTCACATGTTTCTGTTTCCTACGTTCCTTCCAATCCTGTCATCGATGTCTGTCTAGTCCTGTTGTTAGTGCAGCTCATTTTCCCAGGGATTTCCAGGAAGAGACTGCAGAGCAATTCCTTGACTTCCTGCTTGCCCATAGGGGCTTCCCGTGCTTGCCATGTTGAGGTCTGTTCGGCTGAGGCTTTTGTTCTCCAGGCCACACACATCCTCCGCCTCCCTGTGCCCGCTTCGTGCTCATTCCACAAGGGTCTGAGGGTGTTTCTCTCTGTCCCTCCTTCTTCCCTTTAAGGTCCTCGGGAATCTCAACTCATCTCATTTTGCTGTAGATGTTATCCATGTTTTAAAAAAATTTATATTCTGTTTCTATAAGGGGATTCAGGAAGATTAAAAAACTCTATAAGCGTCCCTTAACACCTCACCAGAATGTATGATTTAAAATTTTTTTCAGTTAATCCTGGCGGAAAGATCATACTGTCTGGTTTTTATTTATCTAATTTTTTTTTTCCCAAGAGATCCTTCTTGTTTTCTTTCGTCATTTTGCTGACCGTATCTCATTCTCTCAAACTTCTCCAGTCTCACTGAGCGTTCCACCTGGACTATTCCAGAATTTGTTTTAACTCGGTTTTGGTGGGAATTAATTATTTAGATTACTCGGAATCTTTTTTTTTTGTTCTCATCCAAATTTGCTTTTGACCAGAATTGTGGAAAGAATTGAGTTCTTGAAGGAAAGTACCATTTCTTTCTTTCTTTCTTTTTTTTTTTGGTATCTGGGATCAAACTCCGGTCATCGAGCTTGCGAGGCAGGCGCCGGAACCACTGAGCTAAATCCCTGGCCAAAGTACCATTTCGTTTTTTAAAAATTTAATTTTATTGGCACACTTTTGATACACATAATAATCACATTTATCAGAGAGGATTTGTACCTGTATGTAATATGTCTCGATTCTTCTTTTTCCCCATTCCCCTCCCCTCCCTTCAACCCTCTTCCCCTCCTTATTTACAAAAGCATTGTTTCCATTTTTCCTTCTGTTCTCTTTTTTCCTTTTCCCTTCCTTCCCCTCTCTCCCCTCCCT
Organism: Heterocephalus glaber; assembly: GCF_053883595.1. Lineage (NCBI taxonomy): Eukaryota > Metazoa > Chordata > Mammalia > Rodentia > Bathyergidae > Heterocephalus > Heterocephalus glaber. Next base: position 6,275,189 of record NW_028258315.1, read on the forward strand.
TGTTTTCCTTCTCATTTGAACATTTTCTTCCTACTTTCCAATATCTATCATCCGTTTTGGTCCTTATTTGCCCTTTGGGTTTATCACACAAAAGAAATAATGTGATATTTAGACATGCATGTCCAATTTATTTCACTTGAGAGTGTGGTCTCAAGGTGCATCCATTTACCTAAAAATGTCTCAAGTTTATCATTCCTTATGGCAGAGTAGTACTCCATTGTATATAAAAAAACCCCACATTTTCTTTATCCATTCATCCATTGATGGAAATCTGAGCTATTTCCAAAGATTTAGCTATTACAAATTGTGCTTCTATAAACATCATACCCATGTGGTATGATACTTTTAACTCTTTGGGAAGATACCAAGAAGGGGGATAGATGGGTCAAATGGAACATCTAGTTTTAGTTTTTTGAGGAATTTCCATACTGATTTCCATATTGGTTGTACCAATTTACATTCCCACCAACAGTAGAGAATGGTTCCTTTTCTCCCACAGCCCCTGCAGCATTTGTTATTGGTTAATTTCTTGATGATAGCCATTCTTTCTGGAGCTAGATGGTATTCTAGTGTTGTTTTGATTTGCATTTCTCTAATGACCAGTGATGTTGAACATTTTTTCATATTTATTTGCTGTTTGTACTTCTTCATCTGAGAAGTGTATATTGATCTCAGATATTTTATTTCATGTTTGTATTCATAAAATTAATATCTATATCTGTCAGTTTTGGAAGATGATGAATTTCTGCCAATAATTATGTGGACTGCTGGCTGACTTCCTGGCAGGCTTCTCTCTCTTCCATCTGCTCAGCAGCAACAGTAGTCGCTAGAGACATGGTCTGTCTTTTCCTCAGATGGGTGGGCTGTAAGAACAGCTGTGCAGCTAGCTTTCTGTTGAATCACCAGCTAGAGATGTAGCAGATCCCACTGTGCATGGAATGCTAAGTCAGTAGAGCTCAGTGAAACATAGTTGTTCAAGGCATTTATGATGGCTGCTAATGAACAGCTTTGACTCAGTAGTTATTTCTCTACTTTCACCTTCCTACCCAAGACATAATTTAGGCCGAGTGAGAGTAGTTGGTGTGTTAGGGATATCTTTGAATCTCCTTTAAAACATACAGGGGCACACACATGGGAATTTATATTTCAGTATCAAAGGCACACACATCGGAATTTATATTTCGGTATCAAAGACAAGTTATTTTGTTAAAAAGCCCAAGTTCTTTAATAATTAGATGTAACAGTTACCTGTAACACACCACATAATTGATATTGATAGGCAGGGTGTCTCAAAATCACAGCACCTTAGTTGAAAATCAATGATTTTATGTTATGTAATCTGTTGGACATTGCACATTTTATGTTGTGCATCTTAGTGCCAAGAATGCTGTCAATTAAAGAAGCTTTGAGGTTCTTCTGTTGAAGATTAAGTAAAATGTAAGCTACAGTTTTTTTGTTGACTTATTTAACTAAAATAGGTGCTTTACTTTGAGTAAATCATCACATTCTCTTCTCTAGTTGTCCTATGCACATAAAGCTAAACTATGAGAAAACAGCTTCATTCACCTCATTTAATCATTTGTAGGATGAGGATTTTTTTAGGATAGAGATGGTTTAAGTGAATATGTCATCATTAGTGATAATCAGGTTTGCTCATGAAGGAAGGTCTTAGGTAAGGCTACTGGTTATAAAATAATTTCAGTTTTGGCTTATGATCCATATTATTTAGCATATTTAGACACTTTGGCCAAAGTGACATCTAAAAATATCTCAGTGGATGTTCTCAAGGTAAAGCAGGAAATTATGCACAGGCAAAGATAGAGGAGAGGAGTGTGCGTGTGGCCCTCCCAGGTAGCAGACTGATATTCAGTGGTACATATTTTGACCATTATTCTTTCTCTCCTGTTTTTTCAAATTCTCCTTGTCTGGGAAGGCTGATAAAATGAGCACATTTTATTTGCCTTTAAATCAGACAGCACGCCAAGTGTCGTTAAAGATGGCTCTGCTCCTGAATCATTAAAGGCCAGAGAAGGAGCTGCAATGGAATACACTGTTTTTTGACATTCCGTAACATTGCCCTTTGCTGCAGCTGCCAAAAGTGAGCAGCTGCTTCCTAAGTTCCCTGCCACTTCCTAGCTTTGCTGAAAGAGGTCAGCTCTGTTTTCTCATTACTGATCTTTCTACAGGCTGGGCATCTGGATTTGCTGTTCTCTTTTATCCCAATTCAGTATTTTCTTTACCTCATAAATGACACGATGGACAGTATAGGCAACCGATGGCAACAGACATTTTTTATGTGCCCCCTGTGATTTGGCCCCAGAGGTTTAACCCCAGAAATCTAGCTCACCTACCTGAAAATCATGGTAATTTTCCACTGAGATATGACATAGGAGGGCTCTTTTATTATTGGTATACGTTTGTGATCCATGATAGTGACATTCATCTCGGGGAATTGGTACATACGCACATTGCATCTTGATCATTTTTACTCCCACGCCCCAATTTCCTCCCCTCTCTCCCCTACCCCAGGCTCCCTTCTCATCTCTGAGCAGGCACTCCCCAAAAGAAGTACAAATGACCAATGAGTACATGAAAAAATGTTCAGCATCTTTGGCCATTAAAGAAATATAAATCAAAATGGCAACGAGATGGCATCTTCCTCTTGTAAGATTGGCTTTCATCAAGGATGGCAAAAGCAGCAAATGCTGGTGAAGTTGCAGGGGAAAAGGAGCCCTTCTCTGTTGTTGCTGAGGACAACATTATGGAAACCAGTGTGGAGATTCCTCAGTAAAGTCAAAACAGAAATCCCATTTGACCCAGCTATTCCTCTTTTTAAAAATTAGTATTATTTTTTTCTTTTCTTTTTTGTTTTTTTGAGGCAAGGTCTCCCTTTGTAGTTCAGGCTGGCCCTGAACTCACTATGTAGCTCAGGCTGGCCTTGAACTTGTGGCGATCCTCCCACCTCAGCCTCCCGAGTGCTGGGATTACACGTGTGCACCACCACACCCGGCCCAGCTATACGTCTTCTGGGAACCTTCCTGAAAGAGCTAAAGTCATCATAGTACAGTGATATTCCTGTCCTCATGTTCATAGCAGCAAAATTCATAATAGCTAAGATATGGAAGTGGCATAAAAGGTCTCTTAAGGACACAGAGGGGAGAGAGCTGAGGAGACAGAGGTCACCATGTTTCCCTGCTTTGGCAGCTCTCTGACATTTTAAAGAAGGAATGCACTTGCAGATGAATATGTTCTTTTGCCTTTAGTTATAGCAAAATATGGTGCTCCAGAGTGGTTAGAGGATCTTCTCAGAGGGCCTTTCTAGCACCATGCATGGCATCTGTAAGCCTAACTAAGTCAATTTGAGATTGGAAGCTTCCACTGAGATGGCTTGAGTTAAAGGACAGGAATGTAATGCAGTCGGGTGTCAGATGTCTTCGTAAACCAGGCTGGGGTCTGCTTGGGCTATGGCACCTTCAGGTCTGGTTCCTGGACCACTGTGGGGAGAGAGGCTTCTTCTGGAATAGATGTGAGTGAGCCACAGCCACAGGAGGGCCCAGAAATAGACTCAAGTATGCAGTATGGATCTGTACCATTTCTGGGAAGGGCTCCACTCTCCCAAATGTTTTCTTGCCATTGCTTATTGTTTCGAATTCTACTAGCAGAGAGTCCTTCTTTCAGTTCAGGCTAACACTTCCTGAGCTGTGACAAGTTACAATCAAATGAATGGGTCAGAGTTTCCTCCTGCGGGGATGTTTCTGTGGCAAGGGGATTAGGGAATAGGATTGAGAAGGACTTGATCTGGTGGAGGAGGGCAATGGAGCTGGGGGAGGGGATGGTGAAGAGAAAGAATAAAGGGCACCGAGAAATGGGCAAAGTGCACAGAATATGTGCAAGTATAACATCAAAGATAACCCCTGTGTTACCAGTTTGCTTTTGAGTAGCCCTGGTGAGGATGCAAGATAAGGCTTTTCTCAAATGATTATATAAGATATTGTGGTATTTTGTCACCACATATGGTTCTAAAAGACACTGGGTACAGAGAGACAGAATCACAAATCTCAGATATTCTGGAGCAGTTGAACATCTTAATTTTTCTGACTTGATACCTCTGTTACCGTTGAAATACTCCAGAAACATTGACATCTTAGATTCTGATTATGTTCTAGATCCTTGGGACTCAGGATATGGGCTGGGGACCTGCAACATCAGGGTTACCTAGATGCTTGTTGGACATACAGCAGGACCCACCCAGAGTTACTCGATGCAAATGAACAAATCTCCGGTTTGCAAACCATGGTTCTAGACCACTTCTTATAATTGGCTGCACAAAGAGTGTTTGTCAGAGTGGAACAAAGTGACTTTTGTGGAGAAATCCAATGGAGGCTGCATTTTCTCATTACTGGAGCAGAACTCCCTGGCATAGCCCTGAGTGGGACCAGGCTAATGTTCATTTAGTGTGCATCTGGCCTCACTGGTAAAAAGGATTAAGAGCTTCGAAAGAGAAACAATATCACAATATGTCTGCTACTGAGACTCTTTAGTTCTTGAATAAAGATATTTCATTCTAAGCCCTGGAGCAATACCAAACACTTGTTTAATTTGTGATTTTCTTCATGAGCAGAAAAACGACAAAGCCCATGAGGCAGCTGGAAGGTCACACCCGCTTTCCCAGCCCCAGGATGATGTACAGAGCCCTTCAGTTCTCCAGCCAGTGGATCAGAGCCAGGGACTGATCCATCCCTCTTACTGGCGCCTTAAATTAATTTAGGAGTCAGACTCTTGGGATGATAGCGATGTTAGGTGAGGGCCATTAGATCCCCAAGACAATATGTAATGTGGAGATCTGATTTCAAACAAAAGCCAGATATGTTTTGAAAGCATTCGAGGTATTATGTGTACTTAAGAATCACACACTGTGTGTACAATCATTTAGGAAATCAACCCTCCCTATTGTTTACTACTGAAGAATTGAGACAAATAAGGATGGTTGAAGTCAGACACAACGTAGTCGGTACCATCACCTGTATATTGAAAGATGCCATCCTTCTTTTTAAGAAATTAGTTAATTTTTTTATCAAGAATATGACTAGATCTGGGGCTTTAGCAGCAGAGGGGCTCTCCTGGTGTGCACGAAGCTCTAGGCTCAGTCTTCTGCACTGCAAAAGAAACACCAGGAGAGCTTGAAACCCAGTCATCAAATGGCCACTTCCTTTTTCCTAAAGACTATTCAAGCTGTTTTAGAGGACACAGGCACAGAACCCTGGGATAGGACCTGAAATGCCCTTGAAAGTTGGGAGGAACAAAAAGTCTCCCAGGAGGAAAGGAGAGACAGAACAGATGAGAAGTGACTGTTGCTGTCACCAGTCACAGGATGGACCCGAAATGCCCCAGTTACAAAGTATCCTTAAGCTCCAGTAGCACGGGGGAGGTTCAGACTATTCCACTAAGAGTCCTGATGACAACCAATCAGACTTCTGCATCTATCCCATTACCCAGAAGCCTAGATTCCTCCCTACTGATTGAGGAGACAGATTTGAATGTCTCTTCTGTCGCCTTGTTTGCCTACAATAAAGCTTTTTCTTTTACAAAACTCAGTGCCATTGTATTTGCTTCTATGGATTTTGGGCTGGGAGCTCAGTATGAAATTTTCTTAGAAAAGAAAATCTATACATCAAAGTATCCAGGTTTTGTCATGAAATATTTGCACTTATGATATTTAGCTATTAAAGTGGGTGAGATCTATAAGATGAAGACATTTTCACCAAGAGGAGGAAGACAAGAGCCCAGGGTCTTCATTACCTAGTGTTGATATCCTATGGCTAGAGGGGTCATTTGTTTGCCCCAGACAGCCGAGGCTTATGGCTCCTGTCTTGGAATAATTACTGTTAGCGCCGCCTCCTCCTCTCTGTCTCTTCCCTACATGATTTGGACTAAATCATTTGATTTATAAAATTGCCAACTTTGCAGGTTATAAAAAGTCATGAAACATGACTACTGATGGTACATAAGATGGTGAACATGTGACCTTGTCTACCATTCCAGTCCAATTTCCAACATTTGCCAATGTACTCTGATTCCATCTCCACTGAGCTACTGGGTTCCCAGAACACGATATGTTGTTTGACTTTTCTGTGGGTTTGCAGGGGCTGTTCTTTCTGCAGAAGGGATTTATTTTCTCCACAATCTGCACAGTCAACTCCCCTCTCCCCAGACTCCTCTCATACCTGCCCTTGTTGAATCCTCAGGTAGAAACTTCCATTCTTTGGTCTTCATAGCTCTTGGATGCTCTGTTGAATGTATGTGGTGTCTGTCATCAATCCTGGAATGTGACACACTGTGGACAGTCAATGCAAGTGTGTGCAAAGGAGGAAGAGAGGAAGGAAAAAGAGAAGAATAGAGAGAAGGAAGGAAACAAGAGAAAAAGAATAGAACAGGTATTTTCACTGTAGAGTCAATAGCTGCTAAAAGGAAAACTGGATTTGGGGAGCAACTTTTGTATGAGATTCTGAGGTTGCTCTCTAGTTCTATGTCCGTATTTATTTTCCTCTTGTCTTGTTTTCATTGCTTGTAATAAAGCCTCAAGGAAAAACTAAAATATCTCATGCACTTTTGGAGACAGCATAGGTGGGTAAGAGCAATGAGGTTGTTTATTCTTCAATGCTGCAGGGAGAAGATTCTGGTCAGAAAGCAGAGGTGAAGGTAATTTTAAGAAAGGAGCAGAATATTTGTTTCCTGGAGCTGATGGGTAAAATTAAAAAAAATATGGCAAGAAGTCTGCCTGGGACCATGAACTGTCTCAGGAGTGTCCATACTGGTGGAAAGTCCTGCAAACCATCATCTCGTTGAATTTCAAAGTCGTAGCTACATTTATTATAATACTATTTGCGTGAGGACAGAGTCAGTACAAAGGAGTTTTTATTCCATGAGGATCTCATTAAAAGATGGATGCTCATAAAAAGAAGGCTTGAAGATGTCAGTGCATTTGGCTAAATATATGTTTCTTCACTTCCTCACACAGTGTTTCTTAGGTATTGTCCAGAGACAAGCTGCACCGGGGTCACCCGAGTGGCTCCTTAGGATGCAGATTCCTGGGCCCTTTCCCAGAACACTAGAGTTCTGATTTTCTACCACCCACATGACATTCCTACAGTCACTGCAGTGGGAGAGCCAGCGGTGAGGTAGGGCTTTGTGGCCTTTCCTCACTGTCTTCTACTTGCACAGGACTGAACTTTGTAGTGGAGTCGACACTCACAGGATAATTGAACTGTGGAGCCACAGTACCCACAAACCTGGGCAGAGCAGTGACCTTTACCCCCAGCCATGCTTCCTCTGCCAGAAATGAGCCCCAAGGCTCTCTGTTCCTGACAAGGATGACTTCGAGAGTCTACAGTCTAGAAAACTGCAGCAGAGGTTGGAATGATGCAACAGTCAGCCTGAAACCTTCTCTTTGAATTTCCTGCACTAGGGAAACAGGCATCCAATTTCCTATCTAGCTTCCTTTATCTGTGTGGTGAACTTCCACAGCAAGCTCTCTCCAGCTGCGGAAGGTTAACTGAGTGGATCTTTGCACCTAGTGGCCAAGAGATGAAATGCAAATGAAGAAAAAGGGAAGACAAAGTTTCTCAGGCACTGGAAATGCTGACATTTTCAGTGTTGTAGTAGGGAAGACTCTTCCGCAGCAATGGGGACCCCGGAACTTTCCAGCTATCCAGTTGTCCGTCAATATTGGATGTGCATTAAGTTGTAGGATATGGAGTTTTAGGAAATGATTCCTATTTTCAAATTGACTTTTCTGTCATATTAAAATTAATGTTTGATACCACAGGATACCTACATCCATAACTACTTCAAAATTTTAAGAATCCACATAAGAGCTTTTATTACCAGTTTCTTTGGGAGCAGATGTATATCTCCATAGAGTCATTGCATTACTTAGGACAAATTATTCAGGATGATGATTTCTGCATTATGTAAATCATCTCTGTAATATTGCTTTAAGAGCAGCACTTCGCAACTTGCATAATATTTTGAATTGTCCAAACTTTTTGAACATAGGTATTGTCTGGTTTTAAGAATCACATCAGATTAGTTCAATAGAAACACATTAAAAGAAGTTTTTTTTTTTTTTCTGAGTGGTAATTGCAGAGCCTGGATTATTGCTTACATGGCTCAAATCAATCAATCAGCCAGAAATCCCTGTACTTTCTGTTGTGCAGGGTCCTCTAAAGACAGAGAGCAATACAAGTGCTTTAGGGAGGAACTCTGAAGAACTCTTTTGAACATGAATAATTGGAAAACAAGGCATAGTGAACAAGCAGCATCAAGAGCAATTATTGCACAAGGGTGTTTTGATTATTACTATTACGAACCAGAGAAGAGTCAGCTGGCACCAAGCATCTCCTGAGACTATGCCTTGTGTTCTGCCCTTGAAGGAAAGTTGAATTAACTATTTCAAGTAAGAGGTTAATCTCATTCAACGAGATCCAGTAGAGGGCACTGTACATCTGTCCTTATATGTATATTTATCTATGTATTATATACCACTAAATATGTCCTATATCATATATTACTATAATGCAGAATAGTACATTTGTACGTTTAACATTCTTTTGAAAATTTGCCTTTCTCCTTTCCAAAGGATGGCTAATTGTTTATGTGTGAAAACAGGGCAATTGCAGAAGAAAAATACACGGTAATGCTTTTACATGAGAGTCAAGTAGGTATTTTTGAACTTTTACCCATACACACCCGCACACGTGTGAAATGAGAAAAGGAAGGACTTAAAAAACAAAAACAAACAACAACATACTCTTTTCCTGATTCTGTTTTTTACGGGTAGGGATTCCGGCATTTATTATGTATTTATTTATTCATTCATTCATTCATTTATTTTTCCGCTCCAGGGAGACTATAAATTTCTTGAAAACGACTTTGACAGCTCACACCCCTTACAAGGTCCCTGGTTCTGGGCGGTTCTCCGGGTCCCTGTGCGCACTGCGGCGCGGCGCGGCGCGGCGACTCCTCAGCCCCCGACTGTTCCGCGTGTTTTAGGGCCCCTCATCCCCTCATCCTCCTCAGCTGTGGTGGGCAGAAGGCTTCCGCCTGCCTGCTGGGGCTCACCGTCTTGGTGCTGACTGCGCTTGATTCCTCCCCTCCAATCACCCCCCTCCAAGTGCACTGGCAAGGGGAGCAGCCAGAGCATTCACCCGCGCAAGCCGTTCCTCAGGGTCAGGAAATTCGGCTTTTAAGCCCAACGCAGAGCCATGAGCTTTGCCATGCAGGATCATTTAGCTGCAGCGGCTACGGAGAGGCGCCATCCTTTCTCTCCAGTTAACCTGCGCGGCGCCGGCGCCGTTCTCCTCCCGGTAAACACTGACTCCTGGGGAACGGGATGGAATTAGAGCGCTCTTCGGAATTCCAGCCCCACCGGAGAGTGGATGGGTCTTACTCGGTCTGTATTAAAGGAGAGCTAGCTTTTTAAATCTTCAGGCAGAGTTTATTAATTCCTGTTAGAGAATCTATTGCTGTGACACTTTCTGAAACCGTAGCAAGATAAAGGGGAAGGTTGGCCGCCACTGGTCTCCAAGTAGTTGGAACAGTTTAGCGATCGCAGTGCCGGGGAAGGAGGGCGGACGCAGGCCGGCCTCCGTGAGATTGCCGCTGTCCCGGACAGTCTGCAGCGTGATCATTTTCACACCTCTGAAACATTTTTTAAAAATGACTCTTCTTCATTTCTTTTCCCTTTACCGGGGGGTTGGGGGGCGGGGAGATGGAGTTGGTTGCTAATATCTGCAACTGTGAACACTATTAATAACCATTTGAATATAGAAGCTCTGGTCAAATAAATATTTACTAAATGAGCACATTCCGGTAACACAGCCAAAGCAACCAGGTACCAGGAATGTCCTTTCCCTCCGCCAGACCGAGTTAAGCCCTACCTGTCTCTCTGCACCACACTTACAAGACGCCTTCGAAAAACGGAAAGTCAGTGAGGTGAAAGGGCACCTCGTGCTGGTTGGAACATACCTGCTTTTATCTTTTTACAAAGCAGGCGATATGACTCAGGAATTACCTTCCAATAAACTTCTCATGCTATGAAAAGTGAGCAAGGGTTTAGGTACACAGTGTGCTCACTGAAATGCTCTTTTTGTAGTGGGTCTTGGCTGGGCCAGATCGAGACTAAGAAATGGAAGGAATTTAGGATTAGGTAAATTAATAATCTCTGTCATGATACCAGTTAACTGTTGCTTACATGGAAACTGAGATGCTTCTTGAAGCGGCAGGGAGTGCAGTTTTAAAAATTATAAGAAAAATTTTAAACACACAAAGAAATAGGGTAATAAAATAAGCCTTTCTGTATCTACCATTCAGACTTACCACACTTTCCCAATATTTGTTTCTTTCTCTTTATTTTCTTTGCTGAAATTTTAACGCAAATCTAATTCGTTATGCCAAGTCATGCCTACATGTTTCCGTATACTTCTTTAAAGATATTAATGCGTCTTACCTTCACAACGCCATTATTCACACCTGACAAAATTAATGCTGTCTTGTCATCTACTAGCCAGTTTTTAATTTTTTAAGGGGTGTTCAGAACCCAAACTAGGCCCACCTTTTACATTTCTTTAAGAGATGAAGTTTTAATAGCAGCTTTAGTACAGACTTTTCGGCTAAGCAAAGTGGGTGGAGGGTAATAGAAATAAGGTTGAGGAGAAGGATGGTGGAGACACTGAGAGACCTGAAAGATTACAGCGGTGTGTGAGAGCTATGAGTGTGAGAGGTGGCCTGGAGACAGAATGCTAGCTTTCTCCGCAGCTCTTTGGGACTTAAGCAGCTCTGACACAGGATGCCTTCTTCCTCCCTCCCACTCAGTCTCTCAATTGGGCACAAGGAAGGGTGTTTTTTGGTTTATTCTTTGGGACGCCAAAGTCCTACCTGTCAGTAGTGGGAGTGTGGCAGACTCCCTAGCACGATACAAGATGGCGGTGGGCAGAACTCAGAGAGGTTAGGCCAGGCAGGCAGTGAGGCCAGGGGGCTTGTTTCTAGGAGAAAGTCTTATTTTTTATTTCCTTTTCAAAAGATACTCAATAATTAGTTTATTTTGAATGTTACAGGAGGCAGGCCAACTTACCAAAAGCAGTAGAAAATGACCAAAGCACCCTACAACTAAATGCCACCTGCTCTGTGCTGCAATGCATCCCTTCCGTGACCTCTTACTTATTTTCATATTTTTGTTAGCAGGTAAGTTCCTTTTTCAGTAGAAATTTTTATTTTTTGATAATTGTTGATTGTCATACTGTTTTTAAGAAATAGTCTAGAAAAATCCCATTTACATTTTACCCAGTTTCCACAATGGAATCAGCTTGCAAAATAATGGCGATACTAAAACCAAGATACTGACTTTAATAAAATCAAAACATGGAGCATTGCCATCACCGTATGAACTACTCATTTGGCCTTTAAAAAATCCATAGGATTTCCCTCCCTCTTTCACCCTATGTAAGTCCTGGAAAACATCAGTTGTTCATTGTGTAATTTTTCATTTTAAGACTACTACATAAATGGAATCACGCAGTGTGTAATATTTGGAGATTGGCCTTTTTCACTCAGCAGTTGTTTGGTGATACATCCAGATTACTGGGTGTATCAATACTTTGCTTCTTTGTACTGTTTACTTTTGAAAGATAGTTTCACCAGGCACAGACTTGCTCATTGGTGGCTTTTCCCTAAACACTGTAAAATGTTTCCCTCCCCTCCTGTCTTGCATGCATGGTTTCTGAACAGAAGTCTGTTGTAATTTTTATCTTCATCCATCGCTGAAATTCTCTGTACTTACCCATCTCTGGTTGCTCCAGAACCTCAGTTCTCTGACTGATCTACGAAGAGTTGCTTGCGGTGGAACACCCCTGTAATCCCAGTACTCTGGGAGGCTGAGGCAGGAGAATGGCAAGACTGAGGTCAGCCGGGACAACTTCGTGGGACCCTGTCTTAAAATAAACAGTAAGTGAGGATGGGACTGCAGCTCAGTGTGGAGGCTCTGGGTTCAATTCCCAGCTCAGAAGAAGGAGAAGATAAAGAAGAAGGAGACGGAGAAGGGGAAGGGGAGAGGGGAGAGGAGGAGGAGGAAAACAGAGAGTAGTTACTGATTTTTCTGCTTGTTTAGCTCTTTTCTTGTTGTCAGGGTGGAAGTAATGACTTCCAAGCTCTTCCTTCATATGTTGGGTTAGTGAGGTCAGTGGGTTTGACATGGAAGAGTTTGGACTGGTAGGCACTCAGGAAAACAGGATATAAGATATTTTTGGTGTCACTTGTGGATCTTTCCTGAATGAAGAAGGAATTATTCTGAGCTTTGAGCAGGTGTGGATGGAAAGAGATGGAAATTATTATCTTCCTCATCACAACAAATATTTATTAAATGCTAAATTGAGATAATTAAAGGTAATCAGGAATGAGCCTTGCATTCAGTGAGCTTAGAGTCTAGGTGGGGATAAAAGATTAATGAATAGGAAAAATAACTCCATAAAGGATATATAAAAATATAAGGTTTAAATTTAAAAAAATATTACACTAAAAAGACATTGCCATAAGTCTCCCCCCCGAATACTCTCTCTCTCAATTCAAACACATTTATTCCATTGTTCTTTCCACTTTCTGAAGCAGTTCTGGAAATCCCCTTTCATGAGTGTCTTTACAAGGTGTGATACATATGGTGCATGATGTGGCTGAATGCCATTCAATAGAAAGGCAGGCTTGTGAAAACATCATAGTGTTTACTCCCTTTATTCACTGGATCTGGCACTGTGTGACTTCTGGCTGTTCCTCAAAGTCAAAATGACCACTAAAGGTAAACATTTTGTATCAATCCAAGACAACAAGGCAGCCACAACAGCGCAGCTAAAGACACCCAGGAAAGAGGACTCCAGAACTGCTTCAGAAAGGGGCAAGGACACGGGGAAAGTGTGAGTTCTTTGAAAGGGACTAATGGCGATGTGTCTTGTATGGTAGCGCATTTAAAGAAAATTTAAATAGTCATCATAGCCAGGAAGGAGGGAGCAAAGGAGGGAGCTGGGAGCAAGAATGGAGCGTACCAGGCGCTGATCCCAGTGACCACCCCCAACCAGGCCGACCTCCTAGCAGAACATTCAGCTATGAAGCCACTGATGGGTAAATCCACCGATGAGTATTACTCAGCCAAGATCCCATCACCCTCCACCCAGATGAGAATTTTGGGGGACATTTTCCATCTAAATCACAACAATATTTCTAAGCTTTCACACTGAATTTTAGGTTGGGTCATTGAAGATACTATTTCCCTGTGTTCTATCATTCATTAATTTATTTGTCTGTCTTTATAGGTACCTGTATTTTTCCTCTGGCTGCTTCTAAGATCTTGTCTTTGACTTTGTCTTGGATATTCTGCATTTTCTCAACAATGTGCTGAGGTGTTTGTTTCTTTATCCTGCTTAAGATTCTCCAATCATTCTAGATGTGAAATTTGCAATCTTTCAACAATTCTGGAAAATTCTCAGTCATAATCTCTGTAAATATTGGTTTTCTAAGTAACATCAATCTATTTTCTAGGATTTTACTTGAATACGGAATAGATTATTTTATTCTCCACATCTCCACGTCTCTATCATATTTTTCTTCTTTTAGTCTTCAGAGAGTACATTCTAGATCCATTGCTAATTTACTAGTTCAATTTTCAGCTATTTCAATTTTCTCTGCTTCAATAATCTTTGAGTTTTATATTGCTAATGGTTCTGTTGCATCCTTTTTCAAGGCTTTTGGTTGTTTTTAGGATCTTACGGGTTTTTTAAAATCATGTTTTAAGTCTTCATTTCTTATTACATAGTGAACATAATTATTTTAAATTCAGAACTGTTTGTGTTTCTGAGCTTGTTGTTTATTTTTTGTTTTCCTTAGTGGCTCTCACTCAAAATATTTATTCTTCGTGTATATTTTTGATGAGTGGTTTTAAACTTCAGACTAATTTCCATGCAATTTTAATCTTGGAAATGTTTTGAGGGCTTTGTTATCATTACATTCCTTCCTGCTAGTTCTCTGGGGACATTCATTATCCTACATTACAGTAAATTAGATTATCCATTGGAGACATTTTTGGATTGCATAGTTAGCATGAACTTGGGCCCAAATCACACATGAGGTCCAGTTGGTTGTTACAAATTCTCAGGGTGATTTGTTTTGTCTTCTACCAAGTACAAGAGTCATGAGAAGGAAGTTTCCAACTGAAAGTTTTAGCTCTTCTTTGCCTTGATAATAAACCTTTTACAAAGGTCTCAGCTTTACATCTGGATTTTCTATATGATTCCTAATTTCATGGGATTCAAGTTTTATTGCCTATTGTCCGTGATCCATGTTGCTCTAAAAATGAGATACACAATCACTGTAGTTTGACAGTCAATATCAGAGAAAAAATCAGTTTGGATGATTTTTTAATCTTAAATTTTCACTTTCACAGTTTTTTCCCCTTTGGAGACTCTTCATTTTTTGAGACCTGGCTTAGTAACAAATTGAAGAAGATATTTCTTGCATTTTACTAAATTTTCATAGTATTTACCTTTATATAGCCTTATTCTAAGTCATTTGGCAGTATCTATCAAAACTAAAATTCATGCATCATTTGAATCAAGAAGTCTACTTCTAGAAGTTTCTTGTGCAAGAATACCTACACATGTGCAGAAATATATGCAAATCCTGTTTTGTTCACTGGAGAATTATCTGTCACAGTGAAAAACTAGAAGCATTTATTAATGACCACTCCATGCAGTGGAGTGACACAGAGCAGTCATGAGAAAGAGTAGATCTACATGTGCTGGAATAGGGTGATTTCCAAGATTCATAGGTGGAAAAAAGCAAAGAAGAAAGAACTTAGCTTTTGAGTGAATATCTCTATTTTTAAATTCAAAACATTTCTAGCAGAAGTGGTAATAGCAGCATTATATGCAAAAAAAGTTAATAAAATTTTCACTGCTGAATGTCTTTCACCTCTAGATTTCAAAGTGCATATATAATCATAACTTTGAAGCATTAATAGACTAAGCATTTATTATATGTCTAAAAGATAAGATCATTAAAAAAATTTCAAGGTAGGACATTAATTTCATAAAGGGCTTTTGAAGTAAAAGCAATCTAATCTCTTAGGATTTTTTGAGGGGTAGGTAATTTTATCCATGATGATATTTCCCCTTCTAATACTCAATCACAATGTACCTTTTAGAAAAGACTTTCATTCTGTCTAACATCATGAATGACTTTGCAGTGACTGGACTGGAATTGTTTCTAATGATAGACACTTTAGGATTATCACAGTGAAGTACTGAAGCCGTGTTCCACTCAGGAGGGGTAAATGACATTCGAAGTAGACAAATAATAGCAGAGAAGAGGATAAACAATCTGTCCTCTACTGTCACAACACTGAAGTAAGCTGTTGCATAATACGTAGGAAATTTTATAAAGCAATTTGATTTTAAAAAGAGAAAGAAATGAAAAAAGACTATAATTCTGACTAATCATCCTTGAATAGATCAAACTAAATATTTCAACTAGCTACCCAAAACTTTTGAAAAGATAAAGGAAAAAAAGTCACTGTTTTTCTATAATACTGGGAGAAAAGTCCGAAATTTTTTAATATAGAGATAAATTTTCAGCAATTTATCTTTCAATAAATGAAATTCACACTTTACTATCTTGATTTTCCTCAGTGTCCTGTGTCACAAGGTGTCAGCTCATGAAGAGTGGAATCTATTTCAAAGCCAATCTTTTTTTTTCTTAGAAATTGAATGCTAAGCCTTCCTTCTACCACCAGACCACACCCCCAGCACCAAGACAAGTTTTTATGTATTTCTCTGTCCTCAAAAGAGAGGGCCAGGCTATTAGAAAGCTTAAAACTCACAACCTGCTAGATAAAATAGGATCTTGAGGGCTGGGGATTTAGCTCAGTGGTTCCGTTGCCTGCTTCACAAGCACAAGGTCCTGAGTTTGATCCCCGGTACCAAAAAAAATAAAAAAATAAAAAATTGGATCTTGAGAGAATAAATCTGTGACATCTTTGACAGCACATAAACAGGGGGATCAAATGTACAGTAAATATTTAAATTAAAATATTTATTACAGTAAATGACATATTGCTATTAATCTCCCTCAAAATACTCTTTCTTGCTTCAAACAAGTAGAAATTTCAGAAAGTAGCTTCAGAAAGCAGCAAGAACAATGGGACAAGTTAGAAGCAAGTGGAATATTTTGAGAGGAATTAATGTATCTCTTAGTGTAACAAAAATGTTTAAATTGAAACATTCACTATATGTTTCAATCACACCTTATAGATAGGAGGGTAATAATGAAATAGTCTATGTTGAAACTTTATTCGTTACAGCTCCTCGAGTCTCTTGCTTTTGGAGCCATTTGGATTATTTCCTCCTTTCTTTTTTTAGGTTTTAAAACTATTTTAGAAGTTGGGAATTCTGGACATTTCCTTGAAGTTTGAGGAACTTACTTGTAAAACATTTTAAACCCAGAGTCTTCTGGGGAGATACATTTGTTTCCCCTAAAGTTATTAATCCATGCTAGCTTCTACTTGGCTAGAAATTTTGGCAACTTTTACTTTTGCATAAAACAGTCTATTTTGTTGCCATTTTAATTTTTTAAACTGATATTACACACTATGTTCTATTATGATTTTTACTTTCTCCCATACCTATATTTTTGCCTTTACTTGTAATTCTGTGTATTTTTGATAGTATGGTAACATTTTTATTTAAATATAAATAAGGGATAAAATATAAATCTGAAAAGACAGAAACTTAAATATTAACAGCAAATACTCCTGGCTTTTTAAATTATAAATGATTTAATCTTTGTTAATATTTTCAACGGATTCTAATGTGCTGGTTTTTACTTAGGGAAAACATAATTTTAACATAATAAAACCTGGCTATAAAACTGTTTTCCAATGGTACTTTAGCTGCATATTGTCTTGTATCCCGATTAAAGGGAGATAAGACAGTCATTGCTGTGAAAGTTAATTAACACAAATTTTTAGGGGCCAACTAGGCAATGAAGTACAAATATGTATTTGGATACTCCATGTCCAGAAATTGCACTTCTAGAAATTTTTTCTAATGAAATCATCATCACTTGCACAAAAATATATTTGTAAAAAACCTGTGTACACATGGTATTTAGAACTGCTTTTTTAATGGTACCTGGGATTTGTTTTAATCAACTTTGAAAAGACATACAGACAAGAACATGATTGCCATGAGGGACAGCTGTGTACGGTACTTAACACTTAGTACTTCATGCCTTGCTTAATGAGAGGGCAACACAGAAATGTGACACTAGAGGATCCTGTGTGAACATCAGAGAGGATACTTATACAAACTGAGATAGTCTAGGCCAGGGATGTGACTTGCACTCTTGACTCAATCAAGAGAGGTGGTAAATGGGAAATGCTGTGTACAGACTGTTGCCGATACAACACAGTATACTTTTTAACTGCAAAATGATGGCTATGGTATCAGTAGGTAATAGAAAATTTTCAGCTCTATTATAATCTTATGGGATTATCCTGGTGTACATAGCTTATTGTTGACCCAAATGTTGTTATACAGCAAATGATTGTGCACACATAACAAAATAAAAGAAGAGATGGTCCCATTGACTGTGTTTTAACAGAGAAAGGTAAATTTTCATCTGTCCAATCATTTTTAACATCTCCCTGTCAGAGTGACATGCCATTCTTTCTCATTCTGTCTTGCAATTACCAAAACTGTTGCCACAAACTTCTAGATGTGTACCACCAATTTCTTTCTGGCATTGTGGACATTGTATTCTCCGAAGCTGTTTTTATTCATTTTACTTCTTTCTTAGGAACATTGTTTGGAAAGTTTGCCTGAACTGATCGCTGCTAACTGTAGCCCTAAAGGCTCTCCATCAATTTGGAATCCATTTGTCAGTATGGAACGCACCTGCTGGGTCCCTCGAAAAGTCTGTGTGATTTGATTGAAAATAAACAAGGATTGGTAGGGAGCTATGAGTGAAAACTTCCGTTAGCATGGTATTTCTCTGAGTTATTCTCAATTTTCCCATGATATTGAATTTGGAGATGATTAAATCTAAGCAGACATGCAAGAGAATCTTCTGTCTTTGTCAGTGTGATGAATCAGGGCAACCTGAAGCCTTTCTGTTGCAAGTGTTTAGAAGAAGATAAAAAAAAGTAGTACCCCCCCACCCCACCCCTCCCAAAACCCACACCAATCTTGTGTAAAAAAAGAAATAGAAAGCTCCAGGGTCAGAAGAGAGAAGACTTGAAAACTCAGAGTGTTTCCGGTGTGAACAGATGCTAGGATGTCCTAGGGAGGGACAGGGTACATTGGCTGTGTTAACTTGAGATCTCGAGGGTTATTACCAATATAGAAACACAGCTTGAGCACTTGTTTCTGTATGAGGCACAGATTTGCAATTGAAAAGCCCAGATTCAGTGGTAGAATCTTTGAGGAGCTGTAATCTATGGAAAAAGTGAATCAGAACCAGAAAATAAAGTTTGATTGTATGTACTAAGTTCTGAGTGGAAAAGACAGGTATCTTCTGAGGTTTCTAAAACCCAAACTTGAACATCACAGAAGAAATTTGGAATTTCACTTTCACCACTACTGTGGCCAAACCAAGAAATATCAATGTGATATTTGGCCTGGGATGTAGACGTCCCTACGGCTGTATTAGCGCCAAACCATTAGTCACTGTGGAGTGGTGCACCTGTAATCCAGGCCACAGAGCAGTCACACAGAAAACAAAAAGCCCAAATTAGAATGAACCCATGTAAAATAAAAAAAGTGATGGGGAAATAATTCGCCATAGATCAGAGTCAAGAGACACCCACAGAAGTGTTAGAACCTTCCCAACTAATTAAAAATAGTGGATCACTTGAGAGACAATACAAATTGTGTTTGAAATAGTAAAAGACTTGAAAAGCAACCAGTGTTCTAAGAACAGGCAGATTCGAAAAGGTACAAATTTAAGTTAATTCAATGGAAAAAATACCATTATTTAATACAGAGCTCTTTGTATATGTTAAGTAATGATATAACGAGAGCATTGATGAAATGAGTGATATTGCTATAAATTACTCAGGAAGCAACAAAAAGAAATGAAAAATTGAAAGACATAAAGGGGCAGTTAATAGTATTGAGAGTAAAATACCATGGTATAGCATATCTGATGGCAATTTTAGAAGAAAAGAAGTACTACATAAGTTATACACTATAACAATGGCAGAAGATTTGATCAGAATTCAAGGCCAATGAACCTCAGATTGAGGGAATTCAGAGCCTCATAAGGAAAGGCTAAGTAAAGATGAAACCACCCAGCGCAACACTGTAATGAAATTATGCTGTAGTACTAAAATCAAAGAGAAAATCTTAAAGCATCAGAGGAAGTTACCTACAAAATACAATTCAGGGCTGGGGATTTAGCTCAGTGGTCCCGCCCCTGCCTTGCAAGCACAAGGCCCCAAGTTTGATCCCCAGTACCAAAAAAAGAAAAATACAATGCAGAATTTCAACAGAATAATAGAAGCTTGAAGTGAATGGAATATAATGTTCAAAGGACCAAGGGAAAATAAAGATTAACCCAGAACTCTACACACAGAAAACCAGCCACTAAAGCATGTGGATAAAATGAAGATATTTTCAGACTGAAACCCAGAGATGGCCCTCATCCACACCCCAGGTATGTTGGGGCAGTGGAGTAGGCTGCCACAAAACTGAAGAAAAGTACTTGTGATGACTTGTGAGACAAGGATTATTAAGATTTATTAACAATTCTGAAGCAAAAGATTAACTGCACCTTTTTCTGGCAAGGGAGGGGCCACAACAAGTGGTTAAGGGTCAGACAGCACTTCTTGGCAGGTCCACAAGAGGTCTGCACTCTTCAGCAGCACCACCCAACAAATCCCATGGAAAAAGGATGAGCAACAGCATAACCTGGCAAAACCCATGAGGAACATCTACCTGGCCATGGTGTCACCCAGCAGGTCCAGGGATGGAACATCAGATGTATTACTCAGCCATCAGATCAATGCAGGAAGGGTTCTTACAGAGTAAACTTCACAGCAGTGACAACATTAGCTTCCTTTGTCTCACTGTATGACCAGACTTCCTAGGAACAGCTGACTTAGCCTATCGGCAGGAAGGCAGTGCCTACAGAAAATACAAGTTTGCTCAGTTCCCAGGGCTCTTCAGATAGTATTTATCCAGATGTTCTGGTCCCTGTACTCTTACACTGACCCTTTGGCTTGGCAAGAGTCATAGGATCATAAAAGGGTCATTTCAGGAACATGGTACTAAATGCCCCAGTTTTTATTGGGATGATTCAGAGATTTATAACCATAGATTTTCACAAAATGAACATATTCAGGGGAAAAATTGAAACCAAGAGTAAAGAAATTGAAAAATGTAAGGCTAAATATAAGTCATCATGATGCAAAAGTAGTGTGATGATTTAGAGAAAAGGTATAGATTGGATCAAAAATACCCCCCAAAGACCCATGTGTCAAAGGCATTGTTGGGAAGTTGTGGAATTCTTAGGTGACGGGGGCCTAGTGGGAAGAAATTTGGTCACTGGGGGCATGACCTTGAGGGAGATATTGGGACTTCAAGCTTTTCCTTTCTCTCTTTTTCTTCCCAGCTGTAATGAGGTGAGGAGATCTCCTCTATCATGTGCTCCACTCTGATTTATTCCCTTGCTACAGGCCTAAAGTGATGGAGCTAAGAGACCATGAACTGATATCTAGGAAACTGTGAGCCAAGAAAAACTTTTGTTTTACTTTATTAAAATACTGAGTTTATTTCACATGTATATTTTTTCTCCCCACCATCTCCATGTCTGACCACCACTACTACTATGTCCTATCATAACATTCCATACATACTTAAAATCAAGCAAAGGGTGGAATTCCATCTTTAAAGACTAAACAGGCATTTTGGACAACACATTCTTGGCAATGGAACCTGGACAACATTTATCAAACATGGTAGGGAAAGTTCTCACTTTGCATTATAAAAAGGATAGCCAGATATCAACTGTTACAGAAATGAAATAAGACACAAAATCTTAAGAAACTGTTTAAATTGTTTTCTTAAAGACACTTCCTCCATTGCCAGAGATCTTGAATAGCCCCCCGGTCAGTTATCCGGAAGCAATTCTTCACATAATTGATGAACTTGGCTTCCACTTTGGGAAGAAAACCACCCTTTTCTATACTTGCTTGCATTTTTGCTTTACTATCTTCTACAGAACTAGGTCCTTTGGGTGTTTTAGGAGTCTTTTCTTGTTTTTTGAAGGATTCTTCACCTTTTGATCTTGGTGTTGATGGTTTTGAGTCTTTTCCATTCTAGTTTGATTTTTGTGCATTTTTGGCTGGAGTATTTCGTATCGATGTCTTCACTGATGCTTTCTCTTCAGCTTCCTCATCATCTTCATCGTCATCGTCATCATCATCATCATCTTCATCAGGTGCTAGTTTTACTGTTTTCTGTGGAACCTTGCTACCACTTCCAGGGGCAGATCGCTTTCCAGATATACTTAGGAGTTTTACATCTCTTCCTCCTCCTCATCTGATTCTGAATCTGCCTCCAGAGCTACTAAATGCTGTCCACTAATATGCACAGGCCCTTAACCACATTTCAACCTTAAGACAACAGGTGGTGTAATTTCAAAGCCCCCAAGGGGCTTTACAGTTGGCTGTACAGACATTTTCAAAGTTGCTAGTGTTACTTTAATTGGACTGCCTTTGTAATTCATTGCCTCTGCTTCCACAATGTGCAATTCATCCTTTGCATCAGCCCCTAAACTGACCGTTCTTAATGACAACTGGTGCTCATTTTCATCATTATCCACCTTAAAGTGATAATCTTTGTCGGCCTTTAGTTCACAACTGAAAAGATAGCTCTGGAGCTTCAGGGGGCTCATGTCCATATCCATCGAATCTTCCACGGAGTGGTGGCATGCAGTTAGGTGGGAGAGAATGCGGACGGAAATAAACAGCTACTGCTCCCAGAGAACAGATGTGCAGGATGGAATCACGCCAGGACTAAACTTTTATTCTTTAAGTTTATTCTGTCAGGTATCTTGTCACAGTGATGGAAATCTAGAACAAGAATTACAAAGTGAAAGTAAAAATATCAATGATAATTACAAGGAAGATGGAGGGAATGGGATAATCACAATCAGAGTTAAAATGGTCAAGATCCTTACATGGTTCATGAGAGGAGAAATATTAATCTTAGGTAGCCCTGTTAAAACAACTACACATTTAAAATAAACCACTAAAATAATTCATGTAATATGAATAGAATTCATAACTCTCAATTTGATAAAGGGAAAAAATAGGCAATTAAAAAATATAATCGATAATGAAAAAGAATAGAAGAGGAAAAAATAAGATAAAAAGCATATTTAATTAGAAGCAAGTAAGGTAACAGGAATAAATTAAAACTATAAAAACAGAAACATTGAATCTAGTGAAAGAAAAAATAGGTAAAACTCTTGAAGTTGTAGGCATAGGCCAGGACTTCCTGAATAAAACTCCAGTTGCATAAGAGGTAATATCAAGAACAAACAGATGGAATTACGTCAAATTCAAAAGCTTATGCACAGCAAAAGAAACAACCAACAGAGGGAAGAGACAACCTACAGAATGAGAAAAAATTATTTGCCAGCTATTCCTTGGATAGAGGACTAATATCTAGAATACATGAAAAACTAAACAAATTAGATTCCCCCAAATAAAAGAACTAACCAAAAAAACATGAAAAATTGAAGTGATTAGAAACTTCTCAGAAGTATAAATGTCTCAAAATTAAAAACAATAAAAAGGGATGAGTATATAGCTCTGTGTGAAGCCCATAGGTTGAATCCCTGGTACAGAAAAAGAAAGAGAGAGAGAGAGAGAGAGAGAGCAGTTTTGTGAGAGAGTGGCATGGCACAGGCATGGACAAATGACCTGACAGAGTCAACGATCCAGAAACTGGCCCACAAATACCTGGGAATTTAAAGGTCAAAGGAACATTGTGAATTTTGGAGAAGAACAATGTACTACTTCATCAATGATACTGCTACAACTGGTTATTTATATGCAAAAGGTGCAATTAGAACCCTACCTTCTATTAGCTATAAAAGCAAATTCCTGGTGGGTTAAAGTTCTATTTGTTACTTTTGATTAGGTTTCAGTCTTTTTGTTTTGTTTTTTTTGTTTTTTGGTACCAGAGAGATTGAACTCAAGACTTACCTTGAGGCAGGCAGTGGAACCACTGAGCTAAATCCCTGGCCCCAGTTAAAGTTCTCTTTGTAAAAAACAAACTAAAAATACTGCAGGAATAAACCCAAGATGTCTGGTTTTTTAATACTTTTCTGTGTTTAAAATATTTCATAATTATTTAAGAAAAAAATAAGCTACATATTTAGAGGGAGTCCTAGTATTTCAGGAGGGCAAGTTTCAGAAAATCTGAGGGGCAAAATATTTATGACAATTACAAATTTGTGTTGGTATTTTCCACTTTCCTATGAGTTAAAATAACATTGAGGGTTAAAAGCAATATATTAGACTGCTAAAGAATATTAATTTGGCTTCACTGACTCACTATAAAAATAAGGAAATTGAAATCTACTTCATACGGTTGTGTCTTTTTTTAGGATTTTTTTTTGTCTAAGTCTTTATGGAAAGCACACAGAATACCATCTCTAGTTTGCTTCAACAGACAGGATGTTCAGCTCTGTGCCTGGGAAGCTGAGAGGCAATGGTAATCAACATGTATCCCATGCCAGGCATCAGCCTGAGCACATTAGAGTTACACCTATCCACTCTTCTAGTCCTCACAATCACCCTGACTAGGTGGGTTCTGTTATTATTTTCATCTTGCCAATGAACAGACACACAGGGGTAAACTGAGCAACAAGAGACAGGCAACATGCTTGAGGTCATCTGCACATAAGTGGCCAAACTAAGATTGGGACCCTTCTAAGGTGGCCCATGAGTCCACACTCATAACCACTATACACTGCTGCTGTCATGGAGCCACACTGGCCTGTGTAACCCTTCAAGGAGGGGATACTAGCCCAGAGAGTTGAGTGTTAGCTGGGGAAAGGGTCAGGTAGAGGGAAAAGCCATGCAAGATCTTATGGCTCCATGGCTAAGGAAGGACTCAGGAGACGGATGTCTGGTGTAGATCTCCACTGTGTGCAGTGTGAACTGGTCCATATGGCCTATGGCATTCCCAAGGTCTGAGATGCTCACCAACAAGTCACAATGTTTTGTATGTTTGGTATATTTGGGGTTGGGCTCTTTATCCAGTTTATTGTGGGGCAAAAATAAAGACAGATTATGGAAGGGAAAACCCAAGAAGAAAGGATCAGTTGGCTTCTAAATTAGTATAACCTGTTTGAAACTTGCCTTGTGAGATGAGGGAGCCCTACATAAGATTTTAAAATCCAATGCGAAGTACTTTTGTGGGGATTTAAATGGATATAAACTTAAAATGAATGGTGAATTATTAGTAGAACAGTATGGAAGTTCCTCAAAAAACTAAAAATAGATCTACCATGTGATCCACCTATCCCACTTTAGGGTATAAATCCAAAGGAAATGAAGCAGCATACCAGAGTGATGCCTGTATGCCCATGCTTGCTGATACACTATCCCAAACAGCTGAGCTGTGGAATCAAACTAGGTGCCCAGCAACAGATGAATAGGTAAGAATATGTGATATATACATCATGGAGGATTCCATAGCCATAAAGAAGAATGAATCCTGTAATTTGCCGCAAAATAATAGTTACATTGAAACTGAAGGACATTACATTAAATTAATAAACCAGAAACAGAAAGATAAATACTGCATGTTCTCTTTCCTATATGGAAGCCAAAGATAGTTGACCCAAATGTAGAACAGTAATTACTAGGGATTGGGAAATATCATGGTTGGGATCCAAAATGTCACCCTGAAGGCATATTGTGTTGATGGTTGGTTGCCATCTGATGGGCTTTTGAGAAGCGATTGGACCATGAAGGCTTTGTAGTCATCAAGAGGATTAATCATTGGCAAGTCCTTAGCTAAGTGGGCTTAGTAGGAGCTGGGGCCACATCCTCTCAACTGGGTGTTCCTGCCTCATCACAGGCCTCAAGCAATGGAGTCAGCCAGCTGTGACCTGGAACTTCTGAAGTTGTAAGGCAAAGTAAATCTTGCCTCCTCTAAGTTGATTTTCGCAGGTATTTGTTCACAGAAACACAAAGCTGAGGATGTAGAAGAGTTGGGAAAAGGGAGATTGGATTTGATCTGTGCATGATGTATGCAGGTATGGAAATAATCAAGTTGAACCCCATTATTATGTACAATTAGTACATGTTAAGAAGAAAAGGAAGGCAGAAGACTTGAAGGCAGGGAGACCAGATAGAATACAGTTTCCTGCATAGTATAATGCTAGATAAAATTAGAAAAAATTAGAAGACAAAACAAAGAGCTGAATGAGTATGGTATTATCATAGCATCTGCTGAGTGAACTGATGTTTGGGGAAAGAGAGTCAGGAAAGTTAAATATCTCTGAAATTACAGTCTGGGAGAGTAGAAGAATGATGTCATTAGAAAAAAAAAACCTTTACAATAAATAACAGGTTTTAGAGAGAAGACAGAATTCAATTTTAGACAAGTTGAATTTGAGATGATGAAACTGTGTAAGTTAAAATTCTTAATTGGAAGTAAATGAAAACAACTCTGATTTAAGAGGCAAAGGGACTTTTGAAAGGAGATGGAGTCAATTATGAAGCCTTTGGGTTGTCTCCAGAGCCAGGCTCAGACTCCCCGCTGGAAGCGCAGCCCACGCTGAGGTCACCCAGGTGCCACCTCTAAGCCCTGGACACTGTGGCTTGCACTTGGGGCTCCTGACACTCACAGTCACTTCTGCAGTCACCACCACCACCAGGGCTCTGGGTCTTTGCTTCCTTAGATCATGGTTGGGGCACCTGCCACATAGAAGGGCAGCTGGGAAAGCAAGTTCAGCTGTCCCCTGCTCTGTGGTTTTCCTTTCTGCAATTTCAGTCACCCATGGTCAACCACAGACCAGAAATAACAATGGAAGAGTCCAGAAATAAACAATTCATGCGTTTTTCAATTGCCACTCTGAGTAGTATGATGAAATCCTGCATCATCCAGCTCTGTCCTACCTGAGACATCGTGGGACATGATTCATCCCTTTCTGCACCACATCTGTGCTGTATTTGCTCATCACCCTGTAGTGGTAGTGGGGGGATAAATATTCATTTTTATTATAGTTTATTGCTGTAATTGGTCTATTTTTGGTTATTGTTATTAATGTCTTATTGTAGCCAGTTTATAAATTATGCTTTATCATAGGTATGTTTGCACAGGAAAGAATGCAGTAACTATAGCATTTACACTAGTGATGGATTCAGGCAACCACTGAGGTCTTGGAATAAGTCCTGGAGGATAAGATAGGACCACTGTACCTGGCTCTTTCAACTTACAGTGGGGTACGTTCTATCTGCCACCAGAATGATTCGATTTCAGAAGTCTCTCAAAAAAAAGACCAGCAGCCAAAACAGCATTCAAGTACCAAATGGGGTTTAGTAAGTTTGGATGAGAACTCAGGTGAGAGGTGGGACTGGGGACGGCCTGGAAGGAGATGTGGCCCACGCAGAGGGTCTAGGAAAGGCAGAGAAGATACTAGCAAGAAAATTTGGAGAAAAGGGTGTTTATGTGGCTGAAGGAGTGAAAGAAAGGGCATCAGAGATGTTGTCAGGAGAAGAGAGCTCTCGTGGAGTGCAGAGGGCCAGGGAGTGTGAGGAGAATGGAATTCTAGGAGGACACTGATCTCTTTGGAATTCCGAGATCAAGGTTGGCCTCAGGGCATTCCAGGCAGTTACAGGGCTGCAGTGTTAGGGTGGTGAGGAAGGAAATGTAGCCAAGTCACTTATTAGCATTGTGGAGAATACATGCTATAGAATCGGAGGCAATTTTCTTTGTGCTATAAAATTACTCACATGCTCCATTTACTGGCCCCTCACGGAGAGTCCAGCAACAGAGTGCTGTTTAGCAATTAGCTATATGCATTTTCCTGAATGTTTAATGTTTTCTGGCCAGGGCCTGGGCAGTGAGGGGCAAGCTTTATCAATATTGAAAGTCTCTGCATTAGTTTCTGCAGATGTGTGCTGGATGGTAGATTACAGAATCAAGGCACGTTGGAGTTGGGTTTACAGGTGAGACACGTGCTGTGTAGGAGGGCAGATGAATGCCGCAACATCACAGAACCACTTCTTAATCCTGGCGGAGTCATATTATTACTACTACTACTACTACTACTTGGTATTAGAGTCTTTACCAAGGACTTTTTTGCACTGAGCTGCACCTTGAGCCCATTTAAAAATTTTATTTTGAGGCAAGGCCTTTCTAAGTCACTGAATTTTCCAGGTTGGGCTTGAACTTGCAATCCTTTTGCTTCAGCCTCCCAGAGTGCTGAGATTACAGGCACATGGTACCATGCTTGGCTAACTCAAAAATTTTATTTGAACTTAATTTGAGGAGGGAATTAGCAGGGCTCTCTGGAACGGGATGGAGAAGAGCTGAGGTCTTGGGATCAGATTTATATTCCTGAGTGTCTTAGTCCATTAGTGTTGGTATAATAAAATCTGTAGAGTGTGAAATTTATTTATTTAATTAACTTTATTGGTACAATTTAGATATGCATAGTGGTCGCATTCATCAAAGGGAATTTGTACTTGTACATGGTGTATCTCGATTTCTCTTTTTCTCCTGGTCCTCTCCCCTCCTTTCCACCTCTTCTCCTGTCCCTATTTATAAAACCTTTGTTTCCATTTTTTTCCTTCTTTGCTCTTTTTTCTTTTCCCTTCCTTTTTTACTCTCTCCCCCTTCACAATTTTCATTTCCTTTTGAACAATTTCTTCCCATTTCCCAATAGCTATTATACATTTTAATCCTCATTTACTCTTTCAGTTTTTCACACCACAGAGACAATGTGATACTTACACACGTGTGCCCAACTTATTTCACTTAAGAGTATAATCTCGAGGCCATCTATTTAGCTATAAATGCCTCAAGTTTGTCTTTCTTTATAGCTGAGATGTACTCCATTGTATAAAAAACCCTGCATCTTTTTTATGTGTTCATCGGTTGATGGGCACTTGGGCTGTTTCCAAGATTTAGCTATTACAGACTGTGTTGCTATAAACATGGGTGAGCATATATCACTGTGGTATGTTGCTTTTAATTCTTTCTGGAAGATACCCAGCAGGGGAATAGCTGGGTCAAAAATCGTAATTTTTTGAGGACTCTCCACACTGATTTCCACAGTGGTTGCACCAGTCAGTCAGAATGTGAAATTTATAAAGAACAGAAATTTATTTCTCACCGTTCTGGAATGTGGGAAGTCCAAGATGAAAACACTATGAGGTCTGTGTCTGGTCTTTGGTTCCAAGAGAGTGTCTTGAGCACTGTGTCCTCAGGATGGCAGGAACAAGGAACACTGCGTCCTCAAGTGGAGGAAGGCAGAAGGACAAAGGGTAGAACTCTGATGGTTGATTGTGATACGTCAACGTGAACAGCTTAAGGAACGCCTAGTCAATTAGTGGGGTGCAGTTATGCGTGTGTCTGTGGACGATTGCCACGAAGGCCACCAACTGAGGTGGAAGCCCCACCCCAACAGGCTTTGAGCCTGGACAGAATAAAAAGGGAAAGAAGAAGGAAGTCTCTCCCTTTGCTTCTTCAGAGGAGTATTGATTGGTCTTTGCCGAGGCCTTTGGATGTTAGTCTCTAGTCCTTCGGGCTCCCAGCACAGACTTTTCAGCATTCCAACGCAAACCCTTCGGCTTTTCTACATGGACTTTCACCAGACTCTGCAGTGAGCTCCAGGCCTTCAACCTTTGACTGGATTCTCCAACTCTTCAGCACTCCAGTGGCCATTTTACATTCTTTCACCTTGATTCCACAGGCACCCATTGCAGTCTTACTTAGTAAATCCTTCATATATGTGTGCATTTTATAGTAAATCTTATATTATTTTACATTAAATCTTTTTTTAGTAAACCCTAACTGAGACGATTCCCTTTTTCAAACCTTGTTACGAGGGAAGCCCTTTTATAATCCCACTCAAGAAGGCTCCACCTCACGATCTAATCATTTCTTGAAAGACCCATCTCGTAATATTTTTACACAGGCCATTGCATTTTAATATGAGTTTTGGCAAGGACACAAGCATTCAAACCTAAACATTGGAGATTTTGTATTCCATGGGCATCTGGGTGTAGCTGTACCTATGGTTTGGTCAGGGTTAAAGGTCAGAAGGTGATGCTGTGCCCACAAGTCACATATAGCCGTGCCCCAGGGATACCATGATGTGGCTTCATTACTTACATATTCCTCTGTTCCTCACAGTGGAAAATCAGGCTGTGGCACACTGAGACTTAGGTCTGAGAGACCACTGTTTAACTCTCAGTATGGATCCCCAGAGTGATGGTATGGCAGCTGGTGTTCATTTTTACAGTCTCAAACAAGACAGGGTAAATTATAAGTTTTGGGAAGTATTAAAGGGGAGGTGAAAAGTGGGTACAGGAGTATGAGAAAAATTGGGAGAGGCCAGGGTGAGGCTGAGAGGAGAGCTAGAAGTGGCCTGAGTGGCTGAGTATCCTGAAAACTTACTTGTGGAAGATGTGAGGAGAGAACATTTCTTGATGAATTTGAATAAATCCTGCAGTACTTTGTTAACAGTGACACAAGCCTCCAATGAAAAGATCTTTCTTTCTTTTAGAATTCTAAACTCTAAACACATCCCTTTGTTTCATATGGATCTTATTGATTTCCATTGAAGCCATTATGTATCTTATCACTTGAGGGGTTATTTGATTAAACTGGGGAGCACCATGTAAATATTAGTTATTTATATGTACAATATACAAGGATGTTAAAATGGATCAGGCTCAATTTGAGAATCCAGAGGGCTGGATGCCAGCCAACTGCACATTTCAGAGTGAACCAGGAGAATATCTGCTATTGACTGAATGCTTGTGTTCTTTCAAACTCACGTGTTGAAACCCTATCCCACTGTGTGATGGCATTAGAAAGTAAGGGTTCAGGAGGTGTGTTAGGGTTCTCCAGAGAAGCAGGAATCTATCATCTATCTATCTATCTATCTATCTATCTATTTATCTATCTATCTATCTATCATTGGGTCACATGATCACTGCTCTGATTTGGATAAGCTTTTCTTGAAGGTTTGTGTGTTAAAGACTCTGTCACCAGCTTGGACAATTTCAGGGAGATAGAGGATCTTTTAGTGGGGTGAGACCTGGTGGAAATTTGGTCATTGAGGTTATGACCTTAAGGGGAAATCGGGACCCTTGCCACTTCCTCTGTCTTTGCTTCCTAGCTTCCATGAGGTGAGCAATTTTTCTCTCCTATGTGCCCCCACCATGAGGTCCTGCCCCACCACAGGCCCCAGAGCCACAGGGACAACTGATCATGAACTGAAAACTTTGAAATCGTGAGCCAGAATAATACTCTCTTATTTTTAAGTTGATTATCTCAGGTATTTTGTTATAATGAAATAGAGCTAACCAATACAATCAGAGACTGGAAGTTCCATGTTAGCCATGAAGGTGAAGAGTAAGAGAAGTTGGTAGTGTGACTTTCTCTAAGAAACTAGAAGCCTCAGAACCAAGTGGAGAATGGTAAAACTCCCAGCCAGTCCATGTTTGATGTTTTGAGAGCTTTAAGAGAATAGCTGGTGCAAGTTGAATGAGGGAGAGAGAGGGAGGAAAGGAGGGAGGGAGTGAGTGAGAGAGAGAGTGAGAGAGAGAGAGAGAGTGAGAGAGAGAGTGAGCACAAGAGAATTTCTTCTCTTCTGTTTTATTCTTATTGGCTCCTAGCTGATTGAGTAACGCTAGCCACTTAGTTTGCTGGCCCACACATCAATCTTCTCTGAAAAACATGTTGAAAATGTCACCCAAAGAAATGCTTTCCCGGCTCCCTAAGCATACCTTAATCCAGTCAAATTGACCCTCAAAATAAACCATCACAGAAGTGATTAGGATTAGATGAAGACAAAATGGTACAGTCTTCAGGAGTGGAATTAATGATAGAAGTCCTAGAGAGCTTGCTTCCTGACTCAGCCATGGAGGCCTCACCAGACCTCACCAGACTCTGAATCTTCTTGTGTTAGTCAGCTTTTCATTGCTGTGAAAAAAGACCTGAGATAAACAACTGAAAGGAAGAAAGATTTATTTTGGCTTATAGGTTTAGAGATTTTAGTCATGGTTGACTGGCTCCATTGTTTCTGCGCCAATAGTGTCTCAGAACATCATCCAGAACACGGTAGAAGAAAGGCACTCGCCTCAGGAATACAGGAAGTTAGGCAGCCAGGAAGTGAACAGAGAGAGAGAGAGCCAGAAAAGAAGGGGAAAGGAACAAGATACAATCTTTAAGCCATGCCCCCAGTGATCTGCTTCATCCAATTAGGCTCTAGCTCCTACGTTTCCATCATCTTCCAATAATGCCATCAAATTATGAATCCACTGATGAAATTAGAAGCATCATGATCCAATCCTCTTCCAAAAGCCCATTCCTGGCAACCATGTTCCCAGCACATGGCTTTTGGGAGACATTTTACATCCAATTTACGTTCTGCCCCTGGCCCCCAAGGTTCATGTCCTCCTTATAATGCAAAATAATTTCAGTCCATTTGCAAAGATCACCAAAGATTTAACCGTTCCAGCATTGCTCAAAAGCCCAAGTCTAAGTCTCTGTGAGACTCAAGGCAAACTTTTAGCTATGAATACCTGTAAAATTCAAAAAGCAAATTATATATTTCCAATATACAACTGTAGAACAAGAACAGGGTAAATATTTCCATTCTGTACAGCAGGTACAGGAAAATATAAAAAGAGAATTAGACCAAAGTAAGACTGAAACCCACCAGGACAATGTTATGTAACTCTGTGTCTAATGTCTGAGACATGGGGTGGGGAGATGTGAGTTCCAAAAAGCTTGTGCAGTCCTACCCCATAGCCTTACTGGATATAGCCCACTGGGCCTCTCTCTTGGAATGACTCTGCTCACTGCCTACTTCCTCAGAAGATGCTCCATGTTCCTGGGATCTCTAACTTCCTGGGGTCTCCACTCCAGCTTCAGCTTCACTCTCACAGCTTCATGCATCACCCTATCTGTCCCTGCACACAGGAACTCTGATCCTATTATACATTTCCTGACCTTCCAGGCCTTTGTTTGAAATCTAGATGGAAGCCTCTATGACCCCACAACTCTTATATTTTGCTGAAAACCCAGCATGATGTGGACAATGCCAGAGTCTGCTGCCAGAGTAAGCAGGCCTACTGGGACCAGAATTCTCCTGCTTCCTTGATCTTGGACTTTCTAGTTTCCATGACTATGACAGTTCAATTTCTATTGTTTAAACTACACAGTCTGTGATATTTTGTTAGAGCGACTAATGGTAATTAAGATACCATTCTTGTGGGTATAACCAAGGAGATTTCTGAGGGAGTTTTATCACTGTTCAGCCACTATCTACCTTTCAGAATGGATAACTGAAGGCCAAGCATTTAGGGAAGGAGATTAGAAATTAGCAAGACAGCACCTTCAGGAAGAAGGGTGGAGGATTGTGGCTGAACCAAGAGAAGCTGGTATTTGTTTCCTGGGTCACACAGAATCCAGGGGTTGATGTCTGTTTCTACCTCTGCAAGATGAAAGACTGTGCAGAGTGCCATCTTCCAGGTTTATAAATAAAGAAAGGGGAATAATTTGAATGTCATTATTCCTTAGCCAAAACATAATAACACCTATTACATAACATTTACATTGTATTAACTAAGTAATATAGAGGTGGTTTAGTGTATGGAGGTATGTGCAAGTGGAGGTTCTATGGAAATATAATGCCATTTATATAAAGGACTTGAGCATCCTTTAATTTGTTTGTCCAAATGGGATCTAGGAACCTGTCTTCCATAGGTACCATGGGAGGTACTTATCCAAGGGAGGTACACACATCCTTCTGGTTTTGTTTTTCTGAAGGACCTGGATTAATACAAAGATCAAGGTTACATGAAGACACCAATCAGATCAAATCCTCAGGTGGTAGTAGAGGGAAGGGTGATGTAGGGAGAGTTGTTGAGAAGGGTCATGAAGTGTGGGTAGAATATCTACCTGTGATATGAAGGAGAAGAGTTCAACCTGAACAGAGTATAGCTTCTTATCAGGGAATGACAGAGTCTAGCTGCCCAAAGGACCAGACATAGCAAATATAGCAATGGCTGGGGGTAGGGAAGAAGGTAGGAAGGGAAGATGCAAATAAAATTAGAACGAACTGTGGAGAATGTTAAGGAACATAGGTTTTATCCTGTATGCTAAAAGTGTGAACAAAGAATAGAAAGAGAAAGAGGACAGTTCTATTTAGGAAGAGGATTCCCATAGCATTTGTATCAAACAGCAGGAGGGGACAATTGATGAGCAATTAGAAATGCTAACAAACATAATAGTTACCTAAGAACTCAGAGAAGTGGAAGGAACGTATTCCTGGCCATGTAGAAGGAGGGGAGACCCAGGCTACACAGAGTGAAGGAAAGGAGTGGCAGACACAGAAGCTGTGACTGGAGAAGCCAGCCAGCATTCTGCCACCAGACTAGATTCCTTGTGCAGGATTGCCTTTGCTTTTAAGCTCCCTCCTGTCTCTGCATCATGCTTGCCTAGTAGTATGCATTTTTTAAAAAAAACTCAAAATACTTACCTCTATCCCAACTCTTCTTGTTACTAGGGAAAAAGTCAAACCACAACTCGGGGGATCAGAACGGCCAGATAGGCCCTTTGTCAGGCAAGTCCACGGATACTAAAGAGAGAGCCACGAAAAAGAGGTCTATCTTGAGGCCTAGGAGCTTCTCGAGGGCTGAGTACACCCCTTGTCTCCCCTAATGGAGCAGAGGAGGCCCAGGACAGCACACAAATGGTTATGTCTATGTATGGAGATACAGGAAGAGAGGAACAAGGAAACAGGGGCCCCACCCCATCACATTCCAGCACTTGGGTCTGCAGGGCAAAGCTGAACAGACCGTCAGCTGGCTGCTAGAAACCTCTGGGGGATCACAGCTAGGAGAGGCAGAAAAACAAACCCTGCCAGGCTTCTCCATCCACAGAGGCTCCTTACTGGAAAAGATTGCATTCGGAGAGGCTCATTTCCTCTTTTCTTTCTCTTCCACTAAGACCTATATGGTTTCATAATGGCATTTTAAGTTAGCTGTTAATGTGGGTAATGTAGTTTGGGAAAAAGCAAAAAGGTCCAATTATAATGATCAATACACTGTGTGAAGGGAGAACAAAGCCTCTATTAAATATGAAGCAGGGCTTCCATTCCAACCAGAACTAGGCCAAACAAGGAAACCAAAACCATCACAGGAGATGGATATGTGAGAGGAGGGAGCTTTTTTTGGCTCAGTCATACTTTCTTCCTGTTGAAAATGCTGAAGCATCCTTGGGCAAACTGTATTAGCTAAGAAATCCTGGGTCCAATCAGCACAGGGTGCATGATGGTAACTTAGCAAATATTTGTTGATTAATGAATGGACAAATGAATGAATGATTAGTTGATACCCTACTTTATCTATTTCACTACAGGGATAAAAAGTGAATCTGACATATCGCCTTCCCTCAAGGGGTCTTTTGCAACCATTTCTCTAAACTAAAGGCAATTACAAGGTACAGTCATTCTTCCCTATTCTGTCCCATTAATGACAGTACAAACCCTACTGTAGGGTAGGGACTTTCTGGGTCCTGCTTGAAATATCCTTGGGATTCACCATTTCTCCCAGCCACTCTCAGATAATAACAACAATGGGGTCCATTTAAGATGGAGAAATAGTCTCCATTCATAAATTCAAATATCTAATTGACTCTCAAAATCATGGAACACTGAATTTATATTCTTTCTTTCTCTCTGGCTATTTGCTTCAAAGAGGAAGCCAGTAAGGCATGGTAGGGACAGCTAC
The DNA here is from genome assembly GCF_053883595.1 of Heterocephalus glaber. NCBI lineage: Eukaryota > Metazoa > Chordata > Mammalia > Rodentia > Bathyergidae > Heterocephalus > Heterocephalus glaber. The sequence continues at coordinate 6,310,281 of NW_028258315.1, forward strand.
CTTCTTCTTTGTCTGCCAGCCCAGTTCTTCTAGCTCTCTTCATCTAATTACTAAACTCTCTCTGGTTTGTCCAAGGTGAAAAGGTTGGGTGGGGAGCAGATCACTGGGGAGGGAAAAGAAGAAGTAAGAGAGGTCTTACTGGACTGTGGTAGATATGATGGGCACCCCTGTAGGATCCTCCAAATTTGGCCCAGATTATATAAATTAGGACTGGCACCTTGTGATTCTTCACTCCGGCCCTAGTACCTACCAGTATATCCTTCTTTGGGGGTCATATCACCCCTGCTGGAAATTCTCTTGAATGGAGCCACAGAACAACCCAGAGACTGGCACCATCTTCCATGAGTTGCTGGAATGATCATGGACTTTGACTCCCCAGAACCTGTTCTGTGGCATGACAAGGAGGAATTGGGTCGCAGAGGGAATTTAGGTTGCTAATCTGCTGATCTCATGTAAAGAGATTATTTGGATTATCTTGGTGGCCCTGATATCATCACAAGGGACCATAAATGTGAAAGGGGAGCAGAGGAGGCAGTGTCAAAGGGTTGGGATGTGAGACCCTATGCCATTGCTGGCTTTGGTGGGGGAAGAGAGGCCACAAGCCAAGGAGTGTGGGCAGCTCTACAGGCTGGATATTTTCCAGAAAGGAAGGTAATCCCACTAACACTTAGCTTAGCCCAGTGAGACCCATTTCAGACTTCTGACCTCCAGATAATATAATTCTCTTGTTTCAATCCACTAAGTTGGTGATAACTTGTTAAAGAAGTCATAGGAAAGAAATCCATTATTTTACATATTGAAATAGTACTAGTTTAGATTGCATAAAATGAGACATTAATAGAACAATTTTCATTGGTTTCATTATATGTATATGCTTTGAACACTAGGCTATGTGAGACAAGCTACAACGTCTATGGGAATTTCTAGGCTAAGTGAAATAGCTGATACTCTCAGCCCCTTCTCCCTTACTGGTATAAGGGGAGCAATTGTGTCTCATGCCTGCCTGTCCAAGAATAAATGGTCAGAGATTGCTTTGAGTGACAGCTTTCCAGATTGGCAGAAACTCTAACACTGGCCCAGTCAAATCGGTCGTTGGAGACTGAGGTCAGTCGTGTCTCTTCACCAGGGAACATGATCCCTGGAGTTCCCTCAACAACATTGCAACTATGACAGTCATTGCCGATGGCCAAGATCATCACAGGCCTTGGTGATAAGCTCTATTTTTATAACTAGTGTCTTTATTTGGTTACAAGTAACAAATTTCATGTTTGGACAGTTAAGATTGATCACTTTTGCTTTCAGCAAATCCATGAGATGAAAAGTCTGCCTACAGGTGACTGTCTGGAGGGGAGAAAATAGAAGTAAAATCAGAGACTTAAGTTCTTAGTACCCTTTCTTGGAAAGAAATGAGTAAAGGGCTGTGTATTTTCTTCTCATTGCCCTGAGGTCTTTGTCTGGAGAGGGGCTATAAACTCTAGCTCTGCCCTGATGGGCTTGGCCATGGAGTTTACAATGAGCCTGGCATGGGATGCTTCATCCCAGAAGACAGACTCATTTCTGAGTGTCTGACCCTGACAGGTGTCCTCACAGGAAACTTGTTTATGCTGGCAGATGCCCTTGTGGCTCTTGTCTGAACAGCATCTAGTTGATTCCTGTCAGACAGCCACTTTCTAGGGGAGCCCTGCCCTGGATAGAGGTCAGTTCAGGTACGTCTGTCAGGTGACCCAGAGGAGGGAGCTCAGCACAATGAATGAGATAACAGAAGCAGTTTATTAAGTGCAGACCCCAGAGAGAAGAAGGTGGCACAGGTGGCATGTCTGCATCAATTAGCAGATAGGCAGAAGTGGGAGAGGGGGAATGAGGGGGAGAGAGGGGGCTGGCCAAAGCCTTTGGTTACTCTAACAAGCTTCCGAAGAGGAGTCCTGACTGCTGAACTCAGAGGACACAGGCAGGAGTCCCATGGTCACACTGTGACTGAGAGCCGTCACTGTGGTGCATCAAGCGGTCTGGGTGGGTGTGAGGGTCCGTGGGCTGATTCAGGAGGCTGATTGCAGCTGTCCACAGGGAGGTGGTCACCGGGAGGCAGTTGATCAGGCAGATACTGCGATCAAACACAGTAGAGTTTGCAGAGCTGAGAGAGAAGGGTTGGAGCCTGCATCAAGGGCTGCGGAGACCTGTTCCTGCTTTGAAAACCTATATTCAAAATAGATAACAAGGAAACATAAAAATGCAGAGATTCACTATGGGATATGGGGATTTGTGTGTGTGTGTGTGTGTGTGTGTGTGTGAATACACCTTTTTTTGAGGTACTGGGTATTGAATCCAGGGCCTTCACACTGAGCTATGATCCCAGCCCCCTTTTAATTTTGCAACAGGGTCTCACTAAATCACTGAGTTACCCACGCTGGACTTGAACTGCAATCCTCTTGTCTCAGCCTTCCAGCATGCTGGGGTTACAGGTGTGCACCACACCCAGAGATAGCTATTTCCTGAGGGTCTGTATAGGGTGGAAATTGCCAGCCTTTTCTGCACTAAGATATGGATAATTTATTACCTTCAAACACACCAGTGAATACTTGGAAAGAAAACTGGGAGAAAACACATGGAGGAAAGACACTCAAAATATATGCATGTTGCCTTTTTTTTTTTGCCATGAAAGAATGCTTTCTTCCAAAGAGACAAACCTAGAGTACTACAGAGATACTCATAACTGCACTAAACATCTAACCTTCAAAATCAACATTAATGACTCTGGATTTGAAGTACTGGAAGTGTTTTGAGAGTCTGATAGCAACATTTGGAGCCATCTTGTGAGTCAAAGGACATTTGTTCTACAAAAAAATTCCCAACAGTGTGTAATGTTCATGGCACAAAATGACCAGACAGGGGTGCTCAGATGAGGGGGCTCAACTTTGCCTGGTTCAGCTTTTGGGGACCACTTAAATTGACCACTGGACCCTGCAGCTGGATGGAATCCAGGACAAGAGGAACCTCTTTTCTTACGGTGTGAGCGTTTTCCCCCTCTGATCCTGCTTATTGTGGGAGAAACAGTGTAGGGAATTGAGAATATTTCTGCATTTTTTTTCACAGCATCATGCCAGAATCTAATAGACTTAATGCTACTTTATATTTCTAGCCAACTCCCATAACCCACTTACAATGGATTTTGAAATGCTATTGGTGCAGACAGCCTGCTGTAAGCACCAGTTATGACAGACATGCACTTCATGGTCAATAAAAGTAAGAAATCAGGCCAGGTCTGGTGATGCATGCCTGTAATCCGAGCCCTCTGGGAGACAGAGGTAGGAGGATCACAAGTTCAAACCTAGCCTGGGGAACATGGAGACATCCTGTCTCAAAATAAAATAAGGGCTGGGGATGTGGCTTAGTGTGAAGGCCCTGGATTCACTCTGCAGTACTGAAAAAAAACATCAAGAAAGTTATTAGGATCTCTTTTTAGAAGCTTATTTTTAAAAAAATATCATCATCAATCTTTATTTTTATTTTTTTGCTTTTTATTAGTGTGTGTTTGTGATACATGATAGTCACTTTTGTTGTGGAAACTGGCACATATATGTATCAAATCTTTTTTCCCCAATGTTATTTTTTTATTCTCTTTGCAGTGCATAGTGACCACAGCCTTCGTGGGGACAGTCATTGTTGGGCAGCAGAAAGGTTCACAAAACAAGAGCAGGAATTAAAGCATGTCGGTAGTGATCACTAGTCAGGAGAAATACGGAAGTAGCTCATTAATTCACAGGAAATAAAAGTGTAGGAATGTCCGCACCAACATTTCTGTGGTAAGACCGTCTTTGAGAAGTTTTCATTCTGTGTGTATTTTACATATTTCCATTTTGCACCTGATCAGGCCCTACAAAGAGGTCAAGGGGAATTTTCACATAGATTCTTTTACCTCATTCACTTGTTTGGAGGAAAATTCTGCACTAGCACCAGGCCTGGTCTGTCCTTAAGTATCATGTACTAATGTGTTGTACTCTCTGCTTTCACCAAGGGTGGTGTGAGTTTGTTTAATAGGCGAGGCTTGTTTTGTTTTTGAGAGATTAGCTCACAAAGTGGTCAAACTAGCCATGCAGCCTTGTCCCATCCTTGGATATTAGTGGAGAAGTGACTTGGGTGGAGAACCTCACATCTGTGTAACTCACACCCCAATGATTGTTTGCTCATCATTGAAAATCCTTCATTCCCTTTTAAAGTAATCTTTGCCTATAACTGTATGGTCAAGAAGCAACCATTTTAATGATCTCTATCAACAGACTGATTTTGCCTCTTCTTGAATTTCATTTAAATGGAATCATATAGTGTGCCCAGATTTTTTTCAGCAGTATGATTTTATGATTCATTCATGTGATTGCATTGTATGTAGTTTGCTCCTTTTCATTGCTAAGGAATATTCTTTGCATGAATGTAACTACAATTTTTTTTATCTTTTATCCTATTGAAGATATTTTCCCCAGGTTTTTTTTTTTTTTGGCTCTTATGAAGAAAGCAGCTATTGACATTCATGTATATCTCTTTTTATGTACATATATTTTCATATCTCTTGGGTATATTCTTAGAAGAAGAGTTGCTAGTTCATGAGATATATGTGTGTTGAACACTGAACATTACCAGACATTTCCAAATATTATTTTTTCCTAGAAGCTTTATCATTTTTGGGTTTACATTTAAATCTCTGATTCATCCCAAATTGATTTTTATAAATGTTATGAGATATGAGGCAAGTTTCATTTTATTCCACACGTGGATATCCAATTGTTCCAGCGCCATTTCTTAAAAAGGCTTTCTTTCTCTATGGAACTGCTATGGTATCTAGGTCAAAATTGAATTTATCATATTAGTGTGGGTCTATTTCTGGACTCAATTATTTTATCACATTGAACTAGAGGGTCATGTGTAAACCAATATCTTGACCATTGTAGCTGTATAGTAAGCCTTGACATCAGGTTATTTGGGTATAGCTCACTTTTATGTATTTGTTTATTATTTATTTATTTAATTTACCCTTTGTAATATTTTATGGTTTTCAGTATGCTGCTCTTTTGATATTTTATTAAATCTATATTTAATTATCTTATGCTTAAAACTGTAAATAGAATTTTGGAGTATTCTTCCAAATTTTTATGCTAATATATAGAAATACATTTGCTTTTTATATAATGATCCTGTATCCCATGACCTTATTAAATTATTTATTGGATCTAAGGTTAGTCTTTTTTTTTTTTTTAGAATCCCTGGGATTTCGTAAGCAGAAATTATGAATCTCTGAATAAAGACATTTTTACTTCTTTTCTAATTTATATGTCTGTATTATTATTGTCCCAGAGAAGATGCTAATTTACAGTGTTGGCTAAAAGCATTGAAAAAGGATGTGCTTCTTTGTTTCCTGTTATCGTAAGGGAGAGTCCAGCCACTCACTATAAATCATCTGTTCAATATAAGCTTTATGAAGTCAAAGGAAGCTCTAGTCTTACTTGGCAAAATTTGTTGTTAATCATTAATAGGTGCTTAGTTTTGTCAAGGGACTTTTCTGTCTTTACTGAGATATGGTCTTGTAATTTTCTTCTTAATTTTGTTAATATGCAGACTTACACATTGATTGGTTTTTCCAACATCAAATGACTTTGCATTCCTTAGATAAAACTCACTTGGTTATGATACATTAAGTTTTTTGCGTATTCCTGGATTTGATTTATTGATATTTCATTAAGGATTTTTTATATCTGTAGTTATGAGAGATATTAGTGTACAATTTTATTTTCTTAAAATTCGTTGGGGTTTGTTATCAGGATATTGCTGGCATTATAAAATAAGTTGAGAAGTCTTTCTTTTTCTTGTATTTTCTAAAAAAACTTGCATTGAAATCTCCAAATATAATTGTGACTTTGTCTATTTGTTCTTATTAACACAACCACCCCAGCTTTTTTACGATTATGGTTTCTATGTTTATATTTTTGAACCATTTTTACTTTTATTCTATCTATGCCTTTATATTAATGTGTTAATATGTATCTCTTGCAACTAACATTTTTTTTCAGTACTGGGGAATTAGACCCAATGCCTTTGCTCTTAGTTACATCCCTGGCACTCTAAAAATTTCTTTCATTTTGGAACAGGGTCTTTCTAAGTCTCCAAGTTGCCTGCGTTGGGCTCAAACTTGTGATTCTCCCACCTTAGAGGGCATTCTGGGGTTACAGTCATGCACCGCCACCCTGGCGGGATCTTCTTTTTCATTCATTCTGACCATCTCTTTTAATTGGAATATTTAGCCCAGTTACAATTTTATTCAATTGGATATAAGATCACCACCTTGCTAATCATTCTTCTTTTCTTCATTTCAAATTAGGGCCTTAATAAATAGGGCTATTAACTTTAACACCGAGTGATAATCGATTATACTTTATTTTGCTGCGGAAATTGTGCTGGCTGTGGTCAGCAGTTATCAACCTGGCTTCGGTGTCCCTTTCACATGCCTTTATCATTCTTTGAATATGTCTTCGTTTTCTGCCATGAAATCAACTAGGCTTATCTTGTATTTTCACCATCCCCATACTGGAATTAACCTTTCTCCAAAGAGTCCTGGCTTCTTTCTGTGGGAAATGGTATGCAGGAACAAGAACACAAGTTGGAATTGTGCCTATAGCTGCTGGGTGCCAATAACAGTGGCTATTGTGAGGTATGCTGGTAGGTGTCACATGCACAAATACACGTTTATATTTACCTCTGCCTGTGTCTGTATGTGAAAAGCTGTGAGCTCATGTTAATACTTCCAATTCCAATTCAATACGCAGAGATCAGTTTTGTTTTTATTTTGTTATTATTATTATCTGTAGCTCTCTGTAGTCTACTCACTTGCGAGCCTCCTGTCACCAGCGTTGACCCTGTCGCTTGCCTTTCCTACCATGGCTTGCGGGGGCGGCCATCACCACTCTCTGCCATGCAGACCTTGCTCACTGGTCTCGGGGCTTTCGTCACCACCTGGTGCCGCCTTCCACCTGGCACGGCTCCCCTGGCTGTGCCCATGTCGCAGATCCGCAGCGCTCCCAGTTCGTGGACACCTACATCACCCTTTCTGTCCCAGCACCCTGTGTTGGGCTGGCGCCCCTCCCCTTTGAGGAGCTTCTTCATTCTGCTCGGGTTCTGCCCGCTCGTTCAGAGCTGCTGCCATCACCTCGCCCTGGAGCCCTTCTTCCCGGGCCCAGTGTGCTCAGACTCTGCCAGTGCACACCGCGCTGCCCGTCCCTCACCCGGGAACCCTGCATCCCGCCTGGGCTCCGAGGCCCCACCCTGGGTGCTGTCCCCACGTGCCCACTCTTTCTGTACCCCTTCTTGGTATTTTGCCTGAATTTCTCCAGAATAAAAGTCAATTTGAAGTAAAAGATAAATAGCAAGGCAAGAAGAAATACTTGTAGGAGGTTATACATTTTTAAGCTCGTATAATTCTTTCTTTGAGATTAAATTTTGTCCTCTATAGAGATTCTTTCTTTGAGTCACATTTAAGTCTTAGTATGATTGAGAATTTTGAAAATCTCTGAGAATTTATCTGGTTTTAAAGCATGGGCAAGAGCAATTCAAAGGCATTTTAAATTCTTGCTATGTTATATTTAATTGTATAATTGTGTAATCAAATGACTACTATACTACACATTTGGCTTATTGATGAATATGTGTAGGAATTTGCTACTAGAATACTGAAGTTTTTAGCCCTTTCCCTGTATCAATGGGAATTTTCATGATATTTCACTTGGAAATTCTGGCTTTATTAGCATTAAGGAGATTTAACTGCTCACATGTGATCCACTGCTTTGGGATGTATAAACCATGGGAATTCACAAGTAGATGCAATTGCTTGTGTGCTTAAACTCAAGAATTTTCATAACTGTAATTTACATTATTTCCATAAATCAGCTAAGTGGTATGTTTAGAACCATACATGGTATCTCAGTATATATCTGACAGAAGAGGTATTTCATTTTGAGGGTTCATCTGAACTGAACCTTTAGCTGCCAAGTTTACAAACAAGCTCCCAACTCTATTTTCTTTTTTTTTGCTTTAATTCTTTTACTGGTACATTTTAGGTATACAATACATTTACATTTATCATTGGGTGCTTGTACCTGTACATGATGTATCTTGGTTCTTATTTTTTCCCCATTCCCTGTCCTCCCTTCACCTGCTCTGCTTTTCACTATTTGATACTACACTTGATCTTAGCCAAAAGGCTGAGAAGTGATAACTCTTCCCTATTTGAAAAGACTTTGTATCCATTTTTTCCCTTTCTCATAATTTCTCCTTTACCTTCTTTCCTTTCCCCTTCCCCTCCCACTTCCCCTACCCCTTTGGACCTTTTCTTCCAATTTCAAATTATCAATTATTCATTTTAATCCTTATTTACACTTTCAGTTTCTCACACTAGAGAAACTATTTGGTATTTACTTCACTATTATTTACTTCACTCCTATTTATTTCACTTGAAGTATGTCCTCAATATGGATCCATTTGACTATAAATGTCTCTAGTTTCTCATTCTTTATTGCTGAGTGGTACTCCATTTTATTAAAAAACCACATCTTCTTTATCCAGTTTCCAGCTGATGGGCACTTGGGCTATTTCCAAGCTTTAGCTATTACAAACTGTGCCGCTATAAACATTGGTGCACATGTATCACTGTGGTACGATTCTTTTAATTCTTTTGGGAAAATACCCAACAGGGGAATAGCTGGGTCAAATGGGACTTCCAGTCCTAGTTCTTTGAGGTATCTCCATACTGATTTCCACAGTGGTTGCACCAGTCTGCACTCCCACCAACAATGGAGAAGGGTTCTTTTCTCCCCACACCCCGATAGGATTTGTTATTGGTTGATTTCTTAGTAGTAGCCATTCTTTTTGGGGTGAGGTGGAATCTTAGTGTTGTTTTCATCTGCATTTCTCCAATGACCAGTGATGTTGAACATTGTTTCATATATTTATTTGCTGCTTTTACTTCTTTGTCTGAGAAATGTCTGTTCATTTCAGATCACCATTTTTGAATTGGGTCTTTGAATTTGGGGGGCCTGATTTTTTTTCAATTCTTTATATATTCTAGATAGTATTCCTTTGTGTGAGGAACAGCTACTGAAAATTTTTTCCCACATTGTAGATTATATCTTAGCTCTATTTGTAGTTTCTCTTGCAGTGCAGAAGCTTTTTAATAAGATGAGATCCCAGTTGTTGATTCTTTCTGCTAGTTCCCGTGCCACTGAGGTTTAGTTCATAAAGTCTTTTCCTATGCCAATGTATTCAAGAGTTCTACCTAACTTATCTTCCAGCAAGTTTAGTGGTTCTGGCTTAATATTTAGATCTTTAATCCACTTCAATCTTAGTTTTGTGCATGGTGATAAGTATGGGTCTAGTTTTAATGTTTGGCAGGTTAAAATCCAGTTTTTCCAACACCATTTATTAAATAGGTTATCTTTCCTCCAATGAGGATGGTTGGCTCCTTTGTCAAAGATGAGATGGCTGAGTATGTCTGGAGTAGTTTTTGCATCTTCTAATCTATTCCACTGATCCTCGGGTCTGTTTCTTTGCCAGTACCTTGCTGTTTTTATCACAGTAGCTTTGTAGTATAGTTTCAAGTTGGGTATTATGATACCCCCAGCCATGTCTCTGTTGCCTAGAATTACTTTTGCTATTCTATGTCTCTTCTGGTTCCAAATGAATTTTTTGAATTGTTTTCTCTAGTTCCATGAAATATATTGTTGGAATTTCAATTTAATGCAGTATTGCATTAAATCTATATAGCAGTTTTAGAAATGTGGCCATTTCCACTATATTGGTTCTTCCTACCCAGGAACAAGGGATGTCTTTCCATTTTCTTATATCCTCCTCAATCTCGTTTTTCAGAGTGCTGTAGTTTTCAGTGTAGAGGTCTTTTGCTTCCTTTGTTAGATTGAGTCCTAGATATTTCATTTTTTTGGATGCTATTGTAAAAGGAATTATTTCCCTAATTTCTCTCTCAGTGAGTCTGTTATTTGTGTACAAGAAGGCTATTGTTTTTTGAGTGTTGACCTTGTATCCAGCTACTCTACTGAATCTGTCAATTAAATCTAGAAGTCTGTTGGCAGAGTTTTTTGGGTCTTTTATGTAAAGTATTGTATCATCAGCAAATAATGGCAGTTTTAACTTCTTCATTTCCCATCTTTATAGCGTTTATTTCTTTCTCTTTTCTAATTTCTTTTCTTTTTTTCTCTTTTCTAATTACTGTGGCTAATGTTTCCAGAACTATATTGAACAGGAGTGGTGATAGTGGGCATCCTTGTCTTGTTTCTGATTTTAGCACGAAAGTTTTCAGTTTTTGACCATTTAGTATGATGTTGGCTGTTGGTTTTTCATAGATAGCCTTAATCAGGTTGAGATAAAGACCTTCTATTCCAATTTTCTGTAGGCCTTTTTTTTTTTTTATCATGAATGAGTGTTGGATTTTGTCCAGTGCCTTTTCTGAGATGATCATATGGTTTTTGTCCTTGACTCTGTTAATATAGTGTATTACATTTATTGGTTTATGAATGTTGAACCATCCTTGCATCCCTGGGATAAATCTCCCTTGGTCAGGGTGTATGATCTTCTTGATGACCCTCTGTATTCTGTTTGCCAGTATCTTGTTGAGGATTTTTGCATCTATGTTCATTAGGAAGATTGGTCTGTAGTTCTCTTTTTGGGTTGGGTCTTTCCCTGGTTTAGGAATCAAAGTAACACTTGCTTCCAGGAATGAATTTGAAAGCCTTGCTTCCCTTTCAATTTCCTTGATGAGTTTAAAGAGTAATGGCCATAGTTCTTCTTTTAATGTCTTGTAGAATTCAGCAGTGAAGACATCAGGACCTGGACTTTTCTTTGTTGGTAAGTTTTTTTATTACATTTTCAATTTCACTCATTGTTATTGAGGTGTTTAGAATTTCTATATCTTCTTCATTTAACTTTGGCAATTTGTATGTATCTAGGAATCTGTCCATTTCTTCTGTGTTTTCCATCTTATTATAGTATAGATTCTTGAAGTAGGTATTGATGATCCTCTGGATTTCTCCTGAGTCTGTTGTGACTTCATCTTTTTCATTCCTAATTGCATGGATTTGAGCCTTTCCTTTCCTTTTTTTTGATAAGGTTGGGTAAAGGTTTATCGATTTTATTTATTCTTTCAAAAAACAAACTCTTTGATTCATTGATTTTTTGTATCATTCTCTTAGTCTTTGTTGCACTGACTTTTGTTCTGATCTTTACAATTTCCTCTCTTGTATGAGCTTTGGGTTTGTCATGCTCTTCTTTTTCTAGGAGCTTGAGGTTCAGCATTAGGTTATTTATTTGAGCTCTCTCTGTTTTCCTAATATGGGCATTCACTGCTATGAATTTCCCGTGTAGAACTGCTTTCATTTTGTCCCATAGATTTCTGTATGTTGTACTGGCATTATCGTTTACTTGTAGAAACTGTCTAATTTATTCTTTAATTTCCTCTGTGACCCATTGGTTGTTCAGGAGGGTGTTATTCAATTTCCATGTGTTTGTTTGGGTTTTGCAGTTTCTTATGCTATTTATCTCCAATTTTGTTGCACTATGGCCTGATAATATACAGGGGGTAACTTCAATTCTTTTATATTTACTTAGACATGTCCTATGAGCTAGCAGTTGGTCTATTTTGGAGAATGACTCATGTGCAGCTGAAAAGAATGTGTATTCTGATTTTGTGGGGTGGAACACTGTGTAAACATCTATTAAGTCCTTTGTTCAATAGCTTGGTTCAGTTCTAAAATTTCGTTGTGAATTTTTTGTCTAGATGATCTGTCTAATTGTGATAATGGGGTATTGAGATTCCCCACTACAATTGTATTAGTGCTTATTTGGTTTTTCATGTCCATTAATATTTGTTTTGTATAGTTGGGGGCATTCATATTTGGTGCATATATATTTATAATTGTCATCTCTTCCTCTTGGATTGTTCCCTTCACAAGGATGTAGTGACCATATTTGTCTCTCTTAATTAATTTTGATTTGAAATCTACTTTGTCTGCAAATAAGATTGCTAACCCTGTTTTTTTTTTTCCGGGTTCCTGTTGTGTCGAGAACTGTTTTCCATCCTTTTACTTTCAATCTATGAATTTCTTTTTGAGTTAGGTGTGTTTCTTGTACTGAGCATATTGTTGGATTTTGCTTCTTAATCCATTCTGCCAGTCTATTTCTTTTTCTTTCTTTTTTTTTTTTTGCTGTTTTGTTTGGTCCTGGGGATCAAACTCAGGTCCTTGCGCTTGTGAGGCAGGTGGCAAAACCACTGAGCTAAATCCCTGGCCTACTCTATTTCTTTTGATTGGTGAATTGAGGCCATTAACATTGATGGTTATAATTGATAGATATTGATTCCTCCTTGTCATGATATTTTACTATTTTTGGCTCTTTTATTTTTAATTTTCCCACCTTTCCCTTTAGTTTCTTGCCTTGCCTGGTGGCTTCGCTCTGTTGGGCCTCATGGAGTTCTGACCATCATTTTCTTATTCTAGGATATTGTTTAGAATTGTTTGGAGTGCTGGTTTGGTGTTCATGAAATTTCTCAGGTGTTCTTTGTTGTGGAAGTATCTATTTTCCTCATCAGTTTTGAAAGATAATTTTGCAGGATACAACAGTTTAGGTTGGAAGTTATTTTCTTTTAGGGCTTGAAATACTTCACTCCAGGCTCTCCTTGACTTGAGGGTTTGTGTTGAGAAGTCTGCTGTGATTCTGATGGGCTTTCCTTTGTAGGTGATTTGTTTCTTTTCTCTAACTGCTTGTAGAATTTTTTTCTTCTGTTGGGTTCCTGGGATCTTGACTTTATATGTCTAGGTATAGATTTTTTTTGATTGTGGATAGTTGGAGTTCTATATGCCTCACTTATCTGTACATCCAATTCTCTACCTCTGTCTGGGAAGTTTTCAACTATTACTTCTGTGAACAGTTTTTTTTAATGTCAATTGTACTTTATCCTGTGTTTTCATGGACTTCTATCAGTCTTATGCTATTCTTCTTATCATCTAGCATCTGCTGGATTGATTTCTTGTGGTCCCTTACGATTTTTCAGAAATCTGTTTTCATGCTCACTAACCACAATCCTGTCTTCTATATCTGATATTCTATCTTCACATTCCTTTAATCTGCTGTGAATACTTTAAATGGAATTTTTAATCTCCTTAATATCTGTTTGAATTTGTTTCATGGATTTCATTTCTTTCTTATTCTGGACATTCATGGCTTCCAGCATGGTTCTGCGCTCATCTATTTTTTTTTTATCTGTTTCTGTTCTACAGCCTCTAATCATGTCTTTCACTCTGTTCACCAAATCTATAGTTATTTGGGAAATTATTTCTGTTTTGCATTTTTTCTAGAGCCTCATTCATTTGTTTTGTTACTTCCTGTGCTATCAGTTCAGGGTGTCCAGGTGATTATCAGACTTTTCCATCTTGTTTCCCCCAGAATTTGCCTTTGGTGGGGTGGAATTCTGAGTTTGTGCCTTGCTTAAATGTCTTCTAATTTTTTTTTTGGTACTTTCCTTGGTTTAATTCCTGGGTTGATACTTTGAAGTTGTTTATTGTAAGTATCTTTGTTGATGTATTTAGAACCCTTATGGAATGATTGCTTCTCAGAGGTGTCTTCCAGATATAGCCGGTCTTTAGGTTTTGAATCTCTAATGACTCTGAGGCTATCTCATTTTCATTACACCAGGAAGGACAACTGATTAGATCAATCACAACACCTTAGCCAAAGTGATGCTATCAGCAACACCATAGCATCAAACACAGCTTAGACAATGCCAATTTGTGGTAGTTATTAATCTATTACCTTTAAATGTGTGAATTAAATCAAAATCGAGGACTAGCCCAACATATGTTTATAGTGAATAAACTCTTCAATATAGCAACTTTGCCCTTCAGGATGGGGAGTTAGAAGGAGTTGGGGAGGGAGGGATAGATAGGTAGAAGGATAGGGGAGGTTAGCAGTGAGGCCAGAGGACACAGGAAGATCACGCAAACACTAAGAAACTTGAAGACAAGAGGAAAAGACAGAATGAAGAACAAAGATGAGAACAGAACAACATAACAGCAATAGGGAGGCTAGAAACTCTATTTACTTTCCTTTAAAACTAATGACAATGGAGAGAAGGAAAAGGAGAAGAAAAGAAAAATAATGAAGAAATCCAAATTAGGGCTAGAACAGGAACAAAAAGGGAGATGAGAACAATGTGGGACAGCAAGAGAATGAGTGAGAGAGAGATAGAGAAAAGAAAGAAGATGAGAAAAATAAAAATTTGAAAAGATTAGAAAAAAATAAAAATTAAAAATTAAAAATAAGAGCAAAAAAATTTTTGAAAATAACAAATATAAGATAAAAATGAAGGGCCTCCTTCAGGGTTTGTCTCTGCTGTCACAATAGACAATGTGGGCAGCAGTGTGAAGATATAAGTCAATGAGTCTCAGCAAGCCAGTAATAGACCCATGAAATTCAGGCAGATTTTTGGCTGCAAGTCCCAAGTTGAGCTCCCTGTCCTCCTGCTGGGTTGAAGTCTGCAAATTTCTACTGCAGGTTCCAGCTGTCCTTCCCCTGAAGATAGTCCAGGTTCTGATGGAAGGTGGTGATCCCTCCAACTTACCAAGTACTGTGGTCTGGTGTGCCTTTATTGCAGAGATTTTCTTCACTTTTCCAGTGGGGTTCAGTTTTCATCAGGGAGCCTGAGAGAGGCCTTATTTCTGTTGTTCACTTCTGCTTTATCTTGTGGAGCTCAGGACAATGGCCTTTATGACCCGCTGGGCCTCTGTAGTGTAGAACCAGGTAGTGGCACAGCCAGGAGGCCAGAGGCCAGGGTGTTGAGGGCTGGGGGTGGGGTTGGGGGTAGTTGGGGTAGGGCCCTGCAGGCTCAGGCGGCTAAGCTGGTTGCTGTGGAATGGGGCGCTGGGACAGAGCTGGGCTCCCTGCAGCCGAGGTCCTCACTGTCTGTAGGCTGGTTGCTGGGAAGCTAACTCTTTTAAAACTCCTCTCTCCCACATACTTCCCATATGGGGCATCAGGGGGTCACACTTACCGTACAGTGGGGCTTTCACCTTGTACTGGACATTACAAGGAAGAGATGGCAGTACTCCTGGAAGTTGCTCCTGGGTTGGGATCACTAGCAATAACTTCACTATACACAAAAGGAACAATAAACTGCGCCCATGTGTCCAATAAATGCAAAATAAATCTTTTCTCAATTCATCCTTCCTATATCTGGAGCTCCCAAATGCCTGTGGAGAGTCTAATGCCACCTAGCAGAAAGGGAAGGGAGTGGTGAAGGGGACACTCACTGATCATTTAACTAATTATGGTTAAGCAACCTTCTTTTGCAAATTTTGCAAATATTTATGACTGAGAACAATGCCAGGGTCCCCTTAGGCCTTCAAAAGGCCCCTTTGTAATGAGGGGTCTGGAGCATGAACTTGGTAGTTTCAGTGCTCAGCTTTTTAGTATTGGCCTCAGTGGGTTTCCCATTGCCACCCGTGCCCTTGGGGCCCCTGGGTGCCTCTGACTCTGGAGATGTATTTGCTGGTTCTGTTCTTCTATGACTCCATGAAAATCTGACCTTATATATATTTCATTCTCAGTACATCCATGGCCTTTGGGAAAAATTCAAAAAAATAGTAAGAACTGAAAAGGCATGGTATTATTTTAGTTTAAAGAGGAGAGTTTAAGCTGTCTTTTCCACGTGGATTATACATCTGTCCAATAAATAGAAATAGAATTAAATTCAACTTGGTTTTAATTGAGAACACACATTATGCAAAGCATGTGCAGTGTGGAAAACAGTGTGGCTAGACAAATTTTGGGGATTCACTAATCTTGGAATGGCACAAAATGATTAGGTAAACCTGCCTTAGTGACCCAATAGACAAGAATACTTTGCAAATCAGGAAGTCTAATGTAGAATTTGTAAACATGAGTATCTAGTAGCTGTCTATCTTCTTGAGATGGGTCCTGATTAAAGAGTACATAGGGAACCGATATTTTCATACTGAAATGATACTGTGTTGCAATAGCATATAATGAAATCATCAGTGTTGGCTTAGATTACTTAGACCATCAAAAGATCATGGATCATTAAAAAGCAGGTGGTTGTCATTTAACTCTGAAAAAGCCATTCATTCACATTTTCTGTGTCTTTCTATTTTCTGCATATGTAACAAATAGAATCAAATGTAATAGAATCAAAAGGAAATTGTCATAGAAGTGAATAAAAATGACCACATTTTCAGAATGATCACATCTTCAGAGGGAAAGTTATCGTCTTCATTTTAAGCTTTCTTAATATCCAAATCTACAATCCTTTTGATGAACTTTGTAGTTGGTGATCACTTTTGCTCTCAACACTGTCCAGATTTTAAGAGAATCATCTGCTCTCATTGTCCTTCTCTTGAGTTCCAAAATCTAACTCTCTACACGAATATGGAGATGAACCAAAGCAGAGATGTGCAGGGGAGGCAGAGAACCCCGCTGAGGGCCAGGAGAAGGCGCAGGAGGGAGCTGCTGACCATGCAGGGGTCAGTGGGATCACAGGCAGCCATGTGTCAGGGCAGCGGGCCCGTAGAAAGCCCTTTCCCCCCTCAATTCCAAGCCCCAGCTCCTCCCCGTCCTCAGGGCTCAGTGCCAGTGCCCTAAGTCACAAGTGGTGGGGTGTCAGCCCTAGTCTTTTGAGACATAAAACTTTTCCTTTTTGTCATAGCATTATTTCTCTTTAATTTAGATTTCTTTGAGACCAGAGTTCTTTTACATTTAAAGTCTCAGGAACTTGGAAAGAATGGGCATCTATATTTCATTTTAAACGAGACTTCTGTACCTCCGGAATGACAGGCTTTCTCTTTCCCTGAAAACTGCTTCTCAGGGAGCAAAGGAGCGGAGGCAAACATGAAGGCTGAAAATGCCTCATTCTGTGAGGGCCTGGTGTTTCCTGTGCTCCGTGAAGATAAAGGACAGTGACACGAGTGCTTATGTCACCAGCCTCCAATGTCTCTCTCTTTTATTTTTTAACAGAACAACAATCTCAATTTCTATGACCTTTATTAGATCTGTAAACTAGGCCAAAACAGGTCAGCCCTGCACCTCCAAGCACTCTTTACTGTCCCCTGGTGGCTAAAGTGAGAGAAACGTGTTCTTTAAGGACCAAAGCCAAAGAACCAGCAGATTGGTTCAATAATTCTTCCAGCGGGGAGAGAAAAGTTGGCATAATATTAACTGAATGTTGAGGACAATTTCGTTCCTCCCTTTTTCTAATCTTCTGTTTCTATTTTATAGCTCCCCCTGTTGGGCCCAGGTATTTCACTGCTGTCCACCTTTCTTCCCTCCCTCCATGGTTCCTAACACATTCCATACTGAAAGGAGGAGTTCTTCTCTCAGCTACCTAAGGTACATTTGGTACTGTAAGACCGTGGGCCTTACCAAACGCTCCGAGGAGCTGGCTACAGCGGCAATCACCCGGGGAGGAACACACCGGACAGTGGGAAGAAAAAAACAGACCTTTATTAGTCTGGCCAGACGGCACTCCCAAAGCAAGGTAGCTGAGAGAGGCAGCAGGCACAGAATCCAAAGCTATTTTTATAGGAGACTGAAGGGGGGGTTAACAGGCAGGAACGGGAACAAAGGTTTGTGACTCATTATTACATGCTGATGGTCAGCAGGCACACAGTAAGACCTTGTGACCACAGGGTCACGGCCGTCACGTACTGATAGTCAGCACGTCTGGTGACGGTTGTTCTACTGATAGTGAGTCCGGGAATTTTCCAAGTTCCGGGCAAACAAGAGGGTGGATGATTTAACTAAGAACTCTTAGTTACAGATTTTATCTGCTTAGCAAGCACATTTCTGACCACTAACTCTAAACAGAACAGAGGCAAGGGGAATAAATGAATTTTGAATCACACAGTCCCACATTCCCCACTGATTTTCTATAACCTAAGTAATCTTACGCATAAACATAGGCATCCACTGTATACAACAGCATGATACTAATAAGCAAATACATATGACTATAAAGACAAGGAATAATTGTTTTAACCATTGTAGGTTGGGCAGCCATGAGGTTAATCATTTAAACAGGTCTCCACCATCTTTGTTGTGTACTTTATTTGCCAGGTCCTCTAATTGTTCTATCTCCTCTTTGATTTTTTTTTTTTTTTTTTATTATTGGTCAAATTGAAACAACACATGTTTTTTATCTTTTCACAACCTTGGTGGTGGAAGAGCAACAGGTAATCTATTGTTGCTCTATTGTCTAAGATTGCCTGCCTTTGTTCTTGTAATTCTTGGTTGATCAGCGCCAAGGCTGATGAAGTGGCATTTAATCCTTTTACTACTTTACAAGCTAATTTTCGTACTGCTTTTTCAGCATGTACTCCTATAGACGGCATGGCAACCAGAGATCCTATCATGGTTAGTACTTCTGCATCTGTTAGCAGACCCACATCATCATCGCATCCTGGTGCAGTACAAGTTGACCACCGTTTAACTCTGTTAGGCACAATCAAATCAGTTCTATCTGGTAATACTATAGTTAATCGATTTAAACAGCAACGGGTTTTGGTCAAATTGGCTGGAATGTAGTTGAAAGTTTCTCCTTCACAGGTATAAAACCATCCCATTGGCAGGGAAACATGGCAGTTGCCATATACAATCTTTTGTTCTATTCGGCAGGCCATTTCTTTTAACCGTTTGATCTTCAAACATTTAGTTGTACAATTTTCATACACAGCACATTTAGTCTTATTTGACATGATCACTTTAGATGTATATAATTTGACAGCATTTTTAGGCTTATAACATGTGACAGGTCCCCAATTATAACTATCTACATAAGTAAGGTTCTTTCCTGGAATATCTTTAAATAAAGTATAAGGCCGTATTGACTCTAAAGGGGTGCATACCGGGATAAGACAATTTCCTAATACATAATGAAAATTTACATCAACACTTAAACAGAATTCAGATAGATTAAGTGAGTTTGCCAATTGAATCCATATATTTTTTGTGTGATCTAACTCCCCTGAGGGTAACACTGTCAATATCCTGGTAAATATCATCATGAGGGCGAAACGTTTCCAATTCGCTCCAATCTTAGCTTTGGGTCGCCCGGTTGGCTGGTTATTTTCCATTTATCCTTTTTGATGTCCGTGGGGGGTCCTGGCTTTAGATGGTTACGATGTATCCAGGCAGAATGTCCAGCCATTTTCATCGCCAAGGGAGTTGACAGGACAACAGGAACCGGTCCCTTCCAACGGGGTTCCAGGGTTTTGGAATCAAACCTGCGAATAAAAACCAAATCTCCCGGCTTATAGGGTAAAGGCTGTAACGGTTTTTCATTTGGACTAGTCATTTTCCTTCGTAATGTCTCATGTAATTCTGATTGAAGCTGATGTACTGCCTTTAAGGATTTAAGGAGCCGAAGGTGGGAAAACTTTTTCTTTAGCTCTACATCTATTAATGGAATGATTGGGGGAGATTGCCCATAAATAATTTGGAAGGGGGACAAATTGAGGGGAGGCTTGGGAGTACATCTTACCCGGAGGAGGGCAAAGGGGAGAAGCTCTACCCAACCTAGTTCAGTCTCCAAGCATAATTTAGTCAAAATTTCCTTTAAAGTTCTATTTGTTCTTTCTACCTGTCTCGAACTTTGAGGCCTATAGGCACAATGTAGGCTCCATTTTCATCAAGTGGGCCCTCTGATCCTCCCAACACCGACTTTATGGCCTGTCCTCGAATTCTCTCTCTCTCCTCAGAGGTAAAGAGGGCTTGGAGAAGTTGCTGGCAATTATCCCAGGTTGGGTCATGGGTATTAAAAACAGATTCTAGGAGGGAAATCAAAGCCTGGGGTTTTTCTGAAAAAAGGGGGATTTTGATGTTTCCAATTATACAAGTCACTAGTAGAGAAAGGGATATAGACATAATGACCCTGTTCTATTTCCCTAAGAGGCAGAAGAGGAGCTGAATTAGTCCCTTCAGTGGGAGCCCTGCTGGGACCATAAGCAGCTCCTGTTCGCGTGTGGGAAGGGGAGGTTACAGAATCAGGGGATTCTTTTTCTTCTGAAAGAGGAGGAAGAAAAGGATTCCGAGATCTAGGGTGGACTTTATCTGATGAGGATGACGGCCCCACATAAGGTGGAGGGCTTATTTCAAGATCCAAGGGGTCAGGATCTTGCGAGAGCACCGGCTTGGGAACTTGAGCCCGTTTCTCTTGAGGCTTACTGGGGGTCATAACCAAAAGGCGAGAGTCTGTTCGTAAGGAACAACGTTGCAACCAAGCCGGGGGCTCCTGACAAGCTTGGACCCAGATATTTATATATGGAAACTGATCAGGATGGCTAGGGTGCCCAGTGACCTTTTTCCATACCGCTCGGCAGAGACTTAGATCAAAAGAGCCCTCTGCTGGCCATCCTACTTCAAAGGCCGGCCACTCCAATTGGCATAGGGAGCGAAGTTTTCCACGAGAAAATTTAATCTTATATTCGTCCTCCTGCTCGGGGGAAAAAGCCAATTTAAAATTAGTGAGAAAACAATCTAACGGAGTACTCTTGGAGCCAGATCCTCCCATCTCTGCCTTTGATGGTTAAAAAAAGAAATTAACATAGAACGGACAGGACGTTAACATATAACGAATAAGACAGACGGGCGCCACAACACAATCGAAACTAAAAACCTTCCCTTGTTCCTCGTCAGGAACCTTGGGGTTAGGGGAGGCTTTCCGGCTCGTCAGCCACCTCACTCCTAACAACAAACGGTTGCAACCGGCCAAAAACTTACCTCCGGAGGTTTTAAGGTCTGCGCCTGAGTCTCCTGCTGGATCCCGCCACAGAGTCCCGGCCGAACTGGGGTTCCTTACCCGGGAATCTCGCTGGGGCCTCCAAAATGTAAGACCGTGGGCCTTACCAAACGCTCCGAGGAGCTGGCTACAGCGGCAATCACCCGGGGAGGAACACACCGGACAAGTGGGAAGAAAAAAACAGACCTTTATTAGTCTGGCCAGACGGCACTCCCAAAGCAAGGTAGCTGAGAGAGGCAGCAGGCACAGAATCCAAAGCTATTTTTATAGGAGACTGAAGGGGGGGTTAACAGGCAGGAACGGGAACAAAGGTTTGTGACTCATTATTACATGCTGATGGTCAGCAGGCACACAGTAAGACCTTGTGACCACAGGGTCACGGCCGTCACGTACTGATAGTCAGCACGTCTGGTGACGGTTGTTCTACTGATAGTGAGTCCAGGAATTTTCCAAGTTCCGGGCAAACAAGAGGGTGGATGATTTAACTAAGAACTCTTAGTTACAGATTTTATCTGCTTAGCAAGCACATTTCTGACCACTAACTCTAAATAGAACAGAGGCAAGGGGAATAAATGAATTTTGAATCACACAGTCCCACAGTACCTGCCCTATCTTTTTATTCCTACCCATCTCAATGCTCAACCATGTTCTGGATGGTGGCTGCCTAGGGTGAGTCTGTATGATCCAGAATGCCACATGTTTGTTTTCCAGTGAATTTATTTATGCCTCTCCTACATATGCAGTAGTTCTTGAAAATTCAACCTCCTCCAACCAGCTAAGATGATTAACAATCCTATTTGGAGCCCGGAGTGTTATTAGTTGCCTTGTCTCCAACATGTCTTTCCTTCCAGGCCTTCATTTTCCCTTCTACCAGCATCTCATGGTTGCTAATTGGAAGGCAATTGTCATTAAAAATTAGGCCTCAGGTGCTATGGGAAAAGTCTGGGAATCCAGATAGTAAATTGAGGAGTCTGTCTACTTGTGTTACTTTTTCCATCTTTTATTTCTGATGCTCCAAGAGCATATTTATAAATTTATAAAAATTATATTAAAATTTATAAATTTATAAAAACATATTTATAAAACCAGTTGGCTAGAAAGCCACACTGATGACACTCAAGTTATGGATTAAATTCTCACCTGAGTAAGGAAGCAACGTTCTTATTTATAGACACACACTGAAAACACAATCCATGAAAGACATTGAGGTCATAGGAAAGACTGAATGGTAAGGCAAATATTACAACTCAGAGCATTGATGGGGAAAGATTAGGTGTTATATCAAATGTGGAATCTTGTAATGATAGAGTTGTAGACTTGGAAGTGATTTGAGAAATAACTTTTTCCATTCTTTTGCCTAGCTTGGTAACACCACTTAACCGTTCTGACAGACGGTTGGGGATGTCCAGAGTTGAGAAACTTACTACCTGGTGTGGTAGTTTGGTCCACGACCAGAAACTGCATGTGTGGGAAGGTCAGGGGGCAGGTCTGAGGTGAAAGCTCAACTTCTTCATCTCTAATGTCTCTAAACCTAGCCTGATCTTAAACTTTGATCCCAGAAACCCAAGGAGCACTATATGACTGTTTCCTGCAGAGTTGTTTAAGGCTACGGTGGCAGTAACATGAGGAGAGAAAAAGACTGCATCTGATTTTCCAGTGATTGCCTTGTGCACAGGAAAATGGGAGATAATCATTGGGAAAACATGGTAAGGACAATTTAGAAGATCAGGTTGTTTTAGGGTGCCTCATCTCCAGGCAAAGCAGGGAGAAAATGGGATACATTCAGACAAGCTGTGTTCAGTAGTGAAGCTCTGATTCTCAATCCATTCGCCCCTTATTCCCTTTGATATTATTTGGGCTTTGAAGCTTAGGTCAACTCTAGAAGGTAGAACTGTCAAAAAGAAATGTGCAAAGGGCTTTGGGGTTTGGGTGGCATGGAGAATACTTGAATGGGAGTAACGAAGATGAAAGAAGCAGCCTGAGCTAGGGAACACCAGGGGGAATAACACCCCTCCCCTGCTCCCCTGGGTGGCCATTAAGATAATGCATTCATTTAACAAATGCTCATTCTGCACTAGGTACATTGCCTCGTGTGCACCCAAACCACAGACATTGCACAGTAGATGGGTGTTGTTTTAGTCATTTGGGACTGTTGGTCAATTTTGGAAAGGAAATCATTGTGATGGTTTAGCCAGGTGCTACAAGTTCTTTTAACATTTGGTAGAAATTGTCAAAGAACCCATGTGAAGGGACAACAGAAATGGAAGAGAAAACTCTCTTTAAGTGCAAAGGATGTTGTCTTCTTATGTGTTGCCACATGGTTTGCTATTTGTTCTTTGCTGTACTTATTTTCTCTTATGTACATTGATGTAAATCCCAGTTGAGGTGGTCCAAACATTAATAGTGAAGGCTACTGTTTTCTGGGTATTTTCTCAAGCTGTGTCTATAATTTGGTACTTTAGTGAGATCAGAACCCCTCCTCTCCCTGGGATCCAGACATTGCCAGCTTAGCCAGAGAATTTAGCCCTTGACTAGCAGGTCAGGGAGTTTCATTTGAGTCTGGTCAGATGATGTCAAGCAGTAAGTCCCGACGCTGTGTCTTCTGCTAAGGAGAAAAATACCCCAAAAATCCGAATTGGAGCTCAATAAATATTCATGGACAGCTTCTTAAAACAAGGAAGAAGGGCGATATAAAAACCAAAAAATTTGTGTAGCCAGACCCCGTGACAATTCCTAAGGATACTTTTTTTCCTATCAATCTTATCCAAGCATAACTAAGTCTCCAATAGTCCCTGCTTTCTGATTTTCAAGGGCTTGTATAGTTTTCTCCCCTTGACTGTGGTCTGCACTCAGTGGCTCACTTTTCATAGTTAATTTGTGAACCAGATGGAGTGGGGACACCTGTAATTTCAGTAGTGTGGGAGGTTGAGACAAGAGGACTACAAATTCAAACCCAGCTTGTGCAACTTCATGAGACTGTGTCTCAAAATTAAAAAGTCAAAGAAAAGGACCAAGGATGCAGCTCAGCATGAAGACCCTGGGTTTAATCACAAGCACTGAAAAACCACCCTAGACCCTGGAGTGTGACAATAGTAACAGGGCATCACTTCCAAAATTAGGTTACAAAAAGATTTTGGCTTCTATTTTGCTTCTCTTATCTCACTCTGTAGCTTTCTCCTTGTGCTGAAAGGCAGACGCCAAGCTGTGAGTTGGCTGGTGGACAAATCTGCATGACAAGCTACCAAAGAGGCCCCCAGCCAACAGCCATCTGGGATCTGAGGACCTCAGTCCACCGGCCTTGGAGGACCCATGGGTGAACCTGACAGCAGACCACCTCCCTGCGGAGCCTGCAGATGAGAGCACAGCCCTGGCCAGCCTTGATGGCAGCCTCTTGGGAACCCTGGAGCCAGCAGACCCTGCTAAGCCACATTTGCAGTCCTGACCACAATTATCAATGATGAAAATGACCATAGATGCGGATTTCGATGAAGTTTCATGACACCTGGATCCAAAAACAGAACAGTGCCAGTATCCTAGGAGCTCTCTGACGTCTCTCCTCCAGGTGTAACCACCATCCTGACTTTGAATTTTGTAGATCAGCTTTGCCTATTTTGGTCACTAAATGAATAGAACCATGTTACAGTATGTACTTTTTAATGTCTGGCTTCCTTTTCTATATTAGGTGGCAGTTCTTTTGTATTATAATATTTTATACCATATGTATTTTATAAATACGTATTTATTTTATTGTGCATATTTATTTTAATCTCCACATGTTAATTGTACAAATATGCCACATTTTATTTGTCCATTCTATTATAGCATATTTTAAAACATATTCCTAGGAGTGGAATGAGTAGTTTATTCTGTGCATTCTTACTTAGTAGATAATGCTAAATAGTTTTCCAAAGGGATTTCCACCTTACCAGTCATGCCCAAGGTCAATCTTATATTGCATTATTTCAGCAGGATTCTTTGTCAATTCTCAGTTCAGCACAGGACCAAGGATGCCATGGTATTTTAATGGCATACTTTATTGCTAATTCTACTAGCAATAAGAAGAATAAGGTGATCTTTTGAATACTTACTTGTTTGGAGTACTAGTTTTCAGAATGCAAGATAGAGCCAGCACTTCATTGAGTGTGATTACTTTACATATACTGAGCATTAACAGGATGAAACATTAGCAGCTAGTTAGAATACATAGAATCCATGTTGTCCTTAAATTAGACTTTTTAAAAAATAGCCAGGATTAAGGAAAAAAATCAAAGTCTAAAGCTTTTATCTTATGTTTCCAATATGGAGGTTATTTAAGTGAGCCTGGATTTTTTAAAGCTTAAATTTCATGGATAATGGCCTTTATTTTCTGGATAACATTGCTAGCAAAGGTACCACTGAAGCCTATTGCTTTCCACAATAGAGAAAGCTTTTATTGTATTATACCTATTATTCAATTTCATGTCATAATAATATTTTGTTGATCTACATGGGTTTTTAGCTTTGTGCACTTGATAAAGTTAATCGGAATATTACCAAAGATACCCAGCATTTCTTTGTAATGATCAGCACAAAAGGGGGATTCCTTTATTGGAGCTATAATTTTTGAATTCATGGTTATAGCTAAGACAAAAGAACAATTTTTATGAGCTCAGCCTGTTTCTATAATAATAGTAAAGTAGCAAGAAGCAAGTTTGGCAATAATAGGACTACACCCTGGGCACTTCTGCTTCAATGGGCTGCGTGTGGGTGGAAAATGCATGGTGGGGCGTGTCCTTGTCATCTGAAAGTCCCAGTGAGGTACGGATGTCCAAATATGAAGTATGGATACTGTCAACCACGGGGTTGTGCCAGCAACAGCAAAAGATAAGTGAATGAGAATTTTCTATTTGTACACTGAATGTCCCTGTAACTCAAAGAGAATTCTTTTCTCTCTGATTTGAGCAAATTTAGACAGTGGGCAAGAATAGCATGAAAAAATTACAATCAGACTGAGAATCTTAATGAGGCAGATTTTAAATGATTATAAAATTATCGCTCTTTCCACTGACAGATGAGCTCACATTCCCTTTCCTCTTCAATATACCGAGTCTTCCGTGGTCCCTGCCCACAGTGATTTCTTGACTGCCCAAAGTTTAGCTGTTAGGAGCTTGTGTGTCACATACTTCCATCAGTGTCTCGCTGGGACAGCCTCCACTTCTACTTTTCCCACTTGGGCCCTGGATCATCTCATTTCCATTATGAACCCCGCTGTGGCTGCACCCCAAGTCTCACACTGTCCTCACTTGTCTTGAGTTAGGCCTTCCACTCCATCTCTTTAGGCCCTGCTCTCCTTGACCCACTCATAGTCTTTCGTTCTCTATCCAGTTCCTTGCTTAGACCTTCTAACAGCTGTACTTCGCAATGCAGCTCGGAAATAACAAATTGCAACTCTGAGACATTTGCAACTCTAGCCGGTGCCTTTGTTTCCGGCCCTCCCTCTGCTTGCTGGCCTCTCACCTTCTCCTCACCAAGCTAATCGGGCCCAGACTTCCTCTTCCCTTTAGGTTGTTACACAAATTCTTCTCTGTCGCTCTCGAGCTCATCCTCTATTCTTAACTCAAGATTCAATCTAGCTCTTTCCTCTTTTGTTCTTGGAGACACAGGAGAAGACTTTTCTAGGCATCCTTGATGCTCTGGGCATGTCTCTGTTATTATGCCCATCGTAATGTACTTTGTCTGCTTCTACATTTTCATTCTTCTCTGCCTCTGGGAAGGGACAATGGACTTTTCACGATAGAATCCATAGCCTCAAGAATGACGCCTGAAGCATGCATGGATGGATAGTTGGAAAAAAGGATGGATAGACAACTGGAACACTGGGTGTTTGGTTGAAGAGTAGGGGGTATGGCTGAATGGTAGGAAAATGAATTGATGAATGCTTTATAATAACTGTAGATGAATGTTCATTAAAAAATGACCTTCTGCCTGGGGTTTTGTAATTTTTAATTGCCAATGAGTCTAGCATGAAGTCTGTTTCCCTACATCCCTTTTATAAACCAGTACACATTTTTATTTGTTATTATTCTGCAGCTCTTCAAAGAGTCTTGAGTTGGTCTTAAGTCAGCGTTCCTAAAACTTCAAGGAGACAAGAGATTAAAGAACATATGACAAATGTTATTCTAAAACCAGAGTTTGTTTTTATGCTCATTCCCATCCTGGCTTGACTTCCAATGATATGCAGTTTCCTAGCCCTTATTAGGTTCTTCATTAAGCACTTACAGGTACTTCTTTCATAAAGTTGATGAGGTGAGGTTATTTGAAAAAAATACAATGTCTGTCTATCTATGTCTCTATCTGTTTGTCAGGTGTTGTTTTTAAGGTTGGTTTTATATATTTCCTGGAATGAGCTTGTAGAAACAAGTGTTGTTATCTATCTTTTTTCTTGAAGCTCCAAGCACAAATAAGGATGTGTTCAAAAACCACTTAGCAGAGGCAGACACTAGAACTCACAGTCTCTGTTGCTAACTGGGGCATACTTCTTAGCACCCTTGTAAAATATGATTTTTAAGCCACCACATTTGTGCTGGTCAGCATTCTGTTACTGCAACAAATACCTGAGATAATCAATTTGTAAAGAGAAAAGGTTTGTTTTGGGTCATGTTTTGGAGGTTTCAGCCCACGGTTGACTGAACTTACTACTTCTGAGCCTGTGGCAGTGCAGTACATCATGTAGGGCACATGACCTAGTGAGGCCATTCTCCTCATGGTCAGAAAGTGAAAGACCATCTTCTTCAAGGGCATCTCTCCAGTGACCTGATGACCAGCTGCTGGGCCACCTCCTCCTAAGGTTCTGCCACCTCCCGGCAGTGACACGCAGGGGACTAAACCTTAACACATGAGACCTTAGGGGGACACTCCGGACCCAGACTGCAGCAGCATCAATATACAGTGCAGAATCACAGCTGTTGCAGGGGAAGGGCTGGTTCTAAGGCAAGTGACAAACTGGTTTCATCAGGTGTGCCAAGTCAGTTAACAGCCAGTGTTCACTCCTGTGCAGATGCAAACATAATCAGATTAACTTTATTTTAAGCATCTATTATATTGTCATTAACATGAATGTACCTGTTCTAAGTTAAGTGCCGAATCAACTCCAAGTCAGTTGGTGGTTGCTACACGGAGCGGGGAAGGACTCTGAGGCTCTGTCTGAGTTGTAATTATTCAGCGAGGTCCACCATGGACATAGGGTCTCCTGTATACACTTGCTACATGTTTTCCCTCCCTGCTGGAAGTCCACACCAGGTATTCATTGTGATCAGTCCCCCTGCTGGCTCTCCACTGATTTACTCCGACAGTTGACAAGGTCGTTTATGGGAAAATGTTCATGGAGATTTTTCTGTTTCTGGAAGCTGGTTTTTAAACTAAATATGCAAACTTCTTCCTTCAGTAAATGTGGTGAATAAAATGCAGAGAGGAGGTGAAGAAAGCTAACAGTGACATCAGTACTTATCAGTAGTCTTTTTTCTTAAAGGACAAATGTCTATTTTCCTGTCCAGGGTGGGTTGTTCACTGCAAAGGGAGGATGGCTTCTCAAGCATTGTGGTTAGTTGTGTGAAGCACTGAAAATTAACAGCATTCACTTCTGTGCAGATTCAAATGTAATCAGATTAACTTTATTTTAAGCGTTTATCACATTGTCATTAATAACATATTAAGGTAAGCAGTTTAACAATCTAGCAAAATACATCTCATTTTAAAATGTGGTATTGAAAAGCTTGGCACATGGAGAGAGATCTGTATGACTGGGATGTGCTGGTAGAGGGGACTCATTAGCTCTCATGGGTTAGCACCGAAGGCTCAGGAAAAGTCTCAGAGGCTTAGAAATGCAGCTACATAGACTGGAACATTCATTCTGACTCCCCACCCTCTTTCCCACAGTGTTTTTGTCAGTCATAGTCTACTGACTAAATCACACCTAGGCATTTCAATGGAGATTCTGACCATACATCCACCTTACACATAGACATCAGTAGCTTTGCCTGTTGGAGCCTTGGAGCTCAGGGCATCATTTGTCATTGGGTCAGAACTAGCACTGGTTGTTGGCAAGGCTGGGTTCATAGTACCTTTTGGCACCTGCAGGTTGAGGTGCAGTCTCAATGTAGACAATATGAAGGCACAGAGGGAATCAATAGCTGCTTCTCTGTCTACAAGTCTGGTCACTAAATCTGCCAGCTTCTCCAACCTGTTTGGCTTATTCTAGCTTAACAAAGACCAGCACCTGTGTCACTGAGCAAAGGAGATGATTCCAGAGACACAGGGGCAGGGTACCCACTAATTAAGGTGACTAATTTCTCATTCCCCCAGTCCCGAATAAGCTTCATTACTTTCTACTTCTGCACCCTAGAAAGGGTTAAAGTCAGGGATATTGATATTGATTCCTGCTGATCAAGACACTGTATGACACCTATAAAATGCGCCCTAAAGCTACATTATTTAATAGATCCGAGTATTGCACCTGCTTTCTTTTCTTCTCCTAAGTGATTAAGTTTCTCACAAATGCAATTTGTTCCTATGAGGCTGCATCTTCTTACAAGGTGAAGCTGTGAAATTTGGCAGGAAGCTGCTTGGCTGCAGGTGCAAGATGAACAACCTTTCCCCGGCTTTGCCAAGAAGAAAAATGATGTGTTCAATTCCTGGGACAAATATTCTAGCATGGGGAGTAGAACCTGATTCCAAGAGAGGGGAATAGAATTCTAAAGACCAAATCATATGCTCTGGTCCCTTCAGGGGCATATGTTACCCCCAAAAGGCTGAGCGGGGAATCAGAAGTTTTACATAAGGCCAAGTATTGAGCATATCCCCTCCCTACCCCACCCCACGAAGGGAAGCTCTCATATTTGGAGCTGCAGCCATTTGCAATGATAAATGATGACTTTTACTCTTATGAGCTATGAGAGCTTAATTAGAGCTTAATTAAAGCTAATTGTCGGAATCCTTTGGAAGGTAGAGTGATGCAAAACTAACTAACTTCCACACTGGATAGTCTGGATTTGGGAAAGTGTTTCAGAAATGCATGGCATTCATGCTCTGGGGCCCTCCCCACTCTGTCTGGATCTTCATGCCTGTTAGAGCAACAGCTAACAATTTTTACATTAGAATTTCCTCAGCCAACACTGCGAGAGGCCAAGTGCCTGGGTCCATCTCAGCCTCCTGTGCATTTATGCAGAAGGTCGTCTTTGAATCTCCAAGTCCAGCTCACCATACACATGTCTCAGGGAATCACTGGTCATGCTGGCTATCAACTTCCGAGGGCCAGAGACCCAAGGCCGACACACTTCTTCCCATTGCACGGTGGAGTTGGGATGAATTTCACTGAAAGGATGGAAAAGAGAGGAGAGGTTGGAAAATTCCACTTCTCACTGCATCAAGAAGCATGGAAGACCCCTGCCTGGGCTACCTTTTTCTCTTGGTCTACGATGGTCAGAGGACTGGAGAGCTTTGTTGGCTTATTCAGCAATTAGTAACCAAAAGAGGGCCCTGTAGGAGGCGCTGCAGAGCTAGTCAGTAACAGTCTCACTGGGCCATGGTGCTTTCTACCTGGATGCATCTGCTGCCTTTCCAGTAGATCTGAAGAGCTGGGCTGAGTCCCATCCAGCTATGAGTCAAACAAAGTCTAGTTTTACCCCAATCCCTCTGCAGTAGCCTTTTCTATGTGAATGATCTTTTACCTCTAGCTCCCTCCTGGCATTTGAGTCTGATCTGAGTCCTCCGCTGTGTTTGCTGAGGCCCTGAAGTCTAAGTAGTTGTTACCAACCCCCACTGACCTTGTTTCTAGCTCCAACATCTAGACCATGCCCCTGCCTACTACTATCTGACTTTGAGTATCTTCATGCTTTGTACTTCATAGTCCTGTTTTAAGCGCCAAACTGGGTTCCTTTTATCAATGCACATTTCTGCTACTTGTTTACTGCCAAGGCTCTATTTTGTCTCTACCATGGGTGTCTCTTTCGTGGTTCTTGACTCGCCTCTTCCTCAGTGCATGCTCAGATTATCCTAAGTCTCATGGATAAACCTTCTCATGGAAGACTGAGATCAATTAGGGCTGGGGAGATTCAGGTTTCTCTGGGGTACCTCTCACTCATCCTCCCATATAAGCTTGTGAGGAGATATTGTGCAAGATTTGTACATGTGACACTGTCCTGAGTAGATATTCTGTGACACATGGAGACTTCTATCGTGAAGTCACTTTTCCAAGATCATGTATTTGGTAAATGGGCCGAGAGTTGGTAAATGGGCTTTGATCTCAGGTTTATCTGAGCTTCAAATTCCTGCCCTTTTTCTAACATTGTCTACAAAAGATGTCTTTTCTGATCATTGTGGTTACTTTCTCACAGGTTTCATATTTCAAGCAAGACGATGCCTTTTGTTTTAGTAATGAGAGCTTCCTGCAAGTGTTGTGCCTGAAAGATTCCTGGTCTCTGCTCTCCGATCTTAGGCCAAGTCTTGTTCTGGATAGCCTGGCATGGAACCCTAGGCCAGCGTTTTTCAGGGAGTGTGGAAGGGGGATGAATAAAGACTACCATGAAGGTCTTGAAAAGGCAAAAAAGACTTGACTCTTCGTGGGGCTACTGAAGCATAGCTGGTCAGAATCAGAAAGGGCTTTAGAAATGACTTAGTCCAACTGTCACATTTTACTGGTGAGTGGACCAAAGTCCAAGCCAACAGAATCTCAAAGGTCACAGATCCAAATGGCCAGGACAATAGAAGAACTGTAATTGGAGCCAGCTGCAGAGTATTTCTAGATTCCTGTTAATAGAGTTCATGAAGACCTGAATATCAGAATGCAAAAAACAAATGATGGTAAGAAAGGCTTGTGTCATAGCAAAAGAACAGGCTGCTTCCCCCTTGATATTGACACAGTCAAATCTGCTCCATGTGTCTTTGGAAAATGTAGAGCTTGCTCCAAACATGACTCGTTCAAATGTAATCTCGGCACTTTCACAGTTCCTTTATGGTCACTGAAACGGGCACCTGCTGGATTTGAATTCCAGTGAGTTTGGAGGCCTAAACCCTCAGTAAACACTTTTGGATGCTTAGAAGTTATGAAGATAAAGATGATACATAATGAAGACTTTAAAGCGGGAAATGTTTTTGTAAATAGTATGGTTCTCTAATGAATACGATTACGTATAGGGTTTATTTAATGATTATAGCTTCCTGTCAGATGGAGCTATAGAGAAAAAAAGCAAATTTGAATGAATGTATCCATTTTAAAAATCAGACATTGCTGTCTAAACAGTGTAAAATGACTAGTGTTCATATAATGAAATTTTGCCCAGTAGCTACAGTCCCCTGGACTTGGGTCAGGAGATTTGAGCGCAAAGCCTGACTCTCCCACTTATTAGCTGTGTGAGCTCAGGCAACTGATAGTCCTTCTCTAAGCCTCAATTTTCTCATCTGCAAAATGAGGAGGATTCAATGCTTGCTGCAGCACCGATGTGAAAATGAAATGAAATGATTCAAGCAAAGAGCACAGGACAGGTCTGGTATGGACTGAACTTTCAGAAAATACTAGCTGTTGTCATGTCAGTCATGCCAGCTTCTTTGTTTCAATGATTCCAGAGAGAGTGATTCAGCTGCTTCTTCATCTACAATCCTTACCAGATGAATTTATTATGCGACAACATTTTACCTAACCATTATGTTCTGGTGACATTGAGGCAAGGTCAATCCTTTGGCTCTGACTTCTGCATTGAGGATGAAGTGGAAGGAGTGTTACCTCATGGCTGCTTTAGTCGGTAGCTATAGATGGATGAATCTGCTAAGGAGACCATAAAGCAGTGTTGGTGACATTAGTGAGTGGGCTGAGTTCTACGCCAAGGTCTTTTAGTGAGTAGGCTGAAGTCTGTGGCAAGCTTGGGTCTCCCGGGACGTGTGGACTTAGAGGATGGCTGGATCTGCACACACACGGCTGACTGTACGTGAGTGTCTGTCTTGGCACACAAGAGACCATGTCCCTCTGAAAAGCCTGTGTTCAGGTGAATGGAAAGGTGCAGAGTGAGGATCGAGGGGGAAGGAGAGATAGGAGGCAAGGTACTGCACTGCATTTCTTACCCACCCATGAGGAAGGTATCCTTACCCCTCTGGTTATAGGTGAGAAAATTACATTTCAGAGACATCAAGAGGCTTCTTTCCCATTGCACAGCGGGTATATGGCTGAGCCAGACAAGGACCTCACTGTTCATGTCAGTGAACTATGAAGCTATGAAGGGAGCAGGGGCTGTGGGAAGGACGGGTCAGAACGGGGTAATGGAGATTTCTCCAAGACATCTGGGCTCAGGCTGGGTAAGGCTTTTCCTCTTTGACTCCATGGAAGGAACTGGTGGACAACACCAGCTTTGCACTGGGGTTGTGGTGGCAGGAGCTGCTAAGAAGGGAGGGCTATCAAAGTCAGGAGTGGCTCAAGGGTTTCAGCCCCCGAGCCCTCTTTTGCCTTGGGGGACTGGGGCCACACAGGATCGCTTTAAACAGAGGTAAAGGGTGGGGGGAAATACAAGGTCACAGGCCTGCAGTTGATCTCTCCTATGTCAAGTTAGAATCCCAAGATTACTTCTAATGTCAAAAAAATAATATTCTTTCTAGCTGCAGTGGGATTAAAAAGGGAAAGGCCGCAAATCATAGAAATCTATCCACTAAATAAGAATTTCCCTTCCTTTCCTATCTGTGGCCAGTGAATTGGAAACAGAATCTGTGGCCTTGCAGAACTCTCTCCATGGCATTAACATTGATATTTTAAAATGTCTAAATTAATTTGATATTTGTTAGTGGCTTTTCTTAGCTTTGGTTCTTTATAAATGTGGTTTTATAAATTATTTTAGCCTGTTAAATAAAAACCACATTACATGAAAATGCACATGTACATAACTTATATATGTGCATATTTTTTCAAACCATGTAAATTCACTTTGTGACTCAAAGTTGGAAAAACACTAACCTTGCCATTGTTTTTCTCAGCTATAAAAGGAGGGCACTACTGGACAGGGTGATGAGAAGGTAGGATGAGTTAATATTTGTACTTCACTTAGGACCATGGCAAGTGCCAAGAAATGTGAAAACCCTGTTATTGTTCTCATTATTACCACTTTCACTTCCACCTTTGTGGTTATTGCTTGCTCTGCCTAAACTCTCAGCAAAATAATTTAGAAAGTTTCCTCCTGCCCTTATGTAGAAAGACAATTCTTTGTCCTTAATTTACAGTGATCAATTTGATATGAATATCAGTTTAAGATGCTTATTTCTCAAGAAACGTGCTCCTTTCAGCCAGATGCATTCATTCTCTCCCTCTGTTTTCCCATGTGATCAATCAGACACACCTTGAAACAGTTCTTCTGCTCAGGGATCTGCCCTGAGAAGAAGTGTAATACAGGTGACTACCTCAAATAGAAACGCAGTCTTAGGCTTTACCTCATCATTAGTTCTTGCTTATGAAGCCAGGTGCATAATGGTGTGAACATGAGAAAATACGCAGACACGAAGATATACATGCTTTCTGTTTTACCTACAGATAAATATATACTAGAAACCTATTTCCTGGGAATGGATGTTGTGATGAATGATCTTCAGTAATGTGCTGAGCCATCAGGACACACTGGCCATTTATCATCTTGAATGCAAGCAGGCAAATGGGATTATTATTATAATAAACTGCAGCTACCCATGGCTTTTCCTCTCTGTGTCTAGCTTTTAGTTTCTGCCCTACTTGAGAAACTTAAAGTTTAAACCCAAACCTCAAAGTTGGGGAAATTTATTCTTGAAAGAACTCCCAGAACCTGATCCTTTTTTAAAAAGAAAATTGAATCTGGAAGACGAATTATTTGATGTTCTGGAAATATCAACTGCAGAAAGCTAAAAGCCAAGAGTCTGTGGGAACAGAAACTCTGAGCATCTGAGGCAGGTGGGAGGCCGTGGGGAAGGAGCAGGAAGGTAAACCACACCGGGGTAGAGCTAGCTGGTTGGCATCCTGAGCGGAGATTGAAACACAGAATTTCCTTCTTTGTTCCTATTTCCAATTTCTTGCTCACCAGCTCCTGACTTCAGGTCCTCTACTTTAGGCTTGAGACCCCTTACCTTCTAGATTTCACTCCAGCAAAAGGCATGAGTGGAAGGATGGGGTTGGTAATTCCCTGGCCATTTAAGATCTGTGTTCTACAGTCTCATAAAGGATTTTGGTTCTATGCAATTGCACTTTCTAGAAGCCCACGTTATTACACGGATCTGGCACTCTCAGATCAGATCTCAGCAACCCAGAATACAGTGAAGTGCTTCCAATTACCTGACTATATGAGAGAGGGCTCTGGCTGGCTCAGGTCTTGGTTGTAAAGGTGTGTGCCAGAGTCAGGAGGAAACAGAGAAAGGAGTGTTTGCTGCAAAGCCCCAAGCCCGTCCAGATAACAAATGTTTTCCATGTCATGCTCCCCCCACCTCACCTCCAATTTCAGATTATATCTGAAAAATACAGCTTCCCTTGCCTGGGGGAGATTCCACCCTGGATCTGAGTTCCCACAAGAAATTGAGGACTATTGTCGATTGAACATTTGTGTCTTCCCAAAATACTACATTGTTTCTCTGATGTGAAACCAAAAGTGGAAATAAGGACTAAAATGTATAATAGATAGTGGGAAATGGGAAGAAAAAAGTCCAGATGGGAAGGGGAACAAAGGAGGAGGGAGGGAGAAAGGAAGGAAGGAGCAAGAAAACAAAGTGAAAATAGAAGAAAAAAATGGAAGCAGAGCTTCTGTACATAGGGAGGGGAGAGGGCTTGAGGGGAGGGGAGATGGGAAAAGAGGCGGGATGTACCATGTACAGGTGCAAATTCCCCACGATGAGTGTATCATAACGTATGTCTAAAATGTAAATGTTTTGCTATTAAAAAAAATCCTGTGTTGAATCCCTGCCCTGTAATGTGATGGTGTCTAGAGATGGAGTTTTGAGAGTTCATTAAATTAGATGATGTCATGAGGGTGGGGTCTTTGTGAGGTGATTAGTGTCCTAAGAAGAAGAGACATCAGAAAGCTTGCGCTCCATCTCACTCCATGTGAGCACGGTGAGGAGATGACAGTCTCTAAGCCATGAAGAGAGTCCTCATGAGGAACCAGTTGGCTGGGTCCTTCACCTTGGGCTTCCCAAGCTCCAGAACTGTGAGTAATAAAGGTCTGTTGTTTAAGCTACCCCATCTATGGTATTTCCACTGTAGCAGCCCAAAATGATGAAGGCAGAGCACCTAGCTTCCTGTCTATGCACCTAACTGCTATAAACCTGTGTGTTGGCAGAAAGTACTAGTGGCTCTCTATGTCAGCAAGTGGGAAGGATGTGTTCTTTGTGTCCATGTAGGGACTGGCCTCATCCATTCTCTCCCAGTTTCACTCTGCTTTGACCACCCGATGTCAGACATTAACAATGAGCAAAACAGCCTGAGATTGATCCTAAGTGAGTCCTACACTGAGGGTGGGGAGAGGGAGAGAGAGAGTGCCATAATTCCCTTCGAGCGGACATTCACAGGACACAGCATCTCCCACTGTCGCCAAGCTTCCACATACAGACCTGTGGGGACACTCATCCAAACCTCAGCAGGTGTGCTGGCCTCAATCAAGGTGGGATTCTTGGCACAGCCAATGTACAAAGGCAGCATGAGGCCCTGGTACCCTCAGAGGGAGCTTGTGGGACTACTGTTTCAGAAGGATAAATTGGATCCTGCAGGGGCTGTTTGGGAGAAGCGTGTTTCACTTCGCCTTAGCATTCCTTGCATCTGATTTGAGTGGGAGGCTGTGAGAACGGGTGAGTGAGGCTGTCGTTTCTGACAAAAGCCAGGCTATTGTTACTGACCTCTTTCTCTAGCTGGGGTGGATTTCTAATTCAATTCTTATTTTTCTGCAACATTCCTATTAGCATAGGAAAGCCTTGTGCATGCATTTTAAGAAAAACACTCAAATTATTTTCTCTGCTGCATATTTCATCTGCAATAAGGCGTCTCCTAAATGACAGGACACAGAAGTTGTGAGTCCTATAGTTTGGAAGAAATGCAGATTCCTTTGTGGGAATAGAGCTGACCTAGAGAGGGTGAGGTCTTACACTTTTTCTACAGCTTACAGAGGGGGGTCATTTCCATGACGGGCACTGGAGAAATTCCTGACATGTCTGGCCATAAGGCAGTTTCCAAAGCCCTCCACTTCCTTTTCTGTCCCATAGAAGGTCACCCCACAGGAAATGAGCTGGGTTGATTGATGCTCACAGGGACTTATTTGTGGTAGAAATGAAAGTAATAAGCCTCAAAGATTGGGACCCATTCTGGATGTCACACTTTAAGCAGGGCTCTGACAAACTGGAGTGTGCGGAAGAGAGAGGGAGTGACATCGCATTAGAGGCAAGAAAGAGGAAGCATGGGCAGGAATTTGGTCCCAAGTAGAGAAGACTCAAGGAAGATGAGACAGCTGTTTGCAAACATTTTCAAGGCATCAGGCTGAAGACAGATGGGCTCTATTTTGTGCCAGTCCAGACAACAGAATTAGGATCACTGCTAGGACAAAAATATAAACAAGATCTGTTTTCCCACAGTTACAGCTACCTGACCATGGATTTGGTCTCTTCTGTTGGACAATAGTTTTTATCAACAGAAGCCACAGAAATAGACCTGGAGGGCATAATCTGATGGTGCTAGGTTTGGAAGAGGCTGAGTACATTCCTAATATTACAAGGCTCTGATGGAGGCAAGTTCTAGAACCCTCAGGCTCAACTAAAAGAATAGAAAAATAAAAGCAAAAAATAAAAGCAACCGTTACCGACAGTGATTGGTTGGCAAAATCCAAGAGGTAGACTGGGGAGAAAGAGCCCATTAAAAGGGCATCTTTCAGCATCATATCTAATACTCTGTACAAGCATGGTGATATTGAGGACACTGGAGGGTTGATATATGGGGAGGTCTTGTGTGAAAGTGATTGAAACTTGGACTGAGGAATCAGCAGCCTTGAGTTTGAATTTTAGTTCTACCTTTATAAACTGTGTAACATGGAGACCCCATCAACTGCCCCCTGAAATTCTAAATTTGTCAGCTATAGAAAAGAGATGCTAATGGTTATCTGTCTCCCAGGGGTGGGTTTAAAGATTCAAGTGCTGGTTGAACCAACCCTATTTTTTCTCCCATGCCCCACATAAATGGTCCATAAGAAATTGCAGCTTCTGAGACACTGTTCCTGGGGATTTCATTTCACTTACCGGAACATTTTCCTTTTGGGTTTTAATAAACCAGGACCATCTAGGTATATCCAGACGTTTTGTAGAGTTTCTTTTAAAGGATTGGTAAATTCTACAGTGACAACCATGTCAGAACCAACCATTGCGGCTCCTCGGACCTAAGAAACAGACAAGGGAGCAAATAACAGCACATTAGCACCAAATAAAACCTTGTTCAGCTTCCCTGGCTCCTTAACCATTTTCATTTTTGCTGAAGTTCCATATTGCATTTATGTTTTGGCAATGTGACCAGTGTTAGAGGAGAGCATATTGCTTTGACTAAGGAATACCTACTGAGGAAAAGATGGAAAATTACTAATTAGAATCACAGTCTTTTCCTCATTATGAAACCACCCTAATTAGAGCTCAGGTTAATAGCCATAGCCACTGGCTGCTCTCTGTCTGCAGGAGGTGGATTTGGTGTAGCAACAGACTTCCTCGGTAAAAGTAGCCAAGTGAACTCTGCTTCTGGAAAGGATGCAAATTTCCTACCATAGTGTGAGGGATTCCCGAGGTCAAGAGGCAGAAGACACTCCTGGGAGGTTTGCTGTCTTACTTCTAGACATGTTGGAAAGATATTGAAGGAAGGAGAGCATCCTAGTGTTGAGCTGGAAGATGAGGACAGGAGACTTTTCATCTGCAGCCACAACATCTAGGTTCAGGAGGGTAGGAGTCTAGGAGGATACACGGCTACTGTGCGTGAGTTCACCCATCATAGTTCTCAAGTGTCAGGTATTTGGAGAGCATCACGTAGGAGAATCAGAGGTTGATGTCAACTTTGACACTGGCAGTGGAGTCTTGGGCGACTCATTCAAACTGTCCGAGACTCAGTTTTCTTCTTTCTAAAACTGGACTGCTATTCACATGGAGCAACCTTGTAGAACGCTATTATTATTATGACTATTACTGTTATTATTATTATTGTTATTGCTTGTCGTGTGTAGACTCTGTGCCACACAGTTGGAGCTTTATGCTTCCCCAGCACAAATTCAATGTGCCGGAAAACAGCCAGGGAGCTGTAGGACTTGTTTGTTTCTTGGTCTGTTTGTGTCAAATGGCTGGATCTGTATATGTCACTTGAGAACATGATAATAATAATGATGACACTATTTCTTCCCTCCTAAGAAAGGGGTGAAATAAGAATGCACATAAAGCAGCCTTCAGGTGCAATGCAAAGGCTCAGTACATCATAGCACATGATCGTTTTTAAAGTAGCAGTGCTCTTGGCAGTTTTGGTTTATTTACCTTATATTTCAGTCCACTTTTAACTCCAATAGCAACCCAGTGCCCAATAAATATTTAAGTTAGATGAACTGTTTAAAATGGGATTTACTGGTTGCTTGAGTGTTCTATGTAACAACACAGCCATTATTAAACCTTATTTCTTTAGCCAGTGTGGAGTAGAGAAGGATCCACATGACAATGAGATTTTCTTATGAATGGAGATAAAGAGGAAGGGCATTTACCAGAGAAGAGCACTTTTTCTTACAAACTCTACAGTCAAGAATGAAATCTTATGGCTTTACTCTTCAAGTCATAGTTTGTGATTAATTTGTGTCAATGGGGAAAGTGAAAATTTCCACCATTTCCTCATGTTTATTCCATTCATGTCCCCTTCCCCTGGGGGCAGTGGGTGGGGAGCTGGGGTCAGAGGCAATATCCATGGGGCAGACAGTGATTATATTGGTGGCAACAGCAGACACATCTGGAGAGCATGGATTACGTGTTAGACAGGGCAGTCAGGGAGGGCTGCAAGCAGTGGAAACTTTCAAATACAGAAGTCTCCAACCACCTCAGACCATTAAATTAGAATCTTGGGGGATGGAGCCTGTAATTTGTTTATTTTAATAGGAGATCGTGGCTAATTTGAAAGATACAACATCTTTTCTTAAATATTTTACGTATAATAGGTGCATAGGTTCAAGGTGGTGAGAAACTTAACATTTGTACATGACTAATGTCCAGCCATGAAGTTTAAGCTTGGTTACAACATGTGGTTCGTAAGGGTATGCGCTATTAGGTGGTATATCGTCTGTGAGAGATACCTTGAACTCTGGTAAACATTTGTGATGTTTCTTTGATAATTTCTAGATTGTAACTGAAAATAAAAGATTGTGTATTTTATTTTATAACTATAATAAATCCAATTTTCAAGTGTTTTAAACTTTTTCTCATTTCAGCACATACTATTACTGAATGCATCACTTGGGTACATGTGACTTCCCCTGTCATCGTTTGCCCTGTGACCTCCTTTAAGCACCCTGTTGATTACTAAGGACCAGTTGAGAATGTATGGTGACATATGTTCTCATGTAAGCCTTACAACATGAGGGCAGGATGTGCACCAGTTACTAGGGACTTAGGACCAAGATAATAATACAATGATAGCTATTCCCTTAAGGAGGAGAAGGAGTTTTGGGGCAGGATTATGGAGGCTGGCACTCCTTTTCATGGAAAAGAAAACTATGGTTCAGAGAAATAAATATCTTGCCTGAGAATCGGCAGCTACTGATTAGAATGGGTCTCAAGTGTAAGTCTGTCTAAGTAGAGAGCCTGGACTTGGAGGCCAGGACCCTGAGCCCAGAGGAGCTGGAAAAAGCTAGTGACTCAGCAATAACAAGACAACCCGAACCTTTTGTTGGGAGATCCAGAATGCCAGTTGAGAGTAAGGGAGCTTTTCAAAAAGTGGGTGAAGTGTTGGGTTTGGAGCCACAGTGGCAAGATAGAGAATAATAAGGCTCACCAGGGGAGGAGGCAGGTTAACTAACGAACATGGCAGAACATAAACCAGAAGTTACTTTTATGCTGTTGGGGACATTGACTGTGGATGGATTAGCCTGACTTGAAGGTGGTGATAGAGACAGTAGTCAAGGTCTAGACCGGGGTTTCTCAACCTCCACATGATTGACATGTAGGGCTGGACACATCTTTATTGTGAGAGCGTGTCGTGTGCAGTGTAGAATGTTTAGAAGCATCCTTGGCTGATAGCACCCGCCCCCCCCCATACCAAACAGGACAACCGTAAGTATCTCCAACAACTGACAAATATCTCTTGGGCAGCAAAATTGCCCCCTAGTTAAAAAACAGTGCTGGAGCTGGGAATTTAGCTCAGTGGTTCCGGAGCCTGCCTCGCAAGCGCAAGGTCCTGAGTTCGATCCCCAGTACCAAAAAAAAAAAAAAAACAACCCAAAAAACAGTGCTGGAGATAAAAAACAAGGATGACAGTGTGAATTTGTCACTTTCAACCTGGAGATCTGGACTAGATTAATTTAAATGTTGGAGGTGTAGAAGTGCATCGGAATACTGTAAGTTACACAGTGCCTTTGTTTTAATTTTCTAGTGTGTCCAGTACAGTTTTCCACATTAAAAGTTTTTCAAAAACGTTTTGAATTTCAAAAAAATGTACAAAATAAAAGTAACATTTGCAAAAGCTGTCTAGTTTAGAGAAAATGAGGTTGCTTCAGAGACGCTGCTGGCAAAAATGCTTTGTATGATGACTTTGATACTTTCCAGAGAAGGTACTATTTCAGAGCTGTCTGCCTTCTCCATGGCATGCTATACAAGTGTGCACACAGACCCCTTAAAAATAAATTGATAACCTCTGCTAAGCCTTTCTCCACACAGACATACACAGCAGCACACAAAAGATGGGTATGCTATGGGCATGGACTTTAGGGAATTTACTGCAGATCCATGAAGGTTATCCAAGGTGTCCTGGGGCCCAGGAACTCCTGACGAGGACCCTTCCCATGCCAGTAGACCTGCTCTACAGGCAGATTTCTATGCTACAGAAAGCAAAGTCTACCCTTTAAGGTCACTGATGAATGTGACAGGGGACATTTAGTGTGGGCGGAGTATCCCATACCTGAAATGCTTGCGACCAGAAGTTTAGATTTTAGAGTTTTTCAGATTTTAGGATATTTCCAAAGATTTTATGAGTTAAATATTCCTCACGTGAACTATTTGAACATCCAAGACTTTTTCAGCAACTCAGAAAGTTTGGCTTTTGGAGTTTTGGGTTAGGGAGGCCCAAACTGCATTTGAAAGGCCCTTGCGTTTGGGCCTTCATGGTAGGCGCCAGGTGTGACTATGATCAGACTACACCTTCTTGTACAATTTCATGGGTTATCCCTATTCGGCTTGTTTTCAGGTGTACTTGGCTGAGGGCTTAGGTGTGTCAGTGCTGCTCGGACTTCCCGTGGAGCCAGGTGGAGGTGGGGAGAGATGCAGGGAGGAGAAGAGGGTCCCTTCCCTGGTTGTGTGGTGTTTCTTCAGCAGCTAACAAATACTTGGTGTCCCTTTTCTGACATTTGTCTCCTGCACCTGTGATAGTGAATCCTAGAAACTCAAACCAACTCAAACATAAAAGCCTGCCCAATATCACCATTTCTGCTGGGGATTTCTTTTAGCACTGGGGATTAAATCTGTGGCCTTCACACTGAGCCACATCCCCAATCCTTCACTTTTTATCTTAAAACAGGGTCTTGCTAAGTTATGCAGGTTGGGCTTGAACTTGCAACTTCCTGTCTAAGCCTCTCAGAGTGCTGGAATTACAGGTGTGTGCCATCACTCCTGGCTTTGCTTGGGAAATTTAAGTGGAGGTATTTCTCCCACTGCCTTTGAGGAAAATGGAGCCTTCACACACAGTTTTCATTTCATATGTTGATGTAGGTGACATGCCATGCTATGAGAACAATGGCTATGGTGAGAGACAAGGCCTGTTTTCCTTGAATTCTCCCAGGAATCTACAGAGCTCCCCCTTTTTAGTGCTGTGAAAAACGCTTGCCTATTAGTTTAGCTGTATATCTGATTTTCTTTCTCTCATAAAACCTTAAATAAAGAAAG
Organism: Heterocephalus glaber; assembly: GCF_053883595.1. Taxonomy (NCBI): domain Eukaryota; kingdom Metazoa; phylum Chordata; class Mammalia; order Rodentia; family Bathyergidae; genus Heterocephalus; species Heterocephalus glaber. Next base: position 6,353,233 of record NW_028258315.1, read on the forward strand.
ATTTTAGGCAATCCAGAGAAGGTAAGGTCAAGAAGAAACCTTCATGTGTATCGACTTTACAGAAGCAGGTCTGTTATGTGGACTGGAGAAAAGAACAAAGCATGTGTCATACTTGGTGATACTGACTGCTTTTTCTGTACATTTGATGGCTCTGAATTTTTAAATATACCGTTTAAATATATGGCTTTAAAAATCAACCAGGCATATGATACTTTTCCAAGTTCAAGGTCATTCACCAATACTGACGTATAGAATTCTTGTCCTTTATGCTATTTCAGGATAATGAACAGAGACTCTGATTCTTGGCTTAACAAGAAAGTCACTAACGTGCACACATATGCACACACATACACAACAGATATACATACACTTTTTGGAGAAGGAATTACTTTTTAGGAAATTACAAGCTATCTTCCATTGAGAATATGCTTTGTGAAATACATAACTGTATTTAAAGCCAAAACTGGAGTGAAGAAAAAAGTTTGAGAAAGACTAAGAATGAATTCAGTTGGCGATTGGAGTCACACAATTTATTAGATTCACCTACTGGTCCTTATTTCAAGAACTCTCAATCATGTCTTCCACACATGACTAGAAATTGAATTTTTTCCCTCCTACTCATCCTGTGGTCACTGCTGCTAATAAACAATTACTCATCTGTTAACCGTGCTCACCAACTCCTGCACCTGCGCTGCTTCTAGCTAACACCTGGGCCAGCCTTTCCTAAAGGATGTGAAGTTTTCTACAGTCAGGACGCTTTCAAGCCTCTGCTGGCCAACGTGGCAGCCACTATCACATCCGGTTATTTAAATTTAGAATTAAAATTGAATAAAACTTTGAAGTTCAGTTCTTCAGTGTCACTAGTCATATCTCAAGGGCTCAAGAGACTCATGGGGCTGATGGATAGAGTATTGGATAGTGGAGATTTAGAATACTGCCAGCATTGTAGAAATATCTCTTAACTCGTTTAATCCTCACAACCCTAAGAAGTAGATACTATGGGTCTTCATTTTGCAGATGAGGAAGCTGAGGTCCAGAGAAGCTAAGCAACTGGCTTGAGTTCACGCAGCACTATGGTTTAGATCTAGAATGTCTCCCCCCAGAGACTCCTGTGCTCAGAAGTGCTGCTACTGGAAGGTGATTGGATCATAGGGCTGCTGTGGGCATCAGTGGGTTCACCCACTGATGCATTCACAGCTGATGTGCTGTGAGGAGGTGGGATCAAGTAGAAGAGGTGGCTCCCTGGGGTTGTGACCTGGCAGGGTTTCCACATCTGTCCTACAGCCCTCCCTTTTCTCTCTGCTTCCTGGCCACCATGCAGTGAACGGCTTTACTCTGTTACAGTGTCTCTGCCTTGGAGCCAGATGAGCACGGACTGAAACATGAGCCAAAATAGACCTCTCCTCTTTAAGTTGTGGGTGTTGGCTATTTGGCCCAGTAACAAGGAAAGTGACTAAGACTCACAGTTAGTAAAAGGGTGAATGGGACTTAACACAATTCAGTACCAGGTCACTGTATAAACACACCCTATACTGACTCTGCTTAATAATAATAATAACTTGGCTTTAGTGAGTGTTTACTTAGCAATGCAGACCTTCTGTTCATCATTTTACTTATATTATCTTATTTAATTCAGACGCTCTGGGGGCTTAAGGCACACATTATTACCACAACCCCCGCCCCCGCCCCGTTCTGTTGGTATGAAAGTGAAACTTAGAAGATAAATAAAATGCTTTCAGAGCCAGGAAGCTGGCAGAACCAACCTGCATATAAATCTAGGTCTTTCTGACTCTAAAACATTTATCTTTAAACTTTACCTGTACTGTGATCTCTGACAGATGAGAGATAAAAATAGTAACTTCCTTTTTTTGCGGGAATAGCTTCTATATTTTCTGAAACCCACTGGAGAATCATTTGCAGTGTTACCTTTTCATGTTATCGCTAAACCATCCATGGAGGGCAATGATTATAAGTTGACCCTGAACTAAATTTGAAAACACATACACCACCCACTTCTTTCTTTTTGACTTTATGGGGGAAAGAATTAGATTCCTCTGCCACAGTGAAACGTGACAAGGTGGCCTTGGGACCTTGATATGTATTATGTGATGATAATAGGATTTTCTATTTAGGGTAAAGATAGAGATTTCATTTTAAAAAGATATTCAGTGGCCCAAACATAGTGGAACTACATGACAGGTAGATGGGATTGGTTGTTCTAGGTGTTTTTCTTTGTGTGTATTTTCTTTAAGATTAAAAAACCCAGTAAACTAGAAATTCATAGAGCAAATTATGCCTTAGATACCCCAATTACCAATGAGGTCTCATTTTCCTTCTCAAAGGCATGAGGTCACAGAGCTGTGCTGAGGGGATGAACAGAAATGCACATATCAGAGTGGCAGAGGTGCTACGCACAGATGGGCTGACTGTGCCCTCCTGGCTGACCAAGCACACTGTGGCCAGAACAGCCCACAGATGGGCAGAGTCAGCTCCCTGAGCACTTAAACCTGTGACTGCTGGTGTCTCGCCTGGGTTCCCAGGGTAATCGGGATTTGCCTGCTCAGTGTCCCTTGTGGCAGGACCTCACAATCAGACCTCTTATTTCCTCTGCAGATGGCCTGGGACAACATTGGGAATACAGATGTCGGGACACGTGCGCGCACAAAGCAATGTTCTTCCAGGTGTGGCCAAGGAGAAATCAAGCTGGACTCAGGTTCTGAACAGGGGCAAGTGGCTTGATCTCTTTGGGCCTCAGTTTCTTGTGAGGTTTTGGGATGATTTAATGTAATATTTAGGTGGCAGAGTACCTGAACTTACTAGCACTTCTTGAATCTGAGGTTTAAAGGGAGAAAATATTGCTTGGATGACCATGAGAATCTCCTCACCCCTGAGTACCCCTATGGGAGTGATGAGCATTTCATTTTCCAGGCATGGAGAAGAGAGCCACAGAGGAGTGGAGAAGCTGACCTCCTTCGCAGGTCCCCTGCTCCTGGCTCCTGCTGCAGGCCAGGGCAGGGTTGAGCCCTAGTTATTGAGGCAAAGTTGCTGAGAGCACAGGGAAGCTGAGAGAGAGTGTGCTTGTCTGCACACATGGACAGTGTTGTGATTTAAGTCTTAAATATTCCTTAAATGCCTCCAACTAAAGGCTTGGTGTACAGCCTGTGGTGCTACTGGGAGGTGGTGGAGTATTTAGGGGTGGGACCTGGTAGGAGGAAGTGAGTTCACTGGGGGTGTGGCCTTGAAGGGGACAGTGGCACCCAGCTTCCTGTCTTCTGTCTTTGCTTCCCTGCTACCATGAGGTGAGCAGCTTCTTCTGCCATGTGCTCCTGCCATGAGGCACTGCACTGCCATGGGGCCAAAGCAATAGGGCCAAGCATGCAAACATGGACTGAAATCTCTGAAATCATGAGCTAAAATAAATCTTTCCTCCTTTAATTTGATTATCTTAGGTATTTGTCACAGCAATGGGAAGCTAACTAAGACAAAAAGAAAATAGTCAGGGCTTAGTGATGATTAGAACACAGTCTTTGTTTTAATATTCTACTTTGATGAAAAGCTTGGGATATTTAGGTTCCTACAGAGCAAAACAAAATTTTCCTTACATGTCACAATTTACCTAGTTGCTGTCCAGTCCTATAGGACACTGACTGCATCCCAAATGGTTCTCTGATTTTAATTTGCCCCCTAGATGAAAGTGTATGAATTGGGATGCTGGAGGAGCAGGGTATCAGGACCTAACTCAGCAACACCCCCCACTGCCGCCTTGCTCTGGGGACATGCATAGTAGGGAAACTAAGAGGATTCCATGCTTAACCTTAATAAAAATCATGGGCATCTAATGGAAGGCTCCAATTGGAGCTGTGGCAAACTGTCCTATGTCTACAGTCAGGAGAGATCTAGATGTTGGGCTGAGCCATGGTATACTTGGGCCAGGTAGAAAAGGGAGCCCCTCTTATACTGCAATGGCGGACCCCACCAGGCTACAGGGCTTGAGGAGCGGTGATGGTTGATGTGGTCCCCTATCTTCCTCCCTGCCCAGATGGGCACAGTCTTCTCAGTTGTCAGTGGTGGCCTGGAGGGGAGCCTGCCCAGAAAACATTCCTTGTGCCCTCTTTGGGGGTGTGGGGTGGACAGTGACACTTCCTGTGTAACCTATTTTACTGGCCCCATTTCACATATTAAGTGGTTAAGTTGTGAGCCCAAAGCTGTGCAGCTAGGACCAGAAATAGGCCTGACGCTTGCTTGTCCCTCATTGCCTGGGCTTTCTGCTTCTGGTAACAGGGCCTGCTGGTGAGCATCCTGGGTCTCCTGCTGTAGTTGATTTTCATGAGGACATTGAAGCCACAAAACCTTCACAACTAGCCGGGACTGGGAGAAACCTATCAGATTGCTGTTCCTACATCATGGGCCACAGAGCCCAGGCAAACCAGTCTACAGTATAGAGACCAGCTGGATTCCTCTGTGGCCCCCATCCTCTCCAAAAGAACAATTGTTCATGGAAATTAAAGCGGTGATGAGGCTTCTCCTGACTTAAAGCGATCAACACATGGGAAGGCAGAGAAAATTCCATGTCTGCTTTTAATAAAATATACTTTTCTCATCAAAATATTTTGATAGCACAGGAAAAGAGATGTGTGCTCATTAAATTTTAATGAATGTCTATCCCTGCCATTTTCCATATGAGGATCACACACCATGACTCATTCCTGGTAGGTGCTGGGAATAGTTAATTGGGAACAAATTTAACCCAAACACAATCTTCATTGCCATAGGGATGAATGGAAGCCAAATGGAGTCCATCAGGAGGTAAGAACAGGTAGCCACAGGCCTGGGGGCTTTGGTTGACATGACATGGATTCAGATAGGTGGGCCAATACTGTTCTAGTTCAGCCTATATTTGCTTGGGGAAAAAAAGGGAGTTAGAAAAGAAGGGCTGGATTCTAGCCTCCAGGGATCTCCAGTTCCAAGACTGAGCTGGTGACTCCAGAGGACAATACTTTGGGCAAAGACTTTGAAGAGAAAGAAGGGAGAACTCTTGGGAGGGCAGAATTGATGATAATTTCATGGTAACTCTCCATAATTGCCACAGAAGCCTCTTTGTCCACAGAGTCAATTACAAAGCTCTCATCCATGAAGTTTAGACCCACTTCAAAGTGGCCCTAAGCCACCTTGCTGAGGTTATCCCTCACTCATGCCCAGCTACCAACCTCTACTCCTGCCAAGGTGGACTTCCTGCTACTCCCTACACCTGCTGTCTACTTCGCTGGCCCTTGCTTGATTTTCTCTAGCATCTGTCATGGTCTCTCCACCTATATCTACTGGCTGAATGTTTTCTACTCATTGAGGATCATGTCTCCTTTGATATCCTTAATTCTTGATGCTCCATTCCACTTGAGCTCATATGACCTCTCCACCCTTGCAACACTCAAGCCCTTTTGTTACAAGTCACCACCTCTGCTTTCTGTGAGGCCTGCAGCATGACAGCAGTGCAGCCTCATGGTCACCTGAGCATTCTTCTGAGTCAGAATGAGCTGCTTTGGAAGCTTCCCCCTTCCCTTATGAGGTGCGTAATTATGGGCCAGTCCCTTACGAACAGAAGTAATTGTAGTAATAACATCAGCCAACATACACTGGTGTTACTGTGACTCAGGCATTAGACATCCGTGGGCTCACTTAATGCCACAAGAACTCTATAAAGTGAGTATTTCCATCCCCTGTTTCATACAGATGGGGAACAGGATCTAAGGGGGGGGGGCAGTGATTTGGCCAGGGTTCCACAGGTATTATGTTGAGAAAGCAGGCTTTGTATTTAGACAGTTGGGGTCCAGAGCCCATGCTTTGACCACTGTGCAACATAGCACTACACTTTCTAGGCCTCTTGAAGACAAAGGTCAGCTCATATGATGGTAATGAATTTTAATTCATAGAAGAGAGATGCTCAATAAGACTGCTTAATGAATCATAGTTGCTGTGATTGTCATTGCTGCATGCTGGCCTCTACCCTCCGCCTGCCTCTAAGCTGAGGACAGAAAGCCACATCTTCTTAACTTGTTTTCCCTCATGTGGTTTCACCCTGCATCTGGCTCATTCATCCAAAGCAACCTTGACAGGCTCAGTCAGCTGCGAACCCATCCCAGCTCAGAGACTGAGAAAGGATTCTCGCATTTTCCTGGAGCTGGTGGACATGTGCTCTAGATAACTGTGGACCTCTGAGCCATTGTGGGTTTTGGATTTTCAGTGCATTAACCCCTCTCCAGCTCCTGTTTTATACCATTTATTTATTTTCCCCAAGGTCTCCTGTGTAACACTTCAACTTGATGTTTTCCTGACAGTTCTCTCCTTCACCTCCTCAACTCCCCTTCTTTTCCCATCCCTTGCTTCTCTCGGGTCCTCTCTGCCTCCCTCAGTCCCTTCAGGATTAGGGCCTCTGTCTGCGGACCACAGCTCTGCACTTCACTCCCCAGGAGGTTATACAGCATCCCAGGCCCCGGTCTCTCAGCCACAGGGTCCTGAAGATTTATATCACGATGTCTTGTCCCCCTTCCCTGAATAAATCCAGCAGTGGACAAAATCCAAAATTCCCTTCTCTCCCAGGCTTCAGGCTTTGTGAAATGGCCCTGCCTCTCAATAAGCTTCCTCCACAATCAGGATCCCTGATTCCTTCAAGGGAACCAAACCAAACCAAACCAAACCAGACTGAGCCAAAGCAAAGCAAAGCAGGCCAGACCAGACCAGACCAGACCAAGCCAAACCAAGCCAGACCAAACCAAACCAAACCAAAGCAGACCAAGCCAAAGCAAAACAAAGCAAAGCAGACGAGACCAGATCAGACCAGACTAAGCCAAATCAAGCCAAACTAAACCAGACCAAACCAGACCAAACCAGACCAAGCCAACTCTTTTTAGAGTACATCCTCCCTGCCCAGGCCCACTAACTTATGGGATAATGCATTTCTGACTCTGCCCCTGGAGAATTTAACAGTTCTTTAAGTAAAGCCAGGAGACAGAGTACAAATAATCTTTCAAATTAATAATGCCCAAAAGATCAAAGCTATCAGTTTCCTTCATATCCCCAGTTTATTATCCGTGGTGCAATTAAATTCTAGTGCTTGCTGTGGCTGGGGCACTTCACAGCTTGGAAGGCTTCTCCAGAGACCTCTACAGGGGCAAGCCAGGGCTCCGTAATGAGATGAGCATTCCGGTCGGGCTTCTGCAGGCACAGGCACAGGGCTGTGAGCGCGTACTCAGGGCCCATGCAACTTCCCCACATGAGCAGCAAACGTGCTTCCCCTTTGTAGCTGGAAGAGGGCTGCAGGGCAGAGTCAGCGTGAGGGCCGTCCTGCCATTCAAGCATGGGGGCCGCCTGCCCTGTTAGGACCCCTGGGCCTCATAGTGTTGAATTGACGTTCGCACAGCACAGTGACAATCTGGGGCAACCCCCAAAACCTCTTGTTTTATTTCTTCCTGATTCTGCCTGCAACCTGTGCATCCTGGCTCTTAAAGGCTGTCCAGATAGTACCACAATGGGTCTATGTGTGGTGACCAGAGTGAAGGAACCACGTACCTGTGACGACACAGACCTGTCTGGACATATTCCTCAAAGGACATTTTCTGTCCTTAAATTTGGACGAGCTTCGTCTTGGGGTGGCTCAGGTGCAGAAGCAATGGAGTGAGTTGATTCCCAGACTGCCAGGATTGGAGGCCCAGCTCTACTGCTCACTGGCTATGTGACCCTGGAAGAGTGATTCAACCCCTCTGGTCTTTAGTTATCTTATGGGTAAAGTGGAGGTGTTAGTACTTCCTATCTTGTAGGGCTATTGGGTATTTAAAATGCAATAGTGCATGTAAAATGCTTGCACTGCAGAGCCTAGAACCCAGTAAGTACCCAGGAAGGCTGCCATCTTGGGTATTACACAGCAGAAATTAGCTTTACAAAGGATTCACACCAAATGAGTCATAAGAAACAAGGCTCATCCCTCACCACTGCCCATTGTTCCCTGTGACTAGGGCCACTCAAAATGTAATATATTTTATAAAACTGATTTATTTATCACTTTAGTGGAATGCAGCTCAGCACAATCTATGCTTATTACTCTTAATCACTTCAAAAATGTTCTCCAGACACTAGGAAGGCCCCTAGACGCTGGGTAAAGTGGCCTAAGATGCCACTTCCCAGTGTCCCTACTGGCTGCCTGGGACAACCCTGTTACTCAGGGTTGTGGCTGGCTACAGGTGCACCAGAAGCTGTGATGTGCCCTGAGAAGTCAGAGAAACAGGCTTCCGAATTTCCTTCCATTTTCACATCAGCCCTCCCCTACTAAGTCCTTTGAGCTATCTGAGCAGAAACTTCTGGTGGTACTGGAAAGACAAGTGAGAAAAACAAACTCTATGGTGACAGAAGTCAGAAAAGTGGCTATTACGGTGATGGAGGGGGTAGTTTTGGACAGGAAGAAGTATGATGAAACTTTCCAGGGTGTTGGAAAGGCTCTATTTCTTCATCTAGCTGGTGGCTGCAAGACATTGTCATTAAGCTGTATCCTTCAATTTGTGCAGTCTGCTACACGCAAGACTGCCCCCGTGAATAGTGTCAGTGCCCAAAGGGCAGGGGGCGATGCTGCGGCAGTTCCCGTGTCACATGGCTGCCTGACCCACTTTCTTCTGGAGACAGTGAAAGTTCTAAGTCTCTGTATCCATTACACATCTTTGTCTTCCTCCACAAGTGTGTTTATATCCACAGGTCTTATTTATATCTGCAGTCACATCTATATATTTAAATCTGGAGAGAAGAGGAGTGTTATATGTGCGTGACTATATATAGGGTGGTTTACTTCTTTCAAAGAACAGGAAGATCTTAGCTCCATTATGTTTCTGGAGCAGGACACACACACACGCTCGCGCGCGCGCGCGCGCGCACACACACACACACACATTAAGCCTGGGTTCCCAATCAACAACCTTACCTTTCCCTCTTGTCTGAGATTAGATGCTAAAACTGACCTTGATGATGACCTTGGGGATGATCAGGACGGTGGACTTCTGCTTAGCCAGGACATCCTTGGACTCATTGATGCGAGCTGTGACGAAGAAGTGCAGGAAGGCCTGCTCCAACAGCTGCCCCATGTACTCACCTGCTCTGACCAGCACCTCCTTTTGCTTGACTGGCAGGAGCAAACACAAACAGGCTGGCATCAAGACTTGAAGCAGGATCTGTTTTACTTTTCCCCTCATTTCTCCACCCTTCCCATGTGAGCCCATAAGTCTAGATTTTCTCTCCAGCTTTTTCTGCACCAATCCAATTTTTCTATTTAAGAGAAACAAGCTGTTGAAAGCAATGTCCGTTCAACTAGCCCCCATCCTATTTGTCATTTGGAAGGACTCTGTACCAAATGCTCCCTTCCTCAGGTCATTGCTGTTAGCTGTTGAGTGCTGGGGACCAGACATGAAGGATGGCATCTGGAGGATATGGAGTGGCTCTGGCCCCCTGCCAATCCCTGTTGAGGCTGAGGATGGTGAATTCTGTCTTGTGGCACTGGCCCACTTCCTGTATCAGTCCCATTTCCCCATCTTGGGACTCTAGAGAGTGAAGCACAGCTCTTCCATAGGCTGAGCCCAGGTGTGGCACCTGCCCTCCCTCTTCAAAGCCAGGCATCTGTGCTGTACCATCAGCTAGCAGCCCAGCAGGTAGACGGATGACTCAGGCCTCCATCCCCACCCACAGGGCACAGATTCCATCAGCATCCTCAAGACTGAACATCTCCACCATCCCTCTGTCTAGTGTCTGGCATTTGCCAGATTCTTCCTTCCTGCAGAAGCTGTTGAAGGAAACAGTTCCCATGGCTGATAGTTTAAGTGCAGGGGGCAGTTTAGTTTTGCCTATCATTCTGAGCCACAGTCTCATAGGAGGATGGAATGATAACTGTTGGGTTGAGGATGCACTTGGCCATGCTTGCCATCCCTAGGTGGGACTCACACCTGGGTTGGATCTGCAGATGAGCAACACCATCATGGGAGCTGGTTAGAGATGCAGGTTCTCTCATCTCACTGCATTTCAGTCAGATCCCAGGTGATGCCTAGTTGAGTGTGAGAATCTCTGAGAGACAGCAGGCTCAAACAAGAGGTGGAATTAGGGCAAATGTAGAATGCTCCTAAATTTCACATCCCAAGAACTTCATTAAATCTCAGCACACTGGAATGACTGGCCATTCTAGATAGACTGTTGTTAACAGGGTAGGGTGTCCTCCACTGGGGACACTTGACCATGACTAGAGACCTTTATGCTTGTCACTACTGGGCTCAGAAGCAGCTTGCTACTGGTACCTCATGGGTAGAAGCCAAGGATGCTGCTAAACATCCTACAATGCACAAGTCAGCCCCATAATAAAGGAGGATGCAGCCCCTGCCAACAATGCCACAGCAGGGAAACCTTGCCCTAACTAGTGATGGCAAAACTTTTAGAGATCAAGTGTCAAGCTACAGCCCCAAATCACATTTTTTTAATCACAAAGTGTTAACAATGCAATTAAACTTGAATACTGAGGTTTTAACTTAGAAAAAACAACTCTACATTAACATCTTTTGTCTTAAAAGAAAAACACAATAATATGTATGCCACAGGTTCACCACTACTTCCCTAGACTGTGCAGATTATTTGAACACATTCGTCCATCCAAGACAAGCACTCAACAACTGGCTTAGTTGGCTTGATTCCCAGGTCAGTACTACTCCATTTAGAGCCCATTCTTGGAAGCTGTGACCATGCCTTTGGTCTTTGGCTCTTGAATTCTGCCTTTTGGAATGACTCCTCCTATTGCTTTCTTTGGCTCTGACCCTGGACCCTGCCTCCTCCATGGCTCTCCTAGCAGTGAGCTGTCCAGATGCGTGAGGTGCCAGCCTTCCTGGATTGGATATCACCTCCGATGGGCACATGTGCTGCTTGTCACAGCCCATGACTGATGCAGGCCTTGAAGAACATGCATTTCGCCCCAGCTGCCTCTGGAGGCTGTGTTTGACCTCTAGGCTTCTTCAGGCTAGTGGGATATGCCTGCCTTCTTTCGACCTATCTTACAGAGGCTCTTGCTACCCTTACAATCTCAGCATCAGGATGCCTTTCTTCTTGGAGGTAGGACATTCCCTAAATCACAGCACTAAAGAAACTGGGCTGTCCCTCCGAGCCCCAGAGAACAGAGCTCCTGAAATAGTCCATTATGTAAGCTCTGTGTTTTGCCACTGCACAAGAAATTGTTCTAGATAAAGTTTATTAAGCATGGCAAGAGAAGGAGGAATAGATTTTCACTCTATGAGCAGCAGAGCTGGGATGCTGCCAATATCATTTACAGTGTCTGGGGAAATCCAAGGGAGACACAGACTGGAGCTGCCTCATCGCTTTTCCAAAAAGCAAAGAAAACTAAATATAGCCAAGTGGTAATGATAGCACCTTTGAAGGTATTGAGAGGTTTAAGTTATTCAAATCTCCCAAACTGATTCTAGCCCACACACTCCCTTTTATCATCATCTGGAAAGTCTGTCTCCCATTCTACTTGGAAAACTTTCTCTGCAACAGAGGATGGCTTAGATCGAGTTCTAGAACCGTAAGGCTTTTTGTGATATAAGGCAGTTTATTTTGGATCGCAGTCTGCAATTTATTGCATGTAATTAATGCCAACTACCTGCAGAGTTAAAGAAGAAAGAGTTTCCAGTTCCCTTCAAGTAATTCAGGACAAGCCCTGGGGTGGCTGAGTGGGTGGGAACTATGTTACTGTTGACTCAGGCTCATGTTTGGTCAGCTGTCCCTAGGTCAGTGACTAAGAGGATAACATAACCTGCCAGCACAATAGGTGCTATGAGCTCATTCTTTAATTGGGTCAGAGAGAGAAGGGGAAGGAGACTGACATACACGGTACTGTTGAGGTGGGAAAAGGTGAATGTTTAGTTCACTGTCTACAGATCCATGCTGGACACCAGGTCACGGAGGCACGAGTAAGGGAGCCAACCCACTGGGGCCCGAGTTTACACCTAACTGCCTGAATGGGACCTGAGTTCTGTCACCTGCTCTGCCATGAATTTCTGGGTGTGGCCTTGAACACATCAACTCATCTTTCTAGCTTCAGTTTCCCCAAATGTTGCAAGTTACCATGTGTAAAGCATTTCACGTGTATTCTCTCATTTCATTTCTTTCTCACTTTCCTCTTCTCACACATATCCAAGCCGTGAGCCCATCGGGTGAACTCTACCTTCAGAGAAGCCACATCTGCCTGGTCCTCACTACTTCCACTGCTGCACCACATCCCTCAGCTGGATGATGCGCTGGCATCCTAACTGGTCTCCGAGCTTCAGCCCTTCTTCCTCTACAGTGTCTTCTCAATGCGGTGGTGAAAGTGAGCTTTCAAAACCTGAGTTAGATCATGTCAGATGCTTGGTGTCTTCTCATCTCACTGGAAATAAAAGCCCAGGTTCTTACAAGGGCAGAAAGTTCTCTTGATGGTCTGCACCTGCTATGTCTCCCTCTTTTCACTTTTGCTCCTGTTTTAGCCTGTTTACTATTATTATAACAAACTACCTGAGGTTGGGTACTTTATAAAGAAAAGAGGTTATTTGGCTCACAATTCTGGTGGCTGAATGATTCAAGCAGCATGGTGCTGGGATCCTGGCTGTATTATTCCATGCTGGAGAGACAGAGAGCTGGCTTTGTGCAGAGCAGCCAAGCTTACAGAGCACCTTTGGTTTGCGTCAAGCACTCTCCTAGGAACACATTCACTCTCTGAGAATAGCATCGGTCCCTTCAGAGGGGAATGTTCCCATTGCTTCATAGTCTTCCTCTGTGCTCCAACTCTCAAAGGTTTCACTACCTCCCAATATCAGCACCCCAAGAATCACACTTCCAATCACAGCAGCTCCCATTCTAGTCCTTGCTGCTCACGGAATGTATCAGATATGCTCTGGCCCCAGGGCCTCTGCACAGTTTCTTCTGGCTGCAATGCTCATTCTTGCCCTTTTGTCAGGTCTCTGATCAATGTTACCCTACAAGGTAGGTTTTCTTTGGCCACTCCACCCCCAGGAACAGCATTCGCTGTCACTCTTCGCCTGCTTTATATTTTCCTATTGCACGTGTAATCACACTATGGAGTCATTTGTTTAATTGCTTATTGTCTGTTTTCTCTACAAGACCAGAAACTTCCTGAGGGTGGGGACTGCTGTGTCCCCAGTGCACAGCAGAGCCTTCTATCCACACACTAACTCCACGCTCAGGGAGGAAAGGAACTGTCCTATGGTATGAGCAGTGCTGCTCCTGCATGCAGATGAGGAGAGATACCAGTGTGTCCAGGGACACACAGCTCATAGGCGACAGACTCACACCTCATTTCCAGATCTGTCTAATTCCAAGTCTCAGGCTCTCTTAAAGTGAATGTGTCTGCCTGTTCTAAAAAATTAGGTGACTATCCTCTTCTTCAGTCCTTTAGGCTGACTTTTCTTTCCTACGAAGATCTATTCCTCCCACTTGAGATTTTTAAAAAGTGTTAAATCTCCTAGTTTCCAAAGAAAATACCATGGTGATTTCTTAACTGTGAGCTATATTTCCAAAGCTACAGATAGTCACTTCCTTTGAGTTCTTGGAATTAGAATTGTAAAGAATAGCTTCCCACGTTTCTGGGAAATGTCCTCACGAGGGGTGTTGTGATGAGGGACAGCCACCAAATCTTGCAAACCGGAGAAGAATTGAGACATGTGATTTCATCATCCCAGAGGGGCACACAGTCTTACCTGCCTTTGCTTTGTAAAAATTAGTACATGTATATCTCTTTTTCCCTTTTCAGTGCCACATGTCAGATGAACAGAAAGCCAGTACCCTTCATAGTCAGTCAGGTCCTTCCTCTCCCATCTGTCTGACTCGACTCACTGCCTGCACACCAGTTTCTTCTGGTTGACACAGCCTGCCAGTTCTGTGGCAGACTGTTGTGCCCACTGAATACAAGCACCCCAGGAAAGACGAGATCAGTCAAACTTGTAATCCTCAGTGCAAGCTACAGTGTATCAGTCCCACCCTGCTTAGGGTATTCTGAGTTTTTAGAGTGATAAAAATGCTTGTTGAAAGATATGTGTGCAAGGAAGGATGGAAGAGATGAAGGATCTGAAAGAGGCCCCTGAGGGATGCCAGAGAGCTTGAAGCTCTTCAGCAGCTCCCGGATTGCACGGTCTAGGTCAGCAGCCAGCTCTGCCAGGGAAGGGCAGAGTTAACACCAGGGTTCTCTTTTCTGAGATGAGTGCTTTACATACTTTCCTGTGTACTCCACTGGTTAAAATGCAAATTCTGATTCAGGAGTGCTGGGAGATGCTGCCAACCCATGGACTGTACATTGAGTAGTCAGAAGTGAGGTAACATTTAATTCTCATGATTTTGGGGGCTCTAAGCTTTGGAAGGCTGATGTTTGAGATTGGGTGTGAGATACAAAGATGGAAGTTGAGGGTCTTCTAGAAGAGGTGAATTCTCGCTGTGTGGTTTACACCCCCAGCTCTGGGGAGAACCTTACTTGAGAGCTATGAGTGGATAGTGTCACTGATGGAGACAGAGAGCCAGGTAATAACAAGTCATGAGGGACCACACCCCGGTTAGCTTACAAGAAAAAGGCTCCAGCACCACATCAAATGTCTCGTTCTTGAATTCTGTCTTGGAGACCCCGGTGTAGAAGGTGATGTTGCCCGAGAGATAGGCTGTGACGTTGTAACGGTTGGGACTGTTGTTCTGGAAAGTGATGGTGACCTTGAAGTCCTTCCCCAGAACAGCATTTTCCACTTGAAAATCCATGTTCACATTTGACCTTGATTTGACCACACCTTCTGTTTTCATGTCCTTTCTTGCTCCGTACATGAGGGCAGTTTCTAGGGCCAGTCTCTCTTCTTCCTGACCTAGGAGAGACCCAGGGAAAATGATAGGAAAAAAGAAACACAACACCAAAGAGAACAGTATCTTCCTAAGCACACCCTGGCTGTTCTTGCTGGACGGCCTCTGTAAGCTCACACCCTCCCGTACAAGCAGGCGCCAACATACTTGCTATCAGTTCTGCAAAACCAGGGTTACAGAGTCAGTGACCTGTGCTAGCTGCCCAGTCAGTAGGTGGCTGTGCCAGTCTATCAGGGAAGAGGATTACTGAAGGGGTAGGTCTGAGGGTTGTTTCTCCAGAGCAATTATTCCAGTAAAATTATTCCAATCTAACTCTTCTCAAACTATGTTCTCAATTTGCTCCCCTTTCCAAGTCCAAGCCACACAGCTAGGATTTGTGGTCCTCTAAACAAAGATGTTGGAAATAGCTGTTTCCTGCCACTCTATCTCCTGCAATGTTAGTTTTCTCTGACTCGTGAGTCCTTTCCCCCACCCCCAGACAAAACCTGCCCTCCTCCTCCCTCCTTCCTGGACAGTGCCCACTTGTCCCTTCCTGTGCTGACCCTGGAGAACTCCTGCCCTGAGCTTCTACACCTTCCACAGTGGCCACCGGTTCCCGGTAGAATGCAGAGAATGCTTGTCCCCAAATTGTCGGCTGCCCTAGAACACTGGGCTCTGGTGAGATGTTAGCCAGCTTTCCTCATGCTGTCTAGAGCCTCCTGTGGATTCACATCCTTCTTTAGCCTATCAGAGGTTCTGAGACAAAACCCTCCAACAGCAGGGCTCACAGGATCTCCCAGATGCATTTGACAATGAACATTTTGTTTTTATTTTTTGGTGGTACTGGAGGTTGAACAGGCCCTTCACACTGAGCTACATCCTCAGCCCAGTTTTTATTTTGAGGCAGGGTCTTGTTAAGTTGCTAAATTGCCCAGGCTGGGATCAAATTTGTGATCCTCCTGCCTAGTCTTCCAGAGTGCTGGGATCACAGGCATATGACATCATGCTGGGCCTGAAGAGTTTTTGAGGGGTCCCTATTAGCATGTGGCAGTGCACTGAAGTTCAACACAAATGTAGGCATGGACGCTATTTTGAGGAAAATGTCTCATGGGAAGTTTCTAAGGCTGTCATGGTGGAGATGAAGGGAGCTAGAGATGAAGGACAGCTTGCTGTGGAAGAACAAAAAGATAGCTTTGTGCAGGTATGGAAGCAAGAAATGAGGATCTTCGTTGGGGCCTGAAGGGCGCTTCTGCCTCAGGTGCTGACATACCAGGTTAGTGGTGCTTAGCATTATGGATGCAGTGCCTGGCTTTGCGGAGGCCACAGGGAGGTGCAGAGGGATGGTCGCCTTTTTTTTTCCTACATAAATATTTTTGGGTGCACCCTCATGCACTGTGGAGAGCGGAGATGAGAAGATGAAAGCAAATTCCTTAGCTTGTAAAAAATGCTAATGAGAAAGGCTAGTGGGAAAAAATCAGTTCAAAATAAGAAAGCTAGCTTTTATAATTATGTTAATTTAAAGATATTATCTTCTACTTTACCGTTAATAATTGAATGCAGTAATGGTGAAAAGGCCAATTAATCATAACAGCTACCATTTAGCACTAATTATGCGCCAGGCACTGGGATCAATGCTTGTGCATTATTTCATCAAATCCTCATAACAATCTACCAGCCAGGCTGTGAAAATACCACCTGTAAAGTAAGCAGAGCGACTGCATGGCGTCCTTAGGTGGACTGGAGGGAGAAGATGAGTAGATGAGCAGATGTGTAATAAGCCCAAAGTACTCTGGAAGGTCAGAGAAAATGCCAGCTGGCATTGCCTACAAACGAGTTTGTGTGTGTATTAACAATTTCCCTGGTTGTCGAGACTGTAAGAATGTGCCAGAAACAATTGGTCCAGGGCAAGCATGGGCTAGAGCACGTGTTTGCAGATCGATAGGAGGGAGATGGGATGAAGGCGCCGAGGGCTGAGGAGCCTGAACGTTCGGGAGGTATTTTAGCAGAAATCATCTGGCAGACAAGTCCAGGAGAAAGAGGGCATTAATGATTATCACTTTGGATGGGGGCCAAATATGCATTTAGGCAAAATGCAGGAGGCAAATTCGAGCCGCAGGAAGTTGTCCAGAGAGGAGCTGCCTGTGGGAGAGGCGCTGAGCTGCCTCAGGAGAAGGGAACGGTGGAGAAAGGTGGAGAAAGGCTCCTGCGGCTGGGGCTTCCTGGCGGGGAAGCATCTGCCTTGGGCCCTTGCAGGAAGCGCAGGCTCAGTGGAGAGGGCTGCAAGGGTCATCCTGCCTGTCTGCGCTTGAGCTCTGAGCACTGCTGTCTTACATAACTCAGGGCTGTGAGCAACACTGGGATTCTCTAACGCCAGACTGTTTTCTGAGATTCCTCAGTAGCCTCCAGGAACAAGGTTGAAAACATCTTCCTGTTAATTAGGGTGTAACAGCAAAGCGTTTTCATGGTTCGCCTTTCCATTGTCCGAGTCTAAGCGCCAACATCCACCGGCGTCTGAGCCCCGCCCCACTGCCTGTGTAGCCTGTCTGCACACCCCAGTCCTCCCATCTCCCACTCCCGTGTACCTGGTTTCCTTTCCTTCTCCTTGTCACAGCGCTTGTCCCCGTGAGACATGACCTCCCCAGCTGGAACACAAGGCCCTGAGAGCGGGGATGGGGTCTGCCGTCTCTACCTCTCTGTCTCCAGCCCTGGGACTTGGCTGGCCCAGAGGTTCTGAGGGACCCCTACAGCTCCAGGCACTGAACTAGGTGTGGGTGCGAAACAGGCCTTTCCTGTGGGTACAGAGGGCAGGTGAAGAATGATCTTGGCACTGAGGTGAGCCTCACAGATGCCGGGACAGATGAGGGCACAGGGTGCGGTGCCTGGGAACAGGCGGGAGGGACCCCAAACCTGCTGCCTGACTGATTCCCCAGTTGCTGAATTTGGGTAAGGGTGGTTGTCTTCACTAGGACAGGGGGTGCAGGAGGAACTGTATTGGATGCAGAGGGATGAGAGAAAGTGGACTCTGGGAGGATCCACTTTCAGGCTTCCATGGGACCCTTGGGTCCAGTCTGGGTTGGCACAGACCTGGGAGTCATCTGCATGTTCATATATTAGCGAGCATTAGCAGCAGCTATGGAGGGAGTCATATAGAAGGTGTGAATGAAGCCCAAGGAATGAAGGGTGGAGCCAAGCAGCATTCAGAAAGGAGTAAAGAAAGCAAGCTGAGAGTTTCAAAAG
The DNA here is from genome assembly GCF_053883595.1 of Heterocephalus glaber. Classification (NCBI taxonomy): domain Eukaryota; kingdom Metazoa; phylum Chordata; class Mammalia; order Rodentia; family Bathyergidae; genus Heterocephalus; species Heterocephalus glaber. The sequence continues at coordinate 6,371,344 of NW_028258315.1, forward strand.
GAGATGGGAAACACAAAGGGAGGAATGGAGGGGGCTATGGCACCAGGAGGAATCATGTTACAGAAACAGAGAATTTCAAGAAAGGGATGTGAATAACATAATCAGAAAGTACGGGTGGGTCAAACAAGGTGGGGTCTGAAAAACTTTTATTCCACACACAAAAGGTGGTCTTGTCCCTGTTGAAGAAAAGTATCAAGGATTTGCTGGTAGCAGAAATCAGGGTACCAAGGGCAAGGAATGATCAGGAAAGGAGCAGACAAATGCTACTCCAGGCAGCTCCTTCGGGAGGAACACAGCAGGGCATGTCTGCTAGGGAGTACAGTGCTGAATGTGATTGTAAAATTTTTAATGCAGGAGACACTGAACTGTTAATTGGAAAGAGAAAATAGCAAGGAGGGATAAAAATACAAGTAATAGAGGGAATAATTGTTGGGGCAAAGAAGGGATTGGATGGAGACCCCATCATAAAAGAAGATCTATTGCCACAATAGATCTTACAGTTTGAAAAAATTTATAAAATTGATAATAAGCTTTAGTTAGTAGAAGTGAAAAATGATCCTCCAACCATTTAAATAGTTAACAGAGTTCTCTCCTAAATCTGGTCATAATTTTTTTTCTGCATTGCTACTCATCTCCATACTTTAGAGTCTACACTTAGCCTCTGGAGATTCAGAGACATTGTAGGAGAGGGTCACTGTGAGAACCAGGGTGCGGCAAACACACAGCCAGGGATGCTGCCAGCCCCCTGCCTGGGGCAGACATCTTGCCACCATACTGAGATGGAATCCCTACCCCTTTCTCAAAACAGCATTCCCTGGGGTCATTTCCAAAGTCTGAATTACAGATGCATATGTTCTCCTTGATTAAAAACTATGCACCTGAAATCAGTCTCCCAAAGCAGGATGGGGAGTGTCTTACTGTATGAATCTAGGGGTTCATCTAGATGGGTCCCTGCGAGCCTGGCCCCCTTGCCAAATTCTGGAGCAGTGGACCTCAGCAGGCTTTCTCATGGAGAGCTGGAGCGTTTTCTTTGTTTTAATCTTTGTCCATCCCCAGCCGACCTCCGAACTCCTCTTTTGCACACTGATTTCGGATCTGTCCTCTCTTGGCATCTGATCTTGTCTCGTTGCTGATTTATTGTCCACTGTCATGTGCCAGAGTGACAGTTAATGGCAGCTGTGCCCTGCTGCATGTTTTTGATAAGATATCTGGGCACACACATCACTGACTGCTGCTCCTGGCCTCCTCTTTCTTTCCCTCCCCTGTCTGATCAGGACTCATGTCTTCCAAGGAAGGAGAATTCACATTGCAGTACCTCCCTTGGGTCTTTTCTTGGAGACTCTTTTCCCCAGCTTCTCTTGCTAATTTTGATTTATTCTTCAGACTCAGTGCTCTACCTACTGCTCTGTGAGTGGTGCCCATTCAGTGTTAAACAAGTGAGCAAATCACATGACCTCTTTTGGGGATGAGACAAACTATGAGATGGGAACAGATGAACTGCCCTCTCCGTTCCACTCTGACAGTGGTGACATCTTGTGTAGGCACCGCAGCACTGCAGGGACCATGGGCCCCTCTATGACCAGTGTCTGGGTTGGGAGTCCTTCCCTGAGCCCCACAGCATCTGCCTGGCCCTTGTTGAAGAGATCCTCAGCCAGGATGACAAGGGCTTGGTTCTGATTTTCTCCACAGCTACAGGGGAAGGCCAGGTTGTGTGTCTCCACCCCCACACGGCACTTAGAACACAGCAGGTGGTTAAGAGCAAGCTGCTGAATGGATACACGTATGAACGGATAAATGGAAGACTGTTGCAGCTAGTTCCTCTCACATTTTCTATGGGGTTTCTGCTTTCCCTTTCCAAATCCTTTTGTTGGAAACTCCATAGCAAGGGGGCACTGCTTATTTTGTTTTTATTTTGCTCTATTGTCTTTAAATTTTCTTTTGGGAAAATGCCAAAAAGAAAGAAAAGAAAAACAAAACCCTTCCGTTGTGCAGCAGATAATAACCAAATGAAGGAAAGTATAAACTTTTTCAAAGATATAGTAGTTTTACAAAGATACACTAGTTTAGATGATAAAAATATGAATTTCTAGCACCACGTATATGCATTTTCTATTCAACAAGCTTTTTCTTTATAGTGCAAATTGCTTTTGTAAATAAGAGCAGGGAGACTGTCTAAAATGCTTAAAACAAATCCTGTGCTTCTTAGCATTCTAGGAATACTGATGAATGTTTAGATATATGCTAATTACTCATCATTTTTATCCATTCACTAAAATAAATGCAGCTCTTCTAAGAACTTCTAGAGGCAAATGATTTGCGAAATATATTCCACATTTCCCATCAAGGAACCCAGTATCTTCATTTCCTGGTTGATGTTGACCTTGGGCAGCTTTGAATCCAGCCACTGGGGATTCTGAGCTTGATGCCTTATATAATCTAAATACATGGGACTGTTTCACACCTCTTATGCTCAGCTGTACAGAAACTCCTGTTCCGTTTTCTTTAACTGAGGTCTGTGTCTTTTCCTTCCTGTGCTTTGCTTTTCTGAATCTCTTGGTTGGACTGAATGTCTCTCTTCTTTGTTCCCAAAGTTCTTTCTGGATAATTATCCTATCAACCACAACCTGCTCACACCAGGATCCCCTGCACCAAATGAATTACAGGTATGGAGTGGACACTCAATATTGATAGAAATGCAACTGAACTCAGGAGAAGCATTTGAAACAGTCTCTAAAATAAAAGTTAACAAACCATCATAATATTATTTTATAATTGAAACTGGCCTTCAACCTAATTGGACTGAGTTAGTGAGATTACACTCTATTAATACTGCATTATCAATGTCACAAAGTTTCCATGATAATTTAATGGAACAATGTATAAATATAATTTGTAAAGTACTAAACAAATGTGAAGTGTTTAAGTTTGCATTACTGAACTAAAATTATGCTAGTTGTGCAATGTTTTCTAATAGGATTACTTAAAATTAAGTTTCTTGAGAGCAAGAATATAGTCTACATTTTGTTTAAATAGATTAGACTTTAAACAAACTCACTTCATGAACCACAAGAAAAGGAATTCTGCTCAAAGCACTGAAACAAACAAAACTACATGGAAAATTGTGCTTGTGATGTTTCTTTCACTTACAGAAGTTAGTACTTTTGCAGTAACAGACTAGGTAGGGCATAATGCTGGAAGCATTATTGATTCTCTGGAACCCACACAAGGTGACAGTATGAAATAGAGTTAGGTTAAAAAAGTACATTCGTTTGTAGTAAATTACCTTCTTGGAACTTGTAAGTATCAGTAATATCCTGTATGCCATCTCCTCCAATTTGTTTGGTCACAATCAATTTCCCAATGTGGGTGGCATCCACACTTTCTACCATATGTGTGCCATCCTTCTTAGCTGTAATGTAAATAAGATCACTGTTGACCTGCAAACAGGAAAGCAGAGCCTTAGCCATCATCAAATCCACCAAATGTCATGGTTGCCAACTGCAGCATTATTCATAGTAGCTAAAATATGGAATCAACCCAGAGGTCCATCAGTGGATGAATGGATAAAGGAAATAATATATATATAATTATAATACATAGTTTATATTTATATATATTTTATATTTATATATTATTCAGTCATAAACAGGAAATCCTGCCCTTTGACACAACACATATGGAACTGGAGGTCATTGTGTTGAGTGAAACAGGACAGATACAAATAGACAGATACAAGAAGTTCTCACTGGTTGATGGAAGCTAAAGTCTATCTTGTAAGGAAAGGAATGGAATAGTGATCACTAGAGACTGGGAAGGGCATGGAAAATGTTTAATAAAGAAAGATAACCAGAACACAGACAGGAGGAATTGGTCTGGTTTCCTATAGCACAGCAGGGTATCAGGTAAAACAATCTATAATATATTTCAAAAGGACCAGAACAGAAAAGTACGAAGTTCCTAACATATAAAAATGGCTAACATTTGATGAGATGGAAGGGCTTATTAACCTGGTTTGATTATTACAAATTGTATACACAAATCAAATTATCTTAGTGTACCCATAAAATCCAAATATGTCTCAATAAACAATGAAAGAAATTCCTTGTTGCTACAATCTTTAACTTCCCATGGGGTAGACATGTAGAAGCCCTAGAGTTGGCATGTGCCTTTCTTCAACAGCACTGGATTCATAGGGCCAAGCTTGCTTTAACAGTACCGAAAGTTAAATATTGCATAATTTCTCTTCCATGTGAAACTCAAAACATGAATAAATTAAAGAGTAAAATAAAGGAGAAATGGTAGGAAACATAGAGGTAGACTTTAGAGATGGAGAAGGAGATCAGGGAAAGGGAGATAGTGGGTTATGGGAAGGGGACTACATGTGATCAGATGATCAGATATGTATATATATATTCCTCATATATATATATTCCTCATATATATATATTCCATTATATATATTCCATATATATATATTCCATTATATATATTCCATATATATATATATATATATCCCTCAAAGTGAATGTAAACTTTATGTATTGCAAATACCAATAAAAACATAATATAGAATTCACAAAAAATTTCCAAAGGGAAAATCCACTTTAGATTGATCATGAGGATTTTAAGTAGAGAACATACAGGGACTGGGGTTAGCAGATGTCTAAGTAGCAACCATTTATTTCTCTCCTTTTTCTTCCTGATAATTCCACCTCCCGGAAACACATGCCCATTTCTTGCCTTCCCAGATCTCTTTTAACCCAGCAGAGGCCATGAGACTTACTTCCAGAAAGGAGAGGCTTTTCAGAAAGCACTCTCTCCTTTATGAAAGCAGAGAATTGCACAGGAGATCTGTCCTTCCCTTCTGGATTGCAGATGTTTGCATGGGAGGTGGAGCGACACTGGAACTGCTGTGACCACTGGGATGGTGAAGAGCAGCTCTGCCCACCATAGAGGCTGGCTGATGGGGAAGGGGAGGGGCATTTGCAGGCTCAATGAAGTGAGTCAATGCTAAGCCAGCCTTGGGACCACCTGGTTTAAGATTTCTTCTTTATGAAAAATAAGCCCTCAATGGTTTCAGTCATATTAATTCTATTACTTGCAGCCAAAAAGCATTTAATTGAAATATAAGGTTAGCCAATCCAGGAGGAATTCAGGCAATTTTTTGGTGGCTCAGCAACTAAAAAATGCTATTTGTAAGACTTGGAAATAGCATCTTGGGACTATGGTGGCTGATCTCCAAGCTCCCCCAATGTTCGGTTTTCCCACATTATTTTGTAGAGATACTGTCTAAACCTGTGCATGAATGTGATGTGAATATCCCAAGATTCCTCAGAATGTCTCTGATATAATATCTATCTATCTGTATAGATATACATATATATATTCTAGATTTGCAATGTTGTGGACCCAAACACAAGGCTTTGGGGATGGTAGGTAAAGCTCTACCACTAAGCTACACTTCAGTTCTCCAATTGTATTCTTTAAGATCATTTTTTGCAGTGTCCCATTTATTAACATGGTAGCAGATAGAAATGTGATTAGCACTGCCAACAATCACAGACGTATTTACTACCTATTTTCCAAGTTCCTTTCCCAGCTCCAGTCCCCTTCTTTTAAGCAGTGCAATAATTGCTCTTCCTTACAGGATGACTGGCAGAATGAACTGAAAGAAATGCACATAAACTACTTATCATAGTGCCTGGCAGAGAGCTAACTCTCAGCAAATGTTATCAATAGTTATCTATTATTTAATAGTATTCTCAGATATCATTCAAGGTGCTAGAGCACTAATAATGAACAAAATAGATTTGATCCTTCCATTATAGGGCTTACATGGTAGTAAGGGAGATTCCATTTGTCAGAATTACCTGGGGGCTTTCAAAAGTAGGTGCCTGATTCAGGAGGCCTTGGGTGGGCCTTAGATCTGTTGTATTTTTAAAGAGGTTTCAGACAATTCTAATGAACACCAAGGCCTTGGAATCCCTGAAGTACAAGGCAGTGAGTACCCTTAGAGGATAAGCCCAAGATACTCTGGGAGCAGTGGGATGGGGCTGGGCAGCTGGCTAAACAGTAATAGCCAAGTGGAAAGTGCAGGACACGCAGGAGTTGTGACCTAAAGATTAGAGGGAAGGAATGGCTGGAATGTGAAATCAGCGATCAGGACAGGAGAGAACACAGCAGCTAACCAAGAAATATTTGTCATTTTGGGAAAAAAGAAGTTAAGGAAATGTTAGATGAGGTCCCTGGGAATTTCAGCAACCCCTGGAGGAGACCACGTAGGCACAAACAGCTACCCTCTGGACTGACTTGCAAATTACAGCAAGGACAATGACAAATGTCCTCTTAATAACAGCTCTTACAATGGCCTGCAGTTTTCCTGGGAGAAAAGGCTAAATAGGAAAGTGGCTAAATCTTGAGCTTCCCTTGAGCATGGCTTAAGAAATTTGTGGACAAGGCTAGAGATTCAGTGGTTCCACTGCCTTCCTCATAGGCTCAAGGTCCTGAGTTCGATCCCTAGTACCAAAAAAAAAAAAAAGTAATAATAATAAAAAGAAAAGAAAAAAGAAATTTGTGGAGGCTAAAACTGTAGGGCATCCTACCAACACGGTCCCTTATGGGGAGCAGACGGGAGAAACATGAGGGTGAGATGCTTTTCTTGCACGTTGAGGTAGGAGGTAGAGAGAAAGGTTTTTTTCAAGTGATATACACAAGCTCTCTTTTTCATTTCCAGCCACTGGTGTACTTGTTCTCCATTCAGCTACACCAAAGAATAACTGAGGGAGCTGAGAAAAATAGTAGTGAAAGGGTCCACAGAAGACCAATGGACCAGTGGTCAAGGGTAGGGTATAAGGCAAGGCATGTGGGACTTTGGCTGTGTGATTCTTGGTGAGTTAATGAATCTCTCTGAATCTTTCTTCAAAGGGGTGGTAGGTAGATTGGTGTGGCTGGTGAAGACTCTACGTACAAGGCTAACTTCTTTTCCTGCTTTTGGATGGAAAGGATTCTCAGTAACCATCTAGTTCTGGTCCTACACTTGGGGAAGTGATGGCCACATGGAGCTGGGCATACTGTTGTGAAATCTTGTGCTCTGCTCATGATGCTGCACCCTTGCTTCATCATCAGACACAGGCACTTCTTGTGCAGCCTCTGCCATGGCTTGGGGCCTGGGGCCTCAGAAAAGGTGGGCTGTAACCTCAGCAGGCTAGAAGGCCCGCTCTGTAAACTTCCACTTGTACCCATAGAAGGTAAATGCATATGCAGGGCTAGCAAATGCCTTACTTGTTACTGGAGTCGGAAATCCGCCCTTGTTTTCAGCACCACGTGCAGAGCCCCCGTTGATTTCCCAACAGAGATGAAGGGTTGCTTCTCCAGGGCATATTGAGGCAGTAGACGGTTGCCTGGGCCCGGGGCATTCCTGGTACAATCTGTCAAACATCCACCCTGTACGTGCCAGAGACTGCGCCAGCGACTGCGCCAGCCCTGTGTGTGCCCCCTGCTGCTTCATACACGTGCCTTGTCTCCCACTAGGACTGCCAGAGCTAGAAAATGCAGCTTGGTCCCTATTTCCAGGATGCAGTTCCTAGCCACTTATTCTGCACCAGCTCTTGTTTATTTGATTCATTCATTCATTTATTCATTCAACAAATATTTAGTGCCAGCTGCTCTGCATGAACTTTGCTCTCAGCAATGAGACTGCAATAGACCCTAGCTCCATGGTGCTACTATTCTAGAAGGGAGAGAATAAACTCTGAGGCAGAGTAGAAGGATGAAACAGGGGACATAGACACAGTTTATGTAGGCTGAGTGGCCGTTTTGAAGAGGTGACCCAACTGAGGCCTGCCTGCAGGGAGGGAACAGGACATGCAGAGTATTCTTCCAACATAGGAAGACAGGGTGTTGGCAGAGTAGGAAGCATGGGTAACTATGAGTAAAAACTCTGACACAAGAGCATGGTTGGGTGTTTCCAGAAGAGCAAGAAGGTCAGTAGGGCCATAGAGAAATGAGCTGGAAAGAAAGGGAAGCCAGGGACCAGAATATGTAGAATTCTATAAAGATTCACATTCAATCTAATAGTAAGCATGAGAGGAAACCACTGGAAGATTCAGGACAGGAGTGTAACATATTTTAATTTACATTTTGAGGGATAATTCTGGCTGATGTGTGGAGAATAAACAGAAGAAGGGGAAGAGAGGCAGGAGAGTTAGGAGGCAAGTTGGTGGAGTTGAGTGCTGTGTTGAGCTCAGAGGGGAACAGTGGAGATCTTGGAAGTGGCTGATTCAGGATATTTTTGAAAAAATTCTGGCAAGATGCATAAGGAAGATTAAGAAGAAAAGCCAAAATAAATCTCTCATTTTATATAGGATTTGAAGGAATAGGTGAATTATTTTAGATCAGAAAATGAGATGCTTAAAAATGAGCTGCATCTACCAAGGGAAACAAAACAAAGAAGTTTGAATCGAGAGCAAAGAATCTGCAGAGAAGCACTGTGCAGGTTAGATATGGAGAACTGCTGGCCTGGCCGAGGGATGCAGCTTTAGGAGCAAGGGGTGGCAGTGTGGCCCTGGGAGCCAGTCACTGACATCCCAGTGCCTTTCAGGTGTGTGTGCATGTGATCATGCACATGTGCGTGAGCACACACAGGGGTGTGTGGTGTACGTACCTGTGTGTGGCATGCTGGGGTGTGGTGGTGTAAAGATGGCAATGAAGCAATAAGCAGTTAAGACAGCAGAGAACTGTCTTTACCAAGAAGAGACTTCTTTGCAGAGAACCCCGAGCTCTTGGTGACCAGGGGACTCAGAGGACATGACACTTACTGGCACCCTACTCTCATCTGGTCTCTTTAGAACCCCGGGGGCCACTGTGATTTGGAAGGAGAAGAGAAATGGGTCTCCAGGACTGGAGGAACTCACCATGGCAAAGAGGGCAGGAGGAGGAGGAGGCGAGAGAATCAGAGGGTGGTCATGAAAGCTCTTCCTCCTGTCCCTTTGCGTCCACAAAGAAGGGTAGGTAAAGGACCCCAGGGACAATGCAGTCCTTGCAATACCCCTCTTCTTTCTGGTTCTGTTTTCACCCAAAAGAGACCAAAGCCTAGGAAAACTAAAAAAGTCAATGTCCATGATGCTTGGCCTGGTCCAGAAATGACTAAGGAATGGCTAAGGAAGTCTGCACGCTGAGGAGCAAGAACAGGCAAGTGGCTGCTGACGCAGGAGGGGTAGTAAGAGGCAGGATGACTGCAGCAAGGAGGAGGGAAAGGAAGGAGCCAGGGCTTCAAACCTGAGTCACACAAAGACTCATTTCAGTTCCTTACGATGCCCCTCATGGTGGCCCCCCCAGGCACCCTTGAGATAAGATGCCTCATAACCATTCAGCAGCTGCAATTCTCTTATAAATGGCTCAGACCTGGAGCTGAGCCCTAGCCAAAGCAGCACACTGTACCCTCTGCCAGACAAGCCTCTGCAGTGGCTGAGAGAGCAGTAATTATAAACTGCAAATCCTGATGACATTCCTAACACCCCGATCTATATTTAATAGCAGCGAAGAGCGCTAGCATTAACAGCTATTAGCCCATTCGTTTGTGCAGGGAGGTCTTGCCTCTTTCTTTACAGCAATAAAACATCATAAAAATATAAAAAGAAGGCTTTGTGGATTTTAGAGTGATTTCCCATTAAGAGGTTCTTGGGGCATCATAAACTACCAGGTGGCAGCTGGGAAGGTTTGTACAAATCTTCAAATCCCAAAGTGAAATCAAACAGATAAAACTCCAAGTACAGTAAGCCTGGCCTCCTGAGGTTTCTCGAAATAGCAGCAGCAGCAGGTATGGTGGAAGAAACAGGGTACCTCTTGTGTGTTCTGAATCTCTGATTTTGCTGTCTGAATATCAACACTCACTTTATTTCCTGCCCAGTCCTCAATCCCGACAGCTCCTTTCCTGACTGCTCCCATTTGTCTAGTTCAGGCCCTTCCATCTCTCCTGAAGGGGTGACGACCCCCTCGTTGGCTCTCACCTCCATCCATGCTGCCCAAGGCCACCAGTGCCTGGCTCACTCCAGACCCCTCCTGGTGAAGGGCTAATTGCTCAGGATAGGAGCCCCTAGGTGGGCTTCCTTGAGCCTTCAAGTCTCCAAACCCTGATGAATCACTGTATGCTAGAAAGTCTGCAGAGCTTTGAGCTGCCCACATATCATGCAGATGCCCAAGTCAACTCTTTCTCCCAAAACCCTTCCCTCCCCTGGCTTCTCTCTAAGCCCCTTTGCTGGAATAAGTGCTGATCATCTCTCCTCCCCACAAGACTATACATCATTCTGCTTGTATCACATGGCTATACGGATACCCATTGACTTGTGACAGGGTTACCATCTGATAAACGATTGTAAGCTAAAGATGCTGTAAGCTGAAAATGCATTGGATGCACCCAGCCTACTGCAACACCCTAAAGTTAGAAAATCACAGGGGAGTCGTGTTAGGTCACTGACCATCTACTCACACAGGGTCTCACAGTCTGATCTCAGGCTGCCCTCCTTGCTTAAACAGTTTCTTGCGGACTTTGCTGTCCTACTTCAGTTCCTGGCCTTATTTCCCCATTATCCCATGTCTGCGTACAGCTGCAGGTTGTGTGCTGTCTCTATTGCTCATCTGACGATTGGTTCCCTGGTGTCTCTCTCTTTTCTTTATTCATTGAGTTTATTGGTCCATTTTAGGTGTGCAATATGATGACACTCATCATTAGGAACTTGTACCTTTATATGATGCATCTTGGTTCTTATTTTTCCCCCTTCCCCTGCCCTCCCTTCAATCCCCCACCCCCCCTATTTACAGAAACTTTATTTCCGTTTTTTCCTTTTTTCATATTTTTCCCTTTCCCTTCTTTCCTTTCCCCTATGCTCCCTCCCCACAAATTCCCCTTCCCCTTCCCCTTTAGAACTTTTCTCCCTATTTCACTTTATCTATCATACATTTTGGTCCTCATTTACATTTTCAGTTTCTCACACCAGAGAAACTAACTATTCGGTATTTGGCATCTCTTACATTGTTGTTGTTCACTTTTGATGTGTGGAGGGCACTGTCACCCCCCCACCCCGAGAATTATCTCCCCAAGGACAGGGGAAGTCTCTGACATCTTTACAGCACAGTGCTTAGCGCATACTTATAACAGATATTTCTCCTTCTAGAGTAGTTGCATAGAATGGTCTCTAGCCTGAGCACAGGCACCTACCTAGCTTCACATCTTACCATTTGTTAAATAGAATAGATGAATACATAAAGGTGATTTAACTGCTGTTTGCTACATTTTTCTTCTTGGTGGGATGGGGAGAATTCTAACGCCCATTTTAAAGGGTGTCCAAGAGCCTCAGATGGTAGGTAAAGTGATTACATAGCAAGAACTCAGTACGAGAGAAAGATTATTGCAGTATATTAATTGATGCAAATGCACTCTGGGAAAGCCATACTTCTCAGCTTTCTGAATACTCCCCAGTCCTCAGCAGCCTCCCAGCCTTCCTCACCTGCACATCCTATTGTTGATTTCCTCTTCAGCACTCTCTTTGGAGCATACTTTAAGTGCTTCCTCTGGTTCCAGTCCCTTCCCAGTTATTCTGAACCTTCAGACCCTTCACCAAGTGTCCCTACTGACCCATTAAGTGGGCTGCATTCCTCTATTGGAATGGAATTTTGTATCCCTCCTTCTCCTGCCCAGTGGCAGGACATGGACTGCAGTATTCAAGCTAAGACCGCACTTGGGTGTGTATGGATTTTGTGTTATGTGGATTGCTGGGCTTGTCTTAGAGGGAAGTCCTGTATTCTGAATTTTCACTCACAAACTCTCTCTGCCATGTTTTACCTGAATGGTCTGGTTCCTTAATTTCTCTGGAGCAGTTAGCTCATTGGTCAGGAAATCATTCGCTTTTAGGGGTAAAAAATCTGAAAGCATGAGTAAGGAAAACTAGTAAGAATCCCATTTAGCACTAAGAAGTTGTGGTTGGAAAGAGTGTAGTCAAATTTGTAAACAGGAAACATACATCATGTACCTGGGAAATGGAGAAGGGGCAACCCTGCATCTTATTCTCTCAGGTGTTAAGAGGTTGGGGAGTGAGAGCGCTTTCCTCCAGTTTCCACTTACCTCTGCAAAGACAAAGGGTGCGTCAAACTGGAAACACACATGGCCGTGCTTGACAGCTTGGACAGAGGCAGGGCCACACCGGTACATGCCTGTGTTGTACAGAGGGAGGCAGAGTGAGTTCGTTGTCTCCACTTTTGATCAGAAAGATGGTTCATAGCCCTGTGTGTGGCTCTACAGAGACCAGTTTGGACATCATTGCTGATTTCGCCCACATATTTCCTGCAGCTGGAGAGGGCAGATGGCCATGTGGATAACCAAAAGGCCTGGGTTAGAGATGGTTACTTACACCAAAATTTGAAGTCGGGAAAGAATATGGGACTACACTGTTCCTGCACCTATTCTGCCACCTACAAACACCCTCACGTTTGTCTCTGCCAGGCTGTTGGCTCACATGCCCTCTCCCTCTGCTATCCGAGATGTAGGAAATGTTGATGTGTTCATGTTTCTGCTGTTTGTTTTGATTTCTGTTTTTGCACATCAGGGGCATATGCCCAGATTAGAATCTGGACATTAACCACACATACTGGCCAATGCCCAACACATTCAGGAAGTCGGCAGGCTCATGTTGACTTTTCTAATAGTTTGAATTTTAACCATCCATCCATACTTCATAAAAGATTAGCTGCCATTAGAGCTCTTTGAAATTGCCTCAGATATTCAATCCAGAACACCACAAAGTGTTCAAATTTCTTCCTTAAAATCCAGTTTTGTAATGTGGTTCCATTATGAATATGTACTGAATATTTATGCATCTATGTGTAGGTATACACATCACTATCACATACAAACACCTGAGGAAATAGACATAAATAAACATAATTCCCCAGCCCACTGATTTTCTATATCATCATCTTAGAGAGAAATGGAGGCTTAGGATATGATTCTATAAAAACCTGAGATGGGTCATAGCTGCCACTGCTTAGTGGAATTGGCAAGTTAGAAGACAAATACTCACATATTTAAGTTTTGAAAGAAGTCACACAACATAAAAAGAAATCAGGTTCTGGAAGAACAACAATTTAAAGGATGATCTGTAATTATTTTTCAAGTTTTTTATTTTCTCTCTTGCCTTATATCTTATCACTGTGGATCAGGGAGGGCTGGTTATATTTTATAGCTTAGTAAAAATGCTTACACAGATATTTTTTTCCTTGTCTTCAAAACTGCTTATCAAAGCAAGAGTAGATGAATTATATATGTGAAGTTTTATATTCTTTTTCTAAAAGTTGTAAAATAAGCAGGTTAAAGCTGATTATGGAAATGAAATTATACTTGATTGACAGGTGGTTAATCTATACACATGCCCAGAAAGGGCAAAATAAAGGTCAGCTGTGAAACAATTTCCCCAAGGAATGATGCCATTTACCATCGCTATTTTCCTGGGGGGTACTGTCCACAGCTTGCCATCCTCCAAATCCAACAGGAAGATCCGGCCTTGTCATCCAAGCTTCATTCCAGCAGTGGTAGTTCCTTAGCAAACACAACCCCGAACAGGTTAAACTTCACATCACATTCAGTTCTCTAGGATGTAGAAGGGGGATCCAGAATCCTCCGCTAGTAAGCTTTCAATTATTGGAATGGATTAAGCTAGGTCTGGGGGTCCTGAGGATCATCTGGGACTCCAGACCTGAGTGTTGAGCTGGCCCATTCCCATGGGCACGCCCGGGGGCCTGCATGTTGCTCCCTCTCTGCCAAGATCAATTTCAAGGTCACCCAGACATATTTTATTCAGTGTGCTAAATAGTTTTGATTTTAACCAATTTCTGCTGCCTAAACAAATAGAATTTACTGCGTGCTCAAAGAGTAGGGAAGAAAAATTATTTGAAATCAAAATATTTCTCTCTGAATTTCTTTTACACAGTTCTGATTTATAAAATCATATCCCTTTGGAACAATTAAGAGGCACATACTTGAGTTTATGGTCTTAGGCCGTTGCCATAGAAACTATAATATTAACTCCCCCTGATTATAATTCTGTATAATTTGTGACTATTCCATCTGGTGTTTAACAAGAAGAAAAGGTCGCCAGAGTGTGTATCTCTTTACCTTTCATCAAAGGCGGGCAACCCATGAGGTAAGGGCCATGTAAAACTTCTGGAACTTTGCATGTGACCCTTGAATCAAGACTGAGGAATAAAATGTCATCATGAATTGGATTATTATGTCCTTGGAAAGACTTGAAATTATGTGGCAGTGCAGAATCAAATGAGAACACATTAACCCTTCCACCCTATAGAAAATGTTCATATAGTAATAACCACTTAACGATGGGGTGAGGTAGTTACAGCAGTCTTTGTTTATAGCACCGATGAATTTCAGATATAACTGCTATCCATCCTTTCCCTAAATGTCCCTCAGTGTCAGTAATTTGTGCATGTTCCCATCCCTCTCTGAGTGTAGTCCATTTCTCATTGGTGTACTTACAAGATAGTAACTTAACTATGTACTCACTATGCACTGGGCATCTCACTGGGTGCCAGAGATTCAAAGACAATCAGGACATAGTCCCTGCCCGTAAAGAGTCTCATAACCTAGGAGGGATGACAAACACGCTCACCACTGATTAATACAGGTGGAGGGCTGCCCGTGAGGCTTGCATAAGAGAATACATGTAGTGATTGGAACAGGGCTGGCATGCGCTAAGTGTTCACAAGGGCCACTCTGAGATTTAGGAAAATAGCTAATTGAAGTGAAGGATGCTAAAATGCTGTTCATGGGGTGCCACGGCGTCTCAGTGGGGGGCCATCTCAGGGTCTCAGGGAAGACTTTTCGCAAAAGCTGCAGTTGTACTGGGAAATGAAGAAGATTTAAGCATACTGATAAAGGAGGTTAAGCAGCTGATAAATAGCGCAGACTGAAATTACCACCATGGTGTGTTTGGGGAATTGTATGCTGTTGGCTGTGGTGAAGGCAGCATGTTCACATATTTGCATGCATGAGAAAAAGAGGGACCAAAGGTGAGGGCGGGGACTCAATGTACACAGCTGACTTAACATTAAATGCACTTAGCATTCTCCCGTGCCAGGTGCTGCTCTAAAACATCTAGGGATATTAACACATCGGATGTTCCCCTCACCCCATGAATTCTATTACAATTATCCCCAGTTCACAAGGAAGGGAGCCAAAGCACAGGGAGGTTAAGAACGTTCCTTGGGTCCCACAGTTAGCTCGTGGTGGAGCTCTGTGGTCCATGCTCTTCAACACTGAGCTATCATAGAAGTGAGGCTAAGACTGTGAGATGCTTTTATGTCATATTAATATGTCATATTAATATTTGCGCTTCATTCTGAGGCATCAAGAAACTATTGAAATTATTCAAGCAGGAGAGAGTTAGATTTGCAAATCTGGGTTTGTGGAAAATGGGTGGAGAGGACAGACTGGAGATGGAGCTGAAGTCCTTCCTCCTGAGTCCATCCACTCTATCCCACTCTAAAACACTGCAATGAAACAATGGACCAAAAAGCGTTCACTAAAGAGGTGACTGACACCATGGACAGGGAAAAGAGCCATTGGAAGGAAAAACCAGAGGGTCTGTGGGGTCTGAAGAATCTGGATGAGGCAAAGAAAACTTTTATGTCTGCAGGGAGTATAACGGTTTTGTCATCAAGACTCTGGACAAAGCAGAAGAAAGTTTGTCCTGGGCGTGGTGGGAATGGAGGGGCGACCAGCTCAATTTTGGACATGGTGGATTTGTGTGCCTGTGGGAAATCCAAGAGATGAGACCCAAGAGACAGTCAGGTAGATATATGTGGTACTCTGGATTTAACAAGGCAGTCCCTGGAGTCTTTATGGGTGGTGGAGTGTGGGGCAAAACCTGTTGTGTTGGGAAGGGGAGAGAGGTGGTACAGACTGTCTGTAAGGGAGATTTAAATTGTGAAGGGGAGAAGAAAGGTGGGTGGTGGCTAGCACATGAGGAAATGCAAGGAAGACTGTTTGGATTCTTTGAATGAGGGGAGATTGAGACATACTCGTAGAGGCAAGGAAGTGGGAATAAAAAGGGGCTTACCTAGGCAGGAAGAAAGAGGATGAGGCCAGAAGCAGTCCCGTGGTAGGTGTGGGAAGTGGAGTAGGTTTGCAGGGTGAGGAGGGGATGTTCAGGCACTCAGTGTGGTCAGGGTCCAGGGGTGGAGGTCTCTGAGGAGAGCGGGAGACCAGTTCCCACAGAGGGCTGTGCTTCTGTCTCTGCTCCGAAGCTGGAGGGAGGGTCCTGTGGGTGTTCACACCCTTGCCAGCCCCCTTCAGAATGGCAAAGGGTGACCCAGCAGACAGACGGATGCAGAGGAGACAGCACTCAAACATCTGCATCCTAAGTGGGCACCATCTTCTTCCTGAACAACCCTGATGCTTAGCAACCCTGGCTTTCTCTGCTACCCCATCACCTTAGATTAATAGGCTCCAGAGCATCCGTATTTAAATTCTAATCTCCTTGGCAAGGTTAGCTTGCAACAAGAGAAATACGTTTTGCACTTCAGACACCAGTAAGGCCTTTCCTTTGAAGATACTATTTCTTTTCAAATGACCAGGAACTGTGGGAAGTTTCTCTGCTCTCCCTCTGACACTTAGTTAAGCAAGATCTCACTCCCAGTTGCACACATGACTGTGGTGATTCCTGTGTGGTGATGGCAGGAGGGTCGCACACAGGGTCAAGAACTCTCAGGCAGTGGCCAAAGTGGAGTGGAAGTGACAGGTCCCAGTGGGCTGGGTCCTTCAGGATGGGCAGGGAAATACCCTGAGGACTTGTTTCCAGTGGACACAACTCTGTGTATACAGATTGGTCTGTTATAGCCAAAGTTCCCCATGGGAAGGGCTGTTGCTATAGATACTTATACTATTTTGTTTATGTAAAAATATTTATATGGTTTACAGAGATATTTGGTGGAAAGGGAAGAATTATCTCTGGTCATTATCAAATATTTAACATTTTTGAAGCAATTTCCATACATTTCAGAGGATCTGTGTTTTCATATAGTATGATTTCCCTTTGGCTTAAGAAATTTCCTTAACATTTCATTAAAAAATTTTAAATTGGCAACTAATAATAAAAGTAATAAATACAAAAGTAATATATATATATATATATAAAATTTTAGAATACAATTACCTATTTTTGATATTTGTACCCATCATGGAAAGATTATAACAAGCCAATTAATATATCTATCACCACTTTTGTGGTAAGTACATTTGAAGTTTACTGTCACAGCAATTTTGAAATGTATAATGCATTATTTTTAATAGTAGTCACCATGCTGTGTGTTAGATCTGAAATATTTATTCTTCTTGTGCATTATATTTCTTAGTCTTTTTACCAACTCTCCAGGTTGGGAAATATATACTGATTCCTGAAATGCTACTTCTTTTTTTTAAAGCTTCTTTACCTACAACCGTAATAGTCTTTCTGTTTTAATCTTGTAATTTTTTCATGCATTTAGAGGGCATGAATCTACTTTTGAGCCTCTGTTTGTCTTATTCACTCTCATATTTCTTGCACTGGAATTGGGCCAGCCCTGAGGAGGTGCTAAGTACAGGACCCCCATACCCACAAGGCATACACTCCAAGGCCACAGTGGTTGCCTGAAACCTCAGATAATGGCAAAGCCTAAAGTTACTATGTTTATTATTGTGCACACTTACCTATAATAAGGTTTAATTTATTGATTGGGTATAGTTGATTAACAATAACTAATATCAAAATAGAACATTTATAATAATATAGTGCAATAAAAATTGTGTGCATATGGTCGTGCTCCTTCCCCAACCCAGGTTACTTGAACACAACCTTGTGATACTATCACCATAGTCATTGTGTTAATTAACCAAGCCAGTTATTAAGTGACTAGAGGGCAGGTAGCATATACAGTGTGGACACGCTGGAAAACGACATGATTCAATTCTGGGTAAGATGTATCAAGATAGCATGAGATTTTGTCCTGCTATCAAAGCAATGTGCAATTTTAAAAAAATATGACTTGCTTATTCATAGAATTTTCCATTTAATATTTTTATACTATGGTAACTGAAAGCATGAGAAGTGAACTACAGATAAGGAGGACTACTGAATTGGTTGGAAGAACTAGAGGACATCTCCTAACAAGGCAGATGTTATTAAATATTGGTTTTCTTGCTTGTTTTTTGAGTCAGAGCTTTATATTTTCTCAGCACAATCATTTGTAACTTGAGTTCCTATTATAGTATTAAAATGTTCAATGTTCCTCTAATATTAAAAAATTATAAACCTCCAAAGTGATCTAGTTTCCTTGTTGCCTGTTTGTAAATGAGTGCAGGAATTAAAATAAGGATCCTGTTTTATTGAGTGTTTTTTACTCAATATGAAAAAAGTGGGGGAGGGAAGAAAAGGACAGAGTTAAGACTACATTTCTGCTTTATGTTATTCCTGTATGTTTCATCAGTGGCAGTTAGTAATTTTTAGGACTCTCTTCAAGAATGAAAATAAATCAGTGGTCTTGGTACAAAGGACCCAGAGAACTTTTCATTAGAGTCAAGTGCTGCTAGGGGCCCCTAAATGGGCTGTCATTGCAGTACTTTTAGTTTATCTTTTGTTTCAGTAAACCCATCTGCGTTGTATTTGCACACAGAAAATTACTGCACAAACCAAAGACAAGTGGCCAAGAATGTTCATTCTAGCATAAATTATAGGAAAGAAATATTGGGAACAACTGAACTGTCCAATATGTGATTAAGTACTTCAAAACACAAAACAGAATAGTATTCAGCCATAAAAATGTAGATTTGTGGGCCGGGGATTTAGCTCAGTGGTTTTGCAGCCTGCTGCACAAGTGCAAGGACCCAAGTTTGATCCCAGGTACCAAAAAAAAAATGTAGATTTGTATTCACTAGGCTGGAAAGATGTCCATGGCACATTCATTTAAAAAAGTCACACTACAGAACACAGTGTACAGTGTGTGTGCTATTGCATATACATGGAAAACACAACTTTCAGTAAACCCTGTTACCCTGTCCCTTGTAAAATTCCATCCCTTTTAGTGCAAGCAAAATCCATGAATAGGATGTCATATATCTCTTGTGATTATGTTATTTTACATGCCTTGGAGAATTTTGTAATTAAGGTTACCAATCTGTTGACTTTGAGTTAATTAAAAAGATTATCAGGGTGAGCCTTGCCTGATCAGATGATCCCCCTTATCTGGTGGTAGAGTGAGAAACAAAGTAAATCAAGCAATAGAAGCACCACAGACACTCAATCCTCCAGGAAGACAGGGGCTTTCATGATGCAAAGAACTCACTTCCTCCTAAAACCTGAATGAACTTGGAAAAGGACCCTAAGCATTGGCAGGGACAGCAGTGCCAGCCAGCACCATGTACCATTTGAGAACCTGAGCAAAGACCCAGTCAAACTGTGCCCATATTGAAAGGAACTGCTTGATAGCAAGTTTCTATTGACTTAGGCTTCTAAGTTGGTGGTATTCTGCTGTGTAGTAATAAAAATGTACACAATATGCAAAAACTTCTATCAAAGTATTACAAATATTCTAGATAAGTAGAAGGCAGATATTACTTTCCTATCTTTTTTTTTTGCAATGTTTGAAATTGTGAAATAATAAACATGGAGTAGCCTCCAAACATTAAGAGAATTATTATTTTTTAAATCAAAGGAAGGTAAAGCACAGTTCCAGGTTGGCCCTGGACCTCGCAGCTGGCCTGGTCCCCTCCAGAGGTGCAGGAGCCCATGAGAGGGAGGAGAAAAGGACTGAGAATGCAGCTGGGACTGAGACAGACCGTGGATCTCTGTGCACAGAGACAATGAAGTAGTTAATTTAAGCAAGGATTCCTGTACTGCTTTTAACTTGGTCAGCCACTTAATCACTCCACAATGTCATCTCATATACAACCTGTCCAGAAAGGTTTCAGAGAAAGACTCCTTAAAAGAGGAGAAAGAGACATAGCCTTGTAATTTCATTTGTGCAGCTTTATATAGGCTCAGAGGAGAGCACAAATAAGGTGCAGAGAAAGCCCCAGAGAAGTTTTGGACCAGCTTCAAATGTAGGCCAAATGTTTGAATCCTTTCATCTGCAAAAGTGGTAGGGCCCGGGAGACAGGATATCTTTCAAATTATTTGTGTGTTGGTGGCAGATGAACATAGCCCTGACTCTCAGGTTCTGCTGATAAACTCCTAATCCAGACAGTGGTAATGGTGACAAGAATGACTGCATACCCTGGGATTATCAAACTCTGGCCATTCTAAAGGCAGTGAGGATGGAGTAGGGTGATAGTTGAGTCATTGGAAGGAAGTGGAAATAATTTGGTGGATTCTGAAGCTTGTCTAACAAGATATTTCAAAGTGGCAATGAAAGCTGAGATTGAGAAAAAACTTGCCTGGAAAATATAACAAAGCAAGATGAAGAAAGGAATTATTCAGTGGTAGGCTGGATGAATGTTGTATGAGACTGTGAGCCAGGAGCACCACATTGCTTCCGAATGCCGCTGCTCATTGGTAGGAGCTGTTGCAATGCTGAAGCCAGGAAGGGGCATTTGACTTGGATGCTGCCTGGGGACATGTCAGTCAAAACCCAGAGACTCAATCAGGTGAAGCCAAAGCCAGTCGCCCCTCCTCTTGAAGGCTCAGATTTATAGTTCCCTACAGTTGGGAGCTACCTGAGGAAGCCCTGGGTAATCAGTCCTGATGGACGATGCCATGAAATGGAACATTCCATCTCAACAAATGATGCTGTTGTAGGAGCCAACTGCCCACCAGGTAAAAAGAGAAGTAATGGAGGTGTTTATTATTGCTTATCCTATGAATGTAAGGGACTCTATGATGTTCATTTAGAAGTTGCAGTTTAAGCACCATCTACTGCAGCACAAGAGACACCAAAGGAGTTGCAGACGGGCACAGACCTGGGAAGTGTGCTGCAACTCCCAACACAAAATTGTCAGTGTATCTATAGTTGGGGTGACCATCAGAGTCATTAATGCCTGATCAGACACAGGCTTGAACCATCAACTGGATGCTGGAATCAATTAGAAAGGACAATGGCTCTAAATACTATCACGGTCCTACCAAGTATACTGGCCAAATACCATCCCCCAAGCATTCAACTTCAGGTGCAGTACAGCGGTACTAACAAGTTACCATTTATGAAGTCTAGTGGGAGTACAGAGGTTCTACTCTTAGACTTTCAGGTGCAGGTGACAAATATTTAATAAGATAACTTTACAACAGCTTTCATAAGAGCAGTTTTTTGAAAATTAGGGGATAGTCATGCAGGTTTATTTTCCCCCTTATTTGACTTTTTGAATATTTTGTTTTAATGTGGTGCCAGTAAATGGATGAAACTAAATTTGGCAGAAACAAGACACAAAGAAACATAAAACCCACAGAGCAATGGAAAACAAAAATCCCAACCACAACACAAACTAAAAATACTCAAAAGCAAAATGCTACACATCCACATGAACCACAGTCTCCACCACTAGTGAGTAGAAAGCCCCTCTGAGCTCAGAAGGGCCCCCTGCTAAATTCACTGTCGAACTGGGGCCCCATTTACTTTACCACTCTCCACAGTATAGCAAGTTAGGAATTGATATCTTAGCTGAAAATGAAGAAAAGATCAGGTTTTGAAGTTATTTCTCTGTACAAGTCTAAAAAATTTTCTGTCATAAATTCTGACCAAGTTTCTCCAAAAATTCTTAGGATTAAAAAAAAAAAATCCAGCCAATAGGCTCATTAGGTACCCAAATCATTGTTTGCATTATAAAGCTACTTATGAATATGATATTCTAAAGGTGATAGCTCTTACTTTTATAAAGTTTTAAAGATGTTTTATTAAATCATCAAAATAAATTGGCATAGGTGGTACATATTTTATCAGCCTCTAATTTTTTTCTAGCAACCTATGAATGATATATAAGATAATTATCCAAGGCAGAATTTGAGATTAACTAAAATAGGACATTTTCTCATTATGAAAAATACCCTAGTGTTTTCTGTATGACTTATTTCCACTTCCTTTCCCAGCCCTCCTAATTTCCTGAGAAGTACTTGCAATGATCTGTGACAATTTACCACCCAAATTCAGGGTCCATTGTCAAGTGAAACTTGAGTAGAACACGGGTTACAGGTTTACTTTGGAGATATTCTAGCAGGATAAGTAGGGCAGGTGGGTAACAGGAACAGGAGAGTCCAGTGCAGTGCTGGGGAACCTATGGCATGCATGCCACAGTGGGCTGTTTGTATCATTGGAAGATCTAAAAGGTTCACCATCATTGGTCTAATGTAGTGATTTTCAACCTTCAGAGAAGAAAATCCCCCTTTCTAGTTTTTAAACATTTTTGTAACATCCCGTTATTACACTAAAATGAAATCTATGAAGAGCTTTCTGCATATGTAATTTCTAAAAGATGAATATAATGTCCCATAATATACAAGAGAAATAAAAGCATATACACCATCATATGGCATATAATGTTATTTTGGTCAATGCACATAAGATTATAATGGAACAGAAAAAGTTTCATTGGCTAGGATGTCTTAGCTGTCCTCACATCATAATCTAGTGCATTACTCACATGTTTATGGGATGCTGAATAAGCAAATTTACTGAGCTGACAATGTTATAAAAGCACAATACATACAGTTATGTACAGAGCATAATCCTTAGTAATGATAGAAAACTGTTACTCGTTTATGTATTTACTACACTATACTTTTCATCATTTGAGAATGCACTCCTACTTAATAAAAAAGATTAAAAAGATTACTATAGAATGCTATATTGTGTGTGTCAACTTCACTGTATTAAGAGTCTCCTGGAAAAGTGATTGGATGGTGAGAGCACTAACCTCATCAATGGGTTAACCAATTGATGGGTTCATAGCTGAATGGGCTATTCTTTGGAGGAAGCAGGTCATGAAACATGAAATTGGGGACTGCACAGTGGTACCTCGCTTTACAAACTTAACTTGTTTTATGATTTGGGGGAAGGTGGCTGTGTTTGTGTTCATGTGGGGAAGATGCCCATGTTGGTGTTTGTCACCTGATGTGGAGTTTGTGAATGGAAGCAAAATTTTGCCAAACATTTTTGTTTGCAAACAGACAGAAGCATTCATGAATCAAAGTATTACTGTATTCCTGAAGCTCTTCTCCTGCTCTCTGCTTCCCAGATGCCATGACTTGAGCAGCTTTCCTCCACTATACCTTTCCACCATGATGTTTCTACCTTAGAGCCAATAACCATGGGCTGAAACCTCTAACACCATGAGCCAAAATAAACCTCTTCTAAATTGCAGGTATCAGGTATTTTGCTCTAGCAATCGGAAAGCTGACAAGTTAGTTGTTACACCAACAGCATACATTTTGTGTTTACACCATGTCTTGGTACTAGATCAAGAGGCCATGTTGAGTGATTGACTTAGACTATCTATGTGTGTGGAAGTGCTCTCTATGACATTCAAACAACAGTGAAATCACCTATTGATACATTTCACAGGACATTTCTCTATCATTAAGAGAGTCATTACTGTACATAAAATTATATGTATTTCAATAGATAGATACCAAGAAGACTATGACAGATCCAAAGTATTCTGACAAAATATAAAACCCCTGAAGGGTGTGGTAGGTCTCATTTTGGAGTCATGTACATATTGATGATGAATGGGCTTTGGGAAACACTTCTACAATGGCAGAGTAGCAATGAAAATACTAGTAACAATGACCAAAGCAAGCTTTTCTAGAAAATGAGCAAAAGACTGTGAACAACCAAAGGAGAATTTATTTCAGAAAAACAGATAAATCTTAGAACAGTGAGCTTTGTAAGGTTCTAATTTACTTTATTCCCACTCCTATGTCCATAGCTCCATAGCAGTCTTGAAATACAACAGCCTCAGTAGCTATAAAAACTTACAGCTTAAGACAATTGGGTGTTCTGCACACCTGGAATCCCAGTACTGTGGCGGCTAATGCAGGAGGATTATAAATTCGAGCCCAGCCTGGGCACTTAGTAACTTGGTGTTTTAGAGAGACCCTGTCTCAAAAAAAGGTTAGAGATATAGCTCAGAGCAAAGGCCTTGTGTTCAATCAATACAAAACAATGAAAGGAAGGAAGGAAGGAAGGAAGGAAGGAAGGAAGGAAGAAAGAAAGAAAGAAAGAAAGAAAGAAAGAAAGAAAGAAAGAAAGAAAGAAAGAACAAACCAGAAAACTTGCCACTTAGGAATAGCTGGATGGGAGGAAATGGGGTTGGAAGTCCTCAAAAGCTTCTACCCAAACTGTCATTGTTAAACTTCTCTAACATGTTGCCAAAGAGCTCTGTTCTTGGGGCTTGTTTTGACTTAACTAAATGATTTGAAGCTCACTCTGAGAAAATAGACCTAGCCATAGAGTAATTTTCAAAATCAAATAAAAGCATTTGTTTAGCATCTCAGCTGCCTAAGAGTGATATTCACTCCTTATATCAAGTGATATTTCACTTGAGAATAATAAAAGATAACTGAAATAACCTAAAAAGAAAAGGTGAGGCGTGAGATGACTGCAGAGGGCCTTGAAAGCTCCAGCTTGTTCCTGAGACCTACTTGTAGATGGTCTTACATGTGGGAGGTTGTATGAAACTTCAGGAAACCCCAAGGAAGTCCTTATCCCTCATTTCTGGCTAAGCTTGAGGCTCAGTTCAAACAGAAGATGCAGGATCCTGCTGAATTGCAAACTGCTTGTTGGAGCATTACTTTTTTCACCCCACACAGGGGAGAAGCTCCTGGACTAAGTTTGGGGAATTGTTGGCTCAGGGTACTTATGGAAATTCTGTCCAATTATTTTTTGATCACCAAACTAACTCAGCATGGACTTCAGTGGCCATAAATGAAAAGGAACACAGATTTTAAAGAATTAGTCTAGGAAAGTCACTAAATAAACAAATGAACAGTAATAACTACAAAAACAACATGTATCAACAAAAATGCTGGAAACAGTAAAATTGTTTTGAAGAGTTGACACATTGCTTTATTTAAAATGCCCAATTTTCAACAAAAATTATAAAGTACAAGTGCACATGGGCACACACAGACACAGACACAGACACACACACACACATGTGCACATGCAACTGAAAAGTATACCCCATATACAAAATAGAAAAAGTCATCAAAATAATTGGAACAAAAGAAGCCAAGATTTTGGCCTTACTGGGCAATGATTGTAAATCAAATTTTATAAACATGTTCAAAGAACTAAGGGAAGACATCAGAATGATATCTCACCAAATTCAGATTATCAGTGAAAATGGAAATTTGAAAAGGAATGAAACAGAAATATGGAGCTAAAAAGTACCATAACTAAAATAAAAAATACAATAGTGTTTCAAAAATAGATTTGAGCAGATAGAAGAAAAAAATTAGTGAACTTGAAGCTAGATCAATTGAAATTATTGTTTGAATATGAGAAGAAAATAAAGGAAGGAAAATGAGCAAACCCACAAAAACACGTGAAAAATGTCAAATATATTAATATACTCATAATAAGAGTTCCTGAAGGAGAGAAAAATTGTAGGAAGAATATTTGAAGAAATAGTAGCCAGAAACTTTTCAAATCCAATGAAAGGCATTATTGTATACATTGAAGAAGTTCAGAAACTCTAAATAAGACTGAGATAGACCTGAACCTATACACTGTAGCCAAACTGTTGAAAGCTGAAGACATAGAGAGTATTTAAAAGAGCAAGAGCAAACAATTCATCTCCTCCAGGAATCATCAATGAGATGAGTTTAGTCTTTCTGTTTGCTTGCTTGCTTTTCTTTCTTTCTTTCCTTCATGGTCTATATAAAAGCTAATGCAAAATGGATCCTAGATCTAGACATAAGATCTAAAACTTGGCAAAGCTTAGAAGAAAAGAGAGGAGCAAATATTGACCTTGGATTATGTCATGGTTTCTTATTTATAACACAAAAAGTATAAGAAACCAAAAGAAAAGATAAAAAATGAATTTTATAAACATGAATATTTTTAGTATTTTAAGGACACCATCAAAAAGGTAAAAAGACAGCCCACAGATGGGAGAAAATATTTATGAATCACATATGGATTTATATCCAGCATGTGTAAAGAACAGCTACAATGCAACAATAAAAAACAAATAATCTAATTTAAAATGGGACAAGAAGCTGGGCATGGTGGCCCATACCTGTAATCCCAGCACTCTGACAAGTTGAGGGAGGAGAATTGCAAGTTTAAGCCTGGATAATGTAGCAATTTAGTACAACCTAGTCTTAAAACTATTTTTAAAAGGCTGAGAATGTAGCTCAGTGCAAAGGCTCTGGGTTCAATCACCACACTTAAAAAAAAAGGAGGGGGGGGCCAAGGATTTGAATAGCCATTTTGCTCAAATCATAAACAAATGTTCAAAAGGCCTATGAAAAGATGTTTGACATCATGAATCATGAGGACAATTTAGATTAAACTCACAATGGAATACCATGTCATATCCACTTAGTTATAATTTTAGAAATGGGAAATAATGACTGTCAGCAAGAATATAAAGAAGGTGAAACTCTCATATACTATTGGTAGAAATGTAAAATAGCTGTTTTGGAAAATAGTTTGGCAGTTCCTTAAAAAATTAAACACAGAGTTAACATATGACTGAGTAATTTTACTCCTATGTATATCCCAGGAGAACCAAAAACATACATCCACATAAAAACTTTTATATGATTCTTCACAGCATCATTATTCTTAATAGACAAGAAATAAAAATGATACAAATGTACAACTGATGAATGGATAAATAAAATGGGTTTTACCCATACAACAAATTATTATCCCTAATAAAAAGGAATAAAATACTGACACATGGTATTACCTGGATAATCCATGTAGTATTATGCAAAGGGAGGAAGCCAGACACAAAAGGTCGCATACATAGAGTTCCATTTATGTGAAATATCCATCATAGGTGATGAAGAGTGGGTGGTGGTGGTTGTCAGCAGCTAGAGGAGTGGTGAATCCTGTAATAGGCATGGGGCTACTTTTGGGATGATTGAAATGTTCCGGAATTAATGATGGTTGCACAACATTGAGAACATACCAAAAGCTGCTGAGTTTTATGCACTTTAAAGGTGTGAATTTTGTGGTTTGAGGTTATTTTTCAATAAAAATCTTGTATTAAAAAAAGAATGGGCTTTGGGATCAGTCCCCTGGTTTTGTAATTCAGCATCTACCACTTACTGGTTGGAATCTTGGTTAAGTTCTGTGCCTCAGTTTCCTCATCTGTAAATGAGGATAGTAAGAGTAATTGCCTGAACAGACTGTCACAAGGGTTAAATATGTCAAACACATCACTATTTAGATTGGGGCCTGATGCAAAGAAAGTAATCCATAAATGAGTTATTTTTATTTTTGGAGGTGGCAAATAACTTTTGGACTCCCCTTTCAACAGGGTGTTCTGTTTTCAATGTAAATTCCTAGTCTTCAGATAATAGATCTCATCGTCTACTCCTGATGATTTTCATAAAAATGATTTGGCCAAAAATGTGATTAACAAGGTAATGTTTGAAAATAAATATCTTGGATAACACTTTAGAATTAGTAACATGGATGCATTGTGGGATCATTTTACAAATTCCTGAGCATCTTTGAGCAATTTGGTCTATATTCAGAACTTTTCTTCTATACTATTTTTAAATTAGTTTATTTAAAAAATTAAATAGAAAAGGCCACTTTATCTGAACCTATTTCATTTTAAATGAAAAGGCAATGTAGGAAATGAAGATGCTTTTTAATTCTTTTGCACTCACAGTTCTTATAATATCTTATAATATCTTTACTGTCATACATGAGGTATGCAACCTCCCATTTAGGAGTTTCTCTGTTTGCTACTTGACTAGTTAGTTGGACTTTGGGAAGCGGATGAGGCCAGCATGAACCTTAGGACCTCTGTGTGTACCCTGCCTCTTTCTTTTCACGTTCATGGGTATGGATGATCCTAATTCCACCCACCTCATTTGGAACTCGGTTTTCCTGAGTGGAAAATATATGCTCCTTGACTCATAGTGGATAAACTCATTGTAATGTGATAGGATAAAAGAAATAATAGGTAGAAAGGAAACAAAGTCATAACTAAAGATTGTACTTTAAAGAAAACTGCAACTATGGGCCTGAGTCGAAGTCACCCACGGTGACTCATATCAAGTACACTCTTGGTTAGACTTAGGTTCTTCTCTACCAGACCCATCACAGCCCAAATTCCTTAGGAACAGTGTAAGCCCATAAATTGATTTAATTGAGAGAGTAAACAGCAGGAACCTGATCCTAAGATAGAGGAGCAGGGTGACTGAACCCAAAGAATGTTTACATTACCTATTTTGAAAAACAAAACAAAAACTTCCCGTACCTCCTGGGGGTGAGCACCTTCTCCAGGCTTTCCACCCTCCAAGTGTTCCCAGTTCCACACTGTGATGTGCATCATTTTTCTGCTCTTGAGTGCACCCCAAATCTCTAATAAATCCTCCTTACGCCTCTTACTGATGTGTCCCGAAGATTCTTTTTCTTAGATAGGAGTCAGCAAACCTGCTACAAAAGGGTGGGTTATACTCCTTACTTCGGCTTGGGGAATCTCTCAGACCCAGCCCAGTGACAATAGGTCGGCAACATCCTGAGTGGAAAATGCCTTGGCCCCCCTTGAGTACAGCACACCCCAGCTCGGTGGCCTGGCACACCGTACAGCGTTGGCTGATCCCTTGTGACAGCAGCTCACGGCCTGCTGCCCAGCACTATCACCAGCCTCTCAAAGTGGAACTTACAAGTTACATTTCTTTTCTTCCTTTTAGAGACAAGCAACTTCTCCAAACTTCTTCCTGCTGGAGCACACAACCAATGCCACCTCCCTTTCCTCAGCCCCACAGCAGGGACAGAATGTGCAAATGCTGAGCCCTCAGAGGCCAGGACCCACCTTCCTTCCCACAGAAAGAGGAGAAAGACCCCAAGGAGGTCGGAATCTCTGCAGCAAGTGTGGAGGTCTGCCCCGTCTCTTCCCCACAGTTCCTTGAGATAAAGACCTTGTCTCATCTGTACACAGGGAGTTGAGCTATGAGGCAAATGGGCCCCTCCCTCTTCTTGGAGCTAGCTTTGACTAAATCCCTTTTCCTTTTTACCAAAATAAATGGCCCTGTTTGATTTGGTCTACAGCAAGCAAACAAACCTAGAGTATAACCCTAAGCGGCCAGGAACAATACCTCCCATGCCCCAGAAGAGACCCAAATTCAAAATTGGAAGTGTAGCTTCTACAGCATGCATATTGCTTTTGTACTCTTATGAGGTAAGAGATAATTAGTGGAACCAACCCAGGTCCAGGAGGCACTGAACTTCCTTTGGCAATGTACGCAGGGTAAAGGGGGGCTGGCAGGTGGGCCTGGAAGCTGGACAGAAAGAGCCAGTGGGCTAGTGGGCTATGAGGTGGTCTCTTCCAAGAAGCTCCGGGAAGGCTGTGGATGGATAGGTCCTCTAACACAAAGAGAGCCAGGCGGGTTTGTCTTAGAGAGGCACCACCCAGGGTAGGTTAGTACCTGAGGGTGGGGAAGAGGGACAGGTGGTGATGTTTGGATGGTAGCAACCCATTCCCAAGTGGTTAGAGCTCCATCGGGTCCTGGTGGGTGCACAGCCTGGGGAACTGGCCTTTCCAGGACAGCAGAGCAAAGAGTAGAGGGTTCCTGCTTCACATAGGAAGGAGCTACATAGGCCAGGAGAGTGAGAATGAGTGTCAGTACCAGCAACTGTTGTCACAATAACGTGTGATAACCCTGAAGCAATTATGCCTGCCTCTAGCTCCTTGATGCAGACCAGTCTGGCTGTCTCATGTCAGCCCTTGGACCTTTCCTGACACACCCCTGGGTCTCATCTTCGGGCCAGAGAAATTTCTCGGACCTTCCGTCTTTGGACAGCACAGCCAAAAGACTGCAGCAGGATAATGGCTTTGGCTCCATGGCCACTTCCCGGGGGAGCCCCTTCCCCCGGTATCTCTGATTCCCAGCTCATATCATAGCCTTGCTTAGAGCTTTTAGAGGGTTCTACATGCAGTGTCTTCCCATAAACACTGGACGGAGCTCCTTAGGGCAGCGACCTGCTGAATTTCTCTCGGAATCCTTAGCATCTGGTGCTAGTATGTGGCACTGCACAATCAGGGCTTGTTGGGTGATGAAATGATATTGGTTAAGTCTGGTGAGCATTTAAAAATTCCCCAACCAGGACCATTTATTCCCTACTTGCTCTGTGCCCCTGAGTGCTATTCCATGCTGGCAAAACAAACAAAAATAAGAGAGATTCGACACTGCTCCCTGCTGGGGGTGGCATTCTAGTGAGAACAAGTCAAGAGGAGGGCAATGTTCAAGCCAGGAGAGGCTGGCACAGCCGAAAGACAAGGTAAAGCTGACACAGAGCAGGAGCAAAGCCTTTCGTGGAAATAAATTTCCTGACCCCAGTAAGTGCCACTGTCTCTGTCCTTTTGAATCATTTCCATTTCCACTGTGACCTTCTACAATGAGGTGGTCAAACTGAGCTCTTTGCAGGTGAGGCACCACTCACTGGCCCCCGGCTGTCTGTTTGACCCCGTGTCTCCTCCTCAGTGAGCCTCCCTATCCCTGTGCACCGTGTGGACTGCAGCAGTGCACTGCGCAGCCACCTTCATTAAACTGTCCGCTGTGATGCATGGACACCTCCCCCAGAGGTTACACATAACTCAGAAGCCAGCAGCACGCCCGGGGACAGGCAGCTTCAATTGCTCCTCCCGGGATACGTGGCCTTGCATTTGCCCACATGGAAATTCATTGGCTACCTTGGTGTCCCAGGGCTCCCCCGGCCGTGGCCTGTACAGATTCCTTTGCTCCCAGCTTGCTGTGGAGCCCGATTGTGCTCCCTAGAGGTGATGAGAGAGAAGAGAGAGGACCAGACACAGGGA
Source organism: Heterocephalus glaber (assembly GCF_053883595.1). NCBI lineage: Eukaryota > Metazoa > Chordata > Mammalia > Rodentia > Bathyergidae > Heterocephalus > Heterocephalus glaber. The sequence continues at coordinate 6,402,380 of NW_028258315.1, forward strand.
GCAAGCAGCACACAATGCCTGGCTGGGGGCTTTGCTTGACTGAAGCTCACCGAGGGAGGTTAAGTCCAGTGGAGGTGGTGCTGGGTCCATTGAACCTGTGACTCTTGCTAGGAAGTGTCAGGCTGAGTGTGGCCGGTTTACAATGTGCTGATCTCAGCGTGGTCAGCCAGTGTCCAGCAAGTCATCCCTGCTCCACCTCAGCTTCAGCTGAGCTTCCCTGTCTGGCCCCCTCTCTTGTTGGCTGCCCCCACAGCTCTGGTAACCCTAGTTCTCACCGCACTGACACTAATCTAACGAGTACAGGGCTGCCACCATGGCGGGCGCGAGTCAGTGTGCTTTCTCCGACATGCTAGGGACCAAAAGCGTTGGGGGCGTGTTTCCAGTTTGGGAATATTTGCAATATATGATGAAATACGTCAGGGCTAGGACTCAAGTCTAAAGACAGAATTCATTTATGTTTCCTATACACCTTATACTTATAGCCAGAAAGTCATTTTGTACAACATTTTTAGTGCTCCTGTGTTTTGACCAATGAGGTCAGTTGTTGAGTTTTCCACTTACAGTGCCATGTTGTACTCACAACGTTTTAGATTTTGGATCTTACATTCTTGGACTAGAGATGCTTAATCAAATTACCAGTATTTTACCTCAATAACCTCACTGTGTCAGACCATCAGGAAATGGTATTTGCTGAGATTTCCCTCAGTTTACTTATGAGGAATCTGAAGCCCAGAGAGGCGAAATCATTTTCCCAAAGCCACACAACCAGCCAGAGCTTGACATGGGAACGGGGCTGCAATATCATGTACAGGTGGTTGTGTTCAGGGAGAGCCCCCACCAGCCTCCTTAACAAAGGAGAGTCCTTCCCAGGCCCTTGGGTTCCTGGAATATTCTGGCCTTTAACATGCATTAGAGTTTGCTCTGGGGAGGTAGAAGCTTCTTTTTCTTTAAAAATACCCAACCCCCTCCCCGCAAATGACGGAAAGAGGAGTCATCTTAGAACACCGGGCACATCTCTTTTGACTACTTGAAGGTTCTTAGGTTGATGGCAACATATTGCTTCCAAAATATTCTAGCTGTGGGACTAATAACAAATGCAATCACAGCAGCTAACATTCATTAGACACCTGTTAGACTCAGCTCTGTGCGGAGTGAAGTACGAAATTTTGTCATCTCCACTTTGGAGAGGTCAACAGGCACAGAGAGCTTGTGCCTTGCTCAAGGACACACAGCTGGTCAATGGCAGAGCCATGCCATTGATTGAACTCTTTAATCCCTGTGTCCCGTAATCCCCTTCATCAGTGTGTCCTGCTTAAATGTTTCTTTAAATTGCTGCCCAATTTACCGAGGAGAGCCTTCATCCCATATCCCCATGCTTACAAACCTCAGCTCCTTCTCTTCAAATGCTCTGCACTATTTTTTATTCACTGTGGCGAATTGCGACCACTCCAGGAATTTTCCTTCTTTCAACATTCTCAGATGAGTGTTTCCAGGGCCTGGTGAGCTACCACTGCTCCCGAAACCATGATCCATGCCTGTAACTGGGGGAGCTCGGACACTTCCAACTTCCTACATCCCCATTTGGATGACTTTACAACTCACAGTGCTTTAGTTTTATTACTTATAAAGAACAACTATGTGAGACATATTTTTGGCTTGGAAGTTCCATCCTGTTCAATGCCTGGTGACAGCTCAATTTTCCCCCATATAGACCTTCCTAAATATCCGTTTTTTCCCCCTTAAATTCTTTTATTGGTATATTTTAGGTAACAATACGTTTATTTGGACACAAGATCCCCGCCCCCCTTTTCAGTGCACTGATTTGGTCTGAGGGGATCCCAAGGAAAAATGACATTTCTTTGAGATTTTAGCCTCCTTGTGGGATAATCATCTGGTGATACAGCTGTTCAAGGCCATGAAAGATGTATGTCATTGGTTTTCACTGAACCAAGCTGAATCAATTTCAGCTTTCCTCCTATTTCTATATTTAAGTAAAGGCAAGGGTACAGTCAAGGGGAACTTTTATATTCAAAGAGTTGCCCTGCATTGCAGAGATAAGACTAGGTCGGGGTTCAGGGTCCAAGACACTTGAAGCTTATTCCCAGCTTACTAGATGTATGACCAGCCTGGGCCTCAGTTTCCTAATCTGTAAATGGAAATATTATTAACACTTTTCTGATAAAACTGTTAAAATAATTAGATAAGGCCATATACATACAAGAGATTTGTACACAGTAGGTGCTGAGTAAATGTTAGCTATATTACTTTTAGACACTGCCTGCAGAATGCTCAGCTTCAGTCTCTCCACTATCAACCATGATATTAACACACAAAAGTAGAGATGAATCAGTACAGGCACACAGAGTAGCTAAAACCATGACCTTTTTTGTTGGTTGCTGTAAAATGGATGCTCGATTTTTATTACTAGGAACCCAAACTGCCTGTTCAATAACATTTCTGATTCATTAGCTAAGAAAATCTTTGACAATCAGACATTTCTGCCCATGGTATCAAATGGTCCCTAAAATAGAAGAGAGAGAAACATCAGACAGAACCTGTCTTGTGCTAAGTGTGTACTCTTCCCTCTAATCTGATATTGGCCAGTGCCCTTGTAAATCATACTCACCACACTGAGTCCTTGGTGAGTTTGGAACTCACATTCCCATCTTCTTCCAGGAAGATATCCATTTGCAAATTGGCATCATTATCATGGGCTGAGAAGTAATTGGTAATGACTCTTGCTGGAATTCCAAGGCATCGCAGAACTACAGGGAAGAAACATCACTACATTTGAGACACATCACCACAATTTAAGAAACGCACAGTGAAAAATCCCTTTCCATACAAGACTTCTCTCCCAACATCCAAAGCCCTGTGGACATGTTCTTGAATGTTCCATACAGAAGAAGGGTGACTTGTGCATGCCCTGGGAGCTGCAGAGAGACATCTTGCTGTGTGATGCTGCAGAACTTTCATTGGTGCCAAATAAAGGCAGCTAGAATAGAATCCAAGCTTCACTTTCTAATCATAGGGTCATCAAAGTAGTATTATTTTAATCTACTTAATGGAACCATGTTCCTGAAAATAAATTTTTAAAAATCTAGTAGGAAGTTAGGGATTTACAGAGCAGATCCTCAGTGGGGCTGGAATTTACTCTCGTGGCACGAAGTGCACAGTGACACCACAGATTCATTTTAATTGTTAGATAATAAATTACTTGGATGCATCTCTTGCCATATGTACCTATTGATTAAACTCAATCCAAATGCCCTCACTGGCTCCCAGGATGCCAGACATCAGGATTCATTGAAAATAATTCACCTGACAATTTTAAGATTAATGACTTGGCTTGCTATTTTTTTCCCCCCCCTCAGAATAGTTTAGCATTTTTTAAAAAAAAAGACTCTCCACTTCCTTCAAATAGAACAACCTTGGAAGTCTGAACCTGAGACTTATAGAGACTCAACTGTTCTCTTCCTTAAGGACTTAATCTCATCACCCCCAAAATCATCGGTGACGGGCATCACTGGCTTTTCACTCCCATCTTCCTATCAATCTGGTGTTCCTATTCCCCCACAGTCTTACCCATAAGAGGGTTGGCACTCTTGTTCTATTTTTAGTGAATTTTAGTACTTTGTTTTGTGTGTGTGCTTGGGGTTGAGCCCAGGACCTCCTGTGGGCTGAATGTGTGCTCTACCACTGAGCTATGCCCCCAGCCCTCTAGTGTGAATTTATGAACACTGATTCACGTGATCACAGAATAGAACTTGTTCTGGAGTCTGCTGTACTAATAATTTTAAGAAGGCGAAGCTCGCCTTTGGGGCACTGCTCCTCTTTCTCTCCAATTTCCCCCTTCGGGTTTATTCTCACTGTGAGTTCCCCACAGTGTGTTCCTGTCTTTTCTTGGCTTAATTTCTTTTTTTTCGGTACCGGGGATCGAACTCCGGACCTTGCACTTGCAAAGCAGGCAGCAGAACCACTGAGCTAAATCCCCAGCCCTTTCCTGCCTTTTCTTAATTCACCATCAAAGCCCATTTATAGGCACAGACCCAACAGCCCTTTCATACATAAAGGGCACAAGTGGGTGTAAGGTGCTCACCATGTTATCTGGTTCTGAGCCTAAAGGATTTGAGCTAGGATAGTGAAGCTATAGGTGTAGGGAGGCTGAGTCCTTTCTCTTTTCCCAGAGTCACTTCTCCAGAGCAGTTGCCTTGCCTGGGGAGCCTCTCACCAACCAGGCTTGAGGGAGGGCGATCTCTCCAACATTTAGCCCATCAGGAAGCTCAGGTGTCTGGGACTTCTGGGAGACCGATACTTTGGGCCTCACAGCTCCCAGGAAGCAATATTCCTTTAGCTCTTGGGTATATTGAAAACGCTAAGAATTTTTTTTTCCAGCTGATGCCAGAGAGAAATGAAACAAACAAAACAGAATTTACATTTTATTTCTACTTAGATCATCGACTACGTCCTAGGCTATCACAAGTTGGAGCAAAAACTGGTGGGTTTCATAATCATTTTTCAAAATAGCCTTGCTCCAGCCTCTCCTTGTTTTTTTTTTATTTAAACAATGCTAACTAGGTAAAACATTCTTTATTAATGAGCAGGTTGGAAGGACACTGTGACTTGAGGTTAATGTTTCTCCAAGGCTGGAGAAGTGGGGTATAAATAAAAACCATTACCAGTGTATACTTTAATAAATGAATTTTAAAAAATATTCACTGAATTAACTGTAATGTTATCTGGGTCGAGAGAGGCAAAAGCCAGTTTGAAAAATGATGCACAGAGCTAAGAAGAGAATAAATCTGCTCCCGTCTGTCTGCTGTGTTCTGCAGACTGGATGTTGGGTAGATGAAATATCAGTGGGGCAACTGGGAGGAAAGATTGCTCATTACATTCCGATATCTAATTGCTCAGGGGCATTGAGACTCACATGTAAAGATGGAGACAAGACTGCCTGCCACAGTCCCTTTCAGAATTGGGATCGAAATTAAGTGGATATATTTACAACAATAAATAAACATATTTATATAATGTTTCAATAATAGGTAAGCAGTATATCTTTCCTTATTCTTTTTTTAGTGGTAACTTTTTTAATGTTTAAAAAATGAGCTTACTGAGAAGAAAATGGTTCATCTTTTTCCCCTTCATCCTTACTTGGCCCTGCGACCCTTCATTGCTCTGGGTATTAAATGATGAATTAAGAAGGAAACAGTACATCATTCTTTTCATAAAGATTCTTCAGTCAGAGAGACTATGAGCATATTTGACCCAGTACAATTTAATTATGCATTGACTGCATCCCAGAATACTCACCCATATATTCTGTAGAGCCAACAGGGACTGCTAAGTCTCTTTGCCAGGTTACAGATAAAATGTCTTGAAGTGAAATTTCTTTATATTAAAAAATATTACTTAGTTGGCTACTTACATGTGTTAAAGACACCAGCAAAAACCCAGCACTGGCCATACTGGACTGGATTCTCAGAGCTCCTGTATTCCAATAGGATGTCAACGCTTCCAGTCCAGGCTGATGGGGGGACGCCATAGGCATAGACATTGTCCCAGGATCCCACGATGACACCTTGGTCATCTTTGGCATTAATCTAAATGAAGCCACAAGAGGTGAGAAGGAAGAAAGGTCATTCAGGCATGTCCTCTCCAGACTTCGACAGTGAGCCAGGTAAGGCTTCTAGCGCCTTCCCTATGTCCTGTAGGTGAAAACAGCTCCACTCTGTTCAAATCACCATTATGTTGGCAGAAACTAGCTGTTCAAAGGGAAAACCAAATTGCCAAGATTGCCTGCTGAATAGTGTTGTGTTATAGTCAAGTGAGCTCAACAGCAGATAGGAGGCACTTTTTCTTACACATAAGGCACTTGGTTTGGGCTGAGTGGTGCTAGCGTAGGAAGTAAGGAAGAAAGGAAGAAGATCTGCCAAAGAACAAGAGCAAGAAGAGACCTTGCATTGGTGGAAGGTGAACTTGGAGCTGACAAAGGAGAGAAAAGGGGTGAAATAGACTTTCACTTCTATGATGGGTGGTGGATATCATGAATTGGAAAAGTTAACATGTTTCCATAGGAACCATTACAGGTAAATAAGAAAATGGATTTACATAGGTAATTCACAAAATTTACTCTTTAAAATTTTGTTAAAGGAACATTCCCTTTATGATTATTTAAAGTGATTAAAGTCTCATACTGTTAAAAGGAATTTCTATTTCCATAAAGGGCCTGGAATGTTATAGTTTCATTATCGAGGAACCTTAGCCAGCAAGTGCCTTTGCTGAATGTTTGGGAAAAGCTTGCTACACATCCAAACTGTAATCATCTAGGAACAACAGATCTGAAGTGCAAGGGCAAAGACTTTTCACATTTACACAATACAAGGAAACCTGAGAAGTAACAGTTTTGAGGCACCCTGACAGTTTTTCTGTGCACTGCTGAATCTGATGTGAACTTCATGCTGAATTATAGGCAGAAGTGTCCAGGTTGGGGTCAGTGGGAGTTTTCAAAAATGAGTGCCACTTCAACAATTTTTATAACTGACATGACAGTTGTTTAGAACCTTATGACACAAAGTGTGGTCTGTGGACTGGCCATTTAGACATTTCCAGGGAGCTCTTCAGAAATGCAGAATCTCTTTCCACAGACTTACGAAAAAAGAATATGCATTGTAACCAGATGCCCAGGTAATCTGTGTGCAAATCAGTTTGAGAAGCAAGTCTGGATTACAATGAAAAGACATCATTAAGCAATTTGAAATATGATCTGAATCATGTGCATTTGGATTATGAAAACCATAGGAGAGATTTTGAAATATGGTGACTTTTTATGTGTTGCTGCCTTGCCAACCGATAGGGCAGCCTCAGCACCTGCCCAGAGCCCTCTCTTTGGCTTGTTGCATTTAGTAGTAGAGGAGTCTGACTTCCCAACTGGTTCATGACTGCATGGAGAGCAGAGACCAAATCTATGTCTTTCTGAATTCTAGCAAGTATGAACAAAGAGTCGCTGCTTCATAGTTGTTCAATAATCACTTGTATATTCCATAAACATGTAGGCATTGTATTTTGAACAAGAATAAGGCCTTTTCCCTGGGAAGATGTGAGGAAGGAGCTTTGCAAGTGGAAGCAAAGATTAATAATATGAAGACAGATAGGGATACAGGAAAGAAAGTCAGCTGGGTAGGAGGGTGGCGGTGGTTTGGGAGCTTCATGGAACACATGGCACACAAGTTGGCAAAAACGTCCATCCACAAAGTAGAAAGAGTTGGTGTCCTGGAACAGAATGGCAGGGTTAGGGACCTCTGCACAGGTTCCACGTACATAGGCAATGTTGGATGAAATCAAAAGTTCTAACAGAAGACACTTAAAATGGCCAAGTGTCTTCTACTGTGAAGGACAACCTTCCACTGAAACGTGAGATTCATGCTACCACGGAGGGACTTTTTCCAGAGAGAGTCCCACAGAGTGCTGTCTTGCCGATGACTCTTCCATTTGATTTTTCTATTTTCCCACTTTGACTCTATGTGGAGTCAGAAAGTGAAGAGTGTTAGTAACTTCCAAGTTACTGTGTCTGATGTAGAAAATAGTTCTTTGGAGGTTTCTGAATGATCCTGCTCAGCCAGTTGCACATTCATTCCTCTGGTATGAACTTTGAATTTAGGCTATAGATTACAAAATTCTTAGGGTTCAGTAGGGGTTAGACAACCATCTGATCCTATTCATGATCAATACTTCTTTTTATTGATTTGATTATTTAAAAACTCGTATCTTTTGTGAGGCTGGAAAAGTATCTTGGTAAACTATGATGTAGGTTGGTCTCTGTGTGTAGATTCAACTTTTAATTCACATTACCATTCCTCTATCATTGAATAGTAGAATAGGATCTATGAATCCCACAGGTAAAGGTTCCTAAACTGTAGTTCTGATGACTGATTTTCAGATAAATAACCATTAATTAAAAGAGCTATTTTTAGCATAAGGCTGAACCCAAGTAACTAAAGGAAAGAGTCAGGGAAAAAAAGCTCTCTTCCTTATAAACCTTTTAATTGTTAATGCTAAGCTGTTCTCCTGTTGCTAGATACATCGCAACTCTCATTTATTAGCATTTGACCAGATTAGCTGCTGTTTTCTAATTAGAACATTGATTTCTATGGATCTCAGACACTGAAAGAGGTAAGTCTTTAGTGAGAGATGTAGAGTTAAAGTAATATCTCCCTCCCTAGACAACAAGATATCTGTGGGAGGGGAGACATTTCAAGGTCAGACTGGTCCTTTTGTGTGCCGCAACTGGTTGTTGTAAGACACTGTCGTGAAGTTGGGATTTGACTAGTGGCAGACTAACATGACTTGGTCTTGGTTACTAGAGGTCAAGAAGAGGAGGTCAGGCCTATGGGCAGGTAGCGTTATATAAATTCAAAATGGCAGCAATAAAGTGCTCTCCCCAAATGCTTACAGAATTGAAAAATGAAGAAAACAGCCTTCAAAAGTTATTCCCAGCAGCCTCAGTGTGTAACATAATGCAGTAAGCTTCAAGAAGTGGTGACAGTGAAGATGAAGGCCATGGAGTGCAGCAGACGGGCAGCAGCCACAGACTCTGCATGTAACCACCCCGTTCTTCAGATGCCTTATTGCTGAAGTAACAAAACACTGAGTTTTAAAAATTTATCTTTCAAAATCAGGAAAGAAACAAACTGAACTAAAATGCAATTGTTTCTCTTGTGCTGACCAAAATTGTGGAAGCAACTTTTGTGGAGAAATAGGTGAGAAATGGTCTGCACATCAAAAGAGATAGACGCTCTGGGACTGAGAGTGGGAAAGGACACGAAGCCCGGGAGCGCCCTGGTTAATCTACTTTCCTTGCTCTAGTTTTTCTGTGGGTACTGATGAGTAGACGGAGGGAAGTACACTAGCTAGCTTCATACTGAATTCAGAGCAGAAACCAAACCCACCTTAGACCGAGAAGAGAGTTGAAATTTCATCCACTGCAGCAAACAGCCTACCTGGAGATGAACTACGCAAGCATGAACATGGACAAAAGAAAAAGATGTTAGGAGGAATGGGGAGGAGAGAGATGGCATGAAAAAAAATCATACATGGATGAAAACAATTAAGAAACACAAGAAATGTTCTCACAATTTCTCAGATCATGGACCCAAGGGAACAAACTGAGGGCCAAATTATACCATTACGGAACTAATAATAATTACTAATTACAGGAAAGAGAACAGACACTGTTAAAAATAAAACTAATGACATAGAAGAGAAGTTTGAGATAATTAAAGTAATGCTAATAAAAGATAAGCAGGTGATGTTATTTATAGGGAAGCTAACAGTTATTGAAGATGGTATAACATAAGGATAATGAGTGTTCTCAGAGAAGAAAACCCAACAAATGAAATAAAAGCTATATTCACAACAAAATAACATTTTACTTAATTGAGGTAAAATTTAATCTATACAATGAAACAATAATCTGTACTCTATGGTGACTTTATGTAGATTTTTAATCAGTTCACACTTTAGGAATAAAACGTAATTGGTCATCTAGACAAAAATGCAAATTAGTAATAAGTGAGGGAATCAGCTGCCTGCAAAGTTCTTCATAGTACCATTCAGGAAAACACGGACAATATCTAGAGAACCCGAGAGAAAAATGACCCAAGAACATTACACACAACCAAGATGCTATGCAAGTGTGCAAGAGTCACACATTTTCAAACAAGAAGGGTCTCAGGGAGTTTGACAGCTATTGTAAACTCCTCGCAAAGTAAAACCAAGGTAATTAAGGACTGAATCAAAGAGTCCAGAAACAGAAACCCTACGATAAAAGACTCACTGGTAGGAAAAACCCGTATAATTTAAGTGTCTTTGGGAATTGTAGTTATAGGATAAATTTGAAAATTTAATATTGTAGAAACAATAATCACTGTAAGAAAAAATTAGACATGGAGGAGGGGGAAGGTATGAAAATGCTAATGTTTTAATGTGTTTGTCTGTCATAGTTAATTGATGACATCTAAAATTAAAATGTAATTTTAAAGTATGTAATTACTTTATTCTTTTAATGGTTTTCATAATTTTTAAATAACTTTAGAGGGATTTGTTAAGAATTCATGTACTTATCAGGAAAGAAACATTGAAGTTTAAAAATTTCTTTTATTGTTACTCAGTTTTTTCTTGTGTTAAAGTAAAATTTAATAGAACAAAGTTTTTGCAAATCATATATTTGGTAAGGGGATAATATTGAAAATATATAAGGAACTCATATATAGAAAACATCCTTATCAATAAATGGCCAAAAGATCAGATCAGACATTTCTCAAAAGAAGGCATAAGAGTGGTCAATAGATATATGAAAAAAAAATGTTCTAATCCCCATGGAAATGCAACTTAAAATCACAGAGAAATATAATCTTACTCTTGTTAGAATGGCTATTATGTAAAAGATGAAGATAAATGTTGGTGAGGATGTGAGGAAAAAGGGATCCTTGCATATTACTGGTGTGGAAGTAAATTAGTACAGCCATTCTAGAAAATACTATGTAGGTTTCGCAAAAAATGTAAAATAGAATTACCATATGATGTAGCAACCCAGTTCTGGGTATATAAACAAAGGGATTGAAATCAGTATTCAAAGAGATGTTTGTCATCCATGTTCACTGCAGCATTACTCACAATAGCCAAGATAGAGAAGCAGCTTAAGGGTCCAGAGATGGATGAATGGATAAAGAAAATGTGGAATATTAATGTATAAGAAAATTATGGGAAGTTTTGAAACTTTAACTTTTAAGTTTTTCTGGATTGCTTAAATCCTTTTTAGAAGGAACTATTTTCTTTTTCACTAGAAGGGGGAAAAAGGATGATTCACAAAAGATACTGGCAGTAGATATGTCAAGATGCCAACTGCGTTTAATTTTTTCAATGAGAATATATATATAATTATTGTTATAGTTTTGTACTTTCTGAATGTTTAAAAATTTTCTCAAATATTTACTGGAAGGGAAAGAATAGTTACAACTCTCTTTGTGTGTCTGGTTCCACTTTTGGTCATGAGGAATAGAGCAGGTTTTAACTGGATACTGACAAATAAAGAAATGTGACATTTCTTGATTTGCCTACTTCCTGTTGCACAGATGTTTACATTTTGTGTACCTGTAATCCGTTTTCTGCTTCTCTTTAAATATGTAAAGGTATTTTTCTTCCCTTGCATGCATATTTTATATGGCTCTGATGAAGTGACTTTTCTCTATTGAAAACCTACTTTATCCTGTTAATTTTCACTGTTAAAAGTTATGTTCACATAAAGCCTAGGATTTCTGTAATTATTTTAGAAAACAGTTTTATACTTCATCTTGTCTATACTAGTTTCCCAAAGACTATAGGAGATAAATTTTGGTTAACATAAATTAGCATCAAAGGCATATAATTAAATTTGGAAAGAAGAATTATTCCTTGAAAAAATATTTCCCAGCTTTGGGGAACCACAAATGTGCAACTATGGTCTAGTGCTGACTGGTTTTAATCATACTCAGAGGGGCAGGTGTATGTGTGACTGTGCCCTATGACACTTGAGGGTTTGAGAAACAAACCTCAGTAGTTACTGCTGAGGACTGAGTACTGGTGGTGGGAGCTATAGTTACCTTCTCTCCTCTGTAACTGCTGTCCCACTTTTTATATATTTGGGTTCAATTTATACTTTAAAAAGTAGTTCTAGAAAATAAATTTGGAAAAAGCATTGGTTTGGGGATGTAATGATCTGGTTTTTGTGCTGCTCTGCTTCTCTACCAAGTTGTGTGGTAAGAATAGGGAGATGGGCTGCTGCTGAAGTGCTCTTCAGCCAAGGTCACACATTTGATCCAAAGGACAAGAAAGCCATGCATAATCTCTTTGGCTTTTCATAGTGGTGGGCTTAACGGGCTGTTTTCTTCCTTGGTGCTACTGGACTTGCTCTCCTGTCTCCCTAGAAGGCTTTTCCATACTCAAACCTGTTCTTTACTTGGTGAATGCCCTAGTGATTGTCTAAAACTCAATTGGTTTCACTCTGGAGTTTTTAATCCATCATTGTGATATCTTTACTCTTTGCTCACTTGATACCCTTTGGTTAATATTATCTTCCTATTTACCACACTATATTGTGTCATTAGTTTCACTGCCTTGGTTTCCATGACAAGATTGTGTGTTCTTGAAAGGAAAGAAGGAATAAGGAAGAAGGAAAAAAAGAAGGAAGGAAGGAAGGAAGGAAGGAAGGAATTTGCTCTTTTGACTGTATTTCCAGGGCTAGCACAGAGTAGGCTCAGTAAGCTCTGCTGAATGGATGTGAAGTCACTGGAAAATGGGTGTAGACCATTTTTAATATATTTTCTACTAGATCCAAGCAATATGTTAGCATACCAACAGACATCTTTGAAATTGATGTTTCTAAAACTTATACAGAAATACAAAGGATATAGAAAAAACAAAACAATACTGAAAAAAACCCAAAGTTGGAAGACTACTTGATTTGAAGATTTATAGTAGCAATACAGTAATCAATGCTGTTGTTATAGCTTATATCTAGATGTCCCCCCAAAGCCTCACTTGCTCATAGGTGAGGCTCTTGGGAGGTGGCTAGATCATGAGTGTATGATGGTGGATTAGAGTGTGCAGTAATAAAATTGGTTTAGCACAGTTATGGGTGGGGATAGTGGAAGCCCCACCCTGGGTGTGGGTGGCACCAACCAATAGGCTTGTAGCCTGGATGGAACATAATGGGACAGAAAGAAGGAAGGCTTGTTGCAGCTTCACCTCTTCCTGCCTCCTGCCTGCTCTGCCATAGGCTGTTTCTCCTTTGCCATACCACCCTGCCGTGGAGCCAGCCAATTATGGACCGAAATCTCTACAAGTTGTGAGCTAAAATAAACCTTTCCTCCTTTAACTTGTGGGTGTCAGGTATTTTGTGTCAGCAATTAGAAAAGTAACTAAGACAACTGTGTTGTCACAAACTCTAAAGGAAAGCAAAATCCAAAGATACCTGGTTATTCAGAGTGTTGCAACCAATAAGAAAAGCTATTCTCTTGGTTTTCTGTCACTTGGGGTTGGATGGCATTGATTAATTGGTTAATTCATTCAACAGATATTTCCTATATGACTTAGCTATTTTAACACTGGTTATGTGGTGGTGAGTGGACTCTACACCTGAGGTTAGCAAACTGCAACTCACGGGCGAAATGCTTTTGCTCATCCTACAAACTAAGTATAAGTTTCCATTTTTAAATGGTTGAAAAAAATCAGTGATTTGTAGACATATGAAAGTTGTACAGGATTTGAATTTGTATCCACAAGTAGAATTTGACTGGACCACAGAGACTCCTGAATTGTACTGGTATAAGGATACACAAACGAGACAGACTAGAGAGTCAAGAGTAGATCCATACTCGTGTAGATTTGATGTTCAACAAAATCACCTAAGTAATTCAATGGGGCAAATGAAAGTTTTTTCAACAAATAAAAGCCTTTCTAACAATGTCTTCAACAAATGGTGCTGGAACAAATAGATAGGTTGGGAAAAACAAACCTTAACCATCTACTTCACACCACACAAATTAAAATAGATCACAGACCAAAATATAAAAGCTCAAATTATACAACTTTGAAAGGAAAAAGGTAAAGATACTGACATTATTTCCCGAGGAAGAGTCTTTTTAAAGTACAGTTGATAGTTAGAAGTAGGTTGGTCCATGGTAGAACATATTTAAGGTCTAGCATGTACAAGGCCCTAGATTTGATCACCAGCACTACAAAAACACAGACAGGAAAACATAAAAAATAATAGAAACAAGAAATTAGGTTTCATAAAATTTTTAAAGTATTATTTGTAAAAGATGCCATTTAGAAAATGCAATTGCAAACCATAATCTGACAGATATATCCTCTATACATATCTGACAAGGACATGGACTCAGACTATGCATCAAGCAATTACAACTCAATAATAAAAGTGCAAACAATTCAATAACAAAACGGGCAAAGACTTAAAAGACACATACCAAAAATATATGAATGAAAAATAAATATATGAAAAACTGTTCTACATCATTACTCACTGGAGAAAAGGAAATAAAAATAAAAATTGAGTATCACTATACATCTACCAGATTGGTTAAAATAATAAAGGCTAAAAACAGAGAACCTGTGGAAAGATTGTATCTTAGACCTGGCCAGCAAGAATGTAAAATGGTGCAGGAATGCAACATGATGCAAACATTTTGAAAACTGGCAGACCACTACAAAAATTAATATATATTAATATATAGTATATCTTATTATCTAGACCTGCCATCTTTAGGTTTTTACTCCAAACATGTGAAAATATGTACGCAAAACTCTTGTCCAAGAATGTTCCTAGTAGTTTTATCTGTAATGTCTCCAAAGTGGAAACCTCTCAGATGTCCATCAATAGGTGAATGATGACAAATTGAGATACTCAAAACAAGGAAACACAGCTCAGTAATAGTAAGGATAAAATTGAAGACACGTGCTGCGGTAGAGTGAAAGAAGCCAGTTCCGTGAAGCCATTTATGTGAAGTTTAAAAATAGGTAAATCTAGCTAATAGGAAGTAGTTAGGTAGGTCCTTCTCAAATGGGAAAGGAATGAAGAGATAGATGGAGGTGGAAGAAGGGGAGGGGAGGATGAAAAACTTGAGATGTGTTATGCATATGCACCAACTTCACACAAGAAATACAATCTTTATGTGCTGCAAACATGGACTAATAAAAATAAAAACAAAAACAGAATAAGTAAATCTAATCTATTATAAAAGGTCAGAATATAGTGTTTGTTTGGGGGGGGTTGGGTGGACTGGAAGGAACACAAAAGATGTTTCTGAGCAGATGAAAATGTTTATATAGTTTAATTGGGGTGGTGATTATGCCCATTAAAAGCTATTGAATTGTGCATTTTCTATTCATGCTTTTTATTGTATGTAAATTTTACTTCAACTTAAAAAAACCATGAAGATGTACTAATTTATATTTTGGAGCATGTAACTACTGTTATGCAATTATCCTTTAGTATATATACATCACCAAGCTCTGACATCAGTGGTAATTAGGTTCATTTATTATGATAACTATTACAAGACATTATTAACTGTGCTTCCCTCAGGAACTGAGGATTCTTATTTGGCCACAACATACTTTAGCAATTGGTAATCATAAGAGAAACAGCCAGTGTGGACCAAGGCAAAGAGAAACTGAGAGTTCCAGGTCTCCACTGTGGTCTTTCCTCATTGCCATGCCATGGTTGCATGGTGTCAGGCTGGTTGGTACAGAACAGGATTCCAGGAATGTTTGAATGAAAAGATGGATGGGAAAGGGAAAACTACAGGGGAAAGGGAAAACTACAGAGCAAAGGGTGGAAAGACAGAAAAGGAGGTCAAGGAAAGAGAGAGAAAAAAACAGAATGAGGAAGAAACTCGAAGTGCACAAAGGTCATCTCCACAAGGGCCTCACTGGCTTTCTGTATTCCACCCATCTGTCCTGGGGAAGTTTGCCCAGGAGACACGGCAGCTCTGACTGCACAGCTTGGAGGGAGTGCAGAGCAGCCTGCACCCCCGTGTTTCAGAAATAGCCTGGGTGATTACAAAATAGATGCTGCATTGAAACCTCATTCCAGGAAGCAATTCAGGGAAAGCAGACATTTAGATTGACTATGATTATCACATTCGAGAGCTAGCTTGTAATAAATGTCTGTTTTTCTCCAAAAATATGAGAAGAATAGACATAAGAAATGTAACCTTAATAATTGAGAAACCAAGCTGTTTGCCCACAAATGGAAACTTCATTACTTTGCTGGCTTTTACCATATGAGAAAAAAAATGATGTCTGAACAGTTCACTGTCCCTCCTTCCCCCACCTAAAGGAGAAGGGTTGAATCAGATAGAGCTGGTAAAAGATATTATATTTGCACCCACAGGGTACATGTGATATGGAGAGAGGACAAGTCCAGGGGAAATTAACATTTTGTGTGGAACGGTGGGGTCAGCTGAGCAGAGATCTATCTCCAGCACTACTGGTGACCATGGGTGAAGTTATTCAGCTTTCTGAAACCTCAGTCTCTCCATCTGCACATTGGCTGTTTATGAAATGGACATCATTTTTTAAAAGTGGGAATGAAGATACTCTGTTGGGTAAATTCTGTTTTCCAACCAGCTTTCAACAGAGTTGTGAATTGTTCAAACATCTTCAGTAAACAGGAATGAAAGTCCCTGGTTAATAAGATAACTTCATGGTGTTATGTTTGGTTGGAAATGAGTTATACAGCTTTTTTGACCTCCCCTCATCAGTGGATTCCCTCGTTATTCCAGAATCACAGCAATGTCTACCAGTCTTAGGAATACTTTGACTTCAACTTTATGGGTTTAAAAACCCTTTTAGAATTGGAAATTTATTAATTTACCATGTTGGACTGTCATAAAAGGTTTCATTAATACTAATTGGTAAAGTCTCCAAAAGTTGCCACTTGGGACAGCCCCCTTTGAGTGGTGTTGGCATTGGAAAGCTTGCGAGGAGCCCCAGAGGCCTCTTGCCTTTTTCTGCCGTCACAAATTGAGAAATGCCTGCCCTGACGTCATGCTCAGGACACACGGGGCCAGACAGTAACAATCTAAAACAAAATCTGGTAAATTTGAAGACACACAAGCTCTGTAAGAGGGGTCAACTCCATCATGGATCCTATGACTGGCGTTTATCTGGTGTGATAATAACCACCACTACCGCCATTAGAAGTTCAGATGAAAGCCAGGCATAGTGGCGCACGCCTGTAGTCCCAGCACTCAGGAGGCTGAGGCAGGAGGATTGCCGAGAGTTGGAGGGCAGCCTGGGCTACAGTAGCAAGTTCAGGGCCAGCCTGAACTACAAAAAGAGACCCTGCCTCCAAAAAAAAAAGAAGTTAAGAAGTTCAGATTGACCAAACCAGATACAAGAATTGGGAAATAAATTATTATTACATAATCTTGCTTTTTGGGAAGATGAAGCTTTGCAAGGACTAAGATCCATATGGGGAAACGTGACAATGTTGTTTGGTGTTGAAAAGGCAGGGACAGTGGCCATCGAGTACTGCCGTCCCCAGATTCCTCCGTGACGCTTCACTCCAAGAAAAGGGCTCTGGTTGCTTTATAAACCAAAGGAGCAGTCAGGTATTGCTTTGTACATTCGAAAATTTTTAAAAATAAAACTCAGTGACGTACACTGAGTTGGCTCTATGATCAGTGAATAGACTTTATGCATTTATTTCTCACTTTAAAGTTCATATGGGATCACTCAAGTGTGGGATTTCTAACTTAAGAAAATTTGTAAATGTAATCTGAATATTTGTAATTAAAGTTGTTACATGAAGTTTGCTGAATGTGTAGCACCTTGTTCAAAATGAGCAAGTAAACAACTGGAGGAAAAATTTTAGGAACATGGTTTTATAGTGAATCCCCTATGGAGTTGCTTGGCAACCTATCAAAGTAGGGATGTCATGGCTGTTTTCTGTTTTCCTGCGTGGAAAGAAAAACAAACTTTGTAAAAGAGGAGGAAAAATGACCAAAAGAAAATAGCTTTATTTTCAGGTTATGTGATCACAGATGCTTGAAAATTGGGAGTTTTGAAGCCCGTTTTGTCTCAAAGGTCATTCATCTTGCACCGAGGCTCTACAAGAATGCAGGACACCCCCAGCGGTGGTCAGTTTGATGTACTAGTTGGAATTCAAGGCTTTTTTTTTTTTTAAAAAAAAAACAACAACACTCAAGAGCACATAGAACATCAATTGGTTTCTAGTTCGTTCTTGAGTTAATTCCCTAAAGGCACAGTCAGAGCATTAATGGGGATTAATGATGGCATCATGGTTCAATATTAGCAAAAGACCAGGGATAAAAATAAACATGTACTCCTCTGGGGACACTGGACAGTCCAGGATGGCGATGGTGTAAAGCATTAGAATTTTAAAACATGTAACTATATTTATAATTTTCTCCTCTCCCATCTTCCAAAAGTTTCCCTAATATTAGTTTTTCTTATTATCATTGAATCAAAATATAGTACCATGAGATTAAGTAACTCTTAAGTGTTGGGATTCCATGGGACAAATTTTAGTTATGGGAAGCTTATGTTTTCTGAATTTTGAGACAAATAAGCCCCCTGAGGAACGAATCATGATATCTCCTACTACATTTTCTTCCAGTGCTTTTGATAACTGCTATTTGAATATAATTTCCACCATAGAGAAAGGGTTTCTATGACTCATAGCATGGCTTATTATTGCTATGAACGTTTGTCTGCCATTCTTCTTTCTTTTGATCCAATATCCCAATGCTCATTAGGGCAGTGTTTAGTCCTGGGGAAACTTTGAGCTAAATTTTAGAGATTTGCTTTCCTATACAATTCTATGCTTATTTCTTCTTCTTCTTTTTTTTTTTTTTTGGTACCGGGGATCGAACTCAGGTCCTTGCACTTGCATGGCAGGCGGCGAAACCACTGAGCTAAATCCCCGGCCCATCCATGTTTATTTCTATCAACTAATTTGCCATATTGAAAATTTCTATCTACTTGTCTGTCTCCTTGATTAGACTATGAGCTCCGGGAAGGCAGAAACTATATTCTGTTCACAGTTGTACTCCAGTGCCTAGATTGGTAGATTCCAGATAAATACCTGTTGACTGAATAAGTGGGTACTGAATGTTACACTGCCATCAGCATCACCACCACCACAACCACCATCATCATCGTGGTCATTACCACTACGGGATCACCATTATCACCATTATCACCATCACCACCACTCAGACCACCACCACTCCTGTCATCACCATTGTTATCACCAACTCAACATCCTAACCACTACCATCAGACCACGTGTGGCTCCGAATCCTGTTGGGACCTCTTTCCCAGGAAGACAGGGCCTCTGGCTGTTGAGACTCCTGTGCTTTACATCTTTCTTTCTTCACTTGTTGCCCCTCTTCAGAATTCACCTACTCTGGGCTCCATTCCTTGAAGACTTGCTCTTTTCTGGGAGACAGCTATTCCATTTGACATGGTAATTGTGTTACTGGTAGTAATGCTTTGGCAGTGGCCCTCTAAAGCAATATGGCCTGAGAGTACGGACAATATCCACTTCCAGCTTAGCTACTTATTTGCTATGTGACTTCAAGCCAATGACATCACCCAGAAGAACCCTAGAGATCTCATGTGCTAGTTTCAGTACAGATCTTGTATTGATCAAATCTTAATCTACAAGAGCAACTCTACACTCAGGTGAGACATCCAGGGATTTCAAGGTGACTAAGCAGGCAGTTAACTGCAGTAACCGAGGACACAGATGTAGCAGCTGCATGGCTCTGGGAAAGTCACGTGGCATGTCCTATCGTCACTGCCAGATCCAATCAGTCCCGGGGCAGAAGCAGGCACAGGTAACCATCTAGCAGTAATGACAGGCAATTGCCACTGTCGTCCGATCTCCCCAGGACCATGCTGCTCTTGTCACAAAATGCCATAGCACAACTGCTCTGATAGTCTGGCTGGGAGCTCAGAGTCCATGTCTGGCTGCTTCATAGCAATTTAGGGGTGGAAATGGAATGCTTTACTAATGCCATGTGACTGAAGCAAGTTTTCAGATGACACAAAGCATCCTTCTTCCCTTTTTCTGGCACATTTCCTGGCCGTTTTCTTGATGGGGACTGTCACATTAGAAATGAGATAGAAAGAAAACAGCAATTGAGGGATATAATTTAGGGGATGAAGTATAACTTTGGGTAAGTGTCTTCTTTTTTCTAATTTCCTCTTTCTTTTCTCTCTTAAATAAATCTTTAGTGTAGCATTGGTAAAACGCACCACTCAGTGCCTAGAAGAAGCCAAATACAAGTCAGCTTATGTGAGGTTGTAACATCTCAAGCCCGCTCCTTAGACCATGGGATTACAGGATTCCGCACTTTTTCTCCTGGGAAAGTCCAGTAGCCCAAGTCTGTCCAGATTGTCAACAGTTTTCCCCACCTTCATATCAAAGCAAAACAACAGCAACCTCAAGTAACAAGAGGAGATACTGAATTTATAAAGAAAAAAATAGAAGCAAAGAGAGTCTTGAGATTGTTGCTATCTAAGGGAATTACAAATGTAGTTTGAGTACAGAGACAAATTTCGTTTTGAAGATGAAGTGAGCGCTGGAGTTGAAGGGTTTGCCCTGGGTTACACAGTACATGTTTAGCAGAAGAAACAAAGCCAAGGCCCATTCTTCTGACCCAGGCCAGCCCCTCTCAGTGTGATGGTGCCTGTACTTTCTCTTCACTAGAGAAATGAAAACCAGCAGGTTCTGAGCAAGTCAAGACTGATTTTCTAGTCAGGCAAAAAGGCAGTATTATATTCATTCCACAGACAGGAAACTGAGCAGCAGAGGGTTTGATTCTGTAGTCTTCCTAGAGGGTGATTTTCCGTCCAAGGGGACATTTGGAAATACCTGGAGACATTTTGGATGTCACAACTAGTGTGTTTGTGTGTGTGTGGGGGGGTGTACTAAAGACATCTCTTGGGTAGAATCCATGGATGCTGCTGAACATTCTGCCATGCACAAGACAGCTCCCTGCAATGGACGCACATCCAAGGCTAGAGTGCCATATAGACTATGAAGGTTTTATCTGTGGATTGCGCACTTCAAATCCAAGTTCGTATTAATATCATCATTAGAAAGTTTGCATGATTTGAGTCATTTTCTGTGCTCTTTTGGTGATATGCAGAGCCTCTTTCCTGCAAATCCTTGGCAGCTGCCATTGCTAAACTTGGTCATGACCACAGTAGGCAAATTTGTCTGTCGATCCCGTCACATGCTCCTGTGTCATGTGATCACTGAACTCCACTTTTTTTGAGGGACCTAACCAGGGATGAGCAGCCCATCCTCACTCTTTCTCACACCTGCTCTCAGGAACATTCTGCCTACCATCATTCTTATTTTTGCATTCCTTGAAGTCGATGTGCTACTCTTCCAAGAGGATTTGTATGTCACATGTGTCTCTCTTCTGGCATTCGTGCTCTGTGAGAAGAACTCCCAGCCTCAGTGGCCAGGCTGAGAAGCATTTCAGAGGGATTCAGTACACACCTGTGAAGCTGGCTCATTGTCACCTAGGCCTGAGCCCCATCCCCAGAGAACACAAACACAGGTCCATGGACGTGGCAATCTGGACTCTGGGTCGACTCTCCCAACTTCAAACATCTTGCTGGGCTCTCTAAATAAATTTCTTTATATTTTGAAGTAAATCTTTAATTAAGTAATTTGAAGGATTTTTTTTTCTTTGTACTTTAACTGCATTTGGAAATTTCATGAAAAATTTCTAGGATTTGGGAACAGGAGGAGAACTGCCATAATGATCAGAAATAGTTGATATTTTTTTCTGAGTGTCATCTTTTCATTGATTTTTTTTGGAGGCTCCATATTTTAGTTTTAAAAACCATTATAAGTGAGTGGATTTTGGAAAGACTCACAGAGCTATTCTAAGGATGAAAGGAGATAATAGATGTCAAAGGGTTTGGTAAACTATCAGACTTCCTGTACATATAAACAATGGTGTGGTGTAAATGGAGATATGGCTTAAAATTGCTCAAGGTAAGGCCTTGCCCTCTTAATACACAAAGTGTCCCCTTCCCCAAACTCAATCCAACCGAACCGAATTATTCCCCAAACAAATTATTTTTCTCTACTTTCAAACTTTGCAATTGGGATATATATTTTTCAAAATTAGAACTTCATAGGATTTCTATCATTAATGAAATTGCAAGGCAATTGGTATTTAGCATTCTATGCTTAATTCTGCATTTAACAGCTTCCACTTGGCCAGGTGTCACTGTGGATGGTATTAGGTTAGATGTTCCTTTTTTCCTTCCTTTTTACATTGGTTTGTGTCAGGAGCTGATTTCTGGGTTCATAAAAATATAACATGTGAGTGACTTAGGCGGAGAAGCAGCCATTTTAGAATGTTAAGAAGGAATCAATTTTATATTTAACTATTCCTAGCTAACACTCCCTTTCTCATAGCAAACTCAGAACGGTTACTTCCAAGGGGGAGAAAAGAGGGAAATTTTGTGTTCAAAGTAGAAAAAATAGGGATTGAGTGAGAGATCTAATATATATTCTTATAAATGATGTTACACAGAGCCCAAGTCTTTAGAACTCACTGCCTTTTCATTATGCAGCATTATTGACCAACAGAAAACAACACTGCCTGTGTATTTAGTTTGGTGCCATGATTGAAACCAGCATCTCCCTCATGTTGGGCATGTGTTCTACCCCTGAGCTGCACTTCCATCCTAAAATGCTTTTAGATGCTTGGTTCTACTTTCACTTTTAAAGCTCTATTGTGTCTTAAATTTACATGTAGCTTAGTTCTTGATAAAATAAAAGTCACCACTCTTAACAGCTAACCAAAACTCATGCTCAGACTAATGTTTGTGAGCAGTATTGATATTTTTTAACTCAAAAGAATATATAAAACCAAACTCAAAGATACATTTTTGCAGGAAATTTTTTTTAGAAAACTGAAGAACATTAGTAATGTAAGGGTTTTTGAAAAATTTCCACAGTTTTGTGAAATACAGCCTAACAACATTTTTCCAGGCATACTCTGCTCCTGAAACAGATGTGAGATACTTTCATGCACCACAGGCTGACTCTACGTGATGGGTGTATCAGCATAGTCCAGGACTACACCGGCATCACATTTAATTTGCTTCTACTCTTGACCCCAGTTCTATCTCCATTTTTAACTGCTACCCTTCTTGAACATGTTTCAAGATCTCACACAGACAGCAGTGTGAAAAGTAGAACAGGTCTAGATTTGGAATCAGTAGGGCTGGGTTCTAGTGGAAACGTTGTCACTGACAAACTATCATTCCTTACTTATAAAATGGCATGAATAATGACCACCCTGCTTACTTCCTGGGATTACTTGGAGAATCAATACTCAATTCATAAGTGATAAATTCCTCTAGTGAGGTATCGTTGGAATAGATGCTAGGATTACATATAGCTTATATACTCTAACTCTCACTAGATACAAATATGCTATAACCTGCATATCTTCATGCTTCTTGATGTCTGATAGATTGATCATTTGATTATAGTCATTGATATTTTTGTCATTATCACTTTTCAGTCCCCGGGCAAGAGGTTTTTCAGAATAACTGTTCAGCAGTATCATGATATCCATCATCATTTGTCTGAAGTCAAAGAAGTACAGTATTGAGATAAAAATTTTTGTTTCATAGCACAAGACAAGCTCAGAGAATTCAAGAGCTGTTCTGGGCGTCATAACTTACATTCTTACAAATAAAAGTTTATTAAGTGAAGTCACTATTTCAATACCTCTTAATGAACTGACATCTATACTGAGGCGTATGGTGTGTGTAATTGTGCTCAGCCATCAGTAGCTACCACTTACCATTGCAGACCCAACACGGCTGACTTTGATGGGATTTCCTCTACCAGAAAGATCCATTTGTGCTTTGTCCATCACATATAAGCAAGCATCGAGAATGCCATCTTCAAACTGGGGAAAAATGAGAAAATACTTAATGGTCATTATACAAATAGAACATTCTCTGCAGAAAACCAAAATGAAGCTACAACCTAATGGATACAAATATGTATTTCCTTTATAATGATTTTCTATAATTTTTACTATGAACTGAAAGTGGAAGGAAGGAGATATTCTATTTTGTACTTCAGTAAAGCAAAGAAGAGCATAACAAGAGGCCAGAAATACAAACAGAACTACTAGAGAGCTGATGCACTCAAGGATCACAAGGGGACTTAAAAGTTCTTCAGAAAAGTATATAAGTTAATTTATAAAATCTCTTCAATATATTGGGGCCAGTGTCCAAGGCAAGGAATGAACGACCTATTAAAGTCAGTGCCATGTCTTACAACCTCAGAAGTAACACGAGTCCTTGGGTGTCTTGAAAAGAAACAGTTCTGAAGTGTATGACAGGAAGCTACTTTGGGTCCATTTAATTGCACCCAACCTCAAAGGAGGCCTCATGTAGCGAGTGGCCTCTATAACTTCCATTTTTTTGAGAAAGGTGGACCCTAAGGGTAATGACAGAAAGGCTTGGAATACATAGATTGCCCTATCATAGGAAGAGCCAGTTCAATTTACTGGCTACAAACAGTAGCAGAATTTTCTTAGAAAGGAGTAAACACCAAGATGTGGTAAAAATAACAAGATGGGGTGATTTTACCTATACTGTACTATACTGTAATAGGAAATTTCTTCAAATATGGAAGCCAGGCATATTATCTGCCTAAATGTTTGATGGAGACTTCAATCTTAATAGCTAATTACCATGTAATTACTTATCAAATCTGCTTACAACACCAGCTCTTGGTGTACTCCAAACTGAGGGGATAGTTGGAATAATCTGTAAACTCGCTAGTTTTTCAGGGATA
Organism: Heterocephalus glaber; assembly: GCF_053883595.1. Lineage (NCBI taxonomy): Eukaryota > Metazoa > Chordata > Mammalia > Rodentia > Bathyergidae > Heterocephalus > Heterocephalus glaber. Next base: position 6,426,825 of record NW_028258315.1, read on the forward strand.
TAAATCATTCTGCTCCTCATTAAGCAGTAAGTCTCAGTCATATTTGTAGAACATGAGAGCAACTAAACATAGAGTTAAAGACATAGTCACAGAATTCATTCTTTTCCTGCATCAGTGCAAACAATGGGCCTATTATTTTGGCAGAAGGACCCATGTCAGGGTGACTGACTGATGGTAAAAACAGGGCTCCTGCACAAAGGCCCTCCCTGAAGGCTCGCCGGCCAGGACCTCCCTGGACACTGTCCTAATTCTTCTTGCTACCTGCTTTGATGCTTTCCTTTCACCAGCTCTCTGTAGAGTGGCACATTGCAGCCATAAACAGAGTCGCACCTCCATGGCTTGGATATGGATTGGATGTATCCCTCCCAGCTTCCTGTGCCACATTTGTGGTCGACAGAGTGATGGTATTAAGATGGTGGCTACTTCAAGAGGTCAAGCCTAATGCAAGGTAATTAGATCATGGCCCTCAGAAAGGATTGGTACCGGTTTCCAAGGGGGAGCGAGTTCTCAGGAGAGTATGGTGTTATAAAGTGATGCCACCCCATGTGCTTGGTCTCTTCTGTTTCTCCACTTGGTTTCTCCATTGTGTTGTGCTGTAGCCAGGCCCTCATAAGGGTCTGATCAGGTGGGCTTCCTGGTCTGGGGCATGTAGACTATCAGCTTCCAAAACTATGAGCTAAATAAACCTATTTCCCTTATAAAATATCCAGCCTCAGTTATTCTGTTACAGCAAAAGGAAAAAGACTAAGACAGCAGCCAAAGGCTAGGAAATGGGGACCCAAGGCAAGGGCAGCAGATGACAGGTAGTAGTCACCGAGGAAAGGAAGGCTTCCTCGGGAAGCCAGGCAAAAATCTAAAAGCAGGGCAAGTAAGCATAGATCACACCCTGTCAGGACCTCAGAAATGCAGGTGGGCAAGCCTAAATACTGAGTGTTTAATTCTCAAGAGTCAGGGGAAGCTGGTCACAAAGCTGAGAAGATGTGGAGAGGGAAAGGAGCTCATGACGATGTGGGTACCAGTGCTCAGGCTGGAGCTGTGGCCCAGGGACCCAGGGAGACCCCATACGGAAGTCAAAGCAAGGCTCCAGGAGCCAAGGAAGTAACATGAGGCAGTGTGGCCAGGTCCTACCAAATCCTTCCCTGGATACCCAGAACAGTAATCCACAAGCCCTGTTATCTCAGCCCGAATGTTCTGAGAAATGACACACTCACCTCCTCTTACTTTGGTAATAAAATATCATTTTTGAATCATAAAACATGCATTCATTTATGGAAATATGCAAAAATGTCACTTATTTGCACCATTATTAAGGACACTAAATTGAAACAGTTTGAATCATGTAATGTTGAAAAGAAAAAAATAGTTGCTATTTTAAATCTATCCAGTAACTTAGAGACGCAGTTGATAAAATATCTCTCTATAAAAAGCCCAGTGAACTCTCCTTTGAAAAAATAATAACACACTTTTCTAATCAATAGTATTCTAGACTAATACTTTTTTTTCAAACAAAAAACAAGGATTGGACACACTTTGCAGCATTCATTGCATCATTATGAAAGTATTTCATAACAAAAGAAGAATTTCAGTCCATTTCAGATTGAATCAATAAGGTTTCATGTACTAAGATCCGAACATGTTTCTCAACAGAATGTCACGTTATCCATAGAAGCTCTGGTCTCTTCAACACTGTAATAAGTGGAAGATACATGGTTTCAGCTGATAAATTATGCAATTGTCTTTAGAAATCTACTCCTGTGCTCTCTCTCTGAAGTTTTAGATCCTGAAAAGCAGGAAATTGTGCTTGTCTAACACCAATATATGGCATCCTGCAGTAATATATGTGACAAAAAATATTAAGTAAAAATGTCCTTGACAATGACGAATTTTAAACGGCTCACCTGACCATAGCTCCAGCTTCTACTCTTGATGTCATTAAAGTCTCCATAAAAAATCACCCCGATATCGTTCAGGACATACTCTTCTCTTTCTTTCTCATCGTCCAGATACACAGCATCCTCTGCATCAGGATTTGAATATAACGACCATTACCAAACCAGACTGTTTCCAAATATTACAAGTTTATTTGTGACCAAACTTCAATTTAACCTACCAAGTGAAAACAAAATAAGTCTTTTGTTTCACTAAGCATAGCTCATTTCCCAATCTTTTTAGCCATGATGAACCTAATCAGTAACAAAGATCAGTCTACTAATGATGACATTTGTCAGCAAAATGCTGACAAACTCAGGCTCTGGAAGTTCCAAGCAGCACAATTAAATTGGCATGTCTCATTAGATATTTTATGATTCTGGTGCATCAGTAGTTTCAGGATCAAAATTCTGTGATGCTCTTGCAAATCTGCAAGACAGATCAAAAAATAATTTGCAACCTACTAACAGTAATAGAAAAGTAACTGAATTGAAAATGATTTTTCAAAATAAATCTGGGACACATCAGAAGACAGCAGCATCATTTGTCATGCCTGGTTTGTCGTCCCTTGGGTTGGTTGAGGAAGGAGGCTGTAGGTTGCCTTCTCTTAATGAAAACTCCCTGTGGATGTGTTGGTAGATGTGCATACGCAGCCAGCTTCTTGGTCAGCTTTGTCCACTGCAAAGCCCTTTCTTCCTGGTGGCTATAATCCCAGGGAAGGCCTTATTTTCCACCTGTCTGCTTAGTCATCAATTTGGTACTTAACCCCAGGCCTAGCGTGAGTTTGACAAAGCATCTTTAACGCAGGTAAGACCACACAGGTATAAGTCACCCCTAAGTAAATTTACATATTTGGAACAAGGTCAGCCTTGGCTGCTGGGGGTATGGTTTATTTCATTATATTTATTGGGCCCTAGTCATCCGCCACCCCATTCCCTCTTTTTTGGGGGGTGGGGGGTTGGTCCTCCTCATTCTCTGACACGGTTTTGTTTGTTTTTTATCACTCTTGAGTAGTGGTTCTCAGTGGTGGCTACACATTAGAATTATCCAGGAGATCTAAAAATTCCCAAATGCCAGTGTTGTGATTTGGATCTTAAATATCCCTCAAAGACCCACGTGTGAAAGGCTTGGTTCCTAGCCCATGGTGGCATCAGGAGGTGATGAAACCTGTAGGAGGTGAGGCCTAGAGGGAGGAGATTAAGAAGTTAAGTATTCTTGAAGGGGACTGGGGTTCAGGCCCCTTCCCCACTGAGTCAGGGTCTGCATGCTAAGAAGATACTCAGGGGATTTATGTACACAGTCAATTCTTAGAAGCTTAGACCTCCACTTAGAGCTGATTTGTGGTCATGGAATCCTTTAGTAATTACTTAGTCTAATCCAGTTTCCTGCACTTTCTTGTAGTGTTTTAGTTGTATTCTCTGCCTCTTGCCTATCATTTGCCTGGTTTCATGCAACTCTATGAGCACGTGTGTGTGCACACACACACATGCGCATGCGCGTGCACGCACACACACACACACACACACACACGGTGGATCCTTCATATCCTCCTGTATTGAAATTACAGATTCAACCACTCTCAGTTTGAAAATATTTGCAAAAATACAGTATTGCAACTGTTGACATAGCATTAATATTGTATTAAGTAGAATAAGTCATCCAGAGATAATTTATACGGGAGTGAGGTGCATAGGTCCTGTGCAAATACTACATTGTTTAATAGAAAGGATTTGAGCATCTGTGGGTTTTGTCATCCTCAGGAGGGTACCTGGAACCAACCCCTGTAGATACCAAGGGATGGCTGTATATTTCAGTGTTCAATAAACTGCACACCATTAAAGTATAAAATTTCATCATCAGGATAGTAAGCATGTCCATCACCCTAAACGTTTCCTTTGCCTCTCTGTGGTCACTTTCTCTCCATTCTGCACCCCATCTTAGAAGTAGGGTACCATTATTCATCTTTCTGTCACTGTAAACTGTCCAGAATTTTGTATAAACAGAATCATACGCTATGTACTTTTTTTTTTAAGTCGGTATTCTTTTATCCAAGCTCCATTATTTTGCATGTTGTTGTACCAATAGTTCATTCTTCTCAGAGCCATTTCATCTTTCCAGAAGATTCCAGAATTCCATAACAAGTGTGCCGCCATCTTCCCCCAGCTCTTGGAAGTATGAGCTATGATGCTGGCTCGGGGCTGAGTTCTTAGGGCAGAAAGCTGTTAAAAGCAACCTCTGTATAGACTGAGGGCCTCCAAACTAGAACCACAGCTTCCTTTCCAAATGGAACTGACCAGAGATAACACATAAAGAAGTAACAGCTGAGTTTGAAAATTTGAGACTAATATTCCCAAGACAATGCATGAAACAATACTTTTATTTTAACATGTGAGAGTATATATGAAGGGCTTTGAATATGCATATGTACACAGCTGTCTACCAGATGCTAACAAATTTCCAGAAAATGAAGGTCTACTCATATATTTTTATTTTTTTATAATAGTGGTTTAACTGTTGTGAGAACTGCAATAATAGCTATTTTAGCTAAATAAATTTAAATGCTTATTATAGGGCTAGAATCCCCTCTTAAGTCTTGTGAGGTTTGGAAGTGCCATTTAGGAATCATTTTGCCTGATGATGCTGTGATGTTTTCCTTTAATATGAAATGTTCATGGACTTGTCCTGTAAGATAGTAGAGTATACTATAAAGCTACAATAATGTAAAAATTGGTAGGAAATATATTAATGGATCAAAATAGTCCAGAAATAGATGTGAATATATGCACCTATCTTTCTCTGAAATTAATATATAAATAAAAGAAAAATCAAAGGCAATGGTTAGAGTATTCATTAATTGAATTTAGAAATTAGGGAAAAGTATATTTTATGTACATTAAAATAAACTGAATATTAGTTTAGAATCTCAGTTTAAAACATGAAAGCACAGAAAATCTAGAATAAGATAAAAGTGAATATTTGATCTTTTTATGAGAAAAAAATTTTTTGAGACAGGGTCCTGCTATGTAGTGCAGGCTGGCCTTGAACTCACTATGTACCATGGGCTGGCCTTGAACTCACAATGATCCTCCTGCCTCAGCTACCTGAGTGCTGGAATTAAAGGTGTGTACCACCATGCCCAGGGAGAAATTTTTATCCAAACAAAAACAATAGAAAAGCTATCAAAGGAAATAATCAATGCATTTTAATTTAATATAAATGTCAAAATTTGAATTTCAGATACAATAAAATTTAAAGCATATGAAAAATGAGGAAAATATTTCCAACAGTTTTTGCAATTTACTTACAAACACTGACAACTTTTCCTTATGTATAAAAAATTCCAACAAATTGAAAAGAAAAACATAAAGTATGTAAAGAAAGTCAGCTCAGGAAAGCCAGTTCATAAATGAAATTTAACTGGAAAGTAAATATGTAAAAGCTATAAGTGTAAAATGAAATACATATTTTACCTATAAGTGTACATACATTTAAAATATATACGTATGTATGTGTGAGTTTAAACTTATAATACTCAATTCCAGCTAATGTACGATAAATTGCCAATCTACTGCTAGGACTATAATTGCTACAATATTTTGAAAAGCAACTTGGCAATTGTGTAATTCATCATTAAAATATCCATGGTCTTTGCTGTACAGTATAAATATACATATCCAAGGGAGATAATTCAGGGATGCATCAAAAATATATGTTCACTGTTTGTTCATATTATTTACATTGAAAAGAGGGAAAAAATGAAATGTTCCCCCATTTTTTCACATGATGTAATAGTCATGTAGTCATTAATATATTCTTTGGAGAATTTTTTAATAATATTAGAGTATACTAAAATGAAAACCTAAAATGTGAAATATATATCCTATATCAAATATGTTCAATTATGTTAAAAAAGAAAAAAACCACAAGATCATTTGATCAAGATAACTGTGACATTTGATATTCACCTACCTCCCTTATTACTACAGAGTACTTGAAATGAATGAATTCAGAATACTACTAGTGGGGTCAGCATCTCTAGAAGAATAAAGGATTTCTTGGCACAAAAAGTGCAAGGATAGGAAAACTATGAGAAGAGGCATGGAAGATATTCAGAAAGTCCAACATCTGCATTTTGTTGTTTAAAAAAGTCAAAAAAATAAAAGGAAAAACATTGTCAAAGATATGAGAAAAACAATTCATGGAGCTAAAGGAAGTCTTTCCAAAAACAAAACAAAAGAAAACAAAAACCACTCAGATGCAAACTGTTCATATGTTAAAACTTCAAAGAAAAAAGCAGAAATTTTAAAGGCTTTAAACCTTGTATTCTAAATGAAATTGAAAATACCAGTAATGACCTATTTGGATCTAATTTTCTCTTTAAAAATTTCAATTTCTCTACTTACAAATTTGTGGAGGTCTTAAGTTAATTTTTAAATTGTTACATACATACATGCATATATACAAACATACAACTACAGGGAATATTTGGAGGTGGTAGACATGTTTATAGCATAGATTTGTTGATAGTTTTATGGTTGTATAATTAGCTCCAAACTTATCAAGTTGCTCATTTGAAATATGTGTAGCTTTTTGTATGTAATCATACCTCAGTAAAGTGGTTTTTACAAATTTTGTCTTACTTGCACAAAATACATAAATGAGTAAAGAAAGAAAGATGCATTTGCTAGCTCTATCCAACAAAAAAATCTAGAAAATAAAGCAACTAATGTTTTTGCAATGCATGTCTTGAAGCCTGGGTTATGGTTTCTATGCTGGTCAGCTCTCAGATACCATGAGAAACTACCTGAGATAATCAGTTGATAAAGAGGAAAGGCCTATTTTGGCTCACAGTGTAGAAGTTTCAATCCATGTTCATTTCTTCCTATTGCTATTGAGCCTGTGACAAGCTAGTATCTCATGATGGGACAGTGTGGCAGAAAAAGCTGCTCACCTCATGGCAGCCAGGAAACAAAAAGAGAGACAGGAAGGGAAGGTTTCCCAGTATCCCCCAGCAAGGACATGTTCCCATGACCTAACTTCCTGCCATTAAGCTCCACCTCCTAAAGTGTCCACTACCTCTTAATAGCACCACAGGCTAGCAAGCAAGCCTCCTTGTGTGGGCCTTTGGGGAACCTTTCAGATCCAAACAACAGCAGTCTTCTATCACACTGCCCCTCCCTTCCCTGACCTGAAAGGTATCTGGGCTTCTTAAGAGAATTAATTCATCACAGTTTCAGGTCACCAAATACACAAGACTACCTGAAAAATCACTTCCTGACAGAAAATACAGAAATAATTACAGATTCTAAGAGGTGTGATAAAGAACTTGGAAGCCAACCTAAAGTGGATGTCACTTGCTAATGTTGGAAACATTCAAATATCAGAATAATGGTTCCTGCAGAGGATTAGAGCACATTGACTATTTCAGTATTTGCAAATTCATGACGACTTTCCAAATGTATTGATCATTTTTGTACAGTGCTACGAGTTAGACACTTGAGATATAAGGAAAGAGCATCTGAGTTTTACCTCAAGATAACAAACTGCTGCTAATGTTGAAGTAACAGTAGAATTAGAATATTGACATTTTGAAATTTCTAATGGAATACTGAGTCTATGCTGAAATCTGTAGTTAAAGGAGAACTTCATAATGGATGGATGAGACTAATAAAATTTGTTTCTATTGATAAATCTAAACATATGTATGTCTTGGTTGGATAAATGCCCTAGGAAGCACATAGCATATGTATAAAGTGCTTTTGCCACCTCTCCCTTTCAAAAAAAACAAAAACAATTTGAAGATGAATGTGATCTAATCACTAGATCTAACTAACTCCTAAACAGAAACTACCACAGGGTTTACAGAGACATATTTCATGATGCCAGGATATAGAATCAGCCAAATTAAGAGTATGGCAAGTTCTCCATGACAAACAACCCAGTTTCAGTAACCAATTTGTGGTAGGAAACAAATAAAACAGATGAAGAGGATTGCTTTGGAGTAAAAGATTTAAGAAATATACTAACCAAGTTTAATTTACAGACCTCGATTTGAGCAAAGAAACTAAAGAGATATCCTTTAGATGGTGGGGAAATTTGATTAGAGACTAGTCATTAGATAATACCAAATAACTCTTGCTGACTATATTAGTTCTAATCATTACATAGTTACGCATCACTTAACACTGGGGATGCATTCTGAGAGATGTGTCATTAGGAAATTTCATTATTGTTTGAATTATCATGAAATATATAGACTGAGGAAGCTATGATGTTACTAGGTGAAGGAATCTTATGGGGCCATCATCCAATCTGTCATTGGCAGAAATATCGTCAATCAACCCACGGTTGTGTGTGTGTGTGTGTGTGTGTGTCTGTGTACACATACAAAGACATGCACATATATAAAACATGCATATTTATATAATACACTCATACACACATATGTGAACACAAACAGACATACATTAGTATTTATGTATATATTTTTAAAAGATGTGTGCTATATTATATGGCGTAAAGTAACATGCTGACTGGGGTTTGTTTGAAAACACTAAGGCAAAGCATAAGGGAAAAAGGATAAAGCAATTGTGGCAAAATCTGCTAACTGTTGAGTCTGCAGGATAAGTAAATAGGTATTCTACTACTTTTTCTACTTTTGAGTCAGTTGAAAAATTTTTAATAAAAATAAACTTTGCCAAAGGCACAAGAGAAAATTGAATAAACAGAAACTTCCCACGCATTTCTACTTGGATGTGAAGAGTCAATAATATAAAGATATAAATTCTATCCAAGTCAGCTTGTAGTCAATGTGAACTGAACCAAAATGCCATTTGGATTCTTTAGAACTCTGGAGGTTGGTTCAAAAGCTTGTGTGGAAGAAAACAAGTGAAAAAAGAGCCAAAACCAAATATTCAAAAGGAAGGAAAATGGAGAACTTGTGCAATGGCAATGGCCTTTGGCTGCTGCTCATATGTCCTTGCCCCCGTGGCTTTGCCAGGTGACCATCAGTCCTTTCCTGCAGAGGTGGACTCTTCCTCCTGGCTTTGGGCTTGGCTTGGTGAACGCCATGTTTGTGGACATGACCTTCTCACAGCTCTGCTGCTGCCACCGGGAAAGCACACCTGGCTAGCCAACTGATCAAAGGACAGCTAGCATCCCTGCAGCGGGACAAGGACAGGACAAGCCTCTCAGCTCAAGTAGAGCCGGTTGACAAGACCCATCTGTGTCAACCCAGATACAGACTCCCAAGAACACAGGCTAATCAGGGTGCACCAATAAGATTTTCTGTCTTATGGTCTGCACTGTGACTATAGCTACTGAAGTGCAGCTGTAACTAAAACTGATATTGTCAGGGCAGTAATATACTAATACATGGGCAGAGCCAGATGTGCATTCTGTAGATATAGTATGTAGACACATGTATGTATGCACATATGTATGTGTGTTATGTAGATGTGTATTATCTTGATATATGATAAAGATGGCATGTAAAACCAATGGATCATGATGGGCCTGATCAATGCATGGTGTTGTGGCCACTGACTTTTGTGGGACAAAAGTTCAGTAAGCTCTCTGTCTCTTATCACATAACACATTTATCAATAGATTTAAGAGTTGCATTTGTGTCTCTTCCTGGCAATTCTTACCTCTTCTAACTGGTTCTAGACAAGATCAAGTACAGAAACAAACATTCAATAAACAGATAAAATGATGCTCAACTCCACTAATAATTACAGACAGACAAACTAAGATAGCCATGAAATAACCATGATACTGGCAAATAGTAAAAATGAATGGTGACATCTAGTGCCAGGGAGGGAGTGTGTGAAGACATGGATATCTTTATGTATTGTGGCTGCATTATACAGCAGTAAAGCCTTTTTTTTTGGTACCGGGGATCAAACTGGGGTCCTTGCACTTGTGCAGCAGGTGGCAAAACCACTGAGCTAAATCCCTGGCCCAGTAAAGCCTTTTTAAAGGGTAATTTGGCAGTATCTATGCAAATTTAAGATGTGAACTCATTTTGGTCAAGAAACGCTATTTCTAAATGTCTACAGAATTATGCTTGTAAAAAATGCATGTACAACATTTAGTACAGCACGGTAGTGTATGGTGAAAATGGTTGTAAATAAAAATCACTGTAAATCTAAAGAGTTGTAACTAAAAGACCAAACCAATTATGGCACAACTGTACCAAGCAGCCATTGAAAAGAATATGTATGTACTGGTATAGTAAATTCTTCAAGACACATTGTATGGGAAAATAAGGCAAAAGGAAATATGTGTAATGCAATTTCATTTTTGATTAAAAGTTCTAAACTTTAAGGGCCAGGGATTTAGCTCAGTGGTGCTGCCACTTGTCTCAAATGCACAAGGTCCCGAGTTTGATCCCTGGTACCAAAAGAAAAAAAAAATCCAAACTTTATAAATACACGTATGGAAACTAATTTGTAAAGTCACAGTGGAACATACATACAAAATTGTTTTCCCTGGGGATTCTCTAGGATTGGAAATTTAGTGAAAGTGAAAGTACATTTTTATTATATATATTCACACGTATATTTGAAAAGAACAATGAATTCAATTAATTGTTAATTAAAAGTAAAAACCATTCATAATGCATAAGTGGAGGGGAATACACCAAAATGTTAATAGTGGTGTCTCTAATTTGTAGGACTCTGAGTTCTTTCTATGCTTTCATTAGCTTTGGTTTCTATAGTACAACTTTCATCATGAGAAAAAGTTATTTCAAAAATATGTTTGCATTTACATGAAGCTACCTACTTAAGAGGTTAACAAGTCCAATTTTCATGTATTAATTTTTCTTGAAAAGCATTAGGGTTGAGCTTTTATTACCAACAGGCTTATTAATATCTTCATATCACCATTACCTTTTTCCTTTGTTAAGTATTCCTGTACTTTCCCCGGCACTGTCTGAATTCAGCCTTGTGCCCTTATTGTCCCAGAGGTGCTGGGATAACATTTATTCCACTGCATGGAGATGGTCACTTAATTTCATTATTTATTGGACATGCGTGTGTTTAGTATTCACTACGTACCAGATATTTATTATATAAAAACAAATTAACTAATTAGAGCTCATAATGTCCGTACAAGAAAGGTATCACATTATCCTCATTTTATAGATGAGGAGACCAAGACAGGTCAAGTGAGCAAGGCCCCACTTCCAGTGAGATAGGAAGCTAGGATTTGAAAGTTAGCTTCCGCCCAAGTAGACCATGACTCCTCCTTCCCAGGAACCATGCCCTGGCATCCGCAGCACCCAGCACAATGGTGGGATCAGCACCAGGAACATGGTAGGAAGTCAACAAATGTCTCCTTCAAGAATGCGTGATGGAGCTATGATGGAAGGTTAGAGAATGAAAGAGAAGTCCAAGAAAATGAAGGATTTACTTTGGGCTCTGGTTATTACTGATGGGAAATGATACATTTGAAAATTATGATTAAGAGGAGTCCTGGGGCTCCACACCAGGCCACCCTTTTCCTTCCAGCAGCTGAATTAAATTTTCCCTCAAACCAGGCAGGCATCATCATGAATCCTCAGAAAGGCAAGAAAGTCAAATGGGAAGGCTTGATTTTAATTTTAAATTTATTTATGGTTTTAAAAGAAGATTGAGGGTGGAAAGCAGTGCTTTATTTCCCCCGTTTTTATTCAGATCTGTCACTTTAAAATATAGTTGTCCAAGGCTGGATGAAAAAACAATTTACATCACTATGGAAACTCCAAAAACACCCGAGGTTTGAAAGGCTAATAAAAATAAGAAAATTTAGTAATTTACCTCCAGATATTTATGTTATTTTTTTGGTGTTGTTTTTGTTTGTTTTAAAATATTAGTTTTGTTTCAGAAGAGTACTGGGCTTTCAGCACTTGCAAGGGGTAAGCTGTTTCCCCACATAGTTAAGCAAGAACTCCAATAACAGGAAAAACAAACTAACACATAACTCACTGATCTAGAAACCCAACAATTTGCCCTGCTTGGTGGGGGAGGGAGAGGAGAGCGAGAGAGAGAGAGAGAGAGAGAGAAAGAGCGAGAGAGCGAGCTTTTGTGTAAGTCTGGGAGCTTCACTTCTCAATTACATAAAGACTGAGAGGCGCCATGGCTCACAGAGTGGGAGATGGTAGCACCAAGGGTTGCCCAGGTAACCTTTGGCAAACAACCATCACTACAATAAAACACAAGGGGAAAACATGACACACAGCATCATGGGCAGAGGTGGCACAGCACCTCCAGCTGCTTGCCCCCAGCCTCTCTATCACCAGAGTCGACCCTCCAAACACCTTGTGCATAACTGCCCTTCCAGGGTGACTAACAGTTTACACCAGTCAAATAGTAAAGAATGATGATCTCATTTATTTTAGTGTTCCTCTGGTGGGAATAGTGGGGTAGCTAAAAAAAAAAGAGAATTGTGAGCTGCAAAATTTTAGGACTCACTTATACGTCTGATTTCTGGCACCTCTGGAGATGATTACTGGCCTCCCCACCCGGAGAAAGTAAGAATTTATAGCAAACATGTGAAGATGAATGCGGAGCCTATTGATTTTAGTATCTGAACAGCCTCTTTGGGAGAAGGAGGGCCATTCATCATTGCATGGGCTCAAAAATTCCTTTTGCTATTTACATGTTATTTTAAAGTTAAAGAAAGTCTTATTTCCGATGTTTAGAGCTCAGGGATTAGAAAAAAAAAAAGCTATAGTGCTAGGAAGGCCATTACACAAGGTACTTCTGAGAGGCTTTCAGTTTCCTTCGGGGCTTGGTTTTGCTTCTACTCCGTTAGAAGGAATAATGATTCAGCCCTTTCAAAAAGGCAAAAGGTGTTGAATTTTAGTGAAGGGAGGGATTTAGAGCCAGGGGATTAGGAATCACTTCTACTTTCCTCCTCTTTATATGAAAACTAGGTATCACTAATGAAAGAGGAAAGACTTCTGCTGGCAACAAGTAATCATTCTTAGGGGGAGTGGCTTCATCTGCAGGGCAAATATAACTCCAGATTGGTGTCACCATGATATGTTTTTCACCTCCAAGGAAATCAGAAGGGGCGGCAAGCTCCTGCTGGCTGTGTGTGCTGTGGGGATATTAGGACAGGCTTCCTGTCTGTGAGGGCTGTGAAATGCTGGACCCTATTAAGGAATGGAATTTCCAGAGTCTGCAGTTTTTATTCTGGAAGGTTCCAAAGCATTGATTTCCCCACATGGTTTAATACAGCTACTCCAGGGGTCTGGCCTTTGCGCCTATTGGCTCCAGTATGGAATGGGTTCCTGAAATAGGGGAGCTCTCTCCCAATGGCCGGGGCTGTTTACCTTCCTACAAACATAAAGCGTGATGTTTTGGTGCACACCAGTTGGGGAAGTTTAGTAGATATGTGCTAACTTGCTAGTTTTGCTGGTTAAGGACTTTTTAGTTTAGATATCCTCAAAAGCTAGACTATTATTTATGAAGCAATTCTACAAAGAAAATGTCAGAGCTTCTTTACTTAGCACATATTCTCTAAGGGTGCCTGTGCCCTTGCTGGCATGCTTTAATTTCTTTCTTTTTTTCCCAGCGAAAATTTTCCTTTGATCACATAGCTCTCATCTTGGTTTTATACTTATTTATTTTTTATTTCTAAGGGCAAGACTTTCAGCATTGACAGACTGTCACAGAAAGCTTTCTGGCTGGCCATCTACTTCTTGTTTCTCTTGGTCCACAAGCCCAGATACTGATGACTTTTGTTTTAAAAACAAAAGATCTTTCTCCAATTAGTTAAGTTCTGTCCCCAGTCTGTTTTCTAATTTTCTGTACCTTGAAAAATTTATATGGCACCAAAGAGTCTGTTTTCTGTCTTGGAATATGGGCCAAATAATCCACTCCTGACCTCTGAAAGTGGTGGTTATCAATTCGGTTCAGCCAACATTCAGTGAGCAGCAACTCTGTGCCAGGTACTGTACAAGGCTGAATGAGATAAGGGTCAGTTTCCCGAACACAGGAGAGAGTATAAAAAATTCCCCACAGAAGGAATCATAAGCCACATGAATTGATAGATGAATGTGATTCTGCATTAGACCCTTGCAACCCTGCTCCTTCCAGAAACATCTCATGAACAGCTTTTGCCCTTGATCCTGGGGTCACCTATATGTCACAAAAATGAATATTTATTGTGAGTTGTCTGAGGTTCATTTTGGTGACAGTGCCTTCTTAGTCACTCCCCTTGTTGCGGAAACAAAATACCTGACACCTAGAACTTAAAGAAGGAGAGGTCTATTTTGGCTCCCTAGTGGGCTGGCTCCAAGGCAAGATGTCATGGCTGAAGGGCATGGGGAAGCAGAGCTGCTCACCTCATGGTGGACAGGAAGCAGAGAAGGTCCAGGGAGGAGCCAGAGAGGGAGATAAGCCTTCCGGGTCACACTCATGCTGAGCTGCCTCTTCCCACCAGCCCCATTCCTAAAGCAAGTCAGCTGTGAGCCCCTATAATCCAATTACCTTCTACAGGTCCTGCCTACGATCACATGAAGCTTTAGGGGGACATCTAAGTCACACTGAGTGATACTTGGTACAAAAAGGATAAATAAGGCTGTCAGCAATTCAGACCCTGGGAAGAGTGGTATAATAGTCTTCCCTTCTGTATGGAGGATACCTTGCAAGAGCCCCAGTACAGGTCTGAAAGCATGGATGGTCCTGAAGCCTATACATATTATATGCTTGCTATATGCCCTACAGCACTGCACGCTGTAGCAGAGTTAATGTGTCCTTTCTCGTGTTATTCTGTATTTCTGGAATATTCCATTTGTTGTTTCTGGAATATGGTTGACCTCGGGTAACTGAAAGCTTAGCATGCAAATACAGATAAGGAGAGACTGCTGTATAAACCATTTTATTAAACAGAAGGCTTGAATAAAGGATTACATTTTTCACATAAGCTTTATTGAAACTTCATGATGCAATTAACCAACATTTCTGTTCTTGTGTTCACATGCACTGTTCTACAGGGGCTGGAGAAGGTATATGCGGATGTCACTGACTCATCTTTCCTTGCCTCTCCCCACCGAGCTCAGAGGTCCTTGTTTGGTGTTTTTATTGTGCTTTGATTTGTTTTAGTACTTTTCACTATTCTAATTAGATTTTATTAGTAGTTCAGTTGTAAAATCCTCGTTAGCAGCTCTGTGAGGGCAAAAATTGCATCTTTGTTTTCACTGCCACATCCCCAGTGCAAAACACAGCACAGGCTCTTAATATTTATGAATGAATAGTAATATTGTTATATGGTGCATGGCTAATTGTGTTGTCATGGCCACGGGGGAGCCAGACCATCAATATTTGTAACTGGTGGATGAATGGCTGCAGTCTGAGGGTATAAAATCTGTTCTTATCTCTAGGGCCTTCAAGAGAACAGTGTCCACGTTGTTCTTTTGAGAAAGACAGACCCGGGTAATGACTCCATTCTGTACAGAAAGGTCTAAATGATCATGCATACTTACAAAGCAAATAATCTAAGCATAAATTTAATAAAAAAACAAGCCAGTCATGTGTTTTTTTTCACTCTCAGTTAAAAATATCCAAGATATTGGAAACATATTGGGTTCTTTACATTAAATTAAATTGATTTCATTGCCTAAAAGAAAATGCAAAATCACACTGCATAAACAAATTAGAGATACAAAATACTAGCTTGGTGTAAGATGCTAGAGAGAGAACTCTT
The DNA here is from genome assembly GCF_053883595.1 of Heterocephalus glaber. NCBI lineage: Eukaryota > Metazoa > Chordata > Mammalia > Rodentia > Bathyergidae > Heterocephalus > Heterocephalus glaber. Next base: position 6,442,452 of record NW_028258315.1, read on the forward strand.
CACACACATCACTCACAAACATGCTCCTCCCAAACACACCATATGTTTTCGACTCTCTCAGGATGATAAGGTCTGAGATTACATCTACCATTTATCTATGATGTTAGGGTACAGTGAACCCAAGGAATATCTACTTAGAAATAGTAAATCAATGCAGCATACATTAATTAAACCCCACATATGTGCCAGGCGCTGGGCTAGAGCCTAGAAATATGGGGTTAAATGAGGTATGGGAAGGTCAGTGATGGAGGATGTAGCTGGAGAAGAAATTGTCAAGAGAAGGAAGACCCCTTGAAAATAATGGATGGCTAATCAGACATAACAAATAACACCCCAGAGTGCTAGGCAAACTGTCAGAAATCTAAATATTTCAGAACTTACTATCTAGCACTAATGCCAGACTACCAAACCAGAACATTTGACATTTATATTGTAAAATACATTCAATAATTCAGAGCTCCTGAGTGGTCAGAAAAAGAAGATGAATTCACAAGAAATGTCCAACTTACTTCAGCTCTCTCTGTTGGTACAGTTCTGTCCTCAGAGCCCTGGAGAAGGGCTCCCTCATAGAATGGATGTGAAGCCTGGTTAGCACTATTAACTTCAAAACTAAGCAATAATTCTCCTTGCAGCCTCCCATGCCCTCACTAGCGTGGTCCTGCTATTGATCTCCACTAATGATTTAGTGATTAAGGAGGATAAATTGCCTATGAATGCAAAGCAGGCTGAAGAGTTCCAGGAACACAGCTGAACATTCTCCTATCAATAAGTGTGGTACATGCTGGTGTGACTTTCAGCCCAAGGTCCACTGCCACCTTGGAACTCACCTCCATATCTGGTGTGTGATATTTCCATCACCTCACTTGAGCCTGACTTTCTTTGGGTAACTTGTAAGGGCTGTCCTTTTGTTCTTTGTTATCTTTCCACTCTACTCGGGCAGTGGTTACACCTCTGCTTTGACCTCGTTTCTAGTTGCTCATTGACTCCCTTGTTATACAGTAGCATACACAAGCATAAAACTGTGGGGATTGTAGGGCTGAGGTATATAGGGCAATCATTATATAGTCCTCTTTTTTGGGTTATGCCTTGGACACTCAGCGAAAAATTCACACAGTGAGAAATGAGATGATCTTGTTCCCCCGATTTATAAACACCCCCTTGAACCTCAGTGTGTATTAAGAGAGGGAGGTTAACAGGTATTTTCTTAAAAGCTAGCACCAGACATTTTCTGGAAGAAATGGTCTGCAAAAAGTGTACAGTCCTCAAAACCACTGCTATTGGAGGAGTCCAAACAACAGAATCAGAAAGCTTGCATGAGCAAGGAAAGAATTTGCTCCTGGGAAAGAATGAAAGAGAAGAGTTTGGAGAACAAGGCAAATCAATAGAGGGAGAGAGAAGAGGTGGAAGATGGAGAGAGACTGGAAGCAGTTGCAGGGAAGAACTAGTCAAATTTTAAGAAGGGTAAATGTTATAGTTTGTATCTAGATGTCATTGCCCCCCCACACCCCCAAGCCTCATGTGCTCATCGGTGGGAATTTTGGGAGGTGGCTGGATCTAAGACAAGTGAATGTAGGTTGAGGATTGCGTGAATGTGGATTAAGGGTATGATAACTAAATTAGTCCACTGATTGGTTATTGTGGTTCTGGGTATAGATAATGGGAAGCCCCACCCTGGTGTGGGTGGCACCACCCAAAAGGCTTATAGCCTGCATGGGATAAAAGAGAAAGGAAAGCTTGCTTCTGCTTCTTCACTGCTTGCTGCCTCCTGCCTGCTCTGCCATGGGCCATTTCTCCTCTGTGATGCCCCTCTGCCATGCCACCCTGCCTTGGAGCCAGTCAACTATCAACTGAAACCTCTACAAACTGAGCCAAAATAAACCTTTCCTCCTTTCACTTGTGGGTGTCAAGTATTTTGTCTCAGCAATGAGAAAAATAACTAAGACAATAAATTATACCCTTCTGCTTTATTATTATTGCTTTGAGATTATTATGTAAACCAATGTTTTGCTAAGTGTGGTCCTACCTAGTAGCATCAGCATAGCCTGGGAACAGGTTAGACATGCAGATTCTCATGTCTGACCCCAGACATGCTCACACAAATCTGTCTTAACAAGCCCTACAGGTCATTCTGAAGTCCTCCAGGTTTGAGAACCATAGAGACAATCCTCCCACCTCCTACTGTCCATACCAAATTATAATAAAGTCTAGAGACATTCACAGATGTTTCTGTGTAACTGTCTTTTGCTCTTGTTGAAGATGCTATTGAAATTGAAGAAGGGTTGAATTTCTCATTTGGGGTGTCACAAGGGTAAGTAGTGGGGGAAATAAAAGTCCTATAGTTACAGAGACAGAGTACCCCAGAAAGTTGTAGAAAGGCTCAGACTTCCACAGGCCAAGGGACTGAGGGCATTTGGCCACTTTCCCTGTGTTCTGGAGAGCTGAGAAGGACCTGCCGTGTTCTGTAAGAAGCTCGCCTTGCACTCCCCACATTACTATTTCATATCTTCCCCATCAAGCCCCCACACTGCCTCCTTTCTGCTTGCTCTCAACACAAGACTTTGCTTTATTCTTCACAGAGAGAAAGACAAATCACAAAACAGCAACAATCTCATCCTCCTTCCACCAAATCTAGAAAATCTTCACCACCTTTTCTACTGTGTCTCTTTCCCAGCTCAAGTGGGTAGTCCATCTCTCATGGGCCCTTCACCTGTTCCTGGGGCCCCATTCACTCTCAGATTTCATTTCTCAACCCAGATTCAAGAATCACTCACAGAGCTTTGGAAAAAATCTGAAACCAGGGCTGTACTCTAGACCAATTACATCAAAACATCTGCATGCGGGGACAGCATCACTGGTGGAGTATAAAGCTCCCTAAATGATCACAATTTAAAGCCAAGGCTGTGAGCCGCTGTCCTTTCTCTGGGTGGTAAATTTCTGCTTCCTGGTTCATTTCTATCACTATAAAATCACATCCACACTCTCCTGTTTTAAAAAAATTCTCCTTTGATCTTCACATCAACACTGACACATTCTGTTTTCTTAAGGAAACTGGTGATACCTGCCATGTACACTGTCCAGTCATTTACACTATAGCCCATGCCCATCTCCCTGGCTTCTGCCCCATTATTTTGGTGAAATAGTTCCTTTCAAGATTGCCAGTGATGCCCATGTTTCCACAAGGCGTGATCACTTTCTTTCCTATCCAATTCAACTAACCAGCAACATTTAATACAATTATCACTGTCTTCTGGAGTCAATGCACATGGCTCTATGATTTGATTTCCTTGTACCCACTAATTGCTCCTCCTCAGTCTTCTTTGCTGACTTCGCCTTGTCTCTACTGTAATTGCTGATGGTCTTGAATCCATTTTTGCTCCTTCTTGCTCTTGATGGTGCCCATGTTTACAGCTGTAGCTCAGCCATCTCCTTTGAGCTTTACATTCACTTATACAAACGTCTTTTTGGCATCTTCACTTGGATGTCTCACAGATATCATAAAATTAGCAATTCTCTGTGTATTTCTTAGTTTTATCCCTGGGTTATCCCTTCCATCTCCTGTTTTCTCAGGTCTGAAAATGGCACCACCATCAACTCGATTGGCCAAACCAGACATCTAGAGTTATCCTTAACTCCTCCCTCTTCTTTACCTTTCATCTTTAGTCCTTCTGCAATTTCTCTTCTGCAAAATAGCTCTACCATCCATCCCCTCCTCAGCTCGTGGCCCACTCCATAGTCCAGGCTGTCATGGTCTTTATGTTGGATCATGGCTTCCAACCTGGTCTCTTTGGTTTTTGTCTCACTTTCCTTCAGTCCTTTCTCTGCACAGCAATGCATAGGAGAGGCCCCTCTAGTGTAACATAGCCTCTGGAGCAGAGATCACATTATCTCCAGCTCCAGGCAACTTTCTGAACAGAAGTTCTGGAAGCTGCTTACCATGGGTGCCACCCAAGGCCAAAGCAGCAATTAGGTGGCCAGACCTTATTAGAACACTTGCCTCCTGAGCAATTCTTCTGTGTGGTCAGTATGCGAAGAAACATCCCTCACAAGAGGAATGGCCACATAAGTTGAAATGCATGTGGAGATGCAACTCATTTTAGGCAAATGATGTAATACAGAAAAGCTGTGAAGGAAATCTGGGATAGATCGTATCGTTGCTTAAACACCCCAGAGTGCTAGTTGGTTATACGAGGTCTGTAACTTTCATTTTGTGAGTCAAGAACGAACTCCTGATGTATCTATTTTATAAGTTTGGATTCTTTTAAAAGTACAATTTTTCTAGAATGGCCCACCTCTACCTTCTTTTCCATCTCAGCCTCTGATATAGGTGACATTGAGAATGACCCTAAGGGCCTCACATGCTCATAGGCAGGGCTTTTGCAGAGGGTTGGACAATGGAATGCTGTGACTGATTAATCAGGAGGCAGGTTCTGATCAGAAGAGCCGAGCCAGGGGAGTGTGCCCTGGAGCATGCATCTGCCTCCCAGCTCCTCCTTCTCTGCCTGATTCCTGGCTGCCATGATGTAAGCAGCTCTCCTGCACCAGTCCCTTCCGCTGTGCCTTTCTGCCTTTGACCTAGCCAACCACGGACTAAAAACGTGAACCCAAATAAACCTCTCCTTTAAGTTGTGGGTGTCAGGTATTTTGGCCCAGTGATGAGAAAAGTGATTAAGATAATCTCCTTTTCCAGTTCCTCTACCAGACTCCTAAATGCTGGTGTTCTTAAGGCTTTGACTTTGTGTCTTAGTTTCTCTCTTATCTGTACCTCTTCCCCAGATAGAGCTAATTCCCAAACTCACATCTCTGATTCATATACCTAGTTTGCATTTCTTCTTGGATAGCAGGAATTAGTTCTAGCCAGCTCTGTACATAGCCCCATAAACCAGCTACAAAATGTTTAATGTCTGATTGATGAGATTACTATAAGTAGGAGTTCACTTTTGAACAGTACATGGCCCAGGTGGCATCTCCTGTTAGCATCATCCTTGAACTTCAGTCTTATAAGTAGATTGAAGTGTTCAGAAACTGCCAGGCATGGTGACACATGTCTGTAATCCCAGCACTGGAAAAAGTGAGGCAGGAAGATTGCCACAAGTTTGAAACCAGCTTGAGCTATGTAATGAATTCAAGGCCAGCCTGAACTACATGGTGTGACCTTGTCTCAAAAAAACAAAACAAAACAGATCAAAACAAAATGAAGTGTTCAGAAGGAGACAACAAAAATGGGTGGGTGAGGAATATAGGATTAGCTTGGTACCACAATGTTGGAACAGTTAACTCAAAGAAAAGGGCAGTAGGACTTAGGTTTATGTTCTATGTTAGTGGAAAACATTGTTGCCCTCTTATAATCTATATCTAGTTCAGATCAATCTCCTGATCCAAATGTAATTTTCTCAAATAAGAGCCATTCAACATTAGCAACAACAGACCCATTACGTGAGACATCTCCTACTCTCAACTTGCAGCAAGGTATTGTTTTAGTACCAAAAACCAGAAAGTGGTCCCTTCCGATCAATGCCACCTATGCCTCTATCATTCCCTTACCATGTGCCGGGAGCAGACAGAGGGGAGGCAAGGAAGGGCAGAAATGGGGAAGGAGGAGGAGAAGCCTGTGTGTTACTGAATGCTGAAGTTGAGTTGATAGAGAAATGGTTGAACTTGACTGGTTCTATTTGAATATAACTAGGTTGAGCTTCTGCTGCAGGCAGAGGAAGCCCAAACTAGCGTTAGAGATTAAGCTGTACTATATTAAAACATAGTCATCTGTTTGTATATTAGGGTTAGGGTTTGAGAAGTGTGCACACGCAGTGCATATAAACAAGTCTATGTGATACTTGAGACTTTCTGTTTGTTTGGTTTTTTTTTTTTGGTACCGGGGATTGAACTCTGGTCCTTGCGCTTGCGCAGCAGGCGGCGACACCGCTGAGCTAAATCCTCAGCCCGAGACTTTCTGTTTTTGAATTAAGGAGATGGAGAAAATCCACTATGGACATGGTTGATTTTCTCTTTTTTTGGAGTCAGTAGTGGATTCTATTGTTTTAAAAGTCAAATTTAATAAGCCCATTTTGTTTCCAGGGCAGCAGTATACAAAGGCAGCGCTATTAACATATGGTTCCTCAATTCATTAACTGTGTAACTTGAAGCAATCGTCAATTGATTAGTGGAATGAATGTGTAGCAGCATTAAGTTCACATAGACAGGCTTCATCCCCTCATACATTCAGGACAAGTTTGGTGTCTTCCTCTCTATTAATCATAAAAACTGGCTAAGAAGGAAAGGGCCATGTCCTGGATAATCCTGCTAACCCTAAAGAAGAGATGCACTGGAATATGTGAATATTTCTCATGAGAAAACTAAGTGCTTGCCCTTACCTTCACACCAAGGATTGAAGAGGATGTATGTGTCTGTCTCGGGGTTCCTGCGTGTGCGGAGTATGCCGTAGGGGGTCCAGACAGCCACGTACATTCGGAATTTCCCCACAATGCATTCGGGGGAAGGCTGGACGGACAGCCGGACAGACCTGTCCTCATTCATGATAACTTCGGCCCCCCACTTCCCACTCTGCAGCTTGGAGACAATGGGTACTGGAATGTATGTCCCCTTGTTCTCCTGAGGGTAGCGACCTAGGAGAGGAAAGAAGAAACAGTGCTGAGTAGATTTCATAAACCACCTTTGTTCTCACTGTTATTTTGTGGCTGAAGTCATTAGGCTTGAAGTCACAAAACTAAAGTTTGAATTTCATTGCTGCTACCAACAACATGATAGTAGTTGAATTTTTTAATTTCGTTCAGGCTCAGATTTGTCATTCAACAAAAAGAAAAAAGAATAACAAAACAGACATTTTCATTGGTTAGTATCTTTGTCTGTTTTCTGTTGCTAATAATGTGTACCACAGACTAGGTAATTTATAAAAGAAACCAGGTTTATTTTGGGTCATGGCTCTGATCCAAAATACAGGGTCTGCATCTGGCAGTGACCTTTCTGCTGGCGGAGTCCGGAGGCAGCTCAGGGCCTCACAAGACTAGAGACAGGATGGGTGTGTCTGGTCTCTCACTTCTTATAAAGCCATCTTGACTAAATCACAGAGGTCCGACCTTGGCGATCCTCTCTACTCTTGATCTTCTTCCAAAGGCCCCACCTCTAAAACGCCAAGATCAGATTCAACTTCTACCTTCTACCTCACAAACGGGATTAAATTTCAATGTGCATTTTGGAGGAGACAAACTGAAGGTAAACCACAGCAGTTAGTCAGACAATGATTCCAAACAAGATGCTGATTTGAATAGAAAGTTAATAGGGTACCTTGGGGTATCAGTTCCTGAAACTTTACCCTCTAAAACATTAAAGTTGTTTTATTAGTTAGAAGTACTACAGTATTTAGAACTGTAAGGCAAATGCTTTTCATTTATTTTAAATACATTTTCTGGGCCAGGGCTTTAGCTCAGTGGCACTGCGCCTGCCTTGCAAGTGCAAGGTCCTGAGTTTGATCCCTGGTACCAAAATAAATAAATAAATAAATAAATTAGGTGTCATTATTTGTTTTAATAATAGCATTTTCTTTTTATGATAATAATGATATTTTATAAGGTTATAATAATAGGTTGCCTATATACAACCATTTTTATATTCAATTTGAACATGTGTTTGTTTTCAATCCTTTTATGATTTAGACTTATGTCATAGGCAATAGTTAAGACTTCAGGATCTACTGGCAAATGACCTGGTTTGAATCTTGGCTTTCCTCCATTTTACCTTTGCAATTTCTAGCAAATTACCTGATCTTTATGAATCCCTATTTATTTCTTTTTTTCTTCACCAATAAGGATAATAATGCTATGTATGTCATAGAAAGATAAAATAACAAGTGTCAATGCTGTGAATGTAATTTCTCATGCATAGTACTTGAAAATTTTTAGCTAATATTGTAATAAAAGTTTTTAATCATACTTTCAGGCTCATATAAGCTATCTCCAGATGAATCTTATTTTTTTTTATTGGTGCCATTTTGGACCAAATTCTTATTTCATGGTTTTAACTTCAAAACTATATTCTATCATTGGTTTTCCAATTGTTATGTAGAATGGCAATCTCACAGTGTTCTTTAACTTTGCAGCATATTGTTTCATTTAATAGTTTACTTTGTAGGAAAGACCAAATTCATAGTTATTTAAACTTCAGCAAATCTTTCATTAACAAAATTTTCCAAACTATAATAGAGTAATGCCTCCTGACTTGAAGAAAGACAAATCAGATATGGGTATAAGACATTTTGATTGTAAGCAAAAGAACCTTCAAAAGTAAAGCTTATTTGTTTCAGTTGTTTTATACAAAACATATATATAGCTTTCCACAAACAAACAATGCTACATTTTAGCCTTCTTATTATGGAGGTCTTTGAAAAAAATCCCATGATGAGCATAATGCCAGAAACAGAACTTTCAAAGGAAGAAACTGTGTGAGTTACTTCTGTGTAATTTGGAAAGGATGCATACTTTTAATGGAAACAATGATTTACACAGTGCAAACCAGGGAGATAGGTTGGAACCCAGTGCTTTGCTATGTGGGAAGGGTATCAGTTAATCACTTTCAGGATGAATATCATACATACTCATCACAAATCCAATGAAAACTTGGCCACGGTTTTCCACCAATGTGGCACATTAGCTAAGCAGTACTCTTGGAAATATATGGGGGTTGGCTTCCAAGAAGTCCCTACCTAAGTCCAACCTACAAGACCTCCAGAGGCTCCTCTGTCTGCCCTTTCCCTGTTCAGGCTTCCTCTCTGCACGTGCTCTGACCCAAGAAGACCTTGCCCTCTTCCCCAGAGGCCATGCTGCTCTCAGGAGCCCACTGCTGTTGAAGAGTAGGCATTAAATGCGATCTTGTTGGATGAATGGGACCCATAATTCAATTACCACAGTGCCCCCTTCAGCTGATGCCGCTAAATACTGACCTGCATTTGGAACATACAATATGAAAGACAAAAACACATTTAGTAAGATAAACTTGAAGAAAGAAAAATCTATGTAGTGATAGATTTTTTTAAAGAAAAAGATGAAAGGAAGTGTAAAATGCATTAGCTTTGAGACTAGCAAAGAACTAGGAGAGTATGTCTGAATGTTGTTTTCATGGCCACTGAGCTTTTCTCCATTGTACACTTTGGTTGGGAACATCAAAAGAACCAACACAACCACCAGTTTCTCATACAGTTTGGGTGTTCTTTATCTGAAATGCTTGGGACTAGAAGTGCAGTGTATTTCAGATTTATTCAGATTTTGAAATATTTCCATATTTACAATGAGATACCTTGGGGACGAGACCCAGTTTAAACACTGTTTCCTGTACTGTGTGTGCCCATGACCTGAAAGTAACTCTTTACCATGTTTTTAATAGTTTGGCACATGCAAGAAAGTTGCATGATGTGGAATTTTTCATCTGTGGAGGAATGTTGGCACTGGAATAGTTTTGGATTTTAGAGCATTTTAGCCTTTAGATTAAGGATGCTCAACCTAGATTACCCTTTAAATTATGGCTTAAAAGACTCACTCAATTTTACCTGTGAAATGTATGTTATACAAAAGTAGTAAAGAAAGAGAGTCAGGTCTTCTCATGCTGGCATTGAATCTAGTATTACCTAATCTAAAGATTTTAGTTTGAACATTTTCCATGCAACAGTGTTTCCTCCTACATGCTAGATATTATTCCAGTGCTAAAGACACAAGAGTGATCAAAACAGTCAATAACCCCTGTGCTCATACAGTTTATGGTCTCTGGAAAAAGCAATATCTGTGGTGTTATTATGTTCCTGTTACTCTTTTATTCCTTATAAGCCACCATGAGAAGGAAACCATTATTGTGGTCCTAATTTGGCAAATCAGGAAACTAAGACACAAAATCATTAAGGAATTTGGCCAGGATGAAGCAACTGGTGGGTAGTGAAGTTCACAGTGGGACCCGGGCTGTCTGGGTTGGGAGTCTGTGGACTTTACCACAAAGCTCTGAAAGCATCGTGGAGTTTGTAAGAACTAGGTCAAGTTCTGGTACACAATGAACTATTAGTGCCACTTGGGGCAAATCACTTAATTGTCTGAACTTCTATTTCCTTGACTCTGACATCTAGAAAGGGAAAGAAAATAGATTTATAATAAAATAACAGCTTTATGCCTGCCACATGGTAAGGACTGTCTTGGGGACATCCATCTTTTTGTACTTTAAACATGACTGCTCCTGGAAAAGAGAGGCAGGAAGGAGTATTTTTGTCTGTCTGTTGCTGAAACAGACGAAGGTGGGGATGTCTCTGGGAAAGTTGCTTACTTTTGTTGACAGAAGCATTGTGGCCAAGGGGAAAATGATTCAGCTTTCTGACACTTCCTGTGTCATGCCCTGCAAAGCACTTATCCCTTGTCAACAAGAACTTCATTTATTGTGTAAAATGGAGATAACAGTGGCCACAATTTATGATTGGGATGGCACCTAGAAAGGCGAGTTATTGTCATTTCCACATTTGTCTAGGCTTTCTCATTGCTCCAAGTCACTCTTTATCTGCTGCAGCTGTGGGGAGTAAGAATGGGCTCATCCATTGCCAACAAACCCACAGAGGCCAAATCTATTCCCAAAGGCCAGTTTATCCCAGACTCAAAACTCTTGATTTCATTGATTTTTTTTTTTTTATAGCAGGAGAACTTGTACAGGTAAAAAATGATGTCATTCTAGAATCCATGGTAATTCCAGAATCATCATGGAAGGAAAGTCATCTGTGCTCTGCCATCCAATTGCAATTTCTGGTTTTCAGAGTCATTCATGGTTTCCTTAATCTCTGTTCATCCCGTAGAGCACGAATTATGACCCAGGTGCCAAATGTAGCTTTCTACCTGCTTGTATAAATAAAGATTTATTGGAACACTGCTGCGCTCATTTGTTTGTGAATTATTGCACTACAATAGCAGAGTTGAGGAATTGGGACACAGATCACATGGTCTGCAATGCCTAAAATATTTACTCTCTGGTCCTCACAGTAAAAGTTTGCTAACTTCCACTTTAGAGGATATTACATTTTATTAATTTAAGGGGTGATTTATTATAGATACTTAGTGTCTAAAACATGGGCCCAAGGAGAAAATACCAAAACTTCGCTTTTCTTTCCAAAGAGAAATATGTTACTAAACTAATAAATATCTGCATCATTATTAGGTCAACATTTAGTTTCTTTAAAGTCTACTAAATTCCTCACAATCCCAGAGATTGCTGAAACCTAGGAAATTGGTTGTAGCTTTTTACTGATTTAGCTACTCATAGCTAAAATACTCAATCTTAAAACCCTAAAAGCTGTTTAGGTTCACCAAGGCAACTCACACAGAGAGGGAAATAAAGTGACAAGAATGAAGGTCTGTCTCCCGGGCCCCTGACCCAGGCCCTGTGATGGAAGTTTTATAGACAGAACCCTTACGCTGGGGGAGGGTGACACACGCACGATGTCGCATCATTAGGTAAAGGTGGAGGCAGGGCTGGGACCACGATCTCTGTACTCTTTACATCTTGCTGCCCTTGTAAGCCAGGTGGAAGATTCTTGAAAGGGTTAGGGAAGGTGCTAAAAGCCAAGAGAAGAAGAAATCGAGAAAATCAAACAATGTGACCAAGGACAATGAGGTGATTCCTGATGGTGGATAACAGACATGTGAGCCGGAAGTCTGAATCAGTGGGGTTCTGTGCTCTGCAGTGAGAAAGGAGAGCAGGAAGGAAGAATTTGCATGAGGGTGCCCAGGCCAAGACGGATTTAAATTGGAGGGTTCTGAAGTCATCCAGCCCCTGGAGGGCAAAGGGAGACAGCTGAGCAACCTTGCTTATATGGGCAGGCCATGTGGATGGAAGCAAATCAGGAACAGGTAGTGATTTCCTGTTCCTGATTTTCATATTCACCATATGGAAAAGCTGATTATTAATGTGAGACCTGACGTGTCAATTGGACCTCAGGGACTTAGCTTACATCATGTTTCATTCTGAGTGTAATGACATCAATGACGGCACTGGGGAAGAATTTCCTTTGATTGAACTGCGGGGGAGGAAGTTGTGACAGAATAGCATTTCATTTTGCTAAATAGCTCTTCTCACCCTCAGGAGTTAGCACATTCTAGAGACCACAGTCAGGCTGCACTTGCACTTCCTGTCCGCCAGCACCCATGACTGTCCATTGGCCTATGTCCTCAGCCAATGTCCTCGGCCAACTCTGACAACCATAAACACACGTGCTGAGTGCATGTTAACACCGAGACAGATTTTCCCCTAAACTCCCCAACTTTTGCACTAAGAAAAATCAGAGCATGAAAAAGAGGAGCAGGAAATATAATATCCCAGAAAGGACCCTCATTTTGTTTTTTAGCAATGTAGTCTTTGCAAGTGGACTACTAAACGTGAAAAGAGGTTATGATTACTGATTGTATTCTTTCACACTTGATTAAAATTGGTGCGATTTTCTCAAGTGATATAGTGATTAACATATGCTCTTGGTTTAAATGCTGGTTTTAATTTTTAACTCGTTTTTGAAGCCATAAAACTGCTTTTAAGGCAAAATCCATTCAAGCCATACCTCTATATTCAGATTGATCACAGATTGTCTCTTTTGTGTGAGTCTCACTCTGCTTGCACACACCTGGGTGAAAATAGTCACACCCATCTTTATCCCCCAGCCTGAAACTGGAGGAAGAGGGCAGAAATATTTAATTGCACTAGAGTGTTACTCCTTTCCAGCAGTGGCTAATGGGGCTGAGCTTTGTGCATGGCTTCTTCATATTAGTGTCAGTCACAAGGTGGACAGTAGAGAGCTAGCTACAGCTCACATTCAGTTTGGATGACTCTGGGGAAAATTTACTCCAAATGATTCATTTCATAGATGGGAGACCCCACTGCATACAAAGCCTTGCATACATAGTGTCCAGTGAAGGAATTCTCTGTCTTTTTAAAAATTAATGGTTTTTGTCAGGTGATGGCTTTGGCATATTTTTACACTAAAAACACAAAATCCTAGGTGGTGCCTGATGTAGGGAAGGTTGCATACAGCATGGACAGTAAAGTTTAGTATTGCTGCTAACAGAACTGTTCTGACTCCCCTTTGCTTTTCACTGGACCCTGGAAGGACACACGGATCATCAAGGAGGAGTTAGTGTCAGGGGCTGAGAAAATGGGCCTGTCAATCACTGGCCCCTGGGGTGCTCTGAAATGAAAAAGTTGTAACCCAGAACATACACACTTCCCTTATCTCTTGGACGTCTGTTCTTGTCTGCTGTACTTGATTATAGTAAAACTTCTGGCTACTTGAGCCTTAAGTAATTGCCGGAAAATCCCAAGCAAAACTTTTTCTCCTTAGTTATCCATTTAAATAATTATTTCTCTTATTAAACTGAACTGAAGACCTCTTCTTATATATCTGTTTAGCTCCCAGAGAAGGTCACTGCTTGCACTGAGAAGCAACCCAGAACGTGTCAGTGGGACCAAACTGAGCTCTTTGCACACATTACGCCCCCTTCAGAACATCACAGGGACTTCAGAAACCCTGAGGGGAGATGCCTGCTGCAAGGCAGTTGTCCATTCCAAACACTCTTTATAAGGAGTAAAATTTCTTGTTTTAAACTTCTTCAATTTTTTTCCTTCAGGATGAGTCTTCAATGTATATGTAAACACTTTTGTTTCGATTTGTTTTGTTTGTTTTGTTGCTCTACTGGAGATTGAACCCAGGACTTTTGCACTGAACTACATCCTAAGCCCTTTTCTAAGTTATTTATTTTGAGCAAGGTCTTGCTAAGTCACTAAATTGCCCAGGCTGGCCTCACACTTGTGATCCCCCTGCCTTAGAGTGCTGATAATAAAGGCATACACCACCACACCTGGTTTATAAATTCATTTTAAGCTGAGCTCTGACTCCACCTAATTGCAACCTTCCTTCAATAGTGCATTTTTGTAAGAGGATCATCTCTAAGGCACTCAGGAATATATCATGTCTCCAGCTGGAAAGATAAATTTCATGATATTAATTCATTTTCCCATTTGCTTTGTTTGTTTTTCCTAAGACGCACCTTTCATGTTCAAAATAATCAATCTGTTTCCAAATGTGCCCAGGAAGTATTTTGATGACAGCATGACACATGTGTGGAGGTGGTAGCCTTGGTCAAGGGAAGCAAACTTTGTTATAGGTTTTAGAGTGGGATGGAGTAAATTTCTGAGTAACTTTTAGAAATATCAGGCTACCAACCCCCAAACAAAACAGCACTGCCACTACCAAAGAGAAATAATCAACAAGGTACACAAGTCATGGATGATGACAACTAAGAGGAAAGAACCATAAATGTTCATAAGGACATCAAGAGCCCACCCTTTTCATTGACATTATCCCATATATATGTGGAATGTATACGGTATATATAGTGTAAGTATATATATATATATATATATGGACATTATAATGTGTATAGGGTACGATTGAAAAAACAGTGTGTGTTTAAATGAAAATTTGTTACAGTAAAAGACACACTGCCACGAAACCCCCTCAAAATACTCTCCCTCACTTCAAACACTGTTCTTGCCACGTTTCCTGAAGCTGTTCTGGAAGTCCTCTTTCATCACTATCTTTAGTTTTGCTGTTGTGGCTGCCTTGATATCCTGAATCCATCAAAACATTTATCTTTCATGGTCATTTTGACTTTGGGGAAGAGCCGGAAGTAGTGTGGTGCCAGGTGTGGCAAACAGGGTGAATGAGGATGCAGCGGAATATTCTGAAAAGCCGGTCTTTCTGCGAGATGGCTCTTGGCAGCAGCCTTCACTGTATTTTTCAGCACACTTTGTGAAGACATTCACAAAAGGAAGATTCACTTCAGAAAGTGGCAAGACTGAGGGAGAAAGTGAGTTGAGAGTGAGGGGAAGCATTTTGAAGGGGGGAATGGCAATGCGTCCTTTATTATAATACAGTAAGTCAGTCCTCAACTTATGAACATTTGAGTTGCGAACTTTCACAGGTGTACTGTGTGAGACACTTTGTCAGATTACAGATGAACCTGACTTGTGAACATTCTCCCTGAATGGAATTCATTTGTAACTTGGGGAGTTACTGTACATTTTTAAAAATTGAAACAATCTCTTTATTTTTAGACAGATTGAGGTTTTTAAAATTTTGTATGACCAGGAGGTTGCATGAGGTTTGGAACATAGTAGGTGCTCAATACATTTTTGACACATTGAAGCTAAGTACTCATTGTTGGTGTTAACACATATGAATTGTATATCTGAACGGGATTCACCGTGATATTTCCATGCATGCATCCAGCATGCACTGATCATATCCAACCACCTTCCCAACACCCTTGTCTCATGCCTGCCCGGGCACCCTCCCTGCCCCTAATAATCACTATTCTACTTTCAGACCAATTTAAAAAATTTCCATATATGAAAGAAAATGTATGACACTTGTCTTCCTGTGTCTGGCTTATATAGTTTAACACATTGTTCTACAGATCCATCTAGTTTGCTGCAAATGACAGCATTTCATTCTGAAATTTCTATTTTGAGCATAGATACATGGGAAGCAAAAAGGAGGCTACAAATCTAGCATGATTCAGGGACTTGCTCAGTCAAAAAGCTACTTACTGAATATCATGTACCTGTGCACTGTTGGAGGCACTAAGAATTCATGGTATCAACACAGATAAGGTTTATATGGTATGCAGTGACAAAAGGTATGCTGTGACAAAAGGAGATGGAGCATCATGAAAAATGAATAAAGTGGCTTAATGGGTTCGAGGGGATGGGAATGTTGGTGTTAATTTGGCCAGAAGAGGACCATCTCAGTGAGAGTATGGACCACTGGAGGATGCAGCATTGCCATAAGTGCAAAGGGACCAAGGGAAGTAGAGCTTGACACACTCTGCTCCAAGTGCCTGGAGCAGCAGGAACTATGGGAGATGAGGTCTGAGAAAAGCAGGAGATCAGGCATTACTTTGCAGGCCATTGCATCCACTTTGGATTTTATTCTGATTCAGAAATCACTGGAAGAGAGACGTGGTCTGCCTTTATTTCTTCAAAATGAGCATTTGGTTGCTAGGTGAGTGATCGAGGTTTCTGTGAACATCATTTAACCTCCCATAATAGTCCCACTTTGCATGTTGGTAATGATCATCTTGCCAGCAGAGGAGAAATGAGAACTCTTTATATCCATCAGAAAGGCAATATGTTTGCTGAAATTTGTAACACTGTGATATAAAATCTGATTTACTGTAATTCTCCTAAAAGCTGGTTTCACAGATAGGAGGGAACTGGACATTGGAAATAGGGAAATTTGCTAGGGAAGATGGTATTCAAAAGGTGGCCACCGGAAGTACGAGGCTCACCTCCATCAGCATTGTTTGTAAGGCAGTCTACAGCCCTTCCTTTGGCATGACAGGGAAGTTCTACCAGTTTGTGGAGGATAAGCTTCCTGGGACGTGAGAGAAAGTGATAGAATGTGGGTGTCACAAGGTCTAATTTGTAGTAGTTTGCTGGATTTTATTATTATAAACCAAACTGCATACCTAGCTTTTTGCTCCATCTCACTCTGTCATGCAACTCTTTGAACCAACAAAGAATTTTTCCATATTTCTGTGCTTTCTTCCCCTTCACAATGGACTCTGGAAACCCAAACGGGACTCTGAAGGGTATACACACTTTGGATTGAATATCAAGACCCCTGAGCAGATGCATGGTAGCTGCAGCTTTAGGTTCCACCTCCCTTGTTTTCCATGAGGAATTCTCTCCTGGAATAATGGAGTTGCCAACAAATGGCAATGCTGTGAAGCCAAACCTCTGTTTGTTCATGTGGATGTGAATATGTTCCATGCATCATTTGAGCAGAATGTGATTCTAAGTCTTATGAGAAAGACCCATAAAAATCATGTTAAAATCATGGCAACTGAGGTAAAAAACAAAGTGGCATTAGCCAACAAAATCAAAAGTTTAGCAAATAAACTTTTTCAAGGAAAACAGGCCAACAGATGACATTTTAGCTCAAGCAGTCAATTCCAGTTAATAATTTCATGGCAATAATAATGGGAATAAGAACAAATCACTGGTAATTCTGACAAATTCTTTGGAGTGCAATATATATGAGTGCAATATATAACAGCAAGTGTTAAATGAGTTTGCATTGCCAGCAATTCTACCAGCTACTGGTAGAGCAAAAATCAACAGAACCATTCTAAGGAGTAAGATGCAGTCCAGCTGATATTAATCTACAAATGGATATTTGTAGTAGATGTCCATAAACATTTATTTAAGCAGATATTTACTAGTGATTACTATGAGCAAAGTAATACCCTTTAATCTGGAGGACATAGGGAGGTGGATTTGCTGAGATATGTAGGATATATATCCGGTGCTCAGTGGGTTTAAAATTCAATATAAACGCTTAGGGTATAATTCAAGCCAGAAACTAGTGCCACTTGAGAATAACAGACTAAGTGCAGTGGATTGTGAAGAGTCGATAACTACAGTACCATGGCAGTGACATAACAGCAAATATGGACCGTGAAGGATAGGCAGAAAGACACACGTTTGTATTTCATTTGTACATCGGATGCTCCTGTGTGGGTGTTAATTTGCTTACTATAGTTGTTCATTGTTCCTTCATCAGTTGATCATTGCTTGCATTTAAAGCCACCATAAAAATAACTGCATTTAACCTCTGTCTTTGTAAGTGACATAAAATACACAAGAAATCATGAATGAAACTGAAACCCAGGATGTAGATTGGAAGGTGGTATTGTATAGGGACTGTTTTGTGGAAGGCTCCAGTCTTCCTTATCTTCTCTGTCATTTACTTCTTACTGATTTGCCTAAGATCTGTAATGAAGGTCATGGCTGGGTACCTTTTTATGTGTGGGTGGAAGGGAACAATTTGGCCTTTCCTGAATGACAGGGAAGTCCACTGATTTGGAAAGTAGCAGAGTGAGGGAATTTTGTCGAAAACACCTGTCACTGTTTTTTGTTTTTTCTTTTTA
The DNA here is from genome assembly GCF_053883595.1 of Heterocephalus glaber. Taxonomy (NCBI): domain Eukaryota; kingdom Metazoa; phylum Chordata; class Mammalia; order Rodentia; family Bathyergidae; genus Heterocephalus; species Heterocephalus glaber. Next base: position 6,460,463 of record NW_028258315.1, read on the forward strand.
CATAATTCAACTTTTCCTTTATTGTGACATAAAAAGATTTATTTAATCTTTTTCATCTTTATAAACAATGCTTCAGTGAACATTCTTTATTGAATGCTTTTTTTTCTTGTTTCATTTTTATTTTTGATCCTCACTTCCTAGAAACTCTAAATAACTCGGAGCACATATTCCATTTTCCCACCGTCCGCTGAGTAGAGAGTCATCCCTTTGGCACTCACCTAGACCAGCCATCCCTGGCAGTATTTGGTCACTAAATGTCTTTGTGCTCCACCCTACAAAACCAGCCATTTGCCAGCTCATTCTAAGGCAACTGGTCCCAGCTAACAGATAGCTGCAAGAGTCTGATACATTCACTCTTGCAAAAATTTTAATACCTGTGAAAACTAATTATCCCAAATCTTACCTCCATCCGCACACTTTGTAGCAAATACATTAATGCCTTAATATTCGTAAAGAAAAGAAACTCTGGAGTAGAATTCTACTCACTGCATGCATTGCGTACGTTGCTGGTCACTTCACATTCATTCCATGAGCACTGCCTTCCAATTCCTCTCCAAATCCTTAATCTAGGACTTCTAGGGCTAGCCAACCATCAGGATCTAAATTCTACTGATTCGTTTTTGAGGGGAGAGACCAAATATAAGGGTCTCAGTTAAGGTTTCATTATACGTATATATAGAGTATCATTAAACCTCACATGAAAACAATACATTTTTGTTGTTTTAAGCCCTAAGATTGTCACAATTTGTTCCAGCAGCAATAGAAAACTAACTGAATACAAAGCACACTGTGGGCACCCTGTGAAGACACAGTAAATACTATCTGATATTATTATTGCCCTATACCCATGTTCACTCAAGTCTCCTTAGGTATGAATTAGAAGAAGCTTCAAGATGACAAACATGGAGGTCAGAGGGTGAGGGGTTGGAGGTCACCATAAGCATGACACAGTGATAAAAACAAATGGAGGTCTAAGGTTAGATTGGAAAGTATCGAAAGCAAGCACACGAGAACACAGCTCTTGATGTCTAAATACCACTTTCCATTGAAAGAAAGCAGAGCTCCTTGGAGAAGTGCTTTTTTCCAGAGCTTGGACAGGGAAAACACAAAATGAGCCTGCCATGTCTTCTTGTGCCAGACACAAGGAAGTAAGGATACTGAAGCCAGTTGGATCCATTTCTAACTGGCAAAATCTAGGGCTATTTGAACATCAGTTTAATTAATGATAATAGCCAGTTTCAGTAACCTGTTTAATTAAAAGAGAAAAATCATAAATTCATACTGATACCAATCAATCATTCTATCAGTAAATTTTGGTGATGAATGGAATAATTTCATAGTCTCAAGGTACTTTCCTGGGAAGTACTTAGTAACTACAAAGAGAAGAAAGAGTCACTTTCTCCTGGGAGGTGCTGCCCAGTGTCACCTGCAACAATGTCAGAGACTTGTCCCCAGTTGCTGGGAGCAATGCCAGAAAGTGGCCTGTGGTGGATCAATTTTGGGGGCCTGTGAAAAAATTATGTGCAAGCAGGTAGGGTGCTGCTGTGGTTTAAATGAATAAGACCCAGGTTCAAATTTAACCTTTATTGTATGGCATTGAGAGGTGAGACCAGATGGAACTCTAAAACAGTGATTAGATAATGAATGAATGGATCCATTCATGGATGAATGGGTCAATGGATTATCTCAAGGGAGGCTGTGTTATAAAAGCCAGTTTGGCCCTGTCTCTTGTATGCACCCCTCTTGCAATGTGGGTTGGCCTCAGGACTCTGCAGAATCTCCACCAGCAGAACTGACCTCACCACATGCAACTGCCCAATCATCAGCTTTCAGAACCATAAGCTAAACAAACTTTTTTTCTTAAATTACCCAGTCTCAGGCATTATTTTATAGCAACAGAAAATAGACTGACAGATGTCTTGGGAGGAACATAGCTCCACTTCTGTGATATTTCTGTGAAAGATGTATGACCTGATTTTAGTCATGAGGAAACATCAGACAAAATTCAAATCGAGGGGCATTCAATAAAATTACTCTTTTGTAATCTTCAAATGTGTCAAGTCATAAAAGTCAAAGAAAGGCTATGAAACTGTGCCAAAAGTGTTCCAGATTGAAGAAAACCAGAGAAGAGACATGAGACCTGACAATGAAATACAACAGGTGACTTTGGACTAGATTGTCTTGCTGTGAAGAACATCATTGAAACAACTGGGAAAACTGAAATGGTTTCTGAAGAGTACCTGATCATAAAGTGCCAATGTTCTTGTCCTGAGTTTCATGGTTATATAGGAAAATATCTTTGGTTATAGGGAATATAGTCTAAAGTATTCAGGGACGATGAGACATAAGGTTGGTACTTGTCATGATTCCAGAATTCTTTGTATTTTTCTTGGAAAGTGGAGTTTGTTTCATAACTAAACATAAAAACTTAACAAAACAATATATACGTATCTATCCACTGTTTGCACAATTACTTTGAATGTCCATGTTCTCCTTTTTTTAGCCATCAGTGATATATGTCTTTAGGATTCTTAAGATAAGTAAGTTTTTTATTTTATTTGGAACATCAATCTTTTTTTTAAGTATTATTAATTTTATTGGTACATTTAAGGTATACAGTATAATGACATTCATCATTGGAAATTTGCACCTTTATGTAATCCATCTTGGTTCTTATTTTTCCCCTTTCCCCAGTACTCCCTTCAACCCCTCCATCCCTCCCTATTTACAAAGACTTTGTTTCCATTTTTTCATTTTCTCATATAAATTCCATTCCCTTCTTTCCTTTACCCTACCCCTCCCACTTCCCCTTCCCCTTTGCCCCTTTTCTTCCTATTTCACATTATCTATTATAACGTATTTAGTTAGTCCTTATTTACACTTTCAGTTTCTCACACTAGAGAAACTATTTGGCATTTACACAAGTGTGTCCTATTTATTTCACTTAAAAGTATTGCCTCAATGTGCATCCATTTAACTATAAATGTCTCTAGTTTCTCATTCTTTATGGCTGAGTAATACTCCATTTTATAAAAAAACACACATTTTCTTTATCCAGTCTCCAGTTGATGGGTAATTGGGTTGCTTCCAAGGTTTAGCTATCACGAATTGTGCTGCTATGAACAAGGGTGTACATATATCACTGTGGTATGATTCTTTTAATTTTTTGGGAAAGATTAGACAAGAGAAAGAAATAAAAGGTATAAAGATAGGAAATGAAGAAGTCAAACTGTCATTATTTTCAGATGACATGATACTCTGTATAGAAGACTCTAAGAACTCCACCAAAAGTCTTCTAGACTTAATAACCAAATTCAGTCAAGTAGCTGGTTACAAGGTCAACACACAAAAATCAATAGATTTCCACTACACAAACAACAGACTCACTGAGAGAGAAATAGGGCAAACAATTCCTTTCACAATAGCATCCAAAAAACTGAAATACCTAGGAATCAACCTAACAAAAGAAATAAAAGACCTCTACTCTGAAAACTATAGCACTTTGAAAAAAGAGATTGAAGAGGATATCAGAAAATGGAAAGACATCCCTTGCTCCTGGGTAGGAAGAATCGACATAGTGAAAATGGCCATACTTCCAAAACTGCTATAGAGATTCAATGCAATCCCAATTGAAATCCCAGCAGCATATTTCACAGACCTGGAGAAAACAACCCAAAAATTCATTTGGAACAAGAAGAGACCTAGAATAGCAAAAACAATACTAGGCAATAAAGACAAGGTAGGAGGTATCACAGTCCTCAACTTGAAACTATACTACAAAGCTACTGTGATAAAACAGCATGGTACTGGCAAAGAAACAGACCTGAGGACCAGTGGAACAGATTAGAAGATACAGAAACAACACCAGACACACTCAGCCACCTCATCTTTAACAAAGGAGCCAAACACCTTCACTGGGGAAAAGATAGCCTCTTTAATAAATGGTGCTGGAAAAATTGAGTTTCAACTTGTCAAAGATTAAAACTAGACCTGTATCTCTCACCATGAACTACACTAAAATTGAAATGGATTAAAGATCTAAATATTAAAACATCAATCTTGATTCTTCAAAAGAATATGTTGAAGGAATATCCTTCTAGTTGGCCTTCACTAGGCAACATCCTATCTCTAAGAAGAGATATGAGATGAGGTAGCCTTTCCCTCAAGAAGCATCAAGTCTAAGAGAACAGATTAACTGGTAAGAACAGAACACCAATGCAGTGCTCAACCTATTGCATAATAACGCAAACCAAACCTAGAGGCTGAAGAAACCAATAAGTGAGTGTTACTTAGTAAATTATTAAAACAGAGACGATTGAGTGTCTGTAGGGCCAAGATCTTCCATAAATCCAGGATAAATAAAACAGAGAGCGAAGAGATTCTTCTAAGTTCACAAGATGATTACCTTAAGCTTGTGTCCTAAATAATCAGGGTTGCAATTTTTTTCCACTGAAATTTTATCTTGATGGCTATAAACACAAGTGCTGTCTTTATGAATCATCTTTATTTTTAAAATTTGGCTAACACCCCACTCGACTGTCTTTGACATGTTTAAAGCAATTTGTTTCACAAATATGAAAGTTAGAAAAGATTGAAATGATGGAAATGAAATAATGGAAACAGTGTGTCATTTCCTATCACTTAGGAAAATGTTGCACAAATAAAAAAAATGTTGTTTGATGGAAAATGCCACCCGAGCTGTCTCCACTCCTTCATTTCAATCACTTGGTCATAAAAACATTCCTTTGTCTCTTTTTGTGAAATTAATTGCTTCAGAATATGAATGGCTCTTGTCTACCCTGGGCACTAATTTTCTGTTGAATTTGTAGATAGATAACTGCAACTTGATTTTAATATGTGGAGTGTCAAACATGGTCTTTACCTTTGGGAGCCAGTTATGAGGCTATGAGGGAAAGATATTTTATCTTTGCTTTTTTTTCCACACAAGAAAATTGGACTCGAATTATCATTAATTCTTGTAAGTCCAAATAGCATGATGCATTTATTGGAAGAGTTAATAATATTGTAAAGACAAAAGGTTTTCCCCTAAAAAAACTGGGCTCATGTATTCCCACAGGTAACCCCCATAGTGTGGAGTGTTGTAGAAGGTTAGTTTAGCTTCTAGACTGCAGGGAGTTTCAGGCTGCACAGACCTACATTCCTTGGTATCTGTCTTAGTGTGGGCTGAAGTAACTAAATACCATGAGCTGGAAAGCTTAAACTACAGATAATGAGTTTTTATAACTCCAGAGGCTGGGACATCTAAGATCAAGGTATTGGAAGATTGGGTTCTTGGTGAGGATTGGCTTGCTGGCTTTTAGATGGTGCCCTCTCTCTGTGTCCTCATATAGTAAGGACAGAGACATGGCTCTCTGGTTTCTTCATCTTCTTAGAAGGCTACTGGCCTCATTCACGACATAGTTACCCAGTCTTATGACACAATTCTCTCCCAAAGGAAATACAGGTCTGAGAGGAATATAAATATTTAATCCATAGCAATGTCTCATTCTTCTTGTCCAAGTCTTTTCTCTCTCCCCTACTAAAGGTCTCAGGACTGTTCTGCCTGGGCTATACTTCAACTGAGCTCCACATATCCAGTCTCTTCCCTTAAAGAGGAATCAGCTGAGTTGAGATTCTTATTACTGGCTACTCTTAGTACCCCTGGCCTGACACTGAGTCTAGGATCTGCAAAGCTCTTGGATTAAAGCAGGGTCCGCAGAAATGAAGGACAGGAATCCAGTACTTTCTACAAACTTATGCAGTGAAGGAAATTCTAATACAATGGTTTATTCCTTTTGACTATGAGGATTATTTCCTAGAAATCATAAGCATGGAGGTAAGAGTTAGGATAACTAGTTTTCACAGGTATTAAAATTTTAGCAAGAATGAGTGCATTAGGGTCTTGCTGCTAGCATTTAGCTGAGATCAGTTCCATTAGAATGAGCTGCCAAATGGCTGATTTCATGGTGTGAAGTGAGGAAGTACTAAGTGAAAGGCACTTCCAGGGAAGGCTGGCCCAGGTGCAGTGCAGGGACTTCTGGGACACTCAGTGCAGTGCAAAATTCTTGATATAAAAGGAAGATCTGTGCCTCAGTTTCCTGATATCCAAATGTAATAAGTACCTACTATAGCTAGACTCCCACACAGTGAGGGCCAGGAACCTAGGTTTCACACTGGTTGAGCCACAGAGTTATGTGATTAACCCACTTAGTGGGTTAATGTGTTAACCCATTTATTCTCCCATTGCTCCACGTGTCTGTTAGTGACCTCACTGCCTAGTTATAGTTCTCCCCTGGTGATCTGATTGAGCATCCGGCTAGTTCCAGCCTGCTGCCCTCCACCCAGAGCCTTGAGAAGTGATAGGAGTGCCTGGCAGCCCTCTAAGTGGAGAGAGGCTCATATATTGACTACTGGAAAGCAGAAGTGGTGCCTTCTTACTTAGCTTCCCAAGCAGCTCAGGCCTCCTCTGTCTTACAGTGAGGAGGTGGGAATGAGCCCTATTCTACGCCTCAGAGAGCTCACTGAGCTAGATTCCAGCTCTGAGACTGTTCAGTCCATTTCCTGAGGCCAGGAAATGTGGCCTCCCCTAGCTTGTCTTGAGTGAATATCCTTGCTTGGCCTGACCTATGTCGAATGAGCTCAGCACTCCCACTCTGTACTTCCAGAGCCCAATCTATGCTACACCCCTGCAATTGGCTCTTGATGTCTTCCCTCATTAAAACAGACTTTCAATGCCCTCTTCAGACATGAATCCTAGATGCTTAACACCACGAGCTCACTCCTTTCCCCCACTGCATTCCTCTAGATTTCTAGAAAGTTCCCCTGGCCTCAGAACTGACTTGGTACCTCTATCTCCAAGGTTTGCTAAGGAAAGTCCCACCTTGTGCCTGCCTTCCTAGCATACCTTGCAGTTAGTCACCCTTTCACTCTCAAGCATCCTGGTTTGAAGGATAAATTACAAGGTAATCTCAGTTGAGGCCCACAGAGCTCCATCAGGCTCCATGCTGACCTTCTGCATAATGTACCCAAATCGCCTTTTTGAGTACAGATAGTATCCAGACATCTAAATTAAATGAGTTTGGCCAAAGTGGTAGATATGATTCCTTCTAGCAGTAACATATGTGATTCTGTGATTTTATGACATGTACAAAGCTTTGGACAACATCACTTTTACTATTGAGCATTTGAGAGGCGTGCTTACTGGAACAGTCAGTCTTAATGGCAAGCTGGGCCATTACCCTGGGACACGTCTCCTCCTTCTGCTCCCCTTTCTGCCTTGACTACCAGTTCACCTCAGCATCTTCATTCTTCCTACCACTGACTCATGAAAACCAACTCTCTTCTCTCTGTGCTTGCCTGGCTCTCTATGCTTTGTTTTTTCTCTCAGAATTTACTTTTGGAATATCTTATTTCCTTGGAACGCTGCTCTCTGCTCAGGGTACAGCAAGTCATTCTGCAAAGCAACTTAGTGTAAATTTATGAATGGAGGCTGGTTGGAAAATATTATCTACTCACATGGAACATTTTCACCTGATTAGAGGAACTTGCGATGCTGTGTCTCCGTTCAAAGGCATAAGTACAGTGAAGGAACTCAATATACTATCCCTGGGACACCTTTCCTGTCTTATTGTACAGAGAGCTGCTTCTCTACTGAACCAGACTACACAGGTGGAAAAAGGTGTGCAACCTATGACTAGTGGACATAAATGATCAAATGAATGAATGAATGAGGTTAAATATTTTTATTATAACATATCTTATTGTCATCTACACATTCATCTCAAGAAGCCTTTATCTTTTAAAGTATATTGAGTTTCACAGCTCAAAGTGTGAGAATTTGACAATCTCTTGACTAACTGGATAGCATGGATTATCAATCTGTCCCTCCTAGATCTTCCCTATGGAGATATTTGGTGAATAAGTACAGGGGATTGAAAGCACTTAAGTCTTTTTGAGCTCCCACATGCGCAGAGACCAATGCAGTTCCTTGAGCCACTTGGAAACTATTCTTGGAAACTCATGGTGACAAAATTGTATTTGATCATTTTAAGTAAGATTCTGATTGTTGATAACAGATAGTTTTTGTGGAAACTTGCTTTTGACTCTGGCACGATGAAATGGATTGTTTGGGAACAAGTGGATTGTTTGTGTCACTAATTCAAATGTTTTGGCTCACCTCTCTGTAAGCAGGAAACACCGGCTGTGAATTCTGCTATGCCAAAGGGCAAAGATTCTCCAGCCAGGCAGTAACTACAGACTGATCCTGTAAGGGGTGCACATTTCTCCTGGACCTGCCAGAATGGCCCTCCCAATCACTGCAGGCTCTGCACTACTTTCGGCACCTCAGAGGGAGTGGTGCCCAAGTCCCAAATACAACTAGGAAACGTGACTGAATGAAATAGTTGGTTTTCATTAGAAGCTTGTGTCCCGAAACAGGACAATAAGATCTTGCCCTTCCCAGGATGCCCTCCTCCCAGAGAGCCTGGAAAATACACATTTCCTATTCCTTTTGAAAAACTCTCAGTTCCTCCAGCCCCATCTCAAAATGAGTGTCTTATCCTGAGACTTTACCTTTCAGTTCTAGCCTGTTCTCTCCCTCCTGATCGCTCCTGATCCCCCAGAGTAATTCCTGCCTGCCTGTAGCACACATTCATGATAGAGAATTGTATCTGCAGCACTGGATTGTATACACCATGGTTATATTAAGATATGCACCAGTATTTTAAAAAGTCATTTGCACTTCCATAGTCATTTCAACACTATTTTGTAATAGCCAAGGCAACAGAGGAATAGAAAAAGGAAATGGTTCATATATGCAACGGAATATTATTCAGTCATAAAAGTAATGAAATCCTATCATTTGTGGAAAGATGGATAGGCTTGGAGATCATAATTGTAAGTGAAATAAGCCAGGCACAGAAAGACAAACAGTGTATAATTCCACATATATATGGAAGCTAAACAAGCTAAGCTCATAGAAGTAGAGAGTGGTAACCAGGCTGGGGAGGATAAGGAGATGAAGGGGTAGGGAAATTGGTTAATGGGTACAAATATACAGTTAGTTAAGAAGAATAAGTTCCTTGTACTATTGCAAAGAAAGATTATAACAGGTAACAATATCATAGTGTAGAAATCAAAATAGCTAGAAGAAAGGATTTTGAATATTTTCATCACAAAGAATGACAAACATTCAAGCTGATAGATGATGTAAAGATCCTGAGTTGATCACTGTATAATGTTTACATGTACAGAAATATCATACTGTAGCCTATAAAGATGTGCAACTGGTATCTGTCAATTAAAGCAAACAAATGCATTTAAATAGAAATAAATCAGTAGTGACACAGTTGGGGTCCTGAATTGCTCTTAAATGTCCCCCATAGGTGTCACAAAATGCTGAACGTCGCAAAGGTCCTACATCAGAAATTCACTGAACCTAACATGAAACATGATGTTACAAAGGCTTTTAAACCAAAATAGGAAACCAAAGAGGCCACACAAGACTTTCACCATTGCAGCAGAGGGACATCCAAAAGGCTAAGTGAGGGGCAGTCAGGGATGTGGCAGCACATTGACAGCCTCTGACTCGGCTTCCTGGAGGCTGCAGAAATTCGAGCAGACACCAAAAGTGTCTCCCACATCTCCTGAAGGGAGCTCACATTGTCCCCTAACTGGGCATTTGTGCATAACACAGTGAGTATTGTGAATGAAAGAAAAAGAAGTGACAGCAAGGGAGAAAGAGACAGTGATGGAGAATAATAGAAACTGCAGAGAGAAGAGAACAGAACAGAAAAGGGCTGGATATTGAGAAGAAAGAGAAGGTGAAGAGAATAGCAAAAGAGAGGTGCAGTTATTTATAGTTCACCTGATGGTCATCTAACGCCTGTCCGGCTGCTGTTATAGTAACATTTTATGTAGGTTATACTTCCTTAAGGAATATTAGAAGGCTTCAGCTTTCCTATATAGCTGCAATATTCAAAATGAGCCTGGCAAGTGGGTTATCTTATTAGCAAGCAACTATCGCTAAGCAGTTCAAAGAGCTCACAGTTATTCCCTCATCAATGTTTCCAACATGCTCATGGAGTAACCAGGGGCACAGATGATGAATAATTAGTCCATGTGCAGCCTTATCTTTGGTGAGTTTTAGTTCCACTTACATGCTGTCTCTTTGCACACTGGAGATGTAAGAGCAAGGCGTAATGGGTGGCACATTAGTTTTCATTAAGTCTCTTTTCCCTGCCTTTCTCACCCCTTGCTCCATAACTGCAAGATTTCTTAGGATGCATGGGGGGCATCCAGGAATGTCTGCACTGCGTCACACCTGAGTTCAGACCGCAGCTTTCTGGAAGCAGACAGTTTCAATTACATGGGTGCTAATGAGGCAAGCTGATGAACTCTCAGAAGTGAAAGAGGTCAGTGTAAGACACCAGCATGAAGACAGAAACTGAGAGAGGTTTAAGGGTGCAGGCAAATTAGGGGACTAGGAAGGAGAGGGGAGAAGGAGGAGGGAGGAGGTGAAGCATTTGTGTGTGATCTCACTCCAGTACCCATGGTCCTTGTCAAGGCTTCCGTGCAACACACTGGATCTCCAAGGACACATGGGTGAGTCTGTGAGCCTAACAACCCTAAGCTTTTCTCAGAAACCCATGTGTTTTCTCTGCAAGCCATGTCTCTGCAGGCCGAGACATGATCGCAGGCAGAGACGTACAGTGAGGTCTCTGCATTGGAATGGGGTGGCGAGCCCTCTTACGCTGAGAGGAAAGCAGAACTGAGGGCAGATAATCCCAGGCAGAGCTTGGCCTGTGGGATATCAGGGCTCCCATTTGAACTAGTTCAGCTTTCGGTATGTATGCTGCAAGGACCCTGGGTGTTACTGTTTGGAGGTGCAGTGATTGTCGTCTTTGTCACCAGGAGAGAAAAGACAAGGGGACAGTGGCCTCCTACCTGCTTTAAGTTTCTCTCCCTCTCTCCCTCCTTGCCTCCCTCCCAGCTTTTCTTTCTGTGCTCCTTTCTTCCTGTCTGTCTGTCTGTCTCCCCCACCCCTTGGCCTTCCCTTTTCTCAACATCCCCAACATTGCCATTCGTCTGTAATAACAGCCATTCTAACGGGTATGAGGTGGAATTTCATTGTGATTTTCATGTGTATTTCAGTGGCAATGAGAGATGTTGAACACCCTTACATATAGACACTGGTTATTTGTATTTCTTCTTTTGAGAAATGGGCTGTTCAGAACCTTTGCCTACAGACGTGGATAGGTCATTTAATCCTTGAGACTTTTAATTTCTAGATTTTAATGAGATTTATTCCTACCCTTCATGATTCCTAGTTTTCTTTAGAGAAAAAGAAGTGCTTTCATCTACATTATCTTCTTCAATTCATAACGGCTAGTATTTGCTTCACATTACCACAAAAAAAAATCTGATGGAATTAACTTGTAAAGACAAAACTTTGATTTTGGCAGTTCCAGCTCACAATCAGTCAGACCTATCGCTTTCAGCCTTTGGTAAGCAAGGGTGAGGCGTCATGGTAAAGGTGGGGAGTATGTGGTGGAGCAAAACTGCTCGCTTCATCAGCCAGGAAGCAGAGGGAAACAGAGGCAGAGACTGAGCCCCCATGATCCCTTGTGTGGGCATGTCCCAATCACCTAAAGACCTCTCTCTAAGCCCTGCCTACAGGTTCTACAGTCTCTGGATAGCAATGGGAGGGTATCCAAGCCTTTAACACGTGGGTCGTGGGGATACTCATCCAGACCATAGCATGTGTCCTAGTTACTCCCCTCATTACTCATACAAAAATCCCTGACACCTACAATTTTAAGGGGGAAAGGTTTCTTTTGGCTCATGTTTCAGTCCATAGTCACCTGGCTCCAAGGCAGGAGTACATGGCAGAGGGATATGGTGGAAGACAGCTCCTTATGGCATGGCTGATAGGAAGTGGAGAGCTAAGGGAGAAGACTGGGAGGAAGATACTGTACATCCCTCCCTTCCAGGGCACTCCATTAGTGGCTCATTTCTTCCAACCAGACCCCACCTCCTAACAGAAAGACAGCTGTAACACCCTCATAATCCAATTATCTTTCATAAGCCCTGCCCAAGAGAACATGAGGCTTTGGGGAGACATCTAGATATAAACATAACAGTGTGAATGTTTAAAGTAAATATTACAATCGCTATTTATAAGTGAGAAAACAGTAATATAGAAGGCTGAGTGATTCTATTGTTGGTCTCAGTGTCTGACTGGGATCTGTCTGAGTCCAACTCCTCTTCTCCCCTGTGCTGCCCCCAGCCCTTCTGTCCAATGGGGTGTCATCCCTGAAATGACTCCACAACCAGAAGAGGGCCAGCCACTGGGGCACAATTATTCCTCCAACCACAGAGCACTACCTTATTATAGGGGAACCTTATTTCACTATGCAAAGCGAAAAGTATCTATTTTACTGTCTTGTTACAGACAAGATATACAGAACATAGATTCTTCTGGAGAAATAAGGAAGAAAAATCACACAGAATTATGGAGCATACATTTACGTAATTATTTGTTAGGATGATCTATCCCCCAAGCCTCTAACTAAAATCCCAGACAGCGATCTTCCATATTGTTGCCACAGTAATCCAAAAAGTGAGAAAAACCAACTCTTCTAATTTTCTCCTTAAAACTCTTCTATAGAGGCTTCTGGCTGTTTATAGAACAACATTTAAACTTCTTATCAAGCTGTACAAAGTCATCAATTGTTTTCAGGTTTGCTCCTCTGAACTTCTCTCTTTTTCCTCTAGGATATGTGCATTTTTCACTCCACTGGATCAACTCCTATTCAACCTGTGAGACATAACTCAAATAGCCCTTCCTTGGAGATTCCTCCAACTATCCTCATAGTTAGTGGCTCTCTCCAAGGTGTCTTGTAGGCATTTTGGCCAAGGCGCAATGAACTGAATCTCCCTAGCTCAGACCACCCCTGCTGACAGTGAACCCTCTGAGGGCAGGGGTTAAACACATCCTGATAAAGTGCTTTGCACATGCAAGGTGTTCAGTAAGAATACAATAGATACTTTCAAAAGGAAAATAAATGAGCTTAATAGTAAAATAATGATAAAAAACAAATATCCAAATTTAAAATGTCACTTTTGAAAAGTTACTAAATATGAATGCCAACCCCACTAGTTATTTTAATGTTTGTATAAAATCTTAAGTGTCAAAACAAAAACGTGGGTATTACGTTAAGGTACTATAACACATAGACTACAAATCCACACAAATTCCACCATCCACTCTCCTTGGCATTTAAATTAGTCACTTTTCTGTTGCTGGCACAAAACACCTGACACTTGCAAGTTAAGGAGGGGAGGCTTATTTTGGCTCATGGTTTCAGGGGCTTCAGTCCAAGGCAGACATGATGGAGAAAAGATGCTCAATCTGTGGTAGCCAGGAAGCAGAGAGAGAATGGAGGACCCAGGGATAAGAAGATATCCTTGCCAGTCACACTCCCAGTGACCCACATCTTCTGACCAGTTTCCACCTCTGAACACATGAGACTTTGGGGGGATATTTTATATCTAAACCATAAGAGTATGCTACAGAACAAAGGTAATAGGCAACTGTAGTTTGGAATTTCCTAGGATGAGTTCTGTATTTCATTAGGGCATTACAAAAATAAAAATGTAGTAGTGTAGTGTTTGTAGTAAAACAATTTTAGGAAATGTTGGGCTAAACAAAATTTGTTTTATTGACTGTGTACTTACTCAGAGCTTTCAATATACTGATGTATGTTGGAACTCTGAGAAGAGACACAAAACACAGCATGATCCAAAGTATCTGAGGCAACTTCTTCTTTTCCCAAGGAACATCTCATGACAGGTGTTCACAGGGAAAACACTCTGGGAAACACTGTCCTAGTTTCTTAGATGCCATTATTAGTCACTTGACAGAGATGCTTGAAAATGAACACATTTATCATCAATGCAGCAACTCACAGGAGCAAAAATTGGAAATGACATTTTATAGAAGCGTTCCTTCAAAATTCTGAATTAGCCTTTTCCCAATGAAATGCAGCATAAAATGGTAGATACAGCAGAGTCTAACACATATTTCTTTACATATTACCAGCTGCATGATTTGGGAAAGGAAATTTCTCAATGGAGAAACCATGCTATGCATGTGAAAAACACACATCAGTATGGTAATTTTATCCAGACTTTTTGAAACACAGATTGATGGGGAGACATTGTCTTAAAGACTTGGCTTTCAAGCTGCTTTGAGAGTGTTCCCCAAAGGTTCATGTGCTGAAAGTCTGGTTCCATTGTGGTGGTGTTGGGATGTGGTAGAATCTTTAAAAGGTGGGGCCCAGTAAGAAGTAAGTAGGTCATTGGGGGAATTGCCTTTGGACAAGATTAATGCTGGTCTTGCAAACTTAGTTCCCCATAATGGGTTGTTGTAGAAGGAGTGAGCCTGACCCTTGACCCTCTCTGGCTTCTGTTCTCTCCATGTGATCTCTCCCTTCTGCGTGTGTACCGCTGTGACGTTATCTGTCATGTTGTGATGTGGCCATGGAGTCGCTCACCAGAGCCTAAACCAATGAAGCAACTTGATCTTAGGCTTTCAGCCTCTAAAACAGTGAGCGAAATAAACCTCATTTCTTTTTAAATTCCAAGCCTCGGGTAGTTTGTTACAGACACAGATAATGACTGATATATAGATATAAGAATGGCCCTTTGCTGCCCTAAGCTCCTGCAGCATCAACTCACCTCCTATGGCACTGAATAACTTGAGGTTCTCAGGCACAATGCTCAGCTTCCCATCTCTCCACTTAAAGCATTCAGACTCTTCCTCACTCATGTCCTAATACACCTGATGACAAGGAATTCTTCTTCCTATTCCATCCCTCACTCATGCTGCAGCACCCTATTCCTCTACCATGTCTGGGATTCTCCTTCAGTCACCCAATGCTTCTCCCAAATCTTTAGAGTTCTTCCTTGACTGATTCCTTCTCCTTGCCTACATGTGCTTTCAAATCCCTCCAACCCCCAAACAAACACCAACCTCAAAACACTCCTTCCTAACCCACATTCTTCTCTAGTAACGATCCAAATTTTCTTTTCTTTTCCTTCAAGTTTCTTGAAAAACTAATACACATTTGCTAATCCACATATTCACATCTCATTTTCTTTCAGATCATTACAATTTAGTTTCTCCCTGAGTAACCAGGGTCCCCTGACTACTGAGTCCAAAATTTACCTCACTGCACATCTTATCAGAGTTGATAAACTTGGTTGCTCTGACCTCTTTAAACTCCCAGCATGCTTAGATTTAGTGACACTGCACTCCTCTGATTTCCCTTTTACTTATTTGGCCATTTAGTGTTTGACTCCTTCAGGGGCTCCAGTTCCTGGATTTAGCTCTTTACGAGTTGCTTCTCCCAAGGTTTTGAGTGTCAATCCACTGCTTACTTGATTTACTTGTTCCTGCTGAGCTTGCCTATCTATACATGTATATGATATTCAAATTTCCTTCTGTTCAACCCAGACACTATCCTAGACCTTCAGACTCACACTGTCTTTTGGACATATTGCACCAGATGTCCACGTGGACCTCACATTCACCAGCTTCATGCAGGACTCATCTGTACTATTCCTGCTTCCTTGGAAGAGGCAGCACACATTGTGGTTGGGAAAAGCTGCCTGGGTTTGAATAGCAGCCCCATAGCTTTCAAAGCATGACCTGGGATATGTTCCTTAATCACTCCTACCTTTATTTCATCTGAAATATGATGACTAGTGCTGAGAAAGATGCTTGAAGAATTAAGTGGGAAACACACAGCACTCTATGCAGTATGTACCCAGTGCCCATAAGTTATCAGTGGGAGGTTTTACTCATCTTGCCTCTCAAATCCCCTGAATGCTTATTTAATTTGTCATCATAGCTCATACAAGCCACCACCTGGATCTGCCCTTGACTCTCCCCTCCCTCACCTCACACAGACTACCAATCACAAATTCTGACTACCAATCACTTAGCTTTTACCTCCTATGAATTTCTCAAAGCCCATCAGCCCTTTCCATTTCTACAATCGCAGCCCTCACCTTGGCATTCTCTCTCCTCTCTGAATCTCTCCTCTAGTCTTGATTACTCCCAAACCCACAAACGAGAATCCTCCATGTTATTCCCATCCTTAAAACCCCTCAATCTGACCCCCTACTTGGCTTTTGAGAAATACTACTAAATAAATCAGTGAAATAAAAATATTTAAGTATTGATAAAATATTTTGATGTTGTACAGGGCTAAGGATAGAACATACATAATGGATCCAGGCCCAGAAATGCTTGCTAACATGATGACTGGGTCCATGAATGAGGTTCCTCAATGCTGCTGTCATGAAGGACTGTGCCTACGCACTTATGTGATGGCAAATCAGGAAGGGATGTCTAACATACAACATCGGTATATTCCAGCATCTGTCCTTGGCTCTCCCTCACCCCTACCCTTTGAAGTAACTAAAAAAGGAAATAGTTTTACAGCTTCCTTTACAGATAAACATAGCAAATGAGACGTTTATAGTTTCCTGGAAGCTTCTTGCAAATCTTTTTTTCCCTGATGAGAGTGACAGAAGTTTCGGTTACCATCCTTCCTCTTCTTTCTGTTGTGACCAGCGGTATGAAGCGTAGAGCTGTGGAGCCGTCATGGGACTAAGGAAAAGGTCAAGGGAATCTCTGAAGTCCTTGATACCCTTGGGCTTCTGTGACTGAACACCAGGGAGAAAGGAACTTGCTCATGAACCCTGTGATTACTCTGGAGGGCTGACCAGGGAAAGTAACCTCTCTTGTCTAGGGAAAGCTAGCAAGGAAGACAGCTAAGATTTTTTTTCCTTACAAAGACTCTCTCTGTCTCAGCTGAGTATCAAAGAAATAGGGGGGCCATGTTAAGGTAACAGTGAATTAACACCACAAGCTGTTCCTAAGCTTTCACAACTCCAGCCACAGGTTAGCAAACCTATAATTACCGTTCTGTTCCAAGGCTTTCATGATTTGTCATGGCTGCAGGCTCAGAGGTAGAAAGAGAAAAGACTACTGGGCACATATTCCATCCACACCCACCTCTTCAAGTTCACTAACACCTCCAGCTGTAATGCTCAGAGATAGCTATGCTCTGCCAGGTACTAATGAATCCAGTTATCAAACACAAGCTCATAAAGCTCAGGCAGAGGGGATACTCTAACTCTCCTGTTGATCTTATCTACTCAGAGAACTCAGCACACATGGGTTATTCGGGACCATCTTGCTTAAATATTTAAAAAGTAAAGGGCTCAAACATTAAAATTGTATTTACTTAAATACCAGAATAGGAAGAAGGGAGGGAAAGAAGAAGAAAAGGAAGAAGGAAAAGAAGGAACAAAAGGAAAGAAGGAACAGTGACATTACAGCAATTGCATGTAAAATCTAATTTTCGTGGCTTTATTTGGCCCTATTGAGACTAGTACTGCCTTTTAAGAGAGTTATTTCTGAGTGCCACGAGTGCTTAACGATGTTCTCCCCCACCCCTGTCTTAGCACCGGTGCAGTGAGGAAGCTGAGATTGTCCTGTAACTTCCTGAATCACATGAGATACAGAAATGACACCTATCAAGACAAATCCCTCATTACTGGTCCTTTAATTCCCTCCCAAAGACCACTTCATTTCTCATATAGTAAATAACAGAATATGGAACCCTGTCAATTTTCTTTTCTTGTATGTACAACAAATTTGGAAGTAGAACTTTCTGCAGTGTAATAATGCTATAAGGTCCGTACATACCAGAGTACAGCTTTCCTGTGGGAGTACACACTATGGCCCTAAGAATTAATAAAATGCATGCTGATTTAAGAAATATGTAGGTTTTCATCTTACAAGTAAGATTTAGTGTACTTTGTCTTCCTTCTTATTGATGAGTAAAATTTACACTATTTCTTTTATTTAAAAAAAATGCAGGCATTCACTGTAGTGGATGCTGTAGTATGCTGCCCAGATGGCTCCTCATGCTGTGAATGTTGGAGGTTAACAGTTCTCATTCACTGCCTTGAAATGGGGCAACTCTACAAATATGGTCCAGCTCCAGACTTCACACTGGAGTCCACCGAGACCCTGTTTCCTTGGTATTCAATTCCTCCTTCCTTCTTTCCTAGATATGGATCCTGAGAACACTCTTCAATAAAATCACACAAATATCCTTCTCAAAGTTTGTTATCTAGAAACTCAACCTAAGACGTTCATCATTCTTCCTAAGATTTCCATGGTGGAGGTAAAAAAAAAAAATCCATGGACAGAATTTCAAATGGGTGTCAGCTGATATGCATGGAGTCTAGGGTATTCATCACATTATAAACAGAACAAGGGCCTTTAAATCAAGTCTGGTCCTTGTGCTGCAACACACATGCACACACACATTGTGTGCTTTTCTCTTATACACATCAGCAAAAGGTAGAATTTTCCCCAAATTTTTGACAGTCTGAGACATATTAGTTTGATTTGCTTCTTTTTGATTTGCTTGATCATGTTTTCATATACTTATAAGCTATTTGCATTTTTCTTTTGCTATTTATGTCCTCACATTCTTTGCATATTTTTGCCAATCTGTATGTGTGTACATGAGTACACTTTCTACATTAACTCTTCAACTGTGACCTAGGTTTTGATTAATTTTACAGATCTAACTTTTGCTCATTGAATTCTTTAAGGAATATATTTTGTCATATACTCATATTTGGTCATTTGGGTATATATATGGCCTTTTGTGCCATTTTGATATATTTATATAGTTTTCTTTATAGCTTCAGAGTCTACAAATTTAGTTAACTCTGTTTAATTTTCTCACAAATTGTTTTGTAAAACTTTTATGCTTTATATTAATATTTATTCTGTCCAAAAATTTTTATTATATATGGATAAGATGGAAGTCAATTTTTAAATTTTCCTCCAGTTGGAGAATCAGTTGTTTTCGAATCATTTATTTTTTTTAAGTGCAAACAAGCAAAACATCCCACATACTTTATGCAATCTACAACTGCACGAACTTCTCTTACATTCTGAAATCTATTTCTGGATTCTCTATTGTGCCTCTTATGGTTCAGATGCCCCAAAAGCCTCCTGTGCTCAAAGGTAGGGGTTTTTAAAAAGATACTTTGATGATGGCAGCACTATACTCATCAGTGAATCAATTCATCGATAAGTTCATAAAAAATGTGTTGTTAAGAGGAAGAGTTTTATTGGAGGGGACAGGACATTGAATGGAAGAGTTTATTCTTGTCCCTCTTCCCTTTTGTGGCTGCCATGGGTTAAGCAGTTTTCCTCTCCTAGCCTCTTCCCCACACAGTTTCTGCCTTGGAGGTAGCTAACCATGGACTAAACCCTCTAAAACCATGAGCCAAAATAAACATTTCCTTTAAGTTGCTGGGGTCAGGTATTTTACCCTAGTGATGGAAAATCAACTAATACAATACCCTATTAAATATGTTTATAGTGTCCTGATAGCTGCTATTGACAAAATACTCCTATTATTTATTATTTTTGTATAGTTTTTTTGTTATTGTCAGATAATTATTCTTTCAAATGGAGTTAAGGTTTTTTTTCAATCCAAGTCTAAAACTAAAAACCAAAAAATCCCTCAAAACTCCATTGTGATTCTAATTGTAAATATATTAAATTTACATATTAATACTGGAAGAATTTTATATTGATAAATAATGATTATATATATTTATCAGGAAAATGTGATTTTTATATGTGTACACATTGTGAAATTACTAAATCAAGCCTGTTAGTATAAACTATCTCACATGCTTATCATTTCTTTGTGGTGAGAATATTTAAAATTTGCTCTTTTAGAAGTTTTGAATAGTTTTAGCATTCCTATTAACTATAGCCATGATGCTGTGTACAAAACTTACTTAAAACTTCACTGAAATTTTGTACTCATTGTTCAACCTCTTGAGTGTCTCAAAAAATATTGAAACTTCCCACCTAAGAACATGTTTACAGTTTCATTGATTTCTCAGGACTTCTGTAGAGATTGAATAACTGCTTCATATAGGTTTTGTGTCTTATTTTTGAATATTTAGTCTGGCCTTTTTCAGTTTGGTCAATATTATATATGATATGTTTTTTTTCTTTTGTATTTGTAAGTTGTTAATTTTTATGTTTTTATTTTCCATCTGGCCATCCTACAAAGTTTTATTGATTTTGTGCTTTCTCCCCTTGAATCTGGTAAGTTTTCTACAAATACAATCATAATGTTAGCAAAATATGTTGTTTTATCTCATATTTTTCAGTATTCATAAGAGCTATTTCTCTTATATTGTTCATTTTCTCAAAGTGTTAAAGCAATGTATTAAAAAGGTACTGATGACAGGTTTTCTTGCCTAATTTCTGATTATAATTAAATTTGTTAACTTTTTCCCACTGAAGTAGTTGTTTGGGGAGCAAATAATCTTTGTTATTATAATGGAAGAACTTCTTTCTACTTTTGTCTTATTTAAACTCTTTGTAAAATTTTATCATGTCCTTTTTGATGATCATCAATAAGATTGCCTAAGTTTTAAAAATTTCCTTTAAGTTATAGGATGATGTGCACAGCTTTCCTTATATTGAGCCACCCTTGCTTTTCTGTGCACTTCTTCCTTGATACTCTTGAAAATTCCTAGTGAAATGGAGACCAAAATGTCTCAAATGTTAGTATCAGTAACTCAATAGAAGGGATCCATGATCAAATTAATTTGAGAATTATTGGGCCAAACGAAGTTAAATGATACTTCCCAGAACATTTGAAACTAATGTGAATTGCCAATTGTTAAGAGGAGATTAGAAAACAAAGTGTCTACTGAACTTTGTCGGACCATCCATTTTTCATGGACAATGCCCTGGGTCTACATTAAAGCAGAACACACTTGATATATTCATAAGTGGCGATGTATGCTCCAATTTGCAAATATTTTCAGCATGCAAAAGCAATTAAGTCATGGTGACAAATTATAAATCTTAACTATAGGATACCAAAAACATTGGCTTGGAGAAAACTAACTTAAACTAATATTTCTTACCAATTCTGCTTATTTTTATTATAGTAGATTTTGCACTAGAGTAAGCCCAAGTTATTGATATTTGGCATGATGCAGACCCATCTTAGAACACAGAGTGATCCAGGAGCTAGATGTAATCCCACATCCAGCCACAGTTAAATATGATGCTAAGAAATAATGCAACCATACCTGTGCCCACCCCACTCTGAAGCAACCCATGTTCTCAGGACTAGGGTTTGCCCCTGGCACTCACCAATGACATATTCCACCCTGAAGAAGTCCTTCTTTGGGTCATAGGGACGATTGAAGTCAATCTGGATGTAGAAAGACTGTCCTCTCCGCACAATCAACTTGCTGTTGTCATATTTGTCAGTGTGGTGATCGATCTTGTTGGAGTCCCATTTCTCTTTGAATAGATGAACATCTGTGACAGTAAGGTAGTCTGTACATAGAGAAAATTGAAGGAAACCATAAAGCAACTTTGGTTTAAACACAAGCTCAAAAATCAAAAGATTATTTTTCCTGAAGGTAGAAGGGGGCAATGTCTGCTGAATGGAACTGTATACAGGGAGGGAGGAGACAGATGATTTGAGAGTCGGCCTCTTGTGACACTATTGCTTTGGGAGAGAGCTTTTTAAAAAGCTTTTTCATGCCATAATCTCATTTCAGATCGCAGGACACTCGCTCTGGGAGAGATAGATGCCTGTCTTACAGATCTAGGCACAGAGAGGCAAGAGCCAGAGTTCAAGTCTTCAGATGCTCAGTCTCATGCTGGTTTTTGTTATGTTAGTCTCTTCCCATCATGCCTGTACCTCCCTATGGGACATAATCACTGTCAGTTTTCAGCGTGACAAAGCCTCAAAGGGTTCCTCTCAGGACACACTTGGGCATTAATCCAAAATCCTTCTCTTTAGGAAGGGTCAGATGCTCCCTCCTATAATTCTAAAAGTAGATCTGGTCCCTCAAAGGCAGGAAAGAGCAGGAACAGGTCTGGAGAGAGGAAACTAACATTTCTATGCGATAAGTATGATTTGCAAAGTCAGAAAGCAGCCTTGCTTTCCCTTAGCTACTCCATGACCCATCTGGATGTCAAATTCTGGCCTTTTTGATGCCATGATTTATAGCTTTTCCTCCTTCTTTTGGAATCAGAAGTGTACATTCAGTTATGCATCTACTAGATATTTCATTTCAAATATTTTGCTTAGATTCACTTCCTCATCATGAGTACTCCAACATTTATTTTACAGACTAACATGTTCTGTGACAGCACCATGCAGGAGATAACAAGGAGGAAGGTGACATGAGATGATATGTATGAAAGCAGCTAGAAAGAGTCAGATCCATGATAGCCCTGAGTAGACTTTAGCTTCTGTCCTACTCTTTCCCACTCTCTTCTGCAAATGACCGCTTCACAGGAGGATAACATTACCACCCACCTCCTGAGACTAGTTCAGCAATAGTCTCTGGAGGCTGATTCCTGTATGTGCATTTGGAGTTCTACAGGAGCACTGTGGAGAGAAAGATGGATGGGTGCGATGGGGAAACCTAGTCTCCTGCTCTCCTTCCCTCCCCGTGCCCCTGCCCCTGCCCGCTGCACAGTTAGCCCTGAACACTGCCGACACAGTGCTCCTCTTGGACCTGCTCCCCTTGGACCCATTTTTCCTCATAGGGAAAACCACAACATCAGGCTATTTAAGATCCTCTCAAGTCTAGGAAATGCTGACACAGTCTTGATGAATTCACAATTCAGTCAATACCGAGTTTGAATGTCAGGTCTCCAAGTGACCTAAGTAAGGTACTTCAGCTCTCAGACTGAGTTTTCTCTCTGTTAAAGTAAGGATGCTAAACCCTTAAGAAAACCTATGAAGACTCAATGACACACAGCGCCATGGGTCTGGCACATAGTGGGGCCATGGGTGTACTATGGCTCATGAAGCCTCAGCTCTGATGGAGCCACCTCACCTGGCGTGGTGCTCCATGGTTATTGTGCTTGGGCACTACAGACAGCAGAAAGTGCAAGACACAGCTTTATTTGTACCTCATCTCAGAACTCTGTCGTGGCACATGGCCCCCTGAAGGACACTTGCTTTCCATTATGCTGCAGGCTGAAGATGTTTAATTTTTCTAGACCTCTCTTTTCCAAGTTGCCTCCATCCTAAGTTGTCCGGTTTTATTAAGGTCACAATCCCCAGCATTATACAAGCCTAAGAAACAGCTGGAGAACCATAAACATCCCAGGTGAAAATGGCTTTGATGATCAGCTCCTCTGATCCTTCTTAGCACAGGAGCTTTTAATAATTTCTTTTTTAATATCTAAAGTCCTAAGTCCTCATACATGGATTTAATTAGTTCCCCATTCACCCACACCAGTAGAGGAAACATCCTCATTTTGCAGCCTCATGGACTCTCAGGGGCAAAGGTACCTTTGGGCCATCTGGTAGATTTGCTATGTGCCGAGTGAGACCTCTTCATGTAAGCTTAGTACTTGGGCTGCCAGCCCCTGACTGAATGAGAACCTCACTATCTCAGGGGACAGATGGTGCATTTTTACACAACTCCAGTCCTCTTAAGATGAACATCTGCTTCCTGGTAATTTTTCTAACCATCAGTCTTGGTCATGAATTCTGCATAAATATAGAATGAGCCTTCTACTCATTTCATCTGGGTCTCTTTCAATATTTAAATGTGGCTCTTAGGTGTCTTCTCAGTAAAACAGTCTCCATTTCTTCAATGATGATTTAAGAAATTGTTTCCAAAACTTTTACCTATCAATGTACTTTGGAGTATATTTCATTTGTTAATTTCTCTCTTGAAGTCTTTTCCCTAGAATTAAGTACATTACTCCTGTTGTGGTTTCACCAGTAAAGTTACAAGGAAATCATTATATGTTTTAAAATAAATCATTTATTTCAGCTCAAGATATCACTAGTGTCTTGAACACTCATATTTTACTGTGCATTTATATTGTGTCTAGTGAAGCAAAACCCTTAAAAATACATTCTGAAGTCATTTCTCTCGATAGTGGATTGAAATTCAGTTCAGGCCCCTACAAGTCGCTCACTGTGTTTCTATTTGGTCATATTTGCTTTTGCAATTGTTTCCTTCTTTTCAGTTCAATTTTAAGGCTTTACCTGTATTCATTTTAAATTTTACTTGTTGAACTGGTTCATTGTTCCATGATTTTAAAGTAATTTTAGACCCTAAATGTGTTTTCAGTACAGTTAATATTCTCTCCAGCTTCCTCCTCTAAGACTTCTATAGTTTGCTATTGTATCTTGCCATCTGAAACAGAAATACAAATATTAAATAGGCAACTGGCTAATAACTGCAAGCTAGGTAAACACACAGTGGTAGATATTAAAAAATGAAGGGATGATTATGATATGGTGTAATGAGTCTACAAATAGAGGAGCTGGAAGGTTCTGGATAGGGTGTAACTGAAACAATTAGGTGGGGTCAGATTAGGTGGAGAAAGAATGGTATGAGCAGTGATCACTGAGGAGTCCAACTGGAAGGAAGATGGGGAACAATTCTTTACACAGAGAAGAGGATGTGTGAGGGTCAGGCAACAGTTCATGGTTCCTTGAGAAACTGGAAGGTGACTGGCTGGCTAGAGTGTAGCCGGTGAAGCCACAGTGGAATATGGTAATAGGCAGGAGCTTGCTCTTTCAAGCCTGTAGACCAAGTGAAGGGGTTTGGACTTTAATTGCACCGGAGACTGAAGGGTCTGAAACAGCATGAGTCATTTTCACCATTAGGTTCATAAACAGGAATCTTAACAGCCTCTAGTGACAAGCAGGAAAGGAGCTGGATGGTGTCAGTGCTGCAGGCCAGAAGGCCAGCTAGGAGGCGGTTGCTGTATTCTGGCTGAGGATGGCGGTGAGTTTAGTCTGTGGGTGGGGAATGAATGGGCTGGGCCTGGAGCACTCCTAGGATTTGCCTGCTTTTACTCCTACCTCTCACATGATCATGTACCCAAAAAAATGTGTATATTAGTTTTGTGTCTTGGTTTCCTAAGTAGCTCAACCTACTGGGAATGATAAAGCTGGAGGGGAAAACTCAAGTATTTGGTATCTGGTTCTCATCAGTCTGGTACAAGCAGAAACCTAGTTTTCCAGTTTTATTCCCCAACCTTGTGAGCCTGGGTAATATCCAGTGAATCTGATTAAATTCAGCTCATTGTTGCAGAATGCAGTGCCCGTTCTGTGCAATTTTGGTAGGGACTAGAATTAAGCGCCATAGTTGAGGCAGTTTGGGAATGCTGACACAAGCGAAGTTAACTAGATGCCAGACTGCAGCCTGGAAGGGAGATTTTAATATCACGACATGCACTGCAAAGCTCCTAGAGGTACGAAGGTTTCCACACTTAAATGACCTTGGCGAATCTCTTCTTTGGAGATCAGTATTTTGCAGACTAAACTTTGGGAGCAGCCTCAGGACAGTTATTTAATCTCTCTGAGCTACTGTTTCTTTTTTATCTTTAATATGGGAACAAAATACCTACCTCATAGAGTACCCACATTCTAATAAATTCTCAACAAATTATTTTTATTATTATTGTCATTGTTGTTATTTTTATTGTAATTAGTCATAGAGATGGAATAGTACAGGGAATAAGCTCGTACATAGGTTTTAGAGCCAGATTGCCTGGACTCCAGACTGCCTGCCTCTTACTCTATATGTGACCTTGGACAAATTATATCAAGTTCTCATCTGCTAAATGGAATTGGTGTGCTGATTCCGTGGGAAAACCCACTGAGTGCACGGTAAGTGCTGAAGAATTGAGAGCAATGATAATAACACTAAGCGTCCAGAAGATCCTCCTCAGAGCCGATGAGTTGGAAAAGCAGGTATCTGAAAGGGCATGGTGGAAGGCTGGAACCTGACCAGGAGAAGTCACCCTGGGGAGCTTTCTGGAAGCAGCCCTTTCAACCCTCTCTGCAAGCACGGCCAGTTATGCTCCCTGTCTTCTGAGCAGGCATGCATGCCTTTCCTTTCCAGTACTTCTAGAGGTAAATGGAATATCTCTCTCCTCCTCAATCTTAGATACATTTCTCTCTTCTCAAAGGATGCATGTATCTCATTAACGACTTTGTATTACCTTTGCACCAGCAGTGCCAGCCATTGGACTATAAGCCTCTTGAGGACTAGAACATGTCTCAGTCATCCTGTCACTAGATCCAGGGCAATGTATAATAGTGTCTTAGTGGATGTGCCAGTTTTCACTTGATGGAATGTAAAATCTGAAAATCTTCATTCTAAAATGGATTATTCCATTTACCATAGGATTAACCACAGTAGTTCTTAAATATCACTTATCAGACAATTCCATTCTCTGTAAATTTCAGGACCATTATTATTGTTGGCAATGGTGATAGGAGATGTTAAATCAAGAAAATCCTAGAAAAAAAGTTTTGTTTCACACTACAACAAAAATGCCATGTCTTCAGAGTGCTTTCAACAAAGGGTAAGTAAGAGGGTGCTAATGAATTCCTTTGGGTGTATAAAACCTAATTTTAAAATTCCTAATAGGTTGTTTTCACAGTAAAATAAATATATATGTAGAGAATTTGTTTTAAAAAATATAGTCTGTATTGTTATGCCTTTGACAAGGAAAGAAAGAAAATATTTGCAGGAAATCAGCAAAGTATTCCAAATGACCAAAATTTAATGCAGTAATAAGTAAAAATTTCCCGTATTATCTCTTAGAAGTCCATTAAAAAACAATCTAAGAAAAACAGTGCATTTTAAAAACTGAAGCTTGGGGGAAAAGACATAAGTGAAACTTTAACTAAGATATGGAAGATTACAGGCTAGAATGAGAGGCCAGAGTTTTAAAGAAATAATATTCTAGATAGTAGGTAAGCATATAAGACATAGAAAAGGGCATCATGGGGTACCTCACTGTTTAGAAAGAGAAGAAAATAGCAGCCATGTTGCCCTTTCTTCCATGTAATCTCCTATCAGGTCAGAGGATTTACTAAGATTAGTCTGTTTTTCATTACTGTAAGGAAATACTTGAGCCTGGGTGTTGATAAAGAGAAGAGGTATTTAGAATGAAAAAAGAAACTTAAACTCACAGTTTGGGAACCTAAAAGTCCAAACCACCTGGTGCTGGCTCTGACAAGGTCCCCTGGTTGCATCCCCTCATGGCACATGCCTCCATGATGCCAGGAACCAGTGTGAAAGGGAAAGATCACATCACCAGTCAGGAAGCCAGAGACCCATTCAGGCATCTGGCTCAAGATTTTATAACAGCTCACTCTTGTGAGAGCTAACACAAGAATCCACAAGAACTATTCTAACTATCAAGGGTACAACCCTACTGAGCTGAGGACCTTCCACTAGGTTCTGCCTCTTTAAAGTTTCACCATTTTGCATATTTCCACATGGGGATCAAGCCAAGAAGCATATTTGGTTCATATGAAAACAGATAGTAATAAGGACTCTGCAGATGGTTGTCATAAAATAGGAACACATAAAAATATCATAGTGTAATCTGTGGTTCACTTTGTCCAATAGTGCCCCTTTCCAGCCAGTGGGTGTTCAGGAGACATATCTTAGGATGGTGTACTGACTTTTGCCTTGCTTATTAGCCTAATAAAAAATAGCCCAGATTGGAAGAGGCTTCTCATCTCATCATTCAGGGTCCATTCACCATCCATTCAGGAAATGAATTTGCATTCCCCTTTTCAAGCCCAGGTCCTGGCTAAATGGGCCAGCTCAATGCTAAGTCTCTCTTTTCTTCTTTCTTTAAAAGATATTGTGGCTAGAAACTTGGCAGCTTGCTCTTTCAAAGCGACAGCTTTCAAAAACTCTACCTAACGCAATTTAGCCTAATTCCAAATACATCAGAAAATAGATTGTTAAAGAAAAAAGTCTCTCCTCAGGAGCCAGCTGCCTATCGGTCCTCCTACTTTCTCTAATATGAAAAAAAGTGGATTATCATTTCCTTAGGTTGTAAAAAATATTCTTCTGAGAATGATTATACCTGTCACAGATGGAATCTTGAAATAAGTTAAATGTGTAGGTTCATATTCCAGGAATTCCCTGGTGAGCTGAATTCTCCATGCAATCTTCGGTAATGTGGTTACTAAACTATGAGTATCAATGCCATTGAGGTAGGAGGTCCATTTGTGGTGAGAAGAACAATAGGAAGAGTGGCTTTCTCACATTTCCTCTGGACACTTGAATTTTAAAGTATCACAACTAGAATGAAGATATTTTCTTCAGCAGCTAATTTTTTTTAACTATTGCTCTTGAGATGTCCCAAACCCTAAAATGTTTAAGAATTTCTCTTCTCAGAGGGAGGCAGCCCAAGAGAAATGAGACCCATGCCTCCATGAAGGGCAAAAATCCCTTTGGTCTACTTCTCCTCCAGCACTGAGTATCTCCTTTTCTTCATGGTCTCCTCATCACTAGAATTACTTCCGTACCACGTAATTCTGCTGTTTAGAGTCCTGCATGAGTCTCTGTTGTGTATAAGATGAAAGTTATGTCTTCAGTGCCCATTACAGTGTCATCCCTGCCATATTTACTAAGCTTCTCCTCTTCCCTGTCCATCAGTCACTCTTCCACATCTGACGTATACTGTCGTTCTGCTGAAAATTCTCTTCCACGCATTGGCCTGTCTGAAACATCCTATTTATCTTCTTAGACCCAGCTCAATATCCTTTCATCATTAAGTGTTCCTCATTCTCTTCTGCACTCCATACTGCCAGACGTTCCTTTCTATTATTTAGCTAAAATTTGCATAAATCTTGATTATGGTATTTACTGCACTGAATTACAATGATCTTTTCTTGGTTTATTTTCTCTACTGGACAGAGCTGCTTCAAGTCAGGGACTGACTGACCTTGGAAATCCCCAGAGAGAGCCTGGAACAGCTGTGACACATGGGTGAGAGCCAGTCTGTTACTCAGGAAGGGAATGGAACAGTGAACTGGCACTTACCAACATCATCTCTTACTCATGCACTGAATGCAGCTCCTGTTCTTTCAATAACTTTGACTCCTCTGCACCAAGGAGAGGTTGATCCCTAACTGGTTAATTTGTTCATTTAGTTCTAACAAAGAGTGGTGGGAGGGAGACTATTCTGAGAAGGGTAAAAGATCCCCTTAGCCTGAAAACTAGTAGATCCTACTATCTTTGATTTTTTTTTTTACACAGCCAGGCTTGCTTTCTTGTTTGAATTCAAGGCATTAGACCTGCCAAATAAATACCCAAGTACTGCTGCAAATGATCACTTATTGTTAATATCAGAGAGTCAAACTAGCCCAAGAATATAAAGTTATCCCCTGGAGCATTACATTTCCAGCCACACAAAACTTGAGACCAGGGAGGCTGGTGAAGGATTTTTAGAAACACCAGCTGAATCCATAGAAAAATCTATTAGAAATTGATACAAATCCAAACAAGCTGAGGTGATATCACAGTACTTTTCCTGGCTACAGTTGAGCATCCAGAGGGACATTAAGATCAGTAAGATCATGTGAGGACATCAGACACACCATACCTGGCTGACATCAGCCCATCACCTCAAAGATTTCAATTTTTCTTAAGTATCATGGTGTGTAGAGGAGGAACTTTAGGTGAGTTTATGCATTTTGATATAGATTTTTCTTCAATAACAAAATTCTTAAGCATAGATTTCAAAAAGCCTTGATATAAGTACATTATACACATCAGTCTGTGTTATGTGCATCATACACAGTGATGGTCAAGACTTCTTGCTACAGAACTAACCAAAATGAAAACCTTGACATTTCCCTCCCTCCTCTTCTTGTCTCTCTGGATTTCTCAGGCAGTTTCACAAGAGTGGCTTTTGAAAGGGACGAACAACCACCCAAGAACATTGAAGACAGCATTTGATTTAGTTAGGGCTTGTTTACCTGGAATCAAAGGCAGCCTTGGATGGGTGACCCTGGAAGATATAAGTGCTCTTGGAAGCCACTAGTGGCCACTGGGTGAACTCCAAAATGATGGCTTGAAAACAAAATAAAACAACAAAACAAAACAAGAAAACAAAAGGAGGGACTATGCCTTCTTAACCTTAGTCCTTTAGCAGGGGCAACTTAAGGAGCACTTGATACACTCAGTGCCAGATAACCTGGTTTTTGGACAATTAAACAAATTTTAAGTGTACAGAGTAATCTTATTCAGACATTCTGTACTCTGGTATTTTTCCTATCCTATCCACTTGAGACTTTACAGCTATGATTCCTACGTCCCATGCTCACAGCCTGTAGCACTTGGCAGATCTGTGTGAAAAATATTAAATGGATGTGTATTGTTGAAATCTGGAACTTGTTATTAATAATAAGATTATAAGGATGTTAGGGATGATGAGTCATCCAATTTGCAAGTGACTGTGTTCATTCATTCAAATCATTCTACAGATGGTCATGGAAGCCTTGAATTCTTGTCCCATGAATACCCTGGAGCATCATTTGCATTGTGGACACATGACCACCTTGTCAATAATGACTGATTCCTTGAAATAATTCAGTTAAGTTATTCTCCACTCCTGCCCCCCAAATAAACAAAGAACCAGTTACCTCAGGTTTTTAAAAATGATTGGCTTGCTTAAGTTCCCTGACAACTTTGATGTCTTATTGGCTCATTTTGTTTAAATTTCAGATGTGTGAGGCTGACAGGTTGCACATACTCCCTATAGAGTTGAGTATTGGCTGCATTTTTGATCAGGGAAATCCCGATGTTACTGAGCTATGCTCATTTGCACACTGCTAATTGGTGATTATCGGTCATGTGCTATGGGCTTGAAGTGATCACAGGCACTATTCCTCGGATGCTCAGGAGAACCCGTAATATAGCTTTGCTTCCATTTTGCTGATGGGAAAACTGAGGCTTGAAGCACTCTGATCACTTCTCCTGGGTTCTGGAGCAGGAAGCTGATTCTTCTTCCTCTTGGAGGAACAAAGGGGTTCTTTGCCCCCTTTCCTCATCTGTGTGGAGCTTCACATTTTTCCTTATCCTTCCTGGCAAGGATGGCTGTGCTCCTCACTCTTTCTGTTCCTACTGCCCACTTCTTCTAGTACCTGGGGCTATAGGGGAATTTTGGTAGAAAATGGAATACTCCAAAGTGACCTGCTTGATAGTTTGATGTCTGAAAACTTTCCCATTTAATTTGCATTCTTAAAAATATCAAAAGATTTTTCCTCTGGGGGGCGAAGGGGTGAACATGTACTCCTGGCTTGGGGCCTCTGCTTCCCAATCTAAAGCAGAGAGTTTGGAGTCCTTGATTAGTATGTCCCTTTTTGACTCAGTTTAATGACTCTAATGCAGAACATTTAGAGTGTGGCACCCACCTGGGAAAGAGTTGGTTCAGAATGAATTTGTCTTGATCCCCCTAGAACTGTTCTATGTACACAACTGAAGATGCCCTTCTGATTTGTGAACCCGACCTCCAAACTTGGGTGAAACCTGCTGGCGACCTGGCTTCACAGTACGATATCAAACCGTCTAGATGTGATAGTGTCAAAATCAAACTCACCTGCAAAGTCTGTGCAGTTCTTGGCTTGCTGGATTGCCTGGTAATCAACAAGCACTATCTTCTTCCTTTGCTACTGGGAGCCCAGCATCCACCTGGGGCTTTCAGCACTGCACTCATTCTGACGTGATTTAACTGCACAGCTGCAGGGAACCATCCTCACCTACCCCAGCATGTGGGTATTTATCCCTCAGTGACAGTACGGAGAACCCTCAGGCCCAAACTTGGATCCTAGTGCATAAATCCTCTAACCAAAAGTACTTCCAGCTAGATGCCATTCAGGGACAGGAGCCTGAGCGTCCCTGCCATGGCCCAAGGGGATGGCGGCTGTTTCACCAAGCCAGCACTGGCACCTGGGCCCTGTCACAGCTGACAGGGCTCAGAGGAGGTCAGCTGGTGGCTGCTGCACCCAGAGCAGGTCCCTCAGGATCAGGCAGAGGCGAGAGGCAGGGGAAGCAACTCATGTCACCTGCTCCCCAGGCTGTTCTGGAGACAAATAGAGGACTTCCATCTCTATTACTGTCAGAATCTGGCACTTCTCTCCAGCTCTGAAATTCACAGCCCTGGATAGAGGAGGGAGGGGAGAGAAGGAAGGAGATGCAAGCCAGACAAAAGAAAAAGAAAAAAAAACCAGCCACAATATTTTGGAAGTAGAATCTTCCAGCTAGAGAACATTGTTAAAAGCACAGAACAGTAGGGCTGGAAGAGGCCTCAGTGAATCCAGCATCTTTGTTGTATAGAGGAAGTAGCTGAGAGGCAGAAAGACAAAATGATTTCCCTGAGGTTACAAGATCGGAAAGTGGCAGAACTGGGACAAGGATCCAGCCCCTGGTGCTTTTACAAAAGGAGTCTGGTCTCCTTCCTTTAAAACCAGACTGGCAGAGGCATCCTTCTCACCTAGCACCTGCCTGGGAGGAGGTGGCAGGGCTGAGCTCTGCCCCATGCCCTGATGCTCCTACCTTCCAGGTTGACGCCCCGCGGCACCAGCCCCAGCAGCTCCTCAGTGGGGAGTTCATCTTCTGCTGCATTGGAGTTGTTGGGGGGCATTGCTCTCCTGCCCGCAAAGGTGGTCCTGGCAGTGTCCGACATTCTCAGCTTTCCAAGGTCCTTGGGGGAAGCCACGGAAAAGGAACGGGAACTGAGCTCCATTTGAGACCAGCATTCAAACAGAGAAGCAGACATACCCGTGTGTGGTAGTACTTGGACAACACACTCGGAGCTCACATAAATAATAGCCGAGAAGTGGCAGGAAGGGTTAGCCTAACGATGGGGCACAGCTCCCATGGGTCTCGAGGAGATTTGGTGTTTGTCAAAACATACGGGGAGCAGCAAAATGGGGGGTTATTTGAAGAAGTGAGCCATTGCGTGGATTTTTAGAGAGCAAGTTTTTCCCTTCTCCGATACCCCCGAAAGAAAACATCTTATTAAGAGATGTTTATTGCCATACCCATGTACCTATGCCCATTTCATAGTGATTTATGGGGCCGAAGTCATTTTTGAGATTAGATTCACAGGACCACGCCCAGATAACTGTTGTCCTCCATTTGCATTGGCAATTTAATTCAACTGATATTTTTGAGGTCTACTCTGTGCCAGCTGGGGCCCAGTACTTGGATTTCTGCTAAGACAGCTGACGAACTAGAGGAGTTAGGGAGGAGCATGACAAGGGTCCTAGGTAAATCCAACTGGGTGTGAGGAGGTGGGAGACTGAGCCTCATGGAGGAGGAGCTGGAGCTAGAGATTAGGCGTGGGGTGGAGGCTACTGCAACCCTAAGTGGGCCTGTAACAGCCTGTTAGCTTGCTTGGTTAGGGAGCCAACAGGGCCTGTGCCACGCTGCTCCTTCCATGGGCGTCAGTGCAGGCCAAGGGCCAGGAAAAACACCACACACCTCACAGGCATGCACAGTGAGTACTTGTTGACCAACTGACCAGGAGAAGGGGGCCGTGTTTGCTTCTGGGCCGTGAGCACCTGGATCGGCCAATCACAATTCCTGGCAGCATGGAACCAGGCACACCTTCCGAAGACCGAGTCATCCTGATAGAGTCAGTTAGGCCAGACTGTTCTGAAAGCCGCGGGGCAATGGCAATGAGGCTGAGCACCAGAGAACTCGCCCAGGTGAATACTTTATTTCACCTACAGTAAAACCACATGGTCTTGGAAGGAGCCAGGAGTGCTGGGAAGGTTAAGGGCCAACAGGTCTCTATGAACACCTGCCAGTGTGCTTACAGACAGTCTCCTCCGGGCAGCTGAGGGCTGAAGGGTAAGAAAACGATTTAAGGATGGGCAGAAGGCAGGAAAAGGAAGCCCTGGAAAAACAGCAAAGGTGGGGTTGGAGGGGTGGACACGGGAGAAGAGGGCAGGCAGCACAGCACTGGAAAAGGAGCAGGTAAAGGGGTCACCTGGGGGTGTCAGGTGGCAACCAGGTGCAGACCTGCCCTGGGGGAGTGCTGGTGGGCAGCGGGCACCCAATCTCCAGGTCGGGGTCAGGGATGGGGGCGGAGCTTAAGTTCAGCTCCTGCTTTGGAGCGGGGGAGGGCGAAGCACAGTGGGGAGGGCCAAGCCTTCTCTGCTCCAGGCTAGCAAGCTTCCTACCTGGCCCTCCCCTCTCCCCCAAACCTTTGTATCCCCGAAGAAAAAGGCCCTGTCTTTTGGGGGACTCCCCCATTCCCCTCCCATGGCCTTCTCAGCCAGCAGCGCCCTCCGGGTGGCTTCCCGGAGCAGTGAGCAGGTCTGCTCAGAAGTGGGCCTTCGCGGTGCAAAGTTAGGGGCCAAGAACTGGGGTCAGAAGAGTGGGGCTGCCTCTGCCCCCTTCCCTGGCCCTGTAGCAGTCACCTGAGGCTCCCTAGGGATCCCAGGTGCAGGGCTGCGGTGGCCTGGGACACGGAGTCCTGGGGCGTGCAGTGCTACCGGGCAGCTGCTTACCTGTAACCTCCAGCCAGGCGGCTTGGGCTGCTCTGTGCGTCTGGGAACTTCCTCAAAAGGACACAGGACAAGCGACCAGAAAGTTGGCTCTTAAATAACTTGCGAACAGCTCCCACCCTCTTTCCGGTCCCCCGCGGTTTTCTCCTCCCCCTTCTTGACAGCTGCAATGAGCAGAGGCTTCTAGGACTTTCCATTTATTTCTGCCATCCCCTGCTACTCCAGTGTGGGCCCTTCCTTTTCCCTCACCTGTCTACTCTCAGTTTCCTATTCTCGCATCGCCTCCACCCCCAGATCTGCCTCTCTCCCATTCCTTGAATGCTGGGAGTAACAGGAGAATGACCCAAGTGCGGACAGAGCCTGCTCCTCGTTGGCCCCAATGGCTAGACAGCTCTTTCACAAAGGAATGCTTCTGCCATGCAGGTTGGTTGGTGTGGCTGGGCGGAGGGGAGGGTCTGCCTTCTGCAGACAGGTCACAGACAGGTGTCACCGTGCATTAGGCAAGAGCAGTGTGTCCCTCCTGTGTAAATAAGGCTGGGCGCTTGAATCATCCAGGAAGCCACCTAAGTACCACCTAACCACAGGGCTTCCTGCGGCACAGCCACGCCCAGCTCCGGGGCGGGGGGGTAAACTTGCATGGCCCCACACAGATCAGAAAATGACACGAGTTCTCCCTGGAAACCATTTAGGTGCATCTTCACGAGTTAGAGAGAAAGAAACGAAATTCTTCCTCCTAAAACTTTCCATAGTTTTGTTTCTGAGTATATCTCCAAATATTCCTGTTTTCAATTGTGGCTATTTCTAGCCTTCTTTACTGTCTTCAGATATCTGACCTTGCCATAGAAAAGCATCTATATCTATATTTATCTATGTCTAGCTCCCTATATAGATAATACGCCTTGGGTTAGGAATCCTCTCAATTTTTTTTTAACCAAATGTATGAAATTGACTGCAGCTATAGCTAATGTTTCCCACTTTTTTCCGCTACTAAACTGGGAAATGTATCACCTCATTTCCTGTTTGCCCAAACTAAGTGCTCTGTATCCCCTTCATTTTGTTCCACTTCACATTCTTCTTGAGGGCTTTGCTCGGCCTCTTAGCCACTCTTCCTCCTGTATCCTGGACCACTTGCTCTCTCACAGCTGCTTCTCATCAGCATGGATACAATTTCAAGTCAAGTCTCTTCAGTATCTTTCAGAGCCTCCCCTCAAACCATGGTCCCTCTTTGTTATTATTCATTCTCTCCCCTCCATTTCCCTCTATTACTAAGCCATCCTATAATCAGGATTTTAGCCCCCCACCCCACATCATTCTGCTGAAACCGTCTCAGTCTATTTTGTTGCCAAAACAAAATACCCAAGACTAGGACGTTTATAAAGAGATTTATTTAGCTGTGGAAAATGGGAATTCCAAAAGCATGGCGTTAGCACCTTCGTAGCTTGTGACAAGAGCCTTGTGCTGTGGGTTAATATGTCAGAAAGGAAGAAGAGCAAGTGGGCGTGGTCTACAAAGAATAAACAAGAGGCACAGCTGTTCATGGTAATTAACCCAGTCCACTAAGAACTATACAAATCCCTTTAACGACCTAATCAGGTCTTAAAGTTCCCATCATTTCTCAACACTGTTACATCAAAGACCAAATTTTAGCATGAGTTTTGGAAGGGAGAAACCAGATCCAAACCACAGCAGCCTCCAGTGGTCTACGTGCAGACCAGAGAGCAAGACTCAGTTCTCAAGTGCTCAAACTTTTGGACGTGTGGACTATGTCCCACTCTTCTCTTGAAGGGCTTTTCCCTTATCCTCTGGACCATGGCACACTCTGCTTTTCCCTCCAGTGCAGCACTGCGCCTTGATTATCTCAGCAGCTCTGATGGCTTTCAATTTCCATCTCTCTGCTGACACCTCCCAAACCTAGGTTGCTAGCCTCGGTCTTCTCCAGAGCTGTAGGCTCCCCCACCTACCTCCCAGCCACCTTCCTATGGCCTATCCTGTGACAGTCCACACTCATCACCCCTATAATGAGACAGAAAGCTCTCCCAGGAGACCTTGTCCCCCTCAGGAGTGTGGTATTTCAGTGAACATCACCACTTCACATTCATTTGCCAACTCAGACTCGAAGGCGTCATTCTTGACATTTCTTCCTGTCAATTCACAAATCCAATCCCTTATCAAATATGCTCAGTTCTATCTCTTAGATAGATCTTGAATCTATCCATTTATCCTTTTCCAATTCGCTCTTCACAATGCAATCAAAATGAGCTCTGCATAGCTCAAGTCTGAAATCAAATTCTTTGCCCAAATTCTTCTATGGCTACTTAACTTTGGTTTTAGGATAAATTCCAACCATCAATTAACAAGACCCTGTGCAAAGTAGTCCCTTTTTTCTCTCCAACCATAACTCCTTCCACACTCCAGTCATACTGCTTCACCCCACACCCCACCTTGTACCTGCTTCAGCCACAGTGAACATCTTATTCTGTGTCTCTTGCCAGAAACACACTCCTCTCCCCATCCTTCTCTGCCTCAAGATCATGTTTTGTTTACTATCCAGATCATGGCATAAATTGCTCAATTCTCTGGGGAGCCTCTTGTTTCAAGATTATGGTTTAAGAATTCATAAATATTTTCCCTTATAATTTCTTCTTAAAGTTCCATACTTTTAGGCTTTCTAATTTAGGTTCATAGATCCCTTCAAGATACTTTCATGTATGGAAAAAAAGGGTTGAGGTTAATTTTTTATATACGGATACCAGGTGTTCTAGTGCCGTTTGCTGAAAACACTCTCTTCCTTGGCTCTTGAATTGAATTTTTATTCTATAAAATGCTAATGTTTATTTTTTTATTATTAAATTCTTTTATTGGTACATTGTAGATATACAACACAATTACATTTCTCATTGGGAATTGTACCTTTACATGATGCATCTTGGTTCTTATTTTTCCCCATTCCTAGCCCTCCCTTCACACCCTCCACCCTTCCCTATTTACAAAGACTTTATTTCCATTTTTTCCATTTCTCAGCATTTTTCCTTTTCCTTCTTTCCTTTCCTCTGCCCCTCCCAATACCCCTACCCCTTTGGACCTTTTCTTCCTACTTTGCATTATCGATTATTCATTCTAATCATTCATACATTTTAGGTATACAATATAATGACATTCATCATTGGAAATTTGTACCTTTACATAGTCTCTCTTGGTTCTTATTTTTCACCCTTGCCCAGCCCTCCCTTCAACCCCTCCATTCCTCCCTATTTACAAAGCTTTTGTTCCTATTTTTCCATTTTCCCATTCTATCCTTTCCCCTATCCCTCCCACTTCCTTCCCCTTTGCCCCTTTTCTTCCTATTTCACATTACCTATTATACATTTTAGTCCTTATTTACACTTTCAGTTTCTCACACCAGAGAAACTATTCTGTATTTATACATGTGTGTCCTATTTATTTCACTTAAGAGTATCGCCTCAGTGTGCATCCACTTAGCTATAAATGTCTCTAATTTCTCATTTTTTATGGCTTAGTACTCCATTTTATAAAATACCCCACATTTTCTTTATCCAGTCTCCAGTTGATGGGCATTTGGGCTGTTTCCAAGTTTTAGCTATTACAAACTGTGCTGCTATGAACATGGGCACACATATATCACTGTGGTATGATTCTTTTAATTCTTTGGGGAAGATCCCCAGCAGTGGAATAGCGGGGTCAAATGGGACTTCCAGTCCTAGTTCTTTGAGGTATCTCCATACTGATTTCCACAGTGCTTTCACCAGTCTACACTTCCACCAGCAGTGGAGCAGGGTTCCTCTTTCCCCACAGCCCCACCAGCATTTGTTATTGGTGGATTTCATGACAGCAGCCATTCTTTCTGGAGTGAAGTGGAATCTCAGCATTGTTTTCACTTGCATCTCTCGAATGACCAGTGATGTTGAACATTCTTTCATGTATTTATTTGCTATTTCTACTTCCTTGTCTGAGAAATGTCTGTTCATTTCAGATGCCCATTTTCGGATTGGGTCTTTAAATTTGGGAGGTCTGATCTTTTTAAGTTCTTTATAGATTCGAGATAGTAGATCTTTGTCTGAGGAAAAGGAGGTGAAGATTTTTTCCCACATTTTGGGTTGTCTCTTCACACTGCTGGTGGTTTTGCTTGCTGTGCAGAAGCTTTTTAATAAGAAGAGATCCCACTTGTTGATTGTTTGTGCTAGTTCATGGGCAACTGAGGTTTTGTTCATAAAATCTTTTCCTACACCGATGTCTTCAAGGGTTCTACCTAACCTCTGTTCCAACTGGTTCAGAGTTTATATTTTAATATTTAGATCTTTAATCCATTTTAATTTTAGTTTAGTGCATGGTGAGTGATATAGGTATAGTTTTAATCTTTGGCAAGTTGAAGCCCAATTTTTCCAGCACCATTTATTAAAGAAGCTATCTTTCCTCCAGTGAGGGTGTTTGGCTCCTTTATCAAAGATGAGATGGCTGAGTGTGTCTGGCATTGTTTCTGCATCTTCTAATCTGTTCCACTGGTCCTTGGGTCTGTTTCTTTGCCAGTACCATGCTGTTTTTATCACAGTAGCTTTGTAGTATAGCTGCAGGTTGGGGGTTGTGATATCCCCTGCCATGTCTCTGTTACCTAGAATTGCTTTTGCTATTCTGGGTCTCTTCTTGTTCCAAATGAATTTTTGGATTGTTTTCTCAAGGTCCATGAAGTATGCTGCTGGGATCTCAATTGGAATTGCATTAAATCTATATAGCAGTTTTGGAAGTATGGTCATAAAATGCTAATGTTAAATAATCTTTCAAAATTCAATGGACCATATATATGTGGTTCTATTTCTAGATTCTCTGTTTTATTCAATCTATATGTCTTTCCTTACACCAACACTGCCTTGATTACTGTAGCTTTGGAAGTAGTCTTAAAATTAGGTACTAAACATCTTCCAACACTGTTTTTGTTTTTGTTTTTAGCTTTTCTAGGTCCTTTGTACTCCTACATAACTTTTAAATTTCAATATCCAATTCTTCATTTATAGCAAGTACACACAGACCTGAATTTTTATATATACCTTGTGTTTTCTAATCCTGCTAAATTCAAGTATAAGTTCTAGGGGCTCCTAGAGATTTCTTAGTATTTTCTCTGTTGATGATCATTTCATCTACATATAAAGATTTTGCTTCTCCCATGCCAATCCTATCCTAGTTGTGTCATTTTATTGCCTGAGTATTTTGGTGGGGCCTAGGTTTCAAAGTTTAATAGACAGATAAAGAGTAAGTATATCTGTCCTTGTTCCCACCTTAAGGAGAAAGCATTGTATCTTCTCCATTCGTATAAGGTGTTCTCACTGAAAGTATGGAGTACATGTCTTTAATCTGTTGAGAAGTTTCTGCTCTACTTCTAGTCTCCTGATAACTTTTACCATGAACAGCTGTAGAATTTAGTCCAATACTTTTTCTCCAACTACTGACAGGATCATATGACTTTTTTCTTTCCTCTGTTAAAATGATGACTTTTGGGGGTGGATCTTCCCAGCTGAACCAACACTGCCATCCCTATAACAAAACCACTTTCTACATCTTGCCAGATCTGACTTCTGATAGTTTGTTTTGCTAAACAAATTTCTATCTATGTTCATACTTTTTTCTTCTATTGTCTTTATCCAGTTTTAGGATTAGCACAATGTTGAGTTCCTAAAATGAGGGGAGAAGTGTTCCTTCTTTTTTCTGCTTTAATTGTTTGATATAACTTATCAGTTAAAATGTTTATGAGCCTGCTGTTGTCACATAGGTAGGTTTTCAAGCTAGGAATATACTTTCTTTAATAGGTACTATTCAAATTTTATATTTCCTCCAGAGTTAGTTTCATTAATTTGTCTTCCAAGGTACTTCTTAGAAGTTGTCAAATTTATTTCAAAAAAGATTTTTGTAATATGCTTTCTATATCATTTTAATTCTGTAAAATCTGTGGTAATGTCTCCTAGATCTTAATATTGTAATTTTAAAAATGTGTAACTGATATTGTGTAACAGGAAGAAAAGGTCTAAAAGAGCAGGGGAATTGGGAGGTGTAGGGGAAGGGAAAAATGGGAAAGGAAAATATATGAGAAGAGAGAAAAATGGAAACAAGGTCTTTGCAAATAGGGAAGGGTGGAGGGGGTGAAGGGAGGGCAAGGGAAGGGGAAAAAAAAAAAGAACCAAGAAATTCATGTAATGGTACAAGATCCCAATGATGAATGTAACTGTATTTTATACCTAAAATGTACCAATAAAG
Source organism: Heterocephalus glaber (assembly GCF_053883595.1). Taxonomy (NCBI): domain Eukaryota; kingdom Metazoa; phylum Chordata; class Mammalia; order Rodentia; family Bathyergidae; genus Heterocephalus; species Heterocephalus glaber. The sequence continues at coordinate 6,501,193 of NW_028258315.1, forward strand.
TTAATGGGGGGGGGAAGATTATGGTTTAAGGATATATGTTTGGATATGAAGCTGACAAGGGATGGAATGTGGCAGTAAAGATAGAGTGTCGACTTGACTGGCTTTGCTATCTGTCCCTGGGACTGGTGGAGCACATTTTTGGATATGTCTGGGTGGCTCATGTAGGCATAGTATTGGGGTCTATATCTGGTCCCTCACCCCTTTCTTACTAGACTGCTTCCCTTCTCTGCTCCCTGATCATTATGACCTAAGCAGCTTTACTCTGCTATGTTCTTCCACCTTGATGTTCCTGCCTTGGAACCTAACATCTATGTACTAAACACCCTGAAACCATTAACTAAATTAAATCTTTCACACTTTAAGTTTTGGGTATCTGGTATTGTGTTCCAGTGATGGGAGAGCTGACTAATATAGAAAATTGGCACCAGAGAAGTGGGAAAATTGCTGTGACTATGCCTGACCATGTGGTTCAGAAGGCTTTGGAACTAGTTTATGGGAGGAATAGAAAGGTTTGGAGATACAAGCTCAATAAGGGTTAAAACACTGTAAGCAGAACCTAATGGGTAATTCTGGTTGAAGCTTAGAAGATCTGAATTCAGATAGGAATGTGGACAGTAAAGGCTAGGCTCAAGAGGTTTCAGTTGGGAACAAGGACTCCACTGGCATTTGGACTACAAGCCACGAGTGTCACACTCTGACAGAAAAATTGTCTCTACTTTGCCAATGTCCTGAGATATTGCAAGAGACTGAGATTAAGGGTGGTGGTCTAATTGATTTGGTAGAGGAAATTGGAAAGCAGCCCAACATTCAGGCTGTGGTGTGGGCATTTCTGGCTGCTTTTAACCAGTTTTGTAATGAGAATCAATGGTAAAAAGCCAAAGCAGAAATATTTGAAAAGTTTAAATTTTGGCGCAGAAAGTACTACATGCAAAGTTGGGGCCAAAAGAAGTATGGCTGCTGAAGAGATTAGCATCAATTAAAAGGAACCAAGTACTTTTCACTGGAACAAGAAGAAAGATACCTTGAGGGAATCTCAGAAATCAGTAAGACCTCACTCATCCTAGACTCAAAATGCAAAAGGGTAAACTTTTCATTTCAGAAGACAGCTTTTGACCACCCTGCTCAAAAAGAGCTGCCTAGAAAGTTGGTTTCACAGGATTCATTTCACTGTGCTCAGCTATCCAGGCATTCAGAGGCTGCTGTTGCTGTGTTCCAGGGTGCCTGGCTACTGCCCATGCTAGTGAGAAGACCTTGCTGTCATCCACATGGTACTTGTTTGACTGACATGTAGAATACAAGAGTTACGGGGTCAGTGAGGCTTTCACCTAGATGTCAAAGGAAGATCTGGGAGGCCAGACAAGGAGCCCCTCCAAGGGCAGTATGTAAAGCTGTGGGAACAAAGCCAAGGTAGAGTGGAAACCCCAAGAAGTCACAGGTATCAAGAATATTGAAGTCTGCCAGGGAAATCCATAGGCTAGGAGTAGAGCTTGCCCAAGTGAAAGGCCATGTAGGCTGCACCCAGCAAGACTGTAGAGGTGGGATCACTCAAGCCTCTGGAACTCACGTTTCACCACCAGTTGCTTGGGACCCAGGAAATGGACCCAGAGGACATAATGTTTGTCCTGTTGGATTTTGGTCTTGTTTTTGTCCAATGCCTTTCTATTCTCCTCTTCCTCCCTTTTGGAATGAAGATGTTTACACTGTGCCATTGTACCTTGGGATTATGAAATGTGATTTTCATTTTTTCAGAGGTTTACTACAAAGACTTTTGCTTGACTCTCAGAAGAGACTTGGATTTGAACTTTTGAAAAATGTTGACATTATTGAGACTTTGGGGAAGGGATTATTGTGTTTTTTGGTTGTATGCATGATAGTTGTATTATGTTAGGTAGAATTATGAACTTGCTGTTGTTAATTTTTGGAGATTAAGTATGGTTTAAAGAGATGTGTTTGGGTATGAAGTCGATAAGGTGGGATGTGGTAGTTATGGTAGAATGTCAACTTGATTGGCTTTGAGATCCACCCCAGGGATAGTGGAGCACACTTCTGAGTATATCTCAGTGAGTCCTAGAGTCATAGCCTTGGTGGGGTCTATGTCTGGTCCCTCACCCATTTATCTTTGAGACTGCTCTCCACTCTGCTTCCTGGACACCCTTAGCTAAGCAGCTCTGTTCTTCTATTCCCTTCCACCAGGATGTCCCTCCCTGGGAGCCTGCCAACCATGTACTGAATCCCCTGAAACCATGAGGTAAATTAACTTATGGGTGTTGTGCATTATGTCCCACTGACTGGATAGATGATATAATACTTTGCAAGGAGTTTACCTTGTCTGTTATGCTGTGTGAAAACTTTGTTTACTTGGCTGTATCTCCACTAGATACCACAGGTGTAAGAACTCCAACCAGAATTCCCCAGAGAGGCAGCTGATCATTAAACTACCCAAATCCCATCCTTCCAATAATGTTCTCTGAGGACTAGAGAAAGACACTGGTGAAGATGTCATCATATTCTGGTAGTTCCCCTGCTATTGGAGACCCCTGCAGTGGGTCCTCATCTCCTGCTTGGTGCTATGACACAAGGTGAGAAAAAAGACTTAGAGACAGAACTAAGGAACTGGAATGGCCAGTGCTTGAGTAATCAAACACCCTGAAGAGTTAGAGCTACTGATATTTATTGGTTATGCAATCATTTGCTAAGTTGGGGTAAGGGGGCTATGTGTGGTTTCTATGGATACGTTGCTAACACAGGAAGGCTTGTAAAAGAAGAGACAAAGCATTCTTGTGTTAGAAACAGAACAGAGCAGATATAGGTTGTAGTTAACAATCAACCTTGTGTTTTTTAATTAAGAGGGTTTTAATTCTGGGAACAGAATCTGGATGTGAGTCCTCTGACCTCAACTGCTATGCTATCCCAGAGTAAGTCCCACAGTTTTATCAGCCATTTCTCTGGCTTCTGCTGTGGCCATTGGAGGGGCGGGTGGTACTGACCCACATGCCATCTGCAATGCTCCTATGAGTCACGTAGGCTTTAGCCAGACTCACTTCTTTAAACAAGCCAATTGTGGGGCTAACACCTTACAGCCTGCACTTCTTATAGCCTGCTTTGGGGATAATGGACAGGCCATGCTCCCACACCCTACCAACACAAAGCTTGGATGTCCAGGACTCCTATAATCGCTTATTCAGGTAGGGTTTGGGAAATGTGACTACCTTTGCACTCTTCCAGTTAGTCCATACAGATACAATACCCCTGGCTGAATTATGCATTAGGAACAGACTTATCACACACACAACCAGCACTATGGTATTACTTTTGGTCTAAGACTCACTGGTGGCTGTGTGAACACTCATACATTTAGCTTTCCATGACCTCAAACCACCCACTCAGTAGCATTATAAATACAAAGGGCTTCCTTGTGCTTAACCGAGTCCATCAAACAGTGTCAGAGGCATCAAACCCTAATTGTATACTGAACCCTGTCTCATGGTCTTATGACTGAGAGGTCACAACAAAAGTTTCTGGTCATGCAATGAACCTTCAGCTGTGCAAAACAATGTGATTTCCACAGAAGCAGCCTGCATGCATAGACCTAAGAATGAGTCCCTGAAGCTGCAGCCTGTCTTTATATTTAACAGCCCTTGCCTAGCATGCAAGTGACACAGTACAGGTAGTTTTAAAATGTAGCAGGTAGAGTCAAGCCAGAAAAATAAAAACAAAAACTTCTTCAGTGTATTTATTTTGAGAGAGAGAGAAAATTTACCTCAGGAATTGATTGCACAAGTGATAGAAGAGAAAAGAAAACAAACAGGGGAAGGTAAGTCAACCCTTCAGTTAGAAATAGCAGAGAGGAATTGGTGTCACCACAGGCCAAGGGCTGAGTTTATGTGGCAGGCACTGGAGCCCCATGAGCTTGTCTGGTGGGAGCTTGAGATTTAGTCATTACCAGAAATGCAGTCTGAGGTCAAGAGGGAGCGAAGCACAGCCTAGCTTGTTTTTCTCTTCTATGTCAGTCTGCTGTTTTCCCATTGTCTCCTATTTGCTAAACTCAGGGAAAATCAATTGACAAAGGGGTCTGAGAAACACAGTCTGCAGAGCTAGCACCACTTTCCCGTGTTGTGTTGGTGTCCTTAAGACCACCCCCAGGACGCATGCCTCACAGCTGTCCTCATGGCTGTGACTTACTACAGCAAAAGCTACAAACTGAAATCAGCAAACAGGAAAAGCACAGTGCATGGAAAAACAGGCAGCTGCTCCGGAGGGTCCTCTGTCAGTCAAGTCACACAGGATGCATTTATCTCCCCCAGCAATGAGTTGTAATCTCTTGTGTGTCATGTTGTCTCCCAGGGAATCTCCATAGAGACTCCGTACCTGGAGTTTTTACTGGGGACATTTAAACGCCCTCTAATTGCATGAGCCCTAGCCTATTGCTCTTCTGCAGCTGAAAGAGTCATCATCCTAATATCCTCATACCTAGCTTCCAAAGAGAAACAAGCATTATTCAGTAAGAACCACAATTTCTTTATTAGTGTGTGTCTGTAATACGTAATTTTGAAGAAAAAGTACATATATAAATCATACACTGGTCATTTTAGGGTCCCTTCACGCCCCTTGCAAACCCCTTCCCTTCTCTCACCCTGGACTCCTTTCCCAGTCTGCGAAAGTCTGCCAAACCACAACTTTTTGGAGAGTTTAGGCCCAGGGAGCCACATTTGTCAATTAGGGAAAGATGGGAAGATTACTGAAACTCAAGTTCCCAGACACCAGCCAAAGGCCAGCCTTACAAGCAGGCCATTCGGAGGCCAGTTTCAGTTTTGCCACAGTGACTCTTCTTCACTCCCTCCCTCCTGATTGCCCAAGAAAGCAGGAAAACGGAGGAGAGCAGACAGTTCCAGGACAGCATGGAGGATACGGTGACTTGCATCATGGCATGGCTAACTTCTCACTGTCCTTTCAGGACATGCTGTTGAGACCTCAGCCATGGTGTGGAGCAAGAGGAAACTCTTGGAAAGGTCACTAGGGTCATTAGGTTCTGCCTCCATTTTCCTGCCCTCACTGGCTCAAGATGGGACCTCTGAGCAGATGTGCCTCCCTCTGACTGCATGAGCCCTGGTCATCATCCCAATATCCTGTTGAGTGAGCTTTGAAGTAAGCTGTCATTTGCACCTCATTGCCTACTCAAGGGGCAGGGCAAGATGCCCATCACCAAGGATCCTGGCTTCCATGAGAAATGTGTCGTGACCTTTGGGAGTTGTGAGCAAAAAGAAGATGAACAAGAAGAGGAATTTCAGGCTTGATCCTTTAATTCTGAGTTTTTATTTCAGTGGTATTGACTCTCTTCTCTCTAGACAAGCCACCATCTTTTCCTTACTTGGCAGTACACAAGAAGTAGACTGTATTTGCCTAGGCAATGAACGTTTCAGTACTCTCTATTTGGTTTACATGTACAATCTCACATTTCAAACAAAGGACCCAGTTATAACTGGATGCTACTGTGCTTTTCCAGGTGAAAAAGACCTGGATTTTATTGGCCACAGCTGTAGTTCCAGAGGGAAGTCAATGGATATAAATAACAACTGTCCTTGTAAAAAGATGCCCAACCCTCTGACACGAATGTTCAGATTCCATCTCTGGGGATGGCCTTTCTCCTCCATTGCCCTTGACACTGGAAGAGTTAGAGAGAAATTTTCTACTCTAGAAGGAGGTGTCATGGGGAAGGAAGGGAAGGGAGGCTGGGTGAAGAATTTACAGTCATGCCCCAGCTACAGTAGTGAGCAGTGGGCAAAAATGAGTGGCCCTCTCTTCCCACTCCTATCTATATGTAAACCTCAGGAGAGTTTTTACAAAGAATGGTCATGACATTTAAAGCCACAAGAAGGAATTTATAAAGTGCCTCTGAAATAAAGCTTGGAGTCTAAGTCAGGACCATTATTCTGACTTTTTTGGTACACTGCCCTTTCTCAACTTACTTTTCTTTCTTTCTGGAAAGATGTCAAACCACACCATGGACAGTTCCAGAATGGAGGATGTTTTCTTTTTGCTTAACCTGCCCTAGGCACATCGTATTGCCAATGGTCTGAGATCACCCTCAATCTACTTTCCGGCAGAGCCACAGGTGATCATTGGAGGGCCATCCAGGAGGCCAGGTGGAGGAAAGCTGCCTTCTCCTTAGGAACAAAAGATGTAACCAATCCCCCCCCCCCCACATACACACACAGTGAATATCACTGTCTTCTTTTTATAAGTTTTTAGATTGTGGCAAAATACACATAACATAAAATTTACAATCTTAACCATTTTTAAATGTTCCGTTCAGTAATGTGAAAGATATTTAAATTATTGTGCAGTCAATCTCCAGAATGTCTCCATCTTCCAAAACCAAAACTAGGCGCCCAGTAAACAATTGCATGTAAGTGCATGTGTCCAGCTGCATCGGTGAACGTGCATTTCTATATGTAAGGGTGTACACATCTGTGTGAGTGTGTGATACGTGTGATGAGTAGGCAGGGGTGTGGGAAGGACAGAAGCTCAGAGGATAAGAGTGTCAAGCAAATGAATCAGCTTCCACAGTTGCCTGTTCTCCCTGGAAACCCATGCCCAAGTAGGCTTCCTCGGCGGACCTGCCCCACAGGCATCTTGCCACGTTCTTCTAAGGAGGCTCACAGAAGCAGGTGGAGGGCGCCTCAGTTTAGGGCAGTCCTTTCTCCAAGGGCTCTTCTGCTCCCTGTGGGGTTGCACAGTGGTACCTTCCTGTTGATGAGGAGAAGCACCAACCCCAAGCCTACAGAGCTCTTCTGGAGGGAGCAGGAGTAGAGACAAAGGCTGAAACTTAGAAGGTGCCAGAGGAGCCTGTTGTGAGGCCAGGCCAGAAGTAGAAGGGATGCGATGTTCTGCAGGATCTTTTTAACAGCAAAACTTCTGGGTAATGTTTTGTAAATTTCCAAAGTGAGCCCAAGGCTATTGCATAATAGCATATGTGGGCACTGAGATATGGCCAAAGAACAGGGCAAGGTCTCTTCTGCGATGCTCATTCAGCAATCTCTGCAGTGAGGTTTTGCACAATTGTGCGGGAGCCCTTCCTGTGAAAGCATTAGTACATCTCTCCCCTCACGATGTTAACTATAAGATGCTAAAATTGCATCTGACATACCAGCTATACCATATGGACATATACCATGATCTACTGAAATATTTTTCACACTTTAACTTATATAAAAATAGTCATTATAACATATTAATAAATTCAGATATTGTGACTTACCTAGAAGAATCTCATGTGCCTATTTTTTAAAAGAGAAAGCAAGGATACAAGAATTTATATTATAGGATTTGAGTGGTCCATCCTACTCCTGTGTTCTATGTGTGATGGTCTAGTACCAATTCCAGAAAGAAGTCCTCTAATAACCATGACTTTAGTCCATTGTCCTTGGTTATTCAAATTCCTTCTTCATCGTAAATCTATTAAAATATTTTTGTTTGGGAGAACGCAGCTAATAGCATTTCATAAGCTTAGCAGTGTGACATCATGTAACATTGCACTTTATGGAACTGGACCTCACATGTTTCCATGTATTTCTCTACTATATTTCACCTGTCACCTCCCAGGGCACCATGCTCTCTCTTTATATAGATATATGGCTTTGTGTAGTACTTTCTTTCACTTGTCTTTCGATTTCTTTCTTTCTTCAAACCTGAAGGGTTCTTCAATGACTATGTTCGTGCATTCAAGAGATATTAGTTTCTAAAGATGGATCAGTTACTCATGCCACTGCTACCCATGCCCTTGTGTGGTCCTCTCCCACCCTGAGTCTGTGGAGTGCAGCAGAACAGACTCCATTCTGAGTCACAGTCTAAACTGCACCAGGTTTTATCAGTTTCCCTTTGGCATTTTTCTAACATGAGCATGTCTAGCTGCTCCCCTGGAGATGTGTGACATGTGGCAGGACCATGTAGAGAGAAAATGTGGAAAAGTAGAAGCCCTGAGATGACATGGAGAAGAAGCAGACCCCCACTGTCCCAGCATCCTTTCTGAGCCTGACTTTTCCCATCCCTGACAACTTGCAGAGACAGGTGAGCCATGGGAATGAGCCACCTTGGAAGTGGATCCTCTGGGCCTAGGCAAGGAGTTGCAGGTGAGGGTACATGGAGCAGAAATGAACTGCCTGGCAAAAAAACCTGCAAAGAATAAAATCCAGAGGCTGTTATTTTACTCCACTAAGCTTTAGGATACTTTGTTACACAGCAATAGATAACAGAGACACATTAATCCAATAAATATGTATCTAACACCTATTATTGATGTGATGAAGAAGACATGATATTTATCTTTAAGGCACACAGTCCAGAGGGGGAAATTATATGCAAAGCTAGTCATTTGGAATTTAATCAAATCTGTTTCCATGATTTTACAGGTTTTAAAATATTTTATTTTCAGTCCCATGACAAATATCTTTTTATAGACTTAACTGGCAAAAAATATGGTGCAGAAATACATGTAGATTAATGAATAAATTAAAGCCATTGAAATCTCTCACAACAGTGAAAGAAAAATGGGCTGCTGATCAAAAACAGGAAGTAAAGGGCTTCAGTGGATTATGTGTGGAGTTCTGGCTTTTGTTTTGTCTCTTGCCTTAAAGGGCTAGCTATTCACTTTATTTAAACTTGGGTTTCCAAGGCTGAGGGTCGCATAAAAGGGAGCACAAAAAATTGCAAGTGCAAATAATGATTTCTTTTCCCTAAAATGGTGCATTTATACATAGTAATTCTTAAGTAAGATGTGTCCAATCCTACCCACCTGCCCAAGTACTAACCAGTTACCCATTTGCATTCCAGTTCACAGTGATCTTTTCTCCACAGTTCTATGAGCTGTTTATCTCGTGACTTCTAGGCCCATCAGCTCAGCCTTGCATTGAGCCTGGCATACGTAGAGAGCAAGTGCCACCCAATCTGGGAACCCATTCCGTACCCTTTGCTGACCACAGCCCTCCCAATCTGAGGCTGTGTATGGAGAGATCCCTGGAAAGTGTCTCTCGGGGGCTGAGCTTGCAGACCCTGCACAAAAGTGGGTGCCATGAACAGTGCCAAACCTGCTCAGTTACCTTAGGCACTTCCACCAACCTCTTGTCTCTCCACTTGTGTCTTCTTCAACCACATCAAATTGGAAACTTGAACCAAGATCTCAGTTTGAGGGAGAATACTAAGGGAGAGAAAAATAGAGTATGTCAGAGATGGACAAAATCATGCAAATTAAATCAATCTAAGACTCAGTGTGCCATGATTTCTCCCAGTACCCGTTTAGAATTAATTTCTGTAGCTATCAATCTATTCAATATTATATTACATATTTTAAGATATAAACTACAGTATATTTTAGGATATAAGTAGTATTACATCAGATATTTTAATTGTGTAGACAACAATTCTTTTAACATGTAGGGATTCTATAAGATACATATAAATATATGTAAATTTATGTGTAGATATATCTAGGAAAAAGATGATAATGATAATGACGACGACGATGATGATGATGATGATGATGATGATGATGATGATGATATTGATATTGATTTGTGGTGCTGAGGATGGTATCCAGGGCCTTGAACTCACTAGGGAAGTGCTCTATCACTAAGCTACACCCCCAGCTGCATATAATGTCTATATTTTTACAAATACATTAAGCATATGTATGTTTATATACACATGTATATATACTGTAGTTCTTTTTTTAACATTTACATATTTTATTGCATTCAACATTATTTCTTCAGAGTAAAACTCTGAAAATATATGTAAATCTTGTTTGATACGTATTTATAAACTTTTAAAACTGTATATCCTTTTATTGGTACATTTTGGGAATACAATATAATGACATTCATCATTGGAAATTTGCACCTTTACATACTCTTAGTTCTTTTTTTTTTGCCTTCCCCTGCCCTCCCTACAACCCTCCATCCCTCCCTATTTACAAAGACTTTGTTTACTTTTTTCATTTTCTCATATTAATTCCATTCCCTTCTTTCCTTTCCCCTACCCCTTCCACTTCCCCTTCCCCTTTGCCCCTTTTCTTCCTATTTCACATTATCTATTATAACGTATTTAGTTAGTCTTTATTTACACTTTCAGTTTCTCACACTAGAGAAACTATTCAGTATTTACACATGTGTGTCCTATTTCACTTAAGAGTATCTTCTCAATGTGCATCCATTTAGCTATAAATGTCTCTAATTTCTCATTTCTTATGGCTGAGTAGTACTCCATTTTATTTAAAAAATCACATTTTCTTCATCCAGTCTCCAGTTGATGGGCATTTGGACTGTTTCCAAGTTTTAGCTTTTACAAACTGTGCGGCTATGAACATTCTTTGGGGAAGATCCCCAGCAGGGGAATAGTGAGGTCAAATGGGACTTCCAGTCCTAGATCTTTGAGGTATCTCCATACTGATTTCCACAGTGGTTGCACCAGTCTACACTCCCACCAGCAGTGGAGCAGTGTTCCTCTTTCCCCACAGCCCCGCCAGCATTTGTTATTGGTTGATTTCTTGATAGCAGCCATTCTTTCTGGGGTGAGGTGTAATCTCAGTATTGTTTTCATTTGCATCTCTTGAATGACCAGTGATGTTGAACATTTTTTCATATGTTTATTTGCCATTTCTACTTCTTTGTGTGAGAAATGTCTGTTCATTTCAGATGCCCAGTTTTGGATTGGGTCTTTAAAATTGGGAGGCCTGATTTTTTTTAGTACTTTATAGATTCAAGATAGTAGACCTTTGAGGGACCGCGGGTGAAAATTTTTTTGTCTCTTCACACTGCTGGTGGTTTCTCTTGCTGTGCAGAAGCTTTTTAGTAAAAAGAGATCCCACTTGTTGATTGATTGTTCTAGTTCAGGGCAACTGCAGTTTTGTTCATAAAATCTTTTCCTACACCAATGTCTTCAAGAGTTCTACCTAATATCTGTTCCAGCCAAATCAGTGTTTCTGTTTTAATATTTAGATCTTTAATCCATTTCAATTTTAGTTTAGTGCATGGTGACAGATATAGGTCAAGTTTTAGTGTTTGGCAAGTTGAAACCCAATTTCTTGAGCACCATTTATTAAAGAGGCTACCTTTCCTCCAGTGAGGATGTTTGGCTTCTTTGTCAAAGATGAGTGGCTGTGTCTGGAGTTGTTTCTGCATCTTCTAACCTGTTCCACTGGTCCTCAGGTCTGTTTCTTTGTCAGTACCATGCTATTTTTATCACAGTAGCTCTGTAGTATAGTTTCAAGTTGGAGGTTGTGATACCTTCTGCCATGTATCTGTTACCTGGAATTACTTTTGCTATTCTGGGTCTCTTCTTGTTCCAAATGAATTTTTGTATTGTTTTCTCAAGGTCCATGAAGAATGTTGCTGGGATTTCAATTGGGATTGCATAGAATCTATACAGTAGTTTTGGAAGTATAGCCATTTTCACTATGTTGATCCTTCCTACCCAGGAAAAAGGGATGGCTTTCAATTTTCTGATATCATCTTCAATCTCTCTTTTCAGAGTGTTATAGTTTTCAGAGAAGAGGTCTTTGATTTCTTTTGTTAGGTTGATTCCTAGGTATTTCAGTTTTTTGGATGCTATTGTGAAAAGAATTGTTTGCCCTATTTCTCTCTCAGTGAGTCTGTTGTTTGTGTAGAGGAAGGCTATTGATTTTTGTGTGTTTACCTTGTATCCAGCTACTTGACTGAATTTGGTTATTAAGTCTAGAAGACTTTTGGTGGAGTTCTTGGGGTCTTCTATATACAGTATCATGTCATCTGCAAATAATGACAATTGGACTTCTTCATTTCCTATCTTTATTCCTTTTATTTCTTTCTCTTGTCTAATTGCCATGGCTAATGTTCCCAAAACTATATTGAACAAGAGTGGTGATAGTGGACATCCTTGTCTTGTTCCTGATTTGAGTGTGAAGGATTTCAGTGTTTGACCATTTAGTATGATATTGGCTGTTGGTTTTTCATAGATGGCTTTTATCAGATTGAGGTAGAGATCATCTATTCTAATTTTTTGTAGGGTTTTTATCATAAATGCCTGTTGGATTTTGTCAAATGCTTTTTCTGCATCTATTGAGATGATGATATGGTTTTTGTCCTTGGCTCTATTGATATAGTGTATTACATTTATTGATTTGCATATGTTGAACCATCCCTGGGATGAATCCCACTTGGTCAGGGTGTATGATCTTCTTGATGATCTTCTGCATTCTATTTGCCAGTATCTTATTAAGGATTTTTGCATCTATGTTCATTAGTGAGATTGGCCCATTGTTCTCTTTTTCATTTGGGTCTTTCTCTGCTTCAGAGATCAAGGTGATGCTTGCTTCCAGGAATGCATTCGGGAGTATTGCTTCCCTTTCAATTTCATTGAAGAGTTTAAACAGTAGTAGCAGTAGTTCCTCTCTAAATGTCTTATAGAATTCAGTGGTGAAGCCGTCAGGACCCAGGCTTTTCTTAGTTGGTAAGTTTTTCATTACATTTTCAATTTCATTGATTGATATTCGATTGTTTAGAATTTTTAAGTCTTCTTCATTCAAGTTTGGTAATTCATATGTATCTAGGAATCTGTCCATTTCTTCTGTGTTTTCCATCTTATTGGTGTATAGGTTCTGGAAGTAGGTATTGATGATCCTCTGGATTTCTGCTGGGTCTGTTGTCATTTCACCCTTTTCATTCTTAATTGCATGGATTTGGGCCTTTTCTTTCCTTTTTCTGATAAGGTTGGCTAAGGGTTTGTCAATTTTGTTTATTCTTTTGAAGAAAGAACTCTTGGTTTCATTAATTTTTTGTATTGTTCTCTTAGTCTCCATTGCATTGATTTCTGCCCCGATCTTTATAATTTCCTCCTTTCTATAGGCTTTGTGTTTGTTCTGCTCTTCTTTTTCTAGAAGCTTGAGGTTCAGCATCAGGTTGTTTAATTGGGCTCACTCTGTTTTCCTAATATGAGTATTCACCTCTGTGAATTTCCCTTATATGAGTACTTTCATTGTGTCCCATATGTTGTATTGTCATTGTCATTTAATTGAAGGAGCTGTCTGATTTCTTCTTTAATTTCCTCTGTGACCCACTGGTTATTCAGAAGTGTGTTGTTAAATTTCCACATGTTTATGAAATTCTTTTGGTTTCTTTTGCTTTTGATCTCCAATTTTATCACACTATGGTCTGATAATATACAGGGGATAACTTCAATTCCTTTACACTTAACTAAATATGTTCTATGAGCTAGTATGTGGTCTATTTTGGAGAATGACCCGTGTGCAGCTAAAAAGAATGTGTATTCTGATTTTGTGGGGTGAAACACTCTGTAAACATCTGTTAAGTTTATTTGTTCAAGAGTTTGATTGAGTTCTAGTATTTCTTTGCTTGTTTTTTGTCTAGTTTATCTATCTATTTGTGACAGTGGGGTATTGAGGTCCCCCACTACTATTCTATTAGTGCTTTTATGATTTTTCATGTCCATTAGTATTTGTTTTATATACTTGGCCACACTAGTGTTTGGTGCATAGATATTAATGATTGTCATCTCTTTCTCTTGGATTGTTCCCTTTACAAGGATGTAGTGTCCTTCTTTGTCTCTCTTAATCAGTGTGGGTTTGAAATCCACTTGATCTGCAAAGAGGATAGCTACTCCTGTTTTTTTTCTGGGTTCCCGTCCCATGGAGTATTGTTTTCCACCCTTTAACTTTCAGTCTAATGAGTTTATTTTTGAATTAAGTGTGTTTCTTGTATGCAGCATATTGTTGGATCTTGCTTCTTGACTCATTCTACCAGTCTATTTCTTTTCATTGGTGAATTGAGACCATTAACTTTGATGGTTACAAGTGATACATATTGAGTTATCATTGTCATGACTTGTTCTTTTTGTTGGATTCTCCCCCTTTGATTTTAATTTCTTGTCATGCCCAGTGAATTCATTCTGCTGGGCTTCCTGGGATTGTGATCCTTGTTGTCTTTTCCTAGGATTTTGTCTACAATTTTTTGGATTGCTGGTTTGGTATTCATGAAGTTCCTAAGGTGCTCTTTGTCATGAAAGGATCTTATTTCACCATCAATTTTGAAAGGGTACATCAGTCTGAGTTGGAGGTTGTTTTCCTTTAGGGCTTGAAATACATCACTCCAAGCTCTTCTTGCATAGAAGGTTTGCACTGAGAAGTCTGCTGTGATTCTGATAGGGTTTCCTTTGTATGTGATTTGTTTCTTTTCTCCATTTGTAGAATTTTGTTCTTCTGTTGAGTTTCTGGAATCTTAATAATTATATGCCTATGTGTGCATATTTTTTGAACAAGGCTAGTTGGAGTCCTAAATGCCTCACTTATCTGTATGTCAAGTTCTTTTCCCCTGTTTGGGAGGTTTTCTGCCATCACTTCTGTGAACAGTTTTTTTTATGTCATCTGCACTCTCTCCCGTTTCTTCTTTGACTCCAATCAGTCTTATGTTATTCTTCTTTGCATCATCTAGCAGCTGCTGGATTGATTTCTCATGGTCCCTTATAATTTTGAAGCAATTTTTCTTTTCTGCTCACTAATTGCAATCTTATCTTCTATATCTGCAATTCTGTCTTCACATTGGCTCATTCTTCTGCAGACTTTCAATGGAGTTTTTAATCTGGAAATCTGTTTGCATCTGTTTTATGGATTCCATTTGTTTCCTATGTTGGGATTCTATCATGTTCCTTAGCTCCTGTATTTTTTTTTCTGTGTCCTCTCTAGATTTATTAATCATGTCTTGCACTATGGGCACAACCTCTGCTGTTATCTGAGAAATTATTTCTGATTTAATTTTTCCAGATCCTCTTTTGTTGCTATTTCAGGGAGTCCAGGTGTTAGAGTTGATCAGAGTGTTCCATCACATTTCCCTTTGGGGTTGCTGTAGGTGATCTGGAAGTCTGCTTTTGAGGTTTCTTTACATGTCTTCTCATTTCCACGGTGGGGAGGAGGTGCTGCTGGTGCCTATGCAGCTTACCTCTTCTATGCTGGGAGCAGTGGTATGTTAGCCTGGAAGCCTCCTACTCTATACTGGGAGCTGTGGCACATTGACCCAGAAGCCTCCTCTGCACTGGGAGCGGTCTATACTGTAGTTCTTTGGTATCCACAGAGGCTAGGTTCCCGGACTCCCCCAACCCATACCAAAATCCATGGATACTCAAGGTCCTTATAGAACATGTGCTCTATTTATATAGAATCTATGCACATCCTCTTATATGCTTTAAATTAACTCTAGGTTACTTATAATGCTTAATACTATGAAATGGCATGCAAATAGTTATAACTTTATATCTTTAAGGGATAATAACAAGGGACAAATCTATACACTTTCAGTACACACACTTTACAATATTTTTGATCAGAGGTTGGTTGAATCTACAGACGAGCAACCCACAAATAAGGAAGCCTGACTGTGAGTAAAATGGATATCACTGAATTAAACAGCCTGGAAAAAGTATAGAAATCAGAAGTATTTTGGTTTGATATTTTAGCCTTTTCTAATACTTTTCACTTGTAAATGGATCTGTACTTTCTATTGCTCTTTAAATTGAGATAGACTCAAAAAACATAGGCATGATTATTGTACAATATTAATACCTTGCATTTACCCAGTGCCTTGTGTATTGCAAAGCATTTTTGTGAGTTCTGTTTAATTCTCACAGTGGTTCTCTCGCATCCCTCCAGTACACAAGTGAGGAGTTGTAGTTTGGATCTTAAGTATCTCCCATGGCCCATACGCTGCAGACTTGGTCCCTGGCTATGGCACTGCTGGAAGGTGGTGGAACCTTTAGAAAGTAGGTCCCAGGGGGAGAAAGTGAGATTGTGGAGGGAGTGCCCTTGGAGGGGATGTGGAGTTCCAGCCTTTCTTCCATCTTTCTCTGTTTTCTGACTGCCATGTGGTGAGTAGCTTTGCACCACCATGTGGTCCACACCATGATGTTCTGCTTCAACCCAGGTCCAAAATGATGGGGCCAAGTGACCATGGACTGAAACCTCTGAAACTGTGAGCTCAAATAAACCTTTCCTCCCTTTAACTTATCTATCTCAGGTATTTTGTCACAGTGATGGAAATGTGACACATGAGGCCTCAAGAGGGAAAGGGACTTGCTTATAATTACACAGTGGATGCATTACAGATCTGGGACTTAAAGTTTTAAAAATCAAACCCAATGTCTCAGCTAAAATATACCCTCACCAAGCCACTATGTCTGTCTTGTTGAAAATTTCCCTTCACAGCTACACATCTTTAGATCTCTCCAGAGCTGGCCTTATGTTCCTCCTAGGAGGTCATAAATAGATTTGTCCACATCCTCTGAGCAGTGAAACCTCTTTCTAAGCACAATAAGCAGGAGATGATGAAGAGGTCCTGAGGTTGAACCTAATGGAAGCCATTAATGGAAGTCTGTGGATGACACCTTTGTCAGTCAATAAATCAGCTCTTCTTAGACCCTTGGATGGGTCAGGAACTGTGTTTTGTGCCCCAGAAGGTTGACTGAAAAAGAGAGAGGTGATCTTCTTGTTTATAGTCGGTCACTAAGTTTAGCAATGAAGGGGAAAAATAGCATCTACTATCCATCCTGGACTCCCCAACCTTTGATACTTGCACCCCCAAGAGTGTTTTCCAAGGGCTTGGCCTTCAGAAATTTTGTTCATGTCTCTTAGACTAACTTAGTCACCCAGAAAACATTAGAACCACCATTTATTCTAAATACAATGACCAACTGTCATCCTACTTCCAATCCTCACTTTTCTATGCCTTCTTCTCTAATATAAAATTGCTTTTCAGTACAAGCAGGAAATAAGACAGAACTCTGCTGCCTAACAAACGATAACAGAAAATGCTCTTAGTTGCTGGGCCTTGACGATCAAAGTACATCCCACATGGTCACCAGCTGTACTTCAGATGGTTTCTATTTCACTCAGCATTAATTTTTTATGAAATCTCTCTAGGGCCCAGGGGACCAGTAATTGGCTTTTAGTTCTTTATTCTGCACTGTCCTGGCTAATTGCTGAGATGGTTCTGTGAAAATACTCACATTTGAAGGTGGAATTAATGTATTTACCAGCCTTCCCATCTGCAGGTAGGTTCACATCTTGGTGCAGGATTTTAGTCATATATTTCCTGTGGAAGGTAGATGGAGGCATTATTGAACTAAATATGCTTGCTTTGTTTGGGTTTTATGGTCAGTATTTCACATCAGTGGCATTGCACACAGAGCACCGTCAGTTACAAACAGCAGGCTCTATTTTCTAATTCTAGTTTGATTTTTAAGAAGAATTTGGGATCTGTACAGCAGAAGTAGAGGCTGAGGGAAGGAAGCCCTTTCTCTGAAATGTGCTTCTTCAGTTTTGCAGGATATGAGGCCTGTTGGACCTAAGAGAACTGTCCCTTTTGCTCAGCAGCCACAGCCTGGATTTTCTCTCAGTCCTTGGGTGCTTTAGTGAAGCCAGTGAGTGGATCTCACCAGATTCCAAGTCCTCTCTGCAACCCCTATTACCAATGGTCACTGTGGACTATTCAGATCATACTGTGATATAAATACGACAGTGTACAGAGTTGCTAGTCACCAGGAGTCTCAATTCCTAGCAGGCCACTGCTTTCACTTACCTCTTTCACTAATTTCATATGTCGTTTTTCTTGCCATCTTTACTTGTTTTCTGAAAAATAAGAATAAGAGTAAGAAAAAGCCTGGCCATGTGGACTTACTTCCTTAACATGAAGCTAATAGAGGTACACAGGATCTGCAAAGGGCAGCTGATTCTCTTTCAGTAGTGATTGTAGCTCTACACCTTGCACAAACCAGGCAGAAGATTTCCCTGAAATACAATTTTACATTCTTCATTTCTTCAATTTCTTGCAACTATTAAGAAAGCCCAGGTTTTGCATACATAGCTATGTTTGGGGAGAAAGAATTTGCTTTCTACAGTGTTCTGTTTCCTGACTGGTTCATATGACCACTGTACCTTTGATTGGTTGGAGATATTGCCTTGGCTCAGGCTACCAGAGCCTTCTTCACTCACTCTAGTCTGGCTTTTGATGCAGTCCTGCTTAGGACTCAACTCTTTCTGTGGTCATTAGCTTCTTTTATTCTGCAAGACTTCCCCTCTAGTAGTTGGCTTTGCACTATTGTTAAGTCTATGAATTTGCTAGTATTTAACTCAATCTTCACAGACCATAAAAATCTCTGTTCCTTGAAGTCTCTAAGTATGAGAAGGCTGACTGTGCAGGGAGGAACTGCTTTTCAGTGTATTTTTTATCCTGTGTTCTCAGGCTAAAGAAATATTCATTCCGTTGTGTTTGTTCAGTCCTTGAAGATGAAAGGCAGTGCCTTCATTTGAATCTTTGGTTCATTCAAAGGGAAGCAATCAATTCTATTCTGCAAATATCCATTGAACACTTCCTAGGACAGAGGCTGGAAGGCAGTGCAAATTGCACTGTGCCCAATGATGAGAGAGTCTGGAGTCCCAACCCAGTTCCTTTGCATTTCTGCATGTTCCCAAGGGAACCCTGATGTTGCACACATGGATCCACTTTGAGTAGCAATGCTGTGAGAGACTCCTTAAAAATTCTCAGAGCTTTGTTCAAAGACATTGAAATACATTTAAGTTTAAGTTAGACAACAAGTCAACTAATACAACAAGACCAAATGTTCCAAGTTCCCAAATGTACTCTAGAGATATAAAATGCCAGTAACATTTAGCAGATAATGGGGACACTGCAGCCTGAACATATCAGTTGAGTTGCCACCATCTGGAAAAGGGTTTAGACAGTGTTGGAGTTTGGGAGAACTGACATGAAATAGATGAGTGGAGAAGAGAAGGAAAGGCTTTCTGGAAGAGGAGAATAAAGGTGACAAATACTAGAGCATTTGGAATGGGAGCTGATGGGATTAGCTTTTCAGGGAACATAGTTTCCGTGGAAATAAATGCAGACCAATCAAATGAGAGCAAGCAGTCTATTTATTTGGAGTTTACAATAGCAAGTGAGTCAGCCACCATTACTAGCATCTTGGCAGAGGCTCAAAGGTAGGCAGAGGAGCGAGAAAACTTTATAATGGATAAAAGGGATGGATGGCTGCAGGTGTGCCTGAATCCAAAGCTGTTTTGTGAGGAGGCTGGAGGCAGCTAAGCAGGACCACGTCTTCCTGTGGAACCGATTAGGAGTGCATATATGGCTCTCTCTGGTTGGTCTTAAATTAGAGGCAGGAACACAGATTAAGGGACTTGTTAGCATTTAAGGCCTAAGCATTTTGCACCAATTGTTACCAAAGCTTGTGTTTGGTTCTCTGAGTTGTTAAGAGAGGTAGCAATCTGATTTCTCCCAAGTTTGACCTATAAAAAGGGTGCTGGCTTCTTGGCTGGTTACATAGATAGTGAGCTGGATTTCTGGGCAGGTTATTTCAGCTTGTGGGATAGAGTTTCTATCTACTTATGGTCTATCTATTGTCATTTACATACTGTAGTGCCCCCTACCTGAGGAGAACGGATTCCAAGACCTGCAGTGAATGAGAATTGAGAATGAATTGAGCATGTATTTAACCCTATGTATACTATATTTTCCCATACATTCATCCCTAAATGAAATTTATCAGTTAGATATAGTAAGTGATTAACAACAACTAATAATAAAATAAGACAATTACAACAATATACTGTAATAAAACTGATAATATCACTACTTTTACGCCATGGGATCATTACTAAGTAAAATAAAAGTAATTTGTACATAAGTACTGCAATACCAGGACAGTTGCTCTGAAAACTAAGACAGCCACAAGTGACTCATGAGCAGGTAGCATATACAGTGTGGAAACACTGGAAAAAAGAATAATTCCCATCTCAGGCATGGTAGAACAAGACAGGGTGAGATTTTATAGTGCCATTCAGAATAGCACTCAATTTAAGGCTTGTGAATTGTTTATTTCTGGAATTTTCCATTTAATATTTTTGAACTGTGGTTGATCACAGGTAACCAAAATTGTGGAAAACAAAATCACAGATAAGGGAGGCCTATTGTATTCACTGATTTATTTCTGTTTTTTAAAAATTTCTGGGTTTTGTGCATTTGTTCTGATTTCATCTATCCTTTCATTTCCTTCTTCTCTTTCTCCCTTTCTTCTCTCTCTCTCTCTCTCTCTCTCTCTCTCTCTCTCTCTCTCTCTCTCTCTCTCTCTCATTTTCTGGGAGTGTGGGCTCATCCGCTTAACTGATGAATTTGACTGCCCTTTTCCTTTTCTCTGAGTACTCAGGAACCCATCTATATTCTGTTTTTTCTTTTATCCCTTGGACTGATGATGCATAAACTTCTTTTGAAGGAGAAGACATTGGTCCAGTTGCATTGGAGTGAAGCCCAGTCCTTGGGCTGCTCATAGTAAAAGCTATAGCTTATATCCAGATACCAAGGCACCAAGGACTAAAGGTTACAGGGTTCCCCTTTACCTCACATGGAAGGACAGCCGAGTGCTCTCTGCCAAATGCCAGGGAGAAGGAGCTGTGTGGCTTCCTGTTGGATGGAGGTAGCTGAAGGCATCAGTTCCTCTGCTGGTGCAGGGACAGTGAAGCTCTGCAAACAGGTCCTTTGCTGCCAACATTTCATCCCAAGGCCCCCAGGTCCCAGTCAGCAGAGCAAGGTCACTTCTTTTCCTGGCAAGTGCTAGCAAAGGCTGCATATCAGTGCTCCCCAGGCACCGCGCTGAGGTCATAGCACTACCCTCCCTGCCCACCATCTGTCTGCATCTGCTCTGCTCGTGGAATTGGCTGCTAGCTTATATCTTCCATCAGAGGCGTTCTGCCTTTGGCTTTCTCCATCATGGCTTTGATGGTACACAACCTTTTAGCCACCTCTCTTCTTTTGCAGGTGGCTCAGCACTGTTAATTAGCCCATTTCCCTTTGCTCTCTGAAAGTCCTGTTGGTGGGGCTCCCAGGATGTCTTTTGAGCTGTGAGCACCTAATTAAATTCTCTAATTGAAGCTCACACGTTGGGCCATCCTTTCTCATTTTCATTGAATTGCTTATTTGTTCCATGTGTATTCATTTCTCATGGAAAAAATTCAACAGGTAAATCCATGCTATGCTGGATTAATTTAGTACACTCAAATGGCCATAGGCATTTAACATTTAAATAGTGTAATCTGTTTTAGCATTTTTAAAAAATCCACAGCAAAGATTTATCATCTACAATAAGCATAGACATTATTGTAAATTATACATCTGGGAACTAGGACATTTTCACCTTTGACTTCAGCTAGGTTGAGTGCATCTATCTAGGCATTTGCATTTTTTTCTAGGAAAAAAGCAAATATCCTTGGGTTTGTTGCAGAAAAGATGAAAATCTAAGTTAATGAAATAGTAATGATTCTGTCATATATTAAAATTAAAGGCTGTTAACTTCCCCCACATCCATTCTCCATTCTTCTTTTCTTCTACAGTAATAGAACTTTCAATTTTATCTGAGCACTTATCTGCAAGGAGAATCTTATTACTTTACTTCTCTTGTAGCTTGTTACAGACAGATGACTGAACTGAGTATAGATGGAGGTGTGTGTGTGTGTGTGTGTGTGTGTGTGTGTGTGTATGTGTGTGTGTCTATGATCTCTGGTGTGAGATATAAAGGTTGCAGATGTGCCCATACTTGTCCAGTTTTCCTTCCTACTGGCTGGAATGTGAACACAATGTCTGAGCTAAAGCAGCCATATGGATCACAAGGGAGGAAAACCTTAAAGGTGGTGAACCTGTGCTCCTAGTCTAGCCCTGGACCATTTCAGCCTCTTAAGTGAGCATGCAGTCAACATGTGTCCAGTGTTGATAAAGCACTGCTATATTTGTCCTTTTAATCCATGCAACCAAACTTAATTCTAATGAAATGCTGAAACAACCAAAAAGCAAGGAATAAATTTTGCATTGCTCATTAAAAGCATGGGAAGAGCATTTATACCATGCAGTTGCCTTTGTCACTCTAAATCATCTGGAAAGCATGTTCACTGGAGTCTGAAATAGCAACTCATCATCCTCACAACCTTCAGTGCCTGGGAGCTGCTCACACACACACAAATACAATATTATACAGAGACCATTCCCATGGATATTTGCCCTTGTGTTATGGGCCAAGAATAAAATAATGTCAAATGTGTAAGCAATGATGTGATAACACCCAAAAGACTTCAGGTAGAAAGGATGAGAAATGATGGTAGAATCCATGCTGAGTGTGTGCAAGGCTGAGTTCAATTGCTTATATTGAGATACCCAACATAAAAAGAAAAAAGAGCAGAAAAGGAGGAGAAAGGGTGGGAAAGAGGGAGGGAGGAAAAAAAGAAAAAGGAAGGAAATATAAATAGTTTTCTGAAGAAGATAAAAGTTGGAACAGGATAAATCTAAAATAATTGGATGGTAAATGGCAGCCTTTACAACCTCAACATCAATTACATTAAGGGACAAGCATCTAGTTTTAATGCGGTGTGATTTAAAATTGCTACAGTGCCAGGAACTCATATTTAGTACTTGCAGGTTCATGCCCTGTCTGAACACTTTCAGATTTTTTAACACCTATTTCTGGCCAAAAAACCATGTCTGCAAGTGGGTTTCATGCCTGGGCCACCAGTTCATGCTCTTAGTAAATTTTTATCACTATTTGTATTAGATTGTATTTTTTTCCTTAAATTTTTTATTGGTACATTTTAGGTATACAATACATTTACATTTATCATTGGGTGCTTGTACCTGTACCTGATGTATCTTCTTATTTTTTTCCCCATTACCTGTGCTCCCTTCACCCCCTCCACCCTTCCCTATTTACATAGATTTTCTTTCCATTTTTTTTCTTTTCTCATAATTTTTCCTTTCCCTCTGTTCCTTTCCCCTTCCCCTCCCACCAACCCTATGCCTTTAGACCTTTTCTTCCTATTTAAAATTATCAATTATTTGTTTTAATCATTTTCATTCTTATTTACACTTTCAATTTCTCACACTAGAGAAACTATTCGGTATTTACATGTGTGTTCTATTTATTTCACTTAAGAGTATTGCCTCAATGTGTATCCATTTAGCTATAAATGTCCCTAGTTTCTTGTTCTTTATGGCTGAGAAGTACTCCATTTTATTTAAAAAACCACATCTTCTTTATCCAGTTTCCAGTTGATGGGGACTTGGGCTGTTTCCAAGCTTTAGCTATTAGATTGTAATAGATTCTGCTCTTGGGACAAGACATATCTCAAGCTACATGTAGCTTATAATTAAGGAGAAGGCAAGGTGGGTCAGTACAATTTCTGTCTGGATGATGACTCCCTGAGCCTGATATTTCTCACTAGGATGGGGGCTATAATCTTCAATGATTGTCTTTGAGCTCAACAGGAGGCATGGAGGCTAAGGGAATGACTCAGATCAGCAAATAAGAACCAAGATAGATGTAAAGGTACAAATTCCCAATGATGAATGTCATCATACTGTATACCTAAAATGTATACACAATAAACAGATAAGTGATTTTTAAAAAAACAAAGAAGTACAAAGGAAAAAAGTACACACACAGCCATGGTTGGGAACCAGAGAAGGGGTTTCAAATCTAAATGTTAAGCCATCAGTTTGGAAAGGATATGGAAAGAAATAACCTGAACAAGAAGCAAAATTTTAAAAGTTTTAAAAATAAATTTCTTGTGTGTCATTTGCCAAATCAGGCAAATTTGAAGAAGACTGATATGTAGACCATAAGGACTATCTGCTGATAGACTGGTAGTCAATCTTCTGATTGACCCATTCAGAAATAAAAGGATCAGAAGTTTTGACCTAATATCAGTCTTCACAAAAATGCTTCAACTTAATAATCTACTTGATTCAAATCCCCTCTAAGTTAAACAGGTGACATAATTCTAGAAATTATCAGGACTATATCAGTTCCCTTCAGTTCTACTTTTACCATGGGCAAATATGCAACATAATCTCACAGATTATTGTTAAAACAGGTTGGATTGGTCCAACTCTGCATATGACAAAACTGACAAAATTTAGAAAATTAAAACACATGTTCCCTCACATTCTTGTTTTTTCAATATGTACCATTGAACTCCAATTAATATTCCTTAGCTTTAAAGAGTAGATCATTTCATTTGGGATTTTAAAAAGATGAGAATATCAGAAGCTATCGAGAGAAGCCAAATACAAAAAAGAGGGGCTGGGGGTGAATCATAAATCTTAGGCATTAAAATGATACATTAAATTCTGAGTTAGCATTGTCTTAGTGAAGGGAGAAAGCATGTATAAAAACTGCTACGGAAGCCCCATTTATAGCAATCAATATATTGACATGGAATAGGAGGAAAAGCATAGCTCACTAACATCATGTCCACACCATGGGACAGATGGAGAAAGAAACTGACATCCAAAAGGTCACTGATTCTGATATTCCTAGGATAGGGATGTCTCCAGCTGAGGATAAATCCATGTCACTGAAATATGGAAAGCTAATCCACTTTACTGCCTTCATCAAATATTTAGGAATGGTACAACACTCCGTGGAAAAAACTAAGTGGATAAGAAAGGAAAGTCTATGTTCCATTATATAAAAAGTATAAAATGTACGTGCAAAATTAGATACACAATTTAGACATCAGAATTATTTTTCAATGGAAACTGAAGCCTCTTAGTGGGAAATGGATATCACAGGTTTTATATGTCTGCTCGGGGTGACACTCAAATCTCACTTAAACATACAGAATGGAAGACCTTGTGGTCATAGGTCAGAGGAAAACCCTGAGCTTGCTGACCTAGCAATGGATTTTGTACATTGAGGACTTGACAATAAAGATTTACATTAAAGATGAATTTGCTGGCCTGCAACAAAATACCAGTCACATTTCTCATGTGAATCTCTTCAATCCACAAAATCACTTCAGGGATATGAACAAAAAAGTCCACTAAAAAGTATGTGGCTTTATTTATTTATTCTTTTTCTTGGCTCATGTTTGGGGTACATAATGATTACATTCATTATGGAGAATTGGTACATAATGCGTCTTAATTCTTTTTTATTCCCTTCCTGTCTCTTACCTCCCCCTCTGGACTTTAATATGTGGAAATGATCACTAGAATAAAAATTATCCTTGGATTCATTTCAAGGACAATGACATAATGCATCAAGCAAATCTTCACAGAAGAATTGTAAAATTCTGCACAACTAAACTGGAATCAAAGAATCCATTTACAATACATCTGGCTTAATAATATGGAGCAGGTTATAATACAAAATGATAGTCCTCACAAATTAATACAGCTTTGTTCCACAAATAATATAGTTCTTATTCAGGCTATTGGACGCCACTTTAAAATTTATTGATAAAGGACAGAACAGCTTCACAAGACCAGAATGTTGAAAGGTAATCTATATCCTCAAAAGAAACTAGAGGGTACTGTAAACAAGTTATATCAAATAAATTGCACTTACCATTCTCCGCAGTACAAGTTATGGTACCCACCAGCTGCTAGAATCCCAAAGCAATGGAGAAACTATTACCATTATATGCTTTGTTTTTTCTATTTTATTAGTTAAGATGAAAAACAAAATAGGCTACTTGTGTTGAAAGCTCAATAGATATGAAATAATAATATCTAAGTCAGCCTCACAGCTGTGCCACATTTAGCTGTACAAGTTTGGGGAACTAGTAGTTTCTGAATCTTTTTAAGAGTCTTGAATTCTCTTTCTATAAACTAAGCAATTGGAAGAGACTATCTCTAAGAGATTTTCAAAGTCGGATGCTTAGGATGGAGATGCTTTCCTCCAGGGAGTTTGGGTGGCGTTGGGGGTGGTTGTCATTTTCTTAGGACACCTATTGGGAGCATGATTTGCTTTCTCATTTGGTATCTTTCCTAGGAGATCTCAAGCCTGAGGACTGTCCCTTACCTTTGCTGGTGATTGATTCAGGGATGAGCATGTGATTTAAGATAGGGACAGTAAAATCCAGAGACCTGGGAAGGTTCATTCTTGCTTTTCTAGGAAAAGTTTTGGAAGCAACTCTGCTTTTCTCCCTGAATCCAGTTGGGTATAAAACGTGAAATCTAAGCCAGGTGCGGTGCTGCAAGCCTATGAGCCCAGCATTCTGGAAAGATGAATCAGGAGGATCTTAAATTTGAGCTCAGCCTGGGCAAGTTTGCAATTTAGTAAGATTCTGCCTCAAAATGAAATGTATAAATAAAAGAGCTGGAGATGTAGCTCAGTACGAAAGCTCTGGGTTCAATTCTCACTATTGCAATCAATCACTCAAGTGAAATCTGAAAGGTTATTGAGCTCTAACACCTTAGAGGTGGTGCTGTTTTTAAAAATCCTGCACCAAGGTACCTCAGGAAAAAGGGATCCAGAACCACAGGATTAAGTCAGCACAAGGGCTCACCCTGGCCTGGACTTCCGGCATGTGCACCAGTGCATTTCCCATTGCTACCGCTGGCTGGAGGTGGTGTTTACTGTTACCTCTGGTGAAAGCCATTCGAGCTGTACTTGACGTATTCACTCATGAATACTAATTTTCTGCTTGCATTCATTCTGCATGCTGTGGAGGAAGTCGTAGGAGAGACTGGCCTCAAATCCACTTCATCCAGGATCTCTAAAGTAGAAAGAGTCTAAGCTAAGAGACTACTACCTACAGGAACAGCATTTCACTCTTTGTACCTCCACCATTTAGCCCAGGGCCCCAAAACGAGTAGACAGTAAATGTGCAATAAATAAGAGAAAATATTGTCAACTAACAGTTACAGAGTGCTTACTACTTGCTAAAACATGTGTTGGGAATTATTTCTTTAATGAGTTCACAACCTAATGAGACACTACTGTGGTTATCTCTTCTGGTCAGATAAAATGCAAGATGAAGGAATTTTCCCAGGAGCACTCACCTAAATTAGTAGCCGATCCAGGATCCCAATCTAGACTTGCCTGATGTCAGAACTCCAACTCTTTGTGCTTAATTTCAACCACTTTAGTGGTTTCCTAGTTTGGTACTACTCAAAATGTGACTCAGAAACCATCTACAAGTCTGCAAAGGAGTTCAGCAGACATTTTTTTCCCAGTTAGATTTTCCCAGGAAGGAAACACAACTTCCATCAGAATAAAGGCCAAGCTTCCTTGAGAAATATGAACGGCCAACTTCGCCCGTAATGCAGTGTTTACAACAGTGGACTAGTTCAGTTCATTACCTGAAAGCTCTCTTATTACAATGATAATCACAGATACACAGAGTTTGTATACTTGTGCAAAACTTTATTCTTGCTATTCTTTTCAAGTTACTATTTAGCCCACAAAGAAGCCCTGCCCATTTCCACTTCCCCACACACCCTCAGTCTTTCCATCCTCTGTTGACCTCCCCTAGTCCCAGCTCCCAGGTAAGCTTCATCCATTGGGCTCTGAGAGATACTCTTGGCTTCAGGACAAGGCAGGTTGTCACCATGGTAGGATGGAGGAGACCTCAGGTCCTTCAGATGGAACATCTGCAAGACAATCAAACAAACCAAATGATGTCAGCCTTCTCTGATCATACCAACCACTTCTTATGGAAATGATTCAGGAATTTTGTTGTTAATAAAGTACTGTTCTTCCTAAAGATAGAAGAAGGAAAGAAAGAAATGGGAATGAACACAAATCCTGCCTTTCCACACATACCGCCTCTGGTTATTTTCGTGTGTTCTTGGTGTGCTACACAGTCATGAATATGAGCCATTCCTTGGCATGATGGCTCTTGAAACCCTTTGGTCTTGAGGAGACATTCACCTGTCCTACAGGAATGCAAAATCTTTCTTTAACCTACTGCATATAAGGGCTAAGAAAAGAACAGAAAATTTCTTTTTAAAAAGTAAGAAAATGTATTTATTTCCTTTCTCATTAGAGTTTCTTACTCTGATGTCAGTTGCTATCTGGGGGATCCTTGAGGAGACTGAAAAATCTTGTGTGTTTGTGCATTTTTCTAGGGATGGAAGACACAAACCTGATGTATTTGCCCAATACAGGGACAGCAGTCAACTAAGTTGTTTGCATATTGTTCTCCTTCCCCTTATAGGCATATGGAGGCACATTCTATTTAATCTCATTCTTTATAAAACTACAACAAATTATCAAACTGTTGTAGCTTAATCACTACATTCTATGCAATGGCTACAGGCTGTACCCATATCTTTTCTAGTCTGCTCATAAATACTGGGGCTGCTGAGCATGAGAACCTAAGAGTAGACCTTTCACTCCCTAACAGAAAGAAAAAAGAGTAAATGTATGCTTTATTTTATGTGGGTCACAAGAAAAATGTGGCAGACTTAGCTTCTTCTGCTATGGCATAATTCATAGTTCTGTAGAGGATTTTTTTCACAGACTGAAAAATAGCACTGAATTTTTCAGTGATGATGGGCACAATGTCACATACCCATTCTTAAGACTTCCTCCTTCTTTTTTTGCTTTCCCTTGGGAATTAAGTCACTTATGAGAACATAGTAAGACGCCCTTATCTGTACTTTCCTACAATTAAGAAAATTAGTTTGCTCAGTGGTACTTTTCAAGAGAAGAGGACAGTATATAACCAACTGTAATTGAATTAAAGTCATGTCATTTTCATAGATAGGAGTTCAGCTAACTATTACTGAAGAACTTGAAAATATTCCTTTGGAAAGTCCTGCATCTTAATATAGACTTCTGCAAATGGACACATTGGGTTAGATATCAATAGATTCAGAAATGAAGCATTAAATAGTTAAAACCATCTGCCTTCTTGGCCATAAGTCTTAGATACCAAGAGCTTTATCAGGTCAACCTGAATGCCTTCAGTGGTCACCTCTGACATTTTCTGACATATTTCCCAGAATGTGGGGACAAAGAAACATCTAGCATCACATTTATGATGTATCCTTATGTAATCCAAGGATACTGAGACTGATCAAACGAATGAACCAGAATAAAAAGAAATTTAGTTTCAGGAGTAGTCACAATTTTATTTGTGCCATGAACTCTTTAAAGAATTTTCAAAAGCTAGTAAGATGAATTCACATTTACATTATATTTTACCACTTTTAGAGCCCCTTTACATCCATGATTGCATCTACATTTCATAAGAGATCTGTAAGAAAGACAAGACAGGATGTCTTACGCATATCTCTTTAGATGAAGAACCCTAGAGTCAGACAGGAAAGGGGCTGACAAGGGCTCCAGTCTAGTAAGGGTGAACCTAGAAGTTCTCTAGTCTTCTTTCCAACATCCTTGATGTCATGCCCGGTGGATGCCTCCTGTTGAGCTCAGATCTGCTCTTCACATAATTAGGGGAGATATTAAGGTGGAGATCATAACTATGTAAGTGTTATGATTAGAATGTAGCCTTGGGTTAGATTCAGCAGTTTCTTCAAAGATTCACTTCTGGGTTCCAAAGAAAAAATAGTCTACCCCATTTGAAGTCTCTGAGAACAGAATGTTTCTAGGTGCCAGGAACAAAGAAATGAAGGAAAAATTTAAGGCTGAAGAGTACAGAGAAGAAGAGCACTAAATGGCAGAGTACAAGCCAGAGCAAGGGAGGTTTAGTATCTAAAGAGCTACGTGACCTTGGCCACGTCACCAGGGATGGGTACTAACTTTGTGGACAGTGAGCCAATTACTGTGGCAGGTGCCCCAATTTCTCATATAGTTCTCTTAAAAACCTGTTTCCCAGATGAAGAAAGGTTAATTAACTTTCTCAAGGTCACATCAATGGAAGTAGAATTGGGATATTTGGCGTCAGCTGTGGCTGGATGCAGTCTGAGTGTGTTCTCTAGGGTCTCAGGTAGTGAGATTTAATCCCTGTTGTGAGGTATTGAGGAGGTGGAGATTTAATCTGACTATGGTATTTAGAGCTAGAGCTCTTGGGAGGTGTTAGGATTAGATAAAGTCACCAGGGAAGAGCCTCCATGATTGAATACTGAAACCCTGATTGCTTTATCAGAAGGAGAGAAAGAACAGAACTCTCTTCTCTCCTCTCCTATTTGATACCCTACACTATATTGGGGCTTGGCCAGCAACAGGACCTTGACCTGTACTTCTAGAACTGTCAGGAGCCAAAACAAACCTCATTGTTTCTAAAATAAGCCTTTTTTCTTTATAAAGCAACTGTCTCAGGTATTTCATTACAATTATGAAAATGCAAACGAACACAGCCCTCGAGTCATCTTCGGCCCCAACACGCTTACCAACTTTGCTGACCTCTGAGAATTTCTTTCGTCTCTCAACTTCTGGGTCTTCCTTGGATGCCTTGAAAGTTCACTATCCAGCCAAACTCTCTCATTTGGCTTTATTCTATTGTAATTCTGTTCTTTGAGGATAACTTGCACTGTAAGCCAGTAGATGTTGCCACACCCTAAAGACCCTTACAGTTTGACAATTAGAGTTTCTTCCCTCCCTACTCTCTTCTTAATTCTTTTGTTTGTTGTTTTTCTTTGATGGATTTTATTATTTTAGGATTTTCTAATTGTTTACTAATATCTGATTTAGATTTTATCTATTATATTTTGATAAACTACTACTCATTTTGCTTTTTTTTTCTAGTTCTTCAAATAAAATACCATCTGGCAATCAAAATAACAACTCTTTTTTTTCTTTCAAAGAAGCTTATCCTGAGAATTTGGAGTTTCAAATCCACTTTTTAGTTCTCTTAGGAAGCAGCTGAATATGGTCTCTAGGATGTACTTAAGCACTTTATGTTTTTCACCAAATTTGGGAAATTTATTGCCTTTATTTCTTCAAAGTTTTTTCTGCCTCATTCTTTCCTTTCATCTTCAGATTTTAATTATATGTAGGCTAGGGCTACCAATATTATTCCACCAAGGTACTGCTGATTTTTCCCCTAATTATTTTTCCTGTTTTTTAGGCTTAATCATTTCTGTTAATCTGTTTTATGTAATCCTCAGTTGGTTGTTAAACCCATCAGTGAATTTATCATATTCTATTTTTGTTGTAGAATTTTCACTAGTTTCTTTTTTATATTTTCTTTTCCTATTTATGATTTTCTTATGTGTCTGTTACATATTCATTCATTATGACTGTTCTTTCATGTGATTGAGCATGGTTACAATGAATACTTTAGAATACTTGTCTATAATTTTAATGTGTGAGTAATCTTAAAGTTGTTTTCCATTCATTTCTTTTCTTTTGATTATGGGTCATCTTTGCTTGTTTCCTTTTTTGTATCGCAATCCTGTGTTGTATACTGGACATTATGAATGATATTTTATGGAGATCATGGATTTTCTTATGTTCTACCAAATGATGTGGATTTGTTTTTCGCAGTCAATTCACTTGACAGAGCTCAAAGTCTAATTCCAATTCTACCTTCTCTGCAGTGGGCAGTCCTGAAACTGTTCAATTATTTTAGCTTCATATTAAGTATCATTGAGTATCTCTGTTTAGTTATTTTAACTTTATGTAGACTACTTGGAGTTGACATTTTATCCCATGCATGCATGTGTCAAGGCTCAGCAAAAATAGTTGGGCTGATTTTATTTGCAGAATTTTGGACTTCTGCCTGTACTGTCACTTTTGCAAGATTCCCCCCTTACTTACCAGTTGCTGTTATAGTCCAAAACTCTATGTCTTCTTCCTCAGTCATCATAGGTTTATTCCTATCTTGTTCTAGTTGAACAGTATGTCCCTGACTGGGGCCTCCCCTTAGGGAAGAAGCTGTTAAAAACAGCAAACTCCCCTCATGCCATTTCCTGTTTCCAAATATGCACGTCTTTCTAGTTTCTGCTTTTAGTCACTCTCCAAGGACTTCAGATAATTGCTATTTTATATTTTGTAATAGTTATTTGAGAAAGACTCTCACATAAGGTCCTCCTCAATTGCAAGAGTGGAATTCCTAAACTCCATTCTAAATGGCTTCTTTGAAGCATTTAGAATCTCTTATTAATCAGGCACTTTTTCTGAGTTAATAAGCTGAAAGAGTATAATACATCGTCAAAACCAAGAAGAGGGTCCTGAACAGAAGTTTATAGCTATCTTCAGTTTGTAGAGATTCTTCCCTGGAATAATCATCATCACCACCATCATTATCATCATCACCATTGTCTCTTAAAGCTCTTCTGTTTTTCAAAACTAACAGAGCCAACAGATTTGTTAGATCATGAACAGATATATGTCTACAATTTTACCCATTATTGAGTAGATACTCAAGTGGTATAAATTCAGCATCACTTGCAGAGTTTTTAGATGTCACTGTACTTAGGTGGCTTGTACTTCTGGTTGGAACCAAATTTGACCTCCAAGAAGAGTCTCCAGTTAGTAAAGCTACATTATTAATTTTTATACATATCATAGAAAACAAAAGCACAACTCCCAATAAAATTGGTCTCTATAAAACAAGTTGGAGGACCAAGGAGAGTAGATCCAGCAGGAATTTAAAAAAGAAGAAATATTTTTTCTGGGTTGGCTGCAGCCCAGCTCAGAATTGATCAACTCCTGCTAGCATTTCACATGGTAGCATTGGTGCTCTGGTGGGAGGTTTCAGGATAAAATAATTTTGCAAGAGAAAAGACTATCTGGAGATAGGAATCTGAAGTTTTTATTATTCATAGTACTTAGAAGTGCAGAGTTACATATTTTAAGGCCCAAGCATGACTTGCAAGATAGCTCAATGCTTACAGCAGTTCTCAAAAACAGATGACTATAACTAGAATTCATGACCAGGTTGTCCCTCCTTGTAGAGTTTCAATAAGAAAGAATGTCACACTGGGCAATACTTGCTCATCAGCCACTGTATAAAAGATTTTTTGTCTGCCAAATATTCTTCGAGAATTTTAACTACTTTTGGTGGAAATTAAGTAGTTATGCTTCTTTCTAGAGGAGTCCAAGAGAGAATGCAGAATGCCTATGGTGAGGAATTTACAGCTCCAGTAGTCAATACTTTAGAAATTAATAAAGTTAAAACCACTACATGTGTTATACCTAAAAGACTACAATGATCTCATCCAATCATTACTCTATTTCATATAAAATTCAGATTGTAGTATTTAGATCACATAATCAACCTCTATTATTTCTGGCCCTGGAAACTGAGGCAGATATGGAAAGGACACAGTGCAGGGTTATAGAGACACTAACAGCTATGGCCACTATGTCCATGCAGGTAGATGGAGCACTACCTTCTCTCCCAAAGCAGTGCGTGATGAGACTGGTTTCCCAGGGTTTCATCAAAACATACTGTCATACATAACTTATAGTTAATCAGATCCATTTTTGGAAACATCAAATCTCCTTGTTTTAATTCCTCTTCATGTTAGTAAAGTTGAGCAAATTTTAATGTTTTGTTAGATAATTGTATTTCTTCTCTGAATTTCATATTTGTCTGCGTATTAGTGGTAATTTGTTTTACTTATTAATGACTGCAACTATATATTGCAGTTCATTATTCCTTAAATGTTACACACACTGAAAGTATTTTTATATAACTGTAATTGTCAAAACTATATTGAGGGCCAGGGATTTAGCTCAGTGGTGCCACCGCCTGCCTCACAAGTGCAAGGTCCCGAGTTCGATCCCTGGTACCAAAAAAAACCCCACTATATCGGGACACTTAGATATACATTTCAGGACAAAACACATTAATTAAAAATATTTTTTCTCCTTTAAGTTTATTGGTACATTTTAGGTATATGATACAGTTACATTCATCATTGGGATCTTGTACCTTTACATGATGTATCTTGGTTCTTATTTTTTCCCCATTCCCCTGCCCTCCCTTCACCCCCTCCACCCTTCCCTATGTACAAAGATTTTGTTTCCATTTTTTTCCTTTTCTCATATTTTTTCTTTTCCCTTCTCTCCTTTTCCCTACCCCTCCCTCATCCCCTACTCCTTTAGACCTTTTCTTCCTATTTCACATTATCAATTATACATTTTGATCCTTATTTACACTGTTAGTTTTTCACATCAGAGAAACTATTCGGTATGTACACGTGTGTGTCCTATTTATTTCACTTAACAGTATGGCCTCAATGTACATCCATTTAGCTATAAATGTCTCTAGTTTATCATTCTTTAAGTCTGAGTAGTACTCCACTTTATAAAAAAATACATCTTCTGTTAATTTTAAAATCTTGAATTACATTTAATATAAATTTCAGAAGCAAAGTCCCCAATTAACAAAATTATATGATATTAGAATAAAATACAAGAGGAATTGTTTTAAATTAAGGCTCAGAAATGCATTAAAACAAAACATGAAAGATTTACAGATTTTACCCAGGGGATGTAGCTCAGTGGTAAAGCACTTCCTAGTTTGTGGGTTCAATCTCCAGTATTGCTAAAAAACAAAACCAAAAAAATGTTTTAAAAGGAATTACAGATTTAAAGTCATTTACTTTCTCTACTAAAAATACACTTAAATGACTAAGATTCCATGTAGATTTTGTAAGATCATTCCAGGGAAATAAATTTGTGATTGTGGTGGATAGATGCATTCTCAAAATGGCTCAAAATTCACTGCTTTCTTAAAAAGAAATGCTCCTTAACAATCATTTCTAGTCTGATTATTGCTCCATCTGGATTACAATGCCCTATTTTTTCTGAAACACACTCTTTGCCCTTGCCTCAGTCAGGCATAGGAAATTTGTGAACTGGCACAATTCACTGAACTTCCAACCTCTAGTCATCTTCCAACAAGTGGGCAGGCTAAAAATGCTGGAGACTAGAAAAGGCTCTGAGCCACGCAGGGCTGGGAGGAGATCTGCTAAACAGATGTGTCTCTCCATTTCACCTCATGCTGGACCACAGGAGACAAACTTGGTGGGTGTGAAATGGTGTGATAATTCTCATTTGTGCCTTCCTCCCTTCTGACTTAGATGAAGACTGTAAAAACAAAAATAACTTTGAGACACTGCATTCTGCATGGGCTCTATCCATTTTAATCAAAAGCATTGCCTATTTCTTAGGAGTCAAGGACTGGATTAATATGGTTCTTTCAACCTAATAGGGTTTAGGTCTTAAAAGGTCCAGAGCTTTAAGAGATCCAAAATAGAGAGAATTTAAAAAACAAAGTGTCACTAATGGGCATAGTATTAATTCTCAAGTATTTCTGTCCCCAGTGGTACTCCAGGTAAATTCATCAGGAATCTTCTTGGTGCCTAAAAGCTAGAGCTGAAGAGATGAATCAAGTCTATGTTAGCAGTTCTGATCATCAGGGTTACTGGGGCATCCTCTCGAAACTGCTTCTCTTCTATTTCTGTGCATTTATGTTGCATTTACTGTGTACACTGAGCAGTTTTTATAAAAATAAAGAACTTCTTGGCAAGGGTCTCTTGGCCCCTTTCTCGCTTTATTACTGCCAACACAACACTGTAAAGGACCAGTTAACACAGTCATTGAAGTCTTTACACAATTGCTCAGCTACCACATCAAAGTGACGCATGAGAGCCTCATAGAGCATACTGTCTCACAGTCCTACCCTTATTATCTGTCCATCATCACCCTAGGAACAGCTGTCCAGACCAGTCCCCGGTAGCAGTAACTCGAAGGCAACAAGAGGGGGAAAATAGCAACCAAGTAGTGGAAAAGCCTGGCAGACATTTCCTTATCAAGCAGTCAGAGTAAATCCAGTAACAGAGCAAATCAACCCCCTAAGCATCTTTAGATGAGAAACCGGGCAGAACATGGATTGTTTTTACACTACTGCCACTTGATTGTCATTGTGAGAAAACAACAGATATCAAAATGGAAGGACAAACTACAATGTATCTAGCCCATTTTTTTAAATGTCAACATCATAAAAAGAAAAGAAAATTTAAGAATAGTTGCTGTAGACTCAAGGAAAGACTTTAAAAAAAAGAAAATTGAATGCATTAATACATCATTTTGGATGTTCTTTCATTGTAAAGCATATTATTGGTACAGTTGATAAAACTGGAAAAGGTCTGTAGATTAGAATTTCATCAATGTTAATTTCCTGATTTTAATATTTGTACTATAGTTCTATAAAAATGTCTTTGTTTTACTTGTACAGTCAGCTGATCACTTCTAGCTATGGGGGGAAATGAGAAATTCCATCTATATGCCAAGGATGTGGGTTGGTTTAACCATCAGGGTTCTATAAGCCAACATAAAAGAACAGATACTGGAATTAAATTATGTCATGTCATGCAGCACATGTTCTTGGAAAAATTACTTGTAAAGAGACAAAGTCGCATAAGAGGATGATATATTTTAAGACTCTAATAAGCAATTTCATGAATGAGAATGAAGCTATCGGTAGACCCAGTTGGACTGGACTGGAAACCTCAGGGACTGGGCCCTTGTTCTTCCTCTCAGGGATCACACAATCTCCTTCACCTCCCCTTTCCTGTATGCATCTCACTCTCACTGATTTCCTTTACCTCTCAGTCTCATGTGTGATTCCAAATTGCATTCCCAGCTCTCAGGTCTACACACCACAGCAGCACCAGCTCTGTCACCAACTGCAGCGCTTGTTAGGTCTCAGCTCACAAGGGATTGATCCTCTGTGAAGGGCCTCAGTTGGCCAAGGCACGCATTGAAGAACCTCAAAAGCAGTTGTCTGTCCCTGAATGAGTCATACACAGCTTACAAAAGCAGAGGCAATGTCATATGATGCTATGGCTTAGATTTGGTTTAATCTTACAAGCATGAGTGTGCTGCAATCTTGGTTCTCATTATAATTGTATGAGGAAGGAAGACTGCAAGTTCAAGCACAGCCCAGGCAACTTAGTGATTTAGTGGGACTGTATTTCAAACGTTTTGAAAAAGGGCTGGGCAGGGGGAGTGTAGCTCGTGCAAAGAACCTGGGTTCTACCTCCAGAGTCATGAAAGAAAAGAGGGAGAGAGAAAGAGAGAGAGAGAGAGAGAGAGAGAGAGAGAGAGAGAGAGCCTGACCTCTCTCCAATCCCCTGCTTCGTCTCTCACCAGAAGACTTCGTTCTCCAGGGCTCCAGCCATGTGATCCTATCCACCATGGGGCCCTTACAAGAAGAAGATGCCAGCACCATGCTATTGGACCTCCAGTACTGTGAGCTGAATAAACCCCTTTCCTTTATAAAGTACCCAGCTTTAAGTACTCTGTTAGAGCATTACAAAACAGACTAACAGACACATCAGTCTCTCAAATTCTCACAGAATGTTTTAAGAGGAGATTCTCCCAGAAGACTAAAAGGTCAGAATGAGAGATGGTCCAGACAAGGTGAAATGATCTTCATTTGGGGAAATAAAATGGAGAACAGCCACAATCTTTTCTAGAACTTAAAAAAATGTGAGATGGATCTTGAGAACAGCAAATCACGCAGCCCAAGTGAAAATGTACAAATAAACATGATAAAGGAAATTACTCCAAATAAAAAAAAAATTCTTGGAATTTTCCAAAGCTCTTCCCCCCAAGAACATATGGTAGAAATAGATGAAACTCAGAGGGGGCAAACAGGCAGCAAATCAAAGTGATATGCAGTTAAATTGAAAGGAAACTCAAACCTGTGACATTATCCCTCCCTCTGATAAGCTTTTTGCTTTTACTTGAATCTTTCCCGAGACTCAGAAGGTCTTGGTAAATCTGGCAGCTGTCATAAAACACCATCTGTCCTAAGAAAATGGGTGCAGAGGTGGCTGTAACCCAGGGGATTTTTCCAAATGCTGTCAGCATGGATGTTCAAGCTGATCAAATCCCTAACAAGAAAGTTAAAAGCCCTACCAAGAGAATCCCTGAAGCTGTGCTCAGGAGCAGAAGGGGTGAAGATGTGAGGGCTGGGCCGTGGGGTGCCACCCACTTGTGAAAGGAGGGGAAAGGAGGAAGAGTGGTTCGTGCCCAGTCCCAAGGGAAGCGGGAGAGGAGGGGAGGCGGGGAAGGCCTAACCCAGAGGGAGGGTCAGCTGGCCCATCCGTGTGGATGCGGATTTCTCGGTGTTGTCTTAGCTTCCAGCTCCCCAGTGAGAGCCCGACTCCTAACCTCCCGTAGGGTTAACTTATTTATTTATTTATATAGTAACTTCTGCATTTTAGAAATGCTTTTTTTAAATTAATTATATTGGTACATTTAAGGGATACACTATAGTGCCGTTCCTCATTGGAAATTTGCACCTTTACATAATCCATCTCGGTTCTTATATTTTCCCCTTCCCCTGCCCTCCCTATCTACAAAGACTTTCTTTTCATTTTTTCTTTTTCTCATATTAATTCCATTCCCTTCTTTCCTTTCCCCTACCCCTCCCACTTCCCCATCCCCTTTGCCCCTTTTCTTCCTATTTCACATTGCCTAGTATACCTTTTAGTCCCTATTTACACTTTCAGTTTCTCCCACTAGAGAATAACTTTAAATGTCATTAAATGCCTCAAGGGCTCAGTCTCTGTTAGCTGCCAGATTCAAACCTGGGCTCCTAACCTCTCCTCCAGGAAGTTGTCCAAGCATATGAGGAGGGATTCTTTCAGCCTCCTTCTGCCACCACTGGTTGATAAGAGCTGGCTTTCTCCAAGTTGCAGAGGAAACCAGACATTGCATTTAGCACAAGCTCGGCTGTAGTCCTCTGCGGGGTGTACAGGAGTTTGGGGCTGCTCCCTGGACTTCCACCGAGTCCCATCTCACCCAGCAGAACAGTGGCCATGGTTCCTGTTTCCTTTGACAGAATTGGGGATGCTCGCTAACCAAACCCTGGGCCGCTGTGCAGTCAGTGTGAAGACAGCTGCAGACTCACTGATGGATCCCTCAAAGCTGGCTGGCTGGGCAGTGGGAGCTCCTGGAAACAGAAGGGGCAGCGATGGCCTCCTGATTCCAATAGGTGCTTGAGAGAAATGTGGGAAATGCTTCTAAACATGGAATCTTAACTAAGCAAAGGCTAAACACATGCAGATGAAAAAGCATAGGAACACCTGCAAAGGACACACACACACACACACACACACACACACGGACCCCCGGCAGCAGGAGCCCTGCATGCATGAAGCATGGATACTTCTTTTTCTCCCACAAGCGACAGCATGGACTCCTTTTGGAAAGGTCCAGGCAGTGGCTGGAGTCACTCCCTTTAGGATGAGTGGGCCTGTGGGTGAGGGAGCCTCAGGGAGTCTTCAGCACTGAATGGGAGCAGATTCCTTGTGGGAAGCTGTGGAGCCCTCTCCTTCACCTGGAGAACAGAAAAGTGGACAAGTGCAGCACATTGGGCTCATGTGGCATTGTTGCCTTGGGGGCTGCCACTGGGAAGGACGCTTCGGGGACCAGGGTGGGATGGACAGGTGGGGGTGTCTCTGGGCAGTTTTCCTTTCTCTCTTGCTCCATTCTCTGGGGGCTGAGAAAGCTTCTTTATAGGAATTTGTTGAGTGAAATGCCTTCAGAATGCAGGACTTTTCCCTATTGTCCTGGCTTCTGGAATGCTAAAACTATACCTCTGTCTAGATCTGTATGTGATATATGGTATGATGTAATATGAGAGCCAGTATATGACATGTACAATGTATTTCAACTAACTGATTTATATTAAGTATTTATAATATACGATTACACACTTTAATGCATATACTATACATACTACATATTTCATCTTGTATTATATCATTCTATATATTACATATAAATGCATATATATATGTATACACATATATATATATATTTTTTGCGGTACTGGGGATAGAACTCAGGACCTTGCACTTGCAAGGCAGGCGCTGCATCACTGACCTAAATCCCCAGCCTTTATATGTATATAAATATATATTTTAATGAAACCCAGAACCCAGTGCAACAAGGAAAATTATCGTACATACATTTAGAATATGTATATTTGATATATAATATATGTACATTCATATGTGTAGGTATCTTTAATCAACAAACTCTTTTTTTTTTGGTACCAGGGATCAAACTCAGGTCTTTGCGCTTGCAAGGCAGGCGCGGGAACCACCGAGCTAAATCCCCGGCATAATCAACAAACTCTTATATGCTGATTCCCACATGTGCTACTCGAAGCCTTTCATAAATGGTAACTGATTGAATATTCAAACAGCCCCGATGCTGCAGCTGCCTGTATCATCCCCATTTTACAGGAGGGAAAACTGATGGCCAGGCAGGCTAAGTAATATGTTCCAGGTCACACAAGTAGCGAAATAATGACCTTCTCTTTCATGTAGACTATTGTCAGTATTGCTTCTATCACTCTGTGAAATGTAATATATAATCAAATGTAAGATCAGTCTTGTTAACCTATATTAACCTGTAGTGTGTTGTGTTATCTTAACTAAAGTAGGAGTCCAAATCTATAGACAACCCAAAATGTCAGAATCCTGACATTGTTTGTGTCCTCTAATTCCTACACTGATTTTTTTTTTTTTTTTTACAAAACACCTCTCTGTAATAAAATTGCTCCTGCTTTTTCTCAGCTGAAATTCCAAGTACTCAGTTTACTTTAGCAGTTTGGAAGGAAGGAAGTTGAACATTTAGAATGTGACTTGTTTATCCAAGGCTCTGAAGTCCTTAAGATGACTTTGGTATATGCAGGTTCACCCCTGACAACCCAAAATCAGCTTTAGAAAGCTCTTCACCTTCCACCCACAGACAAATCTGCTAACAGAGCTGAGAAATGAGAATGACACTGCAGTCCAGACAAAGGAATAAAACAAACCCAAGGAAGTCTGCTTTGGCAAAAACCAGTTGGTGAATGCAAGAAAGACAGTTGCAAATGTCACTCCCTGCCCTTGGAGGTCACAGCTGGTGAGAAGGTGTCCACCTTACCTTGAACCACTGAGCAACTGGGAGCCTGACTAGTGTTTAGTATTCATAAGAAATGGAGCCAGGCCATTTCAGACGTTTGCAGAGCATTACAGGCCTTAATGAGGTGGGGGAAGCCACTGTTCCGTTCCCTGGTGGCCCCCAACTGTGTTTATTTGAATGTGTGATCATTAGACTTCACAAGTCTCTCTGGGGCTCCATGCGCGGCATGCATTACACCCTGGAGAATGTAAAAATACTTTAATTAACAACGCGAGTGGGCAGACCTGCTGCGTTCCTTCTACCACCATCCGCAGGACCTGAAAAGCCAGGACTCTTTTGTCACCCCACCACTTTTCATTACCACCATAAAAGAAAATCTTAAGCCAAATTTCCCTTAAAACTGATTTGAAAAGACCACTAAAGATTAGATATTTCACTCCTTTACTTAGCAACCAACGTCACACCATCATATTCGCATGTCCTATAGCATGTTCTCTTGGGTTCCTACACATGCACTATGAACTTGATAGGTAGAATTCTATATTTCAAATGCTCTGTAAATACTACAGGACCCTGGAGTGTGGAACATGCCAAATTGGCTTGGAATATGCATTCGTTTGAAAATGCAAATTTACATTAGTTGATTACTCAGTCAGATAAATGTTTTGGTTCATTAATTCAAATAAAATACAGTACTGGCAGGCTCCTAGCACATTAGCTTACAGAGAGATTTTTTCTTGTTTGTTTTCAAGTGTGGAGTCAGTGATTTCTTTTTAAGACCATATGAGACCCAACCAAAATTTGTAGGCCATGAGGGTAGGTGCCACACCCCTGCCAACCCTCACTTTAAACCCTACTTTCAGGACTAACTTGTTGTCCAGTGCAAACATGAACCTGAGTAGAACTTGCGGTGTGTGCAAGTGCAGGCCAGGGCCAGGAATTTAGCTCAGTGGTTCTGTCACCTGCCTCATAAGCGCAAGGTCCCGAATTTGATCCCCGGTACCAAAAAAAAAAAAGTAGAACAAGTGCAGGCCAATGCCCAGTTGCTTGGACAGTAGACTTTCTTATAGATTGGGGTTACTTTAGTTTCCCCCTTTTTTATTAGTATATGTTTGTAATTCATAATAAATACACACACACATATATATATATGTATCACATTTTAATCCTTTTTTCTTCTCCCATCCTTCCTTCCTTCCTGTCTCATTCCATGCTAGATGTTATGCCTTATATCTAGATGTCCCTCCAAAGCCTTATGTGCTCATAGGTGGGGCTTTTGGCGGGGGATGATGGGATCCTGGGGGTGTAATACTCATCAGTGGATTTGTCCACTGATGAGTTTATAGCTAAATATGATGCTGGGAGGTAAATCATCAGAAGAAGTGGGACAGTAGGGCATAACCTGGAAGGGTGTATCTCTTTCCCTCCTCCCTTGATCTCTCTCTGCTTCTTGTCACCATGCCATGGACTGTTTCTCCTCTGTGATGCTCTTCTGCCATGCTACCCTGACTTGGAGGCAGCTGACTATGGACTGAAAACCTCTGCAAACTGTGAGCCAGGATAACTCTGTCCTCCTTCCAATTGTGGATGTTGCGTATCGGGTCTCAGCAACTGGAAAGTAACTAAACAGATCTGCTTTAATCTCCACATACTCTGTCTCTCTGATTCATATCATTGATTTCAATCTTTAAATTATTTATATGTTGGGTTCCTTATATAAAAGAAACTATGTGATATTTAACCTTCTGTGTATGATTTATTTCACTTAGCATTATGGATTCAAGGTGTATTCACTTTCCTACAAATGTTCCTTTCTTTATGGCTGAGTAGGCCTGTATTGTGTACATACACCATGTTTTCCTTATCCAATCATCTGTTGATGGGAATATAGGCCACTTCAAGGATTTAGCTATCGTAGTTGTATTGCTGTAAACATGGGTTTATGAGCCATGGTGTCCCAAGGACACTGGTTGGGATAGAATTCAGAATTCCATTAACAGAGACCTAATTATCACATCATTCTCCCAGAATGAATGAATACATTTTGAATATCCACTAGTGCTCTTCTTTGTCATAAGCCCAAAAAGCAGTGGGGTATTCAGATGAGGAGAAGAAATCAGTACCTGAGAAACATTTGGAGAAAACTAAATGTGTACATGACAAATGGGGACTTTCACCTACTTGAAACACTATTTTCCCAGGAATAGTGGGAAACAGTTTTTTTGAAGTATTAAGTGGAATTACAACAGAATGTAATTGAAGGGGACCATTACTTGGGAGGCTGAGGCAGGAGAATCATCAGTGAATTCAAGGCCAGCCAGGACTGTACAGCAAGTTTCAGGCCAGCCTGGAATACACAGTGAAACCTGTCACAAAATTAATTAATTAGTTGGGGAATAGTTTTAGATTTACAAAAAAATGTGAAAGCATTATAAAGAGTTCCCACACAACCCTCACCCAGTTTCCCCTATTCATAGCATTTTATATTAGCCTATTCCATTCGCTTCCACTAATGAATCTGTAGTGATGCATTAGTACATTACTCACATCACTCAGTTTCCCTTCCTTTCTGCTTAACGTCCTTCTTCTGTCCAGGATCCCTATCCTGGGTACCACATCAGGCTTTGTCATTATGTCTTCTTGGGCTCTTCTGTGATGTAAACTTTCTTAGATTTTTCCTAGGTTTGATGACACTCACAATTTGG
This sequence comes from Heterocephalus glaber, assembly GCF_053883595.1. NCBI lineage: Eukaryota > Metazoa > Chordata > Mammalia > Rodentia > Bathyergidae > Heterocephalus > Heterocephalus glaber. Next base: position 6,544,563 of record NW_028258315.1, read on the forward strand.
AGAAAGATGGGTTTGATATTGTATAGAATCTCTCAGCTGGGATTTGCTTGATGTTTTCCTCATGGTCAGGTAAGGTTTATACTTATGGGGGGAAAAAGACCACAGAAATGGGCTGTCATTTTAACCAAGAGTACCTACTACAAACAAGAACTCATCATAGGTGCCTTTATTGTCCCAAAGTATTTAAGATCCCCTATCCGCCACAAAAGCAGGTCTATAAGAAATCAGCCATATCCACAAGCTCCTTGACCCAGCTCCTGGACCATGACCAGCCTCTCATTTTACTTGAATAGTTTATGGACACTGATACTTGTCATGCCATGCACTTTCTCCAGTAAACACCATTTTAACATTAACTTTAAATATTTAAAATGCATAGAGGCTGTGAACTATGTTGCAGAGAATGTAGTTTCAACCTCATTCTAGAAAATCAAATCAATCTTTATTTACCTGTGGGTGAGAAATTTCAGCAATTGAGTATTTCAAGAAAAAGTGGAATCATTAAATTCATTGACTTAGTGATTTTACATTTTCAACGTTCATGTCACAGTTGAGTGGCTATCAGTACATTTCTTCATGAGATGACTTGTAGCGTCGGGAAGAGGAGCATTTGTTAAGCACCTGCTATGTGTGTATAGATGTTTTAGGTATCCTACCTGACCTAATAACCACAGTAACCCTATAGCCCAGATACGATTATATGCATTTACAGATGGGGAAGTGGATATTCTGGGGTCCTGAGTGGCATCGTTGATGGATGATGCACAAGAATGTCTGAATGACCAATATTCTTTCTGTAGTGCACCCCACTCCTGAAGCAGTTTACAATGGTGTGTTCTGAGCTGATACCCACAGGTCTTTCTATCAGGCCTGAAGTGTCTTCATTAGTGATGCAAGACCTTTGGTCTCTTAGAATATTCAGTCTTCAAGAATCTTCTGGGAAAGAAAAAGTTTGATCCTTGTAGACATTCCTACAACTTTATGTGCTTAATTAAAAGTTTCTTTACATTTCTTCATATATTCTATATCTAGGTAATCCTCTTTGCTCCTTCATAATGATGCCAAAACAAATGCATTCATTAAATTTTCTCATAAAAATTTATAGGAGCTACCCAGAGAATCAAATGAAGGTGACTTTAATAATAGAGTGGTATAGAAAAAAACTTTGCTTTAATGAATATTTGATTAGTATGAAAATGGCTACAATGTGTGTGTGACAAAATAGAGGTCTTTTCCTACAATGTACAAGGAGCTGGTATAATATAATGTGAGAAAAAAACAATATAATGGAATCACAAACTGAGCTCATGAATAGGTATTTTCTAAATGGAGAAATAAAAATGACTAGTAAATATATAAAAACATATTCAACCTCTTTACTAGTCAAATAAATGCAAACCAAAATAACAATATGGTTTTTAACAGATCAAATTAACAAATATTAAAAATACTGATATGGATGCACATTGAGGTGATACTCTTAAGTGAAATAAATAGGACAAACATGTATAAATACCGAATAGTTTCTCTGGTGTGAGAAACTGAAAGGGTAAATAAGGACTAAAATGTATAATAGGTAATGTGAAATAGGAAGAAAAGGGGCAAAAGGGAAGGAAGTGGGAGGGCTAGGGGAAAGGATAGAAGGGAATGGGATTAATATGGGAAAATGGAAAAATAGGAAGAAAATCTTTGTAAATAGGGAGGAATGGAGGGGTTGAAGGGAGGGCTGGGCAAGGGTGAAAAATAAAAACCAAGAGAGACTATGTAAAGGTGCAAATTTCCAATGATAAATGTCATTATATTGTATACCTAAAATGCACCAATGATTAGAATGAATAATCGATAATACAAAATAGGAAGAAAAGGTCCAAAGGGGTAGGGGTAGTGGGAGGGGCAGGGGAAAGGAAAGAAGGGAAAGGAAAAATGCTGAGAAATGGAAAAATGGAAATAAAGTCTTTGTAAATAGGGAAGGGTGGAAGGGTGAAGGGAGGGCTAGGAATGGGGAAAAATAAGAACCAAGATGCATTATGTAAAGGTACAATTCCCAATGAGAAATGTAATTGTTGTATACCTACAATGTACCAATAAAAGAATTTAATTAAAAAAATACTGATAGCCAGAGTTGATAAGAATGTAGAAATGGACAGTTTTTAGCAATCCCTATCACAGTTGAAATGTGCACCTTTGAACCAGGAATTCCTCAGAATTTATTCTCTAAAAATATTTGTTCAAATATGTAAATAAATGTTTTCCTGGATATTAACTGTGTCAGTGTTTGCAAATTACAAAACTGAGAAAGCAAATGTCAATTAATGCTGCTGAAATAAATAATGGGACAAGAGAAAGATATACAAATCATTTAAAAGGATATAAAGTGGAGCTACATTTTATTTTTGAATGAGAAAATCATATTCCTCTAGAGTTTATATTGTTTACCCAATATGTACGTCAACATGTATGGCTTTGCCCACACATTGCCATTTAAATGCATTAGCAATGGGCTGTATGAGAAAGAAAACTCTAGTTCTTGGTATTTCACAATATATGCATCTGCAAACAGGCCAGCAATTTAGGAAAATATTTGTAAACAAACTCAGGATATTAGAGGAAGCACAGTGGGCTGGGGATTTAGCTCAGTGGTTTCACTGCCTGCTGCGTAAGCGCAAGGACCCGAGTTAGATCCCCGGTACCAAAAAAAAAAAAACCAAACAAACCTGTTAGATTGAGATCATTGTACATTATTAACTGGGTCTCAGTTACCTGTGCATGGAGGCCTTGATCCAGTACATACTAGGAAATTTCAAAATATCAAATGCGTGGGGTCAGGGATTTAGCTCAGTGGTGCCGCCACCTGCCTCACAAGCTCAAGCTCCTGAGTTTGATCCCTGATACCAAAAAACAAACAAACAAACAACAACAACAACAAATATATATATATATATATCTCAAACACATGAAAGTTATATCAAGTTCTTCAAACACACAGATTGCACTAAGACAAAAATTCCCAATCTGATTAATCTTTGCACTAATTTCTTTATCACATGCTGAGTGTTGTGGGATGAAAAATATAAACATTATTCATCACATGTTTTTCTATATTATTAACTTTAAATAATTACTATTCAACTCTAACCCACTTGAAAAAAATTAGCATCAAGTTTTGCTAATCCCTCATCCCTGTTTAGTCAAGTTCCATTTAAAGAGAATCAGCCATGCTCGAATGCTCTGATCATCTAGAAATATCTTAGATGAAATGATGAGCTGAATGAAGTAAGTGCACTCAGCCCCAGAGGTAAATCCATGACCTAAAAAAGCACTAACTGAAAGAGAAGTGGGACTTCTCCTTGACCTGGCTAGGACTGGCCCAATGTGGGGCTCAGGGGCCTTCAACATGAAATGAAGCTTGGTACAGAAAAAGTGAAATCCGCTCTCACATCCACAAGGCCTGGACCTGCCTGCCATTGCCTGGGATCTTTTAAACTAAATCTAGAACAACAACAGCTCTGGATTTTTTTTAGATATTTCTGGGCCTTAAATTCATTTCATATATTATAGATTCTCAGACTCTTTTTTGATGCCAGATACCCCTAAGATGAAAATAGTTACTCCAGCCCCTGTGAGGAAGAAATGGTAAAAAGTCATTCATGAGTCCATAGCTTTGGAAAACCATCAAAAGACCCTGGATCACCCCAGTGGTTGTTATAAATTAAGAGTAGAAAATGTAATCCCCTAAAATATTTTAATGGAGACGCCACCTCAGGCAGAAATTTCACCTTGAAAAATAGCCTATTATGAACAATAAAGGAAATAGTTAGGAGAAATGAGTTAGGAATGAATTGCATCCTGAGTGGCCCCTAAGAGTGCTTTAAATAGCAGCAGACTCTGGAAATAGTAGTGCAATTCAGCCCAGTCGTACACACCGTCTAGTCTGTGGGTTCTTGGTCACACACTGTGGTCTTTTTGGCAACCTCTATTCACAAAGATAGAACTCAGTAATACAAGGCACTGTTATGATTTATTTCAATATGGTATTCATTTTCGTATCATTGCATAACATTTATAAGGAAGAGCACATACAAAGTTTGGAATAGCAATAGACAAACCTCAAAGGCACTAAGATTGGACAGACCTTCAAAAATCTAGCTCTTCAGTTGAATGAATCATGATCTCTTTGATGTAACTAACATCTAGTGACAACTCTTTAAGACTTCTATTCCCTACACATTCACAACCTTTCTTCACATATCAATATCCAGCCATAGACATACATAGGCTAATAGAGAAAAAATTCAATATAAGCTAAATGGCTATTTATTTCTTAAGGTGTTATGTTTCAGTCTTTTACTTTTACTTATCAAAGAAAATTTTCAAACAAATTCCATATCTTTGTCATGAAAGTCATGGTACATAGTGCTTGGCACACAGTTGACAGTAGTTGAGGAAGGAATAATAGAAAAGGAGAAAGAGTTTGTTTGAGAGAGTGGTGGCTTAACTGTCTGGTCTTATCTTTGACCCTCAGATTTCCTGTGGTATGAGTCAGTTCCAAAGCCAGTGGACACCAGGACATTTCAGTGTGTAAAGAAAGGGAGTAGGAAAGTCCCATTTCTACTGCCAGTGAAACCCAGAAATGGCAACAGTAGAAAAAGAAAGAGAACATGATTTCATGGCTAAGGGCAACTAGTATAATGGGCTGAAATGCTAGCTCTGAGTTGTGAAGGCAGACCCAACAGAGAGTCACATCAGGTTGGGAATTTTACAGTGCATGATCCCACAAGGCAAGAGACCACCCATCTGGAGCAAAACTGAAGTCCCTCTATAAATGACAGAAAGTGTCTGTTTTTATTTATTTTATTTTATTTTTATTTTTTTGGTACCGGGGATCAAACTCGGGTCCTTGTGCTTGTGCAGCAGGTGGCAAAACCTCTGAGCTAAATCCCCGGCCCAAGTGTCTGTTTTTAAATTGCACACTAGTTGTTTTCTCTTCTGTCACTCCCAGTCACCCTTCAAGACCTTGTTTCCTTTCGTCATCCAGCAAGAGCAGAATTGCATTGTCCTACATCCCTGAAGAACTTATCTTTTATAATATACTATATAGATACACTATTTTGAATTTGAAAAAACTGTGGAACTCTACAGGTAGAGGACACAGGAGAGGAGCCAGAGAAGCGAATAGTGATGGAAGTGGCTGTCCTCAGCCTTTGGAGGCTGTCCCAGCCTATGCTGTGGAGGGGGGCTTGCAGCCATCTGGAGGTTTCCCTACATCAGTGCCTCTTTGGAACACAACACAGAAACAGGTACCAAACTGAGCTGTGTGTGCAGAAAAGTGAATATGTCCATTGATCTGGCAAATAGGAATAACTTTGGCTCTTGTTAGAACAGCAGTTAGAACAGTCCTTGTGGTCACTGGAGCAGTGAAATGAGGCAGCTTTGGTGCCACTTGTCTGACTTTCCTGTACAACACACTCATGAAACGTATTCAGATTGGACAGAAGAAACCTTCTTAACTTTCAATTGCTGCCTGCTTCAAATTAGGAAAGGGACTGAGGACAGGGAGCAATGTGGAGGTGAAATTTAATTCTATGATCTTCCCCTTGCTGCCACTTTACATTACCTGTGCCCTTCCAAGGAACACAAAGTGAGCATATACTTGCTACACTTTATGTCTCACTCAATCCACAGGAATGGGATTTCTAGCAGTCTCTTTTGAAGAGGTGCAGCTTATACAGAACACATGAATGTGGTACAAACTGGGAAATAGATTGGGTCTAGAGCCAGGGTCTAGCAAGGCCAAGGTATGATCTCAGATTCACCATTGCCCATGAGATATGCCCTCAACAATCTCTCCCTGTGCATGTCTCCCTTAAAATGCACTAAGGTAGGCAGGGGACTGGTGCTACCATGTTAAATGGAGCACGCTGAGCTTCTTTAAAAGAAAGAGTCTCAGCATTCATGGCATGATCAACAGGGTAAACAGGGATTTCACACTCACACCTTTCCAGTGGAGGTGTGGAAGAGGATGTGAATCAAGCCTGCTGCTCTCTCCATGCAGTCCAATCTTCCCAGGCCGCACATACAGTTGAAGTTTATTGCATCATTGCAAATGAAGCCCATTGGGAAATGATGATTCGCATTAATACTGCACACTGAACAAGGGGGAGAAAGCATTTCAACATACTTTCTATTCTCCCTTCTTGTTCCTCTTCCATTGCTCACAGCACGGAACCTGCCCTAACTTCCCCCAGCAACACTTACAGAGAAAAACAGAGTTTCATTTCTCCTTTTGAGTAGCAGTGCCTCCCAGTTGAATTGGGCTTCTCAACCTTGGCACTGTTGACATTGGAAGCTGTGTAAATCTTTGTTGTGGGGCTCTGTGGATTCAAGGAAGGTTCAGCAGCATCCCTCGCCTCCACTCACCAGTTTCTGGTAGCAACCCCACCCCAGCTATGATAACCAAAAACATCTGCAACTTTTGTCAACTATCTGCTGGGGTACAGTCATTGAAGACTGAGAATCACTACTTGGAAATGGACAGCAACTGAACTATGTAAATGTCTCAGTTAGAAGGTCTAGAGTGGTCCGTTATGCGATCACCCAGATGAAGGAACCAGAGCTAGAGAAATTTAGTGACTTGCTTCAGGTAGCATAGGAAAATGGCACAACCAACATTAGGAACCAAGCCTTCTGACAACTTCCTGTCCATCTTATCTAGTTCTTGGGAATGGGAAAGAAACTATATCTACTTGATAGTATTAAGAAAGAGAATCTGGGCATGGTGGTGCACACCTGTAATCCCAGCATTCTGGAGACTGAGGCAGGAGGATTACTAGTTTAAGCCAAGCCTGGGCAACTTAGTGACTTAGTAAGACCCTGTTTCAAAACAAAAAATTAAAAGAGGCTGGAGATGTAGCTCAGTGAGAAGCTCCTGGCTTCAACCCCTAGACTCCCCCCACCAAATACTCTTTGAATTGAGCCCACTAACTCTCAATGAATATTTTCTAGAACTTCAGTCATACCTAACCTATTAGAGGCCTGATCAAGCTGCACTGAGACCATCCTTGTTTAGAAAGATACTATGTTTCCCTTACGCGTGCTTCTAGAATCCTGAAATTCACAGAGACAGCAAGCAGAGTGATGGTTACCAGGAACTAGGGGAAAGGGAGCTAGTGTTTAAGGAGATCAGACTTTCAGTTTGAGGACATCAAAGAGTTCTGGAGAGGTACAGTGGTGATGCCATACAACCTTGTGAGGTACCTAATTCCACTGTACACTTAAAAGCAGTTAAGGTGGTAAGTGTTTATTACCTGTATTGTGCCATGATTAAAAGTGTTAAAAATACTTTTAATTAAAAATACTTTTAATGATTAAAAATATTTCCTGGGCACACAGTAGAGTCTGACTTCGCAGATACATCTACTGAGGTCTCACCAGGAGAGAGAAGTCGTTTCAGGTGGGTCCCATGAAGGGACTAGAAGGAGGGCTGCTCTCGGGGTGGATGTGGTTGGAAATCCCAACAGGAATGTGGAAGCTCCAGACACCACTGAAGCTTCTCCAAGGGCTACAAAGGCAAAGGAGGTTGTGTTACCCAAGCCCAGGGTGACCTGGACCCCTGAGGAGAGCTCCATGGGAGGAGCAGGGGTGGGGACGCAGCTACAGCAGACAGGAGTTCAGGGGGAGCTGGAGGAAACATGGGGGCCCTCTCCTCTCCTTTGTCAGATTTCCTTCTCTCCCTCCACTTGCTGAAGCCAACTGAAGCCAGATGGCAATGGATCCAGGCACATAGTAAACAAGGGGCAGCCTCCCAGGACATGACATTGGGAGAGAGGCAAGCAGAATAATTATCTTCAGGAAACATAAGCATGCAGAAGTGGAGATGAAGGCACAAGTGGAGGAGGCTGAGTGGTAGAATGGGCACCAGATACAATGTCACTACTGTGAGCCACAGGCCAGAGCTGTTTCTTCCCTTTGACTTCCAAACCAAATCTGTACATAACAGCAGCTTTGCAAGCTATACCACTGCAGCAGCCTCGGACCTGTAATGCATGCATTATGGTTTCTGTGGACAAGCAGACACCTGGAATAGATTTATGTGTCTGAGAATGTAACTGTTTCTTCTGAGCAAACCCACAAGTGATATGGAGCATACTAAAACCACCAGCATTATTATTCCAAAGAGTGCATCTGCTTTCAGGAAAACTCTCAGGTTAAAGAATAAACCTATATAATTCTAAGGAAAACAAATGCAATAAAAAGAAACTTTGTAATATGTATATAAATTAAAACAAATACACTGTTAAATGTGGACAAGAAGCAACTATTCCAATAAATCATAAGTTCTGTGAAGTTAAGTTTGTGGCTTCTAACATGAAGTAGGCATCAATTACATAGTCACAGGATTCATTCTTAATCATTCATTTAACTAACATTTATTGAACCCCTATAATGTGGCAAGAGTTAATTGAGATGCTGGACAAATCAGAAGACATCTGGTCCTGTGCAATGGAAATGACTGCAGATGTGGCAAACTATACTCTCATTTTGTTTCTACCACATTACAGGTTTTTTAGAGTTTAACAACATTGAATTGTTTCTTGATGCTGATGTTTTCTAAGAGTGGGTATATAGAGTAAAATTCTAGACTGGAGTCTTAGTTACTTTTCTCATTGCTGAGACAAAATGCCCAACACCCAAAGTTAAAGGAAGAAAGGTTTATTTTAGCTCACAGTTTGTAGAAGTTTCAGTCCGTAGTTGGCTGGCTCCAAGCCAGAGTGGCAAATCAGACAGGTGTTGCGGAAGAAACAGTCCATGGCAAGCACACAGGAGGCAGGAAAAGATCAAGTAGCAACTTGCCTCTTCCTTTTATTCCTACCAAGCTACCCACCTCTTAGGTAGTACCACCCGCACCCAGGGTTGGCCTTCCCATTATCCACACCCAGAACTATGCCAAACCAATCAATGGAGTAATTTAGTAATCATGCACTTTTAATCCCAGCATCACACCTTTCATCCAGCTACCTCCAAAAAGCCCCACCTATGAGTGCATGAGGCTTTAGGGGGAACACTCAGACACAAGCTATAATATTCTGCCCCTGGGCCCCCAAAGACTCATGCACATTCATTTATTCAAAAGGCATTTAGTTATCTCTAAGAGTTGCCAAAGTCCTCACAGTTTCAGCTCTGCTGAAAATTCCAAATCTAAAGTCTCCTCTAAGATTTAAGGTAAACTCTAGCTGCAAGCCCCCTGTACAAATGAAAATAAAATTAAACACTTCCAAAATACAATGGCACAAGATAAACATTTTCATTCCAAAAGGTACAGGTAGGGGATAGAAAGGAACAGGGCAAAGACAAGTCCAAAATCCAGGAAGGCAAACATCAATTGCTGGAGTTCCATGTCCAGCATCCGGGGAAAATTGGTGGCTTTGTCCCTAAGGCACTTCCAGTGATTGCACCTCCCAAGATGTCTGTCTTAGACCAGATCTGCTCTTTCCTTCTAGTTTTCCTCAGATGATCCACATTCCTGGCTTCTCCAACCTTCCAGTGTCTCCACTGGACCTTCAGCTTCACAATTACAGCTTCACACACTTCTCTCTCAGGTGCACACTGCCCGGCCATTATCTCAAATCTGGGTGAGGCTTTCTGACTCCACAGTTCTTACACTGTACACACACCTAAAACCAGCACCAAGTAGATGATGCCAAAGTCTGCCACCAGCGGGAATAGCAGCCAAGCTTCCTTCTCTCTTGGCTGTAGAGCTTGAGTCCCTGGATTGCTCAGCACTATGAGCCCAATCCCAAGGAACAAATTCCCTATGGGACCACCATTCTGGAACATGGTGCTGGGGCTCTCTTCTCAAAGCAAAGTCTTTCACCTTTGCAATTTTGAGGCTGCAAAGTGTGAAGTCCTGCTAGTTCTTGTGATGTCCTCTTTTCTATTGTCCTCTTCCTTCTCAGCAACCAAGTTCTCCTCTGCTCTATCTTTTTTGGTACCAGGGATCAAACTCAGGTCCTTGTGCTTGCAAGGCAAGCAGTTGAACCACTGAGCTAAATCCCCAGCCCTCTTCTGCTCTATCTTTGCAGTCTGCAATTTTACTGGAGCTTCCTTTCTAGCCAAACTCAAAAATTTTAAATCATTTTTCGGGGCTCTTTGCTCTTGATTCTTAACATAGTTCTAGCTGAAAGCCCCCAATAGTAGCTATGCCAGTACCTCAACATTAGACTGCCTTTAAATTCCTTCCACAAGATTAATTAGTCCACTCCCTTTAATCTCAGTCTTAGGCAAAGTCTCTGGACATGCGAAAAATGCAAACAAATTTTTTGCTAAAGTGTAACATACATGGTCTGGAGTCCAACAGCCAACGCATTTCTTCTTCCCAGCAGAAACCTCCTGAGCCTGATCTTTACCTGCTGGATTTCTATCAGCATTTGGGTCTTCTGAGCTCTGACCAGAATCTCCCATCTAGTACAGCTTAAGGCATTCCAGGGCTTCTTTTTCAGTGGGCATCTCCAAGCCTTTCCAAACTCTTCCCACAAGCCAGTTCCTAAGGCTCCTGAACCATATAGTCAGGTACAGTCACAGAAAAAACCCCACCTCTCTGGTTCCAAAATCTGTCTTAATTACTTTTTTCATTGCTGAGACAAAATACCCAACACACAAAGTGAAGGGAGGAAAGGTTTATTTTAGCTTACAGTTTGTGGAGGTTTCAGTTCATAGTTGGCTGGCTCCAAGTCAGAGTAGCACAGCAGAGGAGCATCAGAGAGGAGAAACAGTCCATGGCAGGCAAGCAAGAGACAGCAAAGCAGCAAGTGGCAATGGCAACAGCAGCAACAGTGGCAACAGCAGCAGCAGCCTTACTCACCACTTTATTCCTACCAGGCTACCTGCCTTTTGGGTGGTACCATGGACATCCAGGGTGGGCCTTATATTATCCACATCCAGAACTATGATATCCAACCAGTGGACTGATTTAGTAATCATGCACCTTTAATCCCAGCATCACACCTTTAATCCCAGCACCACACCCTTGATCCAGCCACCTCCAAAAAGCCCCACTTATGAGCACATGAGCCTTTGGGGGGGACATCTAGGTACAAGCCATAACAACTGGGTTCCATAAACTCTGGCCACCAAAGCAAAGCTTGTCTGTCTGTCTGTCTGCCTGTTGCTGTCCCTCTCCCTGCTCTTTCCCCCTCTCTCCTCTCTTTTTATGTCTCCTCTTTTTTTCGTTTCACCTACACTGATACACTTACTCTGTTTTTTAAAAAATACCATTCCAATATTTACTCACAACAATATACATCTGGAATACAACTTTAAAAACAAAACAAAACTGAAGAATCATTTAGATAAGTAAAAAATATTTTCAATTTGTTAAGTGAATAGACTCTTTTGTGTTCCTATATGAAAAGAGAGAAAATGCTTCTCCCAAGGGATTATCACACTGCTATTTGTGTTTTCCTTATCATTGACTCTCTGGCTCTAACCAGGGTGACCAATTCATCCTGGTCTTAGCACAGTGCCTCTGTCTCCTAGAAGCAAGACCGCTGGTCACCATTTATACATGTTTCTGAATGAAGGAAGCATTGAACTCATAAAAATATGTAATATCCATCCTCATAGGGTTCTATGACTTTTTAAATGTAGAAACAGATAAGTGAGACTTTCATGCACAGTTATTTGGAATTCTAACCATTAAAATCAGATAGTTTAACTTTGAATATTAAAATATTTAAAATCCACATATAAATTCCATCAGTATGTTATGTGTTTATTTTAGGATTCTTAGAGGAAAATGTCAGAGTATTTATTCTTGTTAAACTCTGTAACTTTCAGTCAGTCAAATGTAGGTGGGGTAAGCAAACAGAATTTTGGAAAACAGATTTTGAAAATCTGATGTTTTTCTTTTTTTAAATCTGATGGCATCGGGACAAGTCCTAAAACTGAGGTGATGGTTTTCTTCAAGGCAGAAATAACAAGGCTTGCATAAATGTTATTGGACTCACTTCCACTTCTCAAATAGCCAAGAGGAGGCTCACTGTACATGAAACTCCCCTTCACCCAGACAAGGTGCACTTGTGTCCTGTTGTTGGAGTCAGCTCTGCCTCCTGACCTCACACTTAATAAGCCCTCACAGCCCCATCACCATCCCATAGAGCTCAAAGAGACCCTGGCCAGCTCATCAGGAGAACCCTCGAACTGGCTCCATGTCCCCACTCCAAAGCTTCATAGCCCTTATTCTTCATGACTTCATGGTGAGGTCTCACCACGCAGTAAACACTGCTCATTTCCCACCATTTCTCACATAAGAGGTAAATTTATTTCATTTATAAAATAGGAATCACAGGTGTAAGTCCCACCTACACAGATATTTTAGGCAGGGGCTGCCCCTAAAAACGAGAGTATCTTGACCATTGAATATCCTCTTCTGTGGTCTTAAATAAGAACCAGATACAAATTTATTTTTTCTCTCCTCTCTCCCCCACCTCTTTCTTACTTTCTTTCTTCCCTTCATTTCCTACTCATTTGACTACAAAAACTTTATATCATAAAATGCCAATCAACAGCCCACAGACTGATATTCATTTAGAAAACAGGCTAGGAAATACAGGTTTAGCCATCAAATGACGATTAACAAGCCATCTTGTCCTCATTTCAATAGTGTCCTCTGCCTATCTCCGCAACTTCATTTCTTGATGAAATGTTGCATAAGGAAAGTTTATTGGTTCCAGGCCCAATTTGGCCACAAAACACAGTTGGATTTCATCCCTGTACCTCTATAGTAGAAATTTGAGACAAGATGTTTAGTGTCAATTGAGTTCTAAGCATGTTCTATAGTAATTAGTACACACACAGTGTACGTGAGCCACATATGAAGGTTGTTAGGGGCCCAGTTATGCCCTCCCCCACTCCAAAGTCATATGTTGAAATTTTAACCCCAGTACCTCTGAATTTGATCTTATTTGAAGCTATGGCTTTAAAAGGTGGTTGAATTCAAGTGGAGCGCTTAGGATAGAGCCCTAATTCAGTCTGACTAATCTCTTAGAAGAAGTATCTCTATACAGGATGCAGTTATGGGGAAAAGACAATATGAAGACACAGCCAGAAGGCAGCCAACTGCAAGGCAAGGAAAGAGGCTCCATGAGGAGCCCTGCTGATACCTTGATCTTGGACTTCCAGTCTCCACACCTGTAAGAAATTTATGATGTTTACATCATCTATTCTCTGGTTCTACATCTAGTCTCCACTTAAGGGCAGCCCTAGCAGACTAATGGAAAGGGAAAGAGCCCCTTTTAAATTATGTTATGACTGTGTCCATTTCCATGGAGTAAGATCACTGATGATGCTCTCACCCAAACTCCATGTGCAGCATGGTAGGAACTAAAGGCTTATCTGCCCCATCCAGACTTAGATCCCAATGGCCCAACTGGAATATCTTCATCTGGATACCACAGTAACTCACGTCAATGTGGTTTAGGTTTTCACCTTTAATCACACCTGCATGGCACATTTTCTTTTTCTTATCTTGTAATCTGCAGTAGAACAAACCATGTGCTGGAGAACATGTGGCTAAGATGGGATTCACCCCTTAGCCAAGTTTCACAAAGACTTAAAAAATTCTACGATTATTTGCTGAACATTTTCCATAAGCTGTAAGTGATGGGAGGTACACGTCACGGCCCCCAGGGAACAGAAAACAGCACACGCACAAAAGGACCTCAGATGTGAGCCAACAGTGACACTCAGGAAACTGAACTTTGTGAATCTGCAAGGAATTATACTTCATTGACAATAAAGAAATTTCTGGTAGAAAATGGCTTAACAAATAAGGACTTTATTTTTCTCATATTTCAAGAATTCCAGAAGTCCATCATGGCAGGTATTTCTTCAACAATAAGTTCCCTTCAATCTTAGTAAAGAATAATCAACAAATAAAATTGTATATATTTGTTGCACACACCACCATGCTTTTGTATGTTACAGACTTGTGCTGCGTAACATTAATGATGTGTTCTGAGTAATGCACTGGTAGACATTTTTGTTATTGTGCAAATGTCAGAGTGCATGTACACAAACCTAGATGAGATGGGCTAATCACTCGATGTGGCCTCTTACTGAAATCACAGAACACAGCAAATACCAGTGTGTGAGGCTATTACAGGCATCATGTAGCAGACCGTTTTAAAGTAAGCTTTTTTAATAAATAGAAACAATATATTCTAAAATAATGATAAAACTATGTTATAGTAAATGCATAAACCAGAAACGGGGTTGTTCATCAAGAATTACATACATATTCACATATTTGTGCTATACTTTTATATGACTGGCAAAGCAGAAGGTTTGTTGACACAAGCATCACCACAAACAGATGACTGAAATGTCACAATGACTATACCAGGCAGTGAGAATTTTCAGCTCCGTTATAATCTTATGGGGCAATCATAATATATGAAGTCCATTATGACCAAAATGTTATTATGTGGGGCATGACAGTGCACATTATGAAACGATTAAGTAAGCTGATTGACATACTCATCAACACAAGAGCTGCCACAATCTTAATGGTCCCTTGTGGTCTCAAGGTGGCTACTCTGGCCACTGTGTATATTCCCAGGAGAAAGAAGAAAGAAGGAGGAAACTATGCAAAGGCAGTAAAGACACCAGCAGCATCTGGAGCCCATTTGGGGAGCTTTCTTCCTGAATTGCACCAAACAATGTCAACGAACATCCCATTAGCCAGATATGTTAAGAGACCCTCAGCCTAGAGAGAAGCCGAGAAACATTTTTCTAGACACTTTGCTGCTCACCCTCCAATAACATTGAGAAGGAGAGGAGAGGAGGGTGGATTTGGCAAGGCAGTGCCAGTAGAGGACAGAGAGCGATCCTTGCACCTAGGATGAGCTATACAATCTTCATGAATATGCGATATGCACTGGATCCACAGGCAAACATAGCAGGGAAGGCAGTCTCTGCCAAATGGTCATCACAGTGAAGATGAAGGTCAGAGGTCATAAATCACATGTGAACCACTGTGGCCAGGGCTGCAGTTTATGGGCAGCTGAGGGAAAGTACTAGAAGGTCAGAACATGGAGGTGGGGGCTAACTACCAAGTTTTGTTTTGCTTTGTTTTGTCGTTTGGTAGGCTGCTGTAGCTAATACTGCAGACCAGGTGGCTTAAATAATAGATTTATTTTCTCACAGTTCTGGAATCTGGAAGTCTGAGCTCAAGACCTCTGTCCTTTACTTGCACATGAGCATCTTTTCACTGTGTCTCCACTACAGTCTTCATTCTGTGCATCCTTGCTGTCCCTCTGTATCCTCTTCTTATAAGTTGCCAGTCAGATTGGATTAGGGGCCATTCTAAGGCCTCATGCTCATGTCTCTAGCCCTAAATATGGACACATATGAAGATACTAAGGTTCAGGCCTTCAACATGGGAGTTTGGAGCTAGACAGGGCATGGAAACAATTCACTCCATTATAGGAAGCTTCTTAAAATCCAGCCCAGGGGGACTATGTTTTATTATTTATGCAACAAGGAGAGAGCAGAGGTTTTTAAGCAGGGAAAAACATGATCAGAATTATTATGCTAGCCCCCTGCTGCCATTGTGTGGGCTGGATTAGCAGAAACTCAGGGGTGACTTACTTTTGTGTAGGCAAGGGGCAATGGTCCAAATTAAAGCAGTAGCAATAGAAATGCAATAGCAAATGGTGCAAGAGATAAATCCAAGACTAACCAGAGATTTAGAATAAACCATGATTCAGTGACTAATTTGATGTAGGGGTGAGGATGTGGGGGGAGTTGAAGGCAAACCTGAGACTTCTGAGGCCAAGTGATGGAACATCATTGACCGAGATGGAATGATGTGGAGGAGGCCAAGGTCAGCTGAGGGTGTGACAGTAATTTTCAGACCCTGTGTGACACCAGCATGGAGCTATCACAAAAGGAGCTGGAAACTATTGGTCCCAAACTTGGACATCACCCAGGGTTATATTTTAAACAGCAGGACTAGTCTAAGGCAGACTTTGGAGCAGGAAAATTTGTGATGGATATCTCTCCTCCCCTTGTCACCCTGATCCTTGTGTTCTAGCTCAGCACTCTTCCCAGCTGCTTCTACTACTCCTCCCAAGTGAAGACAGCCCTCTCCTCAGGCTTCATGGGTTCTGAGTCACGGGGAAGGGAGAGAGAATGGTGGGGTCCCAAGGAAAGATTGTCAATCCCAAGAAATGCCCTATTGGGGGCCGTTTTATCAGTGTTGGGGAGGGAGGTATTTCAACTAAAGATGCCTTCCTGGTGCCTCTGAAATCATAATATTTCACAGCCTTCTGGAAGACCTCCAAGCCAGAAAGCTGACTTTGATCTATTGCTTTTGTCTGCTTCTGAAAAAGTGCCTTAAACCTTAAGATTTGCAAAGTAGTCCCTCTCGTCCTTGGGGAACACTTCCATAGGCTGCCAGGCCTTATCTGAAACAGCAGATAGTAACAACCCTGTGTATACTACGTTTAGGCCTACATATATATCTATAGTAAGTTTACGTTAAAAGTTAAGCAAAGTAAGAAAATAACAATAACTAAAAATAAAGTAGAACAATTATAAAATATACTATAATAAACATGTGAGTACCATCACTCCCTCTCTCTGTTAGCTTTCCTGAGGCAATCAACTTAAAGTAGAAAAGATTTATTTTGGCTCATGATTTCAGTGATTTCAGTCCATGGTAACCTGGCTTGGTTGCTTCAGGCCCATGCTGAGGCTGACCGTTATGGTGGAGAGCCTGTGGTGGAGAAAAGCAGCTCACTTCATGGTGGACGGAAAGGCAAGGGCAAGGGGCAGAGTCCCAACATATCCTTCAAGGGAACATATTCTATGACCTATCTCCCCCAACTAGCTGTGCCTCCTAAAGTTTCTACCACCTCCCAGTAGTAAACCAAACCTTCAACACATTAGCCTTTTGGAAACATTCCAGATCTTCTGGACTCTCATATTCTCTCTCTCTCTCTCTCTCTCTCTCTCTCTCTCTCTCTCTCTCTCTCTCTCTCTCCATATCTTATGTACTCATTGCACTTTAGTAATACCTTTGGACTATGGATGACCCTGGGTACCCGAAGTCATGGAGAAGAAGGGAGTGCTATATCTGACAATCATGAAGGTTTACTTGAATTTGTGTGTGTAAACTGGGTTAGTACAACACTCACAAACTTGGCTTTCCTGCAGTAACAGCTTGCCAGGCAGCCTTTTGCCCTTGGGAAACATCAACACAACTGTGACTGTAGCTAGCATCCTTTAGTGTCTGGATTATCTGTTTTCCACTGAAGAGTCCTCTAGAATGGTTTTCTCATTAGGGTTAGCTGTGGGCCAGAGTCAGTCAAATTTTAAGTTGCACAAGGAAATGGATAGCTCTGTTTCAAGCCTGCCAAGTCCCATACTTTGGTGAAGAAATGCACTCATTCCCACACAACCTGAATTCTCCCTTTGGCCCCTTCCCTGGCTCTCTGCTTTCTTAGGTTCCTGTGGCACAGATCAGGCTGCCAGTCACCTCCTAAATCCCTCGCTGCTGCAGAGAGGCCAGGCCCTCAGCCTCCCCATTTTCTCACTCCTGTCACCCTTCTTGGTGTCAGCTGTTGTCTCTGCATATGTGGGACAGTCATCCCTACTTATCTGTGGGTGTCCCCAAGGAATGAGTCTGCTTGGGATTGTCATCCTTGGGCAGGCTCGGCTTTTGCTTGGGCAGAGAGACATTTATTCCTTAAACAGAGGAGGAAAGGAGGGAAGGTGCCCTGAGGCAGATGCTCAAATGTGCTTGAACATAGGCATCCCAGCCTCCTTGACCTTCACTTCCAAAAGCAACAGACATTGTGCACTTGTCAAGTGCACGGGGCCACCCAGATCCAAGGATGAGGAGGAGACTTGGCACCTCGAAGGCCAGCTCTCTCTTCCTCTTGGGGCCTCTTGCTCCCCTCTCATAAACTGCATTGCTGGCTGCTTTGCCCCAAAGCCGGTGGGAGTGACAGCTCCTTTTATCACTCCACAGCCTGACCCTCTGGCTGAGGATCTGAATTTGCAAGCTCACTTCTTTTCAACTGCGGGTCGTGTTCAGTGAAATGGTATCAACCACTCACAGAATTTAGGGCGGTTGTCAGCCTCATGGCTTTTAGGACTTTTCCATGGGCAGCCAGCTCAGTGCCTTCATTTCCATTTTTACTGAGTTCAGCCAATGAGTAGCCTAGAACCAGCTGTTCCTTTTCCCCTACCCATCTATTCAGGCTTAAGACTTTCAAGCTTAGTTTAGGGGCTAAATTAATTCAATAAGTTTTTGCTTGTTATTGTTGTTTTGGACAATGTGATTCTAGGGAAGGATTATTGCATTCTCAATTTCTGCACTGCCCAATATAGTACCAACTAGGCTTGTATACCATTTTATTTTATTTTTATTTTTTTAAATATATTTATTGGTCCATTTGAGGTATACGATACATTTACATTTATCATTGGGTGCTTGTACCTGGACAGGATGGATCTTGGTTCCTATTTTTTCCCCATTACCTGTGTGCCCTTCACCCCCTCCACCCTTCCCTATTTACATAGATTCTGTTTCCATTTTTTTTCTCTTCTCGTAATTTTTCCTTTCCCTTCTTTCCTTTCTTCTTCCCCTCCTGCCACCCCTCCACCTTTGGACTTTTTCCTATCTCAACCTTGTGTACCATTTTAAATTAAAATTAAATAGAATTAAAGTTCAACCCTTCATCATACTAGCCATATTTTTGTACTTGCACGTGACCACCTGGGGCTGGTGGCAACCACTGTGAACAAAGAGAAAGTTCTCTTAGGCAGCACCAGATCAACTATTTCATGTGTGACCTTGTGTATGAAATGTAAGTACTTCTGATCCGTGTGACCCTCCTACTAAAGACTTGGATTTGGTCTAATAATCAGAGAGCATTAGATGCAGGGTAGGTTTAATTTGTATTATTGTTATCATTGCTGTTATCCCAATGATTTACAATAATACAACCCCTACTAGGGTTTTGACTGATTTACTTAGCTATAATTTCATAGGTGTAATTGCTTTGGGTGATTAGTAGAACTTATGGAATTTTAATTTTTTATTAGTCCATGTTTGCAGTACACAATGCTTATTTATTTAGTTAGTTAGTTAGTTAGTTAATTACTGGGGATCAAACTCAGGACCTTGTGCTTGCGAGGCAGGTGACAGAACCACTGATCCCCAGCCCTAGTACACGACGTTTACACTCCTTGTGTGGAGTCGGTACCTATATATAACACATCTCCATTCCTTTTTTCATCCCCTTCTTCCTCCCCTTCCTCCACCCTCCCTGCATCTCTCAATCCCCTTCCCATTTGAGAAAGATCTCTCCTTACTTCCTACTATCTATCTTTTATTTTGCTCTTTGTTTATTCTTTGGGTTTTTCAAATAAGAGAAACCATGTGATATTTAAACTATGTGTCTGATTTATTTCACTTAACATTGTAGTGTCAAGGTGCATCCATTTTCCTACAAATGATTCAACTTCATCTTTCTTTAGGGCTGAGTAGTACTCTATTGTGTGTAAATACATTTCTTTATCCTTTCATTTGTTCATGGATGTATAGGCTGCTTCCAGTATTTGGCTATTATAGGATGTTTAAGCCTTGTTCTGCTTTTCCAACTCCTGCCCTGTTCTTGATATTCACTTGTTTATTCATTTGTGGGATACTTAGGGAGGGTCTTCCATACTTAGATGATGTGATGTGTGCATATAGAATATATAACATTTATCTAGGGCTTTGGTATCCACTGTTCAGCTGTTTCATTTTCCAGCCCCATCCCTCATTTTCTTATCTGTAATATAAGGAGAATAAACATTTGGACCTCATGGGTTATAAATAAGCAACAAGAGGCACAGTTCTTCACTAAATGCATAGTCTCATGTGTTGTTTTTAATAATCAACCAATTTTCTTCCATTTGTTGGAAGGGGTGATATTTAAAGCCCGGTTCTTTTCTGAACAATCATTCTACAAAGGAGATGAAGATGCAAGGCTGGGGTTGTGGTTAGTGCAAATATGTAGTTTCTTGCCTGAACAACCATTTCGACAGTTCCTGCAGCATGGTGAAACTTCCTGTTCTTTGTTTCGCTGTTTTTTTCTCTGTGGATAAAACCTACAAGTAAGCTAAATAACAGCAAGCAAGCAAAAAGAAATTAGGTTCTGAAAATGTTTGCTCTTCTTTTACAAAAGAACAGAGCCCCTTTTAGAACACCCACCCAGAATGAAGAAAATTGAGTTCACCTTGCCCGCTTTGTCTCTTTCATTTCTCTTTTGAATGGTTCCATTGTAACAAAAAACCCCCAAAAAAACAGGTGATGAAAACTAACTCCATTTTTATTACTTGGGAGCACTTTGAATTGAGTAGAAATTCATTCAAAGAATTTGAAGCACTGAGAGAATTAGGTTTTTTCTTGAGCCTATTTTCATCCATGTCAGGCAAGCAGAGTTAAAGGGGTGAGTTCACATTTGAGAACGCTTCGTTGCATTAAGGTGGCCTTCACTTATTTTCACTTGTCCTTGCCTTTGGCCTCTGCAGTCTGATTTCAGCCCCACCTTTCTTGGTGAAATTACCTTTTGAACCGTCTAAGCCTCACAGTTTGACCTCCCTGCTTTTTTGGCATTGCCATCCACCTCTTTCTTACTTGGAAAATATTATCCCCAATATTCCCAGCTTTGATTCTGCATCTGGCCTTCAGAATGCTCTGGGAGTATACATGGATGCCATCTGATTAAAATTTAATAGTGTCTCAGATAAAGATTTTGACAGCACAATATTCACATTTTTTTGGATGCTGTGAAGCTGAGAACTTTACCTAAAGTGGTAGACTGTACAACAAAGACAATGAGAAACCAACAGATTGGAGCAATGAACCAATTGGAAAATCTTCATCTCTTCTGCCATCTAAAAAATATCCAGATTTAGTACGTGGAGAGAGGGTCGTGGGTTATGAACAATGGTAGATGTCTTTCTTTTTTTTATAACAGTCAATCTGATGATTGTGAGGTTTTCTCATGGTTTTGATTTGCAATTCTCTAGTGAACAGTGATAGTCATCATTTTTTGTAGAGCTGGTGACAGTTTATGTTTCTTCTTTGGAAAAAAGTTCAAGTCCCAGTCCATGTTTTATCAGGTTATTAGTGTTTTACTACTGAGTTGTAGGAATTCCTTCCATATTTTCCAGATTAGTCCTTTATTAGATACATAGTTTGCAAATCTTTTCTTCCATTCTATAGGCTGCTTTTGCACTCTCTTGACTATTTTCTTTGTTATGCAGAAGATTTTTAGCTTGGTTGAGTACCATTTGCTTTGCTGCCTGTGCTTTCGGTGCCTTTCATATCCATGAAATTGTTGCCAAGGCTCATGTCATGGGCATTTGATTCTATAGTTTCTTCTAGGCATTTTACAATTTCAATTGTACTGTTGACTCTGTATTCCCTTTTGAGTTGATTTTTGTGTATGATGTAAGAAAGGGACCCCATTTTATTCTTTTGCATGTAGGTATCTTGCTTTCTCAGTACGGTTTGTCGAAGAGACAAAATACTACAAGTGTTGGCAAGGATGTGGAGAAAATGAAACCCTTACTCATTGTTGGTTAAAAATCCAAAATAGTCCAGACACTGTAAGAAATAATAAGGTGATTCCTCAAAAAATTAAAAGGTAGCTACTTTATTATGATCCAGAAATCCCATTTTTGGATATTTATCTAAAAGAATTGAAATTAGAGTACTAAAGAGAAATCAGCACTTCTATGTTCTTTACAGAATTCTTCATAGTACCCAGCGTATGAAAAAAATGTAAATATCCATGAACAGATGACAAATGAAGAAAATGTGGTATATACATACAATAGAATACCATTCTGTCTTTAAAAAGGAAGGGGAATTCTGCAATGTGTGATAGCATGGATGGAATTTGGGGCCCAAAACTAATAAAAAGTCAAATTCAACAAAGAGTGGAACAACAGTTTCTGGAAGCAAGGGGAAGGGGAAATTTAACACTACAAATCAGGCATAATTTTTCTGTCAAACAAGGTGAATAAGCTCCAGACATCTGATGTTCAACTTTGTACCTATAATCAACAATGTGTTGTAATCATGATAAAATAGAATAGAACAGTGTAAAATGGTTATGAAATAGGAAAAATAATAGGAAAAATTTACCAGTAAACTTTAGGTATGAAATAATAATTGATTAATAGAGCATTATTGCTTTGATTAATAAAATATAATTGTTGTCATAAAGTGTCTAGTGGAGTACATGTCCCTCCCAAACTGCGTACTGAATACCAAGCCGTTGTCTTCTTTCCTTTGCTGCCCTGACCAGACCAGAACTGGGGTGTGTACTTTGAGGTGGACACTGCTGTAGAGAGCTCTCAGAACACAGCGGCCAGTAATGAGGAGATGACAACCCACCTGATGCTGTGTGTAAACACAGCACGAAGGGAGGGGTCTGTCTTCAGTCTCTGAGGGTCACGAGAGGACTCTCTGATTTAGTGCTTCCTCAGAATGGGAAAGGCTGCTGGCAGGATCTGCCTTGGCAGGGTCCCCTGGAATGGGGCTGCCACGGAGCTGTAATGATAAGTAGCTTTCAGACTTTTCTCCAGCTCTGAGATGTCTTGGTCTTTCTCCTAAAGTTTAGAGCAAAGGTTCTGTCTTTTATATTGCTGATTGCCATATGTAACACAGCGGCTCCACATGAAAAGCACTCAAATAGTGGTGTGTGGCATTGAATTGGGGGCTTTTTCTCTCCATAGATGTGTTTCCTGAAGTTAAGCCCTAGCCCACCTGAAAGTATCTCTTAGTTTCCCTCTGATAGAGACCTCATTAACTTTCACTGGTTTGATGTTCACCTCCAGGTATGATGCTTCTTGTCAGGCTTGTGTTTCCAATTCACTGCTATGTATTTCTGATCAAAAATTATTTGACTCTTCTATCATAAAGTGACTGAACCCAAACTCCTTGCCTTATCCTCTGGACCACCTCATCTCTCATTTCCTTGCTCTAGCATGGGTACACCCATTTCTGCAGTCATCTAGTTTCCCAATGACAGCACAAGCAAACATTTAGCGTTATGAAGCAGAGATGTAGGAAGTAGGTTGTGATTGTTTGAAACTGGACCAATTAGGAGTTGCCTGGTGAGGTTTGTGAGGACCCAAGGCATAGGCATGTGCCAGCCATCACAGGAGAGGGAGAAGCTAATTTTGATCAAATATGAATTTCTGTGTCCACTTAATGAATAAATTAATAATTATCACTTTCTCATCAGTTACAAAATATTGGGATAAAAGATCACAAGCTAGCACTATCCAAAGTAGAGCTCCTTGCTCCCAATCATTAAAATATTCTTAAGCCCTAGCTTAGTTAGCATTGCTGAAATGTTTAGCATGGGCCTTAAATAAAGATGCTTGATAGATACAGTATTTGTTGAATAAATACAGATAAATCTATTTTCAGGGTAAAGTTATCTAGTCTCAAGAGTCTTCTAGCATAGGACAAGAGCTATTAAGCATCGGACATGTGGCTAATCTGAATTGAGACATACTCTTATTATAAAGAACACATTGGGTTTCCAGGTTACAGAATGCAAAATATTTCATTAATAATTTTTATATTGAATACTTATTAAATATAAAAATGACAATATTTTGGATCTACTGAATTAAGTAAAATATATTATTAAGTCAAACTTCACATTTCTTTTTATTTTTTAATGTGATTTGTAAAAATTTTTGAATTATATTTATGTATATATATTTCACACATTTCTGTTGGACAGCAGGGCTATAAACACTTCTGTGAGTGACAATTCACATATTAACCATGAGAAGAAGTTTTTCGACCCATGGTGTACCTGGCCCATTGTAGAGTAGCAGCCTAGTTAAAAGAATATGAAATAGAAATTTGTTTTTCTGTCGTTTTCATCAATCAATGCCAGATAAGGTCCCATACCCACCCAGGAACTTCATGGGTCAAATGAGGCTCCAGGGCTAGCTGGTCCTGGGTCCTCTTCTAGCTACCATGGAGGAATGCTCAGTTCCTGCCCTGCTCCTTTTCTACGAAATGTTCCTCCGAAGCCCACGGCAACCTTCAGACTTCCCCTCTTACTGGCTTCAGCTCCTCTGAGGGTTCTGGAGAGCACTCCTTTCATAGTGCCACCAACATCTATCCCCTTGGAGCCAGTCTGAGGGGGAGGCAGCTGGTGAAGCTGCCGGGGAAGGCGGAGGCTCCTCCCGCCTCCCTCATCCCATGGCCTGCACTCAAGAGGGCACCAAGGGACCCCCCCAGGCAGGCTCAGAGGGGGGCGCCCCCACTTCGCTGTGGAGAGAGTGCACTGTCAGAGAAACAGCCACACGATGGCTTCAGAGAGGGGGGAAATAAACATCTTGTCTCAAATCAGGGAGAAAACCAGGTCTGAAATTGATTGTGAGCCCAGGTTTAAGGAGCCAGAAGGGCAAACATGGTTTTCCTGAAATAGGAAGTCCATGCCTACCCTGGTCTCTGCAGAGCTGGCTGCCTCTGAAGACTGTACTTGGCTGCATGTGCGGCTCTGGAGAGTTTTCTTCCAGACAAGGGCAGGAATCACTCATTCTCTGAGAGCCACAGTACCGTAAGACTCCAAAAAGAGATTAGCTTTGTTTTGGCATCGTGTCCTCTGACACCCTCAGTTATAGCTGTGTAGCCCTCTTAGGCAAAAATCCAAGGTTCATACATGTGCTTTGGGGTTGCAGCACCACATCTTGTGAGGATATGACTTGCGGGCCCATCTTTTAGAAGCTGGGCATGACACATCTTCAATGGAGTTATGTGTCCCCTCCCTCAGCCTCTTGGTCCCTTTTCCATTATAAAAGATCCACCTCCCGGTTTTCTTCTAGCAACTCTTATTTTGCTCTTTTCTATATCTGTACTTTGGGTTTCTCATATGAGAGAAAAAAACTGTACTGGATTACATGACACTTTGTAAGTGGTAAAAATCTCACACAAATGTGAAGCTCTCACCTTAGCCCTCTGTTTGAACTGAAGTCCATCCCTTCGCCCAATCCTGTTTCAGTTGGGTTCCTCATCAGATGACCAGGAGGTTGTGATACTGGCAATCTGCCTTTGCCATGAGGTTAGACATTCCACAAGGAGGTCCCACGGTTGTCCCACCAGTCTTTCTGGCTAACTTCTACTCATTTCCTGAGACTCATATAAAGCTCACACTCCTCTCTGAAGCACCTCCTAGAACTTCTTCCTCCCTTCTCCTGAATCCAAAGCTGAAGTCCAGCTCCTCCTTGGTATGCTAATGGCACCAGAGCCTGCCTCTATTCTAGTACCTGATTCGATGTGACACCGAATCTCATCTGTTTTCCTCTATAAATCTCCCTGTGGTGGAACCATGTCTTTCTTTGCTAACTCTTCCATACATGGCATATATCAATAAAAATATCCTGAACAAATGAATGAGTGGCATTCTGTACTCATCATTGACATGCACACTTCCCTGCTTTCTCTGAATAGCTTATAGACACAAAACAACTACATTAATTCTATTTCCCTGGTAGAATCCCACACCCTCATGTTAGATGTGGCCCAATGATGGTACCATACTGTAAGATGAAGGGAAGGCATTACAGGAATCAATGTTTCTGCTCACAAATTCTTCTGATTCAATATTCCTTCACTGCACTTTTGGATTCTGTGTTCGGAGATGTAGTCAAATGGCAGAACCAAATCTCATAAATAAATGGGAAAGGTGCTGCTCTGCTCCAGTGGTTGGGGTATTCAAGAGCTCACTGGGGCCTGGTGTGGTGGTGCACACCCATAATCCCAGCACTAGGGGAGCTAAGGCGGGAGGATCTCCATGAGTTGGAGGCCAGCCTAGGCTACATAGTGAGTTCAAGGCCAGCCAGAACTCCTCTTTGGGTACATACTCTTGGAAGGTAGTTCTCATGAGTTCTTGAAAGAAGATTGTTATACAATGAGCAAGCCAGGCCCCATCCAGGTCTTTCTGCTTCCCAGCTCCAGATACCACAATTTCCCCAACTTGCATTCCCCCTTTCACCATCCGCCATCTCCCGTCCACCGAAGGCCCTCAACAAAACTAAGCTGCTGTTGGAACCTCAGAAACTGTGAGCTAAATAAGCCTCTTTCTCTTTACATGTAGCTTGTGCCAGATATTGCTTTCTAGTGGTGAAATCTGAGTAACACATAAAGGTAATGATGAAATGCTGGGGTTTCGAGTCCAGGAGACACAGGCTCAAATCTCAGCTGTTTCTCATTAGTGACTTCATCTTAAGGCCACTTTCTTAGCCTTGCTAGCTTTATTTTCATCTCCTTTATCAGCCTGGTGCTCCTCACACATCTGTTCTAAGGGTTAAAGGACACAGTGCACATTGAGCTGTTAGTAAAGACTCTGACACATAGGAAATGCCCAATAGCTGACCGTTCCTGCTTTCATCATTATTATTTTTATCATTAGGAAGTCACACCTTCTGTCCTCTTGTTATGATTTCTTGACTCATCATTCTAAGTTCTAAGGATCTTTTTTTCCCCTCAGTTCTGGAGATTCAAACTAGGATCTTACCATTGAACTATGTCTCCAGCCTGTTTATGTTTTGAAACAGGGGCTCCTTAAGTTGTTAAGATAGGACTGGAACTTGAGATCCTTCGGCCTCAGCTTCCCCAAGAATCTCAAAGGCAACATAGTTTACGAGACTTTTAATAGCATTTGTGGATTTGTATCTCTGTGTGGATGAAGATTTTTTTTTTAAGAAAGAAAATTTCTTCCAACATATCAATAATGTTTTATAAATATTTAATCATATCACAGTATCTTATAAAAAAAGTTCCAAATGTTCAATTTTTCCCTCCCTCTGGTTTCCAGCCACCACACTGGCACTTTTTCCCCTCTATAGAGATGACAATATTCTACCATGTAGGTAGTTACTGTGTATGTCTCTTGCTTTTCTGATCCAGGTATTTGCATGCAAATAGAATATTTACTCCCTTCCCCTAATTTCTTACTAGTGTAGGACACATGGATTGGGGAATAAAACTTACTTCATATTTTTGTGATGGTACATTACCAAAGCTAAGTGACTCTCCTGTACTCTTCTCCAAAACAAACACATTCACAGGTGTGGACTGCATCTTGGTCTCTTATCAGCCATAGAATCAACTCAGAACCTCAGAAAAATCTGGTGAGTGAAATGAAGGAGTGTAGGAATCATTGAGATAGTTAGATCAATGAGTTGTACTGGCTGTGACGCTAGTGCTGGATGTCAGGGAACAAATGCTCAGGCTTTTCTGGAATATAAACACTATTTTATTCTCTATTATTATAGCAACAAGAACCAAATAGGGAAAAAGAGAATTAAAAATAATTGAAGCAAGTTAAGGAGAAGGAGGAGGAGGAATAAGAGAAGAAAAAACAGGAACAACTTACAACATGCAACACTTTATGCAATTCTGTTACGTGTGGAGATTGCTTTACAATTTGGAAAGTATCTTCATAGTCATTTAACACTGTATTTTTATTAAACAACTACGAACCATTGGTAGCAATGATGCGGCTACAAGTTGGATGGGATACAGTTTCTGTCATGAGTTCACAATAATCCTGAGAAGTAGAGAGGTCATATATCTATACTGTGCCCTGGCTAAAGATGAGTGAACTAAAGCTTGATCAGAATGGGAGATGATTTGTTCAAGTGCACAAAGCTGGTCGGAGCGAAGTCTGGACCTTAAGTCCAGGGCGGCGCTCTCTACCAACACAAGCTCCCTCCATTACGTTTTATTTGGAGCTGACAGTGTTCCAGCATTTGTGAGCCATAATAAGTGTTCCAGAACGTGTCTATTGGGCAAAAGATGTCGTGCATATCCAGTAACTCATTTACTGGGAAGTTTACTTTTCTAATAGAGGTCACTGTCCAGAATCTGAAAAGAGGGGATTTGCTAATATTTAAAATCCACATGTAGACAATTGAGAATTAACAGCATTAATCTCCAGGAGACAATACACATAACATCATGCTTTTAAATGTAGCTACCAGCTTCGGGGCTACCACATTAGGTGGAAAAACCAATTTCAATACTAATTTTTAGATTTAAACAACAAACCTAATCACAGTAAAAAGAAACATTGCACTGAATCCTGAACAGATAGCAAATACCGATTCCTACACCAAAATCAGAAGCTGAATGTCACGAAACCTCCAGTGAACTGCTTCACACATGCATTAAATTGAAAAAGTTTGGGCTTGAAAATAAAAATAATATCCCTAACTAAATGCCAAATCATCCTAACGTCCTACTGGTCTCAGCCCTTGTAACTAAGCTCTTGACGGGACAGACATCTGCTCAAATGCCCACAACCACTGGCCTATATTGCAGCCAAGCTCACCAAAGTCAAAAACCTTGACCTTGTTATATGAAATCCAATATGGGCTGAAAAAGAAAAGGTAGAAAGAAAAAAAAAAAGACACTCGTGATTTGAATGGGCTTCGTTTTGTAAAGAATAGCTGCAAAAGCCAACTTCACTTTTCACTCTGTTGCAATCCTAAGCAACTGAGAGTACTGCTCTGCCACTTCTATTTTTGTAATGTCACACGCCCACAAAGAGTTCACAGGCAAGCTAGCTGGAAGAAAAATTGGTTCTCCCTTTTGTACCAGCACCCCGAAAGACAGGCATCTGAATTGCTTCTAAGGAAGACTAGCAAACACAGTAACCAGAAAAAGCAAACAACAAACAAACAAACAAAAGAGATCATCGATCAAGCAATCGACCAATCAATCAGACCACTGGCTTCTTTTTCACTTAGGCTAGAACTCAAGTCATTTGTGGAGAATGTGCTGGAGAGAGCTAGGAATTAGAGTGAAAACCAGGTAGAATTAGAGCTCCAGCTCAGGCCAATGCAGCAGGACTACTGGATTACCCTTTCATATGAGATGGCAAAATCTCTGCACTCATTTCTATTTGCCCACTTCAAACAGGCTTTTGTTCCCACCACACCAATGAAACTGCTTTTGCCCCGTCTCCAACTTAAAAAAAAGTCAGATTTCCTAATTAGATGTAGCTGACCCCGAAGGGTGCATTAGAGAGACTCACCCTCATGCAGGTGGACCGTGTGACTGACACCTGTCTTTCTCAGGCAGCGGCCACGCTGGTAGAACGGAGCCTGTTCCTCAAGGACATTCCTGTTGCATAAAGAAGATACCACTAAGCATTTTCTTTTCGTTCGTTTCATGATTCATGTCTTCAACAAATATTTATCGTCCCCATTATACCCAGGAGAGTACTAAGCCACGAAGAAGTGGGTAAGCATTTGGGTAAGGCGGATGTGATGCTTGCTCTTGTGGAGCCTAGGTTGTAGTAAAGCACATTGTATGAGTGGTGAGTAAGGTAATTTCAGATGGTGTTGAGTGCTGAGGACAATACAAGACAGGCAATCCGAAGGGAATCTTTCTCGTTCTGTTCTGTGTATCAGGAAAACCCCCAAGGGTAATGCTGAGAGATGACACTGAGTGACACAAAGGAGCTCTACCTAGTCCCTCCACTTCCCATGTCTCCAGCGACAACCCTCCCGGGGTGCCTCGTTCTCTCTCACATGCCACCACATTTTCTATCCTGAATCGGACCTACACTACCCCTCAGTGAGACAATAAATGTTCCCTTGGCCTTTCCTCTCTTTCCCACTTCCGCTCCATTTCATTGCTCTGCCATCCTTCCCTGTCGAAGTCCACTCAGGAGATTTTCATCCTTCTTCCTCTATCTCTTCTCCCTCTCTCTCCCAAGTTTGCTTGAAATGGGCTTTGGTTCCCACCATTACAATGAAAATGCTTTCATCAAAATGCCCTCTGACCTCAGCCCATCTCCTGGGGCTTAACCATTCCCCTACGCAGGGAGGTTCCTGCTAGAGCTTAGCCAGCTAGGGGTGGGCTGGGATTTCCAGGAAGGCAGTGCCCCCAGCAGCAGCCCTCCACCGATGGTAAATAGGAAGTAGTGCTCCATGCCTCAGTTCTCTTCTCCTCCACTGAGGTGAACCTGACACGGGTTCTGTACATGTTCCCACACGCCTAGTGAGGTTGAGCTCAGTTTCCCACATTTCCCTCGGGAACACACCCTTTCCCTCCTCTGTCTCACTTTTTGCTCCTTTGCCCTATTCCTTAGGGTCATCTGTCCGAGCAGCTGTTTGCTATCACTTCCATGTCTGGATATGTTTCTGGGGGAGTCTAGTGCAGGCAGATTGGTGGCAAACATGGCTGCAATTCTCCCCTCACTCTGTCATCTTTCCGCCTTGACTTTGCAGCTTCTCACATCAAGAGATAAGGACTATTTCCCCACTCAATGAACCGGGGATGATCTTGTGGGTTTTAGTTCTGAGGTGAGGCCTAAGGATCACTAACTACATGCCTCTGCTTGCTGCCTTGGGATCTAGTCCCTGCTGTGTTACAAAGCCTAGACTACCTGGCAAAGTAATGAGCTGCCCTATGGGCCATGCCAGACACTTCAGTTCCAATAGGTAGAGAATGCAACCAACATCAGCAAAGCTACTCTGCACCTAACTCATTGTTGATCATGGGCACAAGGTAGTGTATCCCAAATCAGAAGGACCAGCCAACAAAAGTCCAGCCTACATTGCTAGGCTACATAATCACAAGCTAAAAGGAAGGTTATGTTTCAAAACCGCTGTTTTGAGGTGACTCATAATACAGCAAAAGCTAATTTTTAGAGCTGTCTAAAACATGTGGAACCAGAGTAGTTCTAAGAAGATCCTCAGAATGAGATACTAGAATTGGCTTGTTTTCTAATCAGATGGCAGCAAGCATCCCCAATTCTTGTGGCATGAAGCATTGAAAACCCAGAACTATAACCTCGGGGTGCAAGTGGAAGTGAATATAGTGGCTTCTGCCATATCTCCAGCATTAGTAACTCATGTAGGCAATACGAATTATGAAGGATGGAGGAATTGTTTGACTCTTCTTTCTTTATTTTTTTTTGGTAGCGGGGATCAAACTCAGGACCTTGCACTTTGTTTGTCTCTTCTTAATGACCACAGAAACCCTGAAAGGACAAAATGACTGCTAGCACCTCTAAGATATAGTGTGAAGTCTACCAGGCAAGGTTTGGAGGGAGCCCCGTGTCCTATTGTCTGAGAGTAGACTGTACTGAACAATCAAGCCAACTGTTTGATTGTAACTGTGGTAGAGGTAAAAGTTACTGCACTAAAGTCACGGTCTTGATATAGAAGGAGTAGAACATGAAGCCTAAGAATGTTGGGTAAATACACTCGAGAATCTTTAGTCTCTTGATTTCCCCTTCTTAGGAGAGAGCAGGAGCCTCCCATTACCTGGAGACCATATGCATGCCTCACCTGAAATGAATGCCATCTAAGATGATACTTATCCTCCTCAAATTCTAACCTCACCTCTCTTCGTTGCTTTTAGACCAATAACCAGGATTATCTTTTTGGACAATAGAAGTGCAAAGTATTAAACCTTTTCTGGGAAGAAAGATATTTATCTAAAGAGCTGTACGATCTGAAAAATATGTAATGATACAAACCAGAAAAAAATCTCTGGGAATACATATTTAGGCTGTTCGACCAGGCCCCATTGATTTAAGGGAGGTCTTGTTGAGGAAAGACCCAGCAACATAAGAGCAGGAATATCTATAGATGTTGTTATAATTCTTCACCAAAAGGCTGATGGCTTTTTATCAGAGTAAATGTAAACCAGGGAGAAGAGATTTCCTGAGGTTTTTACAGCACTGGGTAAGGATCTAAACTGACATGGATACATTTTGTTAGAGTTTAGATTCACAGATGCTCTGAGGTAAATGGAGTTCCAGTTGAAGCTCATCTTACATTAAGTCTGGCGTGTCTAGGGACCTAACCTGTGGCCACTTCCTTGGTCCCAGATTGCCTCTGGGACAGATATACACAGCACCTGGCAGGTCCTTAATATTGGTTTCCTGATGGAATAGGAACCGTAAAACAGGAGGCAAGGACAAATGGAAGTCTTTGAACTTCCCCCTCCCTCAATGGAGACAATAAAGTGGAAATGATTTTGAAATTAAGGGAGAGTATCTGAGATTAGCATCCCCCTCACAGATTTAAAACATGCAGAGGTAGTGGTTATTATTATATCCCCAATTAATTCAACCATATGGCTTTGCAAAAACAAGGTGGATCACGGAAGCTGATGGGGGAATCTCATAAACTTAACTGAGTAGTATTCCCATTTAGTGTTGTGTGGTTATGCTATTTCTACTAGATTTAGAACTAGATTAACATAACTTCTTGCTCTTGGTGTATGAATATTGATTTGGCAAATACATTCTTTTCTATGTCTATTAAGAAAAAGAATCAAAGGCAGTTTACAATAACAAAGGACAGATGGCTTTGTATATTTGCCATCTCTACTTCTCTCCTTCTTTTCATAATTTAATCCAAAGGGTCTTTTATCATATAGACATTCTATAGAAAACCATGCTTGTTTATGCTATTGGTAGCATCATGTTAATCAAACCTATGGAGAAGGAAAGGATAGCTATTCCCTGTTCTCTGAGGCATTCTAGAGGGCAAGAAAAAAAATTTAGAGAGATTTAGTAAAATTTCGAGAACTTTGAAGTCTGGAGCATTCCAGGACATCCCATCTGAGGTAAAAGGCAAGCTATTGCACTTAGCACCTCCTACCTCTAAGTAAAAGGAGAGGAACGTCTGAAAAGCATCTTTAGAATTTTGAGATATACATCATGCTTGAAATCCTTCTCTGATCCATTTATTGGATGATTCAGAGAGCTGTAGTTTGGAGTGGGTCCAGAGCAGGAAATAGCTCTGCAGTATGAACATTTCTACAACTTGGGCCGTATGATCCAGCAGATCCAATAGTGCTAGAGATACCTGTGTAGAAAAGGACATTGTGGAAACCCAGGAACAACTCAGTAGCAGAAACAGTGCAGAACCTGAGATCTGGAACGCAGCAATGCCATCTGCCTCAGAGAACTATTTGCTGTGCAACAGTAGCGCCTGACTGCCACTAGGCTAGGATTGAGATTGAGTATATGCTATGGAACAAGCAATTATGTGACAGAAGCTGCCCATCATGAAACCCAACCAGTGACAAGGTTTGCAAGACTTAGCAGCAATTCATCACTCAATGGAAACTGTGTGTTTGGAATTGGGCCCGAGTGATCCAGGAAACACAAGCAAGTTACACAAACAGGTGGTCTGGATACCAACACCATGTATCCCCATTGCACCAGAGCCTTCCCGTCTCTCGCTTCACATCTGTACGAGCTTAAGAGGTAGGTGCTTCCCAACCATAGCCTTACTCAGGGTTGCTTTGACTAACAGTAAAGACGGGAAATCTTTCCAGTGAACAGAGACATTCTGGTCATCACACTGGTATGGAAGAAGTGGTCCAAGGTAAGGTCTCCTGAGCATTGATGAATGGCTTGACCAGATGGGAGGTTAAGAAGCACAAGATTAAAATACCAAAGATAAAGAAATTTTGGAAAGTGGGGCTGGGGATTTAGCTCAGTGGTTCCTCCGGAGCCTGCCTTGCAAGCACAAGGTCCCGAGTTTGATCCCCAGTACCAAAAAAAAAAAAGAAATTTTGGAAAGAACATATTGGGGACAGACACAGAGTATGTAAGTCATTGAGTCACTCCCGGAAGTTTAACCAGTCAGTCAAGCAGCAGCAAAGTACCCAAGAGTGGTGGCACACACCTGCAATTCCAGCTCTCTGGGAGGCCGAGGGGAGAGTCTCAAGTTCAAGGTCAGCCTGGGAAACTTAGCAGGATCTTGGAACAAAATTAAAAATTAGAAAAAGACTGTGGATGTAGTTCAGTGTGAAGAAGGCCCTGATCCATAGTAATACAAAATCTACAAATAGGCAGCAAGGTAAATGTGACGATGGGCATGTAAATGTGCAGTCCGTCATCTGTACCTATGGCACATCACGCAGAAACTGCCAGGCTTATGCTGATGACCTTAGCCACAGCTGCGGCATGCACTTAGCATAGTGAGACACTGCATGGGATGGGAATGGAGCCTGCTGCTGCACGGTGATTGCATGATGCATTATTCACAAGAGCTTTACTATCTGAGTCTAGGAGCCAGGAGATTAGGATGGAGTAGGCTTTCCCACAGTCACTCCCAGTGACCCATTTAGAGACATTTGTGTTTCCAATCCCTGTAATTTTAAAGTGATCTTGATTAGATATTCACTTCCCAGCACCACATGAGGAGGAAGAAAAAGATGGGGGGGGAGAAAAAAGAGGAGCAAGAGGGAGAGGACAGGGGAAATACACCTTCTCAAAACCGATTCAAGAAGAAATAAAAGAAATAAATAGTATTATAGCCATTGCTAAGCTTGACTGGGTAATCCATACACTCCTCCACAAAGTTAACTAAAGCCATTTAGCTTCCCTCACTACACAGTTCTGCAAAATATTTTTTTAAACACAACATTTTCTCAAACCCTTTTAGTCGAGAAAAAGAAGGATCTATTTCCTAATTCATTTCATGATTCTACCAAAACCTTGATACCAAGATTCAGTAAGGATAGTAAATGAGGGGGAAAAATCACAGTTGATTTTATCCAAGAACATACATGCAAAATCTTATAAACAAAACAACAAATTAACATTAAAAAAGAAAAACATAAGCGTAATTTTTATGATCTGTCTGATAATTCTAGTATCTGCAGTCATGAGTTCTTTCTCTTTTCTGTTGTCTCTACTGATAACTGGTGATGGTATCCTATTTCTTGCATATCTTCCTATATTTGTGCTGTTTTTCTTTTTTTAAAAAAACGTGTAGATAAAATTGGAGGCTTAGAGTGGCGGTACCTTCCTTCAGAGTATGCTTCTTTGTTTCCACCAACTGTGCTCACCAGTATAAGACCACTTCCATCCCAGTTGAGTCTTGAGGTTCCACAGAGCAGCAAAAGAAGAGATCATGATCCTGACCAGTGTGGGTTTATGCGTTGTTCACTCTGACCTGCTGCTACAGATCTGTGGGGTCCCAGCTTCAACCGAGAGTGAGGGCTGTATCAGATCTTTGCCTTGGGTTCATGTGGACTTCTGTTCCCCTTGCAGGAGATTCTGTCAAAATCTCAGTTCCGTTTGTCAGCCATTTCCTCTGGACCATCAAATGACTTCACAGCCAAAATTATATGTATATACATTTTTTCTATTTCTACTTGTTTTCAGTAGGAAGATTTGTTCACATTGTGTTTGTTGCTCACCATTACTGAAGGCAAATGATCCCCATGGAGAATACATTCTGTATCTCAAATTTCACTATCTTATCATTACAATGATAATAATAATAACAACAATAACAAAAGCCCACTCTACTTTCTTTTTGTGAACATTAAGCAAAATAAAGATTGTAATACACATTTCTCTGTAAAACATACCATTATTATATTTTCTTACACTAAATGGCATTTGAACTGTGTTTTTCAGAAACCTACCCTAAACTGAAATCATAATAAAGTCTCCAACATAAACTTCAAACAATATTCTCAAGTTACCCTTTTCTGTTTGTTTTGATGACTTGCTGTGTTTTAAGCTTCTTGAGTAGTGGGAAAATTTTTTAACAAAAGGGCTTGATCTTGCTGCTATAAATGTATCAACAGAGTGGAAAGGGCTTCCAAGTGATAATTAAAATATACATTTCCCACATCACAGAGGGACTTGCTGTTCGATTAATGAGGGTAAACTTCAGGATTTAATTTTACTTTTTAAAAAAACTTAAGATCACTAGAATACCAGAGAAGCAGAGATATCCCGTGAAAACCATGTAGTGACACCACAGCTGGTGAGTTCGTGAAAGGAAATTTCTCCTGAACACTCTGAAGATGGCCCCATCGATTCCCAAGCCCCGTCCAGCAGCAAGAGCTGGATCCATTTTAGTTCCAAATCTAAAAACACTCTCAGTTTTACTGAGTTTATGGCACCATTAAGCTGCAGATTTCAGAAGCCAAAATAATAAAATGACAAACTGTGCTCTTTACCCAGCTTGATGACATTTCTCCCAATTAATCAGCTACCCCGTAAAGGAAACTAACCTGAGACCTGTCGGGACTTTGTGGTGATTTCGTATCTAAGCAACAGCAATTTCTAAGAAGTTCCAAGCCTAGCTCTTTCACCTGTGTCCAAGTATTGATTTTCATAGGTCCCAAATGCATTTAGTTTGGTGGCTTTAGTTCCACTCTGATTTCTAACGACACTGTCTTCACTCTACTCCCAAGACGTTGTGAACAGTTAGAGAAGGGCACTTGGTAACCTCCAAGTAAGACTTTCTTTCCAAACCCAGAGAGGCTTCTAAGAGAATTTAACTCATCTACAATATCAGAAAAATAAGAAAAGAATGAAGAAAAAGCCCAAAAGTTCTTTGTTTAAAACAGGATTACTTCAGAGCTCCTGTCTGGCAGGGCAAAGTGCTTAGTGTGTCCTCTCGATTGTCTTTAGCATCAGCCAAACCTGCTCACTGACTGCCATCTAGATGCTACCACTTTGCCACAGCAAATCCCACTCTTCCAGGAATGACTGGATCTGGGAAGTTAGTTTGCGCACACGGACACCATGTACTAACGTGTGCAAATACCTAGGAATGTTCATTCAACCACCCTGGTTTGATGATGCTAAACTTTACATCATTTCTTTCTATTTAAACATAAAAGAGAGTTATCACATACAAGTAATGGAAAGGGATAGAAACTCAAAATGAATCAGATCTTCTCCATGTGATTATCGACAATCTCTTGGCCAGACTAGCAAAATATGAAAGCAAGAGAAGCTAGTCTCGGTGATCCTCTGCTCTTCCCTTGGGAGGTCTCCTCCTTCAGGCAGTGCCTATTTGCCTCTGCCTCTTCATTCCACACTTCCTGAGTTCTCTTTCCAGGGTTGCAGTTTGCTACGGGGAACCTCTGATTCCAAAGTTTCCCCCTTTTCCCAGCTAAACCATGTGCTATTGCTTTTCCTGAGAGCTCTGTATTCTGTTCCGCCCCACTCTTTCCAAACTGAGATTTTTCCAGGCTCACATGCTGACCCTAGTGACCCACACTTCATGAAGCTCCAATGTGCATGAATTTCAGTTACCACAGTTCAGATAAATAGCACCAGTCCCCCAGCAACATGGTTCCGATCTCAGAGCACCAGGTATTTGAGCTGTGATTCATTTGCAAACTTCCTCTATGAATAGATGTCTCCACTATGCTCCTGATAGCAGGAACCATCTTTGTTTTCACTGAACCTTTCCTCCCTGGCACTGGGTTCTGTTCTTAGCCAGTAGAAGGCGCTTGATCCGGGCTGAATCAACAGGATAAGACTTTCCTTAGGGCTAGGCTCTTTGGGAAGCTCTTAAAAACACTTTCACAATCCAAGCACTCCGATCACAAGTTGCAGAACCAAAATCAATCAATCCATCAAAATCTCCATACAACTAAATACCAGCAGTGACACATGAAAAATATACCCACCAATCCCCAAAGGTCAATGTGATGGAATTCATTTACACAATACTCCTGAAAACCCAGACCAGTGATGCAGCTTCTAATACTAATGTTTTTTCGACCAAAGCCCGATTTATAGATTGGGAAGTTTGTTTCCCAGAAACTGCCCATGATTTCAGCACACACACACACAAAAAATGGAAAGGTTACTTGGAAGAGAAAGTGGCCTAATACACTCATCAGATACTGGCTGGAGTAGGAGATCTTTAAGAAAGGAGCAAAAATGAGGCTGCTTAAAGGTTTCTTGCTGAACAGCATATATTTTTAATGAGACTACTTTGTACTTTACAGCCCTTCTCACCCGGACCTCAGCTCCCCGCCTCTCTCAGCTCTCTCTCCCTGCCCATTGCCGCTCCTGACACTTCCACGCATATCAGCTCATTAATCAGCACTCATGCTTGTGAAGTAAGTGGCTGCAAAACATTGTAACAACCCCCCCCCCCCCGTGCATGTTAATTACTTGGGCAGTTTAAGGAATCCTAAGGGAAGCCGGAGACCTCTGTGCACCGAAATGCCTCTGCAGAGTATAATATTAGGCTTTTATACATTTTAAAAAACCTCACTGTGAGATCCCACAGGCTTGGTCTGAATAAATCCTATAAAGAATGTTTTCACGTACAGAGCAATCACATTTCCTATGCAAAATTCTCTTGGGTTCTACCAGCTTAGATTTGGAAACTTTTAAAAGTATTTTCTTAATCCACTTTGGTTGCTATAACAGAATATCACAGACTGAGTAATTTATAAAGAACAGAAGTTCATTTGGCTCATGGTTCTGGAGGCTGGAAAGTCCAAGAACCAGGCGTGGACATCTGCTTGCCATTTGAACAGGGCCTTGCTTGCTGTTTCCTGGTGAAACAGAGAAAATGTGATGCTCAAGTCTCTCTTCCTCTGTTATAAAGCCAGGGTGGAGAGCCTGCTCTCATGATCTCGATTTTAATTATCTCTCAAAGGCCACACCTCTGAGAGCCATTAATCTATGAAACTGAGGATAAAGTTTCCAACACATGACCTCTTGCGGACATGTCTGCGTCATATCGGGTACAGGGAAAAGAGTTCTGAGCAATCACTTCAAAGTAGATGCACTTGATTTGGAGCTTATGAATGGACAAAACTGGGGAGAAGGGGGATCTATGACCTCCATGAAACTGTAGGCATGCTTTTAAGTGCTACTGAGCTTTCTGTGCAGCAACAATGATAGCATTCATTAAATCTGCCAAACAGTTCCTATTCCCACCAAGAATCTTCTCCAATCTGTCTGCTATTGCTGGGCTGGTTAAGCTTGAAGCTAATCTCTAAACTTAATTTGGCCCAAATGCCTTGAGTATTAAAGTAGCTTCTCATGGCAGAGAAGCAAGATCGGAATATTTAGGATGAGAAAAGCATTTCTCATCTCATTACATTTCTCGTCATTACTGTATAATTTCTTATGATGGTCACAGATGTTTTACACTAGAGAATAAAGATTATTTTTTAAACTTTCTATCATTGTGACAAACACCTAAGATAACTTAAAAGAAGAGAGATCTATTTTGCTTTAGTTTTAGAAGTTTCAGTCCGTGGCCACTTGGCCACATTGCTTTGGACCTGTGGAAGCACAGTATATCATGGTGAGAACACAGGGTGGAAGACATTGCTCATTTCATAGTGGCAGAGAGCAGAGACAGAAACAGAAAGAAAAAGAGAGACACACACACAGAGAGATAGAGATAGAGACAGAGACACACACATAGAGGGACAGAGACAGAGAGGCAGAAATAGAGAGATTGGAGGGGCTAGGATCCCAATATCCCCTTCAAAGGCGTGTCCTAGTGACCTAACTTCCTTCTAGCAAGTCTTCATAATGTCTGCCTCCTAAAATCTCCACCATCTCCCAGTAGCACCACAGCCTCAGAACCATACCTTCAATACATGGGCCTTTGGGAGGCATACCAGAGCCACACTATAGCACATATCATTCACAAACATTCCAGAGAAATCTGGGCTTCTGTTTCTGAGAAGCACATGCAGTGAGATTAATTTGACAATGGGTCCCTAAAATAAATTTCCAAAATTAGTCTTTTCACTCCCAGAGATGTCCCCCCTTGTTATGTAGGGTAGAAAGTGGGAAGTGTAGTGGTGTATTAGTCAGCTTTCTGTCACTGGGACACAATACCCAACACCCATAACTTAAAGGAGGAGAGGTTTATTGTGGTTCACAGTCTCAGAAGTCTCAGTACGCATGGTTGGCTGGATCCAAGGCAGAGACGGCATAGTGGAGGGGTATGGTGGAGGAAAGCTGCTGGATTCATGTTAGCCAGGAAGCAAAAAGAGAAGGGAGGAGCTGTGGAGAGAGATATACCCGCCAAAGGCATGTCCAAGTGAAGCACCTCTTCCAATCTCTTAATGCACATTCAGCTATGAATTCATCAGTGACTCAGTCCATGATGAGTATAGCATCCCCAAGTCCCAATCACCTTCCAAAAGCACAATGAAACTTGTAGGGGACATTTAGATTTCAACTGAAATAAAGGGAAATTAGAGTGAGAGGGGAGCTGGACCTTGCTTCCTACCATTCATGAGAATGAACTGCGTGTATCTCTTCTCAATAATATGTTTAGTGACATCACATTAACAATTTGAAATTGGCCATGAAAACCTCAAGTACTACAAATCGAACCCCTTTACTCAGAGATCCAATGGTTAAACACTTTACATAAAACTGATCACGAGTTTTCAAGATGGACAGGGACTGGTTATCCAAGGGCAGTGTCTAGGGACTCTATGGAGATATGTTAGAAAGTAAAAACCACATAGAATTATAAAATAACAACAACACACGTACGCCATGGTTATTGATTATAAAATTCTGAATAGGCTTATAGAAATTGAACTCTTTAAAATTACATGGTACCACTGTGTTGTTAGTTCTCTAAGCTGGTGCTTTGTCCATATATTCAGTCTCCAACGTAGCCGTGAGCACAGACGGAATTTTATTTTTCTTTCTCAGACAACAGTTGTTGACTGAGACAATGACCACAGTTCTGTTTTTTTCAAGGTTTCTCAAACAAGGTGTTTGTGGCATTTTTGTTTTATTTTGGGTTTTGTTTGTTCTGTTTTGTTACTGTCAGAAGCTCCTGACCATGTAGGTTGTAGAGGGTGACAAAATGGCTTGGCCTAGGTGAGTTGCCTTGGCTAGATTCCTGGAGAGGCAGGCAGCTGCCATAAACTACAGAGGAAAAGCACAGTGGGAAGAAACCAGAGCCCGCTCTGCTATGACTTGGCCAATTTACCCAGTGCTGTGTGCCATCAGAACCACCCAGTAAAGCAAATATCTTGAGGACTGAAACACATGGGCCTACGAATTCCCATGAATGAGGCTGAGAACTGCAGCTCCAGTTGGAAAACCAGTATCTCCTGGATTCCTGGCTCTTCGGGTCTGCTGAGAAGCAAATGCCAGGTTAGGATTAGAAGTCCAGGAAACTTACTGGGGAAGGCATCCAGACAGGTATGGGGCACCTTCAGACCTCAGGGAAGGTCTGACAAC
Source organism: Heterocephalus glaber (assembly GCF_053883595.1). Lineage (NCBI taxonomy): Eukaryota > Metazoa > Chordata > Mammalia > Rodentia > Bathyergidae > Heterocephalus > Heterocephalus glaber. The sequence goes on from NW_028258315.1 coordinate 6,585,641, forward strand.
TGTGGAAGGAGAAAGGAAATGGAGGAGATTTTAGCAAGAGGGGCCTTGGACTACAGCTTGGTTCCAGACAAGATTTGGCCATGCCCTTGGCGAATCTTCCAGTCAAAGTCACCAACAGGAGTGTTCTGTGTCTCACCAGATTGGACCAGGCTTAAGACCATGGCCACAATCATTCTGGCTGAGAGCAGCCTTCAGAGAGCACGGTCTGAAGTGAGCATAATGGTGGATCCAGACCACAACAGCTTTTGTTCCTGCAGAAGACCTGAGTGGTACATTTTCATGACACCATGCTGGTCATCGTCATCCTTGTGCAAGTGTTGCTGTCACTACATTAGCTTATTTTTTAATGCCAGTGCCCATGATGGAGACAAGGCCACTGTGTGTAGAAGGATGGAAGTGTGAAGTCATTCTTCATATACATCGTCACAGACCTGCCAATCACCTGAGAAAAAGCCTGCAGCCCAGGCTAAAACGACAGCTCTTTGGAGGGTTTTCCAAGTTTGTTGATTGACTTTGTCTTGGGTTCAAAATATTCAAAGTATCTAGGGCACATTCAACAGGGACAGGAAACTCCAGGGAACATGAGGGCTTGGGAAGCTGAAAACTAGGAATGTATTCCTCTTGGGTCACAAGGAGAATTCTGAGGAGGGACTGACAGTGGCTGTGATCACCAGAAGCTCATGCTTTGTATTTTACATTTTCTTTGTTTTTTCTCCCTTTATCTTGTATTGTATTAAGTAAGGTCTTTCAGAAAAATCTCACCCTCAAATCTTAAGAACTTCAAACATTTTTGTTCACCACTAGAGCAGAGTTTTAGAAAAGCAGCCAATGGAATTGTTGCACAGTGATTACAGTGAGCAAACCACAGGCTGGCTAACACTTAGGAGGAAAAGAGGCAGACGCACTTGGCCCGAATACTTTACCTTACCTCGGCAGACTCCACGGAGGACTAAAACTTTGGAGAGTCTGCATTTTGTTTTAATAAGGGAGTTCAATTCCCTTAGATAGATGATAAAGATGTACATATATTAGTGAACCAAGGACTCATTATACAATGCCTTCCAAACAGTGTTCCATGACCACTATCGTGGAATCAGGAACTCAACAAACCATTAACCCTTCTAAGTGCCTGGCAGGGCTTTTCTATGACATCTCCCACAGCACAGCCCCATAGACCTTGGAAGGCAGAAATTACAGTCCAAGGTCAGAGGTCTGAGCCCCTTCAGGAGCTCCCTGAGACCCAATCATTGTGACTGGTGCATGTCTGCCCATCTTGCCCTTCAGTGAAAATTTAGAGAGGTGGTTGTTTTGTTTAGATTCTCAGAAGAAGGAAAATAGTCCCTCTCCCTCTTTTTCTTGCTTTCCTCTCTCCTCTCTCCTCTCTCCTCTCTCCTTTCTCTGTCTCTGTCTCTGTCTCTGTCTGTTTCTCTCTCTCTCTCTCTCTCTTTCTCTTTCGCATGCATGTGTGCCCTCATCTAACAAGAAATAAAGTTGAATTAATAAAAACTAGATGACATAATCAGGAGGTGAGAATTGAGATCAATTTAACCTCACCTTCTAACATGCTACACACCCACCCAGAAAAAGAACTGGACTTGCACTCCGGCAGTGGGCAGTACAATAGATGTGGCCCAAGACCTCTTCCCATACAGGGGACATAAAAAGAGCAGTTGATTTCCCCCATTCATCTGGAATTTAGTGCTCTCCTCTCTCACCAACAGACTGCTGATGGTTCCTTGTATTTTGCTCCATGTTTCAAAGTTTCCAAAGCAGTTTTGTATATGTTATCTTATCCAAAACTCAGAACAGATTTACAAAACAGGAGCTACCATATCATCTAGATTTTACCAAAGAGGAAACCAAGGACCAGAGAAGTTGATGAACTTGTTTGAAGTCAAGCAGTCAGGGAGTGTTTGAAAGCTGGGGTGATGACGATTAAGCACCTACAAGGTCACTCACTCATCCAGTGATTATTTTGTACTCAACAAGGAGGACTTCGCATAGATTAACTCTTGTTATTAAGAGAACTTTGTAAGGAAAGTATTTATGGATTAATTTTGTGTCCTCCAGAGGAAGCAGCAAAATGCTTTTCATATATTGACCTTCAAGGAGTCATAGTGAATTGGCTGATTAGAATAGATTGTCTATTGGCTAAGTCCAAATCTATTAAAACTTTAGACAGAAATTCTTAATGTTAAAGAACTTTAGTTAAGCAGCAAATAGAAAAAGGAAAAGTCCATTCATGTGATTCAGGAAAGTCAGTTTTTCAATGTGTTGCATGATTATGTTCAAGTATAAATTTTCACTTTTTTGTTCACTTTTCCTTAAATCCCTCTCTGGCAAAGTTAGCATAATCTTTTGGTAGAGTCATGTATATCATAGTTGGTATTCTGCAGGATCTCCCAAAGTCCTTTGCTTACAAAGTCTTCTCTACCAATCATCCTACAACTTCACAGTCATAACCGCCATGCTTGTTATCTAAGGATAATCAAGTTAAAATACAAAAGAACCTCACAGGGGGTGCTTGTTTGACCTGCCATCAACATTTACATCTTCATGTGAGTGAAGATCCTAACACAGGCTATAATCAGAAGGAAGGGCAAGAAAATAAAGTAATCTGAGTGTAGATGGACCAGGAGGAAGACAATGACTCACAAAGGAGTCAGGACTTAAAAAAAATTCAATTCATGCCTGTGACCAAGCCTTGCTTATTTGCTAGGAAGCAAATCACCACAGAGTCATAATTCAAGCCATTTCACTCATGACTCCCCAAATGCTTCCCCACTTTCTCATCCCTTCCCCCAACATTCACTCATCTCTGCACACTCACACACAGACATTCTCCCAACTTGCTCCCCGGATATGATTCAGGCACCAGGAGAAAATTTTCCTAACCTGATGACGTCTAATAAAAACAAAACAGTGGGTATCATAATAGCTTGAGCGAAACTCACCAGCAATGCAAAGAAAGCAAGAGAAAAAGATATACTGACTGGAAAAGATTTTATTGCCAAAATGGCTTGCTAAGCTCTGTTGTTGCTTTCCTTGGAAGGCTTGATTAGCATAATCAAATAAATACGTGGGTGACTTAGGGACACATATGATCACTCCAAGAGGAGTTGAGGCCAACTCCATCTGAGGTCATCTGCCATTTCCAAAAGTAGAATAGCAAAAGAGAAGAGGAGCCTCACATGCGAGTATAGTTGTATTCATGGACGATGGTATGGTTCTGGATTTTAGAATAAGCTCCAGGAGTCCCTTTCGATTCTTCTTCAAACACCACTCTTCAAACCACAGCTCAATTTCATACTCTCCAGAAGCCCTCCTGGGTGGCTCAGATCTAACAGGTCCTCTTCTTTCTCAGAGCTCCTGGTGCTCATCCAACTCACACTGTACCGTGGCTATGCTGTAAGGATGGCGTCTCTTCATGAGCCACCTGGTGGCTGTGCTCTGTGTTCCAGAACCCACTGAACAAGGCCATGTGCAAGGTTAGCTCTAAGCCTTGGGAACCTCTTACTTAGTTCCACCACCTAGGGCAGCAGACCCCAACCTTCTTGGCGCTAGAGACCAGTTTCATGGAAGATGATATTTCTACCTACTGGGCCTATGTCAGTGGGGAGATTGGTTTCTTTTTTTATTAGCATATGTTTGCAGTATATAATACCTTCATTTCCCAGCACTAGCATCCCTGCCTTGGCTCCACCTCAGAGCATCAAGCCTTAGATTCACACAAAAAAGTGCACAACCTGGATCCCTTGCATGCACAGTTCAGAGCAGGGTTCTCATTCCTATGAGAATCTAATGCCATGACTGATCTGACAGGTAGTGGAGCTCAGGCCACATTGTGGAAATTGGAGAGCAGATGTAAGTACACATGAAGAAGCCCACACTCAGCCTGATTCCAGTGACCCCTGACCTAGGAAGCTGAGCCAGGCATTCTGCTCTACAGCCTTCCATCTGGCAGATCTGAGCTCAGTCTATTAGTTTGACATGTGGAGAAACATTCAGGAAATGGAGCCTTATTAATAAAAGTGCCCCGGGACTTGGGTGTTCCCCATGTATATCACTGTGGTCCCAGTTGATTTGTCTGCCACCACCTACAACCAAGAAGAAGTCATTCATGATACACCTCACACAACATGGCAGCATTGCATCTTGCCAAGTCCTCCTTGGTGGAGAATGTTGTCACTCTGAATTTTGGCAGATTTCATTTAGCAATGTGAGCCAGCTCCCTAGAATGTCTCCCGCACTGAGTTCAGGACCATGAGCCCAGATAGAGTGACCAGCTGTCCAGCATGCCCAGAAGTAAGAGGTTCCTCAAATGAGGGCTTTTAGTGCACAAAAACTTAAGGAAAGGCCTTATTCAGGTTGATTTGGTCACTCTGACCACAGAAGACCAGGTTAGAACAAGGCTCCCTGAAATGAGGGCACAGAAGGTCCAGAGGAGGCCAGCTGAGAGAGCAATCAGTCTCCCCTTATTCGTGGTCTCAGTTTCTACGGTTTGGGTTACCCAATGTCCCAATAAAGGTCTCAAAATATTAAATGGAAAATTCCAGAAATAAACAATTTGTAAGGTGTAAAGTGCACACTGTCTGTGTAGAGAAAGGAAATCTCAGCTCATCTTCATCCTTCTGGGGATGTGAATGGCCCCTTTGTCCCATAACACCCTCCTCATGGTCATTGAGTGCTGTCCTGATGATCAGATTGCCTGTTACAATGCTTGTATTTAGGGTCCCTGGTTCTGAGCACCCACTGAAGGTCTTGGAATGCATCCCTCATATATAAGTGGAGGATCTCGCACAGTGCCAGAATCAGGAAGAAAAGGAAGAGCGATAATTCAATTTTAAATGTGTCCTTGCAAAATATGAGGTCCCTGCAACCAATAATTCTTCCAGCTGGTTTAAGCGACATCAGTTTATGCTCATGGAAGATTTTCTGCATTCAATCCCATTTTCTGAAAATATAACAGAGAAGCCGGAGGTCTCCTGGTCAGAGGCACCTGAAAAGCAGTGTAGGTCACTCAGCAGAGGATCAAGCTACCAAGATGCCCAGAGCTTCTGATCAGCTGGCGGTGCCACCTGTTTCAGCCAAGAAGCACCTCCAGGGTGAGGTTGAGGAGCACATGAAGACCACTAGAGTATCACTGCCCAGAGAGGAAAGGCCGTGAATGCGCATGCAATGTAGGACCTGAGATTGTGTGCTGATGCTGGATTTCTTCTGCAGGAAGACTTCATTTTAGGGCGTAGAGCCACCATTTCTGCCAGTGGGGAGAGTGTGATTTCCTAGGGAGAAACATTCTGGTATTTCATCCTCTTTGAAGTGAGATAGTTCCTAGAAGCAACAAAAGGTCTTCTTGAGGATGACTGTCTATAATACAAGAATTTTCATTCTGCAGTTAGAATCCTAAAGCTCAAGGGCCAAGAAATGAGCTAACAAAGCCTCCCAGCCCTGACATTTAGCAATTGGCCACCTTGTTCTTCTCATGAAAAAACCACCCAGCCACAGGAAAGTCAACCTATAGATTTCCCGCAGGTGGGAACTTCCCAGGAGATTGGGGGCCAAGTGTTACAACATTCTTGCATCCATTACTCAGCTGTGGCTCTTGGGAGCTCCCAAACTGAATGTGGGTGGCATAGCTCAAAATATGTTCTTTTCTAATTTGTTCTAAATCTTCCACATGCTGGGAACCTTGACCCCTTGACAGTCACTGGGTCCACCTGCTCTAACATTAATTTTCAATAGCAAAAGGACAAGATTCACTGCTGGAAGCTACACATCTTGGTGTCCAGGTGATGCCACCCTGCAAGCACATGCTTTTAAAAAAATTCTGGACTTTAATACACATGCTGCAGAAAACAATCCTTCTGGATTTTTGCTTCAAGTCGGTGACAACTGTGATGGTGCTAGGTAATTGGAAAAGGGATGTAAATGTGTCTGGAGGCTTTCCAGCCCTGTAGAATTTGCAAACACTGTATGAATCCATAAGTAAACAGAATTTACAAAGAAACTCTCCCCTCTGGAATTATTCAAGGATCCAATTTGAAGAGATTTTAGTTTATTCTGAGGTAGTGCCAGAAGGCCTGGAAAACAAGAACAAAGCATTGAGGAAAAGTCGCTTTCTAGTAGGCAAAAAAATGTAAAAAGACTGGTGCAGCCACCCATCTGCAGTGGTCAGCATGCAGCTTTGAAGAAAACTGGGCCACAGGCATGTGTGCGGCCCTCTGGCTGCCTCCTCCCAAAAGTTCTAGGATCATCTTCTAAAAAGTCTGCCCCTATGAGGGCAGGACACACAGTCATTCCTGTTTGTGTGCACATGCACACACACACACACACACACACGTGCACCAGACACACTTACAAAGCACAGATTCTCTGCTCAGTTGTCAGGCAGAGCAAAATTCCTGGCTTTCATCAAACTGCTCCTTTTCCTACACAGAAGCTATCACAGGACACACAGAGCCAGGAACACCTGTACACCCCCCGGAGGTGGCCAGGCTTTCACCCGAGAGCTAAAAGCAATACTCATTCTCAAGCCCTTTCTTCCCCAACCAGTTAACCTGCCTGGCAATGCTAGGGGCCAGTACCCCCAACCCCACCACTGGCACCCACCTTAGAGGCACACTTCACTCAGAAGGCTCCGAGAAGACTCAAAAAGGCTTTTTAAAAAAATAAATGATTTTTATTTTAGAATATTAGATTTATAGAAAAAATAAGAAGATAGTACTCACAATTCCCAGATACTCCACACGGTTTCCCATATCACTACTATCTTACATTAATATAGCATATTTCTCACAATTAATGGGCCAATAGAGACATAGTATTATTAGCTAAAATTGATACTTAGTTTTTACCTAATGCCCCTTTTCTGTCCCAGGATTCCATTTAGAATGTGTCATGACATTTAGTGATTTAGTGATTCTGTCTCCTTGTATTCAATGACCATGACAGCTTTGAGGAGCACTGGTTAAGTATTTTGTAGAATATGCCCTAACTGGGATTGGTCTGATGTTTATCTCATGATTAGACTGGGACTCTGGGTTTTGAAAAGGAAGATCATAGGCTACATTACCATTTTCAGCACACTATACCCAGGATACATGCTGTCACCAACATGACTTATCACCATTGATGGTGACCGTCATCACTGATGAAGGCTGATGTGGTGCTGATCAGGTGTCCCCTCTGTGAAGTTACTCTTTGTCCCCTTTTTTCATACTGTGCACATTGGAAGGAAGTCACTAAATACAAACCGCACTTAAAGGGTGGCAGCCTACCTCCTGGAGGGTAGAGTACCTACTTAAATTACTTGAAACTATTCTGTGTGGGAGATGTGTTTATTCTCCCCCATTTATTTCTTTTTTCAATCACTTACTTATACCAGTATGGATTCATGATTCATAAAAACATTGCAGTGTATCCTCATCCACCTTATTCACTGGATCTACCACTGTATGACTTCTTGTTCTCCTCTAAAGCCAAAATGACCATGAAAAACAGACGTTTTGAATGGACATGTTGGCAGTTGCAACAGTGCAACTAAAGACACTCATGAGAGTGGACTGCCAGAATTGCTTCAGAAAGTGGTGAGAACAATGAAATAAATATGTTTGAAAGGATGGTGAGTATTTTGAGGTGAATAAATGGCAATATGCCTTTTGTTGTATAAATTTTTAAAATTTAAACATTCGCTGTATAAGTAGAGGATACCTCTTTTTCACAATAGTGAGTTTTCCTGTCCATGAATACGAAATATCTTTCCTTTATTTAGTTATTATTTGATTTCTTTCATCAGGGTTTTGTAGTTTTTCTCATATAGATCTTGTATGTGTTTTCCCAAGTTTGTACTTTCATAGTTTAGTTTGAAGGCCATGCTAACGTTAAGTGGTAATGCTTTTAATGCCAAATTCTACTTGTCAATTGCTGGTACACAGGAGAGCAACTGACTTCTGTACACTTAATTTAAATCCTGCAACTTTTGCTATAATCATTTATTACTCCTAGGATTTGTCATTTTCTTGATGCTTTCATGTTTTCTATATAGACAGTCATGACCTTAGCAGACAAAAGCATTTTAATTTCTTTGCAAACACTGTACATTTTGTACTATTTCTTGACTTACTGAATTAGCTAAGACTTCCAGTATGATGTTGAAAGGGGAGGTAAGAGGGGGCATCCTTGCCTTATTCTGGATCTTAGCAGGAAATTTTTGAGTTTTTCCAGCATTAAGTATGATGTTACCTTTTATTATTTGCAAACATTGCTATCAAATTGAGGAAGTACCTTTCTATATCTAGTTTACTGGGTTTTTAAAAACCTGAATGAGTAATGGATCTTAACCAATAATTTTTATGCGTCAATCATATGATCATGTGATTTTTCTTCTTTAGCCTGTTGATGTGACAGAATATGATAATTTTTGTGGGGTTGGGATTTGAACAAAGGACCTGACACATGCAAGGGAGCTGTATCCCCAGCCTCCTAATAATTTATTTTTGAACAAGTGTACCAGCTCTCAGTACTTGGGATAAATCCCATGTTTTTATGGTGCACAATTGTTTTTATATGCTATTGAATTTGATTTGCTGGTATTTTATTGTCGATAGTTGCATGTATGTTTATGAAAGAGACAGATGTTGTTTACTACCCTCTAATGACTGTGTTTGATTTGGTATTAGGATAATGAATGAGGGAAGTTTTCCTCCTGGTTTCATCTCTTAGAGGATATTGTAGAGTATTGGTATAATTTCTTCCTTAACTGTCTGGTAGAATTTACCAATGGACCCATCCAGCCCTTGCACTTTCTATATGGAAAAGTTATTCATTATTTATCTAATTTATGTCATGGGTGAAGGCTGACTCAGATCCTACCTTTTTTAAGTTGCTTAGATAATTGTAAACGATTTAAATGTCTGCTTTTGTTGTTTTGTCTGTTGGTTTAACCAACAGAGTTTTCTCATCTTGCACACTGAGAGCTAGCAACAGCCAGGTAGCACCGCCAAGTCTGGGCTTTTTGACCTACCAGTTCAGCAGGAAGTGCATCTTTGTAAGAGATCTGCCCTGCTAATTTCAGCAAAGAAATGCCAATGGGTTTATATTGAAGCAAAAAAATGCAAGGGCTTTGCAATCAAATTAGCTTGAGCCTCAACTCTGGCTCTACCCCATAAATATTCTGTGACTTTTGTCACCTGTGACCTTGATAATCTACATTTTCCTCCTAGAAAAGGGAATGATGTTTCTCTTATAGAGTTATCTAAGTACGATAGGGACAAATGACAACTACTTTTTATCCTCCTGTCTTTGCTATTTCCTGTTGCCTTAAGTAAATGGAATAATGATCAGTTTCAAAGACGTAACAAACCAAATATTAGCTTGTCTGGCATTAATTGATTTGTGTTGGATAGCTTCTCCATAAACACAGCTTTATAGTAATAACCTTTTGCATACAAAGATTAGAAAATCTAGGAACTAAAGTTAAGTGTTAGACCTTGACTTTTAAAGACAATCCTTCAGAATATCTTTTTTTTTTTTGGCTTTCCTAAACAATAGCAGAGGAAATGTGTCTAACTGTGAGCAATAATGACTGGTTGGCACTAGAAGTCAGGTTTCACTTTGCCATTTAGATAGTGAACAGTGAGACATTTCAAGTCAAACTGCTTTTCAAAGGAGTCAACACTTTTGTCTAGAAACATTTAAAACACATTTAAAGAGAACAAAACCCAGCAAATAATAATATCATCATTATCAGCAATTGGAAGGTTTCTGTAAAAATAGGCAGGTGTTAAGGTTGCCATGGTGAAGAGCTGGGAAGATCAGTAATATCTCATAAGCAATATGCACGTTAAACGTTGTGCTGGTGCAGGAAGTAGAAATACGGATCCTAGGAAACATAAGGTGCCTCCCTTGCGGATTAGAAAGGGCAGGAGGTTTGTCCTCCCAGGAGACGAAGGGGGACTTCACCAAGCAAGTTTTCCTTTCAGTCTTCTAAGAGGTGTCAAGGGATAAAGATAGGAATTTTTTACTTTTTTATACACAAATGCCAAAAAAGGGTGCCACTTTGATTAGCATAAGGTTCAGGGACATATATAAGACCCAATAATCTATTTCAATTTCCGCTTAAGACATGAACCTTGTGTGATGTTTTTTAAAGCCTACAGATCAAACACCCAGGTTGGCAGCTGGTCAAATGTCCTGAGGTCATTTTAGGGGTAAGATGAAAGAGAGGGCTGAGGAGTTTGCTGAGTGGTGAGGAACTTGGCTAATGTGCAAGGCTGTAGATTTGATCTCCAGAAATCCATAGATAGATAGATAGTAAATGGACCGATAGATAAATAAAATTAAAAATACACAGAAAGAATTCACAACATTAACGATTCAAAGCATGGAAAAACTGCAATTTCCACTTAAGACTAAGAACAAAGATGCCCCATAAGCAGCTGCAGTTTCACGATAGAATGTTGGTTAATGCATTGGTAAAGAAAAGGAAATCATTCTAAGTGTTGGAAACAAAGAAATAAAACTCTCATTATTTACAGATAATATTATCATCTATCTAGAAAAAAAGCCAATAGAATTAGCAAGCTTTTACTAGAAAACTATTTGAAGTAATAAAGGAGTCCCTGCGAGATACCTGGATAGATGATCAATCTAGAAAAAAATCAAATCTCTCCATTAGCAGCGATTGAGCCCAAATCAAATTAAAACTAACATTATTTAAAATAACAACAAATATTAGAAAGGATCTAAGCATTAGCTAAATAGGAGTGCAAACAGTTTCTGGGGAGAAAATTTAAAACATTAATAAAGAACATGAAAAAATAATGATTTGAATAAATAAAGTCATCCCAGGATTTTAGGTAAGCTATCTTGGTATCTTAAACTTTTCTGTTTTCCTCCATTGATCTAAAACTTAATGAAACTCAATAAAAAAAAACTGGTTGAATTTTTACAAAGAAATTCATTAAATGTAACTTAAAATGTGTCTAGCTGAATAAATGTGTATAAAGAGACTAATCTTTACAAAAAGAACAAAGACAGGAGACTTAGAGACCATGCTTCAAGAGCTATTAAGATATCTTGTTATTGAGATGTTGTTCACTTGCCATTTTGGGGTTAAAGTTATTGAATGTTTGCAATTTCAAATGATTTAATGTGTAAGTGTTACTATGATTTTTCTTAAAAACTGGTCATTGATAATAAAGAAATCAGATAAATTGAGCAATGAGCTAGAATAAAGGGTATAAAAATAGATGTATGTATATAGGAACTAAATGTGTGATAAAGAGAGCATTGCAAATAAATAAAGGATAGCTTGGCTAGTAGGCAATATATCAAAATATTACATGGAGAAAATATATGAAAAAATATTTCTCACAATATATCTAGAAAATAAAAACAATTCTCTTCCTAGAACACTACATACAAAGATGAAAGCAAGATGGACTGAAAACTTTGACACAACGTTAAAATTATAGAGTTCATAAAATGCAGGAGAAATGTAGAAATTAAATGTAAAAGAAATGTGTGTGTGAACTCAGGGCAAGGAACAACTAATTAAAATAATATGCTAGGTAAGTGATCAACTACTTTGTTTATATCAAAATTAAAAACTTCAGTTTATTGAAAAATAAACTTGGACAAACATAATAAACATACATAGTAGGAGAATAATATGTAATTTTTAAAAAAGTTATTAATGCCAAAACTTATTATCAGAGCTAATTCTGAAGTCAAAAGGAAAACAGCAATTTAAAAGCGAAAACAGGCAAATGATGTGAAAAGGAAATTTTTAATAGAGAAAGCTCACAAAGCTAATAAACATAGGAAGAACTATTTAAGATAATTAGAAATCAGAGGAACTGCACATTTGAGGAGTAAGGGGATAGTGGGAAGAAACATGCTGATGTGCTATTCTGAAAAACATTATGGCTTCTGTAAGGATGGTGACTATAGAAAAGAAAGAAAAAGAAAGAAAGAAAGAAAGAAAGAAAGAAAGAAAGAAAGAAAGAAAGAAAGAAAGAAAGAAAGAAAGAAAGAAAGAAAGAAAGAAAGAAAGAAAAGAAAGAAAAAAATCCCTAGAAATAGCAAGTGTTGGTGAGAACGTGGAAACATTGGAGTGTTTGTGCATTGTTACTAGGAAGGTGAAATGATGCCACTATAGAAAATAATAATAATCTCTGAAAAATTAAAATAGAATTACCATATAATACAGCAATTCCACTATTTCACTTCTGAGTATATAATCAAAAGAACTGAATGCAGAGATTTAACAGATGGGTTTCTATACTCATGTTTTAGCAGCTTTATGGATAGTAGCCAGTGTTCATTGGTATATAATGACTGGATAAACGAAGTGTGATATAGAGACACAGTGGAGTATTATTCAAGCCTATAAAAGGATGCCTGTAATGCCAGCACTTTCTGAGGCTGAGGCGGGAGGATCACAAGTTCTAGCCCAGTCTGGGCAACTTAGTGAGAATAAAATCTAAAGGTGCTGTGGCCATAGCTCATGGGGTTGATCCCATGATCCCAAACACACAAAAAGGAAACTGACACCTGTAACATGGTGGAATTTTGATGATATTAAGCTAAGTTAAATAAGTCATTCACAAAAGGACAAATACTGTATGTTTCCACGTATGTGAGGCAACTAGAGCAGTCAAATTCATAGAAACAGAAAGTATAATGTTATTGCCAGGAGTTGGAAGAAAAAGGAGAGAGGAACGTATTCTTTAGGGAATGGAGAGAATTGCAGTTGTGCCAAATGAAGAGTTCCATGGAATGATGGTGGTGAGCACTGCACAGCGTGCTGAACACGTTTAATGCCGTTGAACTGTACACCTAAGCGTGGTCAGGAGGGCCTGCGTGTCCTGGTGCACACTGTACTCCTAGGCCTTGGAAGACAGCCGAGGCAAGAGGATAGCAAGTTGAGCCCAGCCTGGAAATTTCAGCAACTTCACAAGACTCTGCCTCAAAATAAAAAATAGTAAAGGACCGGGAACATTGTAGCACAATGTGAAGGCCCCGGCTGGGTTCAGTCCACAGTAACACACACACACACACACACACACACACACACACACTTCTCACATGTAATAGCTAGGCCATTGAATTTACAAACTAAAAGGTACACTTTAAATTGGTTGCCTATGTAGTGGGGGAGGTATGTGGAGGAAAAGGCCTAAGTTTGAGTGAAAATGAATGAATAACAAGAGAGCCCTAACTTGCAACTGAGGTCTGAAAGAAAACCAAAAAAAGACTCGATAAACTTCCACTGTGAACTGAAGCAAAGCACACTTGTCCTTTTGGATAGTAATAGTCTCACACTCTATTTTCACGGATTAGGACATTTAATTCCAAGAAAAGTTTCTGAGAAATAAGCAAAAATGTATCCTAATGCTAGAAAACACATTTTACTGAATTATAGCTTTAGGCTATTACTCTTAGCTTGATGAATTACTGCTCCTCTTAATTCTTGTATTTCTTTTTATTCATTATATTTGCGATCGATGAAAGATCACCAAAAACTCCTCAGCCTTCCTCCTACCAGTAAACGGAGGTGACTTCCTTTCCTTTGGAACATGTGGCAGTTGGACCTACAGAGGCAGGCACAGTGACTCAGCGTGATGTCCAGAGTGGGCTATGAGAGGCCTAGCATGGCCCTCCAGTTCTTTGCAGACCCTCTGTGGGGGCCTTGGGCTGCCACGTAAGAATCAGCCACTCTGTGACAGCCTTACTGGAGAGCCCAGAGGAGGTGTTCTCAGTAGGCCCTGATGAACCGCATGCCTCACACCAGCTAAGCATCAACAAGTCATCAAGCTAAGTGTCTTCCAGCCACAGGAACATCGTCCAGACAAGCGCAGTGAATGTCTGACCTACGAAATGGTCCAATTCCATCGTAACAACTTGTTTTACGCCACCAACTGCTGGGATAGTTTATTATACACTATCAGTAAAGCAACCACAACAACAGTTATTTAGTGCAGTTGCTTCTGCTCTTTTTAATGATAACTTATATAGCAGGCCCTTCTTACCCACCCTCCATAATATTACAAGGCTCTAGGTTGATGCCGGAAACCTCACCAAACCAAGTACAAGGTGTCTACTATCCAAGATGGCTACTAAGTGATCAATGAACAGGTAGTGTATACAGTGTGGAGATGCTGGACAGAGGGGTGATTCTCTTCCCAGGTAGGATGGAGCAGGATGGAAACATGGCATCATACTACTCAGAGGGGCATGATATGTAAAACTTTTGAGTTGTTTATTTCTGGAACTTTCCATTTACCATTTTCAGGCTACAATTGACTACAGATAATTGAAACTATAAAAAACAAAACCACAGATAAGGGGGGACAATAGTACTACAAAATTTTATATATGTATATATGTATGTATATGTTTATCTGGGAAAAATCTGCTGACTCCAACTATTTATTTAACATTTGACCATTGTATCTATGCCAGATACATATAATTTTAAAAAATAGTTATAAAAAGATGGTGTATCTTTCTACTGTGGGTGGAATATAAGTACATCTCTTATTCTTGTTTCTCAATACTACTGTTCTGTCCCTTTAGACAACTTCTGATAGTTTGATATTCAATCTCCACACATTCTGTGCTATGTTATATTAATATTTACATCTATATATTCTTATTTACTCAGAAACATATATATATATATGTGTGTGTGTGTATATATGTATATATATATATATATATATATATATACCTTATGCTCATCAGTTTAAAAAATATCTTCTAGATAGATGCATACCATTATACTGATAGCTTGTTCTTTTTTATGGCTGTATGTAAGCAATGTCTTGATGTAAACTCAATTTAACCAATTCCAACTTGATTATTTCCAGTCCTTTGACATTACAAACAATGCTGCAGTTAACAACTTTGAGTATTTGTCCCAAAGTCCACTTTCTGGGCTCAAGTTTGTGTGCATTTAAAATTTTAATGTATATTGACAAATTGGCCTTCAGAGAATTTGCACTTATTCATACTCCACCAAGAACGTAAAAAGGCATCAAGGTAACTAGCACTGTGTATCATCAAACATTATACTTTGTACAAATATGATTATTTTAAAATGTTGAATCACTGTTTAATTTGCATTTTTAAAATTATGGATTACAGGCAATGTCTTTTCATTTGAGATACTGTATATATACTCTCTATTGGTTCTCTCCCTGTCTCTCTCTCTCTCCATATATGTGTGTGTGTGTGTGTGTGTATGTGTGTGTGTATATGAATACCCATTTACTGTTCATATGTTTTGTCTATTTTCCAGTGGGTAAATTGTTATATTTAATCATTTGTAAGACTTCTTCACATTTTACTTAGCTCACATTAGATACATTTTCTAGTTTTTTTATTTGTTTTATAATATGATTTATATTCCTATTTTTACTATCCATAAGCTACAATTTTTATTAACTCAAATATGTCAGCTTATCAATGTTTCCTTTATACTTTCCATCTGTCTCTACTCCTTGGTTTGTTTTCAAATTTCATTTTCTTTTACTGTCTTTAGAGATTCCTATTCATTTTAATATATTTTATATAATATGTAATTTTACAATGAAAAATACCAATATTCAGTGTGCAGTTCAGATAGTTTAACAAATGCATACATCTAGGCCACCCACACCACTATCAGAGTAAAGAAATTTTCCATTTATGCCAAAAGGTATCTTTCATGCCCTCTCAGTCACTTGCCTCAAAACTGCATTTTAAGCAATACTTTTCAGATTTCTTTTACATGAAATTAGTTTTACCTGTTCTTAACCTTCTTATAAAAGGAATTTTTCAGAACATGGACTTTTGAGTTATCTTTCCCTCAATATATAAATATATATTACATATGTATATAATATATAAATATATATTACATATATAATATATAAATATATATTACATATGTATATAATATATAAATATATATTACATATATAATATATAAATATATATTACATATATAATATAAATATATATTACATATATAATATATAAATATATATTACATATATATAATATATATTCTGGAGGCACATTAATATTACCAGTTGTTAGTAATCCACTCCCCTTTTATTTAGAAGCAGTGTTCCATTGTATCAATATACTACAATTTGTTTACCTGATCTCTTATTAAGGAACATAATGGTTTGCCAAATTCTAGCTAATACATACAAAGCTATGTGGACATTCTTGTACAAACATTTTTAGATGTGCTTAATTCTTTGGGTAAATACCTCAATGTATAATCTTCGAGTGATTAGATAGGCTTTGTTTCCTTTTAAAAATGTACAAGAAACTTTCAAACTGTTTTTTAAAGTTATTATGTAAATTCTCATTACCACTAACCTAACGTTTAGTGTCCTGATCTATTCGTCATTAGATCACTCTTGAATGCTAGCACATTGTCACTTTCATTTGTATTTCTGACAATTAATGATGCTGGAGATATTTTAATGGGTTTATTGGTCCTTCATATAATTATTAAAGTGTCTGTTAAAACTTTGCTCATTTTTACTGGATTGTTTTTTTTAAATATATATGCTTTGTAGATGCACCATATGTAACATACATGAAAACGCACATACTATAGCTAGAGGTCCTGCTGGAAATCATGAGACCTTGAGGGGTGAAGCAACTAAGTGACTATGGACTGAAACCACTGAAACCATGAGCCAAAATAAACCTTTCTTATTTATAAGTTGTTCTTCTGAGGTATTTTGTCACAGTGACAGAAAGCCAACAAACACATGTATTGTGACCTCTATCCCAATTTGTGGTTTCACTCTTCTTTTTCTCTTTTAAAAAAATCAATATCAAAGGTCTTCTAAAGAATAGAAATTGTAAAATTTGATGAATTCAATTTACCAATAGTTCCTTCTTGGAAGGCACATGTGCACGTATATTTACTGACACACTTCTAATGGAGGGTCTCCTGAGGATCCCAAAGTAGCTTTATGTTCTCACTCAATCTAGTTGTAACTGTTACAGTTGACAACCTGTCATTAATCAAAAGATTAATATCAACCACAAAAATACAAGCACACAAAATATGTGTTGTAATGAAGCAATATATTTTAGAATTCATGGCCCTTCTCATTCTGAGCTCCCACGAATTCACAGATTATGTATACATTTCCAAAAGGAGAGTTTGTTAGGTATTTTACTAAAAGTCACTAACTCTTTGCCAGAGAGGCTGAGGACAGGGAGTCTTGATGCCTTTATATCAGTGACATTGCCAGCTGAGGAGCAGTCAGGGAGAAGAACAAATCTCAAAGATTTTATGTCAGTGAACTTATTAGTTTAAATTTATCAGACGCATATTCAGTTATCTAAGAGCATATTTTTGCAGAAATGGTACAGTAGCCTCCTCTAGAGTATTTCCCCTGGGGGGCTGGATAAGAGGGTGTTAATGCTTCCAAATGGCTTCTTCAGGTCACACGGTGGTGAAGTAAGGACCTGAGCCAAAGACAGCTGCCAGTGTTCACGGTGAGAACCCCAGAGCATCCAGCCTGACATGGCAGCTATCTATCTCTGCTGCTGCCAGGCTCTGCCTTTCCTTCCCTTCCCTTTGGGACCCTGCCTTCTGGTACAGTCGTAAGGAACACAATCCTGGTGCTTCTCTTTGCCAGGATGACTTGGCCCACCTCAGGCATATTGATTGGAATTCGGTGGAAACTTTTTGAGTCAGTTTTTTTTAAAAAAAGAAAGGAAAAATAGGAACAACTGAAAAACAAAAAAACTAGAAGCCTTAAATTTCTATACAGAGATCTGGATTTGTGCCAGTTTGGAAGGAACAACTTGCAAATCCTTCTTCGGAAGCTGTCAGAATTTTCGCCTCAAGTTTCCTCTGACTCAGCTCTCTGCAGGGAAGACATGTTGCTGCAGCTGAGCCATCAATAAACTGCTCCTTGCCCAGGACAAGTACAGAGTCACCTCTGAATCTACTTGACCTGGTGCTAGGAAGGGGTGCATGTGAGCAGAGCCAAAGACCACAGGAGTCCCACAGCTTAGTGCAGATGTCTTGAACTGCTCAGAGAATGGCCATTGAACTTGTTCTCTTTACTCCTCAGCATGGGCTCTTCCAAAGTCTTTGCATAAATGCCAGTGTTTAGGGGAAAGGGTACAACTGAGAAAATGTTAAATTACTAGGTGATCCTTTTTTTCTGATGAATCAGTATCAGGTGTTTTTTTTTTTAAAGATATCAGTATAAATTCAAAGCATGTACTACAGTAAATGAAAACTATCCGAGCTGGGGTAATAGTCAAGACTGGGATAAATAAAACTACTTTTTCTTTCTATTTTCTTAAGGCTATTCTTTGTTTTCTATACTCTTATCTAAGCTCTGGGTTGTACAAATAGTGCTCTCTTGCTATCATGGGGGATTGGCCCAGGATCCTTCTCAGATACCCAAATCTCTGGATGCTCAAAGTTCTTACATAAAACAGTGCAGCACTTTCACAGTAAAGTATATGTACATCTTCTCATATACTTGAAATTAAATGGCAGGTCCATTTACTTGAAATGACTAACACAATGTAAATGTCATATACATAGTTTTTATACTGTAGTATTGTGTAGGTAAAAATGACATGGAGAAAAGGACTGCACACTCAGTAAAGACACAATTATTTTCCAGATATTTAAAGTCCACCATTTTTTGAATCTTCAGATGTTCAGCCTAAGGATACAGAGGCCAATGACACTGGTACCATGGTACTCATGGTTAATTGGTTCCACTGGGCTAATTGGGTAGTTGGTTCCAGTACAAAAAAACCACCAGTACCAAACAAATTGTTTTGGCTGGAAAGAGTGGGGAGTCACAAGGCAATCAACGGGGACAAGTTCTAGCTTAGGCTCTGAGTACCACGCAAACAACAGGTACCTGGCCACAGTTTCCATGCCAAAATGTATCAAGTACCAAATTTGACAACTTTCAAAGCAGTCAAGTTCCAAGGTTTGACTGCACATTTTTATTTTACGGGCAAGATACTTTAAAATTAAAAATGATTGACAGTCAATTCCGATCCTCCTTAAGGCATATTATGTACTATTGTGATTTATAATCTATTTTAATTCTAGCCAAGACTGAAGCAAATTTGTGTGTTTAGGTTCATAATTTCTACTTTTCTTTCTTTTCTTCCTTCTCTCTTTTTCTGTGGTGCCGGAGATGAACACTAAGGCCCTGTGCACACTACATAAGCATTCTTTCTCTGAGCTGCATCCCCAGCCCCATACTTTCTGTTTCTAATCAGTGAGCAGACACAAATGTTAATAATCCGTGATTTTTCTAGACAGGCAAGAGTTCTGGAATGGCAGAATAAGAACTGAAATAAATCTGCTCCTCCATAAAAACCAATACAAACAATGATGAAAATCATCAAATCAACTTTCTCAGAGCTCTGGAAATTAAAAAAAGATATGTAATGCATGATTTAGGTAGCATTGATTGAAAACAAACAAAAAGCCTTGCTGAACCTCAGTAAGAACAAGGCTTTTGTAACCTTAGAGTTTGTCCACAGGATCCTTGCAGCCACAGTAGCTATAAAACCCAGCAGTATCACAACTACAAGAAGGCAAAAGGTTGATTTGGAACTTCTCAAAACTCCCATCTCCAGATCATCCCTTAACCTGACTTGGAACTTTTTTTTTTCTTCACTTTATTAAATTCTTTTAGTGGTACACTGTACATATACAACACAATTACATTTCTCATTGGGAATTGTACCTTTACATAATGCATCTTGGTTCTTATTTTTCCCCATTCCTAGCCCTCCCTTCACCCCCTCCACCCTTCCCTATTTACAAAGACTTTATTTCCATTTTTTCCATTTCTCATCATTTTTCCTTTCCCTTCTTTCCTTCCCCCTGCCCCTCCCACTACCCCTACCTCTTTGGACCTTTTCTTCCTATTTTGCACTGTCGATTATTCATTCTAATCATTGGTACATTTTAGGTATACAATATAATGACATTCATCATTGGAAATTTGCACCTTTACATAGTCTCTCTTGGTTCTTATTTTTCATCCTTGCCCAGCCCTCCCTTCAACTCCTCCATTCCTCCCTATTTACAAAGATTTTGTTCCTCTTTTTCCATTTTCTCATATTAATCCCATTCCCTTCTATCTTTTCCTCTAGCCCTCCCACTTCCTTCCCCTTTGCCCCTTTTCTTCCTATTTCACATTACCTATTATACATTTTCTGACTTGGAACTTACTGTCACAGTTTTTACCCCCATAGCATTTTCTGGAAATAAACTTTCAAAAATCATCTAGCATCACAGCTATCTGAGGGGATGCTATCATCTAGCCTGAAACGTAAAAGGAGGATCTGAGAATGAGATGTCCATGGGGGCTCTCAAAAGCTCTGACATATAAAAGCCTATACACATAAGAAAGGCTGTGTGTTTTCCTTGGAAAAATGGAAAAGATTCCAATCTCCAGTCTCCATCTGACCTCGAGGTCCTCTAAAGGATGTCCTGAAGGCTAGGACAGAGCTATGAACTGCCTGAGCACTGAAGGCACACCCAACACACACACACACACACACACACACAGCCCTCAGCAAAGCGTAGAACGCTTATTAGTTCAAGCAGATGAGAAAATATCTGACCAGTTGTTAACTGACCACTCAGCTAATAACAAATATTTGGTGAATTCATACTACAGATAATAAGAATTTTATAGAATTAGTTAAGGAAAAGTTGGGGAATATCACTAAGCCAACAGCAACAACAAACCTATGGAATGGGGTATAATATGATATTTGAAGTTGCCACATTATATTTTCTGAAATATTTAATTTGCTACAAAAAAATCATAAGGCAGAGAACAAAACAAAAAATAAGGTCCACATGAGTGGAAAAGTAAAAGGTCAATAGATCAACAAATATTTTAAGCCACTTATCAATATGTCCTAAGACCCAAAGAAGCCATGTGTAGACAACTGAATTTAGTTTAACAGCTAAATATCAGTATAATGAACTATATTAGAATAGAGAATGAAAATTGCATGATCGTTTTAAGGAAAAGGTAATAAATAGAAAGTTCCTTTAACTTGACAAAGTACACCTGTGAAAATTCACAGCCTACATCATGCTTAATGGTGAAGGATAGAAAATTCCCCCACTGTGATCAGGAACAACAATGTCTTGCATCTTTTCAATATTATACTGGAAGTTCTAACTAGAGTTATTAGGCAAAGAAAAAACATACAAGAGATTAAAGGCAACCAGATTGGAAAGAGGAAATTTTTAAATCTCTAATTGTAGGTGGCATGATATCATACATAGAAAATCTTAAGGAATCCACTAAAAACTATTAGGACTAATAAATAAGTTCAAAAGTTGCAGCATATAAGGCCAATATAATGAATTAATTGTATCTCTATTCACATGCAGGGACCAATCCAAAAATGAAATTAAGATTCTATTTCAATAGCATCAAAAGAATAAACACTTAAAAATAAATTGAATGAAATAAATTTGAGACTTCTTTTACACACTGAAAACTATAAAACATGTTGAAGGAAATTAATGAAGATCTATATAAAGGGAAATACATTCCAGCTTCATGGGTCAGAGGACCGAGCTATCATTAAGATATCAATATTGCCAAAATTAGTGCACAGAATCATTACAATATTTACCAAAATCATAGCTGATTTTTTTTAACAGGAAGTGACAAGCTGGTCCCTGAAATTTATGGAACTATAAGGAATGTAGAATAGCCAAAATAATTTGAAAAATTTGGAAGACTCACATTTCCCAATTTCACAACTTATTATAATGTTACAATAATCAAGATGGAGTGGAACTGGCATGAGAATACAGATATAAATGAATGAAATAGAATGGAAAGTACAAAAATAAATCCTTACATTTATGGTCAATTGATTTTTGACAAGAATGTCAACACAATTTAATGGGAAAAGAATCGTCTTTTTAACAAATGGTGCTGTGGGACTAGATATCCATAGACCAAAGAACGAACACACCACACACACACACACACACACGTGCACGCACACACACACACAAGATGGCTCATAGACCTAAATGTAAGAACTAAGACTGTAAAACTCCTAGAAGACAACATAGGATTAAATCTTTGTGAACTGAGGTTAAACAATGGTTTCTTAGCTATGACACCAAAAATAAGATCAACAACAAAAAATAAATTGGATTTCATTAAAATTAAATCCATTTGGCTGCAAATGATACTTCAAGAAAGCAAAAAGAACACACACAAAATGGGAGAAAATACTTGGAAATCAAACTGTGCATATCATAAGGGACTTTATCCAAAATATGTAAAGTCTTCTGACTCAACAAAAAATATTCATATTTAATTAAAAATAGGCCAAAGATTTGGTTAGATATTTTTCACAAAATATGTCAGTATGGGTGCTAAGCACATGAAGAGATTCTCAACATGGCTAGCCATAAAGTAATTGCAAATTAAAACCACAGAGCTTTACCACTTCCCACCCCTACAGTGACTGTGTTAAAAAGACAGACAATATTAAGATTGGCAAGGATGCGAAGAAATGAGAACCCTCACACTCCGCTGGTGGGAATGTAAAATGGCGGAGCCACTTTTAGAAACAATTTGGCAGTTTCTCAAAACATTAGACATAGAGTTAACATATCCAGCAATTCTACTTCTAGGCGCAGGTTGGAAATAGAATGATAGGTCCTCAAAGACACCCACCTGTCACCCTCTCCAACTTGTGTTACCTTCTGGGGCAAAAGGCACTTTGTTCCTGTGATTGAGTTCAGAGAGATGAACCTGGATTATCTTGTGAGTCCCAGTTAATCGCAAGAGTCAGAAATGTCCATGTGATAACGAGGACAGAAAGGAAGAGTCAGAAATATGGTGAGAGGAGCAGAGATCAGAGACAGAAGGTAAATGAGGGAACCAGGTGTGTGCAGGAGATTGGCCCATGGGTGTCTCTAGAAGTTGGACGACATTTTCTGGAGCCTCCAGCTGGACTGAAGTTCTGCCAGCACCTTGATTTTAGCCTGGTGAAGCTCATTTTGAACTTCAGCATTCCAAAGCAGTAAGACCATAGATTTACATTGTTTCAAGCCACCAAATTCGTGGTGATTCGTGATAGTAGCAGTAAGAAACTAATACAATAACCAAGAAAAGTGAAAACATGCATCCACACAAAAGCCAGTGCACACATGTTCTCACATTGGCTACACTAGCCAAAAAGTGAAAATGACCCAAATGCCTATCAACCAATGATTAGATAAACAAAATGTGCTCTATCCAAGTAATGGACTGCTATTTGCAATTTTAAAAAATGAAGTATTAATACAGGTTACACATGGATAATCTTTGAAAATATTGTGTTAAACGAAAAGTCATTATTTATATTAAATGTACACAATGAGAAATTTATAGAAAATAAATTAGTACAACAGTGAGGAGCAACTGCTAGTCGATATGGGCCTTCATGTTGGGATGATTAATTGCTCCAAATTAGTCATGACAGTTGCACAACTCTGTAAATATGCTAAAATCCACTGAATTATATACATTAAATGAGTGGAATTTGTTATGTGAATTATATCATAATGAAGTGTTAATCTATGACAAAATACAAATAAATGCTCACCTCGCTCTACTTGATGGTGAAGTGATTCAAACACATAACAAAATGTGAAGTACCGATTTTTATCTCTTAACTGGGTTTTCCAATTTGTAATAGGACTATGTAATGCCAGAGTGAAAATGTCAAGTTAAGTGAATTATTTATTCACTCAACAAATGATTGTTTACTTCGTGCGGTAGCCAGCTGGGTCTGAACCCTGAGTACTAATGGAATAAACCAGTTGTCCTACCAATTACTTTTATATATCTTCTTCAGTCAAGAACGTGGGTCACTGCCTTACCCCCAACTAATCACTTATATTGACTATGCTAAATTCCATCATTCCAATAATTCCTTAAGTAATAAAGCAACCTGTTGTGGTTTATATGTAGCTGTCCCTCAAAGCCTCATGAGCTCATAGGTGGGGCTTTGGGGAGGTGATTGCATTCTGGGAGGAAGATATCCATCAGTGGACCAGTCCATGATGAGTTTACAGCTAGATGTGATGTTAGGAGGTAGAGCCTGGTTGGAGGAGGTCGGCCACTGTTGACATGGCCTGGGAGGGTCCATCTCCCCCTAGCCATCTCTCTCTGGTTCCTGCCACCATGCCATCAGCTCTTTCTCCTCTGCCATGCCCCACTGCCATGCACCCTGCCTTGGAGCAAGAAGACTGGACTGAAACCTTACAAACTGTGAGCCAAAATAAAACTTTCCTCCTTTAAGTTGTGGATGTCGGGTATTGTGTCTCAGTGATAAGAAAAGGAACTTAAGGCACAACCTCCTACCCTATAGATCTGGATGACTTCAGTTTTATGTACTGCTAGAGACTGGGCCTGGAAAGTCCTCTAAAGGCCCATGTTAAAACCTTAGTCCCCAGCTTTGTGATGTGGGGAGATGGTGACCTAGTGAGGAGTCTCAGGTCATTGGGGGGCATGCCCTTGAAGGGCATTGTGGGACTCCAGCCTCCTCCCTCAACATCTGGGCCATGAGGGAAGTGATTCTGCCTCACAATGTGTTCCTTCACCATAGGTCCAAAGTAATGGGACCAACTGGTCCTGGAGTGAAACTTTATAAGTTGATTATCTCAGGCATTTGTTACAGAGATGGAAAGCTAGCTACCACTGTATCAGTCAGTGTTTAACAGAGAAACAGATTTAATACAAGATATACAAATATATAAGAATTTGCAGATTGACTTACAATGGCCTCCCACAGAGTTGGGTGTGCAAAAGCATGACAAGTCTGTGGGATCTGAAAGATCTGGTCGAAGGCCTGGAGCTCCATGTAGTGTTGGTGCAAGTCCATATCAGGAGACTAAAGGTCTGCACTGGAAAGCTGAAGAGCCGATGCTGGAGGCTGAAGAGTCAGCGCTGAAAGCCAGGAGACAATGTTCAAGGCGAAAGCAAAGACTGGAGCTCCTCCAAAGAAAACAGAAGCAGTCCTCCCTTCTTCATTTCCCTTTTATAGCATCTTGGTGCTAATCCTCCCTAGGGTGGGTCTTCCACAACGAGAACTATATTGAGCCAATTTAGTTGGGTGTTATTTACTCAAGTTGACGCAATCAATCAACCATCCTACCACCTTTACTTTATAAGATTATTGACCAGCTCAAGGTGGTTGACGCAGATTAGATTCAGTCTGTTTCTAGTCACACGGCCTCCCTACTCATGTGGGAGTATTTTAAAAACAATATACCAATATAAACAAATACTTGGATAAATAATTATATCATCGAATGAAGGCTGAGGAAGACTTTCAGGAAGCTAAGTAAGCAATTATCACCTTGTCTCTTGAGTCCAAGAAGTATCCAAGGAAATGGGCAGGATCTTATTTCAGGAAAATAGCAGGACCAACTCTAATAGGACCATCAAGGCCACCTGGAAGAGACTAGCAGTGACTCCTCAACACCATTTTCAATGTCTTAATTATTAATAGTTACATACACCTACTTCTTAGCTAGATATTGTTCATCTGGATAAAAAGTCTTTGTATACCACTTTCCTTGCAGCCAGGTACAATAGTGCATTGAAAGCGTGGGCAGCCTGAGGTAAGGTAAAGGGTCTCCTGAAAGGGAAGATATTTTTTTCCATTCATTTCTGCCTCCCAGTTAGATGGAAGGCAAATATGTCTGGAGATCATGCAGGCATGTGGACAGGAGTGAAAGCTGGAGCTACAAATGCCAGAAGAAGACAGAAGGAATCCAGGTCTTAAATACTATGCTATACCAAATATTTCTCTATATGATAGAGAAGGAATTTCTATCCTGTTAACCCATGGTTATTTTTGGTTTTCTGTTCTTGACATGAAACATAAGCTTAATTAATATACTCTTATTAGCCTCTCTTAGCAGTACTTGGAAAATCATAAAGGTTGTGATATAATTGTTTTAGGTTTTTAAAAATCTCTTTGGCTGACCCAGGAATAATTGATTAAAGTGAGAAATGCTGAATATAGGAAGACCAACTGAGAAGCTATTAGACTAATTCAGGTTAAAGATGTTGGTGAATTTAGACTAAAACAACATCAGAGGAAAAGAAAAGAGAAAGAATGAATCTGAGACCTATTTAGGACAGAGAATCAACAGGACTTGGTCACTGATTATTATTATTATTATTATTATTATTATTATTATTATTATTTTGGTACCAGGGATCGAACTCGGGTCCTTGGCTTGCAAGGCAGGTGGCGGAACCACTGAGCTATATCCCTGGCCCGTGGTCACTGATTATTGTGGGGAATGAAGCAAGGGAAGTATAAAGAGGACGCTAATCATTCTCAGACCAGCAGTTGGTGGGGTGAGGGGCTGTTTCCCAAAGTGGGAAGTAGGGGTGAAAGAGCAGTCACCAGGAATGGGTCAGAACAGGAGCATGGTTTAGGGCTGAGCAGATCTGAAGTGGAGATGGCCACAGCAGGTTTGCAGCTGGGTATGAAGACATGGTGATCAGAAGATGAGATTCTGCTGGGGTCTCCACCTAGTGCTGGGGAGGCACACAGTGCAAGCTTATATTTAGGGCCATGCAGCCTGTGGGTTTTCCTTCTCTGCTCTGAAGCTATATTTGAAAACAGGCTTATGATCTGTTAGTTGTTCATAAAATCAGTATATTTTCTTCCTCAATTTAATCTTTAAATGTGACAGAATTTAAAACCATGATGCACCACTAATTACCAAAGTGTAATTTGAATAAAAATTTTTATGTCTATATATGCAAATACACACATATACATATATAAGTATGGATGGATAGGTAGATATTCATGTAAGCACCATAGGGAGATATTTTCTACTTTGGCCACTGATATATATCTGTTGTCTAGAAGGGTATATGTAGGACTCACTAAATATTGAGCAAACAAATATCTGAATGCATAAGTATGTATACATTCACTGGGCTGGGATATAAAAGCTATTTTTAGTATAATTAATTTTGACATAATTTCAAACAAAGAAAATTTGTGAAAAGGGCAAAGAAATCCCAGAAATTCCTTATCCTTAATCCAGATTTCCTGAAAATTAAAATAAATGTCTTACTGTATTCTCTCTCTCTCTTCCCTTATGTCCATGTGTAAACACACACACACACACACACTTTTTTTTCAAACCTTTCAAATACTGCAGATATACTGCCTTTTACCTATCAGTATTTTTATCTTAAAAGGGGAGATTATATAATCACAATGTAGTTATCAAACCAGGAATTTAACATTTAAATAATAATCTTATCTCATCTACTTACTGTGTTGGAATTTTTGACAACTGTCCCAATAATTTTTTTTATAACCAAAGAAGATCCAAGATCATACATCACATTCATCTGTCAGTCTTTTCAGTCTCTTTTAATCTGGAACAGTTCCTGAATCTTTCTTTTTATAAACTATGTTTTTAGTGTAGGTCAGGGTAAAAATGATTTTTCTGACAGTTACTGTTCCAGTCTAAAATACTGCATTTGTTTCTCAGAATCGTGGACGGTGGCTTCTGCCTCTGACCAGGACTCGGTGTGAGGAGAAGGAGAGCAGCAGCACTAAGATGTCCATGTATCCCCCAAAGCTTATGTATTGGAAATATTATCCCCAGAGCAACAGTGGTGAGAAGTGAGACCCATTCATCAGTGATTAAGTCATGAGGGCTCTGTCCTCGTGGATGGACTGATGTCCCTCATGCAGGGCTGGGTTAGTTACCTCGAGAGTGGATTTGTTATAAGAGTGAGTTCAGCTCTCCCTTGCTCACTCATTCTTGCCTTCTCTTGACCTTCCGCCTTCCACCGTGGGAGGGTGCAGCACCACGGCTCTTGCCAGATGCCAGCACCTTTCTCTTGGACCTCCCAGGCTCTAGAACCATAAGCCAAATAAACTTCTATTGTTTAAATTACCCAGTCTCAGATATTCTATTATAGCAACACAAAACAGAAGGAAACAGATGAGACTTTCTTGTTCCTGCATTTGGATTCTGACAGGCTATGAGAGCCCATCACAGGGGCTGGAGATGAGGTCAAAAGACACCTTTGTGCTGAGGGCTGGGAGGAAGGTGCTGGTCAACTTGAGCAGGTGGATTGCAAGGAAGCAGGAGAGAAGCCACGCTAGATCTCTGCAAGGTGAGCATGAGCAGCCTGCCATTCCTGCTGCCTTGAGTAACTCCAGGCTTGTCATTTAATTTCTCTGATCTCAATTCTCAAATCGATGAGTGAACAAGGTTTGGTTAACCATTCTCTCATGTCCTTTTCCTCCTGATTCTTCCCCATGCTATAGAGAGGAGGGAAACCCCTTTTGTTATTAATTACTTGTCATCAAGTGGGTCTCTTCCCATATGCACAACTTTGATGTTATTATCACTCCATTCCTTAAAATGTCTGTAATGATTCCCTAATACTTCCAAGGTCAAGTTCAACCTCCTTCAGTTAAAACTCAAGCCACTATCCTACACCTTGCCTACTTTTTCAGCTTTATTTTTTACTAGTTCCCTATTTTAAGCTTCCTTTGTAGGCAAGATTGCTCTACCTTTGGTTCCCCCAAAAGTCAGTTTTTAAAATTTTGCCTCTTTAATCAAATAATTCTGTCCAATTATGTGATAGTTAATGACAGATGTCAACTGGACTGAGCTATAGGGTGCCAAGATTGCTGGTAAAATATTAATTCTAGACACTTCTGTGGGGATGTTTATGGAAAAGCATAGCATCTGAATCAGTACAAGGAGTGAGGAAGACCCATCCTCAACAATGTAGCTGGGATTTATCCAATTTATTGAGGACTCATACAGAACAAAAAGTGAAGAAAAGGTCTCTTCCTTTTTCTTTATCCATCTTCTTTTCCCTCTCTCTGTGACTCCCAGAGTTAGGTGAGCTGGGCTACCATCTTCTCCTGCCTTCGGACATTGGAATCAGAACTCTCAGTTCTCTGCCCTTTGGATTCCAGGAATTACAGCTGTCACTGACAGAACTGAGAGTTACACCATTGGCTCCCCTGGTTCTCAAGCCCACTTCTCGGATTCAACTAAATCACCAGCTTTCTTGAGTCTCCAGCTGGAAAATGACCTGTCATGGGACTTCTGCACCTCTGTAATTCCCAATTTGATTTGTATAATAAATCTACTCTTAAACCTCTGTCTCTTCTCTCTCTCTCTCCATCAATCTCATTAGTTCTTTTTCTCTGGAGAACCCTGGCTAACAAATTCCCAAATCCTCTTGCCTTTCTTTGAAAGCCTCTCCATTCTTCAAAACCAAGCTCAAATACAGCTCCTCCCAGGAAGTCTTCCACAAGTGACAGAAGAGCCAGAAGTGAAAATTCTTCCTTTAAATCTTTACAGAACCTCTGATGTGCATCAACCCTATGGCTCTTTCACACTGCCTTTAAACCTTTGTGTACTTGCTTTACTAATATCACAAAGTCACTTGCTCTTTGAGGATAGTCACTATTTCTTAGAAATCTTTATATCTTATATAACCTTGTCAGGAATGCTCTGAAGAGTACCAGGAATATCTGAAAGAGTACCAGCATTTATTCATGTCATTATTGTACAAAGAACTTTATGCAATTATCCCAGTAAGTGTTTATAATAATCTTATAAAAGTACATATAATTACTATTGTATTTAGGCAAAAAAAACAAAAAAGAGGTTTAGAAACTTATTAATTACAAATACTTTGCAAATAATGAAGAATCATGATGTGTCTGATTCTAAAGTTTATAATTTTTCCTACCAAAAAGTACCCAAAATTTATACAGTAATTGTTCAATGAATTTTGTTGGACACATGGTAAATGATTCTGGGAGAGATAGCAAGTAACCTACAAATACCCAAACACTCCTAGGAGTCTTGCAGCCTCTCTTCAGTTAGACTGGGGTCATGTGTCTGGGTTCTAGCCAAGGGGACCTTATCTCACTCTGAGAGAGGTCACGTGTTTCTGGCGGCTCCATGAGGGAGGAAGATCCTCTATTAGAATCAGACGTTGATGTGATGGGAAATAATCTTTCACTGGTTAAGAAAATGAAATTTTAAGATTTTTTCTGTTGTTAATTTTTTCCTGCTATTAATAAGGCAACTGAGCAAATGAGCATGATTCATAAGATGATATGGTATTGAAAGGACATTTATTGAATATTACCTAAGTGTCCATTTGTCCTTTGTGACATCATTGCTACTCTGAAGAGTCAGTCAAGGTTGCTGCTGTTCGTAGCATAGATGCCAATGAATCTTTAATCCTTGAGCCACTGTTTAGAGAGCCTGTGATTTCCAGACACACCTGAATGTGTGTTGGTGGTTTTATATATGCCTTTCTGAAACTCTCATGTTAACCAAGCATGACACCTGAACTTGTCTCTGCACCATGCTGTTTATTTAATAGGATGAGTTCGACCTCCTTTGACCCTGGTTGCAAATTTAGGCAGCAACCATGAACTTCCTAGTTATATGTAATTTAAAAATCCTACAGTCACTTTAAGACAAAGAAAGACACTCAGTTTAGTAGTATTACACATATATTAATTTAATAATCAACTCAACTCAATTTAAATTCAAGATTTCTCCCTTTTCTACAACTCCATTCTGTTGCAGGTGGAAATGGAAGGCTTTCTCACTTTTCCGTCCATTCCCTTAGTTTTTGAGTCTCAAGAATGAGAGCTCAAGAAAAGATGAAAGAAAGTGGGCATAGTAGGATTGA
This sequence comes from Heterocephalus glaber, assembly GCF_053883595.1. NCBI lineage: Eukaryota > Metazoa > Chordata > Mammalia > Rodentia > Bathyergidae > Heterocephalus > Heterocephalus glaber. The sequence goes on from NW_028258315.1 coordinate 6,616,423, forward strand.
TAGCAAAGAGAGCTTATGCCTATGTTCTCTGGTGTTGGCAGAAGATTAAGCTGATGTTTTCTCTTTGGGGCACATATTTGAGTTTTTAAACACCCTTTTTTCTATGCCTGGATTGGTACTTACACCAGCAGTTTCATCCCTGTACCTATTGACCATTCGAGGATCCTTTCCAAGCCCCTGGAATCTAACCATTTACCTCCACTCTTTTCCACTGAGCAGGCTCCTTGACAGGACTGGAATTGACCCCACCAATGGTTTTTCCTCACACATGGCCTATGTTCAATCCATGCAAAACATTCGTCCTTAGCCCCTGCAATCTCTGAAAGGATGTAGACCACTGCCAAGCAGGAGCAATTTCTCCTTCACTTGGAGCTTCTGGCCAACCAGTCTCCTACCTTTTAGATTTTTCTGGTTGGGTTCAGCTATTGGCCCAAAACTTCAGGAGCACCTCCAAACTCGGAGTGATCTCCTTGAAACTCCCCACGAGAACAAGTGGTAAAGGGAAAACACCCTCCTACTGGAGGGAGACCTCACAGTGCTCTCCAAAATATACTCCCTAAACTTCCTTCTTCAACAGAAAGAAAACGTTGTACAGTGCAAAAAATATATCAGTTAAGTAATTTGTATTTGATTATCTCCTTTGGATATCTTCTCCCCTCCCTCTGGAATCTCTGATCTCAGTGTTGCAAGGAAGTAAAGATTTTGGGGAGATTATGGGGGATAAGTGGGTACATTTTACCTTCATACTGTTTAGTTTTTAAACAAGCTTGATTTTGCAATAATAATTGTTTAATAAAAATTGCCCTTAGGGGAAAATCTTTCATTGTTGATATATATTTCAGTTTGTTATCCCCCTCAGAAATGTTTACTTTCATTAATTTATTACCCAAAGAAAGAAGTTTAAATATTTTAAATATTCAAAAATAAATATTTTGAAGCTGATTTTTCCTACTAGAGAGTTTCAGGAAATCAGAAGTGTAAATGGAACAATGAGCAACCGCTCCCATAAAATCATGAATCACTGCCATATTTCTGCAACTAGGACGAAAAGGAGGCGGCTGACCACTGGTATGGGAATCACCACCATCATCAGACAGCTTCCTTCAATTATGCAGCAATTTACATAAAAATCCTCAGGTTTTTCATCTGGGGAAGATTTCTCACGTTGCCATTATGAACAATTAAGTGTCTGGATCAGAGATGTCAAAATTGCCATATTTTTCACAAGCAATATAATTCCTGAAGAGCAAAAAGGCATTGCAATGTGTCCCCATGGACACCTACCCATTTTTTTATTGAGCATACAGTAAGTGCTCAGCAAATACTCAATATACGGTTTTCACAGAGGAGCCTTACACCATCTTTGTCATATGCTTCCATACTGGTCTCTTGTGGCATCCATCACAGAAAAATCTTGATTTCTACTGTCTACTGCATGCCCCATCAGTGGAGAGCTTTTTCCCAGCCTGGATTCATATGCTATAAACGTATTAAAGACACATAGTCATTAGCACTTCCAATTTTCTAACTTTCAAAAGAGGAGCAGTTGCCTATTCTCTTTTTATATAAGTAGGAGAGGAAATGAGTAGACTATTTTTCACAGTATTTCAGAATAAGAAAAAAATGGACCTTTGAAACTAGAATCCTAAGAACTGATTCACCGAATACAGCGAACCACAATGACTTCAGAGAGAAATTATGGAATCACGAGGAACCAGAAAATGCCACCCCAGCTGCCTCCCTCAAAATTAGAAAAGCCCAGGTGCTATTTCAGTTCACACACCCCCACTCCAGTTCTGACAGCATCTTAGTTTGGGTGACAAATGTCTATTCAAGCCACAGGATGAGGGCAAAGACGTCTGCCTTCTACTCTTTATGGCTTCCAACCCACTCCTGGGGGTGACACTGGCAGACAGCGGTTGATAGGATGGGTGTTAAAATTGAGCCCACTTCCAAGCACAACCCACTCTGGAGAAAAGTGCCTGTCAGACTTCCAGATGGAGCTGAGCCTCAGCAACCTCAACAGAGCCTGGGAGGAGAAGGAGATCTGAGAGCAGAATCTCCAAGAGTGTGGCTCATCCAGGTCTGGACAGATGCTTTGCGGTTTCAGGACCTATGAAGCAAGGAATCAAGGGCTTAAAGAGTAAAATGTGGCAGAAGGCAACTGTGTAGTAGGAGAACGTCCTCTGTCATTACACTTGCAGATTTATGTATGGAGCAAATCCTCCACTCTGCTGGATCATCCCTGGGAATCAAACAATGAAACATCATGTCAGTAGTCATTGGAATAATTGAGACATTTAGGTTATTGGGGGGTGTCTTAAGTCAAGATCCCAGAAGCTTGAGAGGTTTCATGAGGTTTATTAGGAATGGGTTCTGGACCACCACTAGAGGAATGGAGAGATAGAGAAAGGAAGGAAAGGAAGATGGTCCACACAGGGTAGATTGACTGATTCTGCAGGAGGAGATGTAGAGACACTGCAGCCACACCTCAGAGTTCAAGCAGAAGAGAGCAGAAGTATAGCCAGAGCCACACCCATCAGTTGTGGCCAAGAGCTACCCTGGAGAAAGGAATGGTGGGTACAGGTCCCAGGCTCTTCTGCCTTTCAGAATGTACACAGGAGCTGAAGCTGAAGATGTCACTGGCCTGAGAACAGCAGTGCTCTTCTGATACAGCAGCTCACCCATGCTGACACGCAGGAGTGAAGAAAAAATCAAAGGAACTTTTCTTTTCACTGTGCGAGAAAAAGTCAATGGAACCTAAGAGTTGTGAGTGGGCAGCAGCATCTCCCATAGAGGGGCCCATTCTACACATCTGCCAAGGGGCTGCTTGGGAAGGGATTATGAACTTTGCTCAACAAAAGCAACCTGTGCTTAATTAACTGACAAAAATACCTGTGGTTCTAGCCCAAAGCATTTTAGTAATTGCCCAATTCTTGCACATTTAAATAAATTTTTCCAGACTGGCTTTTCTCCATTGTCTTTGGTCTCTATTCTTTTATTCCTCCAACTCCCTTTTCCAATGCCTATCCTTTCTTGTTCTCATTCCTCCCTCTTTCTTTTTCAGTATTTCTCCTCCTCACTTTTCCTCTCTGGCTCTTGTAGCAGTTCAAGTTCATTTTCTTGCCATGAGCTACCCACATTCCTATGTAAAAAGCAGTAGTTCAAATACCGACAACTAGTTGATGCAAAAAAAAAAAAAAGCAATCAAAATAATTTGGAGGTTTTTTTCATTTTCATAGGGAAAATGATCCCTGAGTTATTAGCACTTATATTTGATTCCTACTTTTTGTTTAAACTCCTTAAGATGTACTGACTTGATTATTTCATCATGGCTATAACATTCATTTTAACAATCTAGTCTGCTTACTTAGGTGCTTTGTGGTACAGTTGTATTTGTAGAACTTTTTGTTGATTTAGTTCTGAATTTCTGTTTCATGTATATGTATTGCCATTTTAACATATTTGGTGATCCTCCCCTCATAACCAATGTAAAAGCTAAAGAGTTTCAAATACACTTTCAAAGGCCAGTGGATACGAACTAGAGGTCAAAGATGTTTCTTCCGTCTTATGCAACCTTGAGAAGAGATCGTTGCTACTATGTCCTATTTTCACTAGTCCATCTCTAATTTAAATCTGTTCCCATTAAAAAGGCAACAGGAAGAGTGAGTTTATTTGGAAGCCTGTATTATACGAGTTCTACAAAATGCATTAACAGCCTCTTCCAACTTAGAATTCAAAGAACGGATTAACAAAACATAGTGAGACAAAGAGACAAGAACCAAAAATACAGAATATGTTGTTTCTCTAAAGATATTAAGAATCACAAAATAATTAATACCTGCATTTATAGTTTTAACAAATTTGCTCTAAGAATCAATGGATAAAAAGAAACATAATCCGTGACTCTATTTTTTCATCATACTCTGTTTTTAGTTTAGACATATCCAAAAAATGATATTTTTATTCTAACTATAAAAACATAGTGTAAAAGTAATAACCAGTTATTAAATGTCTACTCTGGAGAAATACAAAATAAATAAGACATGGATTTTAGCCTTGGGGTGCTTATACACTAAGGAAATTAAACATATACTCATGAAATAATTTGAGAGGAATGAAAAAGTACAGGAAAAAAATAATATTGGCAATAATCCAGAGGGGGAAGATAAATCCTATGCAAAGAGTCAGTGTAAGAATCAGGAAACCCTGCCAGGTATTGAGACCACGTCATAGGCTAACACAGTATTTCCCAAGCACCAACCCCCATCTATTAGAGCTGCAAAGTAGAATTGGAGTGGTTTCTCATTCTTTTTCTCAATGTACTACTTTCTCATGGTTTTCTGCAAACAATTTTTAATGCATGTTATCTGGAGCTGCTGAACTTAGGTTATTAGGGAAATAAATTAAATGGCTACTTATTCCAAGTGCATATAAATACTTTTTAATATTCCCTTTACTTATGTGTTAGCTTTACATTGCTGTAACAAAATAACTGGGATAATCAACTTGTAAAGAGAAAAGGTTTATTTTGCCTCATACTTTTGGAGTTTCCAGTCTGTGATAAATTGGCCCTGTGCTTTAGGTGTATGGCACGTCAGCATGTGATGGTGCAAAACTACAAACCTCTTGGCCAGAGTGCAAAAGACAATGCAAAAGCGACAAAGAGGGTCTTACAACTCCTTCAAGGACATGCCCCCAGTGACCTAAAGAACTTCCATTTGTCTCCACCTCCTAAAGGTTCTACCACCTCCCAGTAGAGTAGTATCACCCCAGGGACCAAACCTTTAACACATACAACATCCAAACCATAGCATCTTTCATTTGTACAAATGTTGATTTAATGAGAAGTAATGGAGATTTGTGTAAAGGCAGATACCACCAGAATGTGTGTAAGGGTGGAAGGAACAGACTTTACCAAGGGAGAATTAGATACCAATATCAGCAAGAGGAAGCACATAGCTCCTGTCCTGACATCATGCCAGGAAGAGCTGAGTTAGCAACATTCTCCCCATCTGTGCTCTGGGAAAGGGACACTGCCCTCCTGCCCTCTTAGTCAATAACAGCCTTGTGTGTGAGCAATAATCAAAGGACTTTGTCACCAGCCAACTACCTAAGTCTAACCATGAGTGAGGCTTTCTGAGAACATCAGCGCAGGCACCTGGAGAGCTCATGTAAAGGTGGATTTGGGTGGCAGCACTGGTGGGGAGAGGGTGTGGTCCTGTGGGAAGATGAGTTTGTCCTTAAACTCTGCTGCTGGAGAATGGGCCCCTGGATATTGGAGAGCCCAGTACCATGCAATGGATCTTCTAGGCTCACACTAGAAATTCCTCCTTGCTTTACCACAGTAGCAAATAGGGCACCTTTGCAATTGGGCAATGTTCGTCAGAAGATGCAAATTTTTCTTTAGATAGGAGGAATAAATTCAAGAGATCTGTTGTACAATGTATTAGTCACTTGCCTATCTCTGGGACAAAATACTTAATACCCATAAGTTAGAAGAGAGGTTTGTTTTGGGTTCACTGTTTTTAGAGGTTCAGTCCATGGTTGGTTGGATCCAATCCAGAAATGGCATAGCAGAAGGACATGGTGGAAGAAACGTGCTTACCCCATGGCAGCTGAGAAGGAGAGAGAGAAGGGAGAAACCAGGGACAATAATACACCCAGGGACCCACCTCCAACCAGGCTCCATTTCCTAATAGCACCTTTAGCTACTGAACTCAATGAATGAATCCACTGATGAGTGTAGCATCCCATGATCCAATCACCTTCCAAACACATGAGACTTTGGGGGAACATTCTGTTGCTAAACCATAACATTCAACATGGTGACTGTAGTTCATAATGATATACTGCATACTTTCCAAAAAGAAAATATGGTGCATTTGTTTAAAATGAGTAATTAGAGAGTACCTCATAGCTTCGTAATTGAAGGTAGGAAGAATATTCATTTTTTTAACCCCCAAGTGGCAGCCTGTTGCTAAGGATGCCATATGTGCTCTGAAAAAAGCTCCCTGCATCTTGAACAGACACAGCTCCGGGTCACTCTGGAGCACTTTTCATCCTCTGCACTTCTGATGAGCTCAGAGCCTTAAAGACCCAGTGGCTCTGGTCTCTGATGCACCCTGAAACAATCACACCCTAGGAAGGGTGCTCTCTGCTGGTCTTTATTAGACAAGCCAGCACCTGAACTCAGCACCATTGCCTTTTGGTCACACTTCTGGGCATTTCTCCTGTGGAGAATCCCATTGCTTCTGCTCCTACCAACATCTAGTAATAATGGCGACTGCAACAGGCAGGTACTGAGTATCCATGGTATGCCAGGAACAGTGCTCGATGCAGCACCCCCATTACTACTTCATTCTTCCAAAACACAAGTGAGTTGGTATTTATACATCACATTTTACTGCAAAAAAATGAATGGGAAGCCCATACTTGTAGTGATTTTTTTATTCCATCTTCACATAACTTAGTAAAAAAGGCACTGATAAAAAAATTTGGGCCAAAATCAGGCTACAAGGCTGGATGACCCCTGTCTCCTTACCAGCACCTAATCCAATGCTCCAGAAGGGCAAGGATTTTGTCTTCCTTGCTCCTCAATCAATCCTTAGTAATAAGGTCAGGGCTTGGCATAGAATAGATGCTCAATAAAATCATACAGTGAATGATCCTAGCAAAAGTTACCTGGTCTGAAGAGGGAGGTACTCACCTCACTGCGCAGTGCTTGGTAGGTGGCGAAAATAGCTGAAGAAGTTAAGTCTATCCTTATTTCCATGCCATCTCTACATCTTGTGAGCTTTGCCCGTGACATTTGCTGATTTAGCATCTTTATCTTACCTCTTTCAAACTTTTTCTTAGCTAGGGAATAGACTAAGGATCAAAGAATTAAGATGGTCTTCATTAAAAATTCCACCTCTACTACTTTCCAGCTATGACACTTCCAGCAAAAAGCAAGCTTTCTTAGATTCTTTTGGAGATAAAAATTTCTAACTCCTAGGAATATGAAAATTCCAACCACCAGCACTGACTGTATTTTTTGATGCTTGTATAAGGTATTTCATTGCTCACCCACTAATAAATATAACATCACCCGCAAGCCTTCCACATCAACCGGCTACCCAATGGCCCCACCATCTCTGTAGGTGCTTCTGGGTAGGCACCTAGAATCAGAAGTGGCTACACAGCAGGGAAACTTAGCCCTTTCAAAAGATAGGACTAATGACTTCTCTCCACCACTGCTACCTCCTACACAAAGACGTTCAGGCAGATGATGTCAAATAGAAGTTGTCTCTGACTTACTCAGACCTTGCAAATAACCTTAAAGTACCAAATATGCCCTGAGAATCAAACAGGAGGAAATGTGTTGCTTTGTATTTTTTTTCTTCTAATCAAACAGAAAAGCTGCTGCTTTGCTTGGGGCAACTGGCACAAATTTCACTGCTCTGGGTGAGGAGCATTTAATACCTGGGTCAGCTATGAACAGCTTTAGTTAGCTGGTGAATCACACACTTCAGACACCTAAGCAATCCCATCATGCAGGCCTGGCCCGTGGTCACCAGGGCTTTTCCTCTTTGCATTAACAAATCAAGCTGTTTGTTCATAGCTTCTTTAATATTAGAACTCCTTTGCCCACAGAGCTGGGAAGGTAGTAGATGGCATTTGACTTCCTTTGCATCTGTTGATCTGATTCACCCCCAGCCTCACAGTGCCTGTCCTGTGGCTGTGATGTCACACTTGTCACATCTCAGCTCAAGTGCAGTCACTGTTTTCTAGTTCTCTTGCTGGCCTGCATGATTTTTCCCTCTTATTCTAGCAAGCACAGACTCTGGTTTGTTTTGTGAATAAGGAATTGGAGCCATCTTTTCTGTTTGTTTTGGATTTTGCTCCCAGAGCCTGCGACTTAAGGCATCTTAGCCAGACCTACCTCAGGCCGAGGGCCCTAGATGACACCACACCAGACACATTTGTGTAGCATCACAATGGCTGTCATGTGTGACAGAAATGAGTTGGCTTTGGCCCCAACACTGTGTTATTACAGAGGAGAACACAGAGAAATCTGTGCACATTTCTCCGGTTCACAGGTAAGTGCCCTCTTCTCTTCCCATATTGCAGAAACAGTGCTTTACAAAACTCGAATGAATAACCCGATTGAAATAATGTGTTCTGTGGATTTCAAAATGAGAGAAAGCCCTCATTATTAAAACTAAGAACAATGAGAAAAGTATAAAACAGCAATTCAAAAGCCTCAGTGTCCCACAAACACATACTTATTGAATCTTTGGGGTCTTAACAATAACTCATGCAATTGGCTAAACCTGCTCTTGATTGCTCTCCCCAGAGCAGTTATCTTAACTGAAAGATCACCTTGGAAGGAAATTTCATGGTCACATACACAGTAGCTCACCAACAACATTCATACCAAACAACAGCAATGTTGAAGTACTATTTATTCTAGCTCTTTTCCTTCTAAAAAGCTAATCCAGTGATACTTCAATCATTCAGTAAGTTCTTCCTTTAAATCTAACGTTAATATTATGTGTTACATCTTTGCCCTCTTCTGTTATTTTTCTTAGTGGATATGGAACCCATTTTATCATCATCAATGCTGGTTTCTGACCCCACATCATAATATTAGACTCTCTTCCATTCTATCTTATTTCAGTTTAGTTGTTCACATCCATGTCTCTTGCTTTATGAGCTTTTTCCCCAAACTTCATTATCTCCTTCAATTCCTGGACTCTACAATCTCTGTGATGATATTACTCAATAACCAGAGGCCAGCAGAACACTTGGCTAAGTTCTAACTAATTTGGAAATAATGAGAGTCTTTCTTGGCTTGTTATATTCTTCACTCCTATTAGTCCTTCCTTGGACACTCCTTGGTTTTTCTAAAAAGTGCACAACATTGCTGATGAACATTTAGTTGTTCAGTGCACATATAACAAATAGCATATGACATTTCTATTGGCTCCATGTGAAAAACGTGGAACTCTTTACAAGACAATGAGAGAGGTAAGGCTTTATCTCCAGTCTTCCCTGCCACCTGCCAATCTCTGTCTTATTCTCTCTGGACACCAATAACTCCAAGATTTAAAACTCATTCATAAATTCACAACGCTTTGTTTAGAGTGAATCCCATTTTAACTATGTCAATGGGTTCCTACAATGCAGGTCTTTGGAGGACACAAGGAGACAGTTCTTCTGTCTAAGATCACACAGACTCTGCCTCTATATCATACCATTTTCATCCACATGTCCACTTGGTTCCAGTCTCTTTAAAAGAAGCTGTGGCCTATCACCACAGACTGGGCCTGGGATGGGACCACATTGAGAGTGAATATTACCTCTGGCCTCCCCCTGTTCTTCTTAGTTTTCCTGATCTCAGAACTTTATAGGGGTTTGATTGTCTCCAAAGATGGTCCCATTTCTCTAACTCTGTGTCTCCTCATGCCCTTCACAGTGTGGCTTTGTAACTTCTCCCATTAAGAAATGAAGTTGACACCACACCCCTTGAATCTGGGCTTATCATTGTGATTCGTTTTTGTAGCAGAAATGACAGTGTGTCTAGTCTAGGCTAACCCTCACAAGGTTTCACAAGCTTCTCCATCTGCTGTGAGACAAACTTCTGGAGCATAACAATAATAAGTATCACAGCCAGTCATTCTGGCTGAAGCTGCCTCAGACAAGCTAGCTCCCAACCATGCTGCCTGATATCACAGATGCAGAAAAAAGTCCAGGCAATATTAGCCAAGTCCAGTACTGATTAGGGCAACTGCCTAACTGATTGTGGATTCAAGAGAAATAGAGAAATGGCTCTTGTAGAATTTGGGAGTGGTTGTTACATGGTAATAGCTAGCTGATAGATACTCCAAACTTTGATTCCTGTTCTGGTTTATTCCTCTGATGGATGAGCCACTGACAGACTTTCTTTCCCATACTGAACCCCTGGTACTGCTGAAGAACATAACATCACTGAACTTTGGATAAAAGGTGCAGCATTGTGGACTCCACCTCTCTTCATGCCCTGACCCACAGGGGAAAGGATTACCAGTCTTTCTCAGAACCACCAGCCCTTTCCAGAGCAGATGATTCCTGAACATCCCCTCCCTACAAATACACTCTTCTTCCTGTATTTCCTGGTTCAAGGAGTATCACTTCTAACTCCCTAGGCAGGCTCCCAAGCCAAAACCCAAGAGCAACCAAGCCTTCTCCCTCATCCATGGGAGGCCAAGTCCTTCAGTTCTAATTCCTCATCACTTCTCATTGCCTTCCATTTCTTTCTCTCTGTTCCCACCCTCAGGAAGGCTGTAGCCACTGGCAATCAGTAATCAGATCCCAAGCTCTCAATTTGCTGAATGCCTCTCAAGGATGCTGCACCCATTAACTCTGAGCTAAGTAAGCAACAGAGTCATCAGAGAAGCTCTTCTGAAGTACATTGCCTCACTCCTTGCATTTTCAACAATAACTTTGGTGAATCATTTCATTACCATTTATTAATATTGATAACAGAATGAAAAACCTAACTGTATGCAAGATTCATTAACAGCTCTAAATCACATCATTAAGGAAATTTGGCTATACAGACATTAATTGCCCTTAGCCCTGCCTGGACCACAATCCCATACATACCTGACGATGGCTGCAGAGAGTGAAGTTTTAAGAAAAGGGACATACTTTGTCCATCTAGGCAGTGGGCATCACTCTGGATCTAAAGCATGGCTGCTTCCTAACACTTCAAGCCCTACTAGATGGATTTGTGACCAGCAAGATACACGAAGGCAGCTGTCCTTGTGTTGGACATTTGGAACAAGTCAGGTAACAGCCACCCACTCCATCCTTCTCTACATAGAGCTCATGGATGGCAATGATTAGGCCTTTGCCTTGGATGCCAACCTCAGGAGCCACACCCCATGTTGGGAAATAAGCATTGATTATGCCAAACTGGCTCCATCGGATGTCTTAAATCCTCATATGCGTGGCTTTTGTCACACTAAACATTTGAGTAATCTTGGCTTTCAGAAAGCAGTGACTGGAACATGAAGCCTAAACTAGCGGGTTAAGAAAACTAAAGACAGAAAGCAATGGGGAAACATGGCAGGGAGTCCCAGGCCCCAGACCTGAAAGGAGCTGCTCCCCTTCATTGTCTCCAGGAGTAATCATCTCTTTTCCCTCATTCCAACTGTTTGATAATGCTACACAGATGACTCAATACTTTCACATATTTTTTCAATAATCCTTGTAATATTATTGCAATGTAAGCACAGTTACTATTGTTGTTTCTGTTTTATCATGAAGATGATGAAGACTATGATAAGGTAGCAGATTGCCCAATGTTTCATAGATAATGATAATAACTGTTGCTATTTATTAGCCACCTTCTGTCTCATACTCATCTTCTTTTGGCCTGATAAAAATCTCACCAAGCTGGCTGCTTTAACATCCTTTAACATAGTAGAAATTAGATCCAGGGAGGTCAAGGCCAAGTGACTTGCTCAAAGTTACATAGCTATGGTAGGAAGTATCAGAGCTTGACTTTGCAGTTGAGTCCAGCTGCTTCGAGGCCCATGTTTGTTTGGTTTCAGCTCACCCCCTCCAACTTTCCTCAGCCCAACCTCTGTTGTAGCCCTTGGAAAGCTGAAATTTTAAGAAGGAGAGTCAGAGTTTTATTCCTTGAACCCTCCTCCTGCCCAGGGGAGCTCATAGCTTTTCCACGGTTTACTATTGCATTAGGAAATCCTAACTTTCCAATAGTAGTTTGGACTCCCCACATACTCTCCGTAGGAAGAGAATATGACATCATCAGAAGGATAGATGTGGCCCTGGCCTTGGAGCTGTTCCAACCCTGGAGTTTCAGCATAGGAACCAAGAAGCTGTTCCTGGTGTCCCATTGGATTTACCTATTGCTGGAAGACAGAGGATCTTAATGTCTCCTTCCCACAACAATAGCCTATTGGGAAAATTAAAATTCCTGTTATTTTCCTAGAAGAGTCTGATTTGTGGCTACTCACTGGTGGCAAAAGTTAAAAAGCAAAAGAAAACAATAAATATCACTATATTGAATACAATAGTCTCACCTTATCAGCAGGGATTTTCTCTAGAATACCCAGTGGACACTGAAAAATGTGGGTGGTATAGAACTCTATGTATACTATGTTTTTTCCTAGACACATATACTTACAATAAATTTAATTTATAAATTAGGTACAAAGAAAGATGAATAGAAATAATAAAATAGAAGAGTTATAATGATGTACTATAGCATATGGAGGTGTTCTCTCTCATAATGTGATTTCGGTTTTTGTCTTTGAGAACACCGGGCTCTTCACTCGTACACTATACCTGGCTTTATCATATACCTTACAGTGCTCGACCATGGTACCAGAGTTAATCTGTCATGCTGTAGGCTCTGTGTTAAGCCCTGGTGCTCCCATGACATGAGTACACTTGTTTTTAGGAGCTACTGTTAAGTACAGTAAGTGTTACTTAAACACATGAACTGCAGTACCACAGTCACATAACCAAGATGGCTACTACACAACTAATGAGCAGGCAGTGTATACAGCATGGATACACTAGACAAGGGAGCGATTTCTGTCCTGGACAGGATAGAGTAGGATAGGGTGGGATTTTATCAAGCTACTCAGAGTGCTGTGCAATTTAAAACTTACTAAGTGATTATTTCTGGAATTTTCCATTTAATATTTTCAGACCATGGCTCATTACAGATAACCAAAATAGTAGGAAGGAACACCACAGTAAGAGAGGATTACTGTATCTGCTAAGTATTAGTCTTGCACTATGCATTTTAATATTGATTTCATTATTGTTCTTATTTTGCACATTGGGTCAAGAAAAAAAATTTTGCTTAATGTCAAGTGGAAAATTTGAGATTCACACCTAGTTTTTCTGATTATAAGTCCAACATTCAATTTTTACTGTGATACTAAATAATAAAATACAATACATATTTATGTTTCTTAAGATATTCTTACTCTGACCCCAAATTTCTACTTGTATTTATTATGTAAAAGTAATCAGAGGTAATAATTTTTGAAGATACAACACGATATTTAATGATGTTAGGAAATAACTGAAGTCCAGGAAGCCAGCTTTAGAGATCACAAAGAGATAGCTAATCTGCTGTGTGACCTTAGAAAAGTCACATTACTACTCTGAGCCTCAGTGGACTCTTCTGCAAAATAATCAGCTGGGTTGGTGAGTTCTGTCTTAACCCGGCCCATAGCCTCCCTCCGTGGCTTCTAAGTAGAACTGTCTTTCAACATGCAATTAGATCTGACCTTCTCCCATGACTGCCAAAAAAAATTTATGAATTATTCTCTAGCTTAGAAATGAATCTCTGTCTGAGAAAACGAAGCACAAACTCACTGGCAAATTAGAGTCCATTACCAGTCCCAGTGGCTGCAAGCTCAGCCTGGTGGTAATTGTATCTGCAATAATAAGACTGTGAGGGCGACTTTGGGCCATTTGCTTCATGAATCTATCATTGTTACAGTGGAGCAGCAGCGCAGATGTGGAAATGAGCCCAGGTTATCAGTGGACAATTAGGACAAAGATCCATCCAGAAGCTTATGCAGGCTGGCAAGGGCAGGGAGACACACACAGCATCAGATGGCCTGGGTGTCTCTGTCAGCTGTGCTATCATCCAGGAAAATCACCCTGAGAATCTGGCCTGCAGTTTGTTTAGGATCCCTAGCAGGACTCAGTGACCTTAAATAATATCAATCTATTTGACTATGCCAAGCCAATTCCATGTAAATAAATGAGTGCCCTTCCCTATGCCAATGGGACATTTGAACTTACCCTGTGCATTAGTGTCCTAGGGCTGCCATAATAGATTAACACAAGTCTGATGCCTTTAAACAGCAGAAATCCATTCTCTCACAGCTCTGTAGGCTGGAAATCCAGATTCCATGCAACAGCAGCCTACACTCCCTCCAAAGGTTCAAAGAAGGAATCCTTTCTTGTCCCTTGTGCATATCCTGTATCCCCGGTTGCAGAAGTACACCTCCAATATCACCTTCCCTCTGTGTCTCTGTATTTTCTCCTCGTCTTCCAGGGACATCAATCATTGGATCAGGATCCATTCACCCTAAGCCAGTACCTCATTTGAACTTGGTTATCTCTGCCAAGACCCCATTTCCAATAATAAGGTCACGTTTTGATGATACAGGTAGACATGAAAGTTTAGGGGTCACTATTCAACTCATCATGCTCACATTCGTACAGAGCATTGATTTCTGTTGGTTATCTTTCCCATCAGTCCCACCTGTGATAGTAGACAGGATAAGCATAGCTAATACAAAAGTGTATTTACCAATCTTCCTGAGTTAAAAGCACCACATTGATATATGCATCATGTTTACAGCAGGACAATTTGTAATAGCTAAACTTGGAAAGAGCCCCTATTCGTATCAGCGAATGAATGGATAAAGCAAATGCAGTTTTTATATACAATGGAGTACTACTTTACCAGAAAGAAGGATAAACTTTAGACATTTTTAGGTAAATAGATGCACCTTGAAACCATACTCTTAAGGGAAATAAATCAGATGCAGATGTTTAAATGTCACTTTGTTTCTCTTGTGTGAGAAGCCCAAATGGTAAATAAGGACCAAAATGGAGGATAGATATTGGGAAATAGGAAGGAAATGTTCAAATGGAAATGGGAACAAGGGAGGAGGGAGGACAAAGGGAAGGAAAGGAAAGGGAATTTTTTTAAGGAGAGAATAAAAGGGAAAAATGGAAACAAAGCTTTTGTAAATGGGGAGGGGAAGGATTGACAGGAAAGGAGGGTAGTGGGAAAAAAAAGAATTAAAATATATTATGGACAGGTAGGACAAATTCCCTATGATGAATATGATCACTACATATGGCCAATATATACCAGTAAAAAAAAGAAATGAAAAGAATAAGGGCATATTTACCACAACCATGTACCAAGTACGTTCTAATCTTTTATGCATATTAAGTCCAGTCATTCTCACTCTCAGGAAGTCCTATTTTTACCTCCTCTCTCCAGAAGGAATACTATCAAATGGAGAATGGAGACAAAGAGGGGATAAGTGAGGTGTCTGAAATCACACAGTAAGGGACAGAACCAGTACTTGCACTATGGCAATGTGCTTGTCCTAGGCCTGCATCCTTAGCCATACATCATTCCTCTTAAAGACTTGTACAACTAAACCAGACATTCTGGTATGCTGCCAGAGTTGAAACTTGACAAAATCCTTTCAGAAAATAATTTGGCAATATGTATAAATGGACTTGTAAACAACCACACATTAGACCTAGTAATTATGCCTTGCAAAATTCTCACTTTAACAACAAAAATTCTGATTCTCATATCCTGAAAACAGGATGAGCTCAAATAAACAACCTAACATTGAGCCTCAAAGACCCAGAAAAAGAAAAGCAAGTCAAGCCCAAAGCTTACATGAGGGAGGAAATCATAAAGGTCAGAGCAGATATTAATGTAATTGAAACTAACAAAACAATACAAAGAATCAATGAATTGAAGACTTGGTTCTTTAAAAAAATAAATAAAATTGACAAACTCTCAGCCAATCTTATCAAAAAAAGGAAATAAGACTCAAATTCATGCAAGTAGGTGAAAAGGGTGAAATCACAACAGATCCTGTGGATTAGAAGATGCACAAACAACCCTAAACACACTCAGCCACCTTATCTTTGACAAAGGGGCCAGACACTTTCACTGGGAGAACGATAGCCTCTTCAATAAATGGTGCTGGAAAAACTGACTTTCTATATGCACTAAACTAAAATCAAAATGGATCAAAGATCTCAATATTAAAATAGAAACACTAAATCTGCTGGAATATAAAATACATAGAACTCTGGAAGACACTGGTGTAGGTACAGACTTTATGAACAAAATCCCAATTGCACAGGAAATATCACAAAGAATCAACAAGTGGAATATCATCTTACTAAAAAGCCTTTGCACAGCAAAAGAAATCACCAACAGAGTAAATACACAATTCACAAAGTTAAAAAGTATTTTAGCCAGTTGTTCCTCAGACAAAAGACTAGTATCTAGAACATATAAAGGATTTCTAAAAATCAGACTCACCAAATTTAAAGACCCAATCCAAAAATGACCATTTGAAATGAATACACACTTCTCAGATGAAGAAGTAGAAACAGCAAATAAATAAATGAAAAAATGTCAACATCACTAGTCATTTGAGAGATATAAATTAAAACAATGCTGAGATGCCATTTCACTCCAGAAAGAACAGCTATTATCAAGAACTCAACCAACAACAAGTGCTAGGAGGGCTTTGGGGGAAAAGGAATCCTTCTCCACTGTTGGTGGGAGTGCAGACTGGTGAAACTACTGTGGAAACCAGTGTGAAGATTCCTCAAAAAACTAGGATTAGAGGTCTCATTTGACTCAGCTATCCCCTTTCTGGGTATGTTCTCAAAATAAATAAAAGCATAATATATGAGCACCGATATATGAGCACCCACATTTATTGCAGGACAATTTATAATAGCTAAATCTTGGAAACAACCCAAATTCCCATCAACTGAGGAGTTGATAAAAAAGTTGTGTTTTTTTAATTTATAATGGAGTACTACTCACCCATAAAGAAGGATAAACTTGAGACATTTCTAGGTAAATGGATGCACCTAAGACCATACTCTTAAGTGAAATAAGTCAAACACACATGTATAAATATTACACTGTTTCTCTGGTGTGAAAAACTGAAAGTGTAAATAAAGAGCAAAATGTATAATAGATATTGTGAAATAGGAAGAAATTGTTCAAAATAGTAATGAGTGTCTGATACTTTGTTAATAATTAAAATGTTTTAAGGCGAGTCATGCAGAACACACTGACTCAGCCCGCTGCAGACAGGCAGGTCTGCGCATGCCCTACGGAGGTTGCGAATCCCATGGAACATGCTGAATCACCCCACACCCTGGCAGCAATCCACTGGACACCAACCCCCTGCTCCTCTGTACAGCCACCTGGTTCCACACTACAAAGACACAGAGGACACCGGACCACCAGACCACGGTACTGGGTCCCGCCATTCCCGGACCAGATGTAGGGGCTTCTGAGCCATCGTCCTACTGCTCCTGGTCCAGAGGAAGGGGCTTCCCAGCCACCATCCCTCCTGCTGCTCCCAGCCCAGAGGAAAGGGCTTTTGGGCCACCATCCCTACCACTGCTCCTGGCCCCTGTCCAACCTCTCCCAGCTCAGAGGAGGTAATCCGCGTGGGCACCAACAGCACCCCCTCACCCCCCCAGTCAAAATGAGAAAACACATAAATAAGTCTCAAAACCAGACTTCCAGATCACCTACAGCAACTCCAAAGGGAAATGAGATGGAACACTCTGATACTCCACCACCTGGACCCACTGAACTGGCAACAAAAGGGGATCTGGAAAAAATGAAATCAGAAATAATTTCTCAGAAAACAGGAGAAATTGTGCCCCTAGTGCAAGACATGATTAATAAATCTAGAGAGGAGCTGAGGAACATGATGTAATCCCAACATAAGAAACAAATGGAATCCATAAAACAGATGCAAATAGATTTCCAGGAGATGAAAAACTCCATTGAAAGTCTACACAGCAGAATGAGCCAATGTGAGGACAGAATTTCAGATATAGACAATTTGATTGCAATTAATGACCAGGAAAAGAAAAATTGCTTCAAAATTATAAGGGAACATGAGAAATCAATCTAGCAGCTGCTAGATGATGCAAAGAAGAATAACATAAGAATGATTGGAGTCAATAAAAAAACAGGAGAGAGTGCAGATGACATAAAAAAATCTCTTCACAGAAGTAATGGCAGAAAACTTCCCAAGCAGGGGAAAAGAACTTGACATACAGATAAGTGAGGCATATTGAACACCAAATGGCCTTGATCAAAAAAAATCTACACATAGGCATATAATTGTTAAGATTCCAGAAACTCAACAGAACAAAATTCTACAAGCAGTGAGAGAAAACAAACAAATCACATACAAAGGAAAGCCCATCAGAATCACAGCAGACTTCTCAACACAAACCATCAAGGCAAGAAGAGCTTGGAGTGACATATTCCAAGCCCTAAAAGAAAACAGCCTCGAACCCAGATTGATGTACTCTGCAAAACTATCTTTCAAAATTGATGGAGAAATAAGATATTTTCATGACAAAGAGCACCTTAGGAACTTTGTGAATACCAAACCAGCACTCCAAAGAATTTTACACAATATCCTAGGAACAGACATTGAGGACCACAACCCCAGGAAGCAAAGCAGAATGAACCCATCTGTATTGACAAGAAAGTAAATGTAAAGGGGGAGAACCCAACAAAAAGAAAAAGTCATGGCAATGACAAGTCAATACGTTTCAGTTATAACCATCAATGTTAATGGTCTCAATTAACCAATCAAAAGAAATAGACTGGCAGAGTGGGTCAAGAAGCAAAATCCAACAATATGCTGCATACAAGAAACACACTTCATTCAAAAGGAAACTCATAGACTGAAAGTTGAAGGGGGGGAAACAATACTCCATGCAACGGGAACCCCCCAAAAAGCAGGAGTAGCTATCCTCTTTGCAGATCAAGTAGATTTCAAACCAACACTGATTAAGAGAGATGAAGAAGGACACTACATTCTTGTAAAGGGAACAATCCAAGAGGAAGAGATGACAATCATAAATATCTATGCACCAAACACTAGTGTGACCAACTATATAAAAAAATACTAATGGATATGAAAAGTCATATATGCACTAATACAATTGTAGTGGGGGACCTCAACACCCCACTGTCACAAATAGATAGATCAACTAGGCAAAAAATAAGTAATGAAATACTAGAACTCAATGGAACTCTTGAACAAATAAACTTAACAGATGTTTACAGAGTATTCCACCCCACAAAATCAGAATACACATTCTTCTCAGCTGCACATGGGTCATTATCCAAAATAGACTACATACTCACACATAGAACATCTTTAAGTAAGTGCAAAGGAATTAAAGTTATACGCTGTATATTATCAGACCATAGTGCGATGAAATTGGAGATCCATAGCAAAAGAAACTGGAAAAATTTCATAAACGTGTGGAAATTGAACAACACACTTCCTAAATAACCCATGGGTCACAGAGGAAATTAAAGAAGAAATCAGACAGTTCCTTCAATTAAATGAAATGACAATTCAACATATCGGAATCTATGGGACACAATGAAAGCAATCTTAGGAGGGAAATTCATAGCAGTGAATACATATATTAGGAAAACAGAACGAGCCCAATTAAACAACCTGATGGTGCACCTCAAGCTTCTAGAAAAAGAAGAGCAGGACAACCCCAGAGTTCATACAAGGGAGGAAATTATAAAGATCAGAGGAGAAATCAATGCAATGGAGACTAAGAAAATGATACAAACAATCAAAGAAGCCAAGAGTTGGTTCTTCGAAAGAATCAACAAAATTAACAAACCTTTAGCCAATCTTTTCAGAAAAAGGAAAGAAAAGGCTCAAATCCTATATCAATAGAGCCGAGGACAAAAACCATATGATTATCTCCATAGATACAGAAAAAGCATTTGACAAAATCCAACATGCATTTATGATAAAAACCTTACAAAAAATTGGAATAGATGGTCTCTACCTCAAACTGATAGAAGCCATCTATGAAAAACCAACAGCCAATATCATACTAAATGGTCAAAAACTGAAATCCTTCACACTAAAATCAGGAACAAGACAAGGATGTCCACTATCACCACTCTTCTTCAAGATAGTTCTGGAAACATTAGCCACGGCAATTAGACAAGAGAAAGAAATAAAAGGAATAAAGATAGGAAATGAAGAAGTCCAATTGTCATTATTTGCAGATGACATGATACTCTATATAGAAGACCCCAAGAACTCCACCAAAAGTCTTCTAGACTTAATAACCAAATTCAGTCAAGTAGCTGGTTACAAGGTCAACACACAAAAATCAATAGCTTTCCTCTACATGAATGACAGACTCACTGAGAGAGAAATAGGGCAAACAATTCCTTTCACAATAGCATCCAAAAAACTGAAATACCTAGGAATCAACCTAATGAAAGAAATCAAAGACCTCTTCTCTGAAAACTATGGCACTCTGAAAAGAGAGATTGAAGATGATATCAGAAAATGGACAGACATCCCCTGCTCCTGGGTATGAAGGATTAATAGAGTGAAAATGGCCATACTTCCAAAACTGCTATATAGATTTAATGCAATTCCAATTGAGATCCCAGCAGCATACTTCATGGACCTTGAGAAAACAATCCAAAAATTCACTTGGAACAAGAAGAGACCCAGAATAGCAAAAGCAATTCTAGGTAACAGAGACATGGCAGGGGGTATCACAAGCCTCAACCTGCAACTATACTACAAAGCTACTGTGATAAAAACAGAATGGTACTGGCAAAGAAACAGACCTGAGGACCAGTTGGAACAGATTAGAAGATGCAGAAACAACGCCACACACACTCAACCATCTCATCTTTGATAAAGGAGCCAAACATCCTCACTGGAGGAAAGATAGCTTCTTTAATAAATGGTGTTGGAAAACTTGGGTTTCAACTTGCCAAAGATTAAAACTAGACCTATATCTCTCACCATGCACTAAACTAAAATCAAAATGGATTAAAGATCTAAATATTAAAAATAAAAACTCTGAACCAGTTGGAACAGAGGTTAGGTAGAACTCTTGAAGACATCGGTATAGGAAAAAATTTTATTAACAAGACCTCAGTTGCCCATGAACTAGCATAAACAATCAACAAGTGGGATCTCTTCTTATTTAAAAGCTTCTGCACAGCAAGAGAAACCACCAGCAGTGTGAGGAGACAACCCACAATATGGAAAAATATCTTCACCTGCTTTTCCTCTGACAAAGGTCTACTATCTCAAATCTATAAAGAACTTAAAAAGATCAGACCTCCCAAATTTAAAGACCCAATCCGAAAATGGGCATCTGAAATGAACAGACATTTCTCAGTCAAAGAAATAGAAATAGCAAATAAATACATGAAAAAATGTTCAACATCTCTGGTCATTCAAGAGATGCAAATGAAAATAATGCTGAGATTCCACCTCACTCCAGAACGAATGGCTGCTGTCATGAAATCCACCAATAACAAATGCTGGCGGGGCTGTGGGGAAAGAGGAACCCTGCTCCACTGCTGGTGGGAGTGTAGACTGGTGCAACCACTGTGGAAATCAGTGTGGAGATACCTCAAAGAACTAGGACTGGAAGTCCCATTTGACACCACTATTCCACTGCTGGGGATCTTCCCAAAAAAACTAAAAGAATCATACCACAGTGATATGTGTGCACCCATGTTCATAGCGGCACAGTTTGTGATAGCTAAAACTTGGAAACAGCCCAAGTGCCCATCAACTGGAGACTGGATAAAGAAAATGTGGTTTTTTATAAAATGGAATACTACTCAGCAATAGAAAAATGAGAAATTAGAGACATTTATAGCTAAGTGGATGCACATTGAGGTGATACTCTTAAGTGAAATAAATAGGACACAGATGTGTAAATACCGAATAGTTTCTCTGGAGTGAGAAACTGAAAGTGTAAATAAGAACTAAATGTATACTAGATAATGTGAAATAGGAAGAAAAGGGGCAAAGGGGAAGGAAGTGGGAGGGATAGGCGAAAGGATAGAAGGGAATGGGATTAATATGAGAAAATGGAAAAATAGGAACAAAATCTTTGTAAATAGGGAGGAATGGAGGGGTTGAAGGGAGGGCTGGGCAAGGGTAAAAAATAAGAACCAAGAGAGACTATGTAAAGGTGCAAATCTCCAACGATGAATGTCATTATATTGTATACCTAAAATGTACCAATGATTAGAATGAATAATCGACAATGCAAAATAGGAAGAAAAGGTCCAAAGGGGTAGGGGTAGTGGGAGGGGCAGGGGAAAGGAAAGAAGGGAAAGGAAAAATGATGAGAAATGGAAAAAATGGAAATAAAGTCTTTGTAAATAGGGAAGGGTGGAGGAGGTGAAGGGAGGGCTAGGAATGGGTGAAAAATAAGAACCAAAATGCATTATGTAAAGGTACAATTCCCAATGAGAAATGTAAGTGTGTTGTATACCTAAAATGTACCAATAAAAGAATTTAACAAAAAAAAATAATAAAATGTTTTAATCCAAAAAAGTTAGTTTTCATAGGAGATGAGTTGAGAAATAAATCAGCCATTGAAAATATATTAAGATCATGTTAAAAAAATTCTGAACTAGATAAAATTTCTATCCACAAAGAGGCTTATAGAAGCCTTGTTTATAACAGCAGGAGAAAAGATAAATTTAAACAAAGGAGATTATTTAAGTGAGGAATGTTCTCCCTGTACAATGAAGCACAGTATCTCCATTATCTTAATGCCTGTGTTATGACATTATGTGAAAAATGAAAAATAGAGTGGTCTATATGTATAAAATATTCTTTATTAAAATTTTAAAACAACAGAAAAGAGGAATTACATCAAAATGCTCACCGAGATGCCTTTAGAAAAAAGCTGATTTTTCCTTCTTTTGTCTACCTTTTTTTATTATTTTCCAATTTCTATGATAAACATGGGCTATTTTTGTAATTGAAAAAGAAACTATGGGCAACTAAAATGCAAAGCAGAAGTAGAGCTCTCCTGGAAGGACTTAGGGGAGGAAGGAGAACATTAGTCCCAGCCTGGCCAAATTCTGAAGCCATTGATTTGTCTTGTTTCCTCATCTGAGAAATTCTGCTTTGACATTGATGTATGTTATGCAAATGTCTTTTGAACGAATGGATAGGCAGCTAAGTTGAATAAATACAAAGCATTAAAAATGAATGGAAAAGTGGGTGCACAGAGAGATTAAAGAAATGGGTTTGTACAGAAAAGTGTCATCCTAAGAGAAAATTGTGAAGCCCTTTGCCTACTTTGTGTCCTGCAGGTCCCGCTGGGAATCTAGGGGCTTCGTATCATTGACTCTTCTTTGAAAGGCTGTGGAGTAAGCTTCCCTTTCTCAGCCCTAGATGATGGAATCTCAGAAGAGAGGAGGGGGTGGACAACTAGGCTGAGGATCAAACCAAACAGAAATTAGATCGACCTAAATCAATGCCCAAAGAAGTGGTTTTCCCTCTGGACAAAGGCTAAAACAAGAACCTAGTTAATTTAAAGGACAAACTGCCCTCTGATTCAGGGATGATGCTGAAAGTTTTAGACTACATTCAAAGCTTAGCAATATTACTCCCTACTTCCCACTTCCTTGCATAGAATGGCTTCCATTTGTGTTTATTACCACATAGTATGTTTTAGTCACCAGCGTGTTTTTGTGGCTCTGACTTAAAAGAAAGAACTCAAAATCTGGGACCAATTAAATTAGATTGTCCCACCCATGGGAGCTCTGAAATGTATTACTGAGTATGAAACAAACATTTCTGTCTTTGGACTTCCAAGACTGTGGAGCTGAAAGGCTATGCTCCTTAAGCCACATGCATACTCATACTCAGTTACTGACCTGGAGAAAGAGCCCTGCTTGGTCCCTGTGGCCATGCAGAGAAAGTTGTTTCTCTGCCCTTGGCCTGATGGTACAAGGTCAGACACAGCCAGCCAAGAGCAGATGGGCTGATCTCTAGGATTCCCAGCTGTGAGGGAACCCTCAGATGTCTTCACTCAGAGATTTTTATCAATGCTCCAGGGCTCAATGGAGAGCATACTTGGGCCCACCCTGGGTTGAACGGCTGCAAGGAGACTGTTGATCCCGTGAAGCAAAGACTGATGAGACCCACACTTTGGGACATGGCTATCAGATATGCATGCATTTATTCAGCCAAAAAAAAGGTGCAAGACACTGAACTAAGTCCCTGATACACTAAGATCACAGTCCACTGAGAGAAGCAGAAACATAAACTGACAATTATAGTGTGCACATCAATAGTGAGGGAATTTACTAAATTGAAATTGGAAGATTGGAGAAAAAACATCTTGGAGAAGAAGATGGCTGAACTGAGTTCTAGAATTCAGTGCATCCATATAGCAAGGATTTAGGAACCCTCAGAATTAGAGAGAAGACAACGGCACTGCCTCTGTAGGTACACAGCATGAATCCACTCATTTTTCCAGGACTGCTCCACAGAGAAACAAAGTCTGAGTTTGTCTGGGCCTCAGGAAGTAAAGGACATTCAAGCTATAAGTAACAAAGCAGGCTACAGACTAGCTCTCTGATAGAGAATGTGATCATTGTTATTGTGCCCACAGGGATAGGGCAAATTCCTAGAATGCCAGACCCTGGGCAGCGTTGGTAGGATTGCAGCTCATTCCTAATGAAAGACCATGATAAAAATCTGCAAGATGCAAAAGCCACAGTTTGCCCTGGTGTATGAGGAAACGCTTTATGGATAACTGTGCACACAGTCCATGCTCTCAACTCAGGGGATCAAAGGAGTGTGGGTTCTTAACTAGCTAAAAGGGATCCTTTTGCTTGGATGGAGATGGAAATATCTTCCGTTTCACGGCATGTATTGGAGTGTATGTTCAGGTCTGATAAAAGCAATTCATTAGTTTGGTTAAATTAGCTGTGCCCATTACATATCTCTTAAAAGTGAACTAAAACAGGGAAAATGGGTAAGATTTTGGAGTTCATTGAAGAGAAAATTAAACTAAATATTTTCAGGTTGCAAAAGTGGATATAAGCGAAGGTCTGAATTGGGTTATAGAGGTATATAAACTTGGGATTCTATGGGAGGTAGGGAAAAATTAATTCTTAAGCCACACTCTTTTCAATTATGTTGTTTTATAAGGTCATTGATGACCGTGCATCTTGCAGTATTATAAGGAAAGTGCATTCTGTGATGGAAAGTTCCATTTGACATCGAGAGGACCAGATGCCTTTGAGCACTGGAGGATTGATGACTTAGGCCTAGAAAGTGACCAGCGTACTTATGGGAAAAGTTCTGAAGAGAAACAAAAAACCATCTCAACATTTTGGGGATCTTTGCTTTATTATTCTTTCCCTCCTGACCAGCCTGGGAGTACCCTGTGGCTACTTGTAGAGCCTTCCAAATTCACAAACTGAGTCCCAAAACAGATCGAAACTCCATTTACCATTAATTAAAACATTTTTCTTAATTTTTAAAAAGTCTTCTTGAGCAGCCAGGGATTGTGCTACACGCTTGTAACTGGTAGAGTGAGGCAGGAGGATTGCTTGTTTCAGGCCAGCCTGGGAAAATCATTGAGACTGTCTCAAAACAACAAGAAGTGATACTTACAAGGTAATTTCCTCATTATGACTAAGGTCCAATGCAGCAGAAACCCAAAGATTACACTTTCCTTAAAAATCAATGGTAGGCACTAATTACCTAGAAAGTCATGTTTTACTAAACAGAGAGTATTCAAAACCTGCCTTCAGTTAAAAAAAAAACAAAAAAACTGGCAATGTAGTTTGCTTGTCTCCACACAAATCCTGCAAAGAAAACAGATGGAGAATTCTCCTGGGTCTCAGGGATATCCATTTTAAGGGAAAAGCCCTCAAGTTCAAATCTGCTAGCTAGTGACACTTCATCTCATAAGGGAGATTCAGAGACAACAGCAGCGAATCAACAGCAGTGAATACCGCAGCCTTGCAGCAAACATGTTTCAACATGGAGTTTGTTTGGGTGCGATGCTCGGTTAGGGCATCTTCTGGCCTTCATCATTGCTATCAACTTCTGTGATGCAGTGTGCTGAGAGTGGATGGAATTCCATCTTCACACAGTGGAAAACAGAATCCAGGTTAAACATCCTTGTTCCAAGAATCTGAAGTCTGAAATGCCTCAAAATTGAAACCTTTTTGACCACTGGTAGGATACCAGAAAGGGAAAATTCTATGTCATGAAACTTTGTTTTATGCACAAAATTATTAAGAAATACAATTAATTTCAGGCTATATGTATAAGATATATGTGAAACATGCATGAATTTTGTGTTCAGACTTGGGTCCTGTCTCCCAAGAGATCTCATTATATTAGGTGAATATTTCAAAATCCAAAACAATCTGAGATCCAAGACACTTCCTGTCCCAAGGATTCCAGATGAGGGATATTCAATTTGTAAATGATTTTTGTATTTATTTCGAAGGAAGAATGTGTCTGTTATCCAGGGGTATGAACTTGAAGTTGCCATTCTACAACTTCCAGGAGGCCAAGCCGTCTACAAAAGACAAGTCCATTTTGTTTTCCTCTGGCATGGCAATAACTGTCCCTCCTGCCATGTCACCTGCTTGTGTGCCCTCTGACAGACCCGTTTGTTGACCAGGAGAGAGAGTGGTAACTGATGGCACAGGGGCTCTAGGAGCTGCCAATACCAGGGTGCATTGGGCAAACACCCACATTGACATTAGAAAATTATCTTCCCCAAAGAGTTAACTACATCATCTTACAGTGATCCATGCATACCCATGTGTATAGCAGCACAGTTCATAATAGCTAAATCTTGGAAGTGGCCCATATGTCCATCAACAGATGAATGGATAAAGAAAATATGGTATTTACGCACAGTGGAGCACTACTCTGTCATGAAGAAAGATACACTCACGTCATTTGTGGAAAATGGATCCACCTTGAGACCATAATCTTAAATGAAATAAGTCAGGTGCACAAGCTCAAATATTTCAAGGTTTCTCTTTTTAAAATTAATTTTATTGGTACATTTTAGATATACAATATAATGACATTCATCATTGGAAATTTGTACCTTTACATAATCTCTCTTGGTTCTTATTTTTCCCCCTTCCCCTGCCCTCCCTTCAACCCCTCCTTCCCTCCCTATTTACAAAGACTTTGTTTCCATTTTTATATTTTCTCATATGAATTCCATTCCCTTCTTTCCTTTCCCCTACCCCTCCCACTTCTGAGTTCTACTCAATCAAGGTTTCTCTTTTACATATGGTAAAGTAAGTTTTTTGTCTTAAATTACTGGATTGTTCTAAAGTGGGAAAAAAATGAAAAGGTAGAACAGAAACTAAGGGTCTAAACAATTATAGCGGATCTGGGTGGGTTGCAGAGGGTTTGTGAAGGACAGAGGTTATAAAAACTTTAAAAATATTTATTATGATAAAGGTCACTACAATTTAAATTTTAATTTAATGTACCAATGGAAAATCAAAATCCAATCTTCTATGTTTAAAACAGCAAAGTTTTGTTACAATATTGACCTCTTTTTAATAATATTCACACAAAGTACTGGCTTAGCAAACAAAAATTGTGTTTTTGACAGAATTTTGATTATTTAAAGAACTGGGTCTTAAAAGTGTCATTTTTTAAGTGTCTCTTTGTTGTAATCTTTTAAAGGCTCAATTTATTACACTGGTTAAATAAACAATTATTATTCCAAGTTTTAGTGAAAAAGAAAAAGGAAAACCAAAACTAAATAAAGAGCAAAATAAAAAGTAGATAATAGGAAATTGGGAGAGAGAATTTTTGCAAATGGGAAGGGGACCAAAAGGTGGAGAGTGAGAGGAGGGACAGGAAAGGGGATAAAAAAGAATTGAGATGTGTTACGTACCTGCAAGGAGAATGCACACTGTGTGCTGCAGACATGTCCCAGCAAAAAGTAAAATTGGAAAAAAAGAAGGTCATAGTTCCACTTCCGCCAATGAGAGTGAAAATAAGGAAAAGACTCAGGGGCCTGTTTCCTCCTTCTTCCCTAAAGAGAGATATTCAATTAGAAAATATATTTCTGGAGGGGTTCTCGGGGGCTGTTGCTTTGTTTTGCTTTTTGATGGGTGCGCTCCAGGAGAGGTGGCCAAGAATGGCTTGGACATAGAGGGTTGATTACGAGGATGTCGCGAGCTGGTTTTGTTCAGTGGTCATGGGATGTGTCTTTTCTGCCTACCTGAATTGGAACCCACAGCTACCTTGGAGACAGAATAGTGACTGAACAAAGGAAGCCATCTGATGTCACACTGATGTGACAATGAGGGTAAGCAGGAGGCACTGGTGATAACTGCAGGGATGTATTTGAAAGCCACTGTACCCATTTTTCTAGATGAAAATATCTTCCCTTGAATGGCCCAAGTGAAGGTAAATGACTTCTAGTCTGCCCTCTCTGAAACCCATGCCCCACTGCTCATCAAAGAAGACTGAGGTCCTCAAAGATGAGAATGGCTGCCTATTAAAGACCCTTCCAATAGACTGCAGGTCAGTGAACATCTGGGCAGCCCCTGGCTTGCTGAAGTCATGAGAACCAAATGTCTTCCAGCATCGGGAGCCATCGAACAGTGCTGGAGTGCTTGGGAGTTCTCTGCCAAGAGAAGCAGCTGTGGCCACAGCACAATTTTAAAAACCAGTCAGAGGAGAGGGGATGCTCTTGGGGACCCAGTGGGTAGGGAAGACATTACACTGGGCTGGGTGGTGCTGCAGGCAGCTCAGGGCCATATTGACAAGATGTGGGCTTGGAGCCTGTAGTTACAGTTGTCACCCAGGTCTTGATTATAGCATGAGAAAACAGGAATCCAAAATGAAGTGCAATCACCCTTGGGTATGTCTGGTTCTAGACTCCCATTCATACGCAAATCCCTGGATGCCCCAGTCCTTTATAATGGCATTAATTGGCATAGAATCTATAAACACCCTCCTGTACACTTTAAATCATCTCTAGATGATGTGATGCTAATGCTGAAAAGTTACATCAATAGTGGTTGCACAATATTCTTCAGAGAATGAAGATAAAAATGTCTGTACATGTTCAGTAGGGGGGCATTTTTGTCCAATTTTTTTTTGATCCACACAGTACAATAATATCACCGACTTGGAAGGCTGACTATACTGTATGCTGTTCACCTTTAAACTAATTTGCATTTATTGGATTCCAAACAAAGAATTCTCCTGCCGCCTTCTTATTAGAAGGAAGTGACAGACAAAGAGAGCTGAAGAAACCCCCAAAACTGCAGAGGAGTTTAAAAAATAATTCAATGAGGTTGAAACTAAATATATGAGGGAAGGATTAAGAAGCATGCCAATAAATTAGAGTTTGTTGACTCCCTGAGCTCAAATTGTGTTACATACTAATAACTCAGATTTGATCATTCCTCAATGTATATGTAAATCAAAATATCACATTGTATTCTATAAATATCTACAATCATTACTTTGCCAATAAAAAAACATTTTTGGTAGTGGGGATTGATCCCATCACCTTTATGCTTTTTTATTTTTTTAACTTTGAGACAGGGTCACTAAGCCGTCAAGTTGCCCATGCTGAGCTCAAATTTGTGGTCTTGCTGCTTCAGCCTCTCAGGGTGCAGGGTTACAGGTGTGTGTCACCATGGCTGGATCAAAAATCTTTAAATCATCAATGAACTTCTAAAATAAAAAACAATAAGGAAATCCTGTCACTTTGAACAGCATGGATGAACCTGGTGACATCATGCTAAGTGACATAAGCCAAACACAGAAAGACAAATGTTGCAGGATTTCATTTAGATGAGGAACCTAAAACAGTTGAACTCATTGAAGCAGAGAGGAGACTCGTGTTTGAAGGATAGTGGGAGGTGGAATAAAAAATTTTTGGTCAAAGGAAGTAAAATTTCAGCTAGGTAGGAAGAGTAAGTTGTGGAGATCTACTGTATAGCAGGGCAACTATAGTCTATAATAATGTATATTTGAAAATTGCTAAGAGGAGAACTTAAATGATCTTACAACAAAAATGTAAGTAGGTGAGGTTATGGATATGTTGATTAGCTTGACTTACTCATTCCACAAGTTATGCCTCTATCAAACATTGTGTTGTATACTTTTAATATTTTCAATTTTATTTGTTAATTATATCCTAATAAAGCTGAAACATTAAATAATAATGAGAAATAAGCAAAAACAGGCACAGACTAATGGGATAGAAAAGAAAACCCAGGGGTGATAAACCGGGTAAATACAATCAATTAATCTTTGACTAGGGTGCCAAGAATGCACAGCAAAGAAAGGACACTCTCCCCAACAAACAATTTCCAGAAAGCTGTGTATCCACATAACAAATACTGAAACTGTGCCTTTGTCCCACTCCAGTCTGGAGAGAGGAAGCAGAACAATGACTTCAGTGCTCTCTGAGGCCACCGCACCAGTGAGCATTGGGTAGACATTTGGCATTGACATTAGAAATTTAATCTTTCAAACAAGAATGCTTTATCATAATTCTATTCTCACAATAATAAAAAAATTAATTCGAGATAAATTAAAGACTTAAATGTAAGAGCTGAAACTGTAAAACTCTTAAAACCGTCGGGAAAGCAATTTAACATCAGTCTTGGTGAAATTTTTCAATAGAATCCCAAAGGCACAAAAATATTACAAGTGGGATTACCATAAACCAAACCTTCTGCACAGCCAGGGAAACAACCAGTGAAAAGAAAAAGCAACCAATAGAATGTGAGGAAATACCTGCAAATTATGTATCTGATAAGGGACTGACATACAAAACATTTAAGACACTCACTCAAACCAAAAGGAAAAAGCAAACAAAAAACCACACACAAATGGAAAGCAATCAAAAACTGATTTTAAAAATGAGTGAAGAACATGAATAGAGATTTTTCGAAAATAGACACAAATGGCCAACAAGTACATGAAAATGTGCTCGATATCACTAATCTTCAAGAAAATGCAAATCAAAGCCAGGAGATATGAAATCAGACCTGTTAGGGTGGCTGTTACCCAAAGAAAAGAGATACAGTAAGTGCTGCTGAGACTGTAGAGGAGAAAGAGCCCTTGTACACTGTTGGCAAAAAAAGGAAATTAGTATACCTATTATGGAAAACAGTATGGAATCTCCTCAAAAAGTTAAAAAATAGAACTGTCATATGATCCAGTAACCCTACTTTTGTTTATGTATCCAAAGGAAATGAAACCAATATGTTAAAGACACATCTGTCCTCCTATGTTCATTGTAACTTTAGTCACAATAGCAAGACATGAAACCAACCTCAGTGTCCCTTGCTAAGTGAATTGAGAAAGAAAACATGATAATACACAAAATGCAATATGAGTCAGCCATGAAAAGAATAAAATCCTGCCATTTGTAACAATATGGATAATCCTTGAGGACATTATGCTAAAAGAAATAAGCCAGACAATGAAAGGTCTCATTTTTACACAGAATCCAAAAAAGTAAAACTCAGAGAAGCAGGAGTTGTTGGGATGGATAGAAAGATGAGGAAAATGAAGACATATTGATGCAAAGGTACAAACTTTCAGTGATAAAATGAACATGCTCTGTGGATTTTATTTAAAGCAGGGTAACAATAATTAATAGTAATAATAATAGTAATTACAGTAGATGATAGATGTGTTAATTATTTTAATTGTGCTAACATCACACAATGCATATATCAAATAATTATACTGTATTCATTGAAAATATATTATTTTATTAGTCAAAAATTAAATATTTTAGAATTATGAAAAGAGAAAAAGGGAGAGAGAGAGAGAAGACACATTGCTATTAATTCCCCCAATTACTCCTCCTTCCTTTGAATGTACTTATCCTATTGTTCTTGCCACTTCCTGAAGCAGTTCTAGATGTCCTCTTTCGCGAGTGTCTTTAGCTGCACTGTCATGGCTGCATTGACATCCTGAATTGATCCAAAATGTTTACTTTTCATGATCATTTTTACTCTGAGGAAGAATCAGAAGTCACATGGTTCCAGGCCCAATAAATACAGTGAATGAGGTTTGTACAAGCCAGCCTTTCTGCTGGATGGCACTTGACAATAGAATTTAGTAAATTTTTTTATGCACCTTGTAAAGACACTCATGAAAAAGGACTTCCAGAACTGCTTCATGGGGTAGCAAGAATAATGGGACAAGTGTGTGTCTGAAGAAAGAGGAAGTATTTTGAGGTGGTTTAATGGCAATGTATTTTTCTTGTAACATTTAAAAAATTTAAACAAACATGTTTGGGTGTGTGTGTGTGTGTGTGTGTGTGTGTGTGTGCATGCAAACTAGAATATATTTTAAAACTCCTGATCTGGAGGTGTAGCTCAGTAGGATAGTGCTTATATAATGTTAGTGAAACCCTGGTTCAATCACTGGCACCACAGAAACAAAAAAAAAACATTCTAGAAAATCCTAGGAATCAATGAGATAAAGATAACCAAGGGTTTTGGCTATTTTTTTAGTGAACAACATTTCACAAAACAGTGATCTAGAAAACCAGTAAGTATATAAAAAGTTACTCATTATTACTCATGACAGAAATATACCAATTAAAATCACAATTGAAATACCAACAAATATCCTCACTCCTGCATGCATGCACAAACACAATCACAGAGAAATGACTAAGATGAGGACCAGAGAGCAGAAGGTGAGGACCTCAGCCACGTGGAACAGGGCTCCATCCCACCCATACTCCATCTTCCAGTGACCAGCTTAGCCCTGGATTCTGGCCTCCTGACTGATCAAGTACCTGGTTCCACACTACAGAGGCAGAGGGGGACATAAAGGCCATTGTCCTGAGCTCCAGAAGATAGAGCAGAAGTGAACAACAGAATGAGGGCCTCTCTCAGGCTCCTTGATGAAAATTGAAGCCCACTGGAAAAGTGAAGAGAATCTCTGCAATAAAGGCACACCAGACCACCATACTTGGTAAATTGGAGGGATCATCACCTCTATCAGAACCTGGACTATCTTCAGGGGAAGGGCAGCTGGAACTTGCAATAGAACCTTGCAGAGTTCAACCCTGCAGGAGGACAAGGAGCTCAACTTGGGACTTGGAGCCAGAAATCTGCCTGAATCTCATGGGTCTGTGACTGGCTCACTGAGACTCATTGATTTATAACTGCACACTGCTGCCCATGTTGTCTATTGTGACACCAGAGACATGCCCTGAAGGAGGCCCTTCATTTTTACATTTGTTATTTTCAAAATTATTTTTTCCTCTCTCTTATTTTTAATTTTTATTTTTTTCTACTCTTTTCAAATATTTTTTCTTCTTTTTTCTCCCCCCCCCCATTCTCTTGCTGTCCCATATTGTTCCTCATCTCCCTTTTTGTTCCTGTTCTGGCTCTGATTTGGATTTCTTCTTTCTTTTTCTTCTTTTCTCTTTTTCCTTCTCTCAATTGTCATTAGTTTTAAAGGAAAGTAAATAGTTTCTAGGCTCCCTATTTTTGTTAGATTGTTCTGTCCTCCTATTTGTTCTTACATTCTTGTCTTCCTCTTGTCTTCAACAGTTTCCTAGAATTTTTGTGATCTTCCTGTGTCCTATGGCCTCACTGCTAACTTTTCCCTATCCTTCTCCCTATCTATCCCTCCCTCCCCAACTCCTTCTAAGTGCCCATCCCAAAGGGTAAAGTTGCTATATTGAGGAGCTTATTCACTATAAACATACGTTGGGCTGGTCATAGATTTGATTTAATTCACACAGTTAAAGGTGATAGATTAATAACTACCACAAATTGTCATTTTCAAAGCTGTGCTTGATGCTATTGTGTTGCAGATTGTATCACTTGGGCTAAGGTGTTGTGATTGATCTAATCAGTTGTCCTTCCCAGTATAATGAAAATGAGATAGCCTCAGAGCAATTAGAGACTCAAAAGCTAAAGACCAGCTATATCTGGAAGGCACCTCTGTGAAGCAATCATTCCATAAGAATTCTAACTACAAGCAACAAAGATTTTTACAATAAGCAACTTTGAAGTATCAACCTAGGAGTTAAACCAAGGACAGTACCAAAAACAAAAATAAGAAGACATTTAAGCAAGGCACAAACCCAGACTTCCACCCCATCAAAGGCAAATTCTGGGGGAAACGAGGTAGAAAAGTCTGAGAATCAACCACCTGGACATCCTGAACTGATAGCATAGGAAGTAACAAAACAGATGAATGAGGCTCTAGAAAAATTCAAAATAGAAATAATTTCCCAGATAACTACAGAAATGGTAAGCAGAATGAAAATCATGACTAGAGACTCTAGAACAGAAACAAAAAAATAGATGAGCTCAGCACCATGATAGAAACCATGAATGCCCAGCATAGGAAAGAAATGGAAACCATGAATGCCCAACATAGGAAAGAAATGGAATCCACGAAACAGATTCAAACAGATATCCAGAAGATTAAAAACTCTATTGAAAGCATACACAGCAGACAGAGCCAGTCTGAAGACAGAATATCAGATATAGAGGACAGGATGGTGGTCAGTGATGAAGAAAAAAGAGATCTCTTAAAAATAGTAAGGGATCATGAGAAATCAATCCAACAACTCCTGACAATGATAAGTCAACACATATCAGTTATAACTATCAATGTTAATGGCCTCAATTCACTAATCAAAAAAAATAGACTGGCAGAATGGATTAAGAGGCAAAACCCAACAATATGCTGTATACAAGAAACACACCTAGTTCAAAAAGAAACCCATAGACTGAAAGTAAAAGAATGGGAAACAGTTCTCCATCCAACAGGAACCTGGAAAAAACAGGGGTAGCTATCTTATTTGCAGACAAAGTAAATTTCAAACCAAAACTAAGACAAAGAAGGACACTACATACTTGTAAAGGGAACAATCCAAGAGGAAGAGATGACAATCATAAATGTATATGCACCAAATACTAATGCCCCCAGCTATACAAAACAAATATTAGGGGACATGAAAAACCAAATAAGCATTAACACAATTGTAGTGGGGGACCTCAATACCCCACTGTAACAAATAGATCATTTCATTTAGACAAAAAATCAACAACAAAATTCTGGAACTGAATGAAGCTTTTGAACAAATGGACTCAATAAACATCTACAGATTGTTCCACCCAACAAAATCAGAATATACATTCTTTTTGGCTGCACATGGGTCATTCTCCAAAATACTAGCTCATAGAACACGTTTAACTAAGTGCAAAGGAATTGAAGTTATCTTGTGTATATTATCAGACCATAGTGCAATTAAACTGGAGATCAGTAGCATAAGAAACCAGAAGAACTTCACAAACAAATGGAAATTGAATAACACTCTCCTAAACAATCAATGGGTCACAGATAAAATTAAAGAAGAAATTAGACAGTTTTTACAAATAAATGATAATGCCAGTACAACATACAGGAATCTATGGGACACAGTGAAAGCAGTTCTATGTGGAAAATTCATGGCAGTGAATGCCCATACTAGGAAAACAGAGAGAACTCAAATAAATAACCTAAGGCAGAACCTCAAGCTCCTAGAAAAAGAAGAGCATAACAAACCCAAAGCTCATACTAGAGAGGAAATTATAAAGATCAGAGTAGAAATCAATGCAATGGAGATGAAGAGAATGATACAAAAAATCAAGAATCAAAGAGTTGTTTTTTTGAAAGAATAAATAAAATCAATAAACCTTTAGCCAATCTTACCAAAAAAAGGAAAGAAAAGGCTCAAATCCATGCAACTAGGAATGAAAAAGGTGATGTCACAACAGATTTAGCAGAAATCCAGAGGATCATCAATACCTACTTCAGGAACCTGTACTCTAAAAAAATGGAAAACAGAAGAAATGAACAGATTTCTAGATACATATGAATTATCAAAGTTGAATGAAGAAGATTTAAAAATTCTAAACACCCCAATTACAATCAGTGAAATTGAAAACATTAAAACTTTACCAAAAAAGAAAAGCCCAGGTCCTGATGGCTTCACTGCTAAATTCTATAAGACATTTAGAGAAGAACTATTGCCACTACTCTTTAAACTTTTCAATGAAATTGAAAGGGAAGCAATATTTCCAAATTCTTTCCTGGAAGCAAGTGTTACTTTGATTCCAAAACCAGGGAAAGACCCAATCAAAAAAGAGAACTAGAGGCCAATCTTCCTAATAAACATAGATGCAAAAATCCTCAATAAGATACTGGCAAACAGAATACAGAGGGTCATCAAGAAGATCACACACCCTGATCAATCCCACCCTGATCTGGGATATATCCCAGGGACGCAAGGAATAGTTCAACATACGTAAATCAATAAAATGAAGTACACTATATTAAAAGAGTCAAGGACAAAAACCATATGATCATCTCAATAGACGCAGAAAAAGCATTTGACAAAATTCAACACCCATTCATGATAAAAAGAACCTGCAGAAAAATTGGAATAGATGGTCTTTATCTCAACTTGATAAATTCTATCTATGAAAAGCCAACAGCCAACATCATACTAAATGGTCAAAAACTGAAAACCTTCATGCTAAAATCAGGAACAAGACAAGGATGCCCACTATTACCACTCCTGTTCAATATAGTTTTGGAAACATTAGCCACAGCGTTAGAAAAGAGAAAGAAATAAAAGGAATAAAGATAGGAAAGGAAGAAGTTAAACTGTCATTATTTGCTGACCATATGATACTCTACATAGAAGACCCTAAAAACTCCACCAAAAGACTTCTAGACTTAATTGACAGATTCAACAGAGTACCTGAATACAAGGTCAACACTCAAAAATCAATAGCCTTCTCATACACAAGTAACAGACTCAGTGAAAGAGAAATTAGGGAAACAATCCTTTTCACAATAGCATCCCCCAAAAATGAAATATCTAGGAATCAATCTAACAAAGGAAGCAAAAGACCTCTACATTGAGAACTACAGCACTCTGCAAAAAGAGAAGGAAGAGGATATAAGAAAATGGAGAAACATCCCCTGTTCTTGGGTAGGAAGAACTAATATAGTGAAAATGGCCATACTTCCAAAACTGGTATACAGATTCAATGCAATCCCAATTGAAATCCCAACAGCATATTTCACAGAACTAGAGAAAATAATCCAAAAGTTCATCTAGAACCAGAAGAGACCTAGAATAGCAAAAGAAATTCTAGGCAACAGGTTCATGGTAGGAGGTATCACATTCCCAACTTGAAACTGTACTACAAAGCCACTGTGATAAAAACAGCATGGTATTGGCAAAGAAACAGACCCGAGGATCAATGGAATAGATTAGAAGATGCAGAAACAATTCCAGACATACTCAGCTACTTCATCTTTGACAAAGGAGCCAACCATCCTCACTGAAGGAAAGATAACCTCTTTAATAAATGGTGTTGAAAAAACTGGATTTCAACCTGATGAAGATTAAAAATAGGTCCCTATCTTTCACCATGCATTTAAAATCAAAGTGGATTAAAGATCTAAATACTACAATAGAAACACTAAACTTGCTGGAAGATAAGTTAGGTAGAACTCTCGAAGACAGTGGCATAGGAAAGGATGTTATGAACAAATACTCAATAGCACGGGAACTAGCACAAAGAATCAACAACTGGAATCTCATCTTATTAAAAAGCTTCTGCACTGCAAGAGAAACCACCAACAGAATTAAGAGACAACCTACAATGTGGGAAAAACTTTTTACCAGCTGTTCCTCAGACAAAAGTGCTCTATCTAGAAAATAAAAAGAACTCAAAAAATCAGATGCCCCAACTATAAAGACCCAGTTCAAAAGTGGGTGTCTGAAATAAACAGACATATCTCAGGCAAAGAAGTAAAAGCAGCAAATAAACATGAAAAATTGTTCAACATCACTGGTCATTCGAGAGATGCAGATGAAAACAATGCTGAGATTCCACCTCACACCAGAAAGAATGGCTGCTATCAAAAAGTCAACCAATAACAAATGCTGGCAGGGTTGTGGGGAGAAAGGAGCCCTTCTTCATTGTTGGTGGGAGTGCAGACTGGTGCAACCACTGTGGAAATCAATATGAGATACCTCAAACAAGTAGGGTTGAAAGCCCCATTTGACCCAGCTATTCTTCTACTGGGTATCTTCCCAAAAGAATTAAAAGACTCATACCACAGTGATATATGCTCACCCATGTTTATAGTGACACAGTTTTGTAATAGTTAAAACTTGGAAACAACCCAAGTGCCCATCAACTGGAGACTGGATAAAGAAGATGTGTTTTTTTATAAAACGGAGTACTACTCAGCCATAAAGAATGAGAAACTGGAGACATTTGTAGCTAAGTGGATGCACATTGAGGCGATACTCTAAAGTGAAATAAATAGGACACACATGTGTAAATACAGAATAGTTTCTCTGGTGTGAAAAACTAAAAGTGTAAATAATGATCAAAATGTATAATTGATATTGCAAAATAGGAAGAAAAGGTCCAAAGGAGTAGGGGACGTGGGAGGGGTAGGGGAAAGGAAAGAAGGGAAAAGAAAAAATATGAGAAAAGCAAAAACATGGAAACAAAGTCTTTGTAAAAGGGAAGGGTAGAGCGGGTAAAGGGAGGGCAGGGGAACGGGGAAAAAAAATAAGAACCAAGATACTCCTGTAATGGTACAAGATCCCAAAGATGAATGTAACTGTAATGTATACCTAAAATGCACCAATAAACTAAATGGAAAAAAAAAGAAATGAATAAGAGAAAAGAACTGAGAACCCCAACTGCTGGTGAAGATCCAGAGTAACTGAGACTTTTCTACACTGCTGCTGGGCACTAGGAATGGAAAATGCTGCGACCACTTTGGAAAACTGTTGGGAATTTTAAACATACATAAGTAAATGTACCAGTCTGACTTGACAATTTCACTTGCAAGTATAAAGCCATCTATTTGAGTGTTTATGTGCACTGAAAGACATACAAAATTGTTCTTCATTAGCTTGATTCACAATTGCTCCAAACTAGAAACAACACAAATGACCATCAATAGTAGAATGAGTCAGCTGTAATATAGCCATACAATAGAAGATTGCAGAACAATGAGGAATATTGCAAAATGGATCAGAGAAAAGGAAACTCCACAGCATAATGTTGACTGAATGGATACAGATACAAACAAATACCAAAAATAAAGATGAAACAACTTACATTAAATTTTTTAAAACAGCCAAATTAATGTATGGAATAGAGGTCAAAGGAGTAATAACCTCCTCATTTGGAGGGCATCACTGGTGGTGACAGAGCCCTGAGGAGGCATGAAGGGTGATGAAAATGTTACAAAGTGGTGATTACAATGGGTGTGTGCATATGTGAAAATTCATTGTGCTGAGTATTTTAAATCTGTATGCTTCAGTGTATGTTACATGTATTTCAATCAGAAACTTGGAAAGACCTTCATAGTTGTTTGCTTTCTTCCCCATGTCCTCTGTCCAAGAGTGTAGGTTTGCCTCCACCAAGTTATGTAGCACTATTTGCCTTCCTTATTATTTGTAAGTCTCTTACTAGTGCAGAGAAATGTTTCATCTTGGCCATATGTACTTCTCTCTAGAGCCTAACCCAGTCCTTTCTAAAGAAAAGTGACTCAAAATTTGTGTCAAACTATTCTAAATGTCACCTGGACTCCAAACCATGCACATTGCCCTCTCCTGCATTTACACTTCTGATGTGAAATGAAAGAACGCCAGCAAACCCAGACAGTCCTTACCCCCATTTATCAAGATTTTAGGTAAAATAGGAATTCTCCCACAGGTTGTGGTTTCACTAAATGTTCTTGAGAACTTGACATTCAAGGGCAGAGCTTTTGTAAATCCCTGGTCCCATACCCAAAGATTCTGGCTCCCTGGGACTGAGAAAGAACATAGATCTATACTTTTACTAAGCACTGTCCAAATTTCTGATGGTCCACGCTATAAGAAACACAGCATCAACAACCTGTCTCATCTCTATCTTGGGACCTTCTGTCCTTGAAGTTATAGGCCATCCAATCCCAATGGAAAATCCTTTTGGTTTCATGCACATTAGACCAAACCCAAGAACTACAATGAATTCTTTGGAGAAAAAGATCTGGAATCTTCTCAAGAGAGACCTACCCCCTCCACCTGAGGGGAAACCACCACAGTTTTAAATAATCCCCCACAATAGGAGGTTTCTGGCAAGTCTTCCAAAAGAATTTTCCTGAAAACACCCAGATTAAGTGATTCCCTGTGATCCCAGATTTAGTGTCCCTTGTGATCTGCTGGATTCTAGCTCTGTTTGGAAACCAGGAAGCAAATACCATCTCTAATTTGTCTCAGGAGACAGTGACTGCAGCTGAGAATCCACTTCTGAGATAGAAGTGCTACTGAGTTCTGGGAAAAAGTAAGGAGGCTCCATTAGGGTCAATGAGACTCTTTCTGTTTTTTAAAAAATAATATTCAGGAAAACCTTTTGCTAATTTCTTTAGAGATAGAAGTCTTAAGGCCATGACACTACCTGTCAAGCCAAAAACCACAAATCAAGACTGGCTTGCTGTCCTCATTGCATAGTATTAAGATGGGAGTGAGTTGCCAAACTCAATTCTTTCCTTCTGTAGAATTCTTTTATTTGGAGTTCTGTGAGGAAAATATATTAAAACAAAAGGGTGCTTTCTCCATTTAAAAGTTCAGCCTCTCTGCAGAAAGACAAATACCCTATTTTCTCATTTATGTATGGAATGGAAGCTTAAAAGTTTTATCTCATAGAAGTAGAGTCGACCAGTGGTTAATACAGCCTGAGAAGGGCTTGGGGAGGAGACAGATCCAGAGGGGATGATAATTTGTAAGTAATGCAGGTAGAAAGGAGGAAAAAGAATAACTTCTAGTGTTTTATACCACAGCAGGGTAACTATGGTTGACAGCAATTAGTTGTGTATTTCAAAATAGCTAGTATAAAGGATTTTGAATGTTCCCAACACAAAGAAATAACAAATGTTTGAAATGATGGATATGTCAATTGCCCTGATCTGATCATTATGCATTGTGCATATTACTGAAATATCACACTGTACTCCATAAATATGGATAACTATGGAACTGTGTCAATTAAAGTCAAAAAGTGAAGCCTCTATGTGCTTCAGGTTATTTATATATGGCATTACCAAATCCTGCACCCAGTGAGTTATGAACTTCACCAAAAAATATAACTCCCTGAGTCTGGCACTGCTGAAATATGTCTGGATTGCAAAGCAAAATCAGCCAATTATAAATAAGTAAACAGACAAATAAGCTGTTTGCAAGTACAATGAATGTATGCCACATATAAGTATGTGGCTGTCCAGGAATATTTAGTTTAGTGGCTTTGACTGGAATATAACAAAGAGCTTTTTAGTTTTGCTTTGTCATTTGTTTCTTCCTAATGGAGACAAGGAAAATATTCTTGAAAAGCAGCTGTTAATGGATAGTGACAAGTGGTTTCCTGTGGTCTAAGAACAAACCATCAATTACTGCCTTTTACATTCTTTTAAATTCCAGAGGCAAAGGAAGTTCAATAATGCTGTATTGGCTTCATGGTTATTGAATGGTGAGGAGGAATCTACAGATTTTTTTAATAGAGTTACAGATATTTTCTACATGAACACTATAAAATTTCAGAGAATCTCTGAGCTTCCACTTGGCTTCTTATAATATTCCTTGGAGGACACAGAATGGTAGAATTGATAGACCTGGGGAAAATGTGAATTTTCCCAGTAGAAGGTCAGTAATGCTAGTCTCCTAGGAGCCCCTGGACAAGACAACCTAACTCCTTAACCTCCCTAAGGCTTGATCCCCCACTGAGGGACTTCTGAGGAGTCCTTTTAGGTCTCAAGTATGATTTCATGAAGATGAAACAGAACCCAGGAGCTGCAATGAAGTCTTCAGGGAGAAAGATCTGGAATCTCCCCAGATAAGATTTAGAGATGAGAGTAGATCTCCAGCCTCAGCCTTCCAAAGTCTTCTCTCCACTCTCTTCTCCTCCCCAGTCCATCCACCATCATCCCCGTAACCTCAGATGCAGCCCCTGACTTCTACCCATGCTTGCCTCTGGATTATCCCATAGCCTGAAGATACTAACTGAGAGCAGCTTCCAATATTGCTACAAACAGACGCTTTTCATTTTGGCCAGGGTAAAGCACAAAATGCTCTCTCTTTAGGATCTGAAGAGACGGGAGGGACCATGCAGAGAAGAGACAAAGCTGGAAGGTGAAAGGATGAAGGGAGCTGCAGGGGATGGGGGAGCATGGACGAGCTCTCATGCACAGTCCTGGTGCACCCATATTCTGGGATGAGAGGGGTGGCTTCACCTCAGAGAGCCCACCCTGACCAAATGGCACATCTCATCGTCACAGCCTTCATTCCCTGCCCAGAGAACCCCATTTTCTTCCTTTTCATGGTATTTATCACTTTCTGGAATGGTGGTATATGTTTATACACGTCCTTTTTCACTGCTCTCCCTCACTACATGTGAGGCAGAACCTTCACTCTGTGTTACCACAGAATGCCTGGTGGCTGTAACAGTGGTAGGCACAAGTTCCTGCTTACTGAGTGCTGAGCTAATGAACTGACAATCAACCCAAACTCATAAAGTGCAAAAATGACTTCATCTGGGGTTTTAGGAATTGCAATTCTAGAAACACAGGTTTAGATAGATCTGAATTAGTACTCTGGAGGTGATGGAAAAGTGAGCTACATGAGTTACTGAACGTTGAAAAGAAACAGGATCTCCACTGACAAATAGGAGACCAAGAAAAGAACAGGTAAGCAGAATGGAAATATAGCCATAAAACAAAACAAAACAAAAAAACAGGCCAGGGATTTAGTTCAGCTGCACAGCGCCTGCCTGACAAGTGTAAGGTCCTGAATTCAATCCCCAGTACCAAGAAAAAACACCTTAAATCCCTGGGCACAATGCAATTGTCTGGTCTTTCCAGTTGTTCCCATACCTGTGGTCAAAGGGTAACAATGACCAAAATTCACATTCCAGGTAGAAGCTGACATTGCACCATTGTGCAAAAGCCCTGTTTCCCTATGGCCTCCTGACTCCATTTCAAAAGGCTCTGTTAATGTTGCTTGCATTATACTTTTTCTTTCATTTTCACAGCACAGTGGATGGACTAGACAGACAGGTGGAGTCAGGATTCCACAAGCCCACTGTCCTTCTCTTCTGGTACCCAGGAATCTGACCAAAACAGCCCTTCTGGTTTTCCTGGGACTAAGCACATTTGTGGAACACCAGGCAATCAGAGCTAAAGTTGAGAAAGCCCAGGGCAAACTCAGATGAGCTGGCTCCCCCTACAAAATGCTTTCTGCTGAAGGTCGTTAAGAGCTTATGTGAAGAAAAATGAGGTCAGTGTGTTTAGTTTGTACTCTTTCAAGGCCCCCTCAGACTGGCTTCTCGCAATCTGAAGTCATTGCCCCTGTCCAGGAGATCTTTGCCCCCCAGATCTCCCCTTCCGGTTTCTAGCAATCATGTTACTCTTTGTGGGGAGAGGAGACTAGGGGTGGTGATAGCCCTGAAGCTACTGATCCCAAATATCTTCACCATCTCTCACACTTTAGTGAACTGTCCTTGTAATAATAAGTTCTCTTCAAATGACCCAAATTTGAGTGAGCTGTTATTTTTCATGGGGCTCCTGACAGACATGAGAGAAAATACAGAAACAAGTATTATTACAAGTCATTAAGATGTGAAGGAACCTAGCCTCCCTATGCCTCGGTTCCCCATCTGAGTCCGTAGCTACAGCATAGGATTGTTATAAGAAGTGATTAAGAAAATCTACTTTTATCTGTGTTTTCATGTATCAAAAGCACTCAGCAAATCTTAGCCACTGTGATGGATGTCTTTCTCCCTTTTTCTAACAAAACCACAGAAAGCAAGATCAGACTTGCTATCCATCAGAGAAGAGCCCCAGAATCTGTCCTGTCTGAATGGCATGAGACAATGAACGGAAATACTCTGAATTTAAGACTCTATGCTTGTATAAGTTGTTATTCCTTGAATATTTTTACCTTGTGGCTTTGAGTAGAGCCTTGGATGTTCTATGGGGTCTCTCTTTATCCACAGTTTCACTTTCTGTTACCCACAGTCAACAGCAGTCTGAAACTATTAAATGGAAAATTCTAAAATAAATAATTAATACATTTTAAATAATTTTATAACAACATATTATTATAATTTTCTGCTGTACTACTATTTATTGTTGCTAATCTCTTACCGTGGCTAATTTACAAATCAAACTTTACAATAATATGTCAATGAGTTTTCCATTACTGTAACAAAATACCTGAGATAATCAATTTAAAAGAGGAAAGGTTTATTTCGGCTCATGGTTTTGTGGGTTTCAGTCCAGGTGGGTTAACCTCCTGGCTTTTTAACCTGTTGTCACAGGCAGGACATCATGATGAGAGTGTGTGACAGACCAAGCTGCCCTCCTCATGGCAACATGTAACAGAGAGAGAAGAAGAGGAAGGTCTGGGAATGTCACATTCCCCTCAGAGGTGCTCCTCCAGTGACTTAACTTTCTCCCATCAG
Source organism: Heterocephalus glaber (assembly GCF_053883595.1). Lineage (NCBI taxonomy): Eukaryota > Metazoa > Chordata > Mammalia > Rodentia > Bathyergidae > Heterocephalus > Heterocephalus glaber. The sequence goes on from NW_028258315.1 coordinate 6,660,632, forward strand.
ACTTTTCTTAGTCACTTCCCTGTTGATAGACACAACATCCAACACAGACAACTTAAAGGAGAACAGGTTTGTTTTGGCTCATGGTTTTTAGAGGATTCAGTTCATGGTTGGCCAGCTCCAAAGCAGGTACCAAGGCATGGCGGAAGGGTCTGGCAGAGGAAAGCTGCTCTCACATCATGGTGGTTGGGAAGCAGAGGGTGAGGGAGGAGCTAGGGAGGGGGATATACCCTTCTAGGTCACATTCCCATGTTCAATAGCAGTACTGTGGGGCCGGGGGGGGGGGTCAGAACTATAACACATATGTGTATTAAAAGAAACCATGTAAATATGGATGGTTGGTGCTATCCCAGGTTTCAGGCATTCCACGAAGTCCTGGACTATGCCCTTTGAGGATAAGGGAGGGACTGCTGTATGTATTGCAGACTGGGTGCAGTGCTAAGTCTGATGTCTGTTTTGGAGGAGGCTAGGAATGTGAGAAAAGGCAGTTGGTTTCCACATTTGTGGGAAATCTCCCATCCCTACCTCAGCTCCTGTCCCAGCCAGACTGCTGAAATACACAAGAAATCAATAGGCCACAAAATGGAAACAATTATGAACTCAAGCAAAGGTTCTCCTTTTCCGATTTAATGATGCAGTGACCTGTCTACAGACCTTTGCCAAAAATGGGTCACTGAGAAGGTCCCCAGTGGGTGCATAAGCAGGGAAGCTGAAAGTTAGGAGCAAGAAAGATCTCCTTTTTCATTAAGAGAAAAAGGTCCATTTAGATTTACTGTACCCAGGAAAGTGCAGGCAAGAAGATGAAAATTCCATGATGAAATAAGACAATTTAGGGAAGGCAGAAGAGGTGGAAAGAGCATGCAGCTTATTCCAAAGCAAATGAACACACACACACACACACACACACACACACTTTGCAATAACTTCCTAAGAAAAGTGAGAGCAAGTGGGAATATTAGGGAAATAATGCATACAAATGTTCATAGTAGCAGGGTCGGGTTTCAATCATGTAATAGTGGATTAAGTGGTAACCCCCAAATTCATATCCACTTGTCGTCTTAGAATGCACATTTATCTGGAATAAAGTCTCTGCATATGTAGCTAATTAAAGGTCTCAAGATGAAATCTTCCTGAATTTGGGGTGGCCTCATCAAAGAAAGAGAGGGAGTTATGGACATCAAGGAGATTGTGTAAAGATGGAGGCAAATATTAAGGTTTTGCTGTCTCAGAAAAGGAAATTTTGCAGAAAGTATAAGGTACTGGAAGATTCAAGGAAGGAAGCTTTCTCCAGACCCATCAGAGAGACATGGCCCTGCTATCACCTTGATCTCAGAATTCTGGTTCCCAGAATTACTATAGAATAAATTTGCATTGCTCTGAGCCACCAGCTTGTGGTCTTTTGTTTCAGAGCTGTAGGAAACTAACACACATATCAAAATACTTCACATGGTTTACACAGTTGGAGCTGAATAAATACAATTGGCCAGCAGATCATCTAGGTCAATCTGCTGCACCATAAAACCATAGAGATACAAATATACTTGTGTGGTGGTCTCATCTCTGTGAAGACCTAGAACTTCATGGTTCCTGTTTTATGGGCCCAGCACGCTTCTGCTGTGCTACTCTGATGCCGTGCTTCCTGTTTTTAACTTTGCAACCGTCTTCATGTGGAAGGAACATGGAGTTCAGGGAATGGAACCATCAGAGTGAGATGGCTGGACCTGCTAATGAAAGCCAGCACCCTATTTCCAAACTGCTTACCCGGAAGTCACTGAGTCATGGTACCCAGCAGGGGGCTGGTACTCATCCCTGCAGGGAAGCTTACATTACTCTCATCAATCTGGAGCAAGACCATTAGGACTGCACTTTGCCTAATCTTAGCAATCATTTTGGCTCAGTCTCAGGCCTTCAACATCCCCCCATCCAGGGTAGAATCCCAGGAGACCCTTCAGCCACTCCTGCTCATGGTGAAGGAGGAAGCCCAGGTTAGGTGCAGAAACAGGGAAAGCACATCTCCTACAGGACCCATAGAAAACCATAGTTGCTGTTACTGGATTCTTCCTCTAGTCCACAGCACTTAGCCCAGGAACATTTCGAATCCTCTATGCTCCAGTGTCCTATGAGGTCCTAGAGATGTTGCATTGCCTGTCTCTTCTTTCCCCATCGGTGAAGCTGTGGATCCCCATATCCACTTTCAAATTATACTATTTTTCCATCACTCCACAATTTTGCCTGGAAGCCACATTAGCCATATTTGCGAGTAGTTATTGTGTATTTTTCTCCACCTGCCCAGCTTCACCATTCTCTGCCTTTCTTCTCAGCTACAGTGCTTTGGGCTCTATGGCTTCTATCAGCCAGGCCCTGAGCCCTGGTTTCCTGTGAGGAAGGGGAACTACTGACAGGAGGCAGGAGAACAGGGAGGTCAGGTCCAGGTCAGACTAGATAGCTCCTCTCCCTGCTTCCTTCCTCCCTGCCGAGGTCCAACTGTGGCCCTTTCTTGGTGTCTGTATAGACAGAGCTCCATGGCTCCTTCCGAAGTGGAACTGAAACTGCTCTCTGCTGTTGAGAGTCCTTGAGGGTAGGGCTGTCCCTTGTTCCCCCCTTAACACTCACTGTCCCCCCTTCTATGAAAAATGCTTCCATCAAGCTTTGCTTCACTTAAACCTCCAACAGTACAGTTACTGTTGTCAATCATGTCTACAATTAACCAATCCCCCCCCACTCTCTCTTGGCATGATTGCTCTATATTCATTTGGATTATTCATTCTCTGTGAGTCCTAATTAATTCACCTTTGAAAGGAGACCACAGATACACCTCACAAGGTCACAATGAAACTGAAGTGAGCTAATGCAGCTTGTTTCTTGCGTCTCTTTCCTTGTACCCTCATTCAGTGTCATACAAGTGTTCCAGCTCTGCTTGGCTACCACCCTAGCTTCAGTTGGGCTGTCTGGCCTGTTTCTATGTGTGGGTCCCTTCTGTGTGTCCTGACCATGTGTCTGAGCACTTTGCCATAGGATTCACTTCAGCCTTGTCACCTCCATGTGACAAGAGGGACAAATGTGCTCTTTCCAGAGGAGGTCACTGTGGCAGAGACAAGTAAAATGATGTCCATGTTCTTCACCAAACTCCTGAGAGCAAGCTCCTATGAGGGGCTGGGTCTCTTGTCTCCTGACCTGGGGTTCTGTGCCTACCATTGTCTCAGAGAAGAACTCACCTGTCATGTGGTTTCCAGTTTGCTCTGCTGGCTGGGACCAGTGATAGCAAGGACAGTTCTTTGATCTCCAGTGTTGGGAGAGCTTGGAAAAGAAGTCACGGAGGAAGTCAATGTGGGCACAGAGCCAGCCCCTCACGCCTTGCAGGCAGCAGCACCCCCGGAAACAGACTCAGCCTTCAATGATGAATTGGCAGCTGGACACCCAGCTGCTGGGTGTTTCCATCCTGACTGAAACCTTGCGTGACATTGGCCATGAAGGAAAATCCCTGGAAACAGGTACTAATAAGTCTTGCTTCTTCATGAGCTCTTCTAAGCCTTGCCTCTGTGGACACAGCCCCTCGGGACAGAATGTGGTTAACTAATGCTGATCCAGAGTGAGTGCAGAGTAGCCATGACATCTCAAGAGAGACATTTCATGGAGCCTCCAAATTTCTAGAAAAGAAAGAAGAAAAGTGTTCAGAAAATAAACAAAAACATGGAAGAAAGGGAGAAATTCTTACTCAAGATTTGCTGCTGGAATCTTCACTTTTAAGATACATTTCAGCAAAACAAAAAGGAATGAAACATTCATACAGCTTTCATGAACTGTATAGAAGTCAATAGACCCATAAAAGGAAGTTAAAAAAATAACCCAAACTGCTCTCTTGCCAAAGAGTCTTTTAGAAGCAAATATATTGCTTTTGACAGCACCAAAATAGTCAATAAGAGTTTTAGAAAGGCTTAAAAATAGTTGTTACTACTCTGTTTGGAACTTAGATTTTAAGTAGAATCTATTTCCCTGATTAAAAAGAAAACTTGAATTTACAGAAAACAGATAAAGTGGTAACAAAAACTAAGATTGTACATTCAGCAAATGAAGCACCTCAAATCATAACTGCTGTACCCCATGCATTAATGTTAGCGATGGGCAAGGTCACTTGAGTTCATGTCAACTGCCCAACTGACAATCAGGCAGGGCACAGTGACCCACCACCTCCCCCATTCACTGGATAAATCTGCAGTTGTTTGTAGTAAATGTGATCTACTGTTAACTTTTCCTACTTAGAAAAGCAATTCATGTTCACTGCCAAAAACTAAGAAGATATGTTCCAGAGATACATTGTGGAGAATGCCTTTCGATATTTTTTTCAATTCTTATATCAATTAAATAATTTAAGATATTATATATAAATAGAACTTATGATTACAAATAAACAATATAAAGCATATAAATTTTAATATATTATACGATTACATTTTCATTATATAACTCCACTGTAATTTATCAGTCTATTACCAGTTTTGTCCATCTTTTCAAATTGTTCACTGTTATAAAACCAACGAAGATCTCTTTTCTAACATTTAAAATAAATTATCTCCTCACCTTTTCTGAAAAGAAAAACAAAAAAATTAAACAGCCACACATACCATGCCATGCCCTTCATCTGGAATGTGCTCTCCTCTGTTCATCTGCTTATAAATCCCTGGGTTCTGACAGAGGCTACTTAGTCTTTACAGATTTCTACTAGGGAGAAAAAACTTACACTTCTTTCCCACGGGGGCATAACGTGGGCACAGTGCTGAGTACTCTTCTCCCCTTGCTTAGTGCTGAGAGGGGTAAGACAAGAACACAGCACTAGTGAGTGGCTTCCTCCAGTGGATGGCGCATGCTAAAGCTCGAGCTCTCTCGGGTGTCTTGTATCTTCTGGGGTTTCACTTGATTGGTGTTGACGTGGGAGGAGCCCATCATGGCCACACTTCTGGCCAGGTGCATATTCAGCTTACAAACTCAGTTCTCCCCCAAATCTTCCCCTGGTGAGGAGGACCGCAGAGGCTGGAGTGTCCACGTTTCATTCCTTAAACCCTTGCTTAGCATGAAGTTGTAAGAAGATACTTCAATACCTATCTGCATTCTGTATGCAATCCCGTGTTCACAACTGGTTCAAAACAGAAGTCTTCCCTGGACCACACCCTACAGGATGGACTACGTCTTTCACATGCATTCAAAACACAGACTTGCAATTATGTGTTCCTGTGGGAATCTTCTTTTGAGCTTAAGACCTCTTTGAGACAGAATTGTGTCTTATTTATATATTTATCTCCAGTATCTTTGTATAATTTGAGCATATGGGACACACTAAAAATGTGTTAAATGGGCCAATGGCAGATTGCAACACTGCAACATATCTTTAAGCCATTAGACTAACTTCATTTAAAGAGATTCTCTAGAAATATTAATTATTAGAATTATACAAAGTCCTTAGAACAGTGACTGTCACATGTTAGTATGATATAGAATCATCTGGAGCATAAAACTTGCTGGGCCACCACTGGAGTTAAGCATTTTAGGGACTCAGGATGCCTTTTTACAAGCTTCCGGGAGATGCTAAGGTAGCTGGACTGAGGACCCCACTTTGAGAACTGGTTCCAACTATTACCAGAACCACCTCTGGGGTTTGCTAACCTTCCACACACTACTGTGATGTTCTGACTCAGAAAGCTGAACACAGGATTCAAGCATTTTGCAAGTGGAAACATTTTATACAACAAATCCATCTCCAGACAATAGGAGATCAATGAACTTGAGCCACACTCACAAGCTAACTTAGAATTGAAATGTAAAAATAATCTCCAGGCTGTGTCTTCTGTGACTTATCAGAATTATTGAGCAACGGAAACAATTTTCTGGGGAAACCTGTCCCCTAGATAAATTGCGATATCTTAGTGTGGGCTAAAATTCACTATTTAATTCCTAATTTTACGTGCTCTGTAGGACACTGCTCTCCTGAACTCTCTAATTTGGATATCTCAAACCTTAGAAGAGCAATATCTCAATAAACAAATATTTAAGTAGACACTAAAAGAAAACCACCACAGAGATCCCAAACCAGATAGAAATAAACTATCATGTTGTAGTCTAGAAAGCTGCTAACAGACGGCTAAGAAGGTAAGAAGTAGATATATTTTTAAAGATATTCTAATAACAAATGATAGCTATCAAAGGGTTGGTGCAGATGAGAAATGCAAAAGTAATTCTGAGGGGGAGGAGGATAGATTTCTAAACACTAAAGAAACAAGGAGAAACCATTCGAAAGAGAAGGCACTGCAGAGCTACATCTGAAGATAGGATTTAAGAAGCAAGATCAGACCTAGAATCAAGTTCCAAAAAGAATGTGAGACCCAAGCCAATTCTAAAAGGACAGTCCCAGTGAGAGAAGTAGGACATCTTGACTTCTATAAAAACAGCAAGGGTATCTTTGTCAATTAGCTACTGGCTCACTTCTACAGATGACATTGCTCTGGAATCTGATTCCTCAGTGCCATCTGGCATTTTCTGGCTTAGAACAGTTCTTGTGCTGAAATGCAAAAGTGATAACAGTTAAAATAGCACAGAGAAAATGGCAGTTCATGGTTGTTGGCGTGTCTTAGCATACAGGGGTGTTATAGTTTGGATCTTGAATGTCTCCCAAAGCCCCATGTGTTAAAGGCCCTAGCATCGTGCTGTGGGAAAGTTGTGGAGCCTTTAAGAGGCAGGAGTAGTGGGAGGGCTTTAGGTCTTTTGAGGGAGCTGTGAAGAGCATTGAGGGAGGCTGGTTCTTTCCTCTCTCTGTTTTGCTCCCTGGCTTGTAATGAGATAAGTAGTTTTTCTCACAGCAATGGGGCCAACCAAGCATGGACTGAAACCTCAAAAACTATGAGCCAAAAAAAACTTTCTCTCTGCACACTGATTATCTCAGGTATTTGTTACAGAAAACCAGAGCATTTTGGTGATCCCTGTGGCCCTGGAATGCGTTGTTCAAGTAGTTGATAAAATTGATGTGTTACCTTTGGGAGAAGAAGTTAAAGTAGAAATTAAATGGATTCATGAATAATAATGCCCATTAATATATTTTTGGACTAGCATGTATGTGATTGTCCAGTTGATGTAATGAATACTAGGATCAATGATCTCATGGGAGTCTCTAGTTTTTGAAAACCATATACTACTTCCCAAAATAATTCTGAAAAATAATATTCTATTCATCCCATTGAGACAGGAGAGAAAAGGTCAATGCTTCCCAAGAGTTATGTTTTATTTACTTTTCTTTCTTTCTTCTGTGGCTGCCCCAAATGCTTCACAGCTGGCCACAACTAAATCCAATGCCCTGTGGCCACTCTGGGATGCATATGCTTTAGCTGCAGCAATTTTCAATTGTGGGTCCATCTCAGATGACTCCACCCCTCTGCAGCTGTGGTCAATCAGGACCAGCCCTCCCCTACCCATGACTAAACAGGAAGTTTGATATTGTGGGTTTGTGGGCCCACCTTTTTCTTTTACATAAGCAACTTGCCCCGTACTTACAATGGATCCCTTTGTATTGCTCCCCGCCATGCTGTAGGACAAGTCCTAACAAAGCCTCTTTGCAATGGCATATTTTAGCCTACTTCTTATTTCTATCTCACATAGAGCAAGCTGAGCTGGTACATAAAAGACCTCTGATGCCTGAAGAGGCCAGAAGCTAGGGCTGGTAACTTGGAGGGCATCTAGCAGTTGGGAGAACATAGGAAGCAATGCAGAATTGCTGTGTGCTGCTATCTCTGCTGGCCAGAAGAGTTCCCAAGGGCTGGCAGTTGCTGGTGTCTCCAGCTGCCAGGAGGAGGATGGAGACAATAGCTGGCAGCTACTGGTATTCAAAGCTCAGGGCTCTTAATAATAATAACATCTACGATTTGTGTGATTTCTATCTAAACAGAGCAAAAGAACCTTCAGTTAACTGGCAACACCATTATGTAAATATGAGGTGTGATCCCAAAATATAGTGAACATTTAAATAAAAATTTTTAAAAATTATTATAGTAAAAGACACATTTCTATTAATCCTCCTGAAAATACACCCCACTTTCTTTGAACAAAGTTACCCCATTGTTCTTGCCACTTTCTGAAGCAGCTCTGGAAGTCCTGTTTTGTGTCTTTCTGTGACTGCCTGGATGTCCTGAATCTATTCAAAACATTTATGGCAATTTCAGTCAAACAAACACATTCCAGTGAGTCCTTAACAATCTTATTCACCAGATCTGCTACTGTGTGACTTCTGACTCTTCCTCAAAGTCAAAATGACCATGAATGGTAAACATTTTAAATTGATGCAGGACATTGAAGCAGCGACCATAGCATAACAAAAACACTCACAAACTGCTTCAGAAAGTAGTAAGAATGATGAAATAAGTGTGTTTGAAGCATGGAGGCATTTTGGGGGTGATTAATGCCAATGTTTCCTTTATTGTAATAATTTTTTAAAATTTGAACATTCTCTGTATTTTTATTATACTTCATATGGTACTACATGTGTAATCAGAAATAGAACATATTAAAAATTTCTAACTCAAATGCAAAATGCACTGAGCTAAAGTACAGTTGCTTTTAATGTCTACATTAACAACACCAAGGACTAGCTATGAATGGAGTACTAAACAGGTTAGTCATTGCCTTGCCACCTTCATGGTCTTACAAAATAACCTGTTCACAACTATGGCTTTGAGTAAGGGACATGAAGAGATCACTGTGTTTCTGTCAATAAACTCCTATCCCAGGAGGCAGCTCTATAGGCAGTAATGGACACCAGTCATACCATTGTTCAACCTGCTTCTCTCGGGAAATCAAGTCTGGCACATTGAGATATTGGGTTTCTATCAACAGCCAAATCAAAGTCATGTAGTCTTGAGGCTGGTGGCCATGGTGGGCTATAAGCAAGCAATGCTTTTTTCTCATTATTACATAAAGAGAGAGCTGAATAATCACATGTCCCAACCTTGGCTGCTGACGGGCTGATCGCTGTACAGAAATGCTTATCCATACCAGCGCCATCTCGGTTGCCCAACGTGTCCATTTGTTTGGGTTATCTGCTTGGTTAAATATTTATAGTACTCTTCAATACTTTTTTTCTTGAGCAAAATAAACCTGTACACTTCTAAGTGAATAGCTATCATCGATGGATCCACAGGGAATCACACTCGTCTCCACCTATAATTCATAACTCCATGAAATACTGTGAGACATCAGCTGGCAGTGTTCTGAGGTTGTTCTGTGATATTGGTGTGAATGCCATGAGCACTGATTATTTTTGTAAACATTAACTTCTCAGGGGATGTTTATCCTGCCTCTATAATAGTCAAGGATTTTCCACATAAGGTGGCTACTGCACAACACCACACAGTCTCCAGAAATATCAGGTATGGTGTCCTTCATACCTTTAATAACACACTATGAAAGGGGGCATGGCAGATAGCCTATGCCCCACAACTGGAATCAGTTTTCATCTCGTATCAAAATTTCAAAAGATTCTTTTATAAATTCTGTCACAGCTGTCTCCAGGAAATTTTTCCCTAACCTTCCCTTATTCTCAAACTCTTTCTGGGCTGGAGGCCATTTTGTATCCTGCACGTACCCCACAGAAGATATCTTTATGGTTGAATGAGGTCCACTGTGGCATGACTGAGACATTAACTGATTTTTTCCCTTCTGGATATTTTCCTTCTTTTTTTTCCATTCCTTTGTCTCCCAATCCCATTCACTGATCCCATCCTATTCAAGCAGATAATGTCTTCTGCATTCAAGGACAGATGAAAATAGAAATAGCTTTTTGGTTTAGCTTTAGTATTTCCTAGAGTCTCAACCAATTAAGAAGATTTCTCCAAAATATCTCAGTAGAATACTGTAGAGAGAGATAAGAGGTTTACAGTTCTCACAAGAAAGGGAGAACCTCTTACTACTCCAAGGCCTCAAAGAGGGACTGGACCTCAAAGGGGGAGTTACCCAAAGCCCTGAATTCCCACTCTGGAAATGACCACAGCAAAGTCCTCTTAGACTTGAAAGACAATGAAGAGGTCAGCATTCCTACTGTGGATGAGCTGCTTTGTCTCCACATTTCAGGCTCCTTGATTCTGTTGGAGTTCTCAAAAGGAAGAAGACTTTACTAGCAAGTGAGGGAAACCACAAAGTGTCACCCCAACATTTGCCTCTTTAACATAAATATTTTTGAGCTAGAGGCAATTAAGAAGCAGCAAATGAAGGAAGAGTTCACTCTATCCTCATTCTCTCTTCCACCTAAAGACAGAACATCAGTTCTCCTTTACTGGAGAAACTCTTCTCAACTCGGAGACAGCACCAGAGAAATTCACAAGCAAACCTTACTCCATTGTTCTCTCCCTTATATTTGCCTTCCCACAGTCTCCCACCTCTGGAGACCTGAAACTGCTTTTCTTTGTCGTCTCTAAGATTTATTGTTCTTTATAGAAGATATTACATAGGCCAGAGACCTAAGCCATTCCTGAGTTACCTTTCACTGTATTTTTCTCCCATGTCATGCACACTGCACATGTAAATAAACTTCCTGGCTTTCCTCTTATTCATCTGACTTTTGTTACTGAAGTCTGTCCTAGCTGCAAACCTAAGAGCTGAGAAGAAATTATATTTCTCTCCCTACCCTACTGAGATTAAATTTTCTTCTATCTTAATAGAAATAGCCTTTTAGGGTCTGTCCTGGACCCTAGGGAAAGTTACCTTCACTGGGGCAAAATATCCATCACCTACAACTTAAAGGAGAAGTTAATTTTGGTTCCTTGTTCTTTAAGGATTCGGTCAATGGTTGGCTGGCCCCAAGGCAGAAAGGGCATGGTGGAAGAGCCTAGGGCAGTGATGGCGAACCTATGGCACGTGTGTTATTGTATTTTTATTTTAAGACAAAAGACGTTAGAGTTGGTTTCTCTAAACTAAAACTACAGTATTCAGGTTTGCTTGCAGTGTTAGCACTTTACCATAAATAAGTGGGTTTTCAGTAGCAATTTGGGAACTCAGTCTCTAAAAGGTTCGCCATCACTGGACTAAGGGAGGAAAACTGCTCACGTCATGGCAGCCAGGAAAGACAGAAACCATGGAGAGGCAGGGGACACAAAGGCATCCTTCTAGTTCACACCCCCAGTGACAAACTTCCAACCATGCCCCATGTCTTAATAACACATTCAGCCACTGAACCCGTCAATGAACAAATCCACTAATGAGTATAGTGCCCCATGATCCAATCACCTACCACACGCATGAGACTTTTGGGGAACACTTTCAATCTAAACTATGACAGAGTCAGAACTGGGATCATGGAAAGGAAACAAAAGAAGCAGAAGGTAAATTGAAAACAAACAATAAGAACTAAAACTGAGGCTTATTGTTATTCGGCTTTTCTCCAAGCAAATCTTTGATATACTTCACAGCCCAAGTGGGACTACTGTGTCTACCTTCTCCAGACTGTGGGGAAGGAGGTTCTTGCATGCCAGCAAAAACACTCTGCACACAGAGGAAAAACCAGGTTTCTTTGGGACAGTATGCATGGCCCATGGCACAGTGGCCAGAGAGAACACATCTTTGGATAGGATTAGTAATGTAGGCTGCTTTTAACTGCTTATCACACATTTCGAGAGAGGGTTTGTAATACTTGCTGTTGTCTGAATTGCTTTAATTTGCTTACTTCCAATTGTCTGTTTTCCTTTCCTTTTTTCTTTCTTTTAATGGCAATATAAAATTGTGCATATTGTGCCATGTGATGTTTCCATACCTTATACATTTTGTAATGTTCAAATCAGGATAAGCATATCTTTTGCCTCAAATATTTATCTTTTTGGGAAATGGAAACATTCAAAGTCCTCTCTTCTAGCTTTTTTGTAATATACAGTGCATTACCATTTTTTATAGTTTCCCTACTGTGCAATAGAACACCAGAACTTATTTCTTCTCTCAAACTGTATCTTTTTTAACAAGAACCTATTCTTATCTCTAGATGTATCATTTTAAACAGGGAGAATATAGATAAGAGATGAGTAGACTTTCAACAACAATAAAAGATCCATTTTTAAAAGCATCGCCCTCAGAGTGGGCAAGTGTCTGGTGCAAGATAGCAGAGTGAGCATACGAATGTGGCACCTCCCTTGCCCGTGGTTCCACTAAAATGACAGCGTTGGAGTGCAAAAAGAAATAAATCTGTAGCCAGGAAGAAATTGGGCGAGAAGGCCTTTGGTGGATGAGACACTTGACGCATTTTCTGAATAGGGATTCAGTTGGAGACATGTTATTGGATAGAACAGAGTAGAGGAAGCCAAAGCCTAAGTAGGAGGGGACCCTCAGGAAGTGGGTGCCACTGGTTTTGCAAAATGCCAGCAAATCCTTAGGTGCAGGATTTGTGTTCTCCTCCCACATGGAGCAGAAGGCACCAAGGCTTTATCACATGGAACAAGAAAAACTAAAGATCCTCTTTAAAACAATTGGATGAACTCCCTCAAGACGGATTTGAGGTTTAACGCAGGTGTTGGTTTAAGAGTGAAGCGCCCATGTTCTGTTGTTCACTGGGGGAGATAAGCAGGATGTTTACTCTAAGCCTGGCTCCTCACGTATACATTCTAAAGGAGAATCTGCCACTTACTTAGCCCTGAGCATTTCCATGACTTTCCTTGTTTGCCTTCCCATTCATGAGAACGTCCTTGCAAAAAAAATACCATTAATCCAAATTTTTTTTTAAAAAACCCTAAAGCAGATAACTGTTACTATGAAATTAATCCTCCATTTACTGATGTGATGATGAACCAGGCCACCAGACGTCTGAAGACAGCTAACAGAAGGAAATAAAAAAGACCAAATCATATAAAGTCTCAAGGGAACAGAAATAATTCAACAAGTGGAAGAAATTTTTAAGTAATTAATGAATATGTTTTAAAAGATTTGAGAAGAAGTTACATTCATAAAACAAGAATAGTTTGGTTGAAAGGGGAACTACCTGAGAATACCAAAAATTTCTTAAAAATTAAAAATATGAAATTCAATAAAAGGGCTGAAAGTTTTTCTCTCAGAACTTAAAACAAATGGCAAAGAGATGGCAAATTTAAGGGATAAGATAAGCTTCACAGAGCATTAATACGAAAGTCATAGAAGCCTACTAACTGTCTAAGAGGAACAGCAGGAAAAGGAGACAGAGAAAATGGATGTGGTAATTTAAAAATAGAAATAAGGGAATATTTTTTCACACTTTATGGGTTTGAATATATAGCAGAATGGATGAAAGTAACTACACACTTTGAGGGCACATCCTCTTGAAATTTCACAGTGACAAAGATTTTTTAAAAATCAAAAAAGTTTCCAAGACAAAATAGAGGGAACCATCCAACTTTCTATTGCATGCATCACTCTAGTCAGAAAATAATCAATGTGCTCAAAGTCCTATGGTAAAAATATTTTGAACCTAACATTCTGTGCCCAAACTACCATTACAGTGTGAAAGTAAAATACAAATATTTTCAGACATACAAAAACCAGTTTATTTTTTTTTTTAAAAAAAGTCTGCTTTATTTATCAGAAATGAAATCACGTTTAAAACCAGAGCGACATAAATAGGTTTGTTTTTAGCCTTTGTTCCCCTCTGGTTATATTTTTTTTTTCAGTTGACATACGTCATAACTGGCAGAGTGAATAACCTGCTCCTGTCCCTGTAAGTAGCTTTGTTATCTGGCATGTGCTGTGTGTGTGTGTGTGTGTGTGTGTGCGCGCGCGCGTGCGGCGCACGCGTGTGTGGAGAAGTGAAGGGTTTAAAATGACTCCAAATAAAGATAAAAGGTTAATTCATATCTGAAGACTTCATTGAATACTAATAATCAAGTGGTAGCTTGAATCAATGAAAAAATCTGTTCTATGAAGAAACCGAGGACTGGATGGGCAGACAGTGCATGTGGGGGCCCAAGTCCAATATAAGAGAAGACCTGCTTCTCATTCATTGGTCTAGGACTCTGCATGGCCCTGAACTGCAGGGATAAATAGGGCACTCTTAGGATGGGTGCGGAGTTTTCAGTCCTCAGGCCCTATCTCCTCTGAGCTCTCACTGCTTCTGCTAAGCCCCCCCCCCGCCCCCCGCCACGTTCTGTGCTTGTTAACAACTGTGGAAGGCATTTCCACAAGAGCCCAATCAGCCTGCTACATTCAGCAGGCTGGCAGGTTCTTTCTCCCCACATCTCATTTAATGTTACGACCATGTGATCCTACAACGCACCCATAACAAGAACCAGGGAGAGTTCAAACCCGCAGTTTTCAATGGCTCCGCACTCCGACGGCGCGCAGTCTTCATGAACCTTCATGTGGGAGTCGAGGGCTTCTTGATCAGGGAAGACTTTCCCACAGACGCTGCAGGAGCCTCCCTCGTCTTCCTTGTGCGAGCGCCGGACGTGGCGGTTGTGGGCGGCGTGGGAGGGAAAGGATTTGCCACAGTACTTGCACTTGAAGGGCTTCTCCCCGGAATGCTGACGGATGTGGTGTGCGCAGTACGCTGGAGGCAGTGAATTTCTTGGTACAGTACACACACTGGTAGGGTCTGTCTCCAGAGTGGACGCGCATGTGCTTGTTCAGGCTGGAAGACTGAGAGAAACACTTCCCACATGTAGAACACTTGTGTGGCCGGTGCTTTTCGTGAACGTGCAGAACGTGGATTCACAGGTGGTCCCGCTTCTCGAAGGATCTCTTGCACAGCGAGCAGGGGAACTTCTGGTCACCTTGGTCCACACAGGGCGTGTACTTGAGGTGCTTATCTCTGTAGTATTTGTAAGTAAACACTTTTCCACATCTCTCACATCTGTAACTTTCTGTAGACTCTCCTGTGGGCCCTGCTGGTGGTGTGCCCTGCTCAGTGACCTGGAGATTCATGGGGATGTCCAGAAACTTCTCATAGCAGTCTCCATACCACACAAGCAGCTCTTGTTCTGGTAAATCTCCTTGTAGCTCTCATAAAATATCTGTCCTTGACACTGAACAGCAACCAAGTTTTGCTCCTTGGGGAAGTGGGCCCAGTTGAGGTAAGACATCCAGTTCCCTGTCTCTCTTCCATCTATAAAGTGACTCAAGTGGCCATCTTCAAAGATCTCCCACATCAGGGAACTGTCACTGTGGGTCTTCAGTTCATTGGCGCTGATCACTTCACCTTGAAAGGGCCCAAACCTGATTCCTTTGGCAAGGAAACTACTGCAGAACACACTGAAATGTGGCACTGCACCCAACACCATCCGCACCAGGCGGAGACCTTCTGGAAGCTGAAGAGAGTCTTTATCCAGACTTTGAGGAAGAGGCTCGGACCCAGGACTGTCGGCGGGGACCAGGAGGCGGAAATCACATGATGCAGGCTGGCTGAGCGCTCCAGGCTGAGCACGACCCCGAATAGAACGAAGTGCAGCTCCTCCTCAGAGAAGCGGAAACGACGACCCGGAGACGACTTCCCCTCTTGGTTCGGGGGTTTGGGGCTTTCATCAGGGCGCTTGCTGGGGGAAGGTACTAATTGGGAAGTCTTCAGCCCCTCAGGCAATGGGGAGGTATTCACAGGGGGCAGCGGAATTAAAGTCTCAGGGCCCCAGCACTGGCCGCTGTCTCTGTGGCCACTCACGGGAACCAAATTGTCGCCACTCGCGCCCGTGTACTCCTGGCTGTTCAGAAAGAGTGGCACCTCTCTGGGGAGGTGGGAAACTGGGTACCACAGAGGTAACTTGGTGTACCAGGGTAGGTCAAAGAGTGGCTCCCTTTGTAGAGCCAGACCCTGGCCATCCGGAAGGGGAAAGGGGTCATCGCCTGAGACGCGGACGGCGCGGCCTCCAGCTGTCCAAGGGGCTGCAAGTCCTCCTCCGCGGCAGGCAAGGCGCTCCTGTAGTGGCCATAGGCTGCGAACGGGGAGTAGTAGGGAGCCAGGGGCTAGGGGCTGCTCTGGAGCCTCTCGGCCGGGTAGCACATCTTGTCCTGGGGCTCAGCCTCACCAGGCAGCCGTAGAGCCATCGCGGGCTATGCTCTGCCTCTGCGGGACTCCGAGCACCCAGCTCTTCTGGAGCCGGAACAGTGGCGTGGACTCCCCAAAAACCAGTTTATACATCCTGCATTCAGTCTGAGGCGGTGTTCTGAGTACATATGCCAGTAAATCCATAAGAAGTTGATGTAGAATCCAGGAGTAGCCTCTGATTCAGAGGCTCAGCAAAGAGAAGCCCAAGGACGATGGCAGCACTGCAGGTCTGGAACAAGAGGTCCCTGCACTCTTGCTACATTCCCACTTTGGGTCACCAGTGGGCTCTGAACATCGCAATCGCTCACACGCCCATAATGACAGAGCAAATGTACTTCTGACCTGGGTAATACCTACCAGAGGGAAGAGAACTCTGGGGGATCGAGGACTAACAATGACAGACCCTTGCTTAGATGTGACTCACGTGCAGGGTGTGGTGCACACTCCTGTAATCCCAGCACTCGGGAGGCTGACATAGCAAGATTGCAGCAAGTTCAAGGCCACCCTGGGATACATAGGGAGTTCAAGGTCAGCCTGAACTGTAAGCCAGACCTTGTCTCAAAAAACAAAAAACAAACAAGAAAAGTGACCCAGGTGACATCTGCTCACATATCATAGACCCAAAGGTCACACAGTCCCACCCAAACAGAGAGAGGCCAGTTAGCGCAACAGTATCATGTGCCTGCGAAATTGAGGGATGGAATTTCTTGGTCAATGGCATCCATCAATATCACGTAGCGGACTGTTAACTAGGATCCTATCTCAACACAGCTTTCCTGGGACCAGCCTGCAGCGTGGTTATAACCTTAAGGCCTTAACTCTTAAGGCTCATGAGACAAAGATGACTGTCTTTCTGAGATTTATCACATGGTCACCTTCACTCCTAGATGTGCTGGAAAAGGGCTCCCATCAGCACCCGTGGTGCAACTGCAGGCACAGTGCTCTGGACCAGTCAAGCTGCCCCAGCACAGGTAAAACTTCCTCTCATGCAGCTCCACATTCCTTGAAGTCTCAGTTGCCACCACGTTCACCAATAGCCTCATCTCCTCCATGTATCCATGAGCTGTGTCCAGATGCTTCAGTATGCAGCTGAAATCTTGTGACATTGGGTGACTAACACCAGCTCTTTTCCTATTTCCTTGACCCTAGATTCCTGAAGAAGTCCCTGAAGGAGAAAATGAAATGATTCCTAATCCTGTAAGCTTTGCCTAATTTGGATAGGACCTCCCTTCCTTAAGAGGGACCCAGGGAAGTAACTGAGTTATTCAGAGAGTAAGCACTTTCTTTACCAGACTCCACCCAATTACTAGGGGTCACTGCGGACATGAGAATTTGGCTCCCTGTCTACACATTCACATACAACTCACCAAACGTAGCCTCCGCTCTGCAGACAGCATTCACCAAGCTAGCAGAAATCAAGGTAGGGGCAGGCTGGACTAAACTCCTCCCACTAGAAAGCCTCCTGGTCTCAGAGACCCCAAGACCCCTAAAGGAGAGGGGAGCTGAGGTCAGTCTAAGGAATTATGGAACAGGGGTGGGTATGATCTCTAGATTTCTTACACCAACAGAGGATGCCAAAGCATCTCCATTGGGAGGCTGGCTGCAATGTGTCATCTGGACTTACATCGTGTAGTGGACACTCCTATATATAAGTGATAATTGACACCATGCATAGGAGTGGGACTATGCAGCCAGGTGCAGAGAGGAAGAAAAGAATCCATGAGAGAAATGGTGCAGAAAGAAAGGAGAAGACACAGAACACCAAGAGGAGCCCACAGAGATAGAAGGAAGAAATTAAAGAGTGGCCAAAAAAAAAATAAATAAATCGTGAAGGGCTGGGGATTTAGCTGAGTGGTTTCGCCGCCTGCTGCGCAAGCATGAGGACCTGAGTTCAATCCCTGGTACCAAAAAAAAAAAAAAAAAAAAAGAGTGGTTCTTGGAAAATAAGGGAAGAAAATGATTTAAGAGTGTGGAACTGGTCAACTAATGCTCCTGAGAACTCAAATAACACAGAGTGATTCAGTAACTGAGATGGTACTTGGTTTTTATACCAAACCCAGCTTATCTTGACTGATAGAACTCTTTCTTGTCCAAGCATAGGATCTGGCTGTAGCAATTTTGGCAGATGCATGGGCATGGGAACTACGTAACAAGATATAGATGGTACCAAGAGATGAGAAAAGAAAGAAAGAAATGTCACATTGTCCATCTCCAGCCATCAGGTTGATCTTGTAAGCCAGGTATTGCTTGGTTCACTTTAAAAAGAAGGAAATGGTGAGGGGCCCGAGGTAGCCCATGAGGAGGTGAAACTGCTAAGACTGAGACACAAGTCTGAGTGGCAGAGATACAAGGTCCTCCCGCACAGCAGTGCCTCCCCAGCACCGCACCCCCTGGTGTGTATCTGATGCTAAGTTGCATAGCAAATGTAGGAACGAGCTCTTCTAATTTGTGACACAAAAACACACTGAGCAATAGGAGGGGGATACTGTGCGGTATGCTTGTCTGTTAACCAGAGAAATGGAGTTGGATGAAAAACTGGGAAAAGCAGCAGCAGCTTCCATCTTCTCTCCGTGGCACCGGGTGTGTTTGTTTTCATGGGGCTGTTCGTGAGCTCCCCCTGCACATCTCAGAATTCTTTGGACTCTGATTACTGGAGCACTAAGATGCTGAACTGCCAAAAGCATGTTACAGGCTGTGCCTCTTTGAAGAACCAGCTTGAACTGATTGTTCTTCAGCTTTTCACATAAATTACGGAACACGAGGCCCACAGCTTTGCCCAAAGTTGTCAACAGGTTTTAATTGTCTCTGCTTTTCCGTACACACAGATGGTTTCGTTAAGCTGCTCTGAGCAGACCTCTGCTGTCTCCACGAAGATAAATCAGACACAACAAATGGGAATCCATGAAAAAAGAAAAACTATGCTAAAGTCCAAAATAGCTGCCATGTTTTTCCCCCTGAAGATAAATGCTATATGAAGGGAAATAATGTAAGTGGCAGTGCAGAGTTGGAAGCAAGGAAAGAAAATCCACAATAAAAATGTTAACTTTTGAGGGCAGGTACAGAAATGCAAGTAGCTGGAAAGGGCAAAAGATTACTTATATTAATGATGTCTCTCGTGGGCCCTCTGTTTCTTTTTCAAAGGTCAGTCTGAGAAACTAAAAGTGATCAAATAATTGCACTTACAGAAACCAATAATAGGGCCAGTTCATCTAGTTGTCTAAACAGACTGCATTAAAACATTGTTTATGGTAGCAAACACTTGGAAGCAAACGAGTCAATTAAGTGTCATTTAGTGACCAAAGACCATACAACCACTACAGTCATGATGATATAAATCTAAATGCATACGTGGGCAAAGAGCAAAAGCATTTCACACATTGAAAGGCACTGATAAATTGCTCTCCACAAAGGCCAGGCCAGATTATATTCCCACCAACAATGTATGAAAGAAACTGTTTCTCAACAACACACTGAATAGGTAAAAATTAGGGGCTGGGGATTTAGCTCAGTGGTTTCGCTGCCTGCTGCCCAAGCGCAAGGACCCGAGTTTGATCGCCGGTACAAAAAAAAAAAAACCTAAGTGATATATCCTCACGATAACTTTAATTATTATTAATCTTATTATAAATAAATTTGAACATTATTTTGCTCATTTGAAAGCCATCACTTATATTTCCTTTAGAATGAATTATCCTTTTACATCTTTCTCTCTTTTTCCTCTTGAATTATTGGTCTTACTGATTAATAAGATCCACGTACATAATATCAGTCCCTTTTCTTTAGTCTTTTTAAAAAATTATTTGCGACCCAATTGTTTTGTCAAAAAACATATTAATCTGTTTGATGGTTTTCTTTATTCTTAGGATGTTTCTATTTAAATTATCTGAACCATATACTTTTGTAGAAGCTTTAATTTCCATTTTTAACATTGAAGTTTTAACTCTGTGTACATAGTATGTAAGGTGAAAATCCAAATTTTCCCATATAATTAAAAAGATGACTCAAAACCATGAACTCATTGGTCTCTATTCTCTTCCTTCATATAAAACTTTCATTTATATTATCTGCCAAGTTTCTGTGTATATTTGGGTACGTTCCTGGGCTTTTTATTCTGCTTTATTTTCTAGGGTATTTTTGCCATGCAGCAATACTACATTGCTTTAATTTTGGTAGCTTCATAATATGTTTGACCTCGGGTACAGACCTCCCTCACTCTTTTTTATGCCTTTTAAATATTCTTGCCCATTCTTTTATATGTTTTCACATGTTTAAAATCAATTTATCTGGTTAAAAGATTGTCTGAATTGTGCTTAAGGCCTAACTTGAGGGGAACTTTATGAAGCTGAGCTGCTCTACCCATCAAATGACCACAGTCTTCTCCAGTAGAGTTCTTTATTGGATGAAGGGAAGCAAATAAGTGATGTTTGTATGGTAGGGATGCCATAATCCTAACATAATCCTAAGTCTATGCAGAATCAACAGGACTATGTATGTGATTGACATAAGACCTAGCTTTGGCTTAGATTCTGTTTCCACTTTTGTAGGGAAAGATATTCAATAATTTCAGGATTCTCTGTATGTCTCATTTACACTTGAAGGCCAGAATCAAAACTAAGTGAATCATTCAGATGTGGAATAAATGTTATTTAATAATGAGCTCATCTCCAAATGCTCTGAAATTAGGTACATTTATCCAACCCAAAACACAGCTTTTTCTATTCTGTCACCCTGATACTTCATGATTCTTCATTCCACAAAAAAGAAAAAAACATAAAGTTATCTCATTTGGAGCCACTTAAAAAATAAGCATTTTTATTAGCATCTGGCGTTTAACTTTGAAAGATGTCAAATTTCTTAGACAATGGATGGTCCTGAAATTTCATTACTGATTCCTCTCATTGTGTAATGATCACATTGTCTGACAATTTAAGTGTGTAATTTGTAATTGATTGCCGTCAACTTCCTAAATAAAGAAAAACACCCACTAATTCTTCACTGATTTTCCGAGGGTCACACTGTGAATCCATCAATGAGTTGAGAGAAAAGGAAGGCGCCCCTATATTGTTACCAGAATGAACTACCTAATGCTGTTCCCATAAAAGGTTGGCTCTGGACTCATCGCTAAACAACTACTTGTTCACTAGCTGATTATCTCCCTTATCCACAGAGCTATGGTGGGCCTGAAATGATCTAGTTGAAGTCCAACAATTGTTCTCCTATGCTCACTACTAATTCAGAGAACAACAGAGCAACAGGAAAAAGAGACATGGCTGGAAATGAATAGTATCCATCCAACCTGAAGCTTGCCTTGAACCCCAGAGACTTGCACAAGTTACTGAAACAGTGTTTCTGACTATGGGGCCCATGGACCACATGAACCAGAATCTCCTAGGCATTTGTTTAAGATGTACATCTGGGACCTCATCTCTTGGGTACCAAACGTAAAACCGTGTGGCCGGTCAAGTCATCATCATTATTAGCAACTTTCCCCAAAGATTCTTATTCCTGAAAATTGCTCCAGTCCATTTACTCATCTGTAATATTGCACATGACCACTTTCTCCACAGCATCAAATGGTTGTAAAAGCAAGGCACCTGATAGGTGAAAGTAATGCAGTAACATTAGTGGCCTCCTTCTTCTCCTTTTCTCCTCTGTCAAATAATAGTGAAAATTAAGTCAAACACAACTTGCTACTTTAACTTCAGTTTTATTTTATCCTTTGGTAGGAGTACGAGAAGCCACGGTTCTTTTCTTGGAGCTAAAAAATCTTATTTACATAAAATTCAAACTCAAAATTTTTCATTTAAGATGTTATATTTGACTTATAATTCTAAACTTTCCAGATGTCCACCCAATTCTGAAATACAAACACACCCCAGCTTGGGGTAATTCAACTTCATGATTCTTCTATCTTACCATGCTATGAAAGTGACATCACTCAGTAGAAACTACGATTTGTATTTAAACTTTATCCTGGGCTGGTAATTTGAAGTTTAGTCCTCTCTGTCAATGCTGGGAAGCAAAGCATATTTACTTTATTTTTTTCCTTAAATTCTTTTGTTGGTCCATTTTAGGTACACAATACATTTACATTTATCATTGGGTGCTTGTACTTCTACATGATGTACCTTGATTCTTATTTTTTCCCCATTACCTGTGAACCCTTCACCTCCCCCCAACCCTTCCCTATTTACACAGACTTTGTTTCCATTTTTTCCTTCTCTCATAATTTTTCCTTTCCCTTCTTTCCTTTCCCTCCCCCTGCCCCTCCCACTTCCCCTTTGGAACTTTTCTTCCTATTTCAAATTATCAATTATTCATTTTAATCATTTTAATCCTTATTTACATTTCAGTTTTTCACACCAGAGAAACTATTCGGTATTTACATATGTGTGTTCTATTTATTTCACTTAAAAGTATGGCCTCAATGTGCATCCACTTAGCTATAAATGTCTCTAGTTTCTCGTTCTTTATGGCTGAGTAGTACTCCATTTTATTAAAAAAACCACATCTTTATCCAGTCTCCAGTTGATGGGCACTTGGGCTGTTTCCAAGCTTCAGCTATTTTACTTATGATTGTTTTAAATGTATGAGTTTATCGGGATGCAAACCCGTTGTAAGTCAAGGAGCATCTGTGCTGATAAGGCAACAATCCTCCACAATATGTGTGTCGATTGTCAGTTTATCCCTCTCCCCTATTTCACCCTTCATTGCCTGCTCAGTGAAAATAGAAATGGGTTCTTCACATAGTTTGCCTTTGCAAGCTGGAGTTATGTTACTTTTTGTCAGTAGAGGACGCTAGGGAGACATTATGAGAAGAAAGGATTTAGCTTCTTGGTTCTGGCTTGCTCCTTTGCTAGGCTCCCCAGTGCGTAGCTTGTACAGCACCCACCCCTGGTAACATGGGTGGCTTCTCAAATGCCCATCTCTTGCAGTATGGAAGGTTTACAGTGCTCCCCGCTTCTCTGGTGCCTGACTCCTGCAATACATAGAAGTCAGAAGCTTCTTCCAGCACTTCGTTCAAGATAGGGTGCCAACTTATAATTCTAGCCACAATAGATTCAAACATACTCTTCCACCTTAAACAACCAACGAATGGAACAAAATATACAACACAGTTGTTTTCAATCATAGGATATCAAGCATTCCAGGACTATGTCTCTGACACCAGAAAGACCAATGCAATTATCATTCAGCTTTGTAGTTGGAGTGAGATTCCTGACCACAGTGCAGAACCAAGGAGCTCAAGTAGAGCCTGTGTGTCTCCTGAACTTGAGAGACTGTGTTAGCCAGCTTTCCGTCATCACAGCAAATACCCGAGATGGTCAACTTAAGGAGAAAGGCTTGTTTGGGTTCAGTCTTGGGGGTTTCAGTTCATGACTGATTGGCCCCATTGCTCCTGGCTCTAAACGAGGCAGCACATGACAGCAGGGACACAGGGCAGGGTGAAACCACACAACTCATAGCCTGAGAGCAAAAAAGAGTGAAGAGGAAGCCAAGGTCCCAAAACTCCCCTTCAACAGCATCCTCACAATGACCCCAAGACCTCCCATAGACCTACAAATGCCACCACAACCCAAGAGTCCCACACGGAGGCTTGCCTTTGGATACCTTTTGGGGGTTATCCAGGGTTCAAACTATCACTGAAACCAAGTTTAATATTTAGTGAGGCTAAAGTTGCCAACCTTCCCAAGGTAGATAGCGTACCAGAGAAGAGAAAACTGAACCAAGAGTCAACTCAGGAAATCTTCAGAGGATTTTTTGTAAGTGCTTGCCTAAGTCCTGTTCCATTCATACATATGAAGAGTACCATCAGAAAACACTGAAGAGCAGCAGGTGGAGTCACCCCCAAGGACATTTGTTTGTATTCCCACCAGCCAGGGGAGAAAGATCACAAGTACTCAGGGCACTGTGTCAAGTACTCTGAGGACAGTGACCTCAGCAAAGAGGAAAAATGTCCAGGCCACTCTGGTCATCCTTAGTCTTTTCAGGCTGCTGTGGACTGGTGGCTGAAACAATTAAAATGAGTCTCTAACAGTTCTAAAAGCTGGCAAGTCCAAGATCAAGGGGCCTGCAGCAGATCTAGATCCTAGCGGAGGGTTTGCTTCCAGGCTTGCAGATGGCTACCTTCTTGTTGTGTCCTTCAATGATGAAGAGAGAGAAGGGAGAGTTCTGGTCTCTTCTTTTTCTTATAAGGACACTAATCCTATCGTGAGCAGCCCCAGCCTCATGACCTTATCTAAACTTAATTACCCTTCAAAGGCCCCATATCCAAATACCTTCACATTGGGAATTTGGGCTTTATCTTAATCTATTTTGTGTTACTAAAACAGAATAGCTGATATTGTATAATTTACAGAGGAAAGAGGCTTAGCTCACAGTTTTGCAGGCTAGGAAATCAGAGGTAAGGTGCTGCATCTGGTGAGGGACACATACCTCTTACTCTCAGAGAAGAGTGCAGACAGGCAAGGAGACACTGGGAGACAGAACAGGAGAGGTGGACCTACTTTACAGCAACCTGTTTCATGGTAACTAAACTAGCCCTGTGAGAGTGAGAACTCGTGAGAAGTGTATTAATCCAATCTTGAGGGCTCTGCTCCAAAGACTCGTGAGTCGCTCATCCTGTCTCCCTGAGGACACAAAAGGGTGATGCTTCAGTCCAAGCACTGCTCTCATCCAGACAACGTACAGTGCTTGTGTTAGTGCATTAAAACATTCATCGTGTGCTTTTTTTTAGCTTTATTTGTGCAAAACATCATAACCGTGACTCCAAGGAAAGTTAGTGATATCATCAGCAAAGCTAAGAGGAAAACTGTTAAGAACTGCAACAGAGTTAAAGAAAGAAATCATTGTGAAATTTGTTAGAGTCCTGGAAAAATGAATTTATAAGTGTAATCTGGGGGCCTTAGAAGCAACTATTTGGTTTTCCATTATTATAGGAAAAATACGCTCACTTCTCAAACTTTTCAGTGTTCAAACACGGGTTTGGAATGAAGTGAGTGACAATCAAGGTGTCACTATATTCAGTCTATTACACCTTGCCCTTGAGCAC
This sequence comes from Heterocephalus glaber, assembly GCF_053883595.1. NCBI lineage: Eukaryota > Metazoa > Chordata > Mammalia > Rodentia > Bathyergidae > Heterocephalus > Heterocephalus glaber. The sequence goes on from NW_028258315.1 coordinate 6,685,696, forward strand.
CCAAAATTCACATCCTTATAACATGCAAAATAAATTCATTCCATCCAGCAGCCCCCAAAGTATTAACTTAGTCTACCATTGAGTCTAAAATCCAAGTTCAGAGTGACATCTAAATATCATTTAAATCAGCTATCGATGAGGCTCAAGTTAGGATTCATCTGGAGGAGAATTGCCCTCCAGTTTCAAACCTGCCAAACCGTATAAGTTATATGTTTCCAAAATGCGATAGTGGGGCAAGCATAAATTGGACCTTCCCACTCTAAAAAGGAGAAAGCACAAAGAAGAAAGGGACCAGGAGTCCTATGCAAGTCCCAAGCCTAACAAGTAAAATACTACTAGACACACTGATCGCTGAACTGTCTTCAGGGGTCTTCTTTCCTCATCTTGAAGAATAGCACCAAGTATCTCTGTGATCCAATCCACAGCTTTCTTCAGTTCAGTACAGTTCTGCCCCTTCAGTTCGAGCTCTCACTACCTCTGCTCAGGTAACTAAGTCTTTGGTTACATCGAAACTAATCTCATCAAACACTTGTGTGCCACAACCTTGGTTTTCTCTTGAGAACAAGCTGTCTTTTTTTTATTTTTCAAGATGGATAGGCTGAGAATTTTGCAAACTCTCTGGTTTTGCTTCCTTTTGCTTCACAATTCCTCCTTCACCTCACTTGTGTCTTCTTGTTTTATTATAGTCAAAAGGAAACAAGCCACTTCTTCAAACTTTGCTTAGAAATACGCCCAATTAAATTTCAGTTTCATTACTCACAAGTTCTTCCCCCCATTAACACTAGCATATAGTTCAACCCGGGGTTTTTTTGCCTCTTTAAAACAGGCATTGCCTTCCCTCCAGCAGCAAATGGTTTTCATTTCCTTCTGAAACATTTCCTGTATGGCCTTTAAGCTCCACATTTCGATCAGCATTCTGCTTGTGTATTTCCTAAAACATTACTGTCTCTTTATCCTTGTAAACTTCCTATGTGCACTTGAAAAAGAATGTGCGATCTACTGTTGTTAGATGAAATGTTTTATAAAAGATAATCAAGTCAAGTTTGTTGATAGTGTTAATAAAGTCTACTCTTTGTTGATTTTTCTGTCTACTTTTTCTAACCATTAGAGAGAGAGAGAGAGAGAGAGATCTGACAAAATAATGGATTTATCTACTTTTCCCTTCATGTCTACTATGTATTTTGAAGCCCCATTTTTATGTACTTAAAAGTTTGGGGTTGTTATGTCCCCTTGCTTAATTGCCTTCTTTGTCATTATGAAATATTTTTATTTTTCTTTAATAATATCCTTTGCTACCTTCTTATTGAAGTTTACTTTGTCTGATATTAATATCACCACTGCAGCTTTCTTCTTATTAACATGATGAATCTTTTTTCTATCCTTTTACTTTTCATCTATTTGTACTTTTGTATTCAAAATGTGTTTGTTGTAGGCAGCATATAGTTGGCCCATGCTTTTTTATTCAATTTAATTGTAGAATTTATATCATTTACATTTAATGTAATCACTGGTAGGGTTGCATTTAATTATTATTATTTCTTCTCTTTTTTTATATCTGTGCCCCTCTTCCTTTCTAATTTTCTTTTTATCTCCTTTCTTGGTTCCTTCAATGAAAAATTTAAGGGTATAATGTATAATTTGTACATTTTTATTATAAAATACTTTCAAGTAGTATTATACTGTCAAAAATTATGAAAGCGTCAATCTTCCACCCTGCTTGAAGATAACACATTAGGATGGTAGGTCAAAGAACAGCTTATTACTCACAATAATAGCAGTAGTCAAATATTAGCATTTTTGTCAGTTCCCAGAGATTCAATCCCCACGTTTATACCCCTACCATGCAAAGAGCACCAGATGCTACCTGCACATGCAAAAGATGTGTTTCCAAAATATGAAACTTTTTTAAGGGACAATGAGAGTATTCTTTGTTCCAGAAAAACACACTGTCTCTATCTTCCAAGGATGTTTGCTATGCAAACAAACATAAAGAGGAGTCTGAAATACAAACATCATTGAAAAGATAATTCAGAATAATACTTCTTACTACCAACTGTCTTTCTTACCAAGCATAAAGATGCATAAGAGAACTGTGGAGAATTGTTTGCCAGTAACATCTCCCTTTATTTCTACAATGTCTAAGCTTCTGGAAAATTTCCCCATAATACTCCCCTTTGTCAATCATTTTGATTACTCTTACCCCCAAAGGTTTTCTAAACCACTGTAATTTGTCTCATGGAACATTTAATTGAGGCTATTCTCCATAGGACTCTAAGCAGCAGGAAGACGCAACCTGCAGTATTAATCTAAACCATGCCATGTGTCCAAGAACCAACCAGCTGAACCAATCCTATAAACCATAGGGTCTTATAAAACCAGGCGGTTTCATCATTATGTTTCTGTATTAATCTTTCCCTTTTGTCCAAGGCATTAATCCAGAAGGATATGTTCGCGATTCCTCAGGCTGCTTTGGCCTGCAAAAAAGAAACCTGGAGAATTCTATAAAAAACCTTGCTCAGTAAGTTGAGAGTGCCATGCATGCCTTCCAGGGTCTGGGTGGGACCTCTACTCAACTACTCCTTGCTTTTGGATGGGCTGCCTGAAGGGACCTAGTGTAACCTATCCTATTTGCTCACATCACCAACCAAGTGACATTCGCCCACTCCATGGGATAGCTGAGTTTCATGAGTTGGGGTTTGTAAGTTTTTTGTGTGAAAAGCCCAGGAATTAGGACTCTCATACCCTGCTGTTTCCAAAATACGGCAAGATGTGTCATGTACATGTACAAACTCCCCATTATAAATATAATCATCATGTACTGCAAACATACACTAATAAAAAACTGTTAATAATAATTTTTTTAAAAAATCATGCTAAAATTAAGGGAAATGAAGATTCAATAGTATAGCTCTGTAGCAAAGAATGGCAGATTCAGCCAAAATCAATAGAATTTAGGGGAATTAAAACCATTTAGAAGAGCCATAGTAGTGGACAAAAATCTAAAGGTGATTCTAAATGACAAAAATGTTCTTGTTTCTCTGTACATCCTGGAATCTCAAGTCTTCCTTCTTTGGGTAACAAATTTATTGTTCTTCCACCACCATTACTTGACATTTTCTGATCAATATCTAGCACTTCACCTCTTGTACACCATTTTCTACTCGCTCCCAGGTCTTTCACCTACAAGGGTCAGGTGAAGGAAGTACAAGAGTATTTTCATAAAGCTTCCAGAGACCCATTGTGTTATCTATGTGAGCCACTATAGAGGGTCTCAGTAAGAGGTGAACATCAAAGTATCCTTATGTCCAAGTCATGACAGCTTCAGAAGATTATCCAGATAACTGAACCAAAAATAAATTTGAATCCTCTAGGCTGCTTCTGGCTGAGAAGCCACCCTAACCTAAGGGTGCACCAATGAGTTTAGCTTGGAGTTGCTGGAAGAAAAAAGAGCAAAGTATCATCATCCCCATGAATGGGGGGAGTGGATTCCAAATAATCACAGAAGCCTAAATAACTTTTGTCCTCTTCATCCTTGCCATTACCTGTGAAGCAAGTGAGAACTAATCCTTTTCTGGGGGCAGACACCTAACTAAAATATGTGCATCAAGAGGATATCTGCATGAGTGACTTAGGCAACTTGACCAGCAGTTATGATTGGTTTCAATAACCCCAAAAAGGAATGTTTCTAATTAGATAGTCCATCATTTTCCATGTATCAGGCCAGACGCCCAGGCCATTAGCAATAGCCTGAAAGTCACTAAAACATAACCAAGTTCAAGGAGCACATTGGCCAAAGCATATGCAATCCAGAAATGCAAGAAAATTAACCCCCATTGGACTCAACTTGGACAAGTAGGACAAACAGTACATAGGTAATTCTTCCCCTTTCTCCTCCTGGGTTGTCTGTCCTGCAACATAGTTATATAGCTTCCTAAAGGATAACCATAGGTGACAAAGCAACCAGCCAAATGTAGCTAGAACCAGCTTATTTAATGCATCTTCTATCAACCCTCCTTTTTTTGCTGCCTCTTCCCCTTGTCTCTCGCTTCTGTTCTCTAAGAGTTTACTCCTCAGGAAAGTAGGAGCAAACCAGACTAAAACATTGAGAAAGAATTTCAACTAGGGAATATTGTGTTGTTTACTGTGTTACTCTGAAAAAAAATCACCATTTTGTAAGATGACGACACATAGTACTAGAGAAGGTCTTTATATTGGCAATTTTTGTAATAAGCTACTTGGAGATGAGGAGAAAAAGCAGTTTAAAGGCAAAATCTAGTTGAAAACATTGTGCTTTTTCTCTTTGGTAATATTTATACCTGGGCTGTAAGGCACCATGACCCACTTGTTGCCAAATATCCTATTTGCAGGCAAAGTAGGTAGAAAGAAAGAAATCAACAACCTCCTGGGTGCTGCCCTTGGAAAACCAAAAGTATGAAATAATGAGAAATGTCACATTTTGAAACAGAGTAAAACAATAACTGGGTTTCAAACAAACAAAAAAGACACCTGACTGCAAAGCATGTTAGTTTTTCTTTTTAATTTTGAATATAATTCATTAGTTTAATATTTTATTATTATATATTATATTACTAGCATAATATAATTTATTAGCATACCATTTCCTACTTGTCATCTGGAAACCAGAAAGATTGGTTGTCTATACATCATGTAGCAGAATTCAACAAAATCATTAAGAACCACAAATTTGAATGCATGAAGAAAATTTGTATAGGAAAGGTGCCTTACTCCTTTGGAAGAGTATGATTTAGATCCATTTTATCTAGTACTGACTCAGAACTCTGATATGTCTGGGATGTTTCAGAATTTATGTTCTACTACACATTTTTCAGTCCCACTATTTCTTTGTAAGGTATCCCAGTGGGAAGTAAGCCCCCTCCCCCCAAAAAAACCATTTCTTTTTTGCTTCCACAAGAATCTTAAAAGTCACGTAAGAAAGATGAAATGATCAACAATGGCTCCCAACAGGAACCTTGGAAACAGCGATGATTCATGAGGGCTTCTTCATGCATGAGTTTCCCTCCCCACACTAGTAACCCAAGTAAATGTCCGAACCAATAGGTTTAGGGACATAGGAGTCAAGAGTACTGCTTATGCTTTTATAGAGGCAGCTAGTAGGAACTGACATCCTTTTATTCCCAAGAGACACTGCCCAATGGCCAATAAAACACTGTCCACTCTTTCTAGTCCAACCCCTTCCACTTCTCATGGAAGAACCTGAACTACATGAAGGTGGCCACACTGCACAAAAAGTTCTTCACATACCCGACATTTGACTTAGGACTGAAACACGATCTATGTCAACACCTGACCCACACCAAGGACACAGAAAATATTCCATCATTGTTTCCATGGATGACTTCCTAAACAAGAGTCTTTCCTGTCCCAGAAAATACATCAGCTCAGGCATTCCATGCTGTTGAATACACCCTTTGGACATCTTGATTAGTAAATATTTACTCTGTCTTCATGGAGCATATAACATTCAGGACAGAAGCAAGATAAACAGTTGGATCTTGGAACACTGAAAATCCAGAGGAGAAAAACACAGAACAAATCATAGTTCTTATACTCTGGTAATATTATAAATTCCTCACTGATGACCAAGGGAGCAGAGAAGAGAGAACCCAAAAGGCAATACTCTAGCTGGGAAGGATGACACACAAGCAACTAGGAAAGTAAAAATTAGTCACACATGTCCATATCTGCTGGCTGAGAAACATAAGGCAAAAAACTGACTTTGAATTTTTTAAAAATTAAGCTTTTGTTTAAGTGGAACATGCAATACAAAAAAAAAGCCACAAACACCATATGTATATGGTCACATCTAAGATTTTTCCTCATGAAATGTAAATTAGTACATTAATAAATGTGACAGAGGAAGTGGGAGCAATGCTAATCAGCCTTAGTATTTGAGGCTTAGAATAAGCCATCATGGATAGTGGGGTAAACCTTTTGTATTTAGTGTGAATTATCTGTTCTCTTTTCCTTCATTGGGTCTTGATCTTAAAGTTCTACAGGCCATTTTTGAGAGGTGAAATCAACAACAAAAACCATGTGACAAAGTGTTGGCTATTTTCAGTGCTATTGTGAAGACAACTCTGGCTTCCAAAAAAATTATTAAGAAAAAGAACCACCTCTTTGCAATCTACATCAAGTTGTTAAGGCAACAAGACCAAGATTAAATCAAGAAATGTTCACTCCACCACCCCCTGCCTTCACCCTGTTATCTGTCTCACTCGCATGTTCTCGTTGGGTGTGCCAACTCACTGAAGTCATCGCTGCATCTCCTCATCTCAACCTGAAGGTTTCAAACAGCAACCCAAGGAAAGCACAGATCTGGACCACGCCATGGTAGTATTCGTTGATGCATACATTACCTGTGTACATCTGTAGGTTTGTGTGCAGTTCTGGAAACAGTTTATCAAACTGTCCCCTAAACTGTCAGATTTAACTTAGTACTGTAGGATAATTGACAGTACTCTTGGCAACCAGTGATTCAATGTGGGGGTGATTGAAAAGGAGCTAGAAAGAAAAGGAGCCAAGAAGGGAGGATGATAGAATTCGGAAATTCAGAGGGAAGAGCTGTTTGAAGTAGAGAATGTGTTCTAATTTGAAAGATCTCTGGCAGGCAAGGAGAAATTCAGATAAGGGGATTTTGAAAGAGGTGAGAGCCAAAGATTCCATCTACATCCGGCTCAAGTGAGAATGTGAGCTTCCTAACCCTAAAATGGCAAGAGAAAAGTGGCCTGAGGGTGCCATTTTGGCTATGGGAGCCCATTTTGAACAGCGAGTTTATTGATCTAGCCATCTTAGTGCCTAACCCCAGTGAGCAGGTGAGGCACAGACCTCCTAACCCGGCAGTACATGGTATCTCAACAGCTTAAGAAGCTCCGCCCAATCCCAATAGGCAATGGATGGGTCTGGGATATTTCTCCCACCCTGGACGTCTGAGCTCAGAGATGCCCTGGGAGAAAACCTCATGACACACTTCATGACTCAGTTTCTGCCTGGCTGACAGAAGCTCTTCAGCCTCTGATGACAGCTCTGAAAGTCAACTGGAACAGGTGATGAGTTATGTGAACACACAGCCACATTAACTGAATGGTCCACAGTTGGGCTTTTGCAAATTAACTTTTTTTTAAGTGCTGCATTTTGTTTCACTAATGGGGACTTAACTTGGTGAAGGGAGATTGCTGACTTCAGGGGGAATTTTCTGCAGCCCTCTCTAGACAGTTGCTCTTGGAGGAGACAGAGGGAGGAAGTTGCTAAGGGCCTTGAATATGAAGTTAATGCTTCCACCCCATTCTCCACCTTACAGAGGCGATTGGCTCCCAAATGTGGCTGAATCACCGTGGAGCACTCCTTTAATTACAGATTCCTCATTTCAACCAGACCGATTCAACTAGAACCCTCAGCAAGCACAGCCTAGTTATATGACTTAAGAATCTCGCGAAGTATTTCTGAGACACCCCTTTTTAAAACTTCTTTTTCAGAAATTGCTACTTTAAGGCCTTCTCCCACCCCTGTAAGAAATGCCAAGTGATTTTCATCAGTTGAACAAGGAAGAAAAGCCTGTAAGAATAGGAGTGAGGGCTTGCTGATTGGGAAACAGAAAAGCATTTTCTAAAATTGTCATTTGTTTTCACCATGATATTATTTACTGGTAAGATCAAATCACATACAAGCTGCATCGAAGATTGGTATCTTTAGCAGAACTTTGGATCAAAAATGGCTGAGAAACTTCAAAATTGCTAAGATGATGCCACCCTTGATTTATACAAGGTGATCTCCATTTTCCCAGAGTGCCCATCTCTCAGAACATGAGTCACCTTCTATTTGACCTCTGGACAGGCCATGAGCTGTCCCTGGAGAGACACTGGATTCCTGCATTAGTTAGGCAAACTTCACCCAGGTCAGAAGCTGAGAATCCTCCATCAGTATTAGGCAGAAAAGGGTTCCTCCCTCGATTTCACATCTTCTCCAAAGGCAGACCACTCCCAGGGGACAGGAAATCCTCAGCATCACAGGTGTCCAGCTTAGGACACAATTTTCCTCTTTTACCTCCAGCAGCAACACTGCACATCAAAACCCACCGTGCTGAGAGCCAACAGGCAGGCACTCACCTAAATGGATTTCTCCAGTTTTCTAACTCACAGTGCTCTCCTCCTAAAATTGGAGAAATTCGGGCAGCAAGTGGAAAGAGCTAGTCTTAGCTCTTACCGATTCTGGGTTTGTTTCTTCATCTGTCAACTGGAATTTGATTTTACACATTTCACAAAGAGGGCTTGGATGACCAGAAGAGCTCACCGTGTCACGGCAAAGGCCAAAAGATGGGGCCAGTGGAGGGCTGTGAGAAACCGAGAGGAGCCACACAATGGAACAGGTCTCGGGAGCAGCCGCCCATCTCCCTCACTGTGATTTTGCTTTTTATACCTTGTTGGACACAAACAAAGTCTTTTGCAACTTTTTCCCCCAGAACCATGAGCAGATTGTCAACAAGAGATGGCAGAGTTTAAGTCCCCTTCTCAGTTTAGCACATTTTAGATTTGGGTTGGTGGCTGCAGCCTCAAATCTTTCAGCCCCATGGGAGCTCTCTCACTCAGGGAACAAAACATAGTTTCAACCTCTGAGTGTCAGATGCCAGAAGGTTAGGACTCCAGGTAGGGGCACCTTCCAGAGAGCCCCTGGACACTGTCACCCGTGTCCAAGTCTGGGTTTTGTGTCTTGGAATCTGTGGCCCTTCCTGCTGCCCCGGTCCCTGATAGGCTTCTTGTAGTAGTAAACTTTCCTATTGCTGGGACAAAATACCCAACATTCACAATTTAAAGGAGGAGAGGTTTAATTTGGCTCACTGTTTTGGGGGATTCAGTCCATAGTCAGTTGGCTCCCAGGCAGAAATGGCATGGTGGAAGGGCCTGGCTAAGAAAAGCTGCTCACCACATGGCGGCTGGGAAGGAGACAAGGGAGAAGCCGAGGACAAGAATTCATCCTTCCAGGTCATGGCCCCTGTGACACACTTCCAACCCAGACCCTGCCTGCTAACAGCTCATCCAGTCATGAACTTATCAATGGATGAATCCACAGATGAATGAGTGTCCCTGTGATTGAATCACTTTCCAAAAGCCTCATCTCTGAACACAAGAGACTTAGGGGAAATGCAAAACATCATCCACTGGTTTCCTCAGACTGTAGCCAGATCTACTTGGACCCAATGAATCACCTCTCCCTGCCACATCCGAATGAGGAAGGCTGCAGGGTGGCCCTCCTGGCAAGCGCCAGAACTTTCAGACAACATACCCTGTCTCATTTGCCAAGACTCCAACTCTCGGCTTCCAAAAGTGATCTCCTTGGGGTGCATAGTTTTCTACCTCATACCAAGGGCCACGTCACCCTCACTCTGCCCAGCACTGGGTCCCAGAATAGCTCCTGGATGCTGCAACAGCTCCCCAAACATGGCACAAATTGCAACTTCTCGGTGGAATTCTCACCAGAAGCAGATCTGTCTAATTCCTTCTTTGCCTCTATTTCTTCTACATTGTCCCCAAATCTCCTTTTTAAAAATTTAACAAATACAGTACTTGTGGAATGGGCTTGATAGCAGGGATTGGGAGTTATTTTTCTGTTGGGATGCACACTTGCAATATGGCTGTAGCTCCTGTCTCACCTTCTCACCAGGAAAGGAGACAAAATGCATTGTAAGAAACACAAGGGCTGCACTGGAAAGTTATCAGGGAGGATGAACACGGGCACTAGAGGTGTTGGTCAGGGAAGGCCTCTGAAAAGGTGACGTGAAAGCTGAGGCCCACATAGTGCAAAGCACCCACCCAGACAGGGTGGGACAAGGCTTTCTGGGCTGAGTAAATAGCACATGTCAAGGGCCGGAGTAGGAAGGCCTTGGTCCATTTGAGGAACTGAAAGATTGATGTGGCTAAGCCCTCATGAGAGGAAGTGAGTGGATCAAGCGACCTTGAAGAGATTGTTAACAGATATATTATGTAGCATCTCGTATGTCACAGTAAAGATTCTGAGTTTATTTCATTAATGAGATTTCGTGAAATGGGCCAAGAAGTCCTCTTAAATATAGACCTTTGGCGGTTTCTTCTGATGTGGTAGATTTTCACATTCGCCACCTGTTTCAGAAAGCAGCTCTGTACTGAACACACGGTAATCATGTTAGGCTCCTGGAATGACTCCCCCTCACAAACCCACCTGCACTCACATATACTGCACATGTGTGTGTTTTCTTTCTTGTGGTTCTGAGATAGAATCGTGCCACACCATCCTTTACAACCACCATGATTCAATCAGCAACATACTGTGGACGCTGGAGCACATGCACAGGCTGTCTTTAGTGCAATCTGGTTTCCTTCCTGCTCAGCCTTCCCCTTGCACACAACTCACCTGCATTCTGCTACCCTTGGGCCTCTCCCTCACTGGAATACACACTTGGAGGAATACACACTGGGAGGAAGCTTGACTGATGCCATGAGGTTGCCAGTGTGCCTGACAGATGACAGAGGTGTGGTGGTACAGCCCACTAAACTGTTTTGCAAGACAGAAAAGCCCTGGAGACCTGAGGTACACTGATATGAATATGGGTAACACTTTGAACTTGCACACTTTAAAATAATTAAGGTGGTAAATTTCATCTCTGCCACACTTTTTAGAAGTGGGAAAAAAAGTGGAAGGATACTAGTAGTAATAGCCTCTCATAGGGTTGGTAGGAGGAAAAGAATAAACTGAAATACTCAGCTGAGCAGAGCTCCTCCTCCACTGCATGCATTCACTGACATGCACACACATGCATGCCACACACACACGTATAGACACCACACACACCTGAACATGCAGACCCTGAAATGCATATATTCAAACACACACATGGATATATAGACACACACTCACACAAAACCACACATACATGAACATACACACTCATGCACCCACATCTGTATCCACATCCCTTCCTTTCAGCTGTTCCCTCAGCTCACTGGCCAAGTTTTCTCATTGCACCAGCACCAACAATAAAAACATGTCGTCTTCGAAGACTTCTGTCCTCAAGAGGCTCATCAGTCTGCATTCATGAAGAATTCTCCCCTCTCCTGGTCTGCTATGAATTCTCATCCTGAAGCACCCCAAGGCACTCTTACAACAACAGTTCTTAATGTGCTGCATCCTAAAATTTAGATATGAGGGTGGGGGCTATGGAAAATAAAGCATGACAATACCCCATATGTCTATAAGAAGCACATTATATTTTACAAAATGCTTCCAGTATGCTAACATATTTAATGCTGAAAATAAAGGAAAGAGGCATTACCATCTCCTTTCTTAGAAAGGAAAAGCAGCTTCAATGAGTTAATGTGAGAAGAGTTCAAAGTCCTCCCACCTGTAGGGACCAGGGTGAGTGTGAAACAGCCATTTTTTGGCTTCAATATTTTTCTTCTTTCCATCTCATCTCTAGGTAGGTCAGATGAAAGCTACCTGAGACTGGAAGAGCCCAGCATATACTGCCTTGATCAGGCATAGATTTAAGTTGGTCTAGGAAAAGAGACACCAGCTTCTCTGAGGGGATAGCAAACGGGGACTTCAGAGCACCGAATGTAGCCTCTTTACATTGTCCAACAGAGGTTTTTACTAACATGTCCCTAATACAGACACGCAACATGTACACTTCCCCTAAGACCTGTCTGCCTGTGCCCCAACCTCCTTGTTCCCAGATCTTCAAAAGCCAAACCTGTTCCTCCTGATATCTAGTCCTATGATTTCTTGAGCCTAGGTAAAACATATTTCTTATAGGGAAAGTTCCCTATTTAATAAGTTTCTTCCTCTTTTTTTTTGGTACTGGGGATGCTTTTGCTTTTTTGAGACAAGGTCTCCAGGCTGGGCTCATACTTAGGATCCATCTGCCTCAGACTTCAAGTGGTGGGGTTACAGGCATGCACCACCACATTTGACTTGGTTTCATCATTCTTGAAAGAGTGGATAGACACTGCCCATCAGAGCAAAGTATGTGAAGAAGTGAAAGGATGGAGTATAGTTTGAGGGACAGGATATAAAGAATGAGCTGACTAGATTAGAGGAAAAACATGACATCAGAATAAAAGTATCTACTTCTGTTCACTGACTAATTCAAGGTCGACCCATGTCTAGTTTTCCTTCTTCCAGTTTCTTCTTTTTTAAAACTTTCAAAGCTCACACTTTCTGCAGATAGATTTGAATGTATTAACTGAAAAATCACCATCATGCTCCAAGACAATTTTTTTTTCACCACGAAACCATAGCCAAGAGGATCATCTTAGGTTGGGCTCCCCAGAAACAGATCCTGAGATGAGGATTCTTAGGCAGAGCAAATTTGGAAATGTTTCCCTAGAGAAAGGCAGCGAGAGGGAGAGGACAGGATCAGGGAGGAAAGCGGCCAAGCAAGAAGCCAGATCAGGCAGAGCCTTGCAGAGGGAGAACACGTTCCACAACTTTTAAGATGCTCGAAGCCATCAGCCACTGTACAAGACTGTCCCAAGGGCATGGAATTCCTCCTGGCACTTCTTGTTCTCAGACTGTGCATACCAGGAAGGCACCAACACCCTGAACCTGTGGAAAAGGAAGACACCCCAAAGCCAACAGGCACACAAAGATGGCAAGAAGAAAAGGAGGGGCAATCTACACATCACCTGCTGCATGGAACAAAAACTGAAAGTAGCCGCGGTTTTCATATTTAGAAAATGAGAGCTTATAGCACTGCCCTATGCCCCAAATTCCTTATCTGCAAATCAGATTTGTAAAAGTTATGTGCCACAAACCAACATTTTGATCAATGATGGATCTCACATACAATGTGATTCCACAAAATTATAATGGACCAGAAAAAATTCCTATGGCCTAGTGACCTCATAGCCATTGTGACATCACAGTGCAATGCATTCCTCATGTGTTTGGGGTAATGCTGGTGTCAATAATCCTGCTGCACTGCCTGTCCTGTTATAGCACAGCATATGCAGTGGTGCACAACATGTCATACTTGATAATGCTAGTAAACGACTATATAACTGGTTTATGTATTTACCCAGCTGCTTATCGGTACTTTAGATTATACACTCTACTCATAAAAAACAGCCTGCCATGGGACATCAGCCTCATCCATGCTGAGTTTATGAGTCTCTTGACTGTATCAAGAGGCCATATCAAGTGACTGACAAACACCAGCTAGGTTTGTGTAAGTGCGCTCTAAGATATTTACACAGCGACAGAATCACCTAACCACCTATTTTTCAGGTGTCTCTATTGTTAAGTGACACATGATATCACTTCCTTGGGTGGTTGTAAGGACCACATTAGACAGGAAAAACATATCTTAAGCAGCAAGGGATGTCAGCTAGGATAAATTTTTTTTTTTTTTGTACCAGGGATAGAACTCGGGACCTTGCGCTTTCGAGGCAGGCAATGGAACTACTGAGCTAAATCCCCAGCCCAGCTATGATAAATATTTACAACCACACATAATAATGGCTCTGGATATTTTGGCAGACAAAATGTAGTGATCACACATATCTGAAAATCTCAGAGGTCTCCATCATCTCTCAGGAACTGGGGAGAATGCATGCTGGATTGCCTGTAATTTAAAGATTTCTGTAAGGCAAAAAAGGCTCAGTCAACGTCTGTGAGGAATTTGAAAAGTGCTTTGGAAAGCACCAAAAGATTTCTTTAGATAAAATTCAACCTTAGGTTTGCATGGTGGTGTCTGCCCTATTTATCTCTCAGGCACAATTATAAGGAGAGCTTTTAATGCAACCCACAATTGCTATGAGCACCAACCTACTAGTAGGTTAGCCACACACTGAGCTAAGCTAGGACCCATGAGGGAATCATTTTTATAGCATTGGAGTAGCACAAAATGTGATTTTTCTCTGGAGAAGGCTTTGGAGAATTAGAGGGAATTAGTCATATTTTCCAATGTGAGGATTTTAACAGTTGTGAAATCATGAAGAAAGCCTGACTCAACAATTCCAATATTGCAATATGTCACCATGCTGTCTTGTTACTTAAAATTACATGCTTTAGGAGACAGGAACTTTAAAAAAGAATCAACCAAGGTTGGAAAGAAAAGGAAGACATTCAGACAAAGCAAGGGAAAACAGAAAATGCTGAACATTTAGAGAGCTGTTTAACAATTCAGAGCTCATTTAAGACATTTTTTCTTAAATAGCAAATTGAATAGGGATGTTTATCCTCTCAGTGAATTATAAGTTAGAAATGGACTCATTAAATAGTGGCTTGTTTTAAACCTATAGTACAGAATCTGAACTGGATATAATGTTGCTAAATATTCACATGAGTTACCCCTTTGGTCTTCCTTTGAGTAGGTTAAAAAAAAAAAAAGATGAATAGACCTTCTCTAGACAAAGATGATTAAACTAATTCAGGACCACCCTTGTGCTGAATCTTCCAGACTCTTCATTAAGTTACTCCTCATTAACTACCCTAAATGAGCTACAGATAGCAGTCAAGTCCTGTCCTTTATGTATGAAAATCAGGCCATTAGTAAGCACATGCCTCTTGAGATATTTTCAGAGAGTGGTGAAGGGTTTGAACTTTTACAACCACACCTCTAGGCTTCCCTTGTCAAAAGCATACATTTGCAAGAGGGCCAGTCAGGGGGAGGAGGAAGGTAAGAGACTCCAAAAGGGATGATTCTAATGAGCTTGGTCTCATTAATTAGGTAACCAAACCAGAAAAAATGCAACATGGGGGAAATGGGAAGAGACATAAACGGCTCCATGCACCATTATATGCAAAGCTAGAAGAGGCATTACTCTCTTAAAGAACTGAACAAACTACTGAGAGACCATAAAGAAAAGAATGTGGGTGTTATGGTGAAGAAATGACTGCTATCTAGAATTCAATGAATTCTGAAATATAGCTCCATATCTTTCTTGTTATGTGTTTTGCTATTATGGTAATAATACCTATCAAAAAGGTTGAGACTCCCCAGGCTTATTCTGGACAATTAGGAAGGAATCATCGCAGAAGGTTATTCCAGTAGGTCAACTTCAAAAACTACTCATTTTCAAGCACTTTTAACAAAACAATTCTCCCAAAATCAATGTCTAAATTAAATGCAACTGCAATGAAAATCCCAACAGAATTTTGAATGAACTTGACAAATTCATTCAAAAACCTATCTGGAAGAACAAAGCAAGGAAATTTCCTTAACCAACACTAAAATACCTCAAAGATGGAGTAATTAAAAGGAAGAGAAGGTGATCTTGGCATTGGAAAAGACAAAGAGATCAATGGAACAGAATACGCAGCCCAGAAGCAGACCCAAGTCAATGTGAGAATGTGTTATATGACAGAGACACCATTATAAATCAGTGAGGAAAGCCTGGGAACTTTTTAGTAGCTGATGTTAGAAAAATTCACAACATGAAGAAAATGTCTATATCATGACACATAAAAATACCAGTCTAAATTGATTATGAACCCAGATATGAAATTTTAAACCATGAAATAAATACATATTTTTAAATATTATGACATTAGGATGTATGGAAAGAGTTCTTAACACTCCAAAATCACAAGATGAATAAAAGGTTGATTACAATAAAACTGAAGACTTCTCTTCAATACAGATTACTCCCAAAAATATTAACATATCAGTGATGAAATGGGAGAAAAGATGTGCAACATCTAAGATAAATTAGGAGTTAATATTCATATTATACACAAGCTTTCACAAATTTACAGGAAAAATATAGGGAACTCATTTTTAAAATGACTAGTGAACATGGGTAGGCAAGTTAGAGAAAAAGGGAAACAAGACAGCAAATAAGTAAGTGAAAAAATATTCAAGTCCATCCATGACTCCATTCAGAGTTATGGAATTTAAAACAAATTTATTTCCACTCGGTTGACAAAAATGTGAATGTTGGTAAATACCAAGTGTTAATGATACTGTTAGCATACAAAATCTCTTGCACTGCTAGGATGAGAGAATACTGCTTATGGTATATGAATTATTCAAATATATTCACTATGTCTCTACCACCTCCATAAGAAGAATACACTTCCTGTCCCATTGGCCCTGAGCATGGGACTCAGCTGTGTGGTCTCATGGTAGACTTCTCTGCATCCTTCTCTATTTCTGGAATTGTGAATCTCCCCATGTGACTTGTTTTAGCCAATAGTACGACATCCGTAGAGGTGATTTAAACAGAGTCTTAAAATGTGATCACTTGGTTGGCCATTATACCTTGTGCTTCTGCCTTTGCCATGTGAATAATATGCCCAAACTAAGTCCAACTTGAGTCCAAGGAGGATGAGAGACACAGAGCAGACCTGACCCAATCTGAACCTGAACTAGAGCCAAACCTAGCTGAAGTTCTAGATGACCCATGGGTTTATGATTGATAATAAATTACTGTGTCTTAGGTCATTTTGTTCAGTATGTTTTGTTTCCCAGCATTAATTGGGCAACAGCTAACAGACACGCTGATATAGCATTCAATCAGTACTTATATGTATACAATAGTATATACATTATGTGGTAGAAAGTACCACAGAGCCTCCTATGCCTTTTCCTTGTTGGCAGAGAAGATCTCCCATTCTGGGAGCCAAAACTTTCAGACATCTGCACTCACAGTCTTTCTTGCAACATATACAGATGCTAGTCAGTGGGACCGTAAGGGGAAATCCACAGAAGGACTCCTGGTAAAAGCTTTGCTTTACAATAAAAGAGATACATAGGAAATGCTAACTCTCCTTTTCATTGGCTGTGATTAGGTCTGAAGTGATACCCAGAGCTACTACAACCCTCTTGTGACCATTGAGGAAAATAACACTGACTTACACAAAATGGTAGAACAGACAGACGGAAAACATCTGGATCCTTGATCCCATCGCCAGGTTGCTAATGTGCCCTCTAGAACTCTTGTGAAAGACAACTTTCAGGTTCTTACTATTTAAGTCACTTTATCTAGAATGCTAAAAGCATTCCTAATTTTCTAGGAATTGGCCCACTAATTTCAATTCCTAGATATGAACAGGCACATATATAAGAGGATAGGTATGATAGTGCTGTAACAATATTATTTTGTAGCAGCAGTACTTGGAGAACATCTAAGTGTCGATCACTTGGAACATGGATAAACAAAGTGCCTGCAATGAGATATTAGGTAATAACTGGAAGTGGTAAACTGTATTTACATAAGACATTCCAATGGATTTCAATGGAAGGAAGCAATAAAAGGAAAAAAATGAATGCATTATATAGCACAGTACCATTTATGTAATTAAAGAATGCAAACACATACTACAACATTACAAATTTTCTAACAATCCTCATATATTCAAGAAAAATATTAAAAACATTACATTGTGCCCTTTAATTAGAAGAAAAAAATATGAGTAGGGTGGAGAATAAAGAGCAAAAATAAGTAATTATGACTATGAGTACTTATAATAGTTATTGCCGCATATCAAATTATCTAAAAATATAGTTAGCATTAAAACAATAAACATCATATCAAAGTTGCATGGGCTGGAAATCCAGGCATGGTTTAACTGGATGCTTCTCACTCCAATTCTCTCAGGTGATTTAAGGTTGGGGAGTGATCTCACTTGAAGGTACAGGGAGGATCCACTTTTAGCACATTCCCATGGTTATTGACAGGATTCAGATCCTGTGGACTATTGACAAAGGACCTCAGTTCTCTGCTAGCTGTTGGCCAGAAACCTTCCTCTTGTCATCTGGTCTCTCTTAAAAGCAGTTGTCAGCATGGTGCCTTGATTCCCTCAGAGTAAGGACAGAGTGGGAGAGAAGGTGTACAAGATGGGAAGCATGGTCTCACATTTGCAACATTTAATTTACTAAAAGCAAGTCATGATTTAGCTCAGCCCCCAGTTGAGGACAACTGGGACCATCATAGATATTTCCTACTTCAGCCCTAGTATCGTACCTAGCAAGATCCCTCACCATGAGTAGAGGAATATAATCAATTCAATTTTATGTACCTGAGGTGCAAACCATAAATTTAAACACAGATGGCATAAACAACCAACATAGCTTTAATTTTATTTGTTCGCAGGTTAGGTTGTAGCTAAATGACCCTACATAATATTTGACAGATAAAGTAGTTTTGGGGATCAAAATATTGACTTTATACCTGAAACTATCAAGAAACAGAAAAAAATTACATTTTTATTGTTTAAATTCAGAGATCAAGAGACAGAAAGAAAAATGTGAATATTAGTATATGTTCTACTGAAAGCAACAACTTAAACCCAAATTTAATATGAAAAATACTATTTTAGGTACTAAAACCTTCTGATGTTGATTCGAGTAATTCTATAATAAGGGGAAAGTTTTAAGATTCCCCCACTTGATAGGTGGAGAGTAACAGGTTCCAATGGCTGGTGACTTCCTGGGCTCATAGCCAGTGCTGCCTTGGTCAAGCAATTCTGTCAGCAGGGTCACAGGCCAGATGGAATGTGACATTCCCAAGGCCCAGTTCCAGATGGCTCTGATCTGATTCTAAATGGGCTAGACTTGGCACAATCTTTCTCCCTTTCTTGGGAAAATCACACCAAAGAGTTAATCAAATTACATTGTTCTGTACTTAACTTCTGCTAACGAGCAAAATTTCAACAGCCTCCATTTTCTGTCTAGAACCAGGGAAAGGCTTCTTTTATTTTGTTTCAACTTGATTTTCCTAAAGCTCTCTCATTCTTTTCATGCTCTTCATCACAGTGCAAGTCCATGAAAAATTAACGACCCTGTTCAGCAGTGAAGCTAGATTCTTTTAAAAGGATGTTCTGGAAGCCCAACACCAGGACATGCATCTCCAAGCAGATCTTCCTGGGAAAGGTACAGTGTGTCACAGATGCTCTCCCTAGAGAATGTGGGGCTCACAGGTGACAACAGTTACGTTAGACTTCTCTTGTGCTTCCTCTGTCATCTCTTCTTCAGTTCTTTCATACAGTAGCATATTTTGGACCTATGAATTTGCAAAATCGAAACAAGCCACTTAAAAGTTGTAGGAACCATTATACTTTCATGGACTTTGTAGCCAATGAGGGAAAGTCGTTGTGTTAAAGTTCAAATTCCACAGAAGGAATTGCTTAATAAAACAATACAATTGAGTTCTATACATAACACATTTAAGAGTTTAAAGTATCAGTGTCAGTTAGAAAAATATGCAGTGAAGCAAGGAGAAAAATATCTACATGCAATGCAGAAGTTCACCAGTATCACAAAAATCCTAGCCAAGGAAAATCAATGTTTTGTCCTAAAGCTAAAATCGTAATTTTATCGGGGCTTTCAAATTGTGTCATTGTATTAGTACTCTGACTTTCTTTGGTGAATTTGATCTTATGGCTAAAGAAGATCACAGTCCTCCATCACAGCTCTCGACACTCTTCTTTCCCTGCATTCTAGAGATGTTTTGACATAGTTCACTCCAGAATCAAACATGTTAGGCATCATTTTATAAAAATCACAAAACCACCAAGTGACTCAATGGCTAGCAGTAAGACAGGAGAGGGCATGATCATAGGAACAGACATTGGTTGACAGCCAGTGGAAAACCTGTCCTGTCCAGGTGAATTTTTTCCAATGCCTTCACTTCATCTCCTCCCTTAATACCAGATCTCACTGAACTTGGGGCACTGTCCTTTCCATTGTTGCTCCATCTCTACCTCAACAGCTCAGCTGCTTCTTAAATTCCCAGTCCTCAGAATTCAATTAGATGCCCAGTTTAACCTTTAGACTCTTAGAGAAGGTGAGCCAATCTCAGCACCCCGGAGGAGGCTCCCAGGCCACCATTCCACCACTCCCAGGGCAGAGGAGGTGAGCTGCACAGGCACCAGCAGCACCCATCCCACCCCACTCCACCCCACCCCCACCATGGAAATGAGAAGACACGTAAACAAGCCTCAAAAACAGACTTTCAGATCACCTACAGCAACCCCAAAGGGAAACGAGACGGAACAATCTGATATTCAACCACCTGGATTTCCTGAACTGGCAACAAAAGAGGATCTGGAAAAAATGAAATCAGAAATAATTTCTCAGATAACAGCAGAGATTGTGCCCATAGTGCAAGACATGATTAATAAATCTAGAGAGGACACAGATAAAAAAATAGAAGAGCTGAGGAATGGATAAATCCCAACATAGAAAACAAATGGAATCCATAAAACAGATACAAACAGATTTCCAGGAGATTAAAAACTCCATTGAAAATCTACACAGAAGAATTAACCTTTAGACTCTTCTCATGATCCCTCCAATTTCAACAGTCCCCTCTACATCTAAAATTTCTTACCTCCCATTGCCCAGTTCCAACAGTAACACTCAACTTCAACAGTCAGTTCTTGGTTCTGACAGAATCACTCATGCCATAAGACCCTCCAAAGGTCACAGTGGCCCCAATACCTTGGAATTATGGTAAAATATATGGACTGCAGAATGTGTAAGTCAGCTTCACACATAAATATGCAATTTTAATCTTTTCTCTAAAGATTTCACAAATCCTTCTTCCTTAGCTTTTGCAAATAGTAAAATGATCACAGGAAGTGTATGTATTTTGCAAGACTTTAAAACAACAGTACTAATATCTCTTTGATAAACAAGAAAGTCAATCAGAGAAACACTCAAAGATCTTCTCTCTCCCTTTCAAAGGTTTTTCAATGGCTGCACAAAATCTCCCAGAATTAGGTCTCACTACCTCCATTCCTCTTAGATGTGCTTCAGTCATTCTACACAGAAAGAATTCAATAACCATGAACTCTATAAGATGCAAAGTAGAAGATGGCTGCTAACATAGTTACTACAATCCAGTGCCACACTAATGGTGCTGTGGAATCCAAAGCCCAAGTGATAATAGTTCCACTATGTGGTCTTAGAGCAGCATTAAACAGGTAGATGAGAAAAAGCCATTTAAAACACAGTTAAAAAATGATTCTGTAGTCAAAACTACTCTGGTTTAAATCCACTCTAAATCACTGCAAGATTCAATAGAAACTCAAGAGGAATTGCATGCTAATGGATTCTCAAAAGAAAAACACATTATAATTGAACCATCTTATTCCTTGGCACATGTGACAGCTGGTCTGACCACATGTGGAGTATTATGTTCCATTCTAGTGCCATATTTTAAAAGGGAAAATGACAAACTGGAACATACTGAGAACAGAACAACCTACTTAGATAACTCTTTCATATGATAAATGGTAGATAAAACTAGTGATCTATAACCCACCCATGAAGGAAATAACGTAGCTGCCTGAAATAGCAGGAGTATCTGGCAAGTGGGACTGGGATTATAGAAACATGGTCTGGAATATTAATCAAGTAAAGAGCCCTAATCAAATAAATGCAAATTAAAACAATAGTGGAATACTATTTCTGCAATCTTACACCTCAGCAAATTGGGATCTACACTCAAATACCACCCCCAATAGAAATGTCTGGTGTTTCACTGCTAGCAGAGGTGGGAAAAGCTTGTATGGTATTCAGTTTGCAAATAACCAAAAGCCTTGAAATTATATCTTTTCACCAAATTTTTTAATATCAAGGTTTATCTTAAGAAAACCAGAAATGTTTTCAAAGCCTATAATAAGTGGTTGCTTATCACAAGATAAAAATGGGGACATCTAAGTACCCAACAGAAATCTCTGTATTTCTTCATTAATAATTGTGTAGTGCTTACAGTGTGCCAATTACTGCTAAATATTTTCCACAGCATACCCATATACCCATAACCACCTCAACAGCTATGTGGGGGGGGGGGATAGTATCATCCATGTGTACAAATAAGAAAGCTCAAGTGTAGAGAAGGCACCTTGTTCAAGATCACAGGGAATATATGGTAGAGCTGAAGCTTCACTATGAGCATTCCAGCCCCAGAACCCACCCCCATTTAGGTTGGTTAAAATACTATGGTATGATGAAATATAGAAAATCACATTAAAATTAAATGAAAGAAGAATATGAGGAAGTCACTGATATTAGCATAATCTACCTTAACACCATTGGTAAGAAATCTAAGACCCTCACTGGCCCTTCCTCAGTCTTTGTACATCTCTCCTGCTCTCCAAGTTTCCAGTGCTCTCCCAGCCCCTTGAGATGAGTTCTTCCAGACATCAGAAGCACCCCTGAGAGTAGATAAGAGCTGGCATAAGTCTCTGACCAATTTTTACTCTTTGCTTTCAACTGTTGTTGTCCTAAACAATCAATGGTTATATGTTATGGGTGAGCTTATTTTTATTTGTACATCCCTCACAAAAAAACTATTTGCAGCCAAATGAAAAAATTTAAAGTCAATTATGGGTTTATTTGCTTTTATCTTTTCATTTTAGAATAATGGGGAAAAATTGGATGGTAATGTAATTACTAAGGTGAAATTTCAAAACAATGTAGGTTAATCTCAAGTTATTATCCAAATGAAGTCAAAGCTTTTGTCTCTTTCCTTCTTCATTTTGGATGATTGCTCATCATCCTATAGAGATAAACAAACAAAAATCCCTTGAATAACAAAACTTCAAAGTACCACTGTTGATTTTTTTCTCTCTTAGAAGATATGTTTTAATTTTTGAATCATTGAATACAAGCAAATGTTTTAAACTTATGCTATTTTTCTCCACAAATTCCCATTAAAAGCTAGACAAAACTATAAATTACCAGATGAAGAGGCTTTTTAGAATCTCTTTATATAAAAACAAATCAAAAGGAGATAAAACACATAGGTGGAATGACCTCAAATAATGCAAAGTTTGGCATAGCAACATAGATATGTCAACCTAAATAATAACAGAGGGAGTATCCTAAGACAGAGTTTAGAACTTCTGGAAAGACAAAAGAGTGATGAACAACAGAGAAACAGCTTTTTCAAGATTTGGTTCCAGATGCTGGAATGTACCAATGTGAGGAAGAGAAGAAGGAGAGAAGTGGGTCCTCAGAACCCAGCAAGAATCTGAAATGAGAATTGAAGTGCACAAGGAGAACAAAGAGAGAGAACTCAAAGCAAAAGAAGGAGGTAAAGCAAGCAGCACTTTCTCCCTGAGCTCTGACTGACTACAGGCTCAAATCTATAGACACACAGTGACTACTGCAACCCCAGAGGCCACCAAGGAGAAATGAACCAGTGGAATGGAGCCGTGGATGCAGTGGATGGCAATGGCTGATGAATTATTTGGGTTCAGACACCACCCAGGAGAGGGCGATTGGCAAATTACCATCTTGGAGAACTCGGAACTCAGAGTAGCTGCAGACTGACTTCATCTAGTGGCTCCCAGTGTCAGGCTGAGGCAGAGCTGAGTCCAAGTTGGCAAGAGGTCAAGAAGCTGAGTTCAAGCCAACAGGAGGCACATGGAGTGTTGCAGGCTTAACAAATTGGGTTCCAGCTGTACAGCCAGAAACCAGCCTGAGCTTTAGAGAAACTAAAGGTACAGGCTTGCTAAAATTATCTACTACCCCATCATAAATCTACAGCTGGCTTGGTAGGATTAATTAGCATAGATCTGGGCTCTGTCTGCCCACTCTGTTTACCAGTGACAGCAGAGACAGGTCCTGAAGTGGACATTTTTTTGTTCTTTTCTTTTTCTGTTTTTTGTTTTTTTCTTGATTGTTTGTTCTTGTTTTTATATGCATGTGAACAATGTTTCTAGTTTTGTCATTGTAGCTTTGTTCTGTTCTTGTCTTTATTTTGTACCTCTCTTTCCTTCCTGCCTTCTTCACCAGTTTCCCAAAGTCTACATAATCTTCCTTTGTCCTCCAGCCTTGCTTCTAATCTCTTCCTCTTCTTCTATTTCTCTACTTCCCCCCAACCCCTTTTAAATTTTCTCCCCTGAGGGTAAAATCACCATATTGAGGGCATATTGATTGTATACAGTTTTCTGGTTTGTTTTGCATTTTGTTATATAACCACAAATATAGTTCATACTGTTAAAGGTGGCAGTTTGGTGCTACTGTTATTGCTGATTGTACTACTTTACCCAAGGTGACATAATTGTTCTAATCAGCCATTCTTCCTGGTATGACAATATTGAGATTGCCTAAAGTTCATAAACAAATTGCCAAAAACCAGGGGCTAGACCAAATGGGCAGCAACTTCTCATTCCCAATAAATTGAAGAGGTAGGACCTTCCAACAGACTCAAAACCCAAAAGCCAGCTATACCTGGAAGACGTCTCTAAGAAGCAGTAATTTCCTAAGGGTTTTCAATACCAGCAATAAAGCTACCTGCCACAAGCAATTTACAAGTATCAATCCATGAATTAAACTAAAAAAAAAAGAAAATGAGAAGACATGGAAGTAAGATGCAACCTGACTTCCAGCTCATGAAAGGTAAACCCAGTGGACAATGAGTGGAACAATTCAAAACCTACCCAACTGGACTCTCTAAAGTGGTAACAGTGAAAGTAATAAAGTAGATAAATGAAATTCTAGAAAAAGTCAAATCAAAAATAATTTCTCAGAAAACTACAGAGATGGTGACCATATTGAAAGACATGATTAATGACTATAGATCAGATACAGATAAAAACAAATAAAGGAGCTTAGGAAAGTGATATAAACCATGAACCCCAACATAGGTAAGAAATGGAATCCATGAAACAGATTCAGAGATATCCAGGAGGTTAAAAATTCCATTCAAAGCATATGCAGCATTCTAGAAAAAGAAGGGCAGGACAACCCCAAAGCTCATACAAGGGAGGAAATTATAAAGATCAGAGCAGAAATCAATGCAATGGAGACTAAGAGAACAATACAAAAAATCAATGAAGCCAAGAGTTGGTTCTTTGAAAGAATCAACAAAATTGACAAACCTTTAGCCAACCTTGTCAGAAAAAGGAAAGAAAAGGCCCAAATCCATGCAATTAGGAATAAAAAGGGTGAAATTACAACAGACCCAGCAGAAATCCAGAGGATCATCAATACCTACTTCCAGAACCTATACGCCAATAAGATGGACAACACAGAAGAAATGGACAGATTCCTAGATACATATGAATTACCAAAGTTGAATGAAGAAGACCTAAAAATTCTGAACAACCCAATATCAACCAATAAAATTGAAAACATAAATAAAAACTTATCAACTGAGAAAAGCCCGGGCCCTGATGGCTTCACTGCTGAATTCTACAAGACATTTAGAGAAGAACTGCTGCCACTACTGTTTAAACTCTTCAATGAAACTGAAAGGGAAACAATACTCCCAAATTCATTCCTGGAAGCGAGCATCACCTTGATCCCCAAAGCAGAGAAAGATCCACCTGTAAAGGAGAACTATAGGCCAATCTCACTAATGAAGATAGATGCAAAAATCCTTAATAAGACACTGCCAAACAGAATGCAGAAGATCACCAAGAAGATCATACACCCTGATCAAGTGGGATTCATCCCAGGGATGCAGGGATGGTTCAATATACACAAATCAATCAATGGAATACACTATATCAATAGAGCCAAGGACAAAAACCATATGATTATCTCCATAGATGCAGAAAAAGCATTTAACAAAATCCAACATGCATTTACGATAAAAAATCCTACAAAAAATTGGAATAGATGGTCTATATCTCAAACTGATACAAGCCATCTATGAAAAACCAACAGCCAATATCATACCAAATGGTCAAAAACTGAAATCCTTCACACTAAAATCAGGAACAAGACAAGGATGTCCACTATCACCACTCTTCTTCAATATAGTTCTGGAAACATTAGCCACGGCAATTAGACAAGAGAAAGAAATAAAAGGAATAAAGATAGGAA
This sequence comes from Heterocephalus glaber, assembly GCF_053883595.1. NCBI lineage: Eukaryota > Metazoa > Chordata > Mammalia > Rodentia > Bathyergidae > Heterocephalus > Heterocephalus glaber. Next base: position 6,711,491 of record NW_028258315.1, read on the forward strand.
ATGAAGAAGTCCAATTGTCATTATTTGCAGATGACATGATACTCTATATAGAAGACCCCAAGAACTCCATCAAAAGTCTTCTAGACTTAATAACCAAATTCAGTCAAGTAGCTGGTTACAAGGTCAACACACAAAAATCAATAGCTTTCCTCTACATGAATGACAGACTCACTGAGAGAGAAATAGGGCAAACGATTCTTTTCACAATAGCATCCAAAAACCTGAAATACCTAGGAATCAACCTAACAAAAGAAATCAAAGACCTCTTCTCTGAAAACTATGGCACTCTGAAAAGAGAGATTGAAGATGATATCAGAAAATGGACAGACATCCCCTGCTCCTGGGTAGGAAGGATTAATAGAGTGAAAATGGCCATACTTCCAAAACTGCTATATAGATTTAATGCAATTCCAACTGAGATCCCAGCAGCATACTTCATAGACCTTGAGAAAACAATCCAAAAATTCACTTGGAACAAGAAGAGACCCAGAATAGCAAAAGCAATTCTAGGTAACAGAGACATGGCAGGGGGTATCACAATCCCCAACCTGCAACTATACTACAGAGCTATTGTGATAAAAACAGAATGATACTGGCAAAGAAACAGACTTGAAGACCAGTGGAACAGATTAGAAGATGCAGAAACAATGCCAAACACACTCAGCCATCTCATCTTCAATTAAAGGAGCCAAACACCCTCACTGGAGGAAAGATAGCCTCTTTAATAAGTGGTGCTGGAAAAATTGGGCTTCAACTTGCCAAAGATTAAAACTAGACCTATATCTCTCACCATGCACTAAATTAAAATCAAAATGGATTAAAGATCTAAATATTAAAATAGAAACTCTGAACCAGTTGGAACAGAGGTTAGGTAGAACCCTTGAAGACATTGGTGTAGGAAAAGATTTTATGAACAAAACCTCAGTTGCCCATGAACTAGCACAAACAATCAACAAGTGAGATCTCTTCTTATTAAAAGGCTCCTGCACAGCAAGAGAAACCTCCAGCAGTGTGAAGAGACAAGCCACAATGTGAGAAAATATCTTCACCTGCTCTTCCTCAGACAAAGGTCTACTATCTCGAATCTATAAAGAATTTAAAAAGATCAGACCTCCCAAATTTAAAGACCCAATCCAAAAATGAGCATCTGAAATGAACAGACATTTCTCAGACAAAGAAATAGAAATAGCAAATAAATACATGAAAAGATGTTCAACATCACTGGTCATTCGAGAGATGCAAATGAAAACAACTCTTAGATTCCACCTCACCCCAGAAAGAATGGCTACTACCATGAAATCAACCAATAACAAATGCTGGCGGGGCTGTGGGGAAAGAGGAACCCTGCTCCACTGCTGGTGGGAGTGTAGACTGGTGCAACCACTGTGGAAATCAGTATGGAGAAACCTCAAAGAACGAGGACTGGAAGTCCAATTTGACCCCACTATTCCACTGCTGGGGATCTTCCCCAAAGAATTAAAAGAATCATACCACAGTGATATGTGTGCGCACATGTTCATAGTAGCACAGTTTGTAATAGCTAAAACTTAGAAACAGCCCAAATGCCCATCAACTGGAGACTGGATAAAGAAAATGTGGGGGGGTTTTATAAAATGGAGTACTACTCAGCCATAAAAATGAGAAATTAGAGACATTTATAGCTAAGTGGATGCACATTGAGGCGATACTCTTACGTGAAATAAATAGGACACACATGAATAAATACCGAATAGTTTCTCTGGTGTGAGAAACTGAAAGTGTAAATAAGGACTAAATGTATAATAGGTAATGTGAAATAGGAAGAAAAGGGGCAAAGGGGAAGGAAATGGGAGGCTAGGGGAAAAGATAGAAGGGAATGGGATTAATATGAGAAAATGGAAAAATAGGAACAAAAGCTTTGTAAATAGGGAGGAATGGAGGGGTTGAAGGGAGGGCTGGGCAAGGGTGAAAAATAAGAACCAAGAGAGACTATGTAAAGGTGCAAATTTCCAATGATGAATGTCATTATATTGTATACCTAAAATGTACCATTGATTAGAATGAATAATCGATAATGCAAAATAGGAAGAAAAGGTTCAAAGGCATAGGGGTAGTGGGAGGGTCAGGGGAAAGGAAAGAAGGGAAAGGAAAAATGATGAGAAATGGAAAAAATGGAAATAAAGTCTTTGTAAATAGGGAAAGGTGGAGGGGGTGAAGGGAGGGCTAGGAATGGGGAAAAAATAAGAAGCAAGATGCATTATGTAAAGGTACAATTCCCAATGAGAAATGTAATTGTATTGTATACCTACAATGTACCAATAAAAGAATTTAAAAAAAGAAAAAGAAAGTATATGCAGTATGGGCCGGAGATTTAGCTCAGTGGTTTCACCACCTGCTGTGCAAGTGCAAGGACCCAAGTTCGATCCCTGGTACCAAAAAAAGAAAGTATATGCAGCAGGACGAACCAATGTGAGGACAGAACATCAGATATAGAAGATAGGATTGCAGCTAACAATCATGAATAAAAGGACTTCTTAAAATTAGCAAGAGACCACAAAAAATCAATACAACAGCTGCTGCATGATGCAAAGAAGAATAACAAGATTGACCAGCATCAATGAAAACATAGAAGATAGTGCAAAAGACAGGAAAAACCTGTTCACAGAAGCAATGGCAGAAGACTTCCCAAGCATGATAAAAGAATTTCACATACAGATAAATGAGGTATATAGAACTCCAATTAGCCATGATCAAAAAAATCTACACCAAGGCATATAATATAGTCAAGATCCAGAAATTCAACAGATCAGAATATTAAAAGCTGTTATAGAAAAGAAACAAATCACCTATAAAGGAAAGCCCATCAGAATCACAGCAGACTTCTCAATACAAACCCTCAAGTCAAGGAGAGCTTGGAGTGAAGTATTTCAAGCCCGAAAAGAAAACAACCTCCAGCCATGATTGATGTACCCTGCAAAATTACCTTTCAAAATTGATGGAGAAATACTTCTAGGACAAAGAATACCTGAAGAAATGCATGACCACCAAACCAGCACTCCAAAATGTTCTGAAGGACATTCTAGAAAGAGATAAGAAGGACTACAACTCCATGAACCCCAACAGAGTGAATTCACCAGGCAAGGCAAGTAATTAAATGAAGGGGTAAGAAAGGAAACCAACAATAGGAAAATAATATGACAAGGATAAGTCAATACATATCAGTTATAGCCATCAATGCAAATGGTCTCAATTCACCAATCAAAAGAAACAGACTGACAAAATGGATCAAGATGCAAGATCCAACAATATTCTGCATACAAAAAAACACATTAAACTCAAAAAATTCATGGACTGAAAGTCAAAGGATGGAAAACAATACTCCATGTGACAGGAACCTGGAAAAAAGCAGGGGTAGCTATTCTATTTGCAGACAAAGTAACTTTCAAACCAAGACTGATTAAAAGAGACAAAGCAGGCAACTATATCCTTGTAAAGGGAACAATCCAAGAGGAAGAGATATCAATCATAAATATATATGCACCAAATACCAGTGCACTCAACAATATAAAACAAACATTAATGGACACGAAAAATCAAATAAGCACTAATATAATTGTAATGGGGGACCTCAGTACCCCACTGTCACAAATAGACGATCAACTGAACAAAATTTCAAAAAGTAAATGTCAGAACTAATCCAAACTTTTGAACAAATGGACTTAGTAGATGTCTACAGAGTGTTCCATTTCACAACATCAGAATACACATTTTTCTCAGCAGCACATGGAGTTTTCTCCAAACTAGACCACATACCTAGCTCAAAGAATGTGCTCAAGTAAATTCAAAGAAATTGAAATTATCCCATGTATATTATCAGACTACAGTGCAAAGAAATTGGAAGTCATTGGCATAAGAAACCACAAAAAATTCATAAATACTCAAAAATTAAATAACACTCTCCCGAATAAACAATGGGTCACAGATGAAATTAAAGAAGAAATTAGATAGTTTCTACAATTAAATGATAATGCCAATATGACATACCAAAATTTATGGAACACAATGAAAGCAGTCCTACAAGGGAAACTTATAGTGGTGAATTCCCATATCAGAAAAAAAGAGCAATTTCAGATAAACAACCTAATGTTGAACCTCAAATGTCTAGAAGAAGAGCAAGTCAAGCCCAAAGCTCGTACGAGAGAGGAAATTATAAAAATCAGAACAGGAGTTAATGTAATTGAGACTAACAAAACAATACAAAGAATCAATGAATTGAAGAGTTGGTTCTTTGAAAGATTAAATAAAATTGACAAACCCTTACCCATCCTCATCAAAAAAATGAAGAAAAGACTCAAATTCATATTATTAGGAAGGAAAAGGGTGAAATCATAACATAGCCTGCAAAAATCCAGAAGATCATCAATACCTACTTCGAGAACCTATATTCTAATGAGATGGAAAATGCAGAAGAAATAGAATCCTAGATACATATGAGTTACCAAAGATGGATCAAGAAAATATAAAAATTCTAAATCAATATCAGTCAGTGAAATTGAAGATGTAATTAAAAACCTACCAACAAAGAGAATGTCAGGTCTAGACAATTCACTGCTGAATTCTACAAGAAATTTAGAGAAAACCTAATGTTGCTACTTCTCAAACTCTTTTATGAAATTGAAAGGGAAGCAATATGCTCAAATTCATTCCTAGAAGCAAGCATTACCCGATACCAAAACCAGAGAAGGTTCCAACCAAAAAAGAGAACTACAGGCCAATCTCCCTAATGAACACAGAGGCAAAACTCCTCTATAGGATACTGGCAAACAGAGTTTAGTGAATCATGAAGAAGATTATATACCTTGACCAAGTAGGATTCATCCAAGAGATGCAGAGATGGTTCAGCATATGCAAATCAATAAATGTAATACACCACATTAACAGAACAAACCACAAAAACTATATGATCACCTCAATAGATGCAGAAAAAGCTTTTGACGAAGTCCAACATCCATTCTTGATAAAAAAATCTTACAGAAAATTGGAATAGATGGTTTTTATCTAAATCTGATAAAAGCCTGACAAAACAACAGCCAACATCATATTAATTGGACAGAAACTGAAAGTTTTCACTCTAAAGTCAAGAACAAGATAAAGATTCCATTACCACTATTCTTACTCAATATACTTCTGGAAGAATTAACCAGAGCAATTAGACAAGAGAAAGAAATAAAAGGAATAAGGGTAGGAAAGGAAGAAGTTACATTATTATTACTTGCAGATGACATGACAATCTACAGAGAAGACCCCAAAAACTCCACCAAAAAACTTCTAAATTTAACAACCAAATTCAGTAGCATAGGTGGATACAAAGTCAGCACTCAAAAATCAATAGCATTCCTGCACACAAGTAAAAAGCTCACTGAGAGAGAAATTAGGGAAGCAACACCTTTCACAATAGCTTAAAAAGCAAAGTACTTAGGAATCAATCTAAAAAAGGAAGTAAAAGATCTTTACATTGGATGCTACAGTGCTCTGAAAAAGGAGATCAAAGAGGATGTCAGAAAATGAAAGATATCTATTATTCTTGAGTAGGAAGAACAAACAGAGTGAAAATGCCATACTTCCAAAATTGTTATACAGATTTAATGCAATCCTGATCAAAATACTAATAGCTGGGCCAGAGATTTAGCTCAGTGGTTTTGCAACCTGCTGCACAAGTACAAGGACCTGAGTTCGATCTCCAGTACCAAAAAAAAATACTAATAGTTTATCTCATGAAACTAGAGAAAACATTCCTAAAATTCATTTGGAACCAGAATGAAGAAAGCAAAAGCAATTCTGGACAAAAAATGCAAGGCAGGGGGCATCATAATACCTGACTTGAAATTACACCACAAAACTACTGTGATAAAAACAGCATGGTAGAATGGTACTGGCAAAAAACAGACCCAAGGATTAATGGAACAAATTAGAAGATGCAAAAACCACTTCAAACATACTCAGCCACCTTATTTTTGACAAAGGACCCAAACACTTTCAACTGAAAGAAAGATAGCCTCTATAATAAATGGTGCTGGAAAAACTGGCTTTCCACATGCCGAAGATTAGACCCATATCTTTCACCATGCACTAAGCTAAAATCAAAAAGGCTCAAAGATCTAAATATTAAAATAGGAACACTAAATCTGCTGGAATATAGAATAGGTAGAACTCTCGAAGACACTGGTGTAGGCGAAGACTTTGTGAACAAAACCCCGATTGCACAGGAATTATCACAAAGAACCAACAACTGGCATCTCATTTATTAAAGAGCTTTTGCACACCAAAAGAAACCATCAACAGAGTGAAGAGACAACTCACAGAGTGGGGAAAAAACTTTTGCCAGCTATTCCTCAAAGGACTAATATCTAGACTACATAAAGAACTCAAAAAATCAGACTTCCAAATTCAAAAACCCAATCCAAAAATGGGCATCTGAAATGAATAGACACTTCTCAGATGAAGAAGTAGAAATGGTAAATAAATACATGGAAAAATGTTCAGCATCACTGGTCATTCAAGAAATGCAAATTCAAACAATGCTGAGATTCCTTCCCATTCCAGAAAGAATGGCTGCTATCAAGAAATCAACCAATACAAATGCTGGCAGGACTGTGGGGTGAAAAGGAATGCTTCTCCACTGTTGGTGGGAGTGTAGACTGGTGCAACCACTGTGGAAATCAGTATGGAGATTACTCAGAAAACTAAAACTAAAGATTCCATTTGACTCAGCTATTCCTCCTCTGGGTATCTTCTCAAAAGAATTAAAAGCATCATACCACAGTGCATACCATCATGCACACTCATGTTTATAGCTGCACAGTTTGTAATAGCTAAATCTTGAAAACAGCCCAAATGCCCATCAACCAATAAAGAAGTTGTGCTTTTTTTATACAATAGAGTACTACTCTGCTGTAAAGAAGGGTAAGCTTGAGACATTTCCAGCTAAATGGATGCACTTGAGACCATACTCTTAAGTGAGACATATCCGGACACACATGTCTAAGTACCACATTGTTTCTCTGATGTGAGAAACCAAAAGTGTAAATAAGGACCAAAATGTATAACAGATATGGGGAAATGGGAAGAAAATGTTCAAATGAGAAGGGAAGCAAGGGTAGGGGGAAGGAAGGAACAAGATAAAAAACAGAGAATAGAAGGGAAAAATGGAAACAAAGATTTTGTAAATAAGGAGGGGAGGAGGAGTTGAAGAGAAGGGAAGGAAATGGAAAAAAAGAAGCCAGATATATCATGTACAGGTACAAATTCCCTATGATGAATGTGATGGTTATGTATATCTAAAATGTACCAATAAAGATTGTCTTTTAAAAAATTGAGTTTATTTGGGAATAAGCAGAAGCATTTTGGAAATGCAGGACAGTGAGCCATGGATGTATTTGGGTGCCAAAGAGAGAAAAAGGTTTTTCAAAATAAAATGAGGAATATGTTGTGATGAGTTGTTTTGAGACAAAGAGAATATTGGTTACAGGGGCCAATCCCAGGAGGTAAATTTTGTTCATTATGGCAGGCAGCGTTTGTATTAGGCCAGTGGTCTTGTACATCAGCTGGCTCTCCTTGAGCCTCATGCAGTAAGTGAATGTTTGCAAGCTCTTGGCAAAAGTTATAGGCATATGTGCCTAAGAGCCCTTCAGACAGTGTTGGTGATAGATGTCATCAGAGACGTGTGTACAGGGCCCTCCTTCGTAACTGCCAGGCTTTTCTTGTTAGGATTTGACACAAGTAATGCCATTTTGTAATGTGAAACAGGAAGAAAAGGGGCAAAGGGGAAGGAAGTGGGAGGACTAGGGGAAAGGATAGAAGGGAATGGGATTAATATGAGAAAATGAAAAAATAGGAACAAAATCTTTGTAAATAGGGAGGAATGGAGAGGTTGAAGGGAGGGCTGGGCAAGGGTGAAAAATAAGAACCAAGAGAGAATATGTAAAGGTGCAAATTTCCAATGATGAATGTCATTATATTGTATACCTAAAATGTACCAATGATTAGAATGAATAATCGATAATGTAAAATAGGAAGAAAAGGTGCAAAGGGGTAGGGGTAGTGGGAGGGGCAGGGGAAAGGAAAGAAGGGAAAGGAAAAATGATGAGAAATGGAAAAAATGGAAATAAAGTCTTTGTAAATAGGGAAGGGTGGAGGGGGTGAAGGGAGGGCTAGGAATGGGGAAAAAATAAGAACCAAGATGCATTACGTAAAGGTACAATTCCCAATGAGAAATGTAACTGTGCTGTATACCTACAATGTACCAATAAAAGAATTTAATAAAGTGCAAAAAAAAAAAGTAATGCCATTTTGATTCTGACAGCTTTCACGAGCATAATGTGAAGAGCTGGTAGGATACTTGGACTTGCTCCAAAAGGCACAAGCTTGATTTACAGAGAGCTGAGGGAACTGGGAGTCATTCTGATCTTTTCATTCCTTTGATGTGAACACCAGCACTAAGATTTGTGAAAGTGTGGTGCCGTATGAAAACCAAAAATGCATGCAGTGTCCTAAAGGAGCCTACCATTATCATGGTCACTTCTACTGCAAGCTCCGATTTTCAGTCAGTTATCAGTACAGATCATACAGTGGTCCCCTACATGCTGATACAGCTCTGCACCAAATAAATCCAGATATGGACATGGTGTTTTCTTTCATTTCTGTATAATTGGGTTCCAAGCCTGCCATGGGCTATTCAGTGGTTTCACCAACATAAATAAAACTTCTGACCCTCATCATTTTGCTAACTTCCCTCTGCTTCTCCTCTTTCTCTCCTCTTTATCTTTAAATCTTATTTCCAGTACAGCATTCAGCTCTCTTATTTTCTGCTAACACTATGTGGCTTGTTATGTTACTTTCTTTCAAAAGCTGGTAACAAGTGTGCTAATGCTGCTGTCGGAAAGTTTTGTTCATGCCAATTCCACTGGAAAATGGAACCTTAGAAATCATTTGGTCCAGCACCTTTATTTTAACAGGTGAGAAATTGCTATGAGGCAGAGAGATGAAATGACTTACTCCGAGGTGTAGGACATTAGTAGTGGCAGAGCTGGCATGGAAACCCACTCTCCTGGCTGCATGATGTCTTTTCTGTTATTCAATGCAAATGTTATAACAAGTAACAACCACAAGAATAAGTATTCATTTTGTTCACTCATTTACTACATTATAAGAAAGTAACAACCACTACTTAACAAACAACTAGCCCCAGGAACTTTTTGTTATCAGATATTTTTGAGTACACAAATCTTCCAGACTGACCAAATGCCTTGTCTAACACATAAATCCTTTGTATCATAGCTCCCTAACTCATGACCATAAAGACCATCTCGCTATTGATGACTCTGAATTTATGTACCTCTACCCCGACCTCAGTTCCATCCTTGTGCATCTAAACGCCTTCTTCACCAAGTCCATCAGTTGACTAGTAGGTAAAACAGAATCCTTCAATTCTTATTAGCCCCTCCTTAAATAATTTCTTCTTTGAGTTCTCCATTTCAGTAAATAGCATCATAGTTGCCCAGATGCTGGGGCCAAAAATGCCCTGAGTTACCTTGGTCTCATTCAGTTGTGACCTATGCTCATTCAATCAGCTCCGCTTTCAGAATACATTTAGAACCCTTCCCTTCTTTCTGTACTATGACCACCTTTGTCCAAGCTCCATGATTTTACAGCCAGAATCCTATAATAGTTTTCTTCCTAGCTCACCTCCTCTCTTCCCCCATAAAGTTTACTATCTACAAAGCAACCAAAATGATTTTTTAATATAAATTGTGTAACACTCTTACCTAACCACCTCCATTGTCTAAGACACTCAGGCATGGTCACCAAGTCCCTATCTTGAGCTGGTGGGGCTCTGCCAGACCTGGTCCTATCTCTATAATTATGTACACCATCCTCCTACTTTTTGCTTTTTATTCTGTGTCTTCTTTTTTAAATTCTTCCTTTTGCAAGACCATCAGGCTATTCCCTGAATTTTTTTAAATGTCCATAATACATCTGAAATTGATTTCAGTGTATAGTGTAATGAAGGGATCCAATTTCATTTTTTTCCAGATAAAATAGCCAATTATCTTCCCAACACTAATGGAATATCCATTCTTTTCCTCTAGGAAAATCATATGTCCACAAATGAGATCTACTTCCATTTTTCAATTATATTCCACTGGTCTATCTTTTTGTACATGTTGACAAATGCTGCATTATAGTTATTATAATTTCCATACTAAACCTTGATATCCAATAAGCAGACTCTTCACCTTCTCCTTTCTTTGTATTGCAATGTCTTGGGTATTGTTGGGTCTCTGCTTTTTTAGAATTACATGCATAATTTTTGTTTGACTTATTACTAACTGACTTGTGTTTTTATTTCTGTTGCAAATAGCATTGTTTTAATGTATTTTTGAAATATTTATGGTTGACTTTTTCATATTAAATCTATATCTACTCCATTTATTAAATATTTACAAATATCCTATAATCCATACTTTCATTTGAATTTTTTGTACAAACTTATACTATCTACAAATAGTAATTTTATTTCGTTTCAGTTTTTCTCATTTTCATTCATTCTGTTCTCCGCCCCCTCTCCCTCTCTTTTCTTCCCTCTCTCCATCTCCTCTCTTTTTCCCAAGTGAGCTAGGAAATATTAAATGTCCAGAACACTGTTAGAAGCAATTATAGCATGCAACACTGGCTTCAATATGATTTCAAAGGAAAGACTTCTAATGTTTCACCACTACATATGTTAATTGCTGAAGGTTTTTAGTAGGTACACTTTGTCAGTCTAATGATTTGTAGTTTCCTAGTAATGTTAACTATGAATAAGTATTTAACATTATCAAATGTTTTGTCTGCATCTGTTGAGACAATCTTAATGCTTTTCACATCAAATCTGATAAATGATAAATTACAAAAACCTAATTTTTATCATTAAGCCAATTTTTGTATCCCCAAACAACCCAAGGTAATCACATTCTTCATACATTACTGGACTGGATTTAATTTATCAATGTTTGAATCAGGGAACTGCACCAAAGTTCACAAGTGAGCTCCTTCTATCTTTGTCCAGTTCTGGAATCAAGACTATTATAATCTCATAAAATACATTCCCTTTTTCTTCTTTTAGGAAGACTTTATTTAATACCATAATTATCTCTTCCTTGGAAGATTGATACATCCCATCTATAAAATCATCCAGTTTTAGCTTTCTTTGTGGAAATACTATAAACTGCTAATTTTATCTTTTGATGATAATTATAGGACTTTTTTTCTTAATATACTATTTATTAATTAGATATTCCTAGAACTCTAAATTTTCTAGCTACTGGCATAGAATTTTTTTCAATTCTGTCTTCAGTATCTATGACTATATTCTTATATTAATTCCTAATTGTTTACTTGTGACATTTCTCACCGTAGTAGAGTAAGTTTACAGGAGATGTGTCTATATTTTAATGTTTTCCAAAGAAGCAAGTTTTGACACTTTGTATATTTTTATTTCATTCATTCCTTCTCTTTTCTTTATTTTTATTTTGTTACCATTCTTGCCACTTCTTTGGGCTTATTCTGTTGTTTTCCCCCCTGAATTTAAGTTGGCTCTTTTGTTCACTAATTCTCAACCTTTCTTCTTTCCAGACATAATCATTTAGATTTTGCTCAAGTTAATTTCCTTAGCTTCATTCTCAGGTTTTGGTACTTAATATTTTCATTGTAATTCCACAGTATGTCTCTGGTAGTCATTCTTTGAAGCTCTTCTAGACTTCCTGTAATAAAGGACCACTCAGTACAATTCCAATGCTATGTGTACTCTGGAGAATAGGATGTGCTCTCTAGTTAGTATAGTGTTGGAGTACAGGGCTCAATATATATTCATTATGTCAAGTTACTACCTGTGTTTTTAAATGTTCTCCATTCTTTTTATGTCTTCTTCAGTAAATCTAACACTAGATGGATAGTTTAATTGTAGGATTTATCTATTTCTCCTTAATCTTTTGTGGATTTTTGTTTTCTGTATTTTGTATCCAATTTATTAAGTACATATAAATTTATAAATTATTATGCACTAACAATTATATGGTAAATAAGTCTTTCAAAAGAGCACAGTTACCCTCTATATCTTTACCAAATTATTTCATCCTTTATTTGATACAAATATAGGATTTGTTTGGGGACTTTTATTTGTATTGTTTTCCTGATTTATCCTTTTATTTTTAACCTTCCTATGTCTTCATTCATAAGTTGTTTCAAATAACTGAACTTTTGTTTCCTTAAATTCTTTTATTGGCACATTTTAGTTATACAATACATTTACATTTATCATTGGGTGCCTGTACCTATACATGATGTATCTTGGTTCCTATTTTTTTCCCCATTACCTGTGCACCCTTCACCTCCTCCACCCTTCCCTATTTTCATAGACTTCATTTCCATTTCTTTCATTTCTCATAATTTTTCCTTTCCTTTTTTTCCTTTCCCCTTCCCCTAACACCACCTCTACACTTTTGGACCTTTTAATATTTCAAATTATCAATTTATTTATTTTAATCGTTATTTACACTTTCAGTTTCTCACATTAGAGAAACTATTTAGTGTTTACTCATGTGTGTCCTATTTATTTCACTTAAGAGGATGGCCTCAATATGCTTCCATTTAGCTATAAATGTCTCTAGTTTCTCATTCTTTATGGCTGAATAGTACTCCATCTTACAAAAAAAAAAAATCTTCTTTATCCAGTTTCCAGTTGATGGGCACTTGGGCTGTTTCCAAGCTTTAACTATTACAAACTGTGCTGCTATAAACATGGGTGCACATATATCACTGTGATATGATTCTTTTAATTCTTTTGGGAAGATACCCAGCAGGGGAATAGCTGGGTCAAATGGAACATCCAGTCCTAGTTCTTTGAGGTACCTCCCTACTGATTTCCACAGTGGTTGCACCAGTCTGCACTCCAACGAATAATGGAGAAGGGTTCCTTTCTCCCCACACCCCTGCCAGCATTTGTTATTGGTTGATTTCTTGATAGCAGCCATTCTTTATGGGGTAAGGTGGAATCTCCATGTTGTTTTCATCTGCATCTCTTGAATGACCAGTGATGTTGAACATTTTTTCATATATTTATTTGCTGCATTTACTTCTTTGTCTGAGAAATGTCTGTTCATTTCAGATGCCCGTTTTTGAATTGGGTCTTGGAATTTGGGGGTTCTGATTTTTTTCAGTTCATTATATATTCTAGATAGTAGTCCTTTGCCTAAGGTACAGCTGCTAAAATTTTTTTCCCTTGTTGCACATTGTCTCTTAGCTCTGTTGGTGGTTTCTCCTGCAGTGCAGAAGCTTTTTAATAAGATGAGATCCCAGTTGTTGATTCTTTCTGCTAGTTCCCGTGCTACTGAGGTTTTGTTCATAAAGTCTTTTCCTATGCCAATGTCTTCAAGAGTTCTACCTAACTTATCTTCCAGCAAGTTTAGTGGTTCTGGCTTAATATTTAGATCTTTAACCCACTTCGATCTTAGTTTAGTGCATGATGATAGGTATGGGTCTAGTTTTAATCTTTGGCAGGTTGAAATCCAGTTTTTCCAAAACCATTTATTAAATAGGTTATCTTTCCTCCAATGAAGGTAGTTGCCTCCTTTGTCAAAGATGAGGTGGCTGAGTGTGTCTGGCATTGTTTCTGCATCTTCTAATCTATTCCACTGATCCTCAGGTCTGTTTCTTTGCCAGTGCCATGCTGTTTTTATCACAGTAGCTTTGTAGTATAGTTTCAAGTTGGGGATTGTGATACCCCCTGCCATGTCTCTGTTGCCTAGAATTGCCTTTGCTATTCCAGGTATCTTTTGGTTCCATATGAATTTTTGTATTGTCTTCTCTAGTTCTGTGAAGTATATTGTTGGAACATCAATTGACATTGCATTAAATCTATATAGTAGTTTTGGAAGTATAGCCATTTTCACTATATTGGTTTTTCCTACCCAGGAACAAGGGATGTCTTTCCACTTTCTTATATCCTCCTCAATCACCTTTTTCAGAGTGCTGCAGTTTTTAGCATAGAAGTCTTCTGCTTCCTTTGTTAGATTGATTTCTAGATATTTCTTTTTTTTGGATGCTATTGTAAAAGGAATTATTTCCCTAATTTCTTTCTCAGTGAATCTGTTATTTGTGTATAAGAAGACTATGGTTTTTTGAGTGTTGACCTTATATCCAGCTACTCTACTGAATCTGTCAATTAAGTCTAGAAGTCTTTCAGCAGAGTTTTTTGGGTCTTCTATGTAAAGTATCACACCCTCAGCAAATAATGACAGTTTAACTTCTTCCTTTCCTATCTTTATTCCTTTTATTTCTTTCTCTTTTCTAATTTCTGTGGCTAATGTTTCCAGAACTATATTGAACAGGAATGGTGATAGTGGGCATCCTTGTCTTGTTCCTGATTTTAGCATGAAAGTTTTCAGTTTTTGACCATTTAGTATGATCTTGGCTGTTGGTTTTTCATAGATAGCTTTAATCAAGTTGAGATAAAGACCTTCTATTCCAATTTTCTGAAGGCTTTTTATCATAAATGGGTGTTGGATTTTGTCAAATGCTTTTTTTGCATCTATTGATATAATCATATGGTTTTTGTCCTTGACTCTGTTAATATAGTGTATTACATTTATTGATTAATGAATGTTGAAACTTCCTTCCATCCCTGGAACAAATCTGACTTGGTCAGGGTGTATGATCTTCTTAATGACCCTCTGTATTCTCTTTGCCAGTATCTTGTTGAGGATTTTTGCATCTATGATCATTAGGGAGATTGGCCTATAGTTCTCTTTTTGGGTTGGGTCTTTTCCTAGTTTTGGAATTAAAGTAACACTTGCTTCCAGGAATGAATTTGGAAGTATTGTTTCCCTTCCAATTTCACTGATGAGTTTAAAGAGTAACAGTGATAGTTCTTCTTTAAATATCCTATAGAATTCAGCAGTGAAGCCATAAACACCTGGGCTTTTCTTTGTTGGTAAATTTTGCATTATATTTTCAGTTTTACTCATTGTAATTGGGGTGCTTAGAATTTCTGTATCTTCTTCATTTAACTTTGCCAAATCGTATGTATCTAGGAATCTGTCCATTTCTTCTGTGTTTTCCATTTTATTACAGTACAGGTTCTCAAAGTAGGTATTGATGATACTCTGGATTTCTGCTGGGTCTGTTGTGACTCCACTTTTTTCATTCTTAATTGCATGGAGCCTTTTCTTTCCTTTTTTTGACAAAGTTGGCTAAAGGTTTATTGATTTTATTTATTCTTTCATAAAACCAATTCTTGATTCATTGATTTTTTTTGTATTGTTCCCTTAGTCTCCATTACATTGATTTCTGCTCTGACCTTTATAATTTCCTCTCTTCTATGAGCTTTGGGTTTGTTATGATTTTCTTTTTCTAGGAGCTTGAGATTCTCCATCAGGTTATTTATCTGAGTTCTCTCTGTTTTCCTAATATGGACATTCACTGCTATGAATTTCCTGCATAGAACTGCTTTCATTGTAACCCATAGATTCCTGTATGTTGTACTGGGATTATCACTTACTTGTAGAAACTGTCTAATTTCTTCTTTAATTTCCTCTGTGACCCATTGGTTGTTCAGAAGGGTCTTATTCAATTTCCATGTGTTTGTGGGAGTTTTGTGGTTTCTTACACTATTGATCTCCAATTGTATTGCACTATGGTTTGATAATATACAGGGAGTAACTTCATTTCTTTTACATTTACTTAGGCATGTCCTATGAGCTAGCATGTGGTCTATTTTGGAGAATGACCCATGTGCAGCCAAAAAGAATGTGTATTCTGATTTTGTGGGGTGGAACACTCTGTAAACATCTGTTAAGTCCTTTTGCTCAGTAGCTTGGTTCAGTTCTAGAATTTCGTTGTTAATTTTTTGTCTAGATGATCTGTCTATTTGTGATAGTGAGGTATTGGGGTCCCCTAATACAATTGTATTAGTGCTTATTTGGTTTTTCATGTCCATTGATTTATTTTTGTATAGTTGGGGGCATTCGGATTTGGTGCATATATATTTAGGATTGTCATCTCTTCCTCTTGGACTGCTCCCTTCACAAGGATGTAGTAACTATCTTTGTCTCTCTTAATTAGTTTTGGTTTGAAATCTACTTTGTCTCCAAATAAGATTGCTATGCCTACTTTTTTCTGGGTTCCTGTCATGTGCAGAACTGTTTTCCATCCTTTTATTTTCAGTCTATGAATTTCCTTTTGAGTTAGGTGTGTTTCTTGTATATAGCATATTGCTGGATTTTGCTTCTTAATCCATTCTTTCCATCTATTTCTTTTGATTGGTGAATTGAGGCCATTAATATTGATAGTTATAATTGATAGACATTGACTCATCCTTGTCTTGATGTTTTACTGTTGTTGGCTCTTTTATTTCTTATTTTTCCCCCTTTCGTTTTAGTGTCTTACCTTGCCTGGTGCCTTTCCTCTCTTGGGCCTCATGGAGTTGTGACCTTCATTGTCTTTTGTAAGATATTGCTTAGAATTGTTTGGAGTGCTGGTTTGGTATTCATGAAATTTCTCAGGTGTTCTTTGTCATGGAAGTATCTAATTTCCCCATCGATTTTGAAAGAATTTTGCAAAATACAACAGTCTAGGTTGGAAGGTATTTTCTTTTAGGGCTTGAAATACTTCACTCCAGGCTCTCCTTGATTTGAGGGTTTGTGTTGAGAAGTCTGCTGTGATTCTGATGGGCTTTCCTTTGTAGGTGATTTGTTTCTTTTCTCTAACTGCCTGTAGGATTTTGTTCTTCTGTTGGGATTCTGGGATCTTGATTATTATATGTCTAGGTGTAGAGTTTTTTTATTGTGGCTAGCTGGAGTTCTATATGCCTCACTTATCTATATGTGTAATTCTTCACCTCTGTCTGGGAAGTTTTCTACTATTACTTCTCTAAACAGTTTTTTATGTCAATTGTACTTTCTCCTGTTTTTTTGTGGACTTCTATCAGTCTTATGTTATTCTTCTTTGCATCATCCAGCAGCTGCTGGATTGATTTCTCATGGTCCCTTACTATTTTGAATAGATCTCTGTTTTCATGGTCCTTAACTGCAATCCTGTCTTCTGTATCTGATATTCTATCTTCAGAGTCCCTTAATCTGCTCTGCATGCTCTCAGTGGAGTTTTTAATCTCCTGAATATCTGTTTGAATCTGTTTCATGGATTTCATCTCTTTCTTATGTTGGGTGATCATGGTTTCCATTTCTTTCTTATGCTGGGCATTCATGGCTTCCAGTGTGTTTCTGATCTCATCTATTTTTTTATCTATTTCTGTTCTAGAGCCTCTAATCACGTCTTTCACTCTGCTCACCATCTCTGTAGTTATCTGGGAGATTATTTCTGTTTTGAATTTTTCTACAGCCTCATTCATCTGTTTTGTTACTTCCTGTGCTATCAGTTTAGGGTGTCCAGGTGGATGATTATCAGACTTTTCCACCTCATTTCCCCCAGAATTTGCCTTTTGTGGAGTGGAAGTCTGAGTTGTGCCTTACTTAAATGTCTTCTTATTTTTTTTTTTGGTAGTATCCTTGGTTTAGTTCCTGGGTTGATACCTCGAAGTTGCTTATTGTAAGTATCTTTGTTGATGTATTTAGAACCCTTATGGAATGATTGTTTCTCAGATGTGTCTTCCAGATATAGCTGGTCTTTAGGTTTTCAGTCTCTAATAGCCCTGAGGCTATCTCATTTTCATTACACCAGGAAGGACAACTGATTAGATCAATCACAACACCTTAGCCCAAGTGATACAATCAACAACACAATAGCATCAAGTACCTCTTAGAAAATGCCAATTTGTGGTAGTTATTAATCTATCACCTTTAACAGTGTGAATTAGATTAAAATCAAGGACCAACCCAACATATGTTTATAGTAAATAAACTCTTCAATATAGCACCTTTACCCTTCAGAATGGGGAGCTAGAAGGAGTTGGGGAAGGAGGGATAGGTAGGTAGAAGGATAGAGGAAGGTTAGCAGTGAGGCCTGAGGACACAGGTGAGAGAAGGAAAGAGAAGAAAAGAAAAGTAAAGAAGAAATACGAATTAGGGACAGAACAGAAACACAAAGGGAGATGAAGAACAATGTGGAACAGAAAGGGAGTGAAGGAGAGAGAGAGAGAGAGAGAGAGAGAGAGAGAGAGAGAGAGAGAGAGAGAGAGAGAGAAAAGAAAAAAGAGAAAAATAAAAATTTTAAAAGAGTAGAAGAAGAAAAAAATTTAAAATAAGGGCAAAAAAATAGTGGTAATTTTGAAAATAACAAATAAAAGATAAAAAGTGAAGGGCCTCCTTCAGGGCATGTCTCTGCTGTCACAGTAGACAACATGGACAGCAGAGTGCAGTTATAAGTCAATGAGTCTCAGTAAGCCAGTCACAGACCCATGAGATTCAGGCAGATTTCTGGCTGCAAGTCCCAAGTTGAGCTCCCTGTCCTCCTGCAGGGTTGAATTCTGCAAGGTTCTACTGCAGGTTCCATCTGCCCTTCCCCTGAAGATAGTCCAGGTTCCAATGGGAAGTGATGATCCCTCCAACTTACCAAGCATGGTGGTCTGGTGTGCCTTTATTGCAGAGATTCTCTCCACTTTTCCAGTGGGCTTCAGTTTTCATCAGGGACCCTGAGAGAGGCCCTCTCTCTGTTGTTCACTTCTGCAGCTCAGGACAATGGTCTTTATGCTCCCTGTGCCTCTGTAGTGTGGAACCAGGTAGCGGCACAGCCAAGAGGCCAGAGTTGGGGGGGAAGCTACACTGGTGGCTGGTGGGAGTGCCTGGGAACTGAACTTTTTTAATCCAGTCTGATTAAGCTCTACTTTTCAGTTAACAAGTTTAGTCCTTTTGTATTCATTGTGATTTGAAATATTTGAAATATTTGATCTGAAATATTTGTATTTATTCCAACCATTTCAGAAATGTTACCTTGTACTTCCTTATATTTTCTAATGCTGCCCATTAACCGTACTTCTTTTTCCTTCTTGCATGCTTTAGGATTGAGCTTTGTGCTTTTTTATTTTTTAGTCAAATTTCTCCCTCTGTAATTTGAATATTATGAGCACTTTTTTTTGGTACCAGAGATTGAACTCAGAACCTTGTGCTTGTGAAGCAGGCAGGAGAACCACTGAGCTAAATCCCTGGCCCAATGAGCATTTATTATTCCTTTAGGATTTGCTTTTGAAATTTTACCATGCAAATTTAATGTCAAATATTAATAAAATCTCTACCCTCCTCCTGACAAATACAAAACCCTTTGACTTCAATCACCTGCCTTCCAGCCCATATGTTTCCATTGTCCATTATCTTGGGTTCATCTATTTTTTAAAACTGCATGAGTAAAACAACTGCTAATATTAATGCTTTAGACTTAATTATTGGCATTCTTCTGGGATCTGTTTCCTTCTTTCTAAGGTAAATCCTTCAGAATTTCCTTTAGCACATGTCTCTTGGAGGTAAATTTGTTTATCTGAAAATGACATTATTTTGCTTATTTCAGATATAGTTTTCTCATGGCTAGCATCTCAGATAACTATTTACTTGTACCATTTCTAAAATTCTTACTTTATGTTTCTCTCTCTCCTAGCTTCCACTGTTGTTAGCAAAACTTCTGACACTCATCATTTTTTCTTCTTTCTGAATTCTATTGAGATCATCACTTTGTCTACTACATTATAGTGATCAATGAAATACTTCATCGCATATACTTTATTTATTCTGTCTGTTTTTATTTTACCTGTGAAAAATAGCTTTCATATCTATGGAAAATTTTAGATGCTATTTCTTCAAATATTCCTCCCCTGACCCATCTTCTGCATCCTCCCATTCAATTAGGATTAGACACATGTTAGACCTTTTCATTTTATCTCCTATGTCTATACTTCCTTTCGGTGTTTTTCTCTTTGCTCAATGTGGGTAATATCTTCAGAGACTTCCCTCTACTTTGTGAATTCTCTTTCAATTTGTACATAACATGCTGTTAAAAATGTTCCTTAAGCTTTAATTTCCACTGTCAGATAGACATATGGATTTTATTTCCAGAAGTTCTATTTGCTTATTTTCAATCCCCTCTGGTCATTGTCAGTAAGTTTCTTGGTTCTCACTCATTATGTTTCTTTATTTCTTTTAAAATTTCATATTTTGTATCCTGTGACTAAGAAATCTAATATCTAAAGTCAAGGAAGGTCTAAATCTATTTACTTCTGCTGATCCTCACTGGCTTTGGCCTGCTGTTTCGAGTGCTTGCACTTTTTATTTAGACTTTATATGCAGTTGAATTTTAAAGTATGGGATGCAGAGGGGCCTACACCACAGTCTCCCTCTGGAGTGGTGTATGTTTATTTCTGCAAGGCGCCTGGAGGCCCTTCAACAAACACTTGTAAGGACATCTCAGCTCACTACCAGGTCCTACTGTCACTTTAGGTCAAAAACACAATCACAACTCAAAAACTAAAATATCCAGTTCCTGGCAATAATCAAAGCTTTCTGATTTAATATCAAATTTCTCCTCCAGCCAGCTGCAAAGGGAAATGCAGATATTGCTTCCTTCTCTGTTTCCCTCTTCCTCACAGCATTTTCTTCCCAGCACAGCTTGGCACTTGTGGTCTTTGTCCCCTCCAGGGTCCAGACCACGGGAGAGGGAATTAGGAATAGAATCACACAGCAGCAGGGCAGACTCTGTACCAGACGTTCATACAGTTGGCCCCTGCTTTCTCTCGTGGACACTTTCATGGATGCTTTCAAGGTCCTTCTGTTGGATTTTTCAACCACAACTCATGAGACAGGAGTGCTGCTCTTCTTCTTTCACATAAGGATGACTTAAAAAGAGTAGTTTTAGTTTCACAGCAAAATTGAAAGAACAGTACAGACATAACTTTTAGCTCAGGCATCCAAGAAGTGGGCATCACATGCACAGCCCACCCCTCCATACCAACCACCCCACCACAGTGGCACATTTGCTTCAAACTACATTGGGAGGCCCATGAGTAATGGTCACCCAGAGTCCATAGTTTACATTAGACTTCACCCTTGGTGTTGTACATTCTGCAGGTTGTGACAAATTTATAATGACATGTATCTATTACTGTAGTATCAAACAGAATCATCGAACTGGCCTAAAAATGCTCTGTGTTTTGCCAATTTATGCTTCTTTCTCCTTTATCTTCTGGCAACTTCTGATCTCTTTACGGTCCCCACAGTTTTGCCTTTTCCAGAGAGTCATCTAGTTTGGAATCAGGCAGTGTGTATGAACCCTTTCCAGATTGGCTTCTTTTACTCAGTAGTGTGCATTTGAATTTCCTCCATGTCGTTTTGTGGCTTGAAAGTTTATTTCTTAGCCCTGGATAATATTC
Source organism: Heterocephalus glaber (assembly GCF_053883595.1). Lineage (NCBI taxonomy): Eukaryota > Metazoa > Chordata > Mammalia > Rodentia > Bathyergidae > Heterocephalus > Heterocephalus glaber. Next base: position 6,732,873 of record NW_028258315.1, read on the forward strand.
TGTTGTCTGGATGTATCATAGTTTATTTCTACCTTCACTTCCTGAAGGACATCTCAGTTGCTTCTAAGTTTTGGCAATTAGGAATAAAGCTGCTATTAACATATTAACATCCACATCCCTGTGTATGTGTGCGTGTGTGCGCGCGCATGCATGCACGCGTGTGCATGCAATATTTTACCTTCAGGTACCTACCAAAGAATTTGACTGCTGGACCATGTGGTAAGAACTTCCATCCAACTGACCAGCTCTGACTCTCAGGAAGGCCCCTTGAAGGCTCTCGGACTCTGGGGCAGGGTCTCAGATGGCTCATGCCATCTCTTCTTCCCATATGGACCACATCTGGCCCTGAGGAAGCACCATACCACTCTCCTGGGACAGCTTCTTCCTAGACAGAACAGCAACTCCCCTTCACTCCATCTTGCCAGCGGGCACCTCCTACCCTCCAGATCACTGGCTCAGTAACTGTGGGTGGCATCCAAAACTCTGTGTAGCACTGGAACATGTTGGCTTCCTCCAGAAATGACTGTATCGCTTGTAGCAGAATACAGACTACTGAATGGCAGCCTGTGTGCACCCCAGCACGAATCAAGGCAGACCTATAATGCCATGTATCCACTCGCCTGGAGCCAATGTCGTCTTTGGTATGAGGCTGGCTCTCCTATATTTCCCCTTATTACTGTGGCTTGGTCTTCAGGGCCTCAACTGACAATGAGATGTTTACTGCTCCTCCCTTGGCAGCCTGGACTGCAAGTTACATCTACCCAGAATTATGAGCGTGCCAGCCTCTTGGCTTAGCTTTTAAGCCTTTTAGCAGCTGCTTTTGTTTGGTTTCTTGGCATCTCACTCTCTACATGCACAGCTAAGAAATCAGGAAATGGTTTGCAGAGAAATTGCACGTAGACTCAATTTTCTTGGGTTCCCTTTTCTCTGCATTCATGGTCCATCAAGTCCTGGCAACCTTGTATCCTGAACTCCAATTTTTTTGACTGTGGCAAGCAATGAGCTGTCACTTTCTCTTTGGATTCCACACCCCATGACAGTACATGAGTCAGCAAGCTATCCCAGGGGACAAGAAGAGCTGTAAAGGACTCACCTCAGTGCATTTCTCTCCTTCCTAGCATCTTGACCCTTCAGGTCCAGCAACCTTGATTTCTCTTTGATGCTCTCAGGCTATTGTTTCATATTTTACTTTATTCAGCTTTCACAGTTCTCTAGCACAAGGGTTATTCTGATACAAACTACTCCTTCACAGCCAGAAATGGAAATCCTCCCCCTTCTTTTTCCCCAAGAAATATAGCAGGTGGCACATTTTCTTATTTAATGAAAATATCTTTCTGTTGCCTTTAAAAGTGGAAGAAAAATTGACATAGGACAAAAATTCTTGGTTCACAAACACCTTCTCTTAAAAATTCTGGAGATGTGGAGCCATGTTCTTTCTGCACTTAATGTCTCAGAGGAAAACTAATGTGGGCCTGATATTTACTCTTTGTAGCAGATGTAAAATTAATTTAATGAGTGCTCTGAGTGAGATGCTAAAAAGAATGAGATCCACCACCAAGGGACTCTGCAGAGAGGTTCTGAGCAGGTGACAAACAAGAGGCTCCACTCCCTTGGGCCCCTGTCATAACAGGGAAAGGAGGATGTGGGAAGCTGGGGGCAGGGACAATACCGGAGGAGGACTTTGGGGATGCAGCTGCCGAATGCTGAGTCCTTACCTTTCACTGGCTTTGTTCCTATCAAGTGTTGCAGTGGCAGTTGAAGAGTGAGGTGAAGAAACCTGGAGATGTTTCCACCTTGAGAAGAAGTAAGCTTTCCCACACAGTCTTCTAGCTATCCGTTCGACAACTATATTTAAATATTAATACATTGCGCATGGTCTCAAGGAAATTAAACATGCACAGAAAAAGAAATAGTTTAAGGAAACACACCAAAAGTATTCCAGCGTATTTAGAATATTTCTTTATTTTCCAAAATTTTGCAAAGACGTATACTACCATTTATAACAAAAAATCATATTTTTAAAATATCTCAATGTACAATATTTAACATAATACCAGATGCCTGTATTAGTGTAAACATACAGCTATGTAAAAAGATCTATATAGCAAAAGACCTGGATAGAAAACCCCCCCCCCCAAGAGAAAAAACAGTATCCTTCTCTAGAGGGTGATTTTCCCATTTTTATAGCAGGGGGCATTTCAGAAAATACCAGCCTCTGACACACAGTGGCCCACCTGTGTGACGGGTGGTCTGAGGGGTTTGCCCCTCCCGAGTTCAGACTTCCCAGCCCTCTTTGAGCCTCTCCTGGGGCCAGGCGTTTTTTCCCCTCTCCCTAGTTCTGACCTTCTCACCTCCTGCCCCAGACCCTGCACAGGCCCTCAGTTTCCACCAGCCGGCCGGGTCCTTGCTTGGATTCAGCAGCTCTCCCCGGGTTTGAGTCCCAGGTCCAGAGCCCCCCGGATTCCCTACGGGGCAGGGATGACGGATGTGACACCTCTACTTCTCCAGGCTGAGCCGGGCAGGCTCTCCGCGAAGGCGATTCAATCGGATGCGCGCCTTTCCCCTCCCGCCCTTTCTCTCCTCGCCCCAGGCCTGGAGATCAAAACGAGGCCTAAGGAGACCCAGATATCGCCCTGGAGAGAGAAGCCCAACTCCCCTCCGGGGTCGGTAATTAGCACGGTCGGGGAAGGGCCGCCCCACACCTTCGGAGCCTTAAAGCCTCCTGCCTCGGAAACTGCCTTCAGATTGACCGCCGGGGGATCTCAATGAAACACTCATCAGCCTCTTCCTGAGCGACCCAGCTGCGCGGGAGCGGGCGACCTTGGCGGACTCAGGGAGCAGGCGCTGGAGGCAGACCTGGCCCCCGGGTCTGGGCGCGGAGGACAGGGCCGCTGGGCCCAGAAAGAGCCCCCAGGGGCCTGGGGTGCGAAGGCCCAGGGCTCAGGCCTTTGGTGTGCGCCCCCGGAGCCAGCGGGCTCCTTCTCTGCGGCGCCTCCGAGGCCTGGAGCCCAACTGCCCAGGGGCGCACGCACCGCCCAGACTCGCGGGGCTTGTGCTGGCTGTGAGCCCCACTGTCCCCCAGCATGACCATGGGGCACACATCCCGGCCTCTCGGGGCCCTGGAGTCCGTAAACAGGCGGGCGCCAGCGACTGGGCCTCCCAACCTAGGACGTCTTCGGGCCACCTTGAAATCCAAGCGCACCGCCCCTCGGGCGGAGCGGGTGGCTGCAGCCTGCAGCAGGTGCTGCAGCCCGGGAGCTGGGGTGGCGGGGCCAGAGTTGGGGAAATGCGGGCAAGTCGCAGGTTTCTGGAGGCCCCTGCAGCCCCAGCCATCTGGGCACTGCGCAGACAGACGCTGCGTGGGCCCCGGAGCCGCCACCTCCGCGCGCCGCATCCAGCCCCTCGCTGCTGCAGCGAGAAGCCCGCGTTGGGGCTGCGGGGGGGACGCCGGGCCGGCGCGCGCCCCACTTCTTCGCCTTTGGGAGTCGTTTTCTTGAAATCAAACTTTAGAAAACCACCGATGACTTGCCCGCGGGCCACGCAGTTCGGTGAGATGCTATTCTCTGGCCTCGTTGGGATGCGCCTTATTTTTCTGCTGTTTTACTTTTGAATCAAAAGTGGTGATTAGTGAAGTTTTGAGATTCAGGTCAGGCTTTCCCAGGATCTCCAGACTGGGGAATGTGCTCGATCCTAGCCCCACAGTGCCATCTGGTGGTGATAGCCCGCAAGAGCGCGCGAGTGGGAGAGACCAACGGCATGATGTAATGGTGGACATTTTTTCCTTGGAGAGCAGGTTTTGCGGCAGGCGAGGCCTTACCGGGTGTTTTATATCTCAGGGGTTTTTCTAGGTGAGCTACCAGGCAAGGGGTCTCTTCGTTGGACCAGTGCTCTACGTTGTAAAAGAACTTTCCCTCTTTGAAATCTATTCTAGAATTGATGATTGTGAAGTCAAAAGGGTGTTGCAAATCAAAATTCAAGATCTTTGTCTCCTAGCCAGGAAGAGGGCCTCGCCACGCCAGGACTTGCATCCAGATCTCCTGACTCTAAGTGCCAAATTGCTTTTGCATTTCTTTGCTCTTCTGCATTCCTGTGACCTGTTTTGTGCCTTCAGGACTGAAGAACAGACCATCTCATAAACTTTAGGGTCACTGGTTCTCAACAGCGGCTCCTTCATCCCCCTAGACTTCTGTCTTTTGCTTCCTGTGCAGACCTGTAACTGGTCTCCTGGCCTGGCCCTATGCACCTTTTGACCCCTGAGTGCTCCCTCCTTCCCTCTCTCTCTGTGCCCCTTTCTTTACCCCAGACCCTTATCCTGCAGCAGGTACCTCTTTGACTGCACCTCACCCAGCCAAGACTAACTAGACAAGGCCATCAGACGAACCTGATGGGGCCAGCCATTTCCTTAGGCTCTTGGACTTCAGGTAGGCAGTGCTTTCAGCCTTTGTTGATTCCTGCATTGCAGATATTCCAAATGTTTCTTTCTCATCCTTAGCTCTTGCCCTTACAATACCTTGAAATCTGAGGAACAAATTCTCTTACTTTTCAGAGATGAGGTTCATCTCACTTGAGCTTCTTCAGTGTTGCTTGTTTTTCTCTTACAACATTTCTATTTTTTCTCTTCTCTTTATTCTCTCTTACTTGGGGGAGGGGGATCCTTTGTCTTTTCCAAACGAAATGCATCTGTTTTTACTGTTAACATAAAATATTGAGTCCTCTTGTGGTTTAGAGCTAAAATGTTCTGTAAAACTCTCACATGTGGAGGTAAGGCCTGATCAGAAGGAGATCACCGGGGGCGTGACTTAGAAAGATGTATCCTCATCTTTGGCTCCTCATGCTGTCTGCTTCCAGCCACCATGAGGTGAGCACCTGTCCTTTACCATGCTGTTGCTGCCTTGGGGCCAGCTGACCATGGACTGAACCCACTGAAACTGTGAGCCAAAATAAACCTTTCCTCCTTCAGGTTGGAGGTCTCATATATTTTGTCTTAGCAACAAGAGAGTACCTAATACAGAAAATTGGTGTGGGGAGTGGGGTCATTGCTGTGATTGTACCTACTTTCTGGTTCAGATGCCTTTGGAAATAGTTTGCAGAAGGAGATTGGAAAGGTCTAGAGATATGGGCTAGAGAAGACCTAGAATGTTGTGAGCAGTGCTTGATGTGTGATACTGGTCAGAGCTCAGAAGAACAGAATGCTGACATGAATGTTCAGGTTTCAGTTACAAGGACTGACTCTACTGACAGTTGGACTACAGGCTGTCTGTGTTATAGTCTGACAGAAAATTTGTCAACGTTTTGCCTATGCCCTGAGGCTTTGTGCGAGTCTGAATTTAAGAGCTATGGACTAATTAATCTGGCAAATGAAATTTCAAGCCAGCCCAATGTTTAGGCTGTGGCATGGGTACTACTGGCTGCTCTTAGCAAAATCTATAGTCAAAATCAAGACCAAATGGCGCCTGAATGATTTGTAAAATTTGAGGTTCCCAAGAAAGGAAGCACTTGCACAATTGTGGCAAAGGAGAACATGGTTGCTGAAAAGATTAGCATTAAAAGGAAGTCAAGTGTTTTGTACAGGGACATGAATAAACATTCCTTGACAGCATTTCAGAAATCAGCAAGACCTCACCCATTGCTGTCTCAAGGATGCAAAACAGTAAATCTTTCATTTGAGAAGAGAATCCCTGGGACACCAGCTTATTCAGGGCTACCAGGGAAGTGTATCCCTGAATTCAGCCATCTATGTATTCAGAGGTCACTGTAGTCATGATCCAAGAGGGCTCAAACTGCTACTGCTCAAACTGGCAGCAGATCTTGACATCATCTATATGGTGTTTGTTTTTCAGGCATCCGCAATGCAAGAGTTATGGGGTCACAGAGATTTCTGCCCAAATTTCAAAACAAGGCCTGTGAGAGTAGGCAAAAATATGTGACAGGCTCACAGTCCCTATCAGAGCCCATGAAAGGACAGTGCATGAATCTGTGAGAGTGAAGCCAAAAGTGGGGTGGGGACCCCAGGAAGCTGGAGAAGCCAAGAACGTGGAGCACGTGCTGACAAAAGCTGCAGGTTGTGAGTAGAGCCTCTCCAAGAAAGGAGGGCTGCCCAGGCCTTTTGCAACTCACATTTCACCACAACCTGCCCTATACAGGATTTAATGATTACTCTGCTGGGGTTGTCTTGCTTTGGTCTGATTTCTGTCTATTCCCCTAGTCTTCCCTTTTGGACTGGGAATGTTTGTTCTGTGCCAGGGTATGTCAGAAGTGTTTAACTTTCTTTTTTATTTTTACAGATGCTCACAGCTAAGAGTTTGTCTTGAGTCTCAGAGGAGACTTTGGGCTTGAACTTTTCAGCAATGCTGGGAATGTTAAGACTTTGGCAACTCTTAGGGATGGATTAAATGCAGTTTCCATAAAGATATGCAGATGAGCCTTTTGGTGGCCAGGGTAAAATTCTATGATTTAGACCAAAAATGTTTCCCAAAACTTTCACATTTATAAGTGGGGCCTGATTGAAAGGGGTGAGTGACTGAGGGCATAACTTCAATGGGTGTGTTCTCATTCCAGCTGCTCTCATTCTCCTTGCTTGCTAGTCACTGTGGAGTGAGCAGCTTTCTTTGCCATGCACTTTCACTGTACTGTTTCTGCTTTGGATACAGTCAACCATGGACTGAACCCACTGAAATCTATGAGCCAAAATAGACCTTTCTTTCAGTTATGAGTGTCAGTTATTATTTCAGCAGTCAGAAAGTAACTAATATAAGTCCTCACAAAACAGAGGGAAAAACTCAAAAGAGAAAATGCAAAACCAAGAGAAAACTTCAAGAAACTATCGTTAACATTCTCAAACGCATCAATGAAAATATTGCATACATAAAAAATATGCCATAAGAAAAGTATTCTTCAGGGCATGGGAAAGGCCTGGGAGCTTTAAAACATTATAGCAACAATAAAAGATTCAAAGAAAAGAATTAGAATAAAAATTTAGAGAAGCATCCCAGAAAGACAGAAAGATAATTTTAAAGAGAGGAAGGACTACAAGATCAGCCCAAGAGCTAAAATCAACAACATGATTTGAGGAGGTTAGTGCAAAATGATAATCTGGGGGTCATTTTTTTAATCTTTAAGTATCCCAGTGGGTTGACAAAAGAACATTAAACCAAATGAGGAGCTGGTAGATTGGCCCCAGCTCCTCAGCCTCTCCTTCATTAGCAGTTCAGGAACTTCAGCAGCCCATGCCAAGAGGAATCCTCCTTAGCAGGGTTTAAAACCACCAGGTCACCACCTTGTAGACTATCTTAAGGTTGCCTTATTTTATACTGGCCCAGACACCAACGTAGCCTCTTCTGTGCTTGATTTCTTGCTTCCTGATTATAAGGTTTCAGAGCAGCAGGCCTAACTGTGCCTATATCCGTCAATTTCCACCGATGAAAGCAGAAACCATTTTAGGTATTGGTATGATTTAGAATGGCATGACCAAGTTGTTATACAAACTGGAATTGCAAAAAGGGGAATAGGAGTCCAAATCTGCAGGAAGCTGCCACCACGCCCATAGCAGCCATCAAGCACTGAAGCCCCTTCCACCCAGTTTTATCCCACGGCCCCAAGAGCTCATGCTCACCTGCTGGCCACACCAGACAGAACACTGTAGCTGTTGTCAGAATGGGCGCAGTCAGCATGATTGCAGAGGAGCCTGTATGAATGGAATCCATGTTCTAATAAAAGAGATCCCATAGAGCTCTTGCTGTCTTCTGCCAAGAAGTCCGCAAATGAGAAGAGAGCCCTCACTAGAAGTCAGGCATACTAGCTAGCATTCTGGTTTCAGTCTGCTAGACTCCAGAACTGTGAGAAATAAATTTCTGTTGTCCAAGGCACCTGGTCTGTGGTAGTTTGTTATAGCTGCCTAAACAGACTAAAATATCCACCTAACAATCACGTTACAGCAAACCAACTCAGCAGCCTAGTACAGTAGGATGGGCTACTCAGCATAAACCCATTGCTCTTCTCAGGATCAAGGTTTAAATACTTCTGCTTATGACTTTATGATGTTAGATTAACAAGATGATTTTCATAAATGCACAGACTAAAATTATATCATGAATAAAAAATGGGAGCAGAAGAAGTAGGATGGGTGACGATGGCCAGCCTCTTAACACCACAGCATGAGGGCAGCAGGCTTCGTGGTCATGGTAGCACAGAGATCATGGAAATACATTTATTCATGAGTGTATCTAAAAAGTCTCTCACCAGCCACGAGTTGTACATATAAAGACGAGAAATACTGCAGGAAGCTATGGTCTGGGCATCAGTAAACCTAGACCATGTCAGACTCAGGATACCCAAATCCCAAGAGACTGTGAGGTGCTTGCCCAAGGCAGGTGCACCCTGCAGACCCTTGAGGACACCTCCCAGCTGAAGGGGAGAGGATACAGTGGGGACCATCCAAAGCTTCTGGTCAACTAGACATACCCCGTATGTTCTGTACCACTTTGGGGGCATAAAGACATTTACAGAGTCAACAAATGATTTACTGCCCCACACAGAAACCTGCGCAGACTGCCCTCAACTCAGATTTTAGTCTCCCAGTCTCCCTTGCATGTTCCAACCTGTCCTGAACACCATCCAGGCTGTGACATGTCTTTGCCAACAGAGCCTCTGTTTTGTTCTGGGTGGCAAAGTGCACGGCTAGTCCTTCTAGTTAGTGGGAAGGGGAGCAGCCAAGTAACAAATTCTGGGAGTGTGCAGAAATCTCTGGATGATGTTTGGAGGGAGGCTTTCTACAAAAAAGCAGGCTCCAGAGGTGCCTGCCTTTGTCCTTTGTCCTCCAACCCCTATGCCAAGATAGAATGACTAACCATCTTGTGAATAAAAGACAAGGCTAAAATCCTTTAGGATCAAAGCCATGTACCCAGGAAGAATGAGCAGAAAGACGGTAGGAGAGAAGTGGCATTATGGCATCATGAAGCCACTGACACATCCTGGGTTACCTACTTCAAGGTGCCAGGTTTTAAGAGAAAAATAACAGATGAATCCACCAGGCAGGGCTTCTGTCCCTGTTAGCCAATGTAGTTCCTAACTGGTCTACTGCCTCTGAACCTTTGCTGAAGCAATTTTCTATCTTGGCAGTTCTATTCCTTCTCATCTTAGTAATTCCTCTCTATCCTATTACTGACCATCCCTCCCTCCCTGGCCATTCTGTATGTGTGATCCCTCATCCAGCTCTGCTGTGTTCATCAGCTGTTTCTACCTGCCTGTGCCTCTAGTCAGCTTTGCTTTTGCACAGGATGCATATTCTCAACTCCCTTGTAAGATTCTGGCGGCAGAAAGCACAGCTGACATTTCTGTTTCAGATTTCCACAGAATCCTTGCACTTAGTAGGGCATGGTACTCACTGAGTGCTTCCCTTTAAAAACGTCATTCCAGAACACTTGGGCACTAAAGTTCATAAGCGATTGGGTCTCAGCTTCCAAACTAGACCATACTAATTATGATTCATCCAGCATAATAAGACCAAACTCTGGCCCACACATACAGCACCAGATGCAGCCAGCCACTCCCAAAGCTGTTGGAAAACACCACCTCCGGGGGCTTCCTTTACTGGAGCCCTCTAAACTCTTCCTAAGGAAATTTCAAGTGACTCACAAGCTCCCTTCTAACACTACCATCTCTCTGTCCTTCACCAGGCCCATCTGGCTTCCTGTGGCCAAAATAGCATCTTGGGATGATGGTGACAGTCCCCAAATGCACCAAAATAGACTGAGGATGGTGAAGCCTCTTCAGCAGTACTTAGATGATTTTCTGGAACAGCAGTTCTTTTCTGGACCAGAATCCTTTATTTGCCCTTTTGACTAAAGTAGGTTCCTCCACTCCACCCTACCTGTCCCTGGCAGGTCTTTTGCAGTGTATATTTCCAGTGATGGTAAACTCTGCTCTAGTCCAACCAATGCAGTACTCGAGAATTTCCATTCATCCCGTCAGATGTTGATTTCCAAGATGAGACAGCTCATGCCCAACTTGGTGAATAAATACCTCCCATCTCTGCAGCCGCACACTCTGTGGACTTGAATTTCCATTCTGTTCCCCAACTATAGGAAATTAGTTGAATGCCCCAGCCTCTGTGTGTGCCCAACCAGACAACTGTAGGATCTGCTCACTCAAAACCCAGGTGCTGTGAACAAACTCATCCAGTGAGGCCCTACCGGTGGTGGATCCCAGTGGCCCACTCTACTCCATCGACAGGTGGGCTTATGCGGGACCCGCCCTGGAAAGGTTTCTAAGTTATTTCTTACCTGAGTCCCTAACAGGGTGCTCATGCTCCAGGAGCCTTGTGGGAAGCTGCAGACCAGACAGATGACCGCTAGGGGGCTCTCCACTAACAGCTGTCAGAGCCAGAGGGCTCAGTCATTGGAGTTTTCTGGTATAGTCCATGAAACTTATCAAACTTGGTATTTTCTCCTTCCACAAGGACCTAGAAAACAAAAAATAATGTAGCAGACACCAAGTAGGGAGAAACTTGTTGTTTCATTTTCTTTGGGAAAGAAAAGGAGTTTAATATTGGGCAGCAGTATCCAAAAGGCCTGGGGCTGGGCAGCTGCAAAGCCCTTACCTGCAAACCTTCCCAAGAAAGCCACCAGCCCGGCCTCTTTTGTTGTTACAAACGATGGGTGCAGGGGCCTCTGCCCTTGAAGTAGCCAGTGTCTTGATAGGGCCATCCAAACAATAGTCCAGGGGGCTGGGTACTTTTTCTAGAATTAAAATTTTTATTGAGATAATCATATGTTCCCATGCAATTATAAGCAGTAGTCTGTAGAGACTATGTTACAATAAATATGTCTTTATTGACTACTAATTGGTTACCCTGAGATTCCAGGGATACATTACCTAGTTACCCCCATGTAACATTTTTCAAAACTATAGCATATCATAACCAATATATGATCATTCATCCTATTTAGACTTCTCCAGTCTCACCTGTACTCATGTGTGGTGTGTGTGTGTGTGTGTGTGTGTGTGTGTGTGTAGTTCTGTGCAATTTTATCCCTTTAAATTCATGCATCCATCACCAATCAAGGTGCTGAACATTTCAAACACCAGAGATCTCTCTCCTGCTCTTTTGTAAATTCACCTACCTCCTTTCACACCCCAACTCAGTTCTCTCTAAAATTTCTAAAATGTTATTCTTCAAAAAAATCTTATTAGGGCTGGGGATTTAGCTCAGTGGTTCTGCCACCTGCCTCGCAAGCGCAAGGACCTGAGTTCGATCCCTGGTACGTAAAAAAAAAAAATCTTATTCACATAGAATGCATAGAATGTTGTAGTGTGCTGCTATTTTTTACCTTGGCATATTTCTCTGGAGAGGTTACAGTTGTGTTGATAGTTCCCTTCTTTGGGCAGCTGAGTACCAATCCACAGTTTTCGTGCATCCCTGTCTGGTGAGCCATTCCCCTGTTGAAGTACCTCTGGCCAACTTGGGATTTCACTCTTAAACAAAAGTGCTATGTGCATTTGTGTAGTATTTTTAGCACCAGTGGCTGTCAAGGTTGAACATTTTCATGTGCTTACTTCCCAACCATGGATTTTCCTAGGTGCAATTTGTCTTCATGTCTTATACCTGGTTTTTAATGGGATTGCATTTTGACTATTGAGCTTTGAGAGTTCTTCATATATTTCAGATATTAACTCCTTCGGACACGTGGCTTGCCAATATTTTCTCCAAGAGTGGGAGCTTATCTTATCATCTTCACATGGACTTCCACAGAGCAAAAGTTTTAATTTGGATGAGGTCCAAAATATCAGGGTGTGTGTGTGTGTGTGTGTGTGTGTGTGTGTGTGTGTGTGTGTGTGTGGTTTGTGCTTGTGGATGGGGACTCTGCCAGGGTTCAGTACCCTCCTCGGAAGCCCACAAAGGGCTGGGCAGGGTCAGTCAGAGGCTGCACTGAGGGCCTGCGGTGGCTATGAAGATTCACTGTGCATGGGGCTCTGTGTCCACACTGAAGATATATAACTGGGCAGAGGGAGGAATTAGACATGGCTCAATGGCCAGAAAGCTCAGTGTGGCTTACGGCTTCCTGACAGACTTGCGGGAAACCATGGGGATATTTTACTTGAGGAAGGAAGAAAGGCATCCCGTTATATTTATACTGTGTTACTATTTACAGACAGAGAAACGGAGGCTCATGGAGACCAGTTACCGCTTCCAAGAGGCAGAGCTGGGCTCTGTCAGTTCCTAGACATCCCTACTTGGTCAACTACCTCCCTTCTGCCCCTATGAATGGCCCAGTCTCCTGTTTCTGAGATCAGGGATGGGCATACTTTCTGGAAATGGAGCTAAATCAGCCTTGGTTCTTACTTCCAGGCCTCTCTCCCCCTTTTTCAGAGTAGGGCAATAGTGAAATAGCCAGGCAAAAATGAGGGAAGGTGTTGGCCAAGGACTCCAGGTGCAAGAAGAGCCTAAACATACTGGAAGAGGCCGGGAGTGAAGAGGCCACATGAGCAGTATTGACCGAGAGCCTCCCTCAGCCTGCCCATCGCAGCCTCCCTCTTTGAAGTCAGCAGAAGCAGGAGATTCTCCTCCCTACCCCCAAGACAGCACCCCCCTGCCCCACTCGGGGCAATTTTGGTGCAAGCAAATGCAAGTAAATAAATGTCCTTGCATGCTGGATGGAGGAGACTGCCAGGAAGACATGGCCGGATCAGTGTGGGAGGAGTCTGTCTATTCCTGGCCATGCAAACTGGGTAAAGGCCAGAACTCCCAGAGAAAAATTCTCCTCTGATCTCATCTCCACTGAGCCCAAATTGAGACATTTATTAAAACTGAATTTAATTTTTTTAAATATCTTTCATCCTGGAGGGGAAAATCATGTGTAGCTGATATACCCTCTAATAATGCCTATTATTAAAATGTGAAGGTCTCTGCAATTCGGAATCAATAGGCCTGAGCTCTGGCCATTCCCTGGCTTTTCAGTCTCTAGCTTAGGAACAAATTCTGCAGCCACGCTGAGAGGTGATGACACCCAAGGCCCCCTTTGGGCAGCTTCTGTGCTGCGTCTCCAAGTGCAATGTCCTGTGGGTGTCAAATTTGGGGGGAAATGTTGCATTTCTAAAGACCAACTCTCCCAGGTTTGGCTATAAATCTTTTATGGAAATTAAAGATGAAAAATACATTTCTTTTTCATTGGTCTCATTTGTCTAATAAATGCCCTAGGGGCTCGCAGCTCAATCAATGCTTCCAATCTCCTGAAATTAAATTATCTTCTTTTCATGAGCTAGATAAAAATGATTTAAGTAGGTGGAATAATTTGGCTCTTAGTGTTATTGAGTGAATGGCATTATCATCAATGCTTTTCCCCGCCTGTGTTATTTATTTCCAGAGTAACCTCTCACCAAAAGACAGAAAGATTTCCAAAATAGTTGTAGACAATAAATAGAAGACTTCCCATTTACCCTTTGGACTAAAAGTGAGGCCAGGACCTTCATCAAATCAATGTGCATTGGTCTCCCCAAAATTAAGGCATCTGTAATAAATTTAGTTCATTCTTACATGATTTAAGATAAACACACATATTAGACATGACAGGAGAAACTTGTCAAAATGTCTCCATCCTTTGATAAAAGTACTTTCTTTTCATAACTCATTTGTTTATTGTATTCATATTTACTTGACAACCAATATGCACTAGACTCGTGGCCCTGCTCTGTGGTTATAAAGATGAATAGCACCAGAGCCTGGAACTCATCAGTTTATAGATGGAGAAGTACACATGTAAGCAAATAATGTTGACACATATGATAAACCCCATAGTTAACATATGTAACTGGGCCCTAACTGGGAGAGAGTCACAGATAGGGATCAACCTGGAGGACTTATGTCCTACTAAAGCAGCATTGTCCAATAGGTGGACATTGTCCACTCTGATAGCTACTTTCTGCATGTGGCTACTGAGCACCAGAAATTTTTCATTCTATTTCCTTTTAATTATCTTTGATAGCCACATATACCAAGTGGCTACCATATTGGATTGCATAATTCTAAAACAATCGTTTTCCAGACTTCAGTATGCATCAAAACCATCATAAGATCTTCTCAGTTCTGATTTAGCAGGTCTGGGACAGGGCCCAAGACTCTGCATCCTTACAGATTTCAGGTGATTCTGATGTTGCTCATTCACAGATCTCACTCTGAGAAGCACTAGGCTAAGTTCTCCCGTTCTTCTTGGTCAGAATAGGGCTAACATGTGCCTTTCCCCTCAGGCAGACTGTGAGCCCAGTGAGGTCAATCCAGGGCCTCACTTCCGGGGTCCCTTCTCTGACCTGTCTGGTGGTGGAGCAAGGGCATTTTGGAGATGGTGCTACAGGATGACTGACCTCAGCATCTGTCCTGTTGCATAAGTGGTTGAGTGTTTCAGTGTATTGAGTAACTACTGGTGGCTCTGGTATAGGAATTGCTTCCAGAAACGCTGCTACCACCCAAGCTGTGGACCCACTGTCACTGACTAAAAGGTTCAGGCCCAGAGGTGGTTGCCTTACAGATTCTCCATGGCACCAAACCTCAGAAGTGAGTGATACATGGGGAGAAATAAGGTTTGAAATGAAATGTGGAAAATGTTTCCAATCATCAGACATTTATCATTGTTTATCATTGATCTTAAAGGGACTTCATCAAAATGAAAGTTCTATTCGAAATATACTTGATGACTCAGCTAATACAATGATGCAACTCCTCCTGCCCCCGTGCCTCCTCCTCTCCTTCCTCCTGCTCCTCTTCTTTTTCCACCTCCTCCCTCCTCTTCCTTCTCCTCATTTTTGCAAAGAGAATGGCATTTGTGACAAAGCTCGAAGTTAACCTTTTACTTCCATTTTGGAAAGAGGATTTATTGTACTGATTAGTATTTTTCTGATTCTAGTGTTGCACACCTTTCCTTGTGCTGTACTGGCCATTTATCACCTTCTTGTGCCTACTTTTTAATTGGGTTGTCTATTAATGAGCTGTAAGAGTTCTTTATATATTCTCATCATAGGTTATATGCATTGTAAATATGGTCTGTTTAAGGACTACTTTTCATTTTCTTAACAATGTCTTTTAAAGTTCTAAATTTTGATGGACTCTCATTTGTCAATTTTTTTTCTTTTATACATCATGTTTTTTGTACCCTAGGAAATTCTTGCCTACCCTAAATTCATGAACATTTTCCCTTGTAATTTCTTCTTAAAGTTTTATAGTTTTAGTCTTTCATATTTAGGTTCATAGATCCTTTCAAGTTATTTTTATGTATGGAAATAAAGGGTTGAGGTTAATTTTTTACATACAGATACCAGGTGTTCTAGTATCATTTGCTGAAAACACTAGCTTTTCCTCTGCTTTTGAATTGAGTTTATGTTCTACAAAATGTTAATGCTAAGTAATCCTTCAAAAATCAGTGGACCATATATGTGTGGTTCTATTTCTAGGTTCTCTGTTTTATTCCACTGATCTGTATGTCTTTCCTTACGCCAACATTGCTTTGATTACTGTAGCTTTAGAGGAAGTCTTAAAATTAGGTAATAAATGCCTTCCAACTCTGTTATTTTTTTTTCCTTTTACTTTTCTAGGTCATTTGTACTCCTAAAAAACCTTTTCAATATCCAATCCTTCATTTATAGCAAGTATACATAGACCTGAATTTTTATATATACCTTGTGGCTTCTAATCCTGCTAAATTCAAATACAAGTTCTAGGGGCTTCTAGAGATTTCTTAGTATTTTCTCTGTAGATGATCATTTCATCTACATATAAAGATTTTACTTCTACCTTCCCAATCCTATGCTATTTATTTCTTTTTATTGCCAGACTATTTTGATTTGGGCCTATGTTTCAAAGTTTAATGGACAGATGAAGAGTAGGCATATCTGCCCTTGTTCCCCACCTTAGGGAGAAAGCATTGTATCTTTTCCATTCATTTAAGGCATTTTTTGCTGGAAGTATGGAGTGCATATCTCTTATCTCTTGAGAAGGTTCTGTTCTACTTCTAGTCTCCTGATAGCTTTTACCATGAAGATCTGTAGAATTTAGTCCAATACTTTTTCTGCAACTACTGATATGATCATATTGCTTTTTCCTTTCTTCTGTTAAAATGATGACTTATGGGGGTGGATCTCCCAATGCTGAGCCAACACTGCCATCCCTAGAATATAACCACTTTGTGCTCCCAGCACAGAAGAGGAGGCTTCCAGGTCAACATGCCACCACTCCCAGAGCAGAGGAGGAGGCTTCCAGGCCACTGTAGCACCACTCCCAGCACAGAGGAGGTAAGCTGCGCGGGCACCAGTAACATCACCACCACCACCACCACCCCGTCAAGATGAGGAGACACATAAATAAGCCTCAAAACCAGACTTCCAGATCACCTACAGCAACCCCAAAGGGAAATGAGATGGAACTCTCTGATACTCACTGGACTCCCTGAATTGGCAGCAAAAGAGGATCTGGAAAAAATGAAATCAGAAATAATTTCTCAGATAACAGCAGAGATTGTACTCAGAGTGCAAGAATTGATTAATAAATCCAGAGAGGAGCTCAGGAACATGACGGAATCTCAACATAGGAAGCAAATGGAATCCATAAAACAGATGCAAACAGATTTCCAGGAGATTAAAAACTCCACTGAAAGTCTACACAGCAGAATGAGCCAATGTGAGGACAGAATTTCAGGTATAGAAGATAAGATTGCAATTAGTGACCAGATAAAGAAAAATTGCTTTAAAATTGTAAGGGAACAGGAGAAATCAATCCAGCAGTTGCTAGATGATGCAAAGAAGAATAACATAAGACTGATTGGAGTCAAAGAAGAAACAAGAAAGCGTGCAGATGACATAAAAAAATTGTTCACAGAAGTGATGGCAGAAAACTTCCCAAGCAGGGGAAAAGAGCTTGACATACAGAGAAGTGAGGCATATAGGACTCCAACTAGCCTTGATTAAAAAAAAAAATCTACACATAGGCATATAATTGTTAAGATTCAAGAAACCCAACAGAAGAACAAAGTTCTACAAGCAGTTAGAGAAAAGAAACAAATCACATACAAAGGAAAGCCCATCAGAATCACAGCAGACTTCTCAATGCAAATCCTCAAGGCAAAAAGAGCTTGGAGTGATGTATTCCAAGCCCTAATGGAAAACAGCCTCTGACCCAGATTGATGTACCCTGCAAAACTATCTTTCAAAATTGGTGAAGAAATAAAATACTTTCATGACAAAGAGCACCTTAGGAACTTCATGAATACCAAACCAGCACTCCAAAAATATTTAGGCAATATCCTAGGAAAAGGAAATGAGGATCGCAACTCAAGGATGCCCAGAAGAATGAATCCATCAGGTTTGACAAGAAAGTAAATGTAAAGGGGGAGAATCCAACAAAAAGAAAAAGTCGTGAAAATAATAAATCAATACATATCAGTTATAACCATCAATATTAATGGTCTCAATTCACCAATCAAAAGAAATAGACTGGCAGAATGGGTCAAGAAGCAAAATCCAACAATATACTGCATATAAGAAACACACTTAATTCAAAAAGAAACTCATGGACTGAAGGTTAAAGGGTGGGAAACAATATTCCATGTGAAGGGAACCCCTCAAAAAGCAGGATTAGCTATCCACTTTGCAGATCAAGTGGATTTCAAACCAACACTGATTAAGAGAGAGCAAGAAGGACACTACATCCTTGTAAAGGGAACAATCCAAGAGGAAGAGATAACAATCATAAATATCTATGCACCAAACACTAGTGCACACAACTATATTAAAAAAAACTAACAGACATGAAAAATCAAATAAGCACTAATACAATAGTAGTGGGGGCCTCAATACCTCACTGTCACAAATAGATAGATGAACTAGACAAAAAATGAGCAATGAAATACTAGAACTCAACCAAATGCATGAACAAATGAACTTAACAGATGTTTACAGAATGTTCCATCCCACAAAAATCAAAATACACATTCTTTTCAGCTGCACAGGGATTGTTCTCCAAAATAGACCACATACTCAGTTATAAAGCATATTTAAGTAAATGAAAAGGAATTGAAGTTATCCCCTATATATTATCAGACCATAGTGCAATGAAATTGGAGATCAATAGCAAAAGAAACTGCAAGAAATTCATAAACACATGGAAATTGAACAACACACTTCTGAATAACCAATGGGTCACAGTGGAAATTAAAGAAGAAATCAGACAGTTCCTTCAATTAAATGACAATGACAATACAATATATCAGAATCTGTGGGACACAATAAAAGCAGTCTTATGAGGGAAATTAATAGCAGTGGGTACTCATATTAGGAAAACAGAGCAAGCACAATTACAAAACCTGATGCTAAACCTCAAGCTTCTAGAAAAAGAAGAGCAGGACAAACCCAAAGCTCATACAAGGGAGGAAATTATAAAGATCAGAGCAGAAATCAATGCAAAGGAGACTAAGAGAACAATACAAAAAATCAATGAAGCCAAGAGTTGGTTCTTCAAAAGAATAAACAAAATTGACAAACCCTTAGCCAACCTTATCAAAAAAAAAGAAAGAAAGAAAAGAAAGGAAAGGCCCAAATCCATGCAATTAGGAATGAAAAGGGTGAAATTACAATGGACCTAGCCAAAATCCCGAGGATCATTAATACCTACTTCAAGAACCTATATGCCAATAAGGTGGAAAACACAGAAGAAATGGACAGATTCCTAGATAAGTATGAATTACCAAAATTGAACAAAGAAGACCTAAAAATTCTAAACAACCCAATATCAATCAATGAAATTGAAAATGTAATTTAAAACTTACCACGTAAGAAAAGCCCAGGTCCTGATGGCTTCACTGTGAATTCTACAAAACATTTAAAGAGGAACTACTGCCACTACTATTTAAACTCTTTAATGAAATTGAAAGGGAAGCAATACTCCCAAATTCATTCCTGGAAGCAAGCATCACCTTGATCCCCAAAACAGAGAAAGACCCAACCAAAAAAGAGAACTGTAGGCCAATCTCACTAATGAAAATAGATGCAAAAATCCTTACTAAGATACTGCAAATAGAATGCAGAACATCATCTACACCCTGATCAAGTGGGATTCATCCCAGAGATGCAGGGATGGTTCAACATATGCAAATCAATAAATGTAATACACTATATCAATAGAGCCAAAGACAAAAACCATATGATCATCTCAATAGATGCAGAAAAAGCATTTGACAAAATCCAACACATTTATGATTAAAAATCCTACAAAAAATTGGAATAGACAATCTCTACCTCAATCTGATAAAAGCTATCTATGAAAAACAAACAGCCAATATCATACTAAATGGTCAAAAACTGAAAACTGAAATCCTTCACACTAAAATCAGGAACAAGACAAGGATGTCCACTATCACCACTCCTATTCAATATAGTTTTGGAAACATTAGCCGTAGCAATTAGACAAGAGAAAGAAATAAAAGGAATAAAGACAGGAAATGAAGAAGTCAAATTGTCATTATTTGCACACGACATGATACTCTATACAGAAGACCCCAAAAACTCCACCAAAAGTCTTCAAAACTTCATAACAAATTCAGTAAAGTAGTTGGATACAAAGTCAACACAGAAAAATCAATAGCTTTTCTGTACACGAACACAGACTCACTGAGAGAGAAACAGGCCAAACAATTCCTTTCACAATAACATCCAAAAAACTGAAATACCTAGGAATCAACCTAATGAAAGAAATCAAAGACCTCTTCTCTGAAAACTATAGCACTCTGAAAAGAGAAATTGAAGATAATATCAGAAAATGGAAAGACACCCCCTGCTTTTGAGTAGGAAGAATCAACATAGTAAAAATGGCCATACTTCCAAAACTGCTATATAGATTCAATGCAATCCCAATTGAAATCCCAGCACCATACTTCATGGACTTTGAGAAAACAATCCAAAAATTCATTTGGAACGAGAAGAGACCCAGAATAGCAAAAGCAATTCTAGGTAACAGAGACATGGCAGGAGGTATCACAACCCCCAACTTAAAACTATACTACAAAACTACTGTGATAACAACAGCATGGTACTGGCAAAGAAACAGACCCGAGGACCAGTGGAACAGATTAGAAGATGCAGAAACAACTCCAGACACACTCAGCCACACCATCTTCAGCAAAGGAGCCAAACACCCTCACTGGAGCAAAGATAGCCTCTTTAATAAATGGTGCTGGAAAAGTTGGGCTTCAACTTGCCAAAGATTAAAACTAGACCTATATCTCTCACCTTGCACTAAACTAAAATCAAAATGGATTAAAGATCTAAATATTAAAACAGAAATGTTGAACCGGCTGGAACAGTGGTTAGGTAAAACTCTTGAAGACATCGGTGTAGGAAAAGATTTTATGAACAAAACCTCAGTTGCCCATGAACTAGCACAATCAACAAGTGGGATCTCTTCTTATTAAAAAGTTTCTGCACAGCAAGAGAAACCACCAACAATGTGAAGAGACAACCCACAATGTGGGAAAAAATTTTCACCTGCTTTTCCTCAGACAAAGATCTACTATCTAGAATCTATAAAGAACTTAAAAACATCAGCCTTCCCAAATTTAAAGACGCAATCCAAAAATGGACACCTGAAATGAACAGATATTTCTCAGACAAAGAAGTAGAAATAGCAAATAAACATATAAAAAAATGTTCAGCATCACTGGTCTTTCAAGTGATGCAAATGAAAACAACACTGAGATTCTACCTCACCCCAAAAAGAATGGCTGCTATCATGAAATCAACCAATAGTAAATCCTGGCAGGGCTGTGGAGAAAGAGAAACACTGCTCCACTGTTGGTGGGAGTGTAGACTGGCGCAACCACTGTAGAAATCAGTATGGAGATACCTCAAAAAACTAGGACTGGAAGTCCCATTTGACCCAGCTATTCCCCTGCTGGGGATCTTCCCCAAAGAATTAAAAGAATCATACCACAGTGATATATGTGCACTCATGTTCATAGCAGCACAGTTTGTAATAGCTAAAACTTGGAAGCAGCCCAAATGGCCATCAACTGGAGACTGGATAAAGAAAATGTGTTTTTTTTAATTAAATGGAGTACTACTCAGCCTTAAAATATGAAAAATTAGGGGCATTTATAGCTAAATGGATGATACTTAACATTGATACTCTTAAGTGAAATAAATAGGACACACGCGTGTAAAAACCAAATAGTTTCTCTAGTGTGAGAAATGGAAAGTGTAAATAAGGACTAAAAGGTATAATAGATAATGTAAAATAGAAAGAAAAGGGGCAAAGGGGAAGGGGAAGTGGGAGGGGAAGGGAAAAGGAAAGAAGAGAATGGAATTAATATAAAAAATGGAAACAAAGTCTGCAAATAGGGAGGGATGGAGGGGTTGAAGAGAGGGCAGGGGAAGAGGGAAAAAATAAGAACCAAGAGAGATTATGTAAAGGTGCAAATTTCCAATGATGAATGTCATTATATTGTATACCTAAAATGTACCAATAAAATTAATTTAGAAAACCACTTTCTACATACTGCTAGATCTGACTTCTAATTGTTTTGTTAAACAAATTTTTATCTATGTTCATGCTTTTTTCTATTATCTTTATCCAGTTTTAGTATTAGCACAATGTTGATTTCCTAAACTGAGCGGAGAAGTGTTCCTTCTTTTTCTTGCTTTAAATGTTTGATATAATTCATCAGTAAAAATGTATATGAGCCTGCTGTTGTCATATAGGTAGGTTTTCAAGCTAGGAATATACTTTTTTTAATGGGTGCTATTCAAATTTTATATTTCTTCCAGAGTCAGTTTCATTAATTTGTCTTCAAGGTACTTCATAGAAGTTGTCAAATTTATTTCAAAAAAGATTTTTGTAATATGCTTTCTATATCCTTTTAAATTCTATAAAATCTGTGGTAATGTCCTCTAAATCTTGATATTATAATTTGAAAATGTATAATTGATATTGTGTAATAGGAAGAAAAGGTCTAAAGAAGTAGGGGAAGTGGGAGAGGTAGGGGAAAGAAAAGGGAAAAGAAAAAATATGAGAAAAGGAAAAAAATGAAAACAAAGTCTTTGTTAATAGGGAAGGGTGGAGGGCTTGAAGGGAGAGCAGGAAAATAGGGAAAAAAATAAGAACCAAGACACATCATGTAAAAGTACAAGATCTCAATGACGAATGTAACTGTATTTTATACCTAAAATGTACTAGTAAACTTAATGGAAAATAAAAAAGCTTGAAGATGACCTTTTACTTGCATTTTGAAAAGAGGATTTGGACCACATCAATCAAACAAGTGAAAAATTACTAAGTCTCAACTTGGCTATAAAACAGGGCATCTATTGTGGCCATCATTAAATTTGTTTCTTAAAAAGCTGAGAAAAAAATCCAACTGAAACGTTATGGAATATAAAGCAGAAGCCATAAAGATGAGCAGTTCAACAAGTAGGAGTCATTCTGATTTGAGAAGTAAATTTTAACCTAAAAATTCAGTTTGTACTTTATGTTATACCAAGAGTAGTAACTAATTAAGAGGAAATGATTCATTTTGGGCAGAAGCGGAGACTAAATAGGCTCTTTGGGTTGTTTGATTTTCTCATTAATGAAGAGAGAGTCCTAGAAACAAAATGGGAAGACCAAACTCTCAGGGAATTGAGCCACTAATACCAGCAGCAATAACCTAAAACTCCAAAAAAAACCACTCAATAAGAGTCTTGGTGACAAGACACTTTACCAGAGTTACCATCTCAAAGAGTGTTTTGGAGAAGAATCAGCACATGAAAAATGTGGACAAGTCCTCACGGTTTTTGAATGAAAGAAAATCTGTAGAGATTTGTTCCTAGATGGCCAAATACCAAATGTTTACCAATTACTGGAAATCTAAAAATGTATGCTTAGCAAACTACCAGTAATAATAATAAAGTTGATCAATAATGTTAAAGGAAAGACTGAATTATCTTTCTACCTTGTACATAGGGAAATATTACAAAACTTCCATCTAAAGAAAGGGAAGCCAAAAAAAATAAAATCTAAGAGAACAAGCTTTTAAAGAAAAAAATCCAGGAGGCTAACTAATTAGAATATATTTATATGTATTTTGCAATGGTACTTATATTTTTTAACGTTCCAAATATAATTATTTTCAAGTTAATGATATGTTTTTCATCATTTCATATATTTGGTTTACATATTCATAAGCCAGACATTGTGATGTACATCTGCAATCCCAGCACTCCAGAGGTTGAGTCAAAAACCTAAATAAATAAATCATTACTGAAGACATCCTGTAAATTATAAACACTCAAAGCTCCTCAAAACCTAGTACACCCTTATCTTTTTCCTAGTAATTGTGAAACAAATTGAGATAAAGTTTCTATAAGCAAAATAGACTTAAGAAATGCTCTGTTCATTACTGCACCACAGTGCCTAACACACAGTAAATGAACAGGAAAGTTCATATTCAAATAATGAGCAATTCTTGGAGACAGAGCTACAAACAGCAGGAGAGATACCGAGGGCGAGTTAGGCAGAAGTTTCTCCTTAATAATCTAGATTTATTGATCCTGTGAAGTACCCTGCTAGATTCTGAAGGTCTAAAGTTGTATATGGCAGTCTCTCAAAGAACACTAATCCAGGTGAAGGCACAGAACCTGTAGAAAATAGATCACCAGGCCTGGTAGTGCACAACTGTAATCTCACCAATCTGGGAAGCTGAGGCAGGAGGATCTGCAGTTCAAGCCCAGCCTGGGCAACTTAGCCACTCAGTGAGACCCTGTCTCAAAACAAACATTAATAGAGGAGCTTGGGATACATGTCAGTGCAGAGGCCACCAAAAGAAAAAAAATAGAACACAACCTTGCTTAAGTCCTGAAGCACAGGGCTGGTGCCTCACCATCAGAGACAACACACTGGGTGAGTATAGTTGGGAAAACTTCATGAAATTTGCATCTGCATCAGAGAGAAGGAGAGAGCGCCAAGGAGGAGTGATGAGGACATGGGCAGAGCCCCACATGGCCTGCTTAGAAAAGGGAGCTGAATGCAAACCCCATAGCCTGAAGTCAGCCCCACTTGTGACAGCCAAGAGCGCCACACCAAGACTTTGCTGCAACTTGGGTGTAAAAGGGGGACAAGTGCTTGGGGAGAGGGTGCTCAGAGGGAACAGACTGGAAAGCTGGGAGCTGTCCTGCTAGCCAGGGGCAAGGAGACAGGAATCAGGCTGTGCAGGTGGCAGAGAGAATGCAAAGGAGGGATGGAGCCAAGAAACAAGGCCAAAGGAAGGCTCCGGGCATGTGTGTTTGTGCATGTGTGTACACATGCTTGTGTGCATGTATGTGTGTGTGTAACATCTGTTGAATCCCTAGTGTGCAGCAGGTGCTTTCCTACAGACTACTTCACACAAGTTTCAAACAACCTGGGGAAATGGGGTGGGGGAATTTATGAAGGGAAGATGCGTCGGGCACCAGGATCAGGCCAGGACGCCCACGAGCACGTTCATCTCAGGCATGTGCATTTTCCACACACCACTGCATGAGGGAAGAGAGAGAGAGAGAGAGAGAGAGAGAGAGAGAGAGAGAGAGAGAGAGAGAATTGGAAAGAGCTACAGGTTTATGTCGCAGACGTCAAGGTTGCATGGGAATAGACCAGGTTCCCTGGCTGGGGACGTACCAGGGAAAAGCCAAACTGCTTCCCTCTCAGAACACTCAGTCACTCAGTGCCCATGCAACCCAATCAAGCAGTTCTCCAGAAGACACCAGATGGATGTCGTCTGACTTAATGTGACCTGGCACTGCCTACCTGGCCATGGCCTCAGATCTCACAAATTGAGAGCTCAATCCGCAAGACCACCTCCACTTCAGATCCCATTTGCAATCCCTCCTTGTAGCCTTTGCTTCAGATTCACCAACTATAAATCAGGATTCCCACAACCTTCTCTGTGGATTCAGCTCACAGGACTCAGGAAAACGTATTTCCCCTTTGTTATGAAGGCTATGAGAAAGGATACGTATGAATGATCAGGTGGGAGAGATGCCGGGGCCAAGTGTGGGAGAGGGGGCATGGAGCATCCCTGCCTTCTGTGTGTTCAGCCTCCCAGAAATGCCCCAGCACTGTCATGGGGGTTCTTATGGAAGCTTTCTTATACAGACATGACAAATCGGTTATGGCCATGAATGACTAACCTAGCCTTCAGCTCTTCCTCTTCTTTGCAGGAGAAGGGGTGAGACTGGAAGTTCCAACCCTCTGATCTTGCTGATCCTTGGTCTTTCTGGTGAAATGATCCTCAACTATCCTGCAGAGATAGAGGCAAGAACAGCTGCTCAGTTTACAGCATGGAAGCTGAGGTTGAGTGGAAACAGAGCTAGGTCCACCAGAGAGCTGGCTGGAGAAGCAGGAGGGAAAAAACGAGCCGCTTTTGTAAAACTACCCAGGGCCTGCCAGCCTCTAGTTACCTCACTGGCACAGAAAAGACACTCATCACCCTGCGGACTCCAAGGCATTTCAGAGCTGTGTATAAGGGAACAGGGACAAGGACTAAATATATATTTTACAATATCACAGGGAGAAGAGGAATGGCCCATTTTAAAAGGAAAGCTTTTGGAGATAACAATTTCTGTTTGAACAGCTGGAGTGCAGCTTCTTTCTCCTTGTCGTCCCAAGCTGACAAGTATTTTTGAGCCCCAGGACTTTGAGAGAATCATTCTCCAGCTGTCCCTGACATTTTAAAATCTGTTCGCTGTTTGAATTAGGTGGAGTTTTCGGTTCTTAGATATGAAGGCTATTGCAAAAAAGATTGCAGGAAGCAGTCTGTTTCAGCTTTTCCTGTGTGTTGCAACTGACTTTCTAGACTGAAATACTCAACATGAATAGGCTTACCCTATCTCCAGAACTTCCACAAAGAATTCCCCAGATCACACACACAGTGCCATGCTCACCTGATGTTAAGCTGATAAGGGCAATTCCTTCATGTGTGCGTCTTCTGCTTTCTCCAACTGTCTGGACCTCTGTCTTTGGAGAAAACTCAAAAACTCAAGTCCTCAGGGGAGAACTCCTTTTGTTCCTTAAAGGAGGAAATATGGATAAATTTCCACATTTTATATTTTAACAAAGACATGTCAATTTGTTCACATATTTCCTGACAGACCAGCTTTAGCATCTTATGTTATAATCTACCAATGACAACTCACTGCAGTGGAAAAACAACCCTCTTTTTTAAAAAATTAGAAAGCTTATCAGTTAACATTTTCCTTCTGCCATAGAAAGTGTGAAAATTAAAGAAAACAAAAAAGGTGCTGTTGCAACAGGAAACTGACTTTGAAGATCTTGAAGATGTTCTTTAAGGTTTCAGGAAATGATATTAAAAATGAAAGTCTGTTTATTGGATACTATTTTTGAATTTTCTTTTCAAATTGCTGAAGTGCTATATGATCATTGTAAAAACTTAAACGTTATAGAATGATACTCTATAGTATCCCTTTCTTCATAACATATCACAGAACCTCAGAAAGCTGTGAAAATTACACTAGAAATTTTCAGCATACAACATAAAGTGCATCTTCCAGAGATATTGTAAAGAATTAGACTATGCTGTCTTTCATTGCACTTGCCTCTATGTCACCACTTTGAACAATGTAACATTCACAATGCCTACAATAGAATGAAAAAATTACTAGACACTTTTTGGGGTGGTTTTTTTTCAGTTTTTTGTTGTTTTTTTGTTTGTTTATTCTTTTGGTACCAGGGATTGAACTCGGGACCTTGCACTTGTGAGGCAGGCGGCAGAACCACTAAGCTAAATCCCTGGCCCTTACTAGACACTTTTAAAGGGCAAAAAAATTACCTATAATATATCATTAATGGAAACATCTAGAGGTGACTTATCTATTTAGTTGACAAGGGCTTTAAAACTGGTATTAAGGAAAATATGAGTGTGATGAGTGAACAGATGGGCAATCTCAGCAGAAAAATAGAAATTATAAAATGTAGCTACATAGAAATTAGGTAACTGAAATATATTATTTACAATAGAAATATTATATTTTGACCACCAGACAGAAAATTTCCAAACTGAAACACTGAGATAAATAAGATAGAAAAAAAAATGAACAGAGGCTTAATGATCTGTGTGATAATATCAGACTAACATACAAGTAATCTGAGTCCTAGGGAGAGAAGAAATAAATATCAGAGCAGAATTTTTTTGTTTGTTTTTGTTTTTGAGACAGGATCTCGCTATGCAGTTCAGGCTGGGTTTGAACTCACTATGTAGCCCAGACTGGCCTTAAACTCACAGCGATCTTCCTGCTTCAGCCTTCTGAGTGCTGCGATTACTGGTATGCACCACTATGCCCAGCCAGAAAAACAATTAAAGAAGTAATAACTTAAATTTTTCGAAGTATTAAATAACTCAATTCATGGCTCCAATTATCTCAGAACCACAACAAGACATATCAAAATCAAACTTATGAAAACCAAAGATAAAGAGGAAATATTAGAAGTAGACAAAGAAAAAAGAAACTGCCAGGCAACAATAATAAAAATAATCCTTAACTGCTCTTCAGATTCAGTGTAGACCAAAATATAATGAGACAAGATCTCTAAGGTACTGGACAAGCAGTTGTTACCTAGAATTCTACATACAGTTAAAACACTTCCAAAAAACTATTTCAAAAGAATGAAAAAATAACTAAAAATGAAATAAAGGTATTTTCAGCTAAACAAAAGCTAAGGGAATTTACTACCACAAGATCTGCACTTCAAGAAGTATTAAAGGAAGTTCTTCAATTTAAAATGAAGTCATAATAGGTGGGAAATATGTCCCTAATAAGAAAAAAGAGCACTGAAAATAATAAATATGTGGATAAATACAAAAGAACATTTTCCCTAATTTTAAATTTTATTGACAACTAACGATTAGGAAAAGTAGTCCACTATGCACCGTGAAATCTGTGTACATTTTTCTTTTCTTCTTCTTTTTTTTTTTTTTTTTTGGTACTGGGAATCAAACTGGGGACCTTGCGCTTGTGAGGCAGGCGCCGGAACCACCGAGCTAAATCCCTGGCCCCTGTATACATTTTTATGGCATGTGCCAGATTACAAAGCTGATCTGCCTTCTGGTCAGGAGTGGCTCTGTGGCTAATTCCAATAGTAACTAGCAAGGCAATGACAGCGTGACTTCTCTCTTACAACAACAGGAAGATTGGCTTATCTGGTACCTTTTTCTTTCTTCAATGCTTTTAGCCTGCTCAGAAAGTACTACACCTCAGTCTCAGGATCCTTAGCTGTATCACAAAGTCTCTGCATATTCGTGACCCACCCAAGCCTATATGGGATCTAGGAGCAAGAGGAATCAATGCAAATATGCTGCTATCATGCTGCACATTGTACCATGAGTAACAAAGTTCCTTATCTCTCACCCAGGAGTCTCACATCTTTTGCCAGCATCTATGAAACCAACTAACTCGTTAGCCTGCAAGGAAGATACAGTCTCTAAAGCTTCAGTTATGAACAACTGGCTAAGCGAAACAACAACAACCATAACAGTAACAACAATGTATTGTTCACTTTTATAAATTGTAAAAGTTAAGGAGTTAACATGTGCCATAGAATAAAGAATTAAGCACTTTGACGGGTACACGCTGTCTCCTAGAGCAGCACCGCCCACTAGAAACAGAACATGAAACATAAATGGATCTAGATGTAGTCTTAGATTTGAGTCTTGGCTCTGGCATTATGAGACCTTGGATAATTTACTCAATTCTCTTAAACTTCAGTTTTTATATCTGTGTCAGAGGTGTTATATAATACCTACCTCAAATCTGTGTAAAAATTGTTAGTTGTTTATTATTGTTGTTTCATTAACTAGTTCTAAGGACCATGAATGATGGTCCAGACACCATTCAAGGCAGCAAAGATGAAAGGGTAAATGATAAAGTCATTTTCGTCAACAGAGAAGCCAGACACCTAATATCTGACTGCCTCCCTAAATGGCTATTATGAGGCTGAAGTTTAAAAAAAAAGAAAAGAAAAAGGCAGGGAGACATACTAGGGTAAAAAAAAATCAGTATTGTTAAGTAAGTGTTCACATTATAATGTATAATCTCTTTTCCTTGGCAAAACACAGCAAGTAAGCAGCCTGAAAAAAAAAAAACATAAATATAGTTCTGACCCAGCCAGTCTGTCCAAAATTTAGTAGATTTTATTCCACCAATGAGTAGGGAGTAAATTATTCTCATGTAACTTAGAAGAGCAACTTTTTACTTGTCCACCAAGCTTAAATCTTCTGAAGCTTGTTAAATACTATTAGGAACTACTCTCTTTTTGTTATTTTTCTTCACTAGAATCATTTTTTCAAAAATATCACATTTGTTCACATATAGAACCCGGCCCCAAATTTAGAGTGAGCACTGTTCTCTAATGAGGGTACCAAGGTTTTAGCACCTAATATGAAACACATGCTTTCCATCTGTGATCAGTCTGGCCCTAGTTCTAAAGCTGAAAGCTGTTGAATGAAGCTTCATGTCACAGACAAGAGTCTGCGACCTGCCACGGTCACGTGGTGGGCAGTGTGGGGCCAGAACACAGACTGATCTGCTTCACTCCAACCTCTTTTGCAACCTCTCCCTTGCAAACTCCTCTCCCCTCCTGGTGGACACTCAGAGGAAGCAACTGTGGAGCCACATTATTTCCTATTTGTCCAAAGTATAAGAAATCAGCCACACATCTCCTATTGTTCTTACCAAACACCCACAGGTCCCCAAGGAGACTGTGTGCTCCGAGTTACAGTGGTAACAGCAGCAACCACAGTCCATAATTGAGTGTTAGCTGACAAGAGCGACATACCAGGAGAACTCATGTTTTCCACATGACTTCTCAGTTAATTGCCTACAAATGCAGAGAAATTACCCAGGCAAATACAATATCTTATGTCAAGAATTCCTTGTGTTTTTATTTATAAATTATAAGCACAATATGTTATATTAATAGTCTGCATCTTCCTCAGAAAATTTAAGCCTCAAACAAATCTCACAGCAGGATTTTCTCTACCTGCACCAGATTATAAGCTTATCCAAGAATAAAGAGCCCTGTGAAAAAAGGAGGTGACAATAATGTTTGTTGAATAGAACTTTTATGGCCTAAATTCATCAGTCTCTTACCTTCTAGTTCTTTCATTCAAATTTGATGTCATAATAGAAAATCAGGCAATAACCATAAACAAGAATTTACAAAGGAAGAAATACAAATGACCAGTAATAAAAATGCAAAAAAATGTTCAGTTGTACTAGTACCAAAATACAAATAAATATAAGCAGAAACCAGTGTCTGTCTAATAAATGGACCAAAAAATTCAAGTAATAATGCCCAGCAGCTGACATGATTGTTAAATTCTTTGATACACCTGAAAAAACAGATGATTACATATACAAAAAGCCTTAAATATCTGGTGATTCTTTTCAAGAAGCATTTCACTTTCAGGAATTTACTCCAAGGAAGTAAATCATGGCAAAAAAGTGACAGTAAGAAAATTCACTATGGTTTTATCTTCTGTTATTTTGCTATTGACAACTGATTAAGGTATAAACTGATTAAATAAATCACAATCATTACAGTAAAATAGCAGTATATGATCAGTCATTAGAAGTTATTTGATGGAAGACTCCTAGGGTTGTTGGCAGTATACAGGGCATTACAGTATGCACAGGGTGTATGGTAAGATTGTGAGTGTACTGAAATGACATTCACAAAGTGTAAAAAGTGGTGGCCACCAGGCATTGTGATTATATGTGACCATTCTCTTCTTTCTCCAGTTTCCCTGCCCCACAGAGCAGAGCTGACCTGCGTGTCCCAAAGGTTGTATCTGATGAAAATATATTACTTAAGAATGAGAAGTGGAAAGCAGAAGGAGAAGCTGTGCTCTGACTGCACTTGGCTAATTTCTTGGGTGGAGAAGGACTGGGGAGGGAAAGTCCTGGCTGGCCCTCACTTGTGACAGCCCACTGAGTACAGAGGTCCAACAGCCCAAATAAAAAGACAAGCTTGCTGGACCAAACAATCTTCTGCCTTTCAACCACTCAGTCTAAAATGTTTTATTGATACAGATATGTGCTGAGCATTGGGAATACAAAACTGAGGAAGAAAAACAAAGACAGAAGGATGAGAAAGGGGAAGAAGGTAAGAAAGATAACTGGTATACTACGTAGGAATCTATCTTAGTCAGTTTTCTATTGCTATAACAGAATACTCAAGACTGGGTAATTTATAAAGGAAGGAGGTTTATTTCTTAAAGTTCCAGAGACTGAGTGGCAGGTATCTGCTGAGGGACTTTCTTGCATCAAAATATGTCATCACGTGGTGAGACAGAGCAGGGCTGCTTTTATACCAAAGCCATTCCTTGACAAAACCATTAACCCATAAATACACTAACCCATTCTCAAGAGACATCAGTACTCAATCACCTTTCAATGGCCCCACCTCCAAATACAATTCACACATTTCTTTGGGGATTAAGTTTCCAAGGTATGAATTCTGGGAACAAATATTCAAAGAGTAACACGGAGCTTAATCAAGTGACTATGAGCCATGCTGTGGGAAGGCAGGGTCCACAGGGCTGTGCTTCCATTGTAGAAGCGGTTGCCCAGCCCTGGTAGAGCAGCTCATCCCCAGAAGCAGGCACTGAGCTGCACCATCAAAGAAGCATCTGCATTAAGGCGAGGAAAGGGGTGCAGGCAACGCAGGATGTGTGCCCAAGATACAGAGGCCTGGGGAGTGCGCCAGCCAGGCTGAGGTGCTCAGAGCTGGGACTTCCCAGGAGGGAAACATCAGGTCCAGCAAGGCCTTGGGGGCCCATTTGGGGGAAACCACCAAGGGGCTCTGGTGAGGCTCCCTTAACCGTTCCCATTCCAAGCAGGTAACGCTGTGTGCAGACTGGAGCACGGACCCTCAAGACCTGTGCGGAGTGGTGGCAATGGAGATGGACACGTGAGTGGAGTAAGAGAGGCTCCCTCAACACAAGGGGCTCTGTGAGGGACAGATCTTTGTTCAATGACGTCATCTTTCATGTTCTGATGAGGGTTCTTGAATCCTGCACTTGAAACCCAAGACAAAGAACAGACCAGCTTTTTGGGCAAGAAGTGACAACTCAGGGCCAAGGACTTAATTAAATCCCAGGTGAGCAAAGGTCACGGCCACAGAAAGCACCATTTTGGCAGAAAAATGCAAAGCACTTTTCCCCCACTTTATTAAAGGGTAACCTTATAGTTGGAGCTCACCGAAGGCAGGCTTCAAAGAAAAAGCTCAATTTCTGAATATTAAGCAGCTTGCATGAAATATCTGACTTTTAGCTTCATCAGTGTCCTGGAAGACAAGAAAGGTGACATTCATGAGTCTTCCTTAATGGCCTGTTCTGCCACCAGCTACTCCTGCAGCCTGTCTCTTCTGCACTTCAGAGTCCTGTCTTCCATCGCCACTGACATTCTAACAAGTCATGTATGTCCATGCATTAAGTAATTCACCATGGTGACTGTGACCTGGTTTTGGCCAATGACCAGAGTCTACACTCCAGATGACAGAAAAGCTTTGAGTCTCCAGGCAGCTCCTACTATCTGGTTTCTTCTGAAAATAAAAACATTAATACAAACCATTACCATTTCTTGGTTATTATCAACCTTTTCACAGGTAAATAAGCATGCACTCAAGGAGATCATGACTTGCCAATGCCACGGAGTGGAACCAAGATTCAGCCCACACCTCTCTGACTGCAAAGTCTAATTCCTTTGCCATGTTCCAGTCTGGCCCCTCCATATGGCACAGAAAACCCAGGCCAAGCCTGCTCTTTGCAGCCACATGGGCCAAGTCTCTATTCCTTTCCAAGAAGGGGGTAGGTGGTTCACTTTGACATCCCAGGAAGCTAAGTGAGCCAATATGCACAGTTGTAAAGGGGAAGTTTTCTCAGAGGTCAAGAACTTGGGCTCTGAAGTCCATCTGCCCTTCAGCAACCCTACCACATGTGTGATCTTAGACACATTATTAACTATGCCTCAGTTTTCTCAACTGGAGATGGAGGATCATCACACAGCAGGTCTAGAATCTCTTTACTGAAATCCTGGCACAGATGTGTTTTAGAAATCAGAATGTCTTGATTTTAGAGAGGTAAGAGAGCTTGAATTTCATCACACCCCATAGGGTCTGGGACAGTATGCAATATCCACTGATCAGTCACATGAATATTTTTGTATTGAAAAAAATTAAGATTTATCTGGGAGATAAAATAAAACTATAATGTCATTGGTTTAGAAGACCTTTTTTTCCACCAGAAGAATTACTTTTAAAGGAAAAACACACACACACTTGCAGGGCTTTGGAATTTCAGATCTGCAGGCAGGTTCCATGGGGAGGGGACTGTGGCTTATAGAGCTACATCTACCTTGTAAGGCTCTTGTGAGATTTAAATGAGAGAGAAAATATGGATGTGTGAGAGCATGTGAACATGTGTGAGTGTGTGTCTGTGTGTGTGTGTGTGTGTACATGTTTAAATGAATGGCACAAAATTGGGGACAATACAGTCTGATTATTTTTTTATTCCAAAAGAGAAAACTTTTGAAGCAACTTCAAAGATTATTATTTATATGTCAAAATTACTGCAGGGCAAGTTTAGTACTCCAGGCACTAGAAAACTCTCCATTAGATCACTTTAAAAGAGTTCTGGGTGGGTCCAGTAGTCACCACCAGAAGAAAGAAGTTGGGGGAAAAAGTCCCAGAGAGGCTGGAGAGCCTATCTCTGGGGTAGAGAGCATGCTTAGAATATTCAATGCCTTGGGTTCAAATCCTTAGCAGGAAAAAAGAAGAAAGAAAGAGGAAGGAAAGAGAGAGAGAGGTAGAAAAACAGGGAGGAGGGAGAGAGACAGGGGAAAAGGGGGGAGATAGTCAGTCAACCGAGAATCCCCAGGGATCTGACTCAAATATTTCATCAGTTGTTTATTCCAGCTACCACTTGCCCATCCAGCAAAACATACACTCCAATAATTTGGCTCAAATGTGGCAAATGCAAACCCCATGGTGCAGCTAGAGATTCTCTAACCACCCAGAGGTGAATGTACACCCCACAGCCATAGCCTGTGGTTCTACCTACAAAAGCTAACTAGGACTGCTTCTTCGTACCACATGAAATCATCCTCCCATTCTTCAGTACATTTCTGGTTTTCTCCCTGATGTTTTTCTTAAGTTTATTGAAATCAATTCCATCTTGTCAGGATGAAATCTTAAAAATGTTTTCAATTGGCACAGCAGCGTTTTAGCTACAAGTTGCTTAATTTGTCCCATGGTCTAGAGAATTTTTATAGAATGAGCATCAGTCCTTTCAGGCAAGACCGCCTCTCCCTGGATCTCAGAGCAATTTCTTCTACTTTAATCAGAGACTGCTGCAATTTATTGCCCTGCAAATCATTGGAAAATTGATCAGACTGATTTATAGCTTCACCTCTTCCCTGGCCCAGCAAATGTGTTCCACTAACAAAAAACATTTTTGTTTATAATTTGTCATAGAACTTATAGATCCATTTAGAAACCAAATACTTTGCATATTATGTTTCTATAGTAATTAAACATTAATAATGATAACAAATAGAGAAACACTAAAAAATGGGGGAGAGTGGTTTTTCAGATAAGCATTATAAAGCTTATCCAATGGAGCAAACAGTCATTGGAAAATCCTCATGAACTACTAGTCTGGGGAATTTTTTAAAGTTTATAATATATATGCAACATCCAGTTGAGTACATTTCAGAAAATTCAGCCCAATTTTCCATATAGAACCCAAGCACTTTTTCACAAGCAAAGCCTATTTTCTTTTAGTAAACAATTTAACTGAACAAATTTGTTTATTGTCTATGGCTTCCCACTAGAATGTAAGCACTATAAAAATAAGGCCTTTGTTGTGCTGCATCCTTGGTGCTTGGAACATAGCTGTCATGGTGGAGATGCTTAATAAATATTTGTTGAATAAATTATTGACTCAATCTGAGGCAACTTGACAAATATAGAAAGCAGGTGGCTGGTCTCTGTACATTTCCATCAGACCCATACATGTGACATGTCATATCCAAGTCTCAAGAGACTATCTGGGCGTCTTGCACTTCCCTTCGGTAAGTCCTCCACAAGTCTGAGAGACTGAAAAAGACTCTCCTAAAAACCTTAGTAGGATGTTACAAATCCTATGAGATATTTGTGTACCTCTCACTATAGAGGGTGTGAATACAACTGTAAAAACTCAGCCATGGGGGCTGGTAAATGGTGTTACACAGGAAGTGGTTGTGACTTTCTGAGTTCCACACGATGAGGGGAGCAGTTTTCAGGTTGCACTGAACCTGGAAAACAAAAGCAAGATGAGATGAAACCTGTCCCCTTCTACTTTAATGTGTCAGAGACCCAGAAATAGGACCAGGGGGAAGGAGCAAATCAGCTGTGCTAGACAAAGGTAGATTTTTGTCTAATACACAGCCACACATTGCTTAATTTGGGGGATATGTTGGGAGAAATCTGTTGCTGGGCAGTTTAGTTGTTGTGTTGAACATCACAGGGTACACTTACACAACCTTAGATGCTACAGTACTGAAGATTTTCTCTAGCAACTAAACTTTCCCCAATATCAGCTGATCTTGTTTTCAAAAGTTCAGCTGCTTTCACATCAATGCTCACAGACTCACAATTCCCTGAGTAAAATTCTTCAATCATTTAAACCACCAAAGCTAGCAATAAATTCAGAGCTGCAGTTGAGTCTAGCCTTTGATTTCAACAATGAAAACAGCCTTTTTTTGCTTGGCCGTGACTGTCATGGTGCTGAGAGGGATACACCTCTCAGTCTCGACTTCAATTCAGGTCTTTGGAAGTTTCCCCATATCTGACACATATCCTTCTCGAATCTGTGTTATTCCAGTTGGCCTTCCGTAATAACAGACCCTTCAGCAGCAACTGGCACTTTGCTTTCCTTCAAGACGGCACCTGTGATGGAACAGGATGTGCCAGACTGGAGAGCAATAACCAAAGCGTCCACCTTCGCAGTCTTCAATCACTTTTAATTTGGTTTCAGAGTCAATAACTTGATGTGGCTTCTTACTAGCACATTAGCAATGGATTTTACATGCTTAGGGACCAGGATGAGCTAAACAACAATGTGAGCTGAAAGTAAGCACAAAAGAAATAAAAGCAAGCAAGCAAGATAGGCAATAGACCCAAGGTGTGTGAGGCTGCTGTCAGGCACCATCGTATGTGAGGTCCATGCTTGGCCAAAGCATTGTCATGTGGCTCCTGAGTGTAATAAATGTCTGAGAGTAATTACAGGAGAGCACCCACAGCTGAATACAAATAATGATGAAGTTACATTTGCTGTTGGAGAAAAAGAATGTTATGTCATCAGCACTTAGTGTCAAAGAATAGTTGTGGTCATCTGCCCTCTGCTGGCAGGTGAAATGGAAGAGAAAATTGGCCTAAACCACTTTCGTCCTTCTGGGAAAATACGATACCCACCAAAGACCAAATGGCTTTCCCAAGGAGCTATGTTCCCACGGCCGTCACTTCTGCTGCACGTGCCACTGGTGTAAACACGCACAGCTTCCCTTTTCACACACATGTGCACATATACACACTCAGCACAGAACAGTTGAAGTCACAGAGTGGAGAGGGCTGGCCCACTGTGTGCTTCACGGTCAGCATTTCAGAATCTGTCCTTAAGGCCGCTGTGGCTCACCCCACCCGGGTTGGATGCCTCACCCCATTCAGCAGCAGCCTTTCCCTGGCTCGCTTCACCTTCCTTCTCTCCTCCACTCCTATCTCATTTCCCCACGTGGAGCAGCTTCACCCTAACTTACTTTCCTAGTTAACCTCCTCCGCTCAGAGTCTCATCCTTCATTCTTTGTAAGGTTTTTTCTTTAGCTTTTTTGTGGTTAATGTTTTAATTATTAATTTTTCTGGTACATTAGGCTATATGTGATGATCACACTCACCACAGGGAATTTGTACCAGTCCAGGAAGATCTGGCTTCTTTTTCGCCCATTCCCCTCTCCTCTCTTCAACCCCTCCCCTCCTCCTTATTTACGAAAGTATTATTTCCATTTTTTCCTTCTTCTCTCTTTTTTTTTCCTTTTCCCTTCCTTCTTTTCCCCATTTCTCTTCCCTAGTACCCCTTTCCATTAGAACATTTTCTTCCTATTTCACAATATCTAGAATACATTTTGGTCCTTATTTACACTTTCAGTCTCTCACACCAGACAAACAATGTGATATTTACACGTGTGTCCAATTTATTTCACTTAAGAGTATGTTCTCAAAGTGCACCCATTTACCTAGAAATGCCTAAAGTTTATTCTTCTTTATGGCTGAGTAGTACTCTATTGTATTTAAAAAAAAATCTTCTTTTTTTGTTTGTTTGTTAAATTCTTTTATTGGTACATTGTAGGTATACAACACAATTACATTTCTCATTGGGAATTGTACCTTTACATAATGCATCTTGGTTCTTATTTATTCCCCATTCCTAGCCCTCCCTTCACCCCCTCCACCCTTCCCTATTTACAAAGACTTTAATTCCATTTTTTCCATTTCTCAGCATTTTTCCTTTCCCTTCTTTCCTTTCCCCTGCCTCTCCCACTACCCCTACCCCTTTGGACCTTTTCTTCCTATTTTGCATTATCTATTATTCATTCTAATCAATGGTAAATTTTAGGTATACAATATAATGACATTCATCATTGGAAATTTGCACCTTTACATAGTCTCTCTTGGTTCTTATTTTTCACCCTTGCCCAGCCCTCCCTTCAACCCCTCCATTCCTCCCTATTTACAAAGCTTTTGTTCCTATTTTTCCATTTTCTCATATTAATCCCATTCCCCTCTATTCTTTCCCCTAGCCCTCCCACTTCCTTCCCCTTTGCCCCTTTTCTTCCTATTTCACATAACCTATTACACATTTTAGTCCTTACTTACACTTTCAGTTTCTCACACCAGAGAAACTATTCGGTATTTATACACATGTGTCCTATTTATTTCACTTAAGAGTATCGCCTCAGTGTGCATCCACTTAGCTATAAATGTCTCTAATTTCTCATTTTTTATGGCTGAGTAGTACTCCATTTTATTAAAAAAACCACATTTTCTTTATCCAGTCTCCAGTTGATGGGCATTTGGGCTGCTTCCAAGTTTTAGCTATCATAAACTGTGCCGCTATGAACATGGGCGCACATATATCACTGTGGTATGATTCTTTTAATTCTTTGGGGAAGATCCCCAGCAGTGGAATGGTGGTGTCAAATGGGACTTCCAGTCCTAGTTCTTTGAGGTATCTCCATACTGATTTCCACAGTGCTTGCACCAGTCTACACACCCACCAGCAGTGGAGCAGTGTTCCTTTCCCCACAGCCCCGCCTGCATTTGTTATTGGTTGATTTCATGATAGCAGCCATTCTTTCTGGAGGTGGAATCTCAGCATTGTTTTCATTTGCATCTCTCGAATGACCAGAGATGTTGAACATTTTTTCATGTATTTATTTGCTATTTCTACTTCTTTGTCTGAGAAATGTCTGCTCATTTTAGATGCCCATTTTTGGATTGGGTCTTTAAATTTGGGAGGTCTGATCTTTTTAAGTTCTTTATAGATTTGAGATAGTAGACCTTTGTCTGAGGAAAAGCAGGTGAAGATATTTTCCCACATTGTGGCTTGTCTCTTCACACTGCTGGTGGTTTCTTTTGCTGTGCAGAAGCTTTTTAATAAGAAGAGATCCCACTTGTTGATTGTTTATGCTGGTTTTTTTATCACAGTAGCTTTGTAGTATAGTTGCAGGTTGGGGGTTGTGATACCCCCTGCCATGTTTCTGTTACCTAGAATTGCTTTCGCTATTCTGGGTCTCTTCTTGTTCCAAGTGAATTTTTGGATTGTTTTCTCAAGGTCCATGAAGTATGCTGCTGGGATGATCTCAATTGGAATTGCATTAAATCTATATAGTAGTTTTGGAAGTATGGCCATTTTCACTATATTAATCCTTCCTACCCAGGAGCAGGGGATGTCTGTCCATTTTCTGATACCATCTTCAATCTCTCTTTTCAGAGTGCCATAGTTTTCAGAGAAGAGGGCTTTGATTTCTTTCGTTAGGTTGATTCCTAGGTATTTCAGGTTTTTGGATGCTATTGTGAAAGGAATTGTTTGCCCTATTTCTCTCTCAGTGAGTCTGTCACTCGTGTAGAGGAAAGCTATTGATTTTTGTGTGTTGACCTCGTAACCATCTACTCGACTGAATTTGGTTATTAAGTCTAGAAGACTTTTGGTGGAGTTCTTGGGGTCTTCTATATAGAGTATCATGTCATCTGCAAATAATGACAATTGGACTTCTTCATTACCTATCTTTATTCCTTTTATTTCTTTCTCTTGTCTAATTGCTGTGGCTAATGTTTCCAGAACTATATTGAAGAAGAGTGGTGATAGTGGACATCCTTGTCTTGTTCCTGATTTTAGTGTGAAGGATTTCAGTTTTTGACCATTGAGTATGATATTGGCTGTTGGTTTTTCATAGATGGCTTCTATCAGTTTGAGGT
Organism: Heterocephalus glaber; assembly: GCF_053883595.1. Taxonomy (NCBI): domain Eukaryota; kingdom Metazoa; phylum Chordata; class Mammalia; order Rodentia; family Bathyergidae; genus Heterocephalus; species Heterocephalus glaber. The sequence goes on from NW_028258315.1 coordinate 6,772,438, forward strand.
AGAGACCATCTATTACAATTTTGTGTAGGGTTTTTATCATAAATGCATGTTGGATTTTGTCAGATGCTTTTTCTGCATCTATGGAGATAATCATATGGTTTTTGTCCTTGGCTCTATTGATATAGTGTATTACATTGATTGATTTGCGTATATTGAACCATCCCTGCATCCCTGGGATGAATCCCACTTGATCAGGGTGTATGATCTTCTCGATGATCTTCTGCATTCTGTTTGGCAGTGTCTTATTAAGGATTTTTGCATCTATGTTCATTAGTGAGATTGGCCTATAGTTTTCCTTTTCGGTTGGATCTTTCTCTGCTTTGGAGATCAAGGTGATGCTTGCTTCCAGGAATGTATTTGGAAGTATTGCTTCCCTTTCAATTTCACTGAAGAGTTTAAACAGTAGTGGCAGCAGTTCCTCTCTAAATGTCTTGTAGAATTCAGCAGTGAAGCCATCAGGGCCTGGGCTTTTCTTAGTTGATAAGTTTTTAATTATGTTTTCAATTTCATTGGTTAATATTGGGTTGTTTAGAATTTTTAGGTCTTCTTCATTCAACCTTGGTAATTCATATGTATCTAGGAATCTGTCCATTTCTTCTGTGTTGTCCATCTTATTGGCATATAGGTTCTGGAAGTAGGTATTGATGATCCTCTGGATTTCTGCTGGGTCTGTTGTAATTTCACCCTTTTCATACCTAATTGGATGGATGTGGACCTTTTCTTTCCTTTTTCTGATAAGGTTGGCTAAGGGTTTGTCAATTTTGTTTATTCTTTCGAAGAACCAACTCTTGGCTTCATTGATTTTTTTGAATCATTCTCTTAGTCTCCATTGCATTGATTTCTGCTCTGATCTTTATAATTTCCTCCCTTGTATGAGCTCTGGGGTTGTCCTGCTTTTCTTTTTCTAGAAGCTTGAGGTGCACCATCAGGTTGTTTAATTGGGCTCATTCTGTTTTCCTAATATGCATATTCACTGCTATGAATTTCCCTCATAAGACTGCTTTCATTGTGTCCCATAGATTCCAATATGTTGTATTGTCATTGTCATTTAATTGAAGGAACTGTCTGATTTCTTCTTTAATTTCCTCTGTGACCCATTGGTTATTCAGAAGTGTGTTGTCAATTTCCACGTGTTTATGAAATTTTTTGAGTTTCTTTTGCTATGGATCTCCAATTTCATCACACTATGGTCTGATAATATATAAGGAATAACTTCAATTCCTTTGCACTTACTTAAAGATGTTCTATGTGTGAGTATGTGATCTATTTTGGAGAATGACCCATGTGCAGCTGAGAAGAATGTGTATTCTGATTTTGTGGGGTGGAACACTGTAAACATCTGTTAAGTTCATTTGTTCAAGAGTTCGATTGAGTTCTAGTATTTCATTACTTATTTTTTGTCTAGTTGATCTATCTATTTGTGACAGTGGGGTGTTGAGGTCCCCCACTACAATTGTATTAGTGCATATATGACTTTTCATGTCTGGTAGTATTTGTTTTATATAGCTGGGCACACTAGTGTTTGGTGCATAGATATTTATGATTGTCATCTCTTCCTCTTGGATTGTTCCCTTTACAAGGATGTAGTGTCCTTCTTCATCTCTCTTAATCAGTGTTGCTTTGAAATCTACTTGATCTGCAAAGAGGATAGCTACTTCTGCTTTTTTTCGGGTTCCCATCCCATGGAGTATTGTTCTCCACCCTTCAACTTTCAGTCTATGAGTTTCCTTTTGAATTAAGTGTGTTTCTTGTATGCAGCATATTGTTGGATTTTGTTTCTTGACCCATTCTGCTAGTCTATTTCTTTTGATTGGTGAATTGAGACCATTAACATTGATGGTTATAACTGAAACGTATTGACTTGTCATTGCCATGACTTTTTCCTTTTGTTGGGTTCTCCCCCTTTACATTTAATTTCTTGTCATGCCAGATGGGTTCATTCTGCTTTGCTTCCTGGGGTTGTGATCCTCAATATCTGTTCCTAGGATATTGTGTAAAATTCTTTGGAGTGCTGGTTTGGTATTCATGAAGTTCCTAAGGTGCTCTTTGTCATGAAAGTATCTTATTTCTCCATCAATTTTGAAAGATAGTTTTGCAGGGTACATCAATTTGGGTTGGAGGTTGTTTTCTTTTAGGGCTTGGAATATGTCACTCCAAGTTCTTCTTGTCTTGATGGTTTGTGTTGAGAAGTCTGCTGTGATTCTGATGGGCTTTCCTTTGTATGTGATTTGTTTCTTTTCTCTAACTGCTTGTAGAACTTTGTTCTTCTGTTGTGTTTCTGGAATCTTAACAATTATATGCCTATGTGTAGATGTTTTTTGATCAAGGCTATTTGGAGTCCTATATGCCTCAATTATCTGTATGTCCAGCTCTTTTCCCCTGCTTGGGAAGTTTTCTGCCATCACTTCTGTGAACGGTTTTTTTATGTCATCTCCACTCTCTCCTATTTCTTCATTGATGCCAATCATTCTTATGTTATTCTTCTTTGCATCATCTAGCAGCTGCTAGATTGATTTCTCATGTTCCCTTATAATTTTGAAGCAATTTTTCTTTTCCTGGTCATTAATTGCAATCAAATCGTCTATATCTGAAATTCTGTCCTCACTTTGGCTCATTCTGCTGTGTAGACTTTCAATGAAGTTTTTCATCTCCTGGAAATCTATTTGCATCTGTTTTATGGATTCCATTTGTTTCCTATGTTGGGATTCCATCATGTTCCTCAGCTCCTCTCTAATTTCTCCTGTTATCTGAGAAATTATTTCTGATTTCATTTTTTCCAGATTCCCTTTTGTTGCCAGTTCAGTGGGTCCAGGTGGTTGAGTATCAGAGTGTTACATCTCATTTCCCTTTGGGGTTGCTGTAGGTGATCTGTAAGTCTGGTTTTGAGACTTATTTATGTGTTTTCTCATTTTGACTGGGGTGGGGGGCTGTTAGCTCCTGCACAGATTACCTCCTCTGAGCTGGGAGAGGTGGGACAGGGACCAGGAGCAGTGGTAGGGATGGTGGCCGAAAAGCCCTTTCCTCTGGGCTGGGAGCAGTGGGAGGGATGGTGGCTGGGAAGCCCCTTCCTCTGGACCAGGAGCAGTGGGACTGTGGCTCAGAAACACCTACCTCTGGCCTGGGAGCAGCGGGAGGGATGGTGGCCCAGAAGCCCCTTCCTCTGGGCCAGGAGCAGTGGGACAGAAGGTGGCCCAAAAGCCCTTTCCTCTGGGCTGGGAGCAGCGGGAGGTATGGTGGCCGAGAAGCCCCTTCCTCTGGACCAGGAGCAGTGGGATGGTGGCTCAGAATCCCCTACCTCTGGGCCAGGAGCAGTGGGACTCAGTACCATGGTCTGGTGGTCCCTTGTCCTCTGCGTCTTTGTAGTGTGGAACCAGGTGGCTGCCTGTCTGCAGCAGGCTGATTCAGTGTGTTCTGAGTGACTCACGACCTCAGTAAGGCATGCCTCATCTTCTTCATACATTCATTGGTTGGTGGGCATTTGGGCTGTTTCCAAGATTTAGTTATTACAAACTGTCCTGCTATAAACATGAGTGTGCATAAATCACTCTGGTTTGATGCTTTTATTCTTTTCAGATGATACCAAGAAGATCAAAAGTCAGGGGGCATCACAAGCTTTGACTTGAAATTATACTACAAAGCTACTGTGATAAAAACAGCATGGTGATGGCAAAAAAAAACAGACCCGAGGATCAATGGAACAGATTAGAAGATGCAGGACCATCTCCAAACATGCTCAGCTACCTTATCTTCCACAAAGGAGCCAAACGCTTTCACTGGAAGAAAGATAGCCTCTTTAATAAGTGTGGATGGCGGGGCGGGGATTTAGCTCAGTGGTTCTGCTGCCTGCCCCACAAGTGCAAGGACCCAAGTTTGATCCCTGGTACCAAAAAAAAAAAAAAAAAAAAAACACGAAGAATAAGTGGGGCTGGAAAACTGGCTTTACACATGCCAAACACTAAAGTGAGACCCATGTCTGTCACCATGCACTAAACTGAAATCAAAATGGATCAAAGATCTAAACGTTAAAACAGAAACACTAACTCTGCTGGAAGAGAGAATAGTTACAACTCTTAAAGACACAGATGTAGGCAAAGACTTTATGAACAAAACTCCAATCACACAGGAAATAATACAAAGAATCAACAACTAGTTTCTTATCTTATTAAAAAGCTTTTGCAACACAAAAGAAATCACCAACAGAGTAAAGAGACAACCCACTAAGTGGGAAAAAAATTGGAGCCAGTTTTTCCTCAGACAAAAGACTAGCATCTAGAATATATAAAGAACTAAAGAAAATCAAACCTTCCAAATTCAAAGACCCAATCCAAAAATGGGCATTGAAATGAATAGACACTTCCCGGATGAAGAAGTAGAAGTGGCAAATAAATACATGGAAAAATATTCAACATCACTGGTCATTCCAGAGGTACAAATTAAAATAATGCTGAGATTCCATCTCACCCCAGAAAGAATGGCTGTTGTCAAGAAATCAACCAGTAACAAATACTTGCTGGGCTGTGGGGCAAAAGGAACCCTTCTCCACTGCTGGTGGGAGTGGAGACTGGTGCAACCACTGTGGAAATCAGTGTGGAGATTCCTCACAAAACCTTACATGTTTTCTTAAGCACTAGAGTTTTCTCCTTAAGAATTTTCTCAGTGACGGCCATCTTAGTAACATTTTTACCTTGTGTATTAGCTTTCCTGTTGCTGGGCACAGTGCCTGACACTCATAACTTAAAGGAGGAAAGGTTAAATTTAGCTCACAGCTTGGGGAGATTCAGTCCATAGTCACCTTGCTCCAAGGCAAGAACATCATGGTGGAAGGGTATGGTGGAGCAAAGCTGCTTAATTCATGACCATCAGGGAGCAGAGCAGGACAGCAGCACCAGAGATGTGCAGGAGGGAGATCACATATAGTACCCAACCAGACATACCCTGGAGCATGCTCTACTAAGGTGCTAGATGTCTCTCAATCCAATAAACTCATATGTCAGGATTAATGCTCACACCCTACAAGAACAGAGAGGCACCATCCCCAATCTAACCTCTACGAAAAGAGAGAAACATGAGACACAGAGGAAGCAGACAGTCAAAAAGGCATCAGAGGAATACAGAGAAGACCAAAGACACAAGTTTTTAGCCACAACTTGCTAAAGGACTGGAGGTCAACATCAGAACCTGACAATATATCTGATTGCCATTTACATATACATACTCATATTTAAAATAACAATCATAAACTGATTATAATTTTATTCTATAGAGAACAGGAAATTCTCAAAGGATGTTTTTGTTGTCATTATAGAGCTTCTGTTTAAAATTTTACGTTAGTCAACTTTCTGTCACTGTGACAAATTGAGATAAACAACTTAAGAAGGAAAAATTCTTCTTGGCTCATAGTTGCAGAAGTTTCAGTCCATAGTCACTTAGCCCCATAGCTTTGGAGCCTGTGTTAAGACAGCACATCATGGCACAGGACATGGTAGAGGAAATCTGCTCACCTTGTGGCAGCCAGGAAGCAAAAAAAGAGAGAGAAGGGACCAGGGGTCCAAACACCTCCTTCCACTGCACACTGCTAATGACCTAACCTCCTCCCACAAGGCCCTGCCTCCTACTAGCACTAAAGGCTGGAGACTCATGGCCCTGCTGGGGCCTAGACATTTGTACTTAAGATCCAAATCATAAAGGATCTGAAGACATCATTATGGATTGATTTCTGAATCAAATGGGTCATAACTAGTGATTTTAGTCAAATCCTGGTTTTCATGACACAGAACAAATAAGGAAAAATCTTTAGCAAAAACTGCTTATTCTTTTGTCCTACATGGGCATTCTATGTGTCATATAAAATGCCATCTGTCATATAAAAAGTAACATTTTGTTAAAAAAACTTTTTAAAAATCATAGTGTCAATGGAATATTATTCAGCTATAAAAAAGAATGAAATTCTCTTTTGCAGCAACATGGATGGAACTGGACAACATCATGTTAAGCAAAATAAGTCAGGCACACACCAGGGATTTAGCTCAGTGGTGCCTCTGCTTGCCTTCCAAGTGCAAGGTCCCTAGTTCGATCCCCAGTACCAAAAAATAAAATAAAATAAAATAAGTCAGGCACAGAAAAACAAATATTACATGTTCTCACCTGTGTGCTGAAGCTAAAATGTTGGTCTTATAGAAGTAGAGAGTAGAACAGTGGTTACCTTGGAAATAGGAGAGGAGGAAGAGAGAGCAAGGATAATAGATACAGAGGTGCAGTCACATACAAGGAACAGCCCATAGTATTCTATACGACAGGACAGTAACTAGGGGTGATGTCATTTAATTGTAAATTTCAAAAATAGCTAGTAGAAGAGGATTTTGAATTTTCCACCACAAAGTGATGTTGGAGGTGATGGATATACCAATAACCCTTAACTGATCATAATACATCATGTACATGAATTGAAATGTCACACTGCACCCCGTATAATATATATTCTGTGACCCAAAGCAGAGATCCTCAAACTGTGACCTCCCTCAACTTCAGAAATAGAGTTCCCAAGTCGGCCCAGACCTACTGGATCAGAAACACTAGGACAGGGAAAGCCATCATGCATTCTGTGTTCACAAGCCCCCGGTCACAACTAGGAAGTCATCTCCCCAGATCGCAATGGGAGAACCCCTGCTGGAGCCAGCGTGGCTGAACTTACTTACAGACTGGTGCACATAAGAGAAATCAGTGTGGACTTGTCCCTTCCCCCAAACTACCACTCCCTAATATTGCCCAAGAAATCCAAATTATCTGGCAATTAATTAAATGTATTCATTTATCTTCGTTGGTAACTAAATTCCATCTACTGACAAAAAAAGTCTTTAAGGTGACTTTAATTTCTATTTACCATTACCAGAAATAGTCAATTGACCTAGTGAGCTAGGAGAGATGGGGTTCCGCCAGAGAAGTGGTGCTCTCTGCTGCTGCTAGACTCTGCTGGCCTGGGCAGGTCTCTGGTTCTCTTAAACAAAACAGGAGCTGGGGTGAGGTGGGGTATCAGAAGTGAGAGACTGTGTTGTCCCCAACCAGGACAGCAGAGGTCCAGGGGAGAAAGAGAAAACCATCTTGGCTTCCAAAAGACAGTGGGACGTGACATTAATGATCTCACCAATGACTAGCTCTAATGGGGAGGCCTTGCCTTCTGACCCTGTCACCTCCTTCCGCCAAGCCAAACCCAGAAATAGCTCAGGGCTTCCTTCTCAGGGCTTCTCCCCCCACCCCGCCTCCAGAGACTGCAGCTGCTGTTTCCAAAGCAAGACCTTGTCCTGCAGCCAGCCCACAATTCACTGCTGAAATCCCAAAGCCAACAGCGGACCCAAAGCCTGGGCACAGTCAAATGCTAGCAGGGCAGAAGCCTCATTCCAGGTCCCAGATGTCCTTCTGCACCCCGCGAAGTGCCAAATGCTGTTGTTGGCCCCAGCAGAGTCCTTGGCTCACAGCACACAGCAGGAGCTGTCGGGGATGTGAGGCTGCAGACACAAAAGACACGGTGGCCTTGGTTTATCGTTCGTAGGAGCAGCGGCTCTTGGAGGCTGTTGTGAGGAGCCTGGGGCCTAAGTTCATATGTCCTTCAGTGACCCTGTCCCCACGAAAGCAGAAAGTCAAAAGCCAGCCTGCCCCAGACCCAGACCAGCCTCACCCTGACTCCAAATGCCGGGAGTCCTCGGAACTGTATTCAAATACAGCCGGTCACTGCCTTTGGCTTCTCACGGTGGGTGCCCAGGAGCCTGTGATTTGAGAAGTGAAACTGGACACATCACTGCCTTCATGCGGGGAGAGGAAGGGCTTGTGAGCCTTATTACTGTGCCTGCTGTTTCTCAGTTGGTCACATGCAGACCCTCACTATGACCAGGTTCTTGACTGCCCTCCTTGTCTGGACCCTGATGGCTCCTGGCAGCGGTGGCCGGGGCAGAGGCACAGCGTGGCCCACACACACAGCCTGCAGGAACGAGGGCTTGGAAGTGCTCTACCAGAGCTGCGGTAAGGGCTGCCCAGGGGCCCCTGTGCTTGTGGGGAAACGAAGGCCAGCAGACAGGGCTGCCTGAGTCATTAGTATAGAAGGAGAGAGGGGAAAGGGGACAAGTGACAAGCACTTGGTCCACCTGCAGTTACTCTGAGAGGAACACTGGGGCCCCTGGGAGGAAAAACTGGAGGCCTAGGACAGCCTCATGAGAGAGCAACAAAGAGGGAAAGAAAGCAACATCAGGAGTCTAAATATAGCCATTCACAGATAATGTCGCCATGCCCGGAAAAACCAAACTGATCAAGGCGTCTTCTAAATGATGACAATTAGGAAAAGATGCCTCCTACAGACCTTTTGCCCAAAACCATACACCTGGGCTAGCTTTCCAGGCTATTTAGTTTGCAAGTTGGGTGAAAAAATCACTTTTGTGCAAAGATTCCCATCCTTCTATGCCACTGTCCGAGCTCCTGTGGTGTCAGCATCTCCCGTTCATTTGCAAGCACCCCGGAGAAGGTGTCAGTGCAGGGGTTTTCTCTAGCACCAAAGATGACAGATGTGAGGGTTGTGATTTAAATGTGTCCCCCAAAAAGCATGTGTTGGAGGTGTAAGCCCAATGGGACAGACCTGTTGGAAGGTAGGAAACCCTGTGGGGTGACCAGAATAAGAGGGCTCTGGCCTCAGAAGTAAATTAGTGTCGTTACACAGGAATCCAAAGCTGGCTCATGAAAAGGCTTGGCACCCTGAAATGTGACAATTTGGAGGGCAAAATGCTGGGGGCCTGACAGGGTGGAGAGAAAATGCCATTGAGCACCCAGGCTGCCCACTCTAAGCTGGGGAGTAATGGAGAGCGGACGCCGGAGCTCACAGCTGGCTTCAGTGATTGCCAGGCAGACACTGGCCCGGGGGTCCAGGGGTCAGTCTGGCTGCCAGGGCCACTTGCAGGACTTGTTCCCCTCCATTAGAAAGAAGGAACCTTGAAGTGCATAAAACATAAACAGCAAGCGGAAGAATGAGAGGCTGGGTGGCGGAAGTGCTAATTCTGTCACTCTTGGCTGTGCCACAGGGACAGGACACAGGGTGCTGGCATCCCATTCAAGTTAGGCATGAGACAATAACAAGACCTGAGATGCCCAACTGGTCAGTAGTTGTCTTTCCAATTCATCCTTGTATAAAAAGTAGTTGCCTCTAGTGTGTCACCCAGACTCAACCTCAGACCCCAGCAGAGCCTGGCATGTCCTTCTGACTCACTGGCAGCAGAGCCTGAAGACAGGACACTGGGAGAGACCAAGGACAGATCCCCCATCCACTGGGGCTGGTGCCTCCCTCTGGAGGTGGAGCCACTCTATACAGATACTAAACCTCAGAGGCCAACCATGCTCCAGGCAGCAGAAATAAGAAATGGAAGAGACATAGTTCTCTCCCAAGGGTGGTGGGAATGTCAGCCATGAAACAGATAAAGACTGTTACGGAGGGAGGCACATGTACCGGGGGACACAGTGGTTGGACAACTGTGAGATTGGTGTCTAAATCTCTCAGGGAAGAAATCATTAAATTGAAGCTTAAAGAACGATAAAAATGGGAATGACAACATCCCATGCTCATGGAGCATTTGCTTGTGTGTGCCAGGCACCGCGCTACATGCTCAGCATGCACTGCTCTTACTTTACAGATGTGTAAACTGAGGGTTAGAGATGTTTGGTAACTTTCTCCAGACCACACAGCTAACAGTGGTGGAACCACATCCCAAGCGGTTTGGAGAAGGGAGGCATTGAGCATATATTTGTGGAATTAAACTGATGCCAGGCCTGCCTGACTCCAGAACCCATGCTCTGATGTCCCTGCTCTCTAGAGCTCTGTCACAAGGCCACACAGGGCAGAGGAAGGAAGGGTGAGGCGAGCAGAGCTTTGGCAGAGGAAACAGCATGTCTGAAGGGTAGGGGCCAGAGACACGACCAGGCTTAGAGCTCAGGGCACTCGGGAAGGGCTGCTTGTGCCAAGGGCTGAGAAATGAAGTGGGAACTGTGGGCAGGGATTTGACTCTCTCTGGCACTGGAAGCGCTGCATTTCAGAAAGCCCCTTCCCATAACCAATTGGGTCGTGGATGTTGGAATAGAAGCTGTTCATGGCTGGAAATAGAGTTTGTAGCCAGGAAAAATGTCACTTCAGGAAAGAAACCATGAGAGCCCGTGCTAGCAGCATTTCAACAGCCTTAAAATCTGGGAGAATCTTTGGTATATGTGGGAGGCTCCAGAAAGGCAGGGAGGGTCCTAAAAACTTCGGCAGGGTGGACCCTGCCCTATCTCCTGAAAGCCATCCAGCCATCGGGGACCAAATGGCTGCATGGGGATGAGATGTGCCCCCTGTGGCCACTGGGCTCTCAGGGGGACGCTGATTCCATAGTGCAGAGGATGCCTGCTGTGACACTGTCCAGCCTGGTGTTCCAACACCCTTCATCATCAGGGCTTCTAGGGTCCTGCTATGCACCCAGACCAGGCAGGGCCATCTCACAAAATAAAGGACCTACTGCTTCCTGGGGTGTGGGCTTCTTCTGTGGCTGCTCTTATTTTGTAATTCCAGTGTGGTGGAGAAGGAGACCTTAGGGTAGAAACTGTTCTGAATAATACAACAGTCCTGGAGGAGAAAGGAGGAACTTCATTAGCAGTTTCTGGGCTCTCCAAACTGACCAGGAAGTGAGCAAAGTTTTTGAAAAAGCAGAAGTCCTGCCTCATCTAACTGTCAGTGCTGCAGAAGGGAGCCATAGTCTTTATCAAAGTACAAGGTGGAAAAAGTATTCAGGCACCTTCAGTTTATTAAATCTTAAGATAATACAAAAAGCCCAGGAACATGCCACTGAGGCTCACCAATATATTTGTTAATAAGCTATTTTGAGACACAAAGATATAAAGTAGATTACAGAAACAGAGACAGAGTAAGGGAAGGTGTAATAGACTGTGTTTGTGTCCACCTCAAATTCACATTCTAGCCTCACCTTCAGTGTGATGGAGATGAGTAGGTCACATGGGTGGGGCCTGCAGGGATGGGATTAGCGCCCTTATGAAAGGGGCCCCAGAGAGTTCACATCAAGAACACAACCCCATGGCACCCCGATCTCAGCCTTCCGGCCTCCAGAACTATTAGAAATGCATGTTTGTTGTTTAAGCCACTGAGTCTATCTATGACAATTGTTACTGTGTCTTGAACTGAGTCAGGAGAATGAAAAGCAGGGAGGTCAGGACCATGTAACAAATGAGGCAACATGACGGATAAGAGCTCAGGGTTTGAAGTCAGCCAGCCTCACGCAAACTCTTGGGCAATCAATACTCGCTAGATGTGTTAGGCTTGTTTATAAGGTGAGTGTATTAGCTTCCTCTTGTTGCTATAACAAGTTTCCACTTGGAGCCTTAATGTACATTTATCCTCTCAGAGCCCTAGGGGTCAGAAGCTTGAGATCAGTTTGTTTCAGTGGTTAAGTTGTTAGTCGAGCCTCGCTTCCTCAATAGTTCTAAGGGAGAATCCATTTATTTCTCTTTTCTGCCGTGTATACTTGCATTCCCAGGTGCCTGGCCTCTTCCTTTGTCCTCAAAGCTAGCTGCTTAGCATTGTGCTTCAGGTATCACATTGCCTTCTTGTTCTGTGTCCAATCTCTCCTCCTACAAGGATACTTGTGATTAAGGTGATCTCCCCAACTCAAGACCCATAGTAAGGTATGGAAAGTCCCTCTGGCCATGTAAGGAAACATTCACAGATTCCCGGGACCAGGACACAGGTCTCTTTGGGGACTGTTATGAGCTTACTACAGCAGGGACAATATTTTATCTACCTCACATGGCTGTGTGAAGATTAAATGAAAAGCACTGTATGAAAAGTGCTTAGCACATACTATGTGTTCAATAAATATTTGCTGCTAATGAATTGATAAGGTATTTTATAGTTGCCTATGATCTTGACACCAAATCAAATAAAAGGGGAAATGACATTGTTTTCAAGATAAAACCAGTTACAGGACATTTTCAGCTTTTCCTAACACTGAGACAAATGACAAAAGAAATTTATCCCCAGAGAGGATAAATCCCAGACACCATCTCTAAAAAACTGCAAGTGACTCACATCCACAGTGTCTCGTGGAGCTACTTGGTGTTTACAAGGGCTCGGAGTCTGGACAGATTCCACAAAGGGTGACCATAGAACCTTCATGAATCCAGCATTCAGAATTCTGATGCATTCAAGGGAGAAAGTTAGATTATCTATGGGAATGCGTGGGCCTTATGCTCTTTGAGAAATTCTCTATAACAATTGTTATTGCTACTATTGTGCTTTCCATTTATGATGTTTTGATAAGAGTTGAATGGCAGAAATCTTGGTTGTATTTTCCAGCAAGAGCCTCAAGTGTAGACCTTAATCTTACCATTTCACATGCTTTGACATCAACCAGGCAGAGAAAAGAGTCAAATAGTAACAGACCTGTGACACATCCTAAATGACTCTGTGTATCCTTTTGCTTTCTCTGATACTGATGACAACCTACCATGTAAGTGGTTCATGGTAAAGGTCTAAGACAGGTGCCTGCAAACTGTAGGCCCAATCCCACTTGATGCCTGCTTTTTGCAAGGGCTGTGAACTAAGAATGGTTTCCACATTTTTTAATGATTAAAGAATTCTGCATTTCTTAGTCAGATTTCCATCACTAGAACAAATACCTGAGGTGATTGACTTATGAAAAGAAAAGTTTTATTTGGTTTATAGTGTTAGAGGTTACTGTCCATGATTAGTTGATCTCATTGCCTTTTGAGCCTGTGGCAAGGCTACATGTTACAGCAGGACAGTGTGGCCAGGAAATGGAAAAGTGAAAAAACAAGAGAGCAAGGTCTCACAATCCCTCTGAAGGCAAAGCCCCAATGACCTAACTTCCTCCCCCTAAGCCTCAGCTCTTAAAGTTTTATCACCTTCTCCCAAGAGCAGTAAGCTGGGGACCAAGCTTTTACCACATGGGCCTTTGGGGAACATTTATGATCCAAGCTATAACACTGTTACACATGGAAATTATATGAAATTCGTATTTGTGCACCCACAAATAAAATTTTATTGGAACATAGCTATGTTTATTCTGTTATGTATTATCTATGGCAGTTCTTGTGCTATAATGGCAAAGCTGAGTAGTATGACCTTGACTATGTACCCCACAGAGCCTAAATATCAACCATCTGGGCCTTTATAAAAATAGTTGGTCAATGGTAGGAAAGAATCTCTCAAGATGTTCATCTGATCATAGCCTCAGTTTCTGGGGCTTCAGGATAATTCAACCCACAGAAAGGCTCCATGGATGAGTAAATTTAACCTCCAAACCACCATGATTACAAGGAATGTGCATGAGTCCTTTAATAAAATGACTGTTTCATAATAATCTCTTCCATCTACATGTCATTTAGAAATTTATAAATCCCTTCCATTTAGAAGGCCTCATTTAACTCTTACAAATAGGCCAGTGGGGTAGGTAGGATATCTCCATTTTCTAGATGTAGAAACTAAGGGGTGTGCATATTAAGCATGTAAACAAAGAATGGGAACAGAGAAAGACAAAGTTCAAGAGTAAGTGCTTAGACAAGGTTAAAATCCCCAAGAAGTCCGTGGACTAGCAACAAAGGAAGAGAAGGAAGAAGAAGCTATCAGGGGGAGGAGGGAGGGAAGAGGAGAAAAAGGAGGAAGATAAAGAGATGCGGATTAAAGAGGAATGGGAAGAGGAGAAAGGGGAGGGAAGGAGGCACAAGCTGTGTCTTCTAATTGAAGGGTGTTTTCCCTTCCCTACCACCCCCTCCCTGTCTGGTCTCTACACGCCTTCAGACATGATCCAGTCTGGCCATTCTTTCCCAAGCATCCATTAGGCCCTGCAGCAGCCAGAGAGAAGGACGACTGCATCTACATTCTTCAACCATGTGCACCAAGTTACCTTTTGTTGCAAGATGGTGCCTGGAAAAGACATATCCCCAAATAAAGAAGTAAATGAAGGACCATTCTCTTACCAGTACAACAGTGTTTTTAACAGTCAAAGTTCTCCCGTGGAGTTGGCATGCTTATTTCATAAAGAAGCTGTCAAGGTTTGGGCCTGAAATGTTCCCCCAAAGGACTCATTATGGTGAAAGCTTGGTTGCTGATGAGCTTGTGGGAAGTGAATGGATCCTGAGGGCTCTAAATTCATCACTGAATTAATCCAGCAATGAGAGCATAATATGATGGCCTTGTTGGGAAGTGACAGAAAGAGGAGGTAGGATAAGTAAAAGAGGGTGGACCAGGGGGGAATGACCTTGGGGACTATATGTGGTGCCCAGCCCTTTCTCTCTGCCTCTCTCCTTCTCTCTGCTTCCCAGCTCCCATGAGATGGAGTAGTTTTGCTCCACTGTGCCCTTTTGGCATGATGTTCTGCCCACAACAATGGAACCAGCTGATCATGGACTGAAACCTCTGGAACCATGAGCCAAAATAAACCTTTCCTCCCTTAATTTTCCCATGTATTTTGTCACATCATTGAAAAGGTGACTAACCCAAAAGCCCATTTCCCATATATGACAAAATTTCCTCTGCCAAGTAGTTGCTGAGTGGGGAAGGGAAGGGAGACCTACCTTGGGTGATCTCATGGGCCCCGGTTAACCTCTGGGAGTTTCCAGGGTCAGGTTACCATGACACTTGGTCACCATGCTTCAGACTCAGAACCAGCACCTGCTCTCCTGTCCTTGAATGCAGTCAGCCTTGTCCACATTTACTTAAATAAGTTTCATGTGTTGCCAAAGTTTGCTACTGGGCGGGCAATTTATCTGACCTCCAAAAAACCCTTTAATTATAAAGTCTAAATCAAGTCACATGCACTTGAATAATCCATCAAAGTAGTCAAACAGGACAATTAATCAGACAATGTGGGCAACTGCTCCAAAATAGAGGGTAAGCTATGAATGGCCCGGCCACAGAGCAGCACTAACAAGGCAGATTGAGAAAATATTTGTAGAAAAACGTTTTAGGGCTTGCCCTGGGAGGAAAAGGATAGGAGAAAAAAGCAACTATTTTCCTCAGAACTTCATAATTCTGAAGTAAATGGAGCATAAAACAAACACAAAAGAAACAACATAAAAAATCACAGGCCAAATAATCATTAAGCAATACTTTTAAATATCTCACCCAGAAAGCAATTTCTCTCTTTATTTATTTTCACAGATGAACAGGGTTATAAAACTACAATTAAGGAAAAATGGACACACACCCAGAGAGGCAGAGATGTGATTCCAAAGCTATAGCTTTGAGCACGCAGGATTGAACAGCAGACTGGAGCAGGGCGGGCTTTTTGGCTCATATTTAAAGACAGGAAGTTGATGAAGAAATACAAGTGTGTCAGCACTGAGATGCAGATTTTTAAGCACTAGTGGAACATGAACTGGCTCTGGAAGGGAAGCAAATCCTATAGGTGTGTGTTTGGGGGACCCAACCCCTGGGATCTTCCCAGTTTCCATTTGGTGGTAACTATTGTGCACCTGAACCTCCAAGGCAGTGCTAATTCTCCTAACCACTTCCTGAACGAGATGCTAAGCAACTTAGTGAAGAAGGACCTAGAGAAGGAAGAAAGCTAAGACCCTGTGGATCTAAAGAAGCCTCTTCTGTAGCCAGGAAGTGGCTTCCAAAATGCTATTCATTGCCCTTTCCACTACTCAGACTAAATCCCCATGGGCAACCAGCTCTGTGCATGTCTCAGGAGGAGAATCTTTTGAGAGTTAGAGATGGAGGAGGGCTGTCCTCCAACCCACCAGCTGTTTGTTTGGTTTTTAGTTTTGTTTTTTTGTAAAAGCTATAGCACACACAGCACATTCCAAAAGCAGCCGCCTGTGTGGGTCCTGGGCACAGCCTCAGACCCAGGCCTGTGGAAGGGGAAGGTGTGGGAGGACAAACAGAAGATGTGGAGAGCAAAGGTGAAAGAATCCATTCTGAGCTCCAGCTTATGCAGCTGAAAGACCTGGCAGAGCCCAGCAGGAAGCAGGCTGCTAGGGATGAGGGAGCTCACAGGAACAGAGGACATCCATAGTGACAAATGCTGTTGGAAGACACAGATCTAAGGATGCTCCTTCTGACACCTAGCAAAACGTGGGGAATTGCATTGAAAGAAAGGGTGACCCACTGAGGAGGTGCATGCCATCTAACATGATGCTGTTCATTTCCTGGGCTGCCCTGTGAGGCACTATCCCAGATCTCTGATCCAGAACATTATTCTGGAGTACTCGAGAAGCACAGCAGAAGTTGTATGTTGAGGTCCAACAGCAAACAATTATTTGCATGTCTGTGTGAGGCTGATGCGTAATTCACACACAGTGGACAATGTCAACCCCTGGGGTGGAACCCAAGGAGACATCACTGTGTGTGCTTTCTTGAAACTCTGAGCCAGTTTGCTATGAAGTGCCTCTGTACTTTAGAACACACCAACTGCTAGCAGGACAAAGAAATGGACCTCCAGCCCAGAAATCCCTGGGCTTTCCCCACCACAGTCTGTATCTTAAGGTTCACACGGGCTGCTTGTTTAGCAAGAGTAGCCTCAAAGGGTTTCCTTATTTGAAACCTGACATCTGTCTCCTCTTCTGACCAGATGGAAACTGCACCAGACGCCGTGAGAAAGCCAGAGTAGAGTATCAGGATTCCCTTTGCCTGTTAACCCTCAGAATCCTTTCCCATAGCTGAGACCTTTCTACTCACTGGGTTTCTCTGTATGTCTAAGTACTCAGCCTACTCCTCTTCTGCTCTGTTAAACAATCAAACACTACTTCCTCAACTACTATATCAAACCTTTGTTTATTTAACAAATCATTTTTGCAGACATGCACCCCTTAGCCCCAAATTTATTAACAGAATTATCTTAAATATTTAATCAAATATAGCAGATTTCTCTTAATTGCTTCAAACCTTGAATGGTAGACAAAGTACAGATAAATCATCACACAATCACTTCACTTGTTATTTTTCTTAAACTCATTTCAAAATATTTATACTATGGGTTTCAATGTATTTCTGTACCATCATTGCATATAGTCTTACCTATAACTCTCACACTTTCCTGAGGATAAGGTGGTATGTATTTCAGCCTTTTCCTATGAGTCTAGTACACTCCAGACCAAAGGTAAAGATTATCACCTCAGATCGGCTGAGGATACAGATGTTAAATTACAAACCAATGGATTCTGGGCTGGGTGATCAGCACACTGAATTTTCTTCACTTAAATGCTGCCATCTGCAAGACCTTTTAAGCTCTTCTTTCCACGAGGCCCCTCCACTTTTGCCCTTTCTCCTCAAGCAATGTGGTGCCTAAGTTTTGCTGAGTTAACGTCTTGTCACTCAATAATGTCCTACCATTATTGCTCCTTGGCCTCCTGTCCAGGCAACCTTTGACACTTACATATAATCAACACATAATCAAAAGGGCCCTTCAGAGATGATGGATTTGGCCTGCGTAGTTAAGACTCAGCTTTACAATATTTAGCTAACTCACCATCTTGGAACATAGCATTGCTCTTTTTACTGGTATATTTTAGGCAATTGCTAATACTGATCTGACTGGGTCCATCTTTCTACTTGAATTTTTATATAGGACCAATTAAGCTGATTAGCCCTTCTGTTCTCTTTTTCCCAAGACTGTTTGGCTCATTCACAACACTTTGTCCTTACTCCTACTTGCTTACAAAGATAGAGTAAGCCATAAAATTCTCTCTGGTCTAGCCATATGGATAGAAACATTCTGAATTTCCAAATAACGAAGAATATGGTTTCATGTACATCTAGTGCTTAGGATGTAACCCAATTTTCTTCTTATCTTTGTTATCACCCAGACATGTCCACTAAGCAATTCTAAGAGACACAAGAGTAGACACAAAAGTAGAGGTCTCAAGAGCTCAAAACAGCAGATGCTGTCTTTCTTCCTGTTCCCGGAATCTGCCTGGGATTGTTAATACTGTTCACCACAATCAACAAAGGGGAGGCGCTGGAGTGCCTCCTCCCCAGCTAGCCCTTCTCTGCAACTGAGGAATACAGCAGGTCACGCAGGACCTCCTGTTTGCAATTCCAAGGCTAGGGAGGACGTAGAAGACTCTGGTCTGCTGATTCCCAGGTCTCAGGGCTGTGAAGGGGAGGGCAGTGTGCCCCAGCCTGGGCTGAGGTGCCCACGAGAGCTATTGAGGGTCAGCTTGATGTCCCATAGGGCAGCACCACAGGCTTTGACAGTGCGCCATGCAGGTACAGATGAAAGGAAGTTGTCACATGATGACCTTGGTGTTCTTGGGGAGAAGTCAGCATTCTGCCAGGCCCTACCCACAGCAGACTAGGAGGTCTCTCACAGAACTGGGAAGTCTCCAGGCTGGGCAGAGCTTCCAGGTTTCAATCCAAGCACCCTCTCGATGAGAAGAGAAACCTCCAAGCCAGAAAAGCAATGTGTCCTAATTGTCGTCACAAAACCAGCCCGTGGCAGAACCCAGTAGTATCCTCCCAGCAAAGTCTGCTTCCTCTTCAAGCATGAAAACCATTATGAGAAATTTTAGGTCAAAAACACCACATAAACCAAGACCAGACTGTCCCGTTCATACCACATCTCCAATATGCTGAGAGACTGCTCTCTAAGCAGCCCTTCTCTGGGGGTGATTTGCCCACTTCTCTTGTTGCCCAAGACCCTATAAAGTAAGAGCTTTTACACCAACAGAAGATCCATGACACTCAGATTAAAAAGATCAACAATTTCATACACCTACTATTGTTGCAGACCTTCCATGGAAATGACATACAATATTCCCCTTTGTCTGCTAGGGTTATGTCCCAAGACCCCCAGTAGATGCCTAAAGCCATAAATAGAACCCTATATATACTATGTTTTTCCTATACTTATATTCTATGATAAAATTTAATTTACACGTAGGCACAGGAAGAGTTTAACAACAATAACTAATATCACTACTCTTGCATCTTGGGGCCATTACAAAGTAGAATAAAGCCTTCTTGACAAACAGCACTGAGGTACTACAATGCTCTGTCTGCTAACTGAGGTGATTATAAGGTGACTAATGGGAAGGTGGTGTATACAACATGGATTCACTGGACAAAGGGCTGATTCACATTTCAGTTGGAGCAGAATGGGATGGCATGAGTTTCCCATCATGAAACTCAGAACCACATGCAGTTTAAAACTTACGCTTGTTTCTTTCTGGAATTTTTCATTTAATGTTTTCAGGCCATGGTGGTAACTGAAGCCTTAGAAAGTGAAACCACAGATAAGGGGGTACTACTCTGTTTTCCTAGGGCATTGAAAGCAAACTCTTCTGCAAGATGAGCTTCAGTAAGGACTGGAATAGCCATGGGTCCCTAAAGCTCAAAAGCTTGCTGCCAACAGCCTGGTCTTTGGGGCTTTTCTCCAAATGTAGAAAAGCTTGCTCACAGACAGCCAAATCCGGTCAGATAAATACCAACATTGTCCCACAACCCTCACTGGGCTCACCTGCCTGGGTTCAGGATCATCAGATGGAGGATATTCTGGAAGGGAAGGACAGGAGCCTTGGGGCACCACAGACTCAAGGCTGGGCCATCTGACCCTGAGCTGTCTGGAGCTCTAGTAGAGTGGAGAACAGGCAGGAAGATCATTGCTCCAGAGGGGACAGCAGCTTTTCCACCTCACACTTGGCTTTAATGCTGACTAAATTAGCCAATTCGGGTGTATGTAATTGTTTGCATTCTCAGAAATACCTGAGGAGACAACTGCTGGTCACTCTTGGTTTATTTCAAACAGCGGTTGAACAGGGCACAGGCCTGCTGGAAAGTATCCAGGGTCCTAAGAAAAATATGTCTGAGGTTGTAGAGCCATAATCACAACCCTGAGCAGGAGGCTCCGTGCACTCCCCTGATCTCAGTGGGGCTCCCTCCTGGTGCAGTGGGTCTTCACCATTCTGGAAAATAGCAGCAGGGGAATGAATGAACGAGAGAAGGCCATTAACTACTGTCCTGCAAACCACTTCCTCTACATTTTACCCATGCTAGAGGAAGGACAGCAAAGTTGAAAAAGACAAAGGCCATCAATTTCATGATGGTAAGAACCCAGCACTCTGGGAGGCTAAGGCAAGAGGATCACAAGTTCCAGCCCAGTCTGGGCAACTTAGAGATTTAGCAAGACCCTGTCTCAAAAATTTTAAAAAGGCTGAGGCTGCAGCTCAGTGCAAAGAGGAAGAAAGAAAGGAAGGAAGGAAAGAAGGAAGGAAGGAAGGAAGGAAGGAAGGAAAAGGAAGGAAAAGGAAGGAAGGAAGGAAGGAAGGGGAAACATCCTTTGCATTTTGGAATTTCAATCTTTCCCTGGGCTTCACTAAGTGATCATGAAGGGAAACAAGCAGCACTGTATGTGCATCACGTTGCTGTTACTAAACTGTTTTTTTCTTGGGTTAGAGGTGTCAAACGCATTTCACCTTCAGATATTTTCAGTTCAGGTTGGGTTTATCAGGCCTCAGCCTGATCACAAACCGAGCAGCATTTAGAGTGAATGGAGATGACTGCGACACTCACCTCACCTCTGGGGGAATCTGTTGTCCAGCTCCATCTGGCTGCCCCTTGGGGTTGCGAGACCTGAGATGCTTGATCTCCTAATTTTTCAAATGAAAACTACATTTCCTAAGCTAGAGGTGGTGCCTCCTAATTGATAAGTATGGCAACTAGTCCAAGTGTTTTTAAACATTGTACAACAAAATCTATTTGACAGCTACAAACAACTCTGGAGCCACTAATGTGCATGCAGCCTGTGCTACAGATAGAGGAGCATCCGGGAGGGGCATGTGTGCCCTTTCACACCACTCCTACCTCACCACGTTCCCGCCTTGACTCAGGGCATCTCCAAAAAACATCTTACAGATCCATCTGCCATCACCATCCTTAATATCAAAGAGGTCTTAATGCACAAGCCTCCTTGAATTCTAAATATCGTCCTTATGCATCCAATTGTTCAATTTGTAACATTCTCACTAGCCCAACAGTCATGCCTAGTTAACACCATCTGGGTACCTGGAATTGCTAGTGATATTTGGTGCCAATTTTAACCCAAATAAGTTTAAATGCCTTTTAATACCTGCAAACATCGCTAAAATGTGTATTTCTAAAAGAACAAAAAGCAAGAAACCTAGCATAAATTACTCTGGAGATGAAACCACATCTGACTTAACATAGCATAGAGTCTATTATCGATATAAATTCTAGGAATTGGTTGAATAATGTTTAAGCTTAGGTTTTCCTTAGAAATTGGCACTGGCACAGAGAATTGAGTGAAAATTTGAGAAGGAATCCTGGGAAGCACCAGAAAAAAAAGAAGAAAGAGGAGCCCATCCAGGTAACCATGGTGAGCAACTGAGGCTCAGTCTTTCGGGGGACCCCAAGGCTCGGTTCTTTTGGGACATGACTTAGAGATGATACCTCAGAGTCCCTCAGCAGCCATCTGTTATTTGTGAAGCGCTCTCCCTAGAGGCACTGACTCTGCATTTCAGCCTTAACTGAGAGGAGCTTATTCGCAAGTCCACAGAAAACGGTCAAGCAGAGCCAGAAGTGTTTGCAGAAAGAAATCTTCTTTGAAAATGAATGCCTCGGGCCTCGGTCCATTCAGGCTGCTATAACAAAAGACCTTAGACAGAGTAATTAATAAACAACAGAATTTTAGTGTTCACAGTACTAGTGCTGTGTTGTCCAAGATCAAGGGGTCAGCAGATTCCATGTCTGCTGAGGGCTGCTGCCTGCTTCACAGATGGTGCTTTCTAGCTGTGTCCTCACTTAGGGGAGGGACAAACAAGCTCCCTCCTCGGATCTAAGGATTTTCCCCCTGGGGCAGGGAAAATGTGGGCGGGGTTTAGCTGGGGGAGGGTCTCAAACGCCTTCCCACGCTCCCCATGCAGCCAATAGCAGAACGCAGGTGCACCATGATTGTTGGCCTGAGATCTCACGTCGTAGCCCTGTGAGTCCTTCCAGAGCCAAGCTACTCCCAAGGTGACCGGCTTGACCCAGAGCGAGGGCTCTGAGAAAGAGTAAGAGTGGACAAGAAAGACAGACGTTAGAGTCGTTCTGGAGTCTTTGTCTTACTTCTGGGAAGCTAAGCCACTCAGGGGAGGGGTTGGTACTAAAGGAAGAGGAATTACAAGGGCCACATTGGAGGCTGCCTGACAAAAGAGAACGGTAAAGCACAAAGCTACAGGACCTTGTCTTTGCATCTTTCAGGGAAGAGTGAAGATCATATTTAGTTATGCAGGATCAAAAAGTTCTAGAGATTTGCTGCACAGCAATGTGAATGTACTTCATGCTACCAAACTCCACACTTAATAGTATTTAGTGGTAAATTTAGTGTGAGGTGTTTTTATACAATATAAATAAACTAACATATACATATATACCAAGGGGAAAATGGTTTTAAAAATAAATGTAAAACTTAAAAGAAGTGAAATTTGCATGCTAAAATTATGACAGTAACTACTACAAGACTAGAAATGTATAACTCCCAACCTAGTAAAATTTTTTAAAATTAAAACATTCCAATCAATCCAAAAGAATGCTAGAAAGGAGGGAGGAAAGTAAGATGAGAACTAATTACAAAGATATTAGAGGTCACAATAAATAAAAACCACAATAACCTGATTTTTAAAAAAGAGGACCAGATTACATTTTTACAATCAGCTATCTCCTCTCTAAAGAAATATACCTAAAATATAGATCTATCTTGAACATTACATTTAATGGTAAAACATTAGAATTTTTTTGTTTAAAATCAAGAATGAGGTTCAGGCTCACCACTTTTATTCAACATTGTACGGAAGGCACCCACAAGAATTTAAAACAGTTAAGGATTTTAAAAGGGGAAAACAAAAATGTTATTATGTGTATTCAGTATGACTGCCCACATAGAAAACCTAACAAACAAATATCTGGGATTAATGAGAGCTTAACTAACAATTTATTTGGGGACTAGTTTATTATATTAATCCAGCAGATAGTTAGAATGTGCCCCTTCAGTTAAGTTGCTCTCACGGCTGAGTATAACATCATATGTATAGACTACAATTGTATCCCGTTTTCTCTTGATGAATATTTAGGTTGCCTCTAAACTGTTGTCATCATGCACGGTCGTGAACATCTGTTATTTATGGCTCCTATGTCAGAAACCACTCCCACCCCAGACTTTTCTTTCTCCACTTCTCTGAAGCTCAAGCCTAGGCAAAGGTATTTAGAATAATTTCTCTACCATCATCAGATTTTTCTAGTAATCTTGCCACATACACTAACAGTTTTTAAATGTTATGTTCTGAAAACACACGAACAGATGGCAAGAAAAGGCTGAACGATATCCAGATGGCTATAGGAGCAGTGCTAAGAAGGGCACAGTGATGAGTCAGACTCCTTGCAAGTTTGCTGTGCGGCAAATGAACTCCTGTGTTGTGGTCAGCTTGTGCCCTGGCAGTGGCCGGTGGAGGCAGAAGCCTGCAATTATTCAGTAGGTGCACGGCTCTCATGTATTCATGTGGAGTCTTGTTTCCCATCTTATTTTTCATGACAGCTTTCTATCTTTCAATATAATTCTTATTATATTTTTAGCAAAACCAGTTTTTAGTCCTCTAGTGTGTATTCGGGAGACAGGGAAACAAGTCCTTTCCTTGGTTAGGAATTTATTTGACTGTCAAAAAAGCCAAGCCTAAGGCACTTGCTTCTTTTCTCCTTTAGCATTTTCTTGCAAGGGCTTGTAAGCCTACATTATTCATGTCCATGGAATTCTATTCCCGGTTGTTCTGTGTTACACCAATGGTAACATGCACACAAGAAGTGAGGAGTTTCCCATGGAAACCCTCTCTCCTTCCTGGCAGGGAGAGCAGCCGGCAAACTCATTGTTACTGGTGAAAGAGCTGCAAGAAATAGTGAATTGGCTTTGGGAATGAAGGATTCAATTTTCTTGATTTCACTCCACGATATCCCACTGGGCATCCACTTTGCCTGTTCTGGAATTCCACACCTAGGAGCAATCAGGTTTCTCACTTCTTATGGAAGACCAAGTCTGTGACCTTCCCTGAACCATCTTCTCCTAGGCACTGAACTCCAAGGGAGCCACATTCAGCAGCAGCATCTTCTCTGCTACCACAGGAAAGGAGGCCCGTATGAGTCATGTGTCAACAGGATCGCTTGCTAGGAATAGTGTAAATTGATTTTTTTCCTCCTGGGGGTCAGCTAGGGGATTGAAGGTGGAAGTGAACAATTCATTACCACAGTAGAGAGAGCAGAGCAACCACAACCCAAAAAATACATTAAGTTGATCTCATACTAGAAAGCATGTGAGAAACAATTCTCAAGAATTAACACTTGTTCTTTAGGCCTCAGAGTGTAGGCAAAATTACCTCCAGGGTCTTGAATGAAGCATTGGGAAATAAAGAAGGTAGCTAAGCAAAGACAGCAGCTGTCATAGGCATTCAAGCTGCCCCCTCCCCTCTACTGCATTAAGAATTAGCTATGGCTGTTTTGCTCCTCATGGTACTGATTATTTCATAGGAGTCTTGCAGGACCCTGAGGGTGGAGTCACTGTAGGGTGGTTGGCCACATCTTGAACTACCAGATCCCCTGATTTCTCCCTAGGAAACCAGCCTCTCCTGCAAAAATGTGTGAAGAGGACCTGCTTCCTGGGTCCCTTCTACATTGCTGGTAGAGAACATCAAATGCACGGCCACTGTGGAAAACAGCTGGGCACTTTATTATAGAATTAAATATACCCTCACTGTATGACCCAACAATCACATTCTTGGGCATTTATCCCACAGAAATAAAAACTATGGCCATACCAAACCCATACATGAATGGCCACAACAGCCTCACTGGCACTAGACAAAGGCTTGCCAAATATCCTGGCCTTCCTAGGATGCTCTAAAGATGATCTGAGGACCTTTAAATTCTATGCATGTCCAAACAAACGTCAGCCACAGATCAGTGCCCCGCACCCGAGCGACAGCTCCTCATGAGCCTT
This sequence comes from Heterocephalus glaber, assembly GCF_053883595.1. Taxonomy (NCBI): domain Eukaryota; kingdom Metazoa; phylum Chordata; class Mammalia; order Rodentia; family Bathyergidae; genus Heterocephalus; species Heterocephalus glaber. The sequence goes on from NW_028258315.1 coordinate 6,797,454, forward strand.
ACAGGTAACCCAGGACTCTGGAAGATGCCCCAGCCTCAATGGTCTTAGTTCTTCCAGCCCCACGCCTTCCACACACATCTGCCAATATTATGCTGCTCTTCTACATTCTTCTCCACATTGGGTAGGTTTTTTGCTTTTGCATTTTTTTTACAGGTGTGTCCTGTTTTAGCCTCCTCCATCTTCCACTAACTCTCACATAGCTTTATCTTCTTCATCACCAGACCTCTCCCATCTCAAATCTTCTGGTGCCTAGCATGGTATTTGGTAGAGAGTCCAAACAATGAAATAGAAAGAAGTTCTCTTAGGGCTGTTTCAAGAATTTTGTCTGAGCAGAGCCTTACTTTTCTTTAAAGACTTCTTGAGGAGTCACTTGGACAGTGCTGAGGCCTCATAGGTTTGGGTCTCATTCTATCTCCCCAGCACAAGACGAGAAAACATGCTGCTTCTCTGGAGACAGAAAGTGGAAAGAGAGGAGGAGAACCAGGACAATCATGTGGTTGAGGGGCTTGAGTGCACCCTGGAGGCTCCCTAAGTCATCATACATTCTATAAAACTCGGTAAATGGTTTATAAAGAGATTTATTAGGAAAATTAAAAGAGTGTTCAGCTTTGATCCTGGAGGGATATATGGCAGAGCTAGGACCCCACCTATAAAACCATATACCCAGGAATTAGCAAAGCCCACTATGGCTTATAACAGTGGTTTTCAAGTGAAGTGAGGAGATGGAATCATCTGGGGAGTGTCTAAAAATCTTGATGTTGAAGCAGCACCCAGATACACTAAATCAGAGAGTCTGGTTTGGGACATGGTATTGGTAATTTGCTAATACTCCACATGCCCTGTGTTAGAGAACTGCTGGCAAAGATCATCCCTAACCACAGGACACAATCTTCTTTACAGTAGCCTCCTCTTATCTTCAGGGATATGTTCAAAACTGCCAGTAGATGCCTAGAACCGTGGAGAGCGCTGAACCCAATATATATACTGTATTTGTATATCATTCATACCATAGATCTTAGCAACCCCAGCCTATTTTTTTTTCTTATTAAGTTGAGAACTTGGATCTTTTCACTTAATGGAAGCACTTTACAGCTTCTCTTTGATATATCCAGATTGATAGCATCATGACTTTTATGTTTTAGGGTCATTATTAAGTCAAATAAAGGCTACTTGAACACAAGCCCTGGGACAGTTGATCAGATAACAAAGACAGCTACTAAGTGACTAACGTGTGAATAATGCATACAGTGGGGTCACATTGGGCAAAAGATGATTCATCCCAAGAAGGAGGGCTCCCAATTTCATCACAGGACTCAGAATGGCATAGGACTTGAAACTTACATATTGTTTATATTCGGATTTTTCTATTCATTATTTTTGGGCTGCAGCTGACTACAGGTAATTAAAACTGCAGGTAAGAAGGGACTACTGTCTTATGATTAAAAAAAAAAAAAAACCTGTCTCCTCTTATGCCAATGGCAGCCAAACAGGTTATTCTACAAGATTGGATTCAGAGGCAATGGGACCTGCAAGTTCCTATGCTTTTCTGTTCTTTAAAAAGCTGTTTTAATGAATTCCATTTCTTTTGCAGTTGGAAACAAGTGAGAAATCCAGCATTTTCAGTTTAGCAACCCAAACATACCTTCACACTCAAAAACACATTCACTGTGGTTACCAGGCAGCCTGCAGGGCACCGAAGTTCTTAATCTCTCATTCCACAAACAGTAGCTGTTTCATTGTGGTGGTGTTATTCTATTTTTATTGCATTTGATAACAAGAATTGGGTTTAAGCTTCTACACATCTCAGAGGAAAAACAAGAAACTGGTTCATATATACAGATTTGAATATGAATCAAGTGCCAATGCAATGCTGACAGAAGAGACTTGAATGGCCAGAGAACAACTATTATTTTAAATAATGACCCATTGGAGCTTTGTTGTGTTACCTATAGTAATAAGATTTGACAGGTGGGAAAAGAGGGGAGGTCAGGAAATAATAGAAAAACAGAGCTAGAATGCATTCACCACATAGTATGTTATTTTCTTTTCTACAGTGCCAGGGAGGGAGGGAGAGGGAAGGAGGTAGGAAGAACACAGAGAATTCAAGAACAGAACTACATGAAAGTTAATTTTTTGTTGTGGTGATAACAAATTTCCAGCAATGACATTTCACCGACGCCTTATGCATCGTCCTCTTTTAGGGATCTATGATGACCCTTGAGCATTATCCTACGAGTTCACATAACAAATTTAAAACACTTCAGCCACAACACACCCATATAAGAAGGCAAACTATTAGACTGATGCACAAATAGATCTGAATCATGAACAGCAGAGAGGCTTGCTAAAGTGATAATCAGCCTGCCTAAAGGAATATGTTGGAAGCAAGGTCTGTTTGTTATTTTATTTTACTTAGAAATAAATTCTCAAAGATACAGAAGAATATCTGCTAGTATGTGACCTCAGACAACTAGCTGTTCAAACACATTCAGAAAGTCGCTCCCAGGTACCAAAGTAAATATTTATATTATTTTCAAGACAAATTAATGCACGAGCACCCTCCAAGTAGGCAAATCAGACACATATCACCTGCATTACTACCTAGGGTTCCAAGCAATTGCTGACACCCACCAAAGTCACCCACCCATCTTCCTGATGTCTTCTGTTATCACTGCAGAATATGGAGCTATATCCAGACTCCAGGACTTAGTGACACACAGCTTTCAAGCTGCCTGAGACCACACCAAGCAGAAGCCACAGGGTGCTCCTGTGCCCCACCAGGCTCTGCTGAGGAATTGCATTTCCAGAGGCTGTGATTCTAGTCGAAAGTCCACCACTGGCTCAAAAGTACCAAGGCAAGAGTATCATCCCCGGGACCACGACCTAAGTCTAGGGAGCCCAAGAAAAGTCAGACCATCAATAGGGAATGGGATTAAGTAATGCCTGGTAGACTTGTAAAGCTTTCTCTTGGGTGTATCTAGGTGGATCATGGAGGCATGACCTTGTGTACTATATCTGATCCCTGGCCCCTTCCTCCCCAGTACTGTTCGCCTGCTCAGCTTCCTGACTGCCATGCACTAAGCAGCTTTGCTCCACCATGCCCTTCAGCCATATTGTTCCTTCCAACCATGGACTGAGTGTGCTGAAACTGTGAGCTAAATTAAACTTTCCTCTTTTTAATTGTGAGGGTCAGATACTGGGTCTTAGCAAGGGGAAAGCTGACTATTACAGGACATATGTCATAAAAACAGCTCTGGAGACAGGATTTGTTAAGAGCCTTTCTAAGCCCGGCTTGTATTTCCAACAATGTGCAAGAAAACTCATCTAGGAAAAATTTGATTGTTGAAGCCCTTCTGCTTGCACATGCTGCTGGCTGCTTTTCCAAGGCCCACTCCTCATTTTCAGCAGGACTGAGGCTCTGCTGTATTGAAGGAGTCCATAGCCTTCCTGGGGATGGGGGCTGCTGGTCAGTTTGGGGCGTGCTGAGTTCACTCCTCCCTCCGTCTGGAGCCAGAGATGTTGACAGAACAGGCAGAAAGGGGGTGTGATCCAGAGGCCAAGGAAGAACTGTGCAAAATGAACAGATCTTCTATTTCACAGTGAAACTTTTACTTCCTCCCTCAGCCCGTGTGCTGCTCAACAATGAACTACAGTTCATTTATTTAAAGAAGATAGTATCTCTGCCTTCATTGCCTGGGAGTGCCAACTTTCCTTTAGCTTTCAATATTATTGTTTTAGAAGCTCCAAAGTCAAATGATCTGATGTATGTGTATTAGAGGTGCTTGGGGCAGGGGTCCAGGGGAAACTCTCCCACTCCGACTGGTTCTTATATTGTGCAAGGAGAATCATTTAAACAATGTAACCCTTATCTCTTATTTTGGTATGTGGTCCTGGAGAATCTGCAGCAGAGGTAAAGCCTGGTAACTGAGAAAATAATTCTTTTTAGCTATGGTTCCTCACCAGGGGTGATTTCGTCCCCCTCAGGAACTTTGGCAATGTGAGGAAATACTTTGGGTTGTCACAATTGGAGGGGAAGGAGGGTGCAACCGGTATCTAGAGAGTGGAGACCAAGGGTGCTGGTCAATTGTTGTATGGGGTTCACAGCTCAGCCCCAGAGCAAAAGACTATCTGAAACTAAATGTCAACAATGGCAAGACTGAGAAACCTTGTTTTAAGGATCTCAATAAATTTACTTTAAATAACTTGTTATTCATTGGGCAAATACTGTAATGCTTTGGAACTCGATACAATCTTAAAATGTGGTGTCTCTGTGGCTGGGAAGCTTGCTTTGCAGCCTTTAGAAGATGAATGACAAGGGTATGCAAACAAATATGATGTAATACAGAGCACAGGAAGTAGCTGAGAGGAGACATAAATAGATACACGGAAGGGTATGTGTTGGTGAGGCTGAGATTCGGGGCTGGGAGGAACGGATGCCATTCTTTCCAAGAAGTCTGTAGGTTTACGGACTTTTTTCCAATCTGAGGGCCAATTATGCACTAGGAGCACTTGTCTCCTAGCTCCTGTTTTCCAGGCTGGAAGAAGCTCTGGGACTGCAAAAAGATGCTTTGGAAAGAGTCAAATGAACACACGAAAAGAGAAATTTTCCCCCAGAAAAATTAATGACCCAACCAAAAGGGTTTTTATCAAACAAAGGTGCACGCCTTGTTATATTTGCAAGGCTGGAATTACCCAGTGGTCATTTCCATGGCAAATATCACAGACGATGGTGTGTCTTGTGGTTAATATTGGATAAAATTGATAAAACTGTCTGCAAAACTACTGTTGGCAAAGGAGACCTCATGACCAAGCTGAAACTGAAATCAGTTGTGAAATGGAGCTACCTGATGCCATAATCCTGCACAGAGATTATTCTGAGAAATCTTACAAATCCAGTACTTAACATGCGTACTTGAGACTCTACCTTTTGAGTATCCCTGTACAATACTAAGCAGCAATGTAACTGTTTGCTTGCTTGCTTTTAACTCTGGATTTGGATATTGACTCCCACACTTTATAAAACTGGGATCTGGAGAAGTTAACACAACCTTTCTAGGTCTACTTTTTCCCATCAGTAAAATAAGAAAAATCAGGCCTATCTTTGAAGAGTGTTCTTTATTCTACCAGTCTGGATCCTGCCTAGAAAACAAAGATCATCTCAGTTATTTTAACAGAAAGAATTTAATATAGGAAATTCATTAAACAGTTGTTGGATAATCAAAATAGAAGGGAGAAAAAGAAACCAAGGAAGCAGCTCCCACCCCAAGGACTTGGAAAGCAAAGAGAGCAGAGATTGGATTATTAGAAGCTGAATCTTTTTTTTTCATTAAGTTCATTGGTACATTTTGGGTATAAAATACAGTTACATTCATCATTGGGATCTTGTACCTTTACATAATCTCTCTTGGTTCTTATTTTTTCCCCATTCCCCTGCCCTCCCTTCACCCCCTCCACCCTCTCCTATTTACAGAGACTTTGTTTCCATTTTTTCCTTTTCTCATATTTTTTCTTTTCCCTTCTTTCCTTTCCCCTACCCGTCCCACTTCCCCAACTCCTTTAGACCTTTTCTTCCTATTTCACATTATCAATTATATCATGTGACCCTTATTTACACTTTTACTATTTCACACTAGGGAAACTATTCGGTATTTACACGTGTGTCCTATTTATTTCACTAAAGAGTATAATAAATATATGAAAAAAATGTTCAATATCTCTGGTCATTCGAAAGATCCAGATGAAAACAACACTGAGATTCCACCTCACTCCAGAAAGAATGGCTGCTATCAAGAAATCAACCAATAACAAATGCTGGCAGGGGTGTGGAGAGAAAGGAACCCTTCTCCATTGTTGGTGGGAGTGCAGACTGGTGCAACCACTGTGGAAATCAGTATGGAGATACCTTAAAGAACTAGGATTAGAGGTCCCATTTGACCCAGCTATCCCTCTGCTGGGTATCTTCCCAAAAGAATTAAAAGAATCATACCACAGTGATATATGCTCACCCATGTTTATAGCAGCACAGTTTGTAATAGCTAAAACTTGGAAACAGCCCAAATGCCCATCAACTGGAGACTGGATATAGCAGCTGAATCTTTGAAAAAAAGTACCTTGTGGAGCTGAGACAGACTGCAGAGGAAGGGGTAACACTTCAGTGATCCACAAAGCTGAGCCCAACTGATTCTGGGAAAGTACCAAAAAAGATCTAGACATTGGGAGCAATTGCCATCACCAGAGTGATGGCCATCATCCACAACATTCTCACCAAGTACACAAAAAGCAAGTCTGCTCTGCCTGCAGCCTCCATCTCTCTCTGGCACCCTGTCTAGCAGATGGCAAAGAAGAAGCATGATTGCAAAGAGCCCAGGTACACAAAGCAGAGTACAGATGGCTGGATTTGGAGCTTGGAAATTGACAATTCAATAGATGGTTCATGCGTTCATTCATTATGTACACTTATGGAGTGCTTACTGCGTGTCCAACTGTGCTGGGTGTTGAGGAGTCTGGAGGACTAAAAAAATAATCTTATAAAGTGCATGTCAGTACCAGTACAAGAAAGACCTTCACTCAACTCTCTTCAAAGGAGAACTCTTACAGACTGTTGCTGGGAATGAAAATTAGTATCAGCATTATGGATAACAGTATGGAGCTTCCTGGAAAAACTAAAAGGAGGCTCACGACGTAATCAGGCATCTCCTATTGGGTATATATATCCAAAACAAACGAAATCACTATGGGCAACTTGTGCTCTGGTTGTTACCAAAACAATAGTGAAATTTTGTTATTTTCGGCAACATGAATATACCGGGAGGACATTATGTGAGTGAAATAAACCAAGCACAGAAAGACAAATACTGCGTGTTCTCACTCGTACACAAACACTAAGAAAGCTGACCTCATAAAAGTAGAGAGTGTAACAGTGGTTGCCAGAGGCTGGAAAGGAGAAGGGATTAGGAAAGAAAAGTGTCCATTAACAGAAAACTACAGTGAAAAAGATTAAGTTCTAGTGCTCAGTACCACAGTAGGGTGATTATAGTTAACAATAATGACGGCAAATTTCAAAGTAGCTAGAAGAGAGGATTTTTGAATATGTTCAGTTTTTTAAAAGTGATAAATGTTTGAGGTGATAGATATGCCAATTACCCTAAGTTGATCATGGCACATTGGACACATGTGTGTTGAAATATCATACTATATCCCATGAATATGTACAACTATGCATCAACTGAAAAAAAAAACAGAGTGGAAAAAACATGAACTCTTTTCTTTTAGGCCCAGTAGCAAACATAAAGAAAATGGAAATGGAAAGCAAAATAAACCAAAAGAAAAAGCAGAAAATTGGCTACTGCCTTTAAGGAGTTGCATGTTTAGCCTAAATGCTGTGGGATAAGTCATGCAGCAAAGTACAAAGCAATATATATTTGTGCACTTAAAAAAGTATTTCAGACATAACTTTTAAGAATTCAGAGAAGCAAAAGAGTACTTCCAAGACTATCAGAGAGACCTTCACAAAAGATGGAAATGAGCAAGACCTGAGCATTTAATGACAGCCACAAGGACTCAGACTACTTGAAATGGGAGAAAGAACACAGGCAAATCAAGCATGGTGGGAATTTTCTGGGATCTGGTGGAGTGGAGGGTGGATTTGTGATGTGGGGTGTGGAAGGGAGACAGGAGAACATTTCTAAACTTTCCTAGGAGGCACAGATGAGCCACAGGAGCATTTGAACGAGTGGAAATTATATGTAAGGTGTGTTATCTTTATAGTCCCTAGCAGAGCTAACACGATACCCTGCAAATAGTGGAATATTTGAAAGAATTTATTATACTGAATGGGATGGGGTGGGACAGGATGAAACAAAATTACACTAGCAGGTCCCAACCTTGAAAATCTTCATATATCTCCCTCTGCTTAAATTATAATAATAAATACTTTATGAAACGTCTATGCAATTAATGAGCAATTTTAAAGCCAAAAGTTCAAGAGTTGAAAGAATTCAATCGAATGACAAAAGTATTACAACAATCAAGACATGGTGCTCATTGTATGGATTGAGACACTGTTGTCAAAATGAACATGATGTTGACCAACTGACAGTGACAAGCTGTAAAAATGAACATAACATTGATTTTGGAGAGACTGGGAGGAACTGGTAAAAACATCACTGACTTAAAAATTTTTTAAAAGCAGAACCTGCTTGTGGACACCTGTAATTCCAGCACTCTGTAAGGCTGAGGCAGAAAGATCACAAATTCAAGCCTCCTAAGGGGTTAGGACTTAGAGACCTAGTGAGACCTTGTCTCAAAAGTAAAAGGTTAAAAAAAGGGCTGGAGATGTAGCTCAGTGTGAAAGCCTTGGGCTCAATCCCCAGTACCCCCAAGGAAAAAGGAAAAAGTATTGTGGGATATGTTTTTTATTAAATTTTAATGACTAGTATAAAATCAATTTATATAATTACAAATTTCAAATATGAATTTTCAGAGTATGTAGGGCACTCACAGCTAATCTGATGTTTTCCTCTTGGCAGATCCATTACAGGATTTTGGCTTTTCTGTTGACCAGTGTTCCAAACAATTGAAACCAAATCTCAGGATTAGATTGGGCATCATTCTGAGTAAGTAGAAATCATTACCATGAAATAAAACATGGCACAAGCTCTTCCTACACCACACATTCAGTTGACACATGTTAACGTAAATCAGCTGGGCGGCTAAACTACTATGACCGCACCTCCACCCTCTGGAATTAATTCTACTCCCGTCTTCATTTTCCATTCTCTCTCTGAGTAATACCTAGTAGAGTAGAACTCACACTTGGTGCAATGGTTTTGTAGTGAAAGGACCCTAGACCCCGGATGATAAAAGCACCTGAAACAAGTACATTCAGCAAAAAGCAATGAAAGTATTTTGAGACTAAGTATTAATATCTACATAGGAGAGAACCTTTGTTTAGTTGTCTCGACCACAATCAAATTTACTACCAACCACTAGCAGCATGATTTGGCATTTGAATTCTTTTGTTCCTAAATCGCTAATGTAAGTTCTTAAAACTTGGCCTAGCAGCTGTTATCCTAATGCCCTGTAGCATGGGCTAAAGGCTGTTTCACCAAGAAAAGAACACTTCCCTGCCCAGAGTAGAGAGAAAAAGAAAAGGCCCTTTTCCTCAGGCCGCTAGGAGACCCAAAAGCCTTTGCTACATGGTGAGACACAATAATAACGTTGTGCTTCTTTATCCTCTTAGGGGAGGACATCAGAGAACTGTATCTTGACATATCTCTCATCAGTAAAGGCACTTCTGTACTGCATTACTCCTACCCCATCTGTGAGGCAGACCTACCCAAGTTTTCTTTCTGTGGAAAGAAGAAAGGAGGTAAGCCACCTGCCTTTCGGAGGGCTTGTGTCCAAGGCCAGGAGTCCGGGCTCTATCCTTTACCTTTGGATGGACAAGCTTAACCTCACTTATCAGCAGAATGATGAGAGATTCACAAAACAGATGTTCCAAGTTGTTGTGCATGGTGTGTGCTTGAAAGGAAAACAAGCACAATTCCACGTCAGCCTGAGAGGTGGGTTCCACCTGTTGCAATGTGACCAATGCAAGAAATTGAAAAAGGAATTACTTTCCTGCTTACTTTTAGGTTATTTGAAGCCTTTTACATGTTTTTCAGCCGTGCATGCATGCGCACGCGTGTGCGTGTGTGTGTGTGTATGTGTGTATGTGTGTGTTTACCTGCATGTATAATACCTCCGGTTGGTCTGCAAGCCTCCCTGGTTTTATATGATGTTTTATAAAAACCCATTAGCAGCACCTGGAGCTGATAATAAACTACTAAACACCCAGGAAAGGCTGTTTCACGGCCTGTCACCTACAGCCAGCATCCCCAGGCCTACCCCAAGCTTTGCGCTGATCTTCCCAATTGAAATATTCAGTTAATGTTGCCACCCATAGGTACCCTACTGTGCTGCAGAACATTAAAAGTTATCTCTCCCCTCCTACGGCAATCTTGTACTCATTAACCAGCCTCTCCCCATTTCCCCTCCACCACTCTCCTCCCTGTTCTGGAAACCATTATTCTACTCCCTGTGTCTTTGAGATCGACTTTTTAGCTTCCATGTACAGGTGAGAACATGTGGCTTTTGTGTTTCTGTGTGCTGCTTCTCTTAACACACCCTCCAGTCCTACCCACGTTCCTGAAAATGACAGAATTTCCTTCTTTTCCATGACTGAATAATATTCCGTTGTGCACATAGACCACATTTTCTTTATTCATTCATGTCTTTATACCTAGATGCCTGGGATAATCCCAGCATCTAAGTTCCGTCAACAACCAACGGGCATCATAAATTTGACTGTTCTTTCTTCAGCCACATCTTGCCCCCCTTCCTTCCCACCTGCACCTTTAGCAACACTTTCAACAAAACACTGCCACTTTCTGACCACAGCCCGTGTTCACACACATACCATGGTTCACTTGGTCCCCTTAGCCTGCAGTGCCTGCTCCCATTTGTCTTCCATCGAGACCTAATTTAAAAAGTGTTCTTCCAACCTCAGCCAAATGAATTGCTCCCTCTGAGTGGTCCAGAAGCATCAAATTCTACTTCTGCTCTAACCCTCTTCACATTTCTACTGTGTGTGTGTGTCCCATTAAACTTTGAACTATTTGAAGGCAGTAATTCTTTCTCATCTCTGTTTCTGTATGCATAGCAAAAAGAACTGGCACAGAGTGAAGACAAAGTAAATACGTTTTATTGAATTTGCATGTGGACTGGATAAAAGTACACAAGTCCACTTTAAAAGTGATTATCAAATGACTCTTATGCACAGCAAACACAAAAAGCTCAGCAAAGAATAAATTATCTTGATCCTCCAAGCTGACGAAAACCTCACGATGTGTTGTTCTGTGCGTAGTTTTAATAGGATTAATAAAACAAGAGCGATCTTTTTCCTCAAACAGCTTGGGGTGTCCAATTCGGTGAACAGCTCGGAAGGCTGGGGTTTACCTTATTTGAGTGCTGGGCAGCCCTTCAGCCATTTATTTGCTTTATTGCTACTGAGATGGGACTGCATAGGCAGGCTGAGACACCAGCATTTGGGGAACTGCCAGGAAGTTTCATGTAGTATAAAACAATCAGAGAAATGATATACAAATTCTGCATGAACAAATAATTATGTAAATCATATAAGCCAGAGGCACTAACATCTTAAATTCAGAGGCTTCTTGAGTTATTAAATTTTTTAACCCACCCTCAAACCTACTACAGGAATTGATTGTAATCCAAAGAAGTGATTAATACTGAGTCCAGAAGGGTGGGGGGAATGACACCATGGAGAATTGAAGTCAATAAAACCCAAGCCCAAGCTGCTGTTGACATATCAAGCATGAAACAGAGCCCCACAGTGGTCTGCAGGTGGTGAGCAGACTTGGTGTTCACGGTGGGCAGCACATTCTGGTGTCAGCTGTCACTGAGTTGTGTGGTGTCACATTCGTCCCCTTACAGCACATTCCTCTGAAAACCGCACCCAACTAGTTATTCTCCAAGCCAGACAAGACTACAAGGGGTCAGCCTTACTGAGACTATCAGCTTAAAATATTGTCTCCTTTTCCACTTATACATTTTTGAGTAAAAACAGGATCCACACGAATGCGAAATAATATTTGAAGGAAATACATTGAGTGTGTTAGTTAGCTGGCTGTCCCTGTGACAAAATACCTGAGATAGTGAACTTAGCTATTCCCCTTCCAAACATCTTCCTGAAAGAGTTAAGACAGCTCCCTATTACAAGGAGATAGAGCTTTCTCAGAGGGCACGGGGTCAAGAGATGGGGGAGGCGAGAGGAAGAGGATGAAAACAGGAATGAAGATGTGTTCTGTCCGCGCACCGACTCCACACAAGGAGGCAAACGTTATACACTGCAAAATTGTTCTAATAAAAAAGTACATGAAATTTTTAAAATGGAGGAAAGGCTTCTTTGGGCTCAGTTTCAGAGGTCCACGCTGGCTTGGCTCTAGTGGTTTAGGTGCTGTGGCAAGGCAGAACATCTTGGCAAGTGCATGGTACATGGCAGAGCAATGCTGTTTGCCTCGTGGCAGCCAGGGGACAAAAAGAGACAGGAAGAGGCTGGGATCCCGACACCCCTTCAAGGACACACCTCCCCGTGACCTGATTTATTCCCATGAGGCCCCACGTCTTACAGGTTCCACCTCTTCCCCACAGCACCATCAGCTGACACAGATCTTTGGGGAAACAGAAGATTCAAACCATGACACTGAGTCAAATAACAGATATCAATGTATTACTTATCAACAACAACACACATGATGGCCCTATTAGTAAAATTACTTGTACCCTTTAAATGTGACCATTAGAAACAAAATATGATATATACAATGTTCTATTCATTCTATTTCTAGTGACAGTGCTGCATTTTAATTTCCCTTAAAATTTTTGAAGACCCCACAACACACAGTCCACACCTCAAACCAATTGAATGATAATCAATCTGAGTCAAAACTAAGTAGGGTAAGTCCAATGTTTAGCCAAGTTTGAAAAATACTACCTTACCCTGGTAGACATTTCATAATAACAGCTGTCATTATCACAATACTTGATGTATGTCAGGCATATTTCCAAGGTACCACTGTGTTAACTAATTTCCTGTTTGCTTCAATCTTGTGAGGTATAAAAACTCTCGTTATTAGCTTCTGTGATGTTGTGATTTATAACAGGAAATATATATTTTATGTCTACCTCTGGTTCCTGGCAGCTCCTCAAATCTTTGTGATTGATTTCCTGAGCAATGGGAGGAGGGCTGGAAGAATCTTGTGTTCTATTACTGCATCATTGACCAGGTTCCTGGCTCTGAGCTACTAAATTCCTTGAAATCCTTGGGGATAGGCGCATTTCTCATTCTAATCAGGTCACTCTGGTGGGCTCTTAGATGGGGAATGCTCACCAGAAATACAAAGCCATGATGAGAAGCTTGGAACTCTCAGCCTCACCTGCCCTCATCCTCCAGGAAGGGAAGAGGGCCTAGAGGCTGAGATAATGGTCAGTCCTGGCTTTGTGACAACATCTCCGTAATCAGCTCTAAAGTGTGCATCCAGGTTGTTGCACAGTTGGAAATGCCTGGATGGTAGTGCAACCAGAAACTCTGCACCCCTTCCCACACACCTGGCCCTATGTGCCACTTGTAAGGCTGTTCATCTATATTCTTTGTAATATCTCGTATAACAACTGATAAATGTTAGTGATGCCTGAGCTCTATGAATGCTTGAAGCAAATTCTCCAGCCCAAGAAGGGGATAGTGGGATCCTCTGAGTTGTAGCCAAGTCAGACAGAAATGGGGAACCTGGGAACCTAGGAACCTAATACTTGTGGTGTGGACATGAAAGGGAAGGACAATGCTGCGGGACTGAGCCTTTAACCTGTGGGGTCCATGTTAACTCCAGTTAGTCTCTGAATTGAACTAAATTGTAAGGTATCCAGCTGATGTTGAACAATTGGTTGATGTGAGGGGGGAAAAAATCTCACTATTTTGGTGATCAGAAGTATTCTTTCCTGAGAATATATGGGAGAAAATTGTTTGGTTTTCCCCATACACAGAGGAAATTGAGTAGATTACCCAAAGTTGCAAAGCCAGCAGGCTATGGGGCAGATTTTCTATCCAGTTCTACACCTTTTCAGCCCAGGTATCCTCTGTAAAAATAAATAAAATTCTGTTGGAGAAGAGGGAAACTCATTTCATCCCTTTACTAAGACTGGAAAAGGGATTTAAAGATCATAATCCAATTTTCATTTTCTTTTCCTATTTTCATTTTCCCTTTTCCCTATTTTTTTCTTGTTCTTTCTATTTTTTGTTCCTATTTTTTCCTATTTTCCCTTTTTTTTTTTTTTTTTTTTGGTGCTGGGGATCAAACTCGGATCCTTGCACTTTTGAGGCAGGCTGCAGAACCACTGAGCTAAATCCCCGGCAAGACCATAATCAAATTATAAGGATCAAATGCTTGCTTTGGAGATAACCTGCCATTATTAAGTAGTTGTTCTCCAAGCGTGGTCCTCAGACAATTAACACCAGCACCATCTAAGAAATGATGAGAAATATAAATTTTGGTCCCCATCCATACTTACTGAATCAAACACTCTCAGATTGAACCTTAATGATCTGTGTTTTACAAACCCCTGAGGTCATGGGTCAGCAGACTTATGGTAAAGAACAAAAGAGCATTTATCTTAGCCACTGCATTCCATATGTTCCACGCTGTGGCCTTGCAGGTGAAAGTTGTTATAGGCAAGAGGAAGATAGATGGGCACAACTGTCCTTTAATATGACTTTAACTATAGGCACTGAAGTTTAAATTTCATATCATTTTTACATGCAGTGAAATGTTATTTTTCTTTTGATTTTTTTTCTACCCTTTAAAAGCACAAAGATAAAAATCATTCTTCACTTGCCACTACTCAAAAACTGGCATGGAACAGGATTTGGACCACAGCTGTAGCTTGCCAACCCCCTCTAGGTGACTCTGTTGCAGGATAAAGTTTGAGACCCACTGCTGTAAGAGAAGTCATGACTCAGAGCTCGTGGTCAGAATTTCCGAGCAAAGGTACCCCCTGGAGCTCACCAGGGTGACTAAAGGTCACCAAAGGTCACATCAAGGTTGCTAAGTGCTAAGGTTTTTATCTAGATGTCCCCTGAGAGGCTCATGTGCTCATAGGCGGGCTTTTGGGGAAGGTGAGCAGATTATGGGGGCTGACAGCTCAGTTACTATTAGGAAGTGGGGTCTGGCTGGAAGAGTCAGGTCACTGGGGCCTGACCTGGAAGAGTTTGTTCCCTCCCTGGCTTCTCCCTTGGTCTCTAGGCTTCCAGGACTCCAAGCTGTGAGCAGCTCTCCTGCACCGGTCCCTTCTACTCTGCCTTCCTGCCTTGGCCAGGTGACTACGAACTGAAACATGAGCCAAAATAAACCTCTCCTCCTCTAAATTGTGGGTGTCAGGATATCATGTTCTAGCAAAGAGGGAAGTGACCAAGACTATAAAGAAAAGGCGACAGCTTTGCTTTAACTATGCTTTCTTAGTGCTAACAAATTAGACTTGGGGACTTCACAAGAAGAATGGTGAGTGCGGCCACCAGCAGGGAAAAGAAGCACTTTCTAAAAAGGCCTGGGAGCAGGAATGGTTGTTGCCTTTTTGTCCACAGCTGCCTTTGACAAACTGGGGACAGAAGCCTTCTGTCTGCTTCTTGCTGACTTCTATTAAATAGGAGCAGCCTTGATTCATTGTTGGGTAAATGAAGACTAAGAAAAGATATGAAGTGCTGGGTGCTTTAGAAATCCTAGGCTTCCTCCTCTATCTGAGGGACCCTGAGCTCGGGGATAGAATAGTTTGCATAAGCTGCAGGGCTGCTTTATAAACTCAGAATGGTTTGCCCATAAAAACCAGCAGGAAGTAAGAATTCTGGCTCATGGGGAAGTCAGGGAGGCAGCCATGCTATCTCGCATCACATTCTTTGCTCAGCACTTCAGTGTTTTCTGGCCGCTGACTGAGGAGTCTTTCCTGATTGCATCATTTCATCTAAGATCAACCTCTAACGTTCTCATTTTCTACTGGTGACTTCACCTCCTCCCAGAATGCATGACTGTGGGAATGTTCACTCCTTTCCAAGCAACCTGACACCCAATTCACCCGATCCATCTACTCCATCCCTGTGGCCCCAAGACTTCTCACTATTGCCTGGCATAGGGACCTTCCCCATAGTCTGGATTTGCCCTCATTTTATCTAGCTTGGAACTGAGTCATGTGTATCCCAGTCCTTTGATAAATTCTGATTTATCAAGAGTTCAGCATATTTTGAAGCCTGTTCTCAGAAAGTTCATTTTGTTCAAGAAGCTTCCCAGAACATCTCATTCACTTCAAAAAAAAAAAAAAATGAGACTGAAATAATAAATTAATTAATTGTCAAAAATTAATTGCAGGACTTACTGTTGACCATGCAATTAAATTGTCCACTGGAAAGTAATAACAAGCCCCTCTGACACGCAAATAAAAAATGGGGAGAAATTGCTCAAAGGAAGAATTGTAGTTAATATATCATCCAGGTCCACATAGAAATGAGATTTTCAACTGGAAATAAATGTAGAGATTTGAAAAAAATCCAGATTAAGACCCTAAAGTAAACAGAATGGACATATGATTTTCACTCTTGATAAAGAGACACATCAACTAGCAAACTTAGTTCTGGCCAAATCTCTACAACTTTTGGCAGGAGAGACCAATGCAGACCAACACCATATGAGTTATTGGCTTCCAAAAATAATTTATTATTTCATGGATTGACTTGTGGATATCAGTTGTACCCGACTGCCATAGTTTGGATCTATAACATCCCCCAAAGACCCAGATATTTAAAAGTTTAATTCTCAGGGCTGCATCATTTGGAGGAGCAGAAGCTTTAGAGGTGGGGCTTAGTGGGGAGACCTTAGGTCATTAAGAGTGGGACCTGAAGGGGATCACAGGATATTTCTCAATCCCTCTCCCTCTCTCTCTCCCTCCCTCCCTCTCTCTCTCTCTCTCTCTCTCTCTCTCTCTCTCTCTCTCTCTCTCTCTCTCTCTCTCTCTCTATCTCTCTGTCTCTCCTGGCCATAAGCTGAGAAGTTGTGCTTCTACACCCTTGCCATGATGCACTGCTCCACCACAGGCCCAAAACAGTAGGGCCAGTGGACCATGGACTGGACCCTCCAAAACCATCAATCAAAATAAACATGTTTCTCTTCCTAAATCAATTATCTCAAAGCCTTGAAGGAGTACATAAAATAAACTATGTGTATATCTAAGGGATCTAAGGGATCTGTGGGCCAATGATTTCTTTGAGACCTCCACATCTGTAATTGACTTGGTGACACTCAACGAAACAAGGAATTAAAGATGCCAGGGAGGCCAGAAGACAGCAATGCCCACAAGAACTGCTGATTCATGGTGCATCCGTCCCTGTAAAGCCACTTTTAAGACAAACGCGTGGGAGCATAATCTATTATGAAACACAGAAGATACAGACGTACCTCACTTCATATGCTGTGTGAGGCACAGGAAGAAGATTAGATTTAGGCTTGATTTTAAATGCATTAATTTTAAAAGCCTATAATTTAAAAATGTAGTGACACCTCTTGCAAGCTGAAGAATTCTTTCATCTAGAAAATAATTGTTCCCTGGTTTATCTTTTGTGTAAATCTGAACTCTCTCACTTTAAATGTTTGTGCAACATAAGGGATACATTATAACTAGATGGAACAGCAGAGTGGAACCCCTGAGAGTTATATTTAAATTCTGACATGATATTTTCCAAAAAGCAGATACTATCCCTAACAGCAGCTAAGGGATTTGACTATAACAGTGATCTTACAAACACAAGTCAGAGGTTTAACCACAGTGAGCACTCAATGTGGGTTACCTGTCCTCCTTTCCCTTCTGTTAGTGACAGTTTTGTTCCTTCTGGACTTGGTGCTTACTGAACACAGGCACCTAAGGAAACTCTGAAGATCTGAAGAAGTGCAGAGCACTGTCTACATCTATTCAAATTCCAATCTTAACTGTTTTATCTCGATTAGCAATTCTGATGGTTAGCTGATTTCTGGCACCCTTCCTATTTCTGTTTCCCTGTGCCCCTTTCCCCAGGTTTAAGAAACGGAGGGAACTTGAGATGAGCAATGAGAATGCAATCTGTTTGTCACCTAGATTTGGCAGGGGGTGGCTCATAAATGCTTTCTACAAAATACCTTATGCCATGCACTATGACAGTGGAATACAGGGCACAAATCACCTTCCAGGCAGGTGCTGCCATGAGGGCATTAATCTCGGCTGAGATTAAAGCATGTCCAGAGACATGGGACCACAACCACAACTTCATCTATAACACACGACCAGAGATAGGGCGCACGACCATAGGCCTCATCACTCGGCTGTTGAATTTTCACTACACAGGCTAACAAATGCAAGCTCCAGCTATTTGGCCACTGATTTCTCCCAAAAGAGAACCATGTCATCCTGTTCTACCTGTTTGCTCATCTTTGGGCTCTGGGGCCATTTCAGACTACCTGCTTCTGAAAGCTCCCTTCCCTCAGTCCTTCTGCCCCAGTGGTTCCTGCGCTTCTTTGTTAACCTCTCCCACTCCCAGTTTCTTGTCCTGTCCTTCATCAACCACTGTGAAAAGCCCAGATGACAAATTCTCTTCCTACTTCTTCCCGTGGATGAACCTACAGACCGATGGAGGAAGTGATGCCACCTGGAACATTGTACAGTTTCTCCTGCCATCTTCATTCCCACTGTCATTTGGTAGCTGTGGGCAGTGTGCTACCAGAGCCATGTTACTCTGGAAGACTTTCCTGCTCCCTGCCGTCACACTGCAGTGCTGCCAATACAGAGTGGGGTGCCTAGCCCAACACAGGGGCTCTCAAAATGAAGCATACATCACCATCACCAGGAGGATGTGTTCACCTGAAGAATGCTGGACCCACTTCAGAGTTTCTAGTTTAGTACATCTGGAGACAACCCTGAGAATTTTCATGTCTTCTAATTCTCTTGGTGACATTGATGATGCTGCTCCACAGACCACACTTTGAGAACCACTAACTTAATAGATAAGCACAAGTTTTGAAGCCAAAACTACAGAGAGCTGGATCTTTGCTACCACTTAACACTTATGTGGTCTTGGGCAAGTTACTTAAGCTCTCTGAGCTTCAGTTTCCTCATATATACAATGAGGGCAATCTCATGGGATTATCATAAGGATAAAATGAGGAAATATAGGTAAAGCCCTAAGAATGGAATTCAGCAGGGTAAGCTTCAATTAGCAATCAATGTGGCTACTTTTGCAGCCAATGGCAAATTTCTCAAGCAAGAGTCCTGAGCCCTTTAAGTGATCATCAATCTCCGAGTGGAAGTCTGCATCTTAACAAGGTGCCTGGAGAGGCAGTGGAGGCTTTGAAGCTTAGAAGTTTTTCCTCCAAGGTAGCAGGAATGACTTTGGTCCAAGCCTGCATATTCCCTGGTGGTCAGAATGAAGAGTCTCCCTGGCCTTCTTGCACTTCTAGAGAGAGATACTCATTTGCATTTCTCATGGAATTGGAAATTTGAAGTCACCATCTCCTTCATTCATCCCTTTCTTGTCTTCATGTTTTATTCCTTGTCTGCAGACTTCAAGCAACTGTGGATTTCCTGCTTGTGATACCTGGGCAGCCATGGCTGTTGCAAATTCATGGAGAATCATCAAAATCAATGGTTTACTTATTGAATTAGCAGACAATTCCTCTTGAACTGCAAAATACAGACCTAGAAATAATGGCCACGCTAGAGAGGATACCAGCAAAGATCAAGCACAAAAGAACTCCTTCTTACTAAACAAAATGAAAAGGAATACATTGGCTGCTAAGGCGTCCTATAGCTCTAAGTGCTTTTTCTCCATACTCAAATTCAAGTGCATTTATAAATGAACCAATAACATATTGAAACAGGCCTTTGACATCAGTTGATTCATTCTGCTAGTTGAGCCTAGCATATTAGGACTAATGATAACCGAGGACCAGAAGCAATTTTAATTTTCTAAGATAACACAAGCTTCTTTACAAGTCCTTAGCCTGTTGTGAAATTTCATAAATCAAACTCAGTGACTCACACACTTTCATCTAATAATCATTTAGGAACTTAATGAAGGAGGACAACTCACAGCTGCCCGACATCACCCCAAGCTGACCCCAGGTTCACTGGTATTTGCATTTTAGCAAACGAAACATGCCAAGAGGTCTGCCATGCAGAGACCCTGGCCCCCAGCCTGAGAAATGCAGCCCTCTGCAATGCCTACTTAGCATTCCCAACCACGTTGTTCTTTCTTAGCGCTGCCCCAGGATTCTGCAGATCAAGTCAATTTCTTCTTTTCTTTCCTCCCATTATCATCTTCCCCATTTCCATGTCTGTGGATCCAATCAGCACACCAATTTAAAAGCTATATTTTAGTGTTATATTCAACGATTGTCTGCAGAAATAGGTTGGTAGGAGGAGAAGAGAACAACTCAAATTCTCTCTCCCTTGCTGCCAAGGAACCCCAATTTTCAAATCCAGTTACAGTTCAGTTTAGTTATTGTGGGCTATACATGCTGGTCCACAATTCAATGGCAGTAAAATTCTATCCAAAACAATAAAGAAAATACACAGAAAAACTGATTGTGCCCCTCTCCCTTCCAATAATCCCTCTTTCCTTAACCTTCTTCTTCACCTGCCCCTGTTCATTCCTCCCATGCACAGCTGTGGTCTTCACCTCCTTGTTCCTCTGATTCAGCGCCAGTCTTCTCCCAAAGTGTGAGGTTCAGATAATTCACAGAGACAACCCAGAGCATGGACACTCTTCTACCGCATCCTTGGTACAAAAGCCAGGGGCAGGCACCAGGCATTCCAATAGAGTTTCTACCCCAGGTGATCTCAGCCACAGAAGCAGATCCAAATGGGTTGGCAACCAGTTTTCTTGGACCACCACTAGCTCATACACAGCCTTGGTACACATTAAGAAAAGGGGCCCTGCCTTGGTCTGTTTTTTATTGCTATGATAGAATACTTGAGACTGCTTAATTTATAAAGGAAAGAGATTTAGGTTGGCTCACAGTTCTGAAAGCTAAGTCCAAGACTGCACACCTGCATCTGCTGAGTGACTCATGTTGCTGCATATACGGCAGAAAGAGGAAAGGCACAGAGGCGCAAGAACAAAGAGGAGGAGACAAAGGCTCCCACCCTGCTTCACAGCAACCTGCTCTTGTGATAAGCGACCAGACCTGAGAGCAAGAACTCATTCCCATGAGATGGCTTTAATCCCTTCATGAGGGCAGATCTCTCATGACCCAGATAGCTCTTCACTGTCCTGCTACCACCCCTCAGCACCATGACGCTGGGGACCACGCCCCAAGATGAGTTTTGGTGGGGCCAGACCATGTTCAACTACAGGAGGTACTTTCTGCCAGGAAATGTTCTTCATTTGGGATCCTCTCCAAAGGAAAGAATGACTTGGAGGTGGGTGGGGTGTGGGGACACCGGGCCCAGAAGCAGCAGTGAGAGGAAGGAGAGGACTCGGTACAGAGTGGAAAACCAGCAAGTGCTGTACCCAGGAGTAGATCCCCAGAATAGGGAGACAGGGCTCCATCCCAGCACATCTGGTAACTCCTACCTGCTCTACTCAAGGTCAGGGGGCTCCGTGGCCCAGCACTTCCTCCAGAAGTTAACACCCAACACTTCCCGGTTGTTCCTCATATCAGCAATGGAGCAGAATCCTATGCCATAGTGGCAGGCCCTTGACCCAGGGTGACTTCAGGGCCCCTCCCCTGACTTCCATCATGGCTGGAGGGTCTCTGTAGGCTGAAGGACAGTGACACACAACACCAAAAACATCCAATAGGACTCAGCCTGGTTCCAGATGGCAAGGCTGGATTTCTGCTCCCCTCAGTCAGGGACCTTCTGTGCAGCCTTACAGGGAGGCCCTGCAGCATCCTTCTGAGATAATGCAGCCAGGTGCGCATTGCTCAGACTCCAAAAAACACTCAGAGCCTCCTCAGGTTTGCAATAAAATTATCCAGAATGTGCAGGAGCCTGGGTTTGATTCCTGGCCTTGAAAACCAAACAAAAGGCCTGGGAGCTGCAGAGGCTGCCAAACCAGGACACTAAATAAAGTGATTTAAAAATTACAGTTGGACTTGAGCTGAGCCTGGAGCTTCCTCCCACACTGCCCACCAGCCAAGGAATCCCTGCTGCAGCCTTTAGTACTCCCGGGGATCAGTCTGCAGCCTCACACACCTCTCTAAGTCCCCCAGGCAAGCTCATTGTTAGTTAAATAAGTGCCCTACCCTACTGGGCCCAGCAAGTAGGAAAGGAGCTCAGAATACTAAGTCAAGAAAGAAATGAGGGCTGGGGCTGTAGCTCAGCAATAGAGCCTGTGCTTAGCATGCGCAAGGCCCTGGGTTCCATCCCTAGCACCAAAGAAAAAAGAAATTATCTTTTTAAATAAAATTTTGTTCTGGATACACTAATGGACCTGGCATCAAGTACTCTGAGTATTTTTACATTGTCAAGGACCCTAAGGATGCTTAAATGTTGATGCTAGCTTTGTAACAAACTCGGAAGATGGGAAGAAATTCTCTAGCAAGGGCAGAAAGTGGAGGGAACCTGTCTGGAGGTGCTCATGCCATCAGCCAGCCCCTCCACGCCAGCATCTGTGCTGTTTACACAGAACAGAAACAGGGAGCAACACTAGCACCTTCACCTCCACTCAGTCTCATCCAAAACCCTTTGGGGCCTTTTACTTCCACAATTTAAAAATCAATTTCCAGGGCTGGAGGTGTAGCTCAGTGGTAGAGAGCATGCCCAGCATGTACAAGGCCAATTCCCAGCACTACAAAACTATACAATAAAATAAAAATCATTTTCTCTCTTTAAAAAAATAAAACCTGTTTTCAGAAATGCACTCATGTGTTCAGAACCAGGGAGGTGAATTTCTTTAATGCATTGCACATCAGAAACAAACAAAAACTATTCAAATGAAGACGAGGAAGAAAAGGATGCAAATATACTGAGGATCTTTTTATAGCACTGGAGTGTGAGAATGTTAATTAAGGAACCTCATAATTGGAGAGGATCTGAGAAAAGAAGGAGCAAAGGTTTAATTTTAGGTGTTGCTTCATCAACTTAAAAAAATAATGAGTCCCTTCACTGACGTGTAGTTATTCTCAGGAGCTCTTTGGGCCCCGAAACACACGTGTTGAAGCTGCAAAGAGCAGGGCCCTCACGTGATGAAAATCTCTGGCTTTGGGAAAGGACCTGTTAATGAGGAAGCGCACAAATGGGCAATCTTGGGGCTTGGAATGAGCACGGCAGGACGATGGGTATCACTTCACTTCTCGGTGTTCTGTTGAGAGCATACTCGTCCGTTTTTCAAACCAGAGGTCAAGAACTTAGCAGTTCCAAAGCCCAGTCCAAAACCCAGGGCCCCAAACCCAGTCTCATCCTGGGTTTCAGGAGCTGCCAAGTGACTTTCCGGTGAACAACCATCCAACTATACAAGCGTTTCCACCCTTCCTGGGGTCCCCATTCTGCTGGTGACATGCAAAGTCTGTAGTCTCTTCACGCACCACTGAGAACCATTTCTATTTATATTCTATCATAATCATTAATGCAGATTAATTGCACAAATTAATGAGTCTCACTGTGACACTTCCATACACACAGCTTATGTACTTTGATCACGTCCCTCCATCCTACCCTCTCCTGCTCTCTCCTCTCCCCACTTCCTGCTAGTTCCCTTCCCCTCCCTTAAAACTCCCTCTTCTACTTCCAATTGTTTATTTCCACAGATGAGAATAAACACTTGATACTTGCCTTTCTGCATTTGCCTTACTTCATTTAACATGATGTTCTCCAGTTCCATCTATTTTCCTGCAAATGACAGAATTTCATTCTTATTTATGGCTGAAAATACTCCATATATATCCCGTATTTCCTTTATCCATTCATCAGCTGAAGGCACCTAGATCTTGGCTACTGTGTGTAGAACTCTACAGATGCAAGGTCTGCGTTGCAGGATGGTTAAGCACTATCACTCAGCTAGTGAGTAGGGAAGCTGAGTCTTGAACTCATCTGTCTGGTTCCCAGGTCAAGTTGTTCACACTGTGCCAGCAAAGAGCAATACGTAGAAGCATAAAGTGGGCATCAAGTGGGCCCAAGGGAATCCACCCAAACAGACAGGGATGGGCACACCCAGTTCTCATTCTGGACTCTGCTCTGAAGCCCTGCCGTGTCCCAAGCCCTGGTGGCTGCAGGAGTGACCCTGATTAGTTCATACCCAGAGCCGTCACATCCTGGGATGCAGGCCACAGAAATCCACCCAATCTAACAAAGCAATGGGAACTTCTTGAAAGTATATCTAGGGGGTCACAGAGTTGGTAAGAAAGCTGGACTGCCTACCGGGAAGGAGACAGGCCCAGAGACTGGTGAAATGAAATGAAATGATCTTTTGTCAGAACAGATTGGTCAGGGGTCTCTTTGTCTCTCTGTTCTGACCGCCCAGCTTCAGCCAGAGAGTGCCCACTGGGGAAAAGATAATTTGGGGCACTCTGAATGGTGTGCCCTCAGATCACGCGAACACCAGAATTGCAGACAAATCCCAGCAGGAAGCCCCTCTGAACTCTCTGCACTTAGCTCCACCCCATGCTCAGCAGATTCTTGCTACAATTAACACTGTACTGCATCTTCCCCAGCTGCACTGGAAGATCTGTAATGACAGGATTTGGAGCTTTGATGTTTCGGTTTCCAACACCACATGATGCAAAGCAGCACTTTCCAATACAACTCTTGCTTATCCTGAACCTAAAATATCTTCATGTGCCAAATAATGACATTTCAGTCGATGACAGACCATATATATGATGTGGTCCCATAAGATCTGATTGCCTGGTGACATCATAGCCATCTCAGGACAGCCTGGGATGTTTCCACAGCAATGAAACTACAAAAAGATACACTTCTCAGAACTGACTCTATCATTAAGAGATACACAGTCATGGAGACTTCCTTTGAAAAATGAATTCAGACTTTTAGTGCAATGAGGTTAAATGCGTGGCACCCACCAAGTATGCAAGTCATACTTGCAAGGTACTAGAAGTTGACCAAGGGACAGAAAGATAAGTATGTTAAGGACATGGGCTTTTAACAAAAGCCAAAATCTATACTAAGAACAGGTCTCCTATTAAAACTTCAGACCTCAGATTGTATTACAGAGGCATTTTCAAGGAGGAATTATCCCTGTGTCCCTAATATCCTTCAGTGGTCCCCCAGACCTAAAGCCCCTTTGAATGGAGAAGAGTTTGCTCTGTTTCCTGCCCTCTTAAACTTTTCACTTTACTTACTCACTCTCTAGCATTTCTGTATTTTTCCTTCCTGAAGATCATTCCCTTCACCTAAGTGTTGAGCTCTGGCTTCCATGCTGAATAAAATAACAAACCACTCTTTACTCCACACCCTCTCCAGTTAGCATTCGTTTTTTGCTGCTCCCCTCTGCAACGAAACTCTTTCTTACCTCCATATCATTCTTTAACCCACTTCCTTTGGGCATTTATTCTCACCTCACCAATTTTTCTTGCCAAGATCAGGAAATGGTTTCCATGCTGCCAAAACCACTGCGTGCCTCTGCACATGTGGTAGCAAACTTGCAGTGGTGGCATTCAATGCTCTTGATCATCCCCTCCTGTTTGAAAAAGACGCAGAAACCTACACTCCCCCAATGACCTCCGCCTCACCAGCTGTCTCCTAGTCTGCATGGATGATTTCTCCACTAAACCTCTGCGTGCTGGAGAGCTTCGTGGGTGCTTCTGACCCTTGACCCAGTCACCCCCTGATTCAATCACCTACCAAACACTTCAGACTTTGGGGAGACGTTTTAGATCTAAATCATAACAACTGTCCATTGATTCTGTTTCCCTATGGGGGCTTCATCTTGTCCCATGCCTTTATCATAATTTACATGCTAATGACTACAAAAGGCATAGCTCCATCCCTACCTCTTCCCTACACCTGCAGATTTCTATATCCATCAGATTTTAAAGGCCCATTATTAAACATCTATTAAACATCTCTCAGAAATAGAGCTCTTTGGTCACCACACACACACATACTTCTTCCTCCCCAGCTTCCCTCATCTCAATAAATGTCACTCCCATCTACCCAGATGCTCAAGTTAAAGCTCTCCTTGACCCTCACCTTCCATATCCAAATCATCAGTGAGTCCATCTTACTGATTGACAATACCACTGTATTAGTCAATTTCCCATTACTGGACACAGTACCTGACATCCACAACTTACAGGAGGATCGTGTTTTAAGTAGACTCAGTCCACGGTCAGCTGACTATAAGGCTGCACTTCCTAACAGCACATGAAGTACTGAACTCGTCTGCTGATGAATATAGCACCCCCATGATCCCAGTAGCGTTTCTCCACCTCTATCTCCACCACCACCTTCACCAATCCATCACTCGCCATGCCCACTGAAGAGCTTCTCCTTCCACCTCTCCTCACCATTCTGCCTACTACCCAATGTTCCTGCAAAACACAAACTAGGTATTTTCCCTTGACTTTTCAATGCCTTTCCCACTGAACTTTCTACCACATCCTCAAGTTCCTGAAATGTCTGTCTCCCTTCAGTCTTTCCATGTTTTTTTCAACATGGTCTTTCTTGTTCTCTGCACTTCAGCAAACCCACCTGCCCTATGCCCTTCTGATTTCCGATACTGTTTTTCATACCAGGGCCTCTGTCCATACTCTGTTGCCCTAAAATTCTCTTTTCCCAGTCCCAGGTGGTTGACTTATTCTCCTCCTTCCAGGTTTAACTCTTGATGAGCACTTTCCTTCTTTCCTTCCTTCCTTCCTTCTTTCCTTCCTTCCCTTGTTCATTCTAGGAAAGAAACCAGGGCCGCACACATGTTAGACAAATGCTGTACCACTGACCTGCACCCCAAGTCAAGACTCAGCATAAACATCTCCATAGAAACGTCTTTCCTGAACACTGACCCATCAGCCTATCAAAAATGGCATCTCCCAGTTCCTAGTTGGAGCAAACATTTATCCAGGACTTCCCAGGTGTCATTATTCGTGTTTTACATTAACTGTTTTAATTCCTCAGGACCCCATGAGGTGGGCACTGTTGTTCATTTTATCATACTCATCTTAAAAACAAGGAAACTGAGTACAGGAGAGAGTGACTTTCAAGGTCAAACAGTTAAGGGGTGGTCTCCGAATTTAACCCTGTGCATCCCAGCTCCTGCCTGATGTCTCCACCCCACATTACCTGCCTCTCTCACGTTACAGGTTTTCTTTTTGCCCTTTTTACAATCTACATATTGTATAGTTCTTTCTGTATTGTCAGCCTCCTCGTTAGACTATAAGCAACATGTGGGAAAAAAGACTTTTTTCCATCACAAGATCCTCAATGCTTGTCACATGGTAGATGTTCAATAAATGTCTGCTGCATGAATGAATGAAGGAATGAATGAATGAAGAGCAGGTGGAGAGCTGGAAACTGAAACACTTATATCAGTGGCTGCTCTTATTTTACCCCCACCCCGTGTTGTTCCCATCTGTGCAACCACAGATAATATGAGCAAAGCATTTTGTTTCAGATGACTGAATAATGATATCCACATTTTCTATGTTTTTTCAGAGCAGGTTTACTATGCTGGCCCAGTCAATAATCCTGGATTTGAAATTTTTAAGGTAAAGTTTTGGTTTTTTGTTTTATCTTGTTCCTGAATTAATGTATTATACAGTACAATTCTTGAAGAAGGAGGACAGAAATAAAAGGAGAGGTAGGAGGATCAAGATCAACAGAGTTGCCTAAATACTCTTAGCTCTTACACCAGAACATGTATATCTATCTCATAATCCATTGTGCAGAACCCTTTTCTTCTAGTCTACATCTCCTCTTAGGCTCACAAAACAATAATGAAAAGTTCATTTCATTTTCAACAATTTCATACATGCACATAGAGTTAAAAGAAAAATGATGTGAAAATGGCCATACTTCCAAAACTGCTACACAGATTCAATGCAATCCCGATTGAAATCCCAACAGCATATTTCACAGAATTAGAGAAAACAATCCAAAAATTCATCTGGAACCAGAGGAGACCTAGAGTAGCAAAAGAAATTCTAGGCAATAGAGTCATGGCAGTGGGTATCACAATTCCCAACTTGCAACTGTACTACAAAGCTACTGTGATAAAAACAGCATGGTACTGGCAAAGAAACAGATCCAAGGATCAGTGAAATAGATTAGAAGATCCAGAAACAACTCCAGACGTACTCAGCTACCTCATCTTTGACAAAGGAGCCAACCAACCATCCTCACTGGAGGAAAAATAGCCTCTTTAATAAATGGTGTTGGAAAAACTGGATTTCAACTTGCCAAAGATTAAAACTAGACCCCTATCTGTCACCATGCATTAAACTAAAATTGAAGTGGATTAAAGATCTAAATATTACAATAGAAACACTAAACTTGCTGGAAGATAAGTTAGGTAGAACTCTCAAAAACATTGGCATAGGAAAAGACTTTATGTACAAATCCTCAGTAGCGTGGGAACTAGCACAAAGAATCAACAACTGGGATATCATTTATTAAAAAGCTTCTGCACTGCAAGAGAAACCACCAACAGAGCTAAAAGACAACCTATAATGTGGGGAAAAAAATTTAACAGCTGTTCCTCAGACAAAGATCTACTATATAGAATATATAAAGAACTAAAAAAATCAGACCCCCCAAATATAAAGACCCAATTCAAAAATGGCCATCTGAAATGAACAGACATTTCTCAGGCAAAGAAGTAGAAATAGCAAATAAATACATGAAAAAATGTTCAGTATCACTGGTCATTCAAGAGATGCAGATGAAAACAATGCTGAGATTCCACCTCACTCCAGAAAGAATGGCTGCTATCAAGAAATCAACCAATAACAAATGCTGGCAGGGCTGTAGGGAAAGAGGAACCCTGCTCCACTGCTGGTGGGAGTGTAGACTGGGGCAACCACTGTGGAAATCCGTATGGAGATACCTCAAACAACTAGTATTGGAAGTCCCATTTTGACCCAGCAATTCCTCTGCTGGGTATCCTCCCCAAAGAATTAAAAGAATCATACCACAGTGATATATGCTCACCCATGTTTATAGTGGCACAGTTTTTAATAGCTAAAACTTGGAAACAGCCCAAGTGCCTATCAACTGGATAAAGAAGATGTGGGGGTTTTTTTACAAAATAGAGTACTACTCAGCCACAAAGAATGAGAAACTAGAGACATTTATAGCTAAATGGACGCATACTGAGGCCATACTCTTAAGTGAAATAAATAGGGCACACATGTGTAAATACCAAATAGTTTCTCTGGTGTGAAAAACTAAAAGTGTAAATAAGGATCAAAATGTATAATTGATATTGTGAAATAGGAAGAAAAGGTCTAAAGGAATAGGGGACATGGGAAGGATGGGGGAAAGGAAAGAAGGGGAAAGAAAAAATATGAGAAAAGGAAAAAATGGAAACAAATTATTTGTAAATAGGGAAGGGTGGAGGGGGTGAAGAGAGGGCAGGGGAATGGGGAAAAAAATAAGAACCAAGATGCATCATGTAAAGGTACAAGATTCCAGTGATGAATGTAACTGTATTATATACCTAAAATGCACCAATAAATAAATTTAATTTAAAAAAAGCTAATACAGTGAAGGAGATGCTACAGTGACATGAGCCAAAGCCAATGTAGTGACAATGCCAGTGATAATTCTGATTAGGGCTCTGATTACAAGGAAGAGTTCAAAAAATTTTTTTAAAAAAAGAAAGAAAAATGATGATGAGATGATGATGATGATGATGATGATGATGATGATGGTGATGGTGATAATGGTGATGGTGATATGATGATGATGATGAGGAGGAGGAGGATGAGGATGAGGATGATGATGATGATGATGGTGATGGTGATGGTGATAATGGTGATGGTGATGATGGTTCTGACAGTGATGATGATGGTGATGATTAGTGATGATGATGGTGGTGCTGATGATGG
The DNA here is from genome assembly GCF_053883595.1 of Heterocephalus glaber. Lineage (NCBI taxonomy): Eukaryota > Metazoa > Chordata > Mammalia > Rodentia > Bathyergidae > Heterocephalus > Heterocephalus glaber. The sequence continues at coordinate 6,827,081 of NW_028258315.1, forward strand.
CGATGAAATGCAATCAGGGTAAATCTGAGCTGACCATTACTCATTATTAGTTCTCTAACCTTTACACTGCCTTGGTAGAATTCCCAACGTGAATTTTAACACTATAGTTGGCTGATAGTTGACCTACAGAAGTGCAGAATCCTCAAGGTGAATGATGCCTATGTTTGCCCTAATCAAGTGGTGGTGAACCTCTGCCACATGTGCCACGGCGGTTAGGCGGAGCCCTCTCTGTCAGCATACGAGCCAAGTCGCCCCAGCAGCTGAGCACTGGATTTGTTTTTTCTAAGTTCTCAGTATTCAGGCTTAATTGCAGTGTTGGCATTTTTGATAAATAAGTGGGTTTGGGGTCGCAGTTTGGGTTCTCAATCTCTAAAAGGTTCGCCATCACTGCTCTAGTCAATCCTCACACCCACGGCACTGTCCAGAGCCCAGCCTGCCTCTGTGGGATGCAGTTTCCAGTGCTGGGGCATCAGCTCCCTTCTGAGCCTTTGTCAATTGTTAGAAAGTTGTTCTCTGCTAGTGAGAACAGCTTCTGCTACAACTCCTATCCAGTGGCCTGATTTATTCCTTCCCTCTGGCTTTGTACAGATTAAATTCCCTTCCTCCTCCGGGTGACAGGCAGTTCAAAGATGTGCCAGGCATTTCTTGTGCATACTTCTATCTCAGTCCCTCTGCTCTGTTTTCCACTGCCCCTGAGCACCACCCTGCACCACCCTGAGCCTTTTCTTCTTGAGACCAACGAGTCCACAGACACAACCGCCTGTGCATGGCAGGGTTGGGGAAGCTTGCTTCGGCAGAGAGCAAGGCAGAATTTTCCAATTCCTCACCAGGCGTGGCTGGCGTGGTGTCCTCTCAGTGACTATATGCCAAGTGCAGATGTAAGGGGGCCCTCTCCGGGGTGCTGTTGCCAGATAGGAGCCTGAAAGGTGGCGCTACTTTTTCCGATAGAGCATTTTGGCTCTATGCTGTTGGGTTTCGTTCCTCCAGGGGTCTTCTCCATCCCAGCAAATGACACTTCATCCTTCCAGTTGCACAAGCCGGGTACTTGAGCTGCCTTTACTCCATCTCTTCCCTTCTATCATCCATGTGGGGACCCTCACCAAATCCCAGAGGCTCTTCTTTCAAAGTCTATCCAGAACCCAAGCCTTTCTCCTGTCTCCACCAAGTCGTCCAACTCTCACCTGGATGACTGATCGATCACCTCCTCCCTGGGCTTGCAGCTGTATCCTCTCTGCCCATGACCTCTTTCCAGCATGGCAGCCAGCGAGATCCTATTAAAGACTGGGCCGGGGATTTAGCTCAGTGGTTTCGCCACCTGCTGCGCAAGTGCAAGGACCCGAGTTCAATCCCCGGTACCAAAAAAAAAAAAAAAAAAGATCAGACCCTCCTCTGGGGAAATGCCTCTCCAGTCCCTTTCAGGCTGGAATCTTCGGCCTCAAAAGTCATAGGAAACCCTAGAAGTCAGCCTCCTGTGGACATCCAGACTGCCTTCCCCTCCCTCCTCCTTTCCCTGCAGCCCTGGTAGCCTCCAGATTGACATCAGGCCCATGGCAGTGTGGTGCCCACCTGCACCTCCTTCAGCTGTTTGTCTAAATGTCATCTTCCGAGCAGGTCTCCTTGACAACCTTACTTAAAACTGCAACCAGCAATGGTCCCGTGCACACCTCAACCACATAGTTTATCTCGTGGATTTTGCATCTCTCCAAGCCTCGCAGGCTAGGCGTTGGATGCTCTACTTCATCCCCAGTGATGCTCAATAAACACAGCAGACCTCAGTATACACAGGGAATTTGTTCCAGGGCCTTTCAAACACTAAATTCCACTGATGCCCATGTCCCTTATATAAAATGGTGCAGTATGGAATCTGTACACATCCTTTTGTACACGTTGTTTTTCATTAGTACATTTGTGGTACATAATGTTTACATTTCTTATGGGGAGTTGATACGTGTACATAACACATTTCAATTCTTTTTTCATCTCCTTTCTCTCCCTTCTCCCTCCATTTCTTAGTCCTCTTCCCATTTGAAAACATCCATCTCCCTATTTCCTATCATCTACCTTTGATTTTGCTCTAATTTATACTTTGAGTTTCTTATATAAGAGAAACCATGTGATATTTAAGCATGTGTGTCTGGTTTATTTCACTTAACTTTATGGTCTCAAGGTGCATCCATTGTCCCACAAAGGACTCAACTTTATCTTTCTTTACAGTACAGTAGTACTCCACTGTGTGTAAATAACACATTTCCTTTACCCATTCATCTGTTGATGGGCATATAGGCTGCTTTCAATATTTGGTTATTATGAGTTATGCAGCTATAAACATGGTTATGCACATATCACTGTAATATGATGTCTTTAACTCTTTAGGGAAGATACCTAGAGGAGGAATAGCTGGGTCAAATGGAATTTCTAATTTAGTTTTTGGAGGATTCTCCATACTAATTTCCATAGTGGTGGTATTAGTTTGTATTCCCAATGATGACATAGAAGGTTCCTTTTCCCCTACAGCTTCTCCAGCATTTGTTATTATTTGATTTTTTGATGATGGCCATTCTTTCTGGGGTAAGATGGAATTTCAGTGTTGTTTTAATTTGCATTTCTCTAATGGCCAGTACCTCCTGTATACTTTAAATCTTCTTTAGATGACATCTAATACCTAATATGAGTAGGTGCTATGTCAATCCTTGTGATACCACATTGGTTAGGCAATGACAACAAGAAAGAGTCTATACATGTTTAGGACAGGTGCACTTTGGGGAGATTTTTGATCTGAGGTTGGCTGCCTCTGTGGATGTTAAGCCCTCAGGTATGCCAGGCTGGCTGTATTTGTCCAATGCTTGACTGCACTGTGGGTCTCATGCCAACACTCCACCTGTGTCTTTTGCAGGGAGAATACCAGATTTTGCTGGAACTGTATAATGAAAAACGTGCCACTGTGGCTTGTGCCAATGCCACTGTCATTTGCTCCTGACCTTGGGCTGCAGCAGAAGTGCAGCAAGCTCAGACTCATGGGCATGCCAGAGTCCACAGGTGCAGCCTACTTTGGAAGAAGAGCCAGCTGGTGACAGCGAGGAGCTCTGCGAAGAGGCCTCCCAACAAGTCCAGCTGCGAATTTCAACTCCAGGTCAGAGGTGCCAGACGCTGTGGACGGCTCGAAGCCCCCAAAGTCATCTGCCTCTCAGGAGCCCCTCAGTCATCCCTGAGCAGCCTCAGGTGTCCCTGCTTCACTGAAGAGTCGCCCTCCTTCCCTAAGGAGCCGCCCCTCCTCGGCTTTCTCTTCTTCAGGTCCTTAGGAGTGTTTCCCCTCAGGCCCCCAAAATAAAGAATGCAGCCCACACTGGCTTCATGGCTTTCTCAAAGAATCTCAATATAACATTGTAATTAAAAGTCATCTCCTTTTTCTAATAAATTTTATTTTATTCTATCCCATTCTCCCCTCAAGTCCCCTCCCCTTCCTATGTACAAAAGCTTTGTTTCCATTTTTTCTTCTATTTTCACTTTTTTCTTGTCCCCTCCTTCCTTTCTCCCTCCCTCCTCCCTGTTCTCCTTCCCATTTGAACATTTTCTTCCCATTTTCCAACATCCACTATATATTTCAGTCCTTATTTCCACTTTCAGTTTCTCACACTAGAGAAACAATGTGGTATTGAAACATGTATGACCGATTTATTTCACTTATGAGTATGGTCTCCAGGTCCATCTGTTTGGCTATAAATATCTGCAGCTTGCCCTTCTTATGGCAGAGTAGTACTCCATTGTATAAAAAACCACATCTTCTTTATCTGCTCATCAGTTGATGGGCACTTGGGCTGTTCCCAAGCTTTAGCTATCACAAACTGTGCTGCTGTAAACATGGGTGCACATATATCGCTGTGGTATGATTCTTTTATTCTTTCATTTGGGAAGATACCAAGAAGGGGAATAGCTGGGTCAAATGGAACCTCTAGTTTTAGTTTTTTGAGAAATCTCCACACTGATTTCCTCAGTGATGGCACCAGTCTGCACTCCCACCAACAGTGCTCCAGAGGGCCAGGGGTTTAGCTGGGTGGTGCCTCTCCTGCCTTGCAAGCAAGGTCCTGAGTTCAATCCTCAGTACTGAAACAAACAAACAAACAGTGCTCCAGACGTGAGCTCTGGCCTCTGGAGCGGCATAAGCAGGTCTAGGAAAGCCAGGAGGGTGACGCGGTCTGGACTCAGTGCTGCGAAGCTCCACACACTGTGCCCTTGGAGCAGCAGGCCAACATGCCCTCATCATCTCGCTGTGCAAACCCTCACCCACCTCATCTTCCAAGCTATGCACTTTTACGTCACTGTAACACACACACACACACACACACACACACACCCGAAATGATGGATTTATAAAGAGAAAAGATTCATCTGGGCTCTCGGTTTTGGAGACTCCATGCTTGGTCAGTCAGTCCCATTGCTTTAGCTGGGGGTGAGGCAGCTCAGCACGGCTGGGTGTGGTGAGCAAAGCCAGGAGTGAGGAGCTTGGAGAGCAGCGGCCCGGGTCCCCCAGCCCCTGAAGACCTCCCCCGGGCCCCACTTCTTAAAGGTCTCATCACTTCCCAAAAGTGCCAGCCCTTAGCACATGGCACTCAGGGGACATCCAGTGTCCAAACCGTAGCATCCCCCGAGCCTGACTTTAGCACCTGACAGCCCACGTTCCTGTGTTCAGTTGAGGAACTGTGAAGGAACACTGAACAGGCCCGGAACTGTCCTCTTAGGATGCAGCAGACACCGCCCCTGCCTCCATGGAGCTGCAAGGCCTTGAGATACTAAGCAGCCACAGTCCGCAGTGCACACATTCACTCCCATGCAGAAACACCTTCTTCAGTGCCTCTGTAAGGGACCAAGTGCCATCCTGTGGCCCGGGCCCTCACCTCAGGAGTCCTCTCTGCCTCTCCACCCACTGGAGATGGCACGGAGGGCTCTGCGTCCCTCCCCAGCCTCGGCCCTGCCCCTGTCTTTCCAGTGTCCCTGGCCCTCCTGCACGTGTAGAGGGCCTGCAGAGCAGTGAGTGGGTCAACTTCAGGCTCTGCCATTGTTATATCCAGAAAAGTGCTGCTACATGAAAGACCACAGGAGGAAAGACAGTTCAGAAACATTAGCTGCTGACGATTCCTGCCTGGGTACCGTTAAACCCCTGGAATAGCTGGGCACAAAGGCCTGCCACCTCAGAACCAGCATCGGAGGTTTTCTGGGTCATAGAAAAACAAAATGATAGCCATGTCCCCACCGAGGCCCACAGCCCTTGGGAGCAAAGGTACCTATGGCCCTGCCAGATCCGGGAGCACATCGGGGATGGCACCATTAGGTGCATGAAGAGCAAGTATCCAACCCTTCGCCATGCCCTCCAGCTCAAGACTTGCCCGCTCCTTCTCCTGCACCTAGGAGAGGCCTTGAGGAGACTGTGTGTGTCACAGGGTCACACACCCCAGCCCCTCACCACAGCTGCTCCGGCCTTCCCAGCGCTTGGAACTCAACTGTTCCCTTCCCCCTGCCCTTCTCTTAAACCTGAACTTGAGTGTGTGGGGAGGGGGAGATGCCGATACTAAAAGTTCAGGTGAAATCAGAATTTCCCAAAAAAACACAGAATTTCCATATCTGATTCTGGCCCTTGGCATGGCCAAAAGAATACACGCATACAAAAGAGTTTCACTAAGGACGCGATGTAAGAGAAAAAGAAAAATACTTTCTCTGTTCCCAAAGATATTTTTTCTTAACGTCCTGTCTGGGGCTTTTATCTTCGCCATGTGTCTCACTCCTGCAAGCTGAGAACGTTTTTCAGCGTGTAGGAGTCTTCTGTTAAAACACGATCAGCCCTGGCAGCAGAAAAGGCCAGTCATTATCAGCGTTTAACACCCTGACGGACACAGTCAGGCCTGGCATGGATTTGGCAGTGCCGAGTCGGGGCATAAAGGGGAGCAGACATCCTAAGCCTCGTCTGGGGTGAGTAGAGGTACAGGAATGGAGAGGGCCCCGCCAGTCCATCAAAGAACCCAGATTTATTTGTCTTCTTATAAACAGAGTTCGCTACTGTTTCAAAAATCACCATTAGACACTGCGAAAACCTGTACACAGCAGACTTTCAGGAAGGAAAACCAGAAAAGCCAGTGCGGTTGAGGATGATTCTGTGCCCCAGAACCTAAGAACACTCTGAAGAGTGATCACCCGGTTCCAATCAGCTCGTTGCCTGCCAGGGTTTCTCTGCGTTTTGAGGGAATGCCAGCCTCCCTGTGTAGATCCTTTCCCCTGTGTTTCTGAAGGATGTTCTGGCACCCACGGGAAACTGGTTGGCAAGGGTCGGAGCAGAATGACGAAGAGCCCTCTGGGATAGAGCGGCCGCACCCCTTACAGTGACAGAGACGTCACCTCAGGCCAGCCTGGATGTACTGGGATGTGGGTGGCCACGTGACTGCTGAGCCACAAGGCAGCTCAGGTATCAGCTAGGGTTCCCCTCGTTTCTCTGCAGTTCTTCCAGCCTGGGCCTCCCTGAATATGTGCTTCACCCTCAACAGCCTTTCCCAGAACAGTGAATCACCTCGGCAGTGGGAGCCCTCACACTCACACTGTCCAAGACACAGAGGAAAATATACACTTTCTCCAAGTTCTTTCCTTAGTCCAGGTTTGCAGTCCATGGTGTCCACCTTCATCTTGGGGAGTGGGTGCATGTCCATAACACAGCCTGTTTCCCTGTTTAGTCCCTTTCCCACTAACCCCTCCCTCCACCCCTCGATCTTCCTCCATTTTCATTCTTGTTGCTGTTATTATTCTTAGCTCATGTTTCTGATATACAGTATTTCCATTAATTGAGGTTATTAATTCCTGTGCATGGCGTTTAATTCTGCTTGTTTCCCCTTCCCCTCACCCTCTCCCTTCCTCCTCAGTCTCCTGGACCCCTTCTCATTTTCAGGAGATCTATCCCTTGTCTTCTTCTAGCCATCCTTTATTATTCTCTTTTTTGAACCTTGTCTCACTCAAATGAGAGATACCATATGGTATTTAAACTTGTGTGACTGGGTTCATTCAACATTTTCCAGATGCATCACTTTCCTACAAATGTCTCAAATTTATCTCTCTTTATAGCTGAATAGTATTTCATTATGTGTAGATACCACATTTTCTTTACCCAGTCATCTTCTGATGAGTATACCAGCTACTTAAAAGGCACACTTTTTTTTTGGTACCAGGGATCAAACTTGAGACGCTTTTATCTCAAAGTCTTGCCATTCATTTTGACTGGAATGGCTTGGGTCACATGACTACTGTTGACCAATCACTTTGGCCCTGCCCCAATTGACTTAACCCAAGTCACATGTCCTACCCCTGCAAATGGATCAGAGTTAGCCCCAGTGGACCCACACACATCCCTAAGTGGAAACTGGGAGAGTTAGAAAAGGATGAGCAGGGAAGAAGGAAAAAGATGCTAAATTCAGCCTGGCCTTTAAGTTATGATTTTCCCTCAGGCGCTCACTGCTCCCTGAGCAATTAATGTATATTACCTAAGCCTCAATTTTCTCACTTTTAAGTTTAACTATAATAATACCTGTCTTGTACCGATGCTCTGAGAATTAATGAAAGCTCACCTGTTGTGTTAGCTTTCTGTCACTGTAACAATATACCTGAGACAATCAATTTAACAAAGGAATAGGTTTATTTTATTTCATTTGGTTCAGAGGTTCCATCCTAGGGTCATTGGTCTCTTTGCTTTGGCTTTTGACAAAACATGGTGGAGGAGGCTGTTCACCTCATGGGGGCTGGGAAGCAAAAATGAGGGACACACAAAGACCAGAGTCCCACAATCCCCTTCAAGGTTACCCATAACCTAACTTCCCCCCATGAGGCCCCACCTCCCAAAGGATGCACCGTCTCCCACTGTGCCTGACTAGGGCCAGATCTTTACTCATTGTGCATCATCGTGCCCAGCAGTTCTAGATTCCACCCCTCACCCACAAATCCACATTTTGGGGAGGTTTGACATGGTTCCTTGGCTCTTTGATTTCTTCTAAGTATAGTATAGCTGATTTTATTAGCCTTAGGATGGAGGCATGTTCCTTGAGTTATAGTTATAGTTCCTTGACCATAAACTCTGAAAAATATTGAAGGTAAACATTTTTCCCTCAAACAGAAATGTTATAATCAGAACAAAAGGTCCCTTGAAAGAAAAATGTGCGTATTTTTTAAATTAAATCTGTTTCTTGCAAATACAGACAAGCTTACAAGATGTGAAGAACTAAAAGTAACGTCTACAAATTTAATGATTACCTCTGCCTTCAGGAAAAAAAAAAATAGCTAGTGAGAAAATGGAAAGGCCACATCCTGATTCCAACCCGGACTTGTTAGGGAGGAAGAGCTGATTGTCTCAGCAGATGGATTTTAGATTGAATTGGTTGGATTTTTCTCAGTCAGTAAAATGAGCACCTAGGCCTAATATCCCAATCACTTTATCAGGGAAACATGGATCCTAGCTAGAGGAGTTGAGAGAGTTGTTTCACCTCTACTTTGTATTTTGCCTCACTGCGCAGTTTCAAACTGAAGCCCTCAGTTCCTTTCAGATACAGGCTTAACTTTTTTCTTCCCCTCTGACCCAGCTTTTCTTTAACATATACTATGGTTGTGATAACTGTTCCCCAAAGAGGCCTGAGTTAAAGGTTTGGTCACCCAGGTGCTACGAATGGGATGCAACAGAAACTATACGAGGTGGGGCTTAATAGTCTCAATGGGAACTTGTTCCCTGAGGGCTGTGTCCTCCACATTGATTGTGGGGCCCAGGCCCCTTCTTCTTTCTCTTTTGTTTCCAGAATGAGGAGAGAAATGGTTTTGCTCCCCCAGACCTGCTCCCACCATAATGTGCTTCCCCATCTTGGAATCCATCCATCCTGGACCAGACCCTCCAGAATCGTGAGCCAAACTACACCCTTTCTACTTTTAAGCTGATTATCTCAGGTATTTTATTAAAACAATTGAAAGTTGAATGACATAACAGATGTGTGTGAAAACATATTCTTTCGTCCAGTATCTCTGAGGGAGGATCCAACATCAATATTCCTTTAGCTGAAAACAATAATTTATTCTTCCAGCTGGTATTTGTCTGGATTCCTCTGAAACCCAACCAAGGGATAGAAAGACAGAAAATACTCAGGCCACTGAAATCTGTCTGACTCCAAATCCACTCTTTCTATCTGACATTGTCCCAGCTGTTTGGTTAGTGATGCTGTCATAAAAGAATACATTGTGACTTTAGTTGTGAGGTTGCAGAATTTGTTAAGTTAAGCAGCAAACCAGCTAAGAACAAAAGTAGGTTAACAAAAGCTTGTATTAATTTATTGATGAGAGTTGAAAAGGAAGAAAAAGATTATGACGTTTAAGGAATGGTACTGAATTACTAGGTTTCTTGGAGGAACTCCGCTATGCTGTTCAACAAAAACCTGTGCTTACTTGCTCACTTTTAACCCCACTTGGATAGATGGTCCAGAAAATCTAGCTTTTTCCATTGTCCCATCCAAAACTATTTATTCAGTACCTACTTCTTGCTGAGCACTATAGTAAGTATAATACACAGAATACTAAAATGCTAATATATAACATAATTGCTGTTCAAATTCAGCTTATCTTTTAGGCAAAGAAGGGAAGAAAAATCTCTTATGATGGAGGGGCATGGTAAGGCACAAAAGAGGAGAACTAAGCAGCTTGGCTTCGAAGCAGGAACCGTGTGCGGTTTGGGTCATGGGGGAGAGGGAGCTGGACATTGAACAATGGGACATCGGAGGCCCCAGTCCCAGCCGTGGCTCCCGGGCCATCAGAGTTGGTATTTCATTACCAAGAACAGGAGCATGCTGCATTTCTGCCACCACCAGGCAGGGAAACTTAATTTGGGCCAGAGTGTATAATAAAGGGAGATTCCCCCAAGTGTAGACTTTCTATTCACACTTAGCTGTGACTCGTGATACTAAATGAAGCCACAAGCATTTATTGAGACCTGCAAGGGCCCAATGTCTCCTACAGTCACTCTAAGGCTCGGCCCCTGCCAAGGGCCCGGTTTTTACCTGCCTGAGCCACTGCTATCGTGCCCCTCCCTGGTCCAAGGCACTCCTCTCACAGACTTAGCCCACAGCTCCTCCTGTTTGACTCATGAAGTCTGAATCCACAGAAGAGTGTGGACAGTGCGGGGCTGATCCAGTGGGTGAGGGTTCCATGGAGGATTCCCTGAGGATGGGATGGATGAAGGGAGGAGACATCTTGAGATTTTCTTAGGAAGGGTGTCAGAACATGGAGGCAGCATCAAAACCCAGAACAAAAGCTGTATGGAGGGAGCAGAGACCGGAGCATTAGGGACACAAGAGCCAGAACCAGCCATTTTGAAGGTGATAAGCAGACAGGCTGAGAAATGGATGGTAGACATGGCGCGCACAGAGGCTTCCATGTGGGGCCAGGAAAGCCAGGGTGTGGCCATCTAACCCTCTGTACTCTTGTGCTTTTGTCTCACATTCACCTTTCAGAGGCTGCTGTGGTACCAAGTAAAATATAATCTCCATGAGCCACAACTTTTATAGGAGCCAGAACAATGGTCTTTGTAACTTGACTTCCTCTCTCCTATTTCTTCCTCTTCCCACTTCACTTTTGGGGATTAAATGTAAGGAATCCAGAGGCAGGTTAATTCCAAAACTCCCTACTTGGCTATTCAGCATCAAGTTCAACCCGGGCAACCTCTGCAGCTCTGAGTAAGGACTCTCCACCCTGGGTGCCAAATATCATGGCAGAGTCATTTCTAAGAGAAAGGCAGTTACCACTCTTGCCTTCTCCCCTGGCTATAATTTTTCAGGGGTGTCTGTCTGAAGTTGTTCAGTTTTTGTTTTTTTCTGGCCCTGGATTTAGTATTTAATGCTGTGTGTATTTGGATGTCAGTATTCCACAGCTGTGTTCTGGCTTCCAGAATCTTGGAATTAGGAGCAAGCCACCATGAGAGTTCAGCCACAGCTTTCTTGGTCTCAGAGAGGCCAGAAGGGTTCCCAGATAACCCTTCAAGCCTAGGGAAGAATCTTTAAAAAAAAAAAAATGTTATTAAATTAAGGACAACTTTTGAAAAAAATTGAGTCTGTTGCTGGGCTCTGTGTCTAGGTTCTTATCCTGAACAAAGAAATAAACAAACAAATACAAAAGACAATGAGGTTCTACATTTATTAAAGGTAGGGAAAAAAACATGCTCTGCAGAGCAAGTGTGGGCCAGAAGTATACTCTGCAGGATGAGAACAGACCACTTTGAGTGACAAAGTACAGTGGCTGTGAGGAAAATGGCCACTGTCTTTTATATATCCCTCACGCCTAAGGCTGACGTCAGGTCTAGGGTGTCCAATCAAAACTTTTCTCAGGTTCTCAAGAAGAGCTGAAGATAGCACTCTGTGATTGGTTCCAGATGCAGGACTCTGGGAACTGTTCTGCAAATGCATTCCTGAAACTCTGTGTTTGACAGGTCAGGCTCACTTCCCCAGCCATTTTGCCATGCCCTAATCTCCCATCTCATAAACTTTAGCAAAAGGCACTGTACTGTCCTCTCTAAATATTTTCAGCATGGAAGTGATGATGTGAGCATCCTACTGTGGGTAAGCTTCTGAGCAGAGGCAGAATGGGCAGCCTGGGGTCCCAGTTCCCATCCCCTGGGATTTGTGACACAACCACGAGGAGAGACAAGCTAAAGCCAGAGCTGATTTCACAAGGGATCTGGAGAGACACTAGGGCACCTGCAGCACTGGGACGGGCCCCAGTGGCAAGGTGACACAAGGCCCAGAGGTAGGACAGAGAAAGCTTATTCCATGAAACTAGGGGGAACACAGCACAAAGGGAAGGGAAGGTAAGATGGGCCTAGGCATGGGCACCATGCTGCTCCAACACACACAGTGCCAGTGAGGTTCTGCCTTCAAAATCTTGGGGACTCCAGCTGGCACAAGGCTTCCAGAAATAACCAAGGTAGGAAGTAAAGAGAGCTGAAGGGATTCAGTTACATGCCCATGAGGTTATAAGTCCAGGTGTTTATGTTGTTATTGCTCAAGAGTCTTCACATGAACCCACTACTAGCACATCAGAAATCCAATTTTCCCTGCCAAACAAGACTTCTCTCCCTCTCTTGGAGCCATGCCCGAATGAGGATCCCATTTTCTTCTCGAGCACTCCACCCCAGCTCCTTCTGTACCCCACCACCATCACCATCTGGACATCCACCTAGACCTCCCTGTGGTACCCGCAATGTCCCTAAAGTGTTATTTTCCTTCTGCTCACAGACAGGAAGCATTGTTCTCATTACAAATAGAATTGTTCTTCCCTCTCCTCCTGACTATGAGCCCTGGGACTATGGTCTGAGCACATTTGGGGCTGAAACTCAACCCCTGCCCCATATGGCCGGTTCATCTACCTCACCACCAAAGCAAATTTGTAGGGAAATCTAGAGAAGACAAGACTCCAAAGCCTGGGTAATGTACAAAGCATTAGACATTCAAGGATATGACAAGAATGAAATTAGAGAACATTATCCTAGCAACACAGATATATTTACAACTAACACTGATTAGTCAATCACTCAGAGCTTTATTGTGTCCCTGACTTTCTAGTTTCCATAAACAAAAACAAAAACAAATATGGCCTTGACCTTAGGTACATGAGCCAAAAGCCATATAAGGTTTAAGTAAGCAAGTAAGCTAGGAGGTAGTGATTTAGCAAATGGGATGGGAGAGGCATTAGAGGTGCTCTACAGCAGGCTCTCACTGTATAACAGGAAGCCCTGGGCAGCCTTCCAACCTGTATCACAGCCTTTATTTCCATGAAACAATGCTTTTCACTCAGCCAGACTCAAAGACCGTGCTCAGAATCCCCACCGACATAGATGGCATCTTTGTGTGTATTATAACAGGAGCTGGTGGCCTATAATTTGGCAAGCAGATGGCATCTTGAGCAAAGAAAAGAGATATATCACAACACACAGCTGGGGCAAACGGCACGTGCTGGAGTTCATTCCCACTCTCCCCCGGGCCGAGGGTTCCAAAGCAGTCCCGCCCTGTAAAAGCTCACCCAGCAGCCCAGGCCAAGCTTCAAAATCTCCTGCCACATGGCACATGTTGAAGAAAGAGAGCTAAGTAAACGTAATTTCTACCCTAAGAAGATATGTCTTCCTGTAGATTGATGTCCCTTGATCTCATTATCACCCCACCCTGTCCCAGCCCCAACTTACCCCAACCACCCCCAAATTTACTAAGAAAACTTTCCAGCTAAAAGTTATTCTGGAGGCAAAACTGTTGAGTGAAACACATCAGCTTCCCTTCTAATCTTGCAGGTTCCCCTGTCAGTTTTCATATTTACTTGGAATAGACTTGTTCCATTATTTTTAAAATGTCTTAAATTCCCCTGGTCCATAACATCTTTGCTTTCCCACAAAAAACATACTATTCTATGATTTTGGGAGTATTACTTCTTCCAGGAAGCTGCCCTTCTCTGATGTCCAGTCTGGGTTAAAAGCCCTTCTTGGAACTCGCAAAGCTCCTGCCCTTGCTTTGACCACAGCATAACATGCATCACTTTCTACTGTACTAACCTGCTGACTTATCTGTCTCCTCTACTAGGACAGAAGGAACCTGGGAGCCAGCAGGAGAACACAATGCCACCCATAATATGTACCTGCGATCTGCCCAACATTTTCAGGCAGGTAATTTTACCAAACCTACATATTAACCCATGAAGCAGGTAGTTTCATTCCCACTTGTTGTAACATTAAGAGACCACAACTATGAGCTATTACAGGTGGTGATGAAGAAACTGTGTTTGATGCTCACGGGTATGGGCCTCCATCACTAGACAACCACCGCACCATGGTGGGGACAAGCATGGACTTGGGTACAGACGACCGAGGGGTACATTACCTCTGCTTCCTTGGCTATCAGAAGAGGTAGCAACAAAACCTGGGCCTGCTTGTCATTTGGGATGGGCTCCAAGTAAAATAATTACTGCATAATGCATAGCACACAGATTGCCAGTCAGCTGGTGTCATCACGCTATCACTCCATTAGGTCTTCCCAAGGAGCAGCCGAGAACAAGCCCCAGAATTTGGTGGAAATGAGGCATGAGTCTGTGCTTGCTGTCTGTGGAGCGTGAGCCCTACAAAGCCACTGTCCTTGTGGCTTGGAAGAAGCCATCTGCCGCCTTCCGGCCTTGCACTCCAGGCCCTGTTGCTCAGGAGGGACATTCTGAGCAGAGCGCCCAGGAGCAGCTGCCCAGCCAGGTCTCTGGCCCTCTGCTGGAGCACTACACTGACAGCTCACTACTCTGTCCCTTCCTCACACTGTCCCGCTGTCACTGTTTCACAAAGGCAGGTGACAATGAGGCTAGGTTAATGTGACCACAAATCACAGAAATGCTATGGAAAGCCTTTCAGGTCAGGAACATCCTAAGCAGGGGAGTAACTGAGAATTGAGTTCACGAAATCCCCAAGAGACTAAACCCTCCGCTGTCTTTGGAAACATCTTTCGGTAACTTGCAGCCTTACAGTCCTAAAGTTCACATCTAACCCATGTGTTTCTTTTGTTCTCAATTCCTTTCTCTCTTCCTTTCCATCTCTCCTTCCTTTCCCACTTTCTTTCTTTTTGCTTCTGGTCATCACAACTTGGGAACATGGTTGCCAAGAAAGCTAGTGCAACCACTATGGAAATCAGTATGGCGAGACCTCAAAAAACTAAAACTAGAAATTCCATTTGACCCAGCTATTCCCCCTCTAGGTATCTTCCCAAAAGAGTTCAAGATATCATATTACAGTGATACGTACATAACTATGTTTATAGCAGTACAACTCATAATAGCTAAACCTTGGAAGCAGCCTATATGCTTATCAACAGATGAATGGATAATTAAAATGTGGTATTTACATGCAATGGAGTATTCCTCTGCTAAAAGGAAGGTTAAACATGAGCCATTTGTAGGAAAATGGATACACCTTGAGACCATAATGTGAAGTGGAAGACATAGTCTTAAATATCATGTGGTTGCTCTCATATGAGAAACCCAAAACATAAATAAAGAGCAACATAAAAGGTAGGAAATAGGAAGTAGAGAGCTGGACCTTTTCCAAATGAGAAGAGGACCAAGAGATGGAGAAGGAGTGGAGGGAAGGAGGGAAAAGGGATGAAAAAGAATTTGGGTGTGCTAGGTGCACGGGCCGTCCACGCAGGGAACATGACCATCGTGTGATGCACATATGTACTCACAAAAAATTAAAACTGAAATAAATACTTTTTTAAAATTTGGAACATGGTTACCATTGAGCAACAAGCAGAGGTTGAGTCTCAGCTCCACCACATGCTGGCTACTTAATTCTCTGCCTCAGCTTGCTGATCTGTAAAACAGGCCAACAATGTCTGCCTCACAGAGTGCTATATGAAATGTGTACCACAAAGGACTTAGCAGAAAGAATAAATAGTATTTTCCCTTCCTTTCCTTTTAACCTTGGAGTTATTTTAATCACATACCTTAAAACCAGCACATGATATTCATATAAAACATTGGAACAATTCTTTTTCCCCCATTGAGTTTACTGGTACATTTTCGGTATAAAATACAGTTACATTCACCATTGGGATCTTGTACCATTACATGAGCATCTTGGTTCTTATTTTTTTTCCCTTTCCCTTGCCTTCCCTTCACCCCCTCCACCCTTCCCTATTTGCAAAGACCTTGGTTCCATTTTTTTTCCTCTTCTCATATTTTTTCCTTTCCCTTTTTTACCTTGCCCTAACCCTCCCAATTCCCCTGCTCTTTTAGACCTTTTCTTCCTGTTACACAATATCAGTTATACATTTTTTAATTACAATATTAAGATCTAGGAGACATTACCACAGATTTTGCAGAGATTAAAAGGATATAGAAAGCATATTACAAAAATCTTTTTTGAAATAAATTTGACAACTTCTAAGAAGTACCTTGGAAGACAAATTAATAAAACTCTGGAGGAAATATAAAATTTGAATAGCACCTATTAAAGAAAGTATATTCCTAGCTTGAAAACCTACCTATATGACAACAGCAGGCTCATAAACATTTTAACTGATAAATTATATCAAACAATTAAAGCAGAAAAAAGAAGGAACACTTCTCCCCTCATTTTAGGAACTCAACATTGTGCTAATCCTAAAACTGGATAAAGATAATAGAAGAAAAAGTATGAACATCGATAGAAATTTGACAAACTATCAGAAGTCAGATCTGGCAGGATGTAGAAAGTGGTTTTGTTATAGGGATGGCAGTGTTGGTTCAGCACTGGAAGATCCACCCCCAAAAGTCATCATTTTAACAGAGGAAAGGAAAAAGCCATATGATCCTGTCACTAGTTGGAGAAAAAGTATTGGACTAAATTCTACAGCTGTTCATGGTAAAAGCTATCAGGAGACTAGAAGTAGAGCAGAAACTTCTCAACAGATTAAAGACATGTACTCCATACTTCCAGTGAGAACGCCTTATATAAATGGAGAAGATACAATGCTTTCTCCTTAAGGTAAGGAACAAGGACAGATATGCTTACTCTTTATCTGTCCATTAAACTTTGAAACCTAGTCCCCACCAAAATAGTCTGGCAATAAAATGACACAGCTAGCATAGGATTGGCATGGCAGAAGCAAAATCTTTATATGTAGATGAAATGATCATCTACAGAGAAAATACTAAGACATCTCTAGGAGCCCCTAGAACTTGTACTTGAATTTAGTAGGATTAGAAAACACAAGGTATACATAAAAATTCAGGTCTGTGTATACTTGCTATAAATGAAGAATTGGATAGTGAAATTTAAAAGTTATGCAGGAGTACAAAGGACCTAGAAAAGTTAAAAACAAAAACAAAAACAAAAACAGTGTTGGAAGATGTTTAGTACCTAATTTTAAGACTTCTTCTAAAGCTACAGTAATCAAGGCAGTGTTGGTGTAAGGAAAGACATATAGATCATTGGAATAAAACAGAGAATCTAGAAATAGAACCACACATATATGGTCCACTGAGTTTTGAAAGATTATTTAACATTAGCATTTTATAGACTATAAACTCAATTCAAGAGCTGAGGAAGAGATAGTGTTTTCAGCAAATGGCACTAGAACACCTGATATCTGGATATAAAAAATTAACCTCAACCCAATTTTTCTCCTCACTAATTGCAATCTTATCTTCTATATGTGAAATTCTATCCTCACACTGGTTCATTCTGCTGCACAGACTTTCAATGGAGTTTTTAATCTCTTGGAAATCTGTTTGTATCTGTTTTATGGATTCCATTTGATTCCTATGTTGGGATTCCATCATGTTCCTCAGATCTTCTATTTTTTTATCTGTGTCCTCTCTAGATTAATCATGTCTTTCACCATGAGCAAAATCTTTGCTGTTATCTGAGTAATTATTTCTGATTTCATTTTTCCCAGATCCTCTTTTGTTGCCAGTTCAGAGAGTCCAGGTGGTTGAGTATCAGATTGTTCCACCTCGTTTCCCTTTGGGGTTGCTGTAGGTGATCTGGAACTCTGTTTTTGAGGCTTGTTTATGTGTTTTCTCATTTCCACCAGAGGGGAGGTGCTTCTGGCGCCCACGTGGCTCACCTTCTCTGCCCTAGGAGCTTGGGATGGCAGCGGGGGAGCTTCCTTCTGGGTTCTGGGACCGGCTCAGCTTCTCTGCCCTAGGAGCTTGCGATGGCGGTGGGGGAGCTTCCTTCCGGGTGCTGGGACTGGCTCACCTTCTCTGCCCTAGGAGCCTGGGATGGAGGCGGGGAGCTTCCTTGCAGGTGATGGGACCAGCTGAGCTTTTCTGCCCTAGGAGCCTGGGATGGAGGCGGGGAGCTTCCTTGCAGGTGATGGGACCAGCTGAGCTTTTCTGCCCTAGGAGCCTGGGATGGAGGCTGGGAGCTTCCTCCCGGGTGCTGGGACTGGCTCAGCTTCTCTGCCCTAGGAGCCTGGGATGGCGGTGGGGGAGCTTCCTTCCGGGTGCTGGGACTCGCTCTAGAACAATTTTTAATATAGGCAAGAAGAAAATGTGGGCTCCAAATTTACTGATACAACTCATGTCCTAAAAGCTAGAAAGCTAAGTTTAAAAAGATGAAAAGTTCTGGACATAGTGATGATGGTTATTCAACACTGTAAATGTGTTAATAGTCCAAGAGAGAACTTTAAAACAGTTAAGAGGAAAAAATGTATGGTCTGTATATATGGTCTATATAAACACGTAAAATACTTAAAATTAATATATTTAAATTGAATTGAATTGAAAAAAATAGGAATGAGTTTATTCTTAGTGGGCAAAAAAAAGAAAATGGATTCATGAATGTTTCATACTTGCTACGGTTTGTTTAAACAAAGCATTCACTATTGTATAGGTCTACTCCAATTTCTTTGATCCTAAAATGTTGGCAGACAATGACACTATAATACAAACTTGTTCAAAGGCATTCTTTAGATTTTCTCAAAGTGTCTTGTCTTTGTAAGGGTAACAGTACCTTTTACCCCATAGGAAGAGACACAACCCTCTCGATGAAACAGAAAACTATCTCTTATAGGAGAAATACAGAGGGAAGGTCCTGGATCCTTTGGTTCAGAAGAGTAAAATATGACAATGTTGCTACTCCTGCTCTCAGGAAGGAAGAGGGAGCCTGAGGCTGTCCGGGTAGAGTGTCTACCTGCTTTGCTTAGGGATCTGCTCAGGGGATTGGTGGAGGACACTGAGTGTGTCACGAAGGCATGGCCTTGGGGTCTCCTCCCCTCCCCTCTTTTGACACTGCTCCCCTACTCTCCTTCCTGGCCATCAAGAACTAAGCAGCTTTGTTCCACCACACCCTTCCGCCATGATGTTTTGGCCTTGAAGCCAGTCCACCAAGACTGAATACCCTTGAATTGTGAGCGAAGTTAACTCTCTCCTCCTTTAAGCTGTGAGTGTTGAATACTGTGCCCAACAACAGGAAAGCTGACTCAGATAGACTCTTACTGAGTGCTAGGAAATAAATTGGTTCAAACAAATACCCCAGAAGGACTGGAAATGGGATAATAAAACACTCTGTGAGAATCCACAGCCTTGTATACATTGACCCTGAGTTCACCTGAAGTGGCTTATTCCATTTATTCCATCCTTAAATGTTTATTACAAGCCTTCTTTTAAGGCACTGTGATAGGTATTTTCTCATAAACTAGGTAATTTAAAAGTCTTTACTACCCTGTAAAGAAATACCGTCTCCATTTAAAAGCTTTTATTTTTAAATGAGGTTGAAAAAAGTTAAATTGCCCATTTACCACTATTGAAATCAGTATCTAGTCAGAGTCCTTGAAGTAGATGTGCTCCTAATAGCACCATGTTTTTGACAAAGCATGGGACCAGGTGTGTGTATGTGAAGCATTCATCCCTCTCCCCATTCTACAGCTGCTGTTCCAGTGCCCGAGGTGTATGTGTATTTGGAGGAAAGCACAGTACCCATGCCTAGGCTGGTCCACCCATTGTTCCTTCTGTGCTTCAGGAAGGAACCCATTCACTAGGGATTTCTTGCTGAGTGTCCATTAGCTTTGTGCAAGAAGCCCTGGGAGGGAGTCCAGGGGTACAGTGTGATCAAGGCCAATGATACAACTTGAGCCATGTCTGCTCTTGGGGACCTCCTAATTTGACAGGAAATAACAAAGAACAAAATATAAACAAGGACACTGCATGTCTTAGTCTATTTTCTGTTGCAATAACAGAACATTTGAGACTGGGAAATATACAGAGAAAAGATATTTCTTCAGCTCATATTTCTAGAAGCCAAAGAACATGGTGCCAGCATCTGCTCAGCTTCTTATAGGGGACTCATGGTTGAAGGGCAGTGGGCACATGCAAAGAAAGTAAAAGGCTAAAGCCCCATGATGGAGAACCCACTCTCATGAGAAAGGCATTAATCTACTCATGAGGGTGGAACCTTATAACCTCAAATGCATCTTAAAAGCCCCACCACCTCTCAACACCATTACCTTGGAGGCCAAGTCTCAATCTGAGTTCGGGCTAGAACAAGTCATATTTAAACCATAGCATTATGGTGCCCAGATGTATTAGTTATCCACCATTGCTGCCATAAAGTACCACAGACTCACTGGCTTACACAATACAAATGTCTCTTCTTCAGTTCTGGAGGTCAGAAGGAATGGGTCTTATTAGATGGGTCTGGAATGGGGCTTATTGGATGAAATCAAGGTGTAAGGGGGACTATGCTGCTTCTGGGGGCTTTGGGAGAGAAAGTGTTTCCTTGCCTTTTCCAGCTTCAAGAGGCCACCACTTTCCTTTGCTCATGGTCCCTTTCTCCATCTCTAAATGTTGCATCTCTCCTTGCCTTTCTTCCATAGTCACATCTTTCTCTGAGTCTCTTGTGCCTTCCTTATCCACCTCTAAGTGATGACATTGGTCCCGCTCAGACAATGTAGGCTCCTCTTCACATCTGAAGATCTTTAACTTGGTCATATCTGCAAAGACTCTGTTGGGTAAGGTGACTGTTTCCAGGGCTACATGTGTACATATCTTTTGGGGTCATTACAGTGGTGCCTTGGTTCATGAACACTTTTGTTTGCAATTTGGTTCACAAACAGAAGTGTTTGGGAAATTTTTTTTTCTGTCTATGAACTCTGAATCAGGTAATAAACATGACCATGGCCATGTTTTTTGTTTTTTGCACAAACATGAACATGGCCACTTCCCCCAGATTTGTGGAACACATCAAGTTTGTGAACTGAGGCACCACTGTATTCTGTTCTCCTTGCCAATCTAGATTAGCTGACACAAGGCTGGGAAGGGCTAGACTCAACTGAAGCCCTTCCCAGCTTTTAAAAAATTAAACAAGTCCCTTGTTAAACTATTCAAGCCCAGCGCTACCAAGTAACAGCAAATCCTTAATAATCTTGAATTCTGCATCTTCAGTATAGAGAAGTAATGGATTTGTGTCGGCTTGCAAAGTAAGCATAAAAATCTTTGGGCATGGAATGGCAATTTCTCAGAAAATTAAACATAGAATTAACATAGAATCTAGAAATCCCCCTTCCAGGTATATACAAGAAAAAGTAAAACTAGGGACATGAACAGACATTTCTGCAAACATGTTCACAACAGCCAGAAGGTGGAACCATCCAAATTATCCACCAAAGATGAATAAATAGATAAAATGGGATCTATCCAATGGACTATCATTCAGCCTTTAAAAGAAAGGAAATTCTGACACATGCTACAACATAGATGAACCATGAAGACATCATGCTCAGTAAAATAGACCAGTCACCAAAGGATAGATACTGCAGATTTCTCTTATAAGGTACCTACAGCAGTCGAATTCACAGAAATAAGATGCAGAATGATGGATAACAGGGGCTGGGAAAGAGGGAAAGGGGGAGTTATTCAATGGATATAGAGTTTCAGATTTGCGAGATCAAAGAGTTACAGAGATGGATGCTGCTGCTGGTCGCACAATGACGTGGTCATGTTCAATGCCACTGAAGAGACGCTTCAACATAGTTTAGATGGCAAGTTTTAGGGTGTGCCTATTTCACCACAATTTAAAACTTCCTTGTGCATTTTTTCTTATTCAATCATGGATTAAGTAATAAAACAGAAATACCTAAAAGAGACACTTTGATGAGGTAAAGATTCTTTTAGTGAAGTCTTGGTTTGTGTCTCTCTTCTATTCCTAAAATCTACATTGATCAAAATGGCCAGATGAGATGGAGGTCACAGAAAAAGGTCAGCCTGTCCTCCGCGAGCCTTCCTCTGCCTTGACATCCAAGCAAGTGTTCTTCCTCTATGCTGGGGGCACTTTCCCCTTGTAGATCTCCACCTGCAGTCAGCTTCCCGGTAGCTCTATGAGAGCTCAGCGGCCCCCCTTCATCTTTTGCTGTAGTTTTCCACACCATCAATCCACCCCCTCACTGCACCTGGGTATGCAAGGTGACGTGCCTGCCATTTGCTCTTATGCAGGGACCCACAGAACCCCAATCCCAAAGTTCACCCCATAAATCCAGATGACTTATCTGCAGTTCTCTGTGTTACACATGCAACCCCAGAAGATTAAATTTCCCTGAAACATTTCCAATTTTCAGTCAGTGCCTCTATCCTGTCCTGCTCCTTGTTGAAAACAAGGACTAGAGTCTCACTAAAGCAACTTACCAGGTTTGCTCACAAGCCAACAGAGGGATTCACATCCCTGCAAGGAAGCAGGAGCACCTTGACAGAGCTGGGTACCACCCCCAGAGTGCCCCAGGCCCTCCGAGGCCTCCAAAGGCACAGGCACGTGGGGTCCCCAGTGGTGGCCAGACAGTTGCACAGATACATAGAGGGTCTGAGGCTAAAGGTGAAAGACCAGTTTCTGAGACCAAAAACTGCTACACCCCAAAAGCCAGTTTATAAGTCTGAGAATAAAACCACAGAGCCTGTAATAGCTCAACACACTTGACACAACATGTATACCAAAAGCTCAACAACAGGGGCAATTATCATGATAATAATCATGCTGTTATTAATCATTGACTTGGGCATATTTAAATCTAATCAAGAATATATACTGATGTTTTCACTTTCTGTTGCTATAGCACAATATGTGAGGCTGGGTGCTTATAAAGAAAAAAGGTTTATTTAGCTCACTGTTCTGAATGTTCAAAAACACATTTTTTCCCAGCTCTAGGAAGACCCGCATGGCCAATAGTCTCACAATGATGAGAGTGAGATGGATCACATGGGGAGACAGAAGCCAGGAAGTGATGGCTCTGAAAACGCCTTGTCTCAAGATCTAACCAGGGGTCTGAGGTTGTAGCTCAGAGGCACAGCGTCTGCCTGGCAAGCATGAGGTCCTGAGTTCAATGCCTGGTACCAAAAAAAAAAAAAAAGCAAAAGAAAAGAACTAACCAGGAATCTACTGGGCTCCACCTCTTACAGGTCCTAAAACCCTCAAGCCATACCCCAACCATGCAATTGGGCGTTAACTCAGAAATAACATACCTTAAATCAACATTTTTCTGAGCCTACTACAGACTCAGTGGCCTTTCTTCATGGAATTTAGAAAAAGAAGAGGAGTCAAAATTTGTGTCTCTAAAAAATGAGTCCAGGGCCAGGGATTTAGCTCAGTGGTTCCACTGCCTGCCTTGCAAGTGCAAGGTCCCGAGTTCAATCCCTGGTACAAAAAAAAAGACTCCACAGAAGAATTCCTTCCTGCTCAGCAAATGGGATGAAAGTCTTGTTCTAATCCATGGTTGTCACACATGGCTCCAGCTGTGACGTGGTTCGTGAGAGACTCTCCTGTGAGGGGGTGCGATAGGGCTGAACCCCATCATTCTTGTATGAAATGGGGAGGGGCCAAGGCTTGTATTCCCACTCTGCCCTGGACAAGGGGCCTGTCTTCGAGCGTGTGTTTCTATTTCCCTGGGTCTCAGATTCTTGGACTAACTTCGATCAAACTTCTCCTCGAATATTCCATAAATAACTTGGAGCACTCCACTCCATCAGCAGTTACATTTTTCACAGTGACTAAATGAACTCAGAATTCACCTTTTATCAACTTTCCTCTCCTGAGTTTGATTTAGCTAGTCTACTTCCTCTGAGTCTGGGAAAATGATAAAATTTTAACTTCTGAATGTTTCAGCCTGAAAGCAAAGCCCCACCTCTTGGGGAGGCACCTGAGAGTTAGTCCTTCTCTCTTCAAGTTCCTCAAATGCAAGGCTCCATCCTTTTGGATCTGCAAAATAAAAATGAGGTCAAACTTCAGTTTGCAAAGAATGATTGAGTGTTAAAAAAAACTTCATGAATTATACATTTGAGTAAATAAAAGTTATGCTACTCATTTATTTTACAAGTGTCACTGGAATGCAAATTTACACTTCCAGGCAGACAGGAAGAGAAAATGTAGTCCCTTTAGTTTGGGTCTATCTGTAACTGGTCTGGTCTTCCTCCTGAGCTTCCCCATCAGGTGGCAGAGAAAGGATAACTAGGGCATGACTGATTTCCAGTCTTAGATGTATTAACTTCATCACTCCCTTCAGCACTCGTTTTTGGTATTTTCTATATCAGTTCCCTCTTTTCCAGGCCCATCTTCCAAGATGATATTTCGTGTATAGGGGAAGGGGGCCTCTCATAACTTCATGGTGTTAAAATGAAAAAATGTAGGAACCCAAGGACTAACAATCCCCAGCCCTTTGCTTGTCTTGGCCAATACGGCACCAAGGTAGAGTGGACTTGATCTTGTCTGTTGGATCTGTCAGTCTGCCAGTGAATGGCCATTCCATCCCATCAACTCAACCTTCTCTTAGCTCTCAGTGGTGAGTAGACCACTGAGTCTGAGACTCTGGCCCCATGGTGGAAACCCTCACCTTACCACAATGAGCCCCATGGAAGGAGCACTACCTTACCACTTGGTATTTATGCCATGTGAGAAACAAGGTAAGGTCGAGCATGTTTTGAAGACTCTGTCCGACCACAGTGCACCACCACGTTGCAATGCTCCACACTGGCTAAGTCCCTGATGAGCACTTTCTCTAGCGTTCCAAATGGTGAGCAGAGAAAGCATGTGTCATCCTCTACTCAGTCCTGTGTTCCCCAGCGCTATCCTGGCAGTTTAACAGCAGGTTGTGTAGGGATTTGATATGTCTGCCAATTACCATAGTGTAAATATTCCCACTGTGTCCAATTCAAGATGTTTCTACTTAACAATCCATTTGCAAAATTTTGGAAGTTTCAATAATCAGCTCTCAAGAGCTGCCACAGCTCCCATACACTACTATCTGACATTATCGATCTTCGCCAGCATAAAAGACAGAAAACCAGCTACCTCTCCTGCCTCTTTCTCCCTAATTTTTCTCTCATTATCTCCCAGGATGAGAAGGGATGTGTTTCCTCTCTTTGTTCTACCCACAGCAGCAAGCTGCATAGCAAATACAGGCCTCCTCTTCCCTACACTTAGGTATGAGTCCTAAGAGCTGACCACCAGCTCTTCCCCCAGGTTTGGTTCTTGAGATGATAAATAGGAGCTAAAATATTTTTTAAATGTTTTCCTAATTCCTATTTTCAGGTTGTCCAACCAATTTTCTTTTTTTTTCCAACCAATTTTCAATGTCAAAACCTGGATATAGTCTCTGTTATTCATATTGGAACACTTCAATTTATCTAACTCCAACCTCACTTATGCTGTCATTTCCAAGGACCCCATTCAGTTAGTTTCTAAATTTTTGCTTAATGTATTTTTCACTTCTAAAATTTCATTTGATTCTTTTTTTCTAGTTAGTACAGTATCTTGTATTTCATCACTGAGACTTTATATCTTTCCATTCATTTCAAGAGTGTTTACCCTTACTGCTTGGAACATTTTTGTAATCACTACTCTAAAATCTTTGTCAGATAATTCTACCATCTGGAACATTCTTATTTTAGTATTTGTTGCTTTAGCATTTCCCTATGCAAGTTGAACTTTTCCTGCTTCTTTGTGTGTTAATTTTGGATGGTTTTTTTTATATTGTGGATGTTATAAGACTCTAGGTCTTATCTAAACCTTAAGGGAAATGTTGATATTTCCACTTAGGTGGACAAATTGCTTTGTTTAGCAGACTCCATTGTTTTAGCCTGCAAGTTCTAGCTTATTAGTTGGTGTGATTTCAGTGTCAGTGCCACTTCCACAGCCTTTTCAGTGCTATTCAGGTAGGTCCCATGTGTGTCCCATGGTGAGACTGGGCACTGTGCTGTGGTCTTTCCCATAGTTCAGTTCTCAAATGTTCTGCTTGGGGTCAGATCTATGCCTGGGCAACAGAGGGGTGAGCCTGGGAGTTCAAAAACAGCTTTGTGAGGTTGTTTCCCTGAGTTCCTCCTCTTTCCTTCTCCCTAGTACTTTCTGACTCCATGGACCTTCCCTTTTCAGTCTCCAGCCAGAAAGCTGGGGCTGTATTTATCTCATTCTGCCATGTATTTGCTGCATCTGAGCCCATATCTTGTGTCAAGCAATGGAACAAAGAATTTTTACAAGTGAACAAAGAATCAGCCCACCCTCTTGGGAGCACAGCTCCTCCCTTTGAGAATGAAGTTTGTCTTCCCTCAGAGTCTTCTACCAACATCTGTGGAGTTGAACTTGAGTAGCAACAATGCCTCATGGAAGTGGGTTCCTACACTATATCTCTGCCACTTTGTCCAGGTCCTTGATAACTCCGTGCCAGCAGTGTGTCCCACTCTGGATCTTAGGACTACCTTGCATCTGGGTAAGTGCCCCTTGCACCTCTCTAAACACCACCGTCTGAATCACCAGGCTTTCAGCCTCTCTTCAGACTCACATAACTATTCTAGTAGCCACACTAAGAAAATAAAGAGCTGAAATTAATTTTAATAATAAAATGGTATAGCACAGTAGGGTAATTATGGTTGACAACAATTAAATGTGTATTTCGAAGTAGCTAGCAGGAAGGATTTTGAATGTTTCTAACACAAAGCACTGATAAATGCCTGAAGTCATGAATGTGCCAGTGACCCCATCTGATCATCACACCTTGTATACCTGTACTGAAATATCACACTGAACCCCACAATATGTACAATTACATCACATAAAATGCTTAAATATGTACTACAAAGATATTTTATTGAGTTCAATTATGCCAAGTATAATCATTTCTATATGTAATCAGTATGTTTTAAATTATTAGTGAGATAAGACTTCAAAATTCAGTCTGTATTTTATATTTATAGCCCATCTCAATTGGGACTAGCCTCATTTCTAGTGTTTAGTGGCCACTGGATACCATATTGGATAACAAATGACCAGAGACTAGTTGATGGTGGTGGTGATGATGATGATGATGATGATGATGACGATGATATTAGCTAGTGCTTCTTGTGTACTGACAGCACTCCCAGCTGTCTGCTAAGTCCCTAAGACTTGGCATGCATCATCAAACTTAATCTTCCTAGAAATCCCATAAACTAGGGACTGTTATTAACCCCACCTTGTAAAAGAGAAAACAGTCTCCCTGATTAAGTTCCTGCCCATGGTAACAGGAGCAGTTGAGTGGCAGAGGCAAAACTAGAGGTAGCCTCCAAGCTCAGGCATTGGCCACACCCCACCTGGCCTCCTAACCCAAAGAACAATTAGTAAACTTACAGAATTTGCTAACTCTAAGTTGACACGCTGAAAATAGATACCACTGGCTAAAAATGTGATGGATAAGATAGCCAAATTTTGTTTTGTTGTTGTGGTTGATGAGGTTTGGTTGTTGCTTCTGGATTGCTGTTGTTTTTGTTTGGTGGTGGTGGGGATAGAACCCGGAGTTTCACCTATGCTAGGCAAGCCCTCCACCACTACCTACAACCCAGCCTTGCCAAAAAGTTTGGAAGGGCAAATTTATGTTTTGAAAGTTATCACAGAGGATAACCATGTACTTCCAGAAAATACTCCCTGTGTCATAACCAAAGGACAGTCCAGGTTGAATGAATGACAAGCCCAGCAAGGGTAATGTTTATTACGTTCTCAAGCTTTCAACACTTCAAAACAGATCCATTTAGAGAAGATGAGTTTTCAACGGATTTGACAGACAGTTAAAATCAACTGGTTTCCTCATGGGCTCCTTCATTCAACAAACTCTCTTTGCCTCCTGGACCAGTGATCTCAGCCTGATGGTGGGATTCAAGTTGCTTTCTCATAGGTAGTTTTCAAAGACTTCTCCATGACGAACATCACTGTTCTCTTGCTCTTGTCCTTGCTAACTAAGAGGGACATCCTCCTAGCAGCAGGAAGGTATCCCCGGTCACCTTCCCCATGTGCAAGGGTATTGTCTCCCTGTGGCAGTTCCAAGTAATTAAACTTTTCTCTGTCATGATTTGCCCTCTGAGAAATAGTTACTCCTTTAACCTTCAGACTTTACATGTAACATGTTGATTTTTTTCCAGGTAGGCTTTATTGATTTCTTCAAGTTAAACATTTATTTCTCTCCCATGAACCTAGACAGCTCATGGTGGCATCATGATCAGCAGAGCTTTGGTTTCTTTTATTTGGGGGTTTCCATTGTTTCCCACACATTTGTTTCATGGTCCAAAATGACTGCTCCAGATTCAGTTATCTCTTCACAACCCCAACAATAAGAGAGGCGAAAAGGCAAGGAAATGTGTCATGGTTTGGATCTGAAATGTCCCCTAAAAGCGCATTCATTTAGGCTTAGCCCCAAGGTGGCAATATCCAGATGTGGAGCCTTTCAAAGATGATCCCATCATGAGGATGATAACTTCATCCACAGATTAATCCACTGATAGATTCAAAATTTAATGAGCTATTGGAAGGTGATGGAAACTTGGGAGGTGGGGCCTCACTGGAGGAAGCAGGTCCTTGGGCCAGGCCCTTGAAGGGCATAGTGCCTCTCCCTGTCCTTTTCTGCTTCTGCCCCCGGCCACCAAGAGTCGAGCAGCTCAGCTGCACCAAGTGCTCCTGCCATGGTGTTTTGCCTCACCACAGGCCACATGCAATGGAGCCACAGACCATGGACTGAAACCTCTGAAGCTGTGATCCAAAATGTGACATTTCATCACTATGTGTTCCCCAGAAGGCTCACACTCTCAAAGGCAGGACCTTTGAAAGCTGACTGAATGGGTTGAGGGGGGCATTAGAGCTAAATGTGCTGTTGGGAGGCAGGGCCTGGTGGGAAGGGGGGTGTCACTGGGGATGTGGCCTGGAAGGTTTTATCTCCCTCCCCCACTTCCTCTTTCACTCTCTGCTTCCTGACCGCCATAATGTGAGCTTTGCTCCACCCAGGCCCTTCCACCATGCCTTCCTGCCTTGGAGCTGGCCATCCATGGACTAAAACTGTGAGCCGAAATAGACCTCTCTTCCTCTCTGTTGTGGTTTATGGAGTCCCAGTGATGAGAAACCTATAGATTGTATTCCTCAGATATTTTGTCACAGGAACAGAAAACTGACTAAAACAAAGCAATAACCCCCTTCTTTTAGGAACCCTTCCTGGAGCAGTACATATGGCTTACACATGTACCACATTGTGCAGAAAGCCACCTCAGACATCTGATGGCCTCAAGTCTTCCTGGCTGTTGCCTGGAGGTCACTTGTCACATGGAACTTCCCAACATGACGCCTGCTCCATAGAAACAAGTTCCAACAAGAGAGCATCAAGCCTCCAGGAGGCATGGAAAATGTGACCTCTGCTCTGGGCTCTGGGGAGGTCCTGAGATTCTGTCCCTTGGATCTCTGACTGCAGGGTATAATTACCCAAGAGCCCCACTGATGCTCTGAAATCCATCACAGGTGCACATGCCTGTAGTCCCAGCTCCCATGGAGCTGAAGCAGGAGGAGGACTTGAGCCCAGGAGTTTGGGGCCATCATGCACTATGCTGATGTGGTGTCTGCACTAAGTGTTGTCATCAGTATGGGGACCTCCTAGGAGTAGAGACCACTGGATTGCATGTGCTGATCAGCGGTAGGATCACGCCTGTGAACAGCCACTGTGCTCCAGCCGGGTGGCAGCGCAAGACTCCATATATATATATATATATATATTTGCACATCTGCAGTGAGGCCACACTTTCCATGGGCTGCTCCCAGCTAATGACCAAGCTCTCTAGGGTCACCGAGCCAAGCTTGTCTCTGGGATTCACAAAACTTCTCTGATGGGCAACGTTGGCAAGAGAGAGCCAGAAGGTGACTAGTGGAAGGGACACACATCACTTCCGCCACACGCCACCCATTTGAAGCCTGCCACTTACAGGCATGGCTATGCGGAAGCAGAGGTCACTGCAGGTCATCCTGGAATCTGCCTGTCACAGGGATCCCAGGCGGCCTGGCCAAGCTTCCCTTAGAACTGCTCTGCAGTCCAAAAAGCCTCCAGCCTGCCTGCCTGCTCCTTCCTCCCCTCCTTCCTTTCCTTTCCTTCTCTCCTCCCTTCCTTTCTGTACCTGCAGTCTCGTCCCCACACTGGCCAGGCAGCTTTTCTCTAGTAATAAGCTCCCCGCATGTTCAAGCCCTTGGTAACGTCAGGGGCTCAGGCGGACCATGGCTCTGGAGCCCCCTGGAATCTGGGGTTTCTGTAAAAGGAAGAAGAGGAGAAATCATTGTGGGAATCTTTATCAGTGTCCTCTATCTGGGCCAAAATCATCCTCTTACGGACCTCAGTACTTTTAGTATTAAATTACTAAAAAAGCCTATTTTATGTCTACCAAGGTGAGTGGAATGGATGTAGGCTGCAAAAACCCCTTACTTAACACAGAACTCACATTTCTAGAGGACCAGGGCTTAGATGTGAAGCTAACAAGCTTCGTGGACCCCAAACCTGACAGTTTCACTGCCTAAATTGAAGATATGCCTTAGACGCTATCATTTAATATTGCAATTTTCACTTTTTAATTTCTTTTGCACTACATTTGTTCAAAGGAATTGGTAGGTTTTGCATAAATTTGCAGAGTGGGTCTTGGAAACTCAAACTCCACGCAAGGGTTACTTCGGAGAAAACCAACTCTCAGAGTATAATGCACTGTCCTGACAAATTCCTCTCCTGAGTGCCCCAGAGGAGAAAAGCCCGCTGTGGTTTCGTTGCTCATTCTTCTGCCTCTTCTCTTATCGTGATTAATATGAAATACAGCAATAAATACTCTAAAATAAGAAATCGGTTTTTCCCTCTTGCATCCCAGAAAACTTGTTACATTTAATAGTTTACCCATGCAGTGTAATTCACAAATTTCTCCAGCAGGTGGCAGAAACAACCAATGACAAAATCCTAATGCTGAGCTTTTTGTCAACAAACACATTGACCTGCGTACTTCCTAGATCTAATCTGACGCTTATGAAAATGATTTCCTTCTTTCAAAAAACTGCAGGCCCAAACAGAAGCTAATCTATCCTGCAGATAAAGAATGTTTGTGCCTTACTTCTTGTCAGATTCTCCCAGCTGTCCCCAGGACTTCAATAAATACTCTCCCTGCAGTGAAAAGCAGCTGGGCACAGCCCCTCCGCCTCCGTATCAGAACCCCCACCCCACCCCCCGCAACAGGCAGGTGGATAAAGGAGGGGTGCGCGCTTAGCCAAGCTCTTACTAGACGGACTCCATCTCGGGGAGGGCTGAGCTGGAGAAGAATTCTGCAGGAAATAACAAGGCAGGGCTGCACTGCTCAGGCTGAAGCCAGCTTTCCAGAATTTCTGAGGCTGTATCTTGCACAGTGCCAAGGAAAGGTCTCTAAATTGCTCTCAGTCTCCTTCCTCTGCTACTCAGGGAAGCAACTGATGTCCCCGACCCCGGGGAGAGGAATGGGGCAGACAGCGCCTGAGCTGCCTCGTCGCAGGGCACTGCGGTGCAATGAGATGGTATCAGAGGGCCCGGCTCAGGTGAGCGCCGTGGGCAGCGGAGCTTACGGTGGAGCTGTGAGCGGAAACCCGCAGAAGGCGGAGCAAACAACCGCGCGTGCTGAGCGACCATGAGGCTTCCCTCAGGCAGCGCGCGCGCACGCAGTACACGCACACACGCACGCACACGCGCACCAGGAGGGACCGGGCATCCTCCGGCCTGGGATCCCTCGTCCCACCCAGCACCCGCACCAGCCCTGCGCAGCCGTCTCGGCTTCGGCAACATGTCCCGGAGGCCCTGTGCGTCCGCGCCTAGCGCCGGCCGATGGCCCTGACTCTGCCGCCCAGGCCAGGGCTGCCCAGGCCTCTGCTTCCACAGTGACCCGGAAAGCCACCTGCTGATTCCGATCTGCTCGGCTCGGAACTGGTGGCTTCCGGGGCCTCCGAAGCCAAGAAGCCAAACAGGTGGGGCCCGTGTTGGACCTGCTGAGAAGGAGGCACCTGCGAGCGAAGGAGGCGGGAGCGAACTCGGCCAAGCCACACGACGAGAAGCCTTGCGAATAATCCCGATTTCACACCTGTTAACCCTGACAATGCGCTCGCGTGAGCTCACACGGCCCCGTGTCTGCGCGAGTGGACCAGGTGTGTCCTTACCAGTCCTGCCCCGCGATGACCTTACTATGCCCTGCAGTCTCGTGGGATCCTGTGTTATTTTCAGAAACCAAGTCGGGTTCGTGGACATCCACCCAGACCTGTTCCAGATGACCTCACAGCCCCGGGCGGGCTCGGACAGCCCGGCCGTCTGTTCCGAAGCTTCCACGTTCCTGCTCTTCCCGCAGGACAGGCAGCTGCCGCCCACTGCGGTGCGGCCCGGGCGGCGTACCTGCTCTGACCTGGCGTGGACCGACTCTTCTGCGACCCACACTAGTCCCTGCGCAGAGCTGGCAGAGCTGGCAGAGCCGGCATCAACTGGGGAAAATGAGCCACATCCAGTGGCCTGGGAAGCGACAAGGAGAACGGACCAGGGAAGAGAGGAGACAGGATCCTCAGACGCCCAGTCTGATGATAAAGGGTTGGAGAAGCCGCTTTAGGAGTTTGGACCTTGTGCTGTGGATAATGGGGTGCCATTCACAGGTTACACCTGTAATCCCAGCACTCGGGACACTCACCGGGAGCTCAGGCCCAGCCAGGGCTACACTGTGAGATCCCATCTCGAAGAAAGAAACCAAAAATAAATAAAAAATAAAAATAAAGTAAAGGAGCCACCTAACCCAAAAGACGGATGTCTTTCTCCGCCCAAAGAACCCGACAGCCAACAGCAGTAGCCAGGGTTACGGCTCCCGACAGGGGGCTGCGGGACACAGGGAGGGGCGCGGAAGTGGAAGGAAACCTGGGCCACCCCGGCGATGGCATGGAGGGGCCTGGAGCTCGTGGCTTCTGCCTTGGGGGATGGGGGCACGGGCAGTGGGAGAGGGGTTGACTGCTCAACGGGGCACCAAATCCCAGATCAGGGAGCTCTTGGGTGGGAGCTTGGTTTAACACAGTTGCTCCTAAATTAGGGGCCTCTGCATTCTGCTTTCTTGAGATCCAACTCCCTGCATCCGGGCCCTGCTCCCCACCCACACCCCGCAGCTGATGACTTCTTTTATGCGGGCCATTTGTTATCTGCAAAAGTGACAAACTCCAAAGTCCACAGCCCTTTGGGCCAGAAGATATTGATTTCTCTTTATTCCCAGATATGAGCTGCCAGAGGATGAAAGCCTGTGGGAAAGAATTTAAGGCTGAAAGATTTTTATGGTATAATAGTGTTTTTCTAAAAGCAAAGATAGAATAAATAAATACACCTGCAGCACCGATGATAAAGTTAAAGACGTATTGTATATTCGAATACTACATATTCATTGTTAAAGCCATGGGACAAACCAAGAGAACTAAGGGACGCACAGGATTCTAATCATAAGTCAGTCACTACAGAAGCAAGCAAAATGTGTTTATTAATGCCAAACCAGCCAGTCACAGTGGTTCACTCTTGTAATCCCAGATACTCAGGAGGCTGAGGCAGGAGGATTGCAAATTTAAAACCACCCTGGGAAACTTACCAAAGCCCTGTCTCAAAGTTTTAAAAAATAATAATCATAAAAAGGGCCAAGGAAATAGCTTAATACCCCCAGACTCAATCCCCAGTTCCACAAAAACCATCAACAACAACAAAATAGCCAAACCAGCTAGGCACCAATAACTTTCTGTTCCCCAGATTACATATTTTATATAGCAAGCATTGGAATTTTATGCATTTTTTATTTACTGAGTTTTGCTCTAGATCAATGGCCAGGATTAACAAAAAAGTTTTCAACAAAAACTATATCCAAATACATAGTCTTACAGTAGGGGAACTTCTCTCACAGGCAAGAGTGTTGTAGCTGACTTGGAAAAATACTGGCAGGCTTCCACAAGATTTCAAAAATAGTTTAATGGCAAGATGGTTCGCATATTTTTCCACAAATACATGAGAAACATATTGATGGCTGTGGAGACATCAGACAGGAAGGCTGCCGTACTGTACTGCATGGACTCTCAAGCTCTAACTGTGTGAGACCAGCTGTTATTTAGTGAAAGAACAAGAAAGCAGAAATGTGGACATATACACATCATGAGGCTTCCTCATCTCTTAGAATTTTTCTTTTAAACATATTCAAAGAGCTTGTTTGGACCTCCCATGAAAGGCTTAATCGTTTCTCTTCAGCCTGCACAGAAAGGGAAATAGAGACAGATACATGGGTTAAGGGGTCCCTAAACTTCACATTCAGCATCTGACTCCGTGGACCTGCTCTTAGGCTCTGGATCTTTATATCTGGGTCTTTCCGGACACTGTTGTCCTAGAAGCCCTCAAGAGATTTGGGGAAAGTTGGTGGGGGGAGCATGTTTCTTTTAAAAGTATTCCATCCACAGTTGTCTTCGGGATTGTCCTCCAAATCTGTGACACCCACTCTCTGACATTCCCACAAAGTCAGTGACAGCTAGCACACACCTGCCTGGCTGACAGAGTTCAGGGCATGGAGATCTCAGAGTGGTAAGAACCTGAGAAAGCGTGCCTTGGAGAATCAATGAAAGATTCAGCTCTTCCATGTTCCACCACCTCCAGGTAATTAAGGTTATCCAAGGAAACTTGTAGCAAAAGGGGGAGAACCTGACATCTATAATAAAAAAAAATAAGAAAAATACATGTAAACGATGGCAAGCCCTGATTTGGGGTCCCTGAGGCTGGGGGCTGTGAATGTGGCAGGGTGACTCCACTGTACAGGAAGCCGGCCTACGTCCCATTCAGCAGCCTGGGAGGCTCAGTGCCCTGGAGACAGCACAGGCTTTGACCCTTGATGCCACTGGACCCAGATTACTTGGTTTGGTTTTCATGTTCACCTGGCCCAGCAATGCTCAGGTCACCCTGCACTACGAGGCACCAGCTCACTCATGGGTAAAGTGGGTGACTGAGGTACAGGCCTCACAGGGTTGTCACAGGTCTAAGTCAGGTATGCAGGTGCCATTAACAAATGCTAAGTACATCACCTCCCCTACACTCAGTAGACAGCCGGGCAGCCTCTAAGTCAGCCAGAACCAACCTAAGAGAAAAACAAAAACACTAAGTGGAGATGTACTCTTGTCTGTGTTTCACTGGAACTCCTAGGTGGGTACAGATTCTCTTGAGAATCCTATTTTTGCACAACAAACAACAGGTCAACATTGGGGTTTGTTTTGTTTTGTTTTGTTTGCATTTGACTACAAACAGTGTTCCTTTGAGGAGCAGGGCATGAGCCTGACTCGTGTCTCTAGAGAAATGACCGCAGTCCTGCCCTGTGGTGCTTGAAGATGGAGTCGAAGGCTCTTCTACTGCAGGGGACAAGTCCCATCACGGGAAGATGGTGGCAGTGATGCAACATGATCTAAGCCTCTGCTGCAAGGCCCCTCTCCCCTCCACTTCTTAGATCCGCCTGCTGCAACCTTCCCCTGCACTCCTAGGAACACCCCAGCACCAGGCATGCAGAAGCAAACCTCTGCCTTCCAGGAACCTAGCGAACCACCTTCCCTAAGTGGTTCCCGTAAAAGGTGGGGCCCAGTCACAGTGGGCAGGGAGCCCAAAGTATGCTCCCGAACTCTTTGAGACTCTGTTAGGGCACCGGCAGATCAGCTCATCCCTTAGCCTTGGTTTCCCATCTCCAGGATAGATCGTGGCGACCTCCTGTAGAAGTGTGAGACAAGAATGAAGAACGTGGGAAAGGTGGCTGCTTTGTATGTGCTGATGAATGGAACAGGGAGGGATGAGTCAGTACCAGCAGGGGAAATGGTGGGTAAATTTCCTGCCTCACCCTTTCATAAACCAAATTCCTGGGAGTCTGGTGTCCACTGTTACCCAAGCCCTTTTAAAGAATAGTGGAAAATTATCTCACCACCTCCCATGCCCATATCTTGCTCCACACGGGATTCTTCCCCTCTCCTGGGGCAGTGGTGCCCCTTTTCCTCGAGACTTGTCCTTTACTTTCTCTACTTTCCCCACAATACCCCATCCCATCTGTCTCCTTTCCAGGTACTGTAGCCAAAGACCCAGGACTCAGACATGGCTCATTAGGAGACCCCACTTGCCAACAGCAGAGCAGGTGGTTTATTTGGGAAGGCAGAACATGGAGCGAGACGGAGAGAAGAAGGAAAACAGGGTGTGACTGTGATCACACTGGCCACCAAGCCATGTCTACAGAACGATCATCCGGGGATCCCAGAGCAACCTCTGGGATACACCTGAGAATCACCTGCCTGACAGATGCAGCAGAAGCCTTTATTCCCTTGGCTGCTGCCCCAACCCCTGACACCTTGGCATCTCCATCCAGGATATAGGAATGTCAAGTGGGGTCTTCCACTCCCTTCCTGGGTTTAGGAGGATTGCGATAGGAAACCAAGGGCAGCTCAAGTTGAGGTGAGGCACTCTCAGAGCAAAGTGAGCTGAGGCCAGTGCTGAGATGAGCTAAGTCCCAGGAAACAGGACAAGAGCTAGAGTGTGCATACAGCTTGGAACCAAAGGGCTCAGGCACCAGCTGCTGGAGCTATTGGGAGGTGGTGGAACCTTTGGGAGGTGGAGCCCATTGGAAGGAAGTGAAGTCATTGGGGTGTGTTTGAAGGAGATACCAGAGTGCAGGCCCCTTCCTGTCTCTCTCCTTGCCTCCAACAAAATCAGATGAGCAGCCTCCCCACTACACCCTCCCACCAGGATGTTCTGCCTCACTGTGGGCCCAAAAGTGATGTGGTCAAGTGACCATGGACTGAAACCTCTGAAATTGTAAGCCAAAAAAACCCTTTTTTTCTTATGAATTGTTTGTCTCAGGTACTTTGTTATAGTGACAGAAGGATGATTAACACACTAGGTCATGTGGGTACTAAAGATCCTAACTGGTGGTTGTAGATGGAGCCACCAAGGAGCACTGTGGAATAAGGACAGCAGGGAAAGACAGACCCATTCCCCACACTGGGAGGACTGTTTTGCAAGTAACAAAGGAGCCCTTGTTAAACATACATTTGAGCACCAAGAGTTCCAACTTCTGACTGTTGTGGTTCAAGCTCAGTAAACATATTTAGACACCTTAGAAACCCCAAACAAAATCTTATTTTTGTATATATATTGTCTTAGTTGATTTTCTTATTACTGTGAGAAAATACCCAGCAGCCATAAGGTAAGGGAGGAAAGATTTATTTTGCTCACAGTTTGTAGAGTTTCAGTCATAATCATCTAGCTCCAAGGCAAAGTGGCATGGTGGATAGTTTGTGGTGGGCAGAAGGTAGCAAAGTAAGCAAGGGACAAGATGCACCTCTTCTTGTCCCTTATATTGTATCCAGGCTTCTGGGCTTAGGGCAATGCCAAACCAGTCAGTGGACTGATTTAGTAATCACCCACCCTTAATCCTAGCATTGCACCATGAATCAGTCACACACTCTAAGTACATCACCTCCCTCTAGATTTAGCCACCTCTGAAAAAGCCCCACATAGGACTGGATGAGGTTTTGGGGGGTACATCTAGACACAATCCATAATATATATTTATCTATATTTTACAAAAATGTTGGAGCTATTCCCTACTCTCTACCACCCACTTCAATGTTTTGTATTAAATATGATCCGTAGAATAATCCCAGCCACTTCAGTGAGATGATGTATGAAAAAAGAGGCAGAGTTAGGTAAATTTAATAAATACAGTGCCTTACTTTTCCTTTAATTTTTCTTTTTTTCTTTTAACAAATGCCTTACTTTTCCTTTAATTTTTCTTTTTTCTTTCTTTCTTTTTTTTTTTTTTTTCCCGGTACTGGAGATTGAACTCAATGCCTTTGCTCTGAGCTACATCCTCAGCTCTTTGTTTGATTCTTTTTGTCTGGAGATAGAGTCTCACAAAGTTGATAAGTTACTCAGGCTAGGCTCAAAGTTGTGATCCTCCCTCTTCAGCCTTCCCAGAGTGCTGGAATGACAGGTGTGCACCACCATGCCTGGATTTTCTTCAACATTTCTAAAAACAGAATTCATCTTAAAATTAATGTGTCATGTTTTCTTACTGCCTGTTATGGGCTGATTGTGTCCCCCCCCTCAAAATTTATGTGTTTGGGATGTAATCCTCAGAACATCCGAACATGACTGCATTTGGAGGCTGAGTTTAAATTAAATTAAACAAGGTGATGCAGGTGACTCTAATTCAAGCTGAGTAGAGATTTTCTAAGAAGAGGAAATTCAGTCAAAGAGAGACACTGAGGAGGGTGCCCACACACAGAGGAAACCCATGTGGGAACCCACCCAAAAGGTGCCACCTGCAAGCTGGGAGAGAAGCTTTGGGAGAAACCAGCCCTGCCCACCTGGATCCTCGACCTCTACTCTCCAGAGCTGGGAGACAATAATGTCTGTGATTTCAAACTACACATTCCATAGTGTTCATGATGGCAGCCCTAGCCAGCTAAGGGACTCCCAACAAAATTATTATTAACCTTGTGACATCGCCATGATCTGGACAAGTGTCCCCAGAGGCCTAAGTGTGGGAGACTTAGTCCCCAGCCCATGGTGCTATCAGGGCGGTGGAGCTTTTAAGAGGCGGGGCCTGGTGGCAGTGGAGTCTGTGCCCTTGGCAGGATGGTGGGACCCTGGTCACTTCCTCTCTCTCCTTTTGCTTCTAGGACATCAAGAGATGAGTGGCTCTCTCTGCCATGTGCTCCCACTGCAATGTACTACCTTGCCACAGACCCAAAAGCAAAGAAGCCAGCTGACCAGAGGTTGAAACTTCCCAAAACTGTGAACCATCATTAACCTTTTCTCTTTATAGGCTGGTTACCTCAGTTATTTTGACATAGTGATGAAACACTAACTAACACAGACACTTTTAAAATGAGAGTAATGCAGAATCCAGGGAACATGATCTACCTCAGGAAGACTCATACTGCACATTAACACATCAGTTCTCGTAAGAGGCCAGCAACTTCTTCAACTCAAATGCTCGATCCTCACAGCTAATCACCATCTAGAAACACAGATGCTGCAGAAAAGCATCTATAGGAAGCGTCAGCTCAGAAAATCTCCCGCATGCATGTATTTCTGAATAAGGAACTCAAAGTGAAGGATGAGAATGCTATTTCTTAATGAAGTAAAACCATTCACACATGAACAACTTCAAATAAACAAGAACTATAATTCAAGGTCACAAACAATGAAAAACCTCAGTAATTAATAATGTATGCCCTGTCTATCAGGCACACATCTCAATATGAAATATTCAGAGGTCCTTACCTTGCATATTTTCCAAATGCATGAATTTCCATTACCCTGTGGTAACTGAAGTTAAATAACAGTCCCACTCCCCTCCCCAAAATAGTTCCAATTTCAGTTACTAAGGTAGGTTAATCGTGAGCAACTACATAAATTGCAAACTCTGTTGCTTGATATTCATGCTACAAATCATTGTATAAATAAGAGAAGTGCATCATGACCGTTGACCAACCACATCACTTCATTCAAAGTTCATCAGTGCCTGGCCACAGCACCTCTGGTATAAGTAAAGACACAGACAGCCAAGGGTATAGTTGTACTACCTGCCTGGCTCCCAGTGATAAGGCCACAAGACATTTTATGTAAATAGCTGCCCAAAAGAGGAGCTTTGTCAACAAAGATAAAAGTGTAGCAAAATACACAAAAAGTGACAATGTTGGAAATGCAAGTTGGATCAGATATAAATGAGGTTGGAGAAGTAGTTGGCCGTGGGACTGTCGATGCTTCTGTCTTTTGAAAGATTCTAGGTGTATAGCCAGACTACTTAGGGTAAAGATGCTAGGAAAGAAAAAACTTTATGTTACAGGAAACTTGGAGATATTTCAAGGCATCGAAAGTGCAAAGGATAAAATGTTAGAAGAGACCTAGATTTAGGAAAAAATGTGACAATCCCCCAAACTGTAGAAAAGAGGCTTAGTCCAGACTGTACATTTTATGAGAACACAGGCACTGTTCTATTTCCTCTTAATATCTGTTTTTTACAAAGAAGTAAAACAATACTGAAATGTAGCTACATAGCAGAATAAGTTCTGGTGTTCTGAGGCATAGTGGATTGACAAAGGTTCACAATAACCTAATTTATAGAGAATAGTGGTGAACCTACGGCACACATGCCACCGTGGGCTGTTTGTATCATTGAAAGCTCTGTTATTATGTTTTCCTTTTAGGACAAAAGATTGTTTTTTCTAAACTAAAACCTCAGTATTCAGGTTTAATTGTAGTGTTGGCACTTTGCGATAAATAAGTGGGTTTGGGTTGCAGTTTGGGCCCTCAGTCTCTGAAAGGTTCACCATCAGAGTTATAAAGTAACAAGATCGGGCTGGGAATTTAGCTCAGTGGTTCCGCCACCTGTCTCAAAAGCGCAAGGTCCAGAGTTTGATCCCTGGTACCAAAAAAAAAATCTTCAACAATAAAGTAACAAGATCAAGAAAAGAGGACCTCAAAGACTCCAAACCTGAAGAAATGACAAGAAGGCAATGCTAATTATGCTAACTATGCCTCATGCGTGTGTGGAAACATCACGCCATGCCCCATTAATAAGTACAACAAATACATGTCAATCAAAACTGGAATAAAATTATTCAAATAGAATTACAAATTTTCATTAACAGGATGACTTACCTGTTTGGAGAATTTAGCAGGGGAAAGAACAAAGCATAGATGTTTCAGTTCATTTCTTTCTCTGCGTTGTGTCTGCCTATATGAGGATAGGAGTTCTTGTCAGATCTGTTTCATGTTTGACGATGTGTGGCCAGACCCCAGTTATACATTCTAGATTCCAAGTCAACACTGCACCTTCTAGATTTGAGATCAACAGCATACATTCCAGATTCTGGGTTGACAGTATTTGTTCTAGATTCTAGATCAACATTATACATTCTAGATTCTATGTTTACATTTTGCATTCTACATCTGGAGGCCAGGATACATGGCCAGAACCCAGCTATATGTTCTAGGTTATGGATCAACATTATACATCCTAGATTCTATGTTCACATTTTGCATTCTAGATCTGGAGACCAATCCTCTCTGCCTCCCCAGATGAGGAAGGTGAGGAAGGCAGCACTTTGGTGGCATTTCGTGTGACATTTCCAAGCATTCTCTCAGGCACACCATCTAGGAGCCAGGATTCCAGAGGCATATTAGGGGTCTTGCTTATGTCCTCACAATTAGGCTAGGTTTTCTAATATATTAAGGTCAAAAGAAGTTGACCTTTAAATCTTGAAAAAAGTTAATTAAATGGAAGGCTATTTCTCAGTGTCTCTAATGTTTTAAATTACAGTGAACCAATAAACATCAGTTTTGCTATTTTTTTAATTCCTTATACATTTATAATCACCAGTAAGAGTTTTTAATGAGTATATGTGCTGCCAAAGAGAACACAGTTGTTAATGTTTTGATAAAAAATTTTGAAAGTCATCCTAATTTTTATTTTATCTTTCATGAAAGTCACATAGTTCTCCCTGTTGCTTTATGAATTGTCTCTCACAGCCTGGCTTTTGCTACTCTCCCCCAGAACCACGCAAAGCACAGACTGTAACACTGCAGGGTTAGAAGGAAAATCCCCACTGTGCCACTCATAATTATAAGACTTTTCCACTCACCAAACACTGGCAGACCGGCTGCACCTTCAGGGACACAGGAGTCGTCACCTGTGAGCTCAGTGTCTGCACATGTCTGGGTACCAGGTAGGCAAACCTGGGGGCAGAGCTGCTCCCATCTTTCCCCTCCCCCCACCAGTCCCTGAGATGGGCAGGGAGGATGTGAGGCGTCAGCTTCACCCCACAGAGCTGAGGGCCACACAGGAGGGTGGCTGATCTTTGCAACAGCGCTGGTTCTTCGTGGACTCATGAGATGCAGGCGCCTGCGAGCGTCAGGAGATGCTCTCCATCCGCGTCTTTCCCTGCTTACCTGATCCCACCAAGGCACATCTCGGGCCAGTGAGCTGTTGCCCAGGATGTACATCAGACCTTGGAAAACCCCTTGAGCATGAAGACTGTATGAGTCATCCCCATCACCTTCTATCCAGAAAATCACCACTGCTAATAAGACCTGTGTTTGCTGGACCACTGCACCCAGGGGCACGGCTCTGTGCTGGCTCGCCTTACTAGCCGCCCCTCTAACTGTACCGTTAGAGATTGTTCACTTTGTTTAGGTAAAAGCGTGCACACACATGTGGCTACAATGGCTACATGTGTTCAATGGACCCTCGAGCTATGACCAACCT
Source organism: Heterocephalus glaber (assembly GCF_053883595.1). Lineage (NCBI taxonomy): Eukaryota > Metazoa > Chordata > Mammalia > Rodentia > Bathyergidae > Heterocephalus > Heterocephalus glaber. The sequence goes on from NW_028258315.1 coordinate 6,869,177, forward strand.
GACATAGGAACAATTTGGGTTATGACTAGAATTTTAACTTACTACCAAAGTCTTGAGTTACAACCTGACTAATGGCTGCTTGTGCTTCCAGATGGTCTCAGATACAGATTTAACCCTTAAAGGGCTCTGGAAGGAACATGACAGCATCCTTTCCCGTGTAGGGTTAACTGAGAAATCCTGGGCCAATGTCTCTCTAAGGACCCTGAGATCTGCCTGTGTACAGGAGAGAGACTCTGAAGGCTGTGTAGAGGAGCCTGAGCCTTCAGTTGACCAACTTGAGTCACAACCAGCGCTCAGGAACAAACTGAGTTCATACGACAAAGGTCCACTGTACATATAGCTCTGTACAGGCAGGGATACAGGCATCAGTTTCCTAGCACTGCCACAATGAAGCAGCACAGCCAGGGTGGTTTAAACAATGGGTTCTGTCCCCATAGATCTGGAGGCTGAAGTCCAAGATGGCAGCAGCAGCAGGCCTTGCCTCTCGGACACCTCCCGGGGGTCCTCCTCCCCACACCCTCCCCTGGGTTCCCTCTGTGGGTGTCTGTGTCCTGATCCTCTCTTCCTTTAGGGACACCAGTCAGACTTGCATTCGGGGCCACCCTAAAGATCTCAGTTGACCTTAACCATCTCTTTAAAGACTAACTGCAGATGCAGTTATACTGTGAAGCAGGGGAAAGTGAGGGCTTCAGGAGATACCATTCAATCCACAATGATCTATGATAGACACATATGCTACACAGGTATAGGTTCATATATTTATATGATCCATATACAGATGCAGCCTACAAAAGACAATGTCCTCATTTTTTCGTTTAATCATGACCTCATAAGGGTCTTATCTCCTCTTACCGTCCTAACCTTCACCGGTAAGAGACATCTTCAGTCCAATCTTTCTCCTGATCTCACTCTCACACTGGCAGTGAGTGTGAGACTGGACATTTCCTCATTTCCTCCCAGGCACTGGAGGGCACTTTCAGCTCTGTGTCTCGGAGTTGGTCCTCACCCAGGCAATCACTTCCTGCTCCTGACCTTCCTGCCGCCCTCCCTGGCTCCGCCCCTCCCAGACCCCGCCCTCCTGGCCCGGGGGCAGTGTCGCCTCCTTCCTGGACTCCTGCTCCTCGGGTGGGTGGCCAGGCAAACACCTCTGAATGGTCCTTCCGTGGATTACCACCGCCCATGGAAACACCTCTATCCAGACTCTTGCCAACACTACCAAAAACACTGGTGTGTGCATATGTGTGTATCTGTGTGCATAGATGTTCCTGTGTGTTGTTACATGTTTGTGCAAACAAATGTCTCAGCAGATCCTCTGAGAAGAATCTAAGTCCATTCTCCACAGAGCCAACCAAGACAAATCTGATAAATGGGGAGAGTAAAAGAGAAAGAAGCAGACAGAAATCTTTTGCTTTCCCTTCCTCTTCACTCTCCTCCTAAAATCCGAAGTGTGAGGTTGAGAGCCCTGAGAGTGTTTGCTGACCTTCACTCGGCTGAGACTCACCCGTGGCCCTGTGAGGACTCAGAGACACACGCTCCTTTCCCTTTGCCCCACACAGCAACAGTTCCATCACACCCACCCCTAGCACTCCCTCTGTCTACACACATGCTCCACTCCCTCTTCTCTTCACCATGGTTACCAGAGACCCCACCCTTTTACTTCCCTAAATCAAAAGCTGGCAAAGTGCCCAAGGAAATGCATGTCTTCTCAATGAGCCTAAGTTTTGCTATGCACTGTTTGGATAATTGTGTCCTGACAGAATACCTGGAAGTTATGGGATATACTTAATAAACATAGCTGCCAGTTAGCAAGCCCTGAAAATCCCGACAAAGAATTTTCTGTAAACCAAAGGTGGTGCTGGTACGTGGGTTCCGCTTGATCATAAGATCTCATTTCAGAAACGACTTTCTGTACTGGACTGAGCATGTTTCAGGGCAGAAAATGCTACTGTGACTTTATGCTTTGGCCTGGAGTAGGGTGTGGCACACATGCCACCCTCACTGGAGCACCCACATATGGGGAACTCCAGCAGGGGTCCTCGATAACTCCTTACAGCCTACACTGCTTACAGCCTGCTTTGGGTATAACCAACAGGGCGGTCTCCCACACCCATGAAGGCACAGGAAATGTCGGTCCACATTTCACCACTTTATAAGGAGTCCAATCCTCTTGGAGTGAGAGCCACCCGGAGGAGCTCATCTTAATTTGATTAAATCTGCAGGCTCTATTTCCACATAAATCCCCATTCTCAGGTACAAGGTGTTGGGACCTCAGCAGATCATCTTGTGAGTGACGAAATTCAACCTTCAACAATAGTCCTGACCCAAAGACCTTTGGAAGTTTGATGACTAATTGCTGAGAGAAAGGAAAGACCCAGGCAGGTCAAAGATTATTGGACAGAGTCTGAGCTGACACTGACACATGGATACCCTTCGTGACATTGTTGCTCCCTGTTAGGGCAGGGATCCCCAGGGCCAGGCACTAAGCGTAGTGTTGGCTCATGTCCAACTACCGTGTTCCTGATGGGTCCAGTGGTCCTGAGCACACAGCAGGAATTGCCATCCTGGTAGCTGATCAGCTTCAACACTGGGTCCCTGGCCTGTGGAAAATACCAAATAGAAACTTCCAAAAACACTTCCTCATCCATCAAAGTAGAATAAATAGCAATATTTCAGTGCGAGGAGGATGGCAGATATTTGTACCACCATGAAAGACCTCGGGTACAAGGCGGGAACACTGATCACATGCCCACTAGTCCAGCCCCCGAAGACACTAGATACTAATAAGGAGAGTGACTAGAATGACTATATCCCTTGATTGCAGGTGGCATGCTTGATATCTGTGCCCAATCAGCTTTCTAAGGCCTTGGGCACATGGGATGCAGCCATGGACTTTGGAGATACTGTCTTTTCCATTCTGACCAAGAAAGTCAGCCGGAAGCTGTTTGCTTTCATGTGGGATGGAAAACAAAGTTCAGTTAGAGCTTCACCTTGGGGCGATGTGAACTCTAGTGCTTTCTGTCATAAAATAGCCTGAAGATAGGCAGACTGCCAGAACTTCCCACAGAACATCATGACATCTTGGTGACGGGACAGAACAAATGATAGGTGGCTATTTACCTGGAGACTTTGATAAAAATGGGTGCACTAGTGAAGGTGGGAAATAAACCCTATGAAGATTAAGAGACCCACATTTTAATAAAGTTCCCAAGGGTCCAACAGCAAGGACATTTCTGAGTATTCCTGCCAAAGTCTCACATGCCTTCCTACAAAGCAGGAAGCCAGTCCTTAGGGTACCCCTTTGACCCCGATTCCACACTGAGGAATACTGCTCCGGCCCACACACCCGTTACACAGAAGGGTGCCAGCCATGAGTGAAGCCTGACCCTAACAGAAACGCAAACAGATCTGCCTGCCGCTGGAGCGGTGGGTTCTGGTGGAGCCCTGAGGTTGGAGGTGTTGGTGATGGAACGAGACTCATTCCAGGATGGAGAATGTACATGCAAAATCCAACCCTGGCAGGACCAGAAGGCATGACTCAGACCCATGGCTGGCAGCCCCGACTCCTGTGTCCCCCATCATTGCTGCACTCATACTTGTGGTCATATTGGGGTGCTGCATACCAGCTTGGGGTGACTCACTCCCATCAGACACAGGATGTGTTCAGTGCTCTGTGCTAGTGATGATCAAAGCCCGACCCTGGCCTTCAGCAGCGCCTGTGGTCCTCCTCTGGGTTCCGACCCCAGTCTGCAGAACCCAAGGATAGAGGAGAGACAACTGTCCTTTACCCTGTGAACCCCCAAACATGGATGGCACTCTTACCCGCTCTGCAGATCTGGCGCCTCCCATCAGACAGTCCCCTGAGGGCCTGGAGCCGTCACTCCAAGTTGCCATGAAAACCTTCAGCCCAGGTCCACCCTTGATTCTGATGGGTGGAGAGGGATGGACATCCCTTGCTGAGGTGACCTCTCCGACCGAAACACCCACCCACCCCTGGGCCTGTGCTCTCTGCTGGAGTCCATATGAACAGAGAGCACCCCGGGAATGCAGGAGTCTAAAGAGCCAAGAGAAGGCATGGTTGAAAGATGTGTTTTCCTACTTTTCCTCCACAAAACTCAGAAAGGGCATTGCAGGACCCGTGGATGAATTTGTCCCCACATTTTCCTGCGTGCTCTGGGTAAAACTTGCATTTGTGTTATTAGGACTCCAAAAACTGTATCATAAAGTAAAGGCCTCAGGAAAGACTTGGAAACAAAATTTCTTTCTGACCTTCTCCTGCCCTCCAGTCTCCCATCCTTCATGCTGCCTGAGGCAAGCCATCAAAACTAGGATTTCTCCCCGAGGCAGGTCACAGAAACCAGAACCCCTTCTCACCAAATCCAGCCATAAAAACCTAAAAATATTATCTATTTCCCCCCATTTCTGTATAAGAGCTGGCCATAAAGGAATTTCTGACCCACCTTGTTAGATTATAGGTCATAAGACCTCCATTCGAGAAGGGATCCTGCCCCATAATCAGGAAGAAGGAAGGCTCGCTGGGTTTACTCCCATATGTCCGTACTATCAGATCATACCTTTTAGGGTCCAATCATATTTCTCTACAGTTGTTCATGCTTTACTGAACCTAACCATAAACATAGTTTAATCCTAGAACTCTGGAAGGCTGAGGCATAAGGACAACAAGTTTGAGCCCAGCTGGGGCAACTGAGTGACTTAACAAGACATACATAATAAAAAATAATAAGGACTCGACTGGGGATGCAACTTAGTGCAGGGTCCCTGGGTTTAATCCTCAGTACCACCAAAAAACAAAAATATGGATGACTCACCCTGGGTCTTTGAGCCTTCGATATGAAAGCTCCCATGTTGTGGTACCATGTAACACTATGATCAGATGAATTTGTTATGCTGTTTCTTAACTTCTGTTTGTTATAAGGGTGTCAGCTGTGACTCTTTCAGATGGCCAGGAAACAGATCACCTCCTCTTCTACCCCTATTGTAGAATTACTAAGGAAGCACAGTAGCACCTTTGAGAGAGTCGAAGGAGGCAGCATACACCAACACATGCTGCATGAGGCAGCCTCCTGATTGGCAGGGCAGCCACAACGGAATTCATGGCATTAGGGAGCTGCAGAGGCAGGACTATCTGTCTAGGTCACTTAACACAAATCATGACACTGTGATTGACAGAGATATATGATTACCCAGCATGATTGACAATAAGGAACAGGAAGAGATGGTTCCAGACCCAAGCAAAAAGAGGTGTGCCTGACCGTGAAAAATCTTCACACTGAAAAGACGTTAGACATGTGCATAAGGTCATCTTGTCTACCCGTAATTCTAAATCACTCAATAAGTCACTGGGCCTCACACAGGCCATGAATTTTGCCATAAAGTTTCAAATCAAATTGTTGATGTTAGACAAAGGATCCGCAAACATAAATAAGAAATATCTGCCCTGGATTTATCAATGACAATTACTGTGTTCTAATGTGAGCAAGGATGGTGCTGGACACCATAGACACAAAAAACAATGCACAAGATACACTAAATGCCAGTCGCTGTCTAGACCTTTTGCAGTGTCTACAGTGGTGTAAAAGGTGTTCTAGGGGCAAGGTCACAGAAAGGGTAGATAAAGTCAGCATAGACCAGTGGTTCTGTGCTGATCATCATATTGGGAGTCTTCACAAGGCCAATCAAGGACAACAACTTCCCTAAGGGCCTTGTTTAATCAGACTTTTCAGCCATCTTCCAAGTTCCAGTTTCTTTTTCCCTTATTAGACTTCTCTTTGATCTGCTCTCCATGGAACAAAGATTCTATAAGATGCCTATGGAAAGATGCAAGAGATGCCTGGATCTGTCTTCCCCACAAGCCTGCTCTGAAGTCATCACAATGAGCAGGAGGGAGTAGTGGAGCAGCCAGCCAGCATTCTGTTGTGCCTATGCTAGTTTCAGAGTCTGAGTTCACTAAAAAGTTCTTCATAAAGGATTCTCCCAAGCACACTCCATAGATCACAGTGAAAGATCTGCTGCAAACCTAGGGCCTTCAGAAGACAACATGGAGGGGAAAGACAGCAGCACTGGGTTTTCCGGCTTTGGTCTTTGGTTCTGACCAAGGACACCTAGGGGTCTTCACTAACATGGGTTTAACCAGCCCATCTGTCATCCTGAGATGACAGCCCCAAAGAGTCTCATCATCAGGCAAAATGTGGGAAAAACTGAGCTCTGTGCCTGGTGAGCAATGTTGAGAGCTCATCTTTCCTTCAAGAATTGCCTGTCAAGACATAGGGACAGGGTAGCACAGGCTTGTATTCCCAGCACTTTGAGAGATGAGGAAGGAGGATTACAAGTTCAAGCCCAGCCTTAGCAACTTAACGACGGAGAGAGAGCCTGTCTCAAAGTATAAAAGGGCTGGGGATGTATCAAAAAAAAAGCAAGTGAGAAAGCAAGCGAGAGAGAGAGAGAAAGAAAGAAAGAAAGAAAGAAAGAAAGAAAGAAAGAAAGAAAGAAAGAAAGAAAGAAAGAGAAAGGAAGGAAGGAAGGAAGGAAGGAAGGAAGGAAGGGCCTGCAGGCTGGTGGATGTGGATGTGGGTGGGAGAAAAAACAGTCAGCTCCAGGTCCCAGGTTCCAGGTCCCAGTCTGGAAGGAATTTGTCCCCATGTCCATAGCTCTTGGTGGACTTTTCCGGGGACCTACCCTGAAGTCTGTGCAAAGAAATCCACTTTAGGCCTCAGAAGAGTCTGTCCTCTATACCCATACAGAGCTGCCATTTTTCTCTTTCTCTTTGGGCTCTCTTGTTACTCACACTGCGATGATTTAGACCTGCTGTGTCCTCCAGAGGCTCTTGTGTGAAGGGCTGGGTCCCCAGCTCATGATGTTATTGGGAGGCAAATGGAAACTTGATGAGGTGGGGCTTAGTGGGCTATCTCTAGGTCACTGGTGATATGTCCTTGAAGGGGACAGTCAGACCCCGGTCTATCTCCCCTTTCTCTTTTTGCTTCCTAGTCTCCATGAGATGAGTGGCTTTGCTCCATGGTGTGTTCCCATCACAGGTCAAGGGCAACAGGGTCAAGTGACCATGGACTGCAACCTCAGAAACCATGAGCCAAAATAAACCTTTCCTCCTTCTAAATTACTGTTCTGTGGTATTTTGTTACAGTAACAGCAAACTGACTAATGTGCACATAAAGAAAGGCCCTGTATATTTATAGGGAGGCACCAAGCACAATACCCTTGAGTCAGAGAAGCAGTGTCAGGAAGAATAACAACAAAGTCTACGTGGCTGTGCATTCCAACACAAGCCCAGAGTCTGGTCCTCAGCTTTTTCTGTTTTCAATGCTGAGGGTGAGACCCAGAGTCTCACTTGTGCTAGGCAAGCACTCTGCCACCTTGCAACACCCCAGCCCCTAGTCCTCAGCTTTCTAACCTTGACCTCTTCCTCATAATAGACCCTACTTTGCCTCCATCCTCAGCTCACTGCAAAGGCCTTGCAGAGCAGTCCATGGCATGGCACCAAGTAAGATCTTGGAGGAAAAGAGAAAGATGAGACACAAAGGCAGAGAGATGTGAGCAAGAGGGAGATGAGATGAGCTGACTTCTGGAGGGAGAAGCCGGGTCACTGAGATGCTCTGCTTTTGAAGGAGAAGACTAAAGTCTAATGTAGAAAAATATCCACTGGTGAGAGAAAGACAATGTGCAAAGAGGGAGGGTCGAGAAGGGCAAAGAACCAGGGAAGAGGGCAGGGAGGGGAAGAAGCCCAGGGGAGAAGGCAGCGTGGGAAGATGTTTATTTTCTAAAAGAAGGCAGAGGGGAAATGGGGAGAGGTTTTCAGAGTGGGGTAGGGAACGGGGAGTGCAGAGCAGATGGCTTTAATCTCCTAAGTGAGAAAGGAGGCAACGGATCTGGCTGGGGTGTGATGGGAGACAGGGCTGGAGAGGTCCCCAAGGCCCACAGGCTCCCGAGGGGGTGTCCCAAGCTTCCGCCACAGGGAGTGTAGAAGAGCAGATTCCCAGACCCCTCCCTCAAGACTGGGATCAGACAGCCTCAGAGTAAACTAAAAGATACTTGTCATCAGTCAGAGTCTAGAGAAATCACAAGTGAAAGAACTGTTGGGCCGCAAGGAGAGCCCACAAGAGGCTGGAAAAAGTGACACTGAGGGGAGTAATTCAGTGTCCTTTGCACAGCGACACTGCTGTCCGGAAGCTCTGGGGGAGAATCCTGGCGGTGGGGTTGTAGAGGTGTGAGAGGGTCTGCCCAGAAGGACAAGGGTCTCTCCACGAAGGGGGATCTATCGAGGAGGCCAGGTCGATCCAGGAGGATGGGGGTCTCTCCAGAGTGGTAGGGTGGGAGGTCTGGGGCATGGCGGTGACGGCAAACACACTCAAAATGCTTGACCTGGGACCTACACTTGGCAGGACTCAAGTCCTGCTGGCCTGGGAGGGTGGAGCCCGGCCGGATGGAGGGAGCGGGAGGGAGGCCGAGGTGGGGGAGCCCGGGGAGGACAGGAAAGCTTGGAGGCGGACCTGGGGGAGCTGGAGTGGAGGCAGCTTCCAAGTATCTCTTGCTGGGGCAGCACTTTTACATATTTTGGGGGAGGAAATTATATTTATATTTTAATAAACGCATTCTTTCGGTTCTCACGGAATAGGGGCGATTTTTAAGAAGAGATTTCCAAGGCTTTTCTCCTGGCTCTTTCCCAGGATTCCTGCCCCTCTGTGGTGAGAGCAAATTTGAGAGGAAGAGTTTGAAAAGAACTGATGGGGAATCACCTCCTTTAGAAAAAAAACACAAATAAAAACAGTTGCTGGAAAAAAAGGCTAGGTAGCCAGATGTTGATCCCTTGCAGTTGGAGCCAATATTGATTTAAATAAACAGCTATTTCCTGCGATTGGACAAAATCACTCATCCTCACCAGCGCCTGCACCACGTGGCCTCCAGGAGGCGCTGCTCCTCCTTCTAAAGTCTTCAAGGGCAAAGGGCATCCTCCTAGCTTCCCAAAGCAACCTTAAGTCAGAGTTGGAACAAAAAGACTGTTTCTGCAGGAAGTACCCTTCCACAGTGTTGGTGGGAATGTAAACTAGTACAACCACTCTGGAAATCAGTGTAGAGATGTCTCAAAAAACTTAAACAAGAAATTCCATTTGACCCAGCAATTTCCCTTCTAGGTATCTCCCAAAAGAGTTAAAGACGTATTACAGTGATTCATGCATACCCATGTTTATAGCAGCACAATTCATAATAACTAAATCTTGGAAGCGGCTAACATGTTCATCAACAGATGAATGGATATAAAAAATGTGGTATTTACACACAATGGAGCCCTACTTAATCATAAAGAAAAATAAACTTGAGTCATTTGTAAGAAAATGGATGCACCTTGAGACCACAATATTTAGTGAAATAAATCAGACACACAAGCTTAAATATTACATGGTTCCTTTTGTATGAGAAAGCCAGAGTAAAAATAAAGAGCAAAATAAAAGCCAATAGGAAGTGGGAGATAGATCTTTGTCAAGGTGGGAGGGGATGAAGAGATAAAGGGAAGGGGAGGTAAGGAAGGGATAAGGGATGAGAAAAAGGAATTAGGATGCTATGTACACACACCAACTCCACACAAGGAATGTAAACATCATGTACTATACACATGTACTAATAAACTAAAATTAAAAAATTTTTTAAACTCTCCCCCCCCCAACAAAAAGGAAGTGCCTATAAAGGGAACCACAAACCCAAATGGTACGGCAAACCCAAATGTGCCCAGCAGGTCAGCACCACTGAGAGCTTTTGGGGCCTCTGCCCTGTACACCTAGACCTACTGACCAGGAGCAGCACCTCCACAAGGATGCCCACACACTCCATGTGCTGATCTACTCTGGGATGAACCAGTCCAGCCAGCAAGGAGCTGCTCTCTGGTCACCTGCCTTCTCCCAAAACCTGGCTGTGTCCATTTACAGACACCCCAGGAACAAACTCTTAGACCTGCCCCTTCTCACAGAGAGCATAGACTCTGACCCTCCCTGTAATGTGCTTCTGTCAGAAGGCCCCATCTCTTCTCTCTGGAAATGTATTTGTTATCTTTGCTGTGTAACAAATGACTCCCAAACTGAATGGCTTAAAGCAAGGAATTTTTATTAGCTTAAGATTGCTGTGAGTCAGAAACCTGAGCAGCCCTGACAGGCTAACTCTGATACAGACTGCAGTCAGTGTTACCTGGGGCTGCAATTGTCACAGGCTTCATTTCAAGGATGGTTCGTGCTCTAGCTCACTCACCCAGGAGTAAGCACATCTCAGGTGCTCGCTACCATGTGAGCTGTCAGTTCCTTGGCAGAAGGCTACTCACACTTCATCCCTTTCCCCCGCAGCAGGGACATGGGCCCAGACAGACTTGCAGAGTGAGCGAGACAGCAAGTCCCAGATTCTCTGTACCAAATCTTGGAAGTGGCACCTCATATGCTACTGGTTCAAGGCACTAGGTTCGACCAGGTCTAAGGGAAGGGGATCACACAAGGCCCCAAATACCAGGAATCTGGGATCACTGGGGACCATGTTCAGGGCAGTTGATCAGACCGCCTGGAATCACCTCGACAGTCACATAGTAGGAATGTCACACGTGCAGTAACAGGGCCGGTCCCCCATAACAGTGGCTTCCAAAGTGACTCCACATTAGCATCACTTAGGAACCAAAAGAGTACCAATCCCTAAGTCATCCAAGACCTGAACCTCCAAGCATGAAACTAACTCTCTTTCCACCAATCTGACTCTGTTGCACAGTGGGGCCAGGGAGTTTTGAAAATGACAGCCTCAGGCGAGAACTTGGAAACACTGCACCGGAGGCTGTAGTGAAGGTCACCGGGTCAAGGTGTGGGGTTCAGCAGCTCGGACCTCTGATTCGTGGCCAGCTGTGGACAGAAAAGTGAGCCAGAGGGTCTGGACCTTCAGGAGTTCGGGGCCACTCTGGGAAACAGCAGATGAGACCGACGAGGGAGGAAAAGACGGAAGAAGGGAGGGAGGGAAAAGAATCATATCTGAAGCCAATCTGAAACGGCTGCATACTGCATGAGTCTGACTGCACGAAGTTCTGGAGAAGGCAAAAGTCCAGGGCCAGGAGAAAGATGAGCGGCTGCCAGGGGCTGGAGTTGGCGGAGGAAAGCAGGATGAATCCATGGGGCACAGAGGATTTTTCTGTGTGCTACTTCGAGGCCAGATTCCTATCTTAATTTTTCCCTGAACTCCTAGAATGTGCCACACCCAGGGGGACCCCAGTGCAGACAGTGGGTTTTGCAGGGTTACGATGCAGCCGTATAGGTTCGCCAGCTGTAACCACTGTACCCCTCGGCGGGCCGTCGGTGATGTGGGGAAGCGTGCTGACGTGCAGAGAGACGGTGCGTGGGATGTCTCCACAGCTTCCCTTCAGTTTGGCTGGGAATCTAAAATTGCTCTAAAAAATATGGAATCCTTTCTTTTAAAGTCAAAGGAGAGAGAGAGAGAGAAAAAAAAGAAACCCAGTCATTCTTCTTGTTCTCAACTGTAGCTGCTGACTTCAAGGAAATGGAAACAGAACATGAAAAAGACTCAGCCAATAAAAGTGCCTCATCATCTTTATGCAGTGCACAGACACAGAGGTCAGAACTGGAGGAATCTTGTAGATGACTAAACCACCGCCCTGACTTTACAAATCAGGAAACAGAAGCACAAAGAGGTGGAATAGGGGGTGGGTAGTGGCCTGCTGGGGTTAGAACTCGTGCCTGGATCCTGAGCCCAGGGCTCCAGCTGCAGGCTTCCCATTGGAGAACATCTCTGTCGATGGGGCTGGTTTCCGCTTTTTTCCTTGACTGAGGATGAGTCAAGGGAGGTGAGGCATCCACTCCTGGGGACACCACGGCCTTTCACATAAACAGTTCAACAAGTGCCAGCCCACAGTAAGTTAGAGGTCCATGGTCTGTGCCTCAGTGGCTAATTTGCTGTGTCTGATGGGAACCAGTCTATGGGTTGATCATAGGTCCTGAGTCTGACAGAGTCTGGGCTGGAGCCGCACAACTGGAGAGGGGGAAGGAGCTTGAGAAGGACGCCAAGCAGCCCCTGACTGTAGCTATTCTGCTTCCTTCAATAAAAGGGCTCCATTCTCCAGGCAAGTCCAACCTTGACCTCCCCTCCCTGCCCCTCGCCTGCCTGATTGTATCTTGGCCGCTGTTCTCATTCCCAGGGACCCGGTCTCTCCCATCCCGTTGCTATGGCCACGAGCCTCACCCAAAGCATACCAACACCGTGGTGTTCATAGATCTCTGGCTGACCTCCAGGCAGATGCAGAGCAGTTGGGAAAAAGAAACTTCTCCTCTAAAGGTTGGTCTGGGACTGCCTGGCCGCTTTCTCTGCTGCCTTTCAGACTGGTCCCTCTGGCTGCCCAGCTGTGAACGAGTGGTGATTGTTAATTTCTCTCCCCTGCACCAACTTCTTGGGAACCTATTACCCAAAATTCAAACAAAGAGCTAAATAAGGCTCTTCCCACAGCTCCGGATGCTGGATGTTTACCAAACATTGAACACTTTACCAGTTGCCCCCAGTTCTAAAACTAAACTCTTAGAATTCGTGAGGAGCATTGCCCCGAGAGTTCCAGGCCAGCCCATTCACCAAGCTCTTGGGTGTCTTTTTCAACAGTCCCTGTCCTGTGAACTAAAATGGTTTTCCCAGAGAGAAAGAAATCAAAGGCAGAGGGAGCCAAGATGTACAATGCCAGGGAATAGAGATGTAATCTCTTTAAAAGCAACCAAAGAAAACCCTTCCCGTGTATAGCACATCACAAATGCACAGTGTGTCCCAGGACAATCACTTTGGCCCAATGCTTGACTTCACTACAATTATAAAACACGAGAGAGTAACAGGAGGAATCTTCCATGCATATCAACGCTGCCAACTGACGTCTGCCCCTTGGGTGGGCAACCATCTCTGTCCTCTGGGATTCCACTTGCAGCCCGCCAGTGGAAAATGCACACAGCTCTCTGCAGGTTACACTGTGGGCCATCAGTGCAGTCAGCTGCTTCGAAGCACTTCCTCTACCCCTCCATTGCTGCACACAGGCAAGAGAGACTTCAGGCCCCGCCCCAGGGTTGTACCCACCCTGTCCTCTAGTTTACCTGGGGGACAAGGAGGTGGAAACACAGCAATTCTCCCACACAAGAAGGGATTGGCCAGGGCAGAGAGAGGCCATTTCTGTAGGCAAAACCACTGCAGTAACAACCACCACCTGATGTCCACAGCCCCTGGGTTCCTTCCCAATTCTCATGTTTGGCATTGGCCTCCTGCCCAGAGATATTTGCTGTTGCATTCTCCATTAAACTAATACAGAAATTACCTCTCTCTAGTGGGGAAGAGCATGAGCCTAAGTTAACAACTTCTGAATTAATGACAGGCTGCTAAATGGTGCTGGGCTTTTAATTTATCCTTTTTTTTTTTTTTTTTTTTTTGGCAAACTGGAATTGTTTATTTGGCTTACTATTTAAATTCAAGTGTTTTCAAAAAGGACTGTTGTTTAGCCCAGCACGGAGGTACGCACCCATAATCCCAGCACTCTGGAGGCTGAGGAAAGGGGATTGCACATTCAAATCCAGCCTGGACGATTTAATGAGTGACTTTAGAAAGACTCTGTCTCAAAATAAAAGGACCTGTGGATGTAGCTCAGTTTGAAAGCCCTGGGTTCAATCCCCAGTATGAGAAAAAACAAAAAAACAAAAACCAAGTTATGGTTTAATTTTAAAATTGAAGAACAATATGCTTACCTCTAAAGCTGCCAAGAAAGTACCCAGAATTAGTCTTAGTATTCAGACCACATGGCCAGGCCCATGCCACCATCACAACTACTAACTTCTAACAATAAGCCCTAAGAGCACGGGGGAAAGATTCTGGGTACCAAGACTGAAAGAGCAAATATCTGAAAGAACAACCATCATACTTCCTAGTAGGAAATATACCAATTGAAAAAAGGTCTGAGGGCCAGGAATTTAGCTCAGTGGTTCCGACACCTGCCCCACAAGTGCAAGATCCTGAGTTCCATCCCCGTTATCAAAAACAACAACAACAACAACAACAACAAAAACAGGTCTGAAGCAACCCTGTCTCAAGGCCGTGGCAAGGAATGGCCAAGTCCCATACTCCCTTTGCATCTGCCTCGTATCACCCTTTTCCCTCGTAGCACCTCCACCAGTCCAGTTTATTCAATGTGACTCCTGGCCTTCACGAAGACAGTTTAAATGACCAGAAGCCGGGACTAAACAAGATCTGAAATGCCTTCAGAAGTCGCTAACACTGTATGGAGACCAGGCATCTTTTGAAAGATGTGGGCAGTTTGAAATGTCTCGCACCACCACAGGCTGGCACCCTCGTGCAAGGGAAGGATTCCTCCCCACAGGGCACAGTTGTTATCTCTCCATCTCTGGCATCCACAGCACAGCACTGAGCCTCACCCATGTCCCGGAGGGACAGCTGCTCCAAGACCCACCCTGCAGCTGAGCGGCAAGATGAGCAGTATTTTCCACTGTGAGCAGCAGACAGTGCTGAAGTTGCATTTGGGTGAATCATAAAAGCCTGAATAGCAGCAAGATTAGGACTGAAGGGCACTCACTTAACAGAGTCTGTACCCAGGAGGATGGGCACACTAGGGCCCCTGTCACTTTCCAAACAGGATACAGGGAAGCTTGAGTTTTGTTTTGTTTTTAATTGAGTTTAAACTCTTTTGCATGGCTCGAATGCAACTGGCAGCCGTTGACTTCCTGAGCCTTACAAAAAGAAAAAGCAAAAGATTGAGAGCATTTTAGGATGTGATATGGCACAGTATAAGCCAATCCGGAGTCCAAAGAGTGTCAGTTCAGATGTGGCTCTGCTACCTAGGAGCTCTGTTACCCAGTAGGATCACAGCTCCTGCAGGCTCCTGGGGCCTTATGTGAAAGAATGCAGACAGGCAGGGCCCGGATCTGTTACAGAAGGTAGCTCAGGGAATCTGCTTAGGGATGTTTTCCACGGCCTTTATACAGTAGTCACTCAATACATGGTGCTATTGGCCCTTCCCTCCCTAGTTGAGCTAGCTGCCAACACAGAGTTCATTTCTGAAGCTCACCTCTCAGGCCAGCCCAAGTAGGTGACCTTAGAGGTGCCAGGCCATCCTGCAAGGCAGCAAGGGGGCATTTGCAGATAGGATTTCCAGCCGGGCTTCCCACACTCTCCAGCTCTGCACCTACACACAGAATCCTCACAGCCCCCTTCCCTCCCCCTCCCCCTGAGCTCTGTCTGCTCCTCTTGAAAACATGAGTGCTGGACTAGATCTGATGCTATCATTTTCTAGCATCAACCCCCCATCCCAGTTCAATAAAAGGACTCAGAGGAGGGGCCCAAGCCTGGGCCTGCTCAGCCTTCTCAGAGGTCAAATAGAAGGTACCCAGTAGTTCCAGAGAGCTCCTGGGAGCAGTTGGAAAACCACAGGAGCAGACTCTCTCTGTCTCTCCTTCTGGGCCTGGCATTGCGTGATCCTGGCAGCATGTGGAGTAAGGGGCATATTTCTGAGCCTGACCAAATTAGCCCAAGGGTGATTACAACTAAGACTCCTCTGTCCCCAGATCCTGAGACCTGGGCAAAAGTCACTTGGTAGGAAGTCCTCTCTGCTTGGCTCCAGCCAGTGTCTCAGCAGCTGTGTCGGTACAGCACTGGGGCCTTGGGGAGGAGTGGGAAATAATATGAAAGAAAAAAAAGTGTAATCTTATCCTCCAGAGAGTGTCTTGTGAGCATAAACCAATCAGAGGCGATTGTAGCAATAGGGCCTGCAATAAATTAGCATGAACAATAGGGAGAAAGGGCACTGGGTAAGGAATCAGGACACTTAATATTGGGTTGGCATCGCCCACATGACCTTGAGGAGTCACACCTGTGTCTTGGTTACCTCCAAGATAGAGCTGGACTAGAAAACCTCTGGAGCGTTTCCAGCCATAAACTTCTGTGATTCTAAGATTCGCAGGCCCTTAAAACTGTTGGTAACAATGGTGTCAAACTGTCAGTATTCCCATTTTCCAGTTACTTATATTCATTACCCTTAAATATTCCTCAGCCATGGCTTAGGAACCATCTGAGGCCATCAGCAGGGCACTGCCCTGACTGCTCCCCAGGGATGGCTTGAGTCTAAGGTCAATCTGAGCAAGGTCTCCCAGAGGCCCTGGTGCTGTGATTAAAGCAACCTTGGCCCCAGGGAACACTTTCCAAGCCCAGGAGAAATGAGTAAATATTTGCAAGTTGGTAGAACTGTCTGCAAGGATTGGCTGGCTACTTAGCTGAAGGTTTCTGAGGTCACATTCAAAGATCCTCAGTTGTTATTATTTTTACTATTATTTTTTACCTTCTAAACAAAATGACCCATGCATGAAGCAGTGGGAGTGCAAGGGTTAACTTAACCCTGGGTGTGATTGGATAAACGCTTTTTAGGTCACAGGTGACTCTTACAAGGCAATCCATTTACCCAAAGTGATAGTGCATGCAAACACAGTGTCTCTTTTTCATTCTTTCTTTTCTTTCTTTCTTTTCTTTCTTTCTTTCCTTCTTTCTTTCATTCTTTCATTCTTTCTTTCTTTCTTTCTTTTTTTAGTTTTACTGAGAATTGAACCCAGGGTCTTTGCACTGAGCTATATCCTCAGTCTCCTGTTCATTTTTGTCTTGATACAAGTCTCGTTAAGTCGTTAAGTTGCCCAGGATAGGCTCAAACTTGAATCCTCCTGCCTCAGCTTCTCAAAATTCTGGGGTTACAGGCATGCACCACAACATCCACCTCAAACTTAGCATCGTTAGGGAGGGAAAATGACTTGGGGTAGGTATTCCTTTGAAATAGCATTCCACCTGGAATCTGATTACAGGGCCTGATTTCCAGCTTGATTGTCTTAGTCTTCTGTAGGTTTTAAATTTCAAAGTCTTATCAAGACTAAGCCCCTTCCCTGCACGGCAGGAAGATGTGCAGACAGGTAAGGAAAAAGGAAATATACCAGTATGGCACTCACTTATTTTAGACAAACTGTCCTCCTGTATATATTAGAAAGCTTTCATCTGCAGGTAACAAAACACTCAGCTCAAACCTGCTTTAGAAACAAGGGTATTTTTATCTCTGAAGATAAGAACTCCAGCAAGCTCCAAGGAGATTAAACCTGAGGACCAGCACGGTCATCAGGAAGCCAAGTTCTTCTGGGGCATGGTTCTCCCATCCTGCGGGCACTGGCTTCAGCCTCAGCCTGCTTATCTCTTGGTCTCAAGATCCTTCAGTAGTTCTGTTTCACATCCAGACCAGCTGGCCCTGCCTCTCGGGGGATCAACCTGGGAGGGGAACAGGGCCTTGGCCCAGAAGGACCCTGTACTTAGTGTAAGGTTCTGCTGCCCTTGTCTTGAAAATTTTAATAATTTTATTTTTGAATGTATGCTTTAGAAGAGAAGTCCTACGGATAGAGGAGCACTGTGTGAACACAGCAGATCTGCATACTATGTGTGTCCACCCTTTGCTGCTGGCCCAGCCCATTGCTATGAGATGGAGAGTCCTGTAGGGCTCTTCCCAGGTTCTTGGTGTCTCAAACAAACGCGTGGACAAGATGCCAGGAGAGACAGCAAATGTGTACATTTACTGAAGACAGAAAAGAAACACTCTGCAGGGTGAGAGCAGGCTGGTGAAAAGACTCACAGCGGCCCTAAGGTTAAAGCACGGGGGTCTATTGTACCCAAAACTCCCAGGTCATCTCTCTTTTATGTAAATAAGACATTGGAACAGTTATTCTATCACTTACCTGGCATCAGCCCATGTATAAACTGTCCTATCAAAAACCACGTTTGGCTTCCTCTTACATGTAAATGAAGGATCGGGACAGTGTCTCTGATTGGTTGTGCCCACATGCAAATGAAGGATTGAAAATGGCGTCTTCTCTTTTTTTTTCCCTTAAATTCTTTTATTGGTACATTTTAGGTATACAATACTTTTGCATTTATCATTGGGTGCCTGTACCTGTACATGATGGATCTTGGTTCTTATTTTTTTCCCCATTACCTGTGCGCCCTTGAAATTGGCATCTTCTGATTGGTCCAAAATAGCACTTTTCTGATTGGTTCTATGTGTAGTGATAATGGTGTCACTGTGTTGGGAGTGTACCTGCTCTGGGAGTGCAACAGTCTTGTCTTAACTGTGGCACTTGGAACCCCGTTACACTCAAAGCAACACAGCATGAGCATGGGAAATCCATGACTGAATAAATGGGAGCACTGGATACCCAAGGGGCTATGCATCCCATTCTAGCCAGAACTTGCTCAAACACAGAATGACAGTACAGTCCTGAGAATGCACAAAAGATTATGGAAACCCATCCTTTCTTTCCTAACTCAGGCTCCTTCCCTATATTGGCCAACACAGGGAAACGATGGCTTAGGAGGAGAGATGCAAGTCATTGACCTGCATGCCTTTGGTGAACTACTCCAAAAGAAACCCAGTGTAATTCCAACCAGTCCATCCAAAAGTCTCTGCTTCTTGCCTTCTTCCTGCCCCTTGGTTTTTTTCCTCCTCTTTTTTTATCATCAAAACAGCAGGGGAACGACCTAAGTCATGTGCATTCACATACTGCCCTGTAAATGCCTCTCTAGAACAGAATACTATCTTGCAGGAAGCTGTCCCATCCAGCCTCTGACTGGTGACTCTGGGTTCTTTCCAAAGCTGTCACAGAGCTGCCCCTCCTCAGTTTGATGTTTGTTCCCCTAATCCATTCTCCAACATCTTCCATCCCCCCAAGACCATTTTTGATAAGAAAATAAGGATGATCCACCCCTGAGCTGGAAGGAAGACTTATTTGTTTCCCTGTATGCCCTTTTTTAGTATTTAAATTGCTTTCCATGTGCACAGATTACCTATGTGATCTATGCCAGGATTTCATACATATATTTTAAAAAATCACCTACTCTACCTATTTCTGAAAATAAAAGAGAATTTAAGAAAAAAAACTCTTTCATGCTAATGACAATTGAGGTTCTGAAATTGTGCTAATGAAATATATCATAAATGAGTTAGAATTCATCCTGGAGAGAGTATAAATCTTTTCAAAGAGTGATATAAAAATATCTGAGACCTGTTGCTAGATCCTTCTTGAGAATTCAGTCCCTCACGTCCTCAAGAGGAATTAGTTTCAGGACCCTCTCCATCCCCACCAGGATACCAAGATCTGCAGGTGCTCCAATCTCCACCATAAAAATGACACAGTATTGGTGTAGAAACTGCACACACCTCCTGCAGAAATTAAACCTTCTCTAGATGGCATTTAATACACTGGAAATACTCTGTACATCGCTGTATACTGTGTTGTTTAGACAAGCATGACAAGAACAGACTGTACATACTCAGTAGAGATGCAATCTTTTTCTGAATGTGTTCGCTCTGCAGTTGGTTGAATCTGTGCAGGCAGAACCTGCAGATATAGAGGCCAATGGCACACAAGCTACAGCTCACCCCCAGCCTTGTTTTGAAAGCAGATGCTGAGCGCTCCCTCTGCCCAGCTGTCTCACATAACCACTGCCTCACCCCTGGCTGGCCTCCTGCTTGCCAGACCTCCTCCTTTCTCAAAGCTGGCTCTTCACTTTACGCAAAGAGGGGAAGTGGGTCACATGGAAGCACATGCTGGGGGTAGATGTGCCCCACAACTGAGGTGGAAGGGCAGAGCCCTGGTGGTTGCTTCTTCCTTATTCCTTTCTACCTCGTGCTTTAGTAACTCTCCAAACTGACTCATGCAGGGACTTGCCCTGGAATAAACTCTGTTAGAGCCTGCAGAGCTATGGAGATGCCATCCTTCCACCCCTAGAGGACAGTGACACCCCCAAAGCACCCAGCAAGTTGGCAGGAGAGCCAGGACTTGGAGCACCAGGCTGGCAGCACTTGGAACTGTTCTTTTTCAAAAACACCTATTTTCCCAGAGTTTTCCTTTGTGGTGTTGTCAAGACCTATTTTTGTCCAGAAAAAAAATAAGACATTATTCTGTATCTATATCCACACAGAAGCTCATAAAATGCAAGGGCAGACATGATTATAAGAATCAATCTTCATCAATTAAGCAGATTGGGTGAGGTTTTTTTGTTTCTTAAATAAGATTGGAGAGTGGCATGGAAATGACACTGTTGTCTAGACCAGAGGTTCTCAAACTAGAACTCCTGACACTGAGCAGGATCATTCTTAGCTGGGGGGATCCTGTGCATTGTAGGACATGTGGCAGCATCCCTGGCCTCCAACGTCTACATGCTGGTGGCATCTCCAAGTGCCTCTGGGCATTGTAAGATTATCCTTGGTTAAGAGTTGCTGATCTCCAGGAAACTGGATTATTTGGTTGTCACCAGAAAACACATCAGGGGAAAAAGAGTTCACAGTAAGGCTTCATAGCCAAACAATACGGAAACCTGAGAGTCAAACCATTGAGTTAACACTTACCGGTATCTGAGCCACCACAGTGGCCAGACCCCAGAAAAGCATGCAGACATGATGCTTAGCCAAATATCTGGGTGCAAAGAATCCAGTCAAGGTGACAAACAAAATCAAGTGCTCCAAGGCCTGTAGGATTTCATTAGCCACAATGTGTAGCCTTCCAGAAGGTCTGGATGAATTTCAGGTGAGGGATGTTGGACAGACTGCCTGTTTTCTGGTCTCCAAAGCTTATCTGGGTGCATGAAATGTCCAGCTTCTTTCCAGGTAGTTTTTCCAGACTTAGATGTTAAGTTATTGTGCTTACACCTTTTAAGCAGAGTTGGGAAGTAGCTATCTTAGAATAATTTTCAGATAAGGAGCTTTCTTTAGCTTTAAGGGTCCAACTACTGATGTCATATCAATTTTGAGAATAGCTAAATTCTTGCATAGTAGGAAAGTCTTTCATAAATCAGCAATTAGGGTTCCACTTTTGATGGCTGAACCCTCTCTCTTTCCATTCCCGCAAACATTATTGACAACTCCAAGAGTGTACTGGCTATCTGTGTTAACATTAGCACTCTTATCTTACATCAGCATGAAAGCTCAGGTGGGAATTGTTATGTTTAACCACTTGGGCCAAATTAAAATCTGAACTCCATGGCATGTAGAAAGTCTGATCATTGAAATTTCCCATCTGTAGGCTGAAGTAAAAAAAAAAAAGTAATAATAAATCATCTCCTGAATCCAACATGAGGGTCTTGAAGAGGAGTTTCAGCAATGTCAGGGTGAGGAAGGGCTAGGGGATGATGATGATGATGATGGTGATGATGATGATGATGGTGGTGATGATGATGATGGTGATGATGATGATGATGGTGATGATGGTGATGATGATGGTGATGATGATGATGATGATGATGGTGGTGATGGTGAGGATGCAGTTGTGAGGTGGTCCGTCAGAGGAGGAGGAAGGAAGGAAGGAAGCTGGACTAAGGTTTTGAGAGCAGAGGATAGCAATTCAAGGGGCAGTAGTAGTAGAGTTTTGTAGGAGACAAGTATGAACGTGCATGAATGTTAGATGCTGTCAGTGAGTAGAAGGCTCCGAACTGCATGGAATATGTGGAACTGGAGTGAATGGCTCACGGCCAAGTTAGCAGGGCTGTGGGCTGATTGGGCAGCAGTGTGTGAGCAAGAGCGAAATGCTTGAGATGCTAGATCTAAGGTACTTCAAAACGGCCTTTGGCTTCCCTTATATTTTGGGGCAAGAGCCCCTGAAATGTTTTTCCCTTCTGTTTATAAAGAAGAAAATGGATAATGAGTCTGAATAGATACTCCAAGGGTAGGAGAAAAGGGTAGAGAAGGTGTGAGACTTTGAAACTCAAAGATGGAATGGGAGTCCCAACTTGGAAATTTGGAGATGTTCTCCTGGCCAACGAGTATAAGAGAGAAACTACAGGGAAGAGGCTCGGGATCCAATCTCGGCAATAGCCAACTAATCCTTAAAACACTAAAGTCTCTTTTGGTCTCAGGAAGAGGAAAACTAATGATGTCAATTCTTTCATGAGTTAAAGGTGTTAATTCTCTAGGGAAAAACTCTTCCTTTTGGAGGAGCTAGCACACTTGAGGGCTGCATCATTACATTTTGCTTTTAGAGACCTTACGTCCCTTGTGCGTGACGGAGGGAGTGAGCAATGGATGGTAATAAATAAGCTGCCTATTCAGGTGTGCAGAGAAAAGTGTCAGCCATATGCTGGATAAGGACAGAGCTGCAGGTGATGATAAAATGTCCCAGGTCTGCATTTTGGGACCCAGAGAGATGAGACGGGACCTCAGTAAACCCCTGAGCTATGTTGGACCATGTGTATTGTTGCCTTTCCATGTGAAAGCAAAAGCTGTTGTGAGAAGAGGGTGAAAAGGATACTCAGAAACAAAAGCACAACACAATGTGATGACGGCAAGCTGCATAGTGTCGGGTAGAGCGAGGCCAGAACCGCACCAGGGACCTTAGGAGGTGGAAGAAATGGAGGATTGACTATTTTGTTTATTGATCACAAGCCTCGGACTAGCTGGGCTCCACTTGGCTTCTCTGCCCCGAGGATGGAAACATCACAGGAACAAGATGTGAGAGTGAAGCGTACCTGGTCAAGGAGACCTGGAATTATAGTTTGAACGTTTGGGAGGATTCTTGCTTTAGAGGATATGATGGGGTCTTAGTCACTTTTCCCACTGCTGAGACAAAATACCCAACACCCTTAGGGCCGGGGATTTAGCTCAGGGGTTCCATCGCGTGCCTCGCAAGCACAAGGTCCCGAGTTCAATCCCCGATCCCCGGTAACAAAAAAACAAAAACAACAAGCAACACCCACAACTTAAAGGCGGAGTTTATTTGGGCACATGGTTTAGTACACAGTCAGCCAGGTCCAAGGCAGAACAGCATAGCAGAGAGGCAGAGCAGAGTACAGCTGTTCACGTCAAGTTATGTGATCCAGAAGCAGAGAAGCGAGGAGCCGAGGCAGATAAACCCTTCCGAGTCACACTCCAGTGACTGCCTCTTCCCACCAGACCTGACCTCCTAACAGCAAGTCGCCTATATTCAATCAATCACCTTCCTGCCTATGAACACAGGAGGCCTTTGGGGCATCTAGATCTAAGCCATAACATCTGGTAATGTTGGGAGGGGCATGAGAGGTTCTATTTCTTTTTTGAGAGATTCAGCCTCCCAGATATGGCCTGTGTCAGCAGAGTTAGCAGCTCAGAGAGGCATTATTGTTAACATAGATCACACTTGAGTGCTTAAAGGGGGATCAAAGATTTTTGACATGAGCAAGAACATTTGGATGGCCAAAAAGAGCCACAAAAGGGCAAAGACACAAGGCAGGGAGCCAGGTCTCCAAGGACACAAAGAATACAGATAGGCCATTGGAAACCACTGTTTTTCCGTAAGGATTACTGGGTAGTGGAACTAAGGAGAAAGAGTCTGGGAAGCAAAGACTCCTAGGGAGACAAAAACAGGTTCCAGTAAAGAGAGCCATGTGAGTAATAATCAAGTCCCACCACCAGGATGGCTTGTGCACTACTAGGGACAATAGCCATAGGTAAGAAGTGATAATGGCAGGATGTGCTGCCTTGGGCCGGGGGGAAGGGAGTAGGATGCTCATGGATGGAGATGATTTTCTCCCCTTCCACATTAGTGTGGACACAAGAGCAGGGTCTCTCTGACAGTCATTACAGAGATGGACTTTTGGACTCTTCTCATTTGTGTTTTAAGGCCAGGCATTGTAAGTTCAGAGTTCTTTTTATTTACAAATCTGCAAGTGTCTCTAATTACAAGGAGCTCTGGAGGGAGCAAATTGTCCTGGTTTGCTTTCCTGTACTTAGTTATGTTTTACAAGCCATCAATTTGCACAGTGTTTGTTGATTTGGCCTTTTCTGCAATGCTGTATTCATGTTGTTGTGCTAATGTACATCTCCAGAGAGAGGAGCACTCTACCTGTTTACAGTATGTTTTTAGATCATATCTAATTTCCAGTCATGAGTCATTAACAAAATTAGTCACCTCTATGGTTTGAATGATACCTCCAAACCTCAATGCAATTTAATTTCCATTTAAAAAATAATTAAAACATATTAATTGTACAAATTAATGGGTTTTGCTGTGACATTTCCATACCTACCACCTTCTCTCTATTCTCTTTTGTCTTCCCCTCACTCCCCTCTCTCTGTGGTCCCCTTTTCCTACCTTTAATTGCCATGCTATAATAAAATGGTATGCCTGGTGCCCCTGAGAGCTGAAAAAGTTGATATAAATCAGAGAATCCAAGAGAACATGCCCAGAGGACCAGACTGAATCGATCCCCATTCTTACAGTCCGGAGGAAAATCTTTAACAATTGCACGAAGATCTAGGTGAGTTCTTGTTCAGGTGGGCATGCAGGTCACGGCCTTTTGTCCCACCAACACACAGAGTAGGATCTGGGAGAGGGAGCCAGGAAGGCTAAGGGAGGCAGGGAAGGTGAGAGGCAGAGGAAGGGGTGAAGGAGAAAGGGGAACTCTACCGACCATGGAGGAGTAAAGGATGGCGAGGCACCAGAGTTCAGCCCAAGGAGGCTTCTGGGGGAGGAGAGGGTTTTAAGGTTTTGTTGAAAGTGAAAGAGGAAGTAGAGGAGAGGCTGATAGCAAGAGGCAGTTCTTAAAGGACTGCAGGCTTTGAGACAGACCAGAAACATTTTCCCATTTTTCATCCCCCTTGTACCAAGCCAAATCAGCTGGCCGTTGGCGAGGTCTTAGATTCCCAGCTATGAAGGACCCTGTGGATGGACTCCAGGTATCCCATTAGGGCCACTGGAATCCTAAGTTGTCCTCAGTGAAACCCTGCTATCATTGGAGGCAATTAACCAACGTGTCAGAGGGGGAAACATTGTCTAAGGGGGTCTTGGAAGCGGGTTAACAAGTAGATTAAGAAGTTTAAACAGAAGCAGCCACAAAACAAAGCCAAATGCTCACTCAAACAGAGTCCAATTCACATCCTCACTATGCTGCCATGGACAAGTGTCAGGCACAGGGATCAGATGATGGACCGTCTCCTGTGGGATCTGTGGTCACCAGGCAGAAAGGGGCACCAGTGGCTGAAGTAGGCTCAGTACCTGGGTGGAAAAACAGGTCCAGGTGGGCTCCTCGTCCCATGCAAGTCACAGCCCCAAACTGTCGATGACAAAAAGGAGGAGGTGAGGAAACAGCTTTTCCTCAGGCTATGGCAGAGCACCCAGATTCACAGAAGACAGCATTCTGGCAGGTGCTCTGGTCTGCACTCCCCCCTGGGAGTAGGGAGGTCACAAGTCACAGGTGGGGTTACCTGTGAGATGTTTGTAATGGCGGGGGGCGGCGGGGGGGTCTGTCAGCCAGCTAAGCAAAAAACGTCCATCTCCGTGCCCAGCTGCTTTGGAGGCCAAACAGTTGGCTAATCACTGAGGAAACATGTAACAGTGATTTGGATATCTGTGCCTGCTTGTCACAAGCAAACAAGGGTCATCCCGGAATCCTATGGGAATCACAACAAGACGTGGATGGCATTTGAGAGTGGATGTTACTATTAGTCTGCTCTGGCTAACAAATGCCACAGATGAGTCATGTCTTTCCTTACAGCTCTGGAGGCTGAGGTGTAAGAACGAGGCCTGGGCAGGCCTGAGGCCTTTCTCCTGAGGGCTCTCTCTTGAGGTCTATAGACAGCCACTTTCTTCCCTCTGTCTGAATCTGTGTCCTGAGCTCCTTGTTTTCTAAGGACATCAGTCATATTGGATTAAGGTTCACCCCAATGCCCTTATTTTAACTCAATCACTTCCGTATAGGCCCTAACTTCAAATCCAGTCATGTTCTGAGGTACTGGGATTAGGCCTTCAACTTAACCATTTCAGGGGACATAATTCAACCTGTGACAGAGGGTCTTTTCTAAGTCACATGGGGAAAGATGGTTCTTTGATGTAAATCAGTTCCTGGAATACTTACAGGTGGGAGGATTCCGACATAAAATGCCATTGCTCTTCACACATGGCCAGGAGGATGTCCCTTGGCTCCATAGCAGCCCTCCCTGGCCATGGGGAAAGGACTTGTGAGGAAACCAAGAGAGGCTAAATAGAGCTATGGAAAAGGAAGGTGAAGAAAGCATCCACGGGCTGGAGAGGAGAGCCATGTGGCCTGAGGCTGACTGGGGTGGGAAGTGGGAAAGCTCCACCTGGAGTGAAGAGATTTGAGCAGTTGCCAGAAGGCAGGGAAATGGAGCAATGGAGGAGTAGGGGATGTTTTTCCCTCAGGAATCTCCACCCTGTTGATCCCTATCCCATCCAAGCTCCGCCCTTCATGGCTCTGGAGCCTTTGTTCAGTGAACGTGTCTGTGTCTACTGCAGTTTAAGAAGTCCAGAGTCCGATTGATGCTCCTGTGTGTTCAGACCTTGCTAAAAAAGGTCTGCAGTCAGGGTGAGCACGAAGGCTTCTTCATCCCAGATGAAGGTCTCGGCCTCCAGCACAGGGGCAGATGGCTGCCTCCCCCGGGACTGTGACCTCGGAGCATGGGACCCTCAGGGCTTCATCCCAATGTCCCTGTGCACACAGCCTGAGTCCTGGATCCCTCTGAACATCTTTAGAAAGTAGTCACGTACAAATCTATCTAGAGCTCATTGCATCTGATTATATTTTCAACTTGTACCCCTCTGGGGACCCTGGAGTCATAATCGCCCCTTTCTTACATGTCCTCATCGGGGGCAGTTGCCTGGTCCTCTGAACTCTCCTGGGTTTGTGATGGATGTGCGAGTGTTGAAAGAGAAAGGCAAACAGGCTCCCTTCTCAGTGTAGGCAGAAGCTGACGAGAGAGAGAGAGAGAGAGAGAGAGAGAGAAGGAGAGAGAGAGAGAGAAGGAGAGAGAGAGAGAGAGAAGGAGAGAGAGAAGGAGAGAGAGAGAGAGAGAAGGAGAGAGAGAAGGAGAGAGAGGAGAGAGGAAAGAGAGAGAGGAGAGAGAGGCCGGCCTCTGGGTGAGTTCTTGGACCGAGTGAGGGAAAAGGAGGAGGCCTTCCCGGGGCTGGCAGGGAGGCCCACAAGGGGAGCCCGCTTGTCCTGGGCCCCCCAGGCTCATTAGCACCTGCCCTGCGCCACCCCCAGCAGGGCCGGAATTCATTCTGATGTGGAAGAGAGATTTGTGCCCAAGGAGACCCAGCCACTCAGCCTCCCTATCGTCGCCCAGTCCCCGCTGCTGCCCATGCCAGCCCAGGAGGGATGCAGGGAGGAGGAGGAGGAGGAGGAGGAGGAGGCGGAGGAGGAGGGAGCCATCCAACGCTGAAGTTGGAAACTGCCAGAGAAGGAGAGAGGGGCCAGCGTGGCTGCCGAGGCCCAGGGTGTTTTCTTTTCCGGAGATGCTGTGAGGCATGCAAGAGTGAGCCGTGATGTCCTGCAGGGACCTCAGCAGCCAGCGCCAGGATTCGGGAGGGGAGCTGGCGGCGGGCAGAGACTGCACAGAACCGGTTTTACAGCTCTGCTGGCTTCGCAGTCCTAAAACACAGGCAAGCGGGGAAAGGGATGGTTTTAAGATCCATTGTGTGCTGTTAAACACCCGGCCTGTATTCCCAAGGGTTTCCGCACTCCCAGCTCTTTAAAGCCACAATACAAAGAAGTCCAGAAAAAATAAATGCGGCTAGACCATCAGGTTTTGTTTATGCTCGCTAAAAATGACACTCCCAGGCATGCACTCCCCACCAACACACGGCATTGTCTCTTAGATTCAAAACAACAGCAGCAGAGGCAGCAGAAAGAGGGAGATGTGATACGCTGTTGAAGTTAACGGCGCAGGCATCCCTTCCAGGAGTACAGGGCCACCCTACACCCACTGGGAACCCAGGTCAGCTGTGTTCTGAACTTGTTTCATGAAAGCATCCACAGTGCTCATTCCAGTTCCAGAACTGTTTCATTAAGAGTCAGCGAATGCCATGCGCTGGCTCAGCAAATATGACTACAAAATAGGGATCTGGACGCACAGGGGACTCTCCACTATCACTCACACTGCTTGCCTCACAGGGTGGCATGGTCCTGGCATCTGTCTGCCGCATAGGCCAGTTTCGCAGCAGCAGGCACCCAGGTCCAGCTTCGGGAGTGGCCTGCACAGGAGGCAGTCAGCAAACAGCTGCACAGCAGCGGGGAGGCCTCATCTGCTCCCGACGTCTCAACCCTGCTATGCCCGGCCTAACTGGCTGCACCCACCGTGCAGAGGGCCGGGGTCCCAGCAGAGCCAGGAGACTGGAGGACTAAGCAGAGCTCCCAGGAATGAACTGGAGAGATCTGCAGGGCCTTAGAACAGATCTTCAGAGCTTCATCTGACTTAAGAAGAACATTGTGTGCAGAATAGAGGAAAGTTGTAAAAAGCCATCCCTTACTTCCCCGGGGAGAGGAGCTCTTTGCAGCCACAAAGGGCTGAGTCCGCAGTTGCTGAGTGAACAGAACAGTCTCACGCTAGGCCCCGCCCTCTCTGAGGACACACAACTCCAGGAGCACCTGGGCAGCTGTCTGGGGACCCAGGGGCTCTGCTGTCCTGTGGCCTCACCTCAAGCCCCAAGCATGATCAAGGATTTGTGCTCAAAGCTAGAGGACACTGGGGAGATCAACCCAGACCCCAGGAAGATACAGGGCACTCGTCCTCTTCTCCAGGGCCTTTCGCTAGTTCTTGGCTGTAAGGTACCATATTTTCTACTTCCAAAGGCCGAGTCTGATGTTGGGAGCTCAGTGGAGCTGATGTTCATGGAAGTAAGAGAACTCTGCTGACAGTGTGAGAAAACTCGGGTCCTTGGAGTCAAAGTGCTGGGAATTCCCAAGTGCAACGCATCCCATGACATCTGTGCATCTTCAAGGGCCAGAGCTCTGGCTGTCAGCCCATAATTACCCAGAAAGGGCTGGGGTCCGAGCCAGGCAGGAGAGCCACCGGGCCTTTCCTTCAGTCTCATTGCCCCACTGCTTCCACCTCCTTTCCAACTCTGCCCTTACCACATGCCAGTGACCAAACAAACGGAGCCAGTTTATCTCTGCTTACTCATCCCCTGGGTTAACAAGCCTGTAAACTCATTAAGTGGACAAAAACAAGCTACAGGGCTGGGGATTTAGCTCAGTGGCTCCTCTGTCTGCCTCGAAAGTGCAAGGTCCCAAGTTCGATCCTGGTACCAAAAATAAAAAAAACAAGCTATAGTCTCCAAATGAATCACAAACCACATCAATCAAGGGTTTCCAACAAGGACATCCAGGGGTGTAGGGTTGGCCTCAGCGTGGGCCAAGGGCTCTTGGTCAGAAACGCGCAAAACGGGCTCCTTCTCCCTGTGGAGCAGGACCAGGCTCCAAGAGGTCCCAGAGTTCACAAGTCCAGGAAGTGAGGTCTAAAATTCCCCAGGAGCATGGGACACAGGGAAAGGAAGGTTTTCCAAAGCAGTCCCCAGTCTTGGGCTTCCAAAGAACTAAGATGGCACAATATTCCCAAAGTGGTTCCAGGAATAAATGCAGAAATATAGAATGTGAATCACGAAGAAGAGAAGTACGGACACCAACCAAGGAGGGCAAGGACTAGTAAAGGGCAACTATGAAATGACTGGGCGATTCAACAATAAAATGCATGGTGGTGCATGTCTGTCATCCCAGCTACTGAGGAGGCACAGGCCAGAGGATCAAAAGTTCAAGGCCAGCCTGGGCAACTTAGCGACTCAACAAGACCATGAGTCAAAGTAAAACTTTAAAAAGGGCTAGGGATGTCTTTGTCATTGCCAGGCTTAATCCCCAGTTGTACATCAAAACAATGAAACCAAGAACAAAGGCTAGTTTAGAACTTAAAATGTTCTGTGCAATTCATTCAGTCACTCATACCCCTGTCAATTCTGTAAAAACTTCAAGTTCCACATCTACTGGGGATATGGAGACCAAGACAAACGGCTGGTTTGTGTATTTTAAAGCCATGGCTTCTACTTACCGCAAAGCACTTTTCATTGACTGATGAGAATCATCGTTCAACAGGACTTTGAGAAAACTGTCCCAGGTCCTCTTTCGCTGAATAAGAAACCTGAGCTCATTGCAAGATGCTCCCCTCTGACATTCATGCTTTGAAGGCCTCGCCCAGAGCTGGCTGAGTGTCAGCTGCATCAGGCTTGCTGAGTTCAGCATTTCCTTTGTCTCTTGGACCAGACTTCAGGTTCTGACAAGTGCATGAATTTTCCCTAAATTTTCATGAAACACAAAAGGAAATTTTGTGCCATGTAACTTCATTGAGGGGCATGGTTTCATGCTTGTGGCCTGTGTCCTCCATTTATATTCCTCTACTGAGTTGTGCTGGACAAAGGATGGGAACACCTCCCCGTGGCAAGAGGAGGTGGGGACAACAGTGAGGATGCCCTGGGGCTCCGCTCGGGGACCTGGGTGCCCACACCTGCCCTGCTCCAACTGGCTCATGGTGACCCATTTCCACTACTGTAAAAGGTAGAGAGGGAGAAGGACAGGAAGAGGGGCGAGGCATGAGAAGGAAGGAAGGAGGAAAGGGGGGAGGAGCGAAAAAGAGAAGGGCAGGCGGGATAGTCAGCTGTCACTGTAACAAACACCCAAGATACTGGGTTATTTTGGCTCACAGTTTTGGATGCTTTGGGCTATGATTGGCTGACTCCACTGCTCTGGGCCTATAATGAAGTGTCACATGATGGCCAAGAGCGTGTGGTGGACCAAGCTGTTCACCCCAAGGTGGCCAGGAAGCAAAGGAGGGGACTGGCGCCCTACAGTCCCCGTAGTGAGTTCTACCCCACTCACAACAGCTAGGTCTTGCCTTTTAAAGGTTCTGCCACCCCCCAGTAGCACCAGCCACTGGGGGCCAGGCCTTTCCACGTGACCCTTTTGAGAACACTTACCCAAACCAAGGCGTCAGGCAGAGCTTGGTCTAAGCCAGAGTTTCTCAAACTTGTCCCCATCAGTCTCGGGATTGATGATTCTTTGTGGTAGAACCTGTCCTGTGCATTGTAGGGCTCTGGGTAACATCTGCAGCCTCTACTGTAGGTGGACCTCCTCCAGTTATGACAATTAAAAGTCCCAGCAGACAAGCCACATGTCTCCTGGGCATGAGAGACTGTACAGAACTGCACTGTCCAATCCAGAACCCGTGGGTGGCCACTGAGCATGTGGCTGTCCCATTGAACTGTTCTCTAAGTACACAATGTGCCCTGCATGTCAAACATTTAAAAGAAAAAGAATCAAAAAGCAAGTGAACTACCTCATGGATATTTTATATGTCTTACACTTTATATAATTACATGTTGCAATGATACTCATTTTAATATATTAGGTAAAATGGAATATTACAAGAATTCATTTCACCTCTTTCTTTGTTTTGCTTTTTATCATGTGGCTACTAAAAAAATTGAAATAATGCATGTGGCACCCACTGTGGTGACCTTAGGTTTCCATTGGCCAGCAAGGAACTGGTGGCAGGGTAAGGGCCTCCCTGGTCAGATAACTCACATTCCCTGCAAGAGCAAAGAAACTGTTTTTCTAACCCTCTATGCTGACAGCTGAAGCATAACAGAGTGAGGACCC
This sequence comes from Heterocephalus glaber, assembly GCF_053883595.1. NCBI lineage: Eukaryota > Metazoa > Chordata > Mammalia > Rodentia > Bathyergidae > Heterocephalus > Heterocephalus glaber. The sequence goes on from NW_028258315.1 coordinate 6,900,698, forward strand.
AGAATCCTGTCAGAATATTTTCAAAGCTCTCCTTGGAGAGCATTTGAGACTCTTTCTCCCCTTTGATAAACTAAGCAAAACTGTATGTCAGCATTTAGAGGCAACGCCCTGCCCATCCCACAAAGGAAGCAGCCCCAACCGTCAACATCCTGCTCTGGCGCTGATGGATACCACAGCCCCAGCAGCCCACGAGGGAGCCTGGGGAAGCCAGCCTCGGCACACTGTTTCCTCCCTACCTCTGGAACCAGGAGCGCTGGGCCCCAGTCACTCTGGGTGCATCACAACTGCTCTGCGCTTTTTACAAACGTGACCTGCATGTCCACAACAGTCCTGACAACTGCACACAAAGATCTCTGTTTTATATGCAGCCCCCAGGGGTTTTGCCTCAGAAACTCATGGTGTAAGTTGTCCCAAATGCCACTGGCGCCCTCAGAAATGCAACTCAGCCCTTTTTGCCATTATCACGTCTCACCTCAGCCCCTGCAGTGTTTGCAAAGTCCCAGAGTCATAAGCAAAGGAGAACATTCACGCATTCACGGTGGCCTCTGGTTTTCTGGCCTGCTGATCCGATCATCTCTGATATGCAGCTACCTTAAGGAGGTCCGAATGCCACTCACAGAAGCCACCAAGTAAACATTCTCTTCTGAGGTCTGGCCACCTTCTGGGATTCCTGGGCTCCCTTTAGAATGCCCAACTATTATCGTTTGGATAAGTATCCCCAGCTTGGTCCCCAACCTGTGGCACATGGAGGGGGCACAGAACCTTTAGGAGGTAGGGCCCAGTGGGAAGAATTTAGATCACTGTGGGCACACATTGAATGGGGTATCGGGACCCTGGCGCCTTCCTGTCTCTCTTTTGCTTCCCAGTCACTGAAAGGTCAGCAGCTTCCTCCACCACAAACTCCCTGCCATGATGTGCTCACTCATTACAGCCCCGAAGGCAATAGGGCCAAATAACCATGAACTGAACTCCTAAATCCGTGACCCAGATGAAACTTTCCCCTCAGATTATGACAACAGACAGCTGTTAGATTCAGCAACTACCCACTCTCTCCTCACCGCAGGAAAGGAATCTCAACCTCTGCTGGGCAGCACACTGCCCTCACCGGAAACCAAACCAAACCAAAGTACCAGCCTCATCTGCCTCCCCCAAACACACACCCTATCCTTGGGAGGAATACATCACGGTCTCCCAAGTGACTTTAAGCTTTTAAAACAAAATCCACAAGAGCAGGTTTGGATTTGGGCGAAGTCTGCTTCCAGTCCTGCACCAGAAACCTCCCAGTGACAGGGGCAGCTCCCAGGCATGGATACATAAAAAAGACAGCAGACAAAATATAATTGAAGATCTTTATAGATTATAGTGTTGCCACCAATGGGCCAACAGGCTCGGTGGTGTAGTGTGCTCAGAATCACATTTCTGGTAAGAATCAGAGGAGAGACTCCAGTGCAGGACTCCAGTCTCCCCCTAAATAAATCATGCATTGCTCTCCCTATTCCATACTCTGTCCCAAGACTCCAGAGAGCATGGAGAGGGATCTGCCTTCTCTGCAACCTCACAGGCTGGTGGCATCCAGAGAGACAGTGAGGCAACCAGGCCTTCCTTTCTGTTCCTAGACACTCCTTCCACTGGTCAGCACCTGCAACAGCCCAAGTTAGGGACGCTTCCCACTCCCCTGAGCAGAGCTGTGACTCCCTGGAACACTTCCGCAAGACCTGTGAGAACTGGAGGTTAACTCATGCCTAAACTAGGTCATCTGACTTACACAATGTGTTTCTTTCTCAGCAACCTGCAGACATGGTATTTTGTTTTGTTTTTTAAAAGTATTCAGTATTATCCATAGGGGCTTAAGGGTTCCCTGACTGACTGATTCTAACCGCATTTGAGATTTTTCATTTGAGTGATTGTGGATGTAGGGGTTCACTAGGAATGCCAGTTTAGAGGAGGTGTGGAAACTCAGGGTTATCATCAGGTAGAGTTCTTATCAGCAATATAACTGAATGGCTGATCAAAGTGCTCTTGTGAAATTATAGGAGTCTTAAAACTGGAAAAGATGCCATAGATCAGGCCCAACTCTGAGTCTGTGCGGTGATCTTTGCTTAGATACCTGTCACTACAGTGTGAACCTCAGACACTGTCACGACAGTGTGAACCTCAGACACTGTCACGACAGTGTGAAGTTCACTAAGCACAGAAGCAGGATAGTGGTCGACAGCCCCCACCCTGGGCCAATGTCAACAAAGCTTCTCAGCAAAGGTTTCTGTTGAGCTGTAAGGAAGAATGCACTACTCTACTCAATAATCTTACAAAATGCTGCTCATCTAAGGATCTACCCTATTAAAACATATAACTCAGTAAGAAAGATTATGAAACACACGAAAATTCCAGTGAATTGTAATGTCTTACAACTCTAGATGCATGTTAAAATTTTCATTAAAGGGATGGGAGAGTAGCTCAGTGGTAGAGAGCTTGCTTAGCATGTGTGAAGCCCCGGGAACTGTCTCCAGAACCACACACACCACACACATCTCACACACACACACACACACACACACACACACACACACACACGGGCGCACTTATACAAAAATTGAATTTCATAAAGTCAAGTTGAAAGAAAGTTGAGTTGAAGGGAAGTTGAAAGCAAAAAAGTCAGACACAATAATACATACTGAATGATTCCATGAATATAAAGCTTAAAAATAAGCAAAACTAGTTTTGAAAAACCAGCATGGCAGTTTTTCAAAAACTTAAAAACAAAACTGTCACATGATCTAGCAATTCATTCCATTCCCAGATATACATGCAACAGGAATCAGGGTTACTAACAGATACTTACACACCCTTGTTCATCACAGCAGCATTATTCACAATAACCAAAGACAGAAGCTACTTGAGGTTTATCAGTACATGAATAGATGGACAAACTGTGGTCCATTTTCATCCCTGGAAGGGAAGAAACTTGAGGCCATTATGCTAGATGGTATAAGCCAGTGACAGAAGGATAAATACAGTATGATTCTGCTTCTCTGAAGTCCTTAGAGCAGCCAAACTTACGGAGACAGAAAGTAGAGTGATCGCCGAGGGCTGGGAGCTGGGGGAATGGGAGATAGCATTTAACCAGTACAGGGTGGGTTTTGGAAGATTAAAAAGTGCTTGGAGATGGGAGGTGGTAATGGTCACACAATTATCCAAATGTACTTATGCCACTAAACTGCACACTTAAAATTAGGTAAAATGGTAAATTATATGTTGTGCATATGATACCACAATCAAAGGTGTAGCTCAGTAGTAGAGCAGTTGCCTAACATGTGCCAGGCCCTGGGCGCGATTCTCAGCACTGCAAAAAAACATATCTTTTTTTAAAGGGAGGGAACTATAGGCAAACTGAACTACGCTGAGGGATGAGGACCGATGTTGGAGGCGGGCCAGGAGGTGGGCTCCTTCCTGGGTTTTGTTTCTTACTTACATGCTGCTTGCCTGAGTGTTTTCAATTTGCAAACCTTTATCAAACTATACATTTTGGATTGGGCATTTTTCTGGAATGCAGGTTATACTTTAAAAGTTTGAAAAATTATGTGAACAAAATGCAAAACCTAATATACAAAAAAAGGTTGAAAATGCTGAAAGATAATCTTAAGTCTACAACAATAGACAACGAACTTATGTCCGCCTTTGCCTCTAATAGTTTCTGGAGCTCCCAGGTTGATAAATCCACTTTAATTTTTGTTTTCACAGCCATTATTGCACATGGGCAAGAACAACCACTTCCCTAAAAGTCAAAAATTTTTTTGAGCACAAAGACCCGAGTTTGATCCCCAATACCAAAAAAAAAATTTTTTTTTGAACCTTTCTCCTGGAAGTCCCTTCCCCCAGGGCTGCTTTGCCCAGCCCAGGCTTGCTGTGGCAGTTTGTGGAGTACGTGGAGGTGCCAGGGTGCAGCCTGGTAGGGATCAGGTAAATCACAGGTGCACGCTTACCTGAGCCAGCCAGCAGCTTATTCATTAATCGGGTACTGACTGCCTGTTGCTCCAGTTCCCCTCTCAGCCTGACAGACTGGTGGCTTTGGAAGGGTTCCCGGTTGGGGCCCACACCTGTCTCCCCTTTTCTGCTGATAGCCAACACTTCTCTCTGCAGGTTTTTGCTCCCTAAGCCTGGTGCTGTCAGAGTCTATTCCTGGTTGGATTCCCCATGCAGGCTGGTGTCTTGGGGTTTTCTTCCATTTCCCCCAACTGCTTTTCATGTGACCCAGCTTGTGAGCTGAGCTGGTTTCTCCACCAGAGGTCCCAGGGCTCCTTGCTCTCTGCTTCCTCATCTTTCTTCCAAAAATGTTCTTTCTACTTTGATCCCAAATTCCTCTCCTCACCTGACCAACAAGCCCCAAACCATGGCCCCAGGTTCCATCCCCCCACACACACACACACACACACACACGAGCACACGCACACAATTATATTTTCTAAAAGCCCCATTGACTTCTTATATTCTACTGAGACCTGAATCCATGCCATCTAGTGCTTACATCCTCATTTCACTGGAGAAGAAACTGAGGCTCACAGAAGTAGTAACTTGCCCTTGAGCCGATACAAGTGGCAGAGTCAAGATGCAAGACTCACCTGCATGGAGTGAGCTACCTCTCGGACATTCTTGTGAACATTCTGTGGGGTGAAGTTTGCCTGCTGAGTGACACTTTCCCCCAGAGGGTGTCATAGCATCTGGTCTTCTGGCTTCCTCTAATCACAGCTGGGAGAACCTTAGCATGTCATCATGAAATGTGAGGGATATAACGAACGGTTAGGGCTGGGAATGTGGGTCAGAGATGGAGCACTGGCCTAGCACGTGCAAGGCTCTGGGTTCAACTCCAGCAATGTAAAAAATAATAGTAAAAATAAAGAAATCTCTAGACTCCTTCTAGTTACAACTTTTCATTTTAAACATCACATATAAGCCCAAGGCCCTCTTTTATTTATTTACCTAAATAAAACCAGGGAGCAGATGTGTGCAGCTCGGCACGCCCCAGCTTTGGGGAACATTTGTGTTTCCAGGGCTGGAACTGCTTTGTGTGAAATGCCAGGGTGGAGAAGAGGGGCTTCAGGCAGAATGAACCGGAAGAACATGTCCTAAAAAGACATCAGGCCATCTTTCAGACAGCGGGTGAGGGGCAGTCATAAAACACCCAAACATTAAGGTAGAAAGCATATGTATTATTTCAGACCCAGCTCTGTCCCCTTGAGAAAGCCAGGACTGAGAGCCTGCTTTCCCCTGGGCCCGTCATACAGCTCAGGAGCAGGACCAGGAACCTACTAAGCGTGGCTTGCCATACACAAGAGCTCCTATTACCGTTTGTCACAGGGTCCCTCAATGTTGTTCGAGTTGATCTCGCACTCACTGCAATCCTGCCTCAGCCTCCTGAGAGCTGGGACTGCAGGTGTGCACCACAACCCCTGGCTCCTATTTCTTTATCTTTTTTTCCTTTTTACTTTAGAAAGCTGCTCCCCTTATACTACTCTGAGGCCAAATAACCACCTTCACATAACCAAAGACAATTTCAGGCCAAATCCGTCAAAAAAGAAAATACGTTTGTTAAATTTTCTTTTCACAATTTGTTTGGAATAATCAGAAAAGAGAAGAGAAAAAAATCACTTCATCCTTCAAAGATGAGTGGGGCAAGGGGTAAAAGAAAGACTCATTTCCCAATGACATGCTTTTGCAACTGAACATCCAAATAACACTAAAAAATAGGGGGGTCTTCTTTTCCATTTCTACAAGCGAAAAAAGGGGGGAAAACCCTGCAGTGCAAACGATGCTTGTTCAAATTCCCATCCAACCTTCCCCACTTCCGGTGGGCTGGCCCTGGGGAGGCGTGCTCTTCCCTGGGGAATCGCCTCCCTGACCTCTGTGGCCCTGGAGCCTGCACCTAGGAGAAGCTGAAGCTCCACTGCGCGCTGCTGCTCTGAGTCTTCTCCTCAGAAGCCTCGCTAACTGCTGGGCTGTTTTCTGCCCAGCCCTGGAGCAGAGCTGGGCTTGTGGGAGGAACCCGCTGCCTCTTCCGCGTCTTCCCTCACTTCTGGACGCTAGCTTCCCAGTGCCCAAACAGAAGCGCGTCCCGGCCCGGGCCTGGGCCCACACCTCTGGACTTCGCTCCTTGATGAAGTCCTAGGTTCCCCTCTAAACAGAACTGGACCGTGTCCAGCTGCTGTCTGCAGGTTCCTCAAACATTCACCCGGCAGATGTTTTTGCAAGGGGTTCGTGTTTGGCTTTCGAGTTGGTTCTCCGGGCTCCAAGGGGAAGTCCGAGGGTGGATCCCAGAGTTCGCGCCACCCCCACAGTCCTCTGTCCCCGGCGGGCAGGAAAAGGAAGCCCTTTGTGTCCAAGTGCTGACAGCCCAGCCTCTGCAGAAGAAGGGACGGCCCTGCCTTCCAAAGCTGCGAGGAGCCCAGAAACTCCTGTCGGAGCTTTGGGAGGGTGTGCGCTCCCAGGCAGCCTCACCGGAACTGCCTGGCTTTGGGCATCTTTTCTCTACCAGAAAAGCGGCTGCTTCTGTGAGCAGCCGTAGGGGAAGGAAACCTGGCCCCCGCAGACCCTCCCTGCAGGAAGGCCTGGAGTCTGCGCCCTGCGCGCGTGGCACCGGCGAGGAGGCGCCGTTAGAGGGCAGCACGCGCCCTTCTCACGGCCCGCCGGCCCCGGCCGCCCCTCGATTACAGGCTGTCGCTAACTGCCAAAGCTCGGGGCTCCCGCGTCAGGAGAAAAACAAGTTGGAGAGACCCAGGGAGGTGGAGGCGAGGCACCCCTCCGGTGGAAACGCTGCTCTCGGGAAGCCCAGGCTCGCAGCCCCCGCCTCCTCTCCCCGGAACCCGCACCTGGGCCAGGACCCGGGGGGTGCGCGGGGCTGGGAGCCCACGCGCCACGCCCCGGGCCACCGAGCTGCGGGCCTCGAGGAAAGCGGGGACAAGGCGCGCGCTGGTGCTGTCCGCGGCCGGGGCACTCGGGCTTCACAGGGAAGGACGAAACCCGATCCCAGCAATCGGGACAGATCGGCGGCGCCCACCTTTGAGGTGACCCAGTTCTGAGACCAGCGCTTGGCTCAGGACGCTCGTGTAGGTAAGAAAGAGGCTTCCTTCCCCGCCCGGGCAGCTCCACGCTCTCTCCCGGCCCCTGGGGCAGCGGGGATTGGCCTCTGCCGGTCCTAGGAGCCGGGCATCTCTGTGATGTACCAGGGCTTCCACCCAAAGGAGAGGGCTCGGGGCGTGGACCGCGGCCCGGGGCTCTGGATGGGCCCGCCTCGGGTGGGTGGGCCACCCAGGTCTGTGCGCTTCTCTCGAGCTCCTCGACAGCCCTGATGCACCGCACCTTCTGATTGGAAGACCTTAGCATGACAAGCTCTGGCCCCCACCCCCACCCCCGCGAGGCCCCGCAGATGAAAATGTCAGGCTGAAGGCGACAGGTGACCAAACCCCAGCACTGGGGTCTCACCGCACACTCCCAAGCTCAGGTTTGGAGCTGGATGGGGTTCCATGTCTTTCTCCCTGCCCGCAAGGCTCGTTTTATACCCTCTGCTCTTTTGATGAGGCCCGCCTGGGCCCCAGGATAGGGCAGAGGAAGCTCGGACTTCCTTAGTCCCTGAACAACACTGGCCTTCAGCTGTGGCCACAGCTGACCTTTCTTTAGGAGGTCGTTGTTGTTTGTTGAGCATCAGTCACAAATATTGCATCTGCAACGCCCCTCCCCAGGGCACTCCAGGCCCGAGTGCCCCAACTCTGTGCCCTCCCTCCTGACCACGGGAGTCTTCCTCCCTCCACCTTCAATTCAGTGGTTTCAGCTGAAAAGGAATTATGAAGTATTATAATTGGGGTCAAGCTAATTACAGACATGGCACTCCCAGTCTAGGACAGAGGGGCTCATAGATGGGGAACATCGCCTTTTGGGGGTGGCTCTAATTTCCACCTGCCTTGGGCTAGTTGTGCAGACCAAACTTCCCAAGGACAGCAGTTGAAAAGCTGGAGCAAATATAAATGGATTCCAAATTTTTCCATTTAATTGTTAAATACTGAGAAGTGATATTGGCCGCTGGTACAGGAACTCGTGAAGGACTGAATCATCCCAACCATCTTGCCATTGGAAACTGACTTACTGGCCTGTGATTCAAAAATCAAGTTGACACAGTTTACACAAAATTCTCCTTAAAATTGTAAATAAAACCATTAAGTGGGACAAAAATTATGCTGTCTAAATATGTGTACGATTTGGGGGTAGACTAATTCCTCCTCCTGGAGAGAAGACGGCTCTGTTCTCCTCTGGGCCTCCTCTTTCCTGCCTCATTGTGTGCTTCCACTGCAGAGACCAGACATCCCCTGCCCCACCCCGGGCCAGAGCAGAAGCTGCCCAACTCCCCTCCAACCCTCATTGTCCATGTTAAACACGCACTGCAGTCTCTTGACCTGTTAGGTTTTTAGTCCCATTCACACAAGAGGATTAATTCTTCACTGCTGCTGTTTTGGACACATTTTCCACATCCCTGAGCCCATTTCCTCACCTCTAAGATGATAGCAATAGCAGAGTACCTACTTCCTGGTGTTATTGTGGGCATTAAATAAGGACAATGCAGACAAGATATTGACTACCTTGTCCCCAGCCGCTAGTAAGTGCCTGGTTAGGGTTAGTTATTGCCATTGATTGCTATTAGTATTGACCTGAAGAGGTTATGACAGGCATCTGGTTCAACCACATATCCAACGCTGGAATACTACCAAGCATTCGAACTCTTCCAACAAGAGGGACAGTGATTTCCCATGAAGCAGCCCGGTCCATCTTGGGCCAGCTTTTCCTGCAGCAAAGTGCATCCTGGTGCTGAAAATGAAGTCCAGCTCCAGGAACTCGGTCCTCTTCCTTGGAGCCAGGGTTCTGACTTCCTCAAAATTTGAATAGAATCATCACATCCTTTTTCGCAGCTCCCTGGCCATCTTTCCACCTGTCCTGGTTGCTCTTGACAAGTGACGAATGTGGATGGTGGCTGTTTCCCTGTTGGGTGTGGTGCCTGATCAGCCCGGCTCATTCCGGACCTGTTTCTCTAGTGAGCCCAGCCTCAAACGAGCTGGGGCAGGGGGTGTCAGAGCAGCTAGTGGCTCCTTCTTACCCTCCTTTTAGCTAAAACCCTTTTGAGTCTCACTCTTAGCTCCAGGGGCCCATCCTGGATTTGTGCAAATCATTTTTTCCACCCAAGTGAAGAAAGTTTTCCTTATTAAATGTATTTATTTCCTTATTAAACATACATATTTCCTTATTAAACTCAGCCCCTTTCCTTGTCTTCCAAGATGGTTTTAGATCTTATTTCTAGCACACTAAATGTGTGCTAGTGTCTCAACATTGAGTAACCAACAGATTGGGTAAAGGGTGACCTTTATGACCTCATGTGGGTGACATGTTGATGAAGGTGTCAGAACAGACATGACCGGGGAACCCTCCCTCCCGGGGGCCCAGCTCTGATAATCAGACCCCTCCCGTCAGCTTCCTCCCCAGGCTGCCTCACCCCCCTGCCCACTGCATCTGAAGAATTATTGCCTGGTCTAGGCCTTGGCAGTCAGTGGCCAGGAGGAAGTGGAAGCCTCTGGGGAAGGAGGAGGAAGTACCCTTGGGGGCGGGGACTAGAACAGAGAGGGAAGAGGGACAAAAAAAAAAAAAAAAAAAGAGCAAAACAGGGACAACAGGAAGGAAAAAACAAAACAAATACTTTAATAAGTTAAAAAGAGAGGAAGGAAAAAAATGTTAGAGGAAGTAGATCTGGATTGTGGTAAGAATTTTTTAAATGGATGGCAGGAAAAGGTATACCAAGGATGGCAAGATGAAAACCAGTCAGGACAAGACACCATGGCATCAGGGCCTAGGGCGGGACCGTCAGACTGAGAAGCCCTGGGCCACTGCTGTGCCCAGAAGTGCTCAGTTCTCGGGTTGCGTGCGTGTCACCAGACCAAGTGACAGTGACCTCACTCAGACAGAGGGAAGAGCTTCCCAACCCAGACAAATTTTGATTCTAAAAATGTTCACTCACAGAAGGATGTTTTCACTTCCTGAAAACCCATAGGCCTAGGAAATATATACACCAGGGTTTGCTGACTACACCTGCCTTCCCAGGGCCAGCTGGATCTAAAATAAGCCTTGAAAACAAACCACGATCCTACTACATTTTGAAGCTCCAGGCTTTAACTCAGCAGAAGGCTATCATTTCTTCTCGTCAAAGCTCTCTTAATATTTGGGGAATGCAGCCTTTGGACAGATGTTCAGGGAATGGACAGAAGGCTCCTAGAAGCACAGCTCTGGGAGTTCTGTGAACCGGCTGCTGTGCTGGAATGTGTGCCCTAAAAGTCTATGTGTTTGGAGGTATTTGGAGATAGTCAGGATTAGAGAAGGTCATGAAGGTGGGACCCAGCAGCATTGATACCTTTATCATTAGAGGAAGACAGACCCCAGCTAGCGAGCATGCTCTGCCCCACCAGGCAAGGCCCGCAGCCATGCTATGACGCAGCAGGAAGGGTCTCGCAAATGTTAGCACTCTGATATTGTACTTCTCAGCCTCCAAAGTGGTGAGCTACATCCACCTCTAGTCTTTATCAATCACCTAGCCTGTGTATTCACTATAGCAAGCAAAACTCCTCCAAGACAGATATCATCCCTGTTAGTTAGGAGGAAGCTGTAGTCAAGCCCTACATCCCTGAAAGTGAAATTCAGTCCACATCTCTGGACCTCTTACTGTGTAACATTTTTTAAAAAGCACTTACAGTAGGGGCCAGGGATTTAGCTCAGTGGTTCCGTCGTCTGCCTCGCAAGCGCAAGGTCCCAAGTTCAAACCCCAGTACCAAAAGAAAGTACTTACAGTATGGTCCATTTTAGTTGACTTTTTTTATTTTAGCAAATACCTTGACTGATACAAAAAGGCACATCATCATAAAGGGTCACAAGGGACAAATTGGGAAACCTAGAACTTCCAAAGAGGATGGAAACTAGAAGAACAAGAATGAACATGAAATTGACTTCAAGAACAACATTGGATGCTAGAAGAAAATAATCAGTGCCTTCTAAGTTTTAAAAGAATTGAGTTAAGGAGCCGGGGGTGCAGCTAGCTCAGTGGTGAACCACTTGCCTAGCACACACAGGGCCCTGGGTTCAAGCCCTAGCACTGCCAAATAGATACATAAATAAATAACCTTAAATTCTACCCTCAACCAAACTATTGATCAAGAATGAAGGCAGATAAAAGAATTTTCAGACATGCAAGGACTATGAAAATGCATCTTCCATGCACCTTTTCCTAGGAACTAATAGTTGATGGGTTTCAGGAAAAGAAAGAAAAGGAAGGATATAGCATCTGGGAACCAGAGTGGAGTCAACAAGGTGGGAAAGATGATGGCCACTATGTGGCAGGGCTGAGAATAACCAGGACAGTCACGAGGTGGAAGGATGCAGGGAAATGACTAGACTTGCCAGAGTAGGTGGTAGAGCAAATCTCGTGACAAAGTGAAAACCAGAAGAAAAATTGAGCCTCTACTTGAGAGGCTGAAGCAGGAGGCTGGGCAGCATGGCAAGACTCCACCTCTTAAAAAAAAAAAAAAAAAAGAATTGGAGATGAAGCCCAGTGGTAGAGCACTTGCCTAGCATGTGCAAGCCCATGGGTTCAGTCCCAGTACTGGAGAAAAAAATAAAGAACAAAATAAAAACAGTAGATCAGTGAAACTGAGTGGAGAGCCAAGAAATAGACCCACACCATTATAATCAGCTAGTCCTTGACAAAGAGAAGAGGCTTACTTTTATTCTCAGACAGGTTATCACTGTGTTGCCCAGGCTAGCCTTGAACTTGTGATCCTCCTGCTCAGCTTCCCAAGTAGCTGGCATTATAGGCATTGGCCACCATGCCCAGCAAGGGTAGTCTTTCAACAAACAGTGCTGGAACAACTAGACATCCACATGCAAAGAAACCAGTCTAGACATTGAACTTACACCCTTCACAAAAACTAACTCAAAATGGGTCATAGACTTCAGTGTGAAATATAAACTATAGCACACTGAAAAGGTAACTTCGGAACGCATCTAGATCAGTGGTGGCAAACGTGTTATTGTGTTTTTCGTTTAAGGCAAAAGATGTTGATATAGAGTTGGTTTTTCTAAACTAAAATCTCAGGTTTAATTGCAGTGTTGGCACTTTATGATAAATAAGTGGGTTTTGGTTGTAGTTTGGCACTAGGTCTCTAAAAGTTTTGCCATCACTAATCTAGATGATCTTGGGTATAGTGATGACTTTTAGACATGACACCAAAGCCACTATCAATGAAAGAAGTAATTGATAAGGTGACATCATTAAAATTAAGACTTTCTCTGCAAAAGATCCTGCAACAAGAATGAGAAAACAAGCTATAGATTGGGAGAAAATATGCAAAAGACACATCTGATAAAGGACAGTTACCCAAAAGATACAAAGAAATCTTTAAATTCAAGAATAAGAAAACAAAAAAGCCAATTAAAAATGGGCAAAAACCAGAACAAACACCTCACCCAAGAAGATATACAATGACATACGTGCATATGAGAAGATGCTGGGCATCATTTGTCATTAGGGAATTGCAAATTAAAAGAAGATACCACTGTCCATCTGCTAGAAGGACTCAAATGCAAAACCCTGACAACATCAAATGCGGGGAAGACGTGGGGCCACGGGAACTCCCACTCATTGTTGGTGGGAAGTCAAAATAATATGGATCCTGGCCGGGGATTTAGCTCAGTGGTTTCACCACCTGCTGTGCAAGCGCAAGGGCCCAAGTTCGATCCCCGGTAACAAAAAAAAAAATAATAATAATATGGACCGTTTTATAGACAGTGTGGCAGATTCTTACAAAGTAAACAGTTTTTTACCATATGACCCAGCAGTCATTCCCCTTGGTATTTACTCAAATGGGTTAAAAATTTATGGCCACACAAAACCTTGTACACACATATTTATAGAAGCTTTATCCAGGGCCAGGGATTTAGCTCAGTGGTACTCACACCTGCCTTGCAAGCACAAGGTCCCAAGTTTGATTCCTGGTACAAAAAAAAAAAAAAGAAATTAGAGGCTTTATCCATAATTGCCAAACTTTTGAGCTCTGAAGTTGTCTTTTGGTAGATGGATGGATACATAAGCTGTGGTACGTCCAGATCGTTGGAATATTACTCGGTGTGAAAAAGATGTGGGCGTCAAGCTCATGCAGGGACCTTAAATGCATGTGGCTAAGTCAAAGAAGACAATGCGTAAGGTCTGTATCCTGTGTGATTCCACCGACACGACATTCTGGGAAGGTAAAGCCCTGGGGACAGGAAAAGATCAGTGGCTGTCAGGGCTCACGGGAAGGAGGAATGAACAGGTGGGGCAGTGAAACCTGTTCCATTTGATATTGATACTGTAATGGTGGATACGTGGTCACAACCCATACAATGTGCAACACGGAGAGGGAATGCTAATGTGAACTCTGGACTTCAGGAGACAGTGAAGTGCCAGTGTAGGCTCCTTGGTTGTAGCAAACAGACCCCTTTGGTTTGGTGAGAAGACTGGGGTCCATAGGAACACTGTGGTTTCTGTTCCATTTGGCTATGGCCCCGAAAGAGTCCTAAAAATAAAACCTACTAGGGAACACAGCACTCTGGCAGTCCGGTCTATCACCAGAGCTCTGCTCCTCCCCTTCCCAGCGCCAGCCACCACTGCCCACATTCTCTCCTGGCTCTTCCTCAGTGTGTGACTTACCGCAGACACTTCTCTCAGGATAAAAACAGGAAGCAAATACGTATGTTCTTCCGTAAGGCACCTGGGAGTGGGTGGAAGAAGAAGAAAATGGATTGCTGTGGCCCATGCTGCTCCCTTTGCTCCCTTTGACTGATTGTCTCACCTGTCTTGACCTTTGTGTCCTCCCCTAATTCCCACACACCCTCTTCCTTCCGCCATCATGACCAGACCACCTACAGCAGGGCATCAGGAGCACCACTGGGGCAGCCAGGTGTGCGGGGATCGGCAGTCCTCTCCCAGCCCCTGCTCAGTCCTCACAGGAGCTCTGCCTCAGGGGCCTCCATCAAGTCCCGTCACACCTCCGTGGTCCCACTCAGCAGGCGGCCTTGCCTCTGACTACGCAGGGAAAGCAGAGCTGGACGGGGGGAGCCTGAGCTCCCTGACTCACGTCCACCTTGCCCTTGCCTCTTGTCCCCTGTGCTTTGTGCTGCCCCTCTCTGCCCTCCTCCTTTCTCTCTTCCATCTTTTCTCATCCACCTCTCCATGTGTCCCCTTCATTGCATCACCAAGATTCTCTCCATGAAAACCACAACTATGATAAAGACAACAAAAACACTGTTATCCCCTTCTCGATAGAAGTATGTTCCAAGACCCTCAGTGGAAGCCAGAAACTGTAGTATTAAATCCTACATACGCTATATTTCTATACACACACACTTGTGATAAGGTTTCATTTATTAATTAGGTGCAGGAAGAGATTAACGACTAATAATAAAATAGAACTATTATAACAATATATTATAATAAAGATGCTAGTATCACCACTCTTGCACTTTGGAGCTATTGTTAAAAGCAAAATAAAGGTTATTTAACATAAGCACTATAATATTTCAACAATCAATTTGATAATCAGGCTATCTACTAAGTGACTACAAAGCGGGTAGCATATACAGTGTGGATACGCTGGACAAGGGGATCATTTGTATCCCAGGTGGGATGACATGAAACTGCATGAGATTTCATCATGCCGTGCAGAAGGATATACAGCTTAAAACTGGTGAATTGCTTACTTCTGGAATTTTCCATTTAATATTTTTGGACCACAGTTGAACACTGGTAACTTAAACACCAAGAAGCAAAACCTTGAATAAGAAGGAACTATGGTGTCTCCCAGCAATAGCAGAGTTGCCCCAAACAGCTTCAGGGACAGGGCTGTGACACTTTTATTGGGCCTGGGAGAGGTGAGCTTGAGCTGTGAAGGTGTGGACTGAGTAGTTGATTTTGAAAAGTGAATGGCTCTCTCAGTCTGTTACTCTCTCTGCCTTTTTCTGGCACTCATAGCCTTCTTCCACATGTGTGTTCTCTTTGAAATAAATCCCATTAAACCCCCACCCAAACCTCCAAGCAAAGCTGAGTGCACAAAACCAAGCAGATCAGATCCCAACCTCAACACTGCGCCTGTCTTCTGGCCCCTGCCCTGAATCTGTTTGCCAGATTCTCTCTGCATAGCTTCACCCAGTGTTTTTGTGGCTCATTTTCTAACTTCCTGATGCAACATTTCTCCACTGACCAACTGTTGTTAAAGCCACCAGGTGCTGCTGACTTGCATTCTCATCTGGTGTCTCTGCAGTGGGCTGACTCACCATTCTTCCTTCCAGAACTGGACTGAACTTCTCCCCCAGCCTCCATGATGCCATTCCCTGCTTTCCCACCCACACCTACTTCCCACCCAACAATCTTCCCCTGTCACCCTTCAGGAGTTGGCTTCCTGCTAGCCGCCTTGACCTGTGGGTGCTGCCCCTGGGGCCTCTCCCTGGTTCTCAGTCTTACTCCACATCCTTGCTCTGGGTGATCTAAGGGTCCACCCCTTTCATACACTGCACACATCCATTGTCACCCCAGTTCTCAGTACCAAGGCTCCCAAGTGGGACAGCATCACATACCCAGTCTAGGGAGTGATTCAGATATCACCAAAAGCCAAGCAAATACCCTGCCCTACACTGTGGGCTCCATTTGTTTCTTTCAGAGACTTCTAAGAGCTTCAAGGATTCCTCAGGGGATGGAGGCTCACAGGTGTAGAGAAACAGGGTCCATCCCAGGATTAAATAAGTAGGGCCAGGGCTGCACACTAGAGCACAATAATTCCCACCACGATGCTCAGCTGTCCCGGAGCATCTGAGCCGGCTTCAGTCACACAAGTGCAGTGTTTAGCTCTACAATATGAGCTCACATCTGTTTTCAGACTTACTTGGAGGAGGGAGGAGGCTGTTGAGCCATTTCATATGAAGAACCCACTGAACTGAACATTTGCTACTATTTAAATTGGAACAAATACAAAACATGGTTGCTGTGTAAAATGGAAATTGCATGAAATACAATAATCATGGACAGAATGGGAGACCAGGACCTGTGTTCTTGTCAACAGGCATCGCAGACGAGTGTGATCCTGACCAATCCCACAGTGATCAGTGATGCTCCGGCCATCAGCTGGTCAGACACCTAGGAGCCCAGGGCAAAGTCAGCTGTCAGGACTTAGCCATTAGGACAGACTAGAAACCAGTGCCACACTTCATGCAACATGGATGAAACAAAAAGCCAATTGCTGATATTAAGTGACTAAAAACCAAATAATAAGGTTATACCCACTGTAAAAATGTCAACAAGCTGAGAGAATGTTAGGAGAGTGGAAAATCTGAGCCAGATGATGCATGAAGAAAGAAATGGAGAACTGGAGAGGAGTCCTGCTGGGCTGGGTCAAGATGGTGAGGAGCTCTGTTGCCATGGTGCCATGTTTAACAGCAGAAGTGGCACCTCTGGGCTCAGCTACGCAGACCCACCAATGACAGCTGGCATCCTTGGCAAAGCAAGAAGCAACAGCCACGTGAGCACATGCAGCCACAACCTCAGATCCTCTGGCTCTAGTCGGGTGGCCACACAGAGGCAGAAGGTGGCTGTAGCAGCAATGTCAACAGCAGGAGCAGCCAGGGCAAGCAACTCTGTTCCTATTGATTTATCCATGCCATAATTCCTTGTTAAACATCTTCTGTGACTTGATTCACAAATGTACACCCCAGCCCTGACCCCAGTCCTGACCTATCTCTAAACCCATATATCCAATTATCTGAAACATCCACCGGGATGTCAATAGGGTTTCTAACTTAAATCGTCCAAAACAAACTCTTTCTCTTTTCAGGAAACTGGATCCTTGTCTCAGCTGCCCTCGCTGCTCACACGGGAGTCCCAGTGTTCTTCCACTGCCTTTGGCCCCGACCTCTGAGCTTGTGCACCCTTCTCTGCTTCCTGGCATCCATCTCGTCTAAGCCACCATCTTGAGCTTGGAAGTCTGTCATGGCCTCTGAAGTTGTCTCCTCTCTAACATTCTCACCCATAGCTGCATAATCTGTTCTTTCCATGGCCAGCAAAATAACTCGGGGTGTGTGTGTGTGTGTGTGTGTGTGTGCGTGTGTATGCCTGTGGTACTGGGGACTGAACGCAGGGCCTTCTCACTGAGCCTCATTCCGGCTCTTTGTATTTTTTACTTTGAAACAGGGTCTCATTAAGTACCACCCCTTTGCTATTTTTTATTTTGAAACAGGCTGGGCTTGAACTTTTGATCCCCCTGCCTCCGCTTCCCAGAGTGCTGGGCTTGTAGATGAATGCCTCAACATGCCCAACTCAAAATAAGCTTTGGAAATCGGCAGTCTGATGGCTCCCAGCGGCACCAGGATAAGTTCCGGCCTCTGTGGGCTCCTGAAGTCTGTCTGGTCCTAGCTGTCTTCTCATCCTCCTTCCGGCTTGAGCCTGCAGAGAAAACAGCATATGTAGGTCCATTCCCAAGGAGCGCTCTTGCATCTGACAATGCTTTGCAAACAGAAATCAAGTTCTTTCCAGCTAAAATGTAAGAGTTTGGCTTATCTCCTACGAAGCCCAATGTCAGAGCCAAACTTGTAAAATCACTTGCCCACTTTAAAGTTCTTGAAAAGCAATCTTCACTCCCGCCAGACTCCCTGCCCACACGTTCCCGCCCGGCCCCTCCGGCTCAGGCTCACTGGCTCGGCAGGGCCGCCTCCTCGCGTCCACACGCAGCTGGGCCTGCCCCTTCGGAAGCGTGGATTTACGGTGCGAGGTTACCCGGCGCGTAATCTGGGCCTCGGAAATCAAGGGCTGTGACATTTTTACGGCCTCCTCCCTCCGTCCCTGCTTGGATATGGAGCAAGTGGAGGGAAGCACATCTGGTTTCACTTTTTTTATTCACTGCCATGGCTCCCATCTGACAAAGCCTGCGAGCTTGCCAAAGTTCTGGTCCTTGGCTCAATGAATGAGCAGGGAGGAGGTCTTGAGTTTCTGTCTCCTTGCGGTGTGAGGAAGCCACTGGGAGTGAAAAGGTCTCTACTGTCTTTTGATAGAGAGCATTTTCTTGTGGCCAGGACTGGGGGGTCACCTCAGGGTCTCTCCTTCAAGGCAGGCTGAGGCTGCCGGGCTCGTCTGCAAAGGATGCTGGGACTTGTAGTCTCTGAGCAAGATGGTCGACTAGAGCCGAGGACAGGACCCCTGGACTTCTCACCACACATCCCAGTAGTCTGCACAGCACTCACGACAGTCAGGAGCATCATGGCGGCTCTGGGTCCCATAAGGAAAGTGCGTGTGAACACTTCCGTCCCTGCTTGACTCCAGCCAAGGACAAAAAGGGCCCATCGCGTGTCTGTCCCAGTCTGGCGTGCTTCACAACGAGGGGTTTTCTTTTCATCTGAGCAAGAACGCCACACTGGAGCCAGTTCAGAAAACCGAGTCCCTCCTCGGCTGTCCCCCCAGTACCCGGCAGGGACGACGGGACAGTAAGAGACAGGGTGCTCGGCACAGTGGCACCTGCAGTGGCCAGAGCCTTGCTCTCGCTGTCCCTCATCCCTGCCTCCCCAAGCTCTGCTCAGACCCAGGAGGGGACAGTAACCCTTCACCATCTGCTCCCCAGACTGTGCAGTGGCTTCGAAGTGCCCAGAAAGAAAGGGGGCAAAACAAAGTTCACGCAGCATTGCACGGTAGTCATGGGGACAGCCGGGCAGTCAGATCTGCTCACACTCAGGCCTCCAAGCAGCCTTCCCGCAGGGACCTAAGACCCAGACTCTAAGCCTTTCCATCTCAAAACACCTCAGAAGGCCTCACAGCCAATTCAATAAGCTCTACCAGCCGGGTATAGTGGTGCATGCCTGTAATCCCAGCACCCAGGAGGCTGAGGCAGGAGGATAAGACAGTGGAAGTCCTATCCGGGCAATTTAGTGAGACTCTATCTCAAAACAAAAAATAAAACAAATTAAATAAACTGAGGCATAGCTCAGTGAGGGAGCGTCCCTAGGCTTCACCTTTAATTAATTAATTAATTAATTAATTGTTAAAATAAGCTCTTCTCTACAAGTTTGTATTTATGACCCTCTCTCACCACTGCCCCACCCACTAGAGTGTTATTTGCTGATAATGACCTTTTACTGAGCATTTACTGAATCCCATGAGCTGTATAAAGCATGTGTACCCACTCTCTCGTTTAATCCTACATCGATCCATGTGGTAGGTCCTAATATGCCCCATGTCTGGATAGCGAAACTGAGGCATAGAAGTGAAGGTCTTCACACTGCCTCCTGTCATCAAACCTGTAACTAGGTAGGTAGCTCTGTTGGAGGTAGCCACATAGCCATGTAGCCAGGCAGACAGTCAAATGCACGACCACCTACCCCTAAAGACCCTCCACATTGCCCGGCAGCGTTAGCAAGTGGAATCTGGGGGCCACTCTCCGCCACTCCCTTTAGAAAGGTCATCTCATTTGCACTCATAGATTTCCTGCTTACAACCCCACCCATCCACCCACACACACACCGCATCTACACCTGCCTCTGTGAAATGCCCATTTCGCTGCCCGGAAACGTCTTGCCTTTAGTGAGTCCTGACTGTACTCTCCCTCCACCTCTCCAGGTTTCCCTCAGTTCAGACTGATTGCAAATGGTTTGCAAACCCCATGGATTCCAGCACTTTAATGGCTCCCAATTCTGTGCCTGTTCCCACTGTTTTTGAGTTAGGTTGCAGGCCCTTTTCTTCCTCACCTAAATCACAAGATGACCTCTGCTTTTCAAACTTATACAAAGAGATCTCTAAACGACATCCACTAATGCTTTGACCTGCCTGCCTTCAAAACATGAAGTCTGAGTCCTTTACCTTGAATGGGAGCCAGACTTAAGGGCTCTTCTGCAGCGAGACAACATGGCTGAGGTGACTGTACAGGATTTCTGAGGTCAGGTCACGAAATACATTGCCACCTCTCTCAGGGATGGTTCATCCTGGGGATAGCCAGTTGCCATATGTGAGGACATTCGAGCAGCTGTAACCAAACGCAGTGAGTTTCCCCACAGATGAGGGCAAAGCCAAGCAACAGAACCAAGATATAGGAGTGAAGAAAGGAGTCTCACTTGCAGCATGGGGGTGACTGTCACTGAAGTGTCTCCCTGGACAGAGAAGAGCAGGGCTTCCATGGGGGATCCCCACAGACTCGTCCAGGAAAGACTGTCGTCACATGCAGAGCGGGCACATTCACATGCCTAAGCAGGCTCAGTTCAAGGTCCTACATCATGTGCTCCAAAAACTGATGGAGAAAAATGGTTCAAAACATTGAAAAACGTGCAGGGCAGGAATCCTTCTGGGTGGAGAATTTGGTTTGATAATGAGTGAAGTTGACTTTAGTTCACATAAAAGAGTGTGCCAGAGTGACTGGCTGAGTTTTAGCAGGTTCCTTGCATATTTCTCTGGAGGGCCTTCTCAAGCAAACAAACACTTTGAAGGTCATTTAAAGATGCAGCACTTTGGGTGGCCAAGACAGGAGAAACACACGTTCAAGTCCCACTTGGGCAATTTAGCAAGACCTGTCTCAAAATAAAAAATAAGAAAGAACTGTGAATGTAGCTCAGTGTGAAGGCCCTGGCTTCAAATCCTGATATGAATCAATGAATCAATCCATTGGAAGCTGCTTCTCCTCTCCCCCACAAGCAGAGGCAGCTGCCCCAAAAATTACGTACCACATGGCTAACACAGCCAATGGCAAGGTTCCTGTAGAGAACTAGTGATCCATCAACTTAGCACCACTTGGCAGCTAAGACAGTGACCCACCCAGACATGAAAGAGTGAGCTAGCGTCCTCCCAGGAGCCCCGAGAGACCCTCAGCAGAAGCCTCCCAGCTCTGTGGCTCTAGAAATCCAGACTCCTCCTGCCCAAAAGACATGCTGTTATTTAAACCACTGTGCTTTGAAGTCATTCATTGTGCATGGACAATGACCAAACCCTTATCCCTTCTGCACTTATCACAGCTGGGATGTTTCTTAAATGTGTGATGTGACTGTGTCATTCCCTACTCGAAATCCTCTTAGGGCTCCGTCACCTCCAGACCAGCAGCGAAACCCACTAAATCCTCCTCTAAGGCCCTTCAGCCAATGGCCTCTGGCCTCCCCTCTCAAGAGCTCACCTGCGATCTCTTCCCTCCAGCCGCCAGGATCCCCTTTCTATCTGACAGCCTCTCTCTGAGGTCCGTCTTGACCACTGGATCACACACCTGCAAGTCCTTCATGACTTTATTAACATGCTCACTGATGTGGACCATCCATCCACAACTCCAGACCTAGAAAGACTGTCCTCAGTGTATGTCTCCCCAGCTTGAGAACAGTCCCGAGCTCATGGGAGGCATCCCAGAAACAATTTGGTTGCAAGGGGATAAAATAAACCAAAAAAACTGTCAAAGGCTGACTTCAATAGCAATCACAGACTGAACCAAAGAGCAACTCTGGACCCGACACCCGGGTGCCATCTGAAACTGATGGGAACTTGGGACACTGAGAATTCAGGTTCAGAGTCAGTGTGAGAGGTGTGGCTCTGAGAGACACTTCGCATGGTGACTTTAACCACAAGGATGTAGCTGGGACATTACTAAGCCCATGACCTGGAGATCACTTTTTAAAAACACTTTGCAATGGCTGTGTATTTATGCATTTATTCTTCTTAAATTGACGTGTGATAATTATCCATATTGATGGGATTCAGTGTAATGATTCGAGACCGTATACAATGTATATTGATCAAAGCAGGTAATTAGCACTTCTCTTGCATTAAACACTTATTCTTTGAATTCATTTCTTCTAGTTCTTTGGAGACCACATAAGTTGTGAACTACAGCCAGTCTGCTGTGCTGTAGGACGTTAGGACTTACTCCTTCATCCACTGCTTCAGTACCTGTTATACTTTTTATCCTCCCTTCCTGACCTCTGCTAACACCACTCTACTCTCTACTTCTTTGAAGTCAACTTTGTTAGGTCACATCTGCGAGTCATGCCGTGCAGTGTGTGTGTCTTTCTATGCCTGGCTCGTGTCCCTTGGTATGGTGCCCTCTGGTTCCAGTCACACTGCCACAGGTGATAGGATTTCATCCTTGCTAGGGCTGAGCGATATCCACTGTGCATATCCACCACATCTTTATCCATTCATTTGTGGATGAGACCTCTTATAAAATAAAAGCATCTGTGAGTGGGGGTGCCTGGAGGGTCCCCAGGAAGGTCACAGATTGGCGATTGTCTTGCTGAGGTGAGAGTCTTAAAGAAAATCCCAGGGCCGTGGAGCTGCTGCTGCCCAGGTGGCGCAAGGCCCCCTCCCCTGCCCTGGCTCCTCACCCCATTTCCTTTTACTCCTGCGGAACCTCCTGTCCTCTCTGCCTTCCAGTTTTTGCAGGACCCCAGCCATGCAGTCTTTGCTTAGGTGTTCCCTCCTTAGCCTTATTCCCAACCCCCTCACTCCTGTGCAAGACAGGCTGCCCGGGGAATTTGAGCTGGGCACAGAATCCCTGATGGTGGCCACCTAGAAAGTAGGAACCACCCTTTCTTCCCGTGGCGACATTGTCCACGGGGCATGGGTGATGGGCGCGAGGTAGTAAAGACCCCTTTTTCCTTCCACTCTTTATCTGCCATGCATACTTACAGGGCTTGTATCACACGGGAAAAAAATCTAAAATGCCCTGGTTTCACTATGATGGCTTATTTTATTCTCAAGTATTTGCCTGCTTGGCTTAAATTAGTGCAATGTGAAAAATGCTGAGGGTGCAAACACCAACAGCTGAGGACTGAAACACAGGAATTTTACTTTGACCCCAGAGGGTGGCTTCGGTGCCCTGGGGTAGGAAGGGGAAGAGGGTGGAGTCCCCTCTTTAGGCCAGGCGGCCTCCTTCCACCAGGGACAAGTAAGTCTGTGTTAGCCGATCATTCCTGGCAGCAGGCCGGAATCTTCACACCTGAACGTGATGTTCGTTCTTGATTCTGGTGACGCACGCACAAACGGCATCTAATTCTAGGCTTCTCTTGGAGATAGAGAGGAAGGTAGGGGGAAAGAGAGACAGAGAGAGAGACAGAGACAGAGACAGAGACTCAGAGACAGAGAAAGAGAGACCCAGATATAGTATTCAACAGTTTCCCTATGTAAATACCATGGCCAGGTGGCTAGCAAAATTTCTAAACATTTCAGAATCAATTCATAGGGACTGGACTATAGCTCAGTGGTTCAGCATTCGCCTAGCATGTGCCAGGCCCTGGGTTCAATCCCTAGCACTGCAAAATACAAACAAAAACCCCCACAAGCCAGCTAAACTCACTACTGAAAAGCACTTCCTTACTGTCCCCATTTTAGGATGTTATAATCTGGCTCCCAGCACAGCCCCTAACTATAGCAAATGAAGACTAGCACCCCCTCTATAAATAATGGCTGGCTTTTTCTTTTTCTTTTTTTTTTCTAGGAGAGATCTGAACTAGTACACCAAAATCTGGGTAAGAGTGAACATTCATGAAAAATAATCCATAGTCATTGTGAACAAATTAGGTCATTATGTGAGAAGGGTATTAACTCCACCGCCTGTCCTGCCTGCTATGGGAAGTGGGGGAACAGGACTCTGCTCCCTTAGGCTCCTTTGCCTCCAGCGAGTAAGAAAGTGGAGTAAGAAAGTGTTCCATTCACAGGAAAGTGCAATTATCCTAATGGGTGGAGAGCTGCCCTCACCCAGGAAGTTAAGAACATTAAGAGCCACAACCTATACAAAAGTGTTGGAGCAAAGCCAGGAGTGAACTTAACCCAGATAAGGTAGCAGAACCCAAGGGTATAGATTGGGCTGCAAGGCCAAAGCTTGTGGAGCCCAACCTGGCTCTGACTCAAAGCTCAGCCATAAACCCGGCCCTGTCCCAGGTACATGGCCAGGTACAAAGCTATGCAGAAAGAGAGATAAGTCATGTATGGTGCAGCCCACCCCACACATACCCGACAATGCCAACACTTCCCCTCCCAGGCAGAGGGGCAGAAAACAAGACAGAAACTTCTGGGGGAAAAATGAATGCCTCAGAGAGCCCTGCAGCCTGGATACTCGGCCCTGCAAATAATAGCGGTGTCTTATAACTCCTCCTTGTCATGAAGAAAAGAAAAAGTAAGCAAGACTTAATGTTCTGCACCTATATGTTGCATGTGAATTAAAAAATTGAATTATTTGACTGTCTAAACAGTTATAGAGCCCATACTACATCATAGTGACTGGGCAAAGTGATGATGTTACAAAAATCAAAAGGGGAGTTCGTGTCCCCGCTCAGAAAGCCTCTCTGTGGCACATGGCCGCTGAGTCCCTGGGTCACACAGTCCAGGAGACTCACTGGTATCTGTGCGCACATGCATGGCAGAGTTCACATAGCACCAAGCCAAGAGGTAGCACAGGATGGAGGCAAAGCCAGGACTCAGGAACAGGCAGCCTTGTTGGAGTCCAACAAAAGCCCAGATAAGGAAAACAACACAGGAAGGAAGCAAAAGGACTGTGCCACAGCCACCGAGACAGAGCCGAGGGCAGTTAGAGAGAATTCAGAGCCTGGAAGATCTGTCAAGTGATAGAAAAGGAGCCTCTGCCCCACCCTGGTTACCAAGGGAGTGATTATAGCTGCTATTCCTGCTTTAGGGTTCTCGGGGCTCCCACAATCAGTGGTGGAACAAACATAAAACACTACTGATAGCTCATGTTTGGTGGGCCACTAGAAGAAACCAGGCTATCACATTGTGATCCACCCCCTGATTTCACATGGATTCCAAGTTCAGAAATGTAAAAAGAAGAAACACTGTGTATCTTAGCATCAAGGAAATGGAGTGATGGAGCATAGATAGTTGGAGAAAACATTTGAAGGAAGCATAGATACTGACAGTGAATTGCTAGAATAGATTGAATAATGGCTCACTTTTTGGGATATGCTCTTCTAACACTGGGAATCCTGGAAGATTATGGAGATGGTCAGGGCACAGCAAAAAGAAGGGAATTAACCAGTGGTGACTGGCTTGGCTATCTCTAAGATAAGACAATAAAACTTATTAGGAGATCGAAATCAGCCAACTAGCAACCCTGATACACTGGACCTGTATGCCTTTATCCCTCCATTCTGGTCTTTTTTTTCAAATCACATCCATCCATCTAGGGAAATACATTGTAAGTACCTAGATGGCTGAGCAGAGTATCAGGTATAGATAGGAAGGTTTATAAAGCATGACTCCCTTTCCTCACACAATATCAACTCTGTGTTCCATTCCGAGTTAGGTTGGCTAATACTGGGTTAAAATACACACACACACACACACACACACACACACACACACAGCCCTCCATATCTATGGGGTTCACATCTATAGATTCAACCAAATGCACATTGCAAATATTTTAAAGAATAATTGTTTGTAGGTTCCACCACTCAGAGGAAGAGGCCTCCCAGCCACCATTCCACCATTCCCAGACCAGAGGAAGGGGTTTCCAGGCTGCTGTTCCACTGCTCCCAGCACAGAGGAGGTGAGCCATGGGGTGCCAACAGCACCCCCCGCCCCATCAAAATGAGAAGACAAAATGAGAGTCAAACAAGAAAGAGGAGAGAGTGCAGATGACATAAAAAAATCTGTTCACAGAAGTGATGGCAGAAAACTTCCCAAGCAGGGGAAAAGAGCTTGACATACAGATAAGTGAGGCATATAGGACACCACATAGCCTTGATCAAAAAAAATCTACACATAGGCATATAATAGTTAAGATTCCAGAAACCCAACAGAAGAACAAAGTTCTACAAGCAGTTAGAGAAAAGAAACAAATCACATACAAAGGAAAGCCTATCAGAATCACAGCAGACTTCTCAACGCAAACCATCAAGGCAAGAAGAGCTTGGAGTGACATATTCCAAACCCTAAAGGAAAACAGCCTCCAGCCCAGATTGATGTACCCTACAAAACTATCTTTCAAAATTGATGGAGAAATAAGATAATTTCATGACAAAGAGCACCTTAGGAACTTCATGAATACCAAACCAGCACTGCAAAAATTTTTAGACAATATCCTAGGAAAAGACAATGAGGATCACAAGCCCAGGAAGCACAGTAGAATGAATCCATCAGGTGCGACAAGAAATTAAATCTAAAGAGGGAGAATGGAACAAAAAGAAAAAGTCATGACAATGATAAGTCAATATGTATCAGTTATAACCATCAATGTTAATGGTCTCAATTCACCAATCAAAAGAAATAGACTGGCAGAATGGGTTGAGAAGCAAAATCCAACAATATGCTGTATACAAGAAACACACTTAATTCAAAATGAAACTCATAGACTGAAAGTTAAAGGGTGGAAAACAATATTCCATGCAATGAGAACCCAAAAATAGCAGAAGTAGCTATCCTCTTTGCAGATCAAGTGGATTTCAAACCAATACTGATTAAGAGAGACAAAGAAGGACACTACATCCTTGAAAAGGGAACAATCCAAGAGGAAAAGATGACAATCATAAATATCTGTGCACCAAACACTAGTGAGCCCAACTATATAAAACAAAAACTAACGGACATGAAAAGTCATATATGCACTAATACAATAGTAATGGGGGACCTCAATACCCCACTGTCACAAATAGATCAACTAGACAAAAAATAAGTAATGAAATCGTAGTAATGAAATCGAACTCTTTAACAAATGAACTTAACAGATGTTTACAGAGTGTTCCACCCCACAAAATCAGAATACACATTCTTCTCAGCTGCACATGGGTCATTCTTCAAAATAGACCACATGCTTGCTCATAGAACATGTCTAAGTAAGTGCAAAGGAATTGAACTTATCCCTTGTATATTATCAGACCATAGTACGATGAAATTGCAGATCAATAGCAAAATAAACCACAAGAATTTCATAAACACATGGAAATTGAACATCATACTTCTGAATAACCAATGGGTCACAGAGGAAATTAAAGAAGAAATCAGACAGTTCCTTCAATTAAATGACAATGACAATACAACATATCGGAATCTGTGGGACACAATGTAAGCAGTTTTACGAGGGAAATTCATAACAGTGAATACTCATATTAAGAAAGCAGAGTGAGCCCAATTAAACAACCTGATGCTGAACCTCAAGCTTCTAGAAAAAGAAGAGCAGGACAAACCCAAAGCTCATACAAGGGAGGAAGTTATGAAGATCAGAGCAGAAATCAATGCAATGGAAACCAAGAGAATGATACAAAAAATTAATGAAGCCAAGAGTTGATTCTTTGAAAAAATAAACAAAATTGACAAACCCTTAGCCAACCTTATCAGAAAAAGGAAAGAAAAGGCCCAAATCCATGCAATTAGGAATGAAAAGGGTGAAATTACAACAGACCCAGCAGAAATCCAGAGAATCATCAGTACCTACTTCCAGAACCTATACGCCAATAAGATGGACAACACAGAAGAAATGGACAGATTCCTAGATACATATGAATTACCAAACTTGAACGAAGAAGACCTAAAAATTCTAAACAACCCAATATCAATCAATGAAATTGAAAACATAATTAAAAACTTACCAACTAAGAAAAGCGCAGGTACTGATGGCTTCACTGATGAATTCTACAAAACTTTTAAAGAGGAACTACTGCCACTACTGTTTAAACTCTTCAATGAAATTGAAAGGGAAGCAATACTCCTGAATTCATTCCTGGAAGCAAGCATCACCTTGATCCCGAAAGCAGAGAAAGACCCAACCGAAAAAGAGAACTATAGGCCAATCTCACTAATGAACATAGATGCAAAAATCCTTAATAAGATACTAGCAAATAATATGCAGAAGATCATTAAGAAAATCATACATCCTGACCAAGTGGTATTCATCCCAGGGATGCAGGGATGGTTCCACATATGCAAATCAATCAATGTAATACACTATATCAATAAAGCCAAGGACAAAAACCATATGACTATCTCCATAGATGCAGAAAAAGCATTTGACAAAATCCAACATGCATTTATGATTAAAACCCTACAAAAAAATTGGAATAGATTGGACTCTATCTCAATCTGATAAAAGCTATCTATGAAAAACCAACAGCCAATATCATACTAAATGGTCAAAAACTGAAATCCTTCACACTAAAATCAGGAACAAGACAAGGTTGTCCAGTATCACCACTCCTGTTCAATATAGTTCTGGAAGTATTAGCCATGGCAATTAGACAAGAGAAAGAAATAAAAGGAATAAAGATAGGAAATGAAGAAGTCAAATTGTCATTATTTGCAGATGACATGATACTCTATATAGAAGACCCCAAGAATGCCACCTAAAGTCTTCTAGACTTAATAACCAGATTCAGTAGAGTAGCTGGATACAAGGTCACCACACAAAAATCAATAGCTTTCCTCTACACAAACAACAGACTCACTGAGACAGAAATAGGGCAAACAATTCCTTTCACAATAGCATCCAAAAAAATGAAATACTTAGGAATCAATCTAACAAAAGAAATCAAAGACCTCTTCTCCGAAAACTATAGCACTCTGAAAAGAGAGATTGAAGATGATATCAGAAAATGGAAAAACATCCCCTGATCCTGGGTAGGAAGGATCAACACAGTGAAAATGGCCATACTTCCAAAACTACTGTATAGATTCAATGCAATCCCAATTGAAATCCCAGCAGCATACTTCATAGACCTTGAGAAAACAATCCAAAAATTCATTTGGAACAAGAAGAGACCCAGAGTAGCAAAAGTAATTCTAGGTAAGAGAGACATGACAGGGGATATCACAATCCCCAACTTGAAACTATACTACAAAGCTACTGTGATAAAAAAAACAAAAAAACAAAAAAAAACAGCATGATACTGGCAAAGAAACAGACCTGAGGACCAGTTGGAACAGATTAGAAGATGCAGAAACAACACCAGACACACTCAGCCACCTCATCTTCGATAAAGGAGCCAAACACCCTCACTGGAGGAAAGATAGCCTCTTTAATAAATGGTGCTGGAAAACTTGGGTTTCAACTTGTTAAAGATTAAAACTAGATCTATATATCTCATCATGCACTAAACTAAAATCTAAATGGATTAAAGATCTAAATATTAAAATAGAAATGCTGAATCGGCTGGAACAGAGGTTAGGTAGAACTCTTGAAGACATTGGTGTAGGAAAAGACTTTATGAACAAAACCTCAGTTGCCCATGAACTAGCACAAACTATCAACAAGTGGGATTTCTTCTTATTAAAAAGCTTCTGCACAGCAAGAGAAACCACCAACAGTGTGAAGAGACAACCCACAATGTGGGAAAAAATTTTCACCTGCTGTTCATCAAACAAAGTTCTACTATCTAGACTCTACAAAGAACTTTAAAAAATCAGACCTCCCAAATTTAAAGACCCAATCCAAAAATGGGCATCTGAAATGAACAGACATTTCTCAGACAAAGAAGTAGAAATGGCAAATAAACACATGAAAAAATGTTCAACATCACTAGTCATTCAAGAGATGCAAATGAAAACAATGCTGAGATTCCACCTTACCCAGAAAGAATGGCTGCTATCAAGAAATCAACAAATAACAAATGCTGGCAGGGCTGTAGGGAAAAAGGAACTCTGCTCCGCTACTGGTGGGAGTGTAGACTGGTGCAACCAGTGTGGAAATCAGTATGGAGATACCTCAAAGAACTAGGACTGGAAGTCCCATTTGACCCAGCTATTCCCCTTCTGGGTATCTTCCCCAAAGAATTAAAAGAATCATACCACAGTGATATATGTGCACCCATATTCATAGCAGCACAGTTTGTAATAGCTAAAGCTTGGAAACAGCCCAAATACCCATCAACTGGAGACTGGATCAAGAAAATGTGGTTTTTATATAAAATGGAGTAGTACTCAGCCATAAAAAGTGAGAAATTAGAGACATTTATAGCTAAATGGATGCACATTGAGGCGATACTCTTAAGTGAAATAAATAGGACACACATGTGTAAATATTGAATAGTTTCTCTAGTGTGAGAAACTGAAAGTGTAAATAAGGACTAAAAGGTATAATAGATAATGTGAAATAGGAAGAAAAGGGGAAGGGAAAGTGGGAGAGGTAGGGGAAAGGAAAGAGGGGAATGGAATTCATATGAGAAAATTAAAAAATGGAAACAAAGTCTTTATAAATAGGGAGGGATGGAGAGGTTGAAGGGAGGGCAGGGGAAGGGGGAAAAAATAAGAACCAAGAGAGATTACGTAAAGGTGCAAATTTCCAATGATGAATGTCATTATATTGTATACCTAAAGTGTACCAATAAAATAAAAAACAAAGTAAAAAAAAAGAATAAATGTGTGTATAACTGAACTTGTACAGACATTTTCCTTATCATTATTCGCTAAATGATACAATTATTTATATTGTGTCGAGTATTATAAGTCATCTAGAGAAGATGTAGACTATACAGGAAGAGGTGCACAGGTTCTAAGCAAATAGTACACCATTTTACAGAAGAGCCTTGGAGCACTTGCAGACTTCAGTAGCCACCAGGAGCCCATCCTTTGTGGATACCTGGGGACACCTTTGCATTTAAAATCTGGCAAAAATGAATAGTGATGTTGCTCCACACCCATAAACTAGGCCTTGGCATGTGAATGACTGCAGGGGGAACGTGGGCAGCAGAAGGTTTAGATTTTATCAGTGGGAAAGGTGTGGCAGAGCCACAATGCAAGCAGAAAACAAAAGACCAAGAAAGACTCCTGAGGGTGAGTCTCTAAGACCCAAATTGAAGGCTGGGAGGAAGAGTAGGATTGATGTCGCTATGGGTTGCATGTGTCCCCAAAGTGTGTGTGTTGGGGACTTCACCCCTGATGCAACAGTGTTGAAAGGCGGAGCCTAATTCGAGGTCTTCAGGCCTCCCCGGGGAAGGAACTGATGCTGTTACTATGGGAGTGGGCTTGTTATGAAAGCCTGTCCCCTCCTGCTCTTGGCTCTCTCCTTCTGTTGCTTTCCACCTT
The DNA here is from genome assembly GCF_053883595.1 of Heterocephalus glaber. Classification (NCBI taxonomy): domain Eukaryota; kingdom Metazoa; phylum Chordata; class Mammalia; order Rodentia; family Bathyergidae; genus Heterocephalus; species Heterocephalus glaber. The sequence goes on from NW_028258315.1 coordinate 6,931,776, forward strand.
CTGCCATGAAGTGATGCAGCAAGAAAGCCCTCACCAGATGTGAGTCCCTCGACCTTGGACTGCCCAGCCTGAAGAACTGTCAGGAATGTCTTTTCTTCATAAATTACCCAGCCTATGATAATAGCACTAAATGAACTAAGAGAGATGTCTTCGCACACAGACAACAACAGTACAAACCACAGCAGATCTAGAGAAGCCAACAGCCAGAAAGCCTCCGAGAGTCACTTGTCTCCTGTCCTGCTGCCCCTAGTCCCAGCTCCACGAGCACAGACAGAACCCTGGACAGCCCACTCCTTGGGGACCGGAGGAAAGGAGATTGTAGGGCCAAGAGTCACCCCTCCTGTGGGCTGCAGGACCCTTGAGGACAGGCCCTGTGTGCCCAAGCTGTGTCCTGCCCAAGGCAGGACAGGGTTCCCCAAGACCACCTGGTGGCTCTGAGTCATGTGGTCAGAGCTGGAGAGGGCTGGGGATGCTCCACCCTGCCATGGCCCCCGTGTCTCTCAGATGGCCCATGGCCCAGCTCCAGGGCCTCTGCACACCCCGAGATCACAGTAGTCAGCCGGCCTGCTGGGAGCTGCAGTGATGAAAGGACCCAGCTCACAAATAAGCCCCAGGCCTGACCATGCAGAATAGCAGATCTCAGACACAAGAGTCATGGTTGCAGCACTGGACCCAGGAAATGCTTTGCCAGAGAACATGGCCTTCTGCTCTAAATCAGAAAGTGCCACTAGCAGACAGCAGAGGAAACTGCACTTGTCAGAGGAAAAGGTGGGGCAGTGTTGCGTCTGGAGAAGCTTTCTGGCCATCACCACACTCCTTGTTTTGTGCCACTGCCCGAGGACAGCCCCTCGTGGTGGCTCTGTAGAGGCTGCAGACTGACAAGGACGGTGCATCTGGATCAGCAGCTCTCTCCGAGGTCACTGGGCTCCAGAAATGGAAACATAAAGGGCAGTTGCTGTCATGCAAGCAGGTGGCTGGCTCTGACCTGGGGCCGCAGGGGTGAGAGATTATTTATGTGGCCTGAGAACTGCACAGAAGGTAAATGCTGTGTGAGGTGTATCTGTGTCACCTGGGAGTATCGATGTGAGAGCTCAGGAGCTGTAGCTCCTGGGTGTCACACACACACACACACACACACACACACACACACAAACACACAGATAACACTACAGAGAGCCAGGAGCAGCCACGCACACTCCACACCCCCTCTTTTGTAGCATCCACAGTGCTGTCTCACTAGCGAGCTATCAACATGTGTGTACTGAACGAGGAGGGAAGCCGGAAGGAGGGGCTGACGATAAGGAAACTGGCGCCTGTGCATCTAGGGTCTGGTCTGAGATTCGGGAAGTGGCCCCCCAGAAGCACCACGGAAGTGCTCAAGAGGAACAGGCCTCAGACACTAGGAGCCCAATGCAGACAGAGAATCCTTGCTTGCTCAGAAGGAACCAGAGGCCCAAGAGAAATTGCTTCCAGCCTCGTCATCTGACGGCTTGCAAATAGGAATTCCCGACGGGTCATGGAAGGTTGATTGCAGATGGACATTATTAAAGACTAAGAGATGTAGAAAATAAAAAGGGAAACGTTCCGCACACTTATTGCTAAATGACCTTGCAGGCATGTATGTGTGTATAGATACAGCATGTTTGTTATACGTATATATGCATATACTCTGCATGATCTATACACGAAAAATACATACATCAGGAAAGGAAAAACTTGCATAAATGTTCTAATACTAAATTTAGTAAGATATCATAAGATTAATACAATTTACCTTTGGCCTCTACAATCACAAAAAGTGCTCAAAGTAGTGGCCATGAGCTTTAAGACATTTACTAGTATGGTGAACTGCTGAAGTATGTATACGTTTGGGGGGCAGACTTTATGTACAGTATGTACATAGTATAGGTCATATATATATATGGTGTATATATATACTATATGGATATAGTATAGTATATAGTGCATATAGATGGTGTATGTATATATATATATATATATATATATATATATTATATGGAGCCCAGTCTGAGAGAGAGAGAACATCTCCAGGTAAACAAGGGCATATAATATTTAAGTGTGCATCTAGAATGTGGTGTATATCTGATACCCAACATGTATCTAGTATATAAATGTTCATGTATGTAAATGTGTATGGCATAGAGAGAAAATGACAGTGCATGCACTGGCTATTTTCAGGTGGCCAATATTCTGATCTAAACAGATTTAAAATGTCAATACTGTGAGTGGCTATCCTGATTGCCACCACTTGAATTCTGGAAGCCCTTCCTGGGATTGTGATGAAAAACACTGAAAATTCTGGTGTCCGATGGTCCCCTCATGCCAGCTTAACCCTAACTGCCTGAGCCCAATTAGCGGCAAATCAGATTTCCCCTTGGCTTCATCTGATGAAGACAGCTTTGGCAGCAGCATCTGCCTGCGCCAAGTCAGACAAAGAGGCGGGGCAGAAGGAGGCTGCAGAGAGCCGCAGGGAGCAAAGGGCAAGGCAGAGGCCCTGCGCCTGCCCTGGCTCCCAAGGCGGCAGCCAGAGTGGCTTCCCCCCATCCCTGTTGCCTTTCCACGCCTCCCCTCCTCTCTGCCAGGCTGCAGCTTCCTCCTGCATCCCGCTGCCCCTCCCTCGGTGTTGATGTCTTCATTTAAGAATGAACTTTTTTGCGCTGAGTGTACAGGTTTGCTAGTGATGCTGGTGAGAATCCCACGTACCAGGTGGAATCCTAGAAAAACAACTTGATGCTCTTGGTCTCTGTCTGTTTCTGCTTCTCTGCCTTTCTGCAACGCACACTCACACTCTCACACACACACTCATACACTCACACACAGAGTCCTGCAGGTGTGGACGCAGGTGCCAGCCACAAGAGGATGCAGGGGGCAGGGGGCAGCCATGGTGCGGGGCACCCAGGACAGAGACGAGCAGCGCTGGCATTGCATGAAGCACACCCGGCCAAAGCCTCCTCTCTCTGGCTCTCAAGGTCAGAATAATAGATTACCAAAGAGTGGAAAACTTTCCTCTGGTCAAGGAAGGAGAGAACAATGCCCCACCAGGCACCAGGTCCTTCCCAAAGGAAGGAAATGCACAGTGTGGTGTCCCCGGAGAGCCAGCGTCTGCATTGGCTCCCCCACGGATGGCTCTGAAAAACAATAGATGGAGACACATTCACAGATCAGACCACAGGACAATGACTTTGAAGGTGTTTGGATGTAGAAGAAATTGTCCCAAACATTACCATGGTTCACAAGAACCAAACGGTGTTTCGTGGCAGCTATTTTTTCTTGAATCCCTTGCAAATTAAGGTGGACAAATGTGCTCATGAAATAAACATTTCCCCATCTTCATAAACCACCGATAAGTAGAGCAGACCAACTAGTCCTTATCTCACTTCAAAAATCAGAGGACCGTTGTAGTAGTGGTGCACAGCTATGATCCCAGCACTCTGGGAGGCTGAGACAGAAGGATGGCCAGTCTGAACGCAGCTTGGACAACTTAGTGACTTTGTAAGACCCTGTCTCAAAAATTAAATTAATTGACAGGGCTTACAATTGGCTCAGTGTGAAGACCCTGAGTTCAATCTCCAGGACCATCTAAATAATCAAATAAATATTTTTAAAATTGAAAAGTAAATTTTATTTTTGAGCAGTGCATAGAATCAGTCCTCACACACCCTGACGCAACACGGAGCTGTTAACCACCATGACTCTCAGAAGAATGACGCTGGTTTCCAGGGACTGTGTCACGTGACTCTATAATGATGTCTCTATGCATCAAGTCTTGACTTAAAAGATACATAACTCAAAAACAAAAGTACACTTTCTCTGTAAAAGATGACACTTAAAAAACAATCCCAGCCACACTCACTAGCTTGAAAATGTTTTGGGTCCTCACCTTTTCCTGGGTAATCGAAAGTGTTCAGAATAAAACCGGACCCATGAGAACTGTGTGAGTGAACTCCCAGCATTTAGATCTCACTCCCAGCACAGTTTATTCCCAAACAAGTCAGCAAAGGGGTTGCCAAGTTACAAGCTCATACCCTAGATGCAAAACATCCAGGGAAGACAGCCAGAAATAGAGTTGGAGATTCCAGAAGTGCTTCCAGTGCCTGCCTGCTGCTCACCCCAATGCTGCTCCTTCCTACCCCTGGCCTCCTGGCATCTCCTGGCAGCTGCCAGCCCTGGAAACCAGTCTTTCCGGTTCCTGTGCCTCAGCCACCTCTGAATGTCCACATTATGGGCCTCTTTCCCTGGGGGGACTGCAGGGAGTCACCAAGTGAGGTGCTAGGGTGCAACCTTGCAGTCCTGGCTAGAGGGAGGTCACACTGCCCCAGGAAGCCACGGAGGGCTCAGGCCTACCCAGAGATTCCTGTGTCACCCCCGCCCTCCTCAGAATGGAAGGAACCACCCCCAGCCCCCTGAGCCGGGCCTTGAATGCCCAGCTGGGGCCTCTCAGCTGGAGTTTTTCCTCCAAGTTATTTATCTTTCCCTGCAGTTTCAGGCCAGTCACCCTCAACGCTGCTGCAGTTCCTCAGTCTTTGCAGAACCGGGACAGACGACTGTTGATTTCCAGATGATTCATGCTGCTGTTTACAGCGGAGACTCGAGGAGGCCCAGTGCCTCCCTCTTCTGCTGCCAGTCTCAGAACTAGCTGGAGGGATGCAGGGAGACCTGCCCAGGATCCCCTGCTGCCCCCGCCAAGCTCTGCAGCCCACCAGGTGCAGGGGGAAGAGGGAGGGGCTCAGCTCCTCCACCTCCACGAATCCAAATTCCTGGCCCTGCCTGAAATTTCACAATTGAGAAAGGAGAACCAACAAGGTCATAGTAAGATGTGGGTAAGACAGACTTCCCAGACAGCACCTGCTGGGTAAAATACAGGTCATCCAGATCCTTCTTTGCAATATTTTTTTCTCAATTATAAGATAATTTAAATATGCAGAAAAGTGCAGAAATAATGGATAAAGGCCTAGGTAAGCACAAATCAGCATTAGCATGTTGCCATGCTTACTTCAGATCGAGAGAGAGAGAGAGAGAGAGAGAGAGACAGAGGGAGGAAGGAGAGAGAAATGCGATCAGTCAGCCAAGCATCGGCTCCCTAGGACCCAAAAGCAACCACCTGTAGCCCAGGCAGGTTCTCTGCTGGGCCCTGCTTCCCCAAGGAGCCCCTTCTGCTGCATGTGGAGCCCAGCTGTTACCTGGGACTCCGGCCTGCTCACCAGCTGCCTCCCCACTGCACACTGTGGCAGCTTCAACCCCTCAGGCACCAGCCCCTGAGCCTCCACCTACCTGAGTCCCTGGTTCCAGGCTGCCACAGGGCTCCGATTCCACACCCCAAGCGTTTATTCACAGGAGCGACTCAGAGGGGCATAGAGCAGTGCCCTGCACTGTTATCCGCACTGAGCGTGCAGAAGGAGCTGGGTGAGGCTGGGTGGGGTGGGGTGGGCAGAAGGAAGACAGCCCCTGCCCCAGACCCCGGGCCCTGCGGGGGAAGAGAGGGGCCTGGCGGGCCGCAGAGGCCCTGTGTGTGCAGAGCGGGCCTGAGAGGGGACTTTGCGCTGCCGGGCCCAGGCCACGGTGCACCTGAAGATCCCTGGTCCCTGAGTTTACCGGACTGTGGGGGTTTCCAGTGATGACAGTAGCAGCCCGCACCCTCCTCATCCCTCAGCGGAGGGTGAGGGCAGCCTAAGGCCCGGAGGCCTGCAGCTCCTCGGAGCCCCGTCTGCGGCCGAGGTGAGTCGCAGCCGCGCGTCCTCGCCTTGTCTGCAGAGTCGTCTGCCCGCCTAGAAAACAGGGCCGCGGCTCCTCCAGAGGACTTGCTGCCTTGATTTTCCGGAGGATGAAGCTGGCCCAGAGGCTGTAAAACCGTAATAGGAACTGAAATGACACCCTTTCTCACTGTACCCCACACCCTGACTGTTTACCAGAGCGCAGGAGGGAGGGCCTGACCCCTGCTGACCCCTGATGCTCTCTGCTCCGCACACCTGGCAGGAGCAAATTCACTGCGCTCGGTGAAGAGCTTATCACCCTGAGAGCGAAAGCCGTACAAAACGGAGGTCTTCCCAGGCAGGCCACAGAGCAGCACTCCATCTTCCTTCCCTCCGCTCCCCTCTGTGTACAAGATGAAGCCCAACACGGGCCAGAGAGGAATTTCTGGAAGTACCAGGATTCTCAGCAGCGATTAGACTGCAGCACAGACTCTGCATCGCCAGCAGAGCAACAGGGGTCTGGGAGGACACAGAGCATTCCAGGCAAGCACTGTTCCAGAAATCTGCCTGCTCCCCTCCGCGGCCCAGCGCTGCCCTGATGGAGTTTGCTAGGGGGGACAGCCACCAGGTTCCTGCCCACCTCACACACAGGCTGACTTGCAGGCACCAGGGCTGGAGAAGGGAGGGAAGCAGCTCCAGTTAGGCTTCAAAAGAGAGAGCAGACCCCACAGAAAGGCCATGGACGTGCACAGGAAGGAGGGAGGGATGGAAGGAAAGGGAAGGAAATTTGTCAATAATTAAGCTACCCAAGGAGCCAGTCTTGTTTTTTTAAACAATAAGGATGCCACCTTACCTGGGTCTTTGCCATCCTCAAGTCCAATCCTTTTGTTTCCATGTTGCCAATTCTTACGGACTCCACTTCCTTTGCTCAGCCACCAGAAGACTGTACAAGGCGTGTTCTGTGTCTTACGTTAGCTACGGAGCTATGTCTGCTGCTCAGGAGCTTCTAAGTCCAGGCCGACACTGGCCATCACTGCCACTGGTGAGGAAGGACCTGCATCTCTCCTAGCCGGAAAGCAGGCAGGCCCACCTCGCTGCAGACACCACCCGGGCTGTGTGATGCTATGATCGATCACTGTGATTTCTAATGAGAAGCAGGTCTTTTGGTCTTGGTGCCCGATTCCTGGCACCGAGCTCCCCAAACCCTTGGCATTCCCTGATCAATATGGCAGTATCTTTGGTCTTAACATTTGGTTTTTGACCCAGTACCTGACAGCTGACACAGAGCTCCAGAATTGCATAGGATTTCCTGGGCAATAAGACCCTCTTTTGTTCTAATGAGCAGGTCTTGGATGGGGCCCGGTCACTGGAAAGACTACGCCAAGAGAGAACCTTGGAACTCTCAGCCCCACAAGGCATCCTCTGGTAAGGGAGAGAGCCGGGGGGTGAGTTCATCACCGGTCACCCTAACACGCTGAAGCCTCTAGAAAAGTCCCTGAACTGTGGGGTTCAGGGAGCTTCCGTACTGGTGAATAGGAACAAACATGGGTGCAGGGAGGATGGCACTCCGGAGAGGACTCGGGATCGCTGTACCCCTTTCTCCTCTGTCAGCCCTATGCCTCCTCCCAGGTGGCTGTTCCTGGGCTGTACCCATTAGTAAGAAGTGGGTAAAGGAAGGAGAGTTTCTGTGACCTCTGTGATCAAACAAGAAGGGGACTGTGGGGGCCTTGGATTTGTACCCCAGCTGAACTGAAGTCGTGAGTAAACCGGAAACATGCAGCAGTAGCTGGTGTATGAGGCAGTTTTGTGAAGCTGAGCTCTTCACCTGCAGGGTCTGACACTATCTCCAGGTAGGTGGTGTCGGAATTGAACTGTACGATGGCCCGGTGTCAGAGAACTGATGAATGTGGGGAAATCCCACATATCTGGTCACAGAAGCATGCTACGTTGTCATCTTTTTTTTTGCATTAAGCAGTTGTATGGGGGGGGGGTGGCTCCAAAGAATTGTTGCTTTTCATAAATTTCCCTGTTTTCCCTGAGGAGAGAGCATCCTTGGTCCAGACTGTCTTCCTGTCACCTTAGTAAAGACCTCAAACACCATAGCTGCTCACCAGGGAAGAGCTGAGGTTTGAAATTACAGGAATCCTGCAAATTCCATGGCCTGCAATTTAATCTAATTTTATGTCATTTTATTTTATTTATTTTTTGTGGCCTTAGAACTCAGACTGTGGCCTTCCCTTGCACAATCCAGGCAGGACTCTACCACTGAGTCACATCCCCGGCCCCACAGTGACCTCTAATTTAAAAAGAAAAGCAGGGAGGAGAGCAGGAGAAGGAAGAAGAGGAGAAATTCTTTGGAAAAAAACAAGAACTGTGGTAGGGCTTCTCATCTCTTTCCTGATTAAGAACAGCAAACTTAGCGCATACCAGCCACAGGCAATAGCTATTGATAGGGCTTGAAAAGAGAGCATAATGGAGATGGTGTAAGGATGAGGGAAAAAAATGTTAAAAATAGACCCTGATTGTCTATTACGAAAAGAGGATGTAAAGAACAATACTAAGTAGAAGACATTTAATGTATTTGGAGGGAAATGCTCTGTAAAATATAAGACATGAAGACTTTATGGGTAAAACAAGTGTTCGTTGCTCTCTAGAATAATATAAACACAGGGCATACAACATCTCAGAAATAAGAGCAATGTGTATCTTGGTTATTGTTTTTTTTTTTTTTTTTGGTACCAGGGATCAAACTCGGGACCTTGCACTTGCCAGGCAGGTGCTGGAACCACTGAGCTAAATCCCCGGCCCGGTAATCCTTTTTTTAACCCAATGTTTTAAACCCATAATTTCACTGTAATAGAGTCATCTCATCTCGCTTACGTTAGTTTCCTCATCTGAAGAATTGATCAGAAGATGGAATTTTCCCTCTATGATTCTGGGAATTGTTGTAAAGTTCTAATAAAGTAAGAGATTGGTGCACAACTTCCGAAAGTTAAGAATGTCACTAAAAAGGTTGTTATGGAAATACAGTCATCGCTACCTAGAGGACTGATCCAGGACCCCCCCACATAACCCAGATCTGCAGATGCTGAAGTCCTCTATATAAAAGAACATAGTATATGCATATAACATAATCCTCTGTTATAGATCATCTCTAGTTTACATAAAACAGCTAATACAGTGTAAATGCTGTGTAAATAGTTGCTATGCTCTATTGTTTAGGAAATAAAGACAAGGAAAAACATATTTTTAGCACAGATAGAATTAAAATTTTTTTTTGATTCATGGTTAGTTGAACTGGCAAATGCAGAACCCACAGATGCAGAAGACTAACTGTAAGCATTATTTATTATACTAGATTTCCTATTAGAGTAACTGAGAAAATATTGGTTTGTATAGAAAGAAAAAAGAGCCTGTAACGGCAAGGTTGAAGACAGACAGAATCCAGGCTTTCCACCAGTGCCCCCCACCCCCCGCCGGCTTACTTGGGTTTTCTCTTCAGGAGGCTCATGGAGAAGCTGCATGATGGTGCATCACACAGTTTATTTCATGTACAAAGACATTTCTTGAAAGCAGTTTGAATGAGGGTGGGAGAGAGTTAATCAAAGAACACTGAAAATAATATTGCAAGCTTTGTTATTATGTGAGAAAGCCTCCTGCAGCCAAGTTCCTGGAGAGGAAAAAAAGTCTGTGTGTGCGTGTGTGTGTGTGTGTGTGTGTGTGTGTGTGTGTGTGTCTGCATACTTACAAAACTCTTAGGGGTTGTGTATTTTAGGATGACCTTTCTCCATTCATCTTTCCTTCCAAAAAAGGAAGTGGTCCTAACGCAAGCTGCACAGGTCTCAGAAATGCTCAAGCTCCTTCCTCCTGCTGTGCCCAAGGAGCAGCCGAGGGCTCGCAATCCATCCTTCGGCACCCATGGCATCTGCAGGAGCAGGTGTGGCAATGACATGGGTTGTTTGTTTTTCAGGGTCAGATTGACACATTTCTAGGCTAGGGCTGGGGGTAAATGCATCTATTTCATTTCCAGTTGTCTGGCGCTCAGTTCCTGTGCATCAAAGGCAGGTTCCTGCATGCTGCCATTCTACACCCTTGGTCTCCTCCTCTGGGCTTGTGGGAATTCCAGAGGTGAGAGGAGAAGAGAGGAGCAGAGAGGAGAGGAGGGGGTGGAGGGGAGGACAGGAGTGCAGAGCACGGGAGAGAGGAAGGCAGGGGGCAGTGGGTGCTCTGGGACGTCCCCAGCTCATTCCAGGAGCCCCTTCTCTGGCACATCATAACCTCCCTTTCTGCAGGCCTGCTTTGCCCCGGCATTGGGAATCCAGCTTGTTTACACAGCTCATTATTCTGGCTTTGCAGTTGCTATAGGAACCACCAGGGGTCAGTTTATAGAAGCCAAGGAAGTCCTTCTGGGAAGTTAACACTAGCTCTTACACAAAGTACAGCAGAAATTAAAAGCCCAGCTACCAATGGAAGAAACACACTGTAAAGCTTCCTATGAGCGTAAGCATCATTTGGGGCCTAAGACTTCACTCAGGAGGCCACAGTTTGTCCTTTCTGAAAGGGCCATTCCAGAACAGCTGATAGGAGAGAGATGGTCTTCCAACTGTATTTTCCTCTCTCCTCTGCCCCTGTGCCTGTCTTAATGGCCTAGAGGTATTTGTTCATAAAAATAACAAGGATGACTACTAGGGTTCATCCAAGCAAGATACTGCTTTCATTAATAGGGGTATTGAGAACCAGAGAGATCTTTATGAACATTATGGCCCCATCTTTCTCATGGGGATAGTGGCGCAGCAAACTAATTTCAAGGTCCAGCCAAACCTACCAGAACCCCTCTCCTTCTGCTGAGCATGCTGAGAAAACTCCTAGGATGCCCAATCAGTAAAGAATTTCCAGGACTACACAGCCTAGCTACCCTGACTTAACAAATATAAACTATAGATGCCCAATTGAATTTGATTTTCAGAGAAACGATTGTTAAATATGACTCTTGGATGAGTTCCATTTGACAAATTTATTTGGACAAGAAAAGTTTCCAGAAACAGGCAGCACTCTGGAGGGAAGTTGCTTCCAAATGTTCCTTCACCCCACCACATGTGCAGGCTGTATTTCTAGCCAGAGAAAAGGAAGTGACATCCAGAAACAAAATGATTGGCTGTACTCAGTATTTGTCTTCATGACCATGTTTCGGCAGCTTTCAGCCTCTGGTTGGCGGGAAGTCCAGCTGCTATGATCGGGGGAGACTCAGTTATTTAGCAAACTCTTAAATTAGGTTACAACTTGGTTGCAAATCAAGGTAGGTTTTAGTTTACCATATGTGGAGGGCATTTTGGGTCCAATTTTATCACTCAGGTGTGGAAACAGAGTCAGACCAACCCTATCAATTTCACACAATGAATAAATTTACATCAGTATATGTCCTATGCGCTATTTGGGACTTATGTACACTAAGTCTATCTAACTTACTCCAAATCTGTCCTAACCTTCCTCCTCATGGTCATTGTGGCCCCGCAAAAGTACAACATGTGCTCCTCTCTTACAAGAAAATAAAGCATCAAATGCTCATTCAGGATGGTGTAACCTTTGCATCGTCCTACTGATCATGAACAAAATGAAAGGAGGTGATCATAAAGCAGAATCAAGTCAGCCTAGCCACATACAGGTGAGTGCACTAATCTTTCTTCAGATCCAAACAAAATTCACTTTTTTTTTTCTGGTACCAGGGATCAAACTCAGGACCTTGTGCTTGCAAGGAAGGTGCAGTGCCACTGAGCTAAATCCCTAGCCTTGAAATTCACTTTCTAAAGGATAATGATTTTCTTTTTTGGGGGGGGGTCAGGAAAAAGTGTGTGTGTGTGTGTGTAAGAAGTGAATAGCATTTGTTTCTGAGCATTAGCTTGGGAAAGCCCAATGGGGCCAGCAGACGGTCTACGTCTCTATGCCCTCTTGGTTCTTTGTGTGCCTGGTATCCAAATACACACACTCATAGACCAAGAGAAAATGACATTTGCATTTATCAAAGTAGCATTCTTCCTGGCAATGTCTTGTGCTAAGAAAGATTGGCTCCTTCTTCACCAAGAAGGCTGGATCAGTGAAAGTTTTACTGTGTTTTGTAGAACTGCTAGAGAACCTACGCCACCGGTTATAATGCAGTAAACTATGATAGCTTTATGTCCATCTTGACCCTGAATCCACAAACCCAAAACTTAAGACAGATGAAGAAATCAGGAAGGGGATTGGGGTGTAGCTCAGTGGCTTAGTGGGCACCTGAGGCCCTGGGTTCAATCCCCCAGCACAGAGGTCGGGGAGGGGGTAAGAAGCCCAAACCTCAGTGAAAACAAAAGAAAAGGCAGCAATAATACATTCTGTCAGGCCCCTGCCAGCTCACATGGCAGGCAAGGGTTCCCACAGCTGTAATCCAAAGCATTAAAGGAAAACTGTCAAGATAACATCAGGTACAATAAAAATGTTCTCACCTGATACCTTAAACAGGTCAATATGGTTTTCACCCAGAGAGAGAGAGAGAGAGGAGAGAGGTTATTTAGAAGCTAATGCTAAAGTTTGGGATATGAGTTCTAATTTGTCCCTCCTCCTGCTTCTGAATGTGGCCCCTTGAAAGTCTGTGCAGTTAGTCCTATGACTCAGTTTCCCCGTGGGAGCAATGCAGCCCCTGACTTGGTGCTGTGAGTGCCCCTTGTGAACTGAAGGAGCCCTGTGAGCATCTATAAATCATGAGGAGCTGCTCAGACCAAAGGCAGGAAGTATGAAATGAGATTGTCTGTGCCATTCACTTTCTAAACAAGCAACCAGATTTAGAAGTTGGAATCAATCTAGTTTGGTCTGTCTAAAGCACTTTGAAAGGACTTCATTTCAGAAATCTGCTTTTCCTTTATATTTTCAAAAACCAGTATTCTCCTTCTCTCTCTCTCCCTTAATCATTTGTTAATAAACCCTGCATCTGAAGCTCAAGCTGTCAGACAGTGTCCATTTAACACCATTCACCAGCTGTTAAATGCGATAATCACCTGTTTATCCTCATGTCACTAATTCAAATGCTAATTGCACTGCAGGCTCTGGCTTATTCTCCCACTCAAGCCAGACCAGGTGTGCAGCTCTCCAAATGGATGCTGCGGGATCATGGGGCTCTTTGCCTCACTTCCAGTGACACAGACAACGCAGGGCAACATGCACACACACACACACGCACACATACACACACACACACACACACAAGAATGAACAAACACACTGTTCATAACTGTGAAAAATTAGAAGTGACCTAAATGTCAAATTACTGTGAAATGAACCAAAGTAAATAGTCATGGAATGTAGTATTATGCAATCATTAAAAGGATGTTTATGAATATGGTTAAATAACACATAAAATACCTTCTTATGTTCAGTGGGAAAGGTAATATGCAAAACTATTCATATGAACAAATATATGGGAAAAAATTTGCACTGAGGATGTAGCTCAATGATAAGAGCCCTTGCCTAGCATTGTGAGGTCCTGGGTTTGATTCCCAGCACCACAATAAAAGAAAATGTGTGATGGTCTTAAAACTAAAAATAAAACAATATTTGGAGTATTGACCAGGAACAAGGGCCGTGCTAGAGGCCAGGATGCTGGGGACATGTGATAATCCTTGTTTCCATGGAGTTTGCATCCTGAATGAGGACAAAAGACAAGGAGAGAAGTCAGTGAACAAAATGTGTGCTTAGTGATGCTCCTAAGAAAGTTAGCAAGTGGTTGGGGGGTGCAGGGACCAGAGGGTCTCCTTTAGATTGGGTCATGCGGGAGGCTTCACAGCAAGCCTAACCAATGACAAAGTCACCAGATGGGTGTGGCTTGGCATGGTCACAGAGCAAGGGAGAGAGTAGCAGAAATTGAATTTAGAGAGACAGGATGCTCATGGGAAGGAAGAGAGCAATCAGCAGTTCCCACAGAGCTCAGGTGTGAGAGGTAGGATAGGAGCCAGGGTGCCAGTCAGTCACAGCGATGAAAGAGGTCAATGTGGCCAAGGACATAGCATGAAGGTAGAATTGGCACGAAATGCTACCTAACCAGATTTGGAGTTAGTGGGGTGGGGCAATACTGAAAAAAGAATTTCATGTTACAGTAGGATTTGGGGTCTGGACAGTTAAATTTTTTGTGATTCCTCTTATCAAGCTGAGGATGGCTAGGGAGGAAAACTGGGAGCTGTATTTTGGCCGTTTTACCTTTGAAACATCCATTCTTATCCCAATGAGGAGATCTAGTAAGTAGTTCCGGAGTCAACCTCAGGGAAAAGTCAAGGCCAGAAATATCTCAGGAGTGATTTGTATGCTGATAGTTGTCTTAGTGTGTTCTGTGCTGCTGTAACAGAATACCCAAGACAGAGATTTATTACTTACAGTTCTGGAGGCCAGGAAGGCCAAGAGCAAGGGACCACCCCTGGCAATGAGGGACTCCTTGTTACATCATACCAAGGCAGACGGTGAAGGGAGAGACAGGCAAGGCAGCAAGGGTGGGCCAAATTTGCTTTGACACCAAATCCACTCCCATGGTAACAACCCTAATCCACTCATCAGAGCAAAGCCCTCGTGAGCTGATCACCTCTTAAAGATTCCACCTCTCAACATGTGCCCTAAGGATTCATTTCCAACACTTTGGGGGACACATTGAAACTGAAGCAATGGCATTCAAAGTGAGGAACTGAACAGAATAATCTAGAGTCCACAGACAGGAAAGACTCCCAAGACAGAGTTAGACACAAGGCTCAGGGGGGAAGAAGAAAAGAAATGACTAATGACTTAGAAGAAAAGCCAGAGGAGTGCAGGGTGCCAACATTAGGAGAAAAATATAGTTTTAAGATAGAGAAGAGAGGAGAGGGGAAGATTCCAGGTGTGTACCGCCTCACCCAGCCCTCATGGGTTTTGCTTACTGCCTGAGTAGTCTTCAGTGAGTAAAGTCCATTCCAGTCAGTATGGTGAAATGTCTAAATAATTCATTTAGAACTATTTTGGATTAACCAACATCATGCTTATATTTTAATCATTACTAGAACAATAAAATTATTTTGAGTATTCTAATTTACCCTCAGGTTTTTTTTTTTAACTACTCAAATTATTTTTAAGTCCTATGTATCTTCACATGTGAGAAAGCACATGAAATAGTTTTTAAAAATTTTTTTTAATTCATTAAGTTTCTTGGTACATTTTAGGTGTACAATATGATGACATTCATCATTGGGAATTTGTACCGTTACATGATGTATCTTGGTTCTTATTTTTTCCCCTTTCCCCTGCCCTCCCTTCAACCTCTCCATCCCTCCCTATTTACAAAGACTTTGTTTCCATTTTTTCATTTTCTCATATGAATTCCATTCCCTTCTTTCCTTTCCCCTACCCCTCCCACTTCCCCTTCCCTTTTAGACCTTCTCTTCCTATTTCACATTAACATGAAATAGTTTTAAATAAATGGATGTAACCTGGTACTAGAGAAAAATTCAGAGACAGAAAGGAATAAAAAATAGAATTTTCTTTAAGAAAAAGGAGTTGATAATAAAGATAAATTCAATTATAAGACTAAAATAAATTTCAGCCTGAAGAATGTTTAAATGTTTAAAACAGATTGATTTTTTAAACCATCATACATGCCCCAATTCTGTTTTGTTTCGTTTTGTTTTGTTTTGTCTTGTCTTATTGAGACAGGGCCTTACTCTGAAGGCCAGGCTGGCCTCAAACTCACAATCTTTCTGTCTCAGCCTCCCGTGTGCTGGGATTACAGTCTGGACTAATTTTTTTAATGATAGAATATTATTCATGGTTTTTGGCACATTTTCCTGTTTTGCTTTCTTTCCAGCCATTAAATTTAAATGAAATTAATTTCATTTAATTCAATGAATAAAGTGGAGTTATTAAAATGACAATATTTTTTAATTCACTGGAAAACAGACACATCTAGGTTATACTTCTCTCTGGGAGTTAGACATCTGTCTACGCAGAGTGTGCACTTCCGGCAGGTGTTCTCTGCACCCCAGCCTCTGTTCACAGCTTTGCAAAAGGCCGTCAGCAATCCAGACCAGGAGGAATCTGTGCTTTGGCTTGAGACAGCCTGAAGTAGCACAGAAAGCACAAGACTGGCAAATGACATCACTCCTGTTCGTTCCACTTTCTACTTGTGTGACTTGGATGACTTTGGAGCTTTGGATTAAAGCCTACAACTGAGAAAACATGGCACCTAACACTCGGGGTTGCTGGAGGATTAAATGAAATACGGTGAGGAGGCTCCTAGACAGCGCCTGGGATATGGGTGAATTCTGCCCACTTGTAGGAACTCTTGCCTTCATTAGCAAAATAAATGTACTTGAGGCTGTAATACCCTTTGTGCACCAGGGGGATGGGACAAAGCAGAGTGTCTGGCACACAGTCAACATCCAATAAACACTTGGAGGTTGATGAGTTAATTAACTGGCTAATTAATCAATATAACCAAGGACCTTCCAGAAAAGAACAACAAAAATCACAATGCTCTATTTCTGTGGAGGTTTTACAGTCTCCCAGTGAATGAGTCATGTCTACAGGGCCACAAGGAGGAATGGAAGCTGAACAGTGCCAGGGTTGTGAGCTGTGGAAAGGATGTTTCTCTCTTGATTTTTGACTGATTTGTTCTTTCATCCAATTTGCTTTCAACCAGAGCTCCAGCCTTGTTTTACTGGCTGCCCACCGAAGTCTGTACAAAGGTAACCCTACGAGCTATCAGACTCCTCCACCTCCCTCCCGCACCCCCACCCCAGACTGGACGACCTGGGCCAGGCAGTGGGTTCAGATGCTTGCCAAGCAGAATGTCTTTCCAAATACTGAACAAGAGGTGCAGCCACAGTTGGGAGATGATGATGAGCTGTGCAGCCAATCAACATAAAGTTGGAAAGCGAGGTTGGTGGCATCACTGTATCATATTGAGTGAGCAAAAGCCAGTTGAAAGAAAAGAAAGAAAAAGGAGAGCAAATGTGTAGGGAAAAGCACATAGAGATGCAGACAGGAAGGGTACGTGCCCCAGCACCGAGGTGGCACAGACCCTGATACTGGTTTCCAAGCCCTAGAGAGGCCCTAAGCATTCATGGTTGCAAAGTGTCTGTCCCTTCTGTTGGTGTAGGACATGGATCTGTGCCACCGCTGTGGGCCAGCAGAGAAGGCCGTAATGTGAAGTGGAATATTGCCTGCAACATCTTCGCCACCAATCATCTCAGATCCATTACCATGCAATGAGATGAGACGGGAGAGCTTAAGCCAAGCTGGCCCTTATTCCTGAGTTACTGGCTTTGTCCAGCCCAGGCCCAGAGGTTCTCGAGTAAATGCAGCTGGAATTAGGGGCTCTGCTAACTTTTATACACTCACATACTTGAATGTCTTTTGCACACAGCTGAAAAATAGCCCTCCCCACCTACTTGATTTCTTGGGGTCAGTCTGGATCGTGGGGACCATGCCTTCCTTTTCTCATGACTCATTCTCTCAGAAAGAATTCAAGTCTCACAACCACTGAAGTTCTGAAAATATGTGCATTCACTCATTCAAAGAAGTAATACACCATGCACCAGAAGTGATATCACTTTCTATGATACTTAGTAAAAGAAAAGGAAATTTAAATATATATATATAAACTTAAGTCTATCTAGTTTAGAAAGAAATTAAACCTATATCTGCCTGGAAAAGTAAAAGCAAAACTGGACTCCATATAGGGATTTGCACACTGAAATTCATAGCATAATACGTCAAAGGCGGAAACAACTCAAGTGTCCATTGGCAGATGAATGGATAAACAAAATGTGATATATGTGTGCAATGAAATACTACTCCATCTTGAAAAGAAAAGAAATTCTTCCACACACTATAACATGGATGAGCCTTGAAAACATCTGGCTAAGAGAAATAAGCAGTCACAAAAGGACAAACATCGGATGATGCCAGTAACAAGAAGTACCTACAGGAGACAAATGCATAGAGACAGAAAGCAGAGTGAGTTGTCCTGGGTGGTGGGGAGTTAGCATTTAAAGGGGACAGGGTTTCAGTTTTATGAAATGAAAAGCTTCTAAAGGTGGATGGTGGCAATGGCTGCCCAACAATGTAAATATATGCTTAATGCCACTGAAATCTACACTGAAAAGTGTGTGGTGGTAAATTTTATGTTGTGTTTATTTTAATACAATTAAAATTGCACCAGGTGATAGAAGCATTAGGGAATGTGTCCTGCAAAAATCTTTTCTAGGGCCAGGGATTTAGCTCAGTGCTTTTGCCGCCTGCTGCGCCAGCTCAAGGACCCGAGTTTGATCCCTGGTACCAAAAAAAAAAAATCTTTTCTATTTCCCCACATCTGTCTTTATGGTAGGAGTGTTAGCTTTATTTCATTTTGTTTTATCAGCACTGGAGATTGAACCCAGATTGAACTCTTTGCACTGAGTTACATCTCCAGCCCTTTTTTTATTTTTTATTTTGAGATTGAGTCTCAATAAATCACTAAGTTGCCCAGGCTGGACTCGAACTTGCAGTCCTCCTACCTCAGCCTCCCAGAAGGAGGAGTTTTTTCTTTCAAGTTTACTTTTAAATAATGAAACTCAGAACAGAAGAGACAATTTGAGAAAGGCACAAGACCTTCTGTTTGTGTCTCTGGACCAGAGAACACCAGCCAAGGAAAATCATGGTCAGGATAGAATCAGGACAGGGTTGGTTCATTGTGTTCCTTGAATGCAATATGTTTGTTTCTTCCTCCAACTCCTGTTTCTCCACTCAGGGTAGGATGGGGAGCAGACTTCAGCCTCGGGGCCCCACGCTGATGCCTTGGCAGGACTTTGGAACGAACTTCCTCCTCTCCTGTGGAGAGCATTGCCCAACTGGCAGGTGCAATGAAAGGGGTTTTGTCTGAGATGCACACAGTAAAATCCAACTCACATGCATGAAAATTTCCATGAATAAAGAGCTTTCATCAGAGTGAACTTGAGTTTTGGAATTAAAGGCTGAAAGGTCTCACTGTATCACTCAATAGATGTGTGCTTAGAAGTCGTACTTGCTGTCATTACCATTGAGTATATTCATTGACTGTTATTAGAAATGTGTGATAGCTCTAACCAGGTAACATTTCTAGATATGCATGCTTCTCTTGTAACCCAAATCTGCTCTGCTTTTCCAGCCTTTCTTGGTGTTCTTCATTCTTTAGCAGTCAAGCCATCGTCTCAGATGACTGCACAGAGAGCAGCTGCTCCTAATACTCAGGATGCGGGGATCCCAGGGTCACCAGGAAGTTGCTTGCTTGGCCTCTTTCTGGCTTAGTGCTTGGGAGCCCACAGCAACCCCATGTAGAAACAGCACCTCACTCCCATTACATTCCCTGAGATGGTCCGGCATTGTATGTGACAGCCAGTGCATGAGTACAGGAAGAAACCGAAATTGAACATCAGACCTCTTATTTCCAGAAGTCGTTGCCATTTCTTGGTGCTGGGTCCAGGCCTCTCACCACATGGCTTGGGGCCTCAGTTCTCTCTGGTGCTGATGTCCTGTACCTTCTCTTGCTAGACACCACCCCTCATTTCCAGGGCTGCCAGGAAGGTCACACAGAATTCCTCTTGTGTTGTTCAGAACAACTTCCTTGCTCTGCACAATATCTCCATCAAGCAAAGAGCCCTCCTTGATAAGTAAGACATTCACCTAGCTTTTCACCTTAAGAATCCAAAACTAAAACCAGTAGAAACATTTAAACTGTGTGCTCAGTAACTGAACAATGTTCTCCTGGCTTTAAGCTTCCCCCAAATGGCTCCTTATCGGTGAGGTTTGCTTGGCCACTCTGTCTAAGTTAGGCGAGTCCTGGTCCTCTGGCTCCTGAGTTTCTTACTCTGTTATCTTAGGCAGTGATTGCTGGAACAAGACTCCTTCACGAGGCTCTTGGGGATGCTCCTGGGACAGCCAATGCAGTCAACTGCCACCCAGGCCTCAACCAGCCCTACAGGGAGCTCCGGAGCTGGGGTGGAGATAATCCCAGCAGCTGGGTGATGGAGCTCCCTCATTCCTGAAGGGGGTCTGGACCAAGCACTGTAATGTCCACTCTGCCTGCACTATGTTTGTTTTTGCAATGGTACCTGTCACCTCCTACTTTACTGTATGAAGTACTGTAATATTCATGGCAACCATTTTCTTTCATTTTAATTTTATTGGTACAATTTAGATATACACAATGAGCTCATTCATCATAGGGAATCTGTACCTGTACATGATGTTTCTTGATTCCTCTTTTTTTTTCCCCATTCTGCTCCCCTCCCTTCAACCCCTCTTCCTCTCCTAATTTACAAAAGCCTTGTTTCCATTCTTTTCCTTCTTTTCTCTTTTTTTCTTTTTCCTTCATGTCTTCTTCCTTTTGAACATTTTTCCTTATTTCACATTGTCTATTATACATTTTGGTCCCTATTTTCACTTCCAGTTTCTTACACCAGAGAGAATGCCATATTCACATGTGTGTCCAATTTACTTCACTTAAAAAATAGCTTTAGAGGGATCCATTTAGCTATAAATGTCTCAATTTATTCTTCTTCATAGCTGAATAATACTCTAGAACATACAAAGAATTGAAAAAAAATCAGACCTCCCAAATTCAAAGACCCAATCCAAAAATGGGCATCTGAAATGAACAGACATTTCTCAGGCAAAGAAGTAGAAATAGCAAATAAACATGAAAAAATGTTTAACATCACTGGTCATTCGAGAGACGCAAATGAAAACAACACTGAGATTTCACCTCACCCCAGAAAGAATGGCTGCTATCAAGAAATCAACCAATAACAAATGCTGGCGGGGCTGTAGGGAAAAAGGAACTCTGCTCCGCTACTGGTGGGAGTGCAGACTGGTGCAACCAGTGTGGAAATCAGTATGGAGATACCTCAAAGAACTAGGACTGGAAGTCCCATTTGACCCAGCTATTCCCCTGCTGGGGATCTTCTCCAAAGAATTAAAAGAATCATACCACAGTGATATATGTGCACCTATGTTCATAGCTGCACAGTTTGTGACAGCTAAAGCTTGGGAAGAGCCCCAGTGCCCGTCAGCTGATGAATGTACTGCATGCATTGTTATTATCTGTCCTAGCCCTTTTCTCCACTGACACTGCTACACTGTAAGCTCCCTGAGAGCCGGGCTCTTCCCACTCTGCGCTACGCCGAGAAAGGTGCCTGGCTTGTGCAGTGCAGCCCTTAAGTCTTTGTTGGTGGATGAAAGGACTCCGGTGTCTCTGATCGAACATGTGGAGACGCTCAGGATTTTCTCCCCACCAGCCATCAGTGCGGGGGAGCAAATGGAAGGTCTTTTCTCTGCATGTGTCTAGGACAAATCTGAAGGGCTTTTCCACTTTGTATCATGCGTCTGTGGTTTCTGTGCACTCTGTAACTCACAGGCTTCTTGAGTGATCTTGGACAGGTCCCTGGCCCCGGGGGCTTTTCCCTCTTTAGATTTCTTCTTAAAGGGTAGGTATCTCTGGGGTCGGTTCCGTTAATGCCAACCTTCTTCCTGTTTACTTTTTCTAAAAATGTGTCGTTTCCTTTGCTAGTGTTTTAAATATTCCTACTCTAAAGTTCTGCGAGGGACGCACAGGGCTGTGCAAAATATTCTTGTCACACACGGGTAACTAGGTCCTATTTTGAGCAGGGACTTTACAAAACGAATCCTTCCCCAAAACATCCAGAAACACACAGTTGAAATGTCTTCCTCTTTTCTAAATTCCTCCTGCCACAATTAATCTGTGTGTTCCTTTGCAAAAAAAAACATTATTTTGCATTTAAAGTGAGTTCTCGTTCAGGCAGAAATGATAGCTTCTTTGCAGCTTATCAAAGTGCCCACAGTACAGCAGGCTCTCCAGAAACACTGTGGAAATTCACTAGGTAAAGAGTTCGTGTACTTCTAGGCTTGAAATCTTAAACTTCAGCAATCTCTACCCCAATAAATCAGCTTAGTTAAAACAATTAGACCAGACCAATCACAGCATTGAACAGCAATACACCCACACCAGTTACTAACACCACACTTACCTTGTCTCTCACAGAGGGAAAAATTTTGGAAAGTAATAGAAAACTGACTAATAGACCTCCATTTTCCCTAATAGATTGCATAATGTCCATCTTAAGAAGGAATAGAAAACTAATAAGGGCAAATGCTACAGAGGCCAACCTAAAAGACGAGGGACGCAGGGAGGGAGGAGCTTGGGGCCAGGTGGGGCTGCCAGGAGGGCCCAGCCCCATCCTGGGAATCCGTATCACTGTTGTGCAGGCACATGCTTTGTGGCATCTTTTGATCCTTTTCAAGAGAAACTAGGAATCCAGAATTTTATTTAAAATCTTGATTTGTAAATGCTGGTAATTAATTTAGGTCCTTTTATTTAAAAATTAAACTGTGGGATCCATGCAGAAACTCACCACCGGACTACCAATTTGTGATCTCTTGCCCCGAGCATGAAATTCTATATAGCAGTCAAGCTACAAGAATTCATTCAGGATATCACGGCCAAGAATGAACACAGAAAATGATTTTAGCACTATTTCCGCTGTTCTTCCCTGTATCTTCTCAGAAGGCAGAGGCAGCCCTTGACCTGTTTCGCAAGATTCCTCCGGGTTTGCCTAACTCCTGCAAGGTTTGCTACATGGGTGTGGTTGGACAGTCAGGTATGTTGATGAGGTTCTGATCTCCATGTTTTGGAGTTGCCAGTTTTGTGTTTGTTACTTCATTCTTACAACTGAACAATGATTCAGCTGTCCTAAAAGACATCCAATGGACAAGTGAGTCAGACTAGATGACCTTGATCTTTGGATCCAGATATACTGGATCCTAAGCCCAAATCACAGTCCTACTCTTGGGCATCCAGGGCATCTTAGGCATGGATAAGATCATTTGTGGGCCCTAACTGCAAGATGGAACAGTCAATACTTAAGAGTCAACAACATTTAACAAAGATTCACCCCCTTAACATTTACTTTAGTTACAGGGCACTTTGATACAAAGAAGTGCACCAGGCAGGCGGGAATGCGTTTTCCCAATCACTGTCACCACCACTACCAAACACAGACAGGCCCACCCTTGTTCTGACCCACATCAGTACTTTCCTTCTCTCTCTCTGCCCTGGAGACTGAACCCAGGGCCTACACACTTTCCACTTGGTACTTCTGAGACAGGGTCACACTAAGTTGCAAGTTGCCCAGACTGAGTTTGAACCTACTACAATCCTCCTGCCTTAACCTCCCAAAGTGCTGGCATTTCTGGAGTGCGCCACAGTGCCTGGCTCCCTGCTCCCCCTCTCTTGTGGATGTAAAACTACCACCACTAGGTTTAATAAAAATGCAGGTGCATCTAGTTGTGCACTCAGAATGAATGAGAAGAGGTGACCAATAAGAAAAAGAACCATGGGTAAAGAACCATAGCTCTCACAAGTTAGGTAAAGAAAATGGTTTGGGATGAGCTAGGAAGGAACAGAAGCTTAGGTGAGTGTTAAATTAAAGGTTAAAATGCAGCAACCCAGGTAGGAAAAGAAGAGTCAAGGAAGCTGAACAAGTCAAAAACCCAAAGTCTAGTTCAGGCAGACTTCTCAGAATGAGGAGGAAATGGAAAGTGCTGGAAAACATCAGATAGGAAAAAGAACAAATAACTCAGGAAACAGAAAGTAGCCACTGGGAGGAATCTTTCCTTAGCTCTCCTTCCTCAGGTTCTAGATACTGTTACCACAATTCACTTTCAGGGTTGGTTTTCATGCACACAGATAGAAAAGCCTCTTTTCCACAGCCCCGCCACAATTTCTATTTAGATTTTCCAAACTTTTTAAAAACTTAAGCAACCATAGAAGTTAGAAGCACGGTACAAGGACTGCTGCCAGCAACCTCTTAGGCTTAACAACTGTCAACATGTGCACATTTGAAGCCTCACCCTGAACCATATGTCACTTTCAGGAACTAGACCTTTGACTCCCGTAATGCATCAGAGTTCATCTCCTCAGAATAAAGACATTCTTCTGAAAAGCCACAACTCAATTATTGCACTAAAAAGTTAATAATAATTCCCAGGCAGAAGGTGTAGCTCAGTAGTAGAGCATATGCTTAGCCTGCACAAGACACTGGGTTCAATCTCCAGCCCCAAAATAATAATGATAATAAAAATAATTCTGTACTATAATTTAATGTGCAATCCATAGTACGGTCTCCCCCACTGTCCTCCAAATGACTCCTGTAGCTGGTCTTTTTCTGTTCTTCATCGTCTTCCTTGTTGTGGTTGTTTTGCACCAGGATGTACTCGAGGTGAGCATACCAGATCTGATCGTGTATGATCAAAATCTAAATCATTTGATTTAGATTCCTTTAATCATTTAGTCTAGAACATTCTCCACCAGCCACATGCTAGTGGTATCTTCAACACTTCAGGGAAGTTTTCAAATGAAATTTCCCACATTCAGGATTTGTCCAACTGTACCCTCTCATCACTGTTTAACTTGTCCCTCGCTTAGGCCACAAATTTCCTGTAAATTGAAGGAGAGGTCTAGAGGTCCAATTAGATTCAGGTCAAACATTTTTGGCAAGAACACTTTAGAAGTCAGATTGTGTACCTTAGGTTGGATCCTATCAGGACACATATAGAGTCTCAGGATTCATCCTCAGTCAAGTTCAGTCACTTCAGTCAAGTGGTGACAACAGATGTCTCCCTTATAAAGGCACCTGTACCCCAGGCAATAATAACTCCAGAGAGATTTCAGCACATGTGAACATTACATCCTGCAACAAGATTCCACCCCTTGGTCTGGCCCCCATCGACAATCCTTGTTGATAACAATTAGTACATGAGCAGCCCATCAAGAGTAAAATGCCTAAAAGAGGACTGAAAATATAGGATAAAATGCTAGACATAAGAAAAATGATTCCAAAAGTTTTGCCAAGGTCTTCCTCTATTTAGATTCAACCATTTCCAGAGTCATGAGCCCTTAAAGAAACACTGGCCTGAAGCAATGAGCAAAGAATCTCTTGCTTTGGGCTGGCACCTTAGCAAAAAGTGAATGCATGGTACTTTAGTCTTCCTGGGTATCTCAATTTTGTTCTGAACTTCACCCCAACCATGAGTAAGAAAGAGCTAACTAACCAGGAGGAGGCATGTGGCCATGTTCAAAATCAGGTATTTGCACAATGCCTTTCCCCCACAACAAGGAAATAGTGCAAGTTCAGGCATCCTGTTCCCCTCCACACTGGGCTGGTTCACAGCACACACCTAACAAGAGGCACGTTTCCAGAATGCTCAGCTCCAAATCACTACTTCTTTCAAAACAGTATTTTGCCCTACTTCAAAAACACGTTTCTTTGAAAGATACAAGTGATCGTTTCACTGAGCAGTTTGATCTACGCACCGTCTTAGAAAACTGTTCTTTTTCAAATCAGGAAGTTATGTCAGTCTTCAGGGAGCATTTTGGTGAATGACTGCATCGGAGACTATCTCTCATAGACTCACATATTCAAATCACTTTGGATTATCTCAAAACACATGTCTTTTTTAAATCCCCTGATAATGAAACTTTGTTCTGATTCTAGAGCATTCTGATTCACCCATAACAAGCAAGAAAAGTTTGCTTTAATCCACATAAGAAGTAAGCATGGACCCTCCAGCAAAGAGCTGAGACTGTCTCCAGGGGAGGTCGGTCATGCATGCAGAAATGCTATGACCAACACAGCTCGCAGCAGAGCCCAGGCCATGGTAGGAACCAGGCAGGAGGCTGGCAGGGGACAGCATAGGTCACTTCTGACTTGAGGAATCAGAGAAGGTGTCTCCCGGGGACTCCCCCAGAATGGAAAATGATTCCCCGTGGTGGAAACAGACTCCCGGGAAGCTGGCCAGGGCTGAGTCACCAGGTCACCATGCAGGTCTGAAGGCGGGCTGCCCTCTGCAAGCTGCACTTTCGTAGCTCCCTAGAGAGCACTATCACTAGTTTGGGGGAATTCCTTTATAAATCTTGTGTGGCTTTTATTTTTAAAAAGTATTTTAGGATTATCCAAATTTAAGTTCACTTTAGTTTCATTTTAGGGCATCCGTTCGTTCTAAGAGACCGGGGTCATATGATCAAGCAAACAGTTGCAACAGGAAGCTTAGACTCCTGATGAGTGGGGGATTTGGAACCCCTGCTCCAGAGAGCAGATGCTGGCTAAATGCTGAACTGACAAATTCTTCAGATTTCATACACACGTAAAGGCCTACAGTGTCTCTTTTCCACAGTTTACCCTACCCTGCCTTCCAGCCACTCACCCCTACCAGTCCTTTGTCCTTGTCTTGTGTGCCCCCCCCAACAAACTAGTTTCTCACCAGCACTTCATTTCTCTCCTGCACAAGTGAATACAAATTTGCCAGAGACTAACTTTACCATGACTCAGAAAAACCCAACTAAACAAAACATCCTAACTATGCACAAAGGAGCTGGCCAGAAGCTCTTCACAGAAGAATTTATTGCCAATTACATAATCTCACCACTGGCATCAGCAAAGCACCACCTTAGGTGTGGAAGCCAATTCTTAGTTTGAAAATAAAATTCAGAGGAAGGGAAAAAGCAACCTGATGTTTCTGGTGCACATGAAACCATGCAATCTTTTTCTAAATAAGTAACTGTTAATGTTATTTCCAAAAATGAAGAGAAATGACACCCTTCTCTCTTTTAGAGACCATAGATCTGGAAAAATTTCCCTCATGTTAGGAATGAAAACTCTGAAGATTCTATTCCAGTCCTTTTAACCATATTCTCTTTTGCTTTTTCTTTTCACCACTAAACAACAACAATAACAACAACAACAAAAAAAACAAGGCTAGAGGAATAGCTCGGCAGTAGAGCACTTGCTTAACCATGAGTGAAGACCTAGTTCAGCCTCAAGAGCTGAAAAAAAAAAAAAAAAATTCTGTGCCATGTCTTGTTATGTGACTACAAAGCAAGGGGACATTGATGTTATCTTGACTGCTGAAACCAAAACAGCTTAAATCAAAATAACCCCCTTGGTCCAAGACACAAAGCACAATTTTACAAAGGGATTTCCTTCCAGCCCACCTTGAAATGCCCTTGCCCTAAGAAAGATCACTTCCTTTCTGCTTTGCTTCTGACACAACAGGGGCCGCTTGATGAACAATCACACTAGGATTCTGGCCCAACCAACACAGAGCATCTGAATTACAGCATTGCCCACTGAAGGTGTAGTAAAAAATAACTAGAAAAGAAGAGCCTGGGAAGGGAGTCAGACTGGAAACAAACACCACTGATGACGTTGGCTATTGTTACACAATGTTAGGTTACTTCCATTCCCAGCACCATCCCACCATAAGCATTTCCAAAGTCGTACAGGTTAAAGCAGCAAGGTATTCTGACAGAAGGATACATGACAAATGGGCTCATCGTGCAACTGCTATAAGAATTATAAATGTTATAGCAAATGACATTTTAAAATAAAAGCTATAAGAGACCCCTGTTTTGGACTAGGCTCTTGCACTAGCCCCAAAAGATAAGACTAAAAACAAAATGGCATCACTTATGTTGAGGTTCCACATCACCAAACTAAAACTAAGTTATTATCTGGCCTTCAGAGAAATCAGGAGAGAGAGAGGGAGAGGGAGAGGTGAGGCGCAGAGAGAGAGAGAAACAGAGAGAGATTACAGCCAAACTTCTCAAACAGGCCTGTTTGAATCAGCATGGCAATAAAGGTCTCTCTCCTTTAATCCATATCAAAAAGTAATCTGAAGGAAACTGATGTCAAGCAGTTATGTTCCTATTGTTCTGCCTCCTGTCCCTGCCTTACAAGGAAAGTAACTTTGAACTGACCAATCTGCTTTGGGTTCCTGCTTTCTTCAGCCCTTTTTCGGCTATACAATCAAACTCCTTTGCTCAGCTCACTGAAACATTATCTATTGATGGAATGATGTGTTGCCAGATTCTAGAATTACAAATGAAGTTAAATGGATACCTTTAAACTAAATTTGTTGTAATTTTGTCTTTTGACAATTGTGTAAGGCAACTTTGTATCACTGTGACAAAATACCTGTGATAAACAACTTACAAGAAAGAAAGGTTTATTTTGGCTCCTGGTTTCAGAGGCTTCAGTCTGTGGTTACTTGGCCAGGTTGTTTTTAGGAAAGAAGGAAGGAAAAGAAAGAGAGAAAATGAAAGAAGGAAATAAATTAGTTCCTGAGTACCAGTTTACAAGTGGCCAGTGGCCATTTCCAAGAGCAGACAATATTGCAGTGGTGATCAGTATCAAGGCCCTGGGGTCAGGCTATTGGAATTCAGTCCTGGCATTGATCCACCTCACTCCACCTTAGTGTCTTCATCTGTAAAATGGGAACAACTAAAACACCAGTCTCATATTGTGCGACCCAGGTGAAGGGTTCTGCATGACTCCTGGGAACAAGTCGTAAATGCTTGTTACTATTACTGCTACGGTCACCCCCACCACATCCCTCCCCACCACCCCAGCTCATCTCTGAGCAATTGTGCCTTCTCTGCTTCTGAAGATCTCTGGACAAGGACACAGGAATTTCCTCTTCCCAGAAGCTTTGGCTGTAACTTAAAGTAGTGAATAATAATTAAATAGCGAGTTAAAAAAGAATGTCAACATTTCCGCAATGGGCAACCGTAGTGCAAGTCTATCTTCTTCTAACAGATCAAAGTTTCCACGGCAGTTAACTTTTTAAAGTCATTTACTTTACAACCTCTTTGACCAAAAAAAATTCAGAAATAAAGTTATCACATGGTTTCCTAATAAGCTAAATTTACTTCAGTTGAAGAAAAGAAAAGAGAGACAGGATGGAGGTACTTGATGGCTTGTTAGGATACAGGAAATATTCTTAGACCAAATAGAAGCCATTGGCTCAATAGTTCCTTAAATTTCTCTTCCATGTACTGGATTTTTAAAAATTTGTTCAGTTGATTTTTATTAAGTAAAATGCTTTAGGTCATATTTGTGATCATTATATGCTTTCACAGATGGAACAAGCCTGCTTCAAGATCTCATTCTTTACCTAAATAGAGTCACCAAAAGACTAATTAGCATTAAAGAAAAGTGGCACAAAAGTCAAAGTGAAAACAAATCCCAAGAAAACTAAACTCTCTAACTGAGTAGTAAAATCAACCACTTCTTACCACTGGCAAAGAGCCAAGTTAATTGTGACTCCTCATTTCTTCATCAATTATGAAGCTCTGCCTGTGTTCCTAAATGGTCCCCAATGCCTCCTACCCTCCCAGCTAGGTCTCACTGAGCTGTGGTTGACCCTCTTCTCATGGTCACACCTTCCCAAAGCTACTAGG
This sequence comes from Heterocephalus glaber, assembly GCF_053883595.1. Taxonomy (NCBI): domain Eukaryota; kingdom Metazoa; phylum Chordata; class Mammalia; order Rodentia; family Bathyergidae; genus Heterocephalus; species Heterocephalus glaber. The sequence goes on from NW_028258315.1 coordinate 6,960,798, forward strand.
TATTCTGTGGTTGAGTTTTCTTCCTACACAAAACACAGTTGTAAAGGGTCTGGGGTGTGGACCAGTTTAAATCAAAGGCACCACAGAATGAACTGACTGCCAGCCACTGGAGCCCTCCAATGGTCTACTGCGTTCTTATCATTCCTCTGCAGAACCACCTATAGAATTAGTTTTACTTACATTGTGATCCTAAGCATTAAATCTGCCACTAATTCCTACCACCCACTGTGAGTCATAAACCACTGAATCCAGAACTCAGTTCAGTTTCCAAGAGCTAATAATTTTAAAATATAAATTATTTCACAAAAGCTTAGTTTTAACACAACTAGAAGCCCATGGTGACTTTGGTTGTTGCTTTTGATCTATCTGCTAGTCTATAATACTGACATATGTGCATCTCATCAACTTCAGAAGGGAAGCTCTAATCTCACATGCCCTGGCTTTCTTAAGCAAGATAAAGTTAAGAAAATATTTTAACCAGGGGAGAAGCTGGCACGGGTATGGTAAAAATAGACTGAGAAATCACTAGGCTAGCACTCAGTGGCTGAGAATAGACCTGCCCAAATCTAGCCCCTGCAAAACGGAGATACAGTAGTAATACCAGCCTGGCCAATGAACCTATTCTTAGAAAAACAAAGCAAAAGGTCCAAATCTGCTTCTTCAAGCAGTGGCTTTCATAGTTTTGTTTTATTTTCTTGTTTTGACCAGTTTCTATAGTTAAAAAAAATAAAGAAAAGAAAAAAATATATATATATATATATTTGGACCTGGAAGAGACACATAAACTGAAACAAAGGCTCTTGACTCCATACTTTCCCCAAACACAAGCAATACAAGTGGCGTTTTCTAACTCATTTCAATTTCATTTATAAATGCTGTCGTGAATAATTGTGTTTGTTTTCCAACATTGTGACAAATTACCTGAGATAAACAAATTACAAGGAGGAAAGATTTGTTCTGGCTCAGTGTTTTGAAGGTTTCAATCCATGGTTGCTTGGCTTTGTTACTTTTGAGTCTGTGTTGACACAACACAAGATGGCAGCAGTACATGGCAGATGAAGGCCTCACTCATGCAGCCTGGAGGCAAAGAGAAAGACAGGAAAGGGCCCAGTCTACAGATCCCCTCAAGGCCACGCCCCAATGACCTTACTTCCTCCCAGTGGGCCTGGCCTCTTAAAGGTCCCACCAAATTCCTGTAGCAACACAGGCTGGGGACCAAGCCTTTAACATACAAGCCATTGGGATCCCTTATCCAAACCATAGCAGTTAGTAAACGCTTTCACTATCCACTGCAATTTGAAAAATTGGGTCCTAGAAACTCATTTTCCACACAGCTAGGATAATTCTAACTAAACTAACCTAACATCAGGCCAAGGATATGTCTGTCAAAAGTTGGGGGTGAGGAATTTGATTAATGCCGTGTTGTTTAGCTTTCTGTCACTGTAACACACACCTGAAGTAATCATCTTATTAGGAGGAAAGGTTGGCCCTGGATTCACTTGACTTGGGCCTAGCAAATATAGTGTAAAGTAGGGTAAACAAAAGGAGGGAACAGAGTAAGGACACAGTGGAGACTGAGATGTGCAGGCACCTGCTTGAATTTTATCAGCCAGGTAAACATATGAAAAATTAAATAAAATCGTTTAGCCTTGATAAACTAAGTGCTGTCAGAAAAAAAGAAAATTTCAGATATTACAATATTGGTATCTTCAGGAAAAATGCCTAGCTGACCACTCACCCTGCTTTGGATACCCACCCATTTAAAAGTGCTCCCCCAAACACAGAGATCCCAAGCAGCTCAACACCTCCCGGTATTTCAGGTGAGACTGCAAGTTCCTATTCTGAGCCCAAAGAAACTGAGACCGTGTAGGAAACAGAAGAAAACTTTAAAAATAGAAACTAAGAGCAAGCACAAGGTCCTGAGTTCGGTCCCCCGTACCAAAAATAAAATAAAACAAAATAAAAACTAAGAAACTGATCGCTTTCCTTAAAAAAGAGAGAGAAGATACTGAATACATGAAACCAGAACAAAATGCTTTTAAGATTAAACAATCAGAAAACAAGAAATAAAATCATTAAAATTTTAATAAAAATTGGAAGATGAAGTCAAAGAAACCAGGGAAGGGGCGTATAGCTGAAAGAATTGGGAGAAATTACACAAGAAAATACTGCTTGGGGCCTGGATTTAGCTCAGCGGTGCCACCACCTGCCTCCCAAGAGCAAGGTCCTGAGTTCGATCCCCAGTACCATAAAAAAAAAAAAAACCCAAGAAAATACTGTTTTTCATGATAAATCTTATAACTAGTTGCATATTAAAATATTTGCACATAGTACTTGATTAGAAACAAATATGAATATAATACATTGTAAAAATTTTAGAGAGAAAAGGCCAGTTTAAAAATCAGCAGGCACATGGGAAGAGAGAAATGCTATAGACTAGTCTCCAAGGCAGAGGCCTTGGGTTTGAATCTCAGCAGCTGGAGAACCCTGAGTAACCCTCCTCTCCCTGGACCTCAGTTTTTTCAACTGTAGAACAAAACTCACAATTCTTCCTTTGGAGGTTGAGAGGCTGTGTGAGACCTCCGTTAACGAGAAAGGGACACGGAGATGTCAAGGGAGGAAGAGGATCTGAGAGTCACTAGAGGACGATGCCTATCTTTATCCTTGACTGGCTTCTGTTTTTTCTGCCTCCTCTCGGAACCTTGTCGTCCGGTAGAGTGTGGCCCGTTTCAGTGGAGATCTGTTGGATGAGGTAGAAATGTTTCCCAAAATCCACCACAGAGCCGACTTTCTGCCTTTCCCCTCGGGCAGATGTAATTGGCCAAATTCAAGACCTTGTGATCCGATTCTCAGGGTTTCACTAGGACTCGCCTTTGCAGCCAACCTCATTCCTGTGATCACCTCGGCGCATCCTGCACCATCGTGCCCCAGTTTTGCACACCCTGAAGCCTCGCTCCCCCTTGCACAAGTGCTCTCCTCTCACCATCCTGAAGCCCCTGCTGTGTGATTAGAGATCCTGAGCCAAGTAAAGGAGCAAGGGCTGGAGCCTGCGGGGCTGGGCCCTGCACCCACAAAGTCTCGGTGGAGACTCTCTGGATGATATTCTACAGACAGCCTCACAGCAGGAAATGGACATGCATCCCCAGCAGTGATGGCAGGACCGAAGAACCACAGGAACATTTAGAAGCTGATCCAGTGGCTGGTCACAGAGTCAGGTCACCCTGACTTCTCACCAGCTGCTACTTCCAGGAACACCACAAGGGCAGGTTCAGGTTTCACCTTCATGCAGCAATCTGAGTGTGCTGCCCTGGTTGGAGGGAAAAGCTTTGGAAACCTTTCCTATAGTCTGTCCACTGTACGGGATGCATTCATTCCTATGACCTTCCAGTGCCCTACATTTGGTCCCAGAAACCTCGTCTACAGTAACTGTCCTTGACCAACAGCCATTCTCTTTGGCAAGCGTAGGGCCTGGGTTGATTCCATCACTGAGGTCTGGCTCTGGGGAAGACCTCTCTCCCTGAAGCAAGAGGTATTAGGAGAGAGGGGAACCCTTTTTCCAAGGCTGCCTCATCTCCCTTGGGAAGCTGCTATATGTGAAGTGGTCCTCACCCTGGGCAGCCATCTTTGACTAGCAGGTGGCATGTTGCTGACACACTAAAGATGGTAGCACAGTACCAAGCCAGAAAGAGCCCCAACCCTGCGTGCTATCACAGAGCCACCCAGACCCGTCCTAGTGCTCAAAGCCAAGAGGCATTGGACCTTCTGTTGCTTGTAACCAAAATGATCCTTAGTGACACAATGTGTGTGCCATTATTTGAGTAATCTGAATCAGTTCCATTGCACTTGTAATGTCCGAGAGGCATGGAAGCCTGTTTATTAAAATCTTAACTCCAGACTGGTACTCAGGACATTCTTTCAATGGCAATGACATCTGTGGCCAGACTGGCTCAGAAGAGAGTTATGGCATCTAAGTTGGTCTCTTTAAGTCTGGGGGGACCTTAGATGGTCCATGAAATCCAAATGTCTTGGGAACCCTATGCTATTTCATGGCCATTTTAATAGCTTCCTAAATGTCACACCACTTTCAAAATCTCTCCCCATCCACTTCCCACTTCACTGCAATTAATGTTGCTAAAATGTTGTTAAGTATATTGCACTATGTCCTTGTTAAAAGCTGCGGGGGGGGGGGGGGGGGCTTTGCAGTGATTATACAATGAAATAGAAAGGCCTCGACCACCACAGCTCCAGCCCGACCTCCGAGCCTCATGCTCCTGCTTCTGCGCCCACCATCACAGGCTCCAGAGTAGATGCTTTCCTGCCCCACCCGCCCTGCCCCTTTCCCTCTGTTCCACCCCCTCTCCAGCCTGCCTAAGTCACCTGGGAAAGTGCTTGGGTCCACGAAATGCTCTAGTCCTCTCAGCCAAAATGAATCTTTCTTGACTCCAGAGTCCTTGTGTGCAAACATCTGTACATTCTTAGGACCCTTGCTCCAAGCAGTAGCATGTTGTGTTGTTTTGTGTATTTCTTACCAACCCCATTCATTACAATCCCTTGAGGGCGGCCACTGTGCCTTAAGGAAGCAGGGAAAAGGTGGAGTCCTGGAAGACAGGATCCAAACAGGACTCTGTTCTGTGGGATTTAAGGATACCAGGGGACTGATGTGATCCTCATTTGTTCACTTTTATAGTGGAGCTGATAGCACCACCTGCTCAGCATCACTGTGAGGTGTCCAAGGTAACCCTTGCAAAGCCCCTGGGGTGTAGTCCTGCACTAATAAATGCTGGCTTCCCTCCGTGCCTACATGTAATACACACTCACAAAATACGCGCCCAGCTGAAAACCTCGTGAATGCAGAAGTCAAAAGAGAGGCTTATTTGGGGGGGTCAATATGAGATCTCACTGTGAGATTAATCTTCATATTTTTTACGCTTTCTAGCTTAGCTCTGGAGAAAGTTCTAGTGGAGTGTTCAAAATCATTACAGCAAAACAGCACATTGCAAGGAGTTTTCTGCCTTTTGAAGAGGCCACCTTCATTAGGAAAGATGCACCCCAGGTTTCTTCTGTCAACAAATGTCATGGCCACAACTCATAGTTGGACCACTTTGGTTCCACCACCTCTCCGTTCTCTGTTCACCCTTGGTGGACTGGCTACTGGCTACCTAAGTGGCTCAAATTTGGGCAAAAATATCAGGAAATATTGAGATGTCCAGAATAGATGATCTTCCTCTGAAATTCCTGCTAAGTAAAAGTTGACGTCCATTTGGGAGAAGCCGTCTTTTTTAAGTTATGGCTAAGAACATCTATAAACATACGAAGCAATTATGCCCAGTTTTCTTTCCAATAAAAATCAGGTGAGGCCAAAGAATGCCCGGGATGCGCAAGAGGACCTGGGCGTTAGGTGTCATAGACTCATCGGTGACATTCACCACTGTGCGGCGCTTTGCCAAGCAGCAGGTACCACTCTAAACTACATTTCATCTCCTGTCATGCTCACAACATTCCCCACGGGACAGCTGTTCTTAGAAAGGCCTCCCCTGGTGTGGAAGCCAAAATATAGACAAGCTAAGTAACAGCCCAAGGTCACCCAGGGAGAAGATAAACAGCAGGATCTGCACCCAGGCAGTAGAAATCTAGGGCCAGATGCTTTTCTTACTGCCCGCAGGACTCCCTGGTCACCAAAGATCCCTCCAGGTGCCACCTGGAAGGGTCCACACTTTTCAAAATTCTGTGAATTTCCCAAGGGGCATGAAAACAAGCCATGCTCGGAGCCTGTGCTTTCTCTCCAGCAGTTGCCCACTTGCTTTCTTGGCCTCTAGGCCATACTCTGTGTCCAACTTTCTCTCCCCCTACTCAGTCCCCAGCCCCTCCACTTCCCCATTCCAAGGACATTGTCACCAACCTTCTCGCCAGCTGCCCGTTCCTGTAACAAGGCCAGATCCAGACACTTACCTCTCAGAAGCATATTCCACCCCCAGGTGCTGTGCAGAGAGGACACAGATAGATGAGAAGAAAACTGAAAGTAACTGAAAACAGGGAAAAAAATTCAGAGGGCCAAGGCCTTCATCCCTGCTCAACAGCCCCTAAAACCATGGCACAGGTATGTACTTTTAAAAACTTCAGTTCATTTCTGTGCATTTCAGGCTCACGGACCAGTTCACAAATATTGCCTTTAAGATGTGTTTAATACTTCTTTCATTTTAAAAAATCTTACAAATAAGATCTGCAGTAGTAATAGAATTAACACACTACACTCTGAGGATAATGGAGGCAACCTTAAGTGTTCTTTTCCTACATGACAAAAGACAGCTGTCAGGCCTTAGTCACAGGATTATGGTGCTTTGCTGTCATGACAATAGCACTGCTTCAGTTTCTTTCCTGTGTCTGACTATCTAGGGCTCCAGGAAAGCAAGTGTGCCCAATGGCACCCTGGGAGCTGGCATGACCTTCAGGAGAGGATGACGGATTTCCGGCTCAGGTTCTCCTCACCTCCTCAGAGAGGCCACATGGCACTAAATGATCACTACTTCTGAGCAGAGGCTTAAGGGGGTGGGAGGTGGCATTCAGTGGCAGACACAGCCTAAGATTTAGGGTAAGTGACCCTAGACGGCCTTGCAGTTGCTACTTTACTTTTGGGAACATCCCTCTTGCTGGTTTCTGTGCGTGAAACTCCATCTGCTCACCACCAAAGCTCAGCACAAATAAGGCCTCCCCGAGTCCCCAAGCCACAGGTCCCTTCTACTCTGCTCTCCACTGTGGTGGCCCACTGTGCACTCACTCCTCATTCATTCATTCATCCATTCATTCATTCACAGCTGTAAAGGAAGGCAACCGCCTGGCCCATGCCCGTGCCTTTACCCTCTTTCTGGCTGTCCCTCAGAACACAAAGGAAGATGCAGGTGGACAGGTACGGAAGGGGACAGCACTCAAAGATGTGACTTTGCTCAGACAGCCCAGACTCAGGGACCCTCTCCTCCTTTCCTCTCCCCTCTTTGTCCCCACTGTAGAGAAAGATGGTGGAAAGGGTCCCTTTCATGGCTATACCACCCTTCCTTGGATATCTGTCCCACAGTGACGGGGCGGCATTTCTGCCACGGCCACACTGCCCCCCAGCAGGATGACCCAAAGCTCTGCTGTGCCTCAGCATTGTGCAGCGGTATGAAGGATGTGTCAGAGCCACTTCACATGCTGCTCAGCATATCTCCGTGCCACTAGCAAGCCTCGCAGAGGATGCCCTGATACCAGTCCGATCACCTGCGTGGCCAGGCTGGGCCCCTGGTGGCAGACACTCCTGTCCCCACGGTGCTCCCAGGCAGGACCCACAGCGCCTGCATCCAACCCTCTCACCTCCTGCCCCAGGGCGTCCGGGTGCCTCTGCAGAGCCCCACTCCCCTCCCACCACCCGTGTGGGCTGCAGAAGAGCTGGGCAGGGGGAGACCACCGCCTCAGCTCACTCCCGCTGGCTTCAAGTGCCCTGATTCACAGCACAGCCCTTGCAGCTGCCTTGGGACCTGGCTTTCCTGGCTGGAAAATCTGGGCCATTAGCTTCAAGCTCCATGTTTTAGTGAAGTCAGACTAAGGCGGCAAGGGGTGTGGAGAAAGGCAAGGAGGTGGCAGTGAAGGCGCCTGGGGAACTGCATCCTTTAGGCTTTTACCTGCAAGACAAGTGCACGTCCTCGTATTTAAGCTGCAGCTCCTTGGACCTCTCTTACCCACACTGGTCCTAACTGAGGCAGCACAGGTGTGACTCAGCTCTGAGCTTCGATCACTGGCAGTCACCAGGCGTCATTAAAACACTTCTCTCCCTCGGCCTATTCCACTTTACCTGGCTCCGCTGCATCCCAGTCCACACAGCATTCCTACAAGGTGAGTGAAGCTGCTGCAGGGATTCCTTCCCTGCTGACCTACCTTGCACCTAAACGGTGTGGTGCGGGGACAATGTCTCAGGGAGGTCATGCGATTAGCCTAATGGCAGGAGAAGGAAGTCCCTGGCCTTCTGGGTCCCTGAGCATTGGAAGCACTGCCCTTTTACCCCACCCTTCCCAGGCCCACAGTTTGGAAGTCACCACAGTTCTGATTGTCCCCTGAGGCACTTGTTCCTTGGGTTGCCTTTTCAGCTGACTTGGATTTATGAATGGCCTTGTGTCACCTGGGCATGGTGGTGCATCCATAATCCCAGCTACTTGGGAGGCTTGCTTGAGCCCAGAAGCTTGGGACTAGCCTGGGCAACATAACGAGACCTTGTCTCAAATAAAAGAAAAGGAAAGGAAAGGAAATGCCTGGTGTAAGCCAAGGCACAAGCCAAGGGACATGTATCCAGACAGAAGTTCTAGGAAGCAGTGGTGGTTCGAGGTGATTTTCCCTTTATCTTGGCATGGGAAGATCTGGGAATGAGGTCGAGATGGAGAAGGTGCTAGCCCACTCATCAGGGAGACACAGTGAGAAAGAGTAAGACCGTAGTCCCTGCCTTCCCAGTTACACCTTCAGTTACCTATGGTGGACTGTAATCCAAAATAGTAAGATGACAATTCCAGAAATAAACAACTCCTAACTTTTAACTTGCAAAGCATTCTGAGGAGCATAATGAAATCTCATTTGACTCTGCCCCATTCTGCCTGGAACATGAATCACCCCTGTCTAGCATATCCATCTTGTATATGCCACCTGCCACTTAGTCATTAAGAGTGTCTTGGTTTATGAGTGGATTGTCATGGTGTCACAGTGCCTGTGTTCGAGTCATCTTTATTTTACTTTACAAAGGTCCCTTGGCACAGGAATAATGCTGCAAAGGAGGCCCAGGGTATAACCCACAGAGGAATACAGTAACTGGTACTGTGTGGCATGCTGCAGGGGACAGAGGAAAAAGTCATCATATATACAGGGTTCCATACCATCTGGAGTTCCGTGCATCCACTGGGCAGTTTAAAATACCTACTATGGGTAAACAGGGACTGCCGAAAACCTTTACGTTTTAAGCCACTGAGATTTGGAGGGATGTTTTTCTACCACAACATAACCCAGCCCTGTCTAATACATGCATTAAATGGACAGGTTTTGTTCAAAGATTCCAGCTTATTTTGATTTATTTTTAAAGAGGCCAAACTGAAGCCGGTTTTATTAATACACCAAGGACTTTCTCAAATTCCATCAACCCTGAGAGTGTCAGGAAGGGCAGGATGCATTCATGGGAAGTGTTCTGAAAGCCTTAGAGAAGAAAGCCAGGGGTGTGCGTTTGTTCCATGCTCACAGGCCTGTGTCAAAAGAGTGGTTTCCAGATTTGGGTTCTGACTAACCCAAATTTGCTTTTATTAAAAATCTTTTGAAATATGTGAGCAATTTCTAGTTCTACACTTAGGAAGAGACAAGTAACTCACCCTCACATGCTTGCTCTCACTCTAGCTCTCTGAAAGAATCCACGGCCATGAATTCCACCAGCCCCTAGGTCCAGAGAGCCAGTAACTGCTGTACAGAACAAAACAGGAAGAAAAATGTCCATCTCTCTTTGGCATTCCTCAGTCCATTTGGAAGTAGCAGAGCTCTCCAGGAAGGGATAGTATGAGCACCTTTATAACCACTCTGGATGTATCCTAGGATTTGTGTTAGTAAGGCTTCCATCACCTGAGATAACCAACTTTTTAAAGAAAAGGTTCTGGTTCACCTTCTGGAGGTTTCAGTCTAGCATGGGTGGCCCCCATTGCTTTGGGCCTGTGGTGAGACAGCACATCATGGTGGGAGCACATGATCACAGGAAAACCCCTGCTTTGTGGCCAGGAGGTGGAAAGAGAGGAAGAGGAAGGGCTGGGCCCCAATTTCCCTGTCAAGGCCACACCTCTCAGTGACCTCACTTCCTCCCAGTAGACCCCACCTCTTAAAGGTTCTACCACCTCCCAACAACACAAAAGGCTGAAGACCACACCTTTAACACAGGGGAATTTGGAGGACATTTACCCAAACCATAGCTCATAGCCAATGGAAAGAGTATTTACTTCTATAAGAGAGCCCTGCCAAAGACTCCCCTTTATTTGTGAAAGCATGCCAAAATCAGGGATACATTTCCTGGTCAAACTCAGGAGGATTCAACATTTTGAGGACGATAAGAAATCATCACTCCAAACTATGAGTTCTTTCTTTAAAAAGAAACTTTTGCTCCTTTTCAGCTTGTAATCTTTGTGAAATTTCTGGACTCTTCAGCTCTATTTAGAGTTTTGTTTTATTTTTTTTAAATTTAGAGTTAACATTGCCCTTGTTGGGACCCTCAAAGGAGTTCTCCTGCCCAGCCGTCCATGATCAGGGGACCTTGTCTGGTCCTCTCTGTCTCTGCAAACCTTCAGAGCCACCGCACTCCCACTTCCCCCATGCAACTTTGACACTTACCTCCCTGCCAGCCATAGAGTTTTACTTAATGTCAAGCCATCAACAGAAGCCCTAACACTTAATTATGCGATTAACTGTCTCAATGTGCCATTTCCTTATCCAGTAGCCGTGTAAAACCTTGTAAAATAGCAGGAATCACAGCTCATTTTCTTTTATTTTCATCCTGCCCCCTCCCAACAAGGACTTTTTCTGCCAGTGCAATAAGTCACTCAACCAAACTCTGCTTCATTTCACATAGGGGTTGAACTCAAGGCTGTTGTCTTAATTTATTAAAATAGATTTTGAAGGCCAAAGCATCAACAGCTAACACCACAGGAGCACAAGGAAACCTCCACGTGATACTCACCAGGGGAATGGCCCAATCTCTCTCCCATAAAGCCAGTTGCCACTTCTGCTTGCGAGGGCTGAGTCCTCTGCGGGGAGTGCTCCAAGACGCTGCGTGCTCTAGCACAGGACTCCGGGCCATTTCCTCTCAGCTGCACACTCCATTTTCTCCAGGTTCTCATGCAATTCTTCCTGCCTCATTTGACTCGCTGTGCACTTCCATTAAATGTTTTTTGTTCTGCTGATAGAGCGGGGTGAAGGGTGGAGTCACCGGGGATTGATGAGAATCCGGGTGCGGATCTTGTCTTGAATGCTCTGAGCCTCAGATCCCATGAAATGGGACACGAATGGAGCTCAGAGGCTCCCTCCAGCTTTAGCGTTGCACAGTTTCAGCCCCAGCCCAGCTGGAGGTCCCTGAGTCTGCACTCCAGTTGGCCTCTTGGCCATGGCCCCTTTCTTTCTTGATGGCATGGGTGGTTTGGGGAACAGCTGCCTCATGGAGTCCTTCGGGCACAGCAGGGTGGTAGAGGCAGGAGCTCCAGCCTTCTCTGGTGGCCTCTGATCTCACAGAGGCCACAGACTGGAGCTGCCTCTTCTTTTGTCTCAACCCTTTGGGGAAAGACTTGTGGACTGCTGGACATTCATGCTCAGGTTAAATGATCATAATGTTCACTGCAAGAGAAGATGCTTTCATTTAACTCCTCCTGTCTGCTTGCTGAATGAAAACACATACAGGAAAGAAAAGGCAGATTACTAGAAAGGGAAAGGAGAGCTAATGGAGCTCTTTTAGGTGTGGTAAAAATACTCTCAAATGGATGGTCGTGGGGGTTCCCGCGTGTGGGTACCCTAAAACGCACTGTGGTAGGAGGTCATGTGGTATATGAACTACACCTCGATAAAGCCATTTCGTACTCACAGACAGGGAAGCCTCATAAGAGAAGCTCACATCTCCCTGTGCTGCTGATGGAGGCTGGAAGAGACCACACAGGTCTAGCCCCAGCAGAAAGGCAGAGACTGGCCCAGGACCAGAGGCTGGAAGGAGCTCCTGACCAGGAGGTCGGAGCCCATTGGTACATCTGGAGCTGAACTGGCTGATTCCAGGGTCCAAGATGGCAGATCAGTGGCCAGGCTATCTCTCCCCATCTGGACAGGGAGGAGGCTGCGTTATTTGGATGGCAACTGGAACAAGTCCTAGCTATGTGACGTTGGGCAGCTAACCTGGCAGCTGTGTGAGATGAGTGTACAATGCCTGGCACAATTCCAGGCACACTATAAATCTCAAAGCCCATTAGTGGTGTTAATCTTCACCTTTATCTCACGATGATGATGATGATGATGATGATGATGATGATGATGATGATGATGATGATGATGCTCTCACTTCCCATACCAGGATGCAAAGAGCCTCAGTGGCAGCGAGGAAGGTGGCCTAGGTCTCTGCTCTGGTGTCAGGTCCCATCCCACAGGCCTGGTGCTGACCTGGCCCTCGGGGAAGCTGTAAGCCCTGGGATTGTGTCCAGTGAGCTCCTCCAGCCTGGCTCCATGAGGGCACAGGGAAAGGAGAAACCTGGTACAATTGGACCCAAGGGAAAACTCAGAAAAGAACCTCTGAATGAGACTGGGTCTCGTTTTAGGGCACAAGGGAACACTGGCAGGGCTTCTGAGGGCATCCAGAGGCAGCGTTCCCAGCCAGTTATGAACCCGGGGGCATTGTCCACTCGGGGCATCCCTGTTTACATCCTTGCTCAGAAGTTCCTGGTGACTAATTAGGGATCAATGTAAATCACGTCATTGTGATTCACAGTCTTTTCCTGCTATGGAAAGGTAAAAAGGTTTAAGGAAAAGATGCTTTGGTTTGGAAACAAAAAACCAGAAGCCTTCATGAGAAAATGACCCAGGGCCAGGAGGAAGGGAGGAAGGAGTCCTGGGGATCTGGAGCCTGGGTGGGGCCAGAAGGCCTTGGGGTTAAATGGGGTCTTCCCAGGTGAAGTGGAGGTGGGGAGCTCAGACTCTGAGCCCCCAGTGGATCCTCCCTGCTCCCTCTGGGCTCATTTCCTTTCAGACTTTGTTCCAGCAAGGCTTTCTTCAGGAATGGAAGGACCCTGGCCAGTGTGGGTTGGGATTGAGGTCTATGTGAGACCAGCCTTAAGCCCGCAGGCTGTGAGGACCAAGGAGGAAGTGGGGGGCAGGAGGGGAGGAGGGGAACCTCTGTCCCTCTTTATCACATGGAGTGGGTCGGCCCAGGGACCCAGTAACAAGGAAAGGGTGGTGTGTGGTGGGGGACAGGACAATGGCTCAGTTGTCGTAGAAGGCACACCCTCCTCACCATCGACATTTCTTCTTCTGAGCCAGAAATCCACCCTCAGAGGCACACACAAAGCTGTCATTAACAGGAGCCGAGCAAACCTCAGCAAAAGAGCCAGCTGCCCCTGCCCTGTCGTTCAGCTGCAAACAGGTGTCAGTGTTTTAAAGAGTCCCTGTCTTATTGGCCCCGCTGGCAACTCTTCAGCAGCAGCGGTTAGGACCCCAGCCAGGTCAAAGTAGGTCTCTGCCAATCCGTCTTTCTCTGTCTTATACACATTTGTTCAAATGCTCAGAGGTAAATGCAAAAGCACCGCATGCATAAAAATCAGTGTTTTCTTTTTATGCCAATGTGCATGGGGGGACTTTTATAGCTCTAGGACATAAACTAGGCATCCGGACCAAGAAAGGAACAGAAACATCTCATGACGAGGTTTGGTGTACCTGCTTGGTCAAGTAAATCCAGAAAGCAAGGCAGGAAATTACTTGAAAATGGTTTGCAGTGTTTTTGCATCCACAGTTCTGAGGCACCCCTGCCTGTGAATCCCTGCCTGTGGGTCATCAGTTCTGAGAGGTCATTAAGCAGAACATGGCTTTAAAGGTCAGTTCTGCGGGTGGCCCTTGATGTCAGTCCTACAGGCTCAAATCAGGCCTGGTGCCGAGGTTGACTCAGAGCCGCAGTTTCTTGTTCCACAAAATGACAACTGCAATTGTACCTACTGCATTCAGTCAACTGCTGTTGAGTATTTAGAACAGCGCTCAACAGACCAGAAAGAACCTGATGTACAGGATGAATGGATCATCTTCGTCGCTGATGTTACAGATGGCGAAACAAATTCAGAGAATTGGTACAAACCTTGGTTAGTTTGTTGTCAAGACGTAAACTTAGACTCTTGGCTCATGGTACAGCAGGCTTGGATTTTTTAAATTGGTATTTTAGATGCATCCATCTAAAGGCTGTATTATCATTATTAGAGCAGGAGTTGTGTCAAGAAATGTGAGCAGTACCTGGCCCAGGTCACCCACGAAGGCATCCTTGGTCCTAGCAGGTTGGGGATTCTTAGAGAAAGGGGCTGTGTGGACACAGGGTAGCCCCAGTCCCGAGGGCCCCTGCCTGGAGTTTCGTATGCCATTCTACCAGGGAAGAGGCAGAGCCTCCATATCCAGCTCATGGAATTCCACAACAGTGGGCCTCATCCAAGGCTATAAAAGCCAAGAGGTTTGCCCAGCCCGCATGATGGATGAGCAGCTAAGCTGAGAATCAAAGACTCAAACCCTGCTCCGGGCCAGCGTTCTTTCCTCTGGACCACACTCCCCTGGCCACAGAGTCATGGTCCTTGGGAGAAGGAAAAGTGGGAGGCAGAAGGACAAGGTTCAGAAACGAAGGGAACCCTTCACAATGAGGGGAGAATCATGTCTTAGATTGCAGGCACCTGGTTTGCATAGTGTGTCTTCAAAGCAGCAAGCAATTCAACTGTCAGGACTGTGCAGGTCTAGCTAGCTAGCACAGGACCAGATTAGCGAGGACACAAATTCATGGGACATAAAATCCCCACCGCCTCCCAATAACACTATGGGCTGGAGACTAGGCCCTTAACACATGGGTCTCAGGGGACATTTTAAGTCTAAAGTATCGAATCTAGCCAGCACCCAAAGTCCTGGTCAATGACATGATTCATTCGCCCACATGAGAGGGGAGGAGAGAAACCTCCAAGGAAATTTGAAATATTAAAGGCCAAATTATATACAGTTAACCCTAAGAATCTGTGGAGATTTGGTCCAAGGACCCCAGAGATACCAAAATCCACAACTTCACTTCCCTTATCTAAGGTAGTGTAGTGCTGGCACAGAACCTACACATACCCTCTTATATATTTCAATCATCTTGATAATCTTTATCACTAATACAATATAAATAACATATAAATAGTTGTTATACTGTATTGTTTAGAGAATAATAAAAAGAAAAAAGCCTACATTTTTAGTACAGATACAATTTTCCAAAAACTATTTTTGATCTGCAGTTGGTTGAATTCAAGGATGGAGTATCCTCTGGTTTTGAGGCTCACCTATACTTGAAAAGAAGTTCTTCAGATCTCCTGGCTCCCATGACTCAAACAGAATGCAGGTGGCACTCTGTCTCTAGCTCCAAATATTGCCTGCTCCCTGCCTGCCTCTCTCCGCCCCAACACGCACTCACCAATCACCTAGGAATTCAACAAGTACCAGTACTGTGGGCCTCTTCCATCCTGACCTTGTCCCAGTGTTTTGGCCATCACAGATATGAAGGCAAAAGATCCACCCAACTTCCTTCTTCAATTCTAGTCATATTCGGTAGAAAGCTCACCATGCAGTCATTACTGAGAAAAATAAAGTTATTTCCTAATAACTACCTTTTTCCACCCCAGGAGTATCCCCATTTTGACAGGTATTTCTGCACAAATATTTACAAGTTCTCGTTTTCCTCTAGGGAGACCAAGACATGATGAATTCAAATAGAAATAAAACAATATGATTCCCATTAGAGAGCAAGTGAATGGCAGAAATATTAACTATAATAACCACAGCTCCAACCACAAACATTGTAAAAAGAACCCAAGTTCAATTCACAAATTGAACTAAAATCATTATGTAAGAAAACAAATGCTAAAGGGTCCAATTTACCCCTATCCTACCTCCATACTCTATTTTATCTTCAGCAAAAAGCTTTATGTGAGAATATTAAATGAGCTTGTATCTCCATGGGCAAAACTAATGCTCTAACTCTGGAGAATTGTTTTTTTAAAATAGCACAATGTATGAGAGTTAAGGACAAACCTTAACTCAGTTTAAGACCAGCCACAGGAATGGGACCCCTCTGCCCTCCATATATATTCTTGGATCATGAGAAATCTTGGCTTTCAGAATGCCAACAAATCAGGGAGCAGTGATGTTCCTGCTGTGTGCGGTGCAACACCAAACAGCAAGCTTCTAGGGAATCCGAAGAGATTCGTCTGCATTCTGTTCTCCAGGGCCGTGATGGCTCCAGGTGATGACTCGGAGGTCACTGTCTTTCATAGCCCACCCCCATGTGGCCACCTGCTTTTTATATGGTCTCAAAACAGTCACAGAAGGTACTGGATGTCTGAAGCCCCTGCAAACAGAGACTGAACTCAGTGGAATTGTTTCCCACTGCTTCAAACGCTGCTCTGTTACCTTCCGCATTGTTCATTCCTCAACTCTTCCAGCCTCCAGGGAGTAGAAAAGTCATCCTGCGTGGGGGGTCACAGAGTTCCTTGGTCAAGGCTATGGCCCCTTTGGGTGTTTGCCAGGTGTCTTACTTTACAGAGTACCCAGAAAGTGCTGAGGTAAAGGAATCTCATTGACTCTGTTTAATTCATCATTTTCTAGACTTGTTGGATCATGGAAAGCTTCCTCTAAAACCCATTAACATCTCTTGGATTCTTTGAAACATTGTCTAGGAAAATACTAGTAAGAGTCTCTCCCCGCCCCCCCGCCTTCCCTCCCTCTCTTTCTCTCTTTCTCTCTCTTGCCCCAAGGATCTCAGGAAAACATATCTAGATCCTAAAGGTGCTTAATCATGTTAACTGAATGATAAGTTAATAAGGAATGACTCAGTGGGTTTACCAGAAGGCCCTACACACCCCAGCGGAAGCCTTGGCAACCCAAGCACTCCACCCACCCTCCTCGTACCTGCAGGAGATGGGCTCAGGCTCCAGGAAACACCTCTCTGGGCCCAGGCAGCCCAGAAGGCTGATCCTCAGACCCGGATAGGCGAGGAAGAGTGGGGACTCTGAGGTCTCACATGGGTTTGTGTGGCCTTGGACTTTGTCAGGGACCAAGGACAGAACACCTGACTAGCTGAGTTGTCTGGTTGCATCCCACCTTCCACCAAAAAGGCGTCTGGCATTTATGTAGTATGAAAAGAACAGTGTTCTTCAGGTCCAAAATCCCTTATCAAATTCCTTGGAACATCCGTGTTAGCAAATTCACACTTTTTCAGGTTTTCAGGAAGATAATGAGATGCACATATCATATATTATGTAACTCACTCTTGAGACATCTGAAGCATTGACACTGTCCCCTTTTAACACAGTACTATTTCTGCCAAGAAACATAGTGAGAGAAATGTACCTCATAAATAGTTTTGAGTCAGTTCAGGTCAGTTTTGCTACCAAAATGGTATATAGTACACAAAAACCTGGGTCTCATGGCTTCCTGTATATTAGATTGTAGGTAAGACAGGGTGGAATTTCCCTGTCATGGAAAGGATACTTACCACAAGGAGAAAAGGGTGCCAGTAAGTCTGTGCCATAAATCTTAGAACTTCTCGAAGACAAAGACAGCTGGGATCGGCGTGTAACTCAATGGTAGACTGCTTGCTAGAGTGCTCAAGGCCCTGGGCTTTCATGCTGGCATCACACATACCAAAAAAAAAAGACAAGAAAAATTTCCATCTCCAGTGCACCCTACATCCTTCTTTGTAAACAAAATCGTTCCCATGTTTGATGTAGGATCAGTGCACTTTGGGTCTGGCTTTCATGTGATTGGCTTGGATTTGGAATCCACCATGAAGGGAATCTATATCCTTCAATGATATGCAAGGACGTCCAGTTATTTTAACCCAAGAGTGGCCCCCAAAAGTGGGGTTTCCAAGAAAAAAGTTTTAATGAGTCATTCACCAGTTAGTCTGCAAAATCATCAAAGTGCCTACCATGTTGGGTGAATTTCAGTTCTATTGCAGGGCCTTGAATGAGCCCAAGGACAAAGATACAGTGACTTGCTAGCTCCTCTGTGAACTTCCATGAACTCAAACGCCATCCTTCATGACTGTTAGCTTCATGGTCACATTGTAACCTAAAAAGAAATTTCAAATGCGGACTGTCCCCTGTCACAATTTTCAAAGGGGCCAGCAAATTCCCAAAACATGATCATTATTTGCCTAAATGAATAAAGTATACAAATAGAGCAACAGGGAACAGTGGGCCGCAATGCTAATCAAACAGTCACAGGTACCCCCACTTCAATGGTCGTTGTAAATTTCCAAGCTACTGTACTATTAGAACATAATACTGGAGGATTTAGCCTCTGAAAAGCCGTAACTTATTCACTGGTGCCCAAGCCACAGGGAAGCACCAAGCCTGACTCTTCTCTGCACAATGCATCAGGCCACAGAGGCATCAACACACAGCTCTGAGCAAAACTGAGTTTATGCCTCACACTGCGCCTAACTTATCACAGTCATGAACGCTTTCAGAGATTTGCAGGCGTAACAATTTCCTGTGCCTGACTCACTCACTTTCGGGTTTAAAGCCCCTTACTCAATGTCAGCTTGTGTCAGTTCAGCCAGAGTTCCCAGATAATGGGCCGGGTCGGGTGTGTCACCAGAGACTTCTTCTCACCACACCACTGAGCTTATTAACCTCAAGAGGGGAATTTCCTAAACCTCACATTCAGCTGGGGATTTAGATCAGTAGCTTCCTCTCTATTAATCTTTAACCCCTGGAAATGACAAAAGGCCAATGATTGTGTGTTTCTCTCCCCGTCCTCGGTGGTAACAACCTGAGGCAGCTGTGGGAGGTGACGCCAATGGTACAGGCACATTGCTTCCAGCTCTCAGTTGGCATTAGGTCCCAGCAGCTGGGAAAGGAGGGCAGCAAAGGCAGCCCAAGAGCCAAATGTAGAGTGTTGGTCAGTTTCCATCATTATTACAAATACCTGAGATAATCAATTTATGAAGAGATAAAATTTATTTCAGCTCACAGATGTTGATATTTCACTTTGTGGTTGATTGGTCCCATTGCTTTGGGGGCTGTGGCAAGGTGGCACATCATGGTAGGAGCAAAAAGAAAGAGGAAGAAGAAGAAAGGACCAGGATCCCACTCTCTCTCTCCCGGGCATGCCCCCAGTGACCTAAAGACCTTCCACAAAGCCCCACCTCTTAAAGGTTCCACTACCTCCCAATAGCATCACCCTGAGAACAAAGCCTTTAACACATGGGCCTTTGCAGAACATCCCCAATCCAAACTCCAGCACAGAGGACCAGAACCAGCCCCTAGCACCTATAGCTTTTGTTGTAACCAACCAAAAGCTGAACCTGCAGTGGCCAGAGGGCTAGGGTTCATAGCCTCTCCTAGCAGCCAGAGATACCCCTGCTCTCAGGGGATGGCAGCCCATGGGCTGACCATGCAAAGGACATAGGGTCATGTGGGGTAGCAGTGGGAGGAGACCCCTGTAGAAGAGGCAACCTCTCAGGGGCACCATCGGCAAGCAGCCAACATCAACCTCAGGATAGTGCCTGGCACACAGGAAGTGCTTCATCCACGAAGGTGCCATCCTAGCTTCCTCGATGCCCGCCTTCTGCAGGCACCAGATTCCTGAAGGTGCCTGACTTTGCCATCAGTTGGGTCTCCCTACCCCTGGTGCTTGTTTCAGGGCAAGGCCATTAAGAAGATTGTTGTGCAAACATAGTAGAGGTATGCAGGAGTCTTGCAAGATCCAGCATCTTCAGTGGCCATGTGCTGCTCAGGCTGTCTGTGAAGCTGTTCTACTCTATGGATTGTGCCTTTCATAGGAAGGCAGTGAGGAATTGATCTCTGAAGCCAAAAGACCAAATTCACTCCGATTCAGACCTGTGGGGGCCACCCCATAGCCTTCACCAAAGTCTTTGTAAGGAGCTTAGTCCTTAAGCTCAGAAGAAAAATTATCCTCTTTTTTATACAAAGTATATTGGAAATTCAATCTTTTTAAAAAGTATCAATCTTTTTTTTTTTAAAGTAGAAGATCCAAAATTATTTGAGAAATGATTTCTGAAAAGGACAACATTATACAACTTGAGAGCAAATTTGTGGTTCCCAGAGGTTGGCTATGGTGAGGCAGGAAGACTGATATGACAGGGCAGGTCTGTGTCTTTGCTTCCAGGAGTCTGCCCCCGGTTAATGTGATAACTGCAGATGCCCTCAACTTCCGATGCCTCTGCTTATGATTCTTCAACTTTACAATGGTGCAAAGGGAACATCTATTCAATAGAAACCACTCTGAATTTGGACCTTTTCCCAGGTTACTGATGTGTGATGTGATCCAGTTTCCCTCTCTCCCCCGACCCTCTATTTTGGGTCTGGAGTGTTCCTCATAGGCTCACGTGTTGAAGCTTGGTCCTCAGCCTGTGGTGCTATTGGGTAAAAGTGGGACCTTTAGGAGGTGGGGCCTAGTGGGACTAAGTTAGGCTATTGGGGTGTGGCTTTGAAGGGGAGATTGCTTCCTGTTCTACTACTTCCTGTTTCTGTGTCTTTGCTTCCTGGCCACCATGAGGCCATAGGCAGCTTTACCCAGTGGTGATGTACCATGATGCCACAGTCCCCAAAGCAATGGGGCCAGTGAATATGGACTGAAATCTCTGAAATCATGAGTCAAAATAAATCCTTTCTTTTTATAAGTTGTTTATTTCAGGTATTTTATCACAGCAAAAGCAGAAATCTGCTATCTCTCTGTGTGTGGCCCTTCAATCTCCCTTACTGGCCTCTCTGCAAAAGGGGCAAAAGCAGTGGCCTTTTTGTGTAGCTCTGGTAGGAATCTAGGTCCCTAATTTGTTGGCAGAAAAAGAACTTGCAGCACTAGGGAGCAGCTGATTCTGACTTCCTTACCCATGAGGCCAACAACCTTGGCCGGTTCTGGCCTGGGTCAGCCATTTTAGCCTACTGATGTGAGGGCGGAGGGTGCTGTGTGGTTCACAGCAGGGGCAGCGAGCAGCGAGCGGGCACAGATCAGAGACAGGTGAGTAATGAGGCTGAGGGGGTGGTGCAGAGGCTGCAGTGGGAAGGGGCCCCGGCAGGTGAGGCGCCCGTTTGTCAGGAGGGCGGGTGGGGTGGGGCTCTCAGGCGGGCCAGGAGCCCACACCCAGCACTGGTTCCTCCTGGGTCAGCTCCTCCCGCCTGGTTTCCCGGCACACACAGGTGTCAGTGATACACAAAGCTGCTTCCTGTGAAGTGAGCTGGGATGAAGCCAACAGGTGAGCTCAGGCTTGGCGCTTTCCCCGAGCTCCTGAAAGGAGACTGTTCGTGAGGGTTTCTCTAAAGGTCTGGAGAATGAACAAAAGAGGGTGGGACAGGGTGATCTTTAAGCTCCAGGATCCAACACTTTCCTGGAGCAACTTTCGTACACACACACACACACACACACACACACACACACAGGAGCACACGCCTGGGATTTTCTATGCAGCACCAGTCACCAACTCCCGCTGTCCCTGAACTACACCATCAGCATTTTCCTGACGCAGTGTTGCAGAAGGCTGAAGGATTCAGCATTTCCAGCTTCAGGAGAGGGAAAAAAAAAACAAGACGAAGGGAAAGAAGCTGGCTGGAAAAGAAGATTTTGCTTAGGTTGCACTGTTCTGGACTTGCAGGGATGAAAAGGCAGGAGGGGGAGGGGGAAGTGGCAATAGAAAGGGGAAACCTCTTCCCACCTTAGCCGTAAGTCAACCCCAGCCCCAGCACTTCCTGGCTGCGTGGCTTCTCTGCTGAGCTTCTTTACCTTCTGGGTCTTATTTTCCTGGTCACAAGGAAAGGTGGAGGTGAGGGTGATGAGGAGGAGGAGTCTACTAATCTCACAGATTTGGGGGAGGCATGATTTGCTGGCATGCAGGAGGATACAGAGAAATGCCTGCCCCACAGGAGTGCCAGGGAGCAGGAGCCTTTCCTACAGACTTTGCTGGAAGCCCCCAGCACTCCTTTACCTCCTCCTGCCACCCCGCCTTGCAGTTCTTTCAGGATCCCACCCACTTTGCTCCAGGAGGCACCCAAGGTCAGGATAAAGCACAGGGCTTGGAGGCCCATGCTGTGGTTTATCATTGTCCCCTAAAACCCATGTGCAAAAGCTCAATCCCCAAGCTTCAGTAGAACCTTTAAGAGGTGGGGCCTCATGGGATAAGGTTTGGTGATCGCTAAAGGGGATTCTGGGCTCCTGACTCCTGTCTCTCTCTCTCTCTCTTCCTCTCTCTCTCTCTCTCTCTCCTGCCTGATCTTCATGAGACAAACAGCCTCCTCCACCATACATACCTGTCATGATGTTCTGCCTCACCATAGGCCCAAAGCCAGTGACCAGCCAACCATGAACAGAGACCTCGGAAATCCTGAGCCTAAATAAACCTTTCCTCCCTGTAAGTCTGTCTCAGGTATTTGTTACAGTAATAAAAAGCTGAGTAACATGGACCAATGTGAGGTCCAAATCCTTGGCTAATCCCATCCTTGCTTGGGCAAGCACCACCCCCCTAACGCTGGGTTCTCTCACCTCCAACCTGTGTCCTGTGTCCCACCTCCCAGACCTGATCACATTCATGAGGACGCCAGGAATGCATGGGAATCCAAGCCCTAAATTCAGCCCCCAAGGCATTCCACTCAAGTGGTGGCTTCCACCACAAGTGATTCCCTAGTTCCATGTCCACTTGGGGCTACTCTCCGTGCTTCTGCTTTTTATACCAGTTAGGTGAACAACAAGAGCACATTATGGGCCTTCACTGCCCTCCCAGCCCTGTGCTAGAAAGTCCCCTTCTGAGATCTGCCCCACCACCCTGTGACCTACCATCTTCCTTTGCCCCAGTATGGGGTCTGCCTTTCCTGAGAGTAGGACTCAAGGCACAGCATTCATCGCCTAAGAGATCACGGGATCAGAAGCACCACGGGGAAGGAAGACACGAAGGAGCATTTGACAAGTGCCCAGCCTTCCCAGTTTGTCAGGCTGAGGGGACAGCTGGTCACGCTATCAATCCAGCCAGCATCCCCAGAAAATATCCCTTGGTGCTGTCACGATGGCTCAGAAGCTAGAGTGACCACTTCCTGGGTCTCAGTGCTCCCATTTGTAAAACGGGCTTCTCACAGGGCTGCTACAGTGATGTAAGGGAGGGAGCACATCCAGCTTCTGTCCTGGCACAGCAGCTGTGAGCATCAAGCCCCAGAAACCCTCATGGCCTCTCTCCGTGCAACTGCTGGCCCCAGCTTCTTCCTTCCCCTCTCCAATTCACAACTGCTCCAAAAAAAGCGTTCAGAGGGGAGGTGATAGAAGAAGTTACAGGAAGCTTGTCTGCTATCCCTGGCCACCGGGATGTCAGGAGACTTGAGACCTCTTCTGCCTGCAATATTCACTTTTCTACAGGGAGGGAGGGAGGGAGGGAGGGAGAGAGACAGAGAGAAAGCACTGGCTGAAAAAACGCTTTGCCAAGACTCCACTGGCCAGGCCTTGTGGGTAAAGAGGAGTCTGCACAATGTTTTTACAAGAAGGAAGAGGACAAAGTGTGAAGATGTGGGCTGGCTGGAAAAACCCCAGTGCCTCTCACGCTTAACCACCAGACAGGGAAGTATCCCCTGAACCAGGCGGACTGAGCCTGAGAGGGGCAGGCAAGGAGGAGCTGGTGACAGAGGAGCCCAGCTAGAGCCCCCTGGGGTCTGAACCGCCCCAT
Source organism: Heterocephalus glaber (assembly GCF_053883595.1). Classification (NCBI taxonomy): domain Eukaryota; kingdom Metazoa; phylum Chordata; class Mammalia; order Rodentia; family Bathyergidae; genus Heterocephalus; species Heterocephalus glaber. The sequence continues at coordinate 6,984,247 of NW_028258315.1, forward strand.
TCGCAGGCACACGTGACGGCCTCCGGGCTGTGGAGCACAGGACACCTCGGCCTGGGTGAGGCATAGCCTGCTCACAGGGCCCGGGAGCCAGGAGAAGAGCGACACCCTGGGTTTGGAAATGGCAAACATCTGGCATCTCAGTGCAAGCACCTGGGCCTGTCCACCTTGAGGGGACCTCTGAGTCCTGGCTGGACGCAGGGCAGACACCACACTCACCCATCAGCACTCTGGGGTCCCGGGTGCCGGGCTCTGGCGGGGGTTAGGGGTCGATCTGGCCTCACAAGGGAAGAACTTCACTGGCAGTGGTCTCAAGGTCCTTCTCTGAAGGTCAGTGGCTCAGATGTTGCTATTTTGGACATTTCTTAAACCTTAAGGGCACTCGGGGCCCATGGCGAAGGCAGAGGTAGGCAGGCTCAGCAGCCAGCGCTGCCTGGGGATAAACAGATGCGTGTCATTCCAGAGCTCGGGGCAAAGATGCCCCTCAAGCCAGGAGGCCCTTGGTCCCTGTTGTCATCTTGAGGGGTGTCCTTGGAAACCCCCACCCCCCACGGAGCACCAGGATGAGCCAGAGCCTGATCACTTCTTGGCTGCTGCAGAAATGCTAAGCCACCAACACCAGCTCTGCCAGCCACTCCCCAAGTGACATGCTTGGCACTTAGTAATACGACAGCTGGAGGCGGGGAGGCAGCCCTGTGTTCTTCCCGGTCACCGAAGCCGGGTCAGCTGTCCCTCCCCAGGGATAAGGCAGGGAGGGTTTACCTCGATCCAGAAGGAAAAGCCACCGCTGCTGGAAGGACCGGGGACAGGCTATGGGTGGGGTGGGCAGAGCAAGTGGGACAGGGCCTGGGCCTGAGGGATGGAATGGCAGCTCCTGTCGCCTTTGGCCACCCACTCACCCCACTACCCGTCCCAGTGCGTATTTGAGGAGCCCATACCCTGCCCAGGTGCAGACATGGCAATCACCATGGGGTAGGGGCTGGCACTCCTGGCTCCTGCTGCATGGGTCATGGCTCTGCTCAGAGCTCCTTAGAGCTTTCTAATACAGCCCTGTGAGCACGCGCCAGGCCTGCCCCAGGACACAATGCAATGCCCCTGAATTTAGTGCCACACCCCTGGATGTGGGGCCGGCCCCCTTCTGGCAAAGGAAAGAGGTGAAAGACCAGGAGGTAACAAAGGGGCCGCCAGCAGATCCTCCCATGACTGGTGCTCATCCTCATCTTGTTAGTCACTCACAGGGCCTGCCAGCTCCCCTGCTTGGGCACCAAACATTCCCCCAACACCCCAGCAAATCCTTGCTTGCCTCGTAAAGGGACAGGCTGGGCCAGAGCATGCTGCTGGCATGTCAGTGCCCATCCACCCCTTCTCCAGGTGCCACCATGCAGAGCTCTCTGAGTTGTCAGCTGTCCCTAAGCCCAGGGAGCTCCTTGAGTTACAAAACCGAGAGGACATGGAAATTGAAATCGGAGAAGCTGCCAGTGGGGGCCAGTGGGCTCCTGGGAGCTATGGAAAGACAGGCCAGCCAGAGCAGCCACGTTACCTATTGGTTCTCTGGGGGAGACATATATGGTTATAAAAAGATCCTCTTTGTATCACGAGACACACCGTCCAGCTTTCCCATGTCACCAAAACATCCCTCACCTACTTGAAGATGGTCGCTAGGGGTACTTAATAGGAGGTACCTCCATAACCGTGTCAGTTATTTTTCCCTAAGTACCTTCCATGATGTGGGGTTCAGAGAAAGGGGCTCCACTTCCCAACAGGGGGGACAAACCCTTTCTCAAAAGTGGGGTCTTTCTAGGGCCACCTGGCAAGCTGGGCCAGGCTGAGCCATGGTTACATCTCAGGCACGGGTTCCCAGAGCTCTAGCCATGCCATCCCTAGCCAGGAAAGGGGTTAGAGGGCTGGAAATGTTCTGAGAAGGAAAAGGAGTAAGCCCACCATTCCCAGCACCCCTAGACTCCTGCGCTGGACTGCAGGGAGGGCAGTGAGAGCACCGGAAATGATGTATCATGTCCTCAGCTGAACAGCCAGCCCGCTATAAGGTCCTGGGATAAATGCCACTTGCTGGCTAGGCTAGAGAAAGGGTTTCTCCAGGTTGCATCAAGTTGCTGCTTTCCTGGAAACTGAGCTTCTAGTTGCTGGAGCTGATAAGGCAGGGAAATCACTACTCACGATCTTCATGGGGAAATCATTTGACACGGAAGAAGAGCTGGGGCATGTTAACAGTGGAGAAAGAGCAGGGCACCCTGGCCCAACAGCTGCAGCTGCCCCTGGGGGTCAGGTTACCAGCACAGGTGGGCAGGGGACCAATAAATCCTCTAGGATGAGCTCAGAGACAGAGGGAGGGATGACATCCCCAAAGGACGGAGCTGTGGGGCACCCCGAGGATCAGCCTCCCCTTTGGACAGTCACAGACACTGATGCTAAAGACGCTCATGTCCCAGCACCCGGGGGCTGGTAAGGGGCACAGGACACTGCCTCACAGGGACAGGCTCTGAGAGAAGCCACCGAGCCTGGGAGGCACAAAGCTCAGATCCTCCCTCCACTGAAAGAGCCAAGTACACATCACTTCCTGCCTCCTGCAAGCCGGCTGTGACCCCTCCCTTGCCTAACCTGGGACTTCAGTTTGTCTGATAGCATCTGTGGGTGCCACAGGCCCCAGTAAGGGGAGCATGTGCTCGGATGGAAAGAGCAGAACCCCGTCGAGGTGCCTCCCCACCACGGCCCTGCCCTGTAGCTGGTCCTGGGGACCATGGTATCCAAGCTGCCCTGCCTGCAGCATCCTATTTCTGCCCCGACACTGAAGCCAGAGCTGATAGCTCCCTGCTCCCCCACCTCCACAGAGCCTCCCTAGAGAACACATTGTCTTCCAGCGGGGAATGGGAATAATGGAGGGAGGAGAGGGCTGAAAGCAGTGGGGCTGTGAGGTGAGAAAGCAGAGACGGGTGCAGACGGCAAGACAGCCAGGCAGGAGCTCCCTAGGCGGCACAGGAGAAGAACTCCAAAGGCAACCTCAGAGCAATCCAAGTTTTAGAGAAAGAAAACAAAAAGAGTGAAAAGTTGGTATGTGGGGGAGGGATAGACCAGTGAGAAACAAGGCTACACACTGAGATGGATTTGAAATTTGAAGCGCGGAGGCGGCTGCACAAGTTCATGTCTATACACACACCTACAAAGACGTACATGACATGCAATAGATATAAACACAAGAAGAAGCAAACGTTTCATCATTTATATACCAGAAAGGCATCAGAAATAAGCACTTGTCAAATTTAAAGTGTTCTAAAAGCAGGTAACAATTACAAAACTTGTAATGACATTTATAGTATTGAGTGGTGGTTTCCAAACATTTTTGTCAGAAAAACCATTTTTCAGATGGTGCTGGTGTATTGACATCATTTTATTTGTAATTTTATATATTTGCATCTATATTAATTTATTAGAAACATGTTAAGAGACATAAAAGCAGAGGGTTTTAAAGAAAAGATTCGAAGCCTGGGATTTAGCTCAGTGGTTTCATCGCCTGCTGCGCAAGGGCAAAGACCTGAGTTCAATCCCCGGTACCAAAAAAAAAAAAGAAAAGATTTTAATAATTTAAAATAATTGTGAACCATATAAAAAGCTTGGCAAGTGGGCCGGGAATTTAGCTCAGTGGTTTCACCGCCTGCTATGCAAGCGCAAAGACCCAAGTTTGATCCCCAGTACCAAAAAAAAAAAAACAAAAGCTCTGCAAGTAATATTAATATCCCTTATGAGAGCAATGTGATTGAATAATCTTAGTTTTTGTTTTTTGGGGTTTTTTCTGTGTGTGTGTGTGTGTGTGTGTGTGTGTGTACTAAGGATTGAACTTCATGTCTTCACACTAAGCTACATTCCTCAGGTCCCCCCTTTTTTTGTTTATCAGGACTGGGTCTTACTAAGTTGCCCAACCTTTGCTTGAACTTGCAATCATCCTGCCTCAGCTCCTAAATGCTAGGATTACAGGAGGTGCCACCATGCTCAGCTAATACTAGTGATTTTTTAAACCTTGCTCTAACATGTTATGATAGAGTGATTTTTCAAGTCATGCTTGATACTTGATTTTAATGACTGTCAGAGGTAATGATGATGATAGATCTTGGTACTGATTTTTAAATTCCATCTACCACCTAAGTGAAGGGCAAAGATTCCCCAAGCAAAAGTGAAAATTCCAAATCTGCAGGCATTGAGGTGGGATTGCAGCCACAAAAGTGCCAAAGCTAATGAAGAGGGACTACAGCACATGAGAAAAGCAGAGGGTACATAAACACCCCCAACTCACCCACAAGGATGTAAGTATGGCTGCTTTTTATGTGGGAAGTTTCAGCTGCTCGGCCTCTGATTTGGGGATCTCCCATTGTCTGAGAGGGACCCACACCTGCCACTGCAGTAGCCAGAAAGCCAGCTGTTTGCTGTCCTTTATCCGTGCAGGCCCAGCCTGAGCAAACAAGTACCCAGCCACTCACTGGGTCTGTAGCACATGACACAAAAGCAAAGGCAGCACTGGGTGGGTTCCACCCATGGAAATGTCCAAGTGTCAGGTGGTGGCCAGTGCCAGTAGCATCCCTTTAACCTGACCTATGACTGCGGCTCCATTGTCCTTTGGTTTCTACCCCTGTCCTCTTGCCTTTCTGTTCTGTTAACTTCTGATATTCTTTTTTCTATAGTCAGTTTAGTCTGGCCAATGCCAACTTACTATTCCTTAGATAATTCTATTTTTTGTAGTCTTTTTCTCTCTGATATAATGGGTTGGTTACATATCCCCAAGAAAAATAGCCTCTGTAATTGTGTAATAGTGCACAATGCATCCATGAAGAAGGATTCCCCTGGATCCTAGCAGTATCTAAATGCTCAGTGAGAACAGGTAAGAATTCTTCCATAACCCCTGGAGTCTAACAAGTGTCTCATCAAATTTACTTAATTAAGTCCATTCCCAGTTCCAGCCCTTACTTTAAAAACCTTTTCATTCAACAAAAACTAGGGAACCTGCAGTATAAAAGCAACAATACAAATCTTAACCACACAACATACATACACCAAAGGCACTCTGTTTTATATTCAGGTATATGCATGTAAGACAAGTGCATAGATTAAGCTCATTTAAAGTGGTGGATGGCCGCTCCCAGCCCAGAAGAAGGGGCTTTTGGCTGCCTTCTGTCCCGCCGATCCCGGTCAAGAGGAAGAGGCTTCTGAGCTGCTGTCCCACCGCTCCCAGCCCAGAGGAAGGGGCGTCTGGGCCATCGTCCATCCCATAATTCCCTGCCCCTGTCCCACCTCTCCCAGTTCAGAGGAGGTCAGCTGCGCGGGCGCCAACAGCACTGCCCCCCACCCCCCTGGTCAAAATGAGAAGACACGTAAATAAGTATCAAAACCAGACTTCCAGGTCACCTACAGCAACTCCAAAGGGAAATGAGATGTAACACTCTGATACTCCACCACCTGGACCCACTGAACTGGCAACAAAAGGGGATCTGGAAAAAATGAAATCAGAAATAATTTCTCAGACAACAGCAGAGGCTGTGCTCCTAGTGCAAGACATGATTAATAAATCTAGAGAGGAGCTGAGGAACATGATGGAACCCCAACATAGGAAACAAATGAAATCCTTAAAACAGATGCAAATAGATTTCCAGGAAATCAAAAACTCCATTGAAAGTCTACACAGCAGAATGAGCCAAAGTGAGGACAGAATTTCAGATATAGAAGATAAGATTGCAATTAATGACCAGGAAAAGAAAAATTGCTTCAAAATTGTAAGGGAACACGAGAAATCAATCCAGCAGCTGCTAGATGATGCAAAGAAGAATAACATAAGGCTGATTAGAGTCAAAGAAGAAAGAGGAGAGAGTGCAGATGACATAAAAAAAAACTCTTCACAGAAGTGATGGCAGAAAACTTCCCAAGCAGGGGAAAAGAACTTGACATACAGATAAATGAGGCATATAGGACACCAAGTAGCCTTGATCAAAAAAAATCTACACATAGGCATATAATAGTTAGGATTCCAGAAATCCAACAGAACAAAGTTCTACAAGCAGTTAGAGAAAAGAAACAAATCACATACAAAGGAAAGCCCATCAGAATCACAGCAGACTTCTCAACACAAACCATCAAGGCAAGAAGAGCTTGGAGTGACATATTCCAAGCCCTAAAAGAAAACAGCCTCCAACCCAGATTGATGTACCCTGTAAAACTGTCTTTCAAAATTGATGGAGAAATAAGATACTTTCATGACAAAGAGCACCTTAGGAACTTCATGAATACCAAACCAGCACACCAAAAAATTTTACACAATATCCCAGGAACAGACATTGAGGATCACAACCCCAGGAAGCAAAGCAGAATGAACCCATCTGGCATGACAAGAAATTAAATGTAAAGGGGGAGAACCCAACAAAAAGAAAAAGTCATGGGAATGATAAGTCAATACATTTCAGTTATAACCATCAATGTTAATGGTCTCAATTCACCAATCACAAGAAATAGACTGGCAGAATGGGTCAAGAAGCAAAATCCAACAATATGCTGTATACAAGAAACACACTTAATTCAAAAGGAAACTCACAGACTGAAAGTTGAAGGGTGGAACACAATACTCCATGGGATGGGAACCCGAAAAAAAGCAGAAGTAGCTATCCTCTTTGCAGATCAAGTAGATTTCAAACCAACACTGATTAAGAGAGATGAAGAAGGACACTACATCCTTGTAAAGGGAACAATCCAAGAGGAAGAGATGACAATCATAAATATCTGTGCACCAAACACTAGTGAGCCCAACTATATAAAACAAAAACTAACGGACATGAAAAGTCATATATGCACTAATACAGTTGTAGTGAGGGACCTCAACACCCCACTGTCACAAATAGATCAAGTAGATTAAAAAAATAAGTAATGAAATACTAGAACTCAATCGAACTCTGGAACAAATGAACTTAACAGATGTTTACAGAGTGTTCCACCCCACAAAGTGGTGGATGGCCAAGAGGGGTGTGGGACTTAGGGGTCAAACAAGGAAAATATGAAAATAGAACAAGATGAACCCTTGCCCAGAGCCATGAAGCAGGGCTACATGGACTGAGATGTAGCCCTAACTTGATTCCCTGAAAATATCTGAGTTGGAAAAACAAAAAAATTGGGGCTGGGGATTTAGCTCAGTGGTTCTGCTGCCTGCCTTGCAAGCACAAGGACCCAAGTTCAATCCCGGTACCAAAAAAAAGAAAGAAAGAAAAACAAAAAAAAATAAAGCCACAGTTGGCTCACTCCAGCAGCAGCATTCTGAAGAGACAATTACTTCCTTCTACCCAGGCTGCCCAAACCTGCCTGAGTTTCTGTCCCTCCCCAGCACTGCTTTTTCCTTTCCTTCAAATCTGTGAGGTCCCCCATATCCTTCCAGTAAATGCTTTTCATTAGCAGAATCAGCCTCTGTTTTTTGTCACCTGATAACCCAGTGCATCCTCAATGAATGTGTGCCCAGGGGACGCAGAGTCTCCTTGGTAAACCGACTTCTGGGTGAGAGATGAAGAGGCTATTGACTGCCACCCCCACTGTCTCTTCCACTCTGTCTGCAGGGCCAGTAAGAACACATAAGTCACAGTTCAAGCAGAGTCTCCAACACCCAAAGCAGCACCTGGCACACAGTAAGAGGTTAATGAATGCCTTCAAGTGAGTGACTTCATGAATGAAAGGACAAACACATGAGTTTATGATAGCCACTGTCATCAGTTTGCTTTTTTACAGAATCCCATCCACATAACCCTACCAGCTGTTCCTGTGTTAGTCACCATGGTACAATGAAAGACACAGGTCTTCACTGAGTCTCTCAGTTGGACCAAATTAATAGGAATTAGCCCCAGAGCCAGCTTCAGGGATGTATATCCTGTGCAACTGTGTAGGCCCCGTGCTCTGAAGGCCTCTGCACTTGGTTTAATGCTCTGATTTTACCATCTTGGAACAATAATTTTTTAACAAAGGGCTGGCTATAGTTTGGATCTTTAATGTCTCCCACCTGATTGCCCAGGTGGCACTGCTGGGAGGTGATGGACCCTTTACAAGGTCAGGCCTGGTGGGAAGCCCTTAGGTCATCAGGGCTGTGGCCTCAAAGGAAGTCACGAGACTCCAGCAACCCTTGTTCTCTTGCTTCCTGGACATCAGGTGAACAATGTTGCTCCAATACATGTTCCCACCATGATGTGCTGCCTCCCCTCAGGCCCCAAAGCAATGCGACTAACCTACCATGGACTGGAGCCTCCCAACTGTGAATCCAAATAAACCTTTTCTCTTTATAAGCCTATTATGTCAGGCATCTGTTATAGTGACAGAAAGCTGACTAACACAGAGCTCATCTTTCTGTTTTGCACCAAGACCTGCAAAGCACACTGTGGTCAGTCCAGCCTTCTCAGGTAGCATACACCTACAGGGAACTCAGAAGAATCCAAAGTGCCACCAAGCTGTAGTAGCCACAGCATTTCTATTTCAAGAACAATGCCCTCCAGATCACAGGCTTTCTTACCCACTTCACCCACAGGGCTGCGACTCCACGAAGTCTTCTGCTAGGACCACGTAACTGGCCCACACAGAAACCAAATTTTGTGGAAATGTGGGACACAGACTACACACGTGATGATAACTAGACACCCAGTCTGGCAATACAGTGCATCTCTAAAGCAAGAATGGTAGTGCATTTACCAGGAGAAGTAAATTGGGATTCAAAGAGAGAGAAGGAAGGAAAGAAGGAAGGGAGAGAAGAGCAAAGAGCTAAGAACTGGTATTGTCTCTGAAATGTCAGCGCCCGCGCCCAGTGAGTGAAAACTTTCCTCCTTCATGCTCTTCCTCTCATTTCAAAGCACAGATCTTCGGGATACCTTGGATTTAGCACCATTTTTTTCTAATCCCTAAATATCACCAATCCATTCCTGAACAACCCCTAAAACGACTCCGCACAGAGGACATTCTGAGATCATCCTCCCTTTCCTGCTCCACATTCTGATACCACTCAAATGTTCGGCAGAGCCTCTCTGACTTCTTTCATTCTCTTCATGCTCCCTGAGTTCATTTTTCTCAGTGCTCTCAGTTGGTCCATGTCTCAAATTTCCCTCCACCAATAACCCCGTCCCACCACCCATCCCTCCCCAATCTATGGCCCCCTCCTTGGTAAGTCTCCATCTCCTCTGTGTGGCAGCTAAAATAGTTCTCATTTCCAGGCCTCCCTCACGCTAAGGGATAAACACTAGCATAGAACATTTTGATAAGGGCAGCCCTGGTCTGATAGTGACTCTCCAGTCACCTGAGTCTGCGGGGAGGTGGAAAATACTGTGCTCTATAAAATAAACACATCAAAGGTTAAATTCCTACTTGGCCTTGACCTGGATCCTATCACCTTGTTACACACCCTTTGCTATAGAGAAGAGTCACAACCTTCACCCACCTCCCAGGGGGCTTGGAGAACAATCAGCAAATTGTTATTACTGAATAGTGCTCTTTTTATTACATATTAGCCATTCCAGGAAAAACCAGTTATTCTATCATGGACAGCCTCTTACAAGCAATTAAAAAAAAAAAAAGGGAGTACAGGGAAGGATAGATAAGAAGGAACTTCTGCACCAGAAAAAAAGAACACGATTAAATTTGTACCCAGTTTAAAGTTTCTTTTACCTTCTGGCAAAATGAAATTCAACCCATTCTAAAAGATATGAGAAGCTTTCAAATAATATGGCCTAGGAGGAAAGAGATGGTGATGATCTTTCAGTTAATAAAATTTCAAAGCATGCCTTCTGAGAAGTATGAATCTGACCCTGGACTATTATCTCAGATTGTCCAGATGTTGGTAATGGGAAAACCCAACCAACTGCCACCGGAACGGGGACAGCATTCCATCTGGAAATAGACCCTTTTATTATGAGTATGGTGCTCAGTTTATCTTTTCAAAGATATTCCACATACCATTCAGCTTCTTTTTTTTTTTTTTTAACACAGCTAAATAACAGCCTTTGTTTCTGGCTAAATATGCCTTTAACCAGGAAAGTTAGCCTGGTCCTAAAAGAACAAATCCCAAGGCTAATTTGTTGTTTGTTTCTCTATTTTCTGTCCCCATTGGTTTTATTTTGTAGATGTGAATGAGTGTGGGAGAATCTTCAGTGTACATGCCAGGGGCAGTTTGGTGGCATTTTATTCCACAGAGGTGTACCTAAGTTTCGGTGAAACAGGAAGTAGAGCTCAGGAAAGTCAAATGGGTTAGTAATTCACAACATTTGCATTGTGCTTTTAAATTCCCAAAGTGCACAAGTAATTTCAATTTAATGGATTTTTTTCTGAGGTTTTCAAACCTTTGTGACCTTTAAATATTATGACCTAGTATACTACACACATGCACACCCTCCAACATAGGAATGAAATTAAAATTGCACAAAATAATACTTATCCTCACTCTACCCAAAGCACTAGGTTAATTTATGTTCTGTTCCATTTGATTTTTTTAATGCTGGCCATAACCCTCTAAAGAGATTTCACAGCCCTTGATAGGATGCCACTCTCAGCTTTAATTACCCTTTTACTCAGTCAGCTGCACATTGCTGGCACTTGCCCCTGTCTCTCCTCTTCCATGCCCTCTCCTGACTTTTGGGGCTAGAAGCCTGGGAACTACACTTCTGAACTCTGTTACTAGCAGGGTTCCAGTTCAGCCCTTGCCAACACAATGCGCTTGTGCAAGATTTGGAGGGCAGCATGTGGGTGCGATGTGTCCTTCTTGCAGCAGCAGTCAGCCCTCACGTGCCCACAGGTAAGGTGAGCTTTCGCTGGGGCCACAGGCTCTGCGGCACCCTGGACAGCAGTTCCAGGACACTGTTTCTTGACTTCTGGACGGAAGTTGCAGCTTCTTGGTTCTCACAGCTAATCCAGCAAATCAGAAAGCTGGTGCAGATGCTCTCTGGTTCTGCTCTCCCAATCTTCCCTGTAGCCTTTAGCATCTTTCCCTTCAGATTTTGGTTTCTATTTTTTCGACTGAACCTCAATTGACAGAGGTAGATCCTGGCAATCCCCATCTGATTCTTGCAGAAACCCAGGCTCAAAGAGGTCAAATGTCCCCTACAAGGTTACACAATACTATCTGGGAAATCTACAACTCAGTCTAAGTTTCCTGATCGCAAATTTGTTTCTTTTCATTATGCCACAGCTGTGCATGTGTTAAATTAAGTTGTCAAGTTTTTTGCTTATACAAAGCTATATTTTAATGTCTGAATTATGGTAAAACTCCTCAAAATTGCCTCAATTTTTTTCCTCCTTCATAGCAAATTAAACTTAATTCATTCATGCTCCTACCAATCCCCCCCCCCTTTCTTTCTGTGGATTTTTACACTTAGACTCTTTGAACTCTGTTAAAGGATGTAATTGTTCTCTTGCTGTTATATATTTTTCTCCATGCTAGGTTGTAAGTACCTTGAAGCCAGGAATATTATTTCAGCTTTTATGTGGGTCCTCACTATATTGCTTGGGTATCTTTTCTTTGATAAGCAGGTGACAGATACCAATGTATACAACTTTTTAGTTAATATTATTGTACAATTCCTATTTTGCCAAAGTTTACAAGTTATTTTTAAAAAGATCAATCACCTCATACCTTCTAACTTGTTTAAGTAAGAAGACATTCTCTGTGAAGCAGTTTGGAAAAGAAGAATTTTATTCAAGGGATAAATTTCAAAGTCCTCTTCTCAAAATTTAAACAGAACTCAGTCAACCAGGAAACAAAAGAGATGTCCATTATCATTCTGCCAAAAAGGAGGGGAAGTTATCCTACTAAACTCCTATCTTTATTTTCTCATTTGATTTCTTCCACTGTTTATTGTTCCTATTATATAAGTAGTTTTGAAGACAATTTCAAGTCCTTTGTGAAATGAGACAAGGTTTAACTATCTGAGGGCCTCACACATACCCACCCTACACACATGCCAAGATCTGGAAAATGTTTTCTGCCACCTGGCTTGCGTTCCTACCAGCCCCCAGTTCTACAGCCACTGCTGGGCCACTAGCATCAACCTCTTTGGGGAACATCAAAAATGCTCATTCTTGGGCCTGCCCTAGACCTGAGTTGCAAACTCTAGGTGGGGCTAGGCAGTACTCTCACGCACACTGGAGTTGGAGGACCGTCGTTTCTGATGTTTCAATCAAACCAGAAATACTTCCCCACCCAACAACAATGACCATCACACCTAGCCTCATTAAGGCTGTGTAAAAGCAAGAAAAAGCCAGCCATGGTGACACAATACTGTAATCCCAGCAGTCTGGGAGCAGGAAGATCGAAAGTCCCAGGCCAGCATGGGCTACTTAGGGACTTAGTGAGACCCTGTCACAAAATAAAAAGGGATGGGGCTATAGCTCAGTGCAAAGACCCTGGGCTCAATCCTCAGTGTCAAACCAAAAAAGAAAAAGAGAGAGAGAGAGAGAGAGAGAGAGAGAGAGAGAGAGAGAGAGAGAGGAGAGAGAGAGAGAGAGAGAGAGAGAGAGAGAGAGAGAGAGAGAGAGAGAGAGAGAGAGAAATCAGAACTAGACTGCACGTTCTGAGATTTAAGGGGACCTTGTGCAGACTGGTGTCTCATCCCCAGCACTGGGGCTTCTGTCTGAACCCGTGGTGGTGCCCGTCAATGGTAGTGGTGATTTCTTTTGTACTTTACTCCACTCGTCCCTGCAGAAGAACTGTGCCAGTTCCAGCTGACAGAGGAGTCAAGAAAAACTGCAGCAAACATGGAGAAGCAGAAGGAAGATGGGGAAGAAAGGAAAAGAAAGCAAGCAAAGGAGAAACAGAAGGGATGAGAGAAAGGAAAAGGGAGAAGAGAAGAGGCAATGGGGAAAAGTTCATGATGAGTGAAGGAGAGAAAAGATGAACAAGAGGGCAGAAAAAGGTAAGAAAACGCAGGGAAACAGGAAGAAATAAAGGGTGAGAGGAGAGAAGGCAGCAGTGAAGGGAAGGATGGGAACAGCTCGCTGGCTGCCCGGAGACAGCTTTCAGCCCAGGTGAGACTTCACCTCATCCCCAGGCCCCAGCGGCTTGTCAGGCCCAGCGGGCTCTCGCGCCTGGAAGCAGCCCGGCCCCGACCGCGCAGCGCAGCCCGGGCCGCAGACAGTCAGGGCAGCGCGTACCTCAGCCCCAGCCGTCGGAGCCAGACGAGGGACAGGGACGGGGGACGGGCCCTTCCTCTCAGGGCCAGGCCAGCGGAGCAGCCGCGCTTCCTCCTCCAGCTTGAGAGCAAAGCGTATGGGCTCTCTCTAGTTCCAGTGTCCTCGCACTGCTTCTTCCCTAAGTGTTTCCTCCTGAAGCTGGCTTTTCCTGAAGGAACAAACATCCAATTCTTCCAAAGGAAAAGACGGAGAGGAGAGGAGAGGAGAGGAGAGGGGAGGGAAGGCAGGGGAGGGAAAGTCGCCCTCCCCCGGAACCCTGACACAGCTCCGTGCAGAGACGTGGCACCTGCTTGCGAAAGCAGCGCCCACGCGCAGATTCTTTACAGGTTCCTTTTACTCTTCTCTTTTTATCTTTTTTTTTTTTAATCCTTTTTCTTTTCTTTTTTTAAACAGAAATTAATTCCATCCCAAAGTGTTATAAGGGAACTTGGGTCAGCCCGCCTGGAGGAGGACTGTCGTGTCTGGAGATCACAGGAGGAATCGGGAGAAACCACTCGTGCGGTGACATAAAACACAGGAGCACTGGGGAGAAGGCAGGTGGGGAGAAACAGCGGCCTGCTCTGCACCTCCACCGTCACACCTGACAGGGCTCCAGAAGGACAAGCCACCCCCCGCCCAGCCTGCAGAGAAAACGTGTCCAAGAATCAAGCGCAGGGGTGAATCCCGAATGTGCGGCGTGTACAAAGGAGATGGCAGGGCCGCTTGGAGTGAAAAGTGAGAACGCAAAATAAGAATGACTCCGCTTGGGAAAATTGTAGCTGTGGCTCATTCACTTACTTTTCAATTTGGCAGTTTAAAAAAACTGCAGAAGCACTCTGAGGTTTAAAAACGGCCCACACAGGGCTGGGGATTTAGCTCAGTGGTTCCACCACCTGCCTCGCAAGCACAAGGACCGGAGTTCAATCCTCAGTACCAACCAAACAAACAAAACATGGCCCACACATTATGAACCAGGATGGGATGGGATGGAATGGGCTGGCACTGGGATGGATGAGATAGGGAAGGAAATATGAAGGAAGGGAGAGGTAGCAGAAAGGAAGAGTCTCCTACATATTTCACAAACTTTAAGCAAGGCTGCTCTCACAATGTCACTTGCGCCCCTCCTTCAGGGCCAAGACAGCACCTCCTTGAGTGTGGAAATTGGCACATGTTTTGCTCTTTCCTGAGAGCAGAATTCAATTACCAGTGCCAAGTGTTGTGGAAACAGACTTCCCAGATGTCCTGCTCAAATCTCTCCAAAAAAGGATATTTACGAATACACCAGGCTGGTCCAGGTCACTCAGAGCAATCTGACAGACACTTTGAGGCACACACCCACAATCTCTTCAAGAACTGCCTCTGTGAAGGGTGGGAGCGCTGGGGGAGGCTGCAGTCTCTCTTCCCTGGAGGCTGAGTGAGAGTCCAGCCAGCGCTGCCTCCACCTGTTCTCCCGCCTGACCCTCGTGACAGTGGCGCCACCCGAGAACCAGCTTCCGCGTCCCTACCAATCTCATCCGAGGGGAGCAATGCTCCTTTTTCTTTTAAGAGGCAAAAATGCATTTCACTGGTCTCCAGCCTTACAGCAGAAAATCCAGTTACCAAAGCTGGACACTGTGAATTATTGGTGTTTCCCACTAGAAGATAGAAAATAAAATTACCCAAAGCCAACAGAATTCTTTAGTGTACAAGTCTGACTCTCACATAAACATGAGATGGAACTTTCACATCCCCCAGTCACTTTCTGTACCCAATACAGTGCCGCCCATTCTTTCTGAGTAAATAGCCACTTCCAGGGTACAGAGAGGGTGAGACCCTCAGGAAACTCTCAGGAAGCTCACTGTGGAGGCTGGATGACTAAGGAGAGGACCCCAGAGTTGTTTCTGAGGTCACTCAAGTTCCAAAAACCTCACTTTGTTTTGCAGCTTCCCAAAGCCACAGAATCACCTATCCACCAAAGGACGCAGGACGAAACCAGGATCCAGTGTCCAAACACTTGTGTGCATGTTCACAGCAGCTCATAACTTCACTTCCCTTGGACCAAACCATGGTGGGAAAGCAGGATTGTAATTCTGCATGCTGATGTGGTTTGAGTGTGTCCCCAGGTCGGGTCCCCAGCATGGTCATGTTGGGAGGTGGTGGGAGCTGAGTGCAGTTTTAATTAGGTCACTGGGAATGCGGCCCTGGGAAGGCATCAACATAGCTCTCATGACACCCCAGTTAGCTCCTGAAAGTGCTATAAAAGAATAGCTGGGTGTGTGACTCAGCAATAGAGTGTCTGCCTGGCACACATGAGGCCCTGCGTTCAATCCCCAGTATCCACCATAAAAACAAAAACAAAAAACAAGTCCCCCTCAAAAAAAACCCTTAAAATTCAAAAACAGGGGCTGGGAATTGTAACTCAGAAGTACTGTGCTTGTGTGACACATCCAAGGTCATAGGTTCCATTCAGAAAAAAAAAGAGGCTGGGGGAGGGGAGGGGAAGGGAAGGGAAGGAAGGAAGGGAGGGATAAAAGGACAAGGCTGGCCCCTGTCCACTCTCCAAATTCCTGTCTGGCCACGTGACCTCTCCTTCATGCCATTGGCCATGAAGTGGTGTGGTCAAGGTGGCCCTCAGCAGAGGCTGAATCCACGAGGCTCAGTAATCTTAGACTTTGAACCTCCAAAACAGTGAGCCAAACAAGCTTTTCTGTATAAAGCATCCAGCCTTGGGCATTTTGTTATAGTAACGGAAAGTGAACTAACGTACAGAATTTCTTAAAAATAAGACTCTTTTCAGAACTGTTTTATATTTAAAGAAAATATGAGAAGGTAGTACACAATTCTCCTATATGCGGACATCTAGTTCCTGCTTTTATTAAAATCTTATATTAGTATGGTACACTTACAACAATTAATAGACCAGTATTGATATATTTGTATTCACTGAAACTCATACTTTATTCAGATTTCCTGAATTTTCACCTTAATTTTTGCCTTAGATTTTTATTTTCTGGGTACCAGATTTAGTGGTCACGCCTCTTAGTCTCTTGTCTGTGATAATTTTTCAGACTCTCCTTGTTTTTGATAACCTTGTTAGTTTCGACCAATGTCAATGGGGAATTCTGTAGAATGTCCCTCAGCTGGGTTTCACTGACTTTTTCCCTCATGGTTAGCTTGGGTTATGGTTTAGAGCAGAACACCAGAGAGGTAAAGTACCATCCCTACCACATCGTGTCTAGGGTATGGCTACCCACACGCCCTGCCGCTGCTGGTGCCAACCCTGCTCACTCCTGGCAGATTTCTCCAGTGTGATGCTGCTCTTTTCCCCCCTTTCTCCCCATCCTACCCTTTGGGAAGAAATCACTGTGTCCAGCTGACTTTAAGCAGTGGTGGTGGTGGGGAATGTTCCGCCTCCCTGCAGTGAATTATCTACATAAGCTATCTGGAATTGTTGTGCATGGAAGATTTGTCGACCTCCTCCACTTACGTGTTTATTTAACCATGTATTTATATCAGTATGGACTCAGGTATTTACGTTAGACTTGGAGTTATAAGTCAGAACCATTTTGTTTTATTGTTCAAATTGTCCCTCTTTGGCCATTGGGAGCTTTTTAGTCGGCTCCTGTGCCCCCTACAAATCCTCATCCATTCAGGTGGGGAGGGGAACAGTCCTTCCTTGCTACCTGGCTCCACAGGTGCCTGGGCTCATCTTGTGGATTCCCTGCCCCAATCCTATTTCTCTAAGGAGCCCTGGGCCCTCATACAGTGAAAGGTGCTCATAACCCAGATCTGAAGGGCAGGTGTGCGTCTTGCTATTGTGGTGTCTTTTTTGTTGTTTGGTTTACTTTGGCTCTTGGGTTTTTGAAACCTGTCAAGTGACAGACAAAAAAGTATTTGTGATTATACTACCCCATCTATTTATGCACTGTGATGTGGGGAAAATGACTAAATACCCTTCACGTTTCTTTAAATTGTTGCAATAACCATTCGGGAATACAAAAAACGAATATATTCTCCTAACCATTCTAAATTAAAAGCTAAAAATCCAATAAGGAAAGAGAACCCCAGCTAAATTCACACCTGGTGTGCAATCTTCATGCCTTCTTCTGGACAATCACATAGGAAAGGATTTCCTTTCTTTTCCTGTACCACTTTACTTTTTATAAAACTGGTATCATAATACAGGCATCGCGGTTGTCTCCCCTCTGCATGTAGCTCTCTTTTTACTGGCTTCATGATATGCCACCATATGAATGCATACTCCTTTAAGATGCTATATTCAGTGTTTCTCTCACCCACTCCCCACCTCAAAAAAAGCTAAGATAATCCTTTAATCTAGGGTCTTATATCCTGTGGTTTTGTTTTGTAAGCTATGGCTTGGATTCCTAGAAATAGGATTAGTGGTTCAATAAAAAGACATAAACATTTATTATATAGATGTTTCCAACCTACTTTGGTAAACATTCATAACAATTCATATGCCCATTGGCAATGGATAAGATGCTCATCTTGGTACCCGCCCCCCAGCTGTGGATGTTACGGATTGTTTTAAATCTTGAACACTGGATGGGTAAAAACCAACATCCGGTTAATTTCATGTCAGTTTCCCTGACTGCAGGCAGACTGCTCCCTTTCCAAACACTGGGCCTTTGGACTTCTCTTCTGTTTTCTCCCTCCAATACTGAGAAGTGAGCCCAGAGCCTTCACAAGGAACTACATCCCCACATTTTTTTTATCATTTTTTACTTTGAGACAAGGTCTTGCTAAGTCACTAAGTTGCCCAGGCTGGACTCAAATCCTTTGTTCATATTTGTTGAGATGTTTGTTTTCTCATATCAAATTATAAACCTTTATCAAGTAAGAAACTTCTGTGGTTGTATTACCAAACCTTTCTCCCTGTCATCTATACCCACTTTAAACTATATTTTCCATGGAGATATTTCTAATTTGGGGGCTGGTCAAACTTACCAATCTTTTTCTTTTACAATGTTTTCTGTGTTTCTTATCTTATTTAAAAAGAAATCTCTACCTGTCCTCTTAAACTTTATTTTACACCGTTGATTGTCATGTGTTTCTGTCTTCACTTTGTAAAGGAGCCAATGAAGAAACAAAGGAGAGTGCAGAAAGAAGAGATCTGGAATTTTGTACTCCCAGACCTTTCCTTCTGCTTCTACTTCTCATTAGGATTTCAAAATCCTCTCTCTCTCTCTCTCTCTCTCTCTCTCTCTCTCTCTCTCTCTCTCTCTCTCTCTCCTGAGAGTTGAACCCAGGGCAGTTGCACTGAGCTACATCCCCCCCCCCTCTTTTTGAGACAAGGTCTCACTAAGTTGCCCAGGCTGGGCTTGAATTTGCGGTCCTCCTGCCTCTGACTTGCGGAGCGCTGGAATTTCAGGTGCGCACTACCACATCTGGCTCAACTTTCTCTTAAAATGTAAGTGAAACTGCAGTCGTAACACCTGAAGTTCTTGTCAACAAATCAGGCTGGAGTCTACGAGCGCTTCCCAAGGCAGACATCTTGGAAAAGTAAAGGACCAAAAACAGAGAAGGAGGAAGAAGGAGTGGGGTGGGGGCGGGGGTCCTATGAACCCACACATTCACTCCAAATGACAGCATAAGTGGGAAGCCGCCTCTGCATAAGACGTGGAGGCACAGCCCGAGAAGAAACAGGACTCGGGGAACGGCATGGTCTCTGTCACTCAGGACTCTGTGGTGTTGCAGGGGGAAGTGAAACACACACAAGCACATAGCACAGGACAGAGTACACAAGGTGTGGACCAAGGGCAAAAAGGGAAGATCATTTCTGGCCGGGTGATCAGCAAGGCTCCAAAGAGAAGATGGCGTTAAGGTGCAGCTTCCGGCATGGTTAGGATCCAACAAGCAGAAGGAGGACCTTCCGAAGAAAAAGACAAAGGCGAGGAAGGGAAAGGGGGTCCGTCCGTCCGGGAGAGCAGTTAGGAGTAAGTGGCTTCACAGAGAGACAAGGAGTGCACGGACGCAAGAGAAGCTGGACCATCGGACTGCGAGGCTGAGAGACTGGGGTGACCCTGCAGGCAACGCGAACACAGCTCCAGACAGGCACAGACTGGTCACTGCGCCCTGGGCTGGGCGGGGCGGGGCTGCGGGACATCAAGGATTCCCAACATCTGACTTCCAGATCATGCGGGATCATCTTAGACACGCCGCAGTCACTGGCATCCACTCCAAATCCATTGACTCAAAATGTCCCACATAGTCTTCCAGTTGCAAACTTCTACTTTTGGTTAAATCTGATCCCAAAAGAAGCATCATCACATTTGTAGGATTTCATAAAACTTATTCATTCTACCTCTTCCCCTAAGGTGGCTTCTCCATGAAAACACAGGAAGTGGGTAGCAGAGAGTCACTCCGCTTCTTCTGGGCCTCAAATCTGCCATAGGTCATCCAAGCCCCATCAGAGCCCATTTGCTTTGGGTAGAATTAACAGCGCCCTGGTGCAGAGCATGTGACCGGAACCTGAGCCAATCAGGATCTCCTAAATCCCTGGCTATGACTGGTTCAAGGAAAAGTCTTGATCCAATCAGAGACCATGAAACGGGACTTTGCCTGGGACTGCAGAGCTGAAGACATTCTCTTTGTCTACTGTATTTGAACATAGGGCCCCTGGTCTTTCAGTGAAAAAAGAGCCTTCTGTGTAGGAGGCAGTCGCTAGAAGAGACACTCGAGTCAAAGTTGTGTCATTTTAGACTTCAATAAGGTCTTGCCTGAAGTCACACCTAGTCTAACCTGGACTGCTTGGTTACAGCAGCTAGCAAATTCGTTTTTTTAAGCTGATTGGATTAGGTTTCTTGTCAACTTGCAACTGAAGAAATTATCACCAATGTTGGGTTCAAAGTCCTGAAGAAGTCAACTCCTTCAAGCCCAGGAGAGTAGGAGACTTTAATCTTCTTTATAAGGAAAACAAGAGAGGCACAAATTACATTAATCTGGAAACTGTGGAAGTTTCTCTCAGTGGCAAAGAAAATGGTTTCTTTGCTCAGCCAGAGAACATCTGATAATAAAATAACCCCAGCTCTGCTTCCTCAGATGCACTGCAATCCAACAAAGCCTTTAGGAGTAACATAAAGAGATCTGTGAAAATACGAGAAGAATTATGTGGGAATGGGGATGTGTGGTTCAGGAAAAGCAGGTAGAAAAAGCTGGATTTATCATTTAAAAAGAACACTCTAAGGAACGTAGTGCTCCTAACGTAAATGCTTAGGACCAGAAGGACAGACAGCGCAAAGAGGGGAATACTGGCTCCCATGGGGCAGCGAAAGGGTACGAGTAAAAGAGGCAGTAAGTTTCCATGTTAAGACACTATCTGGAGTTGCTCACGGTGGAACTGCAGAGCAGGAAGCCAAAAATAAGAAAAGGAAAACATGAACCTTACAATGGGTTGTGTTTGGGGGAAGGGAGAACAAGTTTCTCTGGTGTAACCTGCAGCTCGTTCTCTGCTCTTCATTTCCAGGTCCGGAACCTGTCCACGGGGCTCCATTTTATCAGCCACATGCTTTTAGACAGAATGTGGTCAGTTGAGAAGGTAACTTGCATAGACTATGTTTGTGTGTTCTTACCTTTTCATAATTTTTTTTTGCACCATCACATTCAGGTTTTTTTATGAAATTAGTAAAGGGACATTCATCTGCTTTGTATCCTAGCTAGTGGAGGAATTTCTTCCTTGTTTTACATACATTACATTTTTTAAAAAATTCAGAGTATGTGTCTGAAAGTTCTTCAGGTTGAGCTAAGTGCTCATTTTACAGTTGAAAACGCTGTGACCTAAAGAATGACAATTGAGGTGTTATGCCCTCCTTTAGAACGGGTCCTTCATGTGATTTTGTAAACTGTTTTTTTTGGAACCATGCCCATTTCTTTCTGTATTATCTATGATTTCTTTTGTGCCACAAGGGCAGACTTACAGTAGTTTCAACAGAGACTGTATATCCTGCAGAGCAAAAATTATTTACTGTGTAACCCTTTATAGAAAAAGTTTTTAAGGGGCTGAGGATTTAGCTCAGTGGCACCGTGCCTGCCTCACAAGTGCAAGGACCTGAGTTTGATTGCCAGAACCAAAAATAAAATAAAATAAAATAAATTCTTTTAAGTTTTTAAACCCTTGCTGTAGGATTCCAAACTATGATGAATTCACTTCATTTGTTTTAAATGAGTGTTTAAGCACCTGCTGCTAGAATGGTGCAACCACTGTGGAAATCAGGTGGAAATTCCTCAAAAAACTAGGACTAGAGGTTCCATTTGACCCAGCTATTCCCCGTTCTTGGTATTGTCTCAAAAGAATTAAAATCATCATACCACAGTGATATTTGCACACCCATATTCCTATTAGCACAGTTTGTAATAGGTAAATCTTGGAAACAACTCACATATCCATCCACTGATGAATGGAAAGAAGAAGGTGTGGGGTTTTTATACAATGGAGTACTACTCAGCCATAAAGAAGGATAAACTTGAGATGCTAAATGGATGCACCTAGAGCCCATACTCTTAAGTGAAATAAATCGAACACATAGGTGTAAATATTTCATTGTTTCTCTGGTGGGGGAAACTGAAAGTGTAAATAAGGACCAAAATGTATAATAGATATTGGGAAATAGGAAGAAAATGTTCAAATGGGAAGGGGAACAAGGGAAGGGGTGGGAAGAAAGGAAGGGAAAAGAAAAAATGAGAAAAGAAAGATAAAATGGAAACAAAGCTCTTGTAAATAAGAAGGGAAAGAAGGGTAGTAAGGAGGGGAGGAGAATGGGAAAAATATGAATCAAGATATGTCATGTACAGTACATATTCCATACAATGAATGTGATCATTATGCGCATCTAAAATGCACCAATAAATTTAATTAACGATAAAAAAGAAAAAAAGAAAGCCCCTGCTACAAGCTGAGGTTTGCAGATAAAAACAGAACCACAAATAAGACCAAACCAATGCCTGCGTTGTTAGACTCCAACAAGCATCTTTTCTATTGTAGTGTTAGAAGTGAAAAGGTGGAAACCAGAAAGCTATTTAACACATACTTTTAAGCATCCTCTTTATCCCAGGCCCTGTTCCAGGCTTTGGGACTCCATCACTGAACAGAAACACATAAATCCCAGTCTTCACACAGTACACAAGCGGTGGGCAGAGGCGGCCATAGACAGTGCTTTTCATCCCCATCCTTTGGTGAAGACCAGCCCCAGGTGCCGGGCCAGAGCGGGGACACAGAGCCAGGTCTCGCTGCCTAAAACAAAGGCACTTTCTAGAAGTGCTTTTGCCCCTGTGCGTGATTTCAGCTGGTTCTCTGCCCTTCAGGAGGAACCTTGATTCTTCAGGAGAGCTAAGTTAGCCCATTGAGGGGCAGATCTGCCTGCTATCCTTCTCCCTGAGCTTCCTGTCACGGACCAGAGATGTCAGATCCTCGGCAGTCCTTCCTAAGACAGTCCTACAAGTCCCTCCAGGTACTGACCTTCAAAGGGTCAGCTCAGTGCGCAGGTGCACAGAAATACGGTCTCCCTGAGAAGTCTCTGTCAAAAGTACTTTGCAATTTGTGTTTTGGCCTTAGGAGTAAGCAGGTTGGTGCCTTATTTTGTGAGAAAACTCACCCACCCAAAACACTGCCTTCTCCAACGGTTTTGCCCATGGTGCTTTTTGGCAAATATCCTAAAATGACCCCACCCTCTTAAAGCAGCATCTGTACTGTAAGAAAATCCCAAGTGAATGTTTATTATTCTCAGGCTGAATGTCAATTTGCAGATTTCCTTTCAAGCTGTTTATAGCAATACATGACAATTCCCTGACATCTTGAAAGGCTTCTGTAAGGGCCTGCAAGTATCAGTGAGGCCCGATCCATGACACCTTCAGGAATCTTTGGAACTGAGAGCCATGTTTGTGGACTGCTGGACATTCAGAAGTTTCTGCCACAACCCAGGGAGCAGGAGAAAAAGGAACTTATTCCAGGGCCAGAATCTCATGAGAGTCGATAAAGTCCGAATGCAACCAAATTTCCATTCATTCATTCAACAAATATTTATTGAGTCTCTTATGGGTGCCAGCCACAGTCTGGGCACTAGAGGTAGCGGAGTGAATAAGCCAATCGAGTCTTGGCCTCCAGAGGACTTCTGAATCCTAGAGGGGGCTGAAAACCAAAGCATTTGTAACTTCATGGTGATGGAATATAACTTAAGACAATAATAAAGACTACTAAGAAAATCAAAGAGATAGGAGATGGGGTGCTGGGGGGGTGTTGTATGACGAACAGTGATCAGGAAGAAGCCAGCCTTGAGGGTCTAGGAAGAACTCCCAAGGGGGCGAATCCTGCAAAGATCCTGTGGCAGGAACAGGATTAGAGGTTCTTGGGCTAGACAGGAAAGCGAAAAAAGCAGAGTTGGCAGACATCCTTGGAATGGACGTGCACAGCCTTCCATGTGGTAGGCACGAATATGGACTCTATTCTAAATGTGACCGGAAGCCAGCAAAGGATTTAAAGTGTCTGTTTTTAAGTGCTCTCCGGAGGACTTCTGAAAAACTGATGGGGGAGGCGGGGAGCAGAAGGAAGGAAGCCAGCCAGAAGCCTCTCCTCAGGGTGACCTGGGCCTGGAAGAGGCGTGGTCCTGTGGTCCCGGCTGCCTGACTTTCAGCTGTTTCCCCAGCCCCTAAACAAAGGCCCCCCAGTAGTAAGCACTTGGGAAGTAGGGGCTGGGGATGAGTAATCCTGGCCAGCAGGCGCTCACGACCTCCCCGTGAGGCACAGGCACAGCTTCCCTGGCTGTGACTGCAATGGGCAGTGCCCTTCCTCACAGGTGTTTGCTGGATGAGTGATGGGTGGGGTGGGGGTCTCCCCGTGGAGCCAAGGCACAGCCAGGCACCGCCGCTGACAGGGGCACAGGGCTCTCTGGAGGCTGTGGGAAGGCTGAGGATGAAAGGGGAGGCAGAGGCGCAGAGCTGATGGGAGGAGGCCCCGGGACGCCCTGGCTGTTGCGTCTGCATCCTGGAGCTGATCTGCCTCACCTTGATCGGGGACTGGGCCTCCGCCCTTCCCCAAGGCTGGCAGAATCCTTGGCTTCCTTGGGGCACACTCAGAAATTCCTTCAGCTGCCTTTCTGCTGGCTGTGCAGAAAGCAGGGAGGGAACAGATGCCCTCCACACCCTTGGTTCTACCCAGCGGGAAGTACTGAGTCAACAGAACTTTCCCAGAATCCAACTCTTTCTTCCAGCACCTTAGCGGGACAGTTCCCAGGAATAAGGTGGGGCTGGAGGGAGCCAGGTGTGCCAGGCAGTGCAGGGTCTCCGGGAGGAAGCTGGAATCTGCAGGTGCGTGTTCCCTACCCTTAGTCAGGACAGCAGGTCAGCACCGATTGACGGCTCCTTCTCCAGAGACTGATTGTGGGGGACTGGAGTGGGGCCAACAGTTTGGCTTTCTCCCTGCTCCCAGGGATGCTGAGGCTCCAGGGACACCCTTGGAGGGACGAGGTCTATACGAAGCCAGGACGGAGCTGGCAGGAAACAGACAATAAATATAGCCATGATTTACAGAATGCCAGGCTCTGGGCTAAGGGCATTATGTGAATAATCCCTTTTAATCCTCACCCAGTCCTGGGAGTTGGCACCATTTTTATGCCTATTTACCAGATGAGGCTTTGAAAACTGGAGAGCTTGCCCAAGGTCACATAGCTTGCAAGTGACACTTGGTCCCAACAGTCTGACTCCGCTGCCCAAACTATTAAGAGAACATTCAGGGGAATGAATGTCAGTAGGCTGACTAGGATGCATGATGAGTGACAACTAGAGAAAAGGCCAACGAATAAAAAATATACCCCTGAGCCCAGAAGGTGTACATGCAGCTATGACTGGACCTTGTAGGATCTCAGGATGCCTCGACTGTGCAACCAATCAAGACTAAAAGTGATGTAGAAAGGATCTTGGGGACTGAGTTGACTCCCCTCCACATACTGGTGCTCAGAAATCACCTCAGGAGCACTCCGTATAACCCCAGACCAAAGCGCCCCAAGCTCTTTACCCCTCTCACTCTTGAACGCAAGAGCCTGGTTTTTCTGTCTGTTTGTAGCGTCCAATAAATGCAGCAACTTTCCCCTCACCGTCCTGTGTACACTTCGCAATTCATTGCTCACTGTACACAAGAACCTGGAATCTGTCGGATCCACCACACGGTAACAAAAGTAGCTGTGACATTGATGTGTCTTTAAGAAAATCAGAGGGCTGAGTGTGTGGCTCAGGTATAGCACCTGCCTAGCATGGTTGCAGCCCTGGATTTGATCCCAGCTACCACTGAAATAAATAAACTTACTTAAAATTTAAATACATATAATTCAAATTTAAGTTAAATTCTTAAAGAAGCTTGTGAGAGCCTATTTGTCCCATCCCCTGTGTGAGGACGCATGGGAACAGTCATCTATAAAGAACAAGCTATCTCCAGACATTAAACCTTCTTCTGCTTTGAACTTGTACTTCTTAGCCTTCAGAATTATGATCAATAAATTCTTATTGTTTATAAATTCAAAATAAAATAGACTAAAAGGTATAACAGATAATGTGAAAGAGAAAGAAAAGGGGCAAAGGGGAAGGGGAAGGGGAAGTGGGAGGGCTAGGGGAAAGGAAAGAAGGGACTGGAATTAATATGAGAAAATGGAAAAATGGAAACAAAGACTGTAAATAGGGAGGGGTGGAGAGGTTGAAGGGAGGGCAGGGGAAGGGGGACAAAAAGAAGAAAAAAGAGAGTATGTAAAGGTGCAAATTTCCAATGATGGATGTCATTATATTGTGCACCTAAAATGTACCAATAAAAGGATACACAAAATAAAAAAGAAGAATAAATAAATAAATTAGCTATGACCCCCAAAAAAGGGAAAATGTGACACACAGTATCCTCTCCATCTTACATTTAAGCAAAAAATTCCCCTTGGATTAAAAAGAAATTATTTTATTTCTCTTCTCATACCCCACTGAACTCAAGGCTCTCAGTGGTGTGCTGCTCAAAATATGTAGTCAGTAATTTGCCAAAATTGCCCTTGTTTTTTATTTTTGTACTTTAATAGAGAAGTACCTATTACAAATTAACTCAAATCACCACACTGCTCTGCAAGGTAAGCAGGAGATAATGCGAAATGGGATTGTGACTTGTATGAACAGGCTTCTGGGGTTAAACAGGGGGAAACTAGGGACAGAATTCTCCTTTCTGGACATTATATTCCTGGAAAAGGAAATGACCTTATGGAATTTAAGCATTTACAGCCAGTACAATGCAAGTAAGAGCAACAGTCTTGTTTAAATCCTTCACCAAAGGAAACTCAACACTGGAAGATCTTAAGGAGATGTTAACTCAAGCTCTTCACTAGGGTGGCCCCTTGAATTTTGCAGAGGTTAAAGCATGACCTTTCATACCTACAAGGTCAAACTGTGACCTTGGCTGGTATCAAGGTTAAAGCAGGACACAGTGCTTCCAAGTTTAAAACAGGGCCTTGGATGTTACACAAAGTCAAAGCAGGACCTTGCGTTTTCATCCCTACTGTCAATTTCCTCATTTTTGTACCCTTCACATCAGACCCCAAAGATTGTCCAATGTGCCTAAATAATCTGGTGTCTGGATTAAAGACTGCAAAATGAGACCTGGGAGGGAAAGGACGGCTGCTCCCCGGGGCTCCCTAACTCCCAGCCTGGTGATGGTCCCGGAGCCCAGAAGAGAATCCCGCACTCTTCCACTGGTCACATCTTGTATTTGTGCGCTGAGGGTTGTGGGTTTGTGTTACACCCCAGCTCCAGGAGGGCAGACAGCCTTGAAGCTGGTGGGCTGTAATTCATGTTCCAGTGCAGTCTGCAGAGCAAAGGAGCGCGGCTGAGTGGCGAGCCCTGCTTTGAGCTTACCACACTTTAACTTTTTAAACACATTCTCTAAACACTGGGGAGGCCAGGCTCAAAGGCCCTCAGAGACACTGTACCTAGGGAATTATGGTTTTGATTATGAGTCTGAATTAAAATGCTCTCCTCTGCACCTGCTCCCCTGGGCCTGGGAGTCTCAGTCCCCGGTACCCCAAATGTAAGGACTGCACTGTGAGGTGGCATGTTTTTCTCAGCTCTCCCTCTAAGTGGCAGACAGAACACCAAATCCCAGGCTTCCTGCTTTCAGTGTGGCCTTAAACAGAGGCCAGGACCCAACTCTCCCTCTGGGTGGTCTGCCCTCCACCCCACTGATTCCTTCTTCAGGCCCCATAGCTATGAAGTTTCACTTTCTAGGGGTGGGGGGACCCCCACTTCCCAACAAGAATTCCTACATTGAGAAACCCACCAACACTCCCTTGTACTTGCGTGTATGTTAAATGTAAAAAAGATTTTATATCTTAAAGTTCCCACGGACAGTTGAAGATGGAATGACATCTGAGGTCTAACCCAGCTCTGTCCAGTGGGATATAATGCAGGCGACCCTCACAGCTGCAGGGGACTGGTTCAGGACTCCCTCAGACATCTTACATGGATAGGAAATGGCACATTATTTGTATATGTGCACACTCTCCCATATTCTATAAATCATCCATAGCCCTCCCATAACACCTGATACAACATTAGTGCTACATAGATACTGGAGTTTCTATACTCTATCGTTTAAGGAACAAGGACAAGAAAAATATGTGTACATGTTCTGTTCGGACAATTTCTTTTTCTTTTTTTATATTGAGGTTCTGGGGTTTGATTCTAGGGCCTCACACATGCTAGGCAAGTGCTCTACCACTGAGCTACACAACCAGACCTTTTCTGAATATTTTTGGTCTACAGGTGGTTGTTTCTGAGGATCTGGAGCCCATACACATGAAAGGCCAACTGTACAAGTCATGCATGTGTGTGATTTTTAAATTTGCTCACCACCACATTCAAAGTAAAAAGTAACAGGTGAAATTAATTTTAATGGTATGTTTTATTTAGCCGAATGTAACTCAAATATTACAATTTGAACATAAGTCAGTATTTATGAGTGAGATATTCTGCCACACAAACATACAGGTAATATTGAAAAGTTGTGAGTAAACAATTGTTCTTTTTTTTCATGCTAAATCCTTGGAATCCAGCATGTATCTCAGTTTGGACAGGGCACATTTCAGGATCCCAAGAGTTGTGGATTGGAAAGAGTAGGCCTAGTCCATCCCATGCTGGTGGGAAGAATCTCTGAGGAGTGTATTACCTGCTGCTGCTGCTACACTTTCCTTCTTAGGGACTTACCACTAACCCTACCTCTGACTGACTCTCAGACACTCAGTATAATGAGTGCAGGAAGCCGGGTGTGGTGGCACACGTCTGTATCCCAGCTCTCAGAAGGCCAAGGTAGGAGGATTGCAGCAAGTTTGAAGCCACGGGGCTACACAGTGAGTTCAAGGCCAGCCCGAAATACACAGTGAGACCCTGTCTCACAAAAACCCAAGTAAATAAATGAATGAGTGAGTGAGTGAATGAATTGGTAATTTCCTTTGATGGGATATAATTCATCCAATCTAAAAATATCATTTAAACATGAAAGCCAGTCGAAATCAACATGCATTTTCTTTGAAATCTGAAAATAAGCTTTCTTTTGTTTCATTTAGGCAGTAGAAATAAACATAAGGGTTTAATTTGCCAGAAACACCCAGCTAGCCTTGATACTGCAGGATCCCACTGAAAGCAGATCCTGTACACTTGTCACAGTTTGACTTCAGAAAGTCATTGTGTACTAAACACCCACAGGCTGCCAAAGCCAAGTTGCTCAGTAGCATTGGGGTGGAGGCCCAGGATCCAGGCCCTAAACCAGCAAGCCAGAGAGCGGGGGACGCGGAGCCCAAGAAGGCACAGGCAGGGGTCCTCTCCAGCACCAGCCCGGCTGTCACTTGCACCGCATCTCAGGCCAGGTGCCCTTCTCTGTGCCTGGCCTCAGAGGCCACTCAAGTGGTCCTGCCTTGCTGGCCTCCTCCCACACCTTCCCCAGTGTCTCCTGGCCCTGGCTCTCTCCTTCCTCCAAGGAGCCTCCTCCACAGGAGCACTCAGAGGCCACCAGTCCCAGCCCTGCTCCTTGACAAACCTGTCAGCTCCCACGGAGGAGCTGACCTCCCGCTGCCTGCTACACCTCAGCCCCAGATTCCAACCTCCAAGGCTTCTCTGAGGACAAAGCCCAGCTGTCCAAATCAGCTCCAAGTGTGGGTGTTGCTTCTCAGGATGGCTCTGTACTGGGGGAGTCTTCATGGACTGACAGGTCCTGCTTCATGTCTGTCTGTCTGTGTGTCTCTTTGTTTTCTTTCTTTCTTTGTTTGTTTCTTTCTTTCTCTCTCTCTCTCTTTCTTTCTTTCCCTCTCTCTCTTTCTTTCTCTCTTTTTTCTTTCATTCTCTCATCTTAAATATAACTACGTCCTGATTTCATCCCCCAGGGTAGATGGTGTGATCGCCCCACTGAACACATGGCTCCTACCTGGATTCTGACTGTCAAGACCACAGTGCTCTGAACTCAGCCCACTTGTCCGAAGCCTCCAGCACTGAACACAATCCAAACACCCTTCAAGCTGGTGGCAACTACGAACATTAGCCATGGAGGAACAGCATGAGAGCCAGGTTTTCACAGTCCTGCCCAGACCATCCAGCACAACCCGGGATGAACCCACAGGTCCAGTTCAGTCTCCATCCGTCCATCCATCCATCCCCCCATCCATCCACAAGTTGCCCTCAGGGAGCTTCCAATGTGTCAAACGTGACAGAGACCTTAACACGCAGTTAGGGATGCAATAAGATAGTGGCAAGTTGGGAGAGACATTCACTGATCTCAGCTGTCCAACTTTGGGAGTAGTGAGGAGGGGTAATTTTAGGTTCATCTGTTCATACATCCAGTAGCTATGTGTCACTCAATAAGTAAGACAATAGGTAAAATATCAAATGTTAGATAGTCCTGAATGTCAAAGAGAGAGAATGAATCAGAGAAGAGGGGTATGAACTATCTCTAAGAACTCCTCAGAAAGATACTTTTTCCACAATACTAACTACTGTAAAGCTTCTACCTGCAAAAGTGCTTCCTGTCTTGGCAGGGGCACTGAGGCAGAGACGTGGCTCAGGTAGAATCCTGTGAAGTAGGTTCGGCTGCCACACTGTGAAATGGGGCGGGGAAGGGGTCACACTTAACTGAGTGTGTCAGCCCATGTCTTCTAAGAAGCAGACGAAGAGTGCAGAAGAGTTGTGACTGCAAGCCAGAGGTACATCAGCCGATGAATACAGAAAGAAAACAGGCTAGGTCTACGTAACGGACTTCTATTTGGCAAAAAAAAAAGTAAATAATCATATACTGATAGACGCAATCATGTGGGTGAAACTTCAAAACATTGTTAAGTAAAAGAAACCAGCCATAGAAAAGACGATGTGCTGTATGAGTCCATTCACAGGAAATGTCTGGAAGAGCCACTTCTATAGCGACAGACAGTAATTAGTGGTTGCTTGGGGTGAGGGCAGGAGGGAATGGGAGTGCCTGTCAATGGCCATGGGATTTCTTTTTTAAAGACTTTTTAAGAGCAGTTTTAGGATCAGAGAAAAATTGAGAGGAAATTACAGAGTCCCCATGTACCCTCTCTGAACACACATTGTCTACATCCCCACCAGAATGGTGCATTAGTTACAATAAAAGAGTCTGCATCCACACATTCTGATCACCCGAAATCCACACTTCACCTTGAAGTTTACTCTTGGTGTTGTGTATCCTGTGTGTAACGACACATGTCCCCCGGTACAGTATCACACAGAGCAGCCTCACTGCCCCAAATATTTCATATGTTCTCATCTATTCATCCCTCCCTCCCCACCGCTCCCGGCAGCCACCAACCTCTCTACTGTCTCCCCAGCCTCTTTGGAATATCTCGCAGTTGGAATCATACTGGGGTGTCTTTTGGGGTGGTAAAAATGTTCTAAACTTGATTGTGGTGATGGTCACACAGCCCTGTGAGGATGCTGATGCCCCACTGAATTATGTACTTTATTTTTTATTAGTACATATTTGCAGTACATGATGTTTACATTCCTCATATGGAGTTGGTACGTGTGCATAACACATCTCAATTCCTTTTCATCCCTTTTCCCTCCCCTCCTTCTTTTCTCCCCCCATCTCTGGTCCTCTTCCCGTTTTAGAAAGACCTAGCTCCCTACTTCCTATTACCTATCTTTTATTTTGCTCTTTATTTAAAACTTGGGTTTCTCATATAGGAGAAACCATGCAATATTTAAGCTTGTGTGTCTGATTTATTTCACTTACCATTATGGTCTCAAGGTGCATCCCTTTTCGTACAAATGACTTGAGTTTATCTCTCTAGATGGCTGAATAGCACTCCATTATGTGTAGTGTGTGTTTTTTGTTTGTTTGTTTTTCTGGTACCAGGGATCGAACTCAGTTCCTTGCCTTTGCGGGGCAGGCAACAGAACCACCGAGCTAAATCCCCAGCTTTTTATGTGTAAGTACTGCATTTTCTTTATCCATTCATACGTTGCTGGACAGACAGGCTACTTCTAAGATTTCACTGTTATGAATTTGCTGCTGTAAACACAGGTCAGCATGGATCACTGTAATGCCTTGTCTTTAACTCTTTCAGGAAGATAACTACAAAGGAAATAGCTGGGTCAAATGGAACCTCTAGTTTTAGTTTTCTGAGGAATATACATACTGATTTCCATAGTGGTTGTACACTCCCACCAATAATGTAGAAGGGTTCTTTGTTTTCCCCACAGCCTCACCAGCATTTGTTATTATTTGATTTCTTGATGCTAGCCATTCTTTCTGGGTAATGTGGAATCTCAGTGTTGTTTCAGTTGGGATTTCTCTAACAGCCAGTGATGTTGAATATCTCTTCACATATAAATTGGCCATTTGTACTTCTGTGAGGCATCCATTCATTTCATTTGCCCATTTTTTGATTGGGTCTTTTACTTTAAAGGATTTTTTTTTTGGTTTTTTATGTATTCTAGGTATTGGTCCTCTGCCTAAGGAATAGCATGTGAAATAGAATTGTGCGCTTTAAATTGGTGAATCGAATGGAATATGAATTATATTTCAATAATTCAAAAGACTTTTTTTTAAAAAGTAACCAGTAAAGGTGTAAACCCCACTCTACCCAATATTCTATTCACATGGCCCCACGGCACAACTAGAGACACACAGGAGTTCCCACTGACCCAGGGGTTAAGCTTGAGAAACTCATATGTAAATATTAAAGTGTAGCGTGACCTGTGGGCTAGAGAACTTTGGCCACCAGGCTGCTGACATCAGGGACATGTGTGATATGTTCAGCTGGGGCCTGACATGCATGAGGGACTCAATAAATATTAACTGTTGCTAAGCTATTATTATTACATTTCTCTGTGTCACCCTGAATCATCCTCCTTCCATCTTTCTCATCTACATAGCCCATAACGCATGCGTGCTAAGTATAAATACGTGACTAGGCTTTGAGCGCTATTTATGTTATGAAAAACATTCTTGGTTCAAAGGAGTTTTGAAACCATCAGGAAAATCTTCATTTGATGGAGGTAGAGTGTAGGCACAACACTTTCTCTGTCCCTGCAGAAATGACATTTGGAGCTGGATGGCTTTGGTGTAGGGCTGTCCTCTGCTTGGAACAATGTTTGGTGCCTAGCCTCTCCCTACTAGACTCCAGGACCACCCCCATAATTACACACACATTGAGAAACATGGCTCTACAGAAGGCACTTGGGCAAGCCCCAGGCTTACCAGTGACCCTCTCTCTGTTTACCCTGTCTGCCAAACACCCATCCACACCTTGTCCCTTGACACCATGCTTAATCTCCTCCTCTGTGTCTGTCCCATCTTTAAATGCTCCCAAGCAAGCCTACCACCTCTAGCTTCGATACTGAGAGCCTTATCATTCATTCCAACTTTCAGATGACACTTGAGACCTCAACAGAGGTTTGGACATGTACATACTTGGGGAGTCAAGGAGGGTGACATGTTGATCGAAGACTGGTACATGGTCATGTAGGGGAAAAACTCAACAAGGAGAAAGAAGAGGGAACTACCATTTATTGGCATGCATCACATTTGTGCTAGCAGTTTATTCTACATGATTTCATCAGATTTTCACAGTAACCTTGCAAAATAGGTATTTTCCCCCTTTCACAAATTAAGAAATTGAGTTTCATATGGATTGGCTAAAAACACAGGCACCAAAATTCCTCTCATTCCTGACCTGCACACAGCTCCTACCATCAAGAGTTGGGGCCTGCCTCTCCTTCCTTTGTACCTCAGCTGCATGTGATTTGCTCTGACCCCATGAAGAGACAGAAGCAACACTCTGGAACTTCTGAACCTGGTCTTAAGTGGACCTGCAGCTTCTGCTTTCTCCCTCTTGGAACCTGAGGCAGCCATGCTGTGGGGAAGCCCAAGCTATCTACCTGGAGAGGTCATGTGGAGGGAAACCAAGAAGACCCTGGGGTGAACAGTTCCATCCCAGCTAAGTACAGTTACAAGAATGACCCTAGACAAGACCAGAAGAAGAATCAATCTGTTGAGCCTCAGAACCCTAAAAATAGCATATTTTGATTTTTTTTTTTGTACCAGAGATCAAACTCGGGTCCTTGCGCTTGCGCAGCAGGTAGCATATATTTTGATTTTTAAGGCCAGTTATGCAGTAATGAATAACTAATGCCAGAGTTAGGTAAATCATTCAAGGTTATGCAACTATAAGCACAAAGCAGCCAGTCTATATCAGAGTCTCGGTTCTACCAAGAAAGTACATTAATTTGTCCTCTAAACTGTGAAACAAGCTCCCTGGTTTGAGGTGAATCGGTGTGTGAATATTACTAAACAGAAAGGGCATCAAAAGAAATCACTAACAGTTGACAGTGGTTATATCTTGCTATGGTTTGGATGTGTGCTATGGCTATGGTTTGTGCATCACTCAAAGATACATGAACGAAAGGCTTGGTCTTAGCCAAAGACAAAATTGGGAGGTAGTGGAGCCTTAGGAGGTAGGGCTGAGTAGGAGGAAGTTAAAACATAGGGGGCATAATCTTGAGGGGGATTGTGGGACGCTCCCCTCCCTCTTCCTCACCATTTGCTTCCCAGCCATCATAAGGCCACAGCTTTGCCCCACCACGTGCTCCTGTTATGACATTCTGCTTTGCCACAGACCAAAACCAGTGGGGCAACTGTCTGTAAACTGAAACTTCCAACACTGTGAACCAAAGTAAACCTTTCTTCTTTTAAAGTTGATTATTTCAGATATTTTGTCACAGATGTTGGAAAGCTGACAAAGACACCCCAAGGTTTCCTATGTTGATATTGAGTCCTCATTGTGAGATATTATGAGGGAGAAAACTCAATCTGACTGTGGTGTTTAATCAGCTTTTATGGGATCTGTGGGAGGTGATGGGGATTAGATAAAGTCATCAGGGTGGGGTTTCCATAATTGAACCTTGGTGGTTTTATTAGTGGTGCCCTGTGCCATCTCGGAACTCTTCCAGCAAGAAGGTCATCCCCAGACACAGCCCTTGACCTTCAACATTCAGAAATGTAAATCAAAATAAACCTCTTTTCTTTATAAAGTTATTCAGTCTGTGGTATTCAGTTGTTAGCAACAGAAAATGGACTAATATGTAACTCCCAGTTAAAAAGTAAGAAAAAAAAAGGTAAAGAAAAGCTCTGATTTAAATTAATTAGCTTCATTATGTGACGTGCTTACAGTCATGTTTAACTGATGTGGAGCATGTACTATTGAAATATAATTAATTGTAGCATAGGGGCTGGGGATTTAGCTCAGTGGTTCTCAGTCCCAAGTTCGATCCCTGGCACCAAAAAAAAAAAATTAATTGTAGCATAGAAGTAAGTTCTAAATATTCCACGTCTATCACCAAGACACCTGCCTCCATCTTCAAAAAAAAAAAAAAGTGTGGTTGATGAGTTAACCAAGCGTATGCAAACCTCAATGTATTGAGCATCTGAAGACAAAGTCAAAAGACTGTTTTCTTATTTTTCCTGATCATTATCTATGGCAAAGGATGGGCAGACTTGTTTATTATCAACCTGTTGGGCCCTGTCCACAGCAGACCTCCCCGGAACATTCAAGCTTCCTCATTCAAGATCAGAGTTAGACAACAAGGAAGCCTAGGTCGGGCATAACCCCTGACCCGAGTTTGAACAAGCTTTGAGCAAATGGAGAGGTTAGGGTTAGGGTAGACCGCCGCAATACACCACCAGACTTTTGTGGATAAAGTCCTTAAATCCCATCAGTGACGTAAGAATAAATGTTAAGTAGCAAACAATTGGACCTCTTGGAGGGAAAAAAGAAATCTCTGATGTTTATGCAGCGTTTTCCAATTTTTGTAGTATGAATACTCCCACCATGGCCAATTTTGAGCTACTACTGTGACACTGAGCAGCATCCAAAATACATGAAAAACTCATCAGCCCTGGACTCTGTGACAGCCTCAGTCACCACTGACACCCACCCTGTTCCTAATATGCTATCCACTGGGATTATATCCAGCTGAGAGTGACAGGAAGCCCTAGAAGATAGTGGTTTAACAGAGAAGTTTATTTCTCCTTATGTAAAAGAAACCCAGAGACAGGTAGCCCAGAACTACAATGGCAGCCCCATCTATTTATCAAGAATGTGGCTTCTTTCTGGCCCCTGGTTCTGCCACTCCTAGGAAACAGCTGTCACCCCTGATGGTCCAAAATGGCACCATCCCATCCAGATGTGAGTATTCAAAATGGAGAGTGTTACAGAAGAACACGCCTTTGCTCTCCTGAAGCAGCATACAGGAGACAGGAAATCTCAATCATCCTTTTAACAAGAACCACTGCTGTGATAAGGGCATTAATCCATCTATCAAGGAGGACCCCTAATGACCTCATCGCCTCCTAAAAGTCCTACCTCTTGACACTGTTATGATGACAGTAAACTCTCAGCATGTGTTTTGGAAAGGACATTCACACCCAAGCAAGGACTACTTAGAAATCTCACCAAATATTTTGTTTACTCCAAGTTATAGTCCAAAACATAGTTATCAGGTTATATCCCAATGCAAGGAATCCTAGAAAATGTCATCTATTAGCTGCATGTCCAGGTGAAGGTCAGCATTCTGTCACTATGATGAAAGGAAAATACAAGAGTTGGAAACCAGCCATCTCTCTCAGTTGGCCTTACAGCAGGCTCTTCATGCGTTATTTGATTTTTCAATCACAATCTGAAAATGCAGCAGTACTTCAGAAAATTTTGAGTGACTACAGAGGAGCATCTTTAAAAGTATTTCAGTACTATATTTATTTTAATGTGCAAAATAAAGTACATCAAATGTGGTTTCACAGATATTTTTGCTTAGGATCAGACTAAGGCGTATAATGCCAGTTTACACTGAAAAGTTATTAAAATCCAGAAAAATATGAGGAAGATAATATGGGTGATGTGAGGATGAGGCAAAATGTACAAAGGTGATGTGAGGTGCCTGTGTTTGGCAGCAGTGAGATCCAGTTTATGTACCCTCACCTTACAGAGCAAACTGAGGCAAGGGAAGTGATGTAACTCTATCAGGTCCACTCATAATTAAGCTGGGAAATTTGATGACACTGAACACGGATGAATATCCCTAATACTACATTTTGAGAGTTACCATAAAGCACCTTCCATTTTTTGGTATAATCTTTTTTGTATACAAATATAATTTTTAGATAAGCTCTTTCTTCTATAAACATAATTTATTTATATATGCACAACTTAATAACAATACTATTCTGGAGGGCTCTAGGGGAGGCCTCCAAACACCTAATGTCTCTACAGACAAAACCGAGCAAGAGCCACCAGTTCACATGAGGTCTTTTCATGTCCTTCAGGGCTGGTTTCACAACAATGGTGATATTTAGTAAACATTTCTTAGAACACAGGACACACTGGGAAAGAGAGGACAAACTGGGGAGCTCAGTCCATTAATAGAACTGATACCATGAGTCTAAGGGAAGCAACACAGCAGTCTAAATGAGGGATACTCACATAACTTTATGTGGAGGTAGAAACTTATGAACCTAGCCTGTATATGCAAATTTAAGAAAACACATGCAAATTGGCCTCCTAAGCCAAGCCCCCTGAGAAGGAAATATTCCTATTTGTATGGATATATTGCTTTTTTTTGGTAGTGGTGCTGGGGATTGAACTCAGGGATTCACACACACTAGGCAAGTGCTTTATCACTGAGCTACACCCCCGGCCTCCATATTTTTTCAACCAGATTATAACTCTGCTGTGTATGATGGCTTTTCTGTATGTGACGTTGCCAGCATGCCCTTCATGGAGATCCAAAGGCAATGCCAGCATCAGTGACTGCATGCGAGGGACCAACAAGACCACACATGCTGGTAGGTCCCTGAACTTCTAGCCAAGTGCCCCGGCAGCGAGGCCTCTAAACTCAGAGGTGAGTGATATAGCAAGGTCACGGACTGTGCCTCATCATGCACCTTCCTCAACAGCAGACACAGGCCTCCTGTCTGGCCAGGGTTGTTACCAGCCCACTTGGAGGAGGGAGAGGGTGAGATAAGCATTCAAGGTCCTGTGGCCTAGCAGGGTGGCCAACACCTCCGAGTGGATGTGTTTTCCACTGGCGGGTGAAGGGTCCCAGAAGTGACACGTGACCAAGGTGCTTTTCCCCCAAACCTGAGGTGAGATACGATGGAGGGCGGAGGTGGGAAGAGGAAGGGGCGGAGGTAAAGAGGAATATTTCTGTTTCTCATTAACATTTTGTGTCTACTGTATCATTATAGAAAAAATGCAAACCTTAAACAGCCTAAACTCATTATGAGTGAGGAATATGTAAAATGATAGGAGGCTGCTCAGCCTGTGGATAGTGCCCTGCTGTATATCTGTATGTGACATGTTATAAATAAAGCCCAAACCCAACCATAAAACTTGAGGGGGGAATGGGGAGGAGAAGAGCTGTTGTTCATTTCTAAAACCCACCGTATGCACATGCAAGACAGATGAGCTGCGAGAAATGCAACTTGAAAATCAGCGCTTCATAATGTAAACTTAAAAATGGTTTCCAGATGGATCTGAGATACGTAGCTTATCATTATATCGGGGAGCAGGCCCACTTTTGACCACATCCAAATGAACCTCTCATCCACAAGTCTATGCGCAGGCCAGTTGGGCCTCTTCAGAGGGCCTGGATCATCCCCAGACCCACCGCTGTGGTTCCGGGCTATCCCTTTAGTTGGTTGCTGAGATTGCATTGACCAACATGGAACCAGGCAGTGTTCAGGCTCAGGATGATTCCCAACCTTCCCTGGACTCATGGGCTCATCCCTCCTGTTCAGCCTCCTCATTTCGGCCATGCAGGAAATCAAAACACCATAACCATTGATCTAGAATTAGTTAGGCTTCTTCCCTTCCTCCCCAACCCGCACACTGCAGAAACTCTCTGTGGTGGTGACCACAGCTGAAAACTCAAGAGAGGCTGAGAGCTATAAAGGATGGAAGATAGTGTTAGATTTCTCTGCAAGTGGCAGTGAGTCCAAAATGACAGTGGCTTAGACACTATAGGAGTTTACCAACCTCTCACATAAAACCTCACTGGAGGTTCACAGTCTACGACTCTCAGCGTAGCTTCACCAAGTTGCCAGAGATTCAAGGTCTTTCACACTTGTGATTTCAACATTCTTGGAACGTGGTCTCTGGAGCTAGTGTAAGATTGCTGCTTGAGGTCTAGACATCCCATGCGAATCCCAGCAACAGTGTGGTAAGTTATTTTTGGTAACCGTCTCCTAGGGAATCATGCCTGCTTGTATGCAAACACCTTAGCAATGTCAATAAAACTGTTTCTCCTTCATCAAGCCCTGGGCTCTATTTCCCCACCCTTGAACCCAGGTTGACCAGTAGAACTTGGTAGACGTGATCTTATATGAGTGACAAAAAGCCCATGTAGCCTGTGGGAGAATGAGACACTTCACAGAGAAGAAGTGAGGAGCTGCTGCTGCCGGACATGCCTGGGAAGCCATCTGAGACCCTACAACCCCTCTGGGACACCAGGCAGGGGCAGCACGAAAAACCTCCCAGACTGCCAACCCTACTTACGTGCTACTTAACAATGGGGACACATTCTAAGAATTAGGTGATTTTTGTCCTTGTACAAATATCCAGGAGCACACTTATTCAAACCTGGGTGGACTAGGTCAGTCTCCCCATGTGGTCTCTTCATGCAATCAAGAGACACAGTAAACACGAGGTGCAGGAGGCTGCCGCAGGTGTCAGAGTAAACATTTTTTTTAAATAAGTAGAAGGAGAGCACTCTAAAAAAGGATCAAAGGTATAATATAAACAAATACACAAATGAGGAACAGATTCGTTTATTATTTGTGCGCTGTGCATAACTGTATGTGTTATACTTTTACACGACTGTCACCAGGAGGTCACCCCACGTTTACCACAAGCACCTGAGTAATGCTTTGTGCCACAATATCATGAGTGCAGTATCACTAGACAACAGGAATCATCAGCTCCCTTACAATGTCACAGGTCTGCCATCATATATGTGATCCATCAAAGAAATGTCATTATATGGCACAAGATTGTAAATCATTGTGGTTTTAGTCACTATTTTGGGACAGAGCAAAAGACTACAGAAAGAACAATAAATAGGAGATGCCAAGAAGAAACAAAAAGCATGTGCCCATTGTCTTTAACGAGCCTTCCCATGTGGTGTCACGCAACACTTCCGTTGACATCTTTCTGGCCACAACCAGATGCAATAGAGGCGGTGGAGATGCCCTGGGTGGGGTAGTACCCAGCTGTCACCACGGGTAGGGATGGGGAAGGGAGGCCCGACATTAAGAATGTACAGCAGACCTCTGGGGTGGGGGAGTAGGCAACAATAAATGGATGCCGCTCTCCCGAGAATCACACAGATCTTTTTCAAGTTGGAAAGACAGCTTTGCCATTCTTTTTCCTTTCACACTTGAATTCTCCCCAACTCGGAAAAAGAGAAGTTCCATGAGACTATCTCTTCAAAATATGTTCCACCTCTGAGACATAAGTTGCTAAGAGATTCCAGCTTGGGCAAAGGAAAGGGGCAGAGAGATAGAGCTGACCTGTAAAGATCAGGGTCCCTAGTAACAGAACCAGCTCTCCTCTGCCCCGGTGGAAATCACACAGGAATGACTACGCACAGAAAGTATTTCTTGTGCATTAGGCTGATAGACTCTAGGTTGTCAAAGACAAAGTATGAACAACTTATTATGAAGACCTCAACTGGTTTTCTTTTTCAATTCTAGAACTGGCTAATCCTTCATTCCATAAAATAGAAGTGTTCTGAGAAGCTGAGTAGAGGAGGTTGGTTTTGTAGATAAAAAGGGGGGGCGGGCTAAAGAAAACAGGAACAAAGAGTAAAAAGGAAACTGGTCATTTCAAAATTACATTGTCTCTAAGAGCAAGGCAGGGAGACAAAGCAATAGGAAAATAATGGATTGGTTAACATAGGGTTTCTTTTTTGGTAATGATGAAAGCAAAAGGGACTGAAACTGGCCTGTTAGAGAAATTTAGCTGCTATCTCTGCCTCCCGATTTCTAGGAGGACAACTTAGTTTTGGTTTACTTTATTGTGAGTGACACCATTTTGGTTTTTAGTCTGGTCTGTCAGGCCCAGTGCAAGAACTGAGTCTAAACCAGTGGCCTCTTGTAATTCTTTATTTATCAAGATCAAGCAGTAATTCTAGTGGAATTTTTCTCTTACTTTTCAAAACTCTGATGAATGCTTAGCTGTCTTTGAGAGTTTGGATTTCATTTCGCCAGATGCAAAAGAGAATGAACTAGAACACTACCGGTCTCTCTGCGTCTTCCACTCCAGAGAAACAATAACAGTCTCTGGCTCCGTGGAACAGGTCTACCATGTGTGCACACACTTCCAGGTGCTCCGGGGAAATATGAAAGAGGGATCGGACACAGTGTCTGCTCTCGGAGATCTTAGGACCTCATTATCAGCTTCAGAGCTGAGTTTAGTGGCACACACCTGTAAACCCAGCACTCAGGAGGCTGCACGTGTGAGGCCAGCCTGGACTGCATCGTAAATTGAACACCAGCCTAATCTATGTATCAAGACCTTGTCTCAAAGGGTGGGGGGGGGGGAGATAGAGAGAGAAGGGAAGAAAGGAAGGAAGGAAGGAAGGAAGGAAGGAAGGAAGGAAGGAAGGAAGGTCTTGTTAGGGTGTGGGTCTAGATGTCCCCGCAAAGAGTCATGCCATCATAGGTTTTTCCAGAGGTGGCTGAACGTAGAGTGTGTGGTGCTGGGATTAAGGGCATGTGATTACTAAACCTGTACACTGATTGTTTTGGTACTGCCCTAATCCCGGTAGTCTGAATAAGATAAAAGGGGCAGCTGTTAAATTTCCCTTGTTGCTGTAGCTACCGTGTGGGCACCATGAATTATTTCTCCTCTGCGCCACCCCTCTGCCATGTGCCACCCTGCCTTAGAGCCAGCTGATTATGGACTGAAACCTCTACAAACTGTGAGCTAAATAAAACGTTTCCCCTTTAACTTTGGGTGTTGGATATTTTGTCTCAGCATCGAGAGAAAAGTAACAAATCACAATAGAAGATCTTCCAACTTCACAATGGTGTGAAAGTACACCCAATAAAACCTGGCTGTTTTTCACTTTCAGCATCGTATTCAATAAATTGCATGAAATAGTCAATACTCAACTATAAAACAGGCTTCCTGTTGGGCAAGTTTGCCCAGCTCTAGACTAATGTGAATATTCAGTGTACAGGTAAGGCAGCCAAGACTGAGCAGTGATGTTCAGTACATTAGGTATAGTAAATGCATTTTCAGTTGAACAATATTTTCAATGTAGAGCGTATTTATAGGGCCATGAGTCAAGATACAGCTCTACTTGGAAAGCAGTTTCTATGGCCCTTTGATACACAACCCCCTCAGAGGGTTCTCAGAGCTGCCAGGCAGTGGTTTCCAATTCTGCTGCACAAAACCAAGTCCTGATCATGGAAAACATCCTCCTTTTTAGTAAGATATGTTTGCCTCTTCATGATCCCTCTTTATCCTGATAACTTAGAAGTTTCCCTACCTTCCTGGATGATATGGTTTAGATCTAGAGCAGCTCCCATGGCCTCAGGATTTGGAAAGCGATTGGATAACAGGGGTTTATCTGGCTTGCTGTGGGGAGGTGGGGTCTGGTCAGAGGAAATGCTTTTCTCTCCACTTCCAGGCTGCCCTGAGGTGAGCAGCTTTCCCTCCGCCATGTCCCTTGGCATGCTGTTTCTTCTGGGGAGCTGACCATGGACTGAAACATGAGCCAAAAACAAACACTTCCTCCTTTAAGTTGTGGGTGTCAGGTACGTCCAGAAATGAAGGAAGTGCCTGAGATACTGGGCATGCTCTAACTTGGGGACAAGGGAGACTCTCCAAGGGGCATGCTTGGGTTCCCATCCCCCGCGGGCTCTCCCGTAAAGCCGCTCACCCGAGCCTGGCTCCCACTCCGTGGGAGACGGACACCCCTCAGCTCTCCGCTGCTCTGTGGTTCATTATCCCATGATGGGAAAACCACAGGGCACCAAACAATGGGGAACGACCTTGATGACTAAAAAAAGCCCCCATCAGTTCACAGAGCTTCTGGGACTTCCCTGGTTTATAGTTTCTTAGTTATGTGTTAAGGGAATCCATTGTTAAAATTGTGCATATGGTCTGTGTTGGGATAGTTTGAATTCAGTTATATGGTAAAAGGGGAAGGAAAATCGCTTCTCATCAACAAAGTCAACCCTTATATGGGGGAGGGAGAGAGGGAAGAAGGGAAAAAGGGTAGAGAGAGGGAGAGAGACAGACAGACCGGGGTGGGAGGGGTGTTGGAGAAATATCACCTCTCTTGAGAGTTAGTCCTACAAAAACAAACAAATCAGGTGCACATCTATAAGAATTATTTGATACTAAAAAAGACTTTTCCTCCACTTTTTGAAAATGCAGAAATTCTTTGCAGTTATTCTTAAAACTCATCCCTAGGCGGAGTCATTAGCTGAAAAGAAAACCACACTCAAACCGCTGAAGCCTTCTCGTTTATAGATGCTGATGATTTTCACTGTAGCTGGAATATTTTCCCCAACTTCTAACATTTTCAAGATGCATTACCTAAAGCCTCAGGATTAAAGATTCACATGATTTCTTTCAGATTCAACCTGTCTTATTTAACAAAAGGGTTACTAAATTATATCATTGAAACCCTATTCCAATTTGAATCATCCTTTTCTTATTTTACTCCTTTAAGTCTCCATATTTTTAGATTCCTACTCAAAAACAAAGCCAAAAAAAAGACTTGCTAATACACTCTCTGCTTAATCAAATTTTCAGCAGGCATTCCTTTATCCCCC
This sequence comes from Heterocephalus glaber, assembly GCF_053883595.1. Classification (NCBI taxonomy): domain Eukaryota; kingdom Metazoa; phylum Chordata; class Mammalia; order Rodentia; family Bathyergidae; genus Heterocephalus; species Heterocephalus glaber. Next base: position 7,027,769 of record NW_028258315.1, read on the forward strand.
CAAAATGTATAGGAAAGGCCTGGTGGTAGTCTATCTCATTAATCTCATGCGTTTTCTATGGAAAATCCACTTTTCTATGTTCAATGATCATTTTTCAGACTTCATAATATTTGCTGTGTGTGCCCCTGGCCATGTGACCTTGAAGGGTCTCTCATTGGTTGGGGGTGGGAGTCTATGCTTACCCTCTTGAAATCCTGTCCAGCTGCCCTGAGAAGAGTCCACCCTGACGGGCTAGGGAAAGAGAAGACCCCACATGAAGCAGAGATCAAGCTTCCCAGCTGAGCTCCTTCCAGAACTTTCCACTCAGCCAACCAGAGGGCCGGATCAGACACCCAGCCAGATCCCCAAGAGCCACTGAGCTCTCAGCTGAAGTCCAGAGCCCCACTGGGCCTAGGCACAGACGCCCAGCTAAAAGAAGGCTTCCTGTTTTAGGGTTTACAAATTTGTGCAGCATTCTTAGGGCAAGGGAACATCGAAATATATTGTTTCGATGAAGTCTCTATTTTTTATTGCAGCGCTAACTCAATTCAGAAGAAAACCCATTTTTAACATTTAATAACTTGTCACAGGAAATAAATATAACTTTGTAATCAATTTACGTGCATAGATGTGGTAGAGATAAATACGAGATCAATGAAAGACTTCTAAGCATGAATGTATATTACATCAGGATTACAATCTTTGGAAAAATGGGATAGAAACAGGAATTAAAGAGGAAGATGAAGTATTTCAAATAGTATGCTGAAGATTATAGCCTTTGCAACTATTTAGACTTAAGATAAAACTATTTTAGATATTGACATATAAATGTTGGGGTGAGTTTCCTCAAAATTCCTTTAGGAGATGTGCAAGTTGAAAATCTTGAAAATCACAATTTAAAAATAAAGCAATCACATAATTTCTGTGTAGTAGGTGAGCTGAGCTCTATCATGAATTTCATGGAATTTCTGTGTGTGTAGGTGTAAGTTCATATGTGTTCTTAGGGGTGTATGCATGTGGATTTATGTCAATGTGTAATTTCATTCAGTGCTGTATTTCTTTTAAATGTATAATTTCTGTGGTCAAAAAACCATCAATTTCCTATTTGTCTGCTTGCTTGCTTTTTCTTAAAGAGACATGGAAAGACCCCTCAATCAGGAAACTGAAGAAAAAAGAGAACACAGGACCCCAGCCAGGAAGCAGGCCAAGGTTATGGGAAGAAAGGGGGGCTTTCCATCCAAAGATGGGGGGATGCAAACCAGAGGGCATTTTCAGACAGTCCGTGCATCAGTCACCTAGTGCTAATTTGTGCCTTCTCCAAGCCAACACTTTTCTAATTGGCAAGGGTATGATGGCTAACAACACTGATCAAGTCCCTTTTTGTAAGAAGCTTATATTCAAGCAGGTATCCAGAAATCAGAAACACCAGATGTGCAGTTCTGGAAACCCAGCCTGGACACTATGTCAAAGAGAAGGGAAATTTTGTTCTCTGGTTACTTCCTGTTTTGTGCCTGTCAACATTGCTGCGTATCCTGTTCTCTCTGCTAAGAATGTTCTTTCCTTCTTTTACTGCATTTCATTTTATTTCATAGAATAGGTGGCGTTAGTCAATTTTCTGTTACTGTTACAAAATACCTGGGACTATCAACTTAAAAGCAGGAAAGGCTTATTTTGGCTCATGATTTCAGAGGTTCTAGTCCATAGTTGCTTGGCCCTGTGGTTTGGGGCTTGTGGCAGCACAGCATAACATGGCAGAAGCTTGTGGATGAGGAAGTCTCTTCACCTCATGGCAGCCAAGCTCAGTAAGAGACCCACAGGAGAGGGCTGGGGTCCCCATATCCTCTATAAAGCCACGCCCCCAGTGACCTCATTTCCTCCCAGTAGGCCCCACCTCTTAAAAGCTACCCCGCCTCCCAACTGTGCCACAGGCCTTTGGAGGACTTGCCATATCCAAACTATAGCAGGTAATAAAATCTAAATTTTATAGAAGACTGGGGCACATTACTGCTGCTCTGACCTTGTCCACTCTTTGTCCACTCTCACCTCCACTCCCTACTCAAGGATAAGTGTTTTTAGTAGTTCTTGTTCATCATTCTAGTCTCTCTACAAATATCAGTGAATATATACTCTTTTCTCCTGCCTTCTCTTACACAAAATGCAGCCAACTCTGTACCTACTGCTCCTTGCTTTTCTGGCCTAACAGTATAGTTGGGAAGCTTTCCTTATTGTTCTCTCCTTGTCATATAGTAGTCCCCTGAGGAGTGACCATAGATCATCCAATTTTCTAAATATGGACATTTGGGTTTCTTCTGGGCTGCTATAAATGACGCTGCCATGAACAGCCAGGTATTTATATCCTTCTATGCATGTGCAGACGCCTACAGGGAACACATTCCCAGAAGAGCTGCCCCACCTTTTATTCCCAGCAAAGTCTTACTCACTCTCTGACACCCAGAGCCCTGAGAGCCAGACCTGAGGAAAGGCAAGCCCAGAGAGGTACGGGAAATGTGTCTCCCTTGCTTATTAAACTCTGAGCATCTTAAGGATACAGACCCCGCCTTAGTTCCATAAATAAATAAATGGATGGGTAGTGTTCAAGCTTCTCTTTCTTTCTTTCTTCTTATTTTATTTTTTTAAGAGACAAAAATCTCACTTTGCTGCCCAGACTGGCCCTAAACTCCTAGGTTCAGGTGACCCTTCTGCCTCAGCCTCCTGAGTAGCTGGAAGTACAGCACACACTACTGTACCCAACCTACTTTTCCTAAGCAACCCAGAAGACAATTCCTAAACAGGGGAGGAGTGTGCTCCTCCTCTGCCAACTGCTTAGAGCCTACTGATATGCGACCTGCACTTTGTGCCAGCTGAAAACTAATGACCAGGACAGGAAGGGACACTCAGTGCATCCCCACACCTGCTCACCTGGATGCAAGTCATCCTCAGCCCCATGCCTCGAAGGAATTTGTCCTAAGAAAAAGATGTTGACTATGGACGCATGAACTGCAGCTGGACTACACTGACATTGGATTTTTTTTTTCAGTCTTCTGCGACATTAACGGGGTTATAAGGTCAACAGAGGAAAAGGGAAACACACTTGGTACAACTCTGCAGTAGCCTGGGTGTGTGAGAGACAGAGCCCAGGTACAGATGGCATCTGCAGGACGCTGCCACGGTCCAGATGTGGCTTCAGGGTGGCGCCTCGGGGCCGGGGGCTAGAAGAAGTGGGCCCAGTGGGAGCTGCTCAGGTCAGAGAGGGCACCACCCTTCGAAGGGGTTGACATCGGTCTCGTCGTCACAGGCCCTGGCTGGTTCTCACAAGAGGGATGTGATGAAACAGCAAGCCTGAGCCCTCGGCCATGCGATCTCTCTCTCTTGCTTCTCTCTCCCTCCCTCCCTCCTGTCATTCACTACAGGGCCTCACCAGAGGATAAATACAAAGGGCCACCCAATCTTGGGCTTCCAGCCTCCACATCTGTAAGCTGAACATATGGAATGGACCTTAAATTTCACCCAAAGGCCAACAGGTTCAATACTTGATCCCTGGCCTATGATGCTACTCAGATGTTGTGGGACCTTTAGTGGATGGGGCCTAATGGGAGGAAGTGAGGTCACTGGGGGTGTGGCCTCAGAGGGGAGAGTGGGACCCTGACCCCCTTCCTCTCTCTGCTTCCTGTTGTGGTTTATATCTAGATAGCCCCCCAATGTGTCAGATAATCATAGGCAGGATCTTCGGAAGGTGATTGGATTATGGGGGCTTATAGCTGGCTTGCTGTTAGGAGGTGGGGCCTGGTCAGAAGAGATGGGTCACGATGACTGTGACCTGGAAGGGTTTATCTCCCGTCCCGGCTCCTCCCTTGACTCTCTTTACTTCCTGTCTGCCATGACCTGAATAGCTTTCCTCCACCATGAACTTCTGCCATGCTGTCCTGCCTTGAAGTCAGCAGACTACGGACTCTAAATGTGAGCCCAAATGACCTGGTCCTTCTTTACTTTACTTTACTTTACTTTACTTTACTTTACTTTACTTTACAGTGTCTGGTATTGTGTCTCAGTGATGAGGAAAGTGACTAAGATTCACCAGCCTCCTCCACCACACGTGCCCGCCATGAGGTCCTGGGCTGCCACAGGCCCAAAACAACAAGGTCAGGCACCCATGGACCAGAGCTTCTGAAACCATGAGCCACAACAAACATTTCCTTTATTATTACTCAGGTTTTTGTCGCCATAATGGAAAGCTGACTAACATACATTATAAAACAGCTTCATTATAGTAACAGAAAACAGGCTAGGACTATGATAATAGCTAATGCATACCAAATCTTTACTATGTGATAACCCCTATTCACTGTCTTTAAATAAAGGTATGCTTTCATTTTATCCCCTCCAAAAAAACAAACAAAACCCACACAATTGTTACTATTATTACTTCTAGTATATTAGTTTGGAAACTGAGGCACAGAGAGCTTCAGAAACTTATTCAAGAACACACAGCTAGCAAGTAGTGGAGCTAAGATTTGAAGCCAGCTTGACTCAATCAAGTCTACGCTCTTCATTTCTGTGTTGTTTCTCCATGTGTGTGTTGTGTGTGTGTGTAATTTACTTTCCATTACATTAGATAGGAACAGGTTCAGAAAACTCAAAATAACTGTGCTTTGTCGAAGACACAAACATGTACATCTCTCACACAAATAAAAAAATAAAAGCAAACAGTCTATGATTTCACTAATAGCTAAGATCATCAGGAATCAGAGCTCCTTGTCAATAGAATTTCTACTTGACAGCCCAAGATAGTTACTGAATTCCATCCATCATGTTCATATCCCAGCCTGCACCAAGGAGGAAGAGGAAATCCTCTCCCTTTATACTTCCCAGAAGTTGAACACCGCGATACTTCCAGTTTTAGCCCATTGGTTAATTGGGCCACACATAGTTCCAAGAGAGGCTGGAAAAAGTAGCCTTTGTCCTGGAAGAACATGTTTAAAATGTTGATTATTATTACTAAGGAAGAGATCAAAAGTAGAGTTAAGGGATGACTAGCAGATTCTACCACACAGAAATAGGGAAATTAATTTATGGGATCCCGGTGGGGGCAGGGTTTTTAATTCCCTGATAGAACTGCAGGCCAGGTGCTTCAGTCATTACTACAGCATTTCTGCCCTCGATCATGCTCTCCCGCCCCTGAGTTAGAGCTCCGAGACCCCGCCTGGCGGGTGCACAATGTCCATCAGCCGGGCCTGCCCCTCCCAAACCTCGGCCCTGTCCCTCCGGGAACACAGGTGTGCACAGAGCTCAGGTCCCCACCGGCTCCTCTTCTTCATGCTTGTCACCACCTGCTCCACTTCTGTCCTCCTCCCCGGCACCCAGAGTCCTCGGCGTGGCCTTCAGCACCCAGGAGGGAACAGGGCCATGGGCTGAGAGGCAGCTGTCTGTGTTCTCCCACAATGGCTCTCTGGGGTCCCAGGACTTCAGAAGGTTGTGTGACACCTGGCTCACAGCACTAAACCCACAAATCCCCCAAGTCCATTTGTGCAGCTGATTTCTGGGCTTTCCCCCACTTCCCCTTCTCCTGCACAGAGGCCTTGCCTGGCGCCTGGAGATGGTTGGAAACCCAGAGTCTTCCATAGACCCCCGGCCCCCAAGCCCACCTCATTGCCACCAGGCCCACCTCTGTCACCATGCAGAACTCTGCCCAGAGCCATGACAGCCGGATGACACCGCGTGGAGTTCGATACACGCTCCAGGGGACAACGAAGCCCAGCAGCTTGTGCAATCAGGAAAACCAGTTGGATGTGTGTGGTTGCCATGGCGATGGCCAAGCAGGCAGCCAAGAGCCCCAGGGACTTGGCCAGTGGGGCACCTTCCACCTCATCAGCCCGTGGGAGCCGGGATCTGGCTGCTGGGAAGAAGCATTCATTCAGTGGTTCATCATTCATTCATTCATCTTCATTCATTCATTCACCTGTAAAACACACAGAGCTCTTCCACAGCCCAGATGAGCTGTGTCCTGAGAATGAAGATCAGTATGACACAAAGCTGCTGTGGCAGTTCCTTTAGTGACAGTTTGGCCGGAGAAAGCCGTGCCTCCAGGAGGCTGCTCTAGAGTGGTGTGAGGGCACCGCCCCACCCACTGGCAGCAGTGCAGAAGCGAACCGTGGGTCCCAGAACTCACACCCCGTCGCCCTACCCCGGGCTGCCAGGCTCTCTCGGAAGGAGCGACCCGGTGAGCTCCCGCTCCGCCTTCTCCAGCCTGCAGACTGCCCTGGGGCTGCTCCGCCTCCACAAGGCCCTCCCGCGAATCTCTCCCGGGCCTCTGGGAAGCCCTGGTGACCGCGCCTGCCCTCCAGGACGGCGTCTGTCTAATATTAGCGCCGTAAGAGCTCAGTTACGTGGCTTTTAAAACCCAAACCACGTCCGTCCCGTCACTCCTCCGCTCGGTAGCATGCAGTGGCTCCCGCCGCCCTGTCTCTCCCTGAGGCTCTCCCTCGCCCCTCCCTCTTCCTTCCCTGTCTCCTCCAGCGTCCGCACCAGCCTCGGGCCTACACTCCGCTGGGTACCACGGCCTGCCCCGCAGACCTGTGTGCCTGACCTTCCGCTGCCTGCGGCCCTGCCAGTCTCCTCACCGCTCCTTCCCCTCTTCCTTCAGGCCTGATTCGGGAACCCTTTCCCTGGCCTCCACCGCCCCAGCGTTCCATGTCTTCCCTCTGATTTACTTCTTCCCCTTGTGACATCCTCCTAACATTCTCTGGCCTGCTTCTTAATCCTGTTTAAGTTCTGTCTACCCCACTAGCATGGAAGCCACTGAGGGAGATGTGGATTTTTTATTGTTGGTTTTGTTTTGCATCCAGAGCACTTGAGGGAAGAGAGAGAGAGAGAGAAAGAGAGAGGGAGAGAGGAGGACAGAGGAGAAAGAGGAGTCTGAGGAGGAAGGAGAAGGAGAGGAAAGGGGAAGGAGGGAAGGGAGAGCAAGAGAGTCAAAGACAGAGGAAGAGAGCAAGGAGCAGGCAGAGGAGCGGGAAGAGAGGGAGGGAGAGAGAACGCAATTTCAGTGTAACCCTTGTAGAAGAAGCAGAGTCCATGGGAGCTCAGGGAAAGGCTTTCCTGACGACTACAGGATGCATCCTAGCGGGCCAGGTAAGCGTCAAGAGCAGGTCCTTCCAGGGAGAGGAAACGGCACACAGAAGCCCCGGACTGAGGGAAGACACTCAGGGTCCTGGGTGCCCTTGGCAGCTGCAGCTGCAGAGCAACATGCCATGCTGGCAACAGAAAGGCCGGAGTGGGCCGGAGAGCCCTGCAGACCACGAGAAGGTGTCTAGGGACCATCAGGAGCACATCACTCAGAGCCAGGAACACGTGTGGCCAAGCAACGCAATGAGATCTTTACTTTAGGAAGACCAGGGTGTGGGGCCGGCACGCAGGGAGCAAGACTGGAGACAGGGCCACCAGTGGAAAGGAAGTTTCCTCATTCCCCTGAAAGGCTGAATGCGTGGGTTAGTTAGGGCAGAGCTGGCAGATCTTTTCTGGAAAGGCTACATCTCAAGTATTGGGGCGAGGTCCACCCTGTCTGCAGCAAGAAAGCAGCGTGGGTGTCGTGCAAAGAATACTCATGGCTATGTCCCAATAAAACTTTATTTACAAAATAGCACCAGACTGAGTCTAAGGGCCATGGTGGACTGGCCCCTGAATTAGAAGGTAACGAAGAGAAACAGATACACTGAAAGAATGTTTAAGAGAATTTACAGGACTTGGTGATTCACTGGCTTTGGGAAAAGGAGGAAGAGGAAGGGGTCAAGGAAGCCCACTGGTGAGTGAACAGGTTCAGGCCCATGAAGAGAGGCTCACTGACCCACCCCGGCTTCACCTGGAGGATCTCTGTAGACCCCAAAACATTGGTGGGGAGTTGGCAGTGGTCCTGGAAAGATCAAAGGGGCATGCCTTGAATTATGGGGCTACTTCCTGTGTCTGTGAGCAACTAAAACCTACTTCAGTCCAAGGTCTGCATCTTCAGTTTCACCAATGGTGGATCAAAAAAATCAGGAAAAAATGCATGTGCATTGAACATGTGCAACAGCACAACTGTTGACACAGCAGCTGCACCTATGAAGCATTGTAAGCCATCTAGAGATGATTTAAGGTACAGGGCAGAACATTTCTAATTTCTATGTGAACACAACACCACTTTATAGAAGGGACATGAGCATTGTGGATTTTGGGACCCAAGGGGGTCCTGGAATCCATCCCCACCGACACCAGGGGACAGCTGCACAGCTGTGCCCTCCCCCTCCTAAGCCAGTCTTCCCACACTGCTTCTCCCTGCACCTGAGTCCTCTGCAAGTCAGAGAAAGTGGGCAGAAGGTGACTTCTTGGACCCCACTGAAAATAAGAAATACCAGGATATTCGTGTATGTGGCAGGGGTCATTACCGAGTAACAGCGAGTCCCTGGGCAGGAGGAAGCTGCCAGGTCCAGAAACAGGGAGTGCATCTTGGGTCTCAACAGAAACGGAAGAGGCCAAATCCCTAAGGCAGCTGGGGTTAAACATAATAAATAAATGCAAAAATAAATAGAATAAATTTAAAAGCCAAGTAGAAACAAAAATAAACACATGTTTAAAGAACAATTTTGAAATAAATAGAATAAAGTAAATTTTAAAAATAAAAGATATAAAATGGAACAAAATAAATGTAAGAGTAAAAATTTCTAATAAAATAAAAATAAGTAAAATCAAATAAAATGTCGGGAGGTGGGGGTCGGGCAGTCGCCCACTGAGGCAGGAGATCGTGGCCCGGCAGGCATGAGGGGCCGAGGAGCTGTTCTGCGGAGCACACTGCAAAGACAGTCCCTTCTCAGCAGCTCTGAAGGTCGCCTACTGACCGGCAGCTGCAGACACTGATGCAAACGCGAGCAGGGAGCGCTGCCCAAGTGGCTGGAGACCTGGGCCCCGCAGGGAGGTCACCTCATGTGGCGCTTGCTCCCCGCCACCTGGAGGCCTCCTGCAGCCCCACAGCCCCATCAGAGCCTGACAGGGTGACCACACAGGGCACAGGCGAGACACACTGAGATGGCAGCTGAGGACAGGTCCAGGGCCGGCGCCAGCTGCCGTCAGCTGGGGACTTCTCGGAGGAGGTACCAGGGGTGACAACCTGGGCTTGTGACCTCTCTCCCACAGTGGGACTTCAGGATTGCAGAGTGCAGCCAGCCTCAGGAACCATTCCCTGGGCAGGCATGGAGCGCCCTACCCAGCCAACCTGCTGGTGGCTGAGAAGGTCAACTTGGACCTGAGCCTTTCCAGGGCATCAGAGCCTCTGTCTGCCTGGCCTGGACCAGTTTTGTACTGTCCAGGGCCGCAAAGGAACACAGCTTCCGGTAGAAAAGGCTGTTTGCCTGAGCCTAAGCCCTCACAGTGACAGGCTGAGATCTACTGCAAACCCTGTCCCTCCCATGTGACCTCACGACCAAGTGACCTCATAGCTTCTTCCTCCTCCTCCCTCAGGGCTGCCCATGGGCTGACTCAGGGCCGCCTGGTGTTCATCGGGCCCCAGGTCTGACAGCCAGATGGATGGACGGCCTCCTAGGTCACCTAGCCTGTTCCTCAGGCTGCCTCTGCAGTCGGACAGAGTGTCTTAGGAAACAGGGACTCGCACTTCACACACGCATGTGCACACACACTTAACCTAGGACACTTCTTCCTCCAATCTCTCACCCATCTCTCCCCTGCTCTGGGACTGGTGGATCAGGTCCCAGCGCATTTCCACCCAGAGCTCGTTTTGCGGATCAGCCACATCATCCCACTCCGGGGACACCGTGCACGTTTCAGATCATGGCCTAATGGAGGTGGCAGCACTGCCTCCTAGTCTTTATTTGTCCAAACTCCGCGTGCTTCCTATTGGCTTCCAGGAACTCCCAAGATCTCAGGTACCAGAAGAACAGTGAGGCGAAGTCACCGAGGCCAGGGCTGGGCCACTGCTGAGGACAGCAGGGTGAGAGGCCTGGGCCTCCACACCCAGGGAGAAGCTCCCTGGAGATCCTCATCCCCCCTGTGGTTAGAGCCAGGCACCTCTCAGTACCTCCAACGTCCTCCTCCAAAACAGGGCCTAAGCAGAGCTCCACAGAGCCAGATGCCCCTGTCTGAACCAGATGTGTGGCCTGTGTTGTCGCTGGGCCCCTCTGTCCCTCCCCTTTCTGAAAAGTGATGCGGTACCTATAGGTACCAGTTCCCAAGGAGGGGGGTACTTATTATGTATTGTAAACACATACTAACAAAGAAAAAGAAATTTTTAAAAATAGCCAGGATGATAAAGCCCTCACCTTGACATTGGCTGTGAACCACATGGGTGTCCGTGGCGATTAAATAAGAAAAGAGCCCGTGAAGCCAGACCCAGAACTTTGCTTCCTGTTCTCCAGCCTTCACATCAAAGAGAGGAGAACTAAGTGCAAGAATTTTTCTTCCTTTTGTTGTTTTTGTTTTTCAGTGCTGAGGACTGAATCCAAGGCATTGCACATGCTCCCACTGAACTACATCCCCCATCCTTCTTTTTTTTAGAACTGTGGAAGCCCAGTTAGAATCTCAAAGAACCCAGGGCTTCTATGAAGGCAGGCAAATGGGAAGACAGAGGATCCCTGGTCGGCCTTGTGCCTTCTCACTACAAACTGATTCTCCCACACACTGTACACACTCACACACAGTCACTCTGATTGAAGTATAGCATTGTTGCTGAACTGATCAAGTACCAATTGTAACATCTGCTTTTAATAGCGTGTAATGAACAATTACTAACCTATGCCATTAAGTGTAGGTGTGGCTGAAAGCATTAATGTCACAAGAGATCAAGCCATGGACTTCTTCGAGGGTTTTCTTAGCTCGATAGCCTTTGGTCTCACTCCTTGGGCAGCTACAAATTCTAAAAAGAATGTCCAGTCTGCATCATCCATCCATCGGTATTGACAGAGGAATCAACGACGCTGCCTGATTTTGTGAGATTCAAAATGCGATGGTTTGAATGTGTTCCTCCAAAGTTCATGTGTTGAAAACTTGATCCCCCAATTCACACGTGGACAGTATTTTCAGGTGGGGCTCTGGGGATATAACTAGGGTTAGATAAGTCATGAGGGTGTGGCCCCACAATGTCATTAGTGGTTTTGTAAGAAGAACAAGATACCTGAGCTGGCATGCATGCACTGTGCCCCACATGCTGCCTTCCACCAGGTTGAGATGTAGCAAGTGGCCTTTGCCTGTTACCAACACTGTGGCCTTGGACTTCCCAGCCCCCAGGACTGTAAGAAATGAACCTCTCTCCTTTAAAAATTACCCAGCCTGTGGCATTCTGTTGGAGCAACAGAAAATGGACAAGGACAGACCACAAAGGTGTCTTCACTTTCAAAGCATTAATATAAAACAATTTAAAGGAAGACCATCAATAAGAAGGAAATCCTTACACATGCAATGTATTCATCTATTTTCTGTAAGGACAATGAAATGCTTATGGTTGGGTAAGTTTTGAGGAGAAAAGGTTTCCCGTGGCTCACATTCTGGCCCACAGTCACAGGGCCCCATCTGGTGATAACTTTCTTGCTGGGAGAGTCCCAAGGTGGCACATGGCATCACTGGCTAGAGACAGGGATCATGTGTATGTGTCTGTATCCTCTGGTCTCACTCTTTCTTCTTAAAAATTCACCAAGGTACAGTCATGGGGACTCCACCCTACGACCTTATATAATCCCTTTATTTTTTTGGTACTGGGGATCAAACTTGGTACCTTGCACTTTCGAGGTTAGCAAAGGAAACACTGAGCTAAATCCTTGGCCCTGACCTCATATAATCCTGATCAACTCCTGAAGCCCCCTCTAAACGTCGAGGTCTGGTTAAGTCGCCGCCTCTGGACACCTCTTCATGGGAACTGAATGTCAGCATGTGCACCCTTGAGGGACTCACTCCCAAACCACAGCATTCTGCAACACCGGCAAACCGGGGAGACGCAGTGCTAAGTGAGGCACGCCAGTCACAAAAGACAAATATTGATGATTCCACTCTATAAGGCATTTAGGGAAGTCAAGTCCATAGGACCAGAAGGTGGAATGGAGTTTCCACTGGGTGTGGGGAATGGGGGTGGGAGGAGCAGGAAGTTAGTGGTTAATGAGGACAGGATTTCAGTTTTTCAAGATGATAAGAGTTCCAGAAATGGTGATGATTATACAACCGTGTGAGTGAATTTGACCCCATAGAACCATAGGCTTTAAGATGGCAAATACTAAGTTGTGGCTCTTTTATCATAATTTTTTTAAATAAAATGAATTAGAACAAATATCCCCTAAAAGTAAGAGGTAAGCAGTACAGTGCACACCTTGAGATCCCAGAGGTTTGGAAGTCCAGGAAGGCTTCCTGGAAGAGGTGATGCTCATGTGACTGCTCATGCCCCCCTTAGGGGGCCCTGAAGTGCTATCTAAATGGAGTGTGAAGCCCCGCAAAGTGTGTGTTTGTCCTTGAACCCTGCTCATGTCTGTAGGAATCAAGGGTCAGCCCTCAACTGCCAAGGCAGCTCGGTCACAGAGCCCTACCCTGGCATGCGTGGCTAGGTGACCATGTGACATAGATTCTGAGACTCAGTTCCTTTGAGAGTGAAGAGACACTGCTGATCATTATTATGGAGACAATGCACGCAGTCACCAGGGATGCAGCCGGAAGAGCCCGGACTTAAGAACAGGCAGGTGTGGGTTCAAATCCTAACTTAGGCACTTAGTTGCTCAAATTACTTTCTCTGTCTGAGCCTCAATTTCTCCACTCATTAAATTTCTTCTATCTCGCAGGGTTATTACGAATATAAGGACACAATATAAAAAGCTCCGTATCCAGGCCCTGGAAATATTACAAGCCTATAAACCCTTTTCTGCAATTCCGGAATCCAGAAAGCTCTGAAAAGTGAAAGCTTCCTAACTCATTTGCTGGCAAAATCTAACTGCAACCAGCGTATGGCTATTTATCTCACTTAGTATAATTCGTTTTTATTTTTCTCTGCGGGAAGATTAATGTGCCTGATGACAGGATACTGCTCCCGTCTCGCCTGGGAGTGGAATGAATATAGGATACACGAGTATTATCTTTCTCAAGTCCAAAATGTCTGGACTGGATTAGAGGGGTGAGGGTCATAATTACAGCTATCTGTGATCTCTATAGATTTAAATCTTTTATCACCTATTGATGTAGTAAGGATAGTCCATGTTCCTATTTATTTGGGGGGTTTTGTTTGCTTCTTGTGCTGGGATTGAACCAGGGCCTTGTTCATGCTAGACAAACATTCTACCTCTAAGCTAGATCCCCAGGACCCCTATTTTTTTCAGAAAGATGTATATTCACACACAAATAACCTAGTCTATACATAGGCTATCTATGAGCATCTATAAGCATCCTTGAGGTTGACAACTGCTGCCTCTGGAAAGGAAAACAGGGAAACTGTTCAAAGGAGAAAAAAATCAAAATTTCATTGTAAATCTTCTTACACATTGTGAAAAATATACCCTATATGTAGAATACATTTCTAACATTAAACTTAAAAGTTAAAAGATATTTCATAACCATTAAGATTGTTATTACCAAAAAAAAAAAGGAAAAAAATGACAAAGGTTAGCAAAGACATAGAGAAATTGGAACCTGTGTGATGCTGATGGGAACATAAATGGTGCCACTGTTTTGAAAACAGTATGGCAGGTCCTCAAAAAGCTAAACATAGAATCGCTATGTGACCCAGCAACTCCACTTCTGGGTACATGTCAAACACTTGAAAGTTGGGACTCAAAGAGGTACTTACACACCCATGTCCATAGTATCACTGTTTACAACAGCCAAAAGGTAGAAGCAACCCGAACACCCATGACCAGTGAATGGACAAACAAACATGGTGTGCACACAGTGGAGAATTAGCCTTTAAAAGGGAGGAAATTCTGATGCCTGACACAACATGAATGAACCTTGAGGACACTATGTTAAGAGCAATAAGCAAGTCACGAAAACCTTATGACTCCACTTAGATGTGGAGCCTAGTGTTGTCAGGTTCACAAAGATAGAAAACAGAATGGGAGTTGCAGAGAACCTGGTGATCAGGAATGGGCTCAGTGATACATGAGTTCAAGTTTCAGTTTGAGGAGATGAAAAAGTCCTGCAGGGGACAGTGGGGGAGGTTACACAGCAACAGGAATGTACTGAATGCCACTGAGTTGTACTCTTAAAGTACCCGACTGTGTACTTTAGCACAATAAAAAAAAAAAAGGAGCTAGAAGAAAAACTCCAGGCATCCCATATCCATTTGCAGGGGCTGCACCTCCAAGGTGACACTGTCCCTACAGTGCAGGCCGCAGCCACCCGGCTCCAAGACCTACGAGTGTCCCCGCAGACCGGGCTCCCCTCAGGGACCTGGGGAGCAAGGGTAGAGCAGGCACAGGGCCCCAGTCCCCCACGGACCAGCTGGTGACACCTGGCATAGATGCAGGCCGCCCGGGCTGAGGCCTGAGTATGTCAGTGCCCAGCCCCTCCAAGTGCCCACTGGAGTCACTGCAGGATGGCTGGGCAGAGGATGAGAGGCCTCGGCTTCTCTTTAAAGAAAGTTGCTCTCCAGCCAGAAGAGGCAAACAGCATGGAGAATAAGATCTGCTTTCCTCAACATCCAGACCCTCAAGATCCTCTGGTTTGGGTTTTTGTTTTTGTTTTTGTTTTTAATTTTTTAATTTTTTTTCTGGTCAAAGCAAGGGCCTTTCTAGCTGAGTTAGAACATCTGAACCATTTCTGTACACCTGGTGAAAAAGTTAGCTCATTTTCTGGGGTCCTCTCCATTTTCTGTGAAACAGATACTTACCACTAAAACGCGGCCTGCAGTGCCCCTCAGGTCCCAGTGTCCCTGCCCAACAAGGAGGCACAGACACTGGCGTCCCTAAGGGCACAGGAGGGCCGAGTTCCTGTCCCACCGCCACACCTGAGTCCTGTGGCTGCCCTGGGTTTCCGGTTCCTCCTTAATAAAACCAACCGGCTGCCCTCTGAGGATCCATCCACAGATCATTCAGGGAAACCAGGCCTGGCCTGGCTGCGGTAGAGGAAGGTGTAACCAGGAAGCTGGGCACAAAGATGTTGAAGAGCTGAAAGCCAAGGGATTGGTGGGGCAGCCGGGACAGAAGTAACAGGAAGAGGCTTCTCTTGCCCTACGCAGCCTTGGGAAAAGAATGCATCTGCACCCGAATTCCAAGCTGTCCAGGGGGACTGGAACTATGAAGGCAGGGGCAGTTAAGCCATGAGGACAAGTGTCAGGGCTCCTGACCAGGCTGGACTGAGATGGAGAGCCACCTAACTTCTCCCTCCCCCGAGCCCCATCCCTCCTCACCCCTGGCTGAAGGCAGCAGGAACCAGGTGCAGGGGCTTCTGGGAAATGCAATTTTCAAGCAGCAGATCACTGGGACCCAAAGTAGGGCAGGGAGACCCCACAAAGACCACCAATCCGGCCCCGCGGCTGCTTGATGCTCCCTGGCTCGGAAGGAATCTTTCTGCCTTTTCAGTCTGACCTGACATTTCTGTCTTAAGCAACGGAATTCAAATTTGCAGAATGGGGGTTTTAATTAGCCTGGGAAGCGGAAGTGTGCCAGGCTGCCCATCATATCTAAGCTCCCCTGCTCTGCAAGCAGCAGGAGTATGGGCAGGTGTGAGATGCAGGTGAACACAGCTGTACTCACCCCTGCCTACCGGGGGAGGAGGCCACCCAGCTGGTTCCAGGTCACCTGGGGAGCAGGCCCATTATTTCCTCCAGGAGGGTTGGGCTTCCAGCTAGAGACCAGAGGTCACTGTGGTCCAATGGGCCAGGGCCATAGATTAGAAACTCAATTGTTCTTTGTTTAAACCCAGTGAGGCACTCAGGCACCCAACCTTGAGCCTAACACAACCCTTGGGACACAACCTGCTTTATAAGGTGAGAAAGCCCTGAGTGAGACAAACAGGGAAGGCCAGAGAGGGCGAGGGAGCAGTGATGGTGATGGCCCGCATTCACATCAGCCCTTCCTGCAGGGCAAGGGCCCATATCCTCTGTTCCGGTCATCACCCTGCTGCAGGAAGAGAGGGGACCATCATCCCCACGGAACAGGGAGCAAAACCCAGCACTGCTAACCACCACCAGCAGTAGACGCAGGTTTGAAGGCCATGCGCCATCAATGAATGTCCTTAAGGACACTCTTTTGCCACTAGGTCTAGAGACAGGGAAAGGAACAAGAGAAAAAGGAAAGCAGGAGGGAAAGCCAAGGTAAAGAGAGGACCTACCGTGGGCAAGATCCACACACTCCTTTCTTGGGGAATGATTCTGTGATGCTCATAATGATGATGTGAGGGAAAACCCAGCTTCAGAGGCTCAATTTTAGCAGCATCAAAGACTTTGGTTTTTTCCATGCACACCACCAGAAATTCACCAGGATTATATATTTCCAGGCACCAGGAGCCGCTCCCATTATTCCAGAGTGGGAGCTCTGCTTATCTGTGGACCTTTTTCCTCCGCTCTAGGCCTGGCTCACGACACTGGAAGGTTTGTTCCTTTTCTGGAAGATTCTGTTGTGCGAGGAGGGCGAACAGATACTGGTGTGGGTGTGCCAAAGACAAGTTTAGCCACATCTCAAAGGCGAACTGCTCCGCGGTGGGTAGAGGACAGATGGCAGCTCCTTTCCATGTGCCTGCAAAGGCCCCTTCTTCCCACCTACAGAGGCACAGGCGCGTTTGCAGAGGGCAAGCCCTCACAACAACGGGCAGTGACATTTGCCAGGCATGTCCAGGAATGGGACACGGGTGACTAAACAGAACCTTGTGTGGTATCGACACACAATGGAGTAGTACTACTCTCCTACGAAGGATAAATTCGAGTCATTTGTAGGAAAATGGATACACCTTGACACCAAAATGCTAAGTGAAATAAATCAGACATACAAGCTTAAATATTGCATGGTTTCTGGTGTATGGGAAGCCCAAAGTATAAATAAAGAGCAAAATAAAAAAACAGGCATCAGGAAACAGGGAGATAGAGCTCTTGCAAATGGGAAGAGGACCAAGAGATGAAGGGAAAGGGAGGGAAAGGGGACATCAGAAGAATTCGGATGTGTTGTGCACATGCCCACGAGGAACAAAATCATCGTGTACTGCAAAGATGTCCTAATAAAAACTAAAAATTTAAAAAGTCAAATTATAAGCCAAAAGAAGAGAGAGAGAGTAGCTTGTGCAAAAGTCAGCCACGTTAACACAGAGAACTCCAGCTGAGTCCATGGCCAAGATGAAAAACATCACCCCTCTCATCGTCTCTCTCCTTCATTCTCTTTCACACGGCACACCGGCCGAAGCACGAAAGGCAGACAAACTGCGTGTTTGCTAATCTTCAACTCGAAAAGGAGACTTTACAACAGAGAAGCTTCCTGGACCGAAGGCAGCGCTTGACCCATGAATCTGGGCCATAATTCTGATAGCACCCTGTAAACCAGTGAAGCTCCCTGCCGGCCGTGCCCTCCTCCTTTGCCAAGGGAAATCTGAGGCAGTGGCTTCGCCTATACAGTTACAATGAACGCCAGGCTGCGTGTAGGAAAATGACGCTGATTCTTTGGTCAGCGCTGTCTCTCTCAGTCTGGTCCCCGGAGTCAGTAAACAAACAGCTTGTCCTTGGAGCCAAGGTTTCTGATCTGCTGGCTCAAAGAGAAGACCAAAAGCCATGCCCTGGCCGTGCGCAGAAAGGGGCATTCTTGGCACTCAGAGTCGCCAGGTTATTGATGGGGACAGGTGTGCATAATTCAGCTTAACCCACTTGGGCCTGATCTTCCCTTTTCGGGAGGCCTCTTGACTTAGGAACGGACCCCAGCTACTCCTGGCCTGGAAGCGTCTCCATCTGAATTTGCCGAAGTGGGTTGCTAAATTTAATTGCCAGTTTCCATGCCATGTGATGGTGTGTGACCAGCCAGCTCACCCTGTGAGTTAGCCAGGGGCTTTAAATAAACACTTTCGGATGGAAAGGATGATAGAGATTCCTATTATTCACCAGCGAGCCTGGGCTCTGAGCTGGTTCAGGTCTATGACGGAGACAGCAGCAGCAGCGTTAATCTCACGAGCTCTGTCACTGCTTCCCTTCCCACTGTGGCAGCAGACAGCCCTAAACTGCCTGTGGAAAGTGCTCCTGCCGGCCGCTAGGAGACCTCTCCAGCCCAGTCTGCCCCAGGTCTCTGCGACCTTGGAGCACAAATAGCTCTGGGGACCAGTTGCAGCTTCTTTTGCTTTTTGTTTGTTCATTAGGGGTTTTTTCTTCCTTTTTTTGGTACTAGAGATTGAATCCAGGGCCTCTGCTCAGCCCTCTCTTTTTCTTTTTTTTTTCATTTTGAGACACGCTCTTGCTAAATTGCTAAATTGCACAAGTTGATCTCAAATTTGAGATCCTCCTACCTCAGCCTCCCAGAGTGCTGGGATTGTAGGTGTGCACCGCCACGCCCAGCTCTCAGCTTCTGCATCTGGAAAGAGGAAGGGTAACAAGAAAGCAGGAGTAGCAGCTATGCCACGGAACTTTGGGGAATCGCATTAGAGATGTGCAAAGCCATTCTTAGTGAGGCTTCCATGGAACACCAGGCCAGAGCCGTTCAAAGAAAGCAGGGATTTTCTCACTGCTTTTGAGATAACCAGGGGAAACGAAATGATGCTGTTACTTGTGTTTTCCTTGATTATTTACTTCCTCTTGAAGCCCTTCGGTCACAGAATTGGTCTGAGTACCAGCAGCATCAGCCTCACCAGGGAATGGTGAGAAAGGCAGACTCTTAGGCCCCACCCCTAATCCTGCTAAATCAGAATGTGCTGCTTAGCAATGAGCTTCTTAGGTGACAGCCCCAAGGGGCTGGATTTGGAGACCCACAGGCCTAAGGCAATGGGCATCAATGTTTACTGCATAGTATCAGAGTCCCTTAGAGTCCCCTGGAAAGCTCCTTAAAACCTTTGTAGATCAGGGCATTGAGGTGCACACCTGTAATTCCAGCACTCTTCGAGCCTGAGGCAAGAAGATGGAAAGTTTGAAGCCAACCTAGGTAGCTTTAGTGACTTAGCAAAGTCCAGTCTCAAAACAAAGCTCAGTGCTGAGGCCCTAAATTCAATTCCCAGTGTCAAAAACAAAACAAAACAAGAATACTTTGGTGAGCCTCAGCCGCAGAGATTTGGGTTCAGTCGGTCTGGGCAGGGTCTGAGACTCTGCACCCTAACAAATCCCTTGGTGACGACAATGACAGTGGGCAGGGGTCACACCCTGAGAACTACCAGCCAGTCTTCTGGGAGCGGCTGATCTGACACCTTTTGTGATACCTGTATCACCGGAGGGTCCATGATATCTCTTTTGTTGTGTGTTGTGTGTGTGACCTCCTTGGTCCTGCATTTTCCTCTTAATCCTTAATCTCTCTCCTCTCTCTCTCTCTCTCTCTCTCTCCCCCCCCCCTCTCTCTCCCCCTCTCCCTCTCCCTCTCCCTCTCCCTCTCCTTTCTTATTTTGGGGGGATGGGAGGCCTGGAGATAGAACCCAGGCTCTCATCTAAGCACACAGAGCACATGCTGAACACGCGCTCTACCACACAGCATAATGTGTCTGACTTTCTTATTCTTTCATCACCCTAGCTCTCTCCCTGGATTTCAGCCTGTGTTTTGTTGGTTTGGTCAGTTGGTTTGTTGGTGTGTTTGTGGTACTGGGGATTGAACCCAGGGTCTTCCCGCTGACCTACATCCCCACCCCTTTTTAATTTTTTTTATTTTGAGGCAAGATCTCTCTAGGTTTCTAGGTTTCCCAGGCTGACCTTGCACTTGCGACCCCCCTGCCTGAGCCTCCCAGGGCCCTGGATTATAAGTGTACATGACCACATCCAGCTGCTCTCCTTTGATTTCGGTACCCGTTTCCTTCTCTTTCACCTGGCTGCTCTGCACTGGACATGGAGAAACAGCTCTGTGCTGTGCAAATATGGAAGGACTTCATGAAAGCCCTAATTTTTCTCTCCCATGCACTTGCTCTAAAGTTCTACTTGTTTTTCTCAGCTAGAATTAATGCTACTGGCACTGCTAGAAATCAGAAATCTTAATTTTTAGAGGGGAAATCAATAGTCTCTTGGATGTGAATGAAACAGCTTAGGAGAAGAAAATAAAATTTAATAGGAAAATAAAGGAATGATGCAGCTTCCAACTTCCCCTTCCTCCCTGTGGCCTTTCTATCTCTTGGAATGAAATGCTGCCTTGGATGAGAGTTTGAAAACAATGTATGTGTTGGTTTAGGTGATTTGGAGATGTGTGGAGGAACTGAAATGAAATCAAAGCTAGTTGCTACCGGAAGATGGTTCGTGATCCTCTTGCATTTCTGCATCTTGCAAGAAGAGGCACCGATGTTACCCCAGACCAGTGAGGGCAAACCTTTTGGAGCTTTCAGTGATAACCAACAATCTGCTGCAGCACGCGTGCTATACGTTTGCCACCACTGCCCCAGACTGTTCAAGGATGTTTGCAGAGAGAACAGCCTTGGAAGCAAAGCACTGGTTTGTTTGCAGCCCGGTATGAAAGCATAATGTCTTCCCCTGGACAAAGGTTGGCAGGTTTTCTTACAGCCAGTAATAAAAGTTTGGGGTTTCCTAACTCGAGGCTCCACTCCTGTAACACACCCTCTCTGTAAAAAGGGATCGCCTGGCCCTGTTGCCCACCCTGGACGCTGCTCTACTCTGAGTATCGAGCTGTCTTTTCTCTTTGGCCAGCACAGTGAGACTGGGCAGGCCAGGCTGTTAAATATGCAGACTGAGCAACATCTCAGACTCCTCACAGTTCTTTGGAGTTGCCATAGGATCAAAGATTAAAACATACACTCATGTTCCAGGCACACTTATCCCTGTGCTCCCAACACAAAAATCACCCGGTCAAGTTCTTCTCTGAAAGCCAACAGTCCTTGTAAGGTGATTTTATATCTTGTGTATAATTGCTGCTAGTCCAATATTCAAAGGATTTCCATGCAGGTGAAATAGATTATTCTGTGGCGCTCTAGAGAAATAAACTTAACAGCAGAAAAAAGTTTGGTTCGATATATTAAGAAAAACAAATGCTAGCATTTAGAGCTACCACAAAGATAATAAGCGTTAAGCTCATAAGCTCACTGCCGGCTAGGATGACCATGTATGGGACTTCTGCATGGGGAAGGGGTAGGATGAGGTGATCGCAAAGAGCTCTTTGAAGATGCTGCTGGTGAAGATGTTGTTCGGGGGACAATCTAATCAGATTTTTCTCATATCAAGTTCTGAGGAAAGTGAGCTGGTGGGTCTGGCCAGGGCTCTCAGATGGCTACATTAGAGATGACAACCATTGCTTTAATATCTAGGGCTGCCTCCTGCAGAAATTCAGTCAAGCCTAACTCACCTAGGGGTGAGTTGGCATCAGAGAATCAACCAAATTTTCCAAGAGCCTGAGTTACAAACTAGAGAGCCCCCAACCCTAATTTTAGAGCAGAAGGCAAACTTATCAAATGACTATAAATGTATTGTCCAGTATCCAAGGCACCCGACCTCTCTCTAGCCACTAGACATGCACAAAACAAATTAATAATCAAGTGTTGGATTTGGAACACCACACATCAAAGGGAAAAGGATTGAATGGCATGGAGCTTGATTCATTTCATAGGACACACTCATTTACGGTTCATAAAGAGATTCAAAGGCATGGTGCCAACGTCTGCTTGGTTCTGGCAGTGGCCTTCTAGCTACATCACAAGATGGCAAATAGCATCATGGCAGAAGCACATGCAAAAGAGAGAGATCACATGGCAAGACAGGAAAGGAGGGAATCAGGGGCCAGGTTTGCTCTTCTTAGAGCAACTCACTCTGGAGGAGCTACAACTGGAGTCTCTCAAGAACTGTGGGTGGAGCCCCAATGATTTAATTATTGTTCATTAAGCCTCGCCTTTTAAAAGCTGCACTGGGGCCAGGGATTTAGCTAAGTGGTTCTGGCACCTGCCTCGCAAGCGCAAGGTCCTGAGTTTGATCCCCAGTACCGGAAAAAGAAAAACAAACAAACAAAAGCTGTACCCCCAGCATCTCCTTATTGGGGACCAAGCTTCAGGAACATGAACTTTTATAAGACACGCTCAAACCATATCCCAACCACAGCCTTCCTTTCCAGATCTCAGAAGCCCTTCTATGCCCCTCTTTGAAGTTTGTGACAGGTTTTCCCACTGTAACAAGTCTACACCTTATTTGTCCTGATCTCTGTTGTGGTTTAGATCTAAAATGGCAGCCAAAGCCTCATGTGTTTGGCAGGTGATTGGATTGTGGGTGTTTATAGCTAACTTGCTATTAAGAGGTGGAAACTGCCCAGAAGAGGCAGGTCACTGGGGCTGTGGCCTAAAAGGGTTTATCTCCCTTCCCAGCTCCTCCCTTCACTCTCTCTGCTTTCCCAGCTTCCTGCCATGATCACCTCTCTTCCACCATGCTCTGCTACCAAGATGGCCTTGGAGCCAGACAACTGTGGACTGAAACCTCTGCTAACTATGAGCCAAAATAAGTTCCTCCTTTAAATTATGAGTGCCAAGTATTTTATCCGAGCAAAGAAGAAAGTAACCAAGATAATCTCCTTTCTGATTGGCTGCTTTCTAAAGCTATCTAAGGAGCAACTTCAATTTCATCAGTCACAAAATTGTGTGAAGCATCCGTAGGCTTAGTTTCTATCTTGGCTGTACCAGATGGGCGTCTTTGAATAGGATTGTGTCCATTCTGTAAGACACAGTTTCCTCACGTGTAAAAGGTTACAACACCTACTTACTTCCTGTTAAAGACCAAGGGTCATGTATACAAAAAATCTTCAGGACATTGAGAGAGAACCCAGTGTAAATTCTGAACTCCGGGCAATCATGAGGTGTCAGTGTGAGTTCACTGATGGCAACAAATGCACCACTCTGGTGGGGGGGTGGTAGTGGGAAAAATTGTCCCCATTGGGAGTTAGGGGTGTATGAAAATTCTCTGTATCATCCTCTTAATTTTTCTGTGAACCTAAGTTTGCTCTTTAAAAATAGTCTTTAATTACAAATATATAAATTGGAAAAAATATGTTGTAAGATCTAAATGTCTGAAAATTATAATCATCATCAAACCATAAATAGTAACGGCACCTATGCCATGTTGCAGTTGGCTTTTGTGCACACAGCTCACCGTATCCTTGGTGTAAGGATTATCTTTGCTTCAATTTTAGGGGCCACCACTTTTTTAAATCTGTAGTTTGGGTGTGGTTTCAGCATCTGTGTGACTGAAGCCTTGGTCTGCAACATGGCGCTGTTGGGAAGTGGTAAAATCTTAGAGGCGGGGCCTCATGGGAGATGCTGAGCTCACAGAGTTGTGCCCTTGAAGGGAACTGAAGGACCCCAGACTCTCTCTCTCCCCTTCTCTCCCTCTGGCCCCTCTCCCTTTCCTTTTGCGCCTGGTTTGAGTGTAATTATTTGCTTGCTCCAACACACACTTCTGCCATTGCCACCTGCCATCCACCGTGGATCCCTTGGCTTCACCAGAGCCTGTGCCATGCTGCTTGGACTTTGAGCCTCCCAACATCCAGCTAAATAAACCTTTTTCCTAAGTAGCCCGAGTCAAGCCGTTCATGGTAGTGACACAAAGCTGATTAATCTGTCAGGACACTGGGAGGCTGAGGCCAGAGGGGCACAAGTTTGAGCCCAGCCTGGAAAACTTAGCAACTTACTGAGATTTTGTCTCAAAATAAACAAACAAAAAGGGCTGGGGATGTAGCTCAGTGCAAAGGCCCTGGATTCAATTCCCAGTACTGGAAAAAAAAAAAAAAACTGACTAATACATCCTACATTCTAGTTTCCTTTTGATCCCCATTGCCACCTCGGTAATGGCATGAGCTGAGACATTTTCGCAGGGCGTTGTTATCAACAGAATCGTGTTGCACTGGGAGGGGGCTGCTGTAGAAAGCCGAGGTTCCCATGAGTTCGTCCTGAATCTTACACCATGAACAGGCTGTTCCATCAAAGACAGTGAGAAGCCAAAGGGCTGTGGCAGCAGTAAACCCACATGGGTACTGGCGGAGGATGCGGCCATCTAGTGCCACAAACAAGAGCCTGGTGAGACCAACCTTTCAGACCCCAGCGAGGACACTTCCCAAATACTCCGGGAAAGATGATCCCCTCGCTGTCACAGCACTTGGCATTTTCCATTTCTATGCAGACACCCTGGCTGACACAAGGAAACTCAGAAATGCCAGGCGGAGAGGGGGGGTTCTTAAGATTAAAACAGTTTCCCGACTTAGTTCATTCATTTGCAGTGCCAAAAACCCACACCAGTCTCACACAGTGATCTCCTTACTGCACTGGAAACCCAAGTGTGCAAAGTTCCGTGTATGCAAGGGTTTGCCTCAACTGCTGCCGCTAAACAACATGTAAAAACTTGTAGTGTAATTTTACCTTCATAATAAATGAGTGCTTTCTCAAATGCACCCAGGAGCCTGGCTGTCACTAGGCCCACAGGTGTGCTCTGAAATCAGACGACTGGGAGATTCCATTGTGCCAAAATGTGCAAGCCATCCATCACCTTAATGTCTTTTGTGGACTGTCGTGACAAGTGGGGAAGTATCCCAACTGGGGCTGACGGGCAGGTTCTGCTGTGGGTCTATAGAATCAGTGTGGGGTGGGGTGAGCGTGTATCAGGACAAGAGTGATAAACCCCTGAAGACCATTGTTTAAAGGCTTGGGAGCAATCGGATGTTGCATTAGCCTGTTTTCCATTGCTGCAAGAGAATATCTTAAGCCAGGTCACTTACAAACAAAAGGATCATATTTAGCTCAGAGTTTGGAGGCTTTCTGTCCCAACCAGCACAGGCTCAGGTGAGGGCCCTCCAGCTGTACAACATCATGGCCCCAGCATCATAGCAGGAGTGTGTGTGAGACAGGGAGATCACAGAGGGAGACAGGAAGCCAGAGAGCAGGGAGGAGTCTGTGTTGCTCTTTCATAACCCTCTCCAGGGATTAATTCCTTCCCAGGGCAGCACCCCAGTGACCTAATGACCTTCTCCTACACCCCACCTCTTAAAGGCTCCACATCACCTCTCCATATAAATCCCTGGGAACCACGCTTCAACACATCGACCATGTACCAAATAAACCACGTGCAAACCGTACCACATGGCATTAGCTCATTCATTCAACAAACCCCACTTACATGTGTCATGGGCACTGTGCTGGGTCCCAGGGAAAACTGGGAGGTAACAGAGACAGACTACTCTCAAGGAGCCCCCAGTCTAATGAATTCACAAATAGCAATGGCAGCAACAGAGCCACAAGGCAGAGAAGTGTGTAGTTTGGTGACCTGCATATCATATCCTATGGTGCCACATAGCATCTTCCAGGGGCCCCAGGACATGTGGACGTCAGAGAAGGGATTTGTTGAGCAAGTCTTTCTTTCAGGAGTGAAGGTTGCTCAGTCTCTTGGGGCAAAGGAATATGAGTGCAGAGAAAGAAAAGAAAGGATTGCCTTGGTGAAGTTATGAAATGCAAGAAGAGCGAAATATTACATCTACATAAGGGATATATGAAGATTTTTGTGGTACTGGGGGTTGCACCCAGGGGTGCTTTTTCACTGAGCTACATTCTCAGCCCTTTTCATTTATTATTTTGAGACAGATCGATAAGCTGCCCAGGGTGGCCTCAAACTTGAAACCTTCCTGCCTCAGCCATCTGAATCACTGAGGTTACAGGAAGATTTTTCTGTATTTAAGCTATGGAAAATATATCAGCATATCAAACACTGCCCCTGTGAATAAGTGTAACGTACAAGGCAGAAACAGTCCCCATGTTGCTTTTCTCCGATAATGTTAGAACAACTACCACCACTCTGAGAGACGTTTTGCCTAGGTGTCTCCTTTTTGGTCCCTTCATTCACAGGCTTGTCTTGATATCTGGAGATGAATTTCATAACTAAGGAGCACACAAATGCAGATACTCGAACTTTCAGTGAAGAAGTCATCTCCAAAAACCTCCCCGAATCAGACTGCTTTGATGGTTGAGTGCATCTTTTGTGTAAAGGTCCCTTTTGGAAGCCTGAGATCTTCCACATGGAGGGACAGTCACCTTGCAGGTATGTCTTCTTTGCTCGAGCACTTTGCATTACCTGTACATGGTTGCATGCTCACACACCTACGTACACGCAGCTCACCTTATTGTAAAATATTTTTATTTCTTCTTGAGCTAATACTGTTCTTTTCACTTAGGAGTGCATTTAAGTCTCCCTGTTTATATTGTATGATGACAATTTTCAACGCAATATAGGAGCGGTGAGCGGTTGTGCAGAATCACCACAATTATAAAATCTGTACTTTGTTGCTAATATATGCTGCCAATATAAAGATGTAAATAAAAATAGGCATTTTGTTTTTACTGAAGTAATGGAAACACTGCATAAATTAGCCAAAGTATTTTTTGCATTTCCATGTTTATTAGTCCATATTTCAGCCCTTAGTGATTATACTCCTCGTGGGGAGTGGTTCCGGTACATAGCGCGTCTTCCTTCCTTTTATGTCGCCTTCCCTGCCTCTCCTTCTCCCCCCTCATCTCTTGGTCACCTTCCCACCAAAGATCTACCTCCCTGCTTCCCATTATCTATTTTTGTAATTTGCTCTTTATTTACTTTTTGGGTTTCTCAAATGAGAGAAATCATGCGGTATTTAGGCTTGTGCATTTGGTGTATTTCATTTAACATGATGGTCTGGGGTGCACCCATTTTCCTACAAAGGATGCAAGCTTCTCCTTCTTTTTGCCAGAGTTGTATAGGCAAAGTGTTTTTACTCCATCTTTCCATGTGTGTGTCTTCCGCCAAGATGGGTAAGAAAGGACGGAAAAAGAAAGGAACGCTGGGTGTTCCTCTTCCTTTTCTCCTCACCATCATTTCCAGCATGTCCGGTTAATGCAGGGAGGCCCCATGCGGGAGAAAGAGCATGATGGGCTCCTTGAGCACCTTCTTTTCTGCATTGGAAGCAGGTCCCAGTTCTAGTGGAAAGCGTGACCCCCACGCACGCTTGCTCCCTTACTTCCTTTCCTCCTCCCCACAAGCCATGAACTTTCCCTACACAGCTATTGCTGCTGAGTCTCGCTGTAGTTTCACGCCTCATGGATCCCCTGGAATTCTGTGCTCCTGGGGATTCCCAAACACAGCATGTGAGGAGGCCACAGGGAAGGGAAGACATGCATTTTGCATATATTTCCTCTGCCCCTGTGCGTAGCACGTCACTACAAAGCACAAGGTCAAAGGCAAAAGCATTAAGAATATCAAGATGGCAACAGCAGAGCATCACACCACGAGCAGGTCCTTCTGGGCCAAGACTCTGGCAAGGCCACAGGTTGTATGCCCAGGAATCGGGAATACCCTGGCTATGCTGAATGGTCACAACCAATGGGACCTCATTTTTAAGCAAAAACTTGTTTGGAAAATGCTAAAAGAGAAGCCTCATAGTTTGAAGACCAAGATGAGCCGACAATATTATGATGGGACTTTAAAAGCCCTCAGGTGTGACCTGGAATTCTACTAAACCAACACATACGTGTTGTGCTCAGCAAAGTCAAGAGCCAGCAGGATGGGGCAGGATGGGTTCCGGCAGGATGGGTGTTCCTTGAACACCATTCTGATCTCAAGAACACCAGTCTTGCTGGAAAGACAGACAACTTCGGAACTGTCATGCCACACAGAGTCTGGCTGCTGCCATGATGGAAATAAGCACCATGGAAACACAAGGGAGGGTGTATTGGAGCCTCACCCAGGAGACAGGTTTATGAGGTATGGGTTATAAGGGGACTGATCCTTAAAAGGTGAGCAATAAAGGATGAAGAAAGGACTTTGTCCTGGCTTAGCTTTGCCTCCAAATCAGCCTGAGACAAGGGTTTTGCACACTGGTAGTCATCCATCACTCAACAGTGGCAACACATTCTGAGAAACGTGTCATTGGGTGATTTTTGTCATTGTGCAAATATCATAGAATGGACATAAACCTGCATGGTGTAGGTCCGCACTCAATGGGCTGTCTGGATGTAGTCAAGGGACGCAGTAAACTCAAGACCCATGAGGCTGCTGCCAGGGTCACACTGAAGATTTTTTCCAGTTAACTTTTTCTTTATAAGTTGAAGGGCTGCACTGTACAATAATGATATAGTGTTAAATATGTAAACTAGTAGCATAATTGCTTGTTATCATCAAGTACCGTGAACTGCACATAACTGCATGTGCTATATACTTTCAGGGGACTGGGAGTGCAGAAGTTGTGCTGACATCAAGCTCACCATGAACTCATGACAAATTCATGCACTATGACATCACTGGACAACAGGAATTTTCAGCCTCATGATGTCACGAGGCCACCATTATCTATGTAGCCCTCACTGAATAAAACATTGTTATGTGGTGCGTGTGTTAGTTTATTTTGGGAAGTGATCCCAGTGAACAAAAATGGAGAGAGAAGGCCAACACAAAGGGGCCTGCAACTTGATCGTGTGCATAGGATAAATGGGGCTTGATCCCACTCTAAGGAGACATCTAGAATTCACCTCCACCCCAAGACCACAGGGGAGTGATCTAACCACTGGCCCCAACCTCCACGGGTCCACAGCTGCCCCAGGCTGCTCATGAACTCCTCAGCATCTTCAGTTCATACATGTCTGCACCACTAAGCAGGCTTTCCCAGTCACCCAACACTGCACTGGTGAAGGAGCCTGGGGCAGAGAAGAGACACTGGTGGAGCCTAAGGAGGTGTGATCAGGCTACATCTGTGCACTGCCAGGTGCTGCAGCAACACCTGGAACGAAGAGGTGTGGTATGGGAGAAGCCTCAGAGATGTGCCACACAACATCTAGCCCAGTGCTGCTCAAACTTCAGCACATGCCAGACCTGTTGCTGCAGGGCGATATGCCTTCTCAGAGCTGCTGGACCAGGAGACCTGTCATAGGAGCTGAGAATTAGCATTTCTGACATGTCCTCTGCATGGGCATTAAGGTTTCTAAGACATTTGGAACTCAAATATCACCCAAAGAGCCATGTTAAAGGCTGGGTCACCAGCTGGTGGTGCTGTTGAGAGCTGCTGAAAGTTTTAGGAGGTAGGGCTTGTGGCAGGAAGTTAGGTCATTGGGGCCTGACTTGAAAGGGATCTTGGGGCTCCAGCCCTTTCTCTCTTTTTGTGTCTCAGCAACCATAAAGCAAAGCGGGCAGTTTTGCTCCACCACTCTCTCCCCAGCATGATGTACTGTGATGTCACAGGCCCAAAGTGGCAGGGCCTGGTGACCATGGACTGAAACCTCTGAAACCGTGAACCAGATAAAGCTTTCCTCCTTGTAAGTTGACTTACAAAGGGATTTTGTTACAGTAATATAAATCTGGTTAACACAGTAGCCATCCATGTGTACAGATGATCAGTAAGAAGAAAGTGAAATTCTCTAAAACCAAAAAATATAAAAGTATTTTTGGAAAGCATAAAATTGATTTCATCATAGCAAGAATAGAATTGCCTTGCCATCATCACTATTTTCTTGCTCGGTGGCTACTCTGTAAGGCAGGTAAGGCAAGGATAGGCTGATTGGGGCTGGCATTTTGATCTCTAGTTCTCAAGGCTGATTATTTTCTGGTCAGGTCTTATTTTCAAGGAAAGAGAGTATTCACATGTGCCACCACCACTGAAAATCTACTGAGGATTTCTCATTTAGTGACAATCTAATGAGACTTTCAATAACCAAAAGTGCAGACGAGATGGATGTTGGTGATTCGGTGGGTGCCTGACACCTATCCCAATCCAGACCTAGTCTCTGCTCTCCTCTGGCATCGAGAGGCTAAGCTGTCTGGGATGGGTCAGCCAGGCTGGCCAACCGGAAGTGCTGTCAGGAAATCAAGAGGCAGGAAGAGCCGTGAGGAAGTTTCTTCTCTTAGCTCCCCCTGTCATCCCCAGATCCTGCTTGCGGCTGTGTTCCCATGTGGTTACCTCCTACTGGAGCCCATTTCTTCTCAGACTCTGACAGTTCTGTCCCCATCATCCTCATAGTTCTTTGGGCCTCAGGGTGGTGACAGCTTTTCACTGTTCCTGGTTGCAGATGCCTCAACTTCCCTCTTTGTTTCCCTTAATTCTACCCAAAATACTTCATTAATATTTTTGAGTTCAACCACTTCTTCTTATCAGGATCCTGACTAATCAAAATATCATAGGAAAAAGAAGAATTAGAGCCAAGTAGAAAAGTAGATTGGTATTTCTGAGGTTTTTTGGTATGAAAAATAACCCAGGTAACATTCAAGTTGATACTGAAGTTTTAAGACGCACATACAGGATCAAATGAAATATAAAAGAAATAAACGGATGAGTAATATGTAAAAATAAACTGAGGCCTTGTGATGATTGTGGTAATTAAAAATATACCCAAAAACAAAGGTGACTTGAGAGAGATGGATTTTTCTTCCAAAGCATAAAGAATTTGCTACAGGCAAGGGAGAGGCCCTGAAAGCGCTAACTTGTGCTATGTAAAACTTTCCCCCATCTGCACACGCTCGGGGAACATGGAACCCTGGCAGAAGAAAAAAAGGGTGATCGAAGCTACGGGCATGAAGCCTTTCAGATGCATCTTGGGAAACAAGAGATAAGATCAGATCAGAAATTAAATAATCAGAGAACATGCTGATAATGCAACATGTCACAATCGGTTTAAAGTTCACATCTTGCTTGATTTATGCATCCATAGTGAAGTCAATCAGCCAGAGGCTGTTGAGTCACCTAACTCTCTTCTGTGACCCTCCCCCATGCCCCCAACCTCTGCCCAGAGAACTCAGGGATGCTTCTGCGTCTGTCCTCAGGAATCCTATGAAATGCTGAGTGGCGAGGAGAGCCTCTGTTATGATCTTCAGAACAGATGGGTGGTTACTTCAGACTTTCCAGGGACCTTCTAAGTGAGACGCTTAAATGAGACAGTGTGTTTTTCACAGCAAGGGAATTTTATTTTAGCCTCACAGCTTTTCTAAAAGGCCCTCTGTTCGGCTTTTCCTCTGTTTACACTGTACCCTGTTGTTTTCCAGATTTCCAAGGTCAAGCCCAGTGCCCCTACCAAGGCTGAGTCCTTCAGAATTTCCAGAGCTCCTCTGCTAATCCAGTGTATGTGGTGCTTTTCTTCTAGCCAGGCATGAATGTAGGGCACACAAAGGCTTTTGTTTCCTTGCTCGATAATGTGACAGGAGGTCCAAGTCTTTAATCGCCTTATTAATGCATTGATCCAGTTTATTGGTGACAGAGTTTACCCTTGGGTGCGAGGATGGCATTATCATCTTCAAAATAGTCCACACTTACTGAACACTACTTACCAGGTACTGGGTGATGCCTGTTAATACTTAATCCTATAATGGTCCTGTGACGTAACCCTGTGTGCTAGCCAGCTGTTTGTCACCATAACTAAATACCTGATGGGGGACACTTATGAAGGAAAGAAGTTTATCTACTCACAGTTGGGAGGTGCGTGGGTCTGGCACCTGCATCAGTTCAGTTCAGGTGAGGACCCCCTAGCAGATGGAGGATGGCACTGGCGGGAGCCAGTGAGCTGAGTGAGACTGAGGACCCATAATTCCTTTGAGGCCACGCCCACAATAACCTAAGGACCTCCCACTGGGCCCCACCTCCTAAAGGTCCACACCATCTTCCAATATTGCTACCCTGGGAGCAATTTCCCTGCACATGAGCCTGTGGGAAAACACAGACACTTCAAACCATGGCACCCAAATTGTAACCCCTGCCTTTACAGATGAAGAAATTGAGCTCAAGAGACACTAAAAAGACTTAACTAAGATCACAGAGCTAGTGGGTGGTAGAACTAGGATGTGAGTCCCTCTAGTTCATTCTCTAGTCTTAAATTCAGTGGTCCTTGGCCAAGGATGTCTTTCCCCCATCTCAACCTCTGGCCACTTGGCAATGTCTAGAGACGCATCTGGTTGTCCCAAACAAGGCGGTGCCACTGGCATCTAGTAGGTAGAGGCCAGAGATGCTACTGCATATCACATAGCAGATAGAACAGCCCCATGATAAAGAACCAGCCTCAACAGCCAATAATACCAGTGCCAAGAGACCCTAGTCTAACCACTATGCTTTACTACTGAAAAGCCCTTCTCTGTAATGTTGTAATGTCCCTATGTTTGGTAGGGCTTCTTTCTTTGTTTTTTTAAATAGTTTTTCTTAATAGTGTTTCCTTCAGATTTACCTTTCGTATATTAGGGTAAGAAAACTACGCTCCGTCATTATCACCAATATCTAACGTGACCTTCATCCTCTTCTCCTCCCTGGCCTGCAATGAAGGGATGATTAACTGCTTAGCAGAGCATTCATTTTGTGAGAACAGCGTGTCCTGCTTGGATATTGCCTGATGAGCTATTTGGTTCCAGAGCTGATGCACCCAGGCAGTTTTGCAGTCATGTATTTTTTAAATTCTCATATGAAGTTGAAAAGAGAAAAGACTTCTCTTACGATTTTCTCTGGCTTTTCTTATACACTACTGAAACATCATACCAGTTCTACAGCAGCTGGAGAAAAGTGCAGGAGCAGGGCTACCAGATGTATTTTCAGTTGCCGACTTAGTCTGTTTTCTGTTACTATAGCAAAATAACTGAGGCCATGTAAAGATTCGATGTTCATTTGGCTTGTGGTTCGGGAGGCTGAGAAATCCAACAGCATGGTACTAGCATCCTGTTGGCATCTGGTGAGACTCTTCCTGCTACAGCATAGCATGGAAGAAGGCATCTCAGGGCAAGACAGAGGGAGCCATGAAGGCCACCCTCGGGGACCCATTCTCATGACCTCATCTGATGCCAGTCACCTCCCACAGCCTGCCCCCGCCAATGCCATTGCCATAGGAATTGGGGATTAAGTTTCCAGCACAGGAACTCTGGGTAACACATTCAATCTGCAGCAGGTACCTAGAGTCTCATTTATTTAGGGCAGTGCATTATTTTCTAAGAGGTCCCACCAAAAGAATGAGAACTAGAGGCAAATTTTTAAACTTCTAGAAGGATAGAGTGGAGAAAGATTTGGAGAATCAACGTGGCAAATGAAGCTGTTAATTTACTGCAGGAGAAACCCTGCCCGGACAAAGAACTATGGGAACAGCCTTTTTCTTCCAATGTGGCCTTAGACTGGACAGGGAAATCTGATCATCTTTATTTTTCAGCACTTGCTGAGCAGAAACACCTCAAACACCCTGACTGAGAAAAGCAGGATCCAGCCTCCCAAGGACAGGGCCACTGACCTGAGCAGCCCTCAGTCCAAAGCCAGGCATGAGTCTTGTTTTTGCAGCCCACCTCAGACTGTTCCAGGCTTTCGTGGTCTCCAACTTCTGGGGTCAAGTGAGTCCCCCAGGGATCTTTGTAGATCCGGAGTGAGGCCTCACTTTTAGTCCTCTGAACACACATAAAGAAGCCCCATTTTCTTCCCTACTCCAATACCTTCTGCAATTTCTATGAAACCTGAGATGTTTTCTAAAACACAGAATCCAATCACACCTCATCCCTGCCCTGTGCTGCCAGGGTAAAGTTTAAACCTAAGGCTCCAAGGACCTTGGTACAAGCTAGTCTGGGCAGCTTTCACCCCGGCCTCTCCCCGCTCTGGCTCCTTGGCTATTGGCAACTTCTCCAACCAGCAGGCAGCCTGAGCTCTTCCACTGCCTCTTGACCTTCACTGCTCCATCCATCTGTAATGTCCTCCTCCCCCCACACTGTTACCTGCTGCTTCCTCCCCCACCCCCTGACACACCCTCCCACTCACAGCCTTCCTTGCAGACAGTTGCTTCCCATGGGCCTCTCCAGATGCCTCAAACACAGCAGCTCCCTTTACGCATGGTTTCATTTTCCGCAGTTTCAGCTACCTGCAGTCAACCCCAGTCTGAAAATGTTACGCAGAAAATTCCAGAAATAAACAGTTCATAAGTTTTAAATTGTAAGCCATTCTGAGTATCGCGTTGGAATGTGTGCAGCACGTCCCTGCTGTCTGTGCTACCTGCCTGGTACTACTGGTACTAAGTCACTACTCAGGAGCCACCTCAGTTATCAGATCAACTGGGCCATATCTCAGGCCTTGCCCTCATGTGACCCTGATTGTTCTTACTAATGGCCCCAAAGCACAAGAGTAATGACGTGTGATTCGGATAGGCCAAAGAGAGCTGTAAAGTGCTTCCTTTAATTACCACCAGAGTCATCACAAGAAGGATAAATACAGTACAATAAGATTCTTTGAGAGACCACATTCACATGAGTTTATCACAGTATATTGCTATAGCTGTTCTAGGCCATTGTTAGTAACTGTTAATTTCTTACTGCATATAATTTATAAGTTAAAATCTATAA
Organism: Heterocephalus glaber; assembly: GCF_053883595.1. Taxonomy (NCBI): domain Eukaryota; kingdom Metazoa; phylum Chordata; class Mammalia; order Rodentia; family Bathyergidae; genus Heterocephalus; species Heterocephalus glaber. The sequence continues at coordinate 7,062,117 of NW_028258315.1, forward strand.
AAAACAATACATGTAGGATGCAGTCCTACCCATGGTTTCAGGACTGTTATGTAGTGCACAGGTCATCGTATTGTCATATTTTACTTAAGTGTATTCCACTCCACTACCCTGTTGATTGTCTAGGGCCAAGAACTACATCTTGTTTAGGAAACCCCACATCTACACCCAGCACTCAGCACCAGGTATATATTACAAAATTTAGTGAAATAAATGAAGGAAATAACTGCCACATCCATCCCTATCTTTCTTTTCCCAGCACATTCTCTTTTCTTCAATGGATTCCAAGGTCTTAAATCTTTAAGAATATATATATTTTTAAGTGGTAGCTTTGGATATATATATGTATATATACGTATAAATCCCCTTCGGTACCAGGGATCGAACTCAGGACCTTGCACTTGCCAGGCAGGTGCAGCACCACTGAGCTACATCCCTGGCCCTATTTTTTAAGAGGTGCATTTATTAAGAGGTAGCTTTTCTGGGTTGCTTACTATGTTAGACCTCTTTCTAAGCACTTTAGTTTTGTGGTTTGTTTTGTGTTTGTTTGGTTGGTTTTTGGCATTACTAGGGATTGAACCCAGGACTTTCACATGGAGCTGCATCCCTAGCCCCTCCCCTGCCCTTTATGAGACAAGCTCACGCTAAATTGTTAAATTGCCCAGACTGGGCTCAAACTTACTAATCCACTGGTGACTTCTTAGCTGAATGGGCTATTGGGAGATGGGGCCCAGTCAGAGGAAGCAAGTCACGGGGGTTATGCCTTCAAAGGGTCCATCCCATCGCAGGCCTTTCCTCTCTCTCTTGTTTGTTCCATCTCTGTCTGTTTCCTGGCTACCATGAAGTGAGCAGCTTTCCTCCACCACTCTCTTCCGCCATACTATTTCTGCCTTTCAGCCAGCCAACCGTGGACTGAAACCTTTGCGACCATGAACCAAAATAAACCAAAATAAGATGTGTACGTTAGGAATTTGGTCCCAGCAACAGAAGAATGACTAACACACCATGCCAGGAACCAAACCCAGGCAACATGGTGTTAAACACAATGGTGAGTCTTTGGCAGGCCCCAATAATAAGACGAAGCAATCACAGCCCTTCTCTGTTCTCTTGCCCTTCTTCAGCCTTACTCACCTTATACAACAAAGAGCTCTCCGGGAAGATTTTTCTTCATGGTGAACTCACACTGGAGCTGGACTCTGCCCTGCTGTTTCCTTCATGTGCTGCTCAAAGCTCTTCTTATGGGTCACTGGAATGTCAAGTATCACTGCCTGGCCAATGATTCAACAGAGAGGGCACAGGGATAGAAGCAAGGAGCTCATGGACCTGTTCACAGGGAAGCCAAAAGTGCACAGTTGTCCAAACCCACCCTCCTGGACAAGGTCATCCTCCAGTCACTAAGTGCCATTTAACCTAACAAGCCGCTGCCTTGACTTCACAAGGTGGATCTCCTGAGCACAGCTCTGAGGGGAGCGCCTAAGAGCTGATCCTTCACTGGAAGCCACCACCTCCCCAAGGGCCCTACAAGGAGGCCAGCAGAGAGCTGAATTCCCAGCATGCTTTTAGACAGGGCACACAGCCAGTGACACAACAAGGAGGAGAACACGGTTCCCCACCAGGGAAGCTGAGTGTGACTCTACTCCCCTTCCACTGGCCTGTGTGTCTAATACATCTCGCTCCCCATCTCCACCCTAGCATCTGAGAAGCTTAACCTGCTAACCTTGGCCTAGGATGTTTCCCTCTACAGCCCCCTCTGTCTTCTGTCTCCATAGGAAGCCCTACACATTGGAATCCCTCAACCACACAAAACCACTCTCTGTGCCTGCAGAGGACCACACACTTCTGCATGTCCTTGCTTTGCCTCATGGGTATTTTCCTTGCATAAAACATTCTTCCCCTCTTGTTCATCTGTCTAATGCTACTCTTGGCACACAATAGGGCCATATCTTAGTCCATTTTCTGTTGCTGTAGCTGAATACCACAGACAGGGTAACTGATACCCTGGGGAATAGAAGTTTATTTAGCACACACACAGCTCTGGAGTTTGGGAAGTCCAAGAGCGTGGTGCCGTATCCATCCAGCAACTTGCAAGGGCCTCTTTGCTGCATCACAACATGGTGGGCATCACAGGGCAAGACAGACCAAGGGTGCTAGCTCAGGTCTCTCTTCCTTTTCTTACGAAGCCACCCATGGCATTATGGGGTCACACCCTCATGACCTCTTCTAATCCCATTGTCTCCCAAAGGCCCCATCTCCAAAAACTATTAACATAGGAACTTGGGGATTAAGTTTCCAATGTGAATAACAACTATTAAAGTCACTGATTCCTTTAAACCTCTTCTAACCTCTCCTCTCAGGACAAGGGATCCACATGGCATAGATATGACCAACACAAGACAGAAAACTCAACCTCGAAAGTGAGCGCAAGGTCACAACACTGTCACGAAGTTTTATAGCCCTACTGCTAGGCTGGCTCCAGGTGGAGGTTTCAGAGCGTAAACCACTACCACATGGGGCTGTGGCACCCTCCTTGTCCCCCTTTATGACAGCGACCCAGGGCCATCTCTCACTGTCCTGGGACATGTTCTCTTCCCCTATCACAGCTTGGTGATGTGCTACTATCACGCATTTGTATGCCACTAGGATGTTTTGGAGGGGACACAGGCTGGGCCGAGGAGGATGAATATATTCCTTGGTCCCCGACCAAATACCATCTTTCCGGCTTCCAATGTCATCACCACCTCTGCCACGTAATGAGAAAGCAAGTTCAGAAAGAATAAGAGCAGTCTGCTTCTGGAATATGGATTTAGAGGAAGGAAGGGAAGGAGAGAAACTATGGACTAAATGCTGTCTTTCTCCAAAATTCATACAGTGAAATTTCAAACCCCATGTGATGGCATTTGGGAAGTGAGTAGGCCATGACGATGCCCTTGTGAATGGGATGAGGGCCCTTATGAAAGAGTGTGTTCTTCTGTCCTTCCGCCATGTGAGACTGGAGTGAGAAGTTGCTGTCTGTAAACCAGAAAATGAGCCTTCACGTAGCAAATCTGCCTATACCTTGATCTTGAACTTCCAGCCTCCAGAACTGTGAGCAGTGAATTTCTGTGATTAAAAAACAAAACCAAAAAAATCCAGCTTAAAGTATTTTTGTTATAGCAGCCCGAATGGACTAACGCAATTGAGAAATGCCAAGTTGGAAAGGAGATGTAAAGGACATTTACAATTGAGTGTATGTATTCGGAGATCTTCAGCATTAGTTCATATAATACATACATGGAACCAGGATGGTGACAATTCTTTCAATGAATACTGAACCACTTGCTATGTTTCAGGAATGTTCTAGGTACAGGGGGAAAAGCAAGAGCTTACAGTGGAGGCCCCATCTTGATCCAGTGCAGTGTTCAATTAAATACCAGTTCAACATCCAAAAATATATTTTGTTTCATGCCTGTTGTTTCTCCTAAAAACACCATGAGGTGCACTAATAGCATACACAGCTTGCTATTTAAATCCTCCTTCCACCTTCCCCATTAACCATTCACACACAGCAATTGCTCTGAAATCTCTGTCCCCCCCCCCGCATTCCAAATACTCAATTCATTGCAGCTAGCTCAGTCCCCTCTTTAATGCAGAGCAAAGGGCTTAAATGACAGAGAGTTGACAGATAAAAAGAAAGAAAGAGTGAGAGAGAGAAAGGAAGGAGGGAAGGAAAGAAGGAAGGAAGGAAGGGAGGGAGGGAAGGAGGGAGGGAAGAAAATCCTTACTGGCTCTCAAATCAGGAAGGAAGCCACAAGAATCCAGGGTCCCAAAACAGGGAGCCCCACTAATTACCAGGGTATATATTTTTTTTTAATGAAAAGAAAAAGAGTGGAGAGGAAAGAAGGAAAAGAAAAGGAAGGGAAGGGAAGGGAGGGGAGGGGAGGAGAGACCTCCGATTCGGTCCGACATCGTGGCAGCGAGAGGAGATCCCGTCGGGAATGCTGGCTCCAGCTGATGTTTGTCAAGGGGGATGGCGAGAGGCAGCACCAGCGTTTATTGGGAGGAGGTAGAAGATCTTTTGTCATTGTTTATTGACCATTCCTGACACTTCGGATGACCAGTGTGTACTTCATCATTTTGTTGGATGGATATTACCGTTAGAAAAAAAAAAATCACTCATCAAGCGTTGAAGAACTACCATCTGCCTGAAGTATTCTACGAAGGCTTAAAGTTGGTAATAAATTTTGCCAAACATTTTCATCTCTCATGGATCAGTGAGCTGGACAGACTTGCAGGAAATGAAAAGGCGATAACGGCTCAACCCCCTACCGTCATCAAAAACTCTTTACTGGGGGACTTGCCTCGCATGTGCTAGACCCTGGCTTCCATCTCCAGCATTGCCGAAGTATAAAAGAGGAAGAGCTCTCAGGGTTTCTTCTGCTTACTCGCCACCCATGCTAAGAATGGCTAGCGTTTATTGAAGGAGTCCTCCACACCAGCCCTCCCCATGACCCACGCGGTGAGTTCTGTGGTTCTCCCCACTGCAGCCACTATTAGAAAACACACTTCAAAATCTGCCTTCTGTTGTTGTTAGGTTATTCTTCTGCACATGGAACTCTGTGCCTCTCACAAAAAGCTTCAACCATTTGTATTTTGTGACCATGAAGTTGATTCAACCACATTTTAAATGTTCACTACCCACCCCACCTCCAACTTTCTGAATAAGTTAAATTTAAACAAACAGGTTTCTGCTCCTCTTGTTAAACACATAAACAAAAGATGAGCTATCTAACTGGCAACTGGTTATTCCGTTACTACTGTGGCAAAGACCATAGCTCATAACTACTGTGATTTCTCTAAAATTTTATTTTATTTTCAATACTCATCTCTAAATCTTTTAATTTCAAGGCACGTGTGTTGGAATTTAGTGTGGAAAAGAGCTTATCCATTACAGTTCAGCATTCACTTTGGAAATTTCTTAAAAGAACAATTTTTAAAGCAGTATTATAATAAGTTTGAGAAGCGGCACTTTCTCTTTTCTCTTATTTTGAAACAGAATTATAACAGAAGTTTAAATAATCAAGGCATAAAAAGCTCACCAGGATTCACACCCATCTAGTAAAAATGTTATTTTCCCTTCCAGTTCAGCACATAATTTCAAATATCTGCCATTCTGTCCTAAACATTTTCAAACCTCCTGAATAAAACTACAACTTATACAAAATATTAATAAAAGTTTGTTTTACCTCCATCCAGCAATATCTAGTCACTACCTGATATCCTCTGTTGATATTAACTGATTAATAAATATTTTATATGCATTTAACTTTCTCAAAATGCTTTCCTAGGGCTGGAGTTATAGCTCAGTGATAAAGCATGTGCTTACCACACACACGATCATAAGTTTGATCCCCAACTCCAAAAAATGTTTTTATATCCACTATCTCATTTCATTATTTTAGTCATTCAATGAAGTGTTGCTGTTTTCAGAAATCCAGGAAATAAGATGTGTTGTACTGTGGTCAACAGGTATTTACACTTTTTTCTCCAAAGGACCAAATAATGAACGAGAGTCTTCAGTCCAGACAGACTCTGTTGCAACCACTCAACTCTGCCATTGAGTGGAAGGGCAGCCACCAACCAGACACAAATGGATGCACATGTCAGTGTTGCAATAAAACTTTATTTGTAGCCACTGGAATTTGATGTCATACAAACAAGCACAGACAAGATGCAAATGAACGAGAATATTATTGTAACAATAAAACTTTATTTCTGGACACTGAAATTTGGTCATTGTTTTCATGAATCACAAAATATTATTTTGCTTTTGATTTTTTTTTCAACCATTGAGAAATGTAAAAGCCACTCTTAGCTCACGGACAGCCACCTCTGGACCATTGTTTGGCAACCCCTGGTCTTGAACATAATAGACTCGTGAATTAGAAAGGACCATGAAAGGGCTCTGATTTAATTTCCTCTGCTTTCATAGGTGAGGAATTTGATGGCTCCAAAAGCAAGGCAGTTTGCAGTGGCCTGGTAGGACTAGTACCCAGAGCATCTAAGTTCAGTGCACTTTCCACCCAAAGGCTCTGCTTAAGACAAAAGCAAAGAGACCAATTAAAGAATAACTGTAAAAACTGCTCAGCATTACACCCAAAGACTAGAACAGCCCGTGCTGGCTGCTCAGCCTGTTGCTACTTAAGTAAACAGCTTCTGGCAACCTTTCAGAGGACTTGAGAAATGATAACTGGTTACGCAGAAATCGTTCCAAGAAAGAGCACAGTGACTTTTCCTCTGCTACTTCCTTGTACTACTATAATTTAACTCCTCTTGTGCCAGAGTCCTGAAATCTGTAAAATAAGGAAGCCACTTCTTGCCATTTTCCCATTTTCAGTAGTTTCACTTTTCATACCAGCCTGACTGATGCATAAATAGAATGCAGCCTTCTTCAGGTGGAGTTTCCTGATAAGCACTAGCAGAGGGCCCGGCTGCATAACAACCACACAAAATAGTTTCGCTCTCTCCCTTCCTTCAGTTTGCTTGATGTTTCCCCTGCCTCTTGTTCAGCTGTTTTCTACTGTTTCAGTAGGAACAAAACCTCTATAGTAAGAGGTGGCCAGGCAGCTGCCCCAGAAGCCACAGTTGAGAACAGAAAGGGGACCCCAGCCCTTCCATGTGTCAGGCACTGAGAGCTGGAGTAGAGACCACAGCTGCATGTGTGTGTGCATGCGTGTGTGTGTGTGTGTGTGTGTGTGTGCGTGCATGTGTGTAAAAGGAGACAGGGTTAAACTCTTCTGGGAAAAGGGAACAGAACAGGCCAGACCTGGGTACAGTGGAGGATGAGCCATGTGGCCCTGAATTTCACCATGCCATGTGGGCAGAGCAAAGAACAATCTGCATATTCTCTCCTCTCCTCTGAACTGCTTCCTCCACCAGCCTCCACCTGGGTTCCTGCCCCATGGCCATCTCTGTCTCCCGGGGCTGGCTGCCCTGAGCCATCAGCTGACCCAGAGAAGAGTCACCTCTCCAGCCCCCACCCCAGGCCCTCTTTTGGGATCCTGTTGTCCCTGCTCTCTGGCAGAGCATGCCAGCAGGGTGGCAGGCAGGCACAGGCCAGGGGTGGACACTCGTTGGCATCCCTCCACACCCAGGGCCTCCTGACACCAGGAACCGTGTGTCCTTGCCCAGCCCTGGGTGTCAGTCCCCAGCAAACTGCCTGGCACGCCACAGCAGAAACTCTGCTAAAGTTTACCCAAGAGTGAGCCTGGGCCTGTATTTATTGATGAAGATTTTGTGTCAGTCCCATAAAGGCTTGCAGCTAAATGATCTCTGGGGACAGAACCAGCAAGGGCCTTGGGTGCTATGACAAAGGAGCCTGACCTGCTGGTGGGGAGAGCTGTGTGGTGTCGTCTACCCATTCGCCTGCACTCAACACAGTGGGTGTGCCCAGCTGGCAGTCCCCGGGCCCTCTGAGAGCTCCAGACTTCCCCAAAGTGGGTCAGTAGGGAATTCTGCAGTCCCCACCAAATTCATCTGCATGACCTGCCCTGAACCTTTCCAAAGTGTCCAGAGGAGAGAAGTAGGAGCAAACTAGAAAAATCCAAGAATCACGTCAAGATACCCTCTCTCTTCTTCAGTTTCTTCACCTCTAAAATAGGCCACGTTTCCATCTTCCTCCCACCTCCCCTAATTTGAACTATATTTGCTGGCACATCTGATACTGTGATTTGGTTCAGGTATTTTCTCACATTACCACTTTCAGTATGTATTCAGCATCTACTATACAGCAGGTACTGAACTGAGTTCTATGGAAAAAAGAAAGAGGGAAAACAGAATCTCTGCCCCTGGGAAACATGTGGTAGACATTTTACTGAGCATCTATTAAATGTCAGACATAAGGAAGTGGATTAATTAGGCCCATAATTCAATGAAAAAGATAAGTGAATATGCAAATTACTGTACTGTATTATACGTGGTACAGCATGGTCAGGGAAAATGGGTATTAGGCACAGAACTTTGCTTTGTATGGAGGTCAGGGAGGCTACTCTGAGTTTTTAATTGGGCCTCGAAGGATGACTAGGAAGGATGAAAGGAAAGGAAACTATGGGAAGAGGGATCTTATGGACCAAGGGTGCAGGACCCAGACCTAAAATGCTGTGATTTGGAGAAGGTCAAGTACAGCCATCCCTGGGTATCCTTGGCAGCCTGGTTCCTGGACCCCCGCAGGTACCAAAATCCTCAAATGCACAAACGCTTTGTATAAAATTTGCACAGAACCTACACACATCCTCCTGTGCACCTTACATAACCTCTAGTTGGGTGGGGTCTAGCTCATGGTAGAGCATTTGCCTAGCATACACAAGGCCCTAGGTTCAACCCCAGCACTGCCAAATAAATAAATAATTTATAGATTAATTATAATACCTAATGCAGTGTAAATGCTATGGCAATAATCGTTTTGCTATATTATTTAGGGGATAATGACCCAAAACTCTAGGCACGTTCACTACAGAGGCAATTTTCTTTTCTTGGAGACTGCATTTTCATCCACGGTTGGTTGAGTTCACAGAGGCAGAACCAGCAAACAGCAAACACGACCACACACATGGGCTGAGGGCTAAGCTGTCAGAAAAGAAGGCATGCTAAGGATAAAATTGGTGCTGCACCCCATACACAGTGGAGACTGTGGGGTACCCTCTAGCCACAAAGTGTAACCATGCGCTTGGGAAAGAAAGGTAGGAAAGCAGGGTGAACAAAGAGTTGAGCTAAACTGTTAATGTCTGTGCTTTGACTCCTGGTCAAGTGCCCTTCAGGTCACACACAGGACGCAAGGCAAGGAAGCCACCAGGCTTTCACCATTAAAGGTAGCTGAGACCTCCCCGAGCACTGTGGGAGGAGTCAGCCTGCACTGAGCAAGAGAAGGGCTGGGGGCAGAATGTGAGCACAGCGAGGTGGCAGGTGACTATTTCCGGGTGCCATAGGAGCTCTTCCCTGTGGATGTGCGCATCACAAGGTCTAGCAGAAGCAGAAAGTGAGCCCCCTGAGGAGGATCCACTGACCCTGTAGGGCACACTGGAAAGAGGAACCAGGCTCAAATCTCACCGAGGCAAAATGAAACCACAGCAGGTTGGGAAAGGATCATTGGTGACTGACAGGTGTGTGGCTTTTGCAATGCAGAACTTTAATGACTTTTTAGCCCCAGAGCAGTCCTTCCTATTTGTCCATCAAATAAAAATCTAAAAGCAAATGAACTCCACCAGTCTCACCAAATACATACACAGGTTGTACTTATTAGTATAATTGGGATTGATATTTTGTGTTTAGTCCTAAATTTAAATTGAAAAAAAAATCATTTCATTGTTACATGCACTTTAGGTTCCACAATACAGTACAACATAGGTTGTGTTAAAATAATAAATGGAAGGGCCAGAGATTAAGCTCAGTGGTTCCGCCACTTGCCCCGTAAGCACAAGGACCCAAGTTCCATCCCTGGTACGAAAAAAAAAATAATAACAATAATAATAATAATAAATGGAATTACACCAAATCCAGTGTCATAGGCTTTCCTGCAAAAGCCAATCATTGGAAAGTACCTTGGTCAAAAGATTATAATGTAACTGAAGCTCTGTCATTATTATAATGGCTATAAATTATTGATATGATTTAATTTTGAGGGTTGGCCAAATGCATTTTAAAAGCAAAGCAATCTGATGGCATAAACTTGAGTGATATAAAAGCAAGTTGGTAAAATAAGGTAGGGAATAATTTGGTCTCAGTACTGAGCATGCTAGTACTTAATTGGCAATTGGTCTTCCGGGTTTTTAGCTTATTTTGCTCTATATCAAATAAATAAATAAATACAACTGTGTTGTCAGAAACATTTTCTAGATTGATCATCGGACTGATTAATTTGGGGGGAGGAAATATTGGCACTAATTTCAAGAGTAGTAATGATACCTCACTATTTCTGCTACCAGTACTTTTCCCTCAAAAAATATACTGCTACTTTGTCATAAATACTCTTCTATAGTGAAGAATCAGTGTGATGAATCAGGTTTGGTCTAAGATTTAGTCATGAAATCGTAATCAGAATCTTAAGGATCATCTAGTTGTGGACATTTTCTCACTTCTTGACACACAATGCCAGGCAATTTTTTATAAAATTCATAGCTATTCACACTTCTTCCTGAAATCTAAGTGAATACCTAACATCATTTATCCCTGCATTATTATCATTTTTTAACTTTTCCTATTTTCTAAACAATACACATGCTCATTCAAAAGTGGCCCATCATTATATTAATTTGCACTTAAGTCTGAGTGACTAGAATATTCTTTAGCCATTTACAGTTCCTCTGTGATTTTTCTGTATGTGTCCTTTGTTCAGATCTTTTGATTTGATTTTTGGTTTTCATTCTATTGTTCTTTCTGCTTTGTGCTTTTGTGGAATGGTAAGTTTTCTGGACAGTGTACTTGTACTCCACAATGATATGATTTTTCTTTCTTTATTTTTGGTACCGGAGATCGAACTCAGGTCCTTGCGCTTGCGAGGCAGGTGGCGGAACCACTGAGCTAAATCCCCGGCCCATCCACAATGATTCCTTCACTTTGGCGGCTTTTGCTGAGCACCATGCTGTGTGGGGCACGGTTATCCAAGCCCTGTGAAGAACGGAAGATGTGGTCCTTGCTGTTGTGGAGCTACATTCCATAGCATGTGAGGTACCTGACTATGACAAGCTAGCAATGCCTTGCTGCGACATGAGGCACTGTCACAGAATGGCATCGTGCAATGAACTCTTGAGCCATATAGAGCTTAGCTGTACTCCAGGGCACTACACTGGATCAGCTTGACACACCCCAAAGACACACACACACACACACACACACCCCCTAAGACACACACGTGTTCTTTCCCTTCATGTGGCCAGCCTAGCCTCCCACCCCCTCCCCAAATCCTGCAGATCAGTCACTGACCTCCAACTGCACTTCTCAAAGATCTTACACAAAGCTCCAACACACCTTCCTCTGCCAAAGCAAACCCCCAAGCAAGGCAGCCCTCAAAAATGTAAGCCTCAGAATTAGTCAGAGCAGGAGAGAATTTAGGCTTTAATATTTTGGCATAAACAAACTAGCAAATCACAAACTGGTTGTCTTCCAAGGTAGCCGGGGTACAGATCCTGACCATAATAGGGCTCTGGGGCCAGTCACATCCAAGCCCCCCAGACTCTGAGCCTTCCTGCTCACACTGAGCACACCCCGCTCCTGGCATGGGTCCCTCTCACGCTAGACCTGAGGTTCTTCTCGCTCCAGAGTCCCTGAGCTCACTTCAGACAAAGCAAGGAATGTGCACGCGCATGAGTGTGTGTGTTCCTCTTGAACTCTGCTTCCTCCATCAACTGCAATCTCCTATCAAGCTCATGCTAACCCCTCCCTGCTGCTCCTGTGGCCTGTCCTGCCTCCACTGGGTGCTTCTGTGACACTGGTTATCTGCATCCTCTACATGGCAAGAGACACCCATCTCCTGTCCTTGCTGCCTGCATCCAGTCCGCATAGTCAGCCGGCCTCCCCTGGCTCCTGCCCCGAGTTGCTCCTTCCCCTCCTTGCCCTGTGCACTGGGGCCAACTCTCCACACTCTTCGTGATGCAGACCACCTCCCACCTCTTTCTTTGCCCTTCTTGGTCTACTTAGCAAATGCCTCTTCCTCCTCCTGCCTTCTCTCCACCCCCCCCCCATCCCTGGCAATGGTGGGTGTGCTTACCCTTCTCTTAGAGTCTCAGCACTCCTCTGGGCCATCACCTGACTCTCTCCCCTGTCATCCACGTGAGTGACGCTAAAGGATTTAGTGTACATCCTGCCCAGCTTGGTTCCAACCAGACATCACCCAGCCTAACTCCACACTCTCTTCCCATCTAATCTCAACCTTTTCAAGGACTTCTCTCCCTGGGGCCACATATGCCTGCTAATAACCTCCAAATGCCTAATCGAACCAGAGCCTTCAATTTCTCAACCCCTTTATGTCCTTGGCAACCCTTTAACCCTCTCCTGGCTCCACTGCCCATTCTCACTCTCTGAAACTCACAGCCTGTTCTGCAGGCTGCCCTCTTCAGAACCCTGTGTTCCTCCTACCACCACTGTACGTCGCCAAGCACAGACAGATCCAGATATATCTTGCTTATGGCCAGCAGCCACCCTGACTCATTTTGATTTGCCAGTGCCGTGGCAAGCTTTCATCCTGCAAATGTCTATCGCTACCTCCGCTCATCTCCACTCCCAACCCGCCTACTGTCTCTCAGAGAACCTGCCCTAACTGGCTCAGCCAGACAAACTCTATCTTCTGGCCACAAGTGTTTGCACTCATGCTGAATACCTGCTAAGGAAGCCCTTATTGAGCCCATCTTGTGGGAAAGTGTTGGATACCACGTTGGAGTCTATTAGGCACCACGTTGGAGAGTATCATAAGACTATGTCAAGTCAGAGTCTCCTCGGCACCATAGCAACCCAAGCCCAGGCGATGGGAGAGCGGCCTTGCGAGGGCTCAGTCTGCCAAGAAGGAGGAATGAAAGACATGGCCAGGAGATAAGAGCACAATGGTTGGAGCATGAAGAGCCACCGGACAGTTTCCCAGTTCCCACGATGCCAGCCTCTGCTTCCTTCTGCTGGGCTCCCTGAGAGTCCCCTGACACCACACAACAAACCCCACTTTACCTAAGCTAGGCAGGTCTTTGTTTCCTGCCACCCTTGACTAAGACACCTTTCAACACAGCTGCTGATCATCCCCACCGCCCACTTTTTCATGCCTTTCTTCTACAGGAATCTGTTTGCCCGTTTCTATTGATACAGTCACACAGCACACAGAGCCTTATTTTTCCCTTGAACAAATGCTGCCTGGCTTGGTCCCAAAGAGAACAAGCGGCAACCCCATGACTTAATCACACAACAGGTGAGCCGGTCCATGCCAACATTTACACCAACTTGTCTCAGACCTGCCGGAATTCTCTGCCTGCTAGAGTTTCCCAGCCACACTCCTGACCACGTGGATGACTCGGTGGAATATCCAGAAGTTTGTGGTGCCTGTGGCCCAGTCGCAGCAGGAAGCCTTCCAGCTGCAGGACAGAGTCGTGTGTGGGAAGAAAGGTCAGAGGCCACAATGTGTTCAAGCGAACATTCTTCATCTCAAAGCACTTAGAACTTCAGCAGTGAGATTAGTGGTTTCCCTGGCAACCGATAAGCCAGGAACTGTTTAAAAACTCCTCAGTACAAGGGTACCTACCCTCTAGCACACCCGCCCTGCCACGGACCAACCTTTCTCCCTTTAGCTTTGCTCAGGAGTGAACTTTTCCCTACTCCACTTATAACTTTGTCTAGAACAATCACTCCTGAAGAAGCTCCACTTGTTTTTTCTTTTTGAGGATGTTCTAATGTTCGACGCTGTTCTGCTCTACCAACCGACAAGAAGTCCCGAAAACTTCCGGACTTTTTCTGTCCAGTGTTGCAGTTTGGGGATGTGGAAGAAGATTGTTTCGTCTGTCTTACTCAGTTTTGCTCATTGCCTTTTCCTCTCTCTCCCCCTTTATCCACCATCTTTTCCTTCTCCTTACTGATTTTCAAATAAAATGCCACAAGTCACATGGCTGGAGGACTGAATTCACCCTTTTGGGAATGCTGCCACATTAAAGCTACACGCTCTGGCAAGCACTCAGCTCTAACAAATGGCAGGTACTTTTCCCCTTTGGACAACAGACACAGCTTTGAGAATCACAAATCATGCCACAAGATGACTTCCCCTGCCTGTTCATCCCAGCAGCCTGTCCCTTAAGACTGGCACTCCACATTAGAAAGAGCAAAAACAGCCTCTTTTTCTTTGTTTGGTTCATTTTTTAATTTTGAATTTTAACTGATACATTAAGACCCAAAAAGTATACATATTAATAAGGTACCATGTGATGTTTAGGCACGTACATGCACTGTGAAATAGTTAAATCAGGTGAAACATGTCTATCTCCTAAACATTATTAATTTCTTTAGTGTGAGAACATTCAAACTCCTACTTTCTAGCTTTTTGAAATATACAGTAGGTCATTGTTGTCAATAGTCACCCAACTGTGCAAAAGAAGACTAGAACTTCTTGCTCCTGTCTAACTGCAACTCAGCAGCCATCGATCAGCCTGTCATACTTTATTTTTTGATTGATTCACAGAGCTCGTAGTGACTGTAAGTATAGGCATACATCCTCCGGCTGTATTTATTCACATTATTTATGTAACATGAATGAGAAATAGAATTACAATGACAGGAAACATTTGTTACACCTATTGTCTTAATCAACTTCGTGCTACTATTACAAAATATCTGAGAGTAGGGAACTTACAATGAATGGAAATGTATTGGCTCGTGGTACTGGAGGCTGAGAAGCTCGAGATCAAGGGGCCAGTGTCTGAAGAGAGCCTTCATGTTTGTGGCAGAAGAGTAAAGAGAGAACAGGGAAGGAGGAGAAACTGTCCTTCATAAGGAACCCCAAAATAATGGCATTCGTGGCATGCATGACGATGGTACCTCCACTAAAGCTCACCTCCTAATACGACCTCATTGGGGACCAGGTTTCCAACACCTGAACTTTAAAGGACATACTCAAATCATAGTGCCTGTCACACTTCATGGTAGTTTTTCACGGTGCCGGGTATTGAATCCGGAGCCTTGTGCGTGCTAGCCACTCTACCACTGAGTGACATCCCCATCCCTTTCTTAAAACTGTATTTTGAGACAGGATCTTGCTAATTTTCACAGGCTGGGCTCAAACTTGTGATCTTCCTATCTCAGCCTCCCAAGTAGCTGGGATTATGGGTGTGTACCACTACAGCTGGCAGAATGTTTGGTTTTAACATGATCACAACCAGGAACTGGCACCATGCAAGGAAGAGAAAAGATTAAGTCCAGTGACAGACACACTTGGTTTAAATGACCCATCACCCAGGCACCATCTTGCTTCTCAACTTACTATTGGTGGCCATGACTTACACAACACTTCATTTTCCTGACTTAGGAATCAATGGATTATATTTTTCATCTTACATGCCATATAGTCTTCTATGATAGTTAGGGTTATTTCTGTCAGTTTTGATTAATAGTTAATAGTTTGAAGTGTTCAGTAACAAGATATACCTATTAAATATCTTTACTACCAAAATGCTTGTAAGAAAAATAATTTAATTATGGTGAGTGTGTTAACTTTCCATCACTAAACGAACACTTGAGATAAACAACTTATAAGAAGAAACTTCATTTTCGTCAGTTTTGCAAAATCCAGTCCGTGACCCACTGATCCCATGCTTGGCCGTGCAGTGGGACAGCACATCATGGCAGACACGTGGCGTAGAAAAGCTGCTCACCTCGTGGCCAGGAAGTGCAGAAGAGAGGAAGAGCCTGGGGACACGCTATCCCCTTCATGGATACACCCCCAAAGGCCTGAAGGCCTCCCACTAGGTGTCACCTCTTAAACTCCCCACCGTCTTCCAACAGGGTCAAGCGGAAGCCAGACCTTTAACACGTGGGCCTTTGCACTCCTTCCAGATATGTGTACATATCTCGCTTTCTTTTTAAACCATCAAAATAATGTTTAATTTTAGTTTTTAATACCCCACATTTCTTAATAATGCACCTGTGATCTTATTATCAAACCAGTTCATGATGATATCTATTAGCCAGCCTGGTATCCTCTGGTTAAGCCACCATTGGACCTACCCTATGTGCCAAGGACTGAGTTAGAAGTCAGGGTACTTGACAATCTGCCAGGGCGCCACTGCTGGCTGAAATCACCCCTGCAGAGATTGCTCCTTTGGTTCTCATTCTCTGCCCATCAAGCCACCACCTGCCAAGATCAGCCCGCTCGGAGGGAGGGCCCTGTGGAAATGATTGGTTCTGATCTCCAAGCCATTGTCCTTGCATGGAAAACAATTAGTACCACTTACACAGAAAGGTGTTCCCGACTTGGTTAGCTGAAATATCAGTTTTGCAAAGGGTGCACCCCAGGATTGGATCTGGGAAGGAGATGGGGTGGCAAGGGCACATGAGGAAGAAGGCTGTCGCAATAATCTAGAGGCGGACAAAATAAATAAATAATCTAGAGGCAACGGAGGCTCAGAGCAGTGCAGCAGAGGCAGAGAAGAGCAGGCTCACTAACTGAATTCCTATTGGTTGGGTTGCAAGTCATTGAGATTTTCCTATAGACTGGATGGAAGCCTTATTTGGGCTCAAGTACACCTCTCTCTCTCATGCTTCTGACGGGAGGTTTGCCAGCCTCATCTAAGGGGGGTGTGGCTGGTTTATTGCACCAGTCGGGATAGTTAGGCTGTGTACATAACAACAACCCCATCACCTCTGTGGATTACAGAGCAGGCTTATTTATCTCTTCTTCTTTCCCTTCCTCCCCCTCCCTTCCCCCTCCTTCTTCTCCTTTTTTCCTTCTTCATCTTCCCAACACAGGCCGGTTCATCGCACACACTCAGGAACTCAGGCCAACAGGACTTGATCCCAGCACCTTCCACAGTCACCACCATGGTGAGGACAAAACGAATTCGGTGAACTGCATCACATCTCTTCACATTTAATAGGCAAAGCAACACCTAACTCTTTATCACTCCATTTGCTTAGCATGAGTCAGCCCTTAGATAATATTTAATGGATGGAAGCCAGTTTTGGATTGTATGAACTTGATGGCTCCACTCAGGAAATGCTCTCAGGAAGGTTGTGCCTGTTCACACTTCTTCCACTGTTCACCCCATGTATGTAAATAGGTCTGCATCTACACATACAAGATGTGCATACACACACGGGTGTACTGTATTGAAAAGGTCAGAGAAGACCAAGTTAACATGTTTTTGGACCCTGGAAGTACCCTAGAGGAGAGTTTTCTGAATAAATGCTTCACAGAGGAAGAGTAGAGCAAAGAGAAACATGGGCTTTGGAATCAGTTAGAGTTGCCCATCACTGAGTCTGTGATTAGCAAGATCAACTATTCACCCTCTCGGTCTTAGCACCCTCATCTGTAAAATACGCACCATGTGGACCACATCACTACGTAAAACGAAGGACCCAGAAACATTACAGGTGATCAACAAGGGGCAGTTGATGTTTATTTTCATCTTGTTAGCTGAAAAATATATGTTTTGATTATCTTGTTAGAAATGGCATGTATAAACATTCCCACTACTCAAAATTTCTTATTAAACAGGCACTGGTTAATAAATATTTTCCCATCATTTTGTTAAAATGTGTAATAGTATTCTAGAATATCTTCTATGATTTTCACAACACTGAGGCAGTTCTGGCTGCTTTGGGGCCAAACTAATGAATTCTGTTGAAATATTAGGAGCAGAACTTCCATTCTCATCAACTAAGCTTTGCAATCATGAACAGATTTTGACTCTGGCTGCTTTGTGGGTTATACACTGAAACATTTTATTCACTGGGATCGGAGCGAAGATTTTTAACAGAATTTAAAATCATCCAGAAGTGTGCTGATGTGCTGTTCTAAATTGCCTAAGATGATAAAGATCACACAACCTGTTGTACTAGCCATTAATATTTCCATTTAATTTCAATTGGTCTTTAAGTGTTGACCTCCATTCTGCAGTGCAAGCCACCCTTTCCGTTCCTGATCACCTCCTTCCCCCCAAAATTTGGTAAGCAAATGTTTCAACTGCCCATTACAAATCGAATCAGTCCATGCCGTGGTGGGTGGTGAGGCACATGATAAACTCATCACTTATGATTCCTCACAGTACACCCTTATATTATACCATCATCCAAATGGGTTCCTAATCTGATGAAGATGCCTATGGAGTTGCCCAAGGCTTCTCATAGTGTTTGCTTCAGTTCCTGGATATGCAAATCTAACTCCAGAATGAACATTCTCCTACCTGTGGGTATCCACCTGGAGCCAGGAGCTAATGGGCCGTACAATCCACCTGCCCACTGTGGCCTTCCTGGATTGTCTCAGTAGGTGGCCCACAGCTAATTTTAGCCTCTGATGCTTTTGCTAACAAACAGAACATGTATTAGTCACATTTTGAGTTCATGCGAGATTATATTACACCTCTTATAATATGTAGCTGAAACAAATTCAAAATTCCTCTGACCATAATACTTGTGGGGACAAGTTTTATGTGAGCACATGGAAACTGTGAATCCACATCAGTGACCTCCAAATGACACCTACTAAAGTGAGCCAGACAGAGAAAATTGACAATTTTTTTATTTTTTTTTGGTACCAGAGATCGAACTCGGGTCCTTGCACTTGCAAGGCAAGCGACAGAACCACTGAGCTAAATCCCCAGCCCTTGACAAATTTATTTATCCTTCCCAGCTTTTTTCATCTGTCTCTATTGGCCACATCAAGCCATTTTTTCACTCTGAATTTTTGATCATAGATGCTAACATTGCCTATTGGTTTCTAGTAAAATTTTCTTTGAGTGGAAATTTAGCAGATGTGTTACAGGCCCCTGCTCCTTCTGCATTCTTCTTGGCCTTCTAGAAAGACCTGAGAAAGATACCAAAGATGAAAGGCACTGTCCTAATTTAGCTAAGGGGTTGCCTGTGTCCTGGTGCCAGATCACGTCTGTAAGAGGTGGGAAAAGGGCCCTTAGGTCCGCAGGGATAGAAATGTCCGGGCTCTCTGGGCTGCCGTGGGATGGGGCGGTCCCCTCGGCCAAGATGAGGCCCAGGATCTCTGCCACAGGCTTCTTTATCTCTCCCGCCCACCAGTCCAGGCTGTATCCATACAAACGCACTGTGTAACCTGGGCCAGTCACTGTGCGCTCTCTGTGAAATTAAACACTGGGACCTCCATGCTGGCAAACACACCGAAGCATCCAGCTTACTGTCCCCTAGTCCCCTACCACACAGACATTGTCACATCGTGAAAATAGGGAAAACTTTTTGAGACTTAGCAGGGGTCCACCACGAAGAAAGATGCACCTGCCTTTATTTTTCTTTTGTTTGTTATTTGTTTTTGTTTTATCGATGGACAGAGGCTGGTTTAACCCATCGATCATGGCGTTTCTCCTTCTCAGGACAATAAATGTGAATGGGAGCAGGTGAACAGGCTCCATGAGTGGTCACCTCTGCCCAGATGTTGGCTTCAAAGAGGCACTCAACAGCAGGTGCCTTCTTAGCCAAAATGGCTACAGATGTAGAAAAGATCTACTTTCTTTTTTTTTTTGGTACCGGCAATCGAACTCAGGACCTTGCACTTATGAGGCAGGCATCAGAACCACTGAGCTAAATCCCCGCCCCCAAAGATCTACTTTCTCGATGGGCCAAGAGACAGAATTGCAGAGTGGGGCCTCGAGTCTCCTCCCTTTGGAATCTGCCTGTCCCGGAGCCAAAAACCTCAGCCTTTGAAAGCATCAGGTTCGAGTATGCACCCTTAAGACCTAGACTTTTCCCGCTTCTATTATCCCCTCTCCTTTGTCTACACAGAAACTTAGGTGATGAATCTGGTTCCCTCACCTTCCAACAAGCGGCCCATAATTGAGGGGGGACAATCAATGGGAAGGAAGGAAGGATGGATCCCATAGGCTCCCGAAATTACCATAGCAGAACTTGAAAGGTTCCCCCGACTCTCCCATCCACAGCCCACGATGGCCACACTGTGACCTCCCTGTCCTTGAGGAAGACGGCCTGGATTCCACATTACCCGTCTCCCAGTGAGGCAGGGCTGCTCTCTCTGAGCAACTCCCCCTCTCATCTGAGCTCCGCTTTAACCTCCAGCACCCCGAAAACCCACAGCCACAGCCACCAGGACACAAGGGAGGCAAGCACATTGCAGCCTTGCTGCTCCTTACCAAAAACAGGGCCTGGCCCAGGAAATATGGTCGTTCCTCCTCTGTCCCCCTTTTGCTGAGGGGGAGGGGGCGGTGCACAGTTGGCAATTCAGACCCATGGGTCCTGTATCCAGGGATTTAACCAACCATGGATCAAACATATGTGTGCGAGCTGAACACGCACAGAGCTTTCTTTCTTGTCATTGTTCCCCGAATAACGCTGTGTAATAACTGTTTACATTGTCTTCGGTGTCATAAGTCAGGGAGAGATGACCGAGAATATCTGAGAGGGTTGCCTGGGTGATATGCAAATACTATGCCATGTTACATAAGGGACTTGAGTACCCAGGATTTTGCTCTCTGAATGGGTCTTGGAATACCAAGGGATGACTGTAAAGATCGAATTCAGACCCATTTCCCACACTGTGAAGCGGAGATGACCCCACTGGCCTGAGACTGCTGTCCGTTCCTAATGTTGGTGGGAAATACAGGAAGAGACCCAAACTCCTGAAACCTCAGCCTAAGAAGGAATACACGCTACAGGGAGGACAACTCTGACACGTCATATGGGTGCCTGCCCAGAACGGCTCACACGCTAATACGTATATGGGCAGCGGCAGAGCATGTTTCTGCCATACAGCGTGTTGCTGAGATCTTGCTCTTAACGGCATAAATCTTTGCAAATCCTCCAGATTAAAGATGAGTTGAGGGAAGCCAGTGCATCCAGCAGGAGGCATTTCGACCTGCTTTTGGATAATGTGACAAGTCCAGGGACTCTGGAGCAGAGAGTCCACGTGGAGGGGCTGCCAGGAGAGGCAGGCGCCACTGCTGCCAAAGACCGTGCCCCAGGCTGTGACCGCCACTAAGCCCGGGCAGCCACCCAGCCTGCAGCCTACATCCACACAAGGACCCTGCTATGCCAACCGTGCTCTGTTGAGCTTGAACTGGACTCCTCGTTGTAGCATCAACGCCTACTGCCAAATATGCTGAATACTTAGTGCATGAACAAACAAATTAACCAGTGAGCTATGGAAAAGAGGCCCCTAAGAGACCCTGCATTCCAGGATAACCATGAGAGGCATCCTTGGTCACTTTTAGAAATGGATCTTAATTATGTCACACTCGAACACGTGATCACCAAGTCCTATTTGTTCCTGCTGGGCGGAAGCTCAGCTAATCTGGCCATTCCCTGCACTCATGAGAAATTCCATCAGTTCCCCCGAGTAAGGATCTTACTAACCCAAAGGAATGTAATTTCCACAGGTGGCATGAGAACCGCCCCCAAGTCTGATTAGACCTGATGGTCTTCTTAGATCTGAAAAGATCTCCACTTCGCAACTCCCTATTCTGTTGTGAATTCTACAAGGTTGGGGAGCATATGCATGGATGGGAGGCAGACCAGCTTAGAGTTTTTAAATATTCATCTGTTTATTCATTTTAGATTATAAGGCTATACCTAGCAGCACTTCATTTTTTTTAACTTCATAACATTTCCTGAAGAGCTGTTTGATACAAGATCCTGTGACAGGTACCAGAGGGATCCAGAGGCGAACCCAATACCCACCCCAGAGACTCAGCTTCCCAAGGGGCCAGACCAGTGTGAGCCAATGACCCCAGCACAGGGTGGACCACAGCCTCGGTGGTCCCAGAAGGACGAGGGCCAGAGAGAGAAGAACGTGGAGGATCGAGGGTCCAGCAGGCAGAGAGGGGACCGTGTGAGCAGCCTCAAAGGTGGTGGAAATCTGGCAGGGAGAAGGAGTAGAGACCGGTGCATGAGGGACCAGCAGCACCCAAAGCAAGAGATGGACAGGAAGCTGTGATTCCTCATCACTATGTGTTGGGCATGCAGGAGCTGTAACTGGGGTTTATGCTCACAAGGACAGAGTGAGTTAAAGATCACAGCTTCCGTATTTCAGAGAGGAAACTGACTCTTTGGAAAGTGAATTGTGTGCCAAGTGAGGGTCAAGATCATGCCACGCACACTTGGCAGAGCCAGGATTTAAACCCCTGCAGGGCCAACTCTCGTACAGTGCTCTTTCTCCAAGGGTGACAGGGAAGATGCCTGATGGAGAGAGAAAGACTGGGGAAGGGCTTCCTTCCCATTGTTTTGAAGGTGAAAGAAGTGAACAGAAGTAGCATGGTTGCAAGGTCTAGAGGACAGGGAGGTTGAACAAAGAGCTGAAAGTCAGGCAGGGCCGCAGAGAAAGAAGACTTAGGAGCTGGGGCAGAAGCTTCAGCCTTGAAATAAGGAGCACTCTTTCCCCAGCAAAGAGAAGGAGAAATGATTCATGCCTTAAAGAAAAGGAGGGAGGGAGAGAGGGAGAAAAAGAGAAAGAAGGGCAAGAGGGAGGAAATGAGGAAGTAAAAGGAAGGAAGGAAGGAACTAAGAAATAAATTCCTGAGGGTGTGGAGGGCTGGTTCTTAAGAGTGATGGGGAAGAGGTCTTTTCTGGAGAGAGGAGACAGGGTCAGCTAGGGCTGGAGCACAGTGGAAAAGATGCGGAGCAGCTGTCGTGGCAACCTGATAGGGAGCTAAAAATGGAGCTGAGGGAAGCGCCCGAGGCACCAGGAGAGCCCCGAAGGAATGCTCAGGGCTCCAGTTAAGGCGGGTGCACGAAGCTGTCCAGTGGGATCCGGCAATTTGGGGCCAGGAGGCGATGGAGGGGTTGCCCAAGGAGACCCAGTGGAGGGTCAGAGGGTGAGGGGCGCTTCGGAGGATCTGGCCAAGTCAGCTCACCAAGGAATCCAAACCAGAGAGGCAGGGCGGGGACAGGTCCAACCAGAATGGGTCTGAGGGACCGAAACCTAGGAAGGGGCTCCAGGGCCCTGGGAGAGCTAAGAAGAGGCTGAGTGGAAGGGGCAGTGGGACAAGGGCTGAGGAGGAGCTGTGGCGGCAGAGCATTTGGGAAGGTGGAGCCTCCCAAGGCCCCAAAGAGTGGGCCGTGGCTGTGCAAGGAGTGACAGAAATGCTGAGGACCAGGAGGTCGCTGGGGTTAAGGAAGTCAAGCAGGTGGAGAGAAGCAAGGCCCACGGAATGCCCTGCAAGCAGAGGGTGGCAGGAGTGGGGCCACGCAACACGGGGAGGTGGCTTGGGGGGCGTTGGTCGGCGCGAAGGGGAGCATTTCCTCTTGGAAAGGGAAGCTGGGCTTGGGATCCTGTGAAGTGCGATCGCTCCCTGGTGCCTGGGGGTGGCCCTGGGACATCCGTGAACCCCGCGTGTGGCCACTCGGGTCCCTTCTGAACAGTGGGCTGTCTTTGCCCACGTCCTCCACATAACGCACACCCTCTCCAGGCGGCTTACAACCCCGCTGTGACGGAGTCCCGAGTCAGTAGCTGTTATACCATAGTTCTGCGGGAAGAATGACAGGAAGTCTGTACCTGTTCTGGGCAGACATGCTGCTTTTTCTCCTACATTAACTCTGTGCTTGGTTGAATCTGTGGGCCCAGAACCCTGCAGTTCAGGGACGATTGTACCCCTCACTGTCCCCCAAGTAACTCGAAGGAAAATCATTTGCAAACATTCACTTTGGGGCAGTTTTTGTGGCAGGACAATGCTATGGTGACAGTGTCGAACTGGTACTATCCCCTACCTCTCTCTGAAAGGAAAATACAAGTGAAATAGGCCTCAGAGAGCCAGGAGTGGTGGCGCACACCTGTGATCCCAGCTCCCTGGGAAGCCGAGGCAGGGGGTCATGAGTTTGAGCCCAATCTTAGGGGCCTGGCAAGACCTTGCTTTAAAAAAAAAAAAAAATGGCTGGGTGCTGGGGATTTAGCTGAGTGGTTCCGACGCCTGCTTTGACAGCACAAGGACCTGAGTTCGATCCCTGGTACCAAAAAAAAAAAATGGCTGGGGATGGAGCTCAGTGCAAAGGCTCCAGGTTCAAGCCCCAGTACAGCGAAAGATAAGTAAATAAATGCTTCTTAGAATTCTCCAATATCAATGAAATCAGGTAGGGACCCACACGGAAGCAAGGACAGAGGGGACCCAGCAAGGAATGGGGCCCAGGTGGAGGTTTGCAAATGTAGAAAGTGTCCTCTTTGATGATCCAGGCCCTAAGCAAAGCCAGCACCCCTCCTAGCTGTGTCCAGAACTCAATGCAACAGGCCTCTAGGCATTTTCCCGAGACTCAGAGCCACGTCCTAGACCCACCCAAGGCTTCTTCTCCAGGTCCCCACGGGCAGAGAACGGCCCCAGGCATCTCCTGCACCTGAGGACAGGTGTGACTCTACTGCACCTCCGTTCTCTGTTGGCCCCAGCTTTAGCTCACAGCTGGCCTCCACCACCAACCCCAGGACAGACTGGACAACAGCTGTAATTCTAGCAATACAGAAGGCTGAGGCAGGAGGATCACACATTCAAGCTCAGCCTGGGCGATTTAGTGATTTAGCAAGACCCTGTCTCAAATTTTAAAACTTTTACTAGCCAGACGTGGTGGCACATGCCCGGTAATCCCACCAGTTAGCAGGCTGAGTCAGGAGGATCACCAGGACTTGGAGGCCAACCTGGTCTATATAGTAAATTCAAGACCAGCCTGGACTCCAGAGAGAGACCCTGCCTCAATAATAATAATAACAATAATAATAATAATAATAATGATAATAAATTTTTAAATTTTTTTTAATTTTGAAAAGGGCTGGAGATGTGGCTCAATCTGAGTTCAGTGCCCAGTACCAAAATTAATCAATCAATTAATTAATTAAAAGGCCATTTAATCATGTCTAACATTTAGCATGGCATGGCCCACAGAAGGTCTTGGAGGTCACTCTGTTCCGTTCGGACACTTCCTGTGACCGTCCTCTGGACCCAAAGCCAGTCCCGCGGCTGCTCGCACGCTCCAGGCCTGAGCACTCCCTCTCCGCCCACCACGCAAGCTTCCCGCTGCTGGATGAGCGCTCTGTGTCCCCTCGGACTGTCGCTGTCCCCCTCACAGTCACGAGGAACAGGTCACACCCCTTTCCCCGGCAACGATGGAACCTGAAGATAGACCCTCACTCCAGCCACGCCTCCTGTCTAGGACAAACGCCCCGTCCCTCCGCCCCTTCCCGTGAGACCCTTGCCCGGTTCCTCACCACCCTCTCCCGCTTGGTCCTCGTCCTGAATCATAAATGGCGAATTTCAGGGGGTGCTGACTTGTGCCAGCCACTCTCTAAGCCCTTTGTGCCTGTTAATTCATTTAATCTTTACACCAATACGATGCGCTATTGGATTCCTTCTTGTTCCCGTTTTACAGATGAAGACATAGAGGCAGGAAGTGGGAAATAACTGATCCAAGACTACTACCAGCTGCAGAGTTGAGAGTCAAGTCTAGCCGATCTAAATGAGCTCCCCAACTTGGCAGCCACTGACTCCGCCTAGCCAGCCGAGCCTGGGATCCATCCCTAGACTCTGGGTGCATCGTGCCACTGTCACTGGGCATCCAAACTTCTAACAGGCGTCCAGGGGTCCCTTCTGTGTAGCCAAGACCCAGAGCAACCGCATGTGGTGTCAGCCGCCCACGCCCCGGGCAGCCTGGTCGTGTGAGATAGCGCTGGATTGGAAATTTGCACACCTCCCTGGTGGAGGATGATGCAGAGCAGGCTCAGACGTGGGTGGCAGGAGCCAGCCTTGCAGGAAATATCTGCTCAGGTGGTGTGAGTTTTGCAACATGGGGAGGCCCCATTCTCAAGAAAGAAAAGATAAGAAAAAGAAGAGACAGAAGCCCCCTCTTTATGGGCCCCTTGGCTTCCAGGGCTTCCCCATCACAAAGCCCACCTGAGCACCCACCCATGGTTTCCACCAACTAACAGCAGCCTGCAGGCTCACCAGGAGCTCGGCTTCCCAACCTCCTTCCATCCAAAGGGTATGGCAGCCCTTCCCAGTCCATGCACCCCTCATGACTTTGTAGATTAGTACGAGAAAGCCCTGCTCGGCTGCTCCATGGACTGAGGACGGGGTCTCCCCAGAGTCTAGATCCAGTTACTGCTTCTAAGGCAAGAGCGTTCTTCATGGCCAAGGAGAGACCGCAGATGGGCCCTGGCTGTCGCTGGAAATGTCTGGGCCTTCGCGCTTCTCCTTGAGCTTCTCCCTCTTCCTCCCACCCCACACAGAGCCAGCCCCAAGCCCCACAGCCATGGCAATCCCAAGGTGAATAAAGGGAAACTGCCCTGGTCCCTAAGCCCTATTAATATTTAATCCAAACATCTGAATGCAAATTGACTTCGCTTTTGTTGAGGCCCCTTCCGCGGCCCCTCTCTGATGCAGAAGCCCTTCATCCTTGAGGGCTGTGGCCCTCCCCAGCAGGACGCAGTGAGCATGGATCCCCGAGAAGACACAGCCGCACATGGGGAGCAAGTGATGGTGCACTGGGGGGGCGTTTGTTCCCCGCCAAGGTCACAGCGACTTGCTCAACCTGTGAGGGGAGGAATTTTGCAGACAGCAACAGACAGAATATTAGTAGCCTGGAAGCCCCTGAAAAATAATCTCCTCCTAAACCTACAAATCCTCTCCTTTTTACAGCCAAGGAAAGGCAGATGGTGGGGCTGACAGCTTTGTTCCCATCCTGCCACCGTCTACAAACCTGCGATGATTTCTGGTCTCTGTTGCTAGTGTGCTTGCTGTTAGGGTGTAGCAGATAAAGGTCCTTACCATGGCTGTGTCTCCACAGGAGGAGAATAAAGACAGGTCGGGCAGGTGTCCACTCTACTGTTGGACACACTTCAGGTTTTGCATCTCTGAGTTTGTGCATGTGAGTACAGCGCCCATAAACACATACACACACACACACACACACACACACACACTCGGGACCTGTGAGAGCTGACCCTCTCACGGGAGAAGTGTGTGTACATATAAACAATGCAAGGACCCAGGACCCAGGGCCTCAGAACAAGTCTGCTGGTACTATTATTTCCTAAGCTCTCCCAAGACTTCTACGAGGACACAAATGCCAGAATTCTTTCCGTTCTAGATTTATGGAGGATGTTCATAATCCAGAGCAAAGAGATGAAAAGACCCGAAGTGGCTAAATGATGCTCCCAAGGTCACACAAAGCCAGGGATGCAGCCGTGGAGAGAACCACCTGCCCCATTCCGATGCTTCACCCACTCTGATGGTGGGAGTTCATCAGGAGGCGGCAATGACTCCCGGAGGTGCCCCCAGAATCAGGATGGAGGGGAGGCGTTACTTCCCAAAGGCTCATCAGAACAGTTCAACTGCTTTGCACTAACTCCCATGACATATGCTATAAGACGCTTGCTATTTTCTCTTAAAGTATGAAACTTGACACTTGGCCACTTCTTCTGGACTATCAGGAACATATATGCCTTGAACCTCTTCCTGCAGAGAACACGTTCCCGAATGCTGACAGTAGGATTTGCTTTTCCCGTTTGTCACCCAGGGACTCCATGTTGTGTGTGTCAGCAGAGCCCACCAGGAATTTTTCTGTGGCGTCACAGGGACGACAGATGTCCTGGCTTGCTGGGAGGCTCAGCAGGGAGTAGGACATGTGTCCTCTGCTCGGCACAGGTGGCAGAGCACAGGCTTCCTCCCAGAGCTTCCGGCCTGCACCTAGGGACCCCTTATTCTTGCCCCTCAGACACCAAACCGCCTGTGGTCCCTTCAATGCCAACCCAGAGCACTGTGCCCTCACCCACCTCTGCAACCAGCCCGACCTGTGTCCTCCATGACCTCTACAGACCAGGCCTGGGGGATACACCAGGGAGCTGTGGGACCCCGGCAAGGGACTCTGACCTGAGTAGGCTCAGTGGTCTTGCTAGGAGATGCAACTTAGGAACTGGAGCCCAAGAGGCCAGAGCAAGCTGGCCTGGCACGGAGGCCACAGGGCGGAGGAAATGTCAGGTCCAACGTGGGAGGACGTGAAGGGAAAGCTTCTAGAGAGGGGGCAGTGGAGGCACAGGGGGAGTTGGCTGGAGAGAAAGGAAAGGGGTTGTCACAAAGGCTCCTACATGCCAGAGTGTGTGCACTAGAGGAGCTTCGTGTGGCCTACGAAAGTTGGGTTCATAGAGAGTTTCCTAACAAGGGGCATTTACTGAATGAAAAAGCTCCTGATGTCTATGCTAGGCACAGGGGTCAAAGGTCAGGGTGGCTGGACATGGGCCTTGCTGACACCAGAAGAAAAGATGATTGCGTCTCAGAAGAGATTCTCAGTGACCTCATATCAAAGGGAAACAATTGGAGAAAATACACTAAGGAGTTGATTGAAGTTACCGTGGGTTTTGTTTTGGTTTCTGTTTTCTCAGTACCAGGGATCGAACTCAGGACCGTGCACTTGCAAGGCAGGTGCGGTGCCACTCAGCTAAATCCCCGGCCCGAAGTTATTGTTATTATTTCTTACTTTCTCTTTGTATCTTTCAGTATTTTCCAGATCATATTTTTATGTTTTTTAATGATTATTTTTAAATTTTGGGCTTAAAATAATTTTTCCTTTGTAAGGGGTGAAAGCACCCAATAACACTTGGGAAGCATGGTTGTATACTTTGTGGAATATATTTCATCCAGCATTTTGTTTTCAGATGCCTATCAGACTCTATCTTTGTGGGGATTCAACACAGCTGAATAGAGGAGGAGGCACTTTGGAGCTACTTGGAGAAAATCAACTGAAAACACAAGTAATTGGAATCAAAGGAGGGACATACATCCTGATGCCAAAATCAATCTGAAATAAGAGACTCATAGATCAAACAGACTCCGTTCCCAAGATGACCTAAACCTGGCTCCATGGCATGCATCTGTAGTGTAGACAGGAAGCTGAGGCAGGAGGGTCACGACTTAGAACTTTGAGCCCAGCCTGGGCAACATAGTGAGACCCCCATCTCAAAAGAGAAGCCAGGGATGGTGGTGCATGCCTATAATCTCAGCACTCTGGGAGCCTGGGGCAGGAAGATGGCAAGTTCCAGCCCAGCCTAGGCAACTTAGTGACTTAGAAAGGGCTTGTCTCAAAATGAAAAACAAGAGGGTTGTGGATGTAATTCAGTGTGAACGTCCTGGGTTCAATTCCCAGTTACGAGGGGAGAAGTTTAAAATTCTTTTATATCACCCAAAATACATGAAAGGTTTTTTTGTTTTTGTTTGCTTTATTACTGTTTCTTTTGAAACAGGATCTCCCCATGTTACCCAGGCTGGTCTTTGGGCCTTGAACTTGCAACCCTCCTGCCTCAGCCTTCCTAGTAGCTGGTATTACAAATGGGTAGTACCATTCCTGGCTCAGCAAGTCAATTGTTGAGCCTTTTGCTGGAGCCCCAGGCCCTGGAATGACACTGGACCCTGGACCACCCACATCTGCTCCTCCAGCTCTGCTCCTGCTGCACACTCAGCTGGCCTGGCTGGTGGCCGTGACCATGGCTGACATTCATATCCTCGCGCTATGTCCTCTACCCTTGGTCGAGTGAGGGGTCTTCCTGGGTCCACCCCACCCTGCCCTTGCCACACCAGTTCAAGTTGTTACCTAGATTGAAGGCAGTTGGTCATCGTCGCCCCGCACCGGCCTGCACTTCCTGGTCTCTACCTGAGCGTTCCCAGCTCCCTCAGAAGCGACACTCACTCCGCCCTCACTGTTTCTGCTGGCTGGGCGCTGCCTGCCCTGCCCTATGCAAATGGCATCTCCAAGCTGACCCCAGCAGGCAGTCCATAAGATATAAGCTTGCCATCACCTAAGCTTGCCATCCTCCTGACCAGCTGATAGAGACAACTTACAGAGTGAGGCCCTTGGAAAGGAAAAAAATATTATTAATATTGAAAAAAAACAGGCATCTGGTAAAATTCAGAAGTCACTCCCAATTTTAAAGTACAATAAAAATTTATCAAACCAACAAATATTATATTAAACATTGAAAATACCAGTTATTCCGTTAGTGATTTTTTGTTGTGTTTGTTTGTTTGTTTGTTTGTGCTTTTGTTTTTGGTACCAGGGATCAAATTTGGGTCCTTGCACTTTCAAGGCAGGCGCCAGAACCACCGAGCTAAATCCCCAGCAATACCAGTTATTCCATTAACATCTAAACTAAGACATAGATGTTTCCTTCTCCAAAATTGTTCAGTCTAGTTTTGTAAGTTCTTACTAAAGCAATAAGATAAAAGAAGTATAAATATCAGAAAACATAAGCCCATGTGTAGACATTACTATCCACCTAAAAAACAAAACACAGTATCATGAAATCCTCTTATCAGTACTGAGAGAATTCAGTAAGACAGCTATGTACAATACATTCATGAAATTCAAAAGTTTTCATTTGTATTAGTAATAAATTTAAAAAGAAGATGGAAAATGTTATTCATCATAGAAGATAAAAACACAAAATGTCAGTAAATAAATGGAACAAGAAATATATAGAATTTATAGGGAGTACAAAATTTTATTAGAAGACACAAAATCCAGGGCCAGGGATTTAACTCAGTGGTTTTGCTACCTGCTGTGCAAGCGCAGGGACCCAAGTTCGATCTCCAGTACCAAAAAAAAAGAAGACACAAAATGCTCCTGGATGAGAAGACTTAATGAAATTGGATGTATGGTCCAAAAGTAACATAATGATTTGCTAAGAATTTCAATCAGAATACCAAAAAACCATCTACATGATAGATAAAGTAATCGTAACATTCCCATGGAAGAATAAATATGTGAAAATTGCTGAAAAATTTTAAAACTGCAACAATGAGTCACCAAGCACTGTGATACATGCCTGTAATCCCAGCCCCTGGGAGGCTGTGGTAGGAGGATCTCCCTGAGCTCAAGGCCAGCCTGGACTACATAGTGAGACCCTGTCTCAAAACAACAAAACAAAACAAATCAGTAAATAAGAGAAATAGCCCAAAAGAAATACAAAGAATATTATATAGATAGGCAGTTCTCACAGGAGGAAGGACAGTGAAGAGGCATTCCCCTCTTGTTTGTTCAGTGTCAATTGCTTTTTTCCAGAAAGTAAATCGTCAGTGAGTGTGGAAATTGGGCAGAGCAATCCCACTGGAAGATCGCTATTCTATAGAAGTGGAATGTTCTCTTTCATATCTGGACTCGAGAGAGGAAGGGAGAGAGAGGAAACACGACAGTAGAAAGGAGACTCCTAGAGAACCAGAGGGAAGGACAGGAGGTCACAGGAGAAGGTGGGGAAGATCAGCGTGCGGTGTGTGTGCACAAACAATGCTGAAACAAAACTCTCTGGTCCATGTCACCAACTTGCACTTAACATGTGCTAACACAATTTTTAAAAAGAAATAAAAGGGCAGAGGATTTAGGTCAGTGGTGCCATTGCCTGCCTTGCAGGCGCAAGGTCCTGAGGTACCAAAAAAAAAAAAAGAAGAAATAAAACATTTATAGAGTACAGGATTTCAGTTACGGAATTGCTTGCATTGGTAAAAAACTGGAAACAAGTTCAGAGCCTGCCAATTGGGGAGACAAGAAATCTCATCATGTGCTCCTGTTGTGTGCAGCTCACAGGAGTCTGGTCTCTGCACTGACCTGGGGAGACATCCTGCCGAAAACTAGAGAGAGTGACAATGTGTCCCCTCTAATCCATGGCCCCCCAGGGATCTCCTAGCTGTCTTACGTTTTTTACTTCATATGCACCTATAGTAAACTTTAATTTATACATCAGCGTAGGAAGAGATTACCAATGATAGCAATAAAACAATTACAACAATACACTGCAATAAAAAGTGTGTGAATGTGGTGTGTCTCTTTTCCTCGCTCCCAGAATATCTTGCAGCACTGGGCTCCCGTCTCCTTGAACGGGGAGAGGGAGCTGCGTGTTTGGGGTGCAGGGAGAGAGTTAGGGTGACCAGTGTGGGCACCGAGTGGCTGCCGACCTTGACCTTCTGATGGGAGGGAGAGATCACCGGCCATATCTGCCAGCCTTGGGTAACAAACCTTGAAAGTGAAACTTGGGGCGGGGGCTTACTACACCCCAATTCTTCAATCCAAAACCACTCGATCTCAAGTTTTTATTTCTATAAAACAAGAAAACTCGATTCCATGACGATGGAGCTAGAGGTGGGGAGAAAGCAGAAGTGTTTTCTATTTTCTACTGTGTGTTGTTTCCAATTACTTCAATGAACGTGTTGTTTTCATAATTTTTTGAAAATCATGAAAGGCCAAAAAATGGTGTAGTAGGTAGAAAGGAGGCTGACTATGTGGGTCCTTTTGTTTTTGTGTTTTGCTTTGTTTGTACTATGGGGTTGAACACAAGGTCTTGTACTAAGCTACATCCCCAGCCCTTTATGTTTTTTATTTTGAGACAGGGTCTCCAGGCTAGGCTAGAACTTGCAATCCTCCTCCATCAGCCTCCCAGCATGTGGCGATCAGGTGCTTTTTTAATACCCATAACTCACAGCAGCACCATGCAAGAAGGGCAATGCAGCCACAGCCACCAAGGGGAGGAATACGAGCTCTGGATTGCAGGTGACAGGCCCAAGTGGGTGACCAGCATGGGACTTGCACACCATTGAGCCACCAGCCCTATCCATGACCCAGGGTCTATCTGTGCCACCTGCCCCGCCTGCAGGCAGGGAGGGGGGCCTGTGTCCAGCCCGAAGTCTGGCTCTTCACTCCAAGGTCACCTTCTTCTCTCCAAGGTCACACTGCAGGTCCAGGTTCCTCTGGCTCTGCATCCACCTGTCCCTTCCCCATCCTTTTTAGAGAGACATTAGGCTCTCGAGCTTTTATAAGGACAGGCCACCGCCACTGGACTCAAACTTCCATTTCGAAATACCTCTTAAGAAAGAAATAATAAATATGCTGGGCCCAGTGACACTTTGCTTCCCCAAGGCTGCGCCTTGGCCAGCAGCCTTCAGCTTACCCTTGGCGTCCCCGCCCTGCTGCCCACTTGGCTAATCATAAACTAAGGAAAGCAGAATTCAGAACTCACCGCCATGCTCATTAAAAAAAAAAATCTTGGCGGGGGGGATTGTGACTTAGCCATTTCATTATTCGTTTGTCAAATTTAAATTGAAGGGGAATTTGAGACTTGCACCAAGAGAGGAGCCTTTTATGGAGCCTTCATCTGCCCAGATTTATGAGCCCTCTGGAGACCCAGAATAGCTTTCCCCTGAGGTGGCACTGGGCAGGACCACCCCACCCAACTGCGTGCCCGGGGCCCCGGAAACCAAGATGCACAAAGGCACCCGGCTGGCCCGGGTTGCAGGGGGCATGGTGGCTGAGATCGGAAGAAAGCTAAGCTTCTCAAGATGAACTGGTAGAACTGAGCTCTTCTCTGAGTGCTGGGTGGTTTGGGATTTGGTTTCTTGTTAAACCAGGCGGCTACTCTGGACTGAGTCTGAAAAGTGACAGAGAGTGACAGAGCCAGGCAGGTGTCAGTGCCGAGTGAACCTGTGCAGAACGGGTAGGAAGGCAAGGAAGGCCTGGCAGGGGCCCAAGCACTGGGCCAAAGCAGGGCTCCCTGCAGCCTCCCTGCAAAGTACATGCGGGCCAGGAAACAGAAAAATCAAGGGCTCAACATGCCCTGAAATGGAATTACATGCCGGTGATCTAATAGCAAAAGTCCAAGCAACAGCAAAGCAACCCCCCTCCAAGTTGGGAGCATTTTCCCAATTGTGCTTTGCTTTGCTTTTTGATATATTGAAAGAGGATCCCAAAGTACTACTCTGGAAAACCAGAAAGAGTATTCATTCTCAGTGCCAAAGATGGCACAGGACATGAAAGGGAGCGGTTTGAAAGCAGGACTGGAGCAGATGTTTGTACACTGTTGTTCATGGCAACATTCTGCAGAGCAGTCAGAAGGTGGAAGCCACGCAAGGGCACGTGGATGGATGAATGGAGAAGGAAAATGTGCGCACATGCAAGGGGATGGACGTTCTTCAGCTCTTTATAGAAATTCTGGCACCTGCCACAGCGTGCATGGGCCCTGAGGACCCTGTGCTAGTGAGATAAACCAGTCACAGAGGACAGCTCCGGTACAATTCCACCTATGTGAGGTCCTAGAGAAGTCAAATTCACAGACAGGAGGTGGAATGGTGGCAGCCAGGGGCTGGGGCAGAGGGAGAAGAACAAGGACTCTGTTTGAGAGGTGGAACGCTCCAGTAACGGCTGCACAACATGGGTGTACCTAGGGCCCTTGTTGTACACCTGACAATGGTTAGGAAGGTATTTGACCCCCGTAGGAGCAGGACCAGGCCAGGGGAAAGTGAATTTAAGGAACAGGCTTCTCTTGCTCTAAGGAGCCCAGACAGGAGGGCTGAGAGGAGAAACAGCTGTAACCGCGGATGGAGTCTATTCCCTTTGCACTTACTTTGAATTATATTGTGACAAGTTCATCGAAGTCAATGGGACTGACAATTCAAACTGTATACCATGCATTGAAGGTGTACAGCATGATGTGTCATACTCAGTCGGCTTTTAGATTCAACCAATGTCAGGTGGAAAATGTTCCCCAAACTGTGCATCTGTACCAAACATGCACACTTATTTCTTGCCATTATTCCTTATCTAACAGTATCAGTACCATTGCCGTAGCATTTACATTGAATTAGGGTTTTGGGGTTTTTTGTTTGTTTGTTTGTTTGTTTTGAGACAGGGTCTTGCTATGTAGCTCGGGCTGGACTTGAGCTCAGTATGTAGCTCAGGCTGGCCTTGTTCTTGCAGCAATCCTCCTGCCTCAGCCTCCCTAGTGCTGAGATTACAAGCATTCCACCTCCATGCTCAGCTGCATTGGGTACTTTATAAGTGATCTAGAGATGGTTTTAAATATATGGGAGGATGCGGGTGGGACCTATACAAGCACTACACCATTTAGTAGAAGGGACTTGAGCATATCGGGTTTTGGTACCCATAAGGCGAGAGTGCAGGCTCTGGAACCCACCTCCCATGAGGACTGTAGATGTTCATTGCAAAAAGACTTCGAGGATCGTGGTATCTAACACACCCGTCACCTCCAATAGTTACTATTTGGGTTTAAGACCTATTATGTCACAAAGTCTCAAGTACACAGCATGGCGTCCTTCACTCCAGCCAGCATGCTGCCCAGTGGGACTCGGGAACTGACTCCTGTTAGAGCCGAAAGTGTGTCCTTCACCGTCTCCCCATTTCCTGCCCCTCCACCCACTGACACTCTGCCTCTGTGAGCTCAAAATAAGGATGCAAAAGTGGATTCCACAGGTGACTGAGACTCTGCAGTAGGAAACCACGAAAGACCTCGAACAGCCAAAGCCATCTTGAGAAAGAAAATTAAAGCCGGAGTCATCACACTCCCAGATATATAACGATATCCAAAGCTAGAGTATTCAGAACAATATAAAAAGCAGACAGGGCACACGGACCCATGGAACAGACTCCAGAGCCCAGAGAAACCCAGGCATGTGTAGTCCCCTGAGCTTCACAAGGGTGCAGACAATGCCCATGGGGGAGACAGTCTCTTCAATAAGCAGAGCTCAGAAAACTGGACATCCACATGCAAGCAGATGAAATTGGGCCCTTAATTTACACCAAACCCCCAGACTTCCTTGAACTGTGTTTTATTTAGACAAGGAAGCATCCTGAAGGAGTTGTCATTGACCTATGGGGAGCAGAGAATGAGACAGGCAGGTATTTCCCAGGCCCCTCCTGCTCCTGGAAGGAGGTGGGGTGCAGCCTTGTGAACAGGAGGCTGGGAAGGGCCAAACTGGGCACCACTGTGCCACAGCCAGGGTAGGGGGCACCCCAGACATGGAGCTGGCCCTTCCCCACCCCAGGCCAGTGCTTGCCCCTGGCCAGGAGAGGCCTTCAGCCTCTGCCAGAATACCCTCAGGGATGCACGAGCCATGCCCCCTCTTCCCAGAAGCTACCACCACCACCCTGTGCCTTCTGACGGCTAACAGGTAAGCCCCTGGTAGAAATCCCCTTAGGAGTGGCTTTGAGAGCATGTGCAGATCAGGCGCCTTTCCTAGCACTTAGGAATTAAGAATGGAATTCTCCTCCCCTGGAACCAGGTCCCAAAAGCACCCGTCCCATGGGAACACGCTTTTCTACCCAGATGTGGCCCCCGGTGGGTTCACTGTATGTGGTCCACCTGCCCCTGCGCCCCGTGGCCTTGGCCACTCCATTATGTCTATGTCCTCCTGCTCTCACAGCTGAGGCCCACAGACCCCTCCCTGAGAGCCTAGCTCAGCTTCACTGTCCAGGACCAAATCAGGACCAACCCCAGCAGAGGGATCCAGGGTGCCAGGCCCACCCTCAGGCCCCTGGCACTTCTCCCTCTGGCCCATCTTAGCACTGCTACCCCATCCGGCCACAGCCCCACAGGCTGCTCCATCACCCCATCCTCACCCTACATTTCAGTCCCAGAAAAGAAAATCTCATCTCGTTCCCCTGTCTGACATTTCTGGAGTCTGCTTAATATCCTAGGCCTTCAAGATTCCCCCAAGGCAGGGGCTCTGCTCTGCTTTTGTAAGAGTGTGGTGCCTGTCATGCCCACAGCCCCTCTGCCTGCCCACTCAGCATGACTTCCTGGACCAGGCAGCGGCCACTGCCCTCCGTAGCTTCCTATCATCCAGCCAGAGGCTGGGTCTAAGGACCAGTGCTGCACGCAGTGAGAATCTGCAGGCAGCAGAGTGGCCACCAGGAAGTAGAGGATGCCAGCAATGGCAGGAAGCAGAGCTGTGGAGGAGCAGGAGGCTTAGGGAAGGTGGCAGAAAGGGACTCGCTGCAGGGACAGAGCAGAAGCCAAGGCAGAGAGCTGACCACTGTGACAGCATGAGACATGGCCCCCACCACCACTGAGGACACCAGACCCGGAGCCACAGCCCTTGGCAATGGTGCCCAACTCCCGCCCTCCTCCGGGCGTCCCTCCACCCAGCCCCACCTCCTGTGGCAACTCTTCACCTCTGCTCCACCATGAGCGACACCTACCTACCCTTTGGTCCCTGGAGCACTCCCTGCTGTCCCTCACCCCATCCTGTTGTGTTCAAGCCTCTCTGATCCCTTCCACAGTTGCCTCTGCTCCATCACAGCAAATTCTCAAGCCTTGTCTCTCACCACATCCCTCTTTTTCTTTACTTGAACTCAAAATTCTCATTTCCTTGGGGTCGTCACCGTCACCCAGAGAGCCAGCAACTTCTTCCCACTCCGGAGGAACAAGGGGCATGCACCACCTTGGGTCTGTCCAACACACCTCTTCTCTCTTGCTAATCAGAGTCCCCTGGACTCTGTCGCTAAAAGACACGTGGACAGACAGCCCACTCTAGCTCTCAGGGACCTCATTTCACTTCAAGGGGTCTGTGGCCAGGCACCAAAGCCCTAGGTTCCCAGACCAGGAGTAGGAGGAGTGTCACCTGAGAACTCGTTCCACATCCCAATGTTCCTGCCCCACCCAGACCTCCTGGATCTGAATCCCTGGGGCTGGGGCCCAGGACCCCTCTGGGGATCGAGATGCACACGCAGGTTTGAGAACTACCATACTGCAGGTGCCCTCAGAAGGCTGCCCAGGACAAGACACAGGCTGTGTTCTTGGAGTAAGAGCCCAGGCTCCATCTCTGACTGCAGTGCGGGCCAGGCACAGGCTCGATGGGCAGCAGGTGTGAAGTGGCTCAAAGGATCACAGAACATCACTTCCCATCGGCTCCCAACACTCATCCATATGGAGTTTAACCATGGACAAAGCTCTCCGCTGGATTAAAAAAAACACTCCTTGACCTCGTCCTCCTTCCAATTACCCTGCTAACTGCTTTCTTTGCCAGTTCCACAAAGTAGTGGTCCCTGCCCACTGCCCAGGCCCTGTCGCTGGGGACCCCTCCTCTCCAGAAGTGAGAAACCCCTCTGAGGGAGGAGGGCTGTGTGCAAAGGCTGCCGGGCAGCTCTGGTCAGAGTTCACTGCTGTTGGGTAAACAAAGGAGGATTCTTCAAGGAATGAGCCGGCTCCTTGAAACAATAGATCAAAGGAGAGCCCAAGTAAGCCCAGGGAGGCCAAAGAAGAAAGGGTTGGTTCTGTCCCAGCTGGGAAACACCTGCCCTGGGACTGGAAACCTGAATGGACCTTTTTCCTTCAGGGGCACATAGCTGGGAGGAAGTGCCACCCTGACCCAAAGCAGAAGGCAGACGAGACCAGAGGAGCACAAATATTCGTCAAGGAAGCATGGAGGAAAGCTCTGTAGGCTGGACCCCAAAGCAGAACAAAGGAACGCGGAAGTCACTGCTCGCGGAGTGGCTGGAAGTTGTGTGGACAGTTGCGGCTCTGCTTACACCTTCTCACACTCACACCTGGAGTCTGCAAGTGTTGCTCAGTCCCAGAAGCCACCCTAGAAAATAAGGCATTGCCCTCAACTGACTCTCTGATCATCCACGCTTCACATGTGTTATCCATGCCTACCCGGTGCTGGGAGCTTGAGAGACCCGGGGCCATGACTCAGCTCCTGACCTTGGAGAGCTCAAAGGCTAGAGAGGGAGACAGCAAAGCAAATAGATTATAAAAAGATGTCTGTGATTTTAAAAGGAAGCAAAAAGAAAGGAAAAAATGTAGGTGGCCACCATCGTGGAGCACAGGGATCCACTCACAGGACCAGGAGGTGAA
The DNA here is from genome assembly GCF_053883595.1 of Heterocephalus glaber. Taxonomy (NCBI): domain Eukaryota; kingdom Metazoa; phylum Chordata; class Mammalia; order Rodentia; family Bathyergidae; genus Heterocephalus; species Heterocephalus glaber. The sequence continues at coordinate 7,100,398 of NW_028258315.1, forward strand.
GGCCAAGCTTAGGGTCTCACGACCCCAAAAGGTCCAGAGGATGAAATCAGGAGCTCAGAGAGACTCCCACCTTGCAAAATGTGGCAGATCCCATTCGCCCTCTTTTTCCCACTCCCCACACAGCTCACTGGACTGAAACTAGGAAATCTAAGACCACCAGAAATAATCATGGGGCAAGGGAAGTAGGTGTGGTGCAGGCAGTGAAAGGCTCAGCTGTGTTTGATCATTCTTGGGGCTGTGCTGGGAACAGGATGCCTTATTGTGTTATTCACTCTACTACACTGTCAGTGGTAAGCGTGCAATTTCCCGTATAAAAGGTTAACAATGCACCTACAGATGATTCACAAGTGTTACCTCAAACTCCACCACGATGCTCCGATGGTCCGATGCTCCGTCCCCAGGCATCCCACACCCCACCCTGGATCTCTGTCATCCTTAGATCCTCTGCTGATCCCCCAGTGAGAGGAATGCTGCTCCTCTCTAGTGCCTGGAGCGAAAAGCAGGTTTTCCCAGTCCCACCTGACCCGCCCCCTCCCAGAGCCTGAGGGTATCCAGCCAGGGCCCCACTATGAAGGATGCGGGATAGTCAATGAGCTCTTGGTTCCTGTGGGTTTGAGACCCAAGCTCACTCACCTGTGCCCCAGACCAAGCCCCAGAATGTGAGTGGCAGCTTTATTCTCATTCACCAAAAGTGGAACAAAAGAGAGACAGAGAATCTAACAGTGTGCCAGGAACTATCCTAGTGCTCACCCTGAAAGACTCACATCTCAGCAAACCCCTGAGTCCCGGGCAAACTCAGGGACTGAGTGTCACTCCCAGGAAGGTACACTGCTCTGGAACAGTGCTGGTGGCCACGTGCTTTAGGGAATGGAGACTGTGGGTCTGGACACCGGTGAGAATTCAGAGAAACCTCTAGTCCCAGCACTGCAGGCACAGGTTTCGATAGCAATGTTGTTCCGCTTTCCAGATTCCTGGCAATGCACGTCCCTAGGCTGCCTGGGCCAATGCAGCTGACAGGCCCCAGAACACTCCTGATCTTGCCCATCTTGCCTTCCTTCCTTATAAGAACAAGACAGCTCATCTGCCTCTGATCCCCACCTCTGCACGTGATGAGGAGTCACTCTGCCTTCCACCAGCCCTCTTCCCTGCTGAGCAGGAAGCTGTCTGTCTCCGGCTCCACTCCTGCACCTGGAAGTTCCCCTGCTGGTCTCTCACCTGACTCCAAGCCCAGTCTTTACCTTGTTGTTCACAGGGGTCACATCCAGGTTTCTTTGCGAGCCAAACACCTTGCACCTCTGAAAAGACACCCCTAGAACATGTGGAGTATGTTTGGAAGTAGTGCAGGAAGGAGGTTTCCAAATTAGATAGTTTCCACTGATACACTGCTATAAAGAAGTGAAAAAGAGAAGGTACACAACCGCTTGGATGCTTCTCGGGTGGGCAGTGGGCTCTTTGGCAGTCCCCTTTTTTCATAATAACCTTTTATTTCATCAGCATTCAATGTCTTTTTACTCACAAAATCAATTCATGTTTACTCACCTGATCTATCTGAGAAATTATGTTGAGCTTTATGCCTGGAGTCCGCTCCGGAGAGCCATCCATGTGGCTAAAAATGCTTATCCTTTGCGTCTGCATTTGTTTGCTGTTATATTAATGAAGATTTACAGACCAGAAAAGAATGGCCAATGGTATTGTTTATAAATGCTTTCACAAGGAGCAGCAGATGGAGAGGGAAAAGTCAAACTAGAATCACTTTTCAGAACCATCACTGGTCATCACTGAGACATCTCTGGCGGCTCAAAACTTTTTCTCTTCTGTAAAACAAAGCATTTGGACAAAATTATCACCATGGCCTTCTTTCTGCTCCAAAATGCCATGACCTTTCCAATTTACTACATTCTCCCACATTCATCAGTTATTTCCAAAGCATAGTTACCAGGAATTGAGTGTATGCTGAAAACAAAGTAATGTAATGAGTCAAACAGATCAATTTTTTAAATACAAAGAATGAATATATACATTTCAGGGAAGAAACATAATTGGCTGATAAACATAAGAAAAGATGTTCAGCCTCACTAGCAATCAGAAAAATAAAAATCAAAGTGAGATGTCATCTCTTCTCCCTCAAACTGGTAAAATTGTAAAGGATAAATAATATCAACTGTTGGTAAGGATGCAGAAAAGCAGGAGTGTAACTCAACAGACTTTTAAAGACAACCTCACATTTTTACCAAAATGTAAAAGTTTAGTGCTCCTTGTCTAGGCCCATGAATCTATACCACAGACTACCCATACATGTTACATCACTATGTGTAATTTTTTAAAAACATTTGGAGACACACGGATTGTCTTTTGCAAGACAGTTGGTTTGGATATGCTTCACTGAAAGATTGATTGAAAGCATTAGCTTCCCTTTAGGAATCTGTGCTTTGGACTTCAGGATGAAAACAAAGTTGAGGTTAGCTCTTGTCTCAGCCTTGAACTATAATCTCCACTTGGCATTGGCCACTTGGAATTAGCAGCTTCTTTCTTTCTTGCATCACTCAGGCCCATAGATCACATTTAAGGTGGAAGTTCATCTCTCCACCTTCCCCGCCAGTCTTCAAAAAAGGGAGAGAGAAATTGGAAGGAAACCAGGCATGCAAAAAGAGAAACCTCAGGAAAAGACAGTCGCTCGGAGTTCAGAATTTCTTCCTGTGTACAAACCAAACGTGGGGGTTGGCCTGAGAAACAGACAATTAGAAAAGTCCCAGAGTCTCCCCTCCAGGTAACTTCAATTTGACCTTCAGTATTTCTTAGGGTCAAAAGAGCCACAGGGGAAGAAATCCAGGTCAGCTGTAGCCCAAGGAAGCAGAAAACAAGCTCATCAGGATGTGGAAGTTATTCCATCTTGGGGTTCACACAGGACCCGGGCTCTTCAGATGGGGCACTGCCTGATGAAGACAGTCGCGTATACTCAGGGTGAAGCCCAGGGTTATAAGAAAAAGCCCCTCCAAAGGAGAGGTGAGAGGCTCAGAGAGTTTTTGAGACAACAGGCACTTGTTACATAGAGCATAAACTTTGAACTCCAAACATAGTAAAAATTAACTAGAAAAAGAAAAAGTTGGGTTGAGCCCATTCTCTTTCTATCTGGGGAGTTTTATTCTGAAGTTTTGAACATTCTAGTCTCTATGTAAGTAACATGGAAGACAGACTATCTAAAAGCAAGTGGAAAGGATTTTTATGGAAATAAACTACATACAGGTACCAGGCTGACTAGTTAACCATTACATACACACAGAGTCAGCCAGAACCGATTCCATACCAGCGACTAAAATCCTTTAACACCTTGGACGTTTGAACACTCCCTCCAGCAGCCTCATGTCTTCAAAGCCACTGTCTCATTTCTACACTTGACATTCCAGGGTGTTTCCAGTGACAGCAACTGTCCCCACTGTCTGACTGGAAAGAGTGCATGCCAAAAACCAGGATGACTTGCTGAAGGTCACAGCGTAATACATGCCAGGCCTGCAAACAGAGTACACAGAAAACTCCCCGTGGGTCTCTGGGGCCAGGATTGTTGACATGAAAATCATATTTGAACATTTCTACCACCGCCTCGCTCACCCTCCTTCTCCAAAACACACTGCAGTGGAACTGCCACTTCAGTTCCTAAATGTTCTGCGATGGAGGACAGCTCCACAGGCCTCTTCCTCCATCCAAACTGGTTTACCCAGACTGCTAGCTCAACAGGTGGGAGGAAGCGAGAAGCTGGGAACCAGGACCTGCTACCACTGCCAACTCAAAGCAGGATCTAATCATCACCCGAGCAAGCTGTCCCAACCTGGGTGTTAGATTAATCCCCAATCTGGGCAGAAGTCAGCACCTTTGTACTCAGTGTAAACAGCAACGGACTGAGGCATTTTCTCAACGTCCCCTCAAGATGATTGCTCACTCAGCCCTACAAGGCCACACAGGACATGGTTCCAGTTCTCTGCCCCAGTCGTCCTGAACTGACACCAGTCACGGAAAGTTCTGTGCTCTCCCCTCTGGCCCTTGGCCTGTGTCTTGTCCCCACCCAGAAAGCTCTGCATGACCCTCATCGGCACCCTCCGTCACCCACCCCACTTGTCCCTCATCTTTCACGTCACTTCTCCCGAAGCCCTCCGACCTCTCAAGTTTACGTCCTCAAACTGTTTTTCCTATATCATAGAATTTTTTTTTTTGGTACCGGGGATTGAACTCAGGTCCTTGCGCTTGCTCAGCAGGCTGCGAAACCACTGAGCTAAATCCCCGCCCCTATAATAGAATCTTAAAATGACACTCCACGTGTAATTAATTACCTGTTAACTTCCCTGTGTCCCCCACTTAAACCATAATAACCATGAGGGCAGAGGCCTGGTTTGTCTTTTCCATTGTATCTCTAGCACCCAGCTTAATGCTCGCTTGTGAATAAATATTCAAATGAATATTTGAAATCAACAGCAAGATGGGTTACCATTATGGCAGATCTTACTGCAAGACACCAAAGTGAGAAAGACCCACAAGTTATGCTCTCTGCCTTCCTATGAGTTGTAACCTATTAATCCATGGCAATTTGTATCTAGTTTTTTGTTTTGTTTTTTGGGGATTTTTTTTGGTCCCCGGGATCAAACTCGGGTCCTTGTGCTTGCACAGCAGGCAGTGAAACCACTGAGCTAAATCCCCGGCCCTATATGTAGTTTTTTAGAGCACAGGCTTTTACAAAAGCACAGGTCCTTGATGGGTCTTGTTTGAGATGGGACCCCCTACCCTGGAGCTGGTTGCAACTAAAACTGGAATGTCCTCTCCTCTGTGCTTCTATTGATGTTTCTGGAATGCATGGACCCGGATGTGGCCTTTAAACTGCTCCTTCATGAGAACAAATCAATAGATGAGAACACAAGGCAGCATCCAGCCTGCCATCCTAGGCAACCAAGAGCAGTGGGTTCCAAAAGTTAATCTGAATTGGGACAAAAGTAGAGTGAGAAGGGAGACATTGTTTTTTTCTTTGCAGCTATCCTTTCCAAAAAAGAACTGAAAATAACACACAGCTTCCATCCCTTCCATACAAAGGGGCTGGATCCTGAGCCGCTTCTAAATGGGCCCCACCCCACCCTCATTGGGTTCTCAGAGCTGGTCCAGGGATGTGCAGCATCAGCACCACCTGAGAACTTGCTAGAAATGCAAATGCTCGGCCCTGCCCGGACACCCTGAATCAGAAACTCTGGGCAGGGTGCCCCGCCTCGCCTCGTCTGTGTTTTATCAAGCCTCAGGGTGATTTTGGTACACATTCGCATTTGACAGCACTGCTTAGCTCTTCATCTTCACAGCACTTACTGAGAGCCGAGCCATCTTGTTTATTTATTTAAACACCTGGTTTGGTTCTTGTGGTCCCTCGATGGTGGATTTCAACTGCGGAAAACCATGAAACCCAAGACGGAAAAGCTCAGGGCTCTGCATCTTTTAGGTGCTCAGTAAACATCTGTCAAATCAACAAACAAATCTTCCTATATTTGCTTATTGTTTTTTCCCATTTCCCCGGAGCTGGCTGTGAAGGAGTTAAGGCTCCCTGTGAGTCATCGGGCCAAACTCCGGTTATCCATCAGGGTGTGATAAGGTTCCAAGGACAGGAGCTTCCACACAGCACAGCCCAACATCTTTATCCCCTTCGCCCAAGTCCCAGCAGCCGGAATGCTGCCTCCGAACTGTTCCCAGCTCGCCCCGTCCCGGTTAGGGGACACCTCACGGTGCCCCAAGCGGTTCTAGGTCACTGAGGTCCCCTGGACAGTGGATCAGCCTCCACAGCTCGTCCTTCTGTGTGGTCCTCCCTGTGTGGCAGCTCACAGTCACCCTCCCCTCTCACACCTAGGCAAAAACTAGTTGTCGCTGTGATGCAGACTCCAGGCTCCCAGCAGGGCAGCTTCTCCAGAGAAGTCCTCCCCTTGTTAGGGTCAACGGGCAGGAAAGGGAGATATTGGAGTAGAGGTGAGAAAAACAAGCAAATTCATGGCTCCCACTTGTTCCACGATGTGCAGGATTTATCCTATATGACCCTCACCTTGCGCCTGCAGTGTATGGATAGGGGTGTGTGTTCTCTTCAGAGGAGGAAACCCAGGCTCAGAGGATAAATCTTCCAAGGTAGTGTGGTAGACCTTGACCACTAACTGGGCTCTAACCCTAAAGCCCTTCTTAATCTCTGGCCCCTCGACTAGGTGGGCCAGCTGCAGTATCCACCCAAACAACTGGGAAAGAGAAAATGGATTTTCAGAAGGGAATAAGCTGGCTGATTTGAAGGATTATGAGTTCCTCAGCTTCCAACTTCTCCACCCTGTCCACCCTGCCCTGAGTCCACCACGCCCCTCTCTCTGGATTTGCCCAGGACCTGCCCGTGATGGTAAATATTAACCCGGAGCTGATGAGCACCCTCGCTGCTTTCTGGGCCTCTGTGCAGGGTGGGTGCTGAGTCACTGCCTACGTGGCAGCCCCGGGTTTCCACAGCTCCTGGGCAGCAGAGGCCAGTGGGGAGCCTCAGTGTCCTCCCAAGCTAACCAGAGGGGCCGCTCATTCCCACGAGGCAGGGGAATGTGGTGTTTCCAGGTGCTCCATTGGAGGAGGAAGGGTAGAGGGCACTGTGGAATGGAGGGAGAAGGGATTCCGAGCATCTGAGCAGAAATCTTTCCCAGATGGCCTCCCTCTGCTTTTACATCCCCTTTTACCCAGATGCACACCAGGGTGGCCTGCAGGATGATAGGATCTATAAAAAGTGCAGTGGTACCAACAAGGAAAACACCTGGAGACCCTCCAGCATGCCCTGCAGGCTCCAGAGGCCAAGACCCTCCACCCGCTTCCTCCCTCCACAGCCCAAATGCACTCTGTCCTCTGGCTCTCACCACTCAGCAGCGTTCACTGCAAGACCCAGTGAGAACCAGGTGGCAGCGCTGGGCCGGCCCTTATCCCACCCCCACCTCCCCCCAGGGATTAAAGGAAACCCTGACGAGCAGCTGGGGTTGTGGAAAGCGATGCTTGCAAACCTGACGTGCGTGGGAAATATCAGGAGAGGGAGTGGGCCCTCTTGAAGTGAAACTGCGTCATCCTAACGGGAAGCTCACTGCTTCTCTGGATGCCTTTAAACCCAGAAACACCCAGCAATGCTGACAGTTTGGGCTGGGGGCTGAGGGCAGCCTTCCTCTCAGTTCTGAACCCCATGGGGGTTTGAGACCTCAGCAAGTTTACAGAAAGTCACACTGCACCCTGGAGTTGGTGGACACTGGGGGAGGTGGACATGGGAGCCGGGGTGGGACAGGGAGAGGAGAGATCTGCCTCAGGGTCTGTCAGTCAAGCTGGGCCACAGCCCTGAGATAAAGCCTGGCTCTGAGGAGCTGGAATCCCAGGCCCCCGCCCAGCCAAGACATGTCTGGATGCCCTGCTGTGGGCGCTGGCTAATCGTCCCTCTGATTCACACCATCATTAAACAGGCAACTTGGGCAAGAAGTAAAACCATCCAGAGCAAAAACTCTGGGGGAAGAAATGGAGAGAGTACAAACTGAGAACGTGGACGGATGGGTGAATAACTGATATGAGAGCCCACGCCGCCACGGGCTGCTCCGGCCAGCTGATGCGTTTCCCCCAAAGCAAAGGAGACAGGACGCGAAGACTGTGAGCTCCCTGCACCACAGTGACGTTGCCACGAAGCCACCATCTCTCCCCCAGGCGCTCGTGCCCTGGTCATGCATCAGAACCAACCACAGGCCCCGCACCCCTCACCAGTCCCAGCCCCTGTGCAGGTCAGAGCACGCGGCTGACCTCAGGCCCGCAGCCTGGATGAGCCACACTGGGGGCCCAGTCCCGCGGCTCCCGCACTTGATCCCGATTGCGACAGTGGGGTAAAAGTTCAGGAGCAGCCTGGTGAAAAATCTCTGGCAGTTGGCTGCACCCTCCCTGGCAGATAACCCCACCCCCAGCTGGCAGGAGAGAAACGCTTTTACCATCTCTCCATGCAGCCCTCCAACTGCCTCACTGATGAAGGCCCCTAACCAGTCTTTCTGATACCCATCCCCAATTATAGCTGGATTAACGGAATCTTAATATTTTTCCAGAATCAACAAGGAGCCCAGCACTTTCTTTCCCAACAGGCTACTTCTGCGTCTAGCTTATTGTTACTTAGATAAGCCACCAGCCTTCCAGCTAGCTGGCATTCTCAAAGGCAAACCCAGGAAGAGCTTTCACCTTTCAAGTTGCTCATTGATCGGGGGTCCTGGTCCACCACGCTGGTCCAAGAAATGTTGATTAAGGAGTCAGCCCTGAGCCCTGGCGTGGGCAGGGAGGAAATGGGTTCAGAGCTCTACCGAGGGGATCTGGGATTTGTCCTGTAGAGAAAATGTTCAACTGGACCCAGAATTTTTAACTAAGGACCCAGCAGCATGGACCAGTAAGACTCTGAGGAGAGTCAGTTACTAGGGTTAACTGGCTGGGAGCCCATGCCTTCATGAGCCCACAGTAGATCGGAAAGACAAGAGCAAAACTCAGAAAAGCGTTTGTTTGGGGGACCCAGGACGTCTCCGGGATAGTCGTGGGGTGGGCAGCGGGGCAGGCAACATAGACTTTCCACAGGTGCAGGTGCAGAGGTGATGGGGCCGTCACTGCGGCCTGGGGGTCTGGAAGGGGATCCTGGGACAGAGGACTCGAGCAGGCTTTGAGTCAGAATGAAGAAGAGCGAGGACGAGGACGCCGGTAGCCTCCTCCCTCTCCTTCTGCACACTCCCTTGGGCCATCTCCCCTCAGCCTCCACTGCTGCTGCAATGCAATGACACATCCGGCTTTATCTTGAGTCTGGCTCCTTTGCCTCGGCTCCAGGTTCCCGCTTGGCCAGGTGATTTCCCCACAGTCCCAACTACTGGCTTGAATGTCTCACCTTTTCTCTCCCGGCTGTGTGCACCTGCTTTGTTCTTCTCTGCTCTGCCATCCATGGGCACCTACTAAAGGGAAAAGCCCGCACCAGACAACCTGGGCTCCTCCCTCCATCCCAACTCCAGTTGCCCAGCCTTCTCATTGGCTTCCTCCCCATCCCTGGGGCCATCCTGCCTAGGCCTCAGGCCCTCCTCATCTGCTGTTCCCCTCTTCCTGTCTTCCAGACTATAGTCTTGGTGCTTTCGGAGTCTTTTCACTGTACCTCAGTCTTGCTAAAATCGTCTTCTACAAAACCCTTCTTCGCCAGTGGATGTAGATGAAACCTGTTCCTGAAAGGATGACCATAAATGAAAGCTTGGGCTTTGCCCCAAGGCACAGAGTGTTAGTGTGTATCACACATTAAAATAATGACTTTAAAAGCTTAGTGTGTTCTTAACGACACTAATTAGTTGAAAAGGGAAGCCACCAGATGGTACATGTTGTTCATGACGCCCATTGGCAGGCCACCCAATAGCATTCCTGATTGATTCGGAAGTGTTTTTCCTGGTTCCTGCCCCAGCACCAAGCAGAGTGGTTAAGTTTGGCTCTGTGTGTGAGACTTCCAGGCTCAGCCTTGCTGACCTTCCAGCCAGGCAAAGATGTCCAAACAGAGCGTGCTGTCTCCCACTTCTGTATCCGAGCACCATGTAGTCCCCACTAATTTCCCAGGTAGCTCAGTGCCCCTCGAATACCAGGAGCAATTTTGTCCCCTATGGGACATCTAGCAATGTCATGGGACACTTTTTATAGGCATGGCCTGGCCGGTAGAGGAACAGTTCGCAGTTCACAGAGCAGGACCACCACAAAGGTTTGCCTGGCGCAAGTGTCCAGAGAGCTGAGGACGAGGTCCGTGGCCAGATTCAGCTCATTCCACACCACCTCCATGGACGGGACAGAAGCAGCCGCTGCACCAGCTCCAACCTTCTCTGCAGCAAGTATCTGGAGAGTGTGGCTGTAGACTTCTTACTCCCTTCCGCATGCTCCTCGAGAACAAGAGCTGTGGCCTCTTCCTCCTGCTCTGTCACAGCGACACCCCACAATATAAGGTCTCAGTGACTGAGTGCAGAGAAAGAAGCCACTGACTGCTCATGGCCAGAAAGCAACACTATCCAGCATCTGAGAGTGACGTCCACCCCACCCCCACCCCACCGGGTTCCCACCATCTCTGATATATGCTCCCATTGCTGGCATTCAGCACATACAGACAACCATGTGCTGATTTATCACAGAGAACAGACCTTTTCAGAAATGGATTGTTTTTCACTTCGGCTTTCACAACAGAAATAGTTGAGCAAGCCAGGATATCAAGGCCAAATGAGTGTCAAATGGCAACGATTGCTCTTAACTAACCACAAAAAAAATCACTCCTCAGATACCAAAATCCTATGTTCCAGTTTCACAAATTGTATAGTATCTGTATATAACTTACATGCATCCTCTTGTACACTTTAAAACCTCTCTAGGTGACTTATGACACCTCACATCATGTCCATGCTATATCAGTGATTGTTAGAGGTTGAGGACTACCAAAAGTCTACATGTTCAGGACAGATGCAAAGTTTTCCCACATATTTTCCATCTGAGGCTGTTTGAATCCATGGGTGTGGGACACTTGGAGGAGAAGAGCTGACTGTGTACATGCTCAGTGCATGAGCTATTTCAAGAAAAGTGAGGATAGAGGTAGGAACATCAGCCAGAGAAGGAAATTCTTGTGAGTGTATAAAAGAAAGAGCCCTCAGAAATCCAGGAGTCACTATCCTCCCTTCTGGCTACCAAATGCATGGAAGGAAAAAGACAAAATGTACCCCAAAGCAAAATCTCCTCCACATCGCTGACTTCCCCAGAAGTCACTCCAGCTCACTCCAGTCAAGTGGTAAGGAAGCCAGCATGTGAAGATGTGGGGAAAATGAAAACAAGACTACTTGCGTCCCACTTGGGTCATGTTTTGTTTCATTTCGTGATGGGGTCTCACTATGCTGCCTGGGCTGGTCTTGAACTTGGTCGCCAGTGATCCGCCAAAAATGTTGCTCACAACACTGGAACCCACCCCCACACACATACACCATAGACTCTGCCAGTGTCTCGATGACCCTGATCCAAAAGACCAGACAGCCATCAGTCAACCAGAGGAACTCACAATAAGGAAGTGTAAATATGGAGATCAAAACATGAAGTAAATAAACTGTAGGAAAAAGACAGAGATCGTGAATTTCTCCTTCCACCAAGCATGGATTTCATGTTCAGTTCACAAAGGGACTGAGAAGTCCCTGCCTGACTTTGGGACCCTCAAGATTCCTGCTGCTCCCCAGAAGCCCATGTGCTCTCATCTCTGAAATATGGCTTCCTCCCAGGGGTCTGCACAGAGCAGTCCCCACTACAGGCTGCCATGAGCCCCACAAGATGAGCATGTGCAAGAGATTAATGCTGTGCTGCTATTGTTGTCCCTGGTGGTGCATTAGATAGGAAACCACATTGTACAATAAGGTCTCCTAATGATGATGAAGAGGGTTGCACTGTGCTTCGGGGCTACATTAGCAACACTGGAGAAGGATCCTGTGCCCCAAGAGTGCAGCGGACCCTGGGATACAGCAGTAGCTACTGAAGTCACAATGGCTGTTGGAGAAGGGTTGCCTCTGTTTCTTCTTCCCAACAAGCTCAGCCTGAGGGTTTGTTGTTTGTGGGTGTAATGGTCCATTTCCTTTTCCTGTAACAATACATCTGAGGCTGGGTACTTTATTTTTTAAAAGAGGTTTATTTTCGTTCCCAGCTTTGGAGGCTGCAAGTCCAAACAGCATGATATTGGCTCTGGCAAGGGTCCCCTGGACTGTCACCTCATAGCAGATGCCATCACAAATGGTGGGGACCCATATGAGAAGGATCATACGATGAGACAGGAAGCCAGGGCAAGGGGAGGTCTGGCTTGCTCTCCTTATAACCTTCTTGAGAGAAACGACTCAGGGACCCAATGAGAGCCCTCCTGGTGGGAACTTCTCCAATGACCTAAAGTCCTCCCATGAAGCAACTTCTCCAATGACCTAAAGTCCTCCCATGAACCCCTACTTCTTCAAGGTCTCACCACTTCCCAGTGTTACTGCATTGAAGACCAACATCCCACCAAAAGAACCCTTGAGAGACAAACTACATCCAAACTAAACCATAGCATAGGCATTCAGTCCTCTTCTGATGGCTTATAAGCTCTTTTCTTTAGGTAGAGGAAGACTGCTTTTAGGATATAGACCATGGGGCTCACCATAACAGGATCAGTCAGACTCCAGATAACTTCAGACTGCCTGTCCTAGTTTATCCCAGTGTCCTCCCCATACGCTGGCCTTCCATTATCCCTTCTTTGTAGAGTATAGGCAACAAGTCAGCTACAGCAGTGGAAACCAAGCTACCTGAAGAACAGCATGGGATTTGGATGAGATGGTCAAGATTAGGCTTACTTATGTTCCCAAACAGAAGTGAAGTTGTGGGCATCTGTCCAGATGATCCTGATGAAAGTGTTTTTTCATTATGCTCTGCCCTCGGTTACGTGGGTAAAGAAAAAGGATGTTGCACTAAAACAGTGGTTCCTAAAGTGTGATCCTGGGATCACCAACATACACTGGGAACTTGTCAGAAATGTAAGTTCTCCAGCCCCATCCAAGGTGGACTCAATCAGAAACTCTGGGCCACCCCAGAAAATGATGACAACCAGCCCAGTGATCCTGAAACAATTCTTAGTGTGAGATTCATGTATCTGCACCAATTCCTCCATTTTTCTTCTGAGAATCCTTTGGTTTGCAGTTTTGGTATTGCATTCAGAGTGGCCATTTTTCTTTTCAGTCCCTCAATCAGAACTAAGAATAAGGATGAGATGAAGACAGGTGAAAAAGAAGGGAGAGCTGGTAATGAAAGAAAGAACATCACAGACATGGGAGAAGGGATCTCTTAAAACGGAGATACCCACCAACCAGGCAGGAAGTTGGTGCACCCATTTCCTCTCCAGACCTTGACTTTGCCCACACCTTTCTCTGCTTGCAGCAAGTTCACACTCCTCTCAGCCACGGCTCCTGCTTTTAAAAGCTTGTACCAGCCACAAGCAGGAAGGAGGGCCATGTGTGCAGAGAGGAGAGTTTCGTCAGAATCCATGTGTGACCTGCATTTTATATAGGAGTGATGAGTTTAATGCTCTCAAACAGGAGATGATGGATGTGAAGTCTAGACAAACTGCAATGTGCTGAGAAATAGGAATTCTAATTATAATCTCCATAAAGTTAGAACTTGACACCATTCATAGTAGGTTTAAAATGTTTGTTAAATCAGTAAATGTTTGCTCCCCTAAGAAAACTGTTACAACAGAATTTTGGAAGGCTGCCTCTCCTTGGTTTCTTCCAACCTATATCCACACTGCCCTTTTCCCTGCCCCTTTTCTTTCAATTATGGAATTTATACTTGATACCTGGAGACACAGCAGCAATCTGATGACCATGAGGTGACAATAGAATGACTAAGGATGACAAACAGGAAAAACAGGAAGTCCCTAACTGCTGGTGGCATTATTGAATGGATATATGAGCTCTGATCTGCCCTTTCCATGTATTTTGTTATGTGGGGAAAATAAAGCATAATTTGATTAAATAACTAAAGTTCAGAGGTTTTTTTACTTGCAGCCAAATGCATTCTCTGTTGATATATTGCTCTTTCAGAATGGAGACATAGTTAGATGGAGATGTAGTTTGATAGGATGAAAAATATATTGAGGACATGTTATGGCTTGAATGCATCCCCAAATTCTTGTGTTGGAAACTTGATTCCAACATGATAGTGTTGAAGTGGGGACTTTGAGAAGTGATTAATTAAAAGGTGATGAATTGATGCTGGCATCATGGTGGTGGGCTATTTAGTGTAGGAATGAGTTCCTGATAAAGGCAAGAGTCTGCCTCCTCTCTCTGTCTCTCTCTGTCTCTCTCTGTCTCTCTCTCTCTCTCTCTCTCTCTCTCAATGCAGCAAGACAGCACTAACCAGATGCTGACCTCTTGACCTCGGTCTTCCCAGTCTCCAGAACTGTAAGAAATAATTCTCTGTTCATTATGAATTACCCAGCTAGAGCAGCACAAAATGAGCCAAGGTGAGATGAAAAGAGGAGACATGCCATTGTTTAAAAGGGGTCAGAGAAGAGATGAGAAAAGACAACAGCTTCCCACAGCTCAGGCCTCTAAAGCCACCAAGTATGAGAAAGTTGAATGTCCAGCCCTGGAAACGGGCCAGAACACGAAGCTACAGGAGGTTGACCTAGAAGTTGTTGAACCAAAAAATCCTTTCTAGAAGTATGCCTTGGTGCATTGTGGTGCAAAGGTGAGGCCCGGATCCTGCTGGCCAAAGCGACAGGCATTCCTGCAGTCCTGTGGGCCAAGGCCATGAAACCCCGCTTAGAGTTTCTAGCCCAAATCAAGCTGCTCAGCAGGAATCCTGAACTACCGCCGTGGTCAGTGATGGAAGCAGCAGTAGCAGTCCCTTCTAGTTTCAGTTTCTTATTTCTGATTGAAGGCCGAGTTTCATGATAGTTAGAATAAAGTTGCAAAAGATATCACAGCCCTGGTCTTTCAGTCCCCAAATAAGCTTGAACTTGACCTCTGTGGATGCTCCTCAAATTCCAAGCTGAAGGTGACCCAAAGCCCTCCATCTTCTGATGCCTTCCACACCCCAGCCAGTGTGTGACCCAGGAGGAGGGAGAGAGAGACTCCATGCCCCTCTCGGCGGCCCATGGCAGGTGGAGGACCGGGCCCCTGAAGGACGGGAAACAGGAGACTCCCGTATGACAGCCAGGAGACATAACATGGCACTCACACACGGCACATGCAGTTTGCAGAGGGCTTCCTTGTGTGTCAGTCACCAGCCTTCATTCTGAGCTGGTCATCTTCCCTCCATGCAGAAAAGCAAAGACCTTCAGTCCCTTCTGGTAGGTGAGGGGCTCACACCCCACGACCACCACCACATGTCCCCTGCTTCAGTTCAGGGAAAGGAGGGCTGAACAGGCTCTTGGAGACCAGAGAGTCCAGTGTTCCTCTGTCTTCTGTCACCCGCATGTCTCCTGCCCAGTAAATTTCATCTGCAGGCTCTGTCTTCACTCTGACTTAGTTCCGTAGCCACCCTAAATGACAGCATCATAATGTCCACGTGTTAGGTTTTGTCTGTTATCTACCAGCCACGTTCATCTCTCTCTACCACTAGCAGCAAACATACTCCAAGTTGGAAGACCCTGACCCTCTCACTTTAGAGATGAAGAACCCAAGGCCCAGATAAGTGGCAACCTCTGTCCTGGGACCCAGAACCTTCCTCTTCTCTCAAAATTAATGGTGTCTCAGGCCTCAAGTTGTTCTACTTCCAGCAGAATTCCAGCAGAACCAGGCTTGAAAGTTCTGGATGGAACCAGACTTCCAGACCCAGTGTGATTTCAGCCTCCCCCTCTAACCCTTGCGGATGAGAGCAGACCCCATGGCTAACCTAAATGCAGTTGAGTTAATTAAATAAAGTCCAGGCCCCAATTCAATCCTTTCTCTTTTTACCCTTATGCTCCATGATTGTCATAGATAAAAGTAGCCCTTGAACTGGGGTGAAGCTCAGAGGTTCTGTGCTTGTCTGTCATACTCCACACCCTGGGTTCAATCACCAGAACCACACACAAAAAATAAACCCCTTACCACAAACAACCAAACCTGGCCAGATTCCTGCCCTCAAAGAGCTTTGAGTCCAATGGGAGAGGCAGTCACAGGTTGAATATCCTGTATGTTAAAGGCTTGGAGCAGGAGTATTTCAGATCTCAGAGGTTTTCATTTTGAGAATATTTTCACAGTTTATTGAATCCGAAAATCCAAAATCTCAAATGATACAAAATCCAAAACTCATTAAGCATCATACCAGCAACTCAAAAAGTTTTGGATTTTGGAATATTTCAGATTTTTGGATTAGGGATGTTCAACCTATTACTGATTAGACAGTTTGAATGTAATGTAGTTGGTACTGGGAGAAAGACTTACCAGACTGGTTTTGATTTACTAGAACAAAACAAATGTGTGGCCCGTCATTGGCAAGGACAACAGTAATCACACTTCAGAAACCTCCCCAAAACAACTTCCTGGAAACTAAACTCTCCCTTCTCCCCCAGGATGTTGGGGGAAGAGAGGAGCTGAGATACCCCCATTCCAATACCTACTTAAAAAGAATCTGTTCCATTCCCCCGGAGGCTTACTAGGCACCTGCTTGCTATATGTCATCTGCAGATGCCCACACAGTTTGAAGAATTTTAAGTTGAAGAAAAAGTATATGCATATTTGATTTCCAATACAAATAGTAAAATTTTAGATTAAGGAATAAGTTCAGTAAACTCTCTGGGGATGAGTAAAGAAATCAGTTTTGTTATTGTGTATATAACTGTCATATCATGTTTAGACTTAAAGCTATCAAGTAGTCCATGGAGTATGCTTATTAGAAGAAAAGGTTGCTTTTCATAGAGCAGAAAAAATATTTGAAGAAAAAAAATTCTTTGAGACAAGGTCTTGCTTTGTAGTTCAGTTTGGCTTTGAACTCACTATGTAGCTCAGGCTGGCCTCAAACTCACAGCGGTCCTCCTGCCTCAGCCCCCCGAGTGCAGGGATCACGGGTGTGTGCCATCATGGTTTGCCAGGTTAGCACTACTTTTCCTGGGGTTTCCATCCCATTCGCAACAACTTCGAGAAGCAGGAAAACTATGGGCTTAATTTAAAAAACAATTCCTCCATGCTGCTTGGTAGCACTCTTACCCCTTCACAAAATAAAATTTAAAATGTAAAAATAAGATGCGCAAGAGAGTATTCTGCATGCCTTAAATTGCTATGTGACATTACGTGTGCATGGGTCTCTTTGGGCTGCCAGAAAAGAATACCACAAACTGGATGATTTACACAACAGAAATTTTATTTTCACAGCGTTTGGTGACTCGAAGTCCAAGGTGAAGGGCCAGCAGGGGCAGTTTCCGGTGAGACTTCTCTTCCAGCTTCCTGGTGTCTTCAATGAGAACCTTTATCCCTAGCATCTCTTCCACTCCTTGTAACAACAGTCCTGTGGGGTTGCACCCCACCCTTATGGCTTTGTTTAAACTTAATTACTTCCTTAAAGGCCCTGTCTCCAAACAGAGCTGCATTGGGGTGGGAGCTTCAGCCTATGAACACAATTCAGTCCATAACAACTGTTTGCTCAGAGGTCTATAGTTTCCAACGCTCTCTGCTGTAGCTCTCATTTTTCTCCTCACAATGTATCGAGAGATGGACAATGTAGGCACAATCCCACTGGACTGAGGAAGAGTGAGAGAGTTGCAGTGTCCAGGAACTCACCTGAGGACACCACACTGGCCAGTGACAGAGCTAGAATCCAAACCCAGGGCTGCAGGACTCTGGTCCTTAACAAAAATAAAGGATTTCACAGGTTCAAGTAAAATTATACGAAGGTAGTATTTGTTATGCCACTTCATCGGTACGGTATAAAGACAAGAGGCTCAACAGGAAGCACGTGTCATTGGAGGCGAGAAGCACGGGTGTGCAGCTAGCATGCCCAATGTGCCCACATCCCCGCCATCTCTCCTGTCACCTACAGGCATGCACCACATAACAACACCTCAGCCAACAGTGGGCAGCCTGCATGCCACTGGTCACCAAGATTATATTGCCAAGTGGTGTCACAGCCACCTTAGTCTGTGTAAATGCATTCTCTGATGTCCCAACAACAACAGAATCTCCAAATGACACATTTCTTACAATGCATCTCTGTCACTAAGCCTTACTTCTTTCCTTCCATACAGAACTTAGGGAACCCCATCTCCCCCAAAGCCCAGTAGCCTGTGATGAACTTGCCCTTCTCTGAGATGTTTGTCTTTATCATTCTGAAAATGAATCCCTTCCTGCCTAAAAAGTCACTTTAATTTTCACATACGGTACTGACATCTTCCCCAACCCCAACCATTTCTACCTGTTTATTAGTCTGGGTTTTTCCTGCCACCTGCTCTATCACACCTGTTTCAGATTTGTTCTTTAAAGTCTTCCCTGAAGCTCATCTACTGTCTGAGAAGGAAAGATTTTATTGACAATAAGCTGAACTACAATGTCTTTCTCCAAAGGCTTAGAAAACCTGAAACAGGAATGGAGTAGGGAGGCCCCATCCTCCACTGTCTAGGACACGCGCTCCCATGGAAAAGGGGTGGAGAATGCATCTTGTCTTTTGTTTTGGCTTCCTTTAAGGAAACTGTCCAAAATCAAGAGTTCCTCCATGCTGGCACTGCCTGGGTACAGGGAGGTAGACCAGATGCCCTTTCCACATGCAGCATTGTATAGCCCCATACATTCTGGTCTGTAGTGTGTTAAATTCCAAACAAGACCGTGCTAATAACCAGGCTGCCTAGGAGGTGAGCCCTGCATGCCACCCCAAACCCTGCAACGTTGAACAACATCTGCAGCCAGAGGACACTGTAGATGGGCAGCCCCCACGCAAGCTGCATGAAACGCTTAGGTCCTTTGGGTTGTGAATGCACTTTGAGGTTACGACAGCACTGTTTCTGCAGGTTGACTAAAGACAAGAGTTTCTTCTGATTAGAACAGGCCATGTTTCCAAAGTTTTTTTTGTTTTGTTTTGTTTTTTGGTACCAGGGATCAAACTCGGGACCTTGCGCTTGTGAGGCAGGCCGTAGAACCACTGAGCTAAATCCCCAGCCCTCCAAAGTTATTTTTAAGAGTTGAGCTAATTATTCCAATTTACTGACAGGTCTCAGTATTTCCCGGGATTGAGGACTTTCAGTGGTAAAACTGGGAGAGTCCTAGGCAAACAGGGACAGGTGGTCACCCTGCTTGTGTTGTTGCTGTATGTGGTTTTGTTTTTGGTACTGGGGATTGCCCTTTGCACTCAGCTACATCCCCCACCCTTTTTTTATGTTTTTATTTTTGAGACAGGATCCCATTAAGTCAGTATGTTGCCCAGCTTAGGATTTCAGGAATGTACCCCTCTACGCTGTTTTGTCCCCCTATTAAATGATGGGAACCCGTTTGGAATGTTCAAACTTTGGAGGTAGTAGGTTTCATGTTTGTTAAATCCTTTCATTGTTCTGGGCTTGTTCCTGCATTTTTCCTAGAACAAGGATGCCTGAGAGCTCTGGTGTGAGACTTAGAGCCTTCCATATGTGCAAGTGCACAGAGCCGACAGCCTGCAGTGTCGGGTACAAAGAGTAAGGGTGCTGCTGGCCATTCACAGTGCACGTCACCTCCCACATGGGCACAGCTTCCCCGTGACAGTTATCTGTGCCAAGGGCAGGTATACTAGGTTGAGTCCCAAGGGCAATGCCAAGGTCAGGGAGGGTCTGGAATAGCAAGCAAGATGGGCTCAGACAACACAGACATATTTCAATAGTAAAGCAGATCAGGGTCAGTATGAGACTCTTAAGCCAGTAGGAGGATTTGGGGAGGTTAGAGGCTGGGGAGAGAGAGAGAGAGAGAGAGAGACCAGGAGGGGGCCTGTGTTCAGAGTACAGGAAGACTGGTTCCTAGACCCACAGGGTCTCATTTGGGAACAATCTTAACCACCTAGATCATGGCTAAGGAATTAGAAAGATGAAAAAGGGGAAAAGGGACCTCAGAAGAGTCAACACTGACATCACAGACACTCATTAAAATAGAACAACAACCACAACAAAAAAAACCCTCCTCTCTTCTGGGCACAGTGGTACACACCTGTAATCCCAGCTACTCAGAAGACTGAGGCAGGAGTACCACACATTGAAGGCCAGCCTGAACAACTTACAGAAACTGTATCTCAAAAACGATTTTTTAAAAATTCTAGGTCTTTTATTTGAGGGTCTAACTTTTTTTTTTTAGTTCTTCATGCATTCTTTCCTTTTTTTTTTTTTTTTTTGGTACCAGGGATCAAACTCAGGTCCTTGTGCTTGCAAGGCAGGTGCCAGAATCATTGAGCTAAATCCCCTGCCCGTCTTCATGCATTCTTTTGTTTGTTTGTTTGTTCCGTTTGTTTTGTGTTTTTGTTTTTTTTGGTACCAGGGATCAAACTCAGGTCCTTGGGCTTGCAAGGCAGGCGGCAGAACCACTGAGCTAAATCCCAGTCCTCTGTCTATGTTACTCCTAGGTATCTTCCCAAAAGGGTTAAACTTATCAGAGTATAGGGATGTGTATATACTTGTGTTTATATCAGCATAATTTATAATAACTAGATCTTGGAAACAGAGCAGAGTGGGACTGCATGAGTATGAAAAAGAGGAGCTGGATGAGGTCTGGGAAGAGTGTGTGGCCTGGAGGTGACCTTTGTTCTGAGATCCAGAAACCTGAAAGAGAGTAGAGGACTTGTTCATGATGCTACAGAACTCCCAGGAGCACTGGTCTACTTGGTGTCCAGAAACAAACATCTGGAACTCTGGAATTGCATCCTCCTGAGCACAAATGGGTCCAGCTATGACACTAAATGTTGACTAAGGCTGGAGGTATGGTAGAACATAAACACAAACTGAGAGATTTGGAAGTAAGAAACATACCTTTTTTGTCCACGTGTAGGGTTTGCAAGAAGATCATGAGCTTTGGAACAAGGAGAAATGGACCCCAAGGAGAGGTGGCCAACACGTTATCCTCCACTGCATTTTCTATATGCACAGGGCAAGTGGAATCAGGTAGGAAGAGAAGAACAGGTGGAAGAAAGAGGCATCAGATAGGAGCCAGGGGAAGCCAGCATCTGTCAGGGGCTCCATTTGACCTCCCTCTTTGCCCTCCCTGTCTGCCCCTCTTTCCTGCACCTTCATCTTGCCACTGAGCTCCCCAGCCTGCTTTTGAGACCTGGGAGATTGAGAGCAGCCAGGACTGCTCTCAACAGAAAGAGGTGTGAGCGTTTGCTAAGTGTGAATGCCAGCAGGCTGAGGCATGACTGTATGATTATACTCTGGGTTCACTGCAAAATGAGAATGCAGGGCCTCCTGCTAAAAAACATCTCATGAATTTCAAGATGGTGACAGCAGAACATTAAATCAAACAGTGGGACATTGAAAATACATGAACCAGTGTGATACCCGTGAAGCTGGCCTTCTCTCTCTGTCAGCATCAGGGCCCAAGGTGACACAGTTAGAAAGAGCCTGGACTTAGGAACCAGCCAGAGCCAGGCTTGAATTCCAATTCAGCCACCATTAATCTGTCTGGGATTTAAAGTTGTCCTCTATTAAGTGAAGATCAAAAGGCTCATCTCACGTGTTCCAGGGAGGATTCAATGATCAGGATATATTTATGATGACCCTGGTGCACCCCATGTGTGCACCACCAGAGAGGATTTCCCATTTTGTTGCTCCGCCCTGCCAGCCCTCAGCAGCAACCATGGCCCCAAATCATCAGGCCCCCTACTCCTGAAAAGCCATGAGTCCTCAGAAGATGGCTCCAGTCCTTATGACTGGGTAGGACTTTCTCAAACTGGGCACTCCTGAAATGACATGCTTTGAACACTCTTAGTAAATATAGCAGCAAAACGGGAAACAAGACGATGTTAAAGAAAACCTCCTCCCCTAGGGTTCAGTGGTGGTTGTCGTGTTTTGTTACCCACACTGTATTTCGAGGCACATGTATGCCATCCTATAAATAACATGTTCTACCAGGAAACCTTGGCTGGGGCAGGAGTGGTCTGTTTACCAAAAAGGATTAGACAGCTATATGAGTATACTGCAAATTTGTCAACTTTGTCTGCAGGATGATTATGTAATTTCTATGCAACTCAGGCTACTGTGATTAAAGAATTAAATAAACCCAGTGTGCAGATATGTACAGATGTTTCAAGGGTTTTTTCCTGAAGTCTTGATTTATAAGCCGTAAGAGTTCACTCCAAAGCACGTTAAGACCCCGTGGCTGGCCATTAGGATAAAATGAACACATTGGGATAAACTAAAAAAGGGTCAGCATTAATGGAGACAAAATTGCTCAACAGTACAATGCACAGGGTTCTATGAGTGGTGGCAGACCCTAGTTGGTCCTCAGTCCCTAGAAATATCCCAATAAGTCACAAGATTAAACTCAACATGCTTCAGTTCATCCCTAGAGTCAAAGGCTCTGTGTAGATACACAGCTAGTTTATGATACTCAAATCTTACAAACCAGCTTGAACAACTGGCATATAAGATGAATGTATCCGTTCCCCAATCCTTTCATCAGATAAACTGATTTAATCTCCTAAGTATCATAATTTCATTGTTACAATGAAATCTGCTGTCTTTAGTAGATAATTCCTTTGTCCTAAGAATAACCGCCGCCTCTCATTTTTGGCAAATTGTTATGACAAATATTTCGGGGAGCTGGAAACTTTGAGCTCTTCAAATGACTCTGCAAAGGCATCCTTCCAGTATATGTGAATAAAACACAAGCCTTGGCTCATACATCCGTATTGAATATATTGCATGCTTTTTCAATATTTTTCCTACTCTAGGGCATTTCCAATTTTTTGAGTTCCACTTTCCATAGCCGGAAGCCAGAAACTACTTTCCCAGCGTCCTCTGCAATGAGGACAAAGACACGTGACCTAACCTCAGCCAATCAGATATATCTGCATGGTTTGGTTTGGTTTTTTTCTAGTTGTGTTATGAAGTGTTTCAAACAGGAATACCCATGGAAGGAATTCTCAGAAAATGGAGGCAGGTACAAAGTTTTAAATCTCTCTGAATCCACACATTTTAAAAAACAGCTAAAGCAACTAAATAACAAAAGCAAATTGCCATGGACAACAATTACAACAAAACTAGAGGACGGGATTTCTCCCATGAATCCCAAAATACAAGCTCATGAGGACACACTACCAACAGTCACGTAGTCTGTGTGGTCTCAGTACTGTGTCGAGGACACAGAGAGGCGCCTAAGGGGCCTGCAAACAGGAGAACCTCAAAACAGCCTGGTATTTAAAGGAGAACTTATCCTGGGCATGGTGGCACATGCCTATAGTCTCAGCTACATGGGAAGAAAAGGCAAGAGGATTGCAAATTCAAGACCAGCCTAGACAACTTAGTGAGACCCTTTTCAAAAAATGAAATAAAAAGAGCCAGGGTGTGGGTTGTCTGGAATGCATAAGACTAGACACAAGGCATCAACCTCAGTACTACACAGTAAGTAAATAAATAAATGAGAGCTTAGTTAGGCCTTCTGAGGTCCAGCTACAAGAGGAAGGGTTTTTGCCAAATCTAACTGTAGGTGACTACAAGACCTGCAGCAAGGACTGGCGACTCGGAGATGTCTGCTCCTAGGATTCCTAATGCCTGGAAGCCAGACTCCATTTCACAGTAGGGCCCCACACTGACACTTCTGGGAGTGGAATCAAAATTAAGATGAGTAGAGATAAAGAAAAGAGATGGCCCAGCAAAAGAGGAGAGAGAAAAATCAGAACCCGAGAATCTTGAGAAATTAAGCTGACATATTTTTATGTGTCTACATGAAAAAAATAGAAAATAAAATTAGAAAGAGTACTGTAAGCTATGCTCCTCCTAAAAGTCCATTCATTAATTAATTCTTTAAATAAGAACATCACAATCAACTCCAATGAAGTTATTATTAAAAAAAGAGAACAAGAGCCTGAAAAATGTCTGTATAGTTAAGAAACACCTGACAGAAAAACAAGTGATGTCTAAAGAAGAAATCAAGACTGTAACCTTCTAATTGGAAAAAAAAAGGTTAAAATACATTTTGTTTTGTTTTGTTTTGGTGTGGTGTGATATGGTCTGGTTGGCTGGATGGTTAGCTGATGGGGTGGTTAACTTACAGTGCTGGGGATTGACCCCCAAACCCTGTACATCCTAAGCAAGTATTCTACCACTGGATTATACCTCCAGCCCCTAAAAGACTTTCAAAGGATATAAGACAAAAAAAGAACACCATAAATCAGAACTCAGAAAAAGCAAAACTCTATGGGGCGAAACTCAGGAAATGTATTCAAACCTGAGAAATAAAAGTAAATACAGGGCTGGGGATTTAGCTCAGTGGTTTCGCTGCCTGCTGTGCAAACGCAAGGACCCGAGTTCGATCTCCAGTACCAAAAGCAAAAAACAAACAAACAAAAAAACCCTTTAATATCTAATATAAAAGTAAATACAATATATAACATCTTAAGAGAAGTAAAACATAAAAGAAAAACATTTTAAAATAGAGAAAACTAAATAAAATATAGAAGAAAGTGACAAATACTGAAGATAGGCAAAGATGATCCAAGATCTGGAATAACAGGGAAAAAAACAAACCAAGGAAGCAGAACAAATATTTTAAAATAGACAATATTTCCTAGAAATACTTTCTTTCCTAGAAAAAGATAAGTTGAAACTCTATAGAAAAAAAATAGTACATACCTAAAAATACCACCAAATACCATTGCCTAGTAAAAATTACTAGACTTTGAAAAAGAATTAAAAACTCCATGGGTATCTAGGCACACACACACACGTGCACAAATGCACACATGCAAAACATGCAGAAACTTCTAAGAAAAGAAAACTAAATTATCATGCAATTTTCTGCCAGAAGAAAATAGAAACAAGGAAAGAAAGTGTGATTCATGGTTTTTTATCCTGTAGAAGTGGCTTTGGGCCCAAGGTTTAACCAAAAAGTTCAGGAAATATTGTTTCCATAACCTTTTCTGAAGAAGCAACCAGAGAAAAAACTTCAGACAATAAAAATAGTCAGAAAGGCACCAAGGTGAGGATAAGCACCAATGATGTGCGCACTGGTAGTACCAAGACCCACTGAGGCTTGAAGGGGACCCAGGACCCTGCCCACAGACTTCCTGCTTGGGAAAAGAGATATGGTCCACCTATGGAAGAGAGAGGAATCAATGCAAGAATGAACTCTTTGACTGTTCATCGTAATTCTTAGGGTGCTTGTGCTATTGTGTTTTCAATAAGAGATAAAATAAATGAGTAATTATAGAATATTCTAAT
This sequence comes from Heterocephalus glaber, assembly GCF_053883595.1. Lineage (NCBI taxonomy): Eukaryota > Metazoa > Chordata > Mammalia > Rodentia > Bathyergidae > Heterocephalus > Heterocephalus glaber. Next base: position 7,125,293 of record NW_028258315.1, read on the forward strand.
TATATCATCTCCTCGATTTTTTTTTTTTTTTTTTTTTTTTTTTTTTTTTGGTACCAGGGATCGAACTTGGGACCTTGCACTTGTGAGGCAGGCGCCGGAACCACTGAGCTAAATCCCCGGCCCTTCTCAATTTTTTTTTTTTAAGACAGGGTCTTGCTATGTAGTTCAGGCTGTCCTTGAACTCATGGTGATCCTCTTGTCTCAGCCCCCTGGATGCTGGGATTACAGGCCTGCACCACTATACCTAGCTATCCTAGATTTCTGAGGATCAAGATTTTCAGTGGGGAAAAAAAGAATGCATAGATTTTAATACAAAAAAAGGTTAAATTAAGAATGGGAGTCTGGTCGGTAGCAGAGCACTTGCCTAGCATCCACAAGGTCCTGAATTCAATCACCAGCACAGTAAGATCAAAGAAATGAAGGACAAGGGGCCAGAGATTTAGCTCAGTGGTTCTACTGCCTGCCTCACAAGCGCAAGGTCCCAAGTTCGATCACCAGTACCAAAAAAAAATTTTTTTTAAAGAAAGGAAGGATAATATTAATGAAGAAAGAAGGAAGGAAGAAAGGTAAGAAGGGAGGGAGGAAGAGAGGAAGGAAAGGAAGGAAGGAAGGAAGGAAGGAAGGAAGGAAGGAAGGAAGGATTAAATTTAAATGTAAGAACCTAATTATGGATTTGAACTGCAAGTATCAGTATGAATCTATGTATTCCGCACACATACACATAGATACTGTACATTTCCTAGCTCTGTCTACTGGTGAGACCTAGAAACAACTGCCAACTAATGATAGTAAGTGTTGTTGGTGGGTTGGTAGGGGTTTCCAAACGTCACTTCTCACTGAAGGAAACCAGGCTTCTCAAAGAAATGGCTGGTTCTGTTTGACACACGAAATACACAAGTAAACCTGAAACTTCTTATCATATCACACAGTGAGGAAACTCTTAAAGACCCCAGGGTCATTTGAGAAAGATTCAGGAACCAAACTAAGAGGTTTCCGCTAACATAGTATAGAACACTTTGCACTTCAAAAATTGTAACTGTACTAGGTGTGATATCACACATGTGATCCTAACCCTGCGAGGCTGAAGCAGGAGGACTATGTGTTCAAGGCCAGCCTTGGCTAGACAGTGAGACCCTGTCTCAAGCAAAAAATTATAACTTGGAAAACTCATCAAGTGTGTCTTAATACATGAAATCATGTTGATATTTTTAAAAAACTAATTTATCTTCTTTAGAGAATGGTAGTGTTATGAAGAACAAATTCATGATCTTGAAAACCAATAAATAAAGGAAAAGAACCAAACATTTACTTTGTTTTCTATTATGTCCCAAGCAACAGATAACCAAACAGTAAATAAAATGAAAAATCCCTTTATTAAACTGAGACAACTACAAATGTTTAAAGAAATGCTACAATTAGAATATCACCACTTTGTCATCCCCAATGAATTAATCGATCTCAGCAATGATTATCAATAGCTGCTATCATCCTAAAAATAAAGATGACCAGTTAGGGTTGTAGCTTGGTGGCAGAGTACATGCTTAGAATGGTCACAGTCTTGAGTTTGGTCTCCAACACCAAATAATAAAATAGAGAGCCAGCTCCATTGTTGGTGGGAGTGCAGACTGGTGCAACCACTGTGGAAATCAGTATGGAGATACCTCAAGGAACTAGGGCTAGAGGTCCCATGTGACCCAGCTATTCCCCTGCTGGGAATCTTCCCCAAAGAATTAAAAGAGTCATACCACAGTGATATATGTGCACCCATGTTTATAGCGGCACAGTTTGTAATAGCTAAAGCTTGGAAACAGCCCAGTTGCCCATCAACTGGAGACTGGATAAAGAAGATGTGGGTTTTTTATAAAATGGAGTACTGCTCAGCCATAAAGAATGAGAAACTAGAGTCATTTATAGCTAAATGGATGCATATTGAGGCCACCCTCTTAAGTGAAATAAATAGGACACACGTGTAAATACCGAATAGTTTCTCTAGTGTGAGAAACTGAAAGTGTAAATAAGGATTAAAATGATTAAAATGAATAATTGATAATTTGAAATAGGAAAAGGTCCAAAGGTGTAGGAGTGCTGGGAGGGGAAGGGGAAAGGGAAGAAGGGAAAGGAAAAATTATGAGAAAAGAAAAAAAATGGAAAGAAGTCTATGTAAATAGGGAAGGGTGGAGGGGGTGAAGGGCGCACAGGTAATGGGGAAAAAAATAAGAACCAAGATACATCATGTACAGGTACAAGCACCCAATGATAAATGTAAACGTATTGTATACCTAAAATGTACCAATAAAATAATTAGAAAGAAAAAAAATAGCCAGATGTCATGCTCCTCCTGGCTAAAGAGCACGTCAGGGGAACACTGAGATCACATTTTCCAACTGTTAGGGACACTACATGCGACCACTTGGTGACGGTGGTAAATGCAAAAGATTTTGACTTGGAAGGAATTGTTGAAAAGAGGTTAAAAATGTAAAATACAGGAAGAAGTCACCCAGGACCCATTCTGGCAAGGTGGCAGAGCATGAGGAAGGGAAGCAGCTGGCTTTCAAGGGCAATTGGCGCAAGTCCTGGTGGCAGTGTCTCACGTCCAGTGTTGGCAGCTGCTCCCGACTGGAACAACCCAACAGTACATTCACTGTAACTCCCTCATTGTTTCTAAGTGCAAAGCTCTCCTGGAAACTTTCTGAGCTACCAAACTTTCCTTACTAGATCTGTTTTTTTCCTAGAATAGATACTGTTCTTTGTAACTAAAGAATCCTGCACGACCCAAAAGATTGACAACTCTGTGTGTGTGTGTGTGTGTGTGTGTGTGTGCTACCATACTTAAATTAATGTCTCCAGAATGCCATGGATCTCTCCAAATGTATCTTAAAAACCTAGATTGGCTGAGAAAAAGGAGTTGTTTGCTTTGAACACTGTCTGCCTCTGAAAGTCTCGAAGCACACAAACAGAAGCTCGGCTTCCACAGGACTCTGGGTATTTGACAACCGCTGGGAGTGTATGTACAGTAATCTTCGGTTTTATATAAACCTCACAAGAGAGTGACAATGAAAACCTTCACTCAGGAAATGCTTAAAGAATCGTTTATTCTGGAAATAATCAAGTCTAACAGCATACCCAAGGCCAATGTTTACTCAGCATTTATATGTCTTTCCTGTACCACACTTTCTTCTTATGGGTTATTTTGCATAAAAATCGTGGTAGCTCATGGTGTTTTACAATACTGGTTACCTCTGCCTAGGGGAGAATTCCATTTTCTCTCCCCAGTCAGACTTGGCTATATCCCTTGATTTGCCAATAAAGGTGAGGAGAAGTGAACTTCCTCCAGCTCTGCAAGCCAGAATGAGATGGGGAAGCTTCACTTCCCTCCGTTTCTAGCTGCCGCTCCAGATAGAAGCTTCTCTGCCAGCCGGAGTCCCATGGGAAGATGAGGTGGGGCAGAGCCACACAGAAGGAAGAGGACAGTGTGTGAGAAATAAATGAAAAGCCCCTGGGGTCTGCAGCCCCTTTTGCCACAGCGGAAGCCAGCCTCTCCTGCCTGGTGGGTTTATGAACTGCTTCTTACTGGTAACAGCCATTATTCCTTAAGCACTGTTTGTAAACCATGCGCTCCCGTCTTCCTAACTCATTGTAAGGTAAATGTTCACTTTTCCACCTTACAGATGAAGAAATGAGACCTGAAGAGGTTGAATAACTCAACACCTGTTTAGAACTAGCCTTGAGGTCTGGACCTTCGTCAGTGCAATGCCTGAGGCTCTGGTTCTTAAAACCAAGCCCAGTGGCTTGGGCCCCCACCAGGCCCAGCCTGTCACCCTGTCCCTCGCCTGCATGTCCACTCTCTTCTCCGAGCTCATAGACAAACACAGCAAACTTTCACAACACACTGACTGAAGAGCTATGGCCAAATGACCACGGCCGGATGTCTGAACAAACAATGGACAAATTCCACTCTGTAAAGTTGTTTAGGGTCCTCAGAGAGCACACAAAAATAGAGACCTCTCTCCCTCTCCTCTCTCTCTCTCTCCTCTCTCTCCTCTCTCCCTCTCTCTCCTCTCTCCTCTCTCTCTCCTCTCTCTCCCTCCCTCTACCCCCCTCCTCAACTGGGTAGTGACGAAGCAAGATGGCCCCAACAGAAGAAGGAGAAGAAGCACTGGACGCAAGCTTCCCAGTGGTGGAGGTCTAGACAGTTAAGATGTTGATGATCACCCCAAGCTTGCCAACCTTGTTCCCTCCCATAGAAAGATACCAATAAAACCAGCTCTGGATGTTCACGAAATTGCACACATGCTGTGGTCCAAATGTGTCCTCCAAATCTCACGTGTTGCAAATTTAAACCCCACAGCGAGTGTTTAGAGGCAGTGTTTGAGAGGTGTTTTGGGCAGGAAGGCTCTGTCTTCACAGATGGGTTAATGCCATGATAAAAAGGCAGCGGAAGGACATTTGCTCCTTTCTGCTCTGCCATGCGATGTCACAGCATTGTTCCCCTCCAGAGGATACAGCATTCCAGGCGGCATCTCAGAAGCAGACAGAAGCCCTCATCAGATGCTGCACCCCAATCTCAAAGCACCCAGCCTCCAAACTGTGAGAAAAAATAACTTTCTGTGCTCTATAACTTACCTAGCCTTCAATATTTTGCTATAGCTGCACAAAATGAACAAAGACATGCAAATCACTTGAAGTCCCTAATGGGCTGAGATGTCCAGACATAGAATCTGTCTGCAGAGGGAAGTGGGTAAGTTCAGAAGAGGTCTGGAAAGTTTCCTCACCCAGGGGTAGCAACCTCCAATCTTTTACAGCAGGGCACTTGGAGATAATAGGATTTTTGAGTTCATAAAATGTCTCGTTGGCAGAATACAGAATTACGCGCTTTTTCAATTTTTGTTTAAAGGGCCAGGGATTTAGCTCAGTGATTCCACCTCCTGCCTCACAAGTACAAGGTCCTGGGTTCAATCCCCAGTACCAAAAAAAAAATTTTCTTTAAAGTTGTTGATTAAAAACCCTCCGTCTGAAACACTGTAAATTGTGCAAGGCTGAGGAATTGCTAAATTGGAGGCATCTTCAACCCAATCCAGAATCCAGGATGCCTTGTAGTTGGACACAGGGAGAGGTCAGCTTCTTCCTGTCCTGCAGCAGTGTAAAATTTGTGCAAACGTGAGAGCCCTGTGCACACAGATGTGTGTTTGCAAGTAGGCCAAAGAGCATCCTGTATGCACTGCCCAGTCTTCTTTGCCCGAAAAGGGTTCAAGGTGCACTTTGCACTCTTGGACTGTTAAATTCTAGTTTGAGAAAGATCCTCAAGAGAAATCAAAAGGGAACTTGCATTTGCCGAGTGCCCTCTGCATGACGGAGACTTTACACAAGTCATCTCTAATGTTCACAGCAACTCTTCAAGGTCTGGAGTTTAAGAGGATTATGTAACCTGCCCAGGGTCATGCAGCTAGCAAGTGACAAACAATTGATATCCTCGTCTGTCTGACCCCAAAGTTCACACTCTGTCCTCTAGACCAAGGGTTGGCAAACTGCGGCCTGCAGACTAAATTCTGCCCACCACCTTTATTTCCGTACTGCCATGAGCCAAGAAGGCTTTTTACATTTCTAAATGGTTCAAAAAATAAAAATATTTTGTGAGTTGCGAAAATTTTGTGAATTTTTTTTTTTTTTTTTGTGCCAGGGATCGAACTCGGGTCCTTGCACTTGCACAGCAGGTGATGAAACCACTGAGCTAAATCCCCGGCCAATTTTGTGATTTTTTAAATCCTTCCTCTTTCTTTGTGAACTTCAGATTTCAGTGTCCGTAAACAAAGTTGCAACAGAAATTGTTTCATTGGCAAAATCTAACACATTTACTACCTGTACCTTTACTGGAAGAGTTTGCCACCTTGTCCCCTAGACCCCAGAGCTTTGTCGGTGATCACACACAAATGAGGAAACAGGAAATCAAGAGAGATTTGGTTTGATAACTGTGTGCCAAATTAAGCAGCATTTCAGGCCTCTCTTGCGCATGGTTTCATTTTCTGCAGTTCTAGTTATCCAAGGTCAACGGGGTCTGAACATATTGAATGAAAAACTCAGAAATTTAACATTCACATGTTTTAAATTGCACAACTTTCTGAGCAGTATGATGAAATTTCCTACTGTCTCCCTCCATCCCACCTGGATGTGAATCTTTTGTCCAGTGGATCCACATTTTGTGTACTACCACACTGTTTCTTAGCAGCCACCTGAGTTATCATGTTGACTGTCATGTGTCCCTGTGCATATGCTTAATAACCCTTATTTTACTTAATAATGGTCCTAACATGGAAGAATAATGATGCTGGAAGTTCTATTACAGTGAGTATACTGTTATAATTGTTCAATTTTATTAGTACTACTCGTTAATCTCTCACTGTGGCTGGTTCATAAATTAAACTTTATGACAGGTATGCATGTAGAGAAAAAGCACAGTGTATATGGGATTCAGTACCATGTGTGATTTCAGGGATCTCCCAAGTGTCCTGGAACATATTCCCATGAATGAGGGGAAACTACTATATTAGGAGAGATGGGGTCTGGCAAGGAGAAATCCCAAATGGTAAACATGGGAGTTGAGAAGAACACAGATTGGTCAGCAAACACAGCTGACCAGGATGGAGAGAGGGAGTGGGTGGAGAGGGGAATCTCCCGAAGCCTAGGAATTCACATCTGCAATTCAGACCTCAGTGGAGAAGGAGGGAATCATTCTGGGAAAGCAGAATGACAGAGACAGCCTGCAGAGAAGACAAGCTCATCTGCTATCACTCATCGTGGGCAGCGTGCAGGCGGGATTCAAGGAGCGAGCTCAGGCGGGCAGAGCACAACACTCTCAACCTGATTCTTCACCTGGAGAAGCAAACCGAAATCAAGTGGGAATAAAAGAAAATCATGGCACAACCACAATGAATATGTTCATACCATATTACTGACAAAACAGTGTGCAAAACATGATTGTTTTTATGAAAGAAATTACATATGTGTATACATGTATATAAATGTTATGGGGCAGATACAAAGTAGATTGTGATGGTTAATCTTGATTGTCAGCTTGATTGAATTGAGAAACACCTAAGAATATAGAAAAGCAGCTTCTGGGTGTGTCCAGAGATGAGCGGCATGTGGGACAACAAACTGAGGGGAGAGACCCACCCTTTACATGGATGGCACTATCCCATAGCCTGCAGGCCCAAATGGAATAAAGACAAAAGGAGGAGGAAGCCAGGGAGCACAGGTCTCTCCTGTCTCTGCTTCCTTGCTGCCACGAGGCAAGCGCTTTGCCTTCCACACCCCTTCCACCATGCTGTTCTGCCCCACACAGCCTTCAGCCATCTGACCAGAGACTGGACCCTCCGAAACCCTGAGCCAAAATAAGTCTTTCCTCCTCAAAGTAGAGTGTGTCAGGTATTTTGTCACAGTGCTGGAGAGTTGACTAACATAAAGATTTACATCAAACTTCTAATAGTAGCTATTTGGACCAAATGAGAGAAGAGAGGAACTGACCCATTCTACTTTATATATATTTGTGTCATTTGAATTTTCATCTTAGGAATGAACTTTTTACCAAAACTTATCAAATGAAAGGGGCTGAGGGTGTAACTCAGTGGTAGAACACATCCTTAGCACATATGTGGCCATGAGTTCAATCCCCAGCACCATAAATAAATAAAAGCAATTAAATAAAATAAAAGATCTATCATCTAGACAATAAACAGACCCTAAAAGACTTTTAAATGTGCCAGTGTGAAAAGTGACTAGGACTCAAGAATCCATTGAGTTAGTAACATCCAAGCAAAGCCTGTAAGCTAGTAAATTATGTGGTGCCAACATCAACTACTTGTTTTCCATAATGAACCACATTACGTAGATGTCACTATTGCAGTAAGCTGGGCTATGAGGACATGAGACCTTTTTGTACTGCTTTTCCAACTTCTTGCTTGCCATTTATTTCAAATTAAAAAGCTTAAAGAAAATCTATTACGTTGAATGATCTGACACTGTCAATACTGACTGCCTTTGACCCCAAAGAGGGCATTTCATACAGTCAACAACAGAGTTGCTCTAAAAAACAGCTGTCACCTAACTGCATTTGAACCCACCTGAAAGGGTGCTGGTAACAGCAGAGGGTGGTCTGTGTGGAGCACAGCACTTTGATCCAGCCAGGATTCTGGGGATGGGTGAGCTTCGTGGAGCAGCTGTGGTCTTGGGGTTCTCAGGGGTACCAGCCCCCTCTGCTCTGTCTCCATCCATCAGCCTCACTGATGCTAAGAACACAGGTACCCCAGGCCCTGGGAAGACGTCTCCTCACATGCACACCTGCTCTCACTCCCCCTAGGAGCTTCATTAGCACAGTGCTATTGGAAGAGGCCCGGGTGAGTGAACAACACTGAATTCCATGCCCTCCACAGCCAAGGTGACCCTTGAGGGCCTGTGATGATCACAGTGCTGCCCTTGTGAAGGTCTCACATGGCTTCCTAGTGGTCAGCAAAGGCAAGACAAGTGCAAGAGCGGACCCCAAAGAGGCCCACAGCCAGCAGTAGGACCTTTCAGTGTTGTCCCCCGGAGCCAGTGACAGAAACATGGGGGATATTAGGCCAGAGAAAAAGAGCAGCTTCCCCGTTAGGTAGGGTCTGACACAAATCCCAGGGGCAGTGTAAAGCCTGGGGCTGGATTGAAGCATAAATGGCTAGATTATTATCTTAGTAGAATGCCAGGAAGGCCGCTGAAAAAATTTGTCAAAATTTTCATAAATTGCTTCAGAGAGAGTTCTTTTTTCATTTTCATTGTCAACAACTAACACAAAGCCTTAAAATGAATGGAGGTACTTCTTTTGCCCTTAAAATTTTTTTCCTGTAACCAAGCTTATTTTAGTACTTAAAAATATTTTAGAGAGCATTAAATATTTGGCTGAGAGAAAAACAGCTGAAGGAAAATGACACAACAGACAAGCAATGAGGTGCTCATTCATGAAGAATATGGAATGAAAGAATGTATTAATGTACTAGAGTTTCCATAGACTGCGAGGCGTAACCAACAGAAATCTACTGTCTCAATTCTGGAGGCTGAAAATCCAAAACTGAGGTGTTGGCAGGGTTGCTTCTATTAAAAGAAAACTAAACAAATTAAATTTAACAGAGTTTATCTGAGCAAAAAACAATTCATGAATCAGAAGAGACCAGGGATTTAGCTCAGTGGTTCTGCTGCCTGCCTCACAAACACAAGGTCCCGAGTTCGATCCCCGCTTCCAAAAAAAAAAAAAAGAATCAGAAGAGGTCCCGTGAGCTCTACCCCACCAAGTTATAAGCCAAACAAGGATGCAAAATAGAGGTATCACTTGACCGGCTACAGTGGGGTATTTGTTTTATTTGAGCATGATGTGATCAGTCAGCTGTTTGTGATTGACTGAAACTCAGCTAAACCCCAGTTGTCTGTTACAGAAATACACTACTAAGTTATGTTGTGGCTTCTACCTGGGAACTGTAAGTATGGAGACACAGACCTATGATTTCATGCTTATTTAATTTAACCCTTCTTTCTGAGGCTGTGAGGGAGAATCTATTCCATGCCTTTCTTCCAGCCTCTGTTGGTTTGCTTCAGTCTTTGGTCCCATGGATTATTGGATCATCATGTCAACCACTGTCTTTATCCTCACATGGCATTCATATTATGTTGTGTCCAATTTTCTCTCTTTATAAGGATACCAATAACACTGGATAAGAGACTTACCCTAATCCAGTAGGACCTTGTTTTAACTAATTATATCTCCAATGACTGTATTTCCAAATAAGTCACATTATGAGATGGATGGGTTATGGAAGGGATATAAAGCAGCCCCTAAAGCCTCACATATTCAGAGTCAGGGCCTGGTTGGAGAAAGTAGGTCACTGGGGGGCATGAACTGAAAGGGTGTCTTCTTGTCCCCAGCTCCTCCCCTCTGCTCTTTCTGTTTCCTGGTTTCCATGAGTTGAGCAGCTCTCCTCCACCATGCCCTTCTACCATGCCATTTCTGCCTTGGAGCCAACCAACCATAGACTGAATCCTCCAAAACTGTGAGCCAAATTAAACCTCTCCTTTAAGTTGTGGTTATTTTTATTCCAGTAATGGAAAACCTGACTAATACAGAGTGGTTAGGAATTCAACATATGAATTTGCAGGGACATAATTTATCCCATGACCAGGAGCCACGGTTGTTATTTACACTGAATCCTCCCGAATTTCTCTTGCATCCACTTTTTTTTGGTTGGCCCCAGAACAATCTCTTTCATTAAACATGAAATGCATTAAAAACAGAACCTCTGAATCTCCAGAAAAGCCATCAAGAGGTATAGCAAATCTGACGGTGAATCACTGAAACTGAATGATCAGGTCATAGGGCATCCTTGGGAGGACTCTCAGTCATAGGAGCCACCAGAGCATGTGGGCTGTGGTTTTGGTTTTGATGTTAACCAGGGAGGAATGTGAGCAACTCACTTCACTTTTTCAACTACAGTGTCCCTCTCTGTAAGGTGGAGGAGTTGACGAGCCAGCTGTGTCACCCATGTCCCCAGGGAGTGAGCCTGGCTGGGTGGGAACCAGGAAGAGAGCCTCATATCTACATCTCTCTGAGACTCCAAACCCAGCCTTTCCAACTCTAACTACAGGCTTTAAATCTAACCTTCCCTCAAAACCCCTGACCCACCTAAAGATCAATAAGTCACCCCATAATCTTTCTGGAAAGCCTGGTGGCTAGACAGCCTATAATTTCCTTGACTAGCATCACCCATCCCTGCAGAACACAGACCGGCTCTGGGCAGGACAAGGGCTGGTATTTAGTAGGCTCTGGGTTAGCTCGTCTCAGCTGATGCTTTTCATGGCCACCGTCACAGACTCTGTCTGGACGGCCCACGCTGAAGCAAAGCGTGAGCAGCCTTACGGGTTTGCATGGAGTCAGATCCAGCATTTCTGCCCCTCCCATTTCCAGCCAGAATTTCCACAGGGATCCACACATCCGAAAATGGAAATATCACTAAAACCTTAACCAACTACCTTTCCTCTGACTGTCTGCCATGTGCACTCACAAACAACAGAAGTCCTTTTACCTCCCGCCTATAAGAACAGTCTGAAAATGGTTAACGCAGATTGCTGGTTGGCATTAGCCACAGGGAGGGAAAATGTAAGATATTAATGTCTCTTTTTATATGCAGCATTGGAGGATAATAATAAACTTTTATTTGCATGGTCAAACACCACAATATGTACCTATCCCTAAAAAGTGTTTGCAAAATAGGTAATAACTGCTCTAAATAGACTATGTTGGAAAGGCTAATAAATAATATGCTTCTTGCCTTTAAAATTAACAACAAAGAAGAAGTACATTATGTATGTAACCAACATGGGAGCAGGGGCCACAGGCTGTGTTGATGATTCAGTTATTGTCCCCACCGGCATTCCCAGCCCGGTGGGGAGGCTGAATCACATGAAGGGGTGATGAGCCCAAAATCTGCTAAGTATACTCTGCCTCCAAAGGGAACACCAGGGAAATTCTGAGTTTTAGATCTGCAAAGAGCTTCTGTGTAGCCATGACCTTCAGCTTGTTGGTCTTCAGTTTGTACCAACTTGCCCAAGGTCATGCAAGGTAAATGGGGAAATGCCCTCGGGAACGGCCAGGCTTGGGGTGCCGGCAAGAGCACACCAGGCCTTATATATAAAGAATCCTGCATGACAGCCTCAACCCTGCCGCTGGGTGACCAGGGACCAAGTGCTCAGCCTTACAGGGCGCCATCCAGTTCCTCTGCCACGGGCGGGCACCTAATTCAAGGGCACAGCACATGGAACAGAACTCTGTAATCGTGAAAGGACATTCAGTGAAATGCATCAAACAATAACATGAATAAGAAATGGTGTAGCTTTTCGAGTGATACTGCTAACGGTGACGGTAAAATCTAAGAAAGCCAGTTATCACGTGAACCAACATCTCCATCTTTGCAGCACACAGTAATTGCCCCTGGAGTAATGATAACACCGAATATTTCTTTAGCCCTTTCCTGGTGATCAAATGCCTTTAAGGCAGTCACCTGAATTGACTGTCACCAAGGAAACCAATAGGGAGCCAAAGGCTAAAGGAGCCAGGTGATGTCCCCAGGATCACCAAGAATGAAGGAGCAGGACTTCCAGTGCCAAATGAGAGGCTCTGTTGACAAAACCATGGCACTTCTGGAAAGAAACTGCCCACTCTGGGCAGACTGGTGTCTCTTCGAGGTTGCCTGTTGTTGACAAAAGCTCATCAGGACTCAGGACCATTGTTGAGACTGCTTGCACCGCCACAGGAAGCGTCCCCGAGGGTGGTGGGGACTTGGACTGTAAACGGGCCTCCTCCTCCACAGCCCAGACCTCATTCAGCCACAGGAAGTGAGGCAGACCCAGCCATGTGACAGCCACAATCTCCTTCCAGCCATCAACACATCCTGTAAGTCAGTGCAACGACATAAACCATTCCCCACTCCAGCACCTGATCCCAGATCTCAAAGGGGCCTGCTGCACACAGAACCAACAATCCCATCCCTAGAGGAAGGAAGTGTTCAGGGTACCAAATCTCTAATGAGAAAGAAATCAATCGAGAATCCAGGTTTTTGGGGGGTAGGGGCGGTACCAGGGATTGAACTTGGGACCTTACTCTTGCAAAGTAGGTGGCGGAACCACTGAGCTAAATCCCCATCCCTCCGATTTTTTTGGTTTGTTTGTTTGTTTTTTGTTGTTTTGGTTTTTTGGGTACCGGGGATCAAACTCAGGACCTTGCGCTTCCGAGGCAGGCAGTGGAACCACTGAGCTAAATCTCCAGCCTTGTCTTAACCACTTTTAACTGTACAGCGGCATTAAGTACATTCTCATTATGCCACCATCATTACCATCCAACTCCATCTCCAGAGCCTCTTCATTTTCCCAAACTAAAACTTTTTTGATGTGTGTGTGGCGGGTGGTGGGGTGGGGGGGTGGGGTGGGGGGTGAGATGTCTTTAGGTAACCCAGGCTGGCCTCAAACTCAAGATCCTCCTGCCTCAGCCTTCCAAGTGCTGGGATTATAGGCGTGCATGACCACTCCAGGCTTCCAAAATGAAACTCTGTACCCATTAAACAATAACTCCCTGTTGTCCTCCCCCTCAACCTTAGTAACCACCATTCTGTTTTCTGTTTCTCTAAATTTGCCTATTCCAGGCCCTTCATATATATCGAATCATACAAATGGCATTCAGTGACACACACCTATAATCCCAGCACCCTGGGAGACTGACGCAGGAGAATCACAAAAGTTGAAGCCCAAGCTGGGCAACTTAACAATTTAGCAAGACTGTGTCTCAAAATAAAAATATTTAAAAAGGGATAAATAGGGCCGGGGATTTAGCTCAGTGCCATCATGCCTGCTTCAAAAGCGCAAGGTCCTGAGTTTGATCCCCGGTACCAAAAAAAAAAAACAAATAAAAAGGGATAAATATGTAGTTTAGTGTGAAGGGCCTGGGTTCAATCCTCAGTACTACCAAAAAAAAAAAAAAGAATCATTCGTCTTTTTTGTGACTGGCTCATTTCACAAGCATAACGTCTTCTATTTTTATCCATGTTTCAGCACGTGTCAGAATTTCCTTCCTCTTTAAAACAGGACTATTCTAGGGCCGGGGATTTAGCTCAGTGGCTCCATGTCTGCCTCGAGAGTGCAAGGTCCTAAGTTCGATCCCCTGTACCGGAAAAAAACGACAAACAACAGGACTATTCCATTGTGTGTAAAAATCACATTTCAGGTGTCCAGCACCCTGTTGATTGTGTTGCCTTCACCTTCTGGCCCTTGTGAATGATATTGCTCAAAGCCTGAGTGTACCAATATCCAACACAAATTATTAGAATCAGTGAGCCACCCGTGTTCAGGAAAACAAAGTAGGTGGCCTCTGAATCACTTATTTCACGGAATCAGAAAATGTTGGAGCAGGAAATAATTATAAAATCATCATTCTATTTATTTATAGACGAGGAAACAGACATGAAGTAACTTCGCTAGGATGGCTTGGGAAATGTGGGGAGTAGGGGCTGTTAGGAAGACCCTCTCCCAGGCAAAATTATCTGCCCAACTTGACATGCCACATACCTCAAATTCCCCACACTGGAGATTTATTTACTTGGATAAAGGCACCAGTAATTTTACCAGGAGTCTCCTAGAAAAAGAAAAATAGCTCCGAGGAAAAGTCATTGTTGATCTGCAAGCCCTTGTCTTGAAAGACGGGGTTTTTCACCTAACAAGGAATGAGCTCGGAGTGGGGTGCTGCGGGAAGAGAGGGTGCTGAGCTCAGTCAGGGGAGCGCAAGTGGGGTCCCCGGGAAGTTTAAGCTCGGAGCTCCCCAAGGCGACCACAGCCTCTGCAGAGGCCCTGGTGCGCGGTGTCAGGGTTAATATTCAGACACTGGAGGCCCAGAAGGGGCAAAGGAGAAAAGGCTCAAGACCAACCCAGGCAGCGATGCCATGGCCTCTCCGGCCAGCTCGGAGCTGTGTGTGGTACCACATCAAAGCCCAGCACCCCGGGGTCACCAGGGACTGCGATGGATGGCTTGGTTCTCAATGTTAATGAAATACTTGCTAGGCTTTTCCTAGGCTTTTTTGTTTTGTTTTGTTTTGTTTTGTTTTGTTTTGTTTTGTTTTGTTTCATTAGCAAGAAAGGAAAATGCCCAAATGTATCATAACGTGGAAATCATTCTGCTTTAACATGTTTCAATCTCTCCGGGGCCAAGTGTGTGTCACGGTGGCACTGGTGTTGTTGTGCCACTAAAACATAGTATTCTGGGATGGAGAGAAGTTCATCCCCACACAGCCCATTAGCACAGGCATGGGGACATTCCTGGGGTCAGAGATTACTGCAACCCTACCAGCTCCATAAAACGAAGACTGCTTCTTAAGAGTGGTATTTCTTCTACCTCCAGTCCAATGCTGTGAAGAGGTTTCACCTAGGCTCTGGAAGAACAATGAGGCTTGAAAAAGGAATTATGGGAACCCAAAGAAAATACAAACGTATTTGACAAGCTGGGGTAGTGGAGCATGCCTGTAATCCCAGCACTCAGGGAGGCTGAGTCCTCAGGAGACTTGCAAATCCAAGCCCAGCTTGGGCAATTTAGCAACTTAGTGAGACCCTGTCTCAAAAGGTAAAACTTTTAAGACCCTTGAAATAAAAGGGAGGGCTGAGATTACTGGGTTCATTCCCTGGGACCCAAAGGGAAGAAAGCAAAACTCAGTATTGGGTCGTAGCTCAGTGGTGGAGCACTTGTCTAACAACTACAAGACCCTGAGCTTGATCAGTAACACACAGGGGGAACACATACACACACACACACACACAAAGTTAAAACTTTTAAAAAGGGCTAGGGAAGTAGCTCAGTTAGAAGGCTCTGGGTTCAATCCCAGTACCAAAAACAATACATATATATTATATATAGTGTGTGTGTGTGTGTATATATATATATATATATTATACTATATTATTATAATATATAGTATAATAATATATAATATAGTATATAATAATAACATAGTATATAATATATAGGTACTATAGTATATAATACATAGTATATATAGTGTATAAATATAAAATGTATATATATTTGACAATAACTAAAATGATACAGTCTTTCCCAGTTCTCAATCAAGACCAATGAGTCTAAAAACCCTTCTATGTATTATAATAACAATACCAACACACAACTAATTGAGCCCTGAGACATTAGATCTACTCATTGCTATGGAGATGTGGAAATAGAGCAATTAAAACAAAGCCAGAAGCTAGGCATAGCAGGACACACCTGTGATCTCAGCACTTGGGAGGCTGAGGCAGGAGGAGCACTGTGAGTTTGAGGCCAGCCTGGGCTATATAGCTGAGTTCAAGGCCAGCCTGAACTATATGGCAAGACCCTGTCTCAGAAGAAAAAAAAACCAGAGCACATGGTAAGTAAGGAAATTTGCACACAGTAGCTATATCGTTTATGAACCTGGAATCTGCCACACCCTGGTGAAAACCCTAAGCCGGCCGGTTGGCCCTCTTCGTCCATGGATTCCACATCCAAGGATTTCACCAACCGAAGACGGGAAATATCGGGGGCGGGAGGGGGCGGGGGGCGTGCTCTGTACTAAGCACACACAGACATGTTTCTTACCATCATTCCCTAAGCAACGCCATGGGCTGGGTAGATGACGCAGGACCTCCAGCATCCGCAGCTTCCGGTATCTGCAGGGTCCAGGACCCATGCCAGGAACCAAGCAGGGACAGTACTTTCCACGTCCCAGGTCCTGCTGTTTTAACGCGGATAACCCACAAGAAGAAAAGAAGTTTACACTCAGTCAGCCGAAAAAAATAAACATAAATGTGTGGTGGCCCTGGGTTAACTTCCCCGGCAATTAACTGCGCCCTTTCCCTGGGACACAATGGTCGGTGTCCCTGCGAGCTGAGCGCCCATGGCACATTAGCGTCCTCCCAGAGGCCTCTCGTCCTGCTCTGGTCACACGCAGCCTTGGGAGCACGCGGGCACGGCCACACAGCCCGAGCAGAGCCTCTGCTATGCAGCCGGCCTGGTGTCACCTGAGAGCTGCCGAGACTGCCAGACACCCTGGGAAAGGCGTCTAGCACTGGAAAGCTCCACTCTATTTTTAAAATATATGCACAAAACACATCATATTAGTGTATTCTAGTATAAAAGATGGAGGGAACCAGGTATGGTAGACTGCACCTGGAGTCTACCCTGGGGAGGCTGAGACAGGAAGACCTTTTGAGCCCAGGAGGTCAAAACCAGCCTGGACAACTTAGCAGAAAGAGAGAGGGGGAGGGGGAGGGGGAGGGGAGAGGGAGAGAGAAAGAAAGGAAGAGAAAATGAAAGAAAAAAGGGAGAGAGAAAGGCAAAGAAAGACAGAGAGAGAGAGGAAGGAAGGAAGGAAGGAAGGAAGGAAGGAAGGAAGGAAGGAAGGAAGAAACCAGAGAACATCTCTAACAGATCTGGAACGCTGGGCCCCAGTGACCACACGGGAACATGGCTGAGTCTGGGCTGAAGTCCGTGCTGTTCACTGTCTGGGTAACACTTACCGGTCAACCATTGCAGAAGCAGTTTTCAGAAAACTTGTAACTGATCAAAACATTTCAGATAACTGGAGAATAGACAGTGCAGCCACATCTACATATGAAGTGGGAAACCCCCCTGACTATCAAGGGCAAAGTTGCATGAAGAAGCATGGCATCCCCATGAGTCACGTTGCCTGGCAGGTCACCAAGGAGGACTTTGCAATGTTTGACTACATACTGTGCATGGATGAAAGCAATCTGAGAGATCTGAATAGAAAAAGCAATTGAGTTAAAAACTGCAAATCCAGAGCCAGGGATTTAGCTCAGTGGTTCCAGCACCTGCCTTGCAAGTGCAAGGTCCAGAGTTCAATCCTCAGTACCAAAAAAAATTTTTTAAATACTGCAAAGCTAAAATTGAACTGCTTGGAAGCTATGATCCACAGAAACAGCTCATCATTGAAGACCCTATGGGTATGAGTCTGACTTCGAGCTGGTGTACCAGCAGTACACCTGGTGTTGCAAAGCCTTCCTGGAGAAGGCCTGCTAGGGCTGGCCAGGCCCCTCCACTGGCCCACACTCACCCCAGCCAGCTCTCCCCTCTCACTCCTTTGCTCAAGCCCCAGGCCCCACCTGTTTCTTCAGATGACTTAACGTTTCTTCTCTTAAAAAATAATTGTAGGTACAGATCTGCTGTATTTGCAGAAGAATAAATAAACATGCTTGACTCGGTGTTTATGGGGTACAGTAAGTGTTCTTGGACTAGTTGAATGTCCCACTTTGCCCTATTTATAAAACAGTGAAACAAACAAATATAGAACAGCCAAACAGAGCACAATGGAGCAAGAAAGACCCAAAGGGGGCCAGGGATTTAGCTCAGTGGTTCCGCCACCTGCCTCGAAAGCCCAAGAACCCAAGCTCAATCCCCAGTACCAAAAAAAAAAAACCCAAAGACCCAGATCAGCCTCTTAGCCCAGGAAGACCTGGATACCTGCACTACCTCAAGGGAGTGTGGACAGTGCCTCAGCTCACCTGTGCGCTCTCCGCCCGGCCTCTACCAGTCACAGCAGCCCATCTAGAGCAGCCCTTCACCGACATATCAGTGTTGTAGCTCATGCACACTCATTGTGCACATTTGTATGCATGTGTTCAAAAAATATAGTGAATGTTTAAACTTCTTTAAAAAATTTGCAGTAAAGGACCCATTGCCGTGAATTCCCCTCAAGGTCCTCCCCTTTACTTTGTACACACTCATCCCATCTTCCTTGCCACTTTCTGAAGCACTTCTGGAAGTCCTTCCTGGGAGTCTTTAGCTGCGCTGTCCTGGCTGCCTCGGTGTCCTGAATCGATTGAACACGTTTCCCTCTCGTGGTCATTTTGACTTGGGGAAGAGCCAGATGTCACACGGTGCCAGATCGGGTGACTGAAGTGGATGAGGACACACTCATGTTTTTAGGAGCTGCCTTTCCATCAGATGGCACTTGACAGCAGCCTTCACTGTAGTTTTGATACACTTTGTAAAGGCACGAGAGAAGATATGCAGAACTGCTTCAGAAAGGGGCAGGAACTTTGGGATGAGAGTGTTTGAACCTATGGAGAGTATTCTGAGGGGGATTCATGGAAGTATGTCCTGCTGTAATAATTTTTTTAATTTAAACATTCACTGTACATTTTGATCACACCTCCTGTATTTAAGATAGGAAAGAGAGATTGGTAGAATTGTTGGTTTAATAGTTGTTGGTTTTATCTAGTTTATGTCATGAGGAGGTCTGCTTATTTGTTCCCACTTAAACTATGTTCCTCTAAAAATTTAATTCTGCCCAAGGAGAACAACACTTGTAAGCAGCATATCTTAGGAACAGTTGAGGGGTGTGTCTGTTTTATATGCACGTGTAATCTAGATGTCAATACAAATTGGCTTAGGTTTAAAAAAGTAAGTTAAAAAATTGGAAAAGTTTATTACATTTGTATGCTTAAATGTTGATATGTTAATAAGAAAGTTATAGCCAAATATAAGTAATTTCATTCTCAAATTCATATAGGTACCAGAAAAGATTGCTTTCAAGATAAACTGAGAAGTGGGCCAGTGGTTTATCTCAGTGGTTCTGCCACCTGCCTCAAAAGCACGAGTTCAATCCCTGGTATCAAAAAAAAAAAAAAAAAGATAAACTGAGAAGTTACAAAGTACAACTGAGATAAATCCAGCATCTTCCTCCTTTTTTTACTGTCAGATAAAGAAACATTTGAGAACATTAAAAAAAAACACAAACAGGTCTGGAATACGTTGTCAGGCACTGTTCCAGGTGTTCACATACATGTCTTATAGAGATGGTCCCTGACTTACACCGTCTGCCTGAGATTTTCCAGCTTGACAGTACTGCAAAACCACCCCACAGCCATCTTGTTTTTTTGCTCAGCACAGCATTCAATCAGTTTCATGAGGCTTCCAGCACTTTATTTTAAATAGGCCAATGTGGCTGTGCTGAGAGGTGCAGAGCATGCTGTGTCCCATGATGATTACTAGGTTGGCTGTAGTAATTTTGGAGGTGCTCCAGTATTGTACTAGGGATTCTCCAGCTCTTTTCATTTTATTTTGAGATGGTCTCACTCAGTTGTCCAGGCTAGCCTTTAGACTTGCAATCCTCCTGCCTCAGCCTCCCTAGTAGCTAGGATTACAGGCGTGTACCGCCAAGCCTAGCTAGTAAAAGCATTTTTGTCATAATATTTTGTTTGCAATGGATTTGTGGTGATGAAATCCCACCCTAAATTGAGACCAGGAGACCTTGCACGATATTTTGCACCTAATGCTCCCTGGTTAACATGTACTGTCAGAGCCTGACCTTCTGTGGGTTCCCTGTGGGCTGAGGCAACATATGAAGGAGGTCTGGCTTCTCCAGTGCCCCTTCGGGTCCCATCTTTCCACCTGTTCTCTTGTGCCAACCTCTGCCACTTGAGTAAAAGCCACACTGGACCAAAGGAACTGCCCATCTCTACCTGCTGCACCAGGAAGGGTGGGCTTCAGCCAGAACAGAAGCCATGCTGGAGACCAGGAGGCCATGTAGAGGTGGAAGGACCATGTCCCAGAAGCCAGAGCCCAAAGCCAAGCATGGAGACCTACACTTCGGCTGCAGTGTGTCCCGATGGGGCAGATGGAAGTACAGGCCCCTGGGATCAGGAGAGGGGACAGGGCGTAATCAAGCAGGAAAACAGGGGAGAAGAAAACAGCAACAGAGAATCCACTGGACATGTCCCAGTGGGTCTAGGAGGGCAGCAGGAAAGACTCCTATATGGGCCACCCCATGGAGGGGACAGACAGGTGCAGAAGGGAGGAAGTGGGCACAGAAGCAGGTTTGGAGGGATAGATGGGAGGGATGGAGGGATGCAGGGTGGATGCATGGATGGATGAAGGGATGGATGCAGGGATACATGGATGGATGGAGGGAAGGAGGGTTGCATGGATGGATGCATGCATGCATGGAGGGATGCATGGATGCTTGAGTGGAAGGATGGGTGGAGGGATGCATGGAGGGATGCGTGGATGGAGGGATGGATGCGTGGATGGATACATGGATGCATGGGATGGATGCATCATGCATCCATGGATGCATGGAAGGATGTGTGGATGGATAGAGGGATGCATGGATGGATGCATGGATGGCTGGAGGGAGGGATGGATGGAGGGAGGGATGGAGGGATGAAGGGAGGGAAGGATGCATGAAATGAACACATCAGATGGGGAAGATGATGATGGCCTTTTCTGCTTCCTTTCCTCTCTCTGTTGTGAGTCCACAGAGGAAAGAGGCATGCAGGTATGAACACAGGTTTCTTGTGCCTCCCGAAATAGGCTTCCCTTGCACTGGGTTACATCCATACTGATTTTCTAGGGTCTTTGTTTTGTTCTGCTTTTTGAACTGGAATTGACTGAACCCAGCCCCATGCATGCTAGGCAAGCACTGAGCTGTATCTCCAGCCTTGCCTAATTTTCTTTCTCCAGTCACTTGACTCTCCGGCCCCTAAGGGAAGCCTACCTGTATACCACCCAATTCAAAGGGGATTTCAGCTTTGAGAAAAGAGCTCGATCCATCTTTCATAATTAAGCTAGGGGTCTTCCTATAGTTAAGGTCATAACAGCAGAGGCCAGAGCCCACCTAAGCTTTCTTCAAGCCACCCCTTCACAGCAGGCAAGGCGATGCCGCTGGAAGTGCCTGGTAATGATTGGAGTGGTGGACTCTCCCCAAGACAGTCTTTGTTCACTGGGCCACCGGAAGGAAAGACACAGAAAGTCTATGTGGGTCTGAGGCCATCTTCACAGAGATCCTTTACAAAAGTCTAGGTGGAGCTTATGCCTTGGGGAGAAAAGAAACAAGGAACAAAATCCCCAAAGCTGAGCAGTATTAGAAACTGCATAAAACCATTTGGAAACACCATGACTCACTTTTGGCACGGGAGCAAATATGAAGGTCAAAAGATTGAATTAGGATCTCCACTGACACAGTGCAGACGTTGCTCTGAAGGAGCCTTCACGATGTCCCTGAAGCGCCGGGCTCAGGGCTGACCATCTGACCGGTGTCTGCATGTCCACTTCATCCAAGGCCGGGGACACCAGAAGCTGGGGCCGAGGACAGAGTAAAGACACTGGCCCCAGAAACAGCGGCCTACAGGACGCAGGCCTGAGGACCTCTGAGAAGCGCCCTTGCATCCCTCTCTGCAAAAAACAGTCACAGCGTTCTCAAAAGCAAACAAGTAAGCAGAAAGGAAGAGCAGTTGTAATTAGAACTGAAAGTGTTCGTGGTAATAAAGTCATTTCCTCCACTTTTGGAGATGCACTTGAGGGATGGACCAGAGGAAAGCCCTCCTGTGGCCTCCAGGACAGGCAGCCTTGCAGACAGTCCCCAGGCTCTGGGACGCCCCACCTCCCCACGCTTCTGACAGAGTTTGGCAGGAAGGGCTGGTCAGAGGGGGTTCAGTGTTCCTGGACACTGGGGGGGACTCTTGGTACCTCAGTGTGCAGAGCCCTCCCGCAGAAAGGCTAACAAAACTCACAGATGCTCGAGTCCTTTCAGAATAAGATGCCGTGGGATTTGTGCACACCCCTCCTGTAGAGGACTTATCATCTTAATACCCCGGAAGTGCTGTGTGATCTGCTGTCACACCATGCAGTCTAGGAAATAATGCCCAGAGCAAAGTCTGCACATCTCCAGGGCAGACTCGGTCAGCACAGGGCTGGCTCCCTGGTGCACGATGGCCAGGCAGAGCCCACAGGGCAGAGAGCCACCAGCCCTGTGTTGCCAGGCAGATTTCTTTGTATTCGAGTCTGTGTATTGTGATAAAGTAAATCAACCTTGTTTCGTCATTTTCTCTCACAAGGATCCATCGTGCCCCAAACTTTCATCCCTAGCTTTGGTCCCCACGAGCTGTACAGTGAGAAGGATGCCAGACTGCTCAGGCCACTGCTGTGGTCTCATTGTGAACAAGGAAGTGGGACTTAGAGTCAAGCTGAGGGAGTTAGGGGTAGGAATCGGAGGGGAGTGGAGCAAGGAGAAGGGATTGGGAGGTCAGGGAAGAACGGGGCATTGGTTTAATGAAATTGACTTTTCTCAATTTCTTACTCCCAATACGCTCTAAGAAAGTGTGCTTCCTCTTGGGGATAAGAGCGAAGTATCAGCCTGCAGGGTGGAGCCTGCTTATAATTCTAGCATTGTGGGAGGCTGAGGCAGGAGGATCACACGCTGGAGCGCTACCTGGGCGACTCAGTGGCTTATCAAGACCCCTCTCAAAATAAAAAGTTAAGAGTGGGACGGGGCTGTAGCTCTGTGTGAAGTCCCTGGGTTCAATCCCCAGTATGGAAACAACAACAAAGCCTCTGACCTATGTTATTTAATTAGCTACACCACCTCCATCTTAGCCTCGGTTATAAAAAAATACTTAAGGGGTTCAGGCTTAAGGGTGGCACTTCTTTTTAAAGCTCAATAAACAGTGTAGAAAGCTAGATTGCAGCAATATTAATTGTTAAAGTCTGCTGCCTACATCCAGAAAAAAAAATTTTTATTAAGGCTTCATAACGACTTCCCCCCATCCGGTTGAGCAAAAATCACCTCTGACTAGATGGTGCGGCAGGCGGTGATGGTTAAGCAATTGCATTGTTCCATTTCACACCATACAACTTCACTGAAAGGTGGCTTGATAAAAATCAGCCAGGCCAGTTTCTGGATGTCACCCTCCCTCCCAGAGGACCAGCCTCCAGGGCACTCTGTACCTGCTGGCTGTTCTCGCAGGGACATGCCAGCTACCTGGCCCTCCTGGGCCAGTTCTCAGGTGTGTGCACTGGGTAAACTCTGGAGGAAGGCTGCTGGGGCTGTAGGCCAGGACTTTAGCCTTGCGGGCATGGCTGCCTCCTGCTTCCGCCAGGTGTGGGGAGCCTGCAGGTTTTCCTGGAGTTGCAGGGAAAGGGACTCTTCTCTGTCGGAGTGCCTCTCACTTCCTCCTTCCTTGTCCACTCAAAGGCCAATAGACAAGGGCAGCCGGTCTGCGCTGGGCAAGGAGCTTGGCCAGGTCCTGGAAACACATAGGGGAATTGTCACAGCAGTGGGACAGTCATTCGAGAGGACAGTGACAAGCCTGGGTAGGCAGCACGAGACTTAAGGGCTCCAAGTTAGTCCCTCCGAGTGCAGCCTAAAGCATGCCAGGGAGGACCAGCCAGTCGGGGAAGACTGCCCGGAGGAGGTGCCCCAGCACTACATCAGGGACACTGATCCTAAGTGGATTTTGTTACGAGCACCATGGAAAAACAACTGAAGGTCTTAAGCCAGAGGGTGCTGAGCTCAGAGGCGGTGTGGAAAGGCTCGCTCTCCACACGTGGTCCCGCCAGGAAGTGCAGAGGAGAGAGCTGGAAGGGGCAGCGAGTGCAAAGGCCCTGGGGAGGGGGCCCATACAGGACCCGAGGGTGCTCTGTCCGGCCGGCGTGCAGCGCCGAGTGAGGCCAGAGAGGCCCAGGAGCCAGGACTGTCCCACACGTGCTGTGCTGCAGGCTCACCAGGGGCTGGGACCAAAACTGCCCGGAAGTCGCCCAGCTGCCCCGTGTCATCCCGGTTGTAGGTACTATGGAGCTAACGGGGTTCCCCAAATAACCTGGACGAGGGGCACAGAGATGCTAGCTCTAAAGACCTGAGATCTGTACTGCTTTTCAGTTACTAAAACATGGTACCATCCTCCACACTCACCAGGAAACAAAGGTTTCCTCCTCCGAAGCTCAGTGAGGAAGGAGAGGAGACCGTTACCCCAACTTTTCTTTTGTTTTTATGAGCCCATGTCGGCAGTACATAAGGACTACATTCCGCGGAGGGAGTGGTACCTGCACATAACACATCTTCATTCTTGTTTCATCCCTTCCCTCCCTCCCTCTATCTCTCGATCCCCTTCCTATTTGAGAAAGATCCGTCTCCCTATTTCCTGTTGTCTATCTTTTTATTTTGCTCTTTATATTTTGGGTTTCATGTAATATTTAAGCTTGTGTGTCTGACTTATTTCACTTAACTTTATGGTCTCAAGGTGCATCCATTTACCTACAAATGACTCAGGTTTAACCTTCTTTGTAGCAGAATAGTGCTCCGTGGTGTGTAAACAACAAAGTTCCTTCATCCACTCACCTGTTGATGCACCAATTGGCCCCTTCTAAGCTTTAGCTATTAAGAATTACGTACTAAGTAATATGATGACTCTAACTCTTTCAGGAAGATACCTAGAGGGGTTTTCTCAACTTTGAGCATGTAGATATGGAAGATAGATTTATGTCGGAAATATAAATCCACATCAACAAACAGGAAAAGCATCTCCTTTAGCTAGAGATCTGGTGTTTCGTAACAATATGGGGTGGAGCCACACCCTGCAGTTATGTGGCTTGGGTCAGGCTGCTCATCTCTTTGTGTTCAGTTTTCCTGTCTATAAAATAAGAGACAATGCAGCACCTACTGTCCCAGTACCTTTCTCACCACTGGGACACAACACCCGACACCCTCCACCTAAAAGAGCAGAGGTTTATTGCAGCTCACGGTTTGTAGAGGTTTCAGTCCACAGTCATCTGGCTCCAGGGTAGAACCGCATGGCAGAGGAAAGCTGCTCAGGGCATGGCAGACAGGAAGCAGAGCGATGTCAAGAGCCATTCTACATAACCTTGGGGAAAACCATTTCATAATTAAATTACGATCAGAGCTGTCTGAAGCCTAACGTCCATGCCCGAGAGCCAGCTGTGGCACGCGGAAATATAACTCCGTTTTGCCTCCAGTCACAGCTGAGGCCTCAATGGTCCTGTGATGCTGTGATGCTCAAGGGCAAGATTACATCACCTGCAGACATCCGGGTTCTTTGAGAACCCAGTAGTAATTTTTAAAAGGAGGAAGGTTTCATCAGGGGAGGGACAGATTCCTTATCAGTTTAACTCTCTCACCTACTGTTGTAAGGATGTTTTGCTCTTCTCCCCGTCCTCATCAGCATAAGATCCGCGTCAACATCGGATTTCTGTCGCCCTCTGAGTCACCCCATCCCCCCCCCCTTATTATATGAACTCAATAAGTGGTGGCGAGCTCCGAGTGTCTTTGTCTTTGCCCACTCTGAGGCACTGACCCCCGGCCCCCATGTACTTGAAATTACCCAAGTCCCTACTGCCTTGCCTTCTTTAGCCCCTGCCGTGCCCCCTTCTACACAGTCAGAGGACTGAGCACCTCCATTAGAGAGAAAGCGAGGGGAGGAGCTGAGGCGGGAGGTGAGCCCTCCCGGGTCACACCCACAGTGACCGCCTCTTCCGACCAGACCCCACCGAACCCCCAAACCCAGTCACCCCCCACACACAAAGCCCCACCTATGAGCACACGAGGCTCTTGGACGACACCTCGATAGAAACCCTAACATCTATCTCATAGAGGGTGTCATAAGGTGTAACTAAATTAACGCAAGGAAAGTGTGTGGCCCAGCGCCGGGCATGGTGGAAGCACCCAGTACACGATGCTATCACGATGTTATTGCTGTGATTTGCTTTCACGTGAGTGCACTTGACACTAACGCTCACTCACTTCCTTCTTTAAACTCTTCCTTTGGCATCCTATCACGTGGACTACTCTGCTTTCCTTCTGGTTCCTTTGTGGGTTGTTTTACTGCTTCCTCTTCATCCTCCTGCCCCTTAGGATTTCCTCAAACCCCCATCCCTTCTCAGCAGCCCCACCCATAGGCGCGGCCACTCCCCTAGGTGCACAAGTCCCGAGCCCATCCGTGAGGTTCCAGTCTGTCCCAGCCCTGATGGTCCACCGGACGGACGTGACGTGGGCAACTCAGGTTCCGTGGAGTCCGACTGCGCGCCTCCTTCCCCGCCACTTCCTTCTTCTGAAGTTCTCTCTGACAGCACAGCCCCCATTCACACCGACTAGAGTCCTCCATCATCCCCACCCCTCTTCCCCTAGCCCACCACACCCAGCTGCTTAATGAAGCTCACTGTTGCCAGAATACTTCCTCCCTTCCTTCTCCACCTCCTCCATCTGTTATGTTACCTTACATGCTACAACTACCCAAAAATGATCTCCTCACCTCTGATATTTATTTATGATCCTGACTTTCTCCTCAAGCCTCAAACACCCCCTCTAAACCGACCTCATGCTGCTCAGAGTCAAGGGAGACCATTAGGTTTGAACTGTTTCAACCCTCATCACACCAAGCCCAGGGCCTCCTTTCTCTACACTCATGCTCAGTTCTTCTCCAGTCCAACCTGGGGCACTCACCTGAATTCCATGTTCTAACCCTTTCATCTCTATCCCAGGTTCAAGTTCCTTGTGTCTGCACTTTCTCCTCCCTACACAACTGTCACATTCTTATTCCCCTGGTCATTGCCGGAAGCTAAGGGACCCTCACTATGTACAGCCTGACACATGAGGTACAGCCAGGACCACCACACATTTGAGAAAACCAGCAGACAAATGGCAGACACTAAACTCAATGCGCTGAAGAAATGAGACCCTGGGGAAATAAGTACTACAGGAAAGAGAGAAGAGCTTTAAATTAAGCATAATTAGTGTCCCGAGAGGAACGTGCAAGGATGCTAAATCCATGGAGGACTGGATGCAAAGAAAAAGCTATTAACGTTACAGGAAAATGAAGACCTAATTGCTGAATGAAAACTCTACTGATGGAATGAATCATAGAAAATCATTCACAAAGAATGAATGTGTTAAATGGAGCACTGGGCTGGTTTACCCAAAATGAAGTTCAAAAGATTAAGAGATTTAAGATATGAGCTAGACATTTAAAGACATGAAGATATGATTCATGGATCCAGCTACCTTACAGAAATTCTAAGACAGGATAGAGAGGAATCTGGGAGAAAAATAAATTATGCTAGATTATTTCCCATTGATGAAGAAAGATTAAAATCATCATATTAAAAGAGATTATTAAATAATGAAAAGGTCATTTTATAAAGTGGCTATTACTTTCATAATGAGACTAGATTAAATAGTTTGGGTGGGGGTTTTTTGGTACCGGGGATTGAACTCCGGTCCTTGCACTTGCACAGCAGGCAGTGAAACCACTGAGCTAAATCGCCAGCCCTTAGATTAAATAATTTCTTAGTATCTTTCAAAAAGTATTTGATTCACCAAAAAACAAATGAATTTTCACCTGCTGGGTGTGGTATGGGTGTCTGTAGTTCAAGGAGGCTGAGGCACAAGTTCAAAGCCACCCTAGGCAACTTAGTGAGAATCTGCCTCAAAATAAAAAATAAATCTGGCCGTGGCTCAGCACTAGAGCACTTGTCTAGCATGTGCAGTGCCCTGGGTGGAAGCCCGTGTGCCAAAAAAGAAAGAAAGGAGATGTGAATTCCCTTCTCAGTCTTCCGGGGCCCTCTTCTCATGGAATGTGACCTTTCTATCCCCTTGGACATCTTATCCACGTGTGTCTGACTCCAAGCATGGAGCATCCCATGATGGATTGTTGGCCACACGTCAAGGTCCCCCCGACTGTGAGCTCCTCATTAAAACCAGCGCAGCCCTCACCCCAGAGAAGAGCGCAGTGAGTGAAGATGGGGCCATGAATGGGCACCCCACCTGCCTCCCGCCCGACCCACCACTCCCTGTGTGTCCACTTTCAAGGTGGTGCCAGGCCAAGGCGGTCCCTGGCCGAGGTCTGGCCTTCTTCCAGCCTGAGGAGAGAGCAGCTCAGAGAGGAGCCCTCTGCAATGGCTGGCAGGGAGGGAGAGTCTGGTCTCTGGAGCAGGAGGAGAAGGATAAGTGTGTGCACCAGATGATGGGTCCCAGAGTCTGCCTTGTCAAGGCCAGGTGTGAGGAACAGGGTGTCTCCCAGGGTGGGGCCACCATGTTCTGAGAGAGATCACAGTGGGAGCCCTGTACCTCATTCCAATCCCAACCTTACCCCCTAGGTGAGCTCCTCTCTACCTACAGTGTTGCCTGCACACCCCAAAGAGCGCCCTTGGGAAGGGGTTTGAGGGTCAAGTCCAAAGAGGAGCTTCGTGTCCCCAAGATAATCCAGGGGGAGGAGGAGCCCGAGCGAGCTGGAGAGAAGGCCAAGGTCAATGCCTCGTGGCTGAGCGTCCTGTCCTCGGGGCAACACTGCAGTCCTAAAGGCCCACATCGAGGAAGCGGCGCAAGAGCTCAGCCAAGCGAGCAGCTCCGAGTGAAGTGAGGGCACAGGACACCCCAGGAGCCACTGCCACAGGGCTCGCGTGCACCCCTCACTAAACCTCATACTCCTGTCAACCGGACAAGCTGTACCAGGCCACAGTGTGCGTCCTTCAGAAATGACCATTTCCTGCATTTCACTCTCATAGACCAGGAGAGAACACTGAAAACTCTGTGTTCTCTTTCCCTGTTTCTCTGCCATGTATCAGATAAAAGATGTACAGACCAAAGAAATAGTTGGTTTTCTGCATTTATTTATTTTTCTTTGCCAAGCCATTCACCAGTAGTTTCTCAGAGAGTTCTTCTAAAGCCCTTAAAAGAAAATTAGTTTGCAACACCCTTTATTATGTTAATGGGGCCCACTCTGAGTCCAGATACAATAACTACAAAGAGAAAGGAAAGTGTTTATCCTCAGAACCTGCTGGGGCCCCTGGGCTGTATTCTCATTTCTCGTTCATCCACTCGCCATGACAGTCTTGAGAGGAACCTATTGTTAGGCCCGTGTCAAGAAGTAGGGGACTCAGCCTACAGACCAATGTTAGATATAATAAATCACACATTCAGTTTTTAAAAATTAAGGAACTGAGGCTCTCAGAGGTGAAGAACTGTACCAAGCAGGGTGTGGCAGTGGATACTTGCAGTCGAAGCTACTGGAGGCTGAGACAAGAAGATCTCTGAAGCCCAGGATTTGAAGGCCAGTTTGGGCAACCTAGCAAAACACTGACTGAAAAGAAAGGAAAGAAGGAAGGGCCAAAGGGAGGGAAGGAGGACAGAGGGAAAGAACAAGGGAGGGAGGGAGAGAGAAAAGAAGGAAGGAAGACAAACATCCAATAACCACAAAGCTAGGGGGGTAGAAGTCCAATTCAAAACTAGATAGAGCTAAGGCTGCTGATCTTTCATCCACTCCACTAAGATGTTCTTGTAAAGCACTTAATTCACACCCAGGGGATGAAAACACCCTGGAAAAGATGAGTTTGGCGGGGAGAGGGGCGCACAAACACCAGGATAGGAAGAAGAGGGCCTCGGCAGCAAGGAAGATGTCTTCCTGACAGGCCCTGATTATTGAAAAGCAGTTGCTTTGCTCCTGTAAAAGTCTCTGAGCCCGGTGTAACATGTGCGTGACTTTAGTGATCCTGGGTGACAACATCCTGTGCGCTTCTCCCTGTCAACCACCAGCCCTGGGGACTCGAAAGCGGCCACCACTTTTCTTCCTAACACCAGGCAGAGTTGCGCTCAACAGTGCTGACCAGCGAACACACCCGCTGGGTTGACAGCTGGTTTCGAGTTTTTTGCCCACAGCGATGCAAAATATTCCTCCCGCAGGGCCTTTCGATGGGCTGTCGGTGGCGAGCGAGAAGTGGAGCCATGACCTTGAATCCCAAGCGCTCCAGCTCTGGGCCGAGGCTTCCTGAGTGCTTCCCTCTGGCTGCGTGTGCACTTCCTCTCGGCGGCCCTATCTGCAAAAGAAGAGCTGGGGCTGCAACAGGCGGCAGGAAGTAAAAGGGAAAACACAATCGAGTGCAGAGCAGAAGAATCAAGACTGAGAATCCTTTAAGGGGGGTGAGCTGAAAACAAACTGAACCGTTGCCATCAGTGCCTTCCGATAGGGAGGAGCAAATCGGGTGCAAACCTCCGAGAGGGCGCTCAGGATCCTCTTTGCACCCACTTTCCTTCCACGTGGTGAGGTGCCCCACCCAAGCCTCAGGCCCTGGATCCTGCTGCTCTCTTAAAACCCGCCGTTCACTAAATCAGTCTGATTCCTAGAATCCAGACTAGGCATTGACAAAAGCAAAACAGAAGGCAAAAACTAGCAGTGCACAGCAAAAATGATTCAGTGGGATTTGCAAAATAACTCCTTCCTAAGGCACACTTCGGTTTTCGAGAACACAGGTCCTTGCCTTTGCTGGAGGACATTTAGTGGACAAAAGGGAATATTCCAGCCTTCAGCGGGAACGAAAGTGAGGTTATGCTACCTTGCAAAAGAGAAAACACTGCCAAGTGACAAAGGGGAAGGAGGCAGAAGATCACCTCAGCGTTTTAAAAGCAGAAACTCAAAGCCAGGGGAAGTGGCACATGCCTGCAACCCCAGCACCCAGGAGGCTGAGGTAAAAGGAGTGCAAGGCCAGCCTGGGCTACATAGCAAGACCTTGTCTCAAAAAACAAAAAAATAAAAGCAGAAACCCAAATCAGCATCCCACCTTCCTCTCTCCATCTACAAGTTTTCTTAACAAAATGAAACTGGAATTGGGGTTAAATAAAGATATCTGAGTTCCCCTAACTGTCTCGTCTGCTACACAGACTTGGTCCGAAGGTTCTGCCTCGGTCACCTGTGTGGGGAGAAGCGGGTCTAGCGAAATGTAAGCCACAGCTACTACAGTTGTGTAGAAAGTTGTACTCCATTATAGCCTATAAAGAAGCTACAGGGAGTTATCGAAGGGAATATTTTTCCCTGGAAAAATTAAAACCAAGCAAAACAAATCACCAGTGCTTTGGCAAATAACAAAGCAAAAGAAAGGGCCTTGGAGGTCACACTAAGGAAACAAGATTCCCTTGGTCAAGGTGAAACCTTTAGACACCCAGCAAAGTCACTCAGGGACTCTTGGGCTGCATGGAATGTGCACCATGATTTCAATCATATCAGCAAACTGTGACATGGATCAAGTCTCAAATCTATTCTTTTTTTTTCTTCTGGGTATCAAACCCAGGCCCCAGCTCATGCTAAGCAGGTCTTCTACCACTGAACTACACCCTTAGCTCTGAAATTATTCTTAGTTCGTTTTAATTTTTAAAATAATATCACCCAACCAGATGTAGCAGTGCATGCCTGGGATCCCAGCACCCTGAAGCAGGAGGGTCACAAGTTCGGGCCCAGCTTGGGTAATTTAATAACTTGGCAATACCTTGTCTTACAATAAAAAATTAAAAAGGGCCTGGGTTTTAGTTCATTGTGAAGGCCTTAGTTCAATCTCAGATAGATAGGTAGATAGATAGATAGATAATAGAATATTACCCAAGGAAGGTGGGCGTTAAATCAAACAAAACATGAAAAAGAGAAACTAAAAGTGTAAATAAGGATTAAAATGAATAATTCATAATTTGAAATAGGAAGAAAAAGTCCAAACGGGTAGGGGAAGTGGGAGGGGAAAGGAAAAGGAAAGAAGGAAAAGGAAAAATTATGAGAAAAGGAAAAAATGGAAACAAAGTCTTTGTAAATAGGGAAGGGTGGACAGGGAATGGGGAAAAACTAAGAACCAAGATCCATCATGTACAGGTACAAGTACCCAATGATAAATGTAAATGTATTATATATCTAAAGTGTACCAATAAAAGAATTTAAGCAAAAAAAAAATGAAAAAGAAACTTCAGAAAATTAGAAAATAGTTGCTTTTTGCCTGCAGTTCCTTACTCAGATGCCAATATCCATCTAAAACAATAATTCCCTTCTCCATTTTCTCCTAATCAAAATAGTTGAAGAGAACAGGCCCGCTCCTTTTACTCTCTCTCTCTCCCTCTTTCCCTCTTTCTCTCTCACTACAAGCAAGAATCCCCAATCATTCATGTGATAGAGTTTCTTCACCAACAATCTCTTAACAAAAGCTAATGATAAGGAACTTTGTAAAAACATCAAGCAAATTGTACACACACATGCACACACACACACCTTAATCTTCAGCTGTCAGAACCGCTTCTGGCTAGCTTTCTACTTCAGGAGACCCAAAAGTATACTGTACACCACAAAAAAGACATTGAGGGTTGCTTGTTTAGAATACAAAAACAGGCGAGCCAGGGATTTAGCTCAGTGGTTTCCCTGCCTGCTGCGCAAGCGCAAGGACCCAAGTTCGATCCCCGGGACCAAAAAAAAACAAAACAGGAAAACAAAGGTCCTCTACTGGCAGCGGTAGTAAAGAAACTCTTCTATTTGCCCATCATCCTTCCTATAAAATATGGGTAGAGATAAGAGAGTAAGTATTAATATGTATTAAGTACACATTTTATGCCAGGCCATTGTATGCTGTGGGTTATCTCCTGTAACCCTCATAACAATCCTACAAGGTAAGGTCTTATTCTCATTTTTCAGATGTAGAACTGAGGCCTAAAGAGTCTCGAATGGAGCAGAACTAAGCTATGAGCCCAGACAGCCTCACTGCAGAGCCCGATCCTTAACTCCTAGGCCCTCCTGCCTCTCTGGAGTATATGGTGAGCAGGAATCAGAAGACTGACTTGATCTCAAGACCTACTTCTGTTGCTTGCCACTAGCTTGTCCAGGCCCTTGAGTGAAATGAAGGAAGAGCTGAAGATGTTTGACCAGGGCCCTAAAGCTTTTTTCTAGTTCTTCCATTCTGGCCTTCCAGAAGCCTCATGTCTGGCTTCTCTGGGTCTTCTCCGCCCGCACCCCCACCCCTGCCCGGCTCTTAAGGGATTGCTGGGGGATGATAGGAGGCAGTCTTTGCAAAGGATTCGAAAAGGTAAAAAGGGCTATGTCTGAGGTGAGCAGCCTGACCTCAGGAAGGGAAGGGAAGTCCAGGATCTGATCCTTCACCCTGGACCTGTGGGACCGGAGCAGGAGCGAGAAGGGGACCTTAAGGGGCTCTCCAGCTCTCCAGGCAGTGGCAGCAGCTGCAGTTCCCTGTGCTGCACAAACCAAAGCTACCATCAAGTGCACACACCCATGGGCATGAGGAGCCACACCAACACGGTTGGCAGCACTTCTGCAGCCACACCGGTGCAAAGTTCTGCACCAAACATGCAGCACTTCAGCCTGGTCTCCCATGAGCTGGCAGTCTGAGGAAAGGTGAGCCAATCATGAAAATGCCTCCAAAATATACTTTCAGAACCAAGAACAAGGAAGAGCTGTTATTACAAGCTTGAGAGAGATCAGAAAGAAACAGGGTGGCAATGGGTGATATTAGAGCAGAGATTAGGATGGGCTGGGGCCAGCAGTGACAAGGACTAGATGGAGTAGAGTGACCCTTCGGTGTTTGAGAGATGAAGGACCAGAAGCATCTCAGTTTTTATGTTTTATATTTCCACTCCCAAGGGAACTTTGAACCGTCTCCTCCAGGGGAAATTCTGAGGTGGTAGGTGCCCAGTAAATATCCAGATAAATCCATGACTGGGGGAGTCTAATATTGGCGCATTTATTCAACACATTCTCATTTCACTCCAGTCCTGTGACATTTTAAAGTGTGTTGACAAGTTCTTGATACTCTGCTCTTCAAAATGCGGAGCTTGAGGGGCCGGGGATTTAGCTCAGGGTTCCGCTGCCTGTATCGAAACCACAAGGACCTGAGTTCGATCCCTGGTACCAAAAAAGAAAAAAGAAAAGAAAGAAAAAAAATGTGGAGCTTGATTCCCTTTTCATTAAGAGTGAGCTGTATTTAGTATTTCTATTGAATTCAAAATGTCAGTATCCCCACCCCCACCCCAGCAAAATGGTCCAAGAGAGATTAGGGCATAAAGGTAGCAGTTTCCTCTTTGCTCTTCCTCATGGATCTCCCCACCTCGGAGAAACCAGCTGCCATGATGTGAGGACTCTGGAGAAGACATTTGGAGAAGCCCACACGGCAGTAAGTAGCTAAGGTCCTGCCAATAGCCGTATGCATGCACCATCTTGGAAGAGGATCCTCTAGCCCAGTCAAGATTTCAGACCATGGCAGCCCTGGCTGCCATCTCAGCTGTCACATGGTGAGAGAACCGTCCCAGTGAAGCTGCTCCCAACCCATGGAATGGGTTGTGAATGCATGCTGTCTTAAGCAAGCAAGTCTGAGGATAAAACAGAGGCCTCTGTCCAACCATTTGCAAAGCTCTGGGGATATAGTGGGATAGAAAGTATTTCTGTCCATGCCCTCATAGAGCTCAGTCTATTAGACAATACAGACAAAACTAATTAATACTTTAATAGGAATAAGAGTGAGATATCAAGGAGCGGGAGGCTGAAGGGAGAGTGTAGAGGGGTATCACCCAGCCCAGTGTGAGAGGTCACAGTGTAGTGTGTCCCTAAGTAATATATCTAAGCTTTAGACCTAAAAAACAAGCAGGAATTAGTCAGGTGAACGAATATGAGGAGAGAAAAGGTAGCCTAAGCCAATGGATTAGTATGTACTAAAGACTATGTAAGCACGAAGTAGCATGTGCAACTGGAGAAATGAGAGGGTGAAGACAGTGAATGTGCCCTGAGCTGAGGCAGTGGTAGTGGGATGAAGAGAAACAAAAGGACTCAGGTTCTGATAGCCACGCTGGAGTGGCTGTCATAGAGAAGAGAATGGGAGGGATCTGGGATAATGCCAAGGCCTCTGGCTGATGCTCTTCACAGACAGAGAGAAGAGGGTATGAGGTAAAGAGAGTACGTTACATATCGGACCTGTCGGGTTTAAGGTCCAGGAAGAAAGATCTCATCTGAAGAAACAGAAGCCACTTACATGCTGCCAACTGAACCCCCAAAGTGAAGGAGACCTCTGAAAACGAGAGCGCTCTGGCACAAGGAGAGTTGGGCGACCACCAAATCTGAAGAAACTAGCAAAGCATTGCCCAGAGTAATGGGAAGAAAATCAGAAACCAAGACAATGGATTTGCTCATCATTTGTTGACAGCAACAAATGATGCTGAGAAGTCAAATAAGAAGTTGTGTGAGTCCCTAAAATATAGCAACAAGGACATTGCCCAAATCCTTGACCAGGGTGTTAATTTCAGAGATGCTCATTTGGGGCCTACAAAGCAATCTTAATAGTTTTAGACATACTAGAGAGACAATTTTTTTCTTTATAAACAGATGAAGGGAGAGCTACTCAGCTACTTGTGTCACCCCCTAAAAATGCTTTCTCAGCAAGCACCCCTCCCTGGATTAGCAGAATGGCCCAAAGTATTCCCTGAGTGCATCAGAGTTCACTAAGACAGCCCAGAGGCAGGGTCACATGGACATGAAAATGTGGAATACACCGGGCATCGACAACAGGCTTCTCCCCCCACCATCCTCCATGCTCTTCCGGAACACAAGAACAACTTCTTAGAGAAATAGGAGAGAACTCCACTGAGAGAGCTATCCAACTGATCCCCGAGTTTCAAGTGAACTACCCTCCACTC
The DNA here is from genome assembly GCF_053883595.1 of Heterocephalus glaber. Lineage (NCBI taxonomy): Eukaryota > Metazoa > Chordata > Mammalia > Rodentia > Bathyergidae > Heterocephalus > Heterocephalus glaber. The sequence continues at coordinate 7,161,121 of NW_028258315.1, forward strand.
TACTTTGTCTCCATTCTAACATCTATAAAATAAGGAAGAAAAGAGAACTCACCACCAAGAACTAGAGAGGCCCTGGGATCCCTGGGCTTGGTGATGAGCCCAAAGTAAGAACTCAGGGAATGGTTCTGTGGTGACACATAATCATATTACGCTTTGAGTATTATGAAGATGAGCACCAGTACATCCCAGGCGCCATCCGAAATCTTTCCCTTTACATCACAGCTCCTCAGCCTGTGGGTCTCTCCCAGACCCTCCCATCTCCACCTATTCCACGAGAGGTGTGGTCTGATAGGAAGCTGAGTTTTCAGCCAGATAATGAGCCCAGCAACAGAGCAACCTGACCACACAGCAGGAAAAAAAGATAACAGACTTGTGGGGTTTTGTTGGCTTTTTTTGTCCTTGCTGGGGAAACTCCCTTCATGGGCAACAGAACCAAGAGAGCAGTTAAAGCCTATCTCTCAGCGAAGGCATCATTCATCAGGAGGTCAAAGTGGAAGGGGCTCTGGTGGCCAGTGAGAATTTGGCAACACCAAAAAACAAACAAACCCCCAACACAAACTAGCAAAACCCAACAAATTACATGACATTTCAAACCCAGCAGGATACAAAACACAGACCCCCAAAGAGGAAGTGATGTATTCACCCCGCCAAACAATGAAGTCAACACTGCGAAGGGGACAGAAAACTAAGTACAAAGGGAGACCATACATTCCATAAAAGGCTACCCGGAGTTGTGACCTAAAGTGCCACAGCTAGCAGGATCCCATCCAGTCAACCCTGTGACAAGATTTATGAGCTAACAGGTTCTGAAATGAGCAAAGAGAAATTGAAGCCTCCTCCCTGTAGAAGTAGAACTCCGTGCAAAATGACCTAACTTGAAGTCACTGTGGAAAAGAATCAAAGGGGGCGGGGGTCACCAGAGTGGACAGTCAGAGAGATGACTACAAAGAAAGCTCTTGTGTATGCTCAGATGGATGCTTGGCATTGACAATAAAGATGCAGTCTCCCGGGTAATGATGCTATGCAGTAACCCCAGTTATCTCAATGAGGGCGGAAACATGAATTAGGTGTTCCAGAGCCTTTGGGGGGATTCCATTTTCATCCTTCATTGAGCTGAGGAACTGAGGTACAAAGAAATGAAGGAAATGGCCTTAAGGATGGCAGTGTGAGTCAGCAGCCCCACCAGGAAGGCCCGGCTGCACCTCCTCACTTCCTGGTTTCCTCTATAAATATTTGAGTCCATTCCCTTCCTCGCCCACTGGGGTCTGTGGCTGCAGTTTTGTAGCGTAGAGAGGCAGCTTTCCAGGAGAGAAGGTGCAGGATCTGGGTCATGTTGGCAAGGGGCTAGGGGCAAGGTATCCTGACATCAGGCATCCGGGTCAGCAGAAACTGAAATTTCTTCCCCGATGGGGCGTTCCCCTCCCTGCACCTGCAAAGCCCATTAGCACTGGTGCCCTTCGTTCTCTCCTTTGAGGGACCGTCCCCGGCTCCCTTTTCACAGGCACCGGCCACACAAATTAGCGGCTCTCTTTGTCCCAGGAGCTCCACAATCTAATTGTGCTGCGCTGTGTACCAAAGACTCCCAAAGTGCGCCAGGCATTGTCAAAATCCTGGCACGTGTTCCAGCAAAGAATTTCGCTCTGCTTAAATGGCCACCAGAACATTTGTTTGGCCATCCGGCCCTCTAAAGAAAAAAAAAAAAGGAAAAGAAAGAAAAGGCCGCAAACTGCTTATGTGACACTTGCAAAGCTGGGTGGAAGTTTAACCAACTCTGAGGAAAGGGCATACACTGCGTGAGGACTTTCCTCTGTTTAATACAGCGGAGCCAGATTCCGGAGCAAAGGGCGGCCACGACTGTCTGGAGGTTTTGTCATACATGGTGTAACATTACCTTCTGCCCACTGGGATCTTATCAGCCCTGTGCTCCTGGTCTATTTTGAGACCCATTTGAGCCTGCTACCTGGGACATGGGGAGTGTTAGCAAAGCGATGCGCAGCTGAGAAACATCGAAGCTGCCCGGTCGGGGAAGAACAGTTGTCACAAGAAACCATCTCTGGCAGCTGAGTTTACGATGCAAAATACTGCTTTTTATTGGACATGAAATTCAGAGGTACAGGGTAATCGCTGTCACCGTGGGCCCAGCTAGCCAAGCAGGCAGGGGGCAATCCAACAGCACAGCAAGTTCTTTAATTAGAGGACTGACGATTAGAAACTGAGCTCTTTCCACCAGGCAGAGCTGAGAGCCAACAACACTCTGGGAGGCAGGTGAAGTCCAGGGTGACCGAAAGCCTTTGTTCGTGTCTGTGGTCTAATAAACGGCAGACTCTGGCTACTGCCTTCCCCACCATCAGGTGGCTGGTTCCCTGCACCTAACTTCACGCTGTGTCCCCAGCTACTCCCACAAAGCCTGCAGTCTCGGTTTGACTGAGGGGCAGCCGAGAGCTGCTTTAAGAGGCAGTGCTTCGGTGCTCTGGTCCTCGGCTGTCCCCTGTGCCCCTGGGGCCTGCAGCAGTGCTGGCTGCCTGACACGTAGCACAAGCTCTGGGCTCTGCCGCTTCACTGCTTGTCGGACCCAGAAACCGCAGCTTCTGACCTGGCTGAGACACGCCCCTTCCTCCCAACTCCCAGATATAAATGGCTTCCTCTTCTCTCTCTGCCAAACCAGCAGGGACGATTTATGACACGAAGGAGCACTCAGAATATAGCAGCCCTCCTGCTGCCTACATTTGGCTTTTGTGTTTGTTTTTTGTTTGTCTTTTGAGACAGGATCCCACTATATAGTCCAGGCTGGCCTCACACTTGCTGTAATCCTCCTGCCTCAGCCTCCCTAGTGCTTGGATTATAGGCATGAGGAGGGCGAGGATTATTTCTAGCAGACAATTCTTTAGGATTTAAAGGAGGGGAGGTTAGGAAGGTTTCATCTTCATCTCCAAATGAGCAGTACAGGCTGGTGGTGTGGCTCAGGGGTAGAGCATTTGCCTAGCACCTGTGAGACAGAGAGAGAGAAAGAGAGAAGAAAATGACCAGTTAAAGTCATCAGCAGATGGTAAAATGCTCAGGGCCCTGAAGACAATAGGAAGTGAGAGGTGAGCTCCCATCAAAGCATGCAAAAGAGGCCGGGGGAGGGGAGCCTCCAGCCAGAAGATGCTCCACTCTGCAGCCACCATGTGTGTCAGACAGCGGCCCTCTCCAACTTCCATGTGGCATTTGTTAACTTAACAGCCATTGTGTGCAACTTCCTCTCCACTGGCTTCTCCTTAGACAAATAATAAACAAACCATCTCCCTTTCTATAGGAAAGTTGGAGACTTATTTGCCTCCAAAATTGCTCTCATTAGGGTGGTGAGATCTAAAACAGTCTTTCAAAGTCTCAGCTTTCTGATGATGATGAGTGTTTCTCAGAGTGAAAAGGCCAGAATAATTAGGTTAAGTCCCATCCAGCCCCAGCCATCTGTGCAGCGAATGTGCGGATGATCTTGGTAGTGGTTAAGCCACTTACTAACCTACTACTCACAGGGAAATGAAGCAAGAGGTGACTAATGATGGTGGCTAAGGAAGCAGCTGCCATTGTTTCCGTTTAGTTTGAAGCAGTTCCTACCTTTCCAAAGATAAGAATAACTGGATGTTTAAGATCCAGAAGGGACCTGAGTTCGATCCCCGATACCAAAAAAAAAAAAGATCCACAAGGAAGGGGAGGCCTCATCTCTGCTGGCTAAGGCTTTGGGGACACAGACCTGTGTTCAAATCCTAATTCTGCCACTTACTGGCCGAGTGACCTCAGTCCAATTATTTAATCTCTTTAAGTGACAGATTCCTCTTCTGTAAAATAGAAGAATGATATTTGCCTTATGGGATTGTTGTGAAGATTAGCATAAAATGCCAGGTGCAAAGTAAAGGCTTAGCAAGTGGCAAATAATTATTGGAGAATAAATAAAATGAAGAGAGAAGATTTGCTAATAAACAAGCCTCTTCGACTAATCCCACCTCCAATTATGATTCAGGAGCTCAGCATATCATCCTTCACACTGGAACCTCATTCAGCAATAACGCCATCTGCTTGCTTGCTTGCTTGCTTGCTGTAATAATCCAAGGCTAAAGTCCCTTTTAAATATGCCTGGCTAATGGGAGAATTATAAAGAGCAATTCGAGAATTTACAGTGAAAATGCATTCTGGAATAAGAACCTTCCAAGATACCCTGAAGATCTGCTTTTCTGACAAGAACCACCCAATTTTAAGTTTCCACTATTGTGAAAAGTTCCAGCAGGGATCTAGATTGTGAGTATTTCAGGTTTGCTATGTGCAGAGATTGTGAAAACTTTTCTCAGGTTAGGGCCCTAAAGGGAGTACAGCTGTTCCTCAGTATCCTGGTTACAGAACTTGCTGCAAATACACACGAAGATGAACGGCTGACTATTAGGGAGCTATCAAGATGGAAAGGGGCTGGACATGGCACTCAGTGTTGGAGCACTGGCCTGCCATGCGTGAGACCCTATGTCCCATCCCTAGCACTACACAAACACAAAAAAGGCATGACAAAGCACTGTTGTTACAGCTTCCAGTTCTGATAGACAAATGCTGAAACAAATTTGACAAGTGCATAGAATTAGCCCTGGAGCCATTTTATCTCTTATGTCATTGTGATAGTTTGGATTTTGACTGTCTCTCAAAGGCCCCTACGTTGAAGGCTTGGTTCCCAATCTGTGATGCTCACAGGAGGTGTAAAGCCTTTAAGAAGCGAGGCCTAGTGGAGAGAAGCTAAATCACTGGGGATGTTCCCTTGAAGGAGCTATGGGGGCCACCACCTTTCTTGTCTCTCACTTCCTGGCTGCCACAAGTTGTACCATCTCCTCTGCCACACACCCTACCATGATGTTCTGTGCTGCAACAGGCCCAAAGCAATAGGCCAGGCAACCATGCACTGAAACCTCAGAAACCATGAGCCAAAATCAAACTTTCTTCCTTTTAAGTCTTTAGCCACCAACTGGGAACCACTGGCTTCGAGCAAAAACATGATGTGAAAGCAGGAAGAGGTGCTTAATGTGTCTTCTGCAAATTAAGCCAGCATAGATTTCAAATGCTTTCCCCTGAACATCCAAGCACATGAAATTGATCTCATCCCGCACTTAGTTTCTTTGCTATGTGCTTGGAAATCCCACCCATGTCCCGGATTCCCAGCTCTCTGCAAAACTGAAGGATGCTAACTTAGTATTACTGAGTGATAGTGAGCTTGCTTGTACCCTCAGTGGTGTCTATCCCTTAAATTAGCCACAGTGGGCCAAGGATTTAGCTCAGTGGCACCATGCCTGCCTTGCAACCACAAGGTCCTGAGTTCGATCCACAGTATCAGAAAAAGAAATTAGCCACAGTCACTGTGGTGGTTTTGTGATATTTTGATAGTTACCAGATGTACATATACCTTATACGCACAGAAGAGGGGCATCCAAAGTTGCTCAAAATAGAACGAGAATTGTAGCTGCCACGTATGTTTTAAATATATTACCCATACAATTAAGAATAGAGGGGCCGGGGATTTAGCTCAGTGGTTTCGCCGCATGCTGCGCAACCGCAAGGACCTGAGTTCAATCCCTGGTACCAAAAAAAAAAAAAAAAGAATAGAGTATTAAAAGCCAGCTCTATAAATCTTAGAAAAAAACAATAACACCAACTCTTCTTGGCCACAAAGAGCCCTTACTAATGCTATAGATTCCATGATGACGTGGCTTTGGGGGTAACATAATATTCCTGAGCAAGAAAGAACATTAGCTCCCTAAAATAAATAGCAGCATACACTTTTTTGCACATATCTAAAATGAAAGGACATTCTTTTTGTTTGAAATAGCCCTCCTCAAAAAAAAAAACCCTTTTATTTTGGAAAATTTTAAAGATACACCAAAGTAGACATAATGGTGTTATGAGTCCTTAAATATCTACCACTCATTGTTTTCATATGGCATCATAGTTCATTTATATTCATTTCCTCCACCCACAAAAGAACTGGATTATTTTAATACCAGACACTATAGTATTTCCCATGCAAGTATTTCACTGTATATCTAAGACATAAGAACTCTTTTAAAAAATATAATCACATGGGAAGAAAATAAAATAAACAAATATATATATAATCACAAATCCACCAATACTTGAGCCAGTAACATAATTCCTTAATATTCTTTAATATCTGATCAGTATTCAAATTTCCTCAAATACCTTTTTTTCCCTAGATACTGGGGATTGAACCCAGGGTCTTCCCACTGAGCTACATCCCCAGCCCTTTGTATGTTTTATTTTGAGACAAACTCTCACTTATTTGCCCAGGTGGGCCTCAAATTTGTGATGCTACAGCCTTACCCTCCCTCAGTGCTAGGATTACTGGCACACACCACTGTGCCTAGCTACATGGTGATTTTTTGTTTTTTTAAATCAAATATATCTTTAAATTTTAAAAATCATAACTTTTTAAGGAACCCGCGTAGATGAAGTTCCTCTTAGAAATATTTCTTTAAAGAAGTGTTTCCTCATGGAGTGTTTTATCACAAACTCAACCATCGCCCCCAGGCCTCCATTGGGCTGGGCCTATTCTCCACAGGAGAGAAGGGACACACTCTGTTAAGGCTTTCTTGCTACCTCTTACTTCCAGGTGGCTCCCTATAGAGCAAAGAGCTGGCAGGAGGAAAACCTTAATTCTAATCCTAATTTCATCAATAGATAACTGAACAGTCTAACTCTGAGCAAATCCATTTTCTTCTGGGTCTCTGTGTCTAGTCCTGGGAAGGGAGGAGGTCAGCCTACGTAACCTCCACATTTCTTTCTGGCTATTAAGATTCAACATATTTGCTTTTATGTTCAATTCATTTCAAATGCACTTATCCCTCCATGTCACTGTTCTGCCCGGGTGGATTCAACCAATTTTGGATGAAAAGCATCCCTCTGCCAGAAAAATTGAAAACTGCACCTGTCCTGAAAGTGCACAGATTTTTGTCAGTATTCCCTAAACATTATAGAGTGACTATTTCTGTAGCATCTACATTGTGTTGGGAATTACAAGTCATCTAGAGAGATTTAAAGTAAACTAGAAGGTGTGCACAGGTTCTATGCAAATGCTATGGCACTCTACACATAGGACCGTAGATTCTGGTGCCTAAGGGAGAGGTGTCTACCAAAGGACAACTACACTATCGCTACATGGTGTTATCTTGTAAAGATGAGAGGGTGACTATTGTAGCAGACAGCAGGGTATTTGAGATCACAAGACCAGTTGAATCTTGACTCAGTTCTCTTGGGTAAGCCATTAACCTTTCTAACCTTTGCTAAGGAATGAATAGTAAACACTTTTTCTTTCTGATGTTCAATTTCATCTCTCTTTGAAAAACTCTCTCACACACACATACTTTAATTTTGTCGTTTGAGACAAGGTATCACTACATATTTCAGGATGGCCTTGAATTCACTATGTGGCTCAAGCTGGCCTCAAACTCGTGGCAATCCACCTGCCTCAGCCTCCCAAGTGCCGGGATTACAGGTATTGACCACTAGGCCCAACTTGCTCTGTCCTTTCCTCTTTCTTTCTTCCTTTCTTTCATTTTTTGGTACCGGGGATCGAACTCAGGACCTTGTGCTTGCAAGGAAGGCACAGTGCCACTGAGCTAAATCCCCGGCCCTATTTATTCATTCATTGAGACAAAGTCTCACTAAGTTACCCACAGTGGTCTTGAACACCCGCCTGTCTCAGCCTCCCAAGCAGCTGGACTTCCAAGTGTGCACTACTGCACCTGCCTTTTCTTTTTTTAAATTACATTTGTAAGCACTCACCAGCATTGTTTAATTTTTTTCTAACAATCTTTTTTTGGGGGGTGTGGAACTCAGGGCCTCATGATTGCCAGGCAGGTGCTGTGTCACTGAGCTACATCCCTGGCCCTCTCTAACAATCTTCTGGGAGACGTTTTGGAAGTATAGACAGCCTCTGTCTTGGGAAGATTCAACTTTTGATTTTTGGCCTTTCTGTGGTTTAACAAAAGTGACACACATTCAGTAGAGACTGTACTTCAAATTTGGATCTCTTCCCAGGCTTGCAATATGCAGTACAATCCCCTCTCATGAGGCCGGGCAGCAGCGAGCCACAGTTCCCAGGTAGCCAGGGGATGGCGAGAAGACATAGACCATACCCGACGGGGCACTGTCACCAACCCTTTTCGGACATTTTCTTTTACGTTTCCATGTCCTATCATGTCTACAGACTGCCTCTCAATGAGAGTGAAAGAGCTGACACTTTATCATAAAATAGGCTTTGCATGAGATGATTTTGCCAACTGTAAGCTAATGAGAGTGCTCTGTGCCCATGTAAGACAGGGCCAGGCTGTGATGTTGGTAGGGGAAGTGCATTAGCATTTTTGAAGGGTGGGGGTGTGGCTCAGGGGTAGAGCCCTTGCCAGATCTACTTTAGGCCACATTCCATCCCTAGCACAGAAAAAGCAAAAGCGTTTTTCACTTAATGGCATTTTCAACTCACAGTAAGTTTGTCTAGAACTAAGCCCATGTACGTCAAAGAGCAACTACAATTAGAAGCTTAGTGCCGGTCTAATTTAAATAAAGCATATTGATTTCTGCAAATCAAACTAATGCAGAAGGTCGTTTAACATTGATTATATCCATCAGACAGATGAGTTTTCTGACTAGGCATTCACTGGAATCAGTTCCCTAAAGATGATCCTGATTCAGTTTCTACTACAGCTGAATGTGAACAGTTCTGCCTTTGAATATTTCCTCAAATGGCTTCTTTCTTTCTTTTTTTAAAAAATTTCTTCGTAATGACACTGAATTTAGCTTATCATTGAATAATTCCTAATTACACCATTACACCATTTTGGAACCATTTCTCTTCACTGTGTTCAAATCTTGCCCAAACACTGGAGAAGCAGATCCCGAAAGGAGTATCAGTTCTAAGCAATAATCTTCACCCCAAAAAAGGAAACCTGATGTTTTTACATTTTAACAAGTGTGGGTTATAACTTCTACTTGGTGAGTCACAGGTCCATTAGCACACTGAAGACAGAAAAGTCTCGCTATAAAGCCACTGTGCTTATCGTACAACGAACAAACTTTATTTAACTTGTTTACCTCAGCGCTTTTCAAACTTCCTTATTTTTATGGACCACTAAGAAAGAAAAGTATTGTGACTGTAACTATCACTCAATGCTAGATACCAGCAAACAGACATCAGAGATGCTAAATTTCAAAACGACTTTCCCCTGGGAACGGGTGAACTGTGGTAGATGATGACCTCATGCCCTTTTATTTCTCAAATATTACTGAGAATCCAGTTCTCTGGAACAGCACCACTCGGAAACTTATGCTCTGGCCTAGAGCTTTCATAATCATTTCAGGGAAAAGACTATTTTTCCTATTAAGAATAAGAGAATAATATTTTGGAGAGAGAAAGTACTCATTAGCTGTTCACAGTGTGAACTAAACTGACCTCTAGTTAAAAGGCAATTTCCAGGTATACATCAGCATGTAACTGTCCAGCTATCCACAATCAGCACGCAAACCTCTTTAAATTAAGATGGCATGTAATTAAATCATCCAGCTGGCTGGCAGCTCCTCCCCGCAGGTAGTCTGCTTTCATTTGAAATGACCCTTTTGCTTCGGAAGATCCTCACACCCTGAAGTGACTCAACTTCATAACCACCACTAAAATCGCTCTCTAGCTTTACAGGCAGTAGGCTTGGGCGCAGGGCATCAGGAATTCTAGTGAGTCAGACAAGTCTGTGAGAGTCGGGAGGAGGGTTGGAGGCTACATTTGCTTCCCGGGCATGGGGCGCAGTTGCTACCCTGGCCCTCAGCTCCTGTGCAGGAGCGCGTGGGCCTGGCCCAAGCCTCCCGCGTTGACACCCTTCTTCCACCTGGTCTAAACTCCTCCTCCTAGCCACCCAGGAGCGGCCACCCCTGAGGGACTGACTTCCGGGGATATCAGGTACCATCCCAGGCCGGCCCAGATACCCCATCTTCCCGGGGCTCCGGGCTTCAGCCCCGGAGACGCTTCTGACTCCATCTTCTCCTAACTTTTCCTTAGGATGCTTTTCCTAGCTCCCAGGACTGGCTGGGCCAGCCGGGGCCTCCTGCTGTCCTTGGGGCCCCGGAACAAACATCCGATGACCTGGGGTCACCTTTACCCTCCCCTCAGCCCTAGGCTGGAAGCCCTCTCGGGTCTGCACCTCTGGCTTCCTCCCCTGGGCCTCTTTCCCCAGGAGTGGGGCGCAGAGGGCGGCTCGGGAAGAGCTCTCTGGGCCTCCTTCACGGGCTCTGCATCCGCCGCAGAGATGCTGGCAGCGGGACGGCCCCGCGCGGCCCTCGCCTTATTTATCCGCCCGGCGCAGTTTCCATGGCTCCGACACCGTCCTCCCGCCCCATTCCCCGCGCGGAGCCCAGCCACAGCCGAGCTGCGGGTGGGGAGCGCGGGGGGCTCGAGCGCTGCGTTTGCAAGGCCCTGGCCGCGAGGGTGCGGTCCCCAGGACCCCGACTCCCACCCCGGAGCCGCGGCGCTAGGTCGCAGCCCCCTCCCCAATCGCGCGCACCCCCGATGGTCCCCGGCACGCGCAGCCCCCAGCCCTGCCGGTGGCGCGGGGGAGGGGCACGCGGCGCAGGCAAAGTTGCTGAGTTGCCGAGCGCGCTCAGAAGTTGCAGCTGTGCCTGCAGTTTCCCGCCCCCTTCCTGGACTCGGCGACCCGCAGCGCACGCCCACCCGCCACCACCGCTACCTGCCCCGGGGCCCCGCCGGCCCCCGCAGCATCCCCGCCCCGCGCGCTCGAGGAGCCCAGGTTTCCAGCGGAGTCGGGCTGGGGGCGGGCGGGGCGCACCCCACTCCCTCTCCGCCGGGCCGAAGGAGGGCTGGGCGGGTAGGATCTCCTCCACCCCGGGCGCCACTCGGCCCGGGCGCTCTGTACTTCGCAAAGCCGAGTGTGTGCAGGCGTCGCCCGCCGGCCCCTGCGCCCCGCCGAGGAAAGCGGGGTTTGCTGAACGGTTCCCCTTGCCTCTCACAGGGGGCTTGGCCTGGGAGGGCGGCGGGAGGGGCTCGGCTGGGGGCTGAGGTCGCCAACAGGTGCTCGCGAGCCCATGTGACCGGGGAGGGACGCGCGCAGGGGAGGCCGGGGTGTGGGGGTGTGGGGGTGTGGGGGAGTGGGGGCCCCGGGTCCCCGGGTCCCCGCAGGGGCCACGCTGGAGTGCTGGTGGGTGGCTCCCCCGGCCTGTGGGGGCGGAGGAGGAGGAAGAGGAGGGAGGAGATGCGAAAGTGGGTCAGGAATGTAACTGGACGCTGCACCCCCCCAGGCGCACACCCTGCTGTGGCCGGCCGAGGCCGCCAGCTCCAGCCTTGGAAAGCGAGTCTCTCGGTGTTGTGGTTCCCTAGCATTATCTGTGGACGGTTACTAGGGGATCCCGAGGGATGTGTGACCCTTTGGGAAAAAAAACTTAGTTGCCCCAGTTACTGGGTTTGGCTTTGCTGCAGTGATGGAGCAAATATTCTAGGTGAGCCGGGCCACGCAGGAGCCGGCCGTGGCACTTAGGGTAGATTAACTTTTCTTGTTGCTGAACCAGAAAGGAAAGCTGGAGAGGAGATGGGGTTTTGCCTTTGGTTTTCTTTTCTTTTCGTTTCTTTCTTTCTTTTTTTTTTTTTCATCTGTCTCGGAGGACATAAATTAAGTTTTTGCGTTAGGGTTTGAGTCTTCCAAATGCAGACTGGGGCTGCTGTTAAATTTACCAGTTCTTAACCGTCCCGGACTTAGTTGATCCAAAGGTTTGAAGTTGATACCCTGCAGTTGGAAGGGACAGGGGACAGTGACAGTTTTGTTTGGGGAAGGCCTGTGAAGCACACATGAAAAGGCCTTTATTAAAAGGACAAGACGGGGAAAACTCCAGCCCTCCTACAGCAGAAACCAGAGTTTCCCCCTGAAAACAGTGACCAGGACTCGGCCCACATCCCAAGCACATGATTAGGAAGGGGCAATCCAGATGCCAGTGATGGGGTCTCCTCAGACAGGCAGCATCCAAAAAACTAATTTTTTTTTTTTTTGCAAAATGAGACTGCAGAGGAAAAGCTTAGCAGGTTAAGTCCGTAGCCCAGAGTAGTCTTCGTACCCTTCCTGGGTTTGGTGCGGTTTTCTGTCTGGTTTTGCCTGGTGGACCTCAGTCACAGGTGCAGGGCAGGGCTGCTGAAGCAAGGCGTCAGGGGCAGCAAAGCCACAACTCAGAAGAAATATGCAACTGCTGGAGTTTTATTCAGAGCAAAGAGGGGTGTGTTGTCCTCTGCGGAGATCTTCCGGGTTCACTGCAAAGCTGACATGGGATTAATGTCAACTTCTGTATCCAAGGCTCCTGGCACAAAGAAACCTGCATTCATTAGGATGTATTTTACTTTCAAAGAGTATCGCTAGGAGATAAAAATAAGGAAATCCAATTATTTTTGCAAATTGAATCATATTGTACATAAATAAAACAGGAGACTACTTTGTTTACAAACTTCTGTGAAGGTACAGTATAATCTAAGAAAAAAAACAAAAAAAATTTTTGCACTAGAAATTGAACCCAAGGCCTTGGTCATCCTGAGTATGTGCTCTAGCACTAAGCTACAGGCGCAACCACAATTATTTTTTTTTTGATACGGGGGATCGAACTCGGGTCCTTGCGCTTTCAAGGCAGGCACTGCTGAGCTAAATGCCCAGCCCCCCAAATTATTATTAGAAGTAGTAACAGTAGCAACTGGGTGACCTTTTCTGAGATGTCTTACTATTAGAATGGGAATACTAATTATTATTATAATATGTGTCCTCCTTTTGAGTAGTAGATTAGACTTTTTACATTCATTTCTGCTGGCAAAAGTCATTTTCACATTTCAGCTTTTTGCATAAACTGTAGGACCGCTGTAGTTGGAAGTTGAGAAAGTCCATGCACTGCGTACTCTCACATTATGAATGAAAAGATAGAGTTATACCAAAGTTTTCTGGAAACTTCCAAAAAGCTAACACACTCAGGATCACCTGTTAAGGAACGTGATTTCCTTCTGTGTGAGATAACAAGCCTTTAAAATCTTGGTTCAAACCAGAATTGCTGTCATAGAAATGAATTGCAAATTTAAATAAAAGGAAATGGAAATCTTTCCTTTTTTCTCCCATCCTTCCTCCAAATTTCACCTGTAAAATGAAATAATTATATATAGGATGATCTGCCTGTTAGTTGTAAGTCAGATTTAGAAAGTAAGTTAAGGAGTCTGTTAAGAAAGAGTTAGTTAGCTGGGCAAGGTGGCACATGCCTGTGATTGCAGCACTCTAGGAGGCTGAGGCAGGAGGATTACAAGTTCAAGATCAGCCTAGGCAATTTAACAATTTAGTGAGATGCTGTCTCAAAACTTAAAAATTATTTTGAAGGGTGGAGATGTAGCTCAATAGGAAGGCCCTGGATTCAATCCCCTAGTACCAAACAAGAAAAAAGCAAAGAAAAACCCACTTGACATGTACATTTTGAAGCACTTCTTAAGAATTCATCTGGGCCGGGGATTTAGCTTAGTGGTTTCGCCGCCTGCTGCGCAAGTGCAAGGACCCAAGTTCGATCCCTGGTACCAAAAAAAAAAAAAAAGAATTCATCTACGTGTAACAGATTCTCACGTAGATTACTGTGGACCATGCATTTGGACCCATTTACTCCCTGACACCTTCAGAGTACTTTCTGAGTGAGCATGTGTTTGAAACATCTGCACCACCTACAGTGTGTGTAGACAGTGTCAGGCCCTGTGGGAATTAGAGAAGCATATGCATGTTCCTAAAAGAGACAAGTCTCACAAGGTCTAGTTGGAGGTAACAGCTAGATGACAAATACAAGTTCAACAATTAAAACACCAGTAAAAAAATGTACATATATGCATAAGAGGAGATGACGGATTTGTATACAAGAGTCACAAGGAGTTGAGAAGTGGAATAAGAGAGATTAAATTTTTTCCTTGCGTCTCCAAAATGTCAACAATTGCTTGACCTTGCATTGCTTCTGTAAAAGAATACAGAGTTTGCTCTTTTTTTGGTACCAGGGATTGAACTCGGGACCTTGGGCTTGTGAGGCAGATGGTGACACCACTGAGCTAAATCCCCCGCCCTGGTTTGCTGTATTTAAGGAGATGTTGCTAGCCAGCCACAGAAAGTCCCCGATAGGTCAGAGAACAGAGTGGGCTGGGCCCAGAACTGAGGGCAGCTTTGTGGGAGGTGGAACACAAAGGGTACCGGCCACACCCTTGCCTAGGGCTGCCTGGTGTCCTGGGTATGGGATGTGTCCTGCAGGGTGGCTGCTACGTGGCAGCCATTGGGAAGCGCTTCAGAGGCAGTGGTAGGACTTGAACTTAGGCCTAAAAGATGGACATGATTTTTATGGCTAGACAGGGAAAGGCATTCCCAGTGCTGTAACTCAATGAGATAAGCCCAGAAACAGGAAGTGGCAGGCTGTGTTTAGGGAATTTAAGTAGGTCAGCTTTGCTAAAAGAGATGGACCAAGTATGAAATTTATCTTTTATGTGATAGATTAGGGCCAGACCAATTAGGGACCATGAATGTCTGGCTGAGCTCAGTATTAGGACTTTATCTTTTCAATGGGGAACTAAAAAAGGATTTTGATTTTGACCAGGGGAAGTACAGGCATACCTTGTTTTATTGCACTTTATTGTTTCTTGGGTATTTTTTTCTTAACAAATTAAACATTTGTGGAAACTCCGAGTCAAGCCAAGACTTTTGGTGACATTTTTTCCAGCAGTGAAGGTGATTGTTAACATTTTTCAGCAGTAATTTTTTTTTTCCAGTATTGGGGATTGAACTCAGGACTTCACAGTGAGCTACAATCTCAGCCTTTAAAAAAAAAAATTTTTTTTTTTAAAACCAGGTCTTGCCAAGTTGCCCAGGCTGGCTTGAAACTTGTAATCCTCCTGCTTCAGTCCCCTACATAGCTGGGATCATAGGTGTGCACCACCATGCTCAGCAAAAATAAATTAAGATGTGTCTGTTGTTTTTTCAGATACAATGTTACTGCACACAGAATAGACCAAGGTACAGTGTAAGTGTAATTTTGAGATGTGCTAGGAAACAAAAAAAGTTTGTGCGACTTGCTTTTTGCATGGTCTGGAACCGAAACCTCAAGTTTAAGGTCAAAATTGGATTTGGGAGGGTAATCTCATAGTGTGAGGTAGAGTTCGAGTTTGAGGACCAGGAGTGGCCATTGCAGGGATGGAGGGGGTGGACACGTGTGGTAGCAATGGGCATTGGCTGAAAGGTGGTGATTTGTGAGTTTTAATAGAAGAAAAATGGATGAGATTTTAGAGTGTTTGGACGTGGAGAGCAGTGAACTCAGAGGTGAGGGGGGATTGATTTCCAGGCACCTCGAGAGGTGGGACTCCCCACAGAAACAGGAACAAGGTGAATGGAAAGACTGATGTGAGGAACCAGAGTTAGAGACCACCAGGGAGCCGGTTTACATGATTTAGGGGGGAAGGCTGAGTGGTGGCTGAATGTGCCTCACCTCCGTGGGAGTGATGGGAGGTCACAGGCGGGAAAGAGCGCCTAAGTTTGAATCTTTAGGCAAAGGTCCAGTTTGAGGGAATATTCCCAATTTGAATGTGCCTGAAAATACAATCTGGAAAATTCTCCTTCCTCATAGACCACGAGTGAGTCACTGCTGGGCCTTTCATGAGAGCCAGTATGTTAACTCAGCACTGTTCTGACCAAGATGCTTTAAGCCAGTGCCTCCCTAACCTGGCTCATCGGATTAGAGGGCCCCACCCCATGGGTCCTGCAGCAGAGTCTCCTGGGCCAGCTGCAGCCCAGGAATTAAGCTCTGTGCCGATCCTTTGGGGAAACCATTGCCTCAGCCAGTTTCTGGTCCAGTCTGGCCCTCCCCAGAGGCCTCCTGTGTCTCTCCTGGGACAGCACAGAGTTCTAACCTCCTGCTTCCTTCCAACCTGGCCTTTGCTTTTGAATCTGATGGACAGTCATTAATTGGCAGTGCTCGAAGTTGTTTTTATCCCATGACCTGCTGCTTTCCAAATTTAGCACTGCTCTGGAAGAGTGGATGGATGTGTCCAGCTGAGCTGGAAAAAGGTGGGGTTTGAGAGCCCTGAGTGGTGGGAGTGACTCAAACTGTGTACATGGAAGCCGACAGGAGGCCCTGGCCCAGCCCTGGGCAAACCACTTCCTGCACCTCTGGATGCACAGAGCCAGGGTGTGGCATTTGGCGGTGCCCTTGGCAGTGGGCTGTCAGGGAGCTGTGGAGGTGAGGCAAGTGGGCTGCTGGCTCTCAGTCCACAAGGTCTTCTTCAGGCTCACAGAGAATGTGCACTGTCAGAAACTCGGGGTTGGATTCTGAAAGGCGATGACGACTCGAACACCTTTCTCAAGGAATCCCTGGCTGTCTGTTTCTTTGTCATCATGAAACAAAGGCCCATCCTTCTGCAAGACAGTCATGGATTTTGTCAAAGCCAACTTGCAGTGAGCTAATTACCTGGCTACAAGCGATCTCTGGCTCTGCATTTCCTTTCTGTGTATCAGCCATAAAGAGATGAAATCACACATCCATGTGCTAAGCTGCCTGCTCAAGGGGCGGGTATAAGCTCATGTTTGAAGCTGATGGTGAGGGTCATAAGGGGCAGAATTCTCACCCCACCCCACCCGATTCCACTTGGCCACCAAACACGCATGCAGACTTTAAACCATCCGTTTAGTCTAACTGGTAGGTTATTTTATCATCGAGTCTTTTCCCCATCAGAGAAGAGTAGAAAATTATAGGTCTGTTTTTTTTTTAATTATGGCAAAATACACATAACATAAAATTGACCATCTTTACCCGCCGCCTCCAGCTTGGGGTGGAACCCAGAGCCTTGCACAGGCTACATACATAAGGGCTCTACCAGGAGCTCTATCCCCAGCCCCTTCTTGACCTTTTTTTTTTTTTTGAGATAAGGATTTTTGGTTTGTTTTTTGAGATAAGGTCTTGCCATGTAGCCCAGGCTGTCCTCAAACTTAGGATCTTCCTGCCTCAGCCTCCTGAGTATGGGGATTACAGGGTTGTGCCACCACACCTGGCTCCCATCTTAACCATCTTTTTAAATGTGCAATTGAATTATGCTAAATGTATTCACACTGTGGTGCAATAAATCTAGGTGTTTAAAAATTCACTAAGAATATAAAGGAGTATTCTAAAAATATCAGATAATGAAACCCGGGTTGTACCAAAAACCATAAATAAAAGTGAATAGTATTGAGGACAAACACAACATTCATATTTTCTCTGAGGAGAAGAGAAACAGATGACTGTTTTGTAGGATGGGCTCGCCTGAGTTTGTCCCTCACGGTGTCTCACTGTGGATTCGGTCAGTGCAGAGGAGAAAGGCAGTTTTGTGCGTGAGATTTCCCAAGAAGCCAGGAATCGTACGTGCTAGCATCCTCGTGCAGAGTTTCACATTTTCTTGAAGCTGTGAATATACCACAAGAAAGTTCTCAGTCAAATGCAGATTTACAGCACTTAATTTACCAGTTTCCAGTTTGCTTTTCTGGGCTCCATAAACGCATCCATTTGCCACACAGAGAAGTAGGTTAATATTTGCCCCTGTAATCCTACTCTGCCTAGTGAAATATGGCTTATTATTCATGATACCGTGGCTATCAACAGCCAGAAAAATTCAATCTGAGCAGGAACCCTGGATTAACTCTCACGGAAATGACCACATTGTTAAATAAAACTCTTTTAAAAAGTTGTTTTACAGTGCCTAGGATGGAACCTAGGGCCTCACACACTGAGGCGATTTTTAAAGTTAAGTAAATCTTCCTTAACAATCACAAGAAAAGTTGGAAACATGATGGCCATTCACCAAAGCTCTTAGTCAACCCAAATGTATTAACAGGACACTTTTTTTTTTTAACGTTAGAAAATTTATTTTCACAACCACTTACTCTTTGCCTGCAGTCATTCATAATACCCACAAAACAGGTTTGTAGGCAGGGGATCCAACAGGATGTCAGCTCCATTCCAGAGAAGTTGTGGGTTCATCTTTACCAAAGGAGAAACCCCTTCCCGTAGCTCTCGTGGCTTTGGAAATTTATAGCTAATGATAACCCTTCATCTAGAAGCTGCCACTGGATTTTTCAAAAACTTATGGACTATGAGTTGATCTCACTAAAACTGCCTTGGTGAACTTTTGCTTATCAGTCTTGAAAAGATGTGTTAAAAAACCAGTTTGGCAACTTTTTAAATATAACATGCAGGAAGGCCTTGAGAAAAGGGTTTTGAAACAATATCAGGGTTGGAACTAAGGCAATGTTGGGACTAACTATTCTTTTAAGCAAGAATATTCATGATACACATTTCTGAGAGGGACCCTCCTCCCCAGGCGATTGAGTCTCACCAAGAACTGGGGACACAGTTGGTTCAGCAGGAACTTGTGTACTCTCAGACGCGTGCCTTCTCCCAGCATCATTTGCTGGGACCTGTTGAGAAGCAGACTTCGCATACATTTCTAAAAACACTGTACTGTTACAGCACAGAAAGTATCTCAGATGACAGCTCTCAGAGGACTGAGAGTACAGTTATTTTTATGTGGATGTAGTGACTATCAGTTTAAAGGGTATGAATCAACTATTTAATACAGCAGTTCTAGCATATTTGTCTTTCCCAATACAGGAGAGTCAGGAGTTTCAAGGAGCAAAGGGAAGGGACAATCGATTCATAGGATCATGTCGCAAATCTCTAGAAAAGGCAAGTTCAGGTGGTCCTGAGAGACTAGTGTATTTTAACTTTTACTTTAAAGCTGGGTTCTTTCATTTACTAGAAAAACAGCTTTTAAAAATCAAACTAGCAATCCACATGAGCCTATTTGCATGGCGAAACTGATTTTAAAAAAACGCTGAGGAAATGTTCTTTCGCTGCACCCCTTTGCTTTGTCTTTCTGTGTCGAGCAGGACTTTCTGCCTCCTGAAATGTCTCCTTCGCCCTCAACTCGTGTGTTTTCCTTTTGATTACCTTGGTCCTTGGCCAGCCTTCTGCTTTACACCTTCACCGTGGGAGGGGAGGTGCTTCTCTGTGTTGAGCTGCTGAGCTTTTTATTCTTTCCTGTCACCCCACCACCACCACCCTCTTGATTGATGCTCTTGACCCTGGGGCGAGGAGGGGCTTAGAGATGAAGCTGACTCTGAAAACAGTTTCGGACAGGAGTGTTTGGCATCGGCCGTGGGTCTCACATGGGACCATGTGAAAGCACTCAGCAGGTTTGCAGGGCGCTGTGTGGGTGCTCTCGAAGAGGGCTCCCGGGTGCTCCACATGATTCAGATTACAACATCTGTGTGTATCTTTACCTTTCTCATCGGCATTGTCCTCTTTCCAAAAAACACTTTCTTAGTATTTTGCCCTTGCAGCCCTTTTCAGTTATCATTTGGCAGCATTAATTACATTCACGATGTTGTGCAACTGTCACCACTCTGTGTTTTCAACATTTGTGTTTTATTTTGTTTTGTTTTCTGAGATAAGGTTTCGCTGTGTTCCAGGCTGACCTGGAACTTGCTACGTAGCTTAAGTTAACCTCGAACTCATAATCCTCCTGCCTCAGCCTCTCAGAATTCTGGCATAGGAGCCATACATTACCGCCCTATCACACTGTCTTCTTTCCATCTTTCTTCATTGCCCAAAACAGAAACTTTGCCTAGTAAGTGTTAACTGCCCATTCTGTTTTTCCTAAATTCCTGGTAACTTCTAATCTTCTTTCTGTCTCTTATGCCTATTCTGGCTATTTCATACAAGTAAAATCATACAGTATTTGTCCTTTTAAATCCTGGTTATCTCATTTAGTGTATTTTTTTCAAGATTCATCTATGTTAGGCCAGGTGTGGTGGCACACGCCTGTAATCCCAGCACTCGGGAGTCTGAGACAGGAGGATTGCCATGAGTTCGAGACCAGCCTGGCTACACAGTGAGTTCAAGGCCAGCTAGAACTACATAGGGAGACCCTGTGTCAAAAAGAAAAAAAAATCATCTGTGTTGTAGCACGGATCAATACTTAATTCCTTTCATAGCTGGCTCATATTCATTGTCTCCATATATCACATTTTGTTTATCCATTCATCTATAGAGGAGAACTTGGTTCCTTTCAATACCTTGGCCATTTTGAATAATGCTGCTGTAGATACTGGCATGCAGGAACTGTTTGCACACCTGTTTTTACTTCTTTGGGGAATATAAGTAGCAGTGGAATTGCATGATCATATAATAAATTTGCTTCACTCTTTGAGGAGCCACCACACTGTTTCTCTTCGTGGTGCATCACTTCCCTTCTCCCCAGCAGTGTGTGAGGGACGCAGTTTTTGTGCGTCTTTGTCGGCATTTGTCATTCACCTTTTTAAAAAAAATTCCAGCCATTTTATTCCATAAAAAAATTCTCATTGTGGTTTTGACTTGCGTTTTCTAGGTGACTAACGACAGCAAGTGCCTTTTCATGCTCTTCTTGTCCACGCGTGTAGCTGCTTTGGAGAAATGTCTATTAAATCCTTTGCATTGTGCATTTTTGCACATTTCAGGAAGAATAATAGTAGCGTGGAATTTATAAATACACATATACTTAGGTGTATATAAAATGTTTTTAAAGGTAGGAGGATATACTTTTTAAAACTTAGGAGACCATTATTATGGACATAACAATGATCCATTTTATACCTTAGGCTTAACATTAGCAGAAAACTATTGATGAAAATTCTTAAACCTTATCAGGGGAATCGTACTTGATCTAATATAATGTGCTTATTGGGGCCTCCATATGAAATTAAACACAAGCCTGGTGTGGGGGTACACACCTATGATCCAGGTACTCGGGGAGGCTGAGGCGGGAGGATCACTGCAAGTTCAAGGCCAACCTGAACTACATAGTGAGACTCTGTCTCAAGAAAAAAAAAAAAAATAACTGCAGGACCCCAAGGCGATCTTTTATGATGTTTCCTTTTGGAATTTAAGAACGAACATCTCCTTGGATGGATTTCAAGTTAAACTTGCTTTGAGCTCGGCCCTATTAGAACAGCTAATAGTGGCATTTTAGGGTACTAACGTATCCTATTAAGAGATAGAAATGTTTTTTCAGGCCGTGTTGTATATGAGAATCACAAGTTACAGATCAAATCTAAAGAGAGACATGGCTCTCCACTTACTAATTCTGATGATGTCATGTCTGACACTCATTTGATTGTATTAAAGAAGTTACTTGGGGGTGTGGAATCGGTCTATTGAATGACCCAGTAAGAGTATTTTTAGGCCTTGGGGGCTGAATTTTAACAGCTTGGCTTTCCATTGTCCTCCAGCCTCTGAAAGTAAACTTTGAGAAGTTGCCCTAAAACGCGGGTGTATGCAGGCTGTGAGGTCACCGCAGCCTTCCTGGTACATCCTGGTGTGTTTCTTGGAAAATGTCCACACTGGCAGGCGTTTCCCAAATAAAACATTTGTTTCAGTAAACAAGTGTTTTATCCCGAAGCCCAAGTAGAGAATTTTAAAACCAGTGTTTGTTTTCCCAGCAAATATTTTGTTTCCATCTATGCAGCTAAACAAGTGGGTAAGATTTAAGTGGCCTCCCAGTAAAAACAAATGCGGAGACTGGCTGAGCGGGGGTCTGCTTGGGGCCGAGTGAGGAGGTTCAGGGACAAAGCTCTTAGGGGCTGTCAAATCCTTCTGCACTTGGCTGCAGTCAGGGTAGAAGGTCTGAGGTTTGGGTCAGGCCCTTGATTCTTTTTGTAAGTCAAAAGATTGAGAAATAGTAAAGAATTATTCAATTAGAAGTATTTTTAGGGACGGGGATTTAGCTCAGTGGTGCCGCCACCCGCCTCGCAAGCGTAAGGTTCCGAGTTTAATCCCCGGTACCAAAAAAAAAAAAGTATTCTTAGAGCCGAGGATGTAGCTCAGTGGTAGAGAGCTTGCTTGGCGTCTGATGGGCTGGGTTCCATCCCTAGCACTGAAAAAAGAAGTCACATCGCTCTGTTCAGATTCTGTAGTCTGCCTTGGACAGTCCAGCCAGACACTGCTGGCTCTCTGCTCTCCCGAGAGCTCTCATCTCCCTTCCAATTATCTGGGGTTCGCCGCCCCAGTGCATGGCGCCTCCAGCAGCTGTGTTGAGGATCACCCTTTCCTCTTTTAAGCTTTATGCAGATGGTAGCAAAGTCAGATTTGGGCGAGCTATTGGAATTAAACGTCTCTAATGGATTGTCCTGTGAAATGTATCAGTGAATTTGTAGATTCAAAAGCTGGATGGTGGCGTGCTAGCCCTCTTCCCGTTGATGAAGATGCTGCTGTACTGTCTTTATTCCCCATTTTTATATTAGAACCTTATTTTTCCTTTTCTAGTAGTAGCTGTTTGCGATATATAATAAATTACTCATCATGGGGAATTGGTACATACGTATAGCATCCTGATCCTTTTTACTTCTGCATCCCCTGCCTCCCTCCCATTTCCTTCCAGCCCCAGATCCTCTACCCATCTCACATAATCGGTCTCCCTGTCCTCTATCGTCTATTTTTTATTTTTACTCTTTCAGTTATTTATACTTGGGTTTCTCAGGTAAGAGAAACCCTGTAATATTTAACCTTCTGTATCTGATTTATTTCATTTAGCATTATGTTCTCAAGGGGCATCCATTTCCCTACAGATAACTCAAATTTATCCTTCTTTATGGCTGAGTAGTACTCCACTGTGTGTGTGTGTGTCTGTATATATATATAGTATTTTCTTTATGCAGTCATCTGTTGATGGACATATAGGCTGCTTCCAAGATTTAGCTATTGTGAGTTGTGCTGCTATAAATATGGGTATCCATGCATCACTGTAATATGTCTTTAACTCTTCAGGGAAGGGAGCCAGAAGAGTTGTAGCTGGGTCAAATGGAATTTCTATTTTTAGGTTTTTGAGCCATCTCCATATCGATTTCCGTAGTGGTTCACTAGTTTACACTCCCACCAATGTAGAAGGGTTCCTTTTTCCCTACAGCCTCACCAGCATATCAAACTTGGGACCTTGCGCTTGCAAGGCAGGTGGCGGAACCACTGAGCTAAATTCCCAGCCCTAGCATGTTGTCTTTTGAATTCTTATTGATAACCATTCTTCCTGAAGTAAGACAGAATCTGTGTTGTTTTAATTTGCATTTCTCTAATGGCGAAAGATGCTGAACATTTTTTTCATGTACGTATTGACCATTTGTACTTGTTCTTTTGAGAAGTGTCTATTCATTTCAAAGGACCATTTTTAATTTGATATTTTATTGGAGGGATTGATTTGTGAGTTCTTTATGTATTTAGATATCAGTCCTCTGTCTGAGGAACAGCTGGCAAACATTTTCCTATTCTGTAGGTTGTCTCTTTGCTCTGGTCATTGTTTCCTTTGCTGTGCAGAAGCTTTCTAATTTGATATAATCTCATTTGTTCATTGTTGGTCTTATTTCTTGGGCAGCAGAGGTTCTGTACAGAAAGTCCTTGCCTACACCTGTGTCTTCAAGAGTTTTACCTGTTTTATCTTCCAGCAGGTTGTGTTTCTATTTTCATATCTAGTCTTTGATCTATTTTGATTTTATTTAGTACAGGTAAGAAATAAGGATCTAGAGTCAGTCTTCTGCATCTAATAGCCAGTTTTCTAGCACCATTTGCTAAAGAGGCTGTCTTTTCTGCAGCCTATGTTCTTGGCACTTTTGTGAGATCAGGTGGCTGAGGGTGCCCGGGGTGTCTCTGCATCCCCAGTTCTATTCCATTGATCCACACGGTATGTGCCAGTTCAGTGCTGTTTTAATTATGATATAGCTTTATAATCCTGCTTTGTTCTTGTTGTCCAGGATTGCTTCTGTTATTCTGGATCTCTTCTGGTTCCATATAAATTTTAGGATTAGTTTTTCTAGTTCTGTGAAAAGTATCATTGGTATTTTGATTGGCATTGCATTAAATCTATGTATTGTTTTTAGTAAGAAGGCCATTTGGGCAATACTGGTTTTGCCTATCCAAGAACAGGGGATGTCTTTCCATTTATTTGGATATCCTCTTCAATCTCTTTTTTTTTTTTTTTCAGAGTAGTAGTTTTCATTGTAGAGATATTTCATTTCCTTGGTTAGGTTAATTTCTAGGCATTTAGTTTTTTGAATGGGATTGTTTTCCTGATTTCTCACTGGATTCATTGTGGGTGTAAAGGAATGCTATTAATTTTTGCATTTGAATTTGTATCCTGTCTATTTTTTTGGTCCCGGGGATCGAACTCGGGTCCTTGTGCTTGCACAGCAGGCGGCAAAACCACTGAGCTAAATCCCCGGCCCCTCTATTGTACTTTCTTAAGAGGATAATCAGATATTATGAGTAGGTATCTGTTCCTTTATGCACATTAGAGTATGTGAAATACATATAGAGGGTTTAAAGAACCATTGGCAAGCAGGCACTAGTGTAACCACCATCTACGTTAAGAAGTGGAGCATTGCATTAGAATCTTCTCTACTTCAAAAACCACCCATCTCTCTCACCATAGTGAATTTATAACTATATATGTACCCTTTGTCATTACCTTTAGTTTTGCAAACACTAGAAATGCATATAAATTAGTTATCTACAGTCAGCCTTCTATATCCATGGATTCCACATCCAGGAGTCACCCAACCACATATCAAAAATAGTTGTAAAGGGGCAGGGGATGTAGCTCAGTGGTAATGCACCTGCCTGGCAAGCGCAAGGTCCTGAGTTCAATCCCCAGTACCGGAAAAGAAAAAAAACTTGTAAAAATCTTTGCATTCTGTACTGGACATGTATAGACTTTTTTTCTTCGTCATCATTCCTTAAACAATCAAGTACAACACCTGTTTACCTAGCACTTACATTGTATTAGCTAGCATTATCAGTAACCTAGAGGTGATTTAAACATATACAGGAGGGTGTAGACAGATTCCATCCAAATACTACGTCACTTTATATAAGGGCCTGGAGTATCTGCAGATCTTAGCATCTGAGGGGAGTCCTGAACCAATCCCCAGAGGACACAAAGGGATGACTGGATGTTATCTTTTGCATGTTTATTTTTGTCCACATTGTGATTGCAAGGCTCAGCCATGTTGATGCCCATAGCGATGGTTTGTTCCCTTCCATTGTTTGGTATTCCTGTGTCCCTGTGTCCGATGGCCTTATCCATTTCACTGCTGATGGGCGTTTGAACTGTTTCCAGCTCTGGGCTCTTATGCAAAAGCCTGAGAAGAGCATTCTTCTCCACTTCTCCCAGTACTGTAGTGTGCTGCTCTTTCGGGGTCTATGTGGAAGGTGGATTGTGGGGTCATAGGATATTTGTGTTCTTAACTTTTGGCTATACAGTAATTCCAAACTGTTTTCCAACATGATTACTTCAGTTTCTACTCCTTCTAACACTGAGTGAATTTTTTGTTGGTTTTTTTTCAGCTTTATTGAAGTATAACTGATAAATAAAATTAGATAGATAGATAGATAGATAGATAGATAGATAGATAGATAGATATTCCTTTTTTAATGACTGCTCAGATTTACAAACAAGGCATGCTGTTTGAACTTACAGCTGCTTGGAATTATGACCGGCATTTGGACTTACAATGCAGGAACATGAGCAGCAGTACAGCCTTATGGTGGCTTCCTCTACAGTACAGCACTGTAATTTTTGCTGATTGTACTCTTCAGTACAGTGCTGTGGTTTTATATTCTGCTATACACTACAATACTGCTTGTACAGCAGATAAAAGCGGAGTGGGAGTTTCCACTCATCAAGGTGGGGTTTCCTTTGACCATCTCTTTGTTCTGAATATTGTAATGTACATACTATATATAATTCCTCATTTAACAGCCAATTCATTTAACAATGTAGTTGCAAGAACAGGACTTGGTCACTAAATGAGGAGCATCTGTATATATATTTAAAGTATACATGGCGACTTAATGTACATCCATGCTGTGAAATGACTACCATGATTGAATTAATTAACACATCTACCACCTTACATAATTATCTTCTTAAAAATTTTCCTGAGGGCTGGGCATGGTGGTATACACCTGTAATCCCAGCACTCAGGAGGCTGAGACAGGAGGATTGCCACGAGTTCAAGGTCAACCTGCTCTGCATAGCTAGATCTTGTCTCAAAAAAGGGGTTTTTTTTCTGAATGAGAATTTTTATTGCTCTATATCATCACCAAAACTTAATTTTGTTAGACTTTTTACTTTTGTCAACCTGGTGAATATGAAATGGCAATCTTATTATGGTTTTAATTTACTTTTGCCTGATTACTAATAAGGTTTATTGGCCATTTGGACAGCCCTCTTCCTGAAGTGTTTAAACTTACAGCCCATTTTTCTATGGATTATTTTTCTTGCTAATTTGTCATTGCCTTGTAGAATCCTGTTATATATCCTAGTACAAACCTTTTGCCAAGTATGAGTGCTGCAAATGTCTTCTCCCATTTTTCCATATGCTGCCTTCAAATGAACACAGTTTTGTTTTGTTTTTTAAGTTAGGCCTCACGACAATGCCTCGGCTGAGCTTATGATCCCCCCTGCCGTGGCCTCCCAAGGGTGGGATTCAGGTGCATGCTTCCAGGCCCAGTTTGAACAGAAATTCTTGATTTTACTATTGTTGAATTTGTCAGTGTTTTCTCTCATGGGGAATCCTTTTGGATTTTAAGAAATTCCTCCCTATCCCTGAAGATATTGATAGTTATTCTCCTGTACTCTTCAGAGGTTTTTTTTCGCATTTTACTTTTGCACATCACTCATTTGGGGCTGCTTGCTGAGTAGCGTCCTGTGCACTGCTTGTCGAAGCGGGTGTTGGGTGGGACAGCGGCTGTGGGTGGAAGTGCCCCCTTCTCCCCACCTGTCAATCAAGTATATGCCCCGCCTCTTCCTGTGCTCCTGTTCTGTCCCACCAGCAGCTCTGTCAACACTGATCCAACTCTTTACTGTCTGATGGTTACAGCTTTACAGGGTGTCACGCCACCTGGGAGGAGGGCATGATCTTCCACCCAGTTCTTCTTCGGGGACAGCGTGATGTTCTTGGCTTGATGCCCCTCTGTTTGAATTTTAGGAACTGCTCCAGTACCCCACGGAACCTGTTAGTTTTTCCTAGGACTGTACTGGACCTGTACACTGATTGTGGAGAGCTGACATGTTTACAATAGAGAGTCTGCCACATGCAAGGCACTGCCCAGTCACGCAAAGGACAGTGCCAGGCTCCCGGGCGTAGATCCTGGCTGTGCTCCTCACTGGCCACGTGACCCTGGAATCTGTTTAGCCTTGGAATGTGCCTCTGTTTCCTCGCTTGTACATTAGGGATCATGGGCTGGGATGTAGATCTGTGGTAGAGCATGTGTTTAGCATATATGAGGCCCTGGCTTCGATCCTGAGCACCAAAATAGATAAATACACATATAGAGAGGGAGGAGGGAGGGACAGAGAGAGGAGAAAGGAGAAGAGAAGGAAAGAAAAATGAAATAAGGGTTGTAATACAGGAGAACCCAACTTATTGGGTAATTGAGAGAATTAAGTGAGTAGCTGTACTATATAAATAATATGTGTGGGCTGGGGATTTAGCTCAGTGGTTCCACTGCCTGCCTCGCAAGCGCAAGGACCCGAGTTCGATCCCTGGTACCAAAAAAAAAAAAATTAAAAAAAAAATAATATGTGTAAAGCACTTACCATAGGGTCTGCTGCATAAAAATTATCTAAGTGCATCTCTGTGTCCATTTGTATCTTCTTCAATGTCCCAAGAAAGCTTTGTAATTCTTGTAAAGCTGTATCTCTAGTATATATCATATATATTCGCTATATCCCAATATATGTAGGCTATATTTTCCTACATAAGTACTATGTATTACGTAGACATTAGTATATAAAATAGATTCCTACATTTCATATTATCTAGGATTATATGTAATTGATAAAATACAGAGAAGCTCAAATTTTTGAGACATGGTAAATAGTATTTTAAAGTACTTCGTGTGTATACCATGGGATTTACTTAGTCTGTTTTATGAGCTGATTATGATCATCTTGGGTCCTACAGTTGGTTCCAGAGGTGCAGTGCCGCTTGGGATTAGAATCACAACTCCAGACACTGAGTTGCATCTGGTTTAAATAAACTTCTCGAGATGGAAACAACCAGTTCCCACTCATCCCATATATCGCTGTGGAGATGCAGATGTGGAGACACAGATTTTTTTCTGTGCTGGAGAAGAAACCCAGATTCTTGCACATGCTTGGCAAATGCTCTCCCAATGAGCTACATCTCCAGACCTGGAGTTACCATTTTTTTCTTAAAAAAAAACAAAAATGGTAGGGCTGGGGATTTAGCTCAGTGGTTCCAGAGACTGCCCTGCAAGCAGAAGGACCCGAGTTCGATCCCCCGGTACCAAAAAGAAAAAGAAAAAGAAGGTAACCATGCCTGTAGGTAAACATATATATCAAAGTTCGTAGTAGCATTAGCTATAAAAAACCCAACCAAGCCTTAAGTGATGGATGGATAGATAACATGTTTTATAGCTATGTGATGGAATATTATTTGATAATAAAAAGGGATGAAATGCTGGTACAAACTACAATATGCATGAACCTTGGAAACATCACTCTAAGTGAAAATAAGCCAGACAAAAAAGGCCACATGTGGAAATCTGTGTTAACGGATTGGAACATCACAATAAAATGGAAGCATTTATAGGGGAAAGAAAGAAAGAAAGAAGAAAGAAAGAAAGAAAGAAAGAAAGAAAGAAAGAAAGAAAGAAAGAAAGAAAGAAAGAAAGAAAGAAAGAGAGAGAAAGAAAGGTAGGTGTAGGATCCCCTGCCTGTGACTTCCTGTAGCTTTGGTTCTCTGGCGTTGAGCTTCTGCCTCTGGGCTCTGCCTCACCTGCAAGGCTAAGACTAAAGCCGCGAGGCCTCGTGTGATTTCACTTTGCCTCACAGGAGGCAGTAACTCAAACTGAAACCAATGAAAAAGCCAATGTGTTCTTAATGGTTTTTACCCAAACCATAAAGCCCTCTCTTGGAGGGAGAGGGGAATCACCCAGACTTTGGCCCCGTTTCTTCAGTATGTCCCAGAGCACTGTTTACCAGGGGTTTTTTTCTCAATATTTGTCAGTTCAGTGACTGTGTTGTCTGGCTCACTCAAGGAATTCACTCAAAATTCAGATTCCTGGGCTTGACCAGAACCAAGAGAATTAGACAGTGTGGGAGTAGGTGAGAGAGATGCTTTTAAAAACATCCCCTGCTGATGCTTCCCATCAGCCAGGATGTGTTAAGAGCAGTGCAGATATCGTGGGCTCAGGTCTTCATTGATCACGACCTCTCACTTGGTGGGCAGCTGAGCCAGGCCCGGTGTCAGCAGGCACTTCACGTTCTTACGAGGAGCAGTTACTACTGTGGATCCCATTTTGCAGAAGAAGATACTGAGGCACAGAGCTGTCAAGTAACCAGGTTCCAATGCTTGATGCAAAATTGTCAAGTTCTTTCTGGTTCCTCAAAGCAAAATACCAGCCTTTGTTAATTACAAAAGAAAATGTAAGCTGGGTGTGGTGCTGTACATTTTAGAGATAAAATGTACATTCTGCCAGGCATGGAGGTGTAGGCCTGTGATCCCAGCATTTGGGAGACTAAGGCAGGAGGATCACTGTGAGTCTGAGACAAGCCTGGGCTACATAGTGAGTTCAAGGCCAGCCTGAACTAGAGAGCGAGACCCTGTCTCAAAAAACCAACCAACCAAATAAACACACAAAAATGTTCTTTGGCCAAAAAATAGAACCTACTTGGATTTTTTTTGGTTGGTTTGTTTGTTTCAGTTCAGTGCTGGTGCTGGAACCCAGAGCCTCATGCATCCTAGGGAAGCACTCTGCCACTGAGCTACATCCCCAGACCTCTAAAGGGATCATAGTTATGTCCTAGTGCTGTGCTTAGTGCTTTACAAATTATTCATCGCTTTAGCAAGTCCTTACTGAGCATTTAGAGTCCCCACGGCTTGGGGTAGGGACCCCACTGAAGGCAGACATGCACAAGAAGTTGTAGTCTATCAGACAAACTAGAAACTTCTTTGCAGATACCTGTGTGTACATGAGAGGACTTTGGGAGAACTACTGGGCTCCTTATTGTGGAGCTTTTGCTTGTGCCAGGCTGTGTGCTAAGTGTTTTCAGTATTTTTTCACTTATTTCTTGCAAGAACTCCCTTCATCAAATTCTGTTAGTTATCCATTGAGCAGCAAAGTAAGGCTTAGAAACATAAAGGAGCTCACCCACAGTCACACAGCTTCTGTGGCATGGCTGTGACATGAAGATAACACCTCTGTCTCCACAGCCTAATGTGTAGCCACTGCCTTTTCTGCTTTTGACTCTCTGAACAAAGAGGATTTTGTTTTCTAGAAGAGAATTGCCATCCACCCCATAATGACTCAGACAGGCTGGACCCTGGATCACTTTGGGGTTCAGAGAGACCATTTCAGTGCCTTAGAACAGCAAGCATCATCACATGGCCTCCCCACGTTGCCCTCCCTGCTTCTGGGGTCTTCACCCGGCCCCTGGACCAAGTAAGCATCCTTCAGAGCTGCTATCATCACGGCTCCTGACCAGATCAACAGACTCTGGTCTGGGGGAAGCCTCGAACTGTCTTTCAAAGGAATGAGGTAGCTTTCCCCATAAATACCCCATTCATGCAAAGGTAGGATGGCCTTCTGAGTCCTACTTGAGCCTTTGTTTCACAAGAGCATGTTCAGTGGTTTTATTATTATGCCACACACAAGCAGAAATTCAATATAATTACATGTGCGCCATTGCTGAATCGCGAAAATCTTAATAATCACCTGGCTCATTTTCTGTACTCTACTAGAAGGGAAGGAAGGACCTACATACTAAGGGACCTGTTCACAAGACCAGCTGCTCAGGGACAACCCTGAAGCCCTGTCCCCAACACCCAGGACGTTCCTTTAATCTGCTTTATGGTGGCACTGTGTGAATCGAGCTGAATGAAAATGATCCCTAGTGAGACTTTCTTTTTAGAGTAGATTTACCTTCCTAATCGCATATTCTTTGGGCTAGTGATAAAATTCCTTTACATTTCTAAAATACAGTACAGTTGAGGATGACGGAGGCTGTCCTAAAATACCATCAGGCTTGCTAGAGGGCTTACTACCCAGCGGAATGGAAACCCACGTACAGATGCGCCATTTGCTCATCTCTGTTTTTATGCAGAAGAACAAAATCAAACAGAAAGGAATAAAATAAAAGGAAGAGGTACATACTGTTATTACCATGATTTTTATACCTAGTCCTGTTGAGGCTTCAGACATATAAGCATGGGTTCTAACTTATGCCACTATATTCAAGAATAGTCAGGAGAGGAGGAGACGTAATGAAAAATTCATTCAAAAACCGGCTTGGTGGTGCACACCAGTAACCCTAGCACTTGGGAGGCTGAGGCAGGAGGATCACCATGAGTTCAAAGCCAGCCTGGGCTACATAGTTCAAGGCCGGTCTGAACTACACAGTAAGAGCCTGTCTCAGAAAAACAAACAAACAAAAAAAAGAGAGAGAGAAAGAAAAGTTCATTCATTATATTTACTGTTTCATTCATGGAAAATAATCTCACCAGTGTTTAAAAGGTAAAGCAGGAAGACTAGGGCCCATGCCTCCAATTTATCACTTTGGTCTTCTGGTCTATCCCCTTAATCCTGTCACATGGACTTCACACCAAGCTGTAGTAAAAGAACTCTTTGCTCTTTTCCTTGCCTTTCCTGTCTTGACCTTTCCTTTCCTTGTCTGTTCACATTTTTTGCAGAGTAATATTTACAAAGAAAAATGCACATATCATAATTTACAACTCTCCAAATTTTCACATAGAAAACAGACCTGTATGCACAGCCCTGGCTTCAAAGTCTGGCCTCACTGTTTCTCATCTGTTAAGTAACCTTGGGGAAAATATTTTACCTTTTCGTTCCTTTCTTTTCTCACCTGTCCACATGGGGAGAAGTAATAGTCTTTCATGTGTTCATGAAGAGTGAAAGTTACACAAGATCATTTACATACCGGTCTTCTTCCCTTTCTCCA
Organism: Heterocephalus glaber; assembly: GCF_053883595.1. NCBI lineage: Eukaryota > Metazoa > Chordata > Mammalia > Rodentia > Bathyergidae > Heterocephalus > Heterocephalus glaber. Next base: position 7,193,216 of record NW_028258315.1, read on the forward strand.
ATCCCAGGAAAGCTTTTGCAAACAGATACCTTCAGAGTGTGTTCAATGTGTAGTGGAATATTTGTAATGTTAAGTAACAGTGCATTTGTATCTGGAAATTTAGTTAATGAAATGGACTACAGAAAACAAATGGCAAAATGGTTCCCTACTTCTGCTTGATTTTTGACCCATTCCCCTCAGAGACTCATCTGACAAGGTTGATTTGATTAAAGACTCTCTCTACTTACTCACATATAGCCTGCCACATCCTAAAAAGGGATGACAGAAATACACATAATACAACAATATTTAAAATAAATATTGGGCTGGGGTGTAGCTCAGTGGTAGCTTAGCATGCGTGAGGCTCTGGGTTTAATCCCTAGCAGCAAAGAAAATGAATGGATGGATGGATAGATGGATGGATAAATGGATAGTTGGGTGGATGGATCGATGGATGCATGGATGGATGGATAGATAGGTGAGTGGATGGATGGATGGATGGATGAATAGGTGGGAGGATGAATGGATAGGTGGGTGGATGGATGGATAAGTGGGTAGATGAATGGACAGGTGGATGGATGGATGGATGGATGGATGGATAGTTGGGTGGATGGATGGATGGATGAATGGATGGATGGATAGATAGGTGAGTGGATGGATGGATGCATGCATGGATGCATGCATGGATGGATGGATAGATAGGTGAGTGGATGGATGGATGAATGGATGGTTGGATGGATAGGTGGGTTCATGAATGGATAGGTGGGTGGATGGATGGATAGGTGGGTGGATGGATGGATGAATGGATGGATAGATAGGTGAGTGGATGGATGGATGGATAGGTGGGTTCATGAATGGATAGGTGGGTGGATGGATGGATGGATGGGCCGATGAATGGATAGGTGGATGGATGGATGGATGGGTAAATAGGTGCAAGGAGGCTAACCCATGGGATAAGGCTGATAAAATATATATCTTAGGATCTAGCTCATTTGCTAAACATGGGTTTTGGAGCTGGCTTTGAGAATCATAATGGCCCTCAAATCAAGCAAGAGAAATGATTAGTCATACAGTTCAGAGGGCCCTTATACTATGAAAACAAACCAAGTGTGCAGGACAAACTCAGCTTTTTGCTTGGCCCCAAACCTTCCTTCCATGGGTATTCATGAAAGGAACTTGATAAAAGGTAGTGGGAGTCCCTGTAGTAAATACCATTACCTAGTTTATTATGTGTGTCACGGTGTAGATGGATGACACAAGCCAGTGCTTTACTTAGTAAAAATAGTTTGATAAGTGACCACACAAGGGATTACATTTTATTCTCCAGTTTTATAATGATACCATGAAAATTTAAAAAAAAAAAAAAGAAAATTAATAACAGACCATTTAGCCTGTAATCTCAGCACTCAGGGAGGCTGAGGCAGGAGGTTCACAAGTTCGAGCCAAGCCTGCACCATTTAGGGACTTAGCAAGATCCTGTCCTAAAATAAAAATTTAAATAGGGGTGAGGATAAAGAACTCAATACAGTATTGCTCTTCTACAGAAGACCCTAAAGAGGTAGAGCAGTGTTTAGGAGGTGCTTTGAGAAGTAGACTTGCCAGATGTAAGCTCGTTTGAAAGAGAACCCACTGAACTTGACTTTTGGGAAGTAAAAAAATAAAAGTTTTCGAAAACATCTTGGGCTGGCCTTGAACTCACTCTGTAGCCCAGGCTGGCTTTGAACTCATGTTGATTCTCCAACCTCAGCCTTCCCAGTGCTGGGATCACAGGTGTGTGCCACCACACCTGGCAGAGTTCTGTTTTAAAGTGTGAAATTCAGATGTTTGAAAAACAAAACCAACCTTAGTACTCAAAGCGAATACAGTAATGGCATTTTACCCTCATTCCAGGTGAAGCAGCCATTTTGACATCTGGCTTGGGGATTCCTGGGAATTCTGATGTCTTGCCTGGGGTACACGTGTCAGGACTGTGTGCATAACAACAGTAAGATATTGTTTGCTTTTTGCCCTTCTTTCTCTCTGGGCTGTTCCATATGATGCATGGTGTGTGATCTTGCAACAGATGAATACAGAGAACCCAGCAACCTTCTGTTGAGCCAGTTATTCAAAGGGATTTGCAAAAACATGAAGCCCTGCCCCTCTCTTATTATCTTTTCTTTGGGGATACATAGTTATTTTTTATTAAAAATACAGTATTTGTGTTAACGTGCTTTTTTATTGTTATTTCAGTTGGGTTTTCTCTTTTGAGACAGGGTCTCACTGTGCTGCCCAAGTCAGCCTAGAACTTGGGATCCTCCTGCCTCACCCTTGAGAGTAGCCGGGGTTACAGGTGTGAGCCACCACGCCCAGCTCATTATTGTTGTTTTAGACAAATATTTTAAAATTTCACAGTGTTAATTTTTTTAGGGTAAACACCATAACCTACAAAAATGGAAGCTATTTGGGGCTATTAATAATCTTAGGTATATAAAGGAGTCTTGAAACAAAAATATTTGAGAACCCTTGTATTAGGCTTATGTTTACCATAGATAATTTGCTGTCATGCACACATTACAACGTACAAAACATCTGTGGTTCCTGAGATGGATGAAACGCTGCCATTCCTGACTGAACCCAAACCTATGAAAAAGTACACAGGAATGCTCCAAATAGTGTTGGTATTCCCACTTTCATTATCAGTGCATCATACAACTGATACTTACCTAGCACTGGGATTAATTACAGCAGTTAATAAGACAGGTCTCTACCCCCACGGAGCTCATTTGTCCAGTGCATTGAGAAATCAAAATTGTCAGCTGGCCATGGTGGCGCTGGTCTGTAATCCTTGCTCCAGAGACTGAAGCAAGAGGATCACTGCAAGTTCGAGACCAGTCTGGGCTACCTAGGGAGACTGTTTCAAAACGGAACCAAAACTGTCAGTCATTTCAGTATATAGCTGTTATTTGTCAGTCTGGAATTGGTAGGGAGAGAACGTGTGGGCAGGGATTGCCTAGCATGCACATAGCCTTGGGTTCGAGCCCAGCACTGCAAAAAAAGAAAAAAGGGGGGAGCATGAAAGAAAGGAAAAGAACGGAACCGCTGAGGGGATGAATCCTGCTCCTTTCTATGGCCCGGGTACTGTGTGAAGTCCCTTTGGCATTATTTAGTTTGCATAGCAATTCCGAATCGTATATAAGGTCTTTGCCTTTATTGGTAAGACATGGAGACTGGAGAGGCTAGGTGGTTGGCAATGAAGAGGCGAGGCGCTAGCACCAAGACCTGGGGCGTAGTTGTGTGGAGCGCCTGCCGGCGTCTGTGAACCCTTCCAACCCACACCGCCGCCGAGGGTGGGTGCGGTAGAACCAGGCTCCGGCGTATGTTTCGGACCGTGTTCTCGCGCAGCTCAGAGCAAAGGTGAAGAAACTTTCCCCACCCCCGTGTTGGGAAGGCGTCCCTTCGAAAACAGCCTGGGGAATCTGACTGACATGATCCACTAAAGGGTACAGCAGGGAACCATGGGGAACCCCGATATCCAGGGGAGCCCCGCACAGGCGTGCTGACTCCAAGAAAATCCCCACTGCCGGTTCGGATTTCAAATACCTTCTCTCTTCGTCAAGACCAATGATAGTAAGGGCTGGGGATTTAGCTCAGTGGTTCTGCCGTCTGCCTCACAAGCGCAAGGACCTGAGTTCGATCCCCGGTACCAAAAAGAAAGACCAATTATGGCGGAGCCTCTGCTAGAGGTGACCTTTCTGGACTGCAAATGATTTTAATTTGGACCCAACTTCGGAGTGGCCTCTGGATTCAATGCCCGTAAGTTTCAGCAGCTTAGGGTTGTGTGACAGCTGCCACGGGAGGTGTTTCTGGTCCCAGGAGCCATCCCCCTCGGAGAGAACTTTATCAGCTGGAAGACATGTGACTTGCGGTCATGCTCACCTCTTTGTCCATTAAGCCCAAGTGTGGTTGGTGTTTGCGACCAAAACACAGTGTGATCTTGGAATCTTTCAGGGTCTCCCACAAGTCTAAGAAACTGGAAATATGCCCCCACTCTCTCCATATACAGGGGACTGAGTGACTACACCCCCAGCCCTTTATTATTTCATCTTGATCGAGATCTTGCTGAGTTGCTCCGGCTGGCCTTAAAATGAGTCTTCCTGCCTCAGCCTCCCTGATAGCTAGGATTGCAGACATGCACCCCATGCCCAGCGAAGTAAGTCTCCTCTAGATGGAGAAATGCACACATACATACTTGCATATAGTTTTTATTGGGGGATGGAATTGGGGCCTCTGCGTGCCAGATTTATAAGCTACACCTGACTTTAACTGTTACCGTTCTGTCCTTTGAAACACCTATTCTAGGAGACGGGTGGTGTGGAACAAGTAGAAAGGAGCAACCATTTATCATACAGCGGAGTCCCGGTGGCTTCTGGGTGGTTGCTTGGGGATGTAGCAGGCACGCTTGGCTTGTGCAAGAAGAATGGAACGTCCTTCCTCTAGTTAGCTGGCTGGCTGAGCCTTGTCCCTGGACACACAGAGCCCATCTCGCCCGCTCCTTTCCTGCGGCTTCTTTTTAGACCAGTAGACAGTGTCAGCAGCCTCAGCTTTGCGTCCCTGGCCCAGCTTATCAGCACCTCCCTCCCCTTTGTGCTGGGAGCTTGGCAAAGTTTTGGTACCTTGAAGGATCAGGCAGGAAGACAAAGCTCCCTGCCCAGGGCGCTCTGTCCTCTTGCTGGAATTCCCTAATGCACCTTATCGCTCTGTCCAAAGAACCTTCTCTGCCGTCCCTGCATCTATGTCCTGCTGTGCATTTGGGGAACGGAGTGGTGATTCCAGCCAGGCATTCACAGCAGTGTGTCTCAGAGGGCACCGTGAGTTGACCGCTTCCTCCCATCTCCTTCCGGTCTCTGGTCCTCAGGACTAGGGAGCTGTCAGCTGGCCAGTCCCTCCCTGCAAGGTCGTCTGAACAAAGCAAGTCCGATCTTTGGCCTGTTTTAACGACGGTCCCTTTTAAGGGAATCAAAATCACTATTTCAGAAAGAAGCCATGTTGCTCAGGGGCCCCTTCACTGCTGTGACCTTGGACGTTGGTAACTGGTACTGTGTCATTTCACTGTCTGCAACAGGGTGATAAGAGCAGGGACTTTAGAGTGACACGGGCTCAGTCTGTGACCTTGGTGATTCAACCACTCTAAAGCTGTCTTCCATAAATAGGGCATCCTGACTTCCTCGAAGGTTAAGTGAGATCATGCAGGCCAGCTGCTTGGCTCCAGTGTGAGCCAGGAGTCCTGGAGGTGTGAACTCTTTTACCTGGCTTCCTGATCCACATCTGTTAATGGTGCCAGTTGTTTGTTTGTCTGTCTGTTTCTTTGTTTGTTTGTTTTGAGACAGGGTCTCACTATGTAGTTCTGGCTGGCCTTGAACTCACTATGTAGCCAGGCTGGCCTTAAACTCGGCAGTCCTCCTGACTGCCTCCCAAGCGCTGGGATTACAGGCGTGCACAACCACGCCTGGCGATGGCACCAAGTTTTTGTTCCTCTGAAACCCACTCCAATGACATTAAGACTGCTGGAGGCGAGGAGAGGGCTGCCACTCAGTGGTAGCGCCCTTGCCCGGCCTGTCCAGGAAACTGGGTTCCATCCCCAGCATCGCCACAGAAAAAGGAAGGACGGAAGGAAGGACCATATCTGCAGTGAGACCCTTAGCCGCTTGGAAGATAAAAGGGAAGGAAAACAGAAAGAGAAATAAAAGCAATGGCCAAGCAACTCGAGACTGAGGAGGAGGCCGGGAGCAGGTGGAAATCGCTGAGGGCAGTGTACGCTGGGAGGCCATGTGGGTGGTTTGCTCTCTGCCCTGCTGGCTCCGGAGGGGCTCAAGCCCCTTTCTCTGACGCTTTGCCACCCTGTAGTCCTAGGGATTGAACCTAGGGCCTTTGCACTGAGTTACACCCCCAGCCCTTTTTATCTTTTTTGTTTTGAGACAGGGCTTCACTAAGTTGCTCAGTTTTCCAAGCTGGGCTCAAGTGTGTGATCCTCCTGCCTTCCCCTCCCAGAATGCTGGACTACAGGCATGCACCTCTGCACCCGGTTTCTCTGACTTCTTTTACTGCTGAGCAGGCTGCAGCCAAAGACTAGAGTCCCTGGTGGAGTTCCAGGAACCCGCCCCAAGACCACGCCTCTGATGACAGAGCAAGGCTAGGGATGCTCACACGCAACCACCTGGTTTGCCGAGTCACTTTCGGCCCTCGTGGGTGCTCTCAGTCTGCACTTCGCGAGAAGACCACTCAGTTCTCAACTCCGCGGTCAGCAGCGCTCCTTCTAGTCTCAGCCTTGCCCAGCCCTGCCCTTCTCAGTAGCTACAGCCCTCTAGCAAGTCGCAGCAGCTCAGATCCCCGGCTTCCCCATTTGTTAAAGGAGGTGAGACTCACCCCACACCGGCATGTCCTCTCCCAGTCTTCTCCTCGCTCTCTTTTTCCTGTACTGGGGATGAAACCCAAGTCCTCCACCATGCTAGGCAAGTGCTCTACCACAAAGCCACTGCCAAACCTCCAGCCTCCAAACCTACTTTTTCTTGAGACAGCACCGCTGTCCGAGCGAGCACCAGGCTGGCATGACCAGCACTTCTCAGCCTGATATGTTCGTGAAACACTGTGGTTTGGGGACCATGCCAGGCACAAGCCATGAGCGAAGGTGCTAAAGAGCTCAACTTCAGTTCCAGGCATGCACCCTCGGCCCAGCTCGGCACCTGCTCATCCTCTCCTGCCCCCACCCCCATGGGCTGTGAGAAACTAATCATCAATGGACCTTTCGCTTTCGGTGAGCGCTTCCTGAATGAGTTGGGACTTCCATTTTTTTCTAGCTTCCCCCTCTTGTGGCAAGGGCCACATCTAACAGATTGCTCATGTTTTTAAAAAGAGATGGAGGGAGGGATCTCCACATCTCTTTCTCTATGAATCAAAACAACTTCGGTTTAGATGAAATGCTTTATGCAGAACGCATGTAGAAGAATGGAGTTGTTCATTAGAAAGTGAAAGTAGCTGCTAAGCCTTCTTTATATATAACAACTAGCAAGTCATTCACCCACACCCGCACACACCCCGTAACTTAGTGCAAGTAAGCAAAGGTACTTCAGTGGTACTTTTTCTTTTTTTCTCCTTTTGCTCAGGAGAAAGATGTCACAGAAGCTTTAATATGCACCCTCCTGCTAAACTCCTTAGGTAGGAGAAATAATTGGCTTTTTACTTGAGGCAGGGATAGTTCCAGATTGTGTCTGAGCTATTCTTTTGCAAATCCCCGTGGGTACTGAATAATAAAGTCTGTCTAGCTTCCAGTCTCCGACTCTTCTCACTTTCCTTTGAATAAGAGCAGTAAGTTGCTCTTTTTTCTGCCCAGTCCTGGCACTGAAAAAATCCAGTAGGTGGCCAAAGAGCCTTTAGAAGACTGAAGGGAGCTTCAGAGAGCCACTGGGCCAGGTTTTTTAAGCCAAATGTGCTTGTATCTTTGTATGGCAAACAATGCTGGAGGAGTTGAATGGTGCTTCAGGACCCCGGTTTAAGGACAGGTGCCTTCTTTAGGCCTGTTACAAATTGCTGTGTTCGCCCATAGCTGAATTAAGTTCTCAAAACAATCTCCGAAACTGGGGCCCAGTCAAGGAAAGCAGGTACTCCAACCAGACCTCATTTTAACCTCGAATTTAGGGTGCAGTATCATCCTCACAGCGTGACAGAAAGGCACTCCAATGTGCTCCATGCAACATGGAAGAACTCTGCACACTGCCTGAGCCAGACCCTGGGAATCCTGTGTGCAGAGAACTTTGCCCTCTGTAACCCTTTGGTAAAGAATTCTAAGTCGAGGAGATGGCGATAAGGAAATTGCTGTGCATTGTTTTATGGTTCCAGCATTCGGTTTCCTGTGGCTCCCGGGTTCTTTGATTTGAGTCACAGAAGGAGCAAGCACAACCCTGCCCAGCCAGGTATCTAGAACGGGCAACATCCTGTCTGCCCAGCCATGGGGCCAGAGAGGCACTCTGCATCCTTGAGGAAAATACTTCCTGCCCCTGACATGCCTTCGGCCTGCATGTGTCAAATGACTTTGATCTACTTTTCATCATGGCAAGCTATCAACTGTCTTTTCTGTTATAGGTCAGTGGCACTGGGCACACTCACATTGGTGTGCAGCCATCAGCTCCAGAGCTTTCGTCTTCCCGGACTGAAACTCTGACCCCATGAAACCCTAACTCCCTACTGGCCTTCTCCCAGGCCCTGGAAACCCCGGGCCACTTCCACTCTCTGTGAGTTTGGCTACTCCAGGTACCTCACAGAAGTGGAATCATATAGCATTTGTCTATGTGCTGGGTTAGTTTCCTTAGCGTAATATCCTCAAGGCTCATCCACTTGTAATGTGTCCAAATTTCCTTCCTTTCTAGGGCTGGAATATTCCACCATATGTAGACGCTCCATTTTTATAAGGTCCATCCATCCATCCATCATTGGGCATCTGAGTTGTTTATGACTTTGGCTGTTTTGAATAATACTGCTATCATTACAAGTCTCCAAACATCTATTCAAGACTCTGCTTTCATTTGTTTGGAGTATATATCCTGAAGTGGAATTGCTAAGTCATATGACAATTCTGTATTTAATTTGGGGGGGGGCTACCATACTGTTTTCCATAGAGTCTGTACCATTTGTATTCCCACCAGCAGTGTATAAGGAAGGGTTCTGGCTTCTCCATATCCTTAACACCTGTGCTTTCTGGGGCTTTTTGTTCTTTTGTAATAGGCATCTGAGTAGGTGTGGAGCAGTATATAATTTGTTTGTTTGCTTTTTGCATGGTACCCCTTCGCTTTTAATCATTGATTCATAATTGTTTTACTATCTAGTAACCCTTCTTCCTGTTCTTCTTTAGCAAAATTTCATTTACTATTCTTGTTTGTTTCTTTCAGATACACCTGGGAATCATTTTATTTCTCTCTATAAAATATTTTATCCAAGGGCTGGGGATTTAGCTCAGTGGTTTCACTGCCTGCTGCGCAAGCACAAGGACCTGAGTGTGATCCCCGGTACCAAAAAAAAAAAAATTGTATCCAAGCTGGGTGTAGTGGTGCATGTCTGAAACCCCAGCACTGTAGAAAATAAAGAAAGGGCTGGGATGTAGTTCAGTGTGAAGGCCCTAGGTTCAATCCCCAGTACTGCAAAAATAAATAAATGAAGGACTGCATAAAATATTTTATCCAATTGAGGTTTTGTTTGGAGTTGCATTTAACATATGAATTAATTTAGAATTAATTAATTTAATTGTTTTGTTTGTTTGTTTGTTTGTTTTTTGAGACAGGGTCTTGCTATGAAGTTCAGTCTGGCCCCGAACTCACTGTGTAATCCAGGTTGGCCCTCAGCCTCCCAAATGCTGGGATTACACATGTGCGTCGCCATGCCTGGCAGAATGTACATTTTTTCTATCTTTTCTCATCCCACGTCATATATATAATTATCCTTTTTCTTATATTAGTTACACACAAACCTTGTTAAATTTGTTGCTTTGTGAATTAGGTTTTAAAAATTGAATTTTTGTAATGGTTATTGCTTTCAAATGTATGTGTGAATCTTATAAATATCTACTTTATAGAGCAAAGCAATAACAAATTAAAAAGAATACTCAGACTTGAGCTTGAATCCCAGCCCTGGTACTTACCAGATGCATGACCTTATGAAAACTTTACTGTTTGGCATATAGGACTTCAATAAATGGTGGTTATTTCTCTTCGATTACCTTTTACTATAATTTTCTATGAATTCCTTTGGATTTTTTAGTTACACATAGTACAACCTATAATGATAATGTTAATTTTTCTTTCCAGTATTTAAATCTCACATCTATTTCATATCTTATTGCATTGGCTAGAAAAACCCACAGAACAACGCTGTGTAATTATGTTAATACATTCTTCCCAGGGGATGAGGTATTATTCTGATTTTAGTCTGATTTTCACTATTTTTAAAAAAATTTTAAGAATAGAACTAATTGTATCTCCCCTATGGGATATGATGAGCTATTATATGCAAAGTGCTTAGCATTTCTTATATACAATAAGGGCTCAATAAAGTGTAGCTTTTATTATATCAAGGCTTTTAACTAATTCTGCCTGTAAATATCCTTTTTTTTCTAGTTTGTAATTTCCATTTCAATTTAACTTACTGTATGGTTTTACTCTTTTATTGATTATATAATGCACTTTTTTCTGGGGCACTATGTGATAATTTGATACATGAATACAGTGTGTAATTAGAGTGGGGTATTTTGGTGTACTTAAATTTAAAATTGTCATACAAATAAAATATATACCTTTTCCTTTATAATTTGTTTTCCCTCAGAGATTCTTCCATACTTTCAAATATTGATCTGCTTTTCTTCTGGTTCTTTTATCATTTAATGTTGTACTTTTTTTTTTTTTAATGTGGTACTGAGAATTGAACCCGGGGCCTTCAAACTGAGCTACATCCACTAACCTTTTTAGGTTTTTTTAAATTTTATTTTGAGACAGGGTCTTGCTAAATTGCCTAGGCTAGTAAAAAAGGATAAGCTTGAGATATTTCTAGCTAAATGGATGCATCTTAAGACCATAGTCTTGATTTTTTTTTTTTTTTTGCGGTGCCAGGGATCAAACTCAGGACCTTGCACTTGTGAGGCAGGCTCGGCACCACTGAGCTAAATCCCCGGCCTGCTAGAGGCCATAGTCTTAAGTGAGATAAATCAGACACACATGTTTCAATACCGCATTGTTTCTCCAGTGTGAGGAAACCAAAAGTGGAAATAAGGACTAAAATGTATAATAGATATTAGGAAATGGGAAGAAAATGTTCAAATGAGAAGGAGAAAAAGCAAAGGTTAGAGGGAAAGGAAAGAAGGGACAAGAAAAAAAGAGAAGGAAAAAATGGAAACAAACCCTTTGTAAATAAGGAGGGGAACAGAGGTCAAAGGGGGCGGTTGGGAAAAAAACAAGCAAGATATATTATATAGAGGTACAAACTTCCTGTGATGAATGTAATCGTTATGTATATCTAAATATACCAATACATGCTTTGCTTCAAAAATAAATAAATAGGGCCAGGGATTTAGCTCAGTGGTTCCGCCGCCTGCCTCGCAAGCACAAGGTCCTGAGTTCGATCCCCAGTACCAAAAAATAAATAAATAAATTGCCTAGCCCCAAACTTGCTGTCCTCCTGCCTCAGCCTCCCAAAGTGCTGGGGTTATAAGCACGTGCCACAATGTCTGGCTAATGTCTTACATTTAATTCTTTAATCCATTTGAACTAGGTTTTCGTCTGTAGCGTGAAGCTGCTGTGAACTTTTTCCCAACTGTATCATCCCATCTACGCCCCCGCCCCGCACCATTGGCAGAGCCATCTTTATCACACATGCTGCACCTCTGGGTTGTCTGTTTAGTGGATGTCTCCCCGCACCAGCACCGAGTGCACCCGAATCTACACATAGTCGTGCACAGTGTGTGCACTCCAGCTTCAGAGCGTGCGTGACACCTGTAGCCACTTGTCCCTTCCCCCAACCCCAGCTGTTGTCTTCAAAGCCGCGAGTTTGTCTCTGTGTGTGACTCCATCAGCCTGATCGAGGCTTCACTTTTCTGTCACTTTGCACCATGTCGTAGAAAACACTTGGGCTGTAGAATCACAATTCCTGGATTCCAGCGATGCCTCCACACTCAGCAGCTATTTAAGGTGGGTATATTATTTACTATGACCTTAAGGTTCTTTACTGAAATGATCTTGTGAAGATCAACACTTACCCCAAATTTAATGAGAATAATGAGATCAAATTGACCAATCGGAGAGTCATATGGTTCAGTTTACACATTTCCATGAAAGGCTTCAGTGACTGCCAAAGAATTTATAACTCGGTATTTTGGTTATAACTGTTTTATCTTGTCTGTTGTCACTATAACTTAATAACATTACAAAGATTATGAGCAGCTTTATTTTATATCCACCATATATATATATACACACACATACACACACACACACAGACACACACACATTTTTCCAGCTACATAGACATACTCATAAATGAATGATTACTATGTGGTAGTTTAGAAATGATGACCTTATGGCGCTATGCTGTTTTCAAGAAAAGGTTACATAGAGAATTTGATGTAATCTTGACACTTTTATTAGATTTAGATAAATGTGCTTGATTGTGAAACATAACTGTTAAGCAACTAATTTATAAACACAGAAGAACCACAGTTTATTGAGCACCTACCACGGGGCAGATGCCTCATTTGATGCTTTTAATCTTCATGACAGTGCTGTGGGTGGTTATGACAACCCTTTTATAAGTGAAGGAACTGAGCTTAGCTAGAATTAGATACTTGTGACTAGGGACACAGCCAGCAAGTGACAGGGCCCGGGCTGTCTGACTGCTCAGTCCACACTCTTCCCATTGAAACCTGCTGCTTCTAGCTGTATTCACACTCCTCAGTTTGTTTTATAAAACACAACTTCTGAGAAATTAGAGAAGAAAGAAAAACTTCTTTTAGTGCTGAATCCTGAAACTTGGATTTCGGTGTAGGAAGAAAACATGATCTGGTACATGGAACTTTCATATCAGAAATGAGAAGAACTGATAAAAATCATAGTGTATTCAGAAGAAAAATCATAGCATAAAGATAAGCTGTAGGGGGAAGGAAGAAATTTGCTGTGGAGAGAGCTGCAAAATTTATAATTGTATAATTATTCCAGACATTGTCTGTTACATTCTCTAGATAATTGCATCATATCTTTGACTTTGATGGAGGTGTTTATGACATTCAAGATTGTCACTTCTGGGTTGGTGTGTCATTCAGTGGTACAGCATTTGCCTAGTGTGTTGTGGGCTCCTTCACGGAACGGGGTTAATGAATTTTTTTTCTTATAACAAAATTATTGCATGTTTCTTTAGAAAAATTAGAAAACAGATTAGCTGAATGGCAAATGATATAATCTTTTATGATCCCACTACTCAGAAATAATATAATCCCACTACTCACTGTTAAACATTTTGGTGTTCACTTCTTCTATCTTTTTATATTTATGTGTGAATAAAACTTCCATTTCTTTACAGAAATAGGATATATATTTGTAGCCAGTTTTTCTCACTTAAAAATATATCATGCAGAGGGCCAGGGATTTAGCTCAGTGGTGCCGCCACCTGCCTTGCAAGTGGAAGGACCTGAGTTTGATCCCTGGTACCAAAACATAAAAAAATAAAAATCATGAACATTTTAGGTGAAATGAAGTGTTTTTCTTTTTAATGGAGGTGAAGTGTTTTGTTTCATTGGGTGTACAGTAGTTTTAGTAGTTAATTTCAGATTGTGAATAGGTTGGCTTTACTTTTTTATCACAAATACGTTCTGTGATAATGTCACTGAACCCTGATTTGTTCCTTTAAAGTCTTCTGATGCGTGATGTCTACACAGAGGCACCCGCATGCTAACCTTACTTCTGTTCCTGATGCCATTGTTCCAGCTCAGGGATTCCCTACACTTGGGCAGACTGGCTGTCAGCCTTGGAGGCCACATTAGTTGGACACAGCTGCTGGGACAAGGTACCACGCACCAGGCGGCCTAGACAGAAACGCCTCTCAGTCCTGGGTTCTGGATGTCTGAGCAGCAGGTGTGGCAGGGCTGAGGCTTGGGGCCTCTCTCCTCGATTTCGGGAGCCTTCTCTGCCCGTGTTGTCCCATGCTCTTCCCTCTGTCTACCTCTGTGTCCTCATCCCTCCTTACCAGGACATTCATCACCCTATCCCCGTGGCCCCTTCTCCATATGCAGTCATGTTTGGAGACTGGGTATTGGACAGGGGACTGGAGCAAATAACACAATCCAGCCCATGATAGTAATACCCTGGCTTTATTTCAAGATGTATTCATATCATCATCGTCATTATTATTTGGGGTGCTAGGGATGGAACCCAGGGCTTCTTGCATGCTAGGCAAGCTCTCTACCACTGAGCCACACCCTCAGACTACTGGCTTTATTTTAAAAGGTCCCACTGAAGAGGCCACTGGTTGTGTAGCTTCTAGAATTTCCACAACAGACTGTTGTTTAAAGCAGAACCAGTCTTGAGCCTGTGGGAGTCCTGGGGCCTTCACACTGAACTACATCCCCAGGCCTTTTGAAAATTTTTTATTTTGATACAGGGTCTTGCTAAGTCCCTAAATTCCCCAGGCTGGACTTGAACTTGTGATCTTCTCACCTTGGCTTCCTAGAGTGCCAGGATTACTGCCCCACCATAGCTGGCCTATGTCTTTCTGAGAGAGAGAGCGCGCGAAAGTCTTATGCCCAGTAGTATAAACACATTGTTTTCAGAGTTTACAGATGGACTAATAGTGTGGGTTCCTGCAACTTGTTCGGCATTTTTGAAACTGAAAACCCTGGTCTGATCTTTTGACCGGGGATCGTGGGGACCCTTTCTGTGAGCAGAATGACCAGTGGCCATTATAATAGTAAAGCACTTATTCGTGGTCTCTATTTATAGGCACCGTTTGGGGCACACTTAACTGAAGCTACAGAATTCACTTTGGTTCTGTATTAGCACTTCATGTATGTACATACTGCTTACCGAATAAGCGTAGATTTTACTTATCCGTTTGTCAGTGAAGAGGTCTCCCCTACAAGGATACATTGAATTATAACTGCAAGACTTTCAGGCAAGGAATCTTCATCCAGTGAAAGGAAGGCAAGTGTTTCTAATTTCTGTGGCCTTGTCTGAAGGTAGAGGGAGGAGTGGCTGGCCCTTTCCATGTCTCCCTGGAGTAAGGCCATTTAAAATTCTAATAAGTAGGGCTGGGGATTTAGCTCAGTGGTTCTGCCATGTGCCTTGCAACCACAAGGTCCTGAGTTCAATCCCCGGTACCAAAATAAATAAAATTCTAATAAGCAATGAACTTGCATTATGGAGGGGTAGCAATATTCCTTGGCCTGCCTGACCTCCATGAGCTCTTGGGCTCGAGTGCCAACATGAGTGAAGGAATGACTGAATGACTGAATGAATGCAAGAAATTAAAAATAAAACCCAGCTGGGAATCAGAAAATAAACAGCTTTTGGCTCCTGGGCAGCAGAAAGAGATGCTGGTCCTTGGCCTTACTTTTGACATTTCTGACAACCTTGGTTATCCAGTTTCCTAACCACTGCAGACTAAAGGTGCTCAATCTGAAGGGGAAGAGCAAGTTGCTATTGGCAGGCACAGGGACTTCAGAAAGAAGTGACAAGGGTCAGCCAGATAGTGAGGGAGGAGAAAAAACAAAAAACAGACAAACAGTCAGAATGGACTGGGGAGTCCCAGGGAACGCTGGCAAACAGCTATTGCACACTTCAAAAGCAGTTGCTTGAGGATGTGACCACCTGCGGCCTGTTATATTGTTTATAAAAGTTAGCACTGGGCTGGGGGTGTAGCTGAGTGGTAGAGCAGGTTCTTAGCATGCATGAGGCCCTGGGTTCAACCCCAGCAACCCCCCCCCCCCGCCGTTAGTGACAGTTGAATGGTATTAAAAATTTGTGATTGTGTCACTTTGTTCATATATCATCTTTCTGGTTCTTAGAAAAGGAAGAGAAAGCAAAGCAGAACATTGTATATTTTAGAAACATTTTCTACTGTAAATGGTTAACATAGAAAGGGAAAATGTTCAACCACCAGAAATCATGCATTTCTTAGGTCATCTGGGTGGCTAGGGTAATAAAATATGTGGCTGACAGAGGCTGTGTAGAGGTGTTCTCAGTAGCCCATCCCTAGAACTGCACTGCTTGAAGGGAGTTTAATTGGTTGCTTTACTAAGATTTTGCAAATCCAAATAACATCTCCCTGGATGCCTCCCAGCCTTCCGCTTACACTTGTCGCTCCTGGCAGCCCTCCTCCAGCCATCCTGCAACTCATTCCCATCCTTCTTCCCCCCTCTGCACCCTTTGCAATGCGTGTTTATTGAAAGCCTGCCGCATGCCCTCTTCCTGAGCCAGCGCCCAATTGGAGAAGTCATTAGCAAGACGGGTCCCTGCTTTCCAGGGAGGTCCCATCCACCAAGGCTGTGGATTCTTATTCTGAGAAACAAATCCACGGTCTTCTTCCCAGCACCCCTTCTACCTCCATGACCCCACTGGGAACTTGGTTTGTCTTTATCGAGACCACTTCCTTCTCTGATTCAGTGATTGGAGGTAGGCTGTTGCTAATTGGCTAAATTGCTCAGGCTGGCCTTGAACTTGCAGTCCTCTTGCCTCAGCCTCCAGAGTCCTGGGATAACAGTTGTGTGCCACCACACCAGGCTGAGAATCACTTCTAAAGCTTTCTCTTACTTCCAGGTCCCAGAGAAGAGGCAGAGTCTGTGAATGTGCTCCTTCCTGTCCCTTCTACTTGAGGGCTCACCGTTCCCTTCAGCACCTCTCCTTCCTGCATCAGTTAGCTCCAGTCACTGTAACAAATACCACAGCCTGGGAAGCTTAAACAACAGATTTATTTTCTCACAGTTCCAAGGCCAGAAGCCCAGGATCAAGGTGCTAGTAGAACTGATTGTTTCTGAGGTCTCTGTCTTAGTCTGTTTTCTGTTGTTATAACTAAGTACCACAGTCTGGGAAATTTATAAAGAAAAGAGGTTGATTTTAGCTCATGGCTGTGGGAGCCCAAGAGCTTGGTGTAGCCATCTGGCTGGCATCTGGCAAGGGCCTTCTTGGCATGTTATAACACGGCGGAGGGCATTGCATGGCGAGAAAGAGCCAGCTGACAGCTCAGGCCTCTCTTCCTCTCTCTTCCACTGATACAGCCCATAATGCCACCCCAGCTCCACCCTCATGACCCCATCTAACCCTAACTATCTCCCGGAAGCCCCACCTTCGGGTACCATCAGCATGTGACTTTGGGGATTAAATTCTTGTTCGTTTGAGACAGGGTCTTGCCATGTAGTTCAGGCTGGCCTCGAATTTGAGATGATCCTTCCGCCTCAGCCTCCCAAGTGCTGGGATTACAGGCGTGCGCCACCATGCACCATGGGGGGTAAGTCTTAACACAAGCTCGGGCGGGGACAAACATGAGCCCATGGCTTGTGGGTGTCACGTTTTCCCTGTATCCTCACAGGACTTCCTGTCTGTCAGTAGCCTGATCTCCTCTTCTTATAAGGACACGCGTCTGATGCGATTAGGGCCCACCCCAGTAGCTTCATTTTACCTTCATCACCTCTTTTTAAAGGTCTGTCTCAAGTCCGGTCACATTCCGCAGTACTAGGGGTTAAACACAGGGATTTGGGGTGACACAAGCGAGACCATGGCCCCTCCTCTGAAGGCAGCACCACCTCTCCCCCCGCCTCGCCCCCTCTCTTCGGATCCCACTACACACTGCCCTCATGATGGCCTCAGCAGCCACTTCTGCTTTTCTTCTCACTCTGTCCCCTCCCTGGGTTTCAGTGACAGGACCGTCCCTGTGAAGGAGCCATGTCCTAATCTGGCTTCATATTTGCTCCATTCCTTGGCCCTGCCCCTAGGATTCCTGTCCTATCTCCACAGCATCCTTGTGCTCCTCTCCTGAGGGTGCCTGTCTTCTTCCTGTGCACTATGACCTGCCTCAGCCTCCTTGTTCCCTTGGCCACCTCGCTCTCTGAGACTGGTCTTCTCTGCACCAGCACCTGCTCATGTCCCAAGGATATGGGAGGCTTCCGGACCCGGACCCGTGGCTTCTCTGCCTGCCTCACTCATTTCCACTCGCAGTTGCCTGGTCTGTCCTCTCTCCGTGATGCCATTGGCGGGAAGCTAAGCAGAGCTGCGGTCTGCTACCTGCCTCCACTTCCACCTTCTCCCTCCTGCTGTTCTCCTCTGCCGCCTTACAGGTTCAAGGCCATCAGGTGCCAGCTCCCGTAACTTGCCTTTGTCCCACTATTCCTTAGGATGTTCCTACATTTTCCTTCTTCCCTCTCACCTTGAATAAGAATTATCCCTCTCTTCTTCCCAAGGCCAATCTAACTTGCCATAGACACACACACATACACACTCCTTCCTTCCAAAGTCATTTTCTGGGCCAGGCATGGTGGTACAGGCCTGTAATCCCATACTCACTAGGTGCCAGGAGGAGCTTTCTCCCAACTCATGACATCCCAGATGCCTCCAGATGTTTCTGAACATCTGGGATCAGAATAGCCTGGTTAAGACCCACTGGCGGAAGCCAGGCGTGGTGGTGGAGGACGCCTGCCATCTCAGCACTCTGGAAGGCTGAGGCAGGTGGATGGCAGGTTCGAGCCCAGCGTGGGCAACTTAGCAACTTAGTGAGACCCTGACTCAACATTTAAAAAACAAGAAGGGGTGAGGGTGGAGCTCAGTGTGAAGGCCCTGGATTCAACCCCTGTTACCACCAAACAAACACAGCCACTGGTGTAGACCTTTAAAATCGTGGCTTCTGCCACACCGTCATTCCTAGCCTCACTGAGGTAGGTGTGTTGAAATCCACAAAGTATCCAGCTAAGACTCCAGGATTTCTCCTGCACATCCAGGCTGTCACACTGGGAGAACAGAAAGAAGTTTGTACCTTTTGTTTATGTGAGGGAGGGCTGATTATAAACCACATCAGCTATCCTTAAAACTGTGTGTTCACTTATCTTCCCAATTAAGGCCTGTTAACGAGCTGCTCAGACAATCACGTCCCTTCTGCACAACTCCAGTCAAGAGCGTTTTATGGAGATGAGTCGAGACAATCAAACAGGCTTTTTTCTTTATTAGTAAACTGTTTTAATTCTCAGTTGGCCAACAATAGGCGTGTGGGTCAGATGCCCGATTTACAGCTTGGTGCTACACTCACTGGCCATGTGGTGCTGAGCTGTTGAGCAACCTCTCTGCCTCAGTTTTGCCAGTTGTGAAACGGGCACTGACACAGCGCCTACCTGACCCGAGCTGGAGGGAATGCAGCAGGACCTCGAAGTGCAAGGCCCTGGGCACCAGGCCTGGTCCACAGCCGGCATGCAGTACAGTTAGCTGCTGTCACCGAGGCTGCTGCTGTTCTCCTTTCTCTCCCTTCCTTTTCTAACAGCACACGCAGGGCCTCCACTTCCCCTTCTGCCAGTCACTCTTTAACCCCTTGCTCCTGGCACTGACCTTCCACGCTCATGCCAGCCTGCTTTCTTAGCACTCATGCTGCCAGCCTTGATTTCTCTCTCTTGTCCCACAGTGACCACCTTTTGCCTGGGATCCTCCACTTCCTCAGCCCGTCTGCTGCTTTAGAGAAACAAGAGAGGCCTTCCTGTCACTCTCTTCCTCATCCATCTCATGGGAGCCATTTCCTTGTGTTCAGCCACACTGGCCATTTATTGCCAGCTGCTGCTCCAGGACTCTGTGCTGAGTCTCGTTTTCCACACCTCAGTCTCTGTCCCCAAGATTCATGCCACTGGGGGACAGACCCCCCCATCCATCCGGGTACCCCATCCCGGCATCAGGGACTCCCTTCCTTGGATTCCTCCACCTCAACACCCTGACCCTGCTGCAGAAGCTTCCCATCCTCGGGCGCTGCACCCCTTGGCTATTACTCTGCAGGCATTTGTTTCCTTTTCTTCCATACTCAATTGGCCAGGTTCTACTCATTCTGCGGCTTATGCATTGCCCTCACCTCTGCAGCAAGGCCTACCTGGGTCTCTTCTCTTTCTTAGATGAGCTCTTCTGTTCTCTCCTAATGAGCCTTCCTGTGTCGCCTTGTCACCTTCCAGAATGTTCTCCATAGTGCCACAGGAAGGCTGTCACCCTCTTCCTTCCTACGCCCTTTCATGGTCTCGCTATAGGTCAGGTTTGAGGCTGGCAGAGCTCTCGGCGACCTGGCCCCTGGCTGCTGCTCCAGCCCTGTCTTGCTGCCCACAGCCAGCGAGGTCCTTGCAGTTCAGGAAGCCAACCTTCCTCTATGCACCTGTGCCCTTGTGCTCCTCTGCTCCTGTCCGGCAAGCCGTGTCCCTGCCCTTCAGCCTGTGGGACACCTATACACCCCGTGGGATTCAATGCGGAAGACCCAGTGTCCACGTCCTTTTCCTTCACAGTCCTCTTCATGGCATAGCTCTGCCTGCCCTTCATTTATCTCTGCCTCAAGACTCAATGTCACCTACTCTGTCACTTTCAAATGCACTCCCACCTCTGACTTTCTTGTTTTTGACATTCTCCCAGCTTCCTGAGGCCCAGGCACCCTCCTGGCCCAACTCCACACACACACACACACACACACACACACACACACGCACACACGCACGCACACCCCAAGCCCTGTCCTCATTCCTGATCCAGCCAGCTTTCCAGTCAGTTCTTCCTATGGTTCCTGGCATTCCCTTCTCCATCCTGTCTCCCCCCAACCCTGCTACCTCAGTGTTCTATGGCTGATATTCAAAATGCTTCTTACTTACCTTTGCATTGTCTCCTGTCTGTCCCTGTATAAGTCATCACCCAGCCAGGCCAGAGTCCTTACTGATTTAAGGACAGGACTCATAATTTTTCTAATATGGCCTTTGCATCAATTTGTATTATGTTCATAATATGTATGTGTATCTTCCATTGACCAATCTGGTGTGTGTATGTGTGTACCTATGTGTGTTATGGAGGAATGAACCCAAGACCTTTGCACTGAGTTACATTCCAGCATAACAATCCCCCTCATACACACACCCTTTTAAAAATTCTTATTTTGCCACAGGGTCTCCCTAAATTGCCCAGGACTGACTCCAAATTTCAATTCTTCTGCCTCAGACTCCCAGAGTGCTAGGATTACAGGCATGGCACCACCACACCCAGCCAATCTGATGTTTCTAATCCCAGTTTCCATCTCCTAAATTCCTAGCCATTTCCCATGACCCAATTCCATCATTTTCTCTTCCACAAAGCTTTCTCTGATCACTCCTAGTGAAAGTGTTCTCTTTGAACACCTGAATTTTGTCGATTGAATACTTATTGTATATGTTGCTTTGCATTTCTTACTTCCTGTGGATACAGATTCAATTGTCAGCTCTTTAAAGGCATGGATTATAAATTACCAGTTTTTGTATCACTTCTCCACTATAGAAGCTAGTAGGATTCCATATATGTAATACATAGCAACTTTATCATGATACATATGACTCACTGTAAAATTCACCCATTAAATGTCTAAACTCAGTGTTATTTTAGTATAGAGTTGTGCCGCCAAACCACAATCAATTTTAGAATATTTGTATCACCCCCCCAAAGAAGCCCCATGTATAGTATCAGTTGGTCCCCTCTCTCCCATTTCCCTAGGTAACCACTGTCCCATTTGTCCATGGATTTACCTATTCTGGATGTAAAAGAAATCAGACCTCTCCTTTGGGGTCTGGCTTATTTCATGTGGCATAATGTTTTCAAGGTTCATCCATGTTGCATGCATCATCTTCATGGGATTTTTGTGGCTGAAGAATGGTCCATGTATAGATCTACCACATTTTATTTATGCATTCACCACCTGATGGATGCTCAGCTGTTTCCGTTTTTTAGCTATCATCAATATGATGCTGCTATGAACATCTGTGCACAAATTTTTGTGTGAACATAAATTTTCATTTCTAGTGTTATATACCTAGGGGTGGAATTGCTGGATCTTATGGGAATTCTTACATTTAACATTTTGAGGAATAGCTAAGTACAGTCTTGCTGTGTAGTTCAGGCTGGCCTTGAACTCACTATGAAGTCCAGGCTGGTCTCAAACTCAAGGTGATCCTCCTGCCTCAGCCTCCAGAATACTAAGATTACAGGTATGTGCCACCACACCCAGCCTGACTTTGATTATTATAGCCATTTTAGTAGGTATGAAGCAGGATCTCATCATAGTTTTGATAAGATGCTTTTGTTTTTTTAAATTACTTATTAGATATTCAGTAAATATTTGTTGGATAAATAATATGTGCATGAAATATGAACAAATAATCTTTTGGACAGGTGGTTTGACTTCTAAATTTATTAATTAGCTAGAAATAAGGATCTTAGGGCCATTTAAAAAATTTTTTGACTTGATTCTCCTGCTTCAGCTTCCCTAGTGCTCAGATTATAGGGATGGGCCACCATACCCAGATTAAATCCAATTTTCTACTGATTTTTTGTTTTGTTTTTTTCTGGTGCTGTGGTCCAAACCCAGGGCCTTGTACATGGCAGGCAAATGCTCTAAACACTGAGCTATACCCTCACCTCTAAAATCCAATCCGTGATCCTCCTGCCTCAGCCCCCCCAAGTGCTGGGATCATAGGTGTGCACCACCACACCTGGCGCTAAAATTCAATTTATAAAAAACAACTTTTGTGCTGGGTGTGGTGGCGCACACCTGTGATCCCAGCACGTGGGAGGCTGAGGAAGCAGGAGGATGGCCACCAGTTTGAGGCCAGACTGAACTTCAGAGTGAGACCCTGTCTCCAAAAAAAGCAACTTTTAATAAAAGTTTTCTCTCTTTTAGATTGACAGTATTATCTAGATGGTATTATAGAAGTACTGATTTGTTGTGAAAATTCGTGTAACTTTGGAGGTTGCAATGTATTTTACACAATAAGCTAAATCACAAGTAAAATTCCAACTTTGATATTGTTCCTACTAAAAACCTATGACTGAACGCAGTCCCCGTTGGAAGCCCGAGACCAGTGCTGGGAGGAGTGTGAACTGTGGCTGCTGTCTGGAAACCTCCTGTCTCTTTAGGACAGAGCAGTCTTCATAAACGCATTTGATAATGCACGTGGGGAAGGGCTGGGGGTGGGGAAGGCCTGGAAAAAACCGCAACCGTTCGAATTTCCCTGGGTAGAATTTGCCTTAGTAAACAGTGGACCCTGGGAAACGGGACAGGTTCAGAAAACTTCATTTGGATGGCTGGAAGTCAGAGAAACAGCAGCTGAATCCGTTGGGCTGCGGTTTAGCCTACTTATCTCCCGTCAGAGGTAATGGTCCAACTGCTTTTCTTTGGTTCTAGAGAGTTCTGTCTTGGCCGGAACCCATCCAGTCAGTCCCTTCCCTAGACAGACACTTGTCAGAAGCAGTGAAAACTACAGTCCAGTTAAAGAAAGGCCTCAAATTAAAACCCACAGTGGGGCTGACCACTTTGGTGTTCAAGGGTTCGAGGAGGAGCCAGTGGGGTGGGGCCAGGGTCAAAGGTCACCGTACCTAGAGCCTGGCCAGCTTTCTGCCTGTGCGACATCATCTTGCCTAATTCTATAGTCCTATGCTCTGCCCTTTCAACTTTAGAATTTGGGGTGTTGGTGGTGTTTATTTTCAACAAGCTCCACCATCCTTATCTTTCTGAAGATGCTCCTAAAGTCCCCACGCACAGCCCGTTTCAGAACCTGGGGAGGAAGAGATACCAGCTGGAACCAGGTCAGCCAGCCCCTCCATGGAGGAAGCACAGCCGGGCCTGTTTTCCCTGAGCTCCGGATAACTTGGGCGGAGGCTGCGAGGGCGACTGGAGCCGCGGGGATGGAGAGCGGGTCGGAGGAGGGCTCCTGCTTCCCAGCATTGAAACAGGAGCCCTCTGAGAGAAAGAGATATTGCATGTGGCTTCCCTGACGCCTTGGAGGGCGACGTGGATGACACAGCATCAGCCGTTCCCTCGCGGGGTGGGGACACGGTGGCGGTAGGCGTCTCCGCCATCCGCGGGCCCTCTCGGGCCGGCAGTCCCCGCTGGAGCATCAGCTGTGGGGCGTGGGGAAGGCAAGGCGGCCAACGTCGAGGCGCGTTGCGTGCTTGGTAGACGGAGAGCCGCCGCGGCGCGGCGCGGGGTGAGGAGCACGAACCTGGGAGGGAGTCGGCGTGGGGCTGGGGGCGGGGTGAAGCGCTGCCGCCGATCGCCGGCCCCATCCTAACTCGCCCCACCTGGATGCAGAGCGAGGACCGCGTGGGGCGGACACGGCGCGGGTGGGGCGCCCCTCCCAGCCCGAGAGGGGTGGCGGCGGGCCGGGGACCCCCCCACGGCCCCGCTGGGCACCCCCTCAGCCCTCCCAGGCGCCCCTCTCGGGCATCGCCGTCGCCCCGTCTCCTCCGTTAAAATAGTGAAACACCATGCAAAGTGATGGAAAGCGGGGGGCTGCTGGGGGCTCCAGGGGAGGGGGCGCGGTGGCTGGAGGTGGTGGCCGCCCGGCCCCTGGGGACAGCGCCCAAGCGGCGGCCGCCGAGCCCCTTCCCGGTGGGCGGCCCGGCTCTCCAGGGCCCCGGGCGCCTCCGGAGGTAGCAAAGCAAACTTGGGGCTGCGGTGGGGGTTGGGGTGGGGACGCCACCTCCATCCCTCCGGGGATGGCAGCCGCGGTCACCCCGCTAAGATCGGGGCGGCGGCGGTGGGGACAGGCGGGTACCGCCCCCCCCCAGCCGCGCAGCGGCCGCTCTGTAACACGTCCCCAGGAGACTCGCAGGAGCAACACGTGATGTGTCTACTTATCAGGGTGAGAGGGGGAGAGCGAGCTCCGGGCGTGCGGGCGAGGAAGCGGGGCGGGGGGCCGGGGCAGGGGCCGGGACGGCGGCTGGGGCGCTGGGGTCGCCAGCTCCTCGCCCACCTCCCTCCCAGTGGGAGCAGAGGAGGAGGGGAAGTGACTGCGGAGTTGATGAACTTTGCACATCCAGAAACGCCATTTTGATTCCTTTTCCGGAACAAGTTTGCATCTCTCCTTGTCCTCTCTCCGCAGCCCACCGGTCCCCACCGCATCATGCCTGGGAGCCAAGCGCCCCGCCGGGCCGTAAGTACGCGCCCCGGGCTCCGGCTCGCGGTCCTCGCTCGGGTGGCAGCGGGATGTCCGGGGCTCAGCCCGAGCGACCTTTTAAAGAACTTTTTTGGGGATGGGGAGGGTGAGGGCTGCAGAGCGCGTTGTACTTGGGAAACTCCGCGCCTCCGGGGCGCAGGATCCACAGCCCCACGCCGTGCGGCGTGCGCTCGGGGCGGCGGGGCCGGGGCGCCGGGAGGAGCGGGGCAGCCTCTCCCTCCGGCCGCGCGCCGCCGCTCCTCCTCCTCCTCCTCCTCCCCTTCCTCCGCTCCTTTCCCCTTCCCGAGCCACGGCTCTGCCAACCAGCTCCCGGCGCGAGCGGCCGCAGCGCCCCGCCAGCGGGACCTGATGCGCATCCATATTAGCCGTCCGAGCGCAGGAATCCGGCCCGACCCGCGCCGCCGAGTTTATTTTTAACCAGGACCGCGGGGCCTCGGATGGTGCGCGCACCGCCGGCCAGAAACATCTTCCCAGCGCTGCTCTCCATCTTCCGCCCTCTCTCCCCCGACATCCTCCCCCCCCATGTGGGAGGGGAAACTTTTCTCCTACATACTTTCGAGTCCCTCTCGGGCCGGGAAGCGCGGAGATGACGGCGCCCGCCAGCCCGCCGTCGCCAGCACCGCGAGGTATCCGGGGGTGCCGGCCGGGGCCGGGGGGTGCCCGCCGGGGGTGCGGGGCGTGGGGGTGCCACGGTCGGTGGGAGCATCCGCCGCGCCCTGCTCCTCGGACTTTGATCCTCCGGGGCGGACGGCGCCGGGCCGGAGGGGGCCTCGGGCTGCCCTGCGCCCCGGCCCGATCGCGGCGGGGGTCGCGTCGACCCTCGCCTCGGGGCGCGGAGAGAATGGAGGGGACCGGAGCCGTGGCGACTCGTATTGTTCGAGGCTCTCTCGTCCGCAGGGTGCGCGTTTTCGTGGGGGGCCCTCGGCGTGGGGCGAGCCTGCATCGCGGGGGGGGGGGTGCTCGGCGGCCGGCGCCGTCACGAGCACAGGAAGGAGGCCCGGAGCATCCGAGGCGGGGCGGCCGCCGGGCCCCTCCGCCGCCCAGCTGTGCAGCGCGCTCGCTCGGAAACTTTTGTCCGCCGCCCGCTGGACCAATTTTTTCGCGAGTTGTGGGGCTTAGCTTCCTCCTCTCATCCCGGCCCGCAGCGCCGAGCGGGTGGCTGGGGGGGAGGGTGCGGGGAGGCCGGGGCTGGCGGGGTGGGGAGGGGGACCCCCCCCCCGCGCGCTCGGCTCCCCGAGCCCCCTCCCCGCTCGCGGTCTCTTAGGAAACTGCGACCTTAACGGTTGCTAAGGAGCAGGGGAGGTCCTTCCAGTCGCCAGCCCCCTCCCTGGGAGCGGCGTGTTTTCTGGATGGGGGCCGGGGTCTTGGCCGAGATGGGACCCGCTTCCCCCCAGTCCACCCCACCCCGGCCGCGCGTGGGTTTCGGGGGGCGCGGGCCGGGCGCTTGACAGGCGCCGCGTACAGCTCGCGTCCCTCGTCCGCGGTGCATCCGTGATGGGTTATAAAAGAGGAGGAAAGTAGTTCTCCTTGCTCAGCAGATTTGCCCTCCCTCGCTCCTTACTGGTTAGGAGATAGAACGTGAGCCCAGATCCGGACGAGCAGTTCACATTCCATTACGAAATTCTACACGGCTGTAGAGCCAGTCCTAGCACACTTTTCGGGCGCTTTGGTGGGGGCTTTCTGCTTCTTTTGAAGGGTGCTAAGTGGTGCTGCTGGCGGTGGTGGTGGAGGGAAGGGTGAATAAAAAGTAGAATTTTTGGCATGCTGAAAAACCTGTCCTCTGTAGTTCTGTTCACCCTCGTCCTTACTTTAGAGTTTAGGTTTAAGCTGAGTCCTTTTAAAGCCAATGGAAAGAAAATTTGCCTGTTGGATAGGGATGCTGGAAATTGCGTGGTCACTCGAAGCAGAGTTCAAAAAGCTGTGCGAAGGCTGAATTGCTGGTGTGTGTCCCCGTTTCTGAGCTTCCCCCCCTTTTGGATAATGATCTGTGCATGTGTGTATTCCGAAATAAGTGAATTGAAGTAGAAGGTGGGGAATGGGAACGGCAGAGCAAAGACTGTTGTTTCACACTTGTGAAAAGCATCTTCTAGCTTTGGTGCTTTTTCGGGTAGGCAGGTATGGTTTCTCAGACATAATTAAACCCGGAAGTCGGACTTAAGAGGCTTGGCTAAAAAAAAAAAAAAAAAAACACAAACAACTTAGGCTTCCTTCAAGAGTCCACAGAACTTTTGAAGGCGTGGGTTTGAAATACTCTGCAAATAATATATGCAAAGGTGGACCACTAGTTTTAGCGTTTTTTAAAAATTTGGTGTTTTTTTTTTTACCTCTGCCCTTTGGAGGGAGCTTTCTGGGTACTGGCTGATGGGTCCTGCTTTGATGTGTTTTAAAGCTTTGGTTACAGTGATGAATTAAACATTTGAATGGCTTTAATCAAGTTTTAAATGTGTGAAAAAATAACCTACCCTGTTTTTACAAAAGAAAGGGAGAGGGGAGCTCTTTGATTTAATTGTTCCCCTTTCTCCATCTTAGGTTAATGAATTTTCAGTTTTATCATTCTTAAAAATACTGCTACACTTAAGTTGTCCTTTAGGCTGTTTTGTTTTTAGAGGATTTGCTTGGATACGTGATACTCAGATGCTGCAGATGCTGACTGGTAGTACATGGAATATAATTCTCTGGATTTTCCTGGATACCACTTCCTTTCTCATGAGAAATTCAGGCTGGGCGCCCTCGTGGCAGATAAGTGTTTGTTGTGTAACGAGCACGCATCTGACTGTGCTGGTACAGGTGGTGCAGCCATTCCTAATCATCGACATCATCCACCAAGTGACCTTTTGATTGAAGGGTTTTTCATTTTAGATTCTCCAGGCAGACTCCTGAGGACTTACACAGGTACAGAATGTGGGAGGAGGAAAGTAAAATGTAACTTCATTAGTCCTGCATCTGATCAACAGCTGCCGACTGCTGTCAGCCGGGCACTAGCTAGCTTCTCCTAGGGGACTTTCATTTTTTACTCTTCAATGTGGAACTGCAACGTTGTTCCACTTCTAGGTCAGTTTGTAAGTTTTTATTTGCTATCATATGCTCACTTCTTAACATCTTTTCTCCTCATAAGCTAAGGAGAATTCTTAGCTAATGAAGTTGAAAAATTCTACTCTTGCCTGGTGTAATTAATATAAACTTAACTCCTTCAAAAATTGCTTAAACATGCTCTCCAGAAGCAGCCAGAAGTGAATCCTTTTGATGTTTCTATTCATTATCCTTCTGAAAAGTAGGTGGTGCTTAGAAGGTCATAGGATAAGGGTTGCTAAGCAGCTAAACAGAAGGATGCTAAAATTAACCAAAGCATTTTTGAAAGGGAGTCCTTCCCTTTTTACATTATTAACTAGGTTTAATTAATTTCTGAATCTTCCATGTTCTTTGACCTAGGGAAGGTAGGATGTGAAAGTTGATTTTAGTTTTGTAATTTTATTTAAACCTCTCTTTCTCTTGTAAGTCTCTTTAACTGAACTTCAGTGTTCTCTGGCCCGGCCCTGTGGTGTCAAATGGCAGCTTGTCTTGTCTGTTACCTGTGTGTTTAGGTTAAACCTTCCCAACCTTTCACATGTTAATAACAGATTTTGTTTTGTTTTGTTTTGGAAATTCTACCTAATCCATAAAGTGATGTCTTTATTCTTTATTCAGCAGATCTGCACTGAGAAGATAGAAACGCAATACAGAATCAATAGAAACTATGCAGGACAGTCTCTCTTGATAAGGGGACAATAGTTTTCTTTCCCCCTTCACTGAGATACCATTCTCTTAGATTAGGTCTCAGATGGCTCCTCTGTCACCCCCCACCCCGCTCAGTTTATCCTGCCCAGTGCATGGGTACCTTTTTAAAAACAACTGTATTTGCTTCAGAATATCTTCTGAAGGACTGGCCAAATGTTATAAAACAAAAAGAGTTGTGATTTGCATTACATTTTCAGTGAGAGAAAGGTTGGACTGTGGTGGAAGCCACGGTTTAACCACCCATCACCTTGGTTGGATAGTAGGGCCTGCTGTAGAATGAGAAGTTCCTCTGCCTAAAAGTCATTTGTTACATCTGACCCATCAGACAGGCCCCGTGGAGTCCTATTCCTCATATTCAAATGTAATTAAGAAAATGGTAAATAATTTCTTTCGGTTTCTTTTCTCTCTTGTTTACACTGAGAAAGTGATTTTTGAATAGAAATAGCCCAGGCCTCCAGAAAGCAAGAGAGTGATTGCCATGCCCTGGGCGGGGGGCTCCCCATAAATCAGAGGTAGAAGGTGCACCATCTGAAACCCAGAGGGAGGCACGCAATGTGCTTTCTGAAATGCATCACTTACTTTTAATTTCCCCACTCCCACATGGAAGGCAGACCACAGCGAGGAAGCAACCGCTGGTGTTTTCTTTACTGCCGAGGTAGAAGAATGAGGAAGGTGGGAGGAGCTTTGCCCAGTTAGCAGCCTCGTTGGGCGGTGCCGTCAGTCAAGCTTTACTCAGTTTCTCCGGGTGTCCCGCGTGGCTTGAAGGGCACCCGAGTGTGGCTGGCACTGACTCTGCCGTCTGCCGTCGGCCGCCGGGCCGGGGCGGGGAGGAGGAGGGAACTGTTCTTTCCGTCCCTGGTGCATCTTGCTCAGCATGGGTCTGCAGGGCAGGGCACAGGTTAGCCGGTCTGCCCGTCGGTAGGGGTGGCTGCTGGCCAGTGAGTGCCTCAGACAAAGCAGTGCGAGAGGGTGGAGACTGTTCTGTGTGATTCAAGCAAGTAATGCTAAGAGAATTTGAAAACCTCTGTGTAGGCCGGGAAGGACTCACTGCTCCTGAAGGGATTCACCTGAGGCTTGCAGGACTGCTTGAGGGCGGGGTGGAACTCACGGGGTGGAGAAAGAATGAAATCCCCCACTGGCTTTGTCAGACAGCCAGACTGGAGAGAAAAAGTCTCAGTGGGGGTAATTAGATAAAGCTTTTAAATGCTCTATTTGTTTTTCCCCTGAGCTTGCTTGGTATTTCATCCTTTTCCCTCTTTTCAGAGACTGTGGGGTAGAACGGTTATAAAAATGTCAGATATGCCTGGTGGTGGAGTTACTTTTTTAAATTTCTCATCTGAGTGTACCTTTTTGGACCAAGTTAGTTTCAATCTGCTTTTGTGAAGGCCTTTTGCAAAGTTTAATTTTAGGCTCAGAGCAACACTATTTTACAGCCACATCACTGGGCCCTTCTCTGAGGGGTGGTAAGAGATCATTCCAGGCCCGGAACTCCTACTCCAGCCTAGCTCTGCTTTTTAGAATCAGCTTGGCCTCAGAGGATGTAGCAGCAAAGATATACTACTGCCTGTTTATCTTGCTTCCAGTGTGTTGTTTGGAAACAAAGCTAGAGCCTTTTGCAGTTAATTCTGTCTGTGGATGCATCTGGAAGTGTAAGGGAATTGAAAAGGAAACTTTTCCCTTGCAGCATCGTTGTTGGTGAATGTGATTATACACCTCTCTTCCGTAGCTTTCTTACCTCATGGGATTGTTGGAAGGGTAAAATTAATGTTCCAGAAAGTCAAAATCTATATATGGGAGAAAGCGGTATATTTTGAGCTCAGGAAGTTTTGTGGGTATCCACTCTGGATTTCCTTCCCAGAATTTTACACAACTCCATCACCTTCCGCAGTATTTACCTAGGAGTTTCTGTGCAAATGGAGGAAATGCAGCACTGTCTTTATCCTTTTGCATCCCCAGGAGCAAGGAGAACTAACAGATTCTTAATGAGGTTACTTAGCGATGGGTTTTAAGGAAAAGGTGGGCAGCAAGCTTGAGATCCACTCTTGAAAGGCGTGGCTATCAGCCAGGTGGCTTCGCCCGCCCTCGGGGGACATTTAGCAATGCAGGGAGATACTTAGTTTAGTGTCTTGCTGGGCCACGGGGTGGAGTGCTACTGGCCTTTAGTGAGTAAAGACCAGAGATGCCTGCACCGGACGACCCCCCCCCCCCCACAATGGAGGGTTGTTTACTCAGCCCTAGGGAGCCAAGAGTGAGAAACCTGATTTAAAAGTCTAGTAGTAGTAGCTGGGCTTGGGATGTAGCTCAGTGGTCGAGTCCTTGCCTAGCATGGCCAAGGCCCTGGGTTCAATCCTCAGTGCGCGCGCACACACACACACACACAAAGTATAGGAACCGGTCATAGATAGCTACAGAGAGTAGCGTGCTCCCTGTACTGCATGTGTTCCCTTTGGAGATCTAAAAATCCATAAAACAAGGAAGCTTTTATTACCTGCCCGTTAGGTACCTTGGTTGGTGAGTTCAAAGTCTCAAAGAAAATTTGGGGCTGGGGAAGACATTACGTGGTATCTCATGTACTAGGAAACCCCATTAGTAAATGAAAGTTCCAGAGCTCATCTGCTTTTAAAACAAACCAGATTCATTGGCTCCAAGAAGTCCTCTGGTAGGTGGCACAGCTTTCAGAACTTTCCTCGGGTGTTTGGAAACTGCCTTAGTGCTCTCATCTGCCAGTTCTCTCTGGTGTTTCAAGTTATGTGGAGTATACCTTTTTTTCTCTCAAGTATTTGAACTAGCCCCTACTTGCTTGATGTTTCTGCACTTACGATCTCGCTTATTTTGTTTTCTCAACTTTTTGTTAAAAATTCTTACATAACCATCCTTTTTACAGAGCTGTTTTTCTGAGCCCGGGGTCTTGTGTGCAGACATCTCATGACAGGGTGGCTGGACAGTTGTCCCATGGACAGGGAGGGAATGATGAGAGGAAGGGAAGGAGACAGCGATTATTTTTATGTTCCTGGGACCCGGGGACTGCAGCACAGAGATGTCCAGTATTGTGACAGGAGCCATCCACAAGTGCCACTTGTTCCCGGTGTCCCCTTCAGGCCCCAGACCTCTCACATAGGCAGGAGGCAAAGAGGAGGCCATGCAATGGGATCCCCAGGGAGCCAGAATTCCAGAAAGGAGAGGCTTCCTGCGGTGAACACAGTTGCCCCACAGTGGCCTGGCTCCTACTTACTTTATGGACATTGTTAATTCAGGGCAGCTTCTTTTCCCTCCAACACCAGTTTTTCCTGCCAGTGCTCGGTGCCCCTGGCTCGGCAGCCACCTTTACAGCCCAAGTCTCAGGCGCCTTGTGCATTCGGGTGCTTTTCTGTCCTCTCCTCTCACCTATAAACCTGTAACTCCCAACTGTATCTCCATTTACAACTTCTCCCAAGTGGAGCCTTCTGGTACACCTCACCCTGCAGGTGCTTGTAAAAATGAAAGTCCTCTCCCTCCCCTCTGGAAAGGGATCTGAAATGCAGGGCCCACCCAGCCTTTGGGGCCAGGAACCGCCCTCCTGGCCTCCAGCTCCTGTCTCTGGCCTGGCCTGCCTCAGCCCAGACCCTCCTCAGGTCACCAGAGCCTCCTAAGTGAATTTCCTGACCCCAGTTGCTCCTGACTGCAGTTCGTCCTGCGCGCTGCTGCCAGGGGCCTCGTCCTCCAAAGCTAAAGCCCTGAGCGCGTGTTGTTTGCCTGCTTGAAAACATCTCTTGGCTCCCTGTTTGTTGTCTTCAGAAAGAAATCCAGCTCCTTCACTTGGCGTTCGATGACCTTCATCTGCAGCTCCCAAACCGAATCTCTAGTCTCAGCTCTCGCCTCCTCATCTTCTCCACCACTGCTGCTGAGTAATTTCTTTCTACTTTTGTGCACCTTGTTGTGGTCCCATCAGTTTCCCCAGCAAAGAACATTTCTTACTCTTCTTTCAAACCTCTCGAGTACTCACTCCTCCCAGGAATATTTGGTCCTCCTTCTAGAATCATGTTTACATCCATCTGTCACATCTGTCTGCTGTCATTTATCTGAGAGGGACAGTTTTGCATCCCCTGCACCTAGCCAAAGACTGCATGTTGGTGCTCACATGCATGGTAATATGTGTTGATTTCTCATGCATAAGGACGAGAGTTTTTGGAGAAGAGCCGTATGTAATTTGGAAGCCTCGGCCTAAACAGCGCTATAGATTCAGCGAAGGAAATAGGCATGAAGGAACTTTTTTTTTTTTAAGCACACCCATCGTGCTAAGGTTTGGTGCTAGGTGCAGAGTTGTGGGAAAGACTTTAAATTTCAGAAATCCTAAAATAAAAGTTGGCTCAACTTAATTTAAGGAGGAAAATAAAACCTTGTTAACATTCAGTTGCTCCAAAAGCTGCCACGCTGGGGCCTTTACTAATTATAACCACTCCTTGTGGCTCTTGGTTTGAAGTTTACATTAAGTAGGAGAGATGGGCACCCAGATCAGAGACCGGAGCTCCATCTCAGAGCGCCAGTGTGTGGGCCCATTTTCTGTGCTTAGTTAGAGTTGTGTTTCGTTAGTGGTGTGCGTTAATACGAGTGTTGTATAATTTAACTTCTGCGTATAATTTAACTTGTCTTTTTTCCATTACTCCCTGGATTTAAAACAAAATACCAAATCAAACTATAGGGAATAAGCTTTTCTCTACGTGTGTGTGTGTGTACAGTGTACACTCAATAAAAGTTGATTATAGATCATACTTACAAAGAGAATCATTTTAGGGGAACTTCCTCTATGTTGAGACTTTAAAAATAGTTCTCTGAATATATAAGATCATCTTGAATCTTGTTTTAACTTCTTTTTTAAAGAAGTACATATATTTTCAAAACTAGGGAAGATACCAGGAAAATGGGATGGGCGTTTCAAAACATAATATAAACCATATGAATGGGTTTCTTTTCCAAACAATAAATTTTTTAAAAAAGAGAGAAAATAAACTGCATGGTAGTAATCCATGCTATCCTTTATACAAGATGAAACCCTAGTTGATTAAAAATACATCACTGGGCCAGGGATTTAGCTCAGTGGTTCCGGCGCCTGCCTTGCAAGCGCAAGGTCCTGAGTTCGATCCCTGGTACCAAATAAATAAAAATAAAAATACATCACTGCCCAATGTACACGAGGCCCTGGGTTTAATCCTTAGCCCCAACGGGAATTTAGCTCAGTGGTTCCACTGCCTGCTTTGCAAGCACAAGATCCCAACTTCGATCCCCACTTACCTGCTAGTTATAGTTTAGTCTTAGATCTGGCAGATGCATTCAGATATGATATTTTAACTTAATTTCTAAAGAGGCTTGTTTATTTTCTTCTCTGATGTAGAAAACAGATTTTTTTAAAAACCCATTTCTCTGTCATTGTAGGGCTTCTAACTTATTTTAGAAGATAACTTCATATTGGCTGGAGATTTAGCTCAGTGGCACTGCACCTGCCTC
Source organism: Heterocephalus glaber (assembly GCF_053883595.1). NCBI lineage: Eukaryota > Metazoa > Chordata > Mammalia > Rodentia > Bathyergidae > Heterocephalus > Heterocephalus glaber. The sequence continues at coordinate 7,227,144 of NW_028258315.1, forward strand.
ACAACCGTAAGGTTCTGAGTTCTATCCCCAATACCAAAAAAAACCTGTTCAGTGAGCATCTCAAACAGGTTTCCCATGACTTGGTTAGTGAAACATCTATGTACTTGGTCAAACTGTTCTACTTAGCATTTAAGGCCAAGTATAGTTTAAAGGAAGCTGCTGCATGCTGATGGTGATGTATGCCTGATATCCCAGTGCTCAGGAGGCGGAGGCAGAAGGATTGAGAATTTGAAGTCAGTGTGGATTACATATCAAGACCCTGCTTCAAAAAAAAAAAAAAGATGAAATAAAATAAAGGAGGCCTAACTAGTATCTCTGGATTTTATTTGTACTGTCTTATGTTTTGTGGTGCTAGAGATTGAACTCAGGGCCTCTTACATGCTAGATAAGTGTTCCACCAGTAAGCAACACCCCCAGCTCCCTTGATTTATATTTAAGTCATAAAACCATTTCTTGTTCAAGAGCTCAGCTAGGCTTCACAACCCACTTTTTAAAATATTATATCAGGTGCAATTCAGTATTAGATTCTCCTCTTGGAAAACAGGCAGTTTTCCACCAGCAAATTTGCCAATCCCATGATGTTGTTTTTTAACATTTACAGATTTTTATTTATTTAATAAATATTTGAATATATGTTTTATCTGTGCAAAGAGCTAAAAGTTAATACACTAGAAACTTAGGAAGTGAGGTTTGGCCTCCCTCCATGTATGGAGGATGCTGGGAAGCAGCTCTAGGAAAAGCATCACAGCAGGGGATTCTGTGTAGCAGATCAAAGAAGGCAACCCATAGAAATAACATTTAGCTTATGCCTGAAGGATGCTGAGAGAAAGAAAAAAGTGCTTCAGAGAGCACCTAGTACAAAGGTCCTGAGGTTGGAAGATGGGATGTGTCCAGGGCAGTAAGAGAAGCACAGTGTGTTTGGGGGAAGAAAAGACAAAAATGCAAGAATGAATAAATGACTGGTGAGGTAGGTAGGGACAAGGACATGGTGCTTGGAGTTCTTAAGGAACTCAGTGGTGCATGCCCAGCCACTCAGGAGACCAAGGTAGGAGAACCCCAAGTTCAAGGCCACCACAGCCATCACGACAATTTAATTTAGCAAGACTATCTCACAATTTAAGAGGGGGTGTAACCTGGTGTTAGAGTACTTGCAGGCATGTGCAAGGCCATGGCTTGGATCCCCAGTGCTGGATGGGGCCCCTCTAGGAGGTTATAGCAAGTACTGGGCCAAGTGGTGGCAGGGGGGGAGATTTGCATTTTTAACGATCACCCCTACCCACAGTGGAACGAAGACCAGGCTAGAAGGAAGTAAGAAGGCTCAAGATATTAGTTATCTCCCTTCTTTTTGCAAGGTCAGTAAGCAGGCTAGTTTTTAAGACCAGTGTGGCCTGCAGTATGGAGGAGATAGAAATAAGGAGTGGACATAGGCTTGATAGAGATTTGAGAGGTAGGCTGGCCTTGGGGATTGGGTGGAGCAGGGGGGGGAGGGAAGAGAGAGCTTCGTGGTCTTTGGCTTTTGGAGTTCTGTGAGATTAGAGGGTGGGGTTAAGCAACAGTTTATGTATGAAGTTTGTTCCCTAAGAGTTTTGTGTTATTTTAGTTTTTCAAGACAGGGTCTCCCTGTGTAGTTCAGACTGGCTTTGAACTCACTGTGTAGCCCAGGCTCCCAACTCACTGGGATCTTCCTGCCTCCGCCTCCCAGGTACTGGGATCACAGGCGTGCCCCACAATGCCCATCTTAAAAGTATTTTTTCTAGTTGTAGTATTTTTTTAGAAGCAAAAATTGATAGGTACACTTTAGATACACATAATGCTGACATTCATCATAGGGAATTTGTACCTGTGCATGACATATCTTGCTTTTTTTCCCATTGCCTCCCTCCCTTTGAGCCCTCTTCTCCTTATTTACAAAAGCTTTGTTTCCATTTTTCCCTTCTATTTTCTTTTTTTTCTTGTCCCTTCTTTCCTTTCCCCCTCCCTCCTCTCTTGTTCCCTGTCTCATTTGATATTTTTTTTCCCCATTTCCCAATGTCTGTTATACATTGTAGTATGTTTTATTTGGTTAAAAAGTACCTGGCACAGATGGAACGTGAAAAGTACTTAGATAATAGTGAAAAACAAGTTCTTTTCTTACCTGGGAGCAAATGAGTGGCTTCCTTTTTCCCAGTCTCCTTTTCTTTTCTTTCTTCTTTTAATTTCCTGGTGCTAATGGGAATGGCTTTTGAATGGTTTTCAGATGAGGTATGCACCTAAATCTTAAGAACGTTTAAGTTTGTGTTTATTTTAGTGACTGTGTCTGCCCTGTGGGCAGAGGACTCTCGGGAAGAGATTTTGCGTGAGAACCAAGCTAATGCTCTATCTCCTCTCTCTCCATTGCCGCGGCCCCTCACTCAGCCTAGGACTCTTCTCATGACCTCATTTTCCATCTTGCTGCTTTTTTTTTTTTTTTGGTACCGGGGATCGAACTCGGGTCCTTGCGCTTGCGCAGCAGGCGGCGAAACCACTGAGCTAAATCCCCGGCCCCATCTTGCTTCTTAATTGGAAATGACATAAAGGACCTCAGTGGCCACCCGATGCACTTAATGTCTTAGAGTTACATCAGTCTTATTGACCGGTGATCCATATGAAAGCAAAGTTCACTCAGTCAACGAAACTCATGTGTTTCCTGTGTGCTGGGCCCACTCCTGGATCTGTGGGTGCCACAGGCCAAGGTCTAACCCTTCCCCAAGGAGAGGAACCTTGTCCCTGTGGATTGACTGCCCAGCAGGCTTGCTGCTGAACTCCTGGTGGTCTTTGAGTTTCTGCTGTGTGAGCTGTTCAATAGCAGTCCCGGCTCTTTGGAACCAGAGAGCACTGTTTTCCCCTGAGTCGGTATGCACAGGGGCTGGCGCGCAGGTGTGCTGTCGTGCTGTCCTGTGCTTTTTGCAACTCAGGGAGCAGCACGCAATCTGACCCTTGGGGCCATCTCCCAGTTGGGATTCCTGCTGGGGTTTGAGGGTCACTGATCTGCACAGCGGTGCCCGTGGTGCATCTGAGTCGGGCCCTCTCTGTCAGGATGTCTCCTAAGAAAGTCTTATCAGAGCTCCCGGATGTGGGGGATGCTTTTCCTGACATCATCCACATGATTCACCAGAACCTCACGTAAGCCCCAGCAAGCCCCACACTCGCCTCTCTTTCATGACAGCAGTTTGCAAATGTAACCCCAACATCTCCTTGGGCACCGGGTGCACAGGTCCTGCGCCCACTTTGGGGAGAGTGGGATTTTCCATATCTTGCTTGGAAGCACAGATGCATCCCCATAAATCCCATGAGAACCAGTCCATATGTGATAAAATAAGCTGAACTGGAGTGGGAGGGGGTAGCGGCAAAGATCTTGTCCCCGCCCGCTTTGTACATTGAAGTAGCTTGGTAAGGAGTTGCTGGGAAGAGAACTTAAAACTGGGGTGAATGGTTTCAATTTCAGAATTTAAATACTGAAGATGTAAGTGTGAAAGTACTATCCAGTCAGCTCCGAAACCGTCCCCTCACTGAGACCAGAGTGTGTGGATTTGGACATGTAGTGAGAAGTGTGTTATAAATATAGCTCCCTAGTTAATTGCCTTGCAAGGAATATCCAAAATTGGTGACAGCAGCCCACTCGGTACCGAGTTTTAGTGACAGACAAGTGTGAGCTCCCTTTTGGTCAGCCCATCCGTAACTACTTATTTTGGAGAGTGCTAGATCACCCTGACTGCACACACTGTGTTGGTGATTTGGTTTCCCTTGAACTTGAGTGTGCAACACTGTGGTTGATGTCTTGCATCGCCTGGGTTCCACACACTAACATGGCTCCGTGTGCCTGTCTTCTGGATAGGTTAGGCCATCTGTTGGGTTGAGATTAAGTTTAGTCCCAGCATGCGGGAGGCTGAGGCAGGAGGATTGCTGCAAGTTCGAGGCCAGCCTAGGCTACGTAATGAGTTCAAGACCAGCCTGAACTATAGAACCAGACCCTGTCTCAATTTCCCCACAAAAAAAGATAAAGTGAATGACAGTTGAATATATTTTATGTAAAACCCCTGAGGTGATTCACAAAATGAGTTAATAAAGCAATAAATGCTTTGGAAGTTTAGTGAGCTTTCTTCAGAGAAGTTCCGAGTGTCACCAGTTAGGCCAGGCGTGTGACACGTCCTCAACCTGTCTGTGATATGTCCCTTCTCGGTGAACCCAAAGCCACTCATGCTGCACAGAGGGTTTTTCCGCAGGAAGATGGAGCTCAGCCTTAGAACGAGGAGTAGTGTGTGTGTTGTGTTCGGTGGGGTTTCTTTGCTGTTTTGCTTTCCTTTTGTTGTCATCTCTGGGATGTTGGGATTGAACTTGGCTTTGAACGTGGTAGGAAAGCATCTACCACTGGGGTCCACCCCGCCCCCTGTTTCTTTTTCATCAGCTCTTGGCATAATGGTGGCACGGATGTGCTGTGTCTGTCACTCCATTCTGCACTGGCAAGCAGGTGCTGTGTGCTCATGTGTCGGGTTTTCACTGTGCTGAGGAAAACGGGAGTGTGTGTGTTCTGGGAGGCAGAGTGGTTAGTGCTGGTCCAGTTGCTACACTCAGAGGCCGTGGCCCATCACGTTATTACTGCCACAGTTTGTGCAGTGTTGGAAGTGCTCATTCCTCACCTGGTCTCTAGGAGTCTAAATGTAGCCAGGGCAGCTCTCGTTTCTCTGCAGAACACGGAATATACAGAGGTTCAGACGGAAACAGCAGAAAGTGCGGTGCGGGTATTCCTACTACAAATGGCTCGGTCTAGAGTATACTGAAAGAAGTTCAACAAACAGCATGGGAGCTACAGCCCACCTTTGGGGAAGGACATCACGGGGCACAGCCTGTCTCTGTTTGCTTTGCATCAGATAAACCAGAAGCAAAACAGTCCAGTTTGCCTTCTGCCTTTGGTAGACTTAGCTCCGCATGACTCCCCGCTGCCACATCAAGTCAACAGTCTAAAGCTGTTAGACTTTCATCTTCACCTGTTTGGATTGCTAGGTTTCCTGTAGAAAAACTCTGGGCATGGTAGTGATATTGAGCGGGCACTGGTCAGCACTGTCCTGAGTTCTTTCTATGCGGCGTTTTATTCACGCCTCGCAACCCCTGCACCCCATGATGCAGGTGCAGTTACTCTTCCCTTGATTGAGAGGAGGAATTTGGACCGGAGAGGCAGCCAGCTAAGTAGGATTTAGGCAGTGAAGTCTGACTCCAGAGCCTATGCTAAACCTGCCTGCCCCGGTGCCATGATTTTCATCATGATATGGAGTGGTATCCAGTAGAGTCCTTGAAAACACTTTTCACCCAGAACCCTCCCCAAGGTGCGCGTCAAGGGGCAAGAACAAGCATATGGCACCATGTTTCTGGAGATAGCAGATCAGAGCTCACCTGGGACTGGGGACCTTCATTCTGGGACAGGAGGGAGGGAAGGAGGGAGGGAAGGAGGGAGAGAGGGAGGGAGAGAGGGAGGGAGATGAGTGCTTCAGGGAGCCAGTGGCTTGCAGGGATAGTGTTAGGACACAAACCAGCTGGAAGGATCTAGGTGCCCCTAGGAGAGGAGGCCAGGGAGATACCACAGCTGAGTGCCAGGGGCTCACACTGCTGGGGGAGCCCTGAGCACATCCTGCTGAGAAGGGACTTCCCACTGCCCTCCTGGGAGAAAAGTGAGGTTGGGGAAGGAGGTGGTCTTTCAGTGGCAAGAGATGCCCAGAAAGGAAAGGAGACCGTGGCATAGGTAGCGGGAGGCTCTCCTCTCTGTACCTTTCCCCCCTTTTAACTCACAGAGAGTGCCAGAGCCCTGTTGCAAAGGAAGTCTCATGTGTTGGCCACTTTTAACTGGAAACAGCATGCCATATGTCTGGGAAGTTTGTTTTTGCTTTGGATTTCTGCAAGGCCAGTGCCTTGGAAAACAGGGCCATTGTTTTATGTTGTACTAGGTTATTGTTACTTTCTTATTATCTTGTCAAGTTGGTATAATTATCCTCTGGGGCGACCCTCAGAGACTGAATGATCTATGGTGCTAGAGATGTGTAGGGGAAGCAACAGAATGGATCTGATAACCAGCCATCTCTTTAAGATTTGACCAGATCCGAGTGAGATGCCCTCTAGGAGATGTTATTTGTTGCTTGCTTTTATTTTTTAAGTGGTGCCTGGGCAGGAGGAGCCTCTCGGGCTGGACGACAGCACACCTCAGTGTTTTGGGGATGGCACCTGAGCAGGTTGTAGAAATGGCAGATCTTGAACTGAGATGAGTACCTGAAGGTCTGTTTCCTGTTTTGGGTGGGCTGCTGGAGGAGGAGTGTTTTGCAACTAGTAACAAATAGAGAATTTAAGCCTTGGCGTGGTAGTTTCAGCAGGAGAGTAGTGAGAAGCAGTCTGGAACAGGAGACGTTGTATGCTCTCTTCTCCTCAAATACCGAATATCACCATCAGCAAGCCAGTGTCACCCACCCTGCCTCAGTACCTACACCGAGTACTGGTGAGCTCAAGTTCAGTAAAACAGGGTCCCTGCCCTGAAACTCCCCAGCATCTCACACCTGGACACAGGAGCTGCAAGTGGGGAGTGGCTGGGGAGAGAAGTGAGGCCTCCACCTGTGAAGGGTTGGGATAGCAGCACATACAGTACTTCCGGGAAGGGCAGGACCTGGAGGGGGAGAAGCTGAAGCTTACTGGGGGACAGGCTCGGGCAAGAAGTCGAGGGTCACTTGAGGGCAAGGTTTGGGGGTGTTGTATTGAGTTGGGTTGTGAGAGGTGTTGACCCGGAAAGACAGACTGGGCCTCAGTTGTGTAGGCCGCTGTGGGCCATCGGGTGCTTTGAAGCAGGGCTGTGATGTGAGGAGCCTTGTGTGTCCGAGAGAACACTGTCACCCTGTAAGAAAATTAGGCAGGAGAGGCGACGTCCTGTTTAGCAAAGCAGAGTCTGGCACCCTTTTAAATGAAATAACCCCCCCCCCCGCCGCCCACCTTGTAAAGGTTTTCCAGCTCAACCTGAAGAGCTGCCTCCTGGAGCATTGTTCAGTAGCAGTTGGAGGGACGGGGTGCTCAGTGGTGTAGGATGCTTGGGCAGCATGTGTAAGGCCCCAGGTTTCATCCCCAGGACTACACAATAAAAATGGGGGGAAAGGAAGGTGGGAACATTTACTTACAGCCAAGTAGAATTCAATTAGATAATATTTAAACTTCCTTAATTATACTTTACTAATTGGCACTTACTTAAGCTCATCAGAGAGCAGAAGTCTTCATAAGAGAAAGACTCATTACTTTTCCTTCAGACACATTGGCGGGTGGACACCGGCTTGGACTGGATGATTCCCAGTCCTGTTGATCAGAAGAGCTTCAGAGGCCTCCGGCAGAAACCAAATCTGTCCCTGAGACCCAGCTGCCCTACAGCCGGCCATTGCCAGCTCCCTGCTCACCTGCGCAGCATACATCCCTGCCCAGGTGACAGCTCTGCTCCTCAGAGGCCCTGTGGATTCGTCTTCCTCACTGAGATGGGCAGGCAGGAGAGAGAGCCCTGTGCCCCCAAGGCTCGCAGAATTGGGGTGGATGTGACTGAAGCCAGATAGCAGGCCCCAAAGACAATTAGTGGCTTAGTAATTACTGCAGAGACTCAGTATTCCCTTGTACTTTTAGGTGTTCAGAGTCCTCTGTCCTCTGGGAAGGAAATTAATTTTTTTATAGGTATGGCTTTATGTATTTCAAAGTTGTACTGGGGACCAAAGGAGCCTGCTGGGAGGGTGGGGAAACGTAGAGGGTCCCCCGTCGATTCGGTGGGTTAGACAGATCACAGGGCTTCATTACTCATTTTCATCACCTGAAACTGATTGATGTACTTTATGATTTTAGCCATTGTTGGAACCTTTTTTTGTTTTTCTAACGTTCTGTCATCTTGAGCTAGGAGAAAGCGAGGCACTCGTAAGCTGAAGCGGGGCTTTGAGGGAGCAGTAGGAGAGCCGGGGGAGGCATCTGGAAGTGCTGCCCGGTAGGTTCCTCTTGCATGTGTGACCATCAGGTATCCTGGGTAGCGGAGGAAAACACCAGTTAGGCCCATGTGTAATGGTCACAGCCACTTGAGGTATCGCTGCTTTTTTCTCTTTTAAAGATAGGAAACTGAGGCTTGGAGGTGTTTACAGTGACAGTCTACCAACCAGGAAGTGTTACAGCCCTTTTCTACAGTGTGAATATTTTTTCTTTTCTTTTTTTTGGTGGTGGTATTGGTGATGAAACTCAGGGCTTCACACATGTTAGGCAAATGCTCTACTGCTGAGCTACACCACCAGCCCAAGAATTATTCTTTTGGGTATAGATAATCTCCCTCCACATTGGCACCTGGAGAGTTCCTACTGCTTAATTCGCTGGTCTTGATTTTTCTCATCAGTTTGCTTGGGTCTGAGCGTTATTTGATTGCTTCCAACTTCAGTTGAAATACCCTTCATTGAGCAACTGCTGTATTCGGGACTCTTGGTTCAGGCATGGGGGAGCATGGTGGTTCTTGCCTTCGGGGAGTTTATGTTATGAAAGGAATTCAAAGTGCATGTGGACCCTGAGCCAAGTTCCCATGGGAAGGCCAGGACTCTCGGAAGCTCATGGGACTGGATCTGCACTTCCAGGAAAAGCACAAACGGGATGAGGTCCCGGGGAGATGTCAGGGGAGATGTCAGGTCGGTCGGGAGCCCAGGGTGTAATTTGGTGTTGCAGATGATGTACTTGAAGATGACACGGTTGGAAGGTTACATAGGGCCGGTGGGGTAGGGCAGAAGTCAGCCTTCCCTTGTGTAAATCATTGGGAGTGTTAGGTGCTTGAGCAGACAGCTGCCAGGTTTGCCTGCAGAGGCCTTGGGGACATTCTCAGAAGGGGGGGACACGGTTTGGCCTCTGCTTTGGTGGCCACCGTGGCCCACTTTACTCTGCTTCAGGCCCGAGGCAGGGCGTGCATCCCACGGCAGTAAGGACAGGGTGGATCCTTGGGCAGGATCTCTGAGTTGCCTAAAGCTATTCGCTGATGTACACACACAAGGCAGTTTTATTTCTTTACAGCCTTGGACTTGTTGAAAAGCTGAATCACATCCTCTGGCTCAATGTTTGACTTAGTGGCTACCAATTCCCGGTGAACCACCTTTGAGGGACAACGTCCTGTTAAAGGAAAGGCAGGGCCAGGCAGCAGGGCACCCAGCTTCCAGCTTGGCCCTGACCCAGAGGGTTTGGGTGCCTGGTGGTGGGTGGACTCATGTGGAAAGCCCACTGGCCCAAAGCTTTCCTGCATATCTGTGCCCTGAGATGTGATGTTGAGTGGTCAGGGTGCCAGCTCTGAGCCCTGTGGACCTGCCACAGCCCCAGGTGTTGTGGTCCTGACATTTGTGCCCATCTGCCACCTCCACCCCGCAAGGGGAGGAGGGTCCCCTCACCTGCTCTGCCTGGGGCCAGATCAAGTCTGGATGGACATGGCTTTTCCTGAAAACTCTCCAGATCATTCTGATCCTCCACAGCCAGTATGCCTTCCTCGGAAAACAGGCAAAGTAGTAGCAAATCCCTTCCCGTTGCTCTCCTTGCTCTTCTCAGCCCTCTGGTGAAGTTGGAAGTGCCTGAAAGAGAGGCAGCCAGAGCCAGGGCCAACCTAATCCACACACTCTGCACGTCATCCTAGGTGACTCAGATTCAGTTGCATTTGTCATTTCACAACCGCCTGCATCTGATCCCGCTCTGTGGGCAGATCCAGAGCCCAGAGCCCAGAGCCCAGTGCCCGGTGCTTCGGAGCACTGTGTTCTTCCTGGGAATGGCTTTTCCCAGCCCTTCTCTCTTCAGCTTTGGGCCCCGGGGTCCGCTGCTGAAGGATACCATCCCTGTGCCCCTCCCCATTCGTCACAGCTAATATTTTCAGGAAGCAAATAAGTACCATCGTATGCCAGTCACCTCGAAGGCTTTCTGTGATTTATTCTGTAGCCCTCACAGCAGTCTTGTCCTTGGTGTAATTGCCCTCATTTTGAAAATGTGGAAGATGGGTTGGGGGAGATTTTCCTAATCGTCCATCCTAGGTGCCATTATGTAGGAGACACTGCAACGCTACGTTTGTACTTCATCTCATTTAACCTTTGTATCCACATTATGAGGTTGTTATTTCCACTTTACACACAAGGGAGCTGGGGCTTAGAGTTATATAACTTGTCCAAGGTCGCTCCAGCTAGTGAGAGTTTAGATTCAAACCCAGACCAATGTACTCCAACGCAAATACTCTTAATTTTTGTTCTCTGCATTCGTTTAAGTAAAACCTTTTCTTTTTTGAGGCTGACAAAGCTGATGGCTTCTATTGGGTTTGATTTCTAATGCTTTTTCCATTGTTAAATGGGGGGAAAAGGGAACTAGTGTTTATCAAGCGTGCACTATTAGGCACAGGTTTTGCCTTTTATTTTTAAAATAAATTTTATTTTATTTTATCCCGTTCCCCCCGCCTTTTAAAAATCTAGAAAAATCTTTCCTTCATACTAGAGCTTTTGTTTTTATTAGTATATGTTTGCAGTACATAATGGTCGCATTCATCCTGGGGAATTTGCACGTGGACCTAACACATCTTAATTCTTTTTTTTGTTGTTTTGTTTTTAAGATTTTATATTCACTGCCACACGCCTGGCACCTGGTGCTCTGTCAGTACTGGACAAAGGAATGGATGAGGCGAGGGTCATTTTACCTGTGTGGCAGGTGAGCCGTTGAGACAGAGCAGTTGGGTGACTTCGTAGGCACACACCGTGGTTGAAAACGACTTTGCTTTTCACACTGCAGACCTTTTTTTTTCTTTTTTTTTCACTATGTGGAATGGGAGTAATCAGATCGGTGTCGTGGGATTATAGAGCATGATATAAAACACTATAAATACCCCATATCTGGCCATGGTAAATATCCAGTAAGCAGCGTGGAAGTATATTTGTCATCCGTGGAGACTTCTTTTGGCCCCTACCTTTATTTTTGGGCAGGATCATCCCATGAATTAGTAACCTGGAAATTTGCTAGCAGCTGAATCTTTAAAAGAATGCTGAATCTGTGTTCCTATCTTTGTTTTACTATCTATCAAGTGATTCAAGTAGTAAAATTTGTAAAAATCAGTTCAGCTCTACCCTGGGTGAGTGGTTATGTCTGGCAAGGTTTGATTAAACAGTATTTGCATCTTCACTTAAAGTCAAGGAGTATTGTGCTGGAAAGGAAAGGGCCTCAGGGATCACACTTCCTTTATCCCCCTTACATCCTTTTAATTTACAGGTGAGGAAATGAGGGTGGCAGAGGGGCAAAGGTAGAGCTGGGCGCGGATTTGGGTTTTGAGTGTTGGCTGCCCTGAGATGTCAGCGCACCCTGCCAATTCTGGGAGCCGGGGTTTTTGTCCTCCATGGGCTTGTCTTAACACTAGCGTGGTGGAGCCACAGTTGCTCCTGCTATGATGTTAGCGAGCAGATTATATCAATAATCCACCACAGGCTGGTAAATCAAAATCACACTCCTGTTCAAACACTCTCATAAAAGGATCGTATTCACGGTAGATAATTGGCAAGTGTGCCATTACTCCAGGATTACACAGGAAATAGTCCTAAGGGTTAAACATTAGTGTTCCCATTAGATTTCTGAACTATTTTGGTGCACATAGGACTTACATTCACTGAGGCAAAATCTAGATGAACTGAAGGGGGAAAAAAAGAAAAATAGAAAAGAAAGTCAAATAATTTCTTCCCTGAAGTCTGAGGTGACCATTGTAGATAGGTTACTATATAGCTCCTCCTAGATGGTTTTTTTATTGGATGTAGCATGTGCTGCAAAAATGAGATCTGTTTGTGGGCAATAGACACTTTATATGCCTTTAATTTATACTGTATCTTTCCAAAATGTAATATGATACGATAAGTCTTTTTGCGTATGTTAAAATATTCTTTGACATGAAAATCCTATTGTTTTGGGGACCAGGTCAAAGGCTACCGTCTTCATTACTTTGCCTTCCTGGGACTCTCATAGGAAAGTCAGGAAAGATACTTTCTTAGGATAAATGAAGTCAATCTAGGATTAAAATTTTTACTGTAAATTGTAACTATGTAGTTAATAGAAATGGGTTTATTTTTTGGATAGCATGTAATCTACTGTCTTTTTACCACAAACAAGTGAGAGTCAAACTTGGGGTTGCAGGTATATCCAGACCCTGAGTTTGATCCTCAGCACTGGAAATAAAAAAATAAGGGGGGAATTAAGGGAAATGTTTTTGTAGTGCACTGTGTTGTGGATATTCCCAGTGGCATGAGATGTTCTAATCAGTGTCATGTTATTTGGATATTGTACAGCAGTTATTCCCCATCTTTTCAGACATAAAGACCTCTTTTAACATAAAGAAAAAATTTCCAAACCAAGTATGATTGAATCATATTTTTAGAATGTTTGGAAGCTTCAATGACAAAAAACTTTTAATAACTTTTTAATTATAATGTTCACTTTTTTTGTTTTGTTTTGTTTTTTTGTGCCAGGGATCGAACTCGGGACCTGGTGCTTGCGAGGCAGGCGCCGGAACCACTGAGCTAAATTCCCAGGCCAATAACTTTTTAATTATAGCAGCATCTTTTTTACGCTTGCAAAGTTATAGTACATATATGTGTAAACTTGGTTGTAGGTGCTTGCTGAATAGATAAATAAGTGATTCCCTTGAAATAACTCCCTGGAGGCCCCTGCCCTTGAGGAAGGCAGGTCTTGAATATGAATAACTCCCAGGTCTAATGTCAGGAAAATAATGATCTGTTCTGAACTGCAGGTGGAATTCATTAACTCCAGGAATGACTACAGTCACCAGTCACAGAGGAGCTGAAGGCCATTGTGTGACAAGTTAGGAAGAGGTTTCTGCTCCCACCTGCTCGGCCACTGGCAGCCATGCAGCCCTCAACAACGTCTCCGTGTCCTCATTTCGAAAGAGAACTAGATTGAATTCATTAGATGAGAAGCATTTCAGCATACCTCTGACATAGGTCCCTTGGCCTTTTTAATTATCTGTGGTGGTCTATTAGAGAAGGAACTAGATTCATCTAGAAGCCTAAGTCCTAAAGCCGAGCCCAATCTTGATTATGGTTAATGAAATACTTTATGCCTTGTTTTTTCCATCCCTGGAATGGGCAGAGTGTATTTCTTGTAACATAGTCTCAGGAAGTGACATAATGATGCCCACAGGCAGTATTTTTTTTTCTCTTTTTAATCAGCACAAGCAAACAGAAAAACCTTTGTGAGGATATAAGCTATTGTCCTTTCACATGAAGGAAAAGTACCATAAGTCTAGGGGAAGTCTGAGCATCCTGAAAGCTGCTTTAGGGCAGGCCTGCAGCTGCAAGACCATCCAGTGGAGTGAGGCCTTCTTCCAGGCCTTCCTTAACCATTCTCCTGTGGTTGTATTTTCTTCTTTTTAAAATGGATGCCGGGAGCATGTTGTGGTTATTTACCGGTGGTGCCTCTTCTGTCACTATTCTTGGTTTCTGACAGCAGTTGTTGCTGCTTAACTTCCCAAGATGGGGTGGGAGAGGCAGCTGTCTGTCTCTGGTCTGATGTCTGCATGTTATCTGAAGGGAGAGACGTGGCCAGATGTGGTGGTGCCCGTCTGTAGTTCCAGCACTCTGGAACCCTGAGGCAGGAAGATTGCAAGTTCCAGCACAGCCTGGGCAACTTAGTGAGACCTTGTCTCAGAATTTTAAAAATGTCGGGCGTGGTGACACACGCCTATAATCCTTGCACTGTGGGAAGGCTGAAGCAGGAGGGTAGCTGTGAGTTGGGGGCTAGCCTGGGCCACATAGCGAGACCCTGTCTCAGTTCTACCTTTTTCTAGGAGCAGATATTTTATTTACACTGTAGGCAGTGTCTGCATATTTCCCAGAAGCATTTAATGTCTTTGTTTCAAGCTTTTATAGCTTTTTCAAGTTGCTGCAGGGAACCTGCAATAGTTTCTTAGCAAAGGAAAGTGGACAGTAAGTACCTGCACGCTGAGCCCAGGTACAAGCAGGGCTTGGGAAGCCAGTACCCCTAAAAGATCATTTTGTTGTACAAATGCTGAAGCTGGATTTTTTACAACACATGCCAAAAGAATGACTTTCATGAAATGGACCTAGGCAAAGAGGTGGCAGGTGGCTAGGGTCAGCTGGCCTCAGTTAAAGTGCTGTGGCCATCTGTATAGTAAGACCGGTACCTCCTCCGCCTGGTACTCAGCTGGGTGAGGCGCCACGGCCCAGATCACAGGCCCTGGTTACTCCTGAGGGACACAGACCCCAAAGCTTTCTCCGGGTGGAAGCCATCCAAACATAACTTCAGGAATTCCAAAGCAATGTTATTGTTCCCAGTCTAGCAGAAGTCTGAGTTGAAATGGGTCCCCATTAGTGCCTTCCTTTTATCTTTTATTGATGACTGTAATCACAGTTTTTTAAAAGATAGAAGTGAGCTATAAGTGATACCTTGAGGATTTTTGTTTATTGTGAAGTATAGTTTAATTGTCTGGGGGTTTTCTCCTTGACTAGCTTGCTTCGGGTCCCACCGAGTAGGTAATATGGAGAAAATGAGAGATGTCTGAGCTCTTTGTGAGAGATGTTATTTGAGGGGAAGGGGGTGTGAATATATAATAAACTTAGAAATAACAGGTAAAGTTTTCTCTGAACCTACCTACCTTCTTGAACAGGAGAAAGGGTGATTTTTAGGTGTACTAGTGCACAAAATAATGAATAAGAGTCTCTAAAGACATTTCAATCTATAAACAGCATAAATATCTTTATTCAAAATGGATTGAGTTCTGAAGCCTGATGCCTTCAAGAGTACAGTATTAACAAGCGGCTCTTAAAAGCCTGTCGTTAATCAAGCATGTGTTACCCTCAGAGTTTTATTAAAAAGGTATGCATCGGTTCACACCCTCCTTACAGGAGGGTCAGTGTAACAGAAACTTGACAGACATGTTGAGGAGGGGAAAGAGATCAAACCACCTTGGCACCTGGCCTCTTCCTTTCACTTCCTTACCCAGCTCTGCCCCTTTGAGATGTTCTTCCAGAAGGCAGAGGAAGCTGCTGCACTTGGGGTCATCACCCTGGATCTGGCGGCGGGAGTGGCCCAGCACTGGGAGTTCCTTCCCCAAAGCCTGGAGCTGACTTGCCACTTTTAGCTGTTGTCAGGAGGTGGGCAGTACTGTTCCAACTTTCCCAGAAGGCCAGGGAAGAGCAGGCAGGAGCAGGAAGGGACTGAAACTGCAGTGGCTTCCTTGATGCTTCTCTCTGCCCCTGGGGTGTGGGGAGCGAGGGGATAGGAAGTTGGAATCCGGAGGAGAGGGTTGGGGGTACAGACCCGGCTGTGGTTAGTAAGCTGTCATTTGACTGTTGGTTTCTTCTCTTCAGATGTTGGCATTCGGGGAATGCATTTGATAAATTTATAGTATGCCATCACGAGTATGATGATATGCATGTGTATTTTGGGGTGCCAGATACACAGGCAAATAAAACTTAAGCCAAATGCTAAGGTAGTTACTGTTTTACTGATGAACTGAAACTAGCCCAACTGGCCCAGTTACTTGAGTCGTTGGCTGAAAGTACTCTAGTTAGTGATTCTTGTTTGGTATCCCTAAAAACAAAAAGCACTGGAAAGGTGCAGCACTGGATGAAGGAAGGCAAGGCTGTGGCTGAGCTTCACTCTGTGGTGCTGGGAGGAGAGGTTGGAAGGATGGGAGTCACTTTGCCTTGGCCTGACTCCTCCTCTTCCTCTCTGGGCCTGGAGCTGCAGCCTCAGCCTTCAGAGTGGCTGCCTGATGCTAGGCCCACGGCTGCATTTCAGTGTCTCTCGCCAGTTTCCAGTGTCATCAGTCATCACTTCCAGAGTTCCTTTTCCTTTTCAGGGGTACCCAGTCTGACCGTTCAGCTCCTTTTCAGTAGCCCTTCTCACTCACTTATGCCCAGTCAGGAAGATTAATAATGTGACGTGATTTACTGTCACTGAAAAAGAAGCATTAGTTAGCTAGACTTTTACACCTCAGTCAGATGGTATTAGACACCCTCTGTGCACTTTAACTCAAGGATGTTAAAGACCTAAATCTTTGAGGTAAGGAAAAAAAGGAAGAAAAAGGACAGGCACTTTTCCAATTGAAGCTGCATGTTGGTCCATGTTAATTAGGCATTTGTCCCTTGGTCTTGATGTGATAGAAAATGCCAGTTACTGTGGTATTTAACTGACATCAAACTCCTGTCCAAATAATTCAGTTGGGCCCAGCCTTCTCTCTTAATTGGTGGGAAGGAAAACTTCGGCACACACCCAAAAAAAAGAGGAAACTGTTACTTTCGTTGGACATTTAAAAATTTTATTCTGAAGGGGCTGAAGAATACGTGTTTATTTTTTAAATTAACTGCCCATTTGAGCTTTTAAAAAACAGTAACAACCAGAATCTCCTCTAAAACTCGAGCCCCTCGAAATGATTAGCTTTGGTTAAGTCTTCAGTAAATGACAGTTTAGTAATTATTGTTAGCCAAAGTCAAAAAGTAGTTATTGCTGTCCCCTATAAGTTATGTATGTATTCTGGAAACTGACAATGTTCTAGGCTACACGCAGATTTTTAAAATCAATACTGGAAATTCATAAATAGGTTAAGGTACCAAGCAATTTAAAAACCAATATTTTGTGGCATAGTAAAAGAAGAATGGCATGATGGTTTGGTAGGAGTAATTAGAGGAAACATGCCTTTTTTTTAAAAAGCAACTTTTTCCTAGGGGTTAGAGAAGGTAATCCCTCAGTGACAAGAGTATAGTTTTCCTTAGTCATAAGGTATCTAAAACAATTTCAAAAATAATCAAAAGATTTTTTTTTTTCTAACCAGGGCTATACCCTTATTCCACTTTCAACCTCACTCTGTGTATGGTTTCTAGCCAAAGGTTCACACATTGGTGAGTGCTTCATTTTTAGCTCTGAACTGCCTTTTGGTCCCTGAATGAATTTAATATGTTAACACTCCTGCACAGCCCAGAATTGCTTGGCTGCCCCTTGCCCTGCCTGCCTGGTACTGGCTGAAAAGGTACCATTGTTTGTTCTGCAAACACTGGGTGATGTTTGTTTCCAAGGTGACCGATTCTATTGCTGCGCTTTAGGCAAGGGTGGGTAAGGAAGAGAGAAAGTTGCCTTTAAAACACCTGAGAGCATCCCATTCTGAATAATCTGTGTCTGTGTATATGTGTAAGTTGAAATTTTATTTTAATTGAGGTTATTGGAGAAAAAGGGGTAGTGTGGCAATGGAAGAAAAAAAGAGCTCTGATTCTTAATTCAATACAGAGTGAATGTAATGAGAAGAAGTATTAGAATTACTAGAAGTTAGCTGTTGACATTTGGAAAACTAAAGAGGGGAAGAAAAATATTTTAGATAACTGAAATGTTTTCTTTTTCCTTGAAATAGTTCTTGGCTATAATATATATGGCTGTTGAGGTAAATGTTTCAGAGTATAAATAAAATCAGTTATGATAAGGTAGATGGGCCTTCAAAGAGGTGTGAGAGAACATGAAATACAGATGTTTCAGTTTTAAATTCTGTACAAAACAATGTTTTTAGAAGAATCTGTGGAGCCATTGAGGTTTATTTGTGTAAAAGAAAAAAATTCCAAAGAGATGACAAAATAGATGAAGAGCATCTTTTCATGGGCAATATGTATTATTAAACTGGAAATTTGGATTTTCACATCTTTCTCACAAGAGATTTTAGATTTCAAAATAGAAAAATAAAATTACTCTTGTTCTAACCCCCGCTCCCTTTATAGTACATGGATGCCGTTAGCAGAACTTTGCCTTTTCACTCCTATCGGGTTTAGTACAGTTCATGCACAGGTTTCAGTAAACATTAACTACTTTTATCAGGGCTTGCAGTGTGCTGAATGGTTAGCAAAGAGTGTGCTGTAAGAGACAGATGAAATTGAGAGAGTCCAAGGTCACATGGATTTTTTTTTTTTTTTAATTATGGAGAATTTAGAGGAGAGAAATCAGGTTTCACACTTGGAACTGTCCTCTCTGTGGGCCCACTACAAGGCTGCTTTGCCTAACATTTTTACATATTGAGACTCATACAGGTTTGTTCAGATGCTCCACCTGAGTGGCAAGGCAAGTAATTTTGATTGCTTTTTCTTTCCTGTCATATTTTTTTAAAGGTCATCTGTGTTCAGGGCATCTTCTAAGATTAGTCTCAAGGCCCCCTCAAAGAGTTAAGGCAGCATGTGTCATGGTTATTCTGAAGTTCCTTCTGGAATCTCACTTTATTCCTTTCTCAAGGATAATTCGAGCTGGCCGTCTGATTGTCAATTTGCTTCCCACAGTCAGCACAGTAACTCCGCAAACCAAGTGCTAGAATAAAGTGTTGCCAAATATAGAATAAAAATGCAAGTTTTAGGTATCCTGTAATACTCCCGAACTTTTGCCTGCGTGTCGTTCTGGAAGACAGGACTGTGATGGGTGCTCGTTTTCGCAGAGAGCGTGCCCGATTCAGACTCGACTGGGAGGTGCGAGGCCGAGACAGCGGGGCCGCGGCCCCGACCTGCTGCCCGCGTGGGGCTGGGGTTTCGCCTGCGCCGGCGCCCGCAGGAGCCAGCTTGGGCAAGCTCTTCCGAGACAATGTCCTTTTAAACTCCAAGGCCTCAGTTTAAGCTTCCCAAGTGCTGTGGGATCCTGAGCTCTCGCCAGGTTGCTGCGCGCCGCCGGACCCTGCAGCCCTGGAGCTCTGGCAGGTGGCCCGCCGGACGTGAGAAGGACGCCACCCCCCAGAGACAGGCTTGCTGGGGGCGGCCACTGTACTCCGGGAAGGCAGTCGCAGCAGCTACTTGTTCGCATAGAGCAAGGCGGACGGCCGGTCAGCGAGGCTCTGGTAGCCAGAGCTGCTCCGCCGCTTGCTCGGCCGCTTGCCCCACCTTGGCTCCCGTAGTACGCGCCCAGCTAGTGGGCTGCGGGGCCGTCCATCAGGATGGCGGGCGCTGATTTGCCGGCTGGCCGTTGGGGCGGGATGAGGGCGGAGCTCGGCGGCGCTGGCGGCGGCCTTCGCCTTCTGCGGCGTCTTTCTCAGACCTTGACGCGCTCTCCTGGGCAGCAGCTGCGCTGGCCCTTTGGCTGCTCGAGCAACAGCCCAATGACACTGAAGGTTTTCAGGAACCCCTTTAGCCGCTGGGTTTAAAAAAGAAAATTCTCAGGGGGGAATTATAAAAATGAGTGTACCTTGAGCGAGTCCCCCTCTTTTGCTAATTTACCTCCAGCCCACTTAAGTGTTCAGAAGTTCAGCGTAGGCGTGAACTTGCCCGCTAGCGTTTTGTATTTCTTTCCCAGAACAAGCCCTCGTTAAAAACGTTGGTTTCCCTGCTGGCCGTTTTGGGGTGAAAGCAGCACATGGCCTGCGAGTGCCCCCCGAAGCCTGCGGCGGGATGCAGAGGGGCCCGGGGGTGGCCAAGCCGCTGCCCTTCCGGACCCTTCCTCAGAGACCTTGTCTGAAGTGGCCCACACACCCTCCTTGGTGCTGGGCACTCCCTGCCGTGCTCCAGGTGGAGCCGTGTGCCCGTCTGCCCCTCTCCTGAGAGTGCAGCCTGTGTTCCTGCCTTGTCCGAGCGCTGTTTCCGGTCTCTCCTCCAAGATCAGCACCATTGGAAAAGTGAGCCCATTTACCTGGATGCCACATCTTGATGTTCTCTGTACTCAAAGCACATCCCCGTGGGGACAACATCAGCCCTGCTCCTGATGGCCAGAGGCCACCTCCCGTGGAGATACCTTGTTACGGTGTACCCTGTCCTACCTGCGTCCTGGGGTCAGCCTTGACCCTCTACAGGTGCTGTATGAACTGGCATCTCTGTGTCATGTGACAAAGACGACCCCGCTGGAGCCAGGGGACACCCACATTGCCCCAGGGAAGTGTCCCCAGTTCTGCAAGGCACTGTGGTACTGTAGAACCATGTCAGTTACATGGCCTGGTCTCGCCACTCTGGGACTTGCCTCATTTTTGCTTCACTGGCACAAAACCTTTCCCATACCTTACAAGTCAGGCTCCCACTCCAGGAGATTCAGATTGAGCGCCTCTGGGTGAAGGCTGGGATTGCATATTAGGGTTGGAAACTTCTGATGAGACAGATGAGTACATTTCAGCCTCTGGGATTTTCTGAAACCCTACTGCTAAGAAGGTTAGGAAATGATAAGGAAACCCTGAAATTCTCCTGTGTGATGCTTGGTCGCTGCAAAGCTGAGCTGTTAAGCAAGGTATTGTGGGACCTGTGATAGAACCCTATAGGCCTTCGGCACAGGCAGGTGTAAATGCCACTGATTAATTTTTTATGAAGTTGGAGCTCTGACAATTATCAGGGATGCTGAGTAGCTGGTACCAGATGTGTCTTTTGTTGGGACATGGAGAGACAGTGTCACAGGTAATCAGGCTACAGATGTTTAATGCCTTGCTCTGAGGCTGTGGGTCTTGGGATGCCGAATGTTTTCCTTACGAAAGGAGGAAAGGGTGCACATAATGGTTTCTAGTGTGCCTTTCCCTCGCTCGGGCTCCTGGAGTATTATCTTCTGTGGAGATGTTGATTCAATTATCATTATGCCCAGCTCCTATGAGGAGAGGGTAAAATGGTACGCGGGGCCTCTTTATCTAGACCGTTTTGCCAGTTTCTGAAGTGACAGCCTGTCACTTCTGAATTCTAACTGAATTCAGCCCTTTTTTCACTCCTGCACTGTGAAACAGCAGGAAAGTCAGCCGCTCATCGTGTCGGGTGCAGACTTTACAGCCTCTGAACAGCCTCTGCTTTTGCAGTCCATGAATGCACCATTTGTTGTTTTGAGCACAACTGTTGGATACAACTGGCCTCTCAGCCCACTCTGCCTGGGACCAGTGTGCATCACTGTGGCCTTTTTTTTTTTTTTTTTTTTTTTTTGGCATAGGCCAAATTTTTGTTTTAAATACCACCATTTTGTCCACATTAGAATTTCTTTGACCCAATTTACATTTTGCAAAAATAAGGTTTTAGGGCCAGGGATTTAGCTCAGTGGTTTCACCGCCTGCTGCAGAAGCGCAAGGACCCGAGTTCAATCCCTGGTACCAAAAAATAAATAAATAAATAAGGTTTGAATTTGGTCAGAATTCTCTAGTGATCCTGAATAAGTACTTTAGTTTATTAAAGGAAGAGACTGTTTTGTGGCCTTGTTTTGCACACAGGCTTTAAATTTTTTTTTTCAAAGAACAGTGTAACTTTGAAATTATATTTTAAATTGACTTGAACTGTTTTATTTTTATTTCTAGGTAATTCATTGTATTTCTATTTGACCTTTTTTTTTTTTTTTTTTTGAGACAGGGTCTCACTATGTAGTTCAGGCTGGCCTCGAACTCCTGGCAATCCTCCTGCCTCAGCCTCCCAAGTGGTGGGATTACAGGCATGGGCCACCACGCCTGGCCTCCATTTGACCTTTACACATCATCTCTTTGTCATTATTGTCTTCAGTTTAGAATTTAAAGTAGGTCTCAAATGTTCTTATAGCAAAATATGAATATGGGAAGTAATATGTTAATTTGCTTGATTTAACTATTTCATAATATATATGTGTATACTGTACATATATACAAGGTTTTTATTTCAGTGCTAAGGGTAGTGTACTTAATGGCTCTACCACAGAGCCACACCCCAACCTCACACATTTTTTCAACTTTATCTCAATTTAAAATGTATTAATTAAAAAGTTAGAGTTGTCAAAACCAAACCCTGCAATATAATACTCTCAAATATTTCTAGAGTATTTGTAGGTAACTTTTTCTCCTCTTGAAACAGGGTCTCCTTCAAACTTGATACCATTAGCGTTAGAATTTTTGTTTTGTTTCTCATGCACATTTTTTTGGCCCTGTGTAATAATAGGTGTGTTATATAGTTGTCTACTGTAACATTATTACTTCTTTACATATTTTAGTGGAAAGAGCATATTAACATCTTTTTCTTCTGTGCTTTGCTTCTTTAACAGCTGCACAAAATTGTTGTAATATTTCTAAGCCTCACCTGGGCTGAGGAAATGAATTTCTGTTAATATGGCCGTAAACATCCTATAGCAACCAGTTCCGCAGACCTTGACATCTAGATCTTCCATAAATGAAACAGTCCCTCGCTGAAAATGCAGAAGCTTTCTGTAGTTGAGTTTTTATCTGTTGTCCTTCAAGCAGAGGCTCTGGGTTGCATTTGTGTTTTTGCTAGAATTGGCACAAACTAACACATTCAGGAGGAAGAGTAATTTTTTGTGAGTTTCTGCTTTCTTTTTCATCTCACTGTATACAGGGAAAGATCTGACTTTTTGTGAAGATTAAGTCTCCCACTACCTGAGGAATCCTTAAGGTTGATGAGAAGCAACAGGTTAGGGGGAAATTGAGCTCATGTTTTAATGCTTCCTCTGCAATTTTTTTATCCCGAAGTCTGTTCTCATTTTCAGAGCGTGTTTTACATCTGTGGTATCCCTCGTTTTGATGCTTGGTTTTGATCTGGGCCTTTAAACTGTATAAAGTTTCATTGGACTTTCTCCCTTTACCGTAGTTTCTTATGTGATTAATTAGGTGTGTGGCTTAAAATGGCAATTGAAACATCTCCAGGAGTTTTCACCAGGTAGGAACTGCTTTTCCTGTACCAGAACCACCCAACTACCACCCATGCGGCTCAGTTGATGCTTCTGTTGCTACGCAGGTACATTTCTGTTCAGGAGGCTGCCCGTTAACCCTAGGAATGCCTAATGGCAAGCAGAAAAGAAGAAAAAGAAAAGAACTTTGTGCTTCATGTTTATATAATGCTTTGTTCAGGTGCTGAAAGCTGGACCCAGCCCAGCCCAACCCCCAGTTACCCATTTGGGGTGGGGGAGCTGGAGCTCCGGACAGCTGGGGCCTGGCAGTTTCTGCTGGGAAGTTGGCTCCAGTCGCCGGTGACATCTATGCTGTAGGATTCAAATTGGGGGTTTGCCCTCGCTCGGTAAGGAGTGAGTCCAGACCCTTCCTTTGGGCCTTTCTCTCTCTGTCTGTCTGCCTTGAATTGAGAGCGGTTGCCGTGTGCATCCATTTGCTAGAAAGGAGTTAAGAGAACATACCGCAGAACAGGTTGGGCAAGACTGTTAAAACCAGTGAGGAAGCCTCCCCCCTTCCTCTCCCTCCTCCTCTGCCCACCCAACTTCTCCCAGGATGTTAAAACATCCTCAGACTGCCCCGCACACACACGCCCCCCTCCAGGGTCTGGCTTCCCGTGTCCTCGTCAGCGCATTCGATGTGAATAAAATACTTTGTGCAGACAGGAGCCTGTGCGCGTGAGATGGGCAGGCAGCCGGCTGCAGGCCCCAGCCGGGCCAGCTGTTTCTCAGGCGGCGCGGGTGCCCTCCGTCGGGTAACATAGGCCCCATTCAGTGGCAGCATTCTTGAGCATGCATGTATGGCTCTGTGGGCCCGCGGGGTGGACGGCCTGGGAGGGACGCGGAGGCGGGGTTGGAGACGGAAGTGTGTGTGTGTAGTGTGCACGCAGACGGACGGGGAGGCGGTGAGTTGGAGTCACTGCCGAGGGTGCCAGTAAGTCCGGGGACATTGCTGCCTGAAGCATCCGCAGTCAGCTCTGACTTGTGGGACGACCAGGGAGCTCTGGGGAAGCCAGTTGGGGGTCTAAGTCCTGCACAGTGCTTGCATCCATTCGCTCCATAAACACCATATATAGTCACGCCTGAGCTCACTATAGCACATCGTGGGGAACCCCTCCTAACGCACAGCCCCTCTGGCACTGAGAAGCAGACTCACATAGGCCAGTCCTGGTGTGCCGGGGCCTGCTTCTTGGGTGGGGGTGGGGGCATTTTTCTATCTTTGCGCTATTTAGAACGCGTTTCGCTTCCTGGCTCTTCTGAACTGTATTGTTACAGAAGGAGAAACCGAATTCCCTGTGTGCATCTGTTTTCGAACAAAAGCCTTGTTTTTCTTAGTAGCTTTAACATCTCACACATTCTGTGTTTTATGGTCCTGGATCTCCCGCTGTCTGTTTTTGGAGCATCTTTTCCCTTTGTGAGGATGAGCTCTGCCCTGTGATGGGCTTTGCTTGGTGATGGCTGTAGAGAAGTTGCCTTTGTGTACCACGTGTCACCTTCAGCTGGCCAGGGCAGGGCATAGCTGCCCGCAGGACTGACGGCAGCCGTTTTCCACTTGGCAGCACTGAGCCTGTGAGCAGGGAAGAGACAGTAACAAGAAAGAAATGCAGTTGTTGCAGTTGGTTTTCTTCCCGCATAAAATATCTAGGATACTGCGTTTCAGCTTGGAGTGGACAGCATAAGGCACTTGTGGCTCAGATAAGAGGTCTTCTTCCTTTTCTCCCTCTTATTTCCTTCCCTTCCTCCCTCCAGCCCCTCACTGCCTTTCTTCTCAGGACATGTTGTGTAGCTGACCCTTGAGAAAAGATGATTTGCCGCACTGGGCTATTAGGGTAGAGAGACAGAATGGGCACTTTCTTTCCCTGGTCTCCTCCGAGTGAATTATGTCTGTGTGTGACAGTTAATTGTACCATCCTTCCCCTTTCCTAAGCTGATAAACCCCTCTCTGTCTGCTTCCATCAAACCTCTTCGTTTGAGAGGTTCCTAATGTAGTGGAAGAACAAAGTGACACTTTTCTTATTTACTGAATTCTCTCTCAAGCACATTCACAGTGCCCTTTATGGTATTTTTTATAACTTTATTTTTTCAACTTATAGAATTGAACTATTTCAAGTAGGACGAGTGACTGAAGTTAAAATTTCCTCAAAAACATCAGTAAGTTCGAGGAGAGAAACACACACAGACTTCTAAAAAGCTGTATGCGTATTTATTCCCAAACTAGGTAGAGCACTTGGAAGGTAATCTTGGTAGGTGATGTTTAGAATAAGAATCTGGGCATTGCCAGAGGACAAATTACCAGCACGGAAACGACAACTGAGTGGTATGCAATTGACACAGTAGTAATCTATCCCCTATGTGGTGGTCACTTGTTTTCCTTCTTAGGTCCAGGATATTCAGTTGATGATGTGTATGTGAAAAGCTAGCAGGACTGTTTTATTGGGGGAGGGGTGTGCAAAATAAAACTGTGAAAAGGCACAAAGATGCTAAGAAATCCAGGTTGAAACATGCCTCCCTTTGATCATTTAGGCCCTTCTCTTAGCACTATTCATTCTGGCTCTGATCGTCTTGTCTCTCACATTTCTCAGTCAACAACAAATTTGAGGCCCCAGTTGGAGGTTGAGGGTGGAGAAGAGCCACCAGACAGCAACCAGGAAGGATATCAGGATGAGACAAGAATAGCCGGTTACCATTGGAGGAAATTGAGCAAACCGAACAGAAGAGCTCTCTGCGTTATTTCACACAACTGCATGTACATCCACAAAGCTGGCGATAAAACATAAAAGCATGGCCCACTAAGGCAATGTGGGATAGGGGCAAAAACTAAAGTAGGGGTGTTTGCTGGTTTCCAGAGGCAGCCTTGTGTAAGAGTTGTTCATTGTGCTGATCCTGAGTCATTCCCAGAAGGTTAGATTAATCATACATTGATTCACCACACTCTGCTTAAGGGGATTGGGAAGTTTAAAAGATGCTGTAGCGTGACCCAGGGGTTTGAGATGGAAAATTAATTTGAGTACCCTCTACCCTAGCAGTGTGTAGCTACTCTATGAGTTAACAGGAAGTGTTAGAATTAACCTTCGGGTATTGTCAAATATGTACTAAAATATTATTTTGCCCAGATTTGTAGAAGAAAACTTATTTATTAGCAGATTTACATCATGTCCAGATACCATCATCAAGTTGTTTATATGCCTAAAGTGAATTTTTTTTGTACTTAAAATTAAAAGAATAGAGTGCCAAGGATTTTTACCTTTTTACAATAGATGATAGAGAAGCCCTGTGGATGCCCGAGTAGTCAGATATCCTAGACTACAGTCCTGTAGAAAAGGTATCCTGAACTAAGGAAGCCTTAGGTAACTTAAATATATAAACAAGTTAATTTCAAACCATGAATGGATACATTGGAAGGAAGGAGTGTTTTTTCCTCTCCATTCCAACTATAGACTCATTCTGAGAACCATAGAATGCTAGACCCAGAAGGGACTTGAGGGGTCCTGTGGCCTGGTTTTATCAGTTTGTCTTCATTTTACTCATTATTATCAGCATAAAGTATTTGCAGACATTTTCATGGCAATTAGTGTCGAAAGCTCTCCAGAGCTGCTAACACTTGCTAATGGTTCTCACACGTCTTGGTTTTATCACCATAAGTATGATGGAGCATTGCTGGACCCAAGGTTTTAATAATCAAGCTCATAAATAATATTTACATTTTAAAAATTTCAAATACTTGAATATTAGCTTTACTAGTTACTAAGTTTCATTCAGTTCTTTGCACTTAGACTTGCTGTAATGCAGTGTTAACATATACATAAGGTTCGTATAAACTTCTCTTGCTAATTCAGATACATTTTCTCATAAGGAAATTGTTGCTTTGAAAATTTAATTAGATTTGAAATTTGGTTGTATGAGTCTCCATGGAAACTGTAACTCCTGATTGCCATGCTGAAGGTGGCAGGTATTCTCTTAACAATGTATGCGTTTTTGACAAGCAAGGATAATGCATATGAATTACATACAAGAAATGGGAATTAATTAGTTGTTTGGGTATTAGATGCTCTAGGGAGGTGGAAAGGTAATAAAAACCAGGACTTAGCTGATCATGGTGGTGCATGCCTGTAATTCTAGCACGCTGGGATTACTAGGATTGAAAGTTTGAGCCCAGCCTGGGCAAGTTAGCCAAGACCCTGTCTCAAAATTTTAAAAAATACAAAAAGGGCTGGGGATGTATCTCAGTGGTGAGGCACCCCTGAGTTCCACCCCCAGTACCACAAAAGCAAGCAAGCAAGCAAAACCAAAAAACCCCAGGACTTCCCAAGAAGTAAGTAGCGTGTCTGGTGTCTGACCCTTGGGGGGGGTCAGCACAAAGGGGACTTATTGGAGGGATGTGACGGAGGACTGGAAGAGCTTGCCTTTGAGATGGGTGACAACCCCTGGAAGTCATCTACAGCCGGCTGCAGTGGTGACTCGATTCGAGAGGACCTGCTTGTGACATCTGCTGAGTAGGCAGAGCCACAGGGTCAGCCTTAGAGGTTGGGGTGGTCAGCCAGTAGAGCTGGCGGCGCCAGAGAGGGGAGCATGCAGGCATGGATTGGAACAGCTGCTGGCCGCCTGCAGATCAGCCTCTGTGAATCACAGGCACAGAGAGCTCATTTGTGCCACAGGGACCTTGGTGGAGAGAGAACAGGAAGGTCCCGTCCTCGTCCCCCCGCCCCGTGCTCTGATGCCTCCAGAGCATTTTCTAGACATTGCATTGAAGTGTTGGGCAGTTAGCATGTCAGTCCATAACATGCATTGTTTTTTTAAACACAGTCCTAATCTTTCATTTAAAGTAAACGGAATTAGTCTGCTTTCAAAGTTGACTAAAATCAGTTTCACTAGACATCATGGGTAGTTTATAGGGAGGGGAGTGGGGACCCAAAGAGAATTTACTCAATTGATTTTAGATTGTTAGAGGATTGAAATGTTACTTGATTGCTGGTTTTATCCAGGATTTTGAGATTTTAAGGAAAAGTAGACAATGCCTGCTTTCATCCAAGGGATTCCAGCAGTCATATGAGCTATATGCCAGCTCCCGAGGGCAGCGGCAGCCGGCAGCCTCTGCTACACAATCCTGCAGAAAGGAGCTTCAGAGTGGGTGGGATGTGCTGGCTTGGGGGCCGGGCGTTTGCATAATGCTGCCCATCTCAGGGTTGTGATGCACGAATGGGCTAGAGTTTATTTGGGTGCAGATTGGTAGAGCTTAAGGAGGAGGCAACACTAGGAAGGCCAACTGGGAGCAGCAGTTTTCTGTGGCACCTAGGAGAAGCTGCCCTAGGACAGGCTGGGGACAGGAATCATCTTGTTTAGCTCTCAAGAAGAGGTAACTGATAGGTGGACAACATATAGGAGTCTGAAACCACAAACCTCCCTAGGCATAAGTAAATGGAAAGGGGATTTGAGCTATATAAAGGATGCCATTTATAAACTCCCAGAAATTTCCTTGTAGCTTGACCCCTGTCTTGTGATGAACATGACTATGGTAGAAAGAAACTGAACAAGTTAAATCACAAAACCCCTACATGGCATTGCTTTTATATGGCTTTCAGTCTCTGAACATTGGCTGTTCCAGTTGCCGATGGGCACGCACAGGCTCTGATTTGAGGAGAGAGCATGAGTGGTATGAAATCACCTGGCTGAGTGACAGGGACTGCAGGGGCCCTGTGGGAGAGTACCAGCAAGTCGTGATGCTAAGTTTTCTTTCTTTGTATGTTTAATAATAAATTTATCTTAATTGCCCATTACTGCTTTCTCTAGTACTATTCTAAGAGAATGTTCCCCATGTTAGCCCCTTACGAAAAGTAAAGAAATAATCCTGTTTTAAGGTGTACATGGAGACTTTATTGGTTTCCCTAACATCTTAAAATTAACATGTCGTGTGATGTTTTGGAGAAGTAGACCGTCTCTCTTGGAGGCTACGGCAAGAGGATCACAAGTTCAAGCCCAGCCTGGGCGACTTAGGGAGACCTTGCCTCAAAATGAAAAGGGCTGGGGATGTAACTTGGCACAAAGTCCCAGGTTCAGTCTCTAGTATTTACAGAAAAACAAAACGTAGGCCCTCACTAATGCTAAATTTTTGTTTTCTTTTTTCTTCCTTTTTTTTTGGTCCTAAACTGGGTTCAAGTGATCCTTCTGCCTCAGCCACCTGAGGATCTGGGACTACAGACTTGGCCTAGGTTTTTATTATTTTTAAATGACTTGAAAAGAGAAAAAAAATCCACTCACCAAAAGTAAGCAACTCACAGTGCTGAATAGCTATAAAAATGTTAGAGAAATTCACCTTTCAGCATTGAGGCCTTTTTATTTTCAACTGATTTTACAGTTGAGTTGTAACTTGTGACCCAGTGCATTATGTGAGTGTTGACCTTTCTGCAGGGGAGCCAGATGTGCGTACCTAAAGGGATGGAATGTGACACACCCCGACAACAAGACCTTCAAGAGGCCCTCGAACTTGAAAAGGCCAGAAAGGCCAGATGCAGTGAGATCCTTCATCTTGGGGCTGAGTTTCACCATTGCTGGGTAGGGAACCAAAGCCACGGAGTTCCTCAGGAAAAGACTTTAAAGTGTGGGCTGCACAGGGGCTGCTCTCTTGCTCCCCACTTTGCAGAGCACCAGGGAGAATTCTAGCAGGAAGCTCGGCCCCTCGGAGAAGAGTTGGAGCGCAGATCCTCTCTGGAGTCCTGGGTGCCCTCCAGGAGGCGCTGTCTTCATCTCGAGCCCCTGAGGTGCTCTGGGGTGCTGTTCCGTATTCACTTTCTTTCTCCCCTCCGGTTCTCGAAGTTTGGTCTATTCCCTAAATTTTCTAGTTTCAGGTTTTTTTCTCCCACCTGTTCTCCTGGGGTTTGGACCTAGGGCCTTGCTCATGTTGAGCCACACCTCCACTTCCCTAACAGGTTGTTAGTCAAGGTATTTTAGATCAGCGCTTCCCGATTTTTTGGCATTAGGGACAACTGTAGTTTTGAGGAAGCCAGTGTTTCTACAAACTAGGGGGAGGGGATGTTTTATTTATTTTATTTTAGTTTCTTTTTGCAATTATTATATTTCCAATATATGATAGTTACATTTCCCAGCACTACCATCACCACCTCAAGTTGTCAGTCACTAGGTTCTCATAGGAAACCCAAAACAACCCTTTTATGTGTAGTTCACAGTAGGGTTCAAGCTCCTATGAGGGTCTAATCCCCACCCCCATTTGACAGAGGTGGAGCTTGGGAGACAGCGGGCACATGAGTGATGCGGAGCAGCTGGAAGTGCAGATAAAGTGGCCCTGGCTGGCCCACCGCTCACCTCCTGCTGTGTATCCCAGTTCCTAACAGTCCACAGACCTGCACTAGAGCCCATTCTAGATTATGGTTTATTTTAGCTCTTCCCTATGTGTGAGGGGAGAGGCGGTGGTAATTTTTGTTAAGAGGAGACTTTTTGTATTTCATTCCAAAATAGTCTGGTAGGTGGTGTACTGTGGACAGCTTCTTACCTGTCTGTTAAATTATAAAATGTTCCTAAGATAGCTAGAAAATGCTGATGCTCTTTTCTCTGTTTGGACAAAAAGGATATCAATCCACATATAATTAGATAAAATAGAAACCTGTACTCTTGGTGTGCTGGCAGAAGCTGAAATAAAGTGAGAGGCGTCCAGTAGTGAGAGAGGCGCCCTGTGTACCGTCATCCCCCTAAGTCCACAGAACATCAGCTCCAGCCCTCCCTGGGCACCAGGGATGCTCAGGGGCTTGGTTTAGAGTCACCTAGTATTTGCATGTAAGCTACACACATCCTCTGTATGTGCTGACTCATCCATCTGTAGATGACTCCTGATATCTAATACAGGGCCTGCAGAGCACTGTGGTCACGTGAGAATAGTGGGGTGCTTCAGCACACAGCAGGGTTTTGGAACTTTTAGGGTCTTACTATGTAGCCCAGCCTGGCTTTGAACTCATGGTGATCCTCCTGCCTCAGCCTCCCAAGTGCTAGGATTATAGGCATGTGCCACCATGCCCAGCTTCACTTTTTGGAATTTTCTGGAATTTTTTGTGGTTGAATCTGATGTGGTACCTGCAGGTGGACAGGACTGACTGTATATGCTTTGTTTCCTAGGGCTCTCGATCAAAATCCTTCAATGTATTTACATATTTTCAGTATTTGTTTTCTAAATTATTAGCAGTTGTTTCATAACTGTATTGCAGCACAAGGAATTTTTACCTGTGATGAGAAACAGACCTAAAATGGGAGGTTTAGAAAAAAATCTGTTTTGGTAAGTAGAAATAAATGAGAATAGGATAGGGTAGAAATCCTGGCTAACTGATTTTATAAAATACATCCTATGTGCATCGATAGGCTGGCCTTAATAAAACTGATGATGTGGCTATCCATGATATAAAGATGATAGGCTTGTTTAATTCAGGTTAGGCTAAGCTATGCTGAGGTATCAAATAAACTTTGAAATCTAAGAGGCTCAGCCAATAAAATGTCATTACGGGGCTGGGGATTTAGCTCAGTGGCTCTGCCGCCTGCTGCGCAAGCCCAGGGACCTGAGTTTGATCCCCGGTACCAAAAAAATACAAAAAAATAAAATGTCCTTATTTGTTCATAAGTAGGGCTAGCTTGCTCCCCAGCACACTTCCTTCCAAAGCCGCAGCTGGGGATCCAGGCGGTGGTCATCTTACAGCAAGCTCCCCTGCAGTGCGCGTGCTTCCAGCCGGCCACCGCCAGGAGAGGCCAGGTGAGACTTTCAGCTTTGCAAACCTTCAGCTGGAAGTGATGAGCATCCATTGTGCTCGCAGCCGGTGGGGCAGAACCAGCCCTGTAATCCGCCTGACCGTGGCGGCCAGGAGTTTTGGGAAGTGTGGAAATACACGAGGCTCCTCTCTGGGCAGCGAACCATCGCTCCACTCATCTCACCCTGGAAGGCTCAGGGCTGAAGCCCAGAACATAATGAGTCCACTGTTCATTGAGCTACACTTACCAGAATGTGTCCCCATGCCGGTAGCAGGGCACCAGGGAACATGCTGGAAACAGATTCTTAGGACCTTCTCTGCTTTCATAGAAACTCTGGACGGTGTAGCTCAGTGGTAGAGTGCTTGCCTAGTGTGCGTAAAGCCTTGGGTTGATCCCCAGCCCTCCAAAAAAAAAAAGACCCCCCCCAAAGGTAGGGCCCAGGAATCTGTCACACTAAGTGTTCCCCTTGCCTAAAGTTTGAAAGTGACTTCCTGGGTGAAGCAAAGCTCCTCAAGACCTGTTGGACTCATGATTGGTGCCATGAGCTTGAAGCATTGGTGGGCACTTGCTAGTGTGCACACCCAGGAAATGCGTGTACAGGAGCACATAAAATAGCAAGTACTTGTATGGCCTTCACGGCTGCTGCTCACGTGCTTCCCACAACAACATATAAAGTAGGTATTGTCAATGTCCCATCTTACAGCCAAGGAAACTGAGGCACAGAAAGGTTCCCTAAGTAAGGGCACGTCCCAGGGTCAGGGCACTTAGCATAGCTGGCAAGTGACAGAGATGGGATTTGAACCCAGGCCACGTGGCTCCAGAGTCCACTCCATAGCTGTTTTGCAGTTCAGCCTGCTGATCTTTGGATGGCAACACCCCAGGCCCTGTGGTAATTTTCTCACTTTTTCTTTAATGCAGACAGTCTGAGAATTAGCAGGAAGTGCAGAGCACGGGTGACAGACGGTTCCAGTTTAAGTTCAGCCGTCTTCCCTCGAGCTTCATTCGTTGGCGGTTTACATGTGAGGTGGGGTGGTGACAGTGTTGGCCAGCGCTGGGTGTGCAAGGCCAGACAGAAGTTGCCCAGTCTTTTAGAACTGAGCCACAAGTAGAATGGGCTTGTTAGAGGCAGGACCGAGGAGCTAGTGGGAAGCGGTTTCTCAGCCTTAGGTATTCCAGGCACAATATGAGAACATCTCCGTGTAACCCGTGTGCCGTCTCCAGGTGTAGGAGAGAGGCCCTGTTAGCCTTCCCTTCCCTTTTGATTCTTCTCTGGCCCTTCATTTTCCTTCCTCCATCTGCCATCTGAGGCCCAGTTCCATCAGGTGGACTGCTCAAGGTTTCTCTTATGAGCCAGACTCTAGTTTTAATAGAGGAAATGTGTTTTCCAGGAAATGGGATAAAAAAGTGTTCTCTCCCTTCCACTTGTGAGAGTTAGAGGGTATTTAATCATTTGAATTTTGAACCCATCAAAAGTTTCTAAATGACATTGGGATCTGCTTGTTTCCTTGCCTTCTTCTATAATCTGTGATTAGCTTGCTGCGTTTTCTTTCTTCCAGGTGGATCTGTGATTCGTTGCTGTTTAGGTTCCTTGCTGGCCAGTGTGTTTCCTTGGCAGCTTTGCCAGGACAGTACCGGCTTTGACTCTAGGTAGGGGATAAAGATAGCATCACCCCTTTTGGGTTTCATGTTGGCTGGGAACAGCTGCCAGGCTTTGTGTAGCCCCGAACATAACATTTCATTCCTGAATTGCTGAAATTTTTAGTTTTTGGCAAGCCAGTTTTTAACCATGGGGTTCTGACATTCAGACTCAGAGTGTAGAATTTTTCTTTGAGAAATACTGCTTGTCTTGGCAATTTAGTAGTGGACAAGACCGAGGTGGTAGAGAACAGAGCTGCAGAGTGAGAGGGAGGAGGCTATTTGCAGAAGTTGTTTTAAAGCTCTGTGCACTTCTCACTTGAAATGGTTCGATTTGCTTAGGTACTGCAACAGAGGTGTAGATAATTGAGGGAAATCTTGCGTCAAATCTAAACAAAAAAAGAAAGAACTGACCTAAAAGTGAGCAGCCGAACTCACCCGAATGGAATCACAGATTTGCCCAGACCAGCTGAACCTGAGAGAACAGGCCAGCGGCATGGCACTGCTTGTGGGGGACCTTGTGCCCCTCTGAGAGGGACCCCAGGCAGTCCCTGTGGGTCTCCTGCAGCATTCTGTACCAAGCCACGAAAAGAAAATGGGAAAGCCATTTGGAGCTGTGTTTTGGGAGGATGTTTTCCCTCCCCTGGGAGACCCGGCACCTTGGATTGCTTGCTTACTGTTTAGAAGAAGAGCTACGTGTGTGAATTGGGAATCAGTTGAAAACAAGTGACAGCCCTGCCTCTGACCCCTGAAATATAAGATGCGCCCTCTGAAATAGCAGTTTTCCTCCAGCTCTCCAGGGTAGGAAGCAGGATGCCACAGGCACCCTGAGTGGGAGGGGCAGTCAGAAGCCACTTAGCTGCTCCGTGGACGTGGACCCGTTCCTGACACAGGACCTTGAGGTCACGTGGCTGTAAATACCTGAACACCCAGAGCCTCTCATCTGTTCAGCCTCATCCTCCGGGCTGCTGGCAGGGAGGGAGGCCTTTGTTTATCTCTGATCCACCGCTGAGCTGCCTGGCCAGCTCCTGGGTCCTCTGCTGCTTACATCACCAGTTCTCCCATCTCTTCTTCCTCCTCAGCATTTCAGTGCCTACTATGTGCTCAAGATCGAGGCCAGGCAGCTTGCAAGTGTGTTTCTCCAGGCTGCCCCTCCGAGGATCTTCTTCCTGCTCTTTCATCTTCTGACTCAGGCAAAGGCTCTGCCCCCTGGACAAGAGTCTTCCCACTTATCTGGGTGCCACCTTCTCCTCCCCCTGCGGACCTCAGGACCTCCCGCCTGTCCCTGAGGCTTGACAGGGGTGTTCTTTGTGTCCCGTCCTTGAGTCTCAGCAGCGTGCCTGGCTCAGGCCTCTCTGAGGGTCCTTCCCTGGCACTCCTCAGCTAATCCCACACCACCCCCACCTTCTGGACTCCTCCTGCTTCTCCACATCCAGTCTTCACAAAAAATGTATCACAAGTCCCTAACCATCCCAGTACCCGAAACTTCTTCCCCAGCCCCCATCCGGTGCCCCGGGCTACTTCCCTATGGCGAGGAAGACTGTCTTTTCCTCCATCTTTTCTTTGCATTGTCTCCCCCCCACCCCCCAGCCTCGAGGACCCTGCATTTCTTTGAAAGTTGTTCTGGTTTACCTTTTGTTCCCGTTTCTAGTCAGGTCTCCCTTCTCCCGCAGTCCCACACCATGTTCAAACAGGTTTTTGAGAACTCTTACATCATCTTTCTCAGCCTACACCGAGCCCACACCCCCCCAGTGCCCTAGACCCAACCCCAGCTTTCCCAGTCCCCCATAATTTGCCCCCCCACCCTCTAATCATCCTCTGCCCTCCAGCAGCACCTGGTCCTTTCTGTGTGTCGGCTCCTTCCAGCCTTTCCACTTCCATACCTCTCCATGTCTACCGCGCTGGTGGCTCCACACAAGTCTCTGCATTTTCTAGACCTAAAATAAGTATTCTACGAGCAACGCTTAGTTCTCCTACCTCCTCAAGCTTGCTTTATGCACCGCACAACCCAGTCTAGTAGCAGATCAATAATTGAGGTAACTGACATGCATTTTTATCATCAAGAAATGTTTGAAGTCCAGCATGATGGCACACCCCTATAATCCCAGGGATTGGGAGGCTGAAACAGGAGGATGACAAATTCAAATTCAGCCTGGGCAATTTAGTGACAGTGAGACCCTGTCTCCAAAAAGGGCTGGGGATGTAGCTCGATGCAAAAGCCCCCAGGTCCTGTCCCCAGCACAGGGAGGGAGGAAGGAAGGAAGATTGATTTGAGGCCCTTCGGTAGAATATGTTACCCTGAAATCATTGAAAGGGAGATTGCAGGTCTCATTTGTTTATTTTGTTTTTTAAATTATTTGATAGTTTGAAGGCCAGAAAAAATTGGTTACTTTTCATCTTCAAAGGACATGTGAGAAAACGAGGACTGCTTACCCGCCTCCTGCATCCACACGCCTTTGCATCGCAGCCACTTACCCTTCCCCTACCGTGACACTTGTATTTTACAGTTGCTGATTCCTCCCTTGACAGCGTATTTATGCATTGCATTGAAGCAAACAGAACTGTTCCATGCTCAGAGACGGTTTTGAGTTCTGGCCTTTCATTTAAAAGGCTAAGTCCCCTTTAACCTTTGTCGATTACAACACAGACATCTCCTCCGAGACCACCCTGTATTCTCTGTCGATGTTGAGGTTCACAGGAATTACTAGTGTGGGCCATAGTTACACCTATCTGAGGCTGAAGGCCTCTGGCCACTGTACACACTCAAAAGTTTTAACCTAATGGGAACACATACCTGTAATCCCAGAACTTGGGAGACTGAACCAGGAAGATTGGGTGTTCAAGGCCAGTCTAGGCTACAGAACAAGACCTTGTCTTTAAAAAAAACAAAAAGAAAGAAATAGAAACTCACTAGAACCCCAGCAGCCATTATTGGAATGCCTGGGGCAGAGGCAAATGCAGTGACATAGATTAAGACTCTGCCACCAGTGGCTTCCCTTCCCTTCCTTTCTGGAAAGATGAGTTCTGCTTTGAAGTTAGGTTTATAATGTATATTGGGGGATTGTTTAAGGACCAGATTTGACTGATGCATACCGAATTGCAGTCATGTGTCCATAGCTTTGTGAGTAAATCCTGTGTTTCATCATATCTGCACAGGAAAAGTGAAGGCTAGGAGGTTGACTGTTACCAGTGTTGCCAGTTATCACTGAGGCCCTGTCCGCCAGTCGTGAAAAGGGAGTGTGTTCAAGGGCATGCTTAACTTGCCGCAGGCCCTGGGTTTGATTCCCAGCACTGGAAAAAACCCAAACCAAAAGCCATTCTGCTGCGGTTCAGAGCTCTCTTAAGATCAGAACCACAGCAACCCTTTAAGATCAGAACCACAGCAACCCTTTGGGAAATCTGATAAGGTCTATGCTTCTCACAAAAGGTGAATACCTTATAAATTTTACATAGGACTTCAAGAGACCAGGGGGGTGCACAAGCCGGGAACCCCAGCTACTCTGGAGGGCGATTATAGGAAGATGGCAAGTTCAAGGCCAGCCTGGGTGACCCCAGTTCAACAAAGAACTGGGATCGCTTCTTTGACTTTTGGCTAAGATCAATTGTGGTATCAAAAAAAGGGGCGAGGATGTAGCTTAGTAGTCTAGCACTTGCCTGCCATATAAGAAGTCCTGGGTTCAGTCCCTAATGCTGAAGTAATCAAGGATCTGACTCTATACAGCAGTGCTTATCAACCAGGGCCTGTTCTGTCATCTGTTAAACTCCACTGCCCATAGTAGCTTTCAGTCTGTTTATAGTGGGAGATAAGCCACTGCCTCCTAAACACGTGTAAATTAGGGCAGGGCTGACGGGCTTGACGGGCAGGAAGCGGGTCCACCTCTTAAGAAGGAGTGACTTATTTTCTTTCTTGTATATTTTTTTAAATAATTTTTACAGCACTGGGGATCAAACCCAGGATCCCCCTCCCCCAGTGCTAGGCAATGCTCTATGACTGAGTTGAACCCCCATCCCCAGCCTGCTTTTTAAACATGACCTAGCTTTATAAACATTTCGGTGGAGTTTGCACACGCTAGCCTCCTTTTCTGAGGTGGGACCGGGTTTGAGCAGGTGTTGGGTGAATGGAGCAGGGTGGGGCTGCCTCACCCAGGAGAGGTCTGCTGGCTTTGGAGATGTCCCTCTCTTGTTGGTGCCATGGCTTACTTGCCTCTATTCCCTGAAACTCTTATAAATACTGAGCAAAGTCAGATACTTCTAGGAACTTCTCTTGCATGCCTGCAGGGAAAGTCTTCTAGACTGTTTTTATTCTTGGTACCAGGAATGGAACTCAGGACCCTAGGCTTGCAAGGCAGCTGGCAGAACCACTGAGCCAAAGCGCCAGCCCCTAGACTGTTTTCATTCGTATCTCAGGGTTTAAAAACCCTGGGACTACAATCTAGTAACTCGAGATTACTGGGGGGAAAAGTATCAAGATTTACCCTGTCCAATCCAATAGCCACTAGTCATGTGTAGCAGTTTAAATTTTAAGTTAGACTTAACTAAAGTTTTTAAAAGCTTAATTGCTTAGTCACGTTAGCCACATTCTGCATATGCTGGTGGCTAGTATATTGACAGGGCAGATGCGGGATATGTCCGTCAGCCGGACAGGACCGTTTGAGATCGTATCAATACAATCATGTTTGACCGGGGAGCTGACCTATTTTATGGGATAGGTTCTTCGAAAGAAAGAATGGGTTCATTTTTTTCTTCTAAGTTTCCTGTTTAGAGAAGCTTTGTATGGTCTTGTGTCCTTCTGTTAGTGTTTTAAAGTGCTCTCTGCTCACAGCAGCAACTCGTGATGTTCAGTTTCATTTGTAGAGCCAAGTTTGACTGATGGATGATTGATTGATTACAGTGCTGGGATGAAGCCCAGGGCCCTGCACATGCTAGGCAAGTGCTGCACCCCTGAGCTGCGCCCCGGCCCCAGCACACACACTTACACGGTTGTGTGGATTACATATTACGTTTAACCACAAGCGTTTTATCTTCCTGTGCCCTGGAGCCCACGGACCCTCCTTACCCACCTCCTCCCAGACCTTCTGCTTTTCCATGTGCTCCTTTCTGCCTGTGGATATTTGTAGATTTTCTTTAGAACAAAACTTTTCCTCCTGCTGTCCCACAACCAGACTTATCCCGCTCTGCTCCTTACTCTCCTACAGGAGGAAGTTTCTCCACTAACAGCCTTGCTGTCTGTGGGTTGCCACACGCTGGCAGCCGGGGTCATCTGGGCACTGCCCCGCCCCTTGTGGCCAGCTCTCCTGCCTCCTCGGTTCTCCCTCTGTGATGCCCCCACACCCACCCATGCCTCCTCCTGACTGGGTTATGTGCCTCTAACCATCCATTTTTTAAACTGCTGGCAAAAGCTTTTAAAAGTCTGGATATAATTATTTCATCCCAGGCTGGTGGGGCGTTAGTGAGTTTCCACAGTGGCAGGATAAAGTTCATCCTTCACGATGGACCTTGACCTGGCGGTGTTCTGCCAGCCACATCTCTGCCATTTCCCCCACTCCCCTCTCCCTCCTTTCTCGGTGCACTGCTGTTCTCTGGGCTCCCAGGAGGCTGTGCGCATGGCCAGAAGCAACTCGGGACCTTTGCAGTCAGACTTGGGGTTGCCATTTTTTCCTCTGCCAAGTGAGGGCATGTGAAAACAATCTCAGCCATCTCCTGTCGTTATCATCTCATTTTAAAGGGGGACTTTTTAACAAGAAAGAGAGGAAGCTGTAGTTGAAGTTGTTCAGCATTGTGAAAAACACAACAAATGATCTAATTTCTCTCCTTTCACCAGAGAAGGGTAAAAATGGTGACATTTATAAACTCTGGCTTTCTCTACACTAGTCCAGCTTCTGGTGTATGGCCGAAAGCCGGGTCCTTTCTTCAAGCTCAAGTTTGCCTTTGCCCTACCACGGACATCAGTGCCTCTGACCTCTAGAGCCCCAGAGCTTTAAAGTGTTTGGCCCACGTGCCTGCTCATGGGTTGGAATTTCTTCCTCTGTATCTCTGGCTCCCCGGCCTGGGAGCCCGGGCTTTGAGCCACTCACTGCCTCTGGGTGGTTCTGACACCTGGAAGAAACCTCAGTGGCCTCCGATGCCTGAGGGTGACCGTCATGTATCTTAGTTTCCACGATGATACCAGCTTCTGTTCTCCATCTGGGACACACAAACCATGAGGACACTCTAAGCAACTAATTTCAGCACATTGTAGAGAAGGCTTTGGATTGGACATACTGCACAAGAAGCGAGGACGGGCCTAGAACTCCAAGTGAATCAAACTGAAAAGACCCCACCCCTTTACACAAAATGCATGCTTGGTGGCTGAAGCCATGCATCATAGATGGGTGCAAAGATTTGGAAGTTTTAAGGCCTGGCAATATTGAGAGCATAATGTGTCTGTTTTCTTTCTATAGTCTTTTTTAAAAATTGAAAGGGACATTTGCCACATACTGGGATTGTGAGTAATAAAATTTGGCTATACATTTTGGGCTGTAGGGAATATATGATTAGAACTAGTAGCGTGGTACTTTTAGAACCTTCACATGACATAGGTGGAACTAGGATTACTTTGCATATACACCTCCCAAACTCTCGTTCCATTAAAAATGCTTTGCCACAATTAGTTTCTTGCCGGGCATGGTGGAGCACACCTGTAATCCCAGCACTTGGGAGGCTGAGGCAGGAGGATCACCATGAGTGGAGGCCAGGCAGGGGTACATAGTGAGTTCAAGGGGAGACCCTGTCTCAAAAAAGTTTCTTGTGAGGCAAATGTTAAAAGGCTTATTTTTATAGAAGTAAGGGTTAACTACAAGCAGAACAGAACAGAGATGGTGAGGTGTTTCTTTTTTATTTTTGTTTGAGACAGGGTCTCGCTATGTAGTTCAAGCTGGCCTTGAACTCAGTACCCCTGGCTGGCCTCCAGTTACGGTGATCTTCCTGCCTCAGTCTCCCGAGTGCTGGGATTATAGGCATGTGCCACCATGCGTGGCTGTGAGTTTTTTTCTCTAAATCCCTATCTTTCCTCCAAATAGCATTTTCACTGTGGCCAGACAGCCCATTGTATAACCTGTTAGACCTTTCTTGCTCTTTGGTTTTTCCTTAGGAAAGTTCTGTTTCCAGATCGGGAACACAGCAGGCTGTCACTGGCTTGTAATGTACCTTAATAGAGGTGTGTGAGTTACAATTCTAAGTCGATTAAGTACCTGAGGTTGTTTTCTTGGATTGTATTTGACTTCCGCGTTTGAGGGGGCAGGCAGCGGAGCCAATGCTGAGTGTGTGTGAGCATGGCCCTGGGTCTAGTGGACTTCGTTTCTCTCCAGAATCGCAAAGAGGCATCCTCAAGAGCTTTGAAGGTTTCCTCAGGCGCACTCAGCAAGCACTGTGGATGCCGTTGTTTCGCAAGGTTTCTATTTTCTTTGTCTGTACAGGTTGTTCCTGACTTCATGGCTGGGAGGAAATTGAGGGTGCCGAACAGTGCCTGCCGTTTGGCTGGTGGGGCTGAACCGGTTAGCTGGCTTCTGCTGTCGTGGCTGCCCTGTGCCTGTGGGAGAGAGGCCACGCAGGAGGCAGAGTCCAGGCTGCGCAGAGGGCACACGGTCCTCCCGTGCTGCCTCCCTGTTACCCGGCCCGATTCAGAAGATCCTCAGAAACTCCTAGCTGCCTCTTCTGAGCGTGGGCACAGTAAACGGCGCTGCACACTCAGCCCATGCATAACCTAGTCCGCCACTCATATCCCGCTGCGTCGCCACAGCCTGGCCTGCTGCTCCCCAGCCCTGATTCCCCCTTACCTGTGAGAAGGGGAGGGATGAAGGAGGGCTCACGTGAGGGAATTTCTCTTAACTGATTTTGGAAATAATCTTTACACCCCTAGAAAGAACTTAGTCTGGGGGGGACTGTTGTGAACACCTGATTTCATCATCCTCGGAACCCATTAACCTCATGCGCTGATGCCAGGAAAATGGAACTCCTGCCTCGTGGGAGGGGCTCCAGCGGCAGGGCCTCTGCTCTCAGATGCTGAGCTGCCACTCACCTCGTGTCCCATAAATGATTCACAGCTGCACAACTGCCCTGATTGCAAAGAGGTGGGGTTTGCCCCTCATCCCCACTACTCGGGAGTCTGGGGCTGGATTGGCCTGGCCAACACAGTGAGACCCCATCTCAAACTAGAAAGAGCTAGGGATACGGCTCAGTGGTAGAGCACCCTGGGGTATGATCTCTAATATGAAAAAAAGAAAGAGTGGGTTTTGCTGCTATCCCAAGTCCCGGATGGTCACAGGAAAGCTCTGATGCAAGTGCTTTTGAGACTGCATCCCGAAACACCCAGACACCCCAACACTTGAGTCTCGGGTACAGTGTTAGGGCTGCGGGGAAATCAAAGCTCAGTCGGTCTTCGTCCCACAGACAGACTCCAGGGTATCCCAGGCTGTTGGGAGGTTCAGGCTGGATTCTGGGCTCCTGGAGTACTTAAAGAATGGTGGAATAAACGGTGTTTATGCTTCAGCTACTGCAGCGACATCTGGGGTTTCTGGAAGACAGCTCTCTGTGCTGTGGAGAGAAAGCAAATCTGTGAGCAAGCCCTGAAAGTTCTAAGCTCTTTCGGAAATGCAGGAGGTCTCCTTCCGAGACTCCTGGAGTGCCGGCCAGTCAAACTGTGAGCTGTTAAAGTCTGAGCTGAAGCGGATGCTGGGTGGCTGTTGCTCGGCCCTGAGCCGCAGCTCTGGAGGCAGGCATTTGAAACAACAGGCGAGCTGCAGGAAGTCCAGCCCTTGGTCTGCTGGTCAGCAGGAGATAAAAACGTGGACTGTTGGAGGTTAGGCCCCTCCTATCGCAGGATGGCAAACTGTTAAGGGAAGATAAAGGGAAGAGTAAGGATGTCTTTTGAACAACAGGAGGGCGCCTTTATCACATGCATTCAACTACATTAAAGGGGGTGAGCAAGACATGGCTTGGTGTCATTTGTGCCTGTGAGTTGGACTGTTTGAGAAGTGGGACTGGAATCCCCCAAACGCTGAAACAATTTCACGTCACCAGGGTACTGGCAGAAGGCAGGACGTGTGTTTGGGAACACTCACCTGGCCTCCATTCCTGTTAACGCCTCAACTTGGGTGCTCAGGTCCACGTGCTGCAGGCGCGGTCTCTGCCAGGGCATCTGGCCCGTGGGGACCAGGTGGAAGTGTGTGGCCAGCCTCAGGCCCTGTCCTCCGTGGCTGGCTCTCCAAGCACCTGGGGATGCCCGTCTGCTGTTAGGTGTGTTTTCTCACTCACTGCCGGGGAGAGCCTGAGGGAAAGGATCCACTGGAGTTACCTCCCCTTTTTGGTTTTTCTTGTTTTGTTTTATGTGCATGGGAGTTTGAACCCAAAGCCTCATGCATATTAGGCAAATGCTTTAACACTGAGCTACATCCCCAGCCTTTTTAAAAAACCTGTATTTTGAGACAGGTGTTTGCTAAGTTCCCTAGGCTGGCCTTGAATTTTCCACCCTCCTGCCTCACCCTCCGGAGTAGCTGGGATTACAGGGTGTGCCGCCACGCCAGGCTTCTCTTGTAGTTTTATTTCCTATTCTTTGTAACATTTGGGGGATGTTTAGGGAGTTGTGAAGGGATTTTTCTCCTCAAGGTAAGGAGTATAGAATATGAACCCACATTTAAGAGCCTAGGCGAGTTCAGCCTGGTGGGAACTCAGTCCAGGGCGACTGGAACCAGTGTGCATGAGGGACCTGAGGCTGATGGGGAGGGAGAAAGGGAGGGACCTGGGCCCTTTGTGTTGATGGAGCAACAGTGGGATCAGAACCCCCGGGGAGCGCGTTTATATGCACTAATCACCCCGGGCCTGACAGGGCCAGAGCCTCAGACTTCTCAGGACCGCAGAAAACCCCCAAACCCCAGCCAGAGCCTGAGCCCCTGCTGGTCCCTGCTGTTGGTGCCCCCAACAGGCTGCTTCCTACCCTTGGTTGCTCTGTTTCAGAAAGACCATTTGCCTGCTAGTGCTATTGACCACTTGACTTGCAGTGCACCCTTACCAGCCACTTATATTGGAGTATTTGTTTGCCTTCAAAGATGCAGTGGTGAGGACTTAGAGGCAGAATTGGGGCTGTGGGGGCAGAAAGGCCACCGTTCTGTGCACAGCGGACAGCAGAGCAGGCTCCTTGGCGCTGGGGCCTGCCCGGCAGTTTCCCAGCACAGTCATTCTCAGCTGACAGTTGGTAATGTCTGATTACCCGCTGTGAAATTTTGACCACAGCTGACCACTTTTCCAGTGGGCGAGGAAAGATGCAAACTCCCCCTTCCACTACCTCCTCGAAGCTGTCAGGGGAGGAGTGGTTCAGACAACTCTTTTATCTTGCACAGAGTCATTTGGGTTTTCCAGGGAGTGTCGTCCTGCAAGTGCGCTGAACTCAGGGAATGTGCAGCCCCACCTGTTGGGAGGTTAACCACCTGCCCTGGGGTTGCCTCGCTTGCACCCAGCTCCTCCTCAGGGGAAGAGTGAGATTCCTGTTTCTGCTGCACCCTTTCCCC
The DNA here is from genome assembly GCF_053883595.1 of Heterocephalus glaber. NCBI lineage: Eukaryota > Metazoa > Chordata > Mammalia > Rodentia > Bathyergidae > Heterocephalus > Heterocephalus glaber. The sequence continues at coordinate 7,270,688 of NW_028258315.1, forward strand.
AGCATGTCAGAGAGGCTAGCCCGCGACCTCCACCTCGAGGGGCCGGTGAAAGAGTTGCAGGATGTTGCCCAAAACTGCAAGCTGCTACTGAACTTTACCCCAGCTTCTTCCAAAAGCAGTAAATGTGGCTGAAGATACTGAGTCAGGAGAAGTGTCCACAGTCCCGCTGCCTGAGAGTTGGGGGCAGTTGCTGGGTGCTGGCAGCACAAGATTCAGGTGTTGCAGCGTGTTGGGGGATACAGGGAAGAAAGAGCCTTCCTCCTCGGAGGAGCCAGTAGTGTGTACTTCCTCGATTAGATAAACATGGAGCTGACCAGGATTTGTTTCAGCAGCCACTGAAACCGAGGCGTTCTGTTTCCTGCTGGCCATGCAGAACAGCGAGTGTCAACAGCTGTTCTGCTCATTACTGTCAGTGGGATTGCATTTGTGATAAGCCAACTTATATTTATTTTTAATTATGCAACTTGTGGGCTGGGGCGGGAATTTTTTTTCTTTAAACAAAGATCATAAGCTGTGCTCCTGCCCTTAGAGCTTGGGCAGTCCAGTAGGGGAAGTGGGTGGGCAGATTGAGGAGGTGGGGGGGACTTGGGCCCGGAGATCACCTGGAATGTTGCTAGGGAAATAGCATAACGCCGATAGCTCGGATTAGACAGTGCCTGTTGTTTGCCAAGTATTGTAATAAGTGGGCTTCGCTTCCCAGGTAGAAGAACTGAAGCTGAGAGTTAGAGGGCTGCATTAGTGGCAAACTGAGCTTCCAGGTCAGATTTAAGACGCCACACCACGTGCCCTTCAGCTTACCCTTCCATGGTTTATTCTCCCTGTATGTGCTTCTGAGCCTGACGTTTTGTGAGAAGGGGTTCGTCCTCTTACAAGTCTAGAAGAGTCAGAAGAGTCATCTGACCTGGTCTGTCTCCTGGTGCACAACTGAGGTCTTTGTGCTTTTGCATAGCACCTGTGACTAGTGGATCCCCACACTCTGAGTACACCCCGGAAGGCAGCAAGCTTCCCTCACTGGGCCTCATCCCATCTCCATCTGAGGGCTGTTGTGGTTGTTCAGGGTCCTGGCATTTCCCTGTGTCCCCCACCCAAGCCGAGTGGGGCCGTAGGATGAGTGTGCCCCTTCCAGTCCTGCAGTGTCCACAGCCGCTGTGGGTCTCCAGTTCTTTCTCTGAATGGGCTGAGCATCTCCAGTCACTTCAGCCGCTTCTGCTTTTCCCCTGACTTGCTTTCCCAGTCGGCTAGCCTGTTCATCTGCCCTGCTCTGGGTGGTTTTCACTGATCTTGTTTGTGGTGCAGCAGAAGGTACAAGATAACTAACCCCAGACTAGGGGCTTGGCCTTGCCCCTTGAGAACTCTGTGATAGCTAGCAGATAACCTAATGATTGCCTTACAAGATTTTAGAAGGATTAAATATATGTAAAGTGCCTAACACTTTTCTGGCACAAGAATCTACGTTCCACCCTAGTTATTCTCCAGAAGAAACACGATTGGATACACAGCAGACTTCTGATATACTCTGACTTTGAATCCTGTTTGCTGTAGCTTATAACGATAGCATTTTCCATTTTTAAATTCCTCGGCCCAGGTGTGTTGTGGAGGCTCCTCCCCATCCTTTCCTGAATCCCTGCCTGCTGGTAAGCTAGCAGAGCAAATCTTAAGGTGGAGTGGAGCCACTACTGCTAACCGAAACCCCTGCCCTAGCCCAGGAGACCATGCCCTACCCTAGGGGCAGATGAGGGCGCCCTGTCTCCCGAGCCTCTTCTGTCCAGCATGGGTACTTGCCCGGTCAGAAAAAGCAGGCCACCTTGGCCATTCACCCCTGCTCCTGCCTCCAGCTGCCTAGTGCACAGTCTACGGTGATACAGGTTTCTGCTAAGTGAGACAAGAAAGTGATGAAACACCAGGTCCTGGTGGCCAAGCAGAAAAGCAATGTTTAGAAAAGTCCAGGCCACCTGGGGAGAGGCCCAGGGACGAGCTCTTCCCACAGCTGGTTGCCAGGGGCTGCCCGTGTCCCCCTCCCAGGGGAGCAGGCCGCTGTGTGACAAATGGCTGCCAGGTGGCAGCTGCATCTTGGCCTTGTGAATCTGGCAGTAGTTAGATCCCATCAGTAAGATGTGTTCTCCGGAGAAGAGCCACAAGGACAGGAGTCAGAAAGGCCTGTGAGCAAGTCTCGGCCAGCTCCTTCCTCTGACAGAGCAGAGAGCCCCTCGGAGAAGTGCAGGGAGAGGAATGGCTGTCACAGGTCCCAGAAAACCCCTCCACTCCTCCAGGAGTTCACGGTAGATTTCATCTTTGTGGTCCTGGGGATGGAAACCGAGGCCTCGCTTCTGCTATGCAGGCACTCCTCCACTTTGCTGTGCACCAGCCCTGGCAGTTTGCGTTTGAGAAGATTCCAATTCTTTTTCTTTCTTTCTTTTTTTGGTACCAGGGATCGAACTTGGGACCTTGCGCTTACAAGGCAGGAGGCAGAACCACTGAGCTAGATCCCTGGCCCTTGCATTTGAACTATTCAGTTTCATCTGACTGGCAGAGAGGGTTAGAAGGCACACCTTACTTCCCTGCTAAAATTGAATTTAATGCAGCAGTTAAAACACTCATGTGATGTTTTTAGGACAAGGTGTTCCTTAAGGATCATGGGCATTCCTTTCACTAAATGTTTTGTTTGTTTATTTTTTGAGACAGGGTCTCCCTGTGTAATTCATGCTGGCCTTGAACTGGCAGTGATCCTCCTGCCTCAGACTCCTGAGTGCTGGGATCAGAATGTGCATCACCATGCCCGGTTTATGGACACTCCTTTTGAAAAGGAGCATCCGCCATTTGTGTTATTCCTGGTAAAATCCTCTGGCGGGTATGGTGGTGCACGCCTCTAATCCCAGCACTGGGGAGGCTGAGGGAGAAGGATTGCTGTGAGTTTGAGGCTGGCCTTGGCTACATAGTGAGTTCAAGGCCAGCCTAAGCTGCATAGCAAGATCCTGTGTCACAAAAGACCACTGGGGAGCCTGGAATCTTATCTGACTCGAGGCTCCAGTCCAGAAGGTAGGAATGGCCTGTTTACTCTTCCTTCCTCTGGCCTGTACAGCAGCCCTGCCCTGCGGTAGATGCTGAGCTGTTCATAAGGCTGTAGGGGAAGCCTAGGGATGCCTTCGGGAGTTGTTCCCCATCACTCCTCTCTTCTCCTCATGCTTTGTGGCACTTTCCTCACCAAGGGAGGATGTCCAGGGCCACCATAGAGCCTCCTGAAAGGGCTCTGGTTGGAGCCGTTCCCTGGCCCTCTGAGGAGCTCTGCCGGGAGGGAGGAGCATAGGCTTGAAGGATGCTATTTGCTGGAGATGGGGCATTTGAGAACCAGGGCTGTGTAAAGGCCCAGGCCAAGGGGTCTGGCCCCTCGTGCGCTGCACACTGAACCCTTTCACTGTCTCCTGTTTACTTATTTATTTCCATTGTGGTAAGTTAGAATTCAGACGCGGGTCATTGCTCCAGTGCCTTGGTCTTTGCTCATGGCTGTGTTAGACCAGTGGCTTTCAGAGGAAGGCTTCCCAGGATCTCCTTTCTCCATGAGCTGGTTCTAGGCCTGGCTAGGATCCCCGGGAAGACGTGAGGACCAGGAGCTTTGATTCTGTAGGCTTGGGGTGGGGCCTGAGAAGCTGCCTTTCTGGTATGGGCTGTGATGTTACTATAGATGCTTCCGAACTTAGAATTTTTGACTTGTACAATTATTTGACTGCTTGGTGGTGTGAAAGTGATACACGCTCAATGGAAACCACCCTGGGATTGTGAATTTGGATATTCAGTCCCATCGTTACAGGCCTGGCAGTTCACTAGGTCCCGTGCCTTAAATGCATTTTCAACTTACAGTGGTTTTTTTTTTTAATCTGGAACTGAGGATCAAACTCAGGACCTCATGCCTTGGAGGCAGACGCAGTGCCACCGAGCTGAATCCCCCAATACCAGGAATTGAACTCAGGACCTTGTGTTTGCTAGGCAGATGTGGCACCACTGAGCTACATCCCCAGCCCTGCAGTGGGCCTTTTGGGACAGAGCCCCGTGGTGGGTTGAGCAGCTCCTGTGGCCTGTGGGGTGCCTGCTTCAGGCCTGCTGCAGTCAGCTGCTCACTGAGCAGATAGACCACTGGCAAGGTTTCCTGTGCATTCTGTCCACCCGGCCATTGCCTCCTGCCCCCACTTCTTCGGATATATGCACGTTATTGGCTTGGAGCTGGTTGTCTCACCCCTCACACACACACGCAGCCCAGGACCCAAAGCATGACCCCCTTTTGCCCAAAGGCCGCACATGGTTTCCATGGAAGCAGAGGCAACCTGTGTCAGTTGTATCAGCCGCTGGACAGGACCAGGTTGTTTGGGATTCAAGCTGAGCCTCGGGGCTTCCTTCTAGCCTCCCTGGCCTGGCTACTTCTAGAACTTGAGGATGTGGACTGTGAAGGCCCTTGTCGCTCCGCACAGCAAACATAGTAATTCCCATCCTTGGCCTGCCACAGTGAATTTTTTCTGCAGTGGTGGAAGCCCAGGCTGGCCTCTTACTGGGGGCCTGGGAGGTGGGGGGGGGGGGCCACTCCTTTTTCTTCCCCAGAAATAGGTGGGAATGGAAGGCCCAGCACCGAGCATCTGGGAGGGCAGAAATAACTCAGAACAAGATTGTGAGAAGGCAGGAAATGTGACTGAGGGAGCGCATCTGTGCTGCCCAGCCCTGTGCCAGGGCCGCACATCTTGTCTGAGAAGAGCTTGAGTTCAGAAACAGGGTTTGCGTTGCTCTCCCACTCAGCACCGGGGGCCTTGGAGCCAAATGACTTCAGCCCACCAAGCCTTAGCTCTCTCATCTGTACAGTTAGGCTGGTCTCCAGCGCTTGGCGTGCAGGTGAAGTAAGACAGTACCCTTGGTGTGTAGTACACAGGGCGCAGGTCCAATGGCAGGGCCCAGGGTCGCTGTGTCCCAGGGTCAGTGGGCCTCAGCGAGGCATCGTGTGCACAGGGCCCTGCAGACTGTTGGCCCAGGAGTGATGCTGGGAGAAGGAACTGAGCAGAGCTAACTGGGATTGGCGGCCACCAGAGTCAGAAGATAAGCTCTGACCAAAGCACGGAGACTCCTGGGTGAAGGGTAGAGCACTCCACTGTTTCCTGTAGTCTTAGGGGACAGGGAGTGTTGGAGCTCAGAAGCCAACCCAAAAGCAGGTTCACTGGCCCCCTGCCCTACCCTTCTCTTCTGGATGCGGCCTGTGCACAGGGGAGCACCCCACATCTCAGCCGCCTGTCTGCACCCACACAGGGAAGCTCCTGAGCTGGAGCAGCTTGTGTCCAGTGGCGTGCGCAGGATCTGCTGGGAGGCACTGCGTGATGCTCCAAGGGTCCCTTTTATCCAAGGCTGTGCCAGGTGCCAGCCTCAGGCAGGATGGGCTGGGCAACTTTCACAGTTGCCGCCTATCCAAGGCTTAGCCCATACCCTAAGCCAAGAAACACATCAACTTCCTGGAACCTGGAGGCTCAGAGCTGTCATCCCAGCTGTCTCCGAGCTCAGGCAAGGCTCCTAGTCAGGAGGAAGGCAGTTTTGCCCCAGGCTTTGCAGGCGGGAGGAGAGCAGGCTTGGCCTGGGCACCAGAGCTAGTCAGGTTTGGTTCTGTCCCCCCGCCTGGCTGATCCTTTAAGAAACCCAGTTGCTGCTTGCCAGGCTCTGGTGTGGCTCAGACCGTCTTAGCATCCGATCCGAGCCCCTCGCCCTCCAGGGCCTGTGCCAGTTAGCTGTGCTGGGCTGCAGACATCGTGGGGCGCAGCACTGCACCACCCGAGGTGCTGGAAATTCCAGGCCTCTGCCACCATCCTAGGCATGTTACCCTTTATTTCCTGGGGGCCGAAGGACAGATTTCAGATTTTACTTCAGAAACCCTGGGTTTTTGAAGAAGCTGGGACACCACCCTTTGCTCCTAAAGCATCTTCCCCTTTATCTTTCATCTCTTCTTGCTATCTCACTGGACCCGAGACAGGCTCCTTAATCTCTCTGGCTTTACAAAGCATTGTCCCTTATCTCCTGGGGGCTGGGGCTGGGGCTGGCTGTCCTCTGCCCCTCCTCCTCCTCCCAAGGGGACCTCTGCCCTCTCCAGACGCTCGAAGCCTGTGGAAATGACAATCCAGAAATCCAGCCTCCTGGACCCTCCCCAGCTCTCTCAGTCCGCCTTTGTCCTCTTTGACCTACGGGAGCACAGCCTTTTGGGTTTTTTTTTTTTTTTTTGGTCCCCAGGCAGTGGTAATGGAGGTAAGGGGTATCTTGGAGTTCCTTCCAAAACTGTCCTGTACTTTTCCACTCTCCCAGTTGTGTACGTCTCTTAGGCTTCATGGAACCTAAAACACATAGGGTGGTGACTGTTACTGAGCTTAATTGGAAGACATTCTCAATATTCAGATCATGTGTATCCAAGGTCAGAGGATGAGGTTTCAAAGTCACGAGTCACAGCTTGGCCCTTTTCTCTAACAGAGCCCTGCCCCCTTGGTTCTCCATGTTTGTGAAGGGGAAGTTACCGGTGAACTTTTTTTTTTTAAGTACTGTATCTTAAATGAGAGGAAGAAATGGGTCTAAATTTTAATGGAAGTTTTAGTCGTATTCTGGAAAACTTCAGTACGAGACAGTTGTCTCTGACTCCAAACTGTGGGTTTTGCTTTTAAAATTATGTGTTCATTTTACTTTTGGAGATCTTAATATAGTAGTTTCTAGAAAAAAACATGGGGTATGCCTTTCTGGACCTCTTTTTTTTTCTTGGAAATAGGGTCCCAGTATGTAATCAGGCTCACCTTGAACTCACCATGTAGCCCAGTCTGGCCACAGACCTGTGACCCTCCTACCTCAGCCTCCTGAGTGTAGGGATTAAAGGTTTAACCCACCATGGCCTTGCTGAGACTTTCTTCTTTCTTAACAATAAAATTTATGTTTTAAAAATATATGTAATAGGGCAGGGGATTTAGCTCAGTGGTTCCGCCACCTGCCTCGCAAGCGCAAGGTCTCAAGTTCGATCCCCAGTACCAAATATATATGTAATAAATATGTGGTTTTTTGCAATGCTGGGGGTTGAACCCAGGGCCTCATGTACACTAGGCAGGGCTTTTATCATTGGGCTATACCCTTACCCTCCCATTAATTTAAAAATGAATAAAAAGAGAAAGAAAGTCTTTTTTTAAAACTGTTTTCTTAGGTGGCTACAAGTTTAAATAGTTGGGGTTGATCTGGGAGGATGCTTTAAAGTTTGTGCATTTCTGAAAACTGCATGGGAATTTGAACAAAGTTGGTTGATTCATAGTTGACTGTCTTTTGTTGTTGTTGTTCTTACCGGGGATTGAACTTGGGTCCTTGTGCATAGGAGGCAGGCAGTGGAACCACTGAGCTAAATCCCCGCCCCTTTGATGCGTAGTTTAAAAGAAGATTGGTCCTATACCAAGTAAAACGAGCACTCACCCTGTGCTCCTGACCTGGTACTGAGAATTTTGAGTGTGGAGCATGTGCCTTCAGGTGGGGACACAGAATTTTCATCAGCTCCTCGAGGTTCCTGACCTAGGGAACACTGGGAGCTTCTGGGAAGGTGATCAGTCTGCAGGTCACAGTCAGAGGCTGTCTCTGTAAGTGACTCTCCTTCTTTGTTTGTTTCTTTGTCTTTTTTGGGGTGGGGGGAGGTGGATACTGGGGATTGAACCCAGGGCAGGCCCTTTGCACTGAGCTTTATCCCCAGCCCTTTTTTAAATTTTAAATTTTAAATTTTGAAACAAGGTCTTGTTTAAGTCATTAAGTTGTCCCAGCTAAGCTCAAACTTCTGATCCTCCTGCTTCAGCCTCCCAGAGTGCTCAGATTACAGGGCTATTCCCCCCCACCGCCCGCCCTGCTACTCTGTTTTTTGATACTTTAAAATCAAAAGAACTTTTCAAAAGAAAATAGCATGGATTCAAAGTGGAGAGTTGAAGCAGTAAAGTGTCAAGAGAGGAAAACTTCGGGGCACATCCTGGTGTCCAGGTTAGAGGAGCTGCTTCTGCAGACCGAGCTGCGACGCCTTGTTCACCCCACCAGCCCAGCACAGCCTCAGGGCTGTCTGCCCAAGGTGCTCGAGCTGCAGAAGAGTCGGGTGATAGTCAAGTGACACACTTGGGCAGCTCATCTCCAGACAACCCAAAAACACATAAAAGTGAGAAAACATGGCAAGCAATTGTTTCCCCACAAGTGTTGTCCACATGGGCTTTTCCCTGCTTCTTCCCCTTTTTTCTTCCAGCCCTGGAGGTGGAACCCAGTGCTTACGCTTGCTGAGCAAATGCTCTCCCACTGAGCACGCTCCCAGCGCCTGTTCTCCCGCGTCTTCGCCCAGCTCTGTGCTCTTAGCTGTGTGTGCAGAAGCACTGACAAATGCACCAGTGCCGTAGCTTTGGCAACACTGGTCTGGAGGCCAGCTTGGGCTCTGAGGGCCCTTGGCAACCCAGAGCAGACTTTACCCGACTCATGAGGGATGAGGGTAGTGAGAAACGCTTTCTGCATCCTCCTCCGGAAAGGAAAAGGTGTACATTTGGTCCGGTCTGGCGTGCCAAAGACTCTTCCCTTCACTCAGGAAAATAGTGATAATGTCTACTTTAAGGCATTAGTTACATATTTCCTATTTTCTTTAGCTCTTCTATCTCTCCTCTCCTTCTTCCCCGCCTTTTGGAGACTGGGTCTCACTGTGTACCCCAGGCTGGCCTGGAACTTATGACCCTCTTGCCTCTGCCTCCTGAGTGCTGGGATTATAGGTGTGCAGCACCATGCCCAGCTTCACCGTTTCTGAGGCGCTGAATGCCGACTTTTCTCTTCCCTGTAAACTGCAGGACCATCAGGCTCCACCATCAGCGTGCTGTTCAGTTGGTTGAAGCTCCACCTGGAGCCAGCTCCCTGCTGTGCTTGGGGCGGGGCGGGGCATCATTCTGTCTGCTTGGGGTGCATGCAGCTCCTGCCTGCCTGCTTGGGTGCTGATGGGTCCACTCTGCGAGGCATCTGATGGCAGCTTGCTCATAACTGCAGGCAGGCAGGCAGGCAGGCAGGGCCGGGCTCCTGTCCTCATCCGTGACCCCTGGTGCTGTTATTAGAAGACATTACACAGAGGCGGGATCATTTCTGGTCTCAGCCCCTCTAACATCACCTTTTCTCATTTTTGCAGGTTACTGCCACTCTGTGCTCCAGAAGTGGTGGCTTTGAGGTGTGACTCTGCCTCCCTTTGGGCCTAGTCAGGGTCGGCTCCTCGGTAAAGGAGGGCAGCGTGATAAGGAAAACAGGTCAGTCGAGCTTCGTAGACTTTCTTGAGTCATGGTAATGGTGAATGTTGAATCTTCTTTCTCTCTCTCCTTTGCTCCTCCCCTAGAATTGTCCTCCCTCTTTTCCAGGTCGTTCTCAGATGTGTCACAGAGTCAGGCTAAAGTTATAACTGTGATTTGCTTACCCTTCTTGATCTGTTGAACCTGCGATGTGGGGTGAGAACTCGCAGGTTGACCGAGGTTTGCTTCACAGAGAGCAGCTCCTCGGGGGGGCCCCCTCTCTCCTCTCCTGCCAGAGCACTGTTTTAGCACATTCAAGGCCTGGGCTCAATCCCCAGCACCACACACACAATCTGTAGGTGGAGAGATACATACAGTCTGGAGAGAGAGAGAGATTTAAAAGGATGAGGTGAGCTCAGGACTGAAGTTATCCATGCAGAAACCAAGTACCTAATTACATGCCAGTTGGTCACAAACATTCCAGGGGACTGAGGACACTTTTGTTGCGATCCAAGGAAAGCATTTTGTGTACATATATATGTGTGGACTCGTGTGTGCATGTTTTTTTCCTAGAGAGAAATCACCCAAATAAACAAGGTAGTTAAAAACAGGAAGAATGAAGCCCAGTTGTTAAAACTGTCTGCCAACATGGGGAAACTGCATGGAAAGACAATAACTTAGGTTTTTTCTTTTCATTTTGTAATTTCTTTTCCCCCTTTTCTGGTACTGTGGATCCAACTCAGGACCTTGGACTTTCGAGGCAGGCGCAGTGCCACTGAGCTAAATCCCCGGCCCTTTTCCTTTCATTTTGGCTGAGGCTTTTCCATATGGGCAAAGATGTGGGAGCTAAGGCTGGATCCGTTTTGTGTGTGTGTGTGTGGTACTGTTTGGAGATTCTAGGGTCTCCTTCTGACAATATTTTTTAGGTTCTTCTTATTCCGAACAAAGCAATGGACAAAACAAGTAAAAAAAGTAGCAAGGTTTGACATTGATTAAAAGTAGGAAAAGACGAGAAACATGTTGTGCAGTCCGAGTGTGGGCCAGTTAAAAGTAAGAATTAGAAGTACGCTCTGCAGTCAGAGGACCGCTGTGAGCAATCGCAGTGGCCAAGCGCTCCATGGCTGCCATTTTTGTACCCTCTGCTCCCCAGGCTGACGTCACATCTAAGCCGTCCTATCAGAAACTTGCTTGGGTTCTCATGAGAAGAACTGAAGTTGGCACCCTCTGATTGATTCCGTGCACGGGGCTTTGGGAACTGTTCTGTGCATGTGTCCTGGAACTTGTAATTGACAGGTCACACACGCTTTCCTAGCCAGTTTGCAGTGCCCTAAAGTCCTGCCTCAGTACTGGGGAATGAACCCAGGACCTTTGCACTGAGTTACATCTCCAGCCCCATTTTTTATTTTGAGACAGGCTCTCACTGAGTTGGTAAGTTGCCCATCCTGGGCTCAAACTTGCTATCCTCTGCCTCCACCTCTTGAGTGCTGCAATTAAAACCCTGAGCCACCAGGCCCCGCAGGGAGTCTTGAGTTGTATGCAATTGTTCCCTTTTTCTACTGTTTAGAAAACCCTTTGGTTTCTCTTCACAATGTCCTTTTTATCTGTCTTAGTACCCTTTCTGTTGCCACACAGAATACTTGTGACTGAGTGATTTATAAGAGTAAAAATTTGGCTCATGGTTCTGGAGCCTGGCAAGTCCAGAAACATGGTGCCCCCATCTGCTCAGCATCTGGTGAGGTCCTCTTGCTGTGCTATCACTTGGTGGAGGCATCACATGGCAGTATAGAGCAAGATGCTAGCCCAGGTGCACCTCTTCCTCTTCCAGAAGAAAGGTGATGGCAAACCTTTTAGCGCTTTCAGTGATACAGACAGCCCACTGTGGCACTCGTGCTGTAGTTCACCACCACTGCTATGGAGTCACTAATGTTACCATGGGAGCCCTACTCTCAGGAACTCATCTGATCCATTTGTTTGTTTGTTTGTTTGTTTGAGACAGGGCCTTGCCTATATAGTTTAGGCTGGCTGTGCACTATGTGGCCCAGGCTCCTCCTGCCTAAGCCTCCTGAATGCTGGGATTACAGGCTTTCACCACCAGGCCCAGCTAGAACTCACCTGATCCTAATCACCTCTCAAAGGTTCACTTCCAAATACTATTAACATAGGAAATGGGGATTAAATTTACATCACATGAACTTTTGAGGGACATCTTCAAACCACAGCAACAAGGAAGGCACATTTTTGTCTCCAAGATTATCTCTGACCTTTTATTACTACTATTTATTTGTTTTAACCTGGTCATTTGTGTCCACTTTTCTTTTTCTTTGACCCTTTCAATAGGATTTTAGTTTGAGTCCTAGCTGGTGGAGCAGCACGGAACAGAGTTGTGTCCCCGGCCATTCTGTGCTGTTGGTGAAGTCAGTACATTCGGAGCTGCTCCGGAGGGGCCATTTGTCATATTTCCCTAAAGTTGGTGGGGAAACTACGTGACATTGTGTTCTCATGTTTTTACACACACCCTACACAGCTGGGGCAAGGAAGCTAGACTTCTAAAATTTATTAATGCACACTGTGGGACAACAGAATATTAAGATAATATTACTATAGGGGTTCAGATAGGGAAGACCTTCCCGGATAAAATGAGGGAGACATTTTATCAGTGGACTTATTAGCAGTGGCCACAGTCTTTCAGTCATAAGAAATAGAAGTGATCTGAAGTAAAGTTTGCCGCAGCAGAGGCCGTAGTTTTCCCCTTTGGTCATTCTTTCTGTGTTGCCAGGTGTTTTCTTAGGTCTGACCCAAAAGCACCTAGACTCCGTGAATTCCGTTTCTGTTATGTCTTTGGGTCAGGTAGGCTCTGAGATTCCTTGTGAAAAACTAGGCCGTAGGTTGAAAGAAAATTCTGTGTGTGAATATGAGCTTCAGAAAAAAACAGCAAAATCTTCTCGGCTGTCAAGAGTGAGGGTGGCAGATCTGCAGCAGGCCTTAGGGATAGAAAATAGCAGAGTAAGATTTGGGACGGACAGGACTTAGAAATCGACTCTCATGCTGCTTGTGTCTTCGTGAAGATAGTGGGCTGAGACCATGGCAAATAACAATTTTCAGTTTTTCTTCGCTAAGTGAAAAGACACTCACTGAATCTTCTCCCTCTGTTTCCTTTCCAGTGACGAGTGACACCACAAGAAGGAAGAAGCCAACACAGAATCATCCCTGCCACGCATGGATGATAATAGTAGCCGGGGGAAGTTTTGAAGTTTGTCACTGCGGGCAGAAAATGGAGGTAACTAGCAGAGGGGAGAGGAGGTGTTCAGTCCCTCATTTGCTGGGGTACAGATGTGGCACCAACTGGTATTTTTAAGAACCAGCCTTTTTTTAAATTATAAGTTTGATAAGGTTGGCTTCTTCAGTCTCTTAGCAAATTTGGGATTCGCATTAAAATCACTATATTATAACCATAGAGTTAAATAAAATCTGGTTTCTTATCACTGGTTTTTAGGTCTGGAGTCCTAAAGTAGTAGAAAATGAGTATAGATTATGAAAGAGGGTGTTAGCCAAATGGCAGCTGTTGGTTCCCTCCTTGTTGGCTCACCTTCCTCACCTGTGCTCAGAAGATTAAGAAAGGTAGCTGGGTGTGGTGACACACCTGCAGTCCCAGCACTGTAGGAGGCTGAGGCAAGTTGGAGAATTGCGAGTTCGAGTCCAGCCTGGATGACTTAGCTAGACCTTATCTCAAAATATGTATGTTTCTGCTTTTTTTTTTTTTTTTGGTACCAGGGATCGAACTCTGGTCCTGGCGCGTGTGCAGCAGGTGGCGAAACCACTGAGCTAAATCCCTGGCCCTCTGCTTATTTTTTTGTTAAACTTTTGTTTCATTTTGAGCAGGGTTGTTTTTGTTTGTTTGTTTGTTTTGGGTTTTGGGGGGGCGGTTCTCTGAGAGAGGATCTTACTGTGTAGGTCAGGCTGGTCTTGAATTCAGTGTTCAATGTGTAGCTCACACTGGCCTCGAACTCATAGCACTATCTCAAAATATAAAAATGGGTTGGGGATACAGCTCATTGCAAAGGCCCTCCTGAATTCAACCCCTAGTGGTAGGAGGGAAAAAGATTAAGAAAAGCAGAGATATGCACTCCAAAAAGTAAGGCTAAGAGTTAGGCTTGGTGCGCCAAGACCGCATTAGATGAAAGCTGAAATCACCATGGGTGCCTCACGAGTGTAGGCTTGGACAAGGAAGGGGGTGTTGGCCGGTTTTTTATCTGACTTAAGTTACACTGCCTATGGCCAGCAATACTTCGCTGTGACAGAACCCTGAACTTCACCACGATCACCTCTGTAATTTCCAATCTTCAGATCTACGGCAGAGGCTTCCTAGAGGTGTAAACCCCTGTCCCAATGACGTCAAGTTCTCCCATTGGCTTGGAAGGCTCAGACCTGTCTTCCATCAACACCATGATGTCAGCAGTAATGAATGCAGGGAATGTGGCAGAGAATGGCGGGAGCCCTCAGGGGATTAAGTCCTCTTCAAAGCCTCCAGGACCAAATCGGATTGGCAGAAGGAACCAGGTAAGTGTGTGTGTGCTGGGTTCGCATCCCGCCCGCCCGTCTGGTCTATGAGCACGTGGGAAGAGTTCCTCAGCTCCTACAAAGCCTTGGGTGCCTCCTGTAACAGGCATACCCAGAGGCCAGAGTCATGCTTCAGGAGCAGACTTTTCATAACTTATGTCAGTTTCCCTTCATGGAGGAAATTTTCTTTGCTGTGGTGTCAGTGCTGGTGAAACTACTTTTATTCTTTGCCCCATGATTTGATTTAAACACAAGCTTTATTCACATGATGGTCAAGGCAGTGAACTGGACTTTATATCTCTGCTGTGTTGTGGTGATTTCTTTCCTTATTGGGTTTTTAGAACTCGGTTTTTTAAAAAAAATAATAATTAATTTTTCATGTCTTCAGATTAGACAGTAAGTCCTGTTTGTATAGGGGCTGCTGTTGAGCTTTGCATTTTTGAAAGCACACAGAATTTGGCTTCAGAGAATTCCACTTAATATTCTGTTTAGTCCTCTTGAATTTTCAGTGGGCAGAGGATCGGGAGAAGTGGAAAGAGTAAATGGAGGACAGGCACCGGGAGGGGTGAGTGCCACTACTTAGTCTGAGTCTCCTCCACTGGGAAATAGGAGGAGTGTTTTCGTTAGTGGATAAAAGGGGCACTTGGAGCTGTCCCCGTGGTAACTTGCTGTCCCGAGTACATAGATTGAGGAGAGAGGCAGGCATGGAGCCCTCAGCTCACCTCCAGAGTCTTACAGTATAAACTGACAAATGCATGTTTAATTTTTTGTTGAACTTCTGGAGAGAAGGTGGTCTTCTAGGAACCACCGATGGACAAGAAAGCAAATGTGTTGGGCCTTTGTGAATTAATTTTCCTTTTTATTACTAATCTTTTTTTCTAGTAGGACTGGGGTTGAACCCAGATGCACTGAGCTACATCACCAGCGGCCTTTTTTTTCCTTCCTTCCTGTTCTTTTTTTTTTAAGAGACAGCCTTGCTAAGTTGCCCAGGCTGGGCTCAAACTTGCAATCCTCCTGCCTCAGCATCTCAGAGTGCTGAGATTCAGGTGCGCACCACGTCACCTGGCTTTTTACTGACAATCTTTTCATGACTCTCTTTATACAAAATTCTCTGAGCACATCTATGAATTCTCAGAAGTAGAGCCTTAATCGAGCTTGCTCTCCAGGAAAGGTGGTGCCATCCCCAAGTCCCACCGGAAGTGTGGGAGCCTGTGCATTTCTCCACACCTTGCTCAAGACAGGATCAGCAGTTAGTGATGCCTTGGGTTGGAGCACTGATTCTTTTCTCTCTTTTTCTCCCTTGCTTCCGTGTGCCTCTCTTCCTGTGGGTGCCTGAGAAAATACTCAGCCTGCGTGACTGTGGCCTGAGTCGAGAAGGAGCACTAGCTCCAGGAAGAAAAGGTTGATTTCTACTCTCATGTGCCTGTCCCTCCATCTGTCCATCTGTCCATCCACCTACCGTCATCTCCATTGCTCAGCCATTTAACAGTACAGACCCAGCTCCTCCCTCCCACTGGCTACTGTGCCAGGTGCCGAGCATTTGGGGCGAAGAAGACACACAGGGCCACCACTGCCATCTTCAAGCTCTACCAGGGATGAGCAGAGGGAAGGCTAGAGCTTTTCCTTAAATGGCGCCGGCCAAGCTGGCCCAAGCCCAGGCTCTGGGTCCCTGCCTGCCCGCCGTTCAGAGGTCCTCGGGGCTACTGAGGTTGCTCAGCCGGGTGCAGAGGCAGATGTGCACGTGCAGCAGGGCCACTTGTCATCCACCTCCTCTCTCCTGAGGTTTCTGGGGTCCTGGCTTTGGTTTTGAAAGGGAAGTGTGGGCCAGAAAGAGCCAGCTGCACACAGTCCCGAATTTCAGAAAGCCAGATTCGAGGTGGGCAGCGTGGGGATGAAGGGAGCATCCTCACCTGTGAGCTGGACGGGCAGGACGAGTGAGGGAGGCCGGGCACAGGGCGTGCGAAGGAGCACAGAGTTCCAGGGCCGATTAGCCAGGCCCGGGGCTGACTGGGGCCCAGATTGCTTCATTGTGGGGTGGTTAGTTATCACATCAGCTGCTAATTTCATCTCGCCGCTCAGGAAGTGTGCTTCGCACCCCTGCCCAGCTGCGGTGCCAGGCCTCAGCATTCCCGAGGAGGCCTTTCCAGCTCCACGGCGCTCCTTTCCATGTGGGTCGCTTTCAGAAACGGGTAAACCTGAGTCCCTCGGACCCCCCCTCTCCCAGACCACCTGGGATTTTTGTGGGCCCACATCACGGTCTGCATAGCACCATTGCAGCCGCAGGTCTGTGGCGGTTAATGATCAACCCTAGAGTCAATATCAGGGAGCCCGGGAGCCTCCACACAGTGTGTGGTGTCTGCTTCAAGGTGAATGCAAGATGATTTCTGTGTCCTCTCAAGGGGCTGCCCCTTTTCTGAGATGAGTCTTGCTGTGTTGCCAGATGCTCCCAAACTCTGAGTTCAAGCAGTCCTCCTGCCTCAGCCTGCTGAGTAGCTGGTGCCATGGGCATGAGCCATTGTGTCAGCTGAGGCTTGAGTTTTTCATATGTATTTACACAATATCAGTGAGTCATTCTTTTAAAAAAAATTTTTTTCCAATCTAGTTTCGCTAATCTAATGGTTTATCAGAAATGCCCCTGAGATTGAACTTGGCCCTCAGAGTTGGCCCGGCGGCGAGAGACCCCTTGCTATTATGGCTTGTGCTCTTCTTTTGTACCTCTTGGCTTTGTTTCTCCTGGGGGCTCCTTGGCCAGCTCCATTCTTACGGGCCGAAGCTGGGCTGGGAAGGTGTGACGCCCGTGTCCCCCGTTACACGTCTCAGAGGACTGGAAATGTGGATGACTGAGGGAGGGCAGGGGCTTTTCTCCCCAGGGTGTGGAGCGTGAGAAACATGTGGCTGGCGTACCCCCTGCTCAGACCACTCCCAGAGAGAAGAGGGCTTGCAGCACTGAGAAGGGCACCTCGCACGCACTTCACCCATCCGGTTTATGGCACCATTTGTGTTTATAGTCTTTGGGGTGGCTTTTTATTTTCATCATCTCTCATGAGCAACCACAGGGGTTCCTTCCTCTGCCTTGGGGCTAGTCCTTTTCTTGGGCAGACTTTATGTAGCATCGTGGTTTAGAGCCGGGCTGTAGAGCAGCTGGCCTGACTTAATTCTCTGCCTGCTTCCTGACTGCTCTCCCGTTTGGGACAGTTACTCACCCTCGGTCCTCCAGTTTCCTCGCCAAGCAGTGATGATGCCTCAGTTATGAGAACAAACGGCTGTGTCTGTATTCAGAGTTCAGAACATAGTATGTGCTCAATAATGGGTGTTACTCTGCAAGGAAAGAAGCTTACTCCACTGAGTGCGAACAGAAGAGCTCTGCTGAAGGCCGTTCAAGGGCAGGAAATGATACACAGCTCATTTTGGGGCAGTCGGCGTTTCTCGGGCCCCCAGGGTCCCCTAGCCCAACTCAGGCTTCCTGCTTCAGGTAGCACCCACTGCTCTCTCGTGGCTTGCAGATGCCCCAGTGTTGGGCCTGGCCCCGACTCTACACGAATTCTCGGTGGTCATGCTCTGGGTCACCTGCCTTAGTAACTTTGTTGTTCCCAAACTTGGGCACATGTCGGTGTCTTCTGG